>NC_091809.1:38012500-40512500 GCF_041296235.1 Equus asinus | reverse complement strand
GTTAAACACTTGAGAACCAATGGGGATAAAGGGAAATTCTAATCGTTTCTTTTCCCAAGAGTTGATTCTTGTGGGAAGTCATTATCACTGTTTGTTCCTAGTCAGATTTGTAGTATCTATACCTAGAGGATAAAATCATCATATCATATCAACAAACCTTTGCAGAGGACCAGATGGCTTTGGGCACTGGCTTCATCAGAGATCAAGACCAGTGACTCAAAATAATTGCCAAAGGAGACTTTTAGTCCATGACCTCCTTAGTGTGAAGGAGTACTGGAAAGTTAGTACTCAGAACTATCCACCAGCATCATCAGGTCATTCTTCCCTCCACAGCAATGGACAAGAAAGAACACAGTGTTGAGCTCTCTGGGAAGAAGGAGGGGTATGTTTGAATCTCAGTCCCTGACTACCAAAATCTTTGTCTTCTGTTCTAGCTACTTCCCAGTGCACATAGAGATGCACATAGCTATTTAACAATATTCACCTGTCCTCATTCTAAGTTCACATTCTTTGATGAAAACAGGTTCCTTTATTATCTCCCTGTCCCTTTCAGTATAAAAATATAGCAAACATTTTTTGTTCACTCATTTCAACTCAGGCAGACTGAGGGCTTTGTTCACTTATACGAATCCATGTTAACTTATCTCTAACTCTCCTTCAATGATTTTATTAAACACATATTTATTGAGGCTCACTATATGCAAGGCTCACTATCGAGGCTCACTGTGACAAAGACTGTATTGAGTTTACAGTCTATTAGAGAAGGAAAAACAGTAAATAATTCATAATCATTAATACAGAATTAAGTGCTCAGTGTAAATATAAGGAAAGTTTTCATGGACATATAAAAAATGATCTTGTTAACTGGGGCTTTTGCTATTAAAGTCTTTAACTAGGGGCCGGCCTGGTGGTGTGGCAGTTAAGTTCACATGTTCTGCTTCGACGGCCCGGAGTTCCCCAGGTTGGGATCCCGGGTGTGGACATGGCACTGCTTGGCAAGCCATGCTGTGGCAAGTATCCTACATATAAACTAGAGGAAGCTGGGCACGGATGTTAGCTCAGGGCCAGTCTTCCTCAGCAAAAAGAGGAGGATTGGCAGCAGATGTTAGAACTAAAGGATCTCAACTATCAAATAGACTTCATAATACAGAGGGAATAGAAGAAGAGAAAAACCAAGAGAACACAATGAGGCAAAACTGAGTCTACCAAATACTCTTTTGTGGAACAGCTAAATCATTCGATACTTGTTGGGACATAAAAAAGAAAACTTTTTCTTGATAGCATAAAGATTTGAAAGTCCAAGAAATTGGTTTGTACTTTATTTGGATACCATGGAAGATATTGACAGTTTTAAGAGGTTAACATTTTAGTAAAAAATTCTAAATGTCTGTATTATTGTGTGTATTAATGGAAAGGAAAAACAAAAAGATATACTGAAGAAACAAATTTAAAACTCTGCTTGCCATTATGAGAATGAAAATGTTGGGTATGTGAAAGATATAACAGAGAGAAACTGAACAGATTACAATTAAAACAACATTGGAATTTATTAAGTTCTTACCAAGAGTCAGGAACTGGTCAGCACCTTTCGGGCATCATTTAATTTAATTTTATGTGAGACAGAAATAGTAATGTTTGACATTTGGTAATAACTATCATGCCCCACATACATTTTTGCTTTGCTAGCTAAATATCCTCAGTTATTTCAGCGTTTCTTCAAAAGATAATACTTTTAGATAATTTTTATGAATTTTCTAGGTTTTCTACATCACATAATGTATTGTAACCCAAGTTTTTTTTTTTCTGAGGAAGATTAGCCCTGGGCTAACTGCTGCCAGTCCTCCTCCTTTTGCTGAAGAAAACTGGCCCTGAGCTAACATCAGTGCCCATCTTCCTTTACTTTATATGTGGGACGCCTACCACAGCATGGTGTGCCAAGCAGTGCCATGTCAGCACCCAGGATCCAAACCTTTGAACCCCTGGCCACCAAGAAGCAGAATGTGCGCACTTAACTGCTGCGCCACCGCACTGGCCTCCCCCACCAAGATAAAAAGACTAAGCCAACTATTGCTTGAGTTTTAAGGAAGAATATGAATTTCCATTTTCTAGAATTCACTCATTTTCTTTGCAGTTCTAAGCAAAATATATATATATGTCTTTTTTAAAAATAGATAACTGTTGACTAATACTGAATTTAAATGAAAATTTCTAATTGTATTTTGCATGTGCTGTGCTAATCCATATCTCTATCATCTTTAAATGCTATAGAAAGTGCATGCAAATACATGATAAGAAGACACCTAGCGTTTTTATTCCAAAGCTTTTCTCATATTTTGGGAATAAAAGTAGTTTTCTGACCTCCACCAGTATAACCATGAAGTCCAGTTAACATAAACCATTCATAGTCTACTGCTTGTCTGGGCATGGTGGTGGAATACACAATTTACAAAGCCATTGTATTACTTCCCTGGGATGATTCAAATTAGAAACAAAGGAAGACGATACTTTACTCTTGAAGAAATTGCTGAAATATAAGTATGTTCCATTCTCGTCTTGTGAAGTAGTAGGGGGATGGTGGAAGCCAGGACATACGAAGAGCAGAATTTCAGGTGAAATCATGCTGATAGTTACCCTAGTCATTCAGGAATTTTAAGCTGGAATTCTAGTAAGTAAAATAATTCAGACCACAATAATTTTTTCACAGACTTTTGAATCCTCTGTTTACTAACGGTAGAAAGCATTTGCTATTCCTTTCTTCTGAGACAAATGAAAATTTAATCATTGTCTCATTTGACATGCAGGTTATGAACATATACATATAGAATATAAGAAGAGAAAAAGAGTCTTTAAAAATAACAGTAGTAAGCTTCCTACTAACTGACTCAAAAATCCAAAAACTTGTGTTTTCTCTTAAAAATTAGAAATATCTTAATTAAAAGTTTCTTGAATTTGTGATTCTTTCCCTGGTTAATTGGGATGATAGACCTAGAGAAGTGGAAGAGACTCCAGAGATACCTGCATTATGAGTCTCCTCTGATGAGGTATAAAATAATGATCTCTACAGAGTTACTCTCCCTTTTACACACACATACACACACACACACACACTCAAATACACTCATTTTCTCTTTTTTATACTTAGAATCCTATGAGAGGATAATGGACACTGGAAATCATTCCATAGTAACTGAGTTCATCCTCGCTGGGCTAACAGATCATGCTGAACTCCAACTACCACTCTTCTTCCTCTTCCTAGGAATCTATGTGGTCACAGTGGTGGGGAACCTGGGCATGATCACATTGATAGGACTCAGTTCTCACCTGCACACCCCCATGTACTATTTCCTCAGCAGCTTGTCCTTCATTGATCTCTGCCATTCCACTGTCATTACTCCCAAAATGCTGGTGAACTTTGTGACAGAGAAGAACATCATTTCCTACCCTGAATGCATGACTCAGCTTTATTTCTTCATCATTTTTGCTATTGCAGAGTGTCACATGTTGGCTGCAATGGCATATGACCGCTATGTTGCCATCTGTAACCCCTTGCTTTACAACGTCATCATGTCTTATCACATCTGCTTCTGGCTCACAGTGGGAGTTTATATTTTGGGCATCCTTGGATCCACAGTCCATACAGGCTTTATGTTGAGACTCTTTTTCTGCAAGACCAATGTAATTAACCATTATTTCTGTGATCTCTTTCCACTCTTGGAACTTTCCTGTTCCAGCATCTATATCAATGAATTATTGGTTCTAGTCTTGAGTGCATTTAACATTCTGACTCCTGCCTTAACTATCCTTGCCTCATACATTTTCATCCTCTCCAGCATCCTCCAAATCCACTCTACTGGGGGCAGGTCCAAAGCTTTCAGCACATGCAGTTCCCACATCTCAGCTGTTGCTGTTTTCTTTGGATCTGCAGCATTCATGTACCTGCAGCCACCATCTGTGAGTTCTATGGACCAAGGGAAAGTGTCCTCTGTGTTTTATTCTATCATTGTGCCCATGCTGAATCCCCTGATCTACAGTCTGCGGAATAAAGATGTCAAATTTGCCCTGAAAAAAATTCTGGACAGTAAAAATTTTCATGAATAGAATCATGATGTCATACGAGAAACAGGCTTTTGGTTTGCTGACATATGTAATGGGTTGGGTTTATTATTCAAATTTTTGGAAATTAAGTGACACTTCCTCATATAACATATCTCCAAAATTCACCTCCAGGCCATCTTGCTCTGTCCCACCAGGACATGAATCAACCCTTTGTCCAGTGTATCCATGCTATATTGTACAGAAAAAAACATAGTGTATGTAGGGTTTAGTACTATCTGCAGTTTCAGGCATCCGCTGGGGGTCTTAGAACATATCCCCCATGAATAAGGGGGGACAACACTACATCATTATAAAATAGGATTTATACTAGAAATGAAAGATTGGTTTAACATTCAAAAAATCAGTCATGGGGCTGGCATGGTGGCATAGTGGTTCAGTTGACAGACTCCGCATTGGTAGACCACAATTCATGGTTTCAGATCCCAATCACGGACCTACACACCACTTATCAAGCCATGCTGTGGCAATGTCCTACATACAAAATAGAGGAAGATTGGCACTGATGATAGCTTAGGGACAATCTTCCTCAAGCAAAAGAAAAAATCAGTAAAGGTAATTCACTATACATACAGGCTAAAAAATAAATATCCTTATGATCATTCAAATAGACACAGAGAAAGAATATTACAAAACCCAATAAATATTTCTAATAAAAACTCATAAAATCAGGAATAGATGAATGTTTCTTAACCTGTAAAAGGGCATCAACTAAGATCTGTGACATACTTAATGGTGAAACACTGAATATTTCATCGCTCAGTTTTGCATTTATGATCTCGGTTCTAACTTCACCTTTTTGCTGCCTCTGTGATAATGAAGCTGAACATTGTGAACTATTTCTTCTTTGTCCTCTGGTAAGGTGTTAAGTCCTGTCAATAGTGGGCATTTGGGGAGGAAGAGGACTTCTCTTCCTGGTTTTTGGTTTGGCTCTCTTAACAAAAATGTACAGAGCACATTTTTTTTCCATTGTTTGCTCTCTCATGTTTTATCTAGTACAAGCAGTGTGGAACTTCCCTCCAGCATTTGGACACCATACACTTTCTCCAGCACTTAACTGAGGCAGTGTGGCATTGCCAGGAGTCTCAGAAAAAACCTGAAATCTAACCCAGATCACTGATTTCCACACCTTCTCCTCAGCTTGGGGCACATGCATGTACCCTGGGGGTCCCACATGGCTGACAATCTAGCAAGCCAGATTTTCAGTCTTTATCTCATGCAGCCAGCCCGGAGCCACCCCAGCCCAAGAAGGACATGAGTTTGCGCTAGATTCAGCCCCGGCAGAGGAAGGACTCTTCCTGGAGTGTTCTATAGCACCCTAAATAGAGTACTGCTCCTTAAGTCTACTATTCCTATATTCTTTAGAATTCTCCTATGCTCTCAAGATCTAAATTCCTGTTAGTCTAATCCCCATTAAAATATTTTTATTATTACTCTCAATGTTCAAATCATTGTGTGATTCCTATCTCTTGATTAACATATTTTCCATCCAATATCAAAAACAAAGCAAAGATGTTTGCTTTCATCATTTCTCTTCAATATTGTGCTGGAGATTTGGCCAGAGCAAAAGGTCAAAAAAAGAAATAAAAGACACCCATTTTGAAAATAAAGAAATAAGTCTTTATTTGCAGATGATATAATCATTTATGTGGAAAATCCTATGGAATCTACCAAGAAGTTACTAAAAATAAACATCAAATTTAACAAAGTTTCAGTTATTCTATGTATGTAACAACTATACCATAAAGTGCAGGTGTGTGTGTGGGGGGGCGCAATGACCTATAATGTTTCATATTTCTATATTTTATGTGAAGTGGTATATTACTAACTGTAAGAGAACTGTATTTAAGGATATATATTGTCCTGCCAATATTAAGGGCAAAAATTTGCTCTTGCCTCTTTGCAGTCAATCCCCAGCACCTCATCCCCTGTAACAATGAATCTGTTTTCTGTCACTACCTGTTTGTTTTACTTTTTCTAGAATTTTATACAAATGAGATTTATAATGTAAACTATTTTGTGTCTGGATTCGTTCATTTAACATAATTCTTTTGACATTTATCCATGTTTTGGTGTGTATCTGAAGTTACTTTCTTTTTATTGTTAAGAAATATACCATCTCATGGATATAATACAATTTGTTTATCTATTCAACTGTTGATGAATATTTCAGCTGTTTCCAGTTTTCTTCTTTTTACTATTCTTAATAAAACTACCATACACATTCATGTATAAGATCTTGTGTAGAGACATGTTTTCATTTTGGGGGGATAAATGATACAGGAGTGACATTGTATCTTATGTAAATATATATTTAACTTTGTAAGAAACGTTCTGTTTTCCAAAGTGGTCATGCCATTTTACATTCCCACTAACAATGTATGAGATTTCCATTTGCATGCTAACAGGTGGAATTATTTATCTAAATTCCTTAATATAATGCTTTGCATAATATAGTGCTCACAAATGTAAGTATGGTTTACCATAATAGCATATTTTAACGTATATGTATAATATTATTTGATACCTCTTATATATAAGGGTACAAAAATGTTTCTTTCTCTCAGTCTCTTTCTCTCTCTTTATATATATATTTTTTCTCCTGAATTTCTACATATACACTGAAAAATTGAAACAATGACTTCTACGAACCTTAATAATTTTCATTATTGTATAATCATTTATAGGAAATTCTGTTTATATCCCCCTCATCTGTGTCCTTAACCAAGCTCCAACCCTCTTTCTCAGTTCTTTTATTCAGCACACTGAAGTAGCAGTCAATCAAAGTCTGCTCACCTGTAAGGAAGTGTTCCAGACACACAATATTCTCCTCTAGTCATCTTAGGTTCCTGCAGCCACTGCAATTCCAAAGCAAAGAAGCTTTCTGATGTGTGCACATGGGGCATCCTGCTCGACTCTGAGTTCTAGTGGAAAGGATTCCAAACAAGAGATCATTTACATCTTGTTTCTCAGAGTGGTCCATATACTAGTAACTTGGGTAAAATCTGAGAGTTTGTTAAAAATGCATAATCTCAAGCCATATACCGGATTTACTGAATGAGAATCTGCATTTGAACAAGATCCCCAGTTCATTCTTGTAAAAGCTAAAGTTTGAGAAGCCTTTTAAAAATATTGAAATCAGATCTCACATCTTAAGATTTTGACTTAATTGATGTAGGGTATAACCTTGATTTTGATATGTAAAGAAACTCCCTTGGTGATATTAAATATCCAGGCATAATTTAGAAATGCTAATGTAATCCAACTGTAAACTCCTTTAAAAAGAATTGAACCTAATACACTTAATGATGTTTTATAAGAGCTTGCCTGATGTGACTGTCCAATTTACGTTGAATCATGCTGCAATCTAAGACTACTTATCAATATTCCAGCTTTGGAAAAAAAGTGAAAAATTATAAGAAAGGAGGAATAGGGGACACAGGTGCCAAATAATAAAATATTTTCTTTAAATATACAATTTAGCAAGTAGAATTATTATTAGTGAGGTCCTCAAGAAAGAAAATATTACAAAAATACTCTGAGTTATATATAGATTGACTTTTGAATCAAGTAAGTGTGTTGGCTACTTATACATAATAAAAACATATTATTTAAAAGGAAAACTTTGTTTAGTTCATTATTCTAAAATTTTTATTAACATTAAAAATAAAACTTGCCAGGATGTCCACTGGTCCTCTAAAATTTTCTATTCGCAGTGTGAACTGTAATCCAATAGCTCTGCCCAGGAGCTTGTAAGAAATGCAGAATCTCAAATCTCACTTAGAACTGCTGGACTAGCATCTGTATTAAAAAATCCTGAGCTGGCCCAGTGGCATAGTGGTTGAGTTCACATGCTGCCTTCGGTGGCCTGGGGTTCACAGGTTCAGATCCTGGGTGTGGACCTACACACTGCTTATCAAGTCATGCTGTGGCAGCATCCCACATACAAAGTGGAGGAGAATTGGTACAGATGTTTGCTCAGTGACAATTTTCCCCAAGCAAAAAGAGGAGGATTGGCAACAGAGTTTAGCTCAGGGCCGATCTTCCTCACACACACATACACACAAATCCTCAAGTGGTCCTGTGAACAAATCTTTATCACTAATTGATAGGTTTAGGATTGAGAAAGAATCTCTGTTGAAGGAATAAGTTAAACAACTGGGAAATAAAAAATAGCAATTGCTTCTTTTCTCATGAGCTTGTTCCCCGAGAAACGGAAATCCTTGGAGAGTATTGTCTCCCTGTTTTTTGTATCTGGAATATCTAAATGAAGGACAAACATTCAGCACAGCAATCAGAACTCCTCAGAGGACTGTCAAAGGTGAGGATGTTTGCTACCTTGAAGCTGGAAAACACAAACTGGAGACTTACAATTGGAGATGCTGACCTGTGATGCAGACCAGCTTCAAAAGTGGCTCTGAGACCCAAAGCTGTGCCTGCCCTTTCAGCACCAAGGATAGCAAAATGTTGGGTACCTATGACTCTCAACACTAACATTAGCACTATTCTGAGTCAAAGAGAACAAGTTGCAAACAAAATTTGACACTGAGGTTTCCAGGAAGAAGAAATGTGAGCGTGCTTATTTCACACTTGTGATTTGAGGATATTAAGTCTGGAATTAATTACCTTGGGAATTCAGGCAAGTATTCCTCAACATATTCATTAATCCATTTAAATATTCATTTATTCATAAAATAAGTTTTTTAGCTTCCTGTGATGCGGCAGATGTGTGTTACTTACTTGGGGTACAGAGGAGATTAAATCTGATATGATCCATCCTCTTGCTTATACTGTAGCTTTAGTCTGAAAATGTGCTGTTTAGAAATGGTAGTTTTCCGAGCATGTAGTAAGATGGTCCAATCAATGACAATGAATTGGAGGCTTCCATGATGGCATCAGTTTTAAATGATATTTGAAAAGAGAAAATATTTACCAGATAACAGAGATAAACGGAGTTGGTAAAACTATTATTTCATGTGAAAAGATGAGCAAATAAAACTACAGGTAGCTGAGAAAATGTGATGTATTCCACAAACTGAAAAGTTTCTGGACTTGAAACAAAAGTTTATGAAACAGAAAGGAACAAAATGTGAATTAACTCTGGAGAGTGACAAGAGATAGTGTGGATATTCATACTTTATCTTAAAAGCAATGAAAAAATCCTTTCTCGGTGTCCCTGAAAGTGGGTCATCATCTGATTTATGGTTGTGTGCATTCATTGATTAGAAATAAGTATCTCTGTCCATTTCTAAGTGCTCAAATCTTTAGAATATTTGTCCTCACTCCTAGTAAAGGGTGTATTCTAAGATCTTTCAAATACCATGCATAAAATGTCTTCCTCCCTTTAGATTCCCTTCAGATATATGATGATATCTGATAATTATCCCATTACCTTGAAATATTTTCCAAGTTCTTCACTGTTTTTATTTGCCTTGTAACTTATCAATGTCTCTCCTTTAAAATAATATCTATAACTAAACACAAAGCTACAGATATAATTTAAGTGTAGCACAGGGCTCCCTGACCTCACGACACACATATAAAATGGTAATATTTGTGTGATACAACAGGGTTAGTGGAGCAGACTGCTGGTGGCCAGTGGTGACCAGATAGGAGTCTATGGATGCTACTCGCTCAACCAACTCAGTCAAGGACTAAGAAGAGCAAGACCTCAGCACCACTATGAGCTATTCATGACATTTTAGTTTTGTGGAAGTCTACTTGAGAAGCTGTGTTCTAGATCTTTTGGGGATTATTACCGATCACACTCTACACTCAATTCTGAACTATCTAGATTATGTATAATATTAGAGAAACCTCTATTCTTTTTTTTTTTTTTGAGGAAGTTTAGCCCTGAGCTAACTGCTGCCAATCCTCCTCTTTTTGCTGAGGAAAGCTGGCCCTGAGCTAACATCCATGCCCATCTTTCTCTACTGTATATGTGGGATGCCTGCCACAGCATGGCTTGCCACGCAGTGCCATGGCCACACTGGGGATCCGAACCAGGGAATCCTGGGCTGCCAAAGCAGAATGTGTGCACTTAACCACTGCGCCACAGGGCCAGCACTGAGAAATCTCTATTATTTTCAAATATTAAAACTTACATCTATAATTTTTATTTGTTAGTTAATTACTCTGTTAGTCTAAGTCTTAATTAGCCTAAGACTTTTTATCTATATTACTTTGATTTTTCTAGCTACTTAATCATGTTACCTATAAATAATAGTATTGTTTATTCCTTTTCAATTCTTACTATTTTATTTCTTTTGCTTGCCTTATTGAGTTTGCTAGAATATTTAGTAAAATGATGAATAGGATTGGAGATATCAAGCAAGCATCTTTGTCTCCTTCTCATCACAGAGGAAAGTTTTCCATGTTTCACTAGTAAATTTGTCGTTTGCTTTACATGTTTTTCAAACAGTTTTAAGAACTTATTATCTATTCTGAGCTTTCTAAGAGATTATTTTATTTTTACTGTTGAAAGTTTCCTTTGTCTATATTTTAGGAGAAAACCTGTAAGATTGGTATTATTACTGTCTTAAATGTAAACATGAGGGAAAACGTCTGCAAAGGTATTGTAGCTCGCATTATGAACCAGCATATAAATGATTCTGTAAAAGTTCTATGTGCCTTTAAAAATAATATGCATTCTTTAGTTGATGCATGCCATGAGAATTTATATATATATATACATACATTCAAATTTATGAATCTTGTTCAGATCTTTATCCTTCTTGATTCTTTATTATTACTAATTTATCATGTATTTTATTTTATTAATATTTTATCAAGTTTATACCAAGATATAATTTATCAAGATAAATAAAAAAATGAATATACCCATTGTAAGAATAAAGTTCACTTTATATGAGTTTCGACAAATGCATACACTGTGCCCTCATGAAACCGACACCTCAATAATGATATGACACATTTTTATCATCCTAAATGTTCTCTCATCTCCTTTCCCAGTCATTCTCCATGTCCCACCACAGTCAGCCACTGACCACATTTCCACCGCTATAAATTAGTTGTGCTTTTCTAGAACTTTATATAAATGGAATTGTACAATATGTCCTCTTTAAGTCTGGCTCCTGTTACTCAACATGATGTTTTTAAAATTAATCTGTGTAGTTGCATGTATCTGTGATTTATTACTTTTTATTGATGAATAGTATTCCATTCCTTGAATATAACATAATTTATTTATCTATCCATTGGTTGAATATTTGGGTTATTTCTAGTTTTTGGTTGTTAGTAACAAAGCTTCCACGTGTATTTTTGTACAAGTCACTGTGTGGACATGTGCCTACATTTTTCTTGGGTAAATACTGAGGAGTAGAAATGTCAGGTTGAATTGTAAGTGCATGATTGACTTTTTAGAAATTGCTAAACAGTTTTCCAAAATGGTTGGACAAATTTACACCCTTCCTCACCAGCTATGTATGAGAGATTTAGTAGCTCCATATCCCCTCAATACTTTGGTTTTTATAAGTTTTTGCAATTTTAATGTAGATGTGTCGTTGTTTGTCATGATGTTAGTATAGTTTTCATTTCCTTGATGAATAGTGATTATAGTGTCTTTGCACGTGCTCATTGCCTATTCCTTTGTCTTCTTCTGTGATATATTTGTTCACATAGTTTTCTTATCTTTTAATTTGCTAGATTCTCCTCATATTATTGTCTTGTCAGTATTATTTACATGTATTGAATAAAACTTAGTTTGTGGTTTGCTTTAAATTTTCTAATAGTTCCTTTTTAAAAAAAAATGTATTGTGGTCTAAATAGTTTATAACATTGTGAAATTTTAGTTGTACATTAATATTTGTCAAACACCATATAAATGTGCCCCTGCATCCTTTGTGCCCACCCTCTCTCCTTTTCCCCCAGTAACCACTAAATTGTTTATATTTTACTAGTGAGTGAAATCATATGGTGTTTGTCTTTCTCTATCTGGCTTATTTCACTTTCATGATGCCCTCAAAGTCCATCCATTTGGTTGTGAATGAGACAATTATGACTTTTTTATGGCTGAATAGTATTCCATTGTGTGTGTATGTGTGTATATATATATATGTTTTCTTTATCCATCTTCTCTATCCAATCATCAGTCGTGGAGAACTTAGGTTGCTTCTATGTCTTGGCTATTGTGAATAATGCTGCAATGAACATAGGGGTGCATAAGTCTTTTTGTATTGTTGATTTCAAGTTCTTTGGATAAATATCCAGTAGTGGGATAGCTAGGTCATATGGTAATTCTAGTGTTAATTTTTTGAGAAATCTCCATACTGTTTTCCAAAATGGCTGCACCAGTTTGCATTGCCAACAGCATTTCTTTGGAAAACTGTGTGTTCATATCCTCTGCCTCTTTTTAGATTGGGTTCTTTATTTTTTTTGTAGTTCAGTTGTGTGAGCTCTTCATATATTATGGAGAGTAATACCTTATCAGATGTATGATTTGAAAAAATTTTCTCCCAGTTGGTGGGCTACTTTTTCATTTTGATCCTCATCTCCTTGGGCTTCCAGAAGCTCTTTAGTCTGATGAAGTCCCACTTGTTTATTTTTTCTTTTGTTTCCCTTGTCTCAGTAGACATTGTATTTATAAAGATCCTTTTGAGGCTGACATCAAAGAGTGCACTGCCTATATTTTCTTCCAGAAGTTTTATGATTTTAGGTCTTACCTACAAGTCTTTGATACATTTTGAGTCTATTTTTGTGTATGGAGAAAGACAATGATCTACTTTCCTTCTTTTGCATGTGGCTATTCAGTTTTCCCAGCACCGTATTGAAGAGGCTTTCCTTCCTCCATTGTATATTCTTGGCTCCTTTGTCAAAGATTAGCTGTCCGTATATGTGTGGTTTTATTTCTGGGCTTTCAGTTCTGTTCCATTGATCAGTGTGCCTGTTTTTGTACCAGTACTATACTGTTTTGACTACTATAGCTTTGTCATATGTTTTGAAGTCAGGGATTGTGATGCCACCAGCTTTGTTCTTGTTTCTCAGGATTGCTTTGGCTATTTGGAGTCTTTTGTTGCCCCAGAAGAATTTTAAGATTCTTTGTTGTATTTCTGTGAAGAATATCATTGGGATTCTGAATAAGATTGCATTGAATCTGTATATTACTTTAGGTAGCATTGCCATTTTAACTATGTTTATTCTTTCAGTCCATGTATGTGAAATACCTTTCCATTTATTTGTGTCACTGTTGATTTCTTTCAGTAATGTCTTACAGTTTTTCTTGTATAAGTCTTTCACTTCCTTAGTTAAGTTTGTTCCTAAATACTTCATTCTTTTTGTTGTGATTGTAAATGGGGCTGTATTCTTGAGCTCTTGTTCTGTTGGTTCATTATTAGAGTATAGATATGCCGCTGATTTTTGTACATTGACTTTGTCTAATACTTCCTTTAGACGAACAGCTTTTAATTTGATAAAACAGAATTTATAATATTGTATAGTTTGTGTGTGCGTGTGTCCTAACAAATCTTAGTCCATCTCAATGTGTTGAAGATTTTCTTTAGTGTTTTCTCCAGAAGTTTAATAATTTAGCCTTTATAGTTAGATTTAAGATTCAAGTTCAATTTTGTTTGACTGTGAGTAGAATGCTTTAGATTTTCTGTTTCCTTTTTATATTATTCAAGTGGAATTCACTTGGAACTTTATTTTGATGTATATAATTATACAATCTGTTTAGTGCTTAGCTGAAGAAGGGGCTGGATTTGTGATTCTATATCCCTTTATTTTATGACTGTTTTGCATATCTTCTTAATCAATGAAGATAAGAGAGATGAAAGGGTTAAACATTATAATTACTATTTCTGTATTTTGAAGTGTGTAATTATCCCTTATTTTCTAAATGATAGCGTACTGTAAGTACCAAAAACCCAATAATTGCTATTATTATTTTCAGAGTGCTAACCTCTGCTAATTATTATTATTTTTTATTTTTTTATTTTTATTTTTTATTTATTTATTTTTTTATTAATGTTATGATAGATTACAAGCTTGTGAGATTTCAGTTGTACATTTTTGTTAGTCATGTTGTGGGTACACCACTTCCCCCTCTGTACCCTCCCCCCACCCCCCCTTTTCCCTGGTAACCACCGATCAGATCTCCTTCTCAATATACTAATTTCCACCTATGAGTGGAGTCATATAGAGTTCGTCTTTCTCTGACTGACTTATTTCGCTTAACATAATGCCCTCGAGGTCCATCCACGTTGTTGTGAATGGGCCAATTTTGTCTTTTTTTTTGGCTGAGTAGTATTCCATTGTGTATATATACCACATCTTCTTTATCCAATCATCAGTTTCTGGGCATGTAGGCTGGTTCCACGTCTTGGCTATTGTAAATAATGCTGCGATGAACATAGGGGTGCAACGGACTCTTGAGATATCTGATATCAGGTTCTTAGGATAGATACCCAGTAATGGGATGGCTGGGTCATAGGGTATTTCTATTTTTAACTTTTTGAGAAATCTCCATACTGTTTTCCATAGTGGCTGTACCAGTTTGCATTCCCACCAACAGTGTATGAGGGTTCCTCTTTCTCCACAACCTCTCCAACATTTGTCGTTCTTGGTTTTGGATGTTTTTGCCAATCTAACGGGGGTAAGGTGATATCTTAGTGTAGTTTTGATTTGCATTTCCCTGATGATTAGCAATGATGAACATCTTTTCAAGTGTCTATTGGCCATATTCATATCTTCTTTTGAGAAATGTCTGTTCATGTCCTCTGCCCATTTTTTGATCGGGTTGTTTGTTTTTTTGGTGTTAAGCAGTGTGAGTTCTTTGTATATTATGGAGATTAACCCTTTGTCGGATAAGTGGCTTGTAAATATTTTTTCCCAATTAGTGAGCTGTTTTTTTGTTTCAATTCTGTTTTCCCTTGCCTTGAAGAAGCTCTTTAGTCTGATGAAGTCCCATTTGTTTATTCTTTCTATTGTTTCCCTCAACTGAGGAGTTACAGTGTCTGAAAAGATTCTTTTGAAACTGATGTCAAAGAGTGTACTGCCTATATTCTCTTCCAAATGACTTATTGTCTCAGGCCTAATCTTTAAGTCTTTGATCCATTTTGAGTTTATTTTGGTGTGTGGTTAAAAAGAATGGTCAATTTTCAATCTTTTGCATGTGGCTGTCCAGTTTTCCCAGCACCATTTGTTGAAGAGACTTTCTTTTCTCCATTGTAGGCCCTCTGCTCCTTTGTCGAAGACTAGCTGTCCATAGATGTGTGGTTTTATCTCTGGGCTTTCAATTCTGTTCCATTGATCTGTGGACCTGTTTTTGTACCAGTACCATGCTGTTTTGATCACTGTAGCTTTGTAGTATGTTTTGAAATCGGGGATTGTGATTCCGCCGGCTTTGTTTTTCTTGCTCAGGATTGCTTTAGCAATTCGCGGTCTTTTGTTCCCCCATATGAATTTTAGGATTGTTTGTTCAATTTCTGTGAAGAATGTTCTTGGGATTCTGATTGGGATAGCATTGAATCTGTATATTGCTTTAGGTAGTATGGACATTTTAACTATGTTTATTCTTCCAATCCATGTGCAAGGAATGTTTTTCCACCTCTTTATGTCATCACCTATTTCTTTCAAGAAAGTCTTGTAGTTTTCATTGTATAGATCCTTCACTTCCTTGGTTAAGTTTATCCCAAGGTATTTTATTCTTTTCGTTGCGATTGTGAATGGGATAGAGTTCTTGAGTTCTTTTTCTGTTAGTTTATTGTTAGTGTATAGAAATGCTACTGATTTATGCACGTTAATTTTATACCCTGCTACTTTGCTGTAGTTGTTGATTATTTCTAATAGTTTTTCTGTGGATTCTTTGGGGTTTTCTATGTATAGGATCATGTCGTCTGCAAACAACGAGAGTTTTACTTCTTCGTTACCTATTTGGATTCCTTTTATTTCTTTTTCCTGCCGAATTGCTCTGGCCAGCACCTCCAGTACTATGTTGAATAGGAGTGGTGAAAGTGGGCACCCTTGTCTTGTTCCTGTCCTCAGAGGGATGGCTTTCAGCTTTTGTCCATTGAGTATGATGTTGGCTGTGGGTCTATCATATATGGCCTTTATTATGTTGAGGTACTTTCCTTCTATACCCATTTTACTGAGGGTTTTTATCATAAATGGGTGTTGGATCTTGTCGAATGCTTTCTCTGCATCTATTGAGATGATCATGTGGTTTTTGTTTTTCATTTTGTTGATGTAGTGTATCACGTTGATTGACTTGCGGATGTTGAACCATCCCTGTGTCCCTGGTATAAATCCCACTTGATCATGGTGTATAATCTTTTTGATGTATTGCTGTAATTGGTTTGCCAAAATTTTGTTGAGGATTTTTGCATCTATGTTCATCAGTGATATCGGCCTGTAGTTCTCCTTCTTTGTGTTGTCCTTGTCATAACCTCTGCTAATTAGGTAATGAGGTTATTTTACTTGTCCAAGTTCATCAACCAGTAAATGATGGTCAGCATATGAACACAGGCACTTGGACTTCAAGACCTGCTCACTTAGCCACTACTCATAGTTCTTCCCTCAAGCAAAGGCAAAATATTCATTCCAGGGGCCACACACTGGCTAACAGTGAGTCAATCCAGCAAGCACATCTGCTTAATGAATGTTGTTTGTTTGGTTTTATTTCAATAATAATAATAAAAATTTGAAGATTTAATGTAGAAACAAATTTTATGATATTTGTAAAAATAATTCTAGAGATATAGTAATAATGTGCTTCTTTTTACCCCAAGAAGAATTAGATACTTGTTAATAAAGGATGCTGCACTTAAACAGGATTTACTCTCTCCACACTGTTGCTCAGCCAGCTTCTCTCATACTCAATATGTCCTCTAAGTTTTTAAGTCTGTGAAACTCACATTACCAAAAATTGGGTAAAAGACTTGAAGTGTTCAGAATAGGGAGTAGTCACTCCAAAAATTTAAAATGATCATCTATATGGCTGAAATATTTTCATATGAAGTAATTTCGTGCATTTGATATTAAGATGTAAACCTATTAAGTTAAATATTACTTAGGTAAATTTATCTAGAGTTAAAATCATTATGCAATAAACAAGGGGATAGCTAAGCCATTAATTTTATATATGAAATCTTTCGTGAAATAAAGAATAACACGAAAATGTCTCCAAAAAAATGTGCCTTTCTTTCTCCCCTTCAGAAACTTCCCAGAGGAAAATGGCATTAGGAAATCATTCCACAGTGACTGAGTTCATCCTCGCTGGACTAACAGAAGAGCCAGAACTCCAGGTGCCCTTACTCCTCCTCTTCCTAGGAATCTATGTGGTTACAGTGATGGGGAACCTGGGCATGATCACACTGATAGGGCTCAGTTCTCACCTGCACACACCTATGTACTATTTCCTCAGCAGCTTGTCCTTCACTGATCTCTGCCATTCTACTGTCATTACCCCCAAAATGCTGGTGAACTTTGTGACAGAGAAGAACGTCATCTCCTACCCTCAATGCATGACTCAGCTCTATTTCTTCCTTGTTTTTGCTATTTCAGAATGCTACATGTTAGCTGCAATGGCATATGACCGCTATGTTGCCATCTGTAGCCCCTTGCTTTACAATGTCATCATGTCCCATCAGGTCTGTTTCTCCCTGATTTTAGGGGTGTATATTATAGGCCTGATTTGTGCATTTGCTCATACAGGCTGCATGTTAAGGGTTAATTTCTGCAAATTTTATGTGATCAACCATTATTTCTGTGATCTTCTTCCCCTCCTGAAGCTCTCATGCTCTAGTACCGATGTCAATGAATTACTGATACTGTGTGTTGGTACATTTAATATCTTTGCCCCTAGCCTGACCATCCTTAGCTCCTACATCTTCATCATTTCCAGAATCCTCCACATTCACTCCACTGAGGGCAGGTCCAAAGCCTTCAGCACTTGCAGCTCCCACATGTTGGCAGTTTTGCTCTTTTTTGGATCTTGTGCTTTCATGTACCTGCAGCCATCATCAGTTGGCTCCATGGATCAAGGAAAAGTGTCCTCTGTGTTTTATACTATTGTTGTGCCGATGCTGAACCCACTGATCTACAGTCTGAGGAATAAAGATGTTAATGTTGCGCTGAAGAAAATGCTAAAGAGCAGAATATTCTAGTGATCAGAAATATATGGGAATAATTTACTAGATCTAAATCATCAACAATTACATTGTATGAATTGATACATTTCCTTTTAGTCCATCTGTCAAGATTTTTCTTCATTTTATGCAATTCTATTGACATTGTTTCTTATATCCATAGCATTCTTAATGTTCATTCTCTCTGTTTTTTTCTAAGTATTGAGACACAGATTAGAAGAAATACTAAGAATAACCTGGGTGCATGGACCCACTGATGCTGTCACAATCACTTCCTCCTCTTTTTTTCCATAAAATCCATAAAAACACAATCCTCAACCATAATTAAAATACTGTCTTCCAACAGTGGTTACCCACCTCCTTCATTCTGTTCAGTCAAGAAACAACATAAATCATATCAATATGATGACAATAATCTCTAGTGTTTTGTGTAACTCTAGCCTGGAACAGTCTTTTTTCTGTCCTAATTATCTATATACTTTATTTGTTTGTCTTATTTATTCTGTCTCTTACTTAGGACAACTAATCAGAACTTAGAATCTGAGTTAAGAACTATCATGTGTAGTGATAGTGCTCAATCCAAAATACCTGTGCTTTGTCATTTATTGTTCTAATTGGTACTTTCCTGCTTATTTCACAAATCTGCACTGGATTGTAGTTTTCATGAAGCTAGATCCCTATACATATATTTCACTGCCATATCTGTAGGATTTGGTACAGTACCTGCCACCTCCTACGTCCTTGATAAGTTTGTTGTTAATTATTTCCTCTTATAAAGTATTTATAGGAAAACCAAATGTGTCTCATATGAGCTCACACATTAATCTCTAAGGTTAGCTACATATGCTTAATTTGTTGTTCAAATCAATTAAGTTTATGTTTGGACAATCCTCCAAAGTTCTGCAAGCCACTTGGTGACGTCTCAACTTACTTCTTTACATAAGTTTAGAAGTATGCGTCCTGAGCTCCTTCTGTGTCAAACTCCAGTACAGGTGTAATATTTTGTGAAAACCTGATTTCTTAAGTCATTAAATCCTGTCAACCACTAAGGAGTCTTTGAACAAGACATTTTTTTTATTAGAAAGCATGCAGTTAAAATAATAACTGTATTTGATATCTGATAGGTCAACATAGCAAATCTGATGGTAGGGTGATATCTAGAACACAAGGAACTTAGTCCAGAACACTATGGTTTTCTATATGCTGGGAAAAAAGTAACTTCACATAGTCTGGCAGTGAGAAAATTCTTTACTATGCAGATATTGAGTGAATTTTGTTATATGTAAAATATACTTCAATAAAATTGATAAAAGGAGAGAGTGAGCACTAAAGAGGTAAATACAATAACTTGTATTGCTGCAGCTAGAGGAAATATTTTGTCTCTTTTTAAAGGGGCTGATTAAGTTATTTAGTCAGATACATTTTATGCTACCTAATTTATCTATATATGTTATTTACAGATTCCCAGTTTTCCAAACTGTAGTTTATTCATGTCTTTAGCTGGAGGGAAGGCAGGTGGATGAGCCATAGCTCTATAGTACTGTCCTCTGGGAACTCTAAAACTGACTCACATACCCAATTGAGCATATCAAGTAGGCTTAAATCTCCTTGTCTGAGCAAGACCTCAATCAGCCATGGGCTCTATTAATCTGAGCCTAGGAAGACCCTACTGTCAATCCATTTCTTCCACTTTAAACTGAGTTAGAGGATTTCTCTAGGATAAACCAACCTATTGCCTTATTTACCATTACCAGTTTACTTCAGGATAATCAGTGAAAAATTTGCCAGAGTCTGATTTAGAAATATACATCTCTGAAGTCAGTAAGGCCTAAAAGTTATTCCCTGGAAAACTCATCTGTGAAACTCCACATAAATTACATTTCATGTCAACTCTTTATACTCCCTCAGAAAAATTGGCTCTTTTTCTTTCTAGATGATGGTGCTTTTGGTAATTATATGATACTTTGAATGCTTATTCTTTTCATTGCTCTTGCCTCAATGGACTATAAGCTCCAGTAGGGCAGAGCATGCACACTCAAATATTCATTTATGATTGCGCCAAACATCTCTGGTTTCCCATGGCACATTCTCTCAGACTACCTCTGATTTCAGGGGCAGACATATTTTTTACTTCTGTGCAAGGTGAAATTCAGCTTGCATTAAGAGTAGTTCACTTCAAGTTTGCAACGTGATCTTTCAGTTTTGCTCTAGAGCCTTCTCTTCAACTCCAGGTGTCTACTTGACCCATGTACAAGTCAGCCCAGAGGGTTCTTGCCTTTGTATAAGCCTTATCTGATGTTACAGGAGACTGTGTAAATGCTGCATCTTCTTGCCTCTCTTGGCAGCCATTACGGGAAATGCTATGTACACTCCTCATGAATGGCTAGCAAAATTGAGCCCCCTTACCCATAACAGCACTTCAATACTACGTTCCAGTACTGGAGTCTCCTTAATTCTGTTTTGACCCAAATTAGTAAATACCACTTTAAAATTTTAAAAAGGTCAAATTCTATATCTAACAATGATTTAAAGCATTTAAAAGTAAGTTCAGTTAAAGAAATTCATTGCAATTATTGTCTCAAATTGATATAACTTTTAATATTTTGAATAAAAACAAATATAATTTTGATTTCCATACAGAGCAATTTAGTCATTAGGTAAAACCAAAATACTCTCTGCAACACATATATTTCCATTGTTCCTCAACATCTCTTTATTTGTAGAAGAAAAAAAATCATCTCTCCTTATTAGGCTTGTTAGGAACTCCACATGAGTTTATAGCAACATCCATCAGATGCTCTCTTGTCATTACCACATTATGAATTCATTGTAATATTTAAACATAGTCAGAAGAGATTAATGAAAATAAATCTTTCAAAGATTTATAGTTTATTAGTTTCCCAAGGCTGTCATAACAAATACCACAAACTGGATGGCTTTAAACAACCAATTTATTGTCTCAGTTCTCAAAGCTAGAAGTCTGAAATCAAGGTTTCAACAATGTTGATTCCTTCTGAGAGCTTTAAGAAAGAATCTGTTCCGTACTTTTTTCCTTGCTTCTGGTGATGGCCAGCAATCCTTGGTGTTCCTTGGCTTGTAGATGCATTATTCTAATCTCTGCCTCTGACTTCACATGGTGTTCTCCCTGTATGTCTCTGTGTCCAAATTTCCCTTTTTATGAGGATACAATCCACAGTGGATTAAGACCCACCCTACCCACCTCATCTAAAATTGATTACATTAATGAAGATCTACTCCAAAATAAGGTCACATTCGCAGATATTGACAGTGAAGACACATATATTTTGGGGAGGAAGTAGTTCCAGCTTCAACACATAATACAAAACTATTTTCTCCGATTTCATATTCTTCCCGTATGGAAAACACATTAGAAAATTTTCTTAGTCTATGTCTTCAAAATTTCCTGAAATTTTGAACTTTTAAATGGTAGAGCATGAAACTCTCTGCAGCTCTAACAATATCAGTCACATCCTCATTTCCAGCCCATAATCTAGCAAGAGAAATATTTCACAGTTAAGTGACAATCTTAAACACTTGGGAAAACAATGAAGATAAAGGGAAACTTTGATCATTTGTTTTCCAAGTGCAGAGGGTTCCTTTTTCTCCATATCCTTTAGAACACTTCTTATTTGTTGTCTTTTTGATAATAACCATTCTAACAATTGTGAAAGGATATCATTGTGATTTCAATTTGCATTCCCTGGTGATTAGTGATGTTGAGCAGATTTTCATGGACTTGTTGGCCATGTATATGTCTCCACTGGAAAATATCTATTCAGATCCATTGCCCATTTTTAAGTAAGACTGATTTTTTGCTATTGAGTTTATATGTTCTTTACATATTTTAGATATTCACCCCTTATCAGATAAATAATTTGCAAATATTTTCTTCCATTGGTAGAGTGCAATTGCCTTTGGTGTCAAATCCAAAAATCATCACCTAGACCACGGTTTAGGAGCTAATACCTATGTTTTTTTCCCAAGAGTTTTATGGTTTCGGGACTTATATTCAAGTTTTTAATCCACTTTGAGTTAGTTTTTGGGTGTGGTGTAAGACAGTGTTCTTATACGTGTAGTTGTCCAGATTTCCCAATACCATTTGTTGAAGAGGCTTTTTGTCCATTGTATATTCTTGGCTCCTTTTTGTCATAAAGTGATTAACCGTACATGTATGGGTTTATTTCTAGGCTCTCTAATCTGTTCCATTGATCTGTGTGTCAGTTTTTATGCCAATACCATACAGTTTTGATCACTATAGCTTTGAAATATAATTTTAAATCAGGGAGTGTGATGCCTCCAGGTTTGTTATTCTTTCTCAACATTGTTCTGATTATTGGCATCTTTTGTAGTTCCATACAAATTTGAGGATTGTTTCTTCTATTTCTGTGAAAAATGTCATTTCTTCTATTTCTGTGAAAAATGGAATTTTGATAAAGATTGCTTTGAGTGTGTAAATTGCTTTAGGTAGTATTGGTATTTTAACATTGTTAATTCCTACAAACCATGAACATGGAATATCTTTCCATTTTTTTGTATCTTCTTCAATTCCTTTCATTAATGTTATAATTTTCAATGTACAGTAGTGCACCTTATCTGCGGGAGAAACATATTAAGAACTCCAGTGGATACCTGAAACTCTGGATGGTACCAAACCCTATATACTATGTTTTTTTCTATATATACATACCTATGATAAAGTTTAATTTATAACTTATGCACAGTAAGAGATTAATAACTTCTCTTAGGCATATCCAATTTACCAGCATCACTCCTCCTTCACTTTAGGGCCATTATTAAGTAAAATGAGGTGTACTTGAACACAAGCCCTGTGATACTATGACAGCCAGTCTGAGAACCAAGATGAATACTTAGTGAGTAATAGTTGGGTAGCGTATTCGGTGTGGATGGAATGGGATGGCATGAGAGATTTCATCATGATGTCTAGAATGGCATGCAACTTAGAACATATGAATTGTTTATTTATGGAATTTTCTATTTAATATTTTTGGACTGCAGTTGACCATGGGTAACTGGAACTGTGGAAAGTAAAATTGTGGATAAGGGGGACTCTTGTACAGACTTTCACCTCCTCATTTAAATTTATTCCAAGGTATTTTGTTTTTGACACCATTGTAAATGGGATTGTTCTCTTAATTTCTGGTTGTGATAGTTTATTATTAGTTTATAGAAGTAGAACAGATTTTTGTATATAGATTTTATAGCCTGTAACTTTAGTGAATTTGTTGATGATTTCTAACAATTTTCTGGTGGAGGCTTTAGGATTTTCTATATATAATATCATGTCATCTGCAAATAGTGAGTTTTTTATCTTCTTTTCTGGTTTGAATGCCTTTATTTCTTTTTATTGCTTAGTTGCTCTGGCTAAGACTTCCAGTACTATGTTGAATAAAAGTGGCAAAAGTGGGCACCCTCATCTTGTTCCAGATCTCAGAGGTAAAGCTTTCAGTGTTTCACCATTGAGTATGATATTAGCTGTTATATCCTCTTGTTGAATTGACTCCTTTATCATTGTGTAATGACTCTCTGTCTTTTATTCAGTTCTTGTCTTAAAGACTATTTTGTCTGGTATAAGTATAGCTACCCAAGCTTTCCTTTGGTTTCCATTTGTATAGAATATCTTTTTCCATCCCTTTGTTTTCAGCCTGTGTGTGTCCTTACACCTGAAATGAGCCCCTTGCAGGCAGCTTATAGATGGGGTTGTTTTCTAATCAGTCACCATTCAATGTCTTTTGATTGGAGAGTTTTGTCCATTTACATTTAAAGTAATTATTAATAGATATGTAATTATTGTCATTTAATTAATTGTTTTCTACCTGTTTTGTAGTTTCTTAGTTCTTTTCTTTTTCTCTTGCTCTCTTTCTTTGTAGTGGTATTTTAGATTCATTCTCTTTATCCTTTGAGTATGTACTATAGGTTTTTGCTTCACAGTTAACATGAGGCTTACAAAAAACACCACATACTTACAAGTTTATTGTTAAGTTGATAGCAACTTAAATTTGAACTCACTCTAAAGCTATACATTTTTCCTACCTCCTATTATATGTTTTTCATGTCACCATTTACATCTTTTTATCTTGTGTATAGCTAACAAATGATTGCATTTATAGTTATTTTTACCCCTTTTATCTTTTAAACTTCATACTAACTTTATAAATAATTAACCCACTACCTATACAAGATTAGAACGTTCTGAAATTTACTACAGTAACCCCTCTTTCTCTGTGGAGGATATATTCCAAGACCACCACTGGATTCCTAACCATGGATAGTACCTAATCCTATATGTACTGTGATTTCTTTTTATACATACAAAGTTTAATTTATAAATTCAGCACAGTAAGAGATTAACTAATAATAAAATGGAACAATTATAACAATATACTATAACAAAAGGTACTGTAGATTTTAGTTAACTCAGCTTGTGATTTTTTTCTTTACTTACTAAGTTGAGAACTTGCACTTTTTCACTTAAGAGAAGCCCTTTACAGCTTCTCTTGGCATATCCAAATTGCCAGTATCACCACTGTTGTTCATTAGGGCCATTATTAAATAAAATAAGGGCTACTTGAACACAAGTACTGCAATACCATGACAGTCAATCTGATAACCAAGAAGGCTACTAAGTGACTAACAGGCAAGCAACATACACAGCATGAATATACAGGACAAAGGGATGACTCATGTTCCAGGGCAAGATGGAGCAGGATAGCATGAGATTTCATCAGGTTACTCAGAACCTCATGCAATTGAAAACTTACGAATTATTTATTTTGGGGACTTTTCATTTAATATTTTCAGACCATAGTTGACCACAGATGCCTGAAACTGTGGAAAGTGACATCTCTAAATCAAGGACAAACCCTTTTAGCATAGCAATCAGAATTGCTCGTGGGGCTATGAACGGTGAAGATGTTTGATACTCTGAAGCTGAAGAAACACAAACTAAAAATTTACAGTTGGAGATGCTGATCTGTGATGAAAAACAGCTTCAAAAGTGACTCTCGGACCTGGGGCTGTGCCTGCCCTCTCAGCACTAAAGATAGCAGAATGCTAGGTTCCTGTGACTCCCAACACCAACATTAGTGCCATTGTCATCTGAGTCAAAGAGAACAAGTTGCAAATAAAATTTGGCATTGAAATTTTCAGGAAGAAGAAAGATTGATTGTGCTCATCTCACACTTGTGATTTGAGACTATTAGACCTGGAAGCAATCATGGTGAAAATGCAGGGATACATTCAATTTTTGAATTTTTCATAAAATATTTTTTATCTTCCTATAGTGTACGAAACACTGTGCTAGCTTCTTTGAACACAGAGGAGAATAAGCCTGATATGGTCCATCATCTGGCTTACAATGTAACTCAGTCTGAAAATGTGCTGTTTAGAAATGAGAGTATTCTGAGCATGTAGTTAAAACATCCAATTAGTGACAAAGAATTGGAGAATTTTTCCATGATAATGTCACTTTAAATGAGGTTTGGAAAGAAAAAAAAAATTACCAGACAGCAGTGAGACAGGTTGTTGACCACTTCACGGTGAAAAGAAGAACAAATGAAAAGGCAGACACCTGAGAAAACATGACATATTCTAGGAACTGAATGCGTACTGAAGCCAAATGTTCCGTAGCAGGGGAGGAAGATTAAAAGAACTAAAGATGGAGAGTGATGAAAGAGTGTGAATTTTGTACTTATCCTAAAATCAATTCAGGAAATCTTGTCTCCAGTGTCCCTGAACTTGGATTGTCATCTGGTTTATGGTTGTATGTATTTTATGACTAAGAACAAGTAGCTCATTCCATTTCTAATAATGGAAATGTTAGAATATCTTTCCTCACAGTTATTAAAGGGTATATTCTTAAATCTTTCAAACACCATACAAAAAATAATGTCTCTCTCTTCACTTCCTTTAGGATATATGAAGATGACTGCAAATTATCCCATTACCTTCAAATATTTTTCAAGTCTTTCACAGTCTCTGTATGCCTTCCATCTTTTTTTTTTTTTTTTATTAGTGTTATGATAGATTACAAGCTTGTGAGATTTCAGTTGTACATTTTTGTTAGTCATGTTGTGGGTACACCACTTCCCCCTCCGTACCCTCCCCCCACCCCCCCTTTTCCCTGGTAACCACCGATCAGATCTCCTTCTCAATATACTAATTTCCACCTATGAGTGGAGTCATATAGAGTTCGTCTTTCTCTGACTGACTTATTTCGCTTAACATAATGCCCTCGAGGTCCATCCACGTTGTTGTGAATGGGCCAATTTTGTCTTTTTTTTTGGCTGAGTAGTATTCCATTGTGTATATATACCACATCTTCTTTATCCAATCATCAGTTTCTGGGCATGTAGGCTGGTTCCACGTCTTGGCTATTGTAAATAATGCTGCGATGAACATAGGGGTGCAACGGACTCTTGAGATATCTGATATCAGGTTCTTAGGATAGATACCCAGTAATGGGATGGCTGGGTCATAGGGTATTTCTATTTTTAACTTTTTGAGAAATCTCCATACTGTTTTCCATAGTGGCTGTACCAGTTTGCATTCCCACCAACAGTGTATGAGGGTTCCTCTTTCTCCACAACCTCTCCAACATTTGTCGTTCTTGGTTTTGGATGTTTTTGCCAATCTAACGGGGGTAAGGTGATATCTTAGTGTAGTTTTGATTTGCATTTCCCTGATGATTAGCAATGATGAACATCTTTTCAAGTGTCTATTGGCCATATTCATATCTTCTTTTGAGAAATGTCTGTTCATGTCCTCTGCCCATTTTTTGATCGGGTTGTTTGTTTTTTTGGTGTTAAGCAGTGTGAGTTCTTTGTATATTATGGAGATTAACCCTTTGTCGGATAAGTGGCTTGTAAATATTTTTTCCCAATTAGTGAGCTGTTTTTTTGTTTCAATTCTGTTTTCCCTTGCCTTGAAGAAGCTCTTTAGTCTGATGAAGTCCCATTTGTTTATTCTTTCTATTGTTTCCCTCAACTGAGGAGTTACAGTGTCTGAAAAGATTCTTTTGAAACTGATGTCAAAGAGTGTACTGCCTATATTCTCTTCCAAATGACTTATTGTCTCAGGCCTAATCTTTAAGTCTTTGATCCATTTTGAGTTTATTTTGGTGTGTGGTTAAAAAGAATGGTCAATTTTCAATCTTTTGCATGTGGCTGTCCAGTTTTCCCAGCACCATTTGTTGAAGAGACTTTCTTTTCTCCATTGTAGGCCCTCTGCTCCTTTGTCGAAGACTAGCTGTCCATAGATGTGTGGTTTTATCTCTGGGCTTTCAATTCTGTTCCATTGATCTGTGGACCTGTTTTTGTACCAGTACCATGCTGTTTTGATCACTGTAGCTTTGTAGTATGTTTTGAAATCGGGGATTGTGATTCCGCCGGCTTTGTTTTTCTTGCTCAGGATTGCTTTAGCAATTCGTGGTCTTTTGTTCCCCCATATGAATTTTAGGATTGTTTGTTCAATTTCTGTGAAGAATGTTCTTGGGATTCTGATTGGGATAGCATTGAATCTGTATATTGCTTTAGGTAGTATGGACATTTTAACTATGTTTATTCTTCCAATCCATGTGCAAGGAATGTTTTTCCACCTCTTTATGTCATCGCCTATTTCTTTCAAGAAAGTCTTGTAGTTTTCATTGTATAGATCCTTCACTTCCTTGGTTAAGTTTATCCCAAGGTATTTTATTCTTTTCGTTGCGATTGTGAATGGGATAGAGTTCTTGAGTTCTTTTTCTGTTAGTTTATTGTTAGTGTATAGAAATGCTACTGATTTATGCACGTTAATTTTATACCCTGCTACTTTGCTGTAGTTGTTGATTATTTCTAATAGTTTTTCTGTGGATTCTTTGGGGTTTTCTATGTATAGGATCATGTCGTCTGCAAACAACGAGAGTTTTACTTCTTCGTTACCTATTTGGATTCCTTTTATTTCTTTTTCCTGCCGAATTGCTCTGGCCAGCACCTCCAGTACTATGTTGAATAGGAGTGGTGAAAGTGGGCACCCTTGTCTTGTTCCTGTCCTCAGAGGGATGGCTTTCAGCTTTTGTCCATTGAGTATGATGTTGGCTGTGGGTCTATCATATATGGCCTTTATTATGTTGAGGTACTTTCCTTCTATACCCATTTTACTGAGGGTTTTTATCATAAATGGGTGTTGGATCTTGTCGAATGCTTTCTCTGCATCTATTGAGATGATCATGTGGTTTTTGTTTTTCATTTTGTTGATGTAGTGTATCACGTTGATTGACTTGCGGATGTTGAACCATCCCTGTGTCCCTGGTATAAATCCCACTTGATCATGGTGTATAATCTTTTTGATGTATTGCTGTAATTGGTTTGCCAAAATTTTGTTGAGGATTTTTGCATCTATGTTCATCAGTGATATCGGCCTGTAGTTCTCCTTCTTTGTGTTGTCCTTGTCATAACCTCTGCTAATTAGGTAATGAGGTTATTTTACTTGTCCAAGTTCATCAACCAGTAAATGATGGTCAGCATATGAACACAGGCACTTGGACTTCAAGACCTGCTCACTTAGCCACTACTCATAGTTCTTCCCTCAAGCAAAGGCAAAATATTCATTCCAGGGGCCACACACTGGCTAACAGTGAGTCAATCCAGCAAGCACATCTGCTTAATGAATGTTGTTTGTTTGGTTTTATTTCAATAATAATAATAAAAATTTGAAGATTTAATGTAGAAACAAATTTTATGATATTTGTAAAAATAATTCTAGAGATATAGTAATAATGTGCTTCTTTTTACCCCAAGAAGAATTAGATACTTGTTAATAAAGGATGCTGCACTTAAACAGGATTTACTCTCTCCACACTGTTGCTCAGCCAGCTTCTCTCATACTCAATATGTCCTCTAAGTTTTTAAGTCTGTGAAACTCACATTACCAAAAATTGGGTAAAAGACTTGAAGTGTTCAGAATAGGGAGTAGTCACTCCAAAAATTTAAAATGATCATCTATATGGCTGAAATATTTTCATATGAAGTAATTTCGTGCATTTGATATTAAGATGTAAACCTATTAAGTTAAATATTACTTAGGTAAATTTATCTAGAGTTAAAATCATTATGCAATAAACAAGGGGATAGCTAAGCCATTAATTTTATATATGAAATCTTTCGTGAAATAAAGAATAACACGAAAATGTCTCCAAAAAAATGTGCCTTTCTTTCTCCCCTTCAGAAACTTCCCAGAGGAAAATGGCATTAGGAAATCATTCCACAGTGACTGAGTTCATCCTCGCTGGACTAACAGAAGAGCCAGAACTCCAGGTGCCCTTACTCCTCCTCTTCCTAGGAATCTATGTGGTTACAGTGATGGGGAACCTGGGCATGATCACACTGATAGGGCTCAGTTCTCACCTGCACACACCTATGTACTATTTCCTCAGCAGCTTGTCCTTCACTGATCTCTGCCATTCTACTGTCATTACCCCCAAAATGCTGGTGAACTTTGTGACAGAGAAGAACGTCATCTCCTACCCTCAATGCATGACTCAGCTCTATTTCTTCCTTGTTTTTGCTATTTCAGAATGCTACATGTTAGCTGCAATGGCATATGACCGCTATGTTGCCATCTGTAGCCCCTTGCTTTACAATGTCATCATGTCCCATCAGGTCTGTTTCTCCCTGATTTTAGGGGTGTATATTATAGGCCTGATTTGTGCATTTGCTCATACAGGCTGCATGTTAAGGGTTAATTTCTGCAAATTTTATGTGATCAACCATTATTTCTGTGATCTTCTTCCCCTCCTGAAGCTCTCATGCTCTAGTACCGATGTCAATGAATTACTGATACTGTGTGTTGGTACATTTAATATCTTTGCCCCTAGCCTGACCATCCTTAGCTCCTACATCTTCATCATTTCCAGAATCCTCCACATTCACTCCACTGAGGGCAGGTCCAAAGCCTTCAGCACTTGCAGCTCCCACATGTTGGCAGTTTTGCTCTTTTTTGGATCTTGTGCTTTCATGTACCTGCAGCCATCATCAGTTGGCTCCATGGATCAAGGAAAAGTGTCCTCTGTGTTTTATACTATTGTTGTGCCGATGCTGAACCCACTGATCTACAGTCTGAGGAATAAAGATGTTAATGTTGCGCTGAAGAAAATGCTAAAGAGCAGAATATTCTAGTGATCAGAAATATATGGGAATAATTTACTAGATCTAAATCATCAACAATTACATTGTATGAATTGATACATTTCCTTTTAGTCCATCTGTCAAGATTTTTCTTCATTTTATGCAATTCTATTGACATTGTTTCTTATATCCATAGCATTCTTAATGTTCATTCTCTCTGTTTTTTTCTAAGTATTGAGACACAGATTAGAAGAAATACTAAGAATAACCTGGGTGCATGGACCCACTGATGCTGTCACAATCACTTCCTCCTCTTTTTTTCCATAAAATCCATAAAAACACAATCCTCAACCATAATTAAAATACTGTCTTCCAACAGTGGTTACCCACCTCCTTCATTCTGTTCAGTCAAGAAACAACATAAATCATATCAATATGATGACAATAATCTCTAGTGTTTTGTGTAACTCTAGCCTGGAACAGTCTTTTTTCTGTCCTAATTATCTATATACTTTATTTGTTTGTCTTATTTATTCTGTCTCTTACTTAGGACAACTAATCAGAACTTAGAATCTGAGTTAAGAACTATCATGTGTAGTGATAGTGCTCAATCCAAAATACCTGTGCTTTGTCATTTATTGTTCTAATTGGTACTTTCCTGCTTATTTCACAAATCTGCACTGGATTGTAGTTTTCATGAAGCTAGATCCCTATACATATATTTCACTGCCATATCTGTAGGATTTGGTACAGTACCTGCCACCTCCTACGTCCTTGATAAGTTTGTTGTTAATTATTTCCTCTTATAAAGTATTTATAGGAAAACCAAATGTGTCTCATATGAGCTCACACATTAATCTCTAAGGTTAGCTACATATGCTTAATTTGTTGTTCAAATCAATTAAGTTTATGTTTGGACAATCCTCCAAAGTTCTGCAAGCCACTTGGTGACGTCTCAACTTACTTCTTTACATAAGTTTAGAAGTATGCGTCCTGAGCTCCTTCTGTGTCAAACTCCAGTACAGGTGTAATATTTTGTGAAAACCTGATTTCTTAAGTCATTAAATCCTGTCAACCACTAAGGAGTCTTTGAACAAGACATTTTTTTTATTAGAAAGCATGCAGTTAAAATAATAACTGTATTTGATATCTGATAGGTCAACATAGCAAATCTGATGGTAGGGTGATATCTAGAACACAAGGAACTTAGTCCAGAACACTATGGTTTTCTATATGCTGGGAAAAAAGTAACTTCACATAGTCTGGCAGTGAGAAAATTCTTTACTATGCAGATATTGAGTGAATTTTGTTATATGTAAAATATACTTCAATAAAATTGATAAAAGGAGAGAGTGAGCACTAAAGAGGTAAATACAATAACTTGTATTGCTGCAGCTAGAGGAAATATTTTGTCTCTTTTTAAAGGGGCTGATTAAGTTATTTAGTCAGATACATTTTATGCTACCTAATTTATCTATATATGTTATTTACAGATTCCCAGTTTTCCAAACTGTAGTTTATTCATGTCTTTAGCTGGAGGGAAGGCAGGTGGATGAGCCATAGCTCTATAGTACTGTCCTCTGGGAACTCTAAAACTGACTCACATACCCAATTGAGCATATCAAGTAGGCTTAAATCTCCTTGTCTGAGCAAGACCTCAATCAGCCATGGGCTCTATTAATCTGAGCCTAGGAAGACCCTACTGTCAATCCATTTCTTCCACTTTAAACTGAGTTAGAGGATTTCTCTAGGATAAACCAACCTATTGCCTTATTTACCATTACCAGTTTACTTCAGGATAATCAGTGAAAAATTTGCCAGAGTCTGATTTAGAAATATACATCTCTGAAGTCAGTAAGGCCTAAAAGTTATTCCCTGGAAAACTCATCTGTGAAACTCCACATAAATTACATTTCATGTCAACTCTTTATACTCCCTCAGAAAAATTGGCTCTTTTTCTTTCTAGATGATGGTGCTTTTGGTAATTATATGATACTTTGAATGCTTATTCTTTTCATTGCTCTTGCCTCAATGGACTATAAGCTCCAGTAGGGCAGAGCATGCACACTCAAATATTCATTTATGATTGCGCCAAACATCTCTGGTTTCCCATGGCACATTCTCTCAGACTACCTCTGATTTCAGGGGCAGACATATTTTTTACTTCTGTGCAAGGTGAAATTCAGCTTGCATTAAGAGTAGTTCACTTCAAGTTTGCAACGTGATCTTTCAGTTTTGCTCTAGAGCCTTCTCTTCAACTCCAGGTGTCTACTTGACCCATGTACAAGTCAGCCCAGAGGGTTCTTGCCTTTGTATAAGCCTTATCTGATGTTACAGGAGACTGTGTAAATGCTGCATCTTCTTGCCTCTCTTGGCAGCCATTACGGGAAATGCTATGTACACTCCTCATGAATGGCTAGCAAAATTGAGCCCCCTTACCCATAACAGCACTTCAATACTACGTTCCAGTACTGGAGTCTCCTTAATTCTGTTTTGACCCAAATTAGTAAATACCACTTTAAAATTTTAAAAAGGTCAAATTCTATATCTAACAATGATTTAAAGCATTTAAAAGTAAGTTCAGTTAAAGAAATTCATTGCAATTATTGTCTCAAATTGATATAACTTTTAATATTTTGAATAAAAACAAATATAATTTTGATTTCCATACAGAGCAATTTAGTCATTAGGTAAAACCAAAATACTCTCTGCAACACATATATTTCCATTGTTCCTCAACATCTCTTTATTTGTAGAAGAAAAAAAATCATCTCTCCTTATTAGGCTTGTTAGGAACTCCACATGAGTTTATAGCAACATCCATCAGATGCTCTCTTGTCATTACCACATTATGAATTCATTGTAATATTTAAACATAGTCAGAAGAGATTAATGAAAATAAATCTTTCAAAGATTTATAGTTTATTAGTTTCCCAAGGCTGTCATAACAAATACCACAAACTGGATGGCTTTAAACAACCAATTTATTGTCTCAGTTCTCAAAGCTAGAAGTCTGAAATCAAGGTTTCAACAATGTTGATTCCTTCTGAGAGCTTTAAGAAAGAATCTGTTCCGTACTTTTTTCCTTGCTTCTGGTGATGGCCAGCAATCCTTGGTGTTCCTTGGCTTGTAGATGCATTATTCTAATCTCTGCCTCTGACTTCACATGGTGTTCTCCCTGTATGTCTCTGTGTCCAAATTTCCCTTTTTATGAGGATACAATCCACAGTGGATTAAGACCCACCCTACCCACCTCATCTAAAATTGATTACATTAATGAAGATCTACTCCAAAATAAGGTCACATTCGCAGATATTGACAGTGAAGACACATATATTTTGGGGAGGAAGTAGTTCCAGCTTCAACACATAATACAAAACTATTTTCTCCGATTTCATATTCTTCCCGTATGGAAAACACATTAGAAAATTTTCTTAGTCTATGTCTTCAAAATTTCCTGAAATTTTGAACTTTTAAATGGTAGAGCATGAAACTCTCTGCAGCTCTAACAATATCAGTCACATCCTCATTTCCAGCCCATAATCTAGCAAGAGAAATATTTCACAGTTAAGTGACAATCTTAAACACTTGGGAAAACAATGAAGATAAAGGGAAACTTTGATCATTTGTTTTCCAAGTGCAGAGGGTTCCTTTTTCTCCATATCCTTTAGAACACTTCTTATTTGTTGTCTTTTTGATAATAACCATTCTAACAATTGTGAAAGGATATCATTGTGATTTCAATTTGCATTCCCTGGTGATTAGTGATGTTGAGCAGATTTTCATGGACTTGTTGGCCATGTATATGTCTCCACTGGAAAATATCTATTCAGATCCATTGCCCATTTTTAAGTAAGACTGATTTTTTGCTATTGAGTTTATATGTTCTTTACATATTTTAGATATTCACCCCTTATCAGATAAATAATTTGCAAATATTTTCTTCCATTGGTAGAGTGCAATTGCCTTTGGTGTCAAATCCAAAAATCATCACCTAGACCACGGTTTAGGAGCTAATACCTATGTTTTTTTCCCAAGAGTTTTATGGTTTCGGGACTTATATTCAAGTTTTTAATCCACTTTGAGTTAGTTTTTGGGTGTGGTGTAAGACAGTGTTCTTATACGTGTAGTTGTCCAGATTTCCCAATACCATTTGTTGAAGAGGCTTTTTGTCCATTGTATATTCTTGGCTCCTTTTTGTCATAAAGTGATTAACCGTACATGTATGGGTTTATTTCTAGGCTCTCTAATCTGTTCCATTGATCTGTGTGTCAGTTTTTATGCCAATACCATACAGTTTTGATCACTATAGCTTTGAAATATAATTTTAAATCAGGGAGTGTGATGCCTCCAGGTTTGTTATTCTTTCTCAACATTGTTCTGATTATTGGCATCTTTTGTAGTTCCATACAAATTTGAGGATTGTTTCTTCTATTTCTGTGAAAAATGTCATTTCTTCTATTTCTGTGAAAAATGGAATTTTGATAAAGATTGCTTTGAGTGTGTAAATTGCTTTAGGTAGTATTGGTATTTTAACATTGTTAATTCCTACAAACCATGAACATGGAATATCTTTCCATTTTTTTGTATCTTCTTCAATTCCTTTCATTAATGTTATAATTTTCAATGTACAGTAGTGCACCTTATCTGCGGGAGAAACATATTAAGAACTCCAGTGGATACCTGAAACTCTGGATGGTACCAAACCCTATATACTATGTTTTTTTCTATATATACATACCTATGATAAAGTTTAATTTATAACTTATGCACAGTAAGAGATTAATAACTTCTCTTAGGCATATCCAATTTACCAGCATCACTCCTCCTTCACTTTAGGGCCATTATTAAGTAAAATGAGGTGTACTTGAACACAAGCCCTGTGATACTATGACAGCCAGTCTGAGAACCAAGATGAATACTTAGTGAGTAATAGTTGGGTAGCGTATTCGGTGTGGATGGAATGGGATGGCATGAGAGATTTCATCATGATGTCTAGAATGGCATGCAACTTAGAACATATGAATTGTTTATTTATGGAATTTTCTATTTAATATTTTTGGACTGCAGTTGACCATGGGTAACTGGAACTGTGGAAAGTAAAATTGTGGATAAGGGGGACTCTTGTACAGACTTTCACCTCCTCATTTAAATTTATTCCAAGGTATTTTGTTTTTGACACCATTGTAAATGGGATTGTTCTCTTAATTTCTGGTTGTGATAGTTTATTATTAGTTTATAGAAGTAGAACAGATTTTTGTATATAGATTTTATAGCCTGTAACTTTAGTGAATTTGTTGATGATTTCTAACAATTTTCTGGTGGAGGCTTTAGGATTTTCTATATATAATATCATGTCATCTGCAAATAGTGAGTTTTTTATCTTCTTTTCTGGTTTGAATGCCTTTATTTCTTTTTATTGCTTAGTTGCTCTGGCTAAGACTTCCAGTACTATGTTGAATAAAAGTGGCAAAAGTGGGCACCCTCATCTTGTTCCAGATCTCAGAGGTAAAGCTTTCAGTGTTTCACCATTGAGTATGATATTAGCTGTTATATCCTCTTGTTGAATTGACTCCTTTATCATTGTGTAATGACTCTCTGTCTTTTATTCAGTTCTTGTCTTAAAGACTATTTTGTCTGGTATAAGTATAGCTACCCAAGCTTTCCTTTGGTTTCCATTTGTATAGAATATCTTTTTCCATCCCTTTGTTTTCAGCCTGTGTGTGTCCTTACACCTGAAATGAGCCCCTTGCAGGCAGCTTATAGATGGGGTTGTTTTCTAATCAGTCACCATTCAATGTCTTTTGATTGGAGAGTTTTGTCCATTTACATTTAAAGTAATTATTAATAGATATGTAATTATTGTCATTTAATTAATTGTTTTCTACCTGTTTTGTAGTTTCTTAGTTCTTTTCTTTTTCTCTTGCTCTCTTTCTTTGTAGTGGTATTTTAGATTCATTCTCTTTATCCTTTGAGTATGTACTATAGGTTTTTGCTTCACAGTTAACATGAGGCTTACAAAAAACACCACATACTTACAAGTTTATTGTTAAGTTGATAGCAACTTAAATTTGAACTCACTCTAAAGCTATACATTTTTCCTACCTCCTATTATATGTTTTTCATGTCACCATTTACATCTTTTTATCTTGTGTATAGCTAACAAATGATTGCATTTATAGTTATTTTTACCCCTTTTATCTTTTAAACTTCATACTAACTTTATAAATAATTAACCCACTACCTATACAAGATTAGAACGTTCTGAAATTTACTACAGTAACCCCTCTTTCTCTGTGGAGGATATATTCCAAGACCACCACTGGATTCCTAACCATGGATAGTACCTAATCCTATATGTACTGTGATTTCTTTTTATACATACAAAGTTTAATTTATAAATTCAGCACAGTAAGAGATTAACTAATAATAAAATGGAACAATTATAACAATATACTATAACAAAAGGTACTGTAGATTTTAGTTAACTCAGCTTGTGATTTTTTTCTTTACTTACTAAGTTGAGAACTTGCACTTTTTCACTTAAGAGAAGCCCTTTACAGCTTCTCTTGGCATATCCAAATTGCCAGTATCACCACTGTTGTTCATTAGGGCCATTATTAAATAAAATAAGGGCTACTTGAACACAAGTACTGCAATACCATGACAGTCAATCTGATAACCAAGAAGGCTACTAAGTGACTAACAGGCAAGCAACATACACAGCATGAATATACAGGACAAAGGGATGACTCATGTTCCAGGGCAAGATGGAGCAGGATAGCATGAGATTTCATCAGGTTACTCAGAACCTCATGCAATTGAAAACTTACGAATTATTTATTTTGGGGACTTTTCATTTAATATTTTCAGACCATAGTTGACCACAGATGCCTGAAACTGTGGAAAGTGACATCTCTAAATCAAGGACAAACCCTTTTAGCATAGCAATCAGAATTGCTCGTGGGGCTATGAACGGTGAAGATGTTTGATACTCTGAAGCTGAAGAAACACAAACTAAAAATTTACAGTTGGAGATGCTGATCTGTGATGAAAAACAGCTTCAAAAGTGACTCTCGGACCTGGGGCTGTGCCTGCCCTCTCAGCACTAAAGATAGCAGAATGCTAGGTTCCTGTGACTCCCAACACCAACATTAGTGCCATTGTCATCTGAGTCAAAGAGAACAAGTTGCAAATAAAATTTGGCATTGAAATTTTCAGGAAGAAGAAAGATTGATTGTGCTCATCTCACACTTGTGATTTGAGACTATTAGACCTGGAAGCAATCATGGTGAAAATGCAGGGATACATTCAATTTTTGAATTTTTCATAAAATATTTTTTATCTTCCTATAGTGTACGAAACACTGTGCTAGCTTCTTTGAACACAGAGGAGAATAAGCCTGATATGGTCCATCATCTGGCTTACAATGTAACTCAGTCTGAAAATGTGCTGTTTAGAAATGAGAGTATTCTGAGCATGTAGTTAAAACATCCAATTAGTGACAAAGAATTGGAGAATTTTTCCATGATAATGTCACTTTAAATGAGGTTTGGAAAGAAAAAAAAATTACCAGACAGCAGTGAGACAGGTTGTTGACCACTTCACGGTGAAAAGAAGAACAAATGAAAAGGCAGACACCTGAGAAAACATGACATATTCTAGGAACTGAATGCGTACTGAAGCCAAATGTTCCGTAGCAGGGGAGGAAGATTAAAAGAACTAAAGATGGAGAGTGATGAAAGAGTGTGAATTTTGTACTTATCCTAAAATCAATTCAGGAAATCTTGTCTCCAGTGTCCCTGAACTTGGATTGTCATCTGGTTTATGGTTGTATGTATTTTATGACTAAGAACAAGTAGCTCATTCCATTTCTAATAATGGAAATGTTAGAATATCTTTCCTCACAGTTATTAAAGGGTATATTCTTAAATCTTTCAAACACCATACAAAAAATAATGTCTCTCTCTTCACTTCCTTTAGGATATATGAAGATGACTGCAAATTATCCCATTACCTTCAAATATTTTTCAAGTCTTTCACAGTCTCTGTATGCCTTCCATCTTTTTTTTTTTTTTTTATTAGTGTTATGATAGATTACAAGCTTGTGAGATTTCAGTTGTACATTTTTGTTAGTCATGTTGTGGGTACACCACTTCCCCCTCCGTACCCTCCCCCCACCCCCCCTTTTCCCTGGTAACCACCGATCAGATCTCCTTCTCAATATACTAATTTCCACCTATGAGTGGAGTCATATAGAGTTCGTCTTTCTCTGACTGACTTATTTCGCTTAACATAATGCCCTCGAGGTCCATCCACGTTGTTGTGAATGGGCCAATTTTGTCTTTTTTTTTGGCTGAGTAGTATTCCATTGTGTATATATACCACATCTTCTTTATCCAATCATCAGTTTCTGGGCATGTAGGCTGGTTCCACGTCTTGGCTATTGTAAATAATGCTGCGATGAACATAGGGGTGCAACGGACTCTTGAGATATCTGATATCAGGTTCTTAGGATAGATACCCAGTAATGGGATGGCTGGGTCATAGGGTATTTCTATTTTTAACTTTTTGAGAAATCTCCATACTGTTTTCCATAGTGGCTGTACCAGTTTGCATTCCCACCAACAGTGTATGAGGGTTCCTCTTTCTCCACAACCTCTCCAACATTTGTCGTTCTTGGTTTTGGATGTTTTTGCCAATCTAACGGGGGTAAGGTGATATCTTAGTGTAGTTTTGATTTGCATTTCCCTGATGATTAGCAATGATGAACATCTTTTCAAGTGTCTATTGGCCATATTCATATCTTCTTTTGAGAAATGTCTGTTCATGTCCTCTGCCCATTTTTTGATCGGGTTGTTTGTTTTTTTGGTGTTAAGCAGTGTGAGTTCTTTGTATATTATGGAGATTAACCCTTTGTCGGATAAGTGGCTTGTAAATATTTTTTCCCAATTAGTGAGCTGTTTTTTTGTTTCAATTCTGTTTTCCCTTGCCTTGAAGAAGCTCTTTAGTCTGATGAAGTCCCATTTGTTTATTCTTTCTATTGTTTCCCTCAACTGAGGAGTTACAGTGTCTGAAAAGATTCTTTTGAAACTGATGTCAAAGAGTGTACTGCCTATATTCTCTTCCAAATGACTTATTGTCTCAGGCCTAATCTTTAAGTCTTTGATCCATTTTGAGTTTATTTTGGTGTGTGGTTAAAAAGAATGGTCAATTTTCAATCTTTTGCATGTGGCTGTCCAGTTTTCCCAGCACCATTTGTTGAAGAGACTTTCTTTTCTCCATTGTAGGCCCTCTGCTCCTTTGTCGAAGACTAGCTGTCCATAGATGTGTGGTTTTATCTCTGGGCTTTCAATTCTGTTCCATTGATCTGTGGACCTGTTTTTGTACCAGTACCATGCTGTTTTGATCACTGTAGCTTTGTAGTATGTTTTGAAATCGGGGATTGTGATTCCGCCGGCTTTGTTTTTCTTGCTCAGGATTGCTTTAGCAATTCGTGGTCTTTTGTTCCCCCATATGAATTTTAGGATTGTTTGTTCAATTTCTGTGAAGAATGTTCTTGGGATTCTGATTGGGATAGCATTGAATCTGTATATTGCTTTAGGTAGTATGGACATTTTAACTATGTTTATTCTTCCAATCCATGTGCAAGGAATGTTTTTCCACCTCTTTATGTCATCGCCTATTTCTTTCAAGAAAGTCTTGTAGTTTTCATTGTATAGATCCTTCACTTCCTTGGTTAAGTTTATCCCAAGGTATTTTATTCTTTTCGTTGCGATTGTGAATGGGATAGAGTTCTTGAGTTCTTTTTCTGTTAGTTTATTGTTAGTGTATAGAAATGCTACTGATTTATGCACGTTAATTTTATACCCTGCTACTTTGCTGTAGTTGTTGATTATTTCTAATAGTTTTTCTGTGGATTCTTTGGGGTTTTCTATGTATAGGATCATGTCGTCTGCAAACAACGAGAGTTTTACTTCTTCGTTACCTATTTGGATTCCTTTTATTTCTTTTTCCTGCCGAATTGCTCTGGCCAGCACCTCCAGTACTATGTTGAATAGGAGTGGTGAAAGTGGGCACCCTTGTCTTGTTCCTGTCCTCAGAGGGATGGCTTTCAGCTTTTGTCCATTGAGTATGATGTTGGCTGTGGGTCTATCATATATGGCCTTTATTATGTTGAGGTACTTTCCTTCTATACCCATTTTACTGAGGGTTTTTATCATAAATGGGTGTTGGATCTTGTCGAATGCTTTCTCTGCATCTATTGAGATGATCATGTGGTTTTTGTTTTTCATTTTGTTGATGTAGTGTATCACGTTGATTGACTTGCGGATGTTGAACCATCCCTGTGTCCCTGGTATAAATCCCACTTGATCATGGTGTATAATCTTTTTGATGTATTGCTGTAATTGGTTTGCCAAAATTTTGTTGAGGATTTTTGCATCTATGTTCATCAGTGATATCGGCCTGTAGTTCTCCTTCTTTGTGTTGTCCTTGTCAGGTTTGGGGATCAGAGTGATGTTGGCTTCATAGAATGTGTTAGGGAGTTCTCCATCTTTCTCAATTTTCTGGAACAGTTTGAGGAGGATAGGCATTAAGTCTTCTTTGAATGTTTGGTAGAATTCTCCAGAGAAGCCGTCTGGTCCTGGACTCTTGTTTTTGAGTAGGTTTTTGATTACCGTTTCTATTTCCTTACTTGTGATTGGTCTATTCAGATTCTCCATTTCTTTCTGATTCAGTTTGGGGAGATTGTAGGAGTCTAGGAATTTGTCCATTTCTTCCAGGTTGTTCAATTTGTTGGCATATAGTTTTTCATAGTATTCTCTTATGATCTCTTGTATTTCATTGGTATCTGTTGTGATTTCTCCTCTGTCATTCCTGATTTTATTAATTTGCGATTTCTCTCTTCTTTTCTTGGTGAGTCTGGCTAGGGGTTTGTCAATTTTGTTAATTCTTTCGAAGAACCAACTCTTTGTTTCATTGATCCTTTCTATTGTCTTTTTTGTTTCAATATCGTTTAGCCTTCCATCTTTTTAATGTCCCCCCTTCAAAAGGACATCCATAACTAAATATAGAACTCCAGATTTAAGTATCTCACAGCACTTCCTAACCTCGTGACACACATAGAAAATAGTAAAATCCATGTGGCATAACAGAATAAGTGAATGAGGCAGTTTGTGGCTGATGGTGACTAGTTAAGAGGCCCTGGATATCACAGGCTTATCCCTAATACCCTAAGGTATGAGAACCAATATCTCAGCCCCATTATCATTTCATGACATTTCAATTAAATGGCACATGTTTAGGAAGCTATGTCAACAGATCTTATATGGATTATTGAGTATCATAGTCCGGTATTTTTATTGATAAAATCAAAATCTCCCATTGCTTGCTTAATCATCCAAGATTATATTGACTTCACTGAGTTAATAAGGAAAATACCTATTTTAGATTTTCAAAGGAATTGCATTCAAACCAGGCATTTTGAATGTGAAGAGTTTTAACTGAGATTAGAAGTTAACTATTTTCTCTGCCAAAATTTCACTTGTTTGTTTAAACTATTTTCAGTGTCTATAATCAATTTCTTGATTGTAGTTCTTTTGGGCAGAAGTTATAGTAACATGAGAGTGGGGTAGCTGAGTCATATGGTATTTCTATTTTTAAATTTTTGAGAAATCTCCATACTGTTTTCCACAGTGGCTGTACCAGTTTGCACACCCACAAGCAGTGTATGAGAGTTCTCTTTTCTCCACATCCTTTACAACATTTGTTATTTTTTGTCTTGGTGATTATGGCCATTCTAATGTATGTAAGGTAAAGTCTTTGTGTAGTTTTGATTCGCATTTCCCTCATGATTAGTGATGAACATCTTTTCATGTGTCTATTGTCCATCTGTATACCTTCTTTGGAAAAATGTCTCTTCATGTCCTCTGCCCATCTTTTGATCTGGTTGCTTTTTCGTTGTTCAGTTGTGTGAATTCTTTACATATTTTGGAGATTAACCCCTTGTCAGATATATGATTTGAAGATATTTTCTCCAGTTGGTGGTTGTCTTTTTGTTTTGTTCCTGGCTTCCTTTACCTTCTAGAAGCTCTTTAGTCCAATGAAGTCCCACTTGTTTATTTATTTTTTTGTTTCCCTTGCCCGAGTGGACATGATATTTGAAAAAAAACCCTTCTGAGACTGATGTCAAAGAGCGCACTGGCCTATATTTTCTTCTAGGAGTTTTAGGGTCTCAGGTTTTACTTTCAAGTCATTGATCCCCTTTGAGTTAATTTTTGTGGAATGGCCTACTTTCATTTATTTGCATGTGGCTGTCCAGTTTTAGCAGCCCCATTTATTGAAGAGACTTTCTTTTCTCTATTGTATGTTCTTAGCTGCTTTGTCAAAGATTAGCTGTCTGTAGATGTGTGTGTTTTGTTTTTCTGGGCTTTCAATTCTGTTCCATTGATCTGTGTATCTGTTTTTGTACCAGTACCATGCTGTTTTGTTTATTATAGCTTTGTAGTATATTTTGAAGTCAGGGATTGTGATGCCTCCAGCTTCATTCTTCTTTCTCAGGATTGCTTTAGCTATTCAGGGTCTTTTGTTACCACATATGAAACTTTGGATTCTTTGTTCTATTTCAGTTAAGAATGTCATGGGGATTCTGATTGGGATTGCATTGAATCTGCAGATTGCTTTAGGTTATATGGACATTTTAATGATATTTATTTTTCTAATGCAAGTACATGGAGTATCTTTCCGTTTCTTTATGTCATCATTGATTTCTTTCAATAATGTCTTATTGTTTTCATTATAGAGGTCTTTCACCTCCTTTGATAAATATATTCCTAGATATTTTATTCTTTTTGTTGTGATTGTAATTTGGATTGTATTATTGAGTTCTCTTTCTGTTACTTCATTATTAGAATATAGAAATGCAACTGAGTTTTATAAGTTAATTTTGTACCCTGCAACTTTGCTGTAATTGTTGATTATTTCTAATAGTATTCTGACAGATTCTTTAGGGTTTTCTACATATAAAATCATGTTGTCCAGAAACAGAGAAAGTTTCACTTCTTCCTTGACATTTGGACTCCTTTTATTTCTTTTTCTTGCCTAATTGCTCTGGCCAAAACCTCCAGTACTATGGTGAGTAAAAGCGGTGAGAGTAGACACTCTTGTCTTGTTCCTGTTCTCAGAAGGATGGCTTTCCATTTTTCCCCATTGAGTATGATGTTGCCTATTGGTTTGTAGTATATGACCTTTATTATGTTGAGGTAATTTTTTTCTATACCCTTTTTATTCATAGTTTTATTAATAAATGGATGTTAGATCTTGTAAATGATTTCTCTGTGTCTATTGAGATAATCAAGTTGTTTTTATTCCTCATTCTATCTGTGTGATGTATCATATTGATTGGTTTGTGGATGTTGAACCATCCTGTGTCCCTGGTATAAATCCCACCTGATTGTAGTGTATGATTGTTTTAATATATTACTGTATTTGGTTTGCCAACATTTTCTTGAGGATTTTTGCATCTATGTTCATCAGCAATATTGGTCTAATTTTCCCTCTTTGAGCTGTCCTTGTCTGGCTTTGATATCAGGACAATGTTGACCTCACAGAATGTGTTAGGAAGTGTTCCATATTCCTCAATTTTTTATAGTAGTTTGAGAAGGATAGATATTAAATATCCTTTGAATGTTTGGTAGAATTCACCAGAGAAGCCATCTTGTCCCAGAATTTTAATTTTTGGGAAATTTTTGGTTACTGTTTCAATCTCTTTATTTGTGATTGATCTATTCAGATTCTCTATTTCTTCTTGGTTCAGTTTTTGGAGATTATATGAGTCTAAGACTTTATCCACGTCTTCTAGATTCTCCAATTCATTGGCATATAGCTTTTTATAGCATTCTCTTATAATCCCTTGTATTTCCATGGTATCTGTTGTAATTTCTCCTCTTTCACCTCTAATTTTATTGATTTGAGCCTTCTCTCCTTTTTTGTTAGTGAGTCTGGCTAATGATTTGTCAACTTTGTTTATCTTCCCAAGGAACCAGCTCTTTGCATCATTGATCCTTTCTACTGTTTTTTTGTTTGTTTCAGTTTCATTTATTTCTGCTCTAATTTTTTATTATTTCCCTCCTTCTGCTGACTGTGGGCTTTTTTGGTTCTTCTCTTTCTAATTATGTTAGGTGTAGTTTATGATTGCTTATTTGAGGTTTTTCTTGTTTGTTGAGATGGGCCTGTATTTCTATAAATTTCCCTTTTAGAATTACATTTGCTGCATCCAATATGAGTTATTATGGTGTGTTTTCATTCTTATTTATCTCTCTCTATTCTTTGATTTCTCATTTAATTTCTTTAATTATCCAATTGTTGTTTAATATCATGTTGCTTAATCTCCACATATTTGTCACGTTCCCAGCTTTTTTCTTGTAGTTGATTTCTAGTTTCATAGCATTAAGTTCAGAGAAGATACTTGATATGATTTCAATCTTCTTAAATTTGTTGAAGCTTGCCTTGTTTCTCAACATATGGTCCATGCTTGAGAATGTTCCATATGCGCTTGAGAAGAATGTATCCTCTGTGTACTTTGCTGTTTTTAGATGGAGTGTTCTATATATATATCTATTAAGTCCATATGGTCTAGGTTTTCATTTAAATCCACTATTTACTTGTTGACTTTCTGTCTGATTGATCTATCCATTGATGTAAGTGGAGCCTTAAGGTCCCCTACCCTTATTGTGTTGTTTTTAATATCTCCTTTTAGGTTTGTTAATAGTTGCTTTACGTACTTTGGTACTCCTGTTTGGGGTACATAGATATATATGTGTTATGGCTTCTTGACGGAGTGTCCCTTTTTTCATCATATAGTGCTCCCTTTGTCTCTCATTACCTGTTTTGTCATGAAGTCTACTTTGTCTGATATAGGTATGGCAACACCTGCTTTTTTTTTGTTTGGCATTAGCTTGGAGTACCCTCTTCCATCCCTTCACTCTGAGCCTGTGTTTGTCTTTGGAGCTCAGAAGTCTTTCTAGGAGGAAGCATATTATTTTTTAATCCATCTCACCAGTCTTAATGCTGCCGTTTTGTCGTTCCTTTTCTGGTTCTTCTGCTTGAGCTGAGTCATGCATTCAGATATGACATTAATTCATGTTATTGAGAAGTTCAACAATCTGCTATCTGCAAGTGGAGACCCAGAAAAGGCAGAAGTATAGCTCCAGTTAAGCCTGAAGGCCTGAAATCCAGTGGGACTGAAAGCCCTACATCTAACAGCAATTTAAACAATTTTAAAGTAAATTCAGTTGAAGAAATTTATGGCAGTAACTGTCTCAAAATGATACAGCATTTAAAATTTTGATTAAAAACAAATAAATTTTGATTTCCAAAAGAAGTAATCATTACATAAAACTAAAATATTATCTGTAACATATATATTTCCACTGTTCCTCAATATCCCTTTTATATAAAAAAGGAAAAAATAATATAACTTCTTGTTAGGCTTTGTATTTATTTAGAATCCTGTCTCTCAGGCCTCAGTTATGAGATAAGCTAGTAGGCTTCCAGCACAGAAATACTAGACACCTCAGCATGTTGCCTCTTACAAAGCCCTAGGGATGGTAGTGGGTTAAAAACTCTTTCTTGGTGAGTTAGAGTCCCATAGGACCTGCAAGGATAAACCAGATGATCACCAAAGCAGGGACATTTCTGTGTCCCTTGGGTAACAGCTGCAAAAATTAGGGCACCAGATGAGGTACAAGTTCCTTTCAGGGAGTTACGGGCATGCTGGAGAGAGGCAGAAGGAGAGAGCAAAGACGGTGCCCACTGGCCACAGTTCCCAGAGGGTATTTCAATAGACCCCTGAGGTGTGTTGAATTAGATGCCTGTCTCTCAATCCAATGCTTTAAGATAAGTAAATAAGCCTCTTTCACAGAAAGTCTGGGTCTTTTTAATTGATTATCTCTGCACTAGCCCTGGGGTGGATGAGTGTGTGAGTACAAGCCCTTTAAGAGCTCTTTCTCAGTTCCCCACAACCTTGTGAGTCTTGTGGATGCAGTTTTGACTTTTAAAGCTAGGTATTTTGGGGCTTATCTCTCAGGTGCAGATCTTAAAAGTTGGGGTGCCAGATGTGGACTTCAGACCCTATGCTTCTCAAGGAGAAACTTAGGGCTTTGAGTTTCCTACCAATTGTGAGTTGCCATGCTGGGGTTAAGGTTTATGGCAAAGTTATGTCCCAGCTTCTCCTACCAACTTTGATGTGTGTTTTTTCTCATTTACTCAATGTCTAGGAGTCACTCAACCAGTTTTTTTCTTTTTTTTTTTTTTTCAGGAAGAAGTTGTTTCATACCTGTCTGTAGATTCTGTGTGTAAATGAAAGGAAGTGAGTTCTGAATCTATCTACATCGCTCTCTTGACCTGGAACTCCTAGTATAATTTATATTTTACTACTCTAAGCATTCAATATACAATTACAATCTAGTGAATTTTTACATTGATACGTGAGAGCAATATATGGTTAGGAAAATTTTTGTGTTTCTAAGCACTTATTTTTGTGTTAAAACTGTAAAAAAGTGTTGCGAAAGATAAAAAATATTTGAACTGTCTCTAGTGAATCTGAGAACTGGTGGGAGACATGCTATTAAAATATTAGAATGGATATCAGATAGACTGCAATGTAGAGATGGAACTCTACCACAATAAAGGGAGACAAAAGACCTTAAGGAAGGAGACCTAAAACAAATGAGGAAAAAAAAATAATGCATACGTTAATATTTATTAAGCACCATTACAGAAGGATATGTGAACGAAACTGGGACCCCTCTCCCTGGTCTAACAGGTGAATCTAGCAAGCAAGCTGTAGAGGCTTAAAGTCAGTACGATGAAGTCCATGCTGTGCTTGAAGCAGCCATGAAGACCTCGTAAGTCTGTGTCTAAATGGCCTTGCAACATTTTCTCTCACGACTGAAAACACTAGCAGGATGAATCAGTAACAGGAAGAGATAATAGTTAACTCACTCTCATATTTCCCAACTATATTTCTGAAAAATTTAAGGAAAAAGTGATGACCCATGGTCCTTGCCTCCCTCCACACATAGATAGCACCAACGCACACCTTGTGTGACATATAACCAAGAGTTCTTGTTATCCTTGAAGTGGATGAATATTCGATGTGTAAGTCCTTTCCTGCATGGACACTGCTTTATTAAAGGGTACATAAACTGCATCAGATCTGTAGACCTTGGAGCAGTCCTCAGAATACTCCATTGGACTGTTTGCCAGAACTCGAATTCCTCACCTTCATTATCAAACAAACTCCTTCGTTTAATCTTTACCTAGATTCTTTATTTTGTTGACAGATATATGTCATCAAATGTTTAAATTATTGAAAAGAGCATGATAGGGTAAATGTATTACAACTCTAGGCACTATGATCAGCTTGGATAACGTTCATTAACTTTGATACAAGCATATATTAATTTCTAAAAGAAAACAGTTCCTCTCATATAGTTAGCATTTTCAAGGAACATTAATATGCCACAAGAATGAACTTTAGACAGAATCATTTTCTCACTTCTACTTTAGTTACAATTAGCTTTGCTCTATGTCACATATACACATGCACCATGGTGCCTTAAACTAGATGACTCAGGGTTGGTACAGTAGCTCATGAGATGCATAAGCTTCTTTTAAATTATTGCTTTGTGACTACAACACATAACTTCCAATTTTTGGTTTCAGACAATGATTCCATTCCATTCTTCATCTCCATCACCCACCCATCAGAAAGAAAAATGGAGAAGGAGAGAGGAATGTCTCCAACCTTGAAGAACACTGCCTGAAAGTCACAGATCTCACCTACACCTGTTTCTCATTGATAAGGACTTAGTCATATGGCCAAACCTAGCTTTAAGAGGGGCTAAGAAATATAATGGTTATCTCTATAGCTATGTGCCATGCTAAGATTCAAGGAATTTACTATTATGGAAGAAAGGGAGGATAAAAATTAGAAATTAGTTGCAGTTTATTTAATTCTTTCAAATATTTGTATTTAGCCATAGACAACTCTATGTTCTCTCTGGAGTTTAACAGTTGAATTTAGCATTGTATCTAAGAAGAATAATAACATGAAATGTAATTAAAGTGAAACATATAATGCATAAATAGAATATATTAATATTTCATGACTTTTGATATTTCCTCTAAAGCTCTCAATGCAGATCTAACAAAACCTATTACATCATTTTTTTCATTTTATAATCTAACAAGACAATGAATCGCACCTATGTGACACTATTAAATACTTGAGAGCTTAAGGGGATAAAGGAAAATTCTAATTGTTTCTTTTCCCAAGAGGTGATACTTGTGGTATAAGATCCTAGGGGGAGGCCATTATCATGATTTTTTTCTATCAGACTCTTAGCCTTAGTAGCCAGAGTATAAAATCATCATATATCAAGCAGCCTTTTCAGAGAGCCATCAGCTTCATCAGATATCAGGATCAGTGACTCAAAATTATTGCCACAGAAACTTTTAGGCTATGACCTACTCCACATCCAGAGGTCCTGCAAGGTTAGTACTCAGAACTAGCCTCATCAGAATCATTTTTCCCTTCAGAGAAATGGAGGAGGAAAATACATATCTCTGAATTTTTGGGGAGCAAGAAGAATATCTCTGAATCCCAGTTCTTGACTTTAAAATTTTAGAGTTCTCTCTACTAGCTCCCTTCCAGTGCACTTAGAGATGCACATAGTTATCTATCGCTACCTTTTCTAACTCTAATACTTGGACTTCCTGATGAGCAAAAGTTCTCTTATCAACTCCCTGTTCTCTGTTGCATAAAATTATGACATATGCTTCTTTGTTCGCTCACTTCAACTTAAGCAGTGTGAGGTACTTTTTCACTTATATTGAGTCTATGTTAACATATCTCTAACCTTCTTTCAATAATTTAATTAAAATCACATATTTATTGAGACTTCTTGTATGAAAGGCACTTTGTCTAGCACTGTATTGAGTTTTCAGTCTATACAGAAGAAAAACCCATAAATAACTCATAATAATTAATAAGGAATTAAGTATGGCTAAACATAAACATAAGAAACATATTCATGAGCATGTAAAGAATGGTTTTATTAACTGGGGCTTTCATTATTAAAGCCCTTAACTAAAGGGCCCTAACTATTAAATTGATTCCGTAGGATAGAGGGGATAAGATAAGAGAAAAGCTAATGAAATATGATGAGTCAAAAATGAAAGTCTAACAAATGCCCTTTTGTGAAGTAACTAAATCGTGTGATACTTGGGAGATAAAATATATATATATGTAATCTTTTTTTTGTTGCCAGATGATATAAATATTTGAATGACAAAGAATTTGGCTTGGAATTTATTTAGAGACCATGGAAAATGTCGATAATTTTAGGAGGTTAATATTCAGTAAAATATTCCAAATCTCTGTATTATTGTACATACTCATGTAGAAAGGAATAAGAAGATATGGTAAACAAAAAAGTTAAAAACTCTGGTCATTCATTACAGGAATGAAAATGTTGGTTAAATAAAAGATATATTAAAGAGAAACTCAGATTAACATTAAAACAACACTGGCATTTTATCATTTTTTACCAATAGCGAGGAATTGTGCTAAGCATCTTGTAAACATTGTTTAGCTTAATTGTAACATGAGACAGATGTTAGTGTTTTTGTTTTTCAGAGGGTTGAAGAGTGAACGTAATTATTGTCAGGTCACCAACAAGTATAGAGTTTAGTTCAGGTTTGAATGCACATCTGTCTAACATAATATCAAGACCTATTAGAATGATAAAATCATGAAATATTGAAACCAGAAGAGATGTTTAAGATAATTTAATTCAACAACTCATCAGGTGCTTGCATGCTTAAACAACATCTGCTAATAAGTAATTATTCAGGCTGTACTCAAACATTTCTGACTGAAAGTTCAAGGTATGTCTGACCATTGAATGTTCATCTTTGTTGTGAAAACGAATACTTCTCTCCATGGTTTCAAGCAGCTAGTTTTACTTCCCTCTCTTGGAGACATACACAAAGAGACCAATACCGCTTAAATAAAACAATATGTTTAACACAGAGATAACTATCATGTGCCACATGAATTTTTGCTTTGTTAGTGAAACATCCTGTTGTTTTAGCCATTCTTAAAATGACAGCTTTCTAGATCATTTTCCTGAAGTTGTCCAGTTTTTATATATCACACAAAATATCATTCCCCAAACTGAAAATACTAATCCAACTACTATTTGTAAGTAAGAATATGAATTTCCATTTTCTAGAATCTACTCATTTTCTTTGCAAATATAAACTGAAGATAAATTGGTCTTTAAAAAATGCAGCATACTGGTAACTAGTATAAATTAAATTAAAATTTGTAATTGTATTTTGCATGTGCTCTACTAATCTACGTCACCATCTTCAAATTCTATAGAGACCACATGCAAAATACACGTTTATAAGAAAAGACCAGCATAAATGATACCTAGTGTCTGTCGGCACAAACTTTTCTCTTATTTTGGGAATATGAATAGTTTTCTAACCTTCACCACTTCAAACATGAAGTCCAAATTGCACAGATCAATCATAGTCCACTGCTCCCCTGGTCACAGTGGTAGAAAAAATGAACTAAATATAGGCCATTATATTATAGCTTCTGAGATTATCCAAATTAGAATGTGGGAGGATGGGTCCTTGGTATTGGAAAAGCTGCTGAGTTATAAGCATGATGTCTGCCAGCAGTTATGGTCCTGCTTTCCAGGGTAGTGGGCCTGGGTCAAAGGAGCTGGGACAAGCAGAGCAGCCAAATCTCAGGTGGAAAAATACGTCAGTTGCTCAGTCCTGATATTTTGAGTTGGGATACTAATAAGGAAAATAGCTCAGACCAATATAACGACTCTTCACAGACTTATGAATCCTGCATTTATTAATTATAGAAAGCAGACATTACTATTGTCTATTCAGAGCAAGATGAAAATATTATGCTACTTTACGTGCATGACATTAATATATACATATAGAATATTGGAGAAAAGAGAAAAGTCTTCAGAAATAACGGTAGTAATGTTGCCTCTGACTGACTTAAAAAATGAAAAATTCGTGTTTTATCTTAAAAAATTATGAAATATCTGAATTTTAAGTTTCTTGAAGTCTCTAAGCCCTTCTCTGGTCATTGGTTGTTCCAGAGCAGCAGGAGAAAAACAAGAGATCCCTGCGTTATGAATCTCCCCTGTTGAGTGTTAAAATAATGATCTCTACAGAATTATTTTCCCCCTCACACACGCATACACATGTGCATACATTCAAATACATACACCCACACACACAAAAGTACACTAATTTACTTTTTTTTAAACTTAGAACTTGCTAAGAGGATAATGGTCCCTGGAAATCATTCCATAGTGGCAGAGTTCATCCTCGCTGGGCTAACGGAACATGCTGACCTCCAACTACCACTATGTGGTCACAGCACTGGGGAACCTGGGCATGATCATACTGACAGGACTCAGTTCTCACCTGCACATCCCCATGTACTATTTCCTCAGTAGCTTGTCCTTCATTGATCTCTGCCATTCCACTGTCATTACTCCCAAAATGCTGGTGAACTTTGTGACAGAGAAGAACATCATTTCCTACCCTGAATGCATGACTCAGCTTTATTTCTTCATCATTTTTGCTATTGCAGAGTGTCACATGTTGGCTGTAATGGCATATGACCGCTAAGTTGCCATCTGTAGCCCCTTGCTTTACAACAACATCATGTCTTATCACACCTGCTTCTGGCTCACAATGGGAGTTTATGTTTTGGGAATTATTGGATCTACAATCCACACAGTTTTTATGTTGAGACTCTTTTTCTACAAGACAAATGTGGTTAACCATTATTTCTGTGATCTCTTTCCACTTTTGGAGCTGTCTTGTTCCAGCATCTATGTCAATGAATTATTGGTTCTAGTCTTGAGTCCATTTAACATTCTGACTCCTGCCTTAACTATCCTTGCCTCCCATATCTTCATCCTCTCTAGTATCCTCCACATTCGCTCCACTGAGGGCAGATCCAAAGCCTTTAGCACATGCAGTTCGCACATCTCAGCTGTTGCTCTTTTCTTTGGATCTGCAGCCTTCAGGTACCTTCAGCCATCATTTGTAAGCTCCATGGACCAAGGAAAAGTGTCCTCTGTGTTTTATTCAATCATTGTACCCATGCTGAACCCCATGATCTACATTCTGCGGAATAAGGATGTCAAATTTGCCCTGAAGAAAATTCTCCACAGTAGAAAAAGTTCATGAATAGGTTCAATATCATGGTGTCATATTAGAATCAGGCCAGAATGAAACTGGACCACTATCTTACACCATACACAAAAGTTAATTCAAAATGAATTAAGACTTAAATGTAAGACCTGAAATGATAAAACTCCTAGAAGAAAACACGGTTGATAAGGTTCTTGAAATAGGTCTTGGAGATGATTCTTTTTGAATCTGACAACAAAATTAAAAGCAACAAAAGCAAAATAAAAAAGTGGGGGAGTACATCAAACTAAAGTGCTTGTGCACAGCAAAGGAAATCATCATCAAAATGAGAAGACAATCTACTAAATGGAGGAAATATTTGCAAATCATATATTTGATAAGTGATTAATATTCAAAATATATAAAGAATTCATGCAAATCAACCACACAAAAACAAACAATGCAATTTAAAAAAATGGGCCCAAGATCTGAGCATTTTTCCAAAGAAGACGTACGTACAGCCAACAAGTACATGAAAAGATAATTAACTAACCATCAGACAAATGCAAATCAAAACCACAATGATACGTCAACTCACACTTGTTAGAATGACAATCATCAAAAAGACAAGAAATAACAAGTCTTGGCGAGGATGTGGAGAAAAAGGAACACTTGAACACTGTTGGTGGGAAGGTAAATTGTTGCAGCCACTATGGAAAACAGTATGAAGTCTTCTTATAAAATTAAAAATCTAACTATCATATGATCCAGTAATTGCACTTCTGAGTATTTATCCAAAGAAAACGAAAACACTAACTCAAAAAGATATATGCACCCCCATGTTCATTGCAGCATTTTTATAATAGCCAAGATATGGAAGCAACCTAAGTGCCCATTGACCAATGAATGTATGAAAAATTTGTAGTATATATACAAAATGAAGAATTATTCAGCAATAAAAAGAATGAAATCTTGACATTTGCAACAACATGAGTAGAACTTGATGGCATTATGCTAAGTGAAACAAGTCAGACAGAGAAAGACAAACATGTATGACCTCTATTATATGTGAAATCTAAAAAGTAAAAACAAAAACCAAGCTCACAGATACAGAAAACAGATTGGTGAATGCCAGAGACGGGGAATGAGGGGTAGGAGAAATGGGTGAACTGAGTTTCTTTTTAGTTAAACAAATAAAAACATATATCTATCATCTATCTCTCTATCTATACATATGTATCTATTTTGTAAACAAAAACAATATCTAGCTCTACTAACAGTGAGATAACTTGTCAAGATGTGCCCTGGTCCTCTAAAACTTGCAATTTACAATGTGAATCATAAACTAATAGCTCTGGGTAGGAGACTGTAAGAAATTTAGAATCTCAAAACCCACTCAGACGTACTGAATCAGAATTTACATTTTAAAAAAATCCTCAAGTGATCTTGTAAACAAATCTTTATCATTAATTGAGAAGTTCAGGATTGGCAAAGAATCCCCATTGAAGAAAAAAGTTAGACAACTGGGAAATAACCGTTATTTCTTCTTTTCCCAAGAGCTTGTTTCCTGAGAAATGGAAATCCTTGGAGAGTTTCGTCTCCATGTTCTTGGGTGCCTGGCATATTTAAGGCAAGGACAAACCTTTACAGCACAGCAATCAGAACTGCTCAGGGGACTATGAAAGGTGATGATGTACATTGAAGCTGGAGAAACACAAATTGAAGTTGAACACAACAATTGAAGAAGCTGACTTGTGATGGAGACCAGCTTCAAAAGTGGCTCAGAGACCTAGGGCTGTGCCTGCCCTCTCAACACTAAAGGTAGCAGAATGTTGGGTACCTAGGACTCCCAACACCAACATTAGTCCTATTGTCCTCTGTGTCAAAGAAAGCAAGTTGCAAATAAAATTTGGCATTGAGGTTTCCAGGAAGAAGAAAGGTGAGTGTGCTCATTTCACACTTGTGATTTGAGAATATTAAGTCTGGAAGTACTCACCTTGGCAATTTAAGCAAATATTCCTTGATACTTTCATTCATTCCTTCAAATATTAATTTATTCATAAATAAGTCTTTAACTTCCTATAATGTGCCAGATGTGTACCATTTACTTGGAATACAGAGAAGAATAAGTCTTATATAGTCTATTATCTGGCTTATAGTGTATCTTAAGTCTGAAAAAGTGCTGCTTAGAATGGTAGTTTTCTGAACATGTACTAATAAAGTCCAATCAATGACAAGAAATTGGAGAATGTTTGAATGTTTCCATGATGACATCAATTTTAAATGAGATTTGAAATGAAAAGAAAATATTTATCAGCTAACAGAGGTAAATGGAATTGGTAAGACTTTTTTTATGTGAGAAAGATGAACAAATAAAATTGCAAATAGCTGATAGAATGTGAAATATTCTAGAAACTGAAAAGTATCTGAGTTTGAAAGATAAGTTTCTGAAACTGAAAAGAACCAAACGTGGACGAAACCTGGAGAGTGGTGAGAGGTACTAAGAAAATCCTTTCTCCTTGTTCCTGAAAGTGCATCTTCACCTGATTTATGGTTGAGTGCATTCAATGATTAGAAATAAGCAGATCAGTCTATTTCTAAGTACTCAACCATTGTTAGATTATTTTCCTTATCTCTACTAAAGGGTGTATTCTAAGATCTTTCAAACACCATACATAAAATAAGTCTGTTTCCCTTTAGATTCCTTTCAGATGTATGATAATATCTGCTAACTATCCCATTGCGTTCAAACATTTTCCAACTTCTCCATAGTTTTTATTTGTCCTCCTTCTTGCCAATGTCTCTTCTTAAAATGAATATCCGTAACTAAACACAAAACTACAAGTGTAATTTAAGTGTACCACACAGAGCTTCCTAACTTCACACAGAAAATGGTATTATTTGTGTGATGTAACAGGGATAATGGATCAGGCTGCATGTGGCCAGTGGTGATCAGCTAAGAGCTATGGATGCCACGGGCTCAACCCCACTCCATCAAGAGCTAAGAAGACCAAGACCTCAGCACTGTTATGATCCGTTCACCATATGACAGTTTTATGGAACTCTAGTTGGGAAGCTATGTTATCAATCTTAACCAACCATACTCTAGATACTGTATTGCTATAAATGCAATCTGAAACTAACTGCTTTATTAACCAGCCATTTACTTTATGGGTTTTACTGAATTAATAAAGAATTGAGTCCTCAGGGCCAGCCCCAATTGCCTAGCGGTTAAGTTCTGCGTGCTTCACTTTGGTGGTCCAGGATCGGTTTCTAAGCGTGGACCTACACCACTCATGTGTCAGTGGTCATGCTGTGGCAGGGGCTCACATACAAAAAGAGGAAGATTGGCAACAGATATTAGCTCGGGGTGAATCTTCCTCAGCAAAGAAAAAAGAGTATTTATATTTTTTACATGAATTACACCCAAAAGCTATATCCAGTATGCAAAGAATTGACCTTTTAAAACAAAATTAAAAACATACAATATTTGCCCTGCTAGATTTCAGTTTGATTGCTTTAACCATTTTCAGTGACCATATTCATTTGTCCAGTTGTTGTCATCCCTTGTGGTATAGGTTATGGTAACTTGGGAGATTATGTTTCAAACAGAGTGTGCAGTATACCATGGGGGATTGGCCTCTCAAAGTCCAAGCTTAACTGAGAAAAGGAAAATTTCACAGAAACAGTTTGAGTCCAAACTGATATTTTCCTATTATACTCCCTCCCATCCCCTTTACAATTCAAATAAAGTCTTTACCTTTTGGTAAAGACCAGAAGAAAATGTCTTTGATGTTCGATGTTCAGTGATTTCATTTCATATTCTGATGAAAGGATTTACAGCCCCACTTCAGTGGCTATGTTTACTTAATTGCTGTTGCTATATACACTCAATTATTAATTACCTAGATAATATATGTAATAATAAGAAAACCTTTATCTTTAATTGATCTTTATGTAAATAGGGGATATTAAGTTGTTTCATAAGCAAATATATTATTCAGAACCTCATAGGTGGATCCTATGGAGATTAGTTAGAACAAACAAATAAGATATTTTGAGATAAATACAAACTTCTTTGAGACAAATACAAATTTATGAGAAAACATTTTGAAATAAATGCAAATTTCAAGACATTCAGTTTCCTAGCTCTGATTCCAATAGGGAACGTATTCATTTTTTATGCCTCTCTGACTTCACTTCAACTTTACTTTCATGTTAACTTCATTATGGTGAATATTAGCTCTCTTTGATATTAAGTCTTGAATTTCATGAGGACAGTAACTATGTTTTTGTGATTTTTATATTCTAGCCCAAAGGTCATTGTTTGGTATGTTACTGTCTCATTAAGTTTTGATAAATAATAGAGGATTGAGAGAAAGAAGGAAGGAGCTAGGAGAAGAAAAATGGAAAAGAGGTAAGGTAAGAACGGAAGAAAAGAAATGAAAAGAAGGTAATAGAAAAAAAGAAAAAAAATAGAATTTCTCCAGTTCTTCATGTGAAGCATGCCAATACACTGACTTTGTATCTCTTAATCCGATAGTCCCCAAACCTAGATAATCATCAGAACTACTTTGGTAGTTTTGTTACTTGTTTTATTTGTTTTAAGTTAGTTTGATTTTCAGAAGGTCAGATCTTTAAAACCCTTGAAGATTCTGATTCACTAATTCTGGTGTTAGGATAGGAAATCTGTAATAAAATTTTATCCTGATGAGTTGAGATAATTTGGAAAGTTGATGATTAAAAAAAATTGAAAATATTTTTAAAGTTATAGAGCAAATAAGAAAGGAAGTCTTAAAAAATAAAAGTTTCAAATATTAGAGTGAAAAGGAAGCCAGTTGCAATGATTTAACTAAAGTAACTGCATATGTAATACAGTAGAAAGTTGAGATAACATATAGAGTTGATAATTCTGGAAATACCAAGATATGTGAATTATTTAGAGCTGTGGAGGTAATTCTCAGAAGAAAGAAACAGAAACTCTTTATTAGAGCTATTCCACAGAGATTAAGATATCCCTCGATTAAACGACTAAGAGTGTAGGGAGGAAGATTCAGAAACTCTTGTTTTTCATTATAATCATGTTTACATTTTTGTCATTTTTGTAAATACTGTACTCTCTCTAGGTGGCTCTGATGATCAATTGTACTGGGAAATTCCTGCATTAGTAAACGCTCTTTGTGTTCCAATATGTTCTCCTACATCTGACTGTAAAGCCACCATCCCACAGAGCTCTATCTTACCCACAAGCGTATTGTGAAAGCCTGGACCACTTGCCTATATGAAATGACAGAGAACTGTGTCTATGTCATGTTTATGTTAGCGACTGAAATATTGGCCTGGATAAAATCTTTTTGGCCTTGATACAGGTTGGACTCTAGAAAGAAATGCATTTACTGATCCTATATGTGGATTTTAATATATGTGTTGTCAAAGTAGGCACTACATGTGGATTTTAAAGGGACACAGATACAAAGAGAAATGAGTACAAAGCATGAAGCCTAGCACATTAAAATACATACCATGAATTTCCAGATTCCAATTTGTAAGCTTTTGAGGATTATACTTTCCAGGATAGGTATTCTAGCTGAGTAGATATTTTTCATAAATTCTAAGAGACCACCAAATACAGCCAAATGATCCCATCAGTACTTTTAAATGTTGTCTTAAGGTATTGTTTATCTGAGTTTAGATGATATTACCAGGGCTCATTTGGAGGGAAGAAAAACCAGAGAATAGTTGAGATCTGAAATGAGGCATACCTTCCAAGTTTGAATAGTTCCTGAGTGAAAAAGGCTTATAGCAGGAAAAGGGAAAGTAGATTATGTTTTTCATGCAAATATTAAAATTATCAAATGTTGAAAGTCTAGGGAGACATGTAGATTGACTTGGAAACAAAGACTCTTGAGCTATTAGTGAATGCCCCAGGCATCAGGCATAGCATAGGAACCAAGGAACAGGGCTGTAGAGAAGAAAGAACCATGACAAAAGGAATCTAGGGTTCAGCAAACCGGGCACAGGGAGTGGTGAGTTGTGAGCAAGAGCTATGATTTAGGTACAGGACTTCATTCTCAGAAAAGATTGGAGGTAAACAGGTGGTAAAAATAATAGAAGTGAAAAAAGGTAATATAATTATCTGAGTTCATATCAGTGGAAGACCTTTATTTCATTAGAGTAGTGTTTTGAAAACCTCCACAGATAGTGGACAAAATATTAACTCCATCTATAAATCCAATTATTCGTGGGCCTTAGAAAACATTAACTGTCCACTTAGATCGTTTCAGCTTCCTTAAAGATAGATCTGCTTTCTATTAAGACAAGATGGAGGCAAGAAGTCGAGGATATAGCAAAACTGGCTTTCCAGTGACAGAGGTTTCCAAAGGCAATGGTTTTAAGATGACAGGGTGCAAAGATTACAAGTGCTTGAAGGCATTTCTGTACAAAGTGTGGTCACAGGATGAAGAGAGTGGACACCCGTATGATTGAAAAATGATGAATAAAATTTTGAGAATATTTTTGAAGTTACAATATTTTGAAGCAACAAAGAAAAGAACTAAAATACAGTATACTATCAAGTATTGGATAAGGTGAGAGGTGTTGCTACTGGTAACTCCTCATGAAATATAATAAAAAAGTGGAAGCAATGTCAAAGTTGATATTTCTAATAATGATAATATAGTAATATTATTACAAATAGTAATATAATTTGTAAAACTTTGTTCTTCTTCAAGATTGCCATAGTTATTTTTGGCCCCATGAATTTCACATTGAAATTCATAGCAATCCACAAAAAAATTACTGAAATTTAAATTTGGATTAGATTGAACCTATAGATGAACCTGGAAGATTTAACATTTTTATAACATTGAATCTTCTAATCCATGAATGTCGCATTATCTCTCCTATTATGAAGATTTTTTGAACAAATATTATATAATATATATTATATAATTTTATTATATAGACATTGTACATATTTGTTAGATTTATTTTTCAGATATTTTATGCTTAATGATTGCTATTTTAAGTAATATGATTATTTTAAAACTTGTATTTGTACTTTTTGTTTCTTCTAAAAAACACCTTTTAGTAAAAGCATATAGAAAGATTAAAAGGAGGAGGACTGAAAGTGACATGCCATCAAAGCACTAAGCAAAAAATTAACATTTTGTTCTACTAAAATCATGTATAGAAACTGTAAGCATTGTGCTGTACCAGATATTAGGGAAACACTCCATAATGATAAGAGTTCAAGTCTAATATCCATACCAGAAAGGTCTCAGAATCCTAAATCTCTATGTGACCCAAAGCATAGACCCAAATTTTTTAAAACAAAAGTATTTATGAAATCAAGATGAAATTGACAAATCCAAAATTTGTGGGAGACTTTAATATATATGCGTCTCTCAATAGCTATTAAAATGGCAGGTCAAAAAAATCTCTATGTGTATAAAAGATGAACAACATAATTAATGGACTGAACTTACTAAAATATAGATTTCCATGAGGGCATTATGCTAACTGACATGTCAGACAGAGGAAGGCAAATACTTTTTGATCTCATTTATTTGTGGAATCTAGCAAAAAAAAAAATGAACTCATAGGTACAGAGAGGAGATTGGTGTTTGCCAGAGAAGGAGTAGGAGGTGGGTCAAATAGTTGAAGATAGTCGAACGATAAAAACTTCCAAGCACAAAATAAGTAAGTCATGGGGTTGTAATGTACAATATTGGGGCTATAGTTAATAACAATGTTTTGTATATTTGAATGTTGGTGAGAGAATAAATCTTAAAAGTTCTCATCACAAGGAAAACAATTTTGTAATTATGTATGGTGATGGATGTTAACTAGACTAATTCTGGTGATCAGTTCACAATATGTACACGTATTGGACCAATACGCATACATCTGAAACTAATATAATATTATATATCAATTATACATCAATAAAAAACAAGAAATGCATAAACCACACAACTCTGCAAGGATATATAACATATTTATTCAAGTGCATTTGGAATATTTATAAAAATTTACAAAATGTATGATAAACAAAACTTCAAAAAATTTCAAAAAATTAAATTCATGGTATATTTATTGATTGCAATGAAATAAAAACAGACATTTCAAAAAAGAGATACTTTTAAACATCCTAATTTTCTGGGAAAATAGTAAAACACATAAATATTCCATGGGATAAAATAATTTAAAAAATTATCATAAAACATTTAAATGAAAAATAATGCCATTTAACATACTAAAACTTGTCAGATGCAGCTAAAGTAGTAACTGGATGGAAATTTACTCCTTAAATGTGTGTATTAGAAAATAAGGGTGATTGAAGATCAATGATTTAATCTTCCATTTCAAGAATTTAAGGAAAAAGAGGAAACCAAACAAATATATATATATATAAATAGAATATAATAATTAAGTTATTAGAAATAAGTTACATAGAAAATGAACACAGTTTCGTAAAATCAATGTAGCCAAAATATATTATTAAATTGAAGAATAAAATTGAAAAACATCTATCATGAGGGATCAAAAAGAAAGAGAAGAATCACAAATTGCTGACTTAAGGAATAAAGAAATAGAAAGGACTGCATAGCTTATAAATATATAAAAAGGTGAAAGAGAAGAGTATTAAAACCATCTGATAATTTTCAAAATGGATGAATGCCTTGAAGTTTCAATTAGGGAGAAATGAAAGGCAAGGCAAACATCTGAAAATTGATAGTTATTGAATAAATTCATTCTGTTACTGGAAACCTGAACACAAGGAAAACAGCAGTTCTAGATAATTTCACTGTTGAATACCTCTAAATGTCTAAGTTAACTTTTATGCAAACAACTCTAGTGATAGAAAGAAAGGGAACATTTTCAAAATCTCTTATGAGGCCAGCATGATTTGAAACAAAATTCTGAACACACATTACAAAAAAGAAAAATTAGGGATCTGTCTCTCTTATGATCATGGAAAAATATATTAGCAGTTTAAATCCAGTCACAGACAAACATACACACCAAACACACACACCACAAACTGTATATAAAGAGAGAAAATACATTTATTTCAGATATGCGCTATTTTCACATTCTAAAATCAAATATGACCTTGCAATTTTTTCAAATATTCAACTTGACATCTATCATTTTTATTTATTTTTTTAATTTCTGAGATTTTTTTCTATATTATTTTGATTTTTCTGCCTACTCAATCATGTCATCTGTGTATAACACTTTTATTTCTTCCTTTGCAATCTGTATCAAATTTCATTTTTTTCTTGCCTTATTGAATCTGCTAGTATCTTAGTAAAATGATGAATAGAAACATAGTAAGTGAACATCTTTGTCTGCTTCTCATTACCAGAGGAAAGTTTTCCATGTTTCACTATCAAGTTTGTTGTTTGCTATATGTGCTTTTCAAATAGCTTTAAGAACTTGCTATCTAGTCTGAGTTTTCTAAGAGGTTATTTTATTTTATTTTATTATTACTATAGGATGTTGCCTCTTTTTCTATATTTTAGGAGAAAACCTGCAAGATTGGTATGATTATTTTCTTAAATGTGAAGACAGTGAAAATATCTTGGAAGATATTGTAACTTGTGTTATGAACAAGCATATAAACAATTCTTCAATGGTTCTATGTGCCCTTAAAAAGAATATGGTTTCCTTAGTTACTGTATGCCATGAGATTATATACATATATTCCAATTTATGAATCATGTTGAGATCTTCTTTATCCTTGTTAATTCTTTATTAGGTTGTGTATTTTTATATTATTATTTTACTTTTATATATTTTGTTGTATTAATATTTTATTGAGATTATAAAAAGATATACTTTTTTCAAGATTACATCAAGAATGAATGTACTCATTCTAAGAGTAAAATCCACCTACATAAGTTTTGACAAATGCATACACTATGTGCTGGTGAAACCAACACCTCCATAATGATATGACACATTTTCATCATCCTAAAAGTTTCTCTCATCTGCTTTCCCAGTCATTCTCCCATGTCCCATTGCAGTCAGCCACTGACATCATTTAGGTCACTATAGATTACTTCTGCTTTTTAGAATTTTATAAATGGAATTGTACAGCGTGTACTCTTTTATGTCTGGCTCCTTTTACTCAACATGATGTTTTCAAGATAATCCATATTGTTGTATGCATCTATGAATTATTACTTTTTATTGGTAAGTAGTGTTCCACTCTATGCATATGTAACAATTCATTTATCTATTCATTGGTTGAATATTTGGGTTGTTTTCAGTTTTTCATTGTTAGTAACAAAGCTTACATTACATTTTTGTTCAAGTCATTGCGTAGACATATGTCTTCATTTCTTTTGGGTAAATACTGAGGAGTAAAACTGTTAGGTTATGTTGGAAGCACATGGTTGACTTTCTAACAAATTTCCAGTTTTCCAAAATGGTTAGACAAGTCTACAATTCTCCTCACTGGTTGTGTATGAGAACTTCAAGTGTTCCATATCCTCTCAAAACATCGGTATTGTAAGTTTTTGTTTCTTTCTTTTTCTTGCCATTTCAATATACATATGTAGTGGTTTGTCATTATGGTTTTAGTCTAGTTTTCATTTCCCTTATAAACAATTATTTCCATATCTTTTCATGTCCTTATTAATTATCCAATTATGTCCATCTGTGATATATTTGTTTGAACAGTTTTCTTATTTTTTACTTTGCATGACTGTCTTCATATCCTTGTCTTGTTGATATTATTTATATATTTTGGATACATACCTATACTTTAATTGATGTATTCTCTGTGGCTTGTTTTTAATTTTGTACAGGCACCTTTTAAAGAGCAGATTTCATTTGGATAAAACTGAATTTATAAATATTGTATATTTAGTGTGTGTGTCATAAGAAATATTAGACTACTCCAATGTGTTGAATATTTTCTTTAGTGTTTTCTCCAGAAGCTTAATAGTTTAGCCTTTGGGCTGAGATTTAACTTTCATTTCAAGTTCATTTTTGTTCAGCTGTGAAGTAGAAAAATTTAATTTTCTAATTATTCTGTTTTAACTTTATTGAAATGGAATTCATTTGTAACATCACTTTTATGTAGATAATGATAAAAAACTGTATATGATTTACAGAATATAAGAATACATTTATGATTCTATATCCCATACTTTTATGACTATTTTTCATACTGTCATAGTTAATGAAAGATAAAAGAGATGAAAGGGAAAGTTTAAACATTACAGTTGCTGTTTCTGTATTTTGAAATATGGAATTATCCTTTAATTTTCAATTGATAGCATGATATAAATAACAAAACAGCAGCAATTATTGTTATTATTATTTTCAGAGTGCTAATCCCTGCTAATTAGATAGTGAGGTTATTTTACTCATCCAAGTTTATCAACTAGTAGATGATGGGTCAGCATATGAACGCAGGCACTTGGACTTTAAGACCTACTCACTTAGCCACTACTCATAGTTCTTCCCTCAAGTGAAAGCAGAATATTTGGTCCAGGGGTGACTAATCGAATAATAGTGAGTCAGTTCAGCTGGCACATCTGCACAATGAATGTTGTTTGTCCTGTTTCATGTCAAAAATAATATTAAAAATCTGAAGATTTTATATAGAAACCCCAAAATTTTGATTTTAATTAAGAAAAATTCCAAAAGCCTAGCAATAATGTGCTTCTTTTCATCCCTATCAGAAATAAGCTGTTGGATAATGAAGATACTGCACTATCACAAGATTTATTCTCTTCACATCAACTCTCAGCCAGCTTCTCTCATTTTCAATGGCTCCTCTATGTTTTTAAGTAGGCAAATCTCACTTTAGACAAAATTGGCTTAAAAATAATTGAAATGTTCAACATTGGGAGTGATCTTCAAAGACTTATCATTATGGCTAACATAATTTTATGTGACGTACTTTATTATATTGATATTAAAGTGTAAACGTATTTAATTAAGATAAATATTACTTCAGTAAATTGATCCAGAGTTAAAATTATTAACAGATACCAAGGGAATATTTAAAGCACTAATTTTCTATATGAGGTACAATTTATTAAATGGAGAATAACAAGGAAATGTCTCCAAAAACTGTACCTTTCTCTCTCTCCTTCAGGAACTCCCTAGAGGAAAATGGCAGCAGGAAATCATTCCACAGTGAGTGAGTTCATCCTCGCTGGGCTAACAGAACAGCCAGAACTCCAGCTGCCCCTCTTCCTCCTCTTCCTAGGAATCTACGCAGTCACAGTGGTGGGGAACCTGGGCATGATCACACTGATAGGGCTCAGTTCTCACCTGCACACCCCCATGTACTATTTCCTCAGCAACTTGTCCTTCATAGATTTCTGCCAGTCCTCTGTCATCACCCCCAAAATGCTGGTGAGCTTTGTGACAGAGAAGAACATTATCTCCTACCCTGAATGCATGACTCAGCTCTATTTCTTCCTCATTTTTGCTGTTTCAGAGTGTTATATGTTAGCTGCAATGGCATATGACCGCTATGTTGCTGTCTGCAGCCCCTTGCTTTGCAGTGTCATCATGTCTCATCAGGTGTGTTTTTCCCTGATTTTAGGAGTGTATATTATAGGCTTGGTTTGTGCATTTGCTCATGCAGGCTGCATGTTTAGAATTCATTTCTGCAATATTGATGTGATCAGCCATTATTTCTGTGATCTTCTTCCCCTCCTAAAGCTCTCCTGCTCTAGTACGTATGTCAACAAATTACTGATTCTATGTGTTGGTACACTTAACATCTTTGTCCCAAGCCTGATTATCCTTAGCTCCTACAGCTTCATCACTGCCAGCATCCTCCGCATTCACTCCACTGAGGGCAGGTCCAAAGCCTTCAGCACCTGCAGCTCCCATATGTTGGCAGTTTTGCTCTTTTTTGGATCTGCTGCTTTCACGTACCTGCAGCCATCATCAGTCACCTTCATGAATCAAGGGAAAGTGTCCTCTGTGTTTTACACTATCGTTGTGCCCATGCTGAACCCCCTGATCTACTGTATGAGGAATAAAGATGTCAATGTTGCCCTGAAGAAAATGCTAAAGGGAAGAATATTGTAGTGATCAGAAATAATATGAGCATATATTTGATCTAAGTTATTGACAATACATTGTATGAATTAATATGTTTCATTTCAGTCCATATGTCAACATTTTTCTTCATTTAGTAGGATTCTACTGGCGTTATTTTGAATCTCCATGCCTTTTGATGCTATTTCTCTCTGAAGTTTTCTCTCATAACTATTGTTGAGAAACAGACTGGAAGAAATACTAAAGATGACTTGGATACATGCTCAAAGTAAGGCCATCACCGTCATTTCCTCTCCTTTTCTTCCATACAATTGATAAAAGCACAATCCTCAACCATAATGAAATTACCATCTTCCAACAGTAATTATCTATCTCCTTTCTCCTACCCAGTCAGGAAACAACATCAATTGTAGCAATATGATGGCTATAATCTCCAGTTTTTTGCATATCTCTATCCTGGAACAGTCTTTTTCCTGTCCTGTCCTGTCTTTCATTAAAGCTCACTTATGTGACGTATTTCTTCCAGCCCCTACTTCAGAATTCTAATCAGAACTTAAGATCTGAGTTAGACACTCATCCATGTGCTGTGATAGTGCTCAATCCAATAGGCCTCCTACTTTGTCATTTATTGTTCTGGTTTGTAGCTGCCTGCTTATTTTCAAATCTGCACTGGACTATAATCTCCATGAAGGTAGCCCCGTATACATATATTTCACTGTTATATCTGTTACATCTCCAGGATGTAGTATAGTTTCTGCCACCTCTTTGGTCCTTGAAAAATTTCTTGTCAATTATTTCCTTTTGTAAAGTACTTATGGGAAAACCATATATATCTCACATTCTCTTCCTCCATTAATCTCTCCAATTAGCTACACATGCTTTTTTATTTTTGTTCAAATCAATTAACTTTGTGTTTGGAGAGTTCCCCAAAGATCTGCAAGATGATTGATGACATCTTGACTTATTTCTGTACCAAAATTCAGAAGTGTTAGTCCTGATTTCCTTCTGTCAAACCCCAGTACAGTTGTGATAAATTGTGAATACTTGATTATGAAGTCATTAAACTCTGACAGTAACTAAGAGGTCTCTGAAGCAAGAATTTTTTTTTTACTTTCAATCACTCAGCTTTGGAAGGTTAAAAAATAAGACGCATATTTGATATCTGTTGGATAAACATAGCAAATCTGGTAGTAGAGTGATATGAGGAAGCAAAACCACCGATTCTAGACCACCATAATTCCCCATACCCAGAGCAGAAAATAAATTTGCCTATGCTTTCATGAGAAAATTCTTTACTATGTAGACATTGAGTGAATTTATTATGTGTAAAGTATAGTTCAATAAAATTGAGAAAAGTGAGAACGTACTATAGAGTTAAATACAATAACCTGTATTGCTGCATCTAAAGGAAATAATTTGTCATTTTTTGGTGAGATTAGTTAATTTACTGTGATTTTATTCCAGTTTATGCAGTCTCCTGTATGTATCTTATTTAGAGACTCCTGGTTTTCTAAACTGTAGATTGTTCAGACCTTTAGCAGGAGGGAAAGTAGGTGAATGGGCCATAGCTCTATAGTACTGTCCACTGAGAAGCTGAAAAATGAGTCTTACTCAAAAGCTTGGGCCTTCCTGTCTGAGCAGTCCATCAGTCATGGACTGTGTTAATCTCAGCCTAGGAAGACCCTACAGTCAATCCATTAATTCCACTTTAAAATGAGTTAAAAGACTTCTCCAAGCTAAAGCAACCTATTGACTTATCATCAGTGAACCTCAGGATAATCAGTGAAAAATTTAGCCAAATATGATTTAGAAAAATAACCCCTTAAAGTCTGTAAGGACTTGAAGTTATTTCCTCAGAAAACTCATCTTTGAAACTCCACAAAAATTACTTTTCATGTCAACCCTCTATTCTCCCTCAGAAAAACTGGCTCTTTTTCTTCTTAGTCTGAAGTGCTTGTTGTAATTATATGATACTTTGAATGCTTATTCTTTTTATTGTTCCTGCCTCAATGAAATATACGCTCCAATAGGACAGGGTATATGCACTCAAATATTCATTCATGATTGTACCGGACATCTCTGGTTTCCCATGTCGCCTTCTCTCAGACTACCTCTGATTTCAGCAGCAGATACATTAGTTAGTTCTGTGCAAGCTGAAACTGAGCTTGCACTAAGGGTAGTTCACTTCATATCTGCAATAGGATCTTTCAGTTTCACCCTGGAGCCTTCTCCAAGTCCAGGTGTTCACTTGACTTATATACAAGTCATCCCAGAGAGTTCTTACCCTTGGGTAAACCTTATCTAATGGTACTGTATAAATGCTGCATTTCCTGCCCCTCATGGCAGCTATCTTGAGAAATACTAGGCACACTCCTCATGAAGGGCTAGTACAATTAAACCCTCATTGCCCATTACAGCACCTCACCACTACACGCTGATGTTGGCTTTTCCTTAATTCCAATTTGACCCAAATGAGTAAATACTACTTTAAAATTAAAGAAATTAAGGGGCATACCTTGTGGTCTAGTGGTTAAATTTGGTACATTCCACTTCTGCAGGCCCAGTTCATGGGTTTGGATCTCAGGCGCAGACCTACACCACTCGTCAGCCATGCTGTGGCAGCAACCCACATACAAAATAGAGGAAGATTGGCACAGATGTTAGCTCAGAGGAAATCTTCCTCATAAAAAATAAATACATAAAAATAAAAATTAAAGCCCATATCTAACAATAATTTAAAGCTTCATGTAAGTTCAACTAAAGAAATGTCTTGCAATTATTGTCTTAAAATGATATAGCATTTAATATTTTAAATAAAAACAAAAGATTTTAATTTCCAAACAAAATATTTTAGTTGTTCAGTAGAACTAAAATATTATCTGTAACATATATTTCCATTGTTCCTCAACATCTCTTTTAATTTTAGAATAAAAAATATCATCATCTCTCCTTTTAAGCTTGGTAAGAACTTTTCATGGGTTTATAGAATTATCTATCAGATGCTTTCATTCAGCTCACGAAATAAAATGTTCCAAGCATTACTGCTTTATAAATATTGTAATATTTAATTACAGTTACAATGAGTCAAATATATTTTTCAAAGATTACATAGTGTATTAGTTCCCAAGGCTGTCACAACCAAAATATATTGTTTCAGTTCTGGAGGCTAAAGGTCTGAAATCAAGGTGTCAGCATTGTTGGTTCCTTCTGAGTGCACTGAGGAAAAATCTGTTCCCTACTTTTCTTTTCACTACTGGTGATGGCCAGCAATCCTTGGCATTCCTTGGCTTGTAGATGCATTATTCTAATCTCTGCATCTGTCTTCACATGCTGTTCTCCCTACGTGTGTCTGTGTCCAAACTTCCCTTTTTTTTTTTTAAGGATACCAGTCATATTGGATTAGAACACACCCTACTGACCCCATCTTAACTTGATTATATCAGGAAAGACTCAACTTGCAAATAAGATATCATTCACATATATCGATGATGAGACTTTAACATACTTTTTGGGGAAACAATTAAAGCTACAATATATAGCACAAAATTATTTTCCCTGATTTTATATTCTTCCTTTATGAAAAACACTTCATAAAATCTCCTTAGTCTATGTCTTCAAAATTTCCTAAAATTTTGAATTTTTAAATGGCTGAGCATGAAACTCTCTAGAGCTATAACAATATTAGTCACATTCTCATTTCCAACCCAAAATCTATTAAGAGAAATAAATCAGAGATATGTGACAATATTAAACACTTGAGAAATCAAAGGAGATAAAGGGAAACTGTTTCTTTTCCAAAAGTGCACAATGGTTCCCTTTTTTCCATTGCCCATTTTTTAATCAGATTGTTTTCTTGCTATTGAGTTATGAGTTCTTTATGTATTTTGGATATTAACCACTTATATAATGAATAGCAAACATTTTCTCCTCTTTGGTAGTTTGCCTTTGCTTTTAGTGCAAATCCAAAAAATCATCACCAAGACTGATGTTAACCAGTTTATAGTCTATGTTTATTTCTAGAAATTTTATGGTTTCAGGTCTTACATTCAAGTTTTTAATCTATTTCTAGTTAGTTTTTGTGTACAATTTTAGACAGTGCTCCAGTTTGATTCTTTTTCATTTGGCTCTTCAGTTTTCCCAGCAGAATTTACTGAAGAGGCTGTCCTTTCTCCACTGTATTTTCTGGCTCCTTTGTCGTAAATTGGTTGACCATATGTAATCTATGTGTCTGTTTCTATGCCAATATAATACTGTTTTGATTACCACAGCTTTGTAATATAGTTTGAAATCATAAAGCCTCCAGCCTTTTTGTTCTTTCTCAAGATTGCTCTGGCTATTAGGGTTCTTTTCTGGTTCTGTACAAATTTTAGAATTATTTGTTCTCTTTCTGTGAAAAATGCCATTGGAATTTTGATAAAGATTGCATTGAGTCTGTATATTGCTTTGGCAATATGGACATTTTAAAAATACTAATTCTTCCAATAATGAGCACAGAATACCTTTCCATTTAATTGCATATTCTTCCATTTCTTTCACTAGTATCACAGAGTTTTCAAAGTACTGGTCTTTTATTTCATTGGTTAAATTTATTCCTGTGTATTTTATTCTTTTTGGTGAATTGTTAAAAGAATTATTTTATTAACTTTTCATTCTAATAGTTGATTATTAATGTATTGAAACACAACAAAATTTGTATATTGCTTTGTATCCTGTGATTTTACTGACTTCTTTGATTAGTTTTAATAATATTTTTGGACGTGTCTTTAGGGTTTTCTGTATGTAATATCATGTCATCTGCCAATAATGACAGTTTTACTTCTTTCTTTCTGATTTGGATGACTTTTACTTCTGTTTCTTTTCTAATTGCTCTAGCTAGGATCCAAAACTATGTTAAATAAAAGTGATCAGAGTGGGCATCCTTGCCTATCTTATAGAAAAAGCTTTTATGTTTTCACCATTAAGTATGATGCTATATATTAGATTGGCACATATGGACCTTATTATGTTGAGATATGTTCCATGTATACCTATGCTGTTGAGAGTTTTTATCATAAATGGCTGTTGAATTTGTCAAATGCTTTTTCTGCATCTATTAAGATGATCATATGATTTTTAAATTTTATTGTATTAATGAGGTGTATCATCCTGATAGATTTGCAGGTGTTGAAGCATTCTTGTATCTCTAGAATAAATCCCACTTGATCATGGTGTAGGATCCTTTTAATGTATTGTTGAATTGGGTTCACTAATATTTTGTTGAGGATTTTTGCATCTGTGTTTATCAGGGATACTGGTTTATAATTTTCTTTTTTTGTGGCATTTTTGTCTGTTTTCGGTATCAGGTTAATGCCAGTCTTGCAAAATTAGTTTGGAAATCATTCTTCTATTTTGTGAAAGAGTTCAAGAAGGATTGCTGTTAACAATTCTTTGAAAGTCTGGCAGAAATCATCAGTGAAGCCATCTAATCCTTTTTTTCTTTGTTGAGAGGGTTTTGATTACTGATTGAATCTCCTTACAAGTAAACCGTCTCTTCTGACTGTCTATTTCTTTAAGATTTAGTCTTCGTAGGTTGTATGTTTCCAGGAATTTATCCATTTATTTTAGGTTGTCCAAATGGTTGGCATATAATTGTTCATAGTAGTCTCTTATGATCCTCTGTATCTCTGTGGTGTCAACTGTAATGACTCCTTTTTCATTTCTGATTTTATTTATTTGAGTCCTCTGTCTTTTTTTCTTGCTGAGTCAAGGTAAAGATTTTAAAAAGTTTGTTTATATTTTCCAGAAAACAGCTCTTAGTTTCATTGATCTTTTATATTGTATTTTTAGTCTTCATTTCATTTATTTTCACTTTAATCTTTGTTATTTCCTTTATTTTTCTAATTATGAACTTCATTTGTTCTTCTTTTTCTAGTTATTCTATTTCTATCATTTGAGATTGTTTTTGTTTCTTGATGTAGGAATTTAATGCTGTGAACTCTCCTCCTAGAGCTGCTTTTGCTGCATTTCATCAGTTTTGGCATATTGTTTTTCCATTTTTATTTGTCTCAAGGAATTTTTTTTCATTTGGTTTTTCATTTCTTCTTTTACCCATTGGTTTTTCAAGTGAGTTATTTAATCTTCACATATTTGTAAATTTTCCAGTTTTCTACTTGTAATTGAATTCTAGTTTTATACCATTGTGGTCAGAAAAAATTATTGATATGATTTCATCTTCTTAAAATTATTGACTTGTTTTGTGGTGTAACATATGATCTATCCTGGAGAATATTCCATGTGAATTTGGGAGAAATGTGTACTCTGTTGCTTTTGAATGAAATGTTCTCTGATTGTCTAAGTCCATCAGATATAAGGTCATTTAAGGTCCATGTTTCCTTATTGATTTTCTGTCTGGATGATCTATCCATTGGTGAAGTGGGGTATTAAAGTCCCCTACTTTATTGTATTTCTGTCTATTTTTCCCGTTAGGTTTGGTAATATTTGTCCTATATATCCAAGTGTTCCTATGTTGGGTGCATAAATACTTACAAATGATATATCCTCTTGTTGAATTGACTCCTTTATCATTATTTACTGTCCTTCGTCTCTTATTACAGTGTTTGTTTAAAGTCTATTTTGTCTGATGTAAGTTTAGATGTCCCAGCTTCCTTTTGTTTTCCAATTTTATGGAGTATCTTTTCCATCCCTTCACTTTTAGTCTGTGTTTCTCCTTACATCTGAAATTACTATCTTGTAGACTGAATGTAAATAGGTCTTGTATTTCTCCATTATATGTCTTTTGATTAGAGAATTTCATCCATTTACTTAAATTAAGTAAGTTCGTCCAATTACTTAAAGTAATTTTTGATAGGTGTGTCCTTATGCCATTTTGTTGATGTTTTTCCTCTTTTTTTTGTAGTTCCTTTTTCCCTTTTCTCTGTCCTTTCTTTTTCTCTTTCACTTTGTGATTTGATAATTTTCTGTAGTGGTATGCTTAGATTCATTCTTTATCTCTTTTATATTTACTATAGGTTTTTTCTTGATGATTATCAGAAGACTTACATAAAATAACTTACATTTGTAACTAACTGTCTCTTTTAAGTTGATAACAACTGAAGTTTGAATGCATTCTAAAGTTCTACATTTCTACTGCCCCATTTTATGTTTTTAATACCAATTTACATCTTTTGATCTTGTGCATCCCTAACAAATTATTGTAGTTATATTTGGTTTCAGTCCATTTTTCTTTTAACCTTAATACTATCTCTATAAATGATTAACCCCCACCTTTACAACATTTGATTATTCTGAATTTTACTACACATTTAACTTTATCAGTGAGATTTATACTAACATATATTTTAGTATTATTGATTAGTCTCCTTTTTTCAGATTAAAGATGTTCCCATAATATTTCTTGTAAGGTCAGTGTAGTGGTGATAAACTCCTTTGGCTCTTACTGATTTTGAAAACACTATGCCTCCTTCAATTCTGAATAAATTTGCTGGATAGGTTATTCTTAGTTGGAAGTTTTTTTCTTTAAGCATTTTGAATATATTGTGCCAGTCACTTCTGACTTCTGAAGTTTAAGCTGAAAAATATGCTGACAGTTTTTGGGGGGTTCCTTTTTATGTAACAAGTTGTTCATCTCTGCTGCTTTTAAGATTCTTTAACTTTTAACTTTAACATTTGACACTTAATTATACTGTGTCTTGGTGTGACTTCCACATTTTCATCTTATTTGGAACACTCTGGGCTTCCTGGATCTAGATATCTGTTTCCTTCCCCAGCTTTGGAAAGTTTTCAGTCATTATCTATAAATCAGTTTTCTGTCTCTTTCTCTCTTCTTCTCCTTCTCTTATCCCTATAACGCAAATGTTGGTTCTCTTTATGTTGTCCCATAAATCTTTCAAGTTATTTTCACTTTTTTATAACTTGTTTTTCTTTTTACTGCTCTGATTGGGTGAGTTTCATTGCCTTGTCTTCAAGTTCACTGGTCCCTTCTTCTGCGTCACCTAGTCTACTGTTGAACCTGTCCAGTCTATTTTCCAGTTCATTTATTGTATTCTTCAGTTCTGTGACTCCTTGTGTAGTTTCTTAAAATTTTTTGTCTCAGTAAGAGTCTTACTTTGTCCATCCATTCTTATCCTGAACTTGTTGAACTGCTTTCTCCCTGTTATTTTGAACTCTTTATCAAGTAAATCACCTACTTTCATTTCATCAGGATCTTTTCTGAGTTTTTATTTTGTCCTTTTGTTTGGAACATGTTATTTTGGGTTTTTTTAATTGTCATTGTCTCTTTGTGTTGATTTATATGCATTAAATTAGAAAGCCAGGACTCTCAATCTTGAGGGAGTGGTGTATGAAGATATATACAGTCTTGTGGGACCATGAGTGTAAGTCCTGCTGGCCACCACACCAGGTAATCTAGGAGTGTCCCCTGACATCAGCTGAAAAAAATCCAGGAATCCCAAATGTATGTGCAAGTTCTTTTTCAGGAAATGCTTGTGACCTGGAGCAAGATATGGGGAGAGCACAGAGATGATGTCCATCAATGTCAGTCACTGGAGAGCACTTCACTGTGTCTCCAGAGGCATGTCAAACTGCAAGAATTCTTCTCAGGTTGAAGCTCCAGGACCAGCAAATAGACATTCACAGATAGACTGGGGGTGTGTTTCAGTCTGCTGTTTGTGCTGTGTCATTGGGACTGTAGCCGGCCAAGAACTGTATCTCTGATTGTTAAAGTCCCATAGGACCCAGAAATGCAAGCCCCACTGGACACCAGAGGCAGGTGATCAAAGAGCATCCCTTCAACTAAAGCCACAAAGACCAGGGCAGCAGATGTAAAAATGGGACACCACATAGTCCAAAGTCTTCTCTCTGGGAGACACTGACACTCTGGAGCATAGCAGTGGGAGAGGGTGAAAAAAACACCTGCCAGCCAAGGTCTCTGGGGAGGATTACTGTTGGTCCTTAGATGTGTCTTTAACTAGAAGTGTGCCACTCAGGCCACAGCTATAAAATGAGCAAATAAGCTTCTTTCAGAGAAATATTGAGCCCCTGTCTGTTGTCTCTTGTTGTGCCCTGGAGGTAAGAACTCTTTTTTATGCTGATTAAGGACTTTTTCTCTGTTGCTTTATTCTTATGGGAACTGCAACCTTAAGCCTAGCTGGCTAACAGAGCCAGGTGACCTAGAACTGTCCCCTGGGCAGCAGTAACAATAATTGGGGTGTCAAACTAATGCACAACAACCTTTCTGGGAGATACCTGTGAGCTGAAGGGAAGTAGATGGAGATGCTAAAATGGCATCCCCCAACCTCTATCCCCAGACAGTAGTTCAAAAGTCCCTGATGTGTGTTAAATTAGATACGTGCACATCTTGCTTATGTTTTAAAATAAGTAAACAAGCTTCTTTCACAGAAAGTCTGGGGGCTTTTCAGTGAACTGTTTTGAACTAGGCCCTGGAGTGGGCACTTCAGCAAATGCAAGATCTTTAAGAACCATTTCTCAGTTCACTATAGCCTTGTGGGTCTCTTAGAAAGAAGCCTCATTGTCTAGCAAAGCTAGATGTTTTGGGGGCTCATCTCTCAGGTGCATGTCTGAGAAGCTGGGGTAACAGATATGGGGTCCAAATACTTCAATCCTCAGAGAGAAGTGCAGGGTTCTGAGTTCTCTCCCAATTGTGGGTGGCCACACTGTGGGTGTGGTTGACAGCAAGATTGTCAGCCTCTCCTATCCAATTCCACATGGGGTTTTCTCATTTGCTTGATGTGTAGGAGTTGCTCCTGCAATTTTCTTTTCAGAGGTAATTGTTCTGTATGTAGCTGTAGTTTTGGTTTGGCCATGGGAGGAGTTCTTGTTCTTCCCTGTTGCGATGTTGAGCCAGAACACTCATGTGTAATTTTTATTTAATGCCACTCTAAGCATTAAAAATTCAACATCTAGTAAATTTTTCACATTGATAAATGATAGATAGAAATGACTATTTATGAGAATATTTTTGTCTGTCCAAGCATTTATTTGTGTATTAAAACTGTTAGAAAGTGTTAAGAAAAAGAAATATCTGAACTGTCTCTAGTAATTCTAAGAACTGATGAAAGACATGATATTAAAATATGATAGATGTCAAATAGATTCCAAAATAGATATGGAACTCCGTCACAAAAAAGAAAGATAAAGGAACTTGAAGAAGCATACCTACTACAAATGAGTAAAAAATAACAAATATATAGGATTTCTTAAGTACCATTACAGAAGGATATATATCAAATATCTTTTTTTTTTTTAAAGATTTTATTTTTTCCTTTTTCTCCCCAAAGCCCCCCGGTACATAGTTGTGTATTCTTCGTTGTGGGTTCTTCTAGTTGTGGCATGTGGGACGCTGCCTCAGCGTGGTCTGATGAGCAGTGCCATGTCGGCGCCCAGGATTCGAACCAAGGAAACACTGGGCCGCCTGCAGCAGAGCGCGCGAACTTAACCACTCGGCCACGGGGCCAGCCCCAAATATCTTAATAATTGAAAACAGTTGATAGAGTAAATGTATTATAACCAGAGGCACCATGATGACCTTGGATGATGTTGTCATACAGAGTTTATCCTTCATTACCTCTGAAACAAGCACATGTTAATTTGTAAAGAAAACAGTTTCTAAGTGTGATGTCAGCATGGTGGCAGAAGGAGTTGCTCCCTTTGTCTCTTCATTCTAAGTTACAACCAGTCAGACATCCATTGACCAAAAATGGACTCCCTGCAGAGCACACTAGAATGCCTGAGAGATCCAGGCATCTATAAATATGAAGGTGGGTAGACTGGACCTCCAGGAGTCAGTAGAACTAAGGAATGAGCCCTCGCTCCTCCCTTGACAGCAAGGATCAATAAAGTGAATCCTCACACTGACATGTGCACTAGCAAACAGAGGATGCAAGGGCAGACATGGCACTTGTGGCTTAGACCCTGTCCCCTCCACACAGAATGGAGACAGTGATCAAGCTCCTGCACACACCCCCAGCAGTGGTGCTGGTCTTTCCAGCAGCAGGGAAAGTTTCTAAAACATGGATTTTCCTGGCTAGGACTGAGACCCCTTACCTGATGTTCAAAGTACATGAGCATGTGCCAGTGACCAGAGCTGCATGAGCAGCAATGACGCTCACTAATGGTTTAGCTCCTGCCCCCCTTCCCAACAGTGGTGGCAGGTGAAGAACACATCCCCAGGATTCAAGACACGGGGCACAGCTGGTGATCCATCCTCCTTATCCTCCCCTGGCAGTGATGCCAGTCTTTCCAGCACTGGGGACTGTATCCAAAATGCAGATATTCCTAGGTGGAGTGTGTCACCCTGACCAAATGACTCAAAGCACACTGGCACGTGCCAGCAATCACATACTACAAAAACAGCAACAATACTCATTTGTGGCTTAGCTCCTTCCCCCACTAGTGGAAGTGGGTAGCACTGTGACGTGAAGCTTCACAAAACCCGTGACTCCACCCCCTGGTGTGGCATCACTGACACTGGCTCTACCAGCAGTGGGGCTGCATACAAGACCCTGGGCCTCTGGCAGTGACAGAGATACCTGTGAATCTCACACCTCTGGCTGTAGTACTGCCAGAACTTTCAGACTACCTGGGAGCAGCAGCATAAGTTGTACATGGCACAGCAGCACTAGACTTTGCAGAGAGTCCATGGAGAGCCAGTGGGGGCACATAACATCCAGGAGACTTCAGAAGCAGCAGAAGTGCTCACAGCCTGGTAACCCTGGTGACAACACCTGAGATTGCAGCAATATTGTAAGTGTCAAGGCAGTAGCACCTCAGAGGCTCAGGCAGTAGAAAGAGGCCACTGATGATGCCAGTAGCAGAGGCAGTGGAGAGCGGAAAGTTCAGACTTTCAAAGACAACCAGGCAGCTGGCCTGGTGGCACAGTGGTTAAGTTTGCACATTCTGCTTCTCAGTGGTCTGGGGTCCACCAATTTGGATCCTGGATGCAGACATGGCACCACTTGACAAAAGCCATGCTGTGGTAGGCATCCCACATATAAAGTGGAGGAATATGGGCTTGGATGTTAGCTCAGGGTCAGCCTTCCTCAGCCAAAAGAGGAGGATTGGCAGTAGTTAGCTCAGGACTAATCTTCCTCAAAAAAAAAAAAAAGGCAAAAAAGCAAAGACAACCAGAAGCCGATCAGAACAAAGTAACCAACACCTTACCCAAATAAGAACGGTGTTTACTACCACAAATGTACCAGCAGAGGATCAACTCATTAGGTAATGTAAAAAAAAAAAATACAGTAACATAGCAGAGCAGAAAGAAAATGATGAGTCCTCAGAAACAAAACTTCAAATAACAGAAGACTGTGATTTGACAGAGAATTAAAAACAGCTATCATGAAGAAACTCATTAAGTTACAAGAAAACTCAGAAAGACAGTTCAATGAGATCACGAATAAAATTAATGAACAGAAGGAGTATTTTACCAAAGAGATTGAAACTCTAAAAGAAAATTCAAACATAAATTCTGGAGAAGAAAACTACAATTAATGAGATAAAAAATAAAGTAGAAACCATTGAAAATAGAGCAGACCATATGGAAGACAGAATTAGTGAGCTCAAAGATAGAAATCTAGAAATGATTCAAATGGAAGAGGAAAGAGAACTAATTTTTTTTTAAAGATTTTATTTTTTTCCTTTTTCTCCCCAAAGCCCCCCAGTACATAGTTGTATATTCTTTGTTGTGGATCCTTCTAGTTGTGGCATGTGGGATGCTGCCTCAGCATGGTTTGATGAGCAGTGCCATGTCCACGCCCAGGATTCAAACCAACGAAACACTGGGCCGCCTGCAGTGGGGCACGCGGACTTAACCACTCGGCCACGGGGCCAGCCCTGAGAACTAATATTTTTAAAAATGAAGAAATTCTACAGAAATAACCCATTTGATTAGGAAAAGAAACAAAAAGATAACAGATATCCTAGAAGGAGAAGTGAAGGAGAAAGGAGCAGAGAGAGTATTTAAAAGAAAAATAATAGCTGATAACTCCCCATACATTTGGAAGGAACAGGATATACAAGTACATGAAACTAATAGAACTCCTAATTATCTCAATTAAAAAGACTTTCTCCAAGGCATATTATATTAAAATTGTAAAAAGTCAATGACAAAGAAAGAATATTAAGTGCAGCCAGAGGGGAGAAAATAACTTACAAAGGAACCTGCATCAGGCTACCAGTAGATTTCCCAACAGAAATTCTTGAGATAGGAGAGAGTGGAATGATATATTCAAAATATTGAAAGACAAATGCTATCAGCCAAGAATACCCAGTAAAGTCATCCTTCATATATGAAGGATAAATAAAAAGCTTTCCCAGGCAAACTAAAGCTGAAGGAGTTCATCTCCACCAGATATGCCTTACAAGAAATGTTAAAAGGAGATCTCCTACTGGAAACAAGAAGGCAAATATTTAGAAAGCATTCAGCAAGGTGCTAAATAGACAGACATAATCAGAATGTTGTGACTTTATGTCAGAATAAGTTAATAAACACTTAAATGTAATATAAAGGCTAAAGGGATTGGGAGCATCAAAAATAACTATAATCGCATAAATTTGGTCATAAACTCACAAGACAAAAAAAAATAATTTGTGACAATAAAAACATATAAAGGGAAGAGAAAGGGATGACACATGCGTAGGCTAATAGAGATAAATTGCTATCAGCAGAAAAAGTACTAGCGCATCTACAAGATGTTTTATACAAACCTCATGATAATCACAAAACAAAAAATTCATAAATAAAAAGTTGCAAATCATAGATAATGAGAAAACTGTGAAAAACATCTCAGAAAACCACAAAACTGAAATGGTAGACAGAAATACAAGTAAAAAGATGTGATGGAAATATAGAACAATGAGAAGACAAATATTAAATACCAGTATTAAGCTCACATATATCAATAATTAATCTAAATGTGAATGTATTGAATTTACCAATTAAGACACACAGTAGCTGGACAGATTAAAAAACAAGACCCAACAATATGCTGCCTCCAGGAGAAGCATCTCAACTCTAAAGACAAACATTGGCTCAGAGTGAAGGGATGGAAGATGGTACTCCAAGCAAATGGCTACTAAATGACAGCATGTTTAGCTATACTTATGTCAGACAAAACGGGCCAGAAGCCAAAAATTTGAGACAAAGATAGATACTATATAATGATAAATAGACATTCCACCAAGAAGACATAGCATTTATTAATATATATGCACATAAGATCACCAAGGTATATAAAGCAACAATTAACAGACCAGAACGGAGAAATTGACAGCAACCCAATAATAGTAGGGGACCTTAACGCTCCCATTGCATCAATGGCTAGATTATCCAGACAGAAAATCAATAAGAAATAATGACCTGAAATGAAACATAGGATCAAATGGAATTAACAGATATATAGAACATTCCATTTAAAACCAGCAGAAGACATGTTCTTCTTAAGTGCATGTGGAACTCAAAAATAAACCATATGTTGGGAAAGAAAACAATTCTCAATAAATTTAAGAAGATTGAAATCACAACAGGCATCTTTTCCAATCACAATGATGTGAAACTAGAAATCAGCTAAATGAAGAAAACTGGACAAGTCACAAATATGTGGAGATGAAACAACATGCTACTGAGCGACTATTAGGTCAATGAAGAAATAAAAAGAGAATTGAAAAATATTTCAGACAAATGAAAGTGAAAATACAAGATACTGAAACTTATGGAGTGCTGCAAAAGTGGTAGTAAGAGGAAAGTTTATAGCAATACAGGCTTATACGAAGAAACAAGAAAAATTTCAATAAAGAAACTTTCACTATACCTAAAAGATCTAGAAAAATAAGAACCAGAACCAACAAAGCCCAAAGTCAGTAGAAGGAAGGAAATATTAAAAATCAGAGCAGAAAGAAATAAAATAGAGACTAAAAACAATTAAAAAAAAACATAGAAAGGATCAATGATACTAAGACCTGGTTCTTTGAAAATATAAAGAAAATTGACAAACTTTTAGCCAGACTCACTAAGAAAACATAGTGAAGGATCAAATAAATAAAATCATAAATGAACAGGAGAAATTGCAACAGAGACCACAGAAATACAAACAATTATAAGAAAATAGTATGAAAAATTATTGAATAAACAAATTGGATAACCTAGAAGAAATGCATAAATTCTTAGAATCATACAACCTCAAAAACTGAATCAAGAAGAAATAAAGAATCTGAATAGATAAATCACAAGTAAAGAGATGGAAAGAATAATCAAAAACCTCCCAAAATACAAAAGTCTAGGGCCAGATGGTTTTTCTTGTGAATTTTACCAAACATTCCAAGGTTTAGTACTTATCCCTCTAAAACCCTTCCAGAAAATTGAAGAGGACAAGATACTTCTTAACTGCGTTTAAAAGGCCAACATTACCCTGACACCAAAACCAGAGAAAGACAGCACAAAATGGAAAATTACAGGCCAATATTGCTGATGAACTTAGATGCAAAAATATTCAACAAAACATTAGCAAATCAAAGACAACCATACATTAAAAGGATCATACACCGCGATCAAGTGGTGTTTATTCCAGGGGCTCAAGGATGGTTCAACACCCACAAATCAATCAATGTGATACACCACATTAACAAAATGAAAAATAAAAATCACATGATCATCTCAATAGATGCCGAGCAAGCATTTGACAAGATCCAACACCCATATATGGTAAAATCTCTCAATAAAACAGGTATAGAAGGAAAGTACCTTAACATAATAAAGCACATTATTCAACATAGTATTGGAAGTTGTAGTCAAGGAAATTAGACAAAAATAAATAAATAAGTAAAAGGGATGCAAATGGGAAAACAATAAGTAAAACTGTCACTATTTGTCGATAACATGATTCTATATATAGAAAACCCTAAGGAATTCTCCAAAAAACTATTAGAAATAATTAAAAAATATAATAAAATTGCAGGATACAAAAGCAACATAAAAAAATCAATTTCATTTCTATGCACTAACAATGAACTAGCAGAAAAAGCAATCAAGGAAAGAATATCATTTGCAATTGCAACAAAAAGAATAAAATATTTAGGAATAAATTTAGTCAAGAAGGTGAAAGACCTGTATACTCAAAACTATAGGATATTGTTGAAAGAAATTGAAAAAGACATACAGAAATAGAAAGATATTCCATGATCATGGATTGGAAGTATGACATAGTTAAAATGTTCATACAATCTAAAGCAATCTACAGATTCAATGCAATCCCATTCAGAATCCTAAAGATGTTTTCCATGGAAATAGAACAAAGAATTCTAAAATTTATGTGGAAAAACAAAACACTTCTAATACCCAAAGGAGTCCTGAGAAAAAAAGAACAAAGCTGGAGGTATCACACTTTCTGAATTCAAAACATCTTACAGAACTATAGTAATCAAAACAGGATAGTACTGGCAGAAAAACAGATATATAGATCAATGGAACAGAATCAAGAGCCCAGAAATAAATCTACACATCTATAGACAGCTAATCTTCAAAAAAAGTGGCAAGAACATACAATGGAGAGAACGTCTCTTCAATAAATGGTGTTGAGAAAACCGGACAGCCACATGCACAAGAATAAAACTGGAACACTATCTGACATCATACATAAAATTAACTCAAAATGGATTAAAATTTAAATGTAAGAACTGAAACCAGAAAAATTCTCAAAAAAATATATAGGCAGTAAGCTCCTTGAAATAGGTCTCAGAGATGATTTTTTGAATCTGAAAGCAAAAGCAAAGCAACAAAAGCAAAAACGAAAGTGGGGACTACATAAGACTAAAAAGCTTCTTCACGTCAAGGGAAACCATTGACAAAATGAGAAGGCAGTATACTGAATAGGAGAAGATATTTGTAAATCGTATATTTGATAAGGTGCTAATTTTTAAAATATATAAAGAAGTAAGACAACTCAATATTTAAAAAACAATGCAATTTAAAGAATGGTCAGAAGATCTGAATAGGAATTTTTCCAAAGAACACATTCATATGGCCATGAAGTACATGCAAAGATGCTCAACATCGTCAATTATCAGGGGAATGCAGATCAAAACCATAATGATATATCAATCCACACCTGTTAGAATGGCTATTATTAAAAAGACAAGAAATGACAAGTGTTGGGGAGGATGTGGCGAAGGGAACACTTGAGCACTGTTAGTGAGAACGTAAATTAGTGCAGCCAGTATATGAAATAGTATGGACGCTTCTTATAAAATTAAAAATAGAACTACCATATGATCCTGCAATTCCACTTCTTGGTATTTATCCAAAGAAAACAAAAACACTAGCTCAAAAAAATATATGAACACCTATGTTCATTGCAGCATTATCTACAAATGCCAAGATATGGAAACAACCTAAGAGTCAATCAATGGATGAGTAGGTAAAGAAGATGTGTGTGTGTGTATATATATATACATAATGGAATATTATTTAGCCATAACAATGAAATCTTGTCATTTGCCACAATTTGGATGGAACTTGAGGGCAGGATGTTAAGTGAAATTAGTCAGACAGGGAAAGACAAATACTGTATGCCTTCTCTTATATGTAGAATCTAAAAAAACAAAAAGAAAACAAGCTCACAGGTACACAGAACAGATTGGTAGATACCAGAGACAGGGGATGGGGGTTCGGGAAATGGATGAACTGGGTTTTTCTTTTTAGTTTAAATAAGTAAAGTCTATATCTGTATCTTTATCTCTATCTATCTACATGTATCTATATATGTATTTTGTAAATAAAAAAGGAAAAGTTTTTAGCCCTATTAACAATAAAATAACTTGTCAAGATGTGCTCTGGTCCTCTAAAAACTGCTATTCACAGTGTGGACTGTAAACCAATAGCTCTGTCTACGAGCTTGTAAGAAATGCAGAATCACAAATCCCACTCAGACTTGCTGGATCAGAACCTTCATTAAAAAACAAATGATCTTCAAGTGGTCCAGGGAACAAATCTTTATTACTAACTCATAAGTTCAGGATGGACCAAGAATCCCTTTTAATGGAAAAAGTTTGAGAACTGGGAACTGTCAACTGCAATTGCCTCTTTTCTCAAGAGCTTGTTCCCTGAGCAATGGAAATCCTTGGAGAGTATTTTCCTCCATGTTATTTGGTGCCTGGAATATGTAAACTAAGGACAAACCTTCACAGCACAGCAATCAGAACCACTTGGGGGACTGTGAAACTTGAGGATGTTTGCTACCCTGAAGGTGGAGAAACACAACTGAATGCTTAGCAATTGAAAATGCTGACCTGAGGTGCAGACACCAGCTTCAAAAGTGGCTCTGAGACCCAGGATTGTGCCCGCCCTCTCGGCACTAAAGGTAGCAGAATGTTCAGTACCTAGGACTCCTAATACCAACATTAACACTGTTCTCCTCAGTGTCAAAGAGAGCAAGCTGCAGATAAAATTTGGCATTGAGGTTTCCAGAAAGAAGAAAGGTGAGTGTGTTTATTTCACATGGGATTTATAATATTAAGTCTGGAACTAATCACATTGGGAATTCAAACAAATATTCCTAAATATCTTCCTTAATTCATTTATATGTTCATTTATTCATAAAGTAATTTTTAAATTTCTTATTATGTGCCAGATGTGTACTATTTACTTAGGATACAGAGGAGATAAATCTGATATGGTTCATCATCTGGCTTATAATGCAGCTGAAGTCTGAAAATGTGCTGTTTAGAAAAGGTAGATTTCTGAGCATGTAGTAAAAAGTCCAATCAATGACAAGAAATTGGAGAATATTTTCATGATGACATTAGTTTTAAATGAAATTTGAAAAATATATATGTACCAGATAACGGAGATAAACTGGGCTGAAAGACTATCATTTCATGTGAAAAGATGAGCATATAAAAATGCAGATAGCTGAGAGAATGTGACGTATTCCAGAAAATGAATAGTTTATGAACTTGAAAGGAAAGTTTCTGAAACTGAGAGGAACCAAATGTGAACTAAATCTGGAGAGTGGCAAGAGGTATGTGGATATTCATACTTTATCTTAAAAGCAATGACGAAAATCCTTTCTCAGTGTCCTTGAAATTAGATCATCGTCTAATTAATAGTTGAGTGTATTCTATTATTAAGCATAATTACCTCAGCCCATTTCTAAGAACTCAAATTTTTAGAATATTCTCCCTTGTATCTAGTAAAGGGTATATTCTAAGATATTTCAAACACCATACGTAAAATAAATCTTTCACCCTTTTAGATTCCCTTCAGATATATGACGATACACGATAATTATCTTGTTACTTTCAAATATTTTCCAAGTTCTTGACAGTTTTTAGTTGTCTTCTATCTTGTCAATGTCTCTTGTTAAAAAGAATATCCATAACTAAACACAAAAGTGCAGATGTAATTTAAGTGTAGCACAGTGCTCCTTAACCTCATGGCAAACACGGTGATTGGAAATATTTGTGTGATGTAGTAGGGATAGTGGACCAGATTGCTTGTAGCCAGCGGTGACCAGCTAGGAGTCTATGGATGCCACAGGCTCAACCTCACTCCCTCAGGGGCTGAGAAGACCAAGACCTCGGAACACTTATGATCCATTCATGATGTTCTAGGCTTATGGAACTCAAGTTGGGAAGCTACGTTATGAATCTTGTGAGGATTATTATCAATCATACTCTAGACATGGTATTTCTATAAATGCAATCTGAAACTAATCACTTATTAAACAGTCACTTAATTTATGGGTTTTACTGAGTTAATAAAGAATTGAGCCCTTTCTTTTTAAACGAATTATACCCAAAACCAATATTCATTAAGAAAATTAATGATTTTTTAAAGTTAAAAGCATTGAATCTTTGCCCCACTGAATTTCAATTTGTTTTAACTGTTTTCAGTTTCCATATTCCTTTGTCCAGTTGTTGTCAGCCCTTGTGGTCTAGGTTACAGTAACTAGGCATATTATGTTTCATTCTGAGTGTGCACTGTACCATGGAGAATTAGCATCTCAAAGTCCAATCTTAACTGAGAAAAGGAAAATTTCACAGAAACAGTTTGTCCAAACTGATATTTTCCAATTACACTCTCTCCCATCCCCTTTACAATTCAAATAAGCTAAAGGGCAGAAAGAAAAGCCTTTGATGTTTTTGATGTTCAGTGATCTCATTTCATATTCTGATGAAATATTCTACATCCCTACTTCAGTGGGTATGCTTACTTAATTGACATTGCTACATGTAGCCAGTTCTTAATTATCTTAATTATAGGAAGAAAACATTTATAATTAATTAGTATTTATGTAAATAGGGGATCATAACTTGTTTCAGAAGCAAATATATTATTCAGAACCTGAGAAGTGGATCTTATGGAGATTGGGGTAAAAAATAAACAATTGCGAATACATTTTGAAATACATACAAATGCCAACACATTCGGTTCCCTAGTTTTGCGTTCATTAGGGTATCTATTCAATTTTTTATGAACTCTGAGTTCACTTCAACTTTGTTTTCATATCATGTTTCATTATGGTGAATATTAGCCCTCCTTAATATCAACTCTTGAGTATTATGAAGGCAGTAACTGTGTTTTTGTGATTTTTAGATTCTGCTCCAGGGCTCATTGTGTGGTGTGTTGCTCTCTCATTAACTTTTCAAAATAATAGAGAGGGGAGAAGAGGAAGGAAGGAAGGAGCTTGCAAAAGCAAGATGGAAAGAAGGAAAGGGTAGAACAGAAGAAAATAAATGGAAAGAAAGTAATAGGGAAAAAAGAAAATAAAAAAATACAATTTCTCAAGTTCTTCACCTGAAGTGTGCCACTACACTGACTTTGTGTCTTTTAATCCAATAGTTCCCAAAGCTAGATAATCATCAGCATTACTTTTGTAGTTTTGTTAGCTGTTTTGTTTGTTTTAAATTATTTTGATTTTCAAAAGGTCAGATTATTAAAACCGTCAAAGATTCTGATTAACTAATTCAGTGTTAGGATCATGTAACTGTAATAAACATTTCTCCAAAGGAGTTCGGAAAAGTTGATTGGAAAAGTTGATGAATAAAAAGTTTTGAAAATATTTTTAAGGTTATACTGCAACTACGAAACAAATTTAAGAAAACAAGTGTCAACTGTTAGAGTTAAAAGGTAGGCAGTGGTAATGATTTAACTAAGGTAACTGTGTCTGCAATATAGTAGAAAGCTCCAATAAAGTTCAAAGCTGATAATTCTGGAAGTACCAAGATATGTGAATTATATAGAGCTGTGGAGGTAACTCTCAGAAGAAAGAAAACAGAAACTGTTTATCAAAGCTATTCTACAGAGATTAAGTTGTCCCCTGACTAAAACACTAATAGTGTAGGGATGATTCACAAACATTTGTTTTTCATTATAATGTTTATATTTTCACATTCATCATTTTTGTATGTACTGTAGTCATCCTAGGTAATGATCAATCACATTGGGAAATTCCTGAATTAATATACACTCTTTGGTTTCCACCATGTTCTTCTACATCTGACTGTAAAGCAATCAGCACACAGAACTCCTTCTTACCCACAAGCATATTATGAGAGCCTGTGCCACTCACCTGTATTAAATGAAGATGAACTGTATCTATGTCACATTTATGTTGATCAACTGAAATATTGGCCTTGATGTAAATTTTTTCTGCCTTCACACAGGTTGGACTCTAGAAAGGAAGGTATTTACTGATCCTATATGTGGATTTTTGTATATGTGCTGCCAAAGTGAGCACTCTATGTGAAGTTTAAATGGACAGATACAAGGAGAAAGGGGTACAGAATATGAAGCCTAGCTCATTAAAATATCTACCTTGAGTTTCCATATTTCAATATTATAAGCTCTTGAGAATTATGCTTTCCAGGATAGGTCTTCTAGCTGAGCTGATATTATTCATAAATTCTAAGAGATCACCAAATACAGCCCAATGATCCCTACAATATCTTTTTATGTTGCCTTAAGGTATTGATTATCTTAGTTTGGATGTTATACCTAGAGCTCTTTGGAGCCAAGAAAAAACAGAGGAAAATTGGGGACTGAAATGAGACAGACCCTCCAAGTTTGAATAGTCCTAAGGGGAAAGGATTTATAGTAGAAAAAGTAGATTGCATCTCGTTTTATACAAATCTTAAACTTATCAAATGTTGAAAGTCTAGGAAGACATATAGATTGTTTTAGCGACAAGGTATGTTGTGCTATCAGCAAATGCCCCAGGCATCAGGCAGCACATAGGAACTAAGGAGCTTGACTGTAGAACAGGAAAGAAATGTGGCAACAGGAATCTGGTGTTCAGTAAACCTGGGCCAGGTTGTGGTAGTCCTGAGCAAGATCTATTATTTAGATAATAGAGAGAAGAATCATAAATTAACTTTGGGAATAAAGAAACAGAAAGCACTGCATGGCTTATCAACATAAAACAAAGTACAAGAGAAGAGAATATAAACCATCTGATAATTTTCCAAATGGATAAATGCCTTGAAATTTCAATTCTGGAGAATTGAAAGGAAAGACAAAAATCTGAATAATAGAGAGTTATTAAAGAAATTCATTCTCTTACTGAAAACCTGAACACAAAGAAAACTATAGTCTAGATAATTTCACTTGTGAATACTTTTAAACATTTAAGGTAACCTTTATGCAAATTATTCTAGTGAGAGAAAGATAGGCAATATTTTTCTAAATCTCTTAAGGGGCCAGCATGTTTTGAAACAAAATTCTTAGAAAAACATTACAGAAAAGAAAAATTAGAGGACAATCTGTCTCATAATTATGGAAAAAATATTGGCAATTTAAATCTAATTACATTCAAACATACACAAACAAACGTATTACACACACAAAAACTGTATGCAAAGAGAGAAAATAAGCTTATTTCAGATACGCACTAACATTTTCACATTCTAAAATCAAATATGATCTTGTAAATTATTTTCAAATATTCAACTTTACATCTAAGATTTTTCTTTAATTTACTTATTAATTTAAAGATTTTTATTTATGTTTCCTTGATCTTTCTACCTAGTCATTTATGTCATCTATGCTAACAGTTTTATTTCTTCCTTTCCAATCTTTACTAAATTTATTTATTTTTCTTGCCTTATTGAATTGGCTAGTATTCTTAGTATAATGATGAACAGGAATGGAGATGGCAAGCAAACATCTTTGTCTCCTTCTCATTAACAGAGCAAAGTTTTCCATGTTTCACTATTAAGTTTGTTGTAAGCTATATGTGCTTTTCAAACAGCTTTAAGAAGTTACTATCTATTCTGAGTTTTCCATGAGGTTATTTTATTTTATTATTAATGTTGGATGTTCCTTCTTTATATTTTAGGATAAAACTTGTAGGATTGGTGTTATTACGTTCTTAAATGTGAAGACCAGTGAAAACATCTGGGAAGGTATTGTAGCTTGTGTTATGAACCAGCACGTAAATAATTCTGTAAAGATTCTATGCGCCCTTAAAAAAATGCGTGCTATTTAGTTTCTGTATGCCATGAGATTATATATATACATATATATATATACTTACGTTTATGAATCTCATTCAGATCTTCATCCTTTCCTTATAGATTTTTATTAGATTTTCTGTTTTAAAATTAATATTATTAATTTTATTATAAATAATAATTATTAATTTATTTTATATTTTGCTATATTAATATTTTCCTATGATTATAACAAGGTATAATTTTATCAAGATTACATCAAGAAGGAATGTACCCACTCTAAGGATATAGTTCAACTAAATGAGTTTTGACAAATGCATACACTGTGCACTGGTGAAACCAAAACCTCATTAATGATATGACACATTTTTATCATCCTAAAGATTTCTCTCATCCCCTTTCCCAGTCATTATCCCATGTCCCACTGCAGTCAGCCACTGACCACATTTCCATCACTATAGATTAGTTCTGCTTTTCTATAATTTCAAATGAATAGAAGTGTACAATGTGTGCTCCTCGATGTCTTGCTCCTTTTATTTAATGTGAGTTTTCAAGATTATTCCATGTCATTGCATGCATCCGTGGTTTATTAATTTTTACTGATAAGTAATATTGCACTCTATGCATATACTACAATTCATTTATCTACTCTTCATTTCTTTTGGGAAAATACTGAGGAGTAAATTGTTGGGTTATATTTAAATACATAGTTGACTTTCTAAGGAATTGCCAGTTTTCCAAAATGCTTGGAAAATTTTATGCTGTTCCTCACCAGTCGTGTGTGAGAGCTTCAGTTGCTCCATATCCTCTCAAAACATTAGCATTGTAAGTTTTTGTTTTTTTCCTTTCTTTTCTTTTTTGTCATTTAAATATAGTTGTGTAGTGGTTTGTCATTATGGTGTTAGTGTAGTTTTCATTTCCCTTATAAATAATGATTTTAGTATCTTTTCATGTCCTTATTAAATATTCCTTTATCTTCTTCTGTGATATATCTGTTCAAATAGTTTCCTTATTTTTTTAATTTGCTTGATTGTCTTCATACTATTGTCTTGTCAATATTATTTATAATTTTGGATAAAAATCCATAGTTGGATACACGTATTGTCTGTGGCTTGCTTTTAATTTTCTGCAGGTAACTTTTGAATAACAGTTTTTAATTTGGATAAAATTGCATTTATCAGTATTGTATAGTTAGTGTGTATGTCCTAAGAAATCTTAGACTACTTCAATGTATTGAAGATTTTCTTTAGTGTTTGCTCCAGAAGTTTAATAGTTTAGCCTTTATACTTAGATTTAAGTTTCATTTCAAGTTCATTTTTGTTTAACAATGGAGTAGAACATTTCAGATTTTCTTTTTATTCTTTTTTTATTTTTATTCAAGGGGAATTCATTTCTAATTTTACTTTGATGAATGTAATGATAAAAAAAATCTCTATGTGATTAACAGAATATAGGACTACACTTACGATTCTGTATCCCCTAATTTTATGACTGTTTTTCCTACCCCCTCAGTTGATTAAAGATAAAAGAGGTGAAAAGAAAGGTTTAAACAACATATTTGCTGTTTTTGTGTTTTGAAGTGTGTAATTATCCCTTATTTTCCAATTGATAGTATGTTGTAAGTAATAAAAACAACAGCAATCATTATTCTTATTATTTTCAGAGTGCTAACCTCTGCTAATTTGATAATGAGGTTATTTTAATTGTCCAAGTTTATCAACTAGTAAATGATGGGTCAGCATCTGAACACAGGCACTTGAATTTTAAGGCCTATTCACTTAGCCACTACTCATAGTTCTTCCCTCAAGCAAAGGCAGAATATTTGTTCCAGAGGTCACAAATTGCCTAACAGTGGGTCAATTCAGCTATCAAAATCTGCAAAGTGAGTGTTGTTTGTAGTGATTTATTTCAATAATAATATTAAAATACTCAAAAATATAAAAACTAATTCAAAAATATTCAAAATAATGTTAAAATCCAAAGATTTTACATTGAAACCCAAATTTTCTCATTTTTATCAAAACATTCCAAAGGCCTAGCAATAATGTGCCTCTTTCACCTCTGGCAGAAATTAGTTTCTGGATTAGAAACAATACTGCATGTAATCAGGATTTGCTCTCTGCTCTGTGTTGCTCAGTCAGCCTCTCTCATTTTCAATGACTATTCTAAGTTTTCAAGTCTGCAAACCTCACTTTAGAAAAAATTGGCTTCAAAATAACTGAAATGTTCAAAATGGGTAGTGGCCTCTCAAAACATGTGACATCATCATTATGGCTAAAATAATTTTATATGTAATAATTTATTACATTAGATATTATGGTGTGAAATATTTAATTAAGATAAATAGTACTTAGGTAACTTTATCCAGAGTTAATATTGTTATATGGAAACCAAGAGAATATCGGAAACAGTAATTTTCTATATGAGGTATCTTTTATCAAATGAAGAATAGCAGGGAAATGTCTCCAAAAACGGTGTCTTTCTCTCTCCCTTTTAGAAACTCCCCAGAGGAAAATGGCAGCAGGAAATCATTCCACAGTGACTGAGTTCATCCTCGCTGGGCTAACAGAACAGCCAGAACTCCAGCTGCCACTCTTCCTCCTCTTCCTAGGAATCTATGTGGTCACAGTGGTGGGGAACCTGGGCATGATCGCACTGATAGGGCTCAGTTCTCACCTGCACACCCCTATGTACTATTTCCTCAGCAGCTTGTCCTTCACTGATCTCTGCCATTCTACTGTCATTACCCCCAAAATGCTGGAGACCTTTGTGACAGAGAAGACCATTATCTCCTACCTTGAATGCATGACTCAGCTCTATTTCTTCCTCGTTTTTGCTATTTCAGAATGCTACATGTTAGCTGCAATGGCATATGACCACTATGTTGCCATCTGTAGCCCCTTGCTTTACAATGTCATCATGTCCTATCAGGCCTGTTTCTCCTTGATTTTAGGAGTGTATATTATAGGCCTGATTTGTGCATTTGCTCATACAGGCTGTATGTTGAGGCTTCTTTTCTGCAAATTTGATGTGATCAACCATTATTTCTGTGATATCCTTCCCCTTCTAAAGCTTTCCTGCTCTAGTACCCAGTTCAATGAACTGCTGATTCTAATCTTTACTGTAATTAATATCCTTGGCCCAAGCCTGGCTATTCTTAGCTCCTACAGCTTCATCATTGCCAGCATCCTCTGCATTCGCTCCACTGAGGGCAGGTCCAAAGCCTTTAGCACCTGCAGCTCCCACATGTTGGCAGTTGTGGTCTTTTTTGGTTCTTTAGCATTCACGTACCTGCAGCCATCATCAGTCACCCTCAAGAATCAAGGAAAAATGTCCTCTGTGTTTTATACTATTGTTGTGCCCGTGCTGAACCTGCTGATCTACAGCCTGAGGAATAAAGATGTCAATATTGCCCTGAAGAAAATACTAGAGAAAAGTATCTTCTTGTGAACAGAAATAAATGAGGATGTTTTTGTAGGTCTAAATCATTGGCTATTATATTGTATGAATTTATATATTTCAGTTTAGTCCATCTGTCAACATTTGTTCTCATTTGTTGGGACTCTTGACAATATTTCATATCTCCATGGCCTTTTTGATGCTATTTCTCTCTGGAATTTTCTCTCATATATACTATTGAGAAGCAAATTAGAAGAAATACTAAGGATGGCCCAGGCATATGGACCCAGTAATGCCATCACCATCATTTCCTCCCTTTTTCTTCCATACAATTGATAAAAACACAATCCTCAACCATAAGGAAAATACCATCTTCATCAGTGATTACCTACCTCCTTTCTTCTCTAGCCAAGAAACAAAATAGTTGTTTTTTGCATACGTTAACCCTGGGGCAGTCTCTTTCCTGTCCTGTCTCTCCTCATATCTCATCTATGTGACTTATTTCTTCCAGCCCTTACTTCAGAATTCTAATCAGAACTTAACCTCTGAGTTAGAGGCTCATCCATGTGCTGTGATAGCGCTCAATCCAATATACACCTCTGCTTTGACATTTATTGTTCTAACTTGTATTTGCCTGCTTATTGTCCAAATCTGCACTGTATTGTAATCTCCATGGAGGTACCCCCTTACACCTACATTTCACTGTTATATGTCCAAGATGTAGTACAGGTCCTGCCAACTAGAAGGTCCTTGATACTTTTTCTGTTATTTCCTCTTGTAAGATAGTTTTAGGAAAACCAAATGTATCTCATACTGTCTTCATCCATTAATCAATTAGCTAAATATGATTTTTTATTATTGTTCAGATCAATTGAGTTTATATTTGGAGAGTTCTTCAAATATCTGCAAGATAATTGGTGATATCCTGACTTATTTCTATACAAAAATTTACAAGCATTAGTCCTGCATTCCTTCTTTGTCAAACTCTAGCACAGCTGTGGTAATTTGTGGATACCTGATTTCTTAAGTCATTAAATTCTGTGAAGATCCAAGAAGTCTATGAAGCAAGTCTTATTCTCTTTTGATTTTCAAGTATGAGGGGGTTAAAAAATACTGTTTTTTCATGTCTGATAGGTAAGCATAGAAAATCTGGTGGTAGAGTGATATGTGGAACAAAAATCACTAGACTAGCATACCCAGAGAAGAAAATAAATTCACCTATCCTGGCATGAGAAAATCCTTTACTATGTACACATTGATTCAATTTATTAAATGTAAAATATAGTTCAATAAAATTGAAAAAAGAGAGCCCTCTAGAGCTATATACAATAACCTGTATTGCTGCAGCCAGAGGAAATAATTTATTTTTCCTTCTTTTGGTGAGGCTGATTAAGTTACTTTGGTCAGATTTTAGCTTATACAGCCTACTGTATGTATCTTATTTACAGATTCCTGGTTTTCCAAAGTGTAGTTTGTTAACGCCCTTAGCAGGAGGGAAGGTAGGTGAATGGGCCATAACTTATTAGTACTGTCATCTGAGAAGTCAAAACTGTATCATATAGCCAAGAAGTTGGGCCTCCTTGCTTGAGCAGGTCTCAATAAATCGTGTATTCTATTAATGTGAGGCCAGGAAGACCATACTGTCATCCATTCATCACACTGTAAATTGAAGTAAATGATTTCTCTAAGCTAAACCAAGCTATTGGCTTATTTACTATTACCAGTGAACTGCAAAATAATAAGTGGAATGTTTACCAGAATCTGATTTAGAAAAATGCTCCCTTAATGTTTATAAGGACTTGGAAGTGATTTCCTCAGAAAACTCATCTTTGAAACTCCACATAAATTACTTTTCATGGCAACTCTCTATTTTCCCTTGAGGAACTAGCTCCTTTTCTTCTTAGCCTACAGTGCTATGGTAATTATATAATACTTTAAATTCCTTTTATTTTTTATTTCTCTCACTTCAATGGACTATAAGCTCTAGTAAGGCAGAGCATGCACACTCAAATATTCATTCATTATTGTACCAGACACCTCTAGTTTCCCATATCACATTCTCTCAGACTACCTTTGATTTGAGCAGGAGACACATTTGTAAGTTCTGTGCAAGCTGAGACTCAGCTCACATTAAAAGATAATTCACATCAAACCTGTAACATGATCTTTCAGTTTCACTCAGAAGCTTTCTCAAATCGAGATGTCCGCTTGACTTATGTACACGTCAGCCCAGAGATCTTGCCCTTTGATAAGCCGTACTAATGTCACTGAAGACTGTATAAATGCTGCATCTTCCTGTCTCTCATGGCAACCATTTGGGGAAACACTATACACACTCCAAATAAAGGACTAGTAAAATTAAAGTTGTTGCCAATAACAGAACCTCAACATTACACTTCAGTTTTTGCTTTTCATTAGTCCAATTTTGACTCAAATGAGTAAATATTAATTTAAAAGAAGGAACTTAAAGCGCTACATCCTGCAATGATTTAAAGCTTTCCAAAGTAAGTTCAGTTAAAGAAATTTAGTGCCATTGTTTTCTTAAAATGATACATTCAATATTTTGAATAAAAAATTAAATATAATTTTGATTTCCAGAGTAATTTAGTCTTTATATAGGGTGAAAATACTCTCAATAACACATATATTTCCATTTTTCCTAAACGTATTTTATTCTGAGACAGAAAAAAAATATCATCTCTCCTTTCAGGCTTGATAAGAGCTCTTCATGGATTTATAGCATTATCTATCAGATGCTTTCATTCAACCCACAAAATAAAATATTCCAAGCATTACTGCTTTATTAATATATCCATTTAAATACAGTTAGTAGGGGTCAATGAAAATATCTTTCAGAGATTACACAGCTTCTTAGATTTACAAGGCTGTCATAACAAAGTGCCACAACCAGGATGGCTTTAAACAGCCACAATTTATTGTGTTGGTTCTCTAAGGTAGAAGTCCAAAATCAAAGTACCAGCGTTCTTGGTTCCTTCTTAGTGCCCTGAGGAAGAATGTGTTAATGCTTTTCTTTCCACTTCTGGTGATGGCCAGCAATCCTTGGCATTCCTTAGCTTGTAGACCCATTATTCCAATCTCTGCATCTGTCTTCACATGCTGTTCTGCCTATGTATCTGTGTCCAAATTTCCCTCTTTTTATAAGGATACCAGTCATATTGGATTAGAACACATGCTACTGAATCCATCTTAATTTGAATACATCAACAAAGACCCAACTTGCAAAGTAGATTATAATCACACATTTGGAGGACAAGACTTCAACATATGTTTTTGGGGAAACAAGCTACAATACATAACACAAAATTATTTTCCATGAGTTTATATTCTTTATCTATGAAAAACACTTTAGAAAATCCCCTTAGCCTATGTCTTCAAAATTTCCTGAAATTTTGAGTTTTTAAGTGAGCATGAAACTCTCTGGAACTCTAACAATATCAGTCACATCCTAATTTACAAAGCATAATTTAACAAGAGAAATAAATAACAGACATGTAACAAAATTAAACACTTAGGAAATCAGTGGAGACAAATGGAAACTATGATTGTTTCTCTTTTTCAGAGTGCACAATGGTTCCCTTTTTTCTAAATCCTCACCAACACTTGTTATTTCTTGTCTTTTTGATAGTAGCCATTCTAATAGGGTCAAGCGACATCTGATTTGGTTTTTATTTGTATTTTCCTGGTGATTGGTAATGTTGAGCACCGTTTTATGTACTTATTGGCCATCCGTATGTCTTTTTTGGAAAATTATCAATTCAGATTGTATCCATCTCTTAATCAGATTGTTTGTTTGTTTGTTTGTTTTTGCTATTGAGGTGTATGAGCTCTGTATGTATTTTGGATATTAAACACTTTTAAGATATATGATTTTAAAATGTTTTCTCCCATTTGGTAGGTTGTCTTTGCTTTTGGTGTCAAATCCAAAAAACCATCACTAAGACTGATGTCAAGAACCTTACTGCCTATCTGTTCTTCTAGAAGTTTTATGGTTTCAGGTCTTATGTTCAAGTTCTTAATCCATTTTGATTTAGTTTTTGTGTATGGTATTAGATAGTGGTCCAGTTTTATTCTTGTGCATGTGGCTGTCCAATTTTCTTAACACCATTTATGGAAGAGACTGTCCTTCCTCATTGAGTATTCTGGCTCCTTTGTCCTAAATTAATTGACCATATAAATGTTGATTTATTTCTGGGCTTGTGTTATGTTTTTGATCTATGTGTCTGTTTTTATGCCAATAGCATACTTTTTTGATTACTACAGCTTTGTAATATAGTTTGAAATCAAATAGCATGATACCTCTAGCTTTGTTATCCTTTCTCAAGATGTCACTGCCATTGAGGTCTTTTTTGGCTCCGTGTAAATTTTAGGATTGTTTTTCTATTTCTGTGAAAAATGCCATTGCTTTTGAGAAAGATTACATTGAGTCTGCATATTTTTTTCATAGTGTGGATATTTTAACCACATAAATTCTTCCCATCCATTAGTACAGAATATCTTTCCATTTATTTTTATCTTCTGCAATTTCTTTCATTAATGCCATAATTTCAATGTAAAATTCTTGCACCTCCTTGGTTAAATTTATTCCTAGGCATTTTATTCCTTTTGATGGAATTTTAAATAGTATTATTTTATTAAGTTCTCTGCCTTGTAGTTCATTATTAGTCTATAGAAACACAGCAGATTTTTGTATATTGATTTTGTATCCTGTACTTTACTGAATTATTTGATAATTTTGAACAATTGTTTATTGAGTCTTTGGGATTTTCTATATATAATATCATATGTAAAATAGTGACATTTTTACTTCTTCCTTTCTATATTAGATGACTTTTATTTCTTTTTCATGTCTACTTACTCTGGCTAGGACTTCCAATACTATGAAAAATAAAAGTGGTTAAAGCAGGCATCCTTGTCTTGTTCTTGATCTTATAGAAAAAGCTTTTATCTTTTCACCATTAAGCATGATATTATCTGTGGGCTTCTCACATATGTCCTTAATTATGTTAAGGTACATTCACCTTACACTCACTTTGTTGAGCATTTTTATCATAAATGAATGTTGCATTTGCCGTATGCTTTTCCTGCATCAATTGAGATGATCATATGAATTTTATACTTCATTGTGTTAATGTGGTATGTCATATTGATTAATTTGTACATGGTGAACCATTCTTGTATACTTGGAATAAATTCCACTTGATAATGGTCTATGATCCTTTTAATATATTGTTAAATTGGGTTTGATAATATTTTGCTGAGGAGTTTTGCATTTATGTTCATGAGGGATACTGGTTTGTAATTTTCTTTTCTTGTGAAATACTTGTCTGTTTTTGGTATCAGAGTAATGCTGGCCTTGTAAAATTAGTTTTACACTTCACTTCTTCTGTTTGTTGGAAGAATTTCAGTAGCATTGATATTAATTATTCTTTTAACGTTTGCTAGAAATCACCAGTGAAGGTTTCTGGACCTTTCTGTCTGTGTTGGGAGGTTTCTGATTACTGACTGAATCTCTTTACTAGTAAACAATCTATTCAGATTTTCTAGTTCTTCATGATTCAGTCTTGGGAGGTTGTATACTTCTAGAAATGTACCTATTTCTTCTAGGTTGTCAAATTTGTTGGCATATAATTGTGCATAGTAGTCTCTCATGATACTTTGTATTTCTGTGGTTTCAGCTGTAATGTCTCCTTTTTCATTTCTGATTTTATTTAATTGAGTTCCCCCTCGTTTTTTATTGTTGAGTCTAAGTAAGGCTTTGAAAATTTTGTTTATGTTTTCAAAAAAACATCTATTAGTTTTATTGATCTTTTCTATTGTCTTTTTAGTGTCTATGTTATTTCCACTTTCATATTTTCTATTTCCTTTCTTTGACCAGCTTTGAACTGCATTTGTTCTTCTTTTTCTAGTTATTTTAAGCGTAAAGTTAGGTTTTTTATTTGAGATTTTTCTTCTTTCTTGATGTAGTTGTTTATTGCCTTGAACTTCCCTCCTAGAACTGCTTTTGCTGCATTTCATAAGTTTTGGAATGTTGCTTTTCCATTTTTATTTGTCTCAAGGAATTTTTTCATTTCTCTTTAGATTTCTTCATTGATCCATTGGTTGCTCAAGTGAGTTGTTTAGTCTCCACATATTTGTAAATTTTCCAGTTTTCTGCTTGTAACTGAATTCAAGTTCCATTCCATTGTGGTTAGAAAAGGTGACTAATACATTTTTTTTTCTTCTTAAATATGTTAGTACTTGTTTCATAGCCTAACATGTAATCTATCCTGGAAAATGTTTCATGTGCACTTGAGAAAATGGGTATTCTGTTGGTTTTGAATGAAATGTTCTCTATATATTTGTTTAGTACATCCAATATAATGTTTTTAAGGTTGATGTTTCCTTATTGATTTTCTGTCTGGATGATCTGTCCATTGGTGAATGGATATTAAAGAACCCTACTTTTATTCTATTGCTATCTATTTCTCCCTTTAGATCTGATAATGTTCACTCTATATGTTTAGGTGCTCCTATGTTGGATGCATAAATATTTACCAATTTTATATCTTCTTTTTGGATAAATTCCATTATCATTATCTACTGTTCTTCTTTGTCTCCTATTGCAGTGTTTGTTTATTTTTATTAGAGTATATTTTGTCTGATATAAGTGTAACTGCCCCAGCTACATTTGCTTTCCAATTACATGGAATATCTTTTTCTATCCCTTCACTTTCAGTTTGTGTGTTTCTTACACCTGAAGAGTGTATGTTGTAGGAATCATATAGATGGGTCTTGTTTTTATACATTGTATTTTCTTATTAAAAAATTTCATCTATTTACATTTAAAGTAACCATTGATAGATACGTCCTTAAGCTATTTTTAATTTTTTTTATGGCTGTTTTGTAGTTCCTCTCTTCCTTTCTTTTTCTCTTGCTCTCTTCCTTTATGATTTGATAATTTTCTCTAGTGGTATGCTTAGATCCTTTTTCTTTATCTCTTTTGTATTTACTATAGGTTTTTGTACAGTGCTTATCATGAGGCTTACATAAAACAACTTATATTTGTAACTGTCTGTTTTAATTTGGTAACAACTTAAGTTTACTTGTCTGGAAAGGTTTACCTCTCCTTCAATTCTTAATGATAATTTTGCTGGCTAGAGTATTCTTAGTTGGAAGTTTCTTTTTTTTTTCCTTCAGCACTTTGAATATATCATGTCACTCCCTTCCGAATTGAAAGTTTTTTGCAGAAAAATATGCTGATGGTCTTTTAGGGGTTCCTTTCTATGTAACAAGTTGTTTGTCTCTTGCTACTTTTAAGATTCTCTTCTTGTCGTTAAATTTTGACAGTTTAATTATATTGTATCTTGGTGAGAGTCCTCATGTTCATCTTATTTGGAACTCTCTGGGCTTCCTAGGTCTGGACGTCTGTTTCCTTCTCCAAATTAGTAAAGTTTTCATCCGTTATCTCTTAAATAAGTTTTCTGCCCCTTTCTCTCTCTTCTCCTTCTGGTATCCTGATAATGCAAATTTTGGTCCACTTCTTGTTGTTTTAGAACTCCCTTAAGCTATTTTCACTTTTTAAAATTCTTTTTTCTTTTTACTGCTCTGCTTGGGTTATTTCTACTGCCTTGTCTTTGAGTTCACTAATCCTTTCTTCTGCTTCACCTAGTCTGCTGTTAAACCTGTCTAGTGTATTTTTCAGTTGAGTTATTGTATTCTTCACTGCTATTTTATCTTTATCACTACTATTTTGAACTCTTTATCAGGTAAATCACTTACCTTCATTCCACTAGGGTCTTTTTCTGAATTTTTACCTTGTTCTCTTGTTTGGAACATGTTTCTTTCTCTCTCTCTCTTTTTTTTTTTTATTGTCCTTGACCATTTGTGTTGGTTTGTATGTATTAAATAAAACCTCCAAGTCTCCTAATCATGAAGGAGTGGCCTCAGGTTGGAGAAAAACCTTGTGGTACAACCCTGTCCTAGTTTGGTTGTGATTGTCCAAATAACCTGCACTCTTTTTAGTGGCTCCCAATTATTAAGGGTGTGACAAACCTGTCAGTGTCCCAAAGGGGAAGATCTCTGTCAGCTCCTAGATTTAGGGTTATTGGAAGCTGGACCATTAAGCAGCAGATGTTAAATAATGCAAATATATACAGTCCTATGAGACAATGAGTGAAAGTCTTGCTGGCCACCAAAACCAGGTGATCTAGAGGTGTCCATTGAGTGTCAGCTGCAAAAACAGGGGCACCAGATGCATGTGCAAACTCCTCTTCAAGAGACACTAGTGATCTGGAGCAAGGCATGGGGAGAGTGCATAGATGGTGTCCACTGACCTCTGTCCCAGGAGAGCACCCCAGTAGGCCTCCAAAGGTGTGTCAAAATGGAAGACTGACCCTCAGACTGAAGCTGCAGGACAAGTAAATAAGATTCTTTCATAGAAATACTCGGGGTATTTTTCAGTCTTCTCTCTACACTGCACCCTGTGGGTGGAAGCCAGCCTTAATTACCTGTCTGATTGTTATAGTCCTATACAATGCAGGAATGCAAGCCCCACTGAATATCAGAGCCAGGCTATCAAGGGGCATGCCTGAGTAGCAGCCTACAAAACCTAGAACACCAGACATAAAAACTTGGGCACTATATGGTCTGAAATCTGCCTCTAGAAGATACTATGCTCTGGAGCATGGTACAGGGAAAGTGCAATAATAGTGCCTGCCAGCCAAGGTCTCTGTAGAAGATTACAGTTGGCCCTTGGATATGTGTTTAATTAGAAGCCTGCCCCTCAGGCCACAGCTGTAAGATAAGCTGATAGACCCTTTCACAGAAATACTGGGTACCTCCTTCTGTTGTCTCTTGCTCTGCCCTGGAGGTAACAGCTGATTAAGAACTCTTTCTCTGTTGATTTAGTCCTATGGGACCTGCAGGCATAAGCCTGACTGGCTACCAGAGCCAGGAGACCTAGATGTATCCTCTGGGAAGCAGCCAAAAAAATCAGGGTGTCGGAGTAGTGCAAAACCTACTTTCTTGGAGATACCAGAGACTGGAAAGAAGACAAAGATAATACCCTGTGGCCTCTGTCCCTAGAAAATATTTAAATAGGCCCTGATGCATGTTATAGCTGAATCTCTTGTTTATGCTTTAAAATAAACAAGTAAACCTCTTTCACAGAAATTCTTGGCTTTTCAGTCAGCTGCTTTGAACTAGGCTCTGGGGTGGGTAGGTCTGCACATGCAAGCTCTTTAAGAACTGTTTCTCAGTTCACTTTTGCCTTGTGGGTCTCTTGGATAGAAGCCCCATCATCTATCGAAGCTAGATGTTTTGGGGGCTCATATCTCAAGTGCATGTCTGAAAAACCAGGGTACCAGATATGGGGTCAAAACACTTCAGTCCTCAGGGAGAAGTGCATAGTTTTGAATTCTCTCCCAATTGTGGGTTGCCACACTGTGCTTGTGGTTCTTAGTAGGATTGTTTGTCAGCCTCTCGTAGCCACTTCCATGTTGGTTTTTTTCATTTGCTTGATGTATAAAAGTTGTTCATGTAAATTTCTTTTTCAGAGGTAATTGTTCCATATGTAGCTGTAGATTTGGTGTGGCCATGGGATGAAGCAAATTTTTGATCTTCCTTTGTTGCCATCTTGAACCAGAACTCTCATGTGTAATTCTTATTTTATTACTCTAGGCATTAAAAAATCAACATTTAGTAATTTTTTTCACATTGATCGGTGATAGATAAAAATGACTATTTATGAGAATTTTTTCTGTTTCTGAGCATCTATTTGTGCATTTAAACTGCTAAGGAGTATTAAGAAGGATAAAAAATATCCGAACTGTCTCTAGTGATTCTGAGAACTCGTGGAAGACATGCTATTAAAATATAATACATATCAGATTCCAAAATGGAGAAGGAGCTCTGCCACAAATAAGACGGACAGAATACCTTGAAGAAGGAGACCTACTACAAATGAGAAAAAAGTAGCAAATACGTAGGATTTCTTAAGTACCATTACAGACAAATACATATGAAGTGCTTTAGTAATTGCAAACAGCATGACAGAGTCGATGTCTTCTAACAACAGGCACTATGGTGAACTTGGAGAATGTTGTCATACAGAGTTTCTCTTTCATTAACTCTGATACAGCAGATATTAATTTCATAAAGAAACAGTTTCTCACATAATTAGCATTTCTAAGTATCATCTGTATGTCAAGTGTGGACTTTAGACAGAATCATTTTTTATCTTCTGAATTACTTAAAATTAGGTCTGGCTGTGTGTCACACACACACACAGATATACACGTGCACCGTGGTGTCTTAAACCAGATGATGATTAAGGGCCGGTACAGTGGCTTATCAGGGACACAAGCTTCTTTTAATTGTTGCTCTTACGGCTACAACACAGAGCTTCCATCTTTTGGTTTCAGGTAATAGCTCCAGATTCATCCTTCATCTCCACCACCCACTATTCATAAAGAAAGATATGGAAAGAGAAGGGAATATTCCCTTACTTGAAGAACACTACCTAGAAGTGACAGATCTCACTTCCACCAATTTCTCTTTCGTAAGGACATTATCATATGATCAAGCATAGCTATAAGAGGGGCTAAGAAATACCACAGTTATCTGTTTAGCTATATTGACAAACTAAGATTCAAGGCATTTATTATTGAGATAAAAAGGGAGAATGAAAATTAGGAATTAGTAGCGGTTTCTTCCATGCTTTCAAATACTTGTATTTAGCCATAGACAGTGCTATGTTGTTCTCCCTAGAGCTTAACATTTGAATTTAGCATTGTGTCTAAGAAGAAAAATAATGTGAAATGTGATTAAAATAAAATGTGTAGTGCATAAATAAAATATATTAATATTTTGCTAACTTTTAAGCTCTCCTAGAAAGCTGTGTGTCATCTGGGTGGGGTAGTTCCTATAAGATCCCAACAATGCTGCGTTCATTCCTACGACCTTGTTTCATTTATGCTGCTTTCCCATATGGAAAGGGCATCTTGACTCCATTCTCCCTTCCAAATTTACACAACTTTCAATTTTACACAGCTACAAACAGAAGTGTTTAATTTCATGCATTTATGACCATTCCAGGCTATTATTAGGCACTCTCTGGTTCATCATACATACTATAATAATGTTTTTCGGGTATTGTTTACTGTTAATGCATACTTGTGGATATTATCTTTATCAAAATTGTCAAATTCTTGAGGACAACTATTGTGTCTTACGTTATTCCATATTTCTTGTCCTAAGGTTTGATAAAATTGATGAGCACATTTTTCATAGAATTTGTGAATTATTCTGTTCGAAGCTTTTTGCCCTTTTCACAGAAATTTGCAAATCTGCCTTTAAAAAACATTAAATTCTCATATCTAACAATCATTTAAAGCATTATAAAATATTTCTTTTAGCCAAGATATGGAGAAAACCTAAATGATGTGGTATATATATGTACGATGAAATATTAAGCCATGAGAAAGAAGGAAATCCTGCCATTTGCTACAACATGGATGGACCTGGAGGGCAACAGGCTAAATGAAACAAGTCAGAAGGCTGAACTCCTAGAAACAGAGAGTAAAAAGACAGTTACCAAGTGGTTATCAGGGGAATGGGTAGAAGTTAGTCGAAAGGTACAAACTTCAGTTATAAGTTCTGGGGATCTAATGTAAAGCATGGTAATTATAGTTAATAATACTGTATTACATACTTCAAAGTTTCCAAGAGAGTAAATCTTAAATATTCTCATTACTGAAAAAAAATGGTACTTATGTGACATCATGGTGACAGCTAACGATAGGGTGGTAATCATTTTGCAACATGTAAGTTTATCAAATCAACATGTTGTACAACTTAAATTTACACAATTTTATACATCAATTATATTGAAAGCAAGAAAAAATAAATTTAACAAGATTTATAATTATTATCTCAAAAACGATATAACATTCAATGAATACTTTGAATGATATTATTAAATGCAATTTTTGTTTCCAAACAAAATAATTTAATATTTGTATAGAACTAAAACAATCTCTATAACACATGAATCTCTATGTTGTTCCTCAACATTCCCCTTTTAATTTTCGAGGAAAATAAAGTCATCAACTTCCTTGTTAGGCTTGTTGGAACTTCTCATAGGGTTATGGAAATATCCAGCTGATGCTTTCATTCAGCCACCAAGTTAAAATATTCCAAGAATTACTGTTTTATGAGTATATCATGGTATCTAAATACAGTTATTAGAGGTCAATGAAAATAAAAACTTTTAGATCTTACATGCAAAGGTTATTTTCCATGATTTTCTATTTACTCTGGTCAGAAATCACTTTAGAACATTCCTTTAGTGTATGTTTTAAAAATTTGCTGAAATTTTGAACTTTTAAGTCGTTTGGCATGAAATTGACTGGAGTTCTAACAAAAAATATCACATCCTTGTTTCTGATTCATAATCTAAAAGAACAATGAATCACACTTACGTGGCACTATTAAATAGTTGAGAACCAAGAGCGAAAAGGGAAATTTCAATTGTTTCATTTCCCAAGTTTAAAGTTTCCTTTCCCAAGAGTTAATACTTCTGGGATAAGATTCTAACGGGAAGTCGTTATCATATTTGCTCCTAATCAGTTTCTTAGGGTCAATAATCAGAGTATAAAATCACGATGTCATATCAACCAGCCTTCGCAGAGAATCATCGGCTTCATCAGAGATCAGGACCACCAATTTAAAATTATTGCCTTGGAGACTTTTAGGCTATGACCCCCTCAATACCAAGGAGTCCTGCCAGGTTAGTACTAGGAACTGTTCACCAGGATCTTCATAATCATTTCCCTTCAGAGAAATGGAAGAGAAAACTACACAGTGCTGAAGTTTTAGGAAGCAAGTGGGGTTTGTCTGAATCCTAGTTCTTGACTTTTAAAATTTTAGAGTCCTCTCTTCTAGTTCCTTCCCAGTGCACTTAGAGATGCATGCAAGTTTTTATCTATCTCTTCCTGCCCTCACTCTAATATTCATACACCTTGATAGGCAAAGTTTCCCTGATCATCTACCTTTCCCTTGCTGAATAAAATTATGATAAACACTTCTTTGTCTTCTCATTTCAACTGAGACAATGTGAGGGCTTTGTTCACTTATATCGAGTCTATGTTAACATATCACTAGGCTTCTTGCAATAACTTATTTAAAACAGATAATTATTGATACTTGTAAATAAGACTGTGTAAAGCTCTGTATTGAGTTTACAGTCTAGTACAGAAGAAAAACCAGTAAATAACTCATAATAACTAATACAGAATTAAGTATATGCTAAATGTAAACATAAGAAACATATTCATGGGTACATAAAAATGTTCTTATTAACTGGATCTTTGATTTTGCAGACTTTAACTAAAGGATCCTAACTATTAAATAAATTATATAGGACAGAGGGGGACAGAATGAAAGAAAACTAAGGGAATATGATGAGTCAAAAAAGAGAATCTACCAAATGCTCTTCTTTGAAATAGCTAAATTATGTGATACTTGTTGGAACACAAAAAAGAAAACTTTCCTTCTGCTGCTAGGTGATATAAATATTTGAATGACAAATAAATCGGTTTGAACTTTATTTGGAGACCATAGAAAATATTAATAGTTTCAGGAAGTTAATATTTACTAAGTAATTCCAAATCTCTGTATTATTTTATGTATTCATGGGGAAAGAAGCAACAAGAACATGTACTAAGAAAAAAAATTTAAAACTCTGGCCATCATTACAGGAATAAAAATGTAGGTCAAATAAAAGATGTATCAGAGAGTAAACCAATACGTTAAAATTAAAATAACATCGACATTTATTAAGTTCTTACCAAGATCAGGAACTGTGCTAAACAACTTGTAGGCATCACTTGACTTAGTTTTTACAAGCAAAAGATCTTAGCATTTCTGCTTTTGAGATAGTTGGACAGTGAACATAGTTATTCCAAGGTCACACAGCAAGTATGGGGTTGAGTTGAGGTTTCAATCCACTATTGTGTAATCTAATATCAAGACCTATTAGAATTATGAAATCATGAAATATGGGAACTTGAAGGAATGTTAAAGATGAGTTAATTCAACAACCCATTAGGTGCTTGTGTCCTTAAACAATATGTGCTATGTAAGTGCTTATTCATGCTGTGCTCAAACATTTCTGACTTTAAGATCAGGATATGTCTGATGGTTAGAATGTTCATCTTTTTGTGAAAGCAAATATTTCTCTCCGTGGTTTCAAGCAGTTAGTTTTACTTCCCTTTCTTGGAGACATTATAGCATGAGGCCAATATCTCTGAAAGAAAAATGTTGAACATTGAGATAACTGTCATGTGCTACGTGAATTTTTGCTTTACTCGAGAAATATCCTGTTATTTTAGCCATTCTAAAATGACAGATTTCTAGATCATTTTTCTGAAATTGTACAGTATTTCTATATCACACAAAGTATTTTTCCCAAAGTGAAAACACTAATCCAACTATTGCTTGAGTATCAAGCAAGAATATGAATTTCCATTTTCTAGAATCTATGTGTTTTTTAGCAAATCTAAAGATACATTGGCCTTTTTTAAAAAAACACATCACCCTGTTGACTTGTATGAATTTAAACTAAAGTTTCTAATTATGTTTTGCATGTTTTCTGCCAATCCACATCTCCACCATCTTTGAATTCTGTAGAGAGTACGTGCAAAACACAGCATTATAAAAAAATATCAACATAAGTCATACCTAGTGTCTATCTTCACTTCCTAAACCTTTCTCATATTTTGGGACTATGATTAGTTTTCTGACATCCATCACTTCAACAATGATGTCCAAATTGCATTCACTAATCATAGTCCATTGCTCCCTTCGTCAAAGTGGAGGAATACATGACCTAATTCTAGGCCGTGATATTATGGACCCTGAGATTATCCAAATTTGAACAAGAGATGATTGCTCCTTGCTCTTGGAAAAGCTGATGAGATATAAACAGGATGTCTGCCAGCAGTTATATTCCTGCTTTCTGTGGGAGTAGGCTTGGGTTAAGGGAGCTGGGAAATGCAGAGCAGCCAGATCTCAGGTAAAATGATATTGGTAGTTGCCCAGTCCATCAGATATTTTGACTTGGAATTCTAGTAACAAAATAACCCAGACTAATATAAGTACTTTTCACAGACTTATGAATCATATGTTTATTAATTATAGAAAGCATACACTAATGTTATGTATTCTGAGCGAAATGAAAATATTATGCAATTTTACATGGATGATATTAATATATACATATAGAATATGGGAGGAAAGAAAAGAGTCTTCAGAGATAACAGTAGTAATGTTCTTTCTGACTGACTTTAAAAATACAGAAGAGGTTGGCCCTGTTGCTGAGTGGTTAAGTTCGTGTGCTCTGCTTTATGAGCCCAGGGTTTCACTGGTTCGGATCCTGGGCGTGGACCTAGCACCACTCATCAGGCCGTTCAGAGGTGACATCAGACATAACACAACTAGAAGGACCTACAACTAGTATATATACAACTATGTACTGGGGGGCTTTGGGGAGAAGAAGCATAAAAGAGAAAAAACAATTGGCAACAGATGTTAGCTCAGGTGCCAATCTTAAAAGAAAAAATATTAAAAAATAAAAATACAGAAATAGATATTTTCCAATAAAAATTTAAGAAATATATCAATTGTAAGGTTTTTGCTGACTATAATTCCTTATCTGTTTCAACCAGAATCATTGATTGTCCCAGAATAGCAGAAAAGACTCAACAGATCCCTGCATTATGAACCTCCTCTGATGAGAGATAAAATAATCATCTTCACAGAATTATTCTCCCCTTCACACATACACACTCATGGGTACCCTCATTTTTCTTTTTTAAACCTAGAACCTGCTGAAAGGATAATAAGCCCTGGAAATCATTCCACATTGACTGAGTTCATCCTCGCTGGGCTAACAGAACATGCTGAACTCCAACCACCACTCTTCCTCCTCTTCTTAGAAATCCATGTGGTCACAGTGGTGGGGAACCTGGGTATGATCGCACTGATAGGGCTCAGTTCTCACCTGCACACCCCCATGTACTATTTCCTCAGCAGCTTGTCTTTGATTGATCTCTGCTGTTCCTCTGTCATTACCCCCAAAATGCTGGAGAACTTTGTGAGAGAGAAGAACATCATTTCCTACCCTGAATGCCTGACTCAGCTCTATTTCATCATGGTTTTTAATATAGTTGAGTGTCATATGTTGGCTGCAATGAGATAAAATCACCATCTTGCCATCTGTAAGCCTTTGCTTTATGCCATCATCACATCTGCTTTTGGATCACAGTGGGAGTTTATATTTTGGGCATCGTTGGATCTACAATCCATGCAGGCTTTATATTGAGACTCTTTCTCTGCAAGAACAATGTAATTAATCATTATTTCTGTGATTTCTTTCCACTCTTGGAGCTATCGTATTCCAGCAACTACATCAATGAATTGTTGGTTCTAGTCATCAGTATATTTAACATTCTGACTCCTGCCTTAACTATCCTTGCATCCTCTGTCTTTACTTTCTATATTATCTTCCAAATTTGCTCCACTGAAGGCAGGTCCAAAGCCAGCAGCTCATGCAGTTCCCACATCTCAGATGTTGCTGTTTTCTTTGGATCTGCAGCATTCATGTACTGCAGCCATCATCTGTGAGCTCCATGGCCAAGGGAAACTGTCCTCTGTGTTTCATACCATCATTGTGCCCATGCGGAACCCCCTGATCTACAGTCTGTGGAATAAGGATATCAAGTTTGCCCTCAAAAAAGATCTAGACAGTAGAAAATGTTCATGAAGAACATCGATGTCATGATGTAATATCAGAACAGGCCTTTGGTTTGCTGAAATATGTAATTTATTAAGTTTATTGCTCAAATTTTTGGATGTTGTGTGACATTTACCAATATAACAGATCTCCAAAATTCCCCTCTAGGCCACCTCTTTTGATCCTGTATTACAGTGATTATGTACGGGCGACACTAAGAATAACATAAAAGACTCTTGAGGATTAAAGGCGACCTGGGTTTATTTTTCTTAAAATATTTTTGTTAAAAGTACAAACAACAAAGTGATTGCTGGGAAGATTGTACCACAGGAGGACTCTGAACTCAGCTTCTCCAGGGACACAACATATTTTCAAGTATCATTGAAACAATGACCCCTGAGAGAACCAGAAGCTGGAGGAGAAGAATCCCCACAACAAGGGACAGTACTGACTGAGCAGGAAGAGGCAGAAATTCCTTTGTGGAGAAGAAAAAAAGCCACATTCTCGTGCAGTGCTTCAAGGCCAGGAGCAATCTTAAGGTACAAATCGTTCCCTAGAGTAGCAGGGTATCTAAGCAGGAGAGCTTTGCAACAGTAAGCAGCTTTTGAACTCACCACAACCAAGATGATTGTCTAAATATGTGGCTTTGCTGTCTATTAACAACAACAGGGAACACCCCTAGGAAAGCTATCAAATGTAAGACAAAGAAAGGCTTGCTCTTAAAGGGCCCATGCACAAGTTCACTCACTTCAGAAAGCAACACAACGTCACCAGAAAGAAAGGTACAGTCTTTTGGTGACAACAGACTCATTTGACAGGCTCTGGGCACATCTCAGGGAGGCAGGAGGTGGCTAAGACCACCTCCTCAGACAGTGAGAGATTGGCAGCAGACATTATTTTGACCTTGTACAGGCATGCTGACACAGATACTGGCAGATGCCATTTGAGTTCTTCCCCCAGCTGGTTAGCCCAAGGGTTTATCTCCTTCATCTAGAGCACTGATTTCATTCATCTCAGCCAGGGCAGGCAGCCCACCCTAGGGATGGGGCACACCTACCAGCAAGCCCTCAGGCAACTAGTGGGCCTGCATAGGTGGGATGTGTAGGACTTCTGTAGCAGAGTGAGTAGATACACCTTAATGGGGAAGGGCATATGTGAGGGGTGGGCCTGTGTTGGTAGAGCGTGTAGGACCTGTGGAATAGGGCATGTGGGTCTGCTTTAGTGGGGCTTGGCATGCACATGGGGCAGGACTGCATGGATGGGGTGTGTAAGCCTGCAAGATTTGGGGCTTTTCAGCTGCAGCAGACTTGTGCTTCTCAAAAAGCCACATAGGGGATTTGCTCCAACTTCCAATGCCTGAATAAATTTTGTACAGCCACCCCTGAGGCTGGCCCCACCCAGATGCACTACTGAGAGAGAAGATAACAGCCTTGCAGACTGGAGGCCTACAATTGTGAGCCTCTGAGCCTGGCAACCAGCCACACTGTAGGCCTACTCACTTAACAGAAAAACTGCAGCAGGAATGTGCTATTAGACCTTGCAGCCAACAGTGTTGGGGCTCTCTCACCCAATAAGGTGATTGAAGGGACCATAGCAGCTGCACATAGCTGAGCCTTACAATCAATCAGCAGAGGGACAGCCTACCCTACTCATGCACCTGCTGTAAGAGCAACCCCACCTCAACAGAAGGACACATGTAGCCAGAACAGGGGACACTCTTGGAACACTTGGAACTGGTGATGAGAAGGAAACTGTGATTCATAAGGCATCTCTTACATATAGTCACTTCTCCAAGATTGGAAGATGGTGCTGATCTACCTAATACACAGATATAAGCACAGAGAAATAGGCAAAATGAGGAGATAAAGGGATACATTCCAAATAAGGGAACAGGAAAGTCTTCAGAAAAAGAACTAAATGAACCAGAGATAAACAATCTACCTGATAAAGAGTACAAACTAATAGTCATAAGGATGCCAACTGATATTGGGAGAAGAATAGATAAATACAATGAGAACTTCAACAAAGAATTGGAAAATATAAAAAATAACCAATTAGGGGGCCGGTTCCGTGGCTGAGTGGTTAAGTTCGTGCGCTCCGCTGCGGCAGCCCAGGGTTCAATCCTGGGCGCGGACATGGCACCGCTCGTCGGGCCACGTTGAGACGGCATCCCACATCCTGCAACTAGAAGGACCTGCAACTAAGATGTACAACTATGTACAGGGGGGATTTGGGAAGATAAAGCAGGAAAAAAAAAAAAAAAAAGATTGGCAACAGTTGTTAGCCCAGGTGCCAATCTTGGAAAAAAAAAAAAAAGAAATAACCAATTAGAACTGAGGAACACAATAATAGACATGAAAAATTCACTAGAGGGGATTAATAGTAGAGTAGATAATACAGAAGAAAGAATCAGTGAACTGGATAAAGAGTAGAGGAAATCACCTAAGCTGAACAGAAAAAATAAAATGAACTAAAAAGAATGAGGACAGTCTAAGAGACCTCTGGGACAACATCAAGTGCACTAACACCCGTATTATAGATGTCCCAGAAGGAGAAGAGAGACAAAGGGGAGGAGAATCTATTTGAAGAAATAATAGATGGAAACTTTCCTAACCTAAGGAAGGAGACTGCCACACAGGTAAAGGGAGCACAGAGAGCACCAAACAAGATGAACCCAAAGAGGTCCACATCAAGACACATTGTAATTAAAATATTAAAAACTAAAGATAAAGAGAGAATCCTAAAATCTGAAAGAGAAAGGCACCAAGTCACATACAAATGAAACCCCGTAAGGCTATCAGCTGACTTCTTAGAGGAAAGCTTACAGGCTAGAAGGGAGTGGCATGATGTATTTAAAGTGCTGAAAAGAAAAAAAAACCCACAGCCAGGAATACTCTACCCTGCAAGGTTATCAGTCAGAATGGAAGGAGAGATAAAGAGATTTCCAGACAAACAAAAACTAAAGGATTTAATCAAAATTAAAATGAGATATTACCTTAAGCCTGTCAGAATGGCTATAATTAAGACAAGAAATAACAAGTGTTGGAGAGGAAGTGGAGAAAAGGGAACTTTGATACACTGCTGGTAGGAATGAAAACTGGTGCAGCCATTATGGAAAACAGTACAGAGATTCCTCAAAAAGTTAAGAATAGAACTACGATTTGATTCAGCTATTCCACTGCTGAGTATTTATCCAAATAAATGAAAACACAAATTCATAAAGATATATGCACTCCTATGTTGATTGTGGTGTTATTCACGATAGCCAAGACTTGGAAACAACTTAAGTTCCTATCACTGGACGAATGGATAAAGAAGATGTGGTACATATACACAATGGAGTACCACTCAGTTATTAAAAAAGATGAAATCTTGCCATTTGCAACAATAAGGATGGACTTGAGGGTATTATGGTAAGTGACATAAGTCAGAGAGAGAAAGTCAAACATGGAATGATCACACTCATAAATAGAAGATAAAAACAACAATGACAAGAAGAAACAAACATAAAGAGAAAAAGATTAGATTTGTGGTTACTAGAGGGGAAGGAGGAGGGAGGAGGGTGAAAGGGGTTACTGGGTGCACGTGTAAAGTGATGGATGGTAATTAGTCCCTGCGTGGTTAACATGATGTAGTCTACACAGAAACTGAAATATAGTGATGTACACCTGAAATTTATATAATGTTATAAACCAGTGTTACCTCAAAAAATACAAACAGGAACAATGATGATTATGATGATGATATAATAATAGTAAACTATATCATTAAGATTTTATGAAATATTAAGCACTATGTCTAACACTTTAAATGGATAACTTTATTTAATTTTTACAGTATTCCTTCAAAGCAAGCCCTAGTATTATTTCCCTTTGAAAACTAAAGAAATTAGAACTTATTTAGTCTGAATAAATGCCCAGGGTCTCAAACATAATAAATTATCAGCCTAGAAAGTTTGGCTCTGGGACCCACTATTTTATTCAAAGTGGGACTTTGTACCCAGATAATTGTGGGTAGGTCTAAGAACTTTCTGAGAACTCTCTTCTACACATCAAGCATCCCCAGTCCATATATGACTGTGCTGCTTTCCTCCAGGTGTCTTCAATGGTATTTTCACTTTTTTATTTCATTTGGTGTAATGAATCAAAATCTTTCAATACTATTCTAGTGGAGGCAAAAAAGAGCAAAAATGGAAACTCGGTATAGTCTCATTGTGGACACACAGTACAGAGACTGAAATTATTATACTTGATAGCTACAATTTGTATACAAGCAGATCAAACAACATTGTCTTATTTTTATATCAATAATTCTGCAGTTATTTATGAAGCAACTGCTCATGAAAGCCAAATATCCTAAGTTGTATCACTTTCATGCCCTTCATGCTGTTTTGCTTTATAGTTTACAAATACTTTTCATTTCATGTTAAGTTTTTCTTTAAAACATCTCTTCCCTTCTCTCATATTGCATTTCTGCTTCTGTACATTTAACATCTTGTAACTATGAATTCACAGGATATTCTAAATATTCGGTTGTCTTCTCTCTCCTCCCAATTCAAACTATCTTATTCTTTATGCCAGATCAGTTTTCTTTGGATAGTGTGCTATGTTATTCACCTGATATAACAAGCTGAGGTGTTTACCTGTAGTTGCCAAATATAGGACAAAAATGTATACTATATCTTTATCACCCTCGTACTCCATGATACATCCATTCATTGATGTCAGACATTAATTCTCAAAGAGCCCTCATATTTATTTGACTTAATTTTCATCGGTCCTACAAAGGAAATGAAAAATGCTACAATCATAACTCTTGTCTTAGGCATGATTACTAACCCAATGCTCTGTCCAACAGACACAAATGGACCAACAATGGACAAAGAGAGTCTTGGTGGGTTGACCCTTGAATTACTGGGACTTGATCTCACACAGAAAATACAGACTCAGTGAAAGGTAATGTGAAGATCCAGAAAATCATATCATATTTAGGGTAATATGATCAAGCTACAAAAATAGAAAAGTAGACAGAAGACAGTTCATGAATTACCTCTGGGTCACTGTAAGATATAACTACTTTAGTGAAGTAATATTACACCTAAGTTGGTGTGGAAGATGGATCGAAAGAGAATAAAGCAGAATCCAAGATGGGGAGCAGTAATTTTATTGTTCTAAGCAAGATATTGCATACCAGTGATAGTGAAACTAGAAAGAAAGGAGACTCTCAAGAGTTTTGTGAAAGGGTGGATTGCTCAGAGATGGCTAAATAGAAATGAGTTGTAAGTAGAAGAATGCATAAGGATGAAGGCAAGTTTCTAGTTTGAATTACTAAATAAAAGGATGGATGAATGTAGAATTCTCAAGATAGAGCTCACTAACTAGGTAATAATTCACAGCAAAGAAATTGGATCACATAAGACTCGGTCAAATTCAAACTCTCTCTCTCTGTGTCTCTCTCTTCATACATCTATAGTACCTATAATATATATATATTTCTTCATATACATGTGTGTGTGTCTTCATATATATATATATAATATAGATACATATATAGAGAGAGAATATATATTATACATATATATATATATTCTCTCCTGAATCAGAACAAATACTCTGACAGAATTGAAAGAATAGCTTCCATGAGTTTCTTAGTAGTTTTCATTATTGTACAATCACTTATCAAAAGGTATGTTTATGTCTTTTCTATTTCTGACCTCAACCAGGCTCTAACTCTCTTTGTCACTTCTTTTATTCAGCACAAAGAAGTAACAGTCTCTTAGAATCATGCAGCCACTGTAATTCCATAGCTAAAAGCAGCTTTCTGATGCATGGTCATGAAGGACCTTGCTTGAATCTGAAACAATTATAAACAAAGGTCTTCAAAACAAGAGATCATCTAACACCTTGTTTCTCAGAGTGGTCCATAGACCAGTAGCAGTGGCAAAATCTGAGAGTTTGTTAAAAATGTATAGTCTCAAGCCATGTACTAGACTTACTAAATCAGAAACCACATTTGAACAAGATCTCTAGGTTATTCCTGTGCATATTAAATATTGAGAACTTTTAAAAAATATTGATAACTGACCTCAGACTCTAAGATTTTGATTTAATTGATATGGGATACACACTGTGTATTGAAATAAAAGGAAAATAAGATTTCTTTGATCATTTTAGATATGCATCCAAAATTGAGAGACACTAATGTAACCCAAGTCTAAACAGCTGTAAAGAGAATTACACCTGATCTAGCAGCCATGGCTTACCACAACTTCCTTGATGTGTCATTTTCAGTTTACCTTGATTCAAACTAATCCAAGAGTGTTTCTAATTACTCTTGTTTTGGAAAAAAAAAGTGAAAACACACAAGAAAGAAGAAGGCTTATGAAACATAGGTGCTTAATAACAAAGTATTTTTTAAATATACAATTTATTAAGTAGAATATTAATAGTGAAGTCCTCAAAAGGGTAAATATTACGTCAATATTTTGAATTCTTACCCCCAAACTCCAAAATCTAATTATGTATAGATTTCACTTTTGAATCGAGTAAATGTATTACCTATTTATACAGAAAATAAATTAAACATATTTTCATACAAGGAAACAAGTGGTTTAGTTCATTATTTAAACATTTCTAGCCCTATTAAAGGTAAGATAACTTTTCAGAATGTGCCATGGTCCTCTAAAACCAGTTATTCAGTGTGGACTGTGAACCAATAACCTTGGCTAGGAGCTTGTAAGAAATGCAGAATCTCAATCTCTCAAACCCCACTCACACCATTGGATCAGAATCTGCATTAAAATAAGTCCTTAGGTGATCCTGTGATCAAATCGTTAGCACTAATTGGTAATTCAGGATTGACAAAGAACCCCTCTTGAAGGATAAAGCTAGATAACTGGGAAATTTCAACTGTAATTGCTTCTTTTCTCAAGGGCTTGTTCTCTGAGAAATGGAAATCCTTGGAGAGTATTTCTCTCCAAGTTATTTGGGGTCTGGCATATCTAAGTCAAGGACACACCTTCATAGCACAGCAATCAGAACTGCTCAGGGGACTGTGAAGGGTGAGAATGTTTGCTATGTTGAAGCTGGAGAAACACAAATTGAAAATTTACGTACAGTTGGAGATACTGACTTGTGATGCAGAGCAGGTTCAAAAGTGACTCTGAGACCCAGGGCTGTGCCTGCCTTCCCAGCACTAAAGACAGCAGAGTGTCGGATATGTGCATCTCACAACATCAACATTAGTGCTATTCTCTCCTTAGTCAAAGAAAACAAGTTGTAAATAAAATTTCACACTGAGGTTTCCAGGAAGAAGAAAGGTGAGTGTGTTCATTTCACACTTCTGAATTGAGAATATTAGGTCTGTAAATAATCAATGTAAAAATTCAGGCAAATATTCCTCAATATATTGATTTTTGAATTATTCATAAAATACTTTTTTTTAATCCTATATAATGTGCCAAACACTGTGCTAGTTACTTAGGGTACAGAGGAGAGTAATTCTGATTGGTCCATCATCTGGCTTTCATCATAGCTCAGTCTGAAAACGTGCTGCTCAGAAATGACTGTTTTCTGTATTTAGAAGATCCAATCAATTAAAAGGAATTGGAGAATGTTTCCATGATGATTTCAATTCTAAATGAGATTTGAAAAGAAAAAAAAATATTTACTAGACAACAGAGAGAAAGAGGTGGTAAGACTATTTCATGTGAAAAGAAGAGCAAATAAAAAGGCAAATAGTAGGGAAAACCTGACATATTCTGGAGATAAGGCAAGCGTTCTGTGGCAGGAAGATTACAAAAACTAAGAGTGTTTGAGAGGGTCAAAAGAGTGCAGATTTTTGTATTTTATCCTAAAATGAATTAAGGAGATCTTTTCTCCAGTGTACGTGAATCATCATCTGGTTTATGGTTGAGTGCATTTCAGGAGAAGAATAAGCAGTTCATTCCATTTCTAAAAGCTCAAATGTTAGAATACTTTTCCTGACATTGATTAAAAGTGTATTTGTAAATCTTTCAAACACCATACACAAAATAAACTCTCTCACTTTTGCTTCCCTTAGGATATATAAATATGCCTGCAAGTTATCCCATTACCTTCAAATATTTTTCAAGCTTTTGACAGCTTTTCTATGTCTTCCATCTTCTCAGCATCCCTCCTTCACAAAGACATCCATAGCTAAATACTGAACTCCAGATATAATTTGAGAAGTATAGAACAGTACTTCCTAACTTCCTAGCACACATAGACAACGGTAATATTGTTATGGATAATGGGGTAAATGGATGAAAGAGTTTGTGGCTACCAGTGACCAACTAAGAGGCTCTGGATGTCACAAGTTTATCCCCAGGACCTCAGGGCTAAGAATAAATAATACAGCACCATTGTGATTTGTTCATCACATTTCATTTCCACGGCACATGAGTTGGGAATCTATGTTATCGATCTTATGTAGATTACTAATCATCATAGTCTAGTATTTTTACAGATAACATCAAAATCTCCCATTGCTTTTTCATCATCCACTATTCTGTGGGCTTTATTGAGTTCACAAGGAATATGCCTATTTTGTTTTCATTGGAATTGCATTCAAACCAGATATCATGTATGTGAAGAATTATTTTTTAAAACTAAGACTAGAAGTTAATTATTTTCTCTGCTAACTTTTAATTTGTTCGTTTGAACTATTTTCAGGATCTGGATTCATTTTCCTGGTTCTTATCGTTATTTAGTGCTAAAGTTACAGCAAGGTGGGAATACTGTTGACCTCAGGGTGTACATCATACTTGGGGGGATTGCCAATCTCTAAATCTAAGCTGAACTCAGATAAGGAACATTTCACAGAGATTATGAGTACTAATTCCATAGTACTCATATGTAACAGAGTAGAATAGAACTTAGACTGTGAGTTCCATTAGAGCAAGGAATGTGCCATTTTATTTTTTATATCTCTAGACTTCAGCTCAGTATCTGGCACTTTGTTGTCTCTCAGTAAGTTTGGCTCAATAAAAGAGAGAGAGAGAAACTGCAAGAGAGAGAAAGTTCTGAAATTCTTCACTTGAACTACTAGACTGACTTTAATTTCTTAATCCAATTGTTCCCAAACAATCATCAGAATTACCGTGATAGCTTTGTGTGTTTTCTTTTATTTTTAGAAAGTTCAGATCTCTAAACCACACCCTCAGAGATTCTGATTCACAGTGTCTAATATAGGGGTAGGAAATATATATTAAACAAACAAACAAAATCTCTCCAAATGAGAGGATTTCGAAAGTTGATGAATAGTTTTTGAGAAAATTTTTAAAATTCCAAAGGCTATTAATATCTAAAATAGAAGACAACTATGAGATATCAGAATGGAAGAAGAGGTAATGATACCAGTTAACTAAAGTAACTCCACATGTAAAGAGGAAGATTGGGAACGGATGTTAGCTCAGGGTGACGCTTTCTCAACAACAAAAATACATAAATAAAATAAAGTAACTCCACATGTAATCTGGAAAGTTGATTTCATGTTCAAAGTTGATAATTCTGGAAATAGAAATATGAACAAATTATTTAGAGTTGTGGAAGTAACTTTCAGAAGTAGAAAGAAACTGTTTTTCAGAGCTATTCTACAGAGATTGTATTATTTCTTGGTAGCAGAATTAAGAGCATAGAGAGGATGATTAAGGAACATTTGTCTCTCCTTTTAATCATGTTTATGTTCTTACATTCATCATTTTTTGTAAATACTATAATCTTCCTAGATGATTCTGATGGTCAACCATATGGAGAAATCCCTGAATTAATAAACACTCTTTGTGTTCAGATATGGTCTTTCCACATCTGACTGTAAAGCAACCAGCCCGCAGGACTCTTACCCATAAGCTTATGAGAGCCTATGCCACTTGCTTGTATGAAATAATGATGAACTCTCTGTGTCATATTCATATTGAGCAACTGACGTTTCTCTAGGTTCTCTTAGAATTAAGTCAGGATATAAGCATCACACATATTTCGTTGAATTTTTTACTAGTCATTTTATGCTAACTTGCTGCTATTTTATGTAACACTATTTTAAAATGATTATTTCATGTGTTGCTTCTTTCAAAAAATACAGAGAGATACCAAATGGATGGAAAACAACATGGTGCACAAACTCTAATGAAAAATATCCATTGTGGGGGCCTTCCCATGGTGCAGTGATTTAAGTTTACACATTCTGCTTCGGTGGCCTATGGTTCACCAGGTCAGATCCTGGGTACATGGCTCATCAAGCCATGCTGTGGCAGGCATCCCACATATAAAGTAGAGGAAGATGGGCATGGATGTTAGCTCAGGGTTGATCTTCCTCAAAAGAAAAATTAAAAAAAGAAACATTGTGACAATACACTAATATCAGACAAGAAGCTTTAACCAAGAAACATTAGAAAATATAAAATGGGCCATTCAATAATGATAAAGGGTTTAATTCAAAGTTTGAACAACTAAAAGGGTAAACAGGCAAATCAGAAACTTTAGTGGGAGACATTAACATGCCTATCTCAATAGCCATTAGAACAACAGACAAAATAATCACTAGGTATATGCAAAATCTAAACAACATAACTAATGAAGTGACCATAATTGAAATATACACACCACAGGGCCCTCAAAAACAGATAACATATTTTAAAACACATTGGGAATATTTATAAAAACTGATCATATGCTTTATTATAAAGATATCTTAGCAATTTTCAGTAATTTAGATATTTCAGAGTATGTTCATTAACCACAATGAAATTGACAGGCATTTAAAAACAGGAATAGCTTAAAAAAAATCCCACCTATTGTGTAGATAATTCACTTCCACATAATCCATGGGACAATGAAAAAAATAGAACAAAAATTGTAAAATATTTTGAACTGAATGATATCATAGATTTGATATATGAAAACAGGAGATACAGCTAAAATGGGCTTAGAGAGAAATTGATAACTTATATTTACATGTTAGAAAAAATAAAATTCGAAGATGTTGATTTAAGTTTCCACTTTAAGAAGTTAGGATAATAACAGAGAATCATACCAAACAAATGCATAAAGAATAAAATAAGTTACTGGAAGTAATTTAATAGAAAATAAATATATAATTCATAAAATCAGCATAGTGAGAAGTTAGTTTACTTGAACCAATTAATAAATTTGGAATATTTGTAGAACGAGAAATCAAGATGAAAAAGAGAACCATAGTTTACCGATTTCAGAAATGAATAAGCAGAAATCTCAGCATAGTCTACAATTTTTTGTAAATAGTAAAGAAATCATTATGAAAAATCTAATGCAACACATTTGAGAATTTTCAAAGTGGATGAATATGTTGAAATTTCAACTTAGAAAAGCAGAGAAGGAAAATGAAATCTGAATCAGTGATACCTATGAAGTAAATCCAAAACCTTGTTAAAAACTCTCAAAGAAAACAAAACCACAGGTCTAGTTTGCTACACTGGTGAAGAGTTCCAAATATTTCGCTAAACTTTGTGCAATTTATTCCAAAAAACATAATGTTTTTGAGATTTCTGTTATTGCATGTATTTTTGATATATTCCTTTTTTAATGCTGAATAGTATTCCAACTCTCTCTCTCTTTCCATATATATATGTAAATATGTATGTATGTATGTACACCACAACTCATTCATCTATTCATCAGTTGATGAACATACATTTGGGTTGTTTCCAGTTTTGAAATTTTATTTATAAATCTGCCATGCACATTTTTGTACAAGCCTTTATGTTTACAAATGTTTACACTTCTTTGGGGATAAATACTGAGGAGTAAAATTGTTGGATTGGATAGTAAATGTTCATTTAAACTTGCAAGAAATTGACATGCTGTTTTCCAAAATGGTTGAAAAGTTTTATATCCCCTCATCAGATTTGTATGACAAGTCCAGTTGCTTCTCATCAACAATTGGTATTTCCAGGGGTTTTTGGTTGGTTTGTTTTACCTATTCCAATATAGGTATGTAGAGAGGTCTCATTATGGTTTTAATTTTCATTTCCTTGATGACTAATGACATTTGGCATATTTTCATTTACTTATTGATTATTCATATACATTTGTTGTGACGTATATGTTCAGATATTTTAAACTCTTTAAATTTACTTGTATTTATGTTAAAAATTGTAAATATTACTTACCTTTTTGGGACTAAAGCCCTTTGTCAGATATATGTATTGCCTTGGGCTAACCTTTACATTTTCTTAATGGTGTCTTTTGAAGAGTAGTTTTTAGTTTTGATGAAGTACAATTTAAACATTTTTATGTTTACTTGTTTTACTTGTTTGTTAAGGTTTTATTTTTGTTTTATTTTTGTGTGTGCATGTATGTCCTTTATAAAAAATAATCTTAAACTACTCTATTATCTCAGAGATTTTCTTCTAGATGTTTTATAGTTTAGCCTTTGTGCTCAGATCTATGCATTCAGGTTTATTTTAGTGCGGATATGAGATAAAAATTTTAGATTTTCTATATTTCCTATATTTTTATAATTCAACTCTAATCCATTTGAAAATTTTACTTTGGTGTGTAGAATGATTAAATCATCAGTTTTCCATTTAACAGAATAAGGAATCACATTTGTAATTCTGTTTTGCTAATAGGATGCCTCTGCTTTGTGCAAAAGATGAAAGAGAATCCTTACAATTGTAATATTAAGATTTCTGTTTCTGTAATTTGAAGTGAGCAATTGTAGCATATTTTCCAACTGATAAAATGTTAATAGGTAATAATGAAATCACAGTAATGATCGTGCTCTTTCTGATGGATAAGTCTCTCCTGATTTTATTCTAGGTAGAGAACATTATCTCTCTTTTGCAGACTCAGAAGTCAAGACAAAAAGAAGTTGTTTTACTTGTCCAAAGATATCAGCTGGTAAATGATGGGATCAGAATATGAACACAGGCACTTTGCCTTTAAGGCCTGTCCATTTAACTGTTACTCATAGTGCTTCTCTCAAGCAAAGGCAGAAGTACTTGGTCCAGAGACCAGAACCCGCTAACTGTGGTTCAATCCACGTGGTAGATTTGTACAATGATTGTTGTAGGTGTTGTTTCATGTTAATAAGATTTGAAAATCTGAAGTTTTATGAAGAAATTTAGATTTATGATAATTATTTTAAAAACTGAAATGTCAAAAAATAATAAAGTCTCTGTTCACCTCTGCCAGAAAATTGCAGGTTATTAAAGACTCCTACTACCCTTAGGCAGAGTTTACTCTCCCAAGTTGTCACTCAACCAGTTTTCTTCATTGATATTGGCTTCTTTAATATTTAAGTTTGAGAGTCTTAATTATAAATGTTGATTCAATAATCATTAAAATGTTTAAAATAGGAAGTAGACACTCTTAATGTTTTCAATGATTATAAACATGGCTAAACTATTTTTATATGAAATGCATTTATTATATTTGAAAATGAGGCTTAATAAATATTGAATCAAGATAAATTTTACTTACATAAATTGACCCATAATTAATTGATGACATAGACCAAGAGGATACCTAATCCATGAAACATCTTTATGGGGCACCCTACTCTAAATAGAGAAGAATAATGAAGTTCTTCCAACAACCGTGTTTTCCTCTCTCCTCTGCAGAAACTCTCCAAAGGAAAATGGCAGCAGGAAATCATTCCACAGTGACTGAGTTCATCCTCGCTGGGATAACAGAACAGCCAGAACTCCAGCTGCCCCTCTTCCTCCTCTTCCTAGGAATCTATGTGGTCACAGTGGTGGGGAACCTGGGCATGATCGCACTAATAGGGCTCACTTCTCACCTGCACACCCCCATGTACTATTTCCTCAGCAGCTTGTCCTTCATTGACTTCTGCCATTCTACTGTCATTACCCCCAAAATGCTGGGGAACTTTGTGACAGAGAAGAACATTATCTCCTACCCTGAATGCATGACTCAGCTCTATTTCTTCCTCGTTTTTGCTATCTCGGAGTGTTACATGTTAGCTGCAATGGCATATGACCGCTATGTCGCCATCTGTAGCCCCTTGCTTTACAATGTTATCATGTCTCATCAGGCCTGTTTCTCCCTGATTTTAGGAGTGTATATTATAGGCCTGATTTGTGCATTTGCTCATACAGGCTGCATGTTTAGAGTTCATTTCTGCAAATTTGATATGATCAACCATTATTTCTGTGATCTTCTTTCCCTCTTAAAACTCTCCTGTTCTAGTACCTATGTCAACAAATTACTGATTCTAATCTTTAGTGCAATTAATATCCTTGCCCCGAGCCTGACCATCCTTAGCTCTTACATCTTCATCATTGCCAGCATCCTCCACATTCGCTCCACTAAGGGCAGGTCCAAAGCCTTCAGCACGTGCAGCTCTCACATCTTGGCTGTTGCTGTTTTCTTTGGATCTGCTGCTTTCATGTACCTGCAGCCATCATCAGTCAGCTTCATGGACCAAGGGAAAGTGTCCTCTGTGTTTTACACTATTGTTGTGCCCATGCTGAATCCCCTCATCTATAGCCTACGGAATAAAGATGTTAGTGTTGCCATAAAGAAAATGCTAGAAAGAAGAATATTCTTGTAATAAGAAATAACACAAGGATGATTTATTAGTCTCAGTCATTGGCTATTACATTGTATTAATTGATATGTTTAATCTTAGCTCACCTGTCATAAATATATATATATCCTCAAAATATATCTATATGTTGGATATATATATATAAACATATATCCATGTATCCATATATTTAGCAGGATTCTATTGACATTTCTTATCCCAAGGCCTTTGCTGCCATTTCCCTATGGAATTTTCTCTCATAAATATCATTGAGACATGGATTAGAAGAAATACTAAAGACAACCTGCATACATGGACCCACTAATGCCATCACCACCATCTTCTCCCCTTTTTCTCCCATACAATTGATAAAAACCCTCAATGAAAATACCTTCTGGCAGTGATTACCAACCTCCTTTCTTCTATCTAGTCAAAAACAGCAAAAATCATAGCAATATGATGACTGTAATGTTTAGCTTTACACATCTCTAGTCGGGAAAATTCTCTTTCTAACCATATCTCATTATACACCTTCTTTTTCTGAGTAATTTTCTTTATTTCTTATCTTCGAAATCTAACCAGAACTTTAAAATCTGAGTTATAGACCTATGTATATGTTGTTATAGTGCCTAATTCAATATCCCCCTGTTTTGTTATCTATTATTCTAGTTTGTAATGGTCTGTTTATTGTCCAAATTCACACAGGACTGTTAATCTCCATCAAGGTAGCCCACTGTACATTTGGTTCACTACCATATATCCAGTTAGCAGCTTGGTTCCTGTTTCCAGCGGATACGTTTTACCCTTCCTTTAATTTATTTATTTTTGGTTTCTGGATTTTTTAGTGGAAGTGGTTAAGTTTCTCCGTTTGACTTCCAGTTTATGGAGACTGGTTTATCTATATGTGTATTCATAGTCTTGGAGTTATACAATTTGTAGTTCATCCAAATCATTAGCTGGAGGGAAGGTAGGAAAAGGAGTCACAGCTTTCAAAGGCTGTTCCCTGAGAACTCTAAAAATGTTTAACACTGAGCATACCAAGTACACTAAGCATACCAAGCAGACCTGGTCAAGATCTCCATCAATCTACCTTGAGATAACTAATAAAATGTGCCAGAATCTGACCTGAAAAAATACACCTTTAACGGCCATAAGAACTTAATTGTCATTTCCTCAGAAAAGTCGTCTTTGAAGCTCCAATTTAAATTACTTTCTACACTATTTCTCTCTTCTAGCTCTCAGATATTACCTCCTTTCTTCTTAACACTGACTGCTTATGGTAATTGTGTGACTTGAATGTTTATTCTTTTAATCTCCCTTTTATGAATTGACTGAAGCTCTACCAGGGTATAGAGTAGTTACTCAAATAATATAGTTTCAAAATTGTACCAGACACCTCTGGTAACCCCCTCACATCCTCTGACAGCCTCTCGTTTCAACTTCATATACATTTGTTCATTCTGTGCAAGTTCAAACTCAGCATGCGTTGACAGTATTCTATTTAAGTACCCACCTTGATTTTCTTTTCATGTTTTTAAATTAACATTATTTTTTAGAAGCTTTAAATTTATTGAAAATGATGAAGATAGTGGATTCCCATTTACCTGTACCTGATTTCCCCTATTATTAACATTTTACACTAGTATGCCACATGAATCACTATTAATAAACAATTACTGATACATATATTATTAATTGAAGTCCACATTTACCACCTAGTTTTTACAAGTTCCATTTTTTTGTTCCATTATCCCAGCCAGGATATCAAATTACATTTAGCTATGATGTCTCTTTAGTCTTCTCTTAGCTGTGACAGTTTCTCAGATTCTCCTTGCTTTTGATGACCTTGAGAATTTTTAGGAGTACTTGTTATGCAATTTGTAGAATGTCCATTAATTGGGAATTATCTGATGTTTTTTGTATTGTTACACTTTGGCTATGGGTTTTTGAAAGGAAGATCACAAAGTTAAAGTGTCATTTCACTATATCACATCAAAGATACATACTGTCAACATTCAGCGTGACTTATCATTGTTGATATTAACCTTTTTGATCTGTTTGAGGTAGTGTTTGTCTGGTGTCTGCACTGAACAGCTATCTGTTATCTTTTTTTCCCTCTTCTATGTACTCTTTGGAAGGAAGTCACTATGTGAAGTCCATACTTACAGAGTGGGAAATTATGCTCCAAGTCATTCAGGGAGGAATATCTACAAAAATTATTTGGAATTCTTATTTCTGGATCTTTTCTTTTTCCCTGTTTACTTATGTGTCCAATCATGTATTTATATTATCAGTATGGACTCACGGATACATACTTAATACTTTGGGTTATAATTCAATACTACTATATTTATTTTCTTGCTCAAATTGTTTTAGCATTGGCCATGGGAAGCTCTTTCAGTTGGCTCTTGTGTCCCTTTGACAAATATCCATCAATCGTGAATGTAATTGTTTTTTATAACTTTCTTGTTTCCAGGCAGTACAACATGCCCCGGGCTCATCTTATAAACTTTCTGCCAAGTCTTAGAATCAGCTATTTCTCCAGGGAGTCCTGCTTCCTTTTATTGGAGAATGGTCTTAGAAACTGAGATCTGAGTACCAGGTGTGCTTGTTGCTACCATGGTGTCATTGCTTCTAGGCCCTCTCAGCTGACAGAGCAAGAAAATACATATAGGTTTATTAACTTATGATACTTATATCTATAAATATTGTTATGTATAATCATCTCTCTCTCTCTCTCTATATATAAAGCTAAACATGAGTTCATAATGTCTATAACTCTATTCCATTAGCACCTGGATTATTCTAGCTTCTTCTCCTTGCTTACATGTAAACTCCAACTCAAATAGTAAGAAATCTGGTTTCCATTATCTGCCATACATTTACTTAACTGTCCAATTCCTCTATACTTGTATAGCAGTATCAGAATTGCTACCCCATACCCTTATGGGAATCAACTTTATCAACTAGAGTACAATGCCTATGTACAGTTTTTATTTTCCTAAGTTTATTAGGGTAGCATCTTTTCCTCAACTCCATCAATGAGATTGTTTTATACATTTGCAATACATTTAGACTGTTTTGTCACATTCTGCATCCATCCTGAGTTCCTCAACCTAAGTGATTTTGTTCTTTAAATTTGCATACATTGGGATTTACTTTTTGTGCTGCAAAGTTCAGTGGTTTCTGCTAATGCATAGTCTTGCATATCCACAATTATAGCATCATATAGAATCATTTCACTGCTGTGAAAAATCTCCTGTGCTTCCCAGTCTATACTTCCAAATATTTGGCAGTTACTGATGTATTTTTTGTCTCTGTAGTTTTACCTTTACTAGAACGTCACATATACACAGATTGTAGCCACTTCAAACTAGCTTCCTTCACATAGCAATATGCCTTTAAGATTCATCCATGTCTTTTCATTGTTTGACAGATCATTTCTTTATATTGTTCAAATATTCCATTGTATAGTTGTACCACCCTTTGTGTATCTACTTAGCAAATTAAGGACTTTTTGGTCACTTACAGTTTTTGAAGATTATGAATAAAGCTGTTGCATTTATTTGCATTTTTTTGTGTGGGCATAAGTTTTCAAATCAGTTGGATAAACACCTAGGACTATATTTGCTGGATCATACGGTAAGAATATGTCTATCTTTGTAAGAAACTGTTTAACTGTTTTCCAAAGTGGCTAAGCTGTTTTACATACCCAACAGCAATCAATGAGAGTTCCTTCATCTCCGTATCCTCATCAGCAATGGGCATTGTCAGGAATTTTTTGGATCTCAGCCATTCAAATTGGTGTTTAGTGGTATCTTGTTGTTTTTAATTGAAGTTTCCCTGATGACAAATAATGTTGAAAATTTTTCATATGCTTGTAGGCCATCTATGCATCTTCTTTGGTTGTTTGTTCACATCTGTTGTGCACTTTTCAGTAGGTTGCATACCCTTTTATTTTTTTTAGTTTTAAGTGTAGTTCATATATTTTGAACACAAGTCATTTTCAGATATGTATTTTTTCTTCAGCACTGTGTTGACTATTATGGCCTTTTGCCTTTCCATTTTAAGAATTGTAAGATTATTTTGTCAATATTTACAAAACTCCTTGCTGGCATGTCATTTGAGATGGTACTGGATGTATAGATCAAGTTTTGAAGAACAGACACATTAACAACATCATGTCTTCCAGTCCATGTACATGAACTGTCTCCTCATTTATTAAGATCTTTGATTTATTTCATCAAAGTGTTGTTGTTTTTCACATAAAATTCTTGTACATATTTTGTTAGATTTATGCTTAATCATTCCATTTTTTGTATTATGAATTTTATTATTTTTATTTAAAATTCCAATTGTTCATTGATGGTATATAGAAAAGCAACTGACTTTTACGTATTGACCTTGATTCCTGTGACCTCGCTATACTTGCTTATTCATGTTAGGATTTTTTCTGTGTGTATTCTTTGAGATTTTCCATAAAGACAATCATGCTATCTGATAATAAAGTGTATTATGTCATCCTTCTTAATATGTATATCTTTGATTTCCTTATATTATTGTACAAGTTAGGACTTCCAATAAAATGAGTAAGAGTGTTAATTGAGGTACATAAGGCTTTATTCCTAATCTTAAGGAGAAAGTTCAGCACTGTCTGTTCATATTTTCCTGAGGCCTTCTTCCCATTGCTGGAGCCAACCCAGAATTTCCATTGGGAAGAACCCTTAGCCAATAGATCTTGTGTATACATGTTCCATTTTCTAGTCCCTCAGCGTCACTATAATAGTCAAGGTTCTCAAGAGAAACAGAAACAATAGGATATATAGAGATATGTAGAAAGAGACTTATTATGAGGGATTAGTTCTTATGGCTTGGAGGCTGAGAAGTCCCACAATCTGATGTCTGCAACCTAGAGACAGGGAAAGACATTAGTGTAGTTTTAGATTAAGCCTGAAGACATGAAATCCATGGAGCCAATGGTCTAAGTCTCAGGCCAAGTCTTAAGGCTGAAGAACCAGAAGTGCTGATGTTAGAGGGCAGAAGACAAAGATGTCTTATTTCAAACAGAGAGAGTGAATTTACTCTTCTACCTATTTGTTCTACTCAGGAAGATTGGATGATGCTCACTCGTATTGGTGAGAGTTATTATCTCTTTCAATTTACCAATTCAAATGCGAATATCTTCCAGAGATATCCACACAAATATACCCAGAAATAATGTTTTACTAGCTATCTGGACATCCCTTAGCCCAGTCAAGTTGACACATAAAATTAATCATTACAATGACAATTCTGAGAGGCGCAATATGCACTCCTCAGCAAATACTAATAAAATTGAGCTCCCGTTGCCCATAAACAGTATCTCAATAACATAGTTTTATATTGGATATTTTTCTTCCTGTCTTACTCTTCTCGCTTCTCCATTCCTGGTTCCTGAACTTGTAGATTGGTACACAATTCCACTTTTAAAACATTGTCAATATCTAGTGAAATTGAAGATAAGCAATGCTATACTCCATTAATTCTATTCCATGATATTAAACCTAGACCAAAAGGCTTTTCTTAGCACCATTGTTTATAATCATTTTAAAGTTCAAGTGTAAAGTGAAAAATTATTATAGATTTACAAGATAATATCAAGTAAAATAAAGGATCTACATACAGTGAAATGACTGAATCTCCAAAGCATTGTTATTAAAAAAGAGAATTAAGAAAAAGTATGCATAATATTTTTGCATGAACTTAAAAAGTTGAAAACCTGGTAAAAATAAACTATATTTTAAGGGCCCCTATATGCAGTAAAACTATAAAAATGGCAAGGATTTGCCTATCATTACAGTCAAAGACATGTACAGATATTATTGTCAAGTATAATACTGAAATAATTTTATAGATGACTTTGTATAGATACATATATTAAATTTATACATATGTATGCTATTAATGTATACTGAATATTTTTAAATATTTTTCTCAGTTTGCTATATTTCAGAACGAAAGGGGAAATTGACATTGGATAAAATGGCTAGGGAAGAAAGAAAATATCAACCCAATAATGCATATAAGAAAATTCTCTGTTATAGGAATAAAACAAGGAGAAATATATTATTAGTTGAATGAGACCTACCTGGAACAACAGTATTGGAATGGCATCAGTTGAAGAGACTATAAGAGGAAAACTAGAAACCCTCAGATAAGGTTATGGGATGTGCCTTCTATCTGTTCTTGAACCTCTATCTTGCTCTTTTTTACTCATGATATAACAAACAATATATTTCAGTAATAAATGTACACATCAATCAAAACAATTAATTTAAGGTAATAATTTAATTTTTATCTAAATTTTAAAAGTTAATTTTAAAATAAACATTTATAAGATGAATAAAACTCTCTTATCACTGTGCTGAAAGTGGCTCAGCTTTGAAGTTGACTGAATATCATATGCTTAACACATTTTGTTGTGTTTAATATGACAATACTGCACTAAATAATACAGGCTTAAGAAGTAGATTAGCATTTTGTAGAATGGGAATTGTCTTATATCTTCACTTCTCTCTACATGGGAAGGCAAACGCCTTTATTTGTCAATTCCCACAATAGGAATTAAAGTAAAATTCAAATACAATTTGACTTATAATTTTTCAGTTAAAAAAATAAAGATATACCCCCAATAAAATTACACCTTTACCTTTTAATATATTTATTTAAACATCTCATAAATATAATCTTGAATTAAATAAAATTGAGAGGGATTTATAAAGTCTATTAAGTAGAAAAATAAATATTAATTTAGTGGTAAACTTTGCATGTATGAAGATGCCAACCTGTCTCCCTACTCCCATTTCGAAACTCTGATTTTATTTATTTATTTAAAATAAAATGATATGCACAAATCAATTAATGGAATTCAGAAACTCCCTGAAATCAGCTCAATACCCTCTGAATACTGACAAAATGATTCTAAAGTTTATATGGAGAGGCAAAAGATGCAGAATAGCCAACACAATATTGTAGGAGAAGAACAAGGTTAGAGGACTGACACTATGTAACTTCAATATTTTCTATACAGCTACAATAATCAAGACAGTGTGGAATTAACAAAAGAATAGACAAATCAATAGAACCTAATTGAAAACCCATAAATGGACCCACATAAATACAGTCAATTGATCTTTGATCAAGGTACAGTGGTTATTTGAAGGGAACAATATAGTCTTTCAACAAATGGTGCTGGGACAACCAGATATGCATAAATTAAAAAAAGAATCTAGATATAGACTTTATACCTTTCATAAAAATTAACTCAAAATGGATTATAAGCCCAAATGTAAAACAAAAAGTATAAAAACTAACAGATATCACAGGAAATATTCTAAGTGACCTTGAGTTTGGTGATGACTTTTTATACATAACTCTAAAAATATGATCTGTTAAAGAAAAAATTGACAAGATGGATCTCATTAAAATTAAAAACTTCTGTTCTGTGAATGACACTGTCAAGAGAATGAGAAGGCAAGCCACAGACTGAAAGGAAATCTTTGCAAAAGACATATCTAATAAAAGATTGTTATCCAAAATATAGAACGACTTAAAACTCAACAGTAAGAAAACAAAAAAAAAAAACACATTAAAAAATGGCACAAGATGTGAGTGGGCAGCTCACCAAAGAAGATACACAGGCAGTGAATAAGTGTATGAAAAATGTTCAACATACTTTGTTGTATATGAAAATTTATGTTGTATTTGAAAGTTTAAAGTATATGCAAAGATGTTCAACATTATGTCATTAGGGAATTCAAAATTAAAACAGTGAGATACAACTACACACCTATTCAAATAGTTAAAATTGAAAAACTTGGAATACCAAATGCCAGTGAGGATGTGGAGCAACAGGAACTCTCCTTCATTGCTGGTGAGAACGCCAAATGTTACACTCACTTGGAAAGACAATTTGGTAATTTCTTGCAAAACTAAACATACTCTTACCAATGTAACCCAGAAATTCCACTCTTTAGTATTCACTCAAATAAGCTGAAAACTTATGACCACACAAAAATCTGCACACAAATCTTTATAATAACTATATTCATAATTGCTAGAACTTTAAGGCAACCAACATGTCCATAATAATTGAGTGGATAACCAAACTGTAGTACATCCATACAATGGAATAGTGTTCACGGCTAAAAAGCAATGAACTATCAAGCCACAAAAAGACATGGAAGAACTTAAATATATATCACTAAATGGAAGAAGCCAAACTGAAAAGGTCACAGACTGTAGGATCCCAATTGCATGATATTCTGGAAAAGGCAAAACTTTGGAGACAATAAAAAGATCAGTGATTACCAGGGGTTAAAAATGAGGAAGGATGAATGGGTGAACAGAGAAGGTTTTTAGGGTAGTTAAACTATTTTGTAGGATACTATAATGGTGGAAACATGCCATTATGCATTTGTCAAATCTTACAGAATGAACAACGACAGTGAACCCTAATGTAAACTATGAACTGTGGGTTACAATATGTCAGTGCATGTTCACTGATTTTAACGCACTCTCATGTGAGAAGTTGACAGTATGGAAGGCTGGGGAGGGGCAGGGGGTACATGAGAACTCTTTGTACTTTCTGCTAATTTGGCTGGGATTCTAAAACTACTCTAAAAAATAAAATCTGAAAAAACACAATGTAATATTGTCTAAGACTATGTATTAAGAAACACAACTTAGTAAACCACAAACCCAAAGTTTTAATTTGATTTTATATTTTAATTGAAGGCCAAAAACTATGGGGAAATAAGCAGCCTCTTGAAAGTATTACAGTCTAACCTTGTAAGCTCCACACTCTAGAAGACCCATTCATATCTTAAAATTTATCTGATTGTGACAGGCAGAATTTTATAATAGGCCCCTGGTATGTAAACCCCATATGGAACTCTGAGTGTGGGCAGAACCTGTAAGTATGTTGGGCTTTCACTCCCATAAGTATGTGAGTATGCTATGTTATATGGCATAGCTGAAGGGATTTTGCAGATGCAATTAAGTTTCCTAGTAAATTGACTTTATTATATTTAATTTTTGTTTTTAAACAATCCATTTTTTTAAATTGAGATATAATTGACATATAGCATTATATTAGTTTCAGGTGTATAACAAATGATTTAATATATGTATATATTGGGAAATGACTGCCACAATAAGTCTACGTAACATCCATCATACACATAGTTACACATTTTTTTTCTTGTGATGAGAACTTTTAAGATCTACTCTCAGAAACTTTCAAATATGCAATGCAGTATTATTAACTATGGTCACCATGTTGTACATTACATCCCCAGCACTTATTTTTTTTATAACTGGAAGTTTGTACATTTTGATCACCTAAACAGTCAATTCTTAAAGGACAAAGACGATACGTGTTCAGTGCTTGAAATTTCTAGGGCTCTGGAAAATACTGTTGAGGAAATGGTGAAGTGTAGAATATACTAAAGCATAGATGATCCAGAAGAATGCTTCAGATCAACCTATAAATATGTTATGTGTGGCAGGCTTCATGCTAGGTGGTGATACAAAGAGAAATAATATCTAGGCTTTTCCATTGTGGTTCTTGCAGCCTTGTGGAGATGTAGATGCTTAAACAGAGCATCTTAAATACAATACAGTGATTGGTACTCTAGGTACAGTGCAGCCAAATTGATTTGAGAGTACACATAAGGAATGTCTAACGTTGAGCCCCACCCTTTCAAGTGTGAAGGTTTGTTTGGTTTGTATATTCTGATGGATCTAAGGGGTCAAACTCAGTTATTCCCTAATACACACATTTTCTTTGAAGCCGGCAATTGAAGAGAACATGTGCATCTTCCTGAGACATTAGAAAACATTTAAAAATGAGAACCTTAGGATGATAAATTTTTTTAGACATTCACAAACAGATTCCAAAATTCACGTGGAAATGCAAAGGACCAAGAATAGAGAAAAACAGTTTGAAAAAGAATAAAGTTGGAGGACGAATGCTACTTTATTACAAGACTCAGTATAAAATTGCAAAATTATAAAACATAAAACAATAAAGACAATGTAGTGTTCATATGCCGATGGAAAAATAAATCAATGGAACAGAAAGAAGATTCCAGGAATAGATACACCCATAAGTGGGCAAGTAATTTTTTATAAAGATAAAAAATGCTTCAATGGAGAAAGGAAACCTTTTCAACAAATAGAGCTGGATTAATTGGATATCAACGAAGTAAAAAATTCTTGATGTATGTCTCACATCATACAGACGCATACAACTTAATTCAAAATGGATCATGGACTTAAATATAAGACCCCAAAATATAAATCTCTAGAAGAAAACCTTTGTTACATTGGGTTAGGCAAGATTTTCTAGATACGATTCCAAAAGCAAGATTCATAAAAAAGCATATTGATAATATGGATTTTACTAAAATTAAAATACATTGTTCTTTCAAAGACATCGTTAAGAGAATAAAAGACAAGTCACAGAACATATTTGCAAACCATATATCTGATAAAAGTTCTGTATGCAGAATATGTAAAAACTTTCAAAACTCCATAATAAGAAAACAAACAGCCCATGAAATGGAAAAAATATTTGAATTCACCACAGAAGATATATGGATGGCAAATAAACACAAGAAGAGATACTACTATACATATATTAGAGCGAGTAACATTGAAATTGTAGATGATGGTGTAGATTGACTGGAACTATCGTAATCTATGGGAAAGAATCTAAAATGATACAGTCACTTTTAAAAACTATTTTTCCAAGTGATGGATAAAAACTAGACTATTGGTGGTGAACATGATGTAGTCTACACAGAAACTGATACATAATAATTACACCTGAAATAATGTTATAAGCCATTACAACCTCAATAAAACATTAATAAAAAATTAAAACTATTTTCCAATTTCCTAAAAATTTAAATGTATATCTACTACATTATCCAGCCATTTCACACCAAAGTATGCAAGCAAGGGAAATGAAAATAAATGTTTATACAAATATTTTCATATGAATATTCACAATTGCTTTATTTACAATAGTCTATACTGAAAATGGCAGAAATGTCTGTTAATAGAACACACCTGGTGGTTTATTTTCCAACGGAGTGTCAGTCATCAATAAAAGCAATGAGCTATTAATACACAAAGCAACATGGGTGAATCTCGGAATAATTCTGCTAGACTGAAAGAGCCAGAACACCCACTCCCAGTAAAAGTACATCTACATGATTCCACCTCTATAAAATTCTAGACCAATCAAACTAATCTATACTGGCAGAAAGAAGATCACTGTTTGCCCGAGCGCAGAAGTGAGGGATTACAAATGGGCAGGGAACACGTTTGTGGATGATAGATACACTCATTAGCTTGATTGTGGTAATGGTTTTACATATATGTATATATGTATATTTATTTATATACACATATGTGTAGGTAGACAATACCAAGTTATATATTTTAAATATGAACAGATAATTCTATATCAATTATATCCCAATAAAGCTCAATAAATCTCAAATAAAAATCTGACATTCATCTGAAGAAAAAAATATATTAAAAACTTTTCATTAAGTACATTTTATGGCATTTAATTTGTACTCCATCACTAATTCAGCTAAATCTGCTTTTGGGGGGAGGGTTTTGTTAATGCACAGTCTTACATAGGAAAAGGTATTTAAATTACATTACTAGATGTAGAAGACTCTTTTCAATATTAATTACATTAAAAATGTCTTGTCAGGGATACTTAAATTAACTGCTATTTTCAAACTAAAAGCATCCATTTATCTCCTAATTTCTTCTAATATTCTCTCAATCCGTGCTTTCTATTCATATCTGAATATAACCTTTAAAATGAAAGAACAGGAAAACTCGTTTATGCTTTAAGTTCTTCTAGTTATTGAAAAAGAGACAAATCCATAAGTAATTCATCATGCTTTATTTCTTCTTCTACTTACTTTTGGGGAAAAAGGGTTTCTATAGCAACCACGTGATTCAAATTGAGATATATAAATACGCATATACTTATATATCTGAAGCTGAACAAATCAATTTATATATGTATATATGTGCATTTATTCTTTCACATATATGTATATATACGAAAGAAAAACTAAGTGTAGAAACTCACAGGAGCTTTCTTTCTCCTGTTCACAGCCCTTTCCTTCTCCCATATACACTAATCTCAAAAATGACAAGCTTTTTTTTTTTTTTTGAGGAAGGTTAGCTCCGAGTTAACTGCTGCCAATCCTATTCTTTTTGCTGAGGAACACTGGCCCTGAGCTAACATCCATGACCATCTTCCTCTGCTTTATACATGGGACGCCTACCACAGCATGGCTTTTGCCAAGGGGTGCCATATCCGCACCCGGGATCCGAACCAGTGAACCCTTGACTGCCGAAAAGCGGAACATGCAAGCTTAACTGTTGCGCCACCGGGCCGGCCCCCATGACAAGCTTTTTTATTTGACAAATATTTCAGATTTTCTTCAACAACAACAAAAATGATAAGACCCAATTATTTAGTTCATTCAGCAGTTAATTTTATTCTCTCTTATTTTATTACAGTATACCCACATTAATTGATTCTTGCTGAAAGGAAGACATGGCCTAAGGTCTGATAGCAGACAACGCAAAACAGGAAGCACAGCCTAGAAACTTAAGCTATAGTGACTCCATCATTGATGCTTATTTTAGTTCTTCCCGGAATAGTGGACCAACAAAGAGCGGGGTACTGGGTAGTTCAGAGCCCTCTTTAAGGATGTTTGTCTAATTTCTGCCTTTACAAATTAATGTGTTCTCATCTTCTAAAATCTCATTTCAAATGCAAATTATCCTAGAAATAAACAAAATGAGATAATTTCCTAAGAAAAAGAGGTCTCTGTTCAAGTTACAGGGAAGGAGAGTAACAAAAATGGAGAAGAGAAGACACCAAAGACAAATTTTTCTCTGGATTTCAATTTGTCAAAGATCAGCCTAATATGCTCATATAATTTATGCAACAAGCCACCTTGCTGATCAGTCAAGTGTTTACTGGTTACTTACTTTATTTCAATCATAATTCTCATCATTAATTCTGTAAAGGGAGCTAAGCAATAGTCTTTGACATGTAGCAGTTCACCAATCAGTGAAGAACCAGATGCACATAGAATCATTCATAATAAAATGTGATAATAACAGACGCAAACACATGAGAATGAGACTTACTATGTACCAGGCATTAATTAAAGTACGTTTATTTACTATCTCCTTTAATTCTCACGATTAAGCTATCTGGTTGATATTAATATTATCTTCATTGTACATATGAGGATAGTGAGGCTGGAGAGATTAAACACATTTTTAAATGTTATACACTTAGGAAAAGTCAGAGCTACGGTTACAGCCCAAGCAGTCTGACTTAAGAACTTCCCCTTAACCATTCCTTCTTAAAACTCTATAGCTATGATATTCGCACAGATGCGATAAGAGTGCAGGGCAGTATAATTATGAATTCTGCCTTGGGGCTCTAGGAAGGCTTTGCGAGAAAGGTTACATGAGAATAAGACCTTTGATGATGAACAAAATCTGTGATAGAACAGAAGAAATGAAAGGATGAATGAATTTCAGGCAAAGAGGTGAGAGGAAGTACTTGCTAGTCAGAGGGAAGTGAGCAACTGGACATGGTCATGCATAACAGGAAGAAAGAAGAGATTGGTGGAAAGAAAACTAGGCAGGAAAGTTGAATTTAATAAAATAAAGGACACTACGTAAAGCTAAGGATTCTTAACTGAAGAATAAGCTGTGGACAACAGGGATCCATTCCAGGTGTTAATGACAGGTGAAATTATTCTGCCCTGAGAGTATCTGGCCAGCCCAGGCATTGCATGTGCATTGCGTTAGTGAAATGGAGATAGCTCTGGTCTTGTGCACTGTTTCACACTTCCTATCCACTGAATTTTGCATTTGAGTGCACACCAGTCATGCTCAGAGGCCTCCTCTGCCCTGCAACTTACCTTCTAGGCCCTTTCTCTTTCATTTTCTGAGCTCATGTGGCAAATATGTGGTGAAGCTGGGGCAGAATCATAAGATTTCTGGGTTCTCTGTTTTCATTTTTTCTACTACGTCACTAATTTTCTCCTCAGTCGGGATTATGTTCTATTTTGCTGTGAATTACCATGCTGACGGATACACCTCTATTGTTCTTTAATTTTCTAAGGTTAAATGCACAGCTCCCTGTGCATGCCAATCTGCATAAGCTGGGAAGTGACGGAGGTAAAGAGGTAAGCTTCAGGAGAAAGAGAAATCCTCCTTTAGAAAATGATTCCCAGTCTGAGTGAACGATAAGGCCACAATAACCCCTGGAAGAACCTGGAACAATTCTGGAAGAACACATTAATAGATATTTTATCTTACTAAATGCGAAACTTCATGGATAGCAGGATGTGATTGATGCTCACACATATAAACCACAGCACCATTGGGTTCATGATCAATAAAACGCTGAGACTCTCAATGCCATGTCTTCAACCCAAATGATCATTATCACTGAGCTTCCTTCAACCACCAAAATTCTCTAGCTAGTGGTTTGCCATCTATTTTCTACTTGTGTTCCATGCCAGTGTTAGGAAAATGTTCTTTCCAGTGAAGTCCAGACAACCAAATATAAATGCTCATCCAGAGGTTCTTTTCCCGCTCAGATTCCATGACACAACTTTATTCAAGTTGCCATTTACCTTCTGTTCAAATCTTCTCCATCTCTTTGCCTGTTTCTTGCTTCTCCAAACCATCTCTCAGTTGAGTCTTTAATCCTTCTCTCACACCAAGATACTGGGAGTCCCAGGCCTATCATTACCAAGGTAACGGATTGGTAAGCCAGATATGCTCAGTGTTACAAGATGAAGATGCTGTCGCTGGATGAGACTCCCTAAAGAGGATCATCAACACCCTTCATTTTACTTCACTTGATAAAACCCCCTATTGCTCATTTAGAATCAATTATTTATGGTAATAAGAGAAAATTGTACTAAAAGAGAATTTTGAAGGTCATTTTGATATATGAAGGGAGTTAACTAGCATAGATTATTCGTAAAAGTTTGTTTCCTGAAGCTGGGCTTGAGGTGTTTTATTGCCTACTTTCATGATGCATATCATGATTCAATCAACCCTGTTAAGAATATGAAAATGAGATAGACTAATATCTGCATTTCTTTGTTACTTGATAATTCAAGGGTATCCAAAAGATTGAAGGGGACTTAAGAGATTTAATATGAACCAGACAGAGATTTAATGTTCTGACAAAAATGGACTGAAATGTATTGATGGGCAGAAGGCTTTGAACTACTTCTCCCTTCAGCTTTGTCATATTCTAAGAAGAGGTTTGTATGTTAGGTCAGTCATATTCATCCTGAAATGTTTTTTACATAATAACTTCTGCGATCTTCAAAATGTATTGAAGAATGTATACAAGAATATTCATATAAAATGTATTTTTGTACAGATATATAGTCTCTTGAAGATTTATGTAAGATCCTCAGATCTATAGTCTCTTTCTTCTCCAATCCTCATATCTTTTCTGATCAAAAGCACATGTCTTATTGTCCTTGCATATAGAGATGTTTTCCTTACAATTTCTAGTAGTTATAATTACAAATATTAATTATAATGATTAACTCTAAGAAACCTTAGTTTGTATAAACACTGTTTGTTCTTTTAAGCCAGTTAAATAGAGCTCTTTACAAATTAATTTTGGCAATGACACCCAGAGGTAGAAAAATATCACATATATAAAACAAACATCCATAGACACACAGACAGACACAAACAGAGACCCGGTAGCTTCTGTTTTACAACAATATAAAACTGACTAGCTTATAAATAGTAGTTGGAAAAAGTTAATTTTACTCACTCAGATGGCTACAGTGTTTAACTATTTGTGGAGAAGATTTTTAAAATCTGTATTTTCCCCTGACAAGTAATCTTATAGAGGTTGTGGCAAGAAAGTCTAAACAGCAGTTTGTATTTTAAAAAGGTCTCTTTCCCTCTTTTTCTTTTTTCTTCAGTCTGGGCAGAATTTTTATTACGTCCCGGGGTGTTCACATTTTAGACATGGTAAGATTTACATCTTCAATGAACAGAGAAAGAAAATGTAAGTTTTTTCCTACGAGTTTTAGTGACTTTTGTATGGCTTTGGCAGACCCAATTAAAATGTACTAGCACCACTCTGTAATTAGTGGAGAGCCCTGTTAAGAATAATTCTCCAGAATTAGGGTTAAATGGGGCCTCTTCAGGGTTAGAAATGATGGCCACTATGGTCATGAAAATGATAAACCCATTGGACCATGACAATTTTGTGCTGGAGGAGATGGCCTTCATCTTAATGCTTTCCATTCCCTGTGAGCCTTAGCAGTCATTATGTGCTGGATGGATGGGCACAGCACTAGGCAATAAACATCCAAGTGAGGAAAGGAAGGGTTCTGTACTAATATTGGTGGCTCTAGGAGCCTCTGCCTTCCTATTTCCCTTTTCCTTCTCACTAGAGACCTTAATAACCCTGATGACTTTTCCCTTTGTGGCAGAGGTGTGTTTTTCAGTTCTTCCCTAGTTAGGGGAAAGCCAAGAAGGATCGAGATCTGTGGTATCTCAGAGGCAGTGAGCAGGTAGCCCAGAGAAATCTTTAAAAAAGTTACAGAATTTAGAATCTTTAGAGATATCAGGCGGTTGTCACATTTTGGCAGCTGTGAATAACAATTCAGAGCCCATTCCAGCTAAACAAACAAAAACAAACTGCAATAGCCAATTAGTTCCCTTCTCTCCTTCCTACTGCATAACATTTTTAAGAAAGATTTGTCCATCGTATGCTCTTGGCTCCCTTGTCGAATATTAGCTGTCCATAAATGTGTGGGTTTACTTCTGGGCTCTCAATTTTGTTCCATTGATCTGTGTATCTGTTTTTGTGCCAGTACCATGCTGTTTTGGTTACTACGGCTTTGTAGTATAATTTGAAATCAGGGAGTGTGATACCTTCAGCTTTGTTCTTTTTTCTCAGGAATCCTTTGGCTATACGGGGTCTTTTGTTGTTCCATATAAATTTTAGAATTCTTTGTTCTATTTCTGTAAAAAATGGTGTTGGAACTTTGATAGGGATTGCGTTGAATCTATAGATTGCTTTAGGAAGTATGGACATTTTAACAATGTTAATTCTTCCAATCCAAGAGCACGGAATATCTTTCCATTTCTTTGTGTCTTCTTCAGTTTCTTTCAACAATGTCTTATAGTTTTCAGTGTACAGGTCTTTCACCTCTTTTGTTAAGTATATTCCTAGGTATTTTATTCTTTTTGTTGCAATTGTAAATGGGATTGTATTCTTAATTTCTCTTTCTGCTACTTCTTTGTTAGTGCGTAGAAATGCAACCGATTTTTGTACGTTGATTTTGTATCCCGCAACTTGACTGTAATCCTTTATTATTTCTAAAAGTTTTTTAGTGGACTCTTTAGGGTTTTCTAGATATAAAATCATGTCGTCTGCAAAGAGTGATAGTTTCACTTCTTCTTTTCAATCTCAACAAAATTGAGAGCCTAGAAGTAAACCCACACATTTATGGACAGCTAATATTCGACAAGGGAGCCAAGAGCATACGATGGACAAATCTTTCTTAAAAATGTTATGCAGTAGGAAGGAGAGAAGGGAACTAATTGGCTATTGCAGTTGGATCCCTTTTATTTCTTTTTCTTGCCTGATTGTTCTGGCTAGGACTTCCAATACTATGTTAAATAAGAGTGGTGACAGTGGGCATCCTTGTCTGGTTCCTGTTCTTAGAGGGATAGCTTTCAGTATTTCTCCATTGAGAATGACATTTGCTGTGGGTTTGTCATATATGGCCTTTATTATGTTGAGGTATTTTCCTTCTATACCCATTTTATTTAGAGTTTTTATCATAAATGGATTCTGTATCTTGTCAAATGCTTTCTCTGCATCTATGGAGATGAACATGTGATTTTTATTCTTCATGTTGTTAATGTGGTGTATCACGTTGATAGATTTGCGGTTGTTGAACCATCCCTGCATCCCCGGAATGAAACCCCACAGCAGACGATGGAGAAAGGAGAGTCTCTCCAATAAATGGTGTTGGGAAAACTGGACAGCCACATGCAAAAGAATGAAAGTAGACCATTCCCTTACACTATGCACAAAAATCAACTCAAAATGGATTAAAGACTTGAATGTAAGACCTGAAACCATAAAACTTCTAGAAGAAAACATGGGCAGTACACTCTATGACATCGGTCTGAGCAGCATATTTTCAAGTCCCATGTCTGACCGGGCAAGGGAAACAAAAGAAAAGATGTACAAATGGGACTACATCAAACTAAAAAGTTTCTGCACAGCAAAGGAAACCATCAACAAAATGAAAAGACAACCCAACAATTGGGAGAAGATATTTGCAAACCACATATCAGATAAGGGGTTAATATCCAAAATATACAAAGAACACATACAGCTCAACAACAAAAAAACCAACAATCCAATTAGAAAATGGGCAAAAGATCTGAACAGAGATTTCTCCAAAGAAAAAATACAGATGGCCAACAGGCATATGAAAAGATGCTCAACATCATTACCTATCAGGGAAATGCAAATCAAAACTACAATGAAATATCACCTCACTCCAGTCAGAATGGCTATAATTAACAAGACAGGAAACAACAAATGTTGGAGAGGGTGTGGCGAGAAGGGAACCCTTGTTTACTGCTGGTGGCAGTGCAAACTGGTGCAGCCACTATGGAAAGTAGTTTGGAGTATCCTCAGAAAATTAAGGATAGATCTACCATATGATCCAGCTATTCCACTGCTGGGTATTTATCCAAAGAACTTGAAAACACAAAGGCATAAAGATACTTGCACCTCTATGTTCATTGCGGCATTATATGTAATAGCCAAGACTTGGAAGCAACCTAGGTGCCCATCAAGGGACGAATGGATAAAGAAGATGTGGTATTTATACACAATGGACTACTACTCAGCCATAAGAAATGATGAAATCCGGCCATTTGTGACAACATGGATGGAACTTGAGGGTATTATGCTGAGTGAAATAAGTCAGAGGGAGAAAGTCAAATACCATATGATCTCACTCATAAGTAGAAGATAAATACGACAAAAAAAAGAAACACATAGCGTTGGAGATTGGACTGGTGGTTACCATTGGGGAAGGGGGGAGCGGGGAGGGCAAAAGGGGTGATTAGGGTCACATGTGAGGGGATGCACTATAATTAGTGTTCGGGTGGTGAACATGATGTAATGTATACAGAATTTGAAATATGATGTACATCTGAAAAAAATAAAAATTTAAAAAAAAAGAAAGAAAGATTTGAATTTCAATTAAGGTGTAATTTCTGATCTCAGTCTCGACTTCTTGATTTTTTCCTGTTACTTTAATTTTGTGTATTGTTATCAGAAAATTTTGGATTACATCACCATGTAGGTGACTATTTTCCTTTCCAGGGTGTCCCAAGAGACTTCTCCAAGATTGGAGTTTGCCTCTACTAGCATGATATGCACAAGGGCACCAGATATTCAGGACATTTATATTTGTCCATTAACTTTTTAGCAACATTATGCCAGGGATTGAACCACATTATCCTATAGAGTCAAAGGATGAAGAACAACAGCAGTAAGTGAAATATTGACACAGAGACCATAGGCCTCTGTTGTATTTTCCCTCTGGCGGTACCACTGGTTTCTGGTTGCAAGGCTATTTCACTCTTCTGGGTCAGGAAATGTGGTCCAGGCATGACCAATCAACTCAGTATTCACAGGTAGAGGTCTCCCATTCTCCTCACTTACAGGAATCTTTTCTTTGTGCTTTTAGCCCAAGAGCCTTTCCTTGGGTGATGATAACAGCTTTGAGTTTCAATCCATCATCCTCAGCTCTCCTTGGACTTGAGGCATGGAGGATCCTTACTTACATTAATAGTCAATTAAAGACTTTATAATTAGTAATCTAATTATCTTTTAAATGTACTTAGTTTATTAATTTTGTTTTGTAAGGTGCACTTGCTGGAATGACACATAAGACAATATTTAATAATTGCTTATTATTTATTAAATCCTGTTTTACACAGTGATGCTTATTGCATATATCTGTATAACTCTAGAAATGCTTACATACTTGAGTTGGAGATGTTACAAAGTTAACATATGCAAAGACAGGCATGTAAGAGAGGCAAAAAAAAAAAAAAAGTACTTAGCCTGAAGGCTTAAGGTCAGAATTGGAGTCCGTTTTCCAGGCAAGCAAAGTTGGAAGGGATGTACATATAACTTTAATCTAATTGCTCCCCCCACTGACTGAATCATGAGAAATGCCCAAGGGGATCTGAAGGAGGTGATCCAGGGGGAATGAGTTTGTTCAAGTCTTGATTGTACGTGCTCTTGTACCTCTTTATGTAAACACCTAATATTAGTTTCTTAGGCTAGGGCACTGTGTGCTTTTCTGGGAACCAGAGAATGTGATTCTGGTTATCTTCTTATCACACTGCAGAAAATTCCACCATGTTCTCTGTGAACAATGTGAGTGTTCAGATTTTTTTTTTCACCTCTCCTTGACACTTTTTACCCTTAATTCACTGAAGTACTGGGATTCAAATGTTGGGAGCTACTAGATATTTAGTTCTCAGAGACGATTCTTTCCTGGATAGGACTTATAAATCAAGCGAATCAAAGACTCATTGTCTTAGAGACAGTACTTAGAAGTGCAAATTAATCATTGCATCTGGTCACAGAGAAGGATAGGAGAGCCCTGAGAGTCTTCGCTGACCAAAGGAGGAGGGGTTTTCAGGGTGAGGCAATGATGAATCTTCTTCAAGGATCCAATCCAGATAAGCCTGAAGTTCACAAAGAGAATTTTCTGGTATGTCTAGAATGAGTAACAAGAAACAAGCTACTGTTAAACATAAATTAATTTTTTTTTCTGGACATTACTGATTCTTTCTTTGGAGTCTTCATTTTTCCCCACATTTAGCATTATAACTAGTTCTCTGGTTTGGGGTAATTCTTTCTTTCTTTCTCTTTCTCTCTTTAGTTTAAGAGCTTTATTAAAGTATAACAACATACAAAATACTTGATAAGTATATAGCTCACTATGTTTGCACAAAATGGAGATGTAATGAATAATACAATTACTAACAAATTGAGAAATTGAACATTATAATCACCTCAAAAGGCCCCTAATATCCCCTCTCAGACACTACTTTTCTAAAGGTAACTATCATTTTGATTTCTCTTTCTATTGATTAGTTTTACCTGCTTTAGAATTTTATATAAATAAAACCAAATAACATGTGGCCTTTTGGGTCTGGTTTCTACTGTTTATGGCTTCTATTCATTTCTGTTGCTCTGTGCAAAGTTCCACAAACTGGAAATCGTTGTACGCATTGAATGAATATACCAAAATTTGCTTATTTATTCTTTTATTTCTAGAAATATCTTGACTTTTTGATTAATCCAATATTTTTTGCTCTTCCTTTTAAATTTCCATCTATTTTGTTCTTACTATGTCATTACCTTTATATTCTTTCACTATTTTTAGAAAGTACTCTGAAGATAATGACGAATCCTTGCTTTTTACCATTTCAGACCACATTAACTCTTTAGAGCATACTAACTCTACTTTTCTCCTCAAGACTTTCATGTTATTGTTGTCATGCGTTTTAATACTACACATAGTTCAATCAATCATGACGTTATTTTCGTTGTTTTTACAGTCAATATTCATAGACAGTTAAATAAGGCATGTCCTTCAGATTAAAAAAAAAAACATTCTTTCTAAAATGTTTCTTCCTTTTTTAGAATAATTTGCTTTTGGCTAAAAATCTCCCTTAGGTTTTTTCAAGCTGCTGGAGGTAAATGGACAAATGGTGTCAATCTTTGCACAGAAGTGGCTTTACTTTATCTTTATTTTCAAAGAGCTTTAGTGGATATAAATTCAAGTTTGATATTTGTTTTCTTTTGGCATTTTAAAGATATAACTTCATTGTCTTTGGGCTTCTCTTATTTCTCTTGGGAATTGGGCTCTCAATGATATTGTTGCTCTTTTTTGGTTAATGCATATTTTTTCCTCTGGCTATTTTTAATATTTTCTCTTTGTCACTTGTTTTCAGCAATTTTATTATGTTGTGCTTTCTTGTGCATTCCTTGGATTTGTCCTTCTTAGGACTTAACTTAGATTCCAGAAACTATAGTTTGGTATTTTTCATCAGTTTAAAAAAAATTTTGGCTGTTATATCTTCAAATATTTCCTTTGCCTAATTTTTCTTTTTCTTTCACTTATGAAACTTCAAGTATGCACATTAACGTTCACCATTCCCCATATCTCTAACCATTTTTTCTCTCTGAAAGAGAAAGTCCAGGTGTGTTATTTTCTTTTGAGATGTTTGTATGTCAATACCAGTAACCACAGATGTTGGCTTCTTGTCCAAAGTGTCTTCTTATCTCTACCTTACCCACTGAATGTGGCTTTGGGTGTTGAAATTGTTAATTTGTGATTAAGATTAACTTCTGGTGTGAATAGACTGAAGATAGCTTGCATTATCTTGAAAACTGGATATTAATCAAGTTTTCTAAAGCTGAGACTGGTAATGAAGAGGAAGGAGCACTTAAAAACATTTGAAAGCTACATTTTTAGATCTGCCCACTGTCTCTCATTTCTGTTTCATTGAATTTATTACCTTAACAAGGTAACATGAATTCCATGTCTGTCTTGCTGTTACTTTTGTAACGGCTCAGCATCCCATCACTTCTTATTTGCTTAGAAAGTAAAGAAAGACAGCAAGAACCACAGTAACTGACAGATTTCTGATCACTAAATATCAAAAATCCCTCATCAGGGGAAAATGAGAACTGATAGGGTTATGATTAAAGTCTGCAAAATAATGATATCAAGTGGAAGACTAGTTCACAAGTAATTCTAGAATATCAGAATTATTAGAATAAGGCAAAAAAAAAACACATGTTAAGACAGAATGAAATGACAATACAATGACATTAATTATCATTTATGTCATGATTTATAGTTTATTAGTCATTTTCAAAGATATTTCAAGGTCACTATGCATTTGGAAAACATACTGTGCTGTTGTTTTTGTGATTCCCATTTTGTAGGTAAGATTTAAGGAAGTCTGTAACTTATTCAAACATACACAACTAGCAAGTGGCAAAGCTAGAATTAAAACTTAACTCTCTGATTTTAATTCTTAATATTTGCTATTTCCAGAGGGTAATAAAAACATAGAGTTTGTTACTCTAAGTGGTGGTGTTGTCTCAAAATATGAATAAGCTCAAAGATAATGTCTTAGAAAAATATAATAATAAAAGTTTGATTAAAAACATGGTTTGGATATATCCCTAAACTTGTGGAGGACGATCATTGACCTCCATAAACCATTCCTTTAAAGGATATGACAAGCTATACATCTGAAACAGTCAATATATTTTAAAGTTTTTGAATTCATGTTTTTATTTATATACATTAAAATACTTTTAGAGTCCAGTTCTATGAGTTTAGAATAATTGTAGACAATCATGTAACTTTGACCAAAATCAACAGACAGAATGATTCCATCATTTCCTTGTGCTGTTCCTTTGTAATCAATCCCTCTCCTATCCCAAACCCTCACAATCACTCATTTGCATTCTGTTTCTCTAACTTTAGCTTTCCGTAATGTCATAGCAATAAAATAATAGAGTATGTAACCTATGTGGTCCAGCCCCTCTCACTGAGCATAATGCACTTGAGACTCATACATGTCATTCTGTGAACCAAAAGCTCATTCTTGTTTATTGCTGTGAAGCATTTTCATTATATGGTTTAACACAGTTTGTTTATTCACTTACTAGTTGAAGGATTTTTAGGTTGTTTACTTTTTCTTTTGATTGAGAATAAATCTGCTATAAATATTTGTATACACGTTTTCTTGGGAGCACAGTTTTCATACCCCTTGAGTACACATCTGGAAGTTGTGTTCTAGTTGCTCTGTATTCTATTGACACTTGATTTTGTCAATTTTTCCCTCCTATTCTAACAGGTGCATGGTGCTATCTCACTGTGGTTTTAATTTGCATTTCCCTTTGACTAATGATGTTGTATATTTTTTCAAATATTTATTTACCATTTGTATGTCTTCTTTCATGAAGTGTCTGTGCAAATCATTTGCTCATTTTTCTTGAGGTAGAGGGATTTCTTGGCTTTTTTTTTTTCCCGAGGAAGATTCACCCTGAGCTAACATCTGTGCCAATCTTCCTCTATTTTGTATGTGGGTCACCATCACAGCATGGCCACCAGCAAGTGGTCTATGCCTGCACCCAGAAACCAAACCTGGGCTACCAAAGCAGAGTGCACTGAACTTAACCACTAGGCCATGGGGCTGGCCACCAGAACTATTTATTGAAAAGACTATTTATTCTCCACTTACTTGCTTTTGCACAATTTGTCAAAAATCAATTGACCTCAGGTGTGCAGGTCTGTTCTTAGGTTCTCTATTCAACTCTATTGGTCTATGAGTCTCTTCTTCCACCAGTACCACGTGATCTTGAATAATGCACCATTACAATGAGTTTTGAAATCAGGTAGTGTGAGTCCTTCAACTTCATCATTTTCCAAAATTGTTTGTCTATTCCAATTCTTTTGCTTTTTCACGTAAACTTTAGAATTATCTTTTCAATGTTTACAAAAATATCTACTGGGATTCGGGTTGGGATTATATTAATTATATAGATTAATTTGTGGATAATTGATTTCTTAACAACATTGAATTTTCCAATCCATGACTGCAATTTATTTCTCCATCTTATGTGTCTTCTTTATTTGCTTTCATTAGTGATTTGTTTTTAATATACTGATCCAGCACATATTTTATTAGATATAAAACTATGTATTTTTGGTTTAAGTTGTAAATGGTACTATTTGTTTTAATTTTGATTTTCATTTTTTGGTTGCAGGCAAATGGAAATACAAGGGACTTTTGTATATTGACTACAATTGTATCCAGTGACCTTGCTAAATTCACTTAGTAGTTCTAGAAGCTTTTATTGTAGATTCCTTGGGGTTGATTATGTAGATAAATATATAGTTGTACATAGAAAGAGTTTTTTTTTCTTTCTTTTTATCCCCTTGATTTTTATTTTTCTTCCCTTATTCCACTGGCTAGGACTCCCAGTATGATGTTAAATATTTCTAATTTCTTCAGCATCATATTTTTTTCAAATCTAAAATTTCTATCTGATTCGTTTTCTATACTTTATATTTCTCTGCTGAGAACTTGTATCTTTCCATTAATTTTAAGTATGTTTGTCTTTATCACATGGAGTAAACTTATAACAGATGCTTAATATCTTTGTCTGAATTTCAGGGTAGGGTTCGTATCTGTTGATTATCTTTTCCCTTGAGAATTGATTACATTCTCTTGGTTGTACGTTGAATAATTTTAGACTGCATCTTGGACATCTTTGATGTTGTGTTGTTTACACTCTGCATTCTGTTAAAAATCTCTGGAGCATATTGATTTTTGTTAGCTTGTCTTTTTGTTTTAACAGATTGTCAATCCAGTTAGCATCAGACATGTAATTTCTCTTGCCGTCTTGGCAATGCTTTCAATGTCAGTTCAGTTTTCAAAGACCTTAATATGCCACATCACATTTGTCCTTCAAATGTACCACTCAGAGGTTAGTCTGAGACTTGGATGGTGTTTTAAATTGTATTTCAGTGACACTTCTTGGGGTCCATTCCACATATGCAGAACTTAGTAGTGAGCCCTGACTTTGTTCCCTTCTCCAGCTCTCCTGTTTGCAGAGATACACCCCAACCACCTCCAACACACAAACACACACACACACACACACACACACACACACACACACACACACAGTCTCATGCTGCTTCCAGATAATCCCAGAATTGAGATTACTTTGGGGCAGGAAGAAAAACAAGAAGAGAGAGAAAGAGGAAAAAAGCCAACAGAGATTCTATCATTCTCTTTGATTATGGAAACTCCTTTTATCAATTTCATTAAAAAAAAGTCACCTGTTGGAGTTTCAGTACCCAGAACAGCCACCATACAGTTCTGTAATTGTGAACTACATTCAGCTCAAAAGCACAAGAGCAAAGAGCAGGAAAAAGTAGAAACCCCCATCTCTAAGTGTTTCCCCTGCAAATTGTGTCTCCTCTCCACTATCTGCCTCTTTCTGTTTACTTTTAAGAGCTCTTAGGTAAATATTTGTTGTATTTTACCCAGCGTGTTTAATGGTAATCTGTGGGAAAGATAGACTGTAGTGAGCTTAATCTAACTTGACAGAAACCAAAATTTCCAGGATGTAGTCAATAATCTTTATTATCTTTATGTTTTTATGTAGGTATATCCCTACATAAGAAGGTTGCTTGTTGATTGTTAAAACATGAAACCAATACATCCAACAGAGAGCTTCTTGGTTTGGCATCAGTGTTCACACTTTGGAGAACTGTGTTCTTTTTGAAAGTCCAACACTCTGACAAAGATGATGAATACCTCAGTGGTGACTGAATTTATTCTGCTGGGCATCCCACACACAGAGAATCTGGAGGCCATACTCTTTGTCCTGTTTTTGGTCTTCTACTTCTTCACTCTTGTGGGGAACCTGCTCATCCTATTGGCAATTGCCTCCTCCACTCGGCTTCACACCCCCATGTACTTCTTCCTGTGTAAACTGTCTGTGTGTGACATATTTTTCCCTTCTGTAAGTTCCCCCAAGATGCTCTTCTACCTCTCGGGAAGCAGCCGAGCCATCTCTTATGCAGGCTGCGTGTCTCAGCTCTTCTTCTACCATTTCCTGGGCTGTACCGAGTGTTTTCTGTACACAGTGATGGCCTATGACCGCTTTGTTGCCATATGTTACCCTCTACGCTACATAATAATCATGAGGCACAGACTATGTGCCATACTGGCCATTGGGACTTCATTTTTTGGCTGTATTCAGGCCACCTTTCTAACCACTCTTACCTTCCAATTGCCCTACTGTGGTCCCAATGAGGTGGACTATTACTTCTGTGATATCCCAGTGATGCTGAAGCTGGCTTGTGCAGACACCTCAGCCCTGGAGATTGTGGGGTTCATCAGTGTGGGCCTCATGCCCCTCAGCTGCTTCCTTCTCATCCTCACCTCCTATAGCTGCATTGTTTGTTCCATTCTTCAAATTCAGTCTACCGAAGGACGACGCAGTGCCTTCTCCACCTGCAGTGCCCATCTCACTGCCATCCTCCTCTCTTTTATGCCAGTGGTCCTCATCTACCTACAGCCCACGCCCAAACCTTGGCTTAATGCAACTGTTCAGGTTCTGAATAACCTGGTCACACCCATGCTGAATCCCTTGATCTACAGCCTGAGAAATAAGGAAGTGAAATATTCTCTGAGGAAAGTGCTACAGCAAGTGGCCTTCCTTCCTGAGAAGTCATAGATATCAGTAGCTACAGGGATCCAGGCAAAGTTCAAGCCACTATTGTTCCATGGCTTTGAATTCTCTACTTACCAAAAGGCTGTTACTTTAGTGCTCTCCTCCTAACATTCACTTCTTCTTCTACCTAATGAGCTTGTCAGAGAAACGTGCTATTCCAATTCAGGCAGCAATTTGAAGTAAAGAAAAGACAGTAAGAAAGAGTTGAAGGGGAAAGAAGAGGATGATGGGAAGGAAAGGGGGTGATGAGAGGAGAAGGAGGTGATGGGAGGGGAATGGGCAGCAGCGGAGGAATATCATCCCTCCTCTTGGTTCTTTCCTGGATTTGAGTTCAGTCAGGGACTCTGACAAACTGACCCAGCCACAACATTGTGTTTGGGGCCTCATGTCAAGATGATGAGATGGTGCATGGTTTTGAAGGAGAGAACCTTTTTCCTAATGACTTCTGTTAAGCTCTGTGACTTTTATTTTCTCTACCAGAAATGCTCCTTCCAGAGTCTTCAGACGGACAAATTCATTCTTATCATTAAAGACCAAGTTAAGACATAATTTTCCATGTGAAACCTCCCTTATCCTAAGCAAGTCAGGTTCCCATTTCTCTGTTTTGAATCAAACCTTACAAAGTCATCCCCCCATTGTGTTAGAATCAGTTTTCACAAAGCATTTTCCAAGAGAAAAGGTAAAGAAGGTTTAGTGGGGGTAAGCACAAAAAAAAAAAGAGTCAGGTGAGAACTGACAGCACAAAATTGGCAGTTCATTTGTGGAGCGGATGAAGTTCTGAATCACAGATGAGTTTTTGTTGTGGCTAATGAAGCAGAACCTCAGTATCCTTATATCTGTCAGTTACTTTGTCCCTAATTATCTCAAGAGTCTTGAGGACAGATTCAACTTCTGGATCTTGGAATGAAGCTTTAATGCTAGTCACAGCCCTTGTCTTTTAAAGAGCTTTTATCAAATAGAAGAAACATGGCAGCAGTCATGTTTTCTATTCACTTAATAAATAAATATTTAAGGAGCCCTCACTTGGGCCAAGTGTAGTGCAGGGAAGTAGGCAGGGAAATAGAGCAACAGTCAGTTCTGTGCAGTAAGTGAACTGCTATAGACATTCAACAGATACCCAGGAGACCAAGGCCTTTTTAGTGAATCGCCTCTTCACCTAGTTACTTAAACTTTGGTCCAGGGAAAAATGAATTGTTTGAAGATGAGGAAACCTCCACTAAGAAAGCTTTAAATTGGGGTCAGCTGGTGGCGTAGTGGTTAAGTTCTCGTGCTCTGCATCAATGGCCATTGTTTGCAGGTTTGGATCCCGGGCATGGACCTAGAACCGCTTGTCAGGCCATGCGCTGGCAGCATGCCACATAAAATAGAGGAAGATTCGCATAAACCTTGGCTCAGTGACAATCTTCCTTACACAAAAAGAGGACGATTGGCACAGATGTTAGCTCAGGGCCAATCTTCCTCACAAAAAAAAGAAGAAACTTTAAATCACCATTTAGAAAAAGAAAAGCAGGCCATTTAGTAGTAGGAAGACAAATTCATCTTAATTTTTTCTCTGTCACTTACTAGTTGTGAGCATCATTTTTTTTTGTAGCATGGAGATAACACCTTTCTTGCAAGTGCTGTTGTACAGATTAAGTAACATGAAAGCAAAGTACTCGTCTGCCCCTTATTGTAAGTACTTCCAAAACTTATAACTTTTTTCCTCTTCTTTTTGATATTTCCATAGCTTAGTCTCCCACTTCACTAAATTCTTTGATGCTCAAATGCCACAACCACAGAGAGGACTTCTGTAGCTATAATATTAAAATACTCTCCTACCTCATCACAGATATTTTTATCTGTCTCCAAAACTGAAACATAACCTCCGTAAAGGTGAGAATTTTTCTCATCCTGTTTCTTACAATACCTCCAGAGCCTAAAGCAGTGCCTTTTATATGGAATGCCCTGAAGAAACATGAATTTCTGAATTCACACTTTGTCTTGTTTCTTATGACCAAGATGATTCCCCTTTACCCACTTCCTTTTAGACACTAAATTCCTATTTTATTTCTCTAGACTGGAATGTTTGTCTTTATTTCAAACTGGGAATTTTCCAAGAACTAGAATTCTGTCTCCTGCATGAGGATTCTAATGGACTAGACTCCTGACCCTTTTCTCCAGACTTTGATGTTCTCCATTACTTTTACTCTCAGCCTTGACACTGAGTCTTGCTTAATTACATCTCGGGAGACAAACTCTTCTTGCCCTGTTGCCACCCTCTTCTCAGACATCCACTTGGAAGCTATCTCTGTCATTGATCATCTACCTCTTTGAAATGTCTTTAGGTACTTGCCCCTAAGATTATCTAAATACCTGCTCCAACCTAATAGATTACTCTTAGCCTTTCACTAAGTTTTCCAGCTATTTGTAGCCCTTATTCTGCCAGCCACAGAAGTATTTAACACAGCTTGTTAAATGAGGCACATTGAGCTCTAAAAATAATATGCAAAATAGAATAATGGCATAACTGTGAGTATTATAACCAGTTCTGTAAATGAAAGGGAAAATAAGTTACATTGTTTAGTTTCTGAGTAGGCACCAAGAAGTTCTCTTTAAGAACCTTATATACATTATTTTTTGAAAACCTCACATTAACACCTCAAAATATATAGCATAATGCACATTTTTTCAGATGTGGAAACTACATTGCATGATGGGTAAGTATCATCCCTAACATCACATTAAATCAGAGGAACCGTAATTGAAACAGGATCTCTCTCATTCCAAATTTAAGATTGTCCTCATACATTTTACGGATTCTTTCTCAAACACTAGCGCAGAAACAAAATCAAGTTGAGGCCAGAAAGAATTATATAAACTTTTCCCATGACACTTTGTTTCTGTAGTTCATGAGGTCAGGTTTCTTAAGGGTTTGCAAAGTGAATAGACAGTATAGCTATCAAAATAAAAGTATAGGATTGCTTGGAATTCACATCTAAGTCTTAGTTGATCAACACATGTAAGGTACATATAATTTCATACTTAGGTAATTTTAAAAGTAAGTAACTTTTTAAATACTTGCTGTAAGCTGGCTGACATATTAAACATTCCACTTGATTTTTCTCATTTAATTCTCATAAATACTCCATGGAGTGAGAATTATTACTATGCAAAATTTAAAAATCAGAACACTGTAATTTAGGAAGTTAATTTAAAAAAACTCACCAGTGGTCAAAATTAGGAGGAGTAAAAACAGTTGTCGTACCCAAGTATGTCTATTAATAGTGTCAACCACACTCTACAATGTCCTTTACACTATAATGGCTTTCAGATAAGCTGGAATGGGAAGATCATCTTCTTCTGCTGCTGTTTCTTTGAAGATTAAAAGAAGTCCAATGTTCACTGTTAAAAGGAACAAATCTTTTGTAAAAACCTAAAAGACAAAATTAGGATGCAACAAATACAATCATTAAATACAATGCATCAAAGATGTCATATGGCACTTGAATGGCCATAATGTCAATGATGTCACATAAGAATCAAAAGGAAAAAGAAGTATCCATTCATGAAGGAATAACTGCTACAGAACTTGCTCACTCTGTATACTACTAGAAAATTGGCATTATATATATATATATATATTTGAATCATATGTGAATTATATATATAGAATTATATATGTGTATTTTCTATATAATCATATATGTATATATTTCAATACTTTTAATATACTAAAAAGAATCAAGGAAGTGCAGGACTGTGATGCATGAGAGAAGAAAACATGATTAGATGAGCCTTGTGCTTTCTCTGGCTTTCTCCTTTGAGGTAACTTCTGGACTTTGGCACAAGAAAGATGATTTCAAAACTGGCATGGAAGTCTTGCTGAATTAATGAGATGGAAGTTAGAGTTCAGGATTGTCAAAGTGGCAAGAATTTGTGGAGCAGAGCACTAGAGAGAAGGGAGCTATTCAGAAAAAGTGTTCCAGTAATTGCACGGGGTCCTATTGAAGAGAATGGCAAAATACTAATTTGCAAATGTATAGAGTGAAATTCTACAAGGCTAGGCAGGGAAAATCATCAATTATAACAAGCAGAGAGCTGTAAGTATAAATATTCAGTAGTCACTAAGAGCTGAAAATCATTTGAGTTATGACCTTCCCAAGCAGAAAAGATAATGGGACATTCAATAGAGATCCAAGAAGGCCACACTTAGGTGTGTAGGGCTAAATTAACCTTACTGTAAAGCTACTGTAGACACAGAATAAAGATGTCTGAAAACAAGGCACTGATTGATCAAGCTGATCCAGAAGTAACATAACTGCCTGCCAAAACAAGATCCAGCTCTCTAAAGAAACATATCAAAATACAGCACTCCTTGGAGTGTTAGAGCTGAGAATACTTTGATATTTCCACCATACAGAGCATAAAACCTTTGTGTTACCAAGGGCCTTGAGTAGGGTATTTATGAAGTTTTTGTCTCAATAGTGGAGCAAAACTACCATAGAAGCAAGGCTGATCAGGTCCCACTCAAAAGAGCTTAAAAGCAATCCTCAAAAAGAACCAAACATTTCCAAATAACTACATTGTAGCAACAAAAATTTCCAGATATATAAAAAGTAGAAATACAAGGTCCATAATTAGGATAAAAATCAGTCAATATCCTAAGACCCACAAAAGTCACAAATGATGGAATTAGTAGACAAGGACATTAAACAGTTATTTTTGAGTATATTTCATATAGTCAAAAGTAAAGGAAATCATAAGCATTGCGAGAGATAGAGAAGATGAAAAATCACCTAAATCAAAATTTTAAATATAGTGTCTTATATAAAAACTTGGCTGGATTTGAGCAATAGCAAATTAGACAATGCAGAAAATTTGTAAACTCTAACATGTAGCAATGGAAATAACCTAAACGAAATACATACCGAAGAACAACTGAAAAACAACATGAGCAGGGCATCAGTGATGTGAGGGACAATTTCAAGCAAACTAATATAAGTATATTGGAGCCTCCAAAGGAAAGGAGAGAAGGAGAGAAGAGAAAAAATAATCAAAGGAACAATGGCCGAGCCAGCCCTGATGTCCTAGTGGTTAAAGTTTGGCACTCACTCCTTCAGCACCTGGGTTCGCTTCCTGGTCACAAAATCACTGTGCTGTGGCAGTGGCTCACACAGAAGAATTAAAACGACTTACAACTAGGATATACAACTATATATTGGGACTTTGGGGAGGGGCAAAAAAAAAGAGGACTATTGGCAACAAATGTTAGCTCAGGGCAAATCATTCCCTGGGAAAAAAAAAAGGGATAATGACCCAAATATTTCAAAATATGATGGCAACTATAAAACAGAGGAACCAAGAGTTCAACAACAATTAATCCGGGAAATAACCAAATATTTGGAAACAAACATGATTTAAAAGACAAATTAACAGAAAATAAAAAGTATTTTGAGCTGAATAAAATGAAACAAAATGTATAAAAATGCATGCGGTGCACCTCAAGCAGTATTTAGAATGAAACGACAGCACTAAAATTACTATATTATAAAAGAAAAAAGATCTTAAAGGAATTGCCTCAGGTGCAAGAGAAGAGTGTATTAAAACAAACATAAGCAGGAAAAATTAAACAATAAAGATAGGAGCAGAAATCAATGAAACAGAAAACAGAAAAACAATAAAGATGGTCAATGAAGCCAAAAATGGTCCTGTAAGAAATGGATACAATTAATAAACCTTTAGCAAAACTAATCAGGACAAAAAAAGACAGAAAACTTCAGGCCCAAATTGCTCCTAAGTTGAGTTTTCATTAAGAAAGAATTAATACCAATTCTACATAAACTGTTCCCAAATAATAAAAGAGTAAGTCCCCAACTTATTATATGAGGTTAGCATTGTCCTGAAACAAAAACTAGACAAAGATATTAGAAGAAAATAAAACTACAGAAAAATATGTATCATTTATTTAGATGCAAGACTGCATAACAAAATTTTAGTAATCAAATACAAAGATATATTAAAAAACTAATACATCCATATCAACTGGGATTTATACAGGAATGTAAGATTGATTTAACAATAAAAAACTCAGTCAATGTAATTCACCACATAAACAGACTGAAAAAGAAAAATCCGCATGATCATCTGAACAGATGCAGAGAAAGCATTTTACAAAAGCCAATTTTCTTGATGAAAATTCTCAGGAAATCAGGAATGATGAACATTCCTTTACCTGTAAAAAAGCATCTACTAAGATCCATGGCTAAGGTCATACTTAATGGTGAAACATTGAATATTTCCTGGGTCAATTTTGGATTTATTATCCCTCAGTTTCAACTTCAGCATTTTTTGCTTGCTCTGTAATAATGAAGCTAAACATTGTAAAATATTTCTTTTGTCCTCCGTTAAGGTGTTAAGTCTTGTCAATAGCATGCACTTGATGAGGAAGAGGGTTTTTTTAATTCCTAGTTTCTGGTTTCACTCTTGCCAGAATCTTACAGAACACACTGTTTCCCCCTATTGTTTGCCCTCTCATGGTTTTTCCAGTACCAGGTTTCTGCAGGGTGGAACGTTTTCCAGCATTCTCCACCACTCACTTTCTCCAGCACTTAACTGAGGCAGTGTAGCATTGCTGGGAGTTTCAGAAAAAAACTGCATCCCAACCCAGAATCCCAACCCAGATCACTGTTCCCCACACCTTCCCTTCAGCTTAGGCACATGCAGGCATTCTGGGGCTCCCACATAGCAGACCATCTAGCAAGCTGCGTTTTTAGTCTTTATCTCATGCAGCCAGCCCAGGATCACTCCAGCCCAAGATGGACATGAAATTGCACTGGACTCAGCCCAGGCAGGGGGAGGATTCTTCCTCGAGTGTTCTATAGCACCCTAGATAGAATATTGCTCCCTATATCTACTACTCCTATATTCTTTAGAAATCTCTTAAATTCTCAAGACCTAAAATCCTGTTACTATAATTCTCCATTAAAAACACTTACATTAGGGGCCAGCCCTGTGGTCGACTGGCTAAGTTTGTGCACTCTGCTTTGGAGGCCCAAGGTTTTGCCAGTTCGGATCCTGGGTGCGGACATGGCACCGCTCATCAAGCCACGCTGAGGTGGCATCCCACATGCCACAACTAGAAGGAGCCACAGCTAAAAATATACAACTATGTACCGGGGGTCTTTGGGGAGAAAAAGGAAAAATAAAATCTTAAAAAAAAAAAACTTACATTAAACCTTCCCTGTTCAAATCAGTGCATGGTTTCCATCTCTCGACTAATACATTTCCCACCTAATATCAAGAACAATGCTGAGATGTTAGCTCTCGCTACTTCTATTCAATATTATGCTGAAGTTTTGGCCAGAGTAAAAAAGTCAAGGAAAAGAAATAAAAAACATCCATGTGGTCTTTGGGCTGGCTCAGTGGTGTAGTGGTTAAGTTCACGTGCTCCACTTCAGCAGCCCAGGGTTTGTGGGTTTGGATCTCAGGCACCGGCCTTCACACCACTCATTAAGCCATGCTGTGGCAGTGTCCCACATATAAGGTAGAGGGAGATTAGCAGCATAGATGTTAGCTCAGATTCAATCCTCCTCACCAAAACAACAAAAGAAGAAGAAGAAGAAAGAAAGAAAGAATGGTCTTTATTTGCAGATGATATGACCATTTATATGGACATCCTATGAAATCTACCAAGAAGTTACTAAAAATAAAAAGCATATTTGTCAAGATTTCAGTTGTCTTATGTATATAACAACTATACCATAAAACGTAGGAGTGTGTGTGTGTGGTGGAGATAGGCCTATAATGTTTTAATATTCCTATATTATGTGAGGTAGTACATTACCAATTCTAAGTGGAGTGTGAATATTTAAGGATGGATATCATCCTGCTAATATTAAGGGCAAAAGTTTGCTCGTGCCCCTTTGCAGTCAATCTCCAAACACCCCCACCCAGGTAACAATGAATCTGCTTTCTTTCACTACATATTTGTTTTGCCTTTTCTAAGATTTTCTATGAATGAGATTTATAATGTAAACTCTTTGGTGTCTGGATTCTTTCACTTAGCATAATGCTTTTGACATTAATCCATATTTTTGTGCATATATGAAGTCCCTTCCTTTTTATTGTTGGTTAATCATGAATATAACACAATTTGTTTATCCATTCACTTATTGAGGGATATTTCAATTGTTTCCAGCTCTTTTACTATTCTGAATAAAACCACCATACACATTCACATACAAGTCTTTGTGTAGACACATATTTTTCATCTTTCTTGAGTAAATATATAGAAGTGACATTGTTGTGTCTTATGTAAATGTTTACTTAACTTTATAAGAAGTAGCCTAACTATTTTCCAAAGTGGTCGTGACGTTTTACATTTCCACTGGCAATGCATGAGATTTGCATTTGTGTGCAATCAGGTAGAATTATTAATCTAAAGTGATTAACATAATGTTTTGCATAATATAGGTGCTCAAAATGTTAGTATGATTTTTGATAATAGCATATTTTAATATATGTGTATAATACATTATTTTATACTTCTACTGTATGTAAGGGTTAAAAAAATGAGCAAAGTTCTGTTTCTTGTCATAATACTATGTCTTTTTCATCTGTGTGACAATCCTCATCCAAACCTACTAAAACGCTAAAAATGTAAACACTGTTCCACAGAAAAAAAAGAAAAAAATTAGTGTTGGAATTAGCTTATATAAACATCAGCATGAGTTTGAGTCTCAGCCAAAATTTACCAACTATAAAGAATTTTTTTTAACTTTTTATTAAGATTATGATAGTTTACAACCTTGTGAAATTTCAGTAGTACATTATTATTAGTCATGTTGTAGGTGCACCACTTCACCCTTTGTGCCCTCCCCTCACCCCCCCTTTCCCCTGGTAACCACCAATCAGTTCTCTTTGTCTATACGTTTAACTTCCACCTATGAGTGGAGTCATACAGAGTTCGTCTTTCTCTATCTGGCTTATTTCACTTAACGTAATATCCTCAAGGTCCATCCATGTTGTTGTGAATGAGATGATTTTATCCTTTTTTATGGCTAGGTAGTATTCCATTGTATATATATATATATATGCCATATCTTCTTTATCCAATCATCAATTGATGGGCACTTAGGTTGCTTTCATGTCTTGGCTCATGTAAATAATGCTGCAATGAACATAGGGGTGCATGGGACTTTCGGAATTGCTGATTCCAAATTCTTTGGATAGATACCCAGTAGTGGGATGGCTGGGTCATATGGTATTTCTATTTTTAATTTTTTGAGAAATTCCATACTGTTTTCTATAGTGGCTGCACCAGTTTGCATTCCCACCAACAGTGTATGAGGGTTCCTTTTTCTCCACAGCCTCTCCAACATTTGTCACTCTTGGTTTTGGCTATTTTTGCCATTCTAACAGGTATAAGGTGATATCTTAGTGTAGTTTTGATTTGCATTTCCCTGATGATTAGTGAAGATGAGTGTCTTTTCATGTGTCTATTGGCCATCTATATGTCTTCTTTGGAGAAATGTCTGTTCATGTCCCATGCCCATTTTTTGATTGGGTTGTTTGATTTTTTGTTGTTGAGTGTGTGAGTTCTTTATATATTATGGAGATTAACCCTTTGTCGGATAAATAACTTGCAAATATTTTTTTCCCAACTAGTGGGTTGTTTTTTTGTTCCAATCTTGTTTTCCCTTGCCTTGAAGAAGCTCAAGAAAGAGAATTTTGATAGAAATCTTTGGTATCAAAAGAAGAAGAAAGGGAGGGGTAACCCACAAGATCGAGTCCCCAGTTTGCTACGATAAAGGCCTCAGGAAAGTAGGAGAAGTGACAATGATATTGTTAATAATTTCTGCCAGGAATCAGAGTTTTGTCAAAGCAATTTAGCACCAAGGAAAAACATAAGATTAAATGCTAAATTAGATGGAAGACAAATTAGATAACTGTGTTTAAATTTAACTGTGTTTAAAAATTGATAAACTAAAGATATCATCAAGGGAGTGCTTGAGACACCCAAAAAAGAGAAAGCAAATTTTTTTATTATAATATAAACTAGTAGCCTAACACTTCCAGATCACTGCACATGTGCAAAGTTCTGTCATAAACACTTTGCATTCATGGTTTGTTTAATTCTTACAGTAATTTTATTATGTAGGGATGCCCCTCATGTTATAGATATGAAAGCTGAAGCTGATAAATTCAGTTTTGTGCTAAGAGTTACGCTTCTAGTTCAGGATAGAGCGGCTATTTGCTGCCAAATTTATCTTGTTCCAAAAAAGTGTTCTCTACACTACTACTGGGATGGCAAACATGTACTGTGTATGGTATGTAACGTTGATAACACATATACACACGTGCTTTGTAGGTTGATTCCAAAATGACACTTGAACAATTAGTACATATAGAGTATCACCATTTTGGTAAGTCTCAGTAAAAGGTCCTTGTTTCTTAAAATTACTACCATGATATTCTTTACATGAGATACAAATTTAAAGCAACTTTTGCTGCCATCTACCTTATGCTATAAGAACTCTCTAAATTAAGTAATAACTGAGAAAATAACTGGTTAATTAATCTCCAAGGTCCTCATTCACATGTCATGCTAGAGATCACACTCTCCCTAGGCTTATTATGATATCTGAGTATTTTACCTCTTAATTTTTGTGCCCCTTTGAGATTTTTGTAATGAGACAAAGTGGATGGGATTACCCGGGGAATTGGGTGAAGCAATTTGAGGGTCTTTGTTAAAATGATGTGGTGTTAGATTCTCTCTGGTGATATTCCAAGGCAAAGCTGACCATCAGTGTAACATGTACACATAACACAAACACACACAGAGTTTAACTGACATACACACAAGTAAACACATATGCCACTCTCATCGATTTCTCTAGCACCTCCAAGATAAAACTGCTTCCTCCTAAGCCACTACATTGAAAAGGAGAAGCAAAGTCTTGTAGCATTTACCTCTGTCATGAGTGTTAGTAATAAAAATGTCTTACACAAGTTTCACCTAGCCTTTATTGACTCTGACAAAATGCAACAGTGAAAACAGATTTCTTGATACCAGCGCTCCAAATGCTGCATGTTTTGAGTGTGTAATATCACTGGCAAAGAAGCTTCAGCGATATCTTCCAATCACATTTCTGTCAGGCATTCTCGGCACTCAGAGCAGTCTTTGCCTAGCACACGATGAAGGGTAGAATTAATAATGAGGAAGTTAACCTGAGCAACAGAGCAAGGGTAAATTATTTCAGCCTCAGAATGAATTTCAAGAAAAAATACAGAAGGATAAATTTATGAAATCGGGCAACACATTCATCTTATACAGGACCTCATTTTATTATACTTCATCGAATATCTCAGATATTGCGTTTTTTACAAATTAATGGTTTGTGGCAACTCTGTGTTGAACAAGTCTACCGACACCGTTTTTCCAATAGCATTTATTCACTTCGTGTCTCTGTGTCACAGTGTAGTAATTCATGTTTTATTATTATGATATTTGTTATGGTGGTCTGTGGTTATTGATCTTTATTTTATTACTTTAATTGTTTTTTGGGCATCTCTGACTAAATCCATGTAAGGTGTCTCTCTCCCTCTCCTCAGGCATCCCTATTTCCTGAGATGCAAGAATATTAAAATTAGGCCAATTAATAATCCTACAATGGCCTCTAAGTGAAAAGGAAGAGTCACATGTCTGTCACTTTAAACCTAAGCTATAAATGATTAAGCTTAGTGAGCAAGGTGTACCCAAAGCTGAGATAGGCTGAAAGCTAGAACTCTCGTGCCAAACAGTTAGCCAAATTGTGAATGCAAAATGCAAGTTCTTGAAAGAATTAAAAGTGCTACTCCAGTGAAGACAAGAATGATAAGAAAGCAAAACACCCTTGTTGCTGATATGGAGAAAGTTTTAGTAATCTAGGTAGAATATCAAACCAGCTACAACATTCCCTCAGATCAAGGCCCTAACTCTCTTCAATTCTGTGAAGGCCAAGAGAGATGAGGAAGCTGCAGAAGAAAAGTTTGAAGCTAACAGAGGTTGATTCATGTGGTTTAAGAAAAGAAGCCATCTCCATAACGTAAACGTGTAAGGTGAAGCAACAAGTACTAACATAGTAGCTGAAGCAAGTACAGATCTACACTTATACACACCCCAGTAACATTCACATGCTTACAGATTGTTTCATGCATTGCCATAATATCCAGCAAAATATTGCACCAATCACAGGGCACATGTTACAGGAAAAGAATTAGAGTGATGGGTACATAGCCATGGAATTGCCATGTCCATGCCTAGAAGTAGCTGGTGTGATAGCCCAGTGACTAGAGGTATCAGGACACTACACCTGAGGACTTTCCTCTTTAAAGATACATGTGAGGTTACAGAAGACTCATGGACACAGATATTATCTTGGAGAATTGCCATGATGTAAGGGGGTTTGAGGAAAGACTGAGCAACATAAAAGATTAAGACGTTTTTCCCCAAGAGAAACTGTAAAAGATTTGTTTAAATCAGAGGTCAGCAAATTTTTTCTGTAAAGGGCCAAATAGTAAATATTTTACACTTTGTGGGCCATTAAATCTATGTTGCAATTACTCAACCCTTCCATTGTAGTGGGGAAGCAGCCAAGTGCAACATGTTAAGGAATGGGTGTGTCTGCTCAATAAAACTGTGTTTACAAAAATGGATGGCAGACCAGTAGTAGGCTGATTCCTGATCCAAATGACTGGGCAAAAGTTCAAATCGAGTTCCATTAAATGTACTAATTTTTTTTTTTTTTGAGCTAAGCAACACATGGAAACTCTCGAGAATGGTCAGATCAATTATAAAGAATATAGTAATTCCCACTCTCCACATATGAATTATATTTGAGTGAATGCATGCTTTCACTATTTTTATTTTCATTCTGAGGACATGAAAAGGTCAGAAAATTATACAAAAAATTATGTCATATTCTATGTTTGGAGGACTGAATGTGTAATTGATGTCATCCAAGCTAAAATCAAGTATGCACAACAAAATATTACCATCCTTTGTATTTTTACTTGTGCCGTAGAAACTCTTCAGGATCTCAGTTATATCCCCTCATTACCCAACATCATCCTACTGAAAGCACCTGCATCTCTCTGCTTAAGGACTTTTTCTCTTGACCTCTACAAAAGGTATGGTGAAAGTGGCTCAGAGCTAATGTTCCTGGGAGAAACCCAGAACCACTGACAGATACAAGTTGGGAATAAATACCCCAGTTCCCTCAGCTGTGGGGTGGAAAGATTGATATTCTTGTGGGAGAATTCAGCCTGAGAATGTTTGATTATTGGTTTCTCTAAACACTACATATTTAGTCTCTCTCTCTTTATTCAGTCACATAGCTATCTGTAGTCATTATGGTTGTTCATTAATTTCTGAGTCTTCTCTTTATGAATTCTTGGTAGCTTTGCAATTACCCACCCTTGAAGTTAGAAATGGCCACATGTAACATCTTTTTTCTCCCTGCTATAGAGTGACAGTTCAACATGGAGACTCTTAGTTATGGTCCCTGACTATGATTACCAAAATTCTCCTGCTCTTCCCTTGTTGAACATGCAGCATGAGGTTGAGGGAAAACCTATCTTTGTTTTTAACCCTTGACAATTGGAGTTATTTGTTTCCTCAGCATAAAACAGCCTTTTCAGATTGACATAAAAATCATCATGCTAATTTTTACCAAGAATTGTAAGAGATAGATGTAGCAGATGCATTTGAAAATGCATTTTATATTTAGGGAAACTAAAGTTTCAGAAAAGATCACCTCCACTTGGTCAAAAGAAATAAAGTGCTACAATTCTCAGTCAAAAGTCCAGTCTTTCTTAAACTGAAGATCCTTGGAGTAAGAATTTAAAATTTTAATTTTATATCTGGTGACTATCTAAAAATTAAAGTACGCTTATTAAAGGCAATTTAGATATCTACTTATTGAATACTGCTGCTTAATTCTACTGCCTTTATTTAGGTTTGTGCTGAAAGCTTTGATCCCACTGGGTAAAACAAATGGCATCATATCATGATGCACAAAGGAAGTTTACTCAGAAGTCAAATGGATAAAACTGGTTGACAAATTGACTTGTCATGTTACATATAGAACTACAGGATTACCATATTCAAAGAATCTGTGCTAGAGCATTAACTAAATATTCATAATTTTCAGATCCCACCATTGTAGTTGTAAACTTTAAAAGATTCATTACCATTGAGTGGAATATTGATATACAGAGAAGAATGTTTTGTTAAATATTATAATCTAATTTTTATTATTGTATTTGAATATACACAATTGATTGTTCAGTCAAAATAATGCTTTGGGAGGAATTAAATGGTACATGAAAAATATTTAACAGAAAAAAGAAGGGAGTAAAGGAGAAACAAAGGAACAAATGAGATGTAGAATACAAGTAAAAAAGTCAGAGATTAATAAAATCATGTCAAAAATTACATTAAATGTGAATTGACTAAATATGCCAATCAAAAAGTAAAGACACTCAGACTGGATTAGAAAAAACAAGGTCCAACATTATGCTATCTATAAGAGACACACTTCAGATGCAAAGCACAAATAGGTTGAAAGTAAAAAGCTTCAAAAGGATTTACGGTGAAAACAATTACCATAACAGAGATGACCTGCCTATATTGACATAAGACAAAGGAATTTGCCCATTCCATGTAAGTTGTCAAATGTATGGGGATAGAATTTTTCATAGTATTTCCTTATTATCCTTTTAATTTTTCTAATGTGTGTACTGATATTCTCTTTTTCCTGATTTGAAATTCGTGTCTTTTCTCTTTATTTCTTGATCTTTCTGGCCAGAAGTTTATCAATTTTGCTATTTTTTTCAAAGAATTTATTTTTAGTGTTTTTTTTTTCCTCATCTAAATTTCTTTGATTCCGTTCTTTTCCTTGTTATTCCCTTCATTCTGCTTGCTTTGGCTTTAATTCATCTCTCTATCTTTTCAAGTTTTATAATGGAAACAGATCATTGATTCGAGAGCTTTCTTCTTTTTTGACATAAATATTTAATGCTATGAATTTCTCTCTTGGCACTGTTTTCGTTGCATCCTGTAAAAATTGAAATGCTACACTTTCATTTTAATCCAGTTTAAAATATTTCTAATGCATCTTGTAATTCCCTCTTTTCTTGTGCTCCACTTAGAAAAGAATTGTTCAATTTACAAATATTTGGGTATTTTCCAAATATCCTTCAATTGTTTATTTCTATTTTAACCTGTTTATATTCTGAGAATATATTTTTTATAATTTTAATTCTTTTAAATTTATCAAGTTTATTTTCATGACCTTGACTACAATCTATCTTGGCAAATGTTTCATATGCTTCTGAAAATAATGTGTATCCAGTTATGTGAATTGTTCTATTGATGTGTATTAGGTCAGGTAGATTAGGTACTGTTTTTCAATTGTTCTCTCTTTTCTGATTTTCTGTCTACTGTTCTATCAATTTCTGAATGTGAAGTGTTGATGTCTTCAATTATAATTGTGGATTTGTATATTTTCCCTGTATTTCTACCAGTTTTATCTTTTGATGATACACATACATAAAAACATACACATTTATGTTTTTATATCTTCTTAGATAATTGACCCTTTTATCAGTATACAATGACCTCTTGATTCCTGGTAATGGTTCTAGTTCTGAAATATATTTTGTCTGATATTGATATTACCACTCCAGCTCTTCTGATAACAGTAGAGCCACTAAAGCTTTACGTGCAAGCTATTTGTGTCTTGAATCTAAAGTCTCTCTTATAGACAGCATGTAGTTGCATCTTGTTTTATACAATTTGACAAATTTTGTCTTATTTGCATACTTTCGTATTTTACTTTTCATCGTTAATTTCTCTTAAATGTTAAGTGAATCAATGATATAATCTTGAAGCCTTTGAGATTCAAGGTAAGCTCCAGGTGATCTGGCCTCTTCTGATACTGTTAATGTCTGATACACACCTTAGGCACCATTTCTGGTTAGGTGTTTGAGGCTACAGGCATTATCTGGGGATCTGTGGCATCTGATGCAGTAGGAAAGACTAGAGACACAGAAATACTGTAAACCCGTTGGCTGTAAAGCCAAGGTAAACTGTAGGAGGTAACCCAGAAGATCAACTGTAAGAGGCACCAGGGAAGCATGAGAGAATAAGCCTCTATTTCTCTTTGACTTTGTACATTGTATTCATGAAGGGTATAAGAATAGCTTTATTTCATACTTTGCTTTTCTTTTGTTTCTCCTACCCTTCTTTTTCCCTCTTGTTTTGCCTCTCTCTTCTTTTCTATTTCTTTGTTCTGATCTTTCCTATTTGTAATAGTTTGACAATGAATTGCTCACATTTACTTTAGAAAGATTTTAAACACTTATATTTTAAGATTTAGCTGTAGCCTGCTGCATTTTAAAATTCATGATAGTTTTTTCTTCAATGCATTCTGCAGAGCAATGGTCTTCATTCATTTTGGATCTCACAAATCCCTTAGATAACATAATGAACATATGTGGACATTTTCTCAGATATAAATGCATTAACATACAGACTTTTCAGAAAGGTTTAAAGAATTTTGTGCCCACTGATTCAGAATCCTTATGAGAGACATATGAATTTCAATGAAGTAAACTGATTCTGCATATTACATCATTGTTAATACAAAAAAATCAAAGCAATCAACAACAGCAACAGTACCTGAGTTTAGCATCATTTCAGGAGACAACGTCAAGATACAAAGATCAACTTTATTTCTATATTCTACCAATGAACAATGAAAAATTAATTTTAAAAATAATATTTTATAATAACATCAAAAGTCATTACAAAAATTGAAATAAAATGTGTGTAAATCATCTACACTGAAACCTACAAATCATTGCTCAAAATAGCAAAGTTGATTTCAAGAATTACCTTAAAGCTGTAGAAATCAAAATAGTGTGGTTTTGGCATAAGGTTTTATGCATATATCAATGGAATAAATTAGTATCCAGAAATATGTGAACTGTTATAACTCAATCAATTTTGACAGATGTGCCAAAGTAATTCAATGGAGAAAAAAATGTCTTGTTTGAGAAAGAGTGCTAGAACAACAAGATATGTGCATAGGGGATTAAGGATGGACATGTATTAGTCCACCCTTTCCCTGAGAGGAGCATCCATGTCCCTTCCTTGAATCTGGTGAGCTCTGTAACTGACGTGGCCAATAGAACATGGTGGAATGGCACTGCTCTTGTTTCCAGGTCAAGGTTGTAAGGAATTGGAAGCTACCACTTCCTCTCCCTTGAAACAATTACTCTTGAGGAATTAAGGATCCGTGCAAGAAGTCTAACAATTCTGAGGTGAAGAAGCCAAAGATAGCCAATTGGAGAGAACATCTGAAAAAATAGATGCCTACCTTTGGCTCAGAAAGCTTGAAGTGTTCCAGTCATCTCAGCTTGGCTACAATGCATGTTAGGAGAGGAGGGAAATCATCCTGGACATCCCAGCTCCAGCAGATGAAATTTAGAAAATAACTGAGAAAGTAAGGGTCCAGATATATGGACCCAGCCACATTGAGATAAAACTACAAAACCATAAGAATGGCAAAAATTAAACCCTGGCAGCTCTGGATATTGAAGAGAATGTGAAACTGCGAATATTTGTATCTTGCTAGCGGTAATGTAAATTATATAAAACCATCTTGGAAGTTTGAATTTTTTTTTTTAGGAAGATTAGCCCTGAGCTAACATCTGCTGCCAATCCTCCTCTTTTTGCTGAGGAGGACTGGCCCTGAGCTAACATCCATGCCCATCTTCCTCTACTTTATATGTGGGACACCCGCCACACCATGGCTTTCCAAGCAGTGCAATGTCCACACCCAGGATCCGAACCAGCGAACCCGGGCTGCCGAAGCGGAACATGCACACTTAGCTGCTGAACCACCGGGCTGGCCCCTGAATGTTTTTTTATAAAGCTAAACATATGCCTATCCTTTGCTTCTCAATTCCACTCATAGGTACTTTTCCCAAGAAAATTAAAACATAAATCGACAATACTTGTAGAAGAATGTTTATAGCAACTTTATTCAAAAAAGCCAAAAAGTGGAAATGACCCAAATATCCATCACTTGGTGGATCAATAAACAAATTATGATGTATTCCTGCCATAAAATACAATATTATATATAGATTTGTTATTATAGTTATATTACATAATGTAGGATATATAATATAACATGTTTATATAGTTATATAATATTACATTATATATGATTATATAATATATAATTACATATGAATTAAATTATATAATTATATAAATATCCTATTATATAATTATTTTGTTGAATACAGTTCTAACTGCACAATCATAATTATAACATTATGTATTATGTGATTATACTAACATATAATAATATATTATTATAAGTATATAGATATTTTATTATAATTATATTATTATATATCTTTATATTATTATAATTATCAATATATATTTATTATATATGTAAAGCTTTATAATCTAGATATATATTAATTAATGACAAAAATGAGCTAGTGTTACATACAGCAACATAAACAAATCTCACAGAAATTATGCCAAATTAAAGAAGCTGAGCACAAAAGAATATTTCTTTTATGAGTACATTTATATTGAAGTGCCTGAACAAGCAAAACTAATTTAAGATGAAACAATCAGGACAAAAATTGTTTTAAGGGAGTGAGATGGGCTGAGAAAGGGCACGAGGGAAACTTCGGGGAGATGGAAATATTCTACATTGTGTCACGGTTGTGATTATAGTAGTTACAGTAGTGCATCTGTTTGTCAACATGTTAATGCCCAGTCTTGTAAATATTGTTATATGGAAAGTTTATTTTAAAAACGTTAAATTGTTCTACATTTGGAGCTCACAAAAGGGGCTTTCTCAGAGTATGGAGGTAGAAAGGAAGAAAGAGCTGGTGTTGAGGGCTCTAGGGACCAGGCTGTTCCTTATGCAACCATCTACTTAAGAATGTTGCCTCCTTCTATCCTCATTTACTACATAAGGCCATCCATGGTCATTTTAGGATTAAGACAGCCAAAGCAGAAGTTGACAACAGAGTTAAGAAAAGGTCTCATCAGGCTAAAGGATAGAAGGAAAATGAGGCAAAACTTGAATGGTGGGAGGCCTAGATACAATTAGATTGTGCCCCCTTTTCATGGTTTGCAAAGCTCTTCTATGTATCCATTATTTCCTTTGATTCTCAAAATGACTTGGCTAAATGGACAAAGCAGATATTATTATTCCTCTTAGAAAATAGGAATCAAAGCAAAACTTCCACCAGTAACTTAGGAATCAGCGAATTCCATTCCTAAGAGTTAAAATTTTATATTAATTCATATATTATCACAGAAAAGACACAAAGTTACCTTCATGAGCACAGTGACTTCCAAGACAGAATTAATTGATTATAATTTATTTAATATGCTAACTCATCTTAAAAAATAATCTGTCTCAAGGGTGAGTGGGAGGTGGGAGTTGATCAGTCACAGAAATTTAGAAAAAGAAAAGCTGTAGAGACAAATACTGAAATCTAAGGAAGCTTAATCAATGAACTTGCAGTGTTCTGCTCTTTGTCAAGACCACCTATTATAGGAAAGGAATGTAGAAATTTAGAGCTATTGTATTATGGGTGTTCACCTATTGCCAAATAATTCGTAATGCAAAACATATGCATCAGACAATCAAGTTATCTAACTTGCTCATTTCCCAACTCTAGTTCCCGCCTGCTATGAGTCTGTGGTAACATTTTCACCAGGCTGTGCTGAAAACATGGTTTAATGTTACCTTCTGTCCTTTCATGGCATGGGCTTTTAGAATGAACATATATGCTCCCCTATGTGTTTACTGTTTAAATATCTTTTTTGTGATGGTGGCTACTTTTTAAAAGAAAATGATTTCTGTGTTTTTTAGCACAATAATTTTGCAAAATAAAAGTAGTTAATTTTACACCTGTCCTCAGTTCCCCTCCTCCTTGGTCTTCAATTTACTGATCCATAAAACCCAAAACTTTGAGAATAGATTATTTTTTCACATTGTCCCATTTTCCAGCCTAATCAATTGTAATTCTGATTTCACTTCATCCTTAGGCCTCTCTACAGGCAAAGAATGAGTCATACAGGCTGAATCATGCAAGTTCTTGTAACAAATAGCTTTCTTTTTCAATTAGTATATTGGCCTTCAGGTTATGGATCAATCTTCCACATAGCATGACTGCATCTGGAGACTGATAATACCTTCAAGTGTCCTGATTTTGCTCTAGTTTAAAAAATAGCATTCTGCCTGTGCACATCAGAATATTGACCTTGGTTATTGTGAATTCCATTCCCAAAAGAACAAGCTCCTTTCTCTGTGCAGATAAAATTAGGTTTCTAAGCTTGCAGGACTGAGGGCAGCTTCTAGAACATGATTACTATACCAGGGTCATGACTCTCATTCTATGGAGCCTCCTGGAACAGCCTGTCAGTCTTCTTCTGGTGACACATTTATCTATATTACAGAATCTCTACACAATGATATTGACAAAACTATGGAAGACAAAGGCTAAGGCATTTTATGGTAGAGGCAGGTTTCAAATGTAAGTCTTCTAAGTCCTGGTCCTATGCTCTTTTGATAATTCTTAAATTTTTCCACTTAAGTAACTCCATTGGCAGACAAGAGAGAATAATAGGGACAGAGTGTGGGGAGAGCAACACAGTTTAAGGCTGCTGTAATTTTTAAAAGTCATTTCTTTTATATTATTTCTTAGTAGATCTAGGATTTTCAATATAAAAATTGCTGATTTTTCATTATCAGATTTTTTTTTGGTGAGGAAGATTAGCCCTGAGCTAACGTCTGTGCCAATCTTCATCTATTTTGTACGTAGGATGCCTCCATAGCATGGCTGACAAGTGGAGTAGGTCCACCCTGGCATCCAGGGCCCAGCAAACCCTGGCCACTAGCCTCATGGAACTTAAACCACCTAGCTACTGGGCCAGCCCCTCACTGTCACATCTATAAGTAAAGTTCGGTCTTTAAGAAAATGTGCCCTGTTTTTCCTTTACATGAAGGATTCTGAAGCCTACCTTGAATTGCGCCTTGTCCTCAATTTAAGAAGTACTGTGCTGTTTCCCTTGGGCCATTTTAAGATACCCTGCATATGTTTGTGAGGGATTCGTGTGTGGATGATGCTATCATTCCTAGATAGATTGTAAACCTGCACGAAAAAATGTATGTATATTTTATATATACTCAGTGTGATATTCCATTACAAATATCTCTGTTCCTAAAACAGTATACTGAGATTCTTCTGTAACTAAGGAGTTATAGTCATTATACTGATACCTTCCTGAGAGATGAGCACACATCTTGGTTGTACTCATTTTAGAGAAGAAAATCAAAACCCTAAAGAGGAAAGCATTTCATAATTTTCAAGTCAGAGGAATGTTAACGAATGATGATGTATCAGATTTGTAACGATTTGCAGTTTAATTTGTTCACACCTTTAACTCATCTAACTCTCAGAATGATCCTATAATGTAGGAAGGGTTGGAGTAGTGTGATCTTTTTCACTGACGAGAACATTCAGGGAGATCATTTCACAAGTGAATCTGGAGCTATATTTTCCTGTTTCCCAACTTACTTAGAGGGTTTTTACTAAGAAAGAAGTGGGAGACCAGCATAGCACTGAGTCCTTGAAATCTGGTCTCGTGAGCACTCACATCAGGCTGATTCTGTGAAGTTCAGTTTTTTCCATTTATTTATTGAGATTGGATTTTTCTGTTCTGAAAAATGGCTGCTTGTACCCTTTACTTGCTGTTTTATTTTCTTGTTTGCCCTTGTTAATTTCTGGAGGTTCTTTGCAATTCTGGATATCAATTCTTTGCTGGTTATATGTGTTTCAATTATCCTTTTCCAGTTGGTAGCTTGTCCTTTAACTTTTCATGATGCCTTTTTTGGTGCAGATTTTTATGTGGCAATATTTATGAGTCATTTTCTTTAAAAATTGTGTTACTTGGTGTCATATATTCTATATTTTTTACTTTTATATTATAATCACTTTTAGATGATTATACATAGTAAAATGAACAGTTATTAAAGATATGGTTCAGTGAGTTTTGATAAAAATATCCACTCAAGTAATGAGCACACCTATCAAGATACAGAGCAGAGCTTGGCAAACTGGTCCATGGGCCAAATCCAGCACACAACCAGTTTTAATATTGCCCATGAGCTAAGGTGGTTTTTTTTTTACATCTTCAAATGATTGAAAATATCAAAATAAAATGATATAAGATTCTAATTTTTGTGTCTATGAATAAAGTTTTATTGGACATAGCCATGCTCATAATTAACATATTATCTATGACTGCTTTTTGTAGGGTGTAAGAGTTGAGTAATTGCAACAAAGATCTTACGGTTCAAAAAGCCTGAAATATTTTCTATCTGATTGTTTATAGAAAAGGTTGCCAATCCCTGATGTATACCACTACTATCACCCCAGAAAGTCCTCTTGTGTTTATTTCCATTCTATACACATACTTACTCCACAGAGGCAACCACCAGTATGATTTTTATCTTCATAGATTGGTGTTGCATATTTATTGTACTTGAAGTAAATCGATGAAAGTAAATGGATTAAAAATCTATAATATATGGACATTAATTTAAAAAAATGAGTGGATATGTTGATATTAGGTAAAGTAGACTTCAGAGCAATAAGAAAAAATATCAACAACAAGACTCATAAAGTTTGTCAACTCCAGAAAGAACTAAAACTTTTCAATGATACATTATTGTGTATGCAGAAAACCCTATAGAACCTACAAGAAATACTAATATAAATAGCAACTGAGTTTAGCCAAATCATAGGAAACAAAAAAAATACAAAAATCCATCATTTTCAGTACATTACCAATGAACAATAGGAAATTAAATTTAAAAATACTATTTAGAAAAACACCACACATATGAAATGCCTAGTGATAAATCCAGCAAAATATATGCAAGATCTTTATAATCAAACCTTGTCAAGAGAAATTCAAGAAAACCTGAAATACTGTTTCTGCATCAGACTACTCATTATTAGGATGCCATTTTTCCTCAAATTTATTCATAGATTTAATGTAATCTCATTTAAGATCCCAGTAGGTATTTTGTAAAGATTGATAAGATGTTTCCAAAATTCATAAAGAAATGCAAAAGACCTAGAATAGAAAAAACAACTTTGATAAAGAAGAACAATGCTGGAGGATTCACATAATAAACTCCAAAACATATTATGAAGCTACAGTTAGCAAGACAGTGTGATACAGGCATGAAGATAGACAAATGGATCAACGGAGGAGAGTAAACAGGCGAAATCTAGACCCTCACCAAGATCGTCAACTGGTCTTGAAAAAGTTACATGCCAAGACACTCTGATGGTGCTAGAAAAATTAGACATTCTTATGCAAAAAGAACAAAAAAGAACAACAAAATAAACTTTGATACATGCAGAACTGTGAATGAATCTCAAAATAATTATGCTGAATAAAAGAAGTCAGGCAAAGAGTACATATTGTATAACTCTGCAAAAATAAAATTCTCAAAAATGCAAACTAATATATGGTGACAGAAAGTAGATTCATGATTGCCTGAAAATGGGTGGAAGAAGATTGAGAGGGAGGGAAGACAAAGGGGGTTGGATGTCTTCATTTTCTTGATTTTGGTGATGGCTTCATGTGTAAATGCTGCAAATTTACCTAATTATACACTTTAAATGTGCAATTTATTGAATGCCAATTATACCTTTATAAAGCTGTTAAAACTTTGATAAAGAAATGAAAAGACAATCCATGATAGTTTAGCTTGGCAAAAAGTGACATATTTGGAATTAGGAGTGACCTAAAATATTGTATGGACATATGCTTTCTGCAGACATATGACATTATAAGAAAATGTCTTGGAGCCCAGGTTATACTTTTTGAAATCACAGAAAGGAAACAGGTCACTTATTCTTTTCCTCCATGTATAATTCTACAAAACGTGCCAATGAGTTAAGAAGAAAAAGGTTTTTCTCTGACTGTAGATGATAGCATGGATTTGGCTGGATTACAGAAAATTTAAAATGCTAAGCAAAAATTTAACATTATTTTATGGTTTTGATAAAGCAATTTAATTTTAACATGGTGTCAAATGTTTGCCCTTTACTATGGGATCATTATCAATCTCTTAAAACTCAGGGGAAAAAGTTTGATGTTTGTTTTAAATACCCTAGGGATCAATAAGAATGCCACTATATTGCCAACAAATATATACTTTATAATTGTTTCTTCCCTATAGAGTCCAGCTACTGGGAAGACAAGTCCCTAAGGGGAACTTTTGCTTGCAATCATCTACTTTAGGTCCAAAGAGATCCAAATAAAATTTTCCTTCAATGATAGAGAATTAGAGGTCAGTAGGAGTACTTCTCTTTCTCTGCTTAGTTGATCTTAAACTGTTACTCTTCATCAATACTCCTTGAATTCTTAGGCAAAATCAACTCCATTATTTTGCCAGAATCAGAAAGATTCTGGACCATTAGTGTTTGATGATAAAATGATCTTATAAGTGTGTGTGTGTGTGCATGTGCATGCACTATGTAAGATCAACAATAAAACTTCCTGTAGGACCAGCAGTAATTTCCCTGGTGATAATATTCAGGTAAGTCCTAAAATTCTATCTACCTTCAATAGGATATTGTAGTTGAAATTCGATTTTAGAAGGGAGTTAAAAATGATTATTACCTATGACAAAACTGAACAGGCACACAGTGTCTGCCTCATGACTGGTGGGCATAAAGAACGCAATGCATAGAAACCATTTCTCCTTCCAGTGGTTCTATATCTGTTCTTCTGTCTTCAAACTCTTGGCTTTCTTCCTCATGAACATTCCAGTGATATTAACAATATCTCTCATTTATTTTGAACGTTGAATTTTACTAGCATTCACACATGCATTCAATAACATAATTTTACAAGGCTTAGGTTAGGAATTCCTCTTTTATTAAAAAACACTGATATTCATCTACTATCCAACATCTCTCAGTTAGCAAAGTGTCAATCTACAAATAAAATATCAAGCTTCTGACTCCTAGTCCACCTCACAAATTGCTATATTCAGGATCAAAAATGATGCCTCACCTTATGCTTTTCTGACTGTGGATTCACAAAGTCCCCAATGCTGACCTTAAAAATGAAAGGAAGGAACTCCTGGCGTTGTCTCTGACAACTTTATTCATCTTTTCTGCCTGCTTTTCTCTCCTGCTTGTAATTCTAGAGTGAGAAACAGATTCTAGGACTTTAATGTAAACTGATGTTTCTAATAAAAAATATTATTTTTTTAAGCTTAACCATCCCAACCTTTAAACTTTTTCAAACACCCATACTCCTCATAGACATCATCACCCAGAGTTCCTGTTGTATTAAGAGTCATTAAAGAATCTGGGTATCTAACAGTTTGTCAAGGAAAGAATAATCGAACTGTTTCTGTTAATGTCACAGTCAACACAGGAATATGCTTTTAATATTTATCGGAAGTGTGTCAATTTGGAATAGTGCTGAGTTAAATCTTATCCTTATTTGTAGTACTCATTATTTAGATTTGTCTAAGAAAAGACAGAAATGTGAAGAATGTAAATGCAACCAAAGCAAAGATAAAGAATGGAAGAAAATATAAGATACTTTTGTGTAAATATAGGGCATTCTCTGGGTGTGTTGCTTATTTTGAAGATTGTGAAAAACTGAGGAGTAGAAAGTTTGTAGAAGTCAATATATAGGTAGAATTTGAAGGAACAGATAAAAATAAACAGATAGGTACAGGTTCTCCACTAGGTCCTAGATTCCATGCGAGGTGCTTCCAACTCATTATGACAGATGTTCTGTTGGACTATTGCTCAGGATATATAGCAGTGGGCACTAAATCAAGAAGGTGAGAGATGATAAGGAATAGGAAAAGAATGGAGAAGACGCCCTAAAAATCCTAAATATTTAGCTCAGTATTTGGTAATAACAGTAAAAACGACCAAGCCAAATTTATTAATAATTTTCCATGTACAGGCACTGTTGTAAAGTGTTTGTACAAATCATACCTGATTGATCTCATCCAGTCTCCTGTTTTTAAATATCATATATGCGCTGATGACCCCAAAAATGATGTTCAAGCTAGATCTCTTCTCTGAACTGCAAATTCGCATATTCAATTTCTTACACAACATATCCATTTGGCAGTGTAATGGACATCAATCTTAAAATGTGCAGAGAAAAATACTTCCCAGATCTCTTCCTCTACCACCATTGATCCAATCTCAGGCCGATATCCCTGATCCTTCCCTGCTACTCTTTCTCAGATGCCCATATCCAACTTGTAAACAAATGACATACATCCCAGATTTTTCTGACTTCTTACTATCACCATCATTAACAGTCTGGCCCTAGCTAGCATCTCTCAACTGGAGCAGGTTTTTGTCTCCTCCTGGATTTTCCTGAATCTACTTCTTTACTCCTTAATAAATATTCTTGACAGAATAACCAGAGCTTGAATAATCCTTTTAAAAATACGTAAAAACATATAACACTCTTCCTTTTGCAAACTCTCCAAAAGTGCCCCATGACAACTCAAAAAAAAGATTCGCAGTTTTTATCAAGGCTTCTATCTGGTACCTAGCTCCATCTTCAATTCCACATATCAATCTCTTCCTTGCTCTTTCTGGCCCACCCACACTGGTTTCCTGTCTGATCTTGCAACATGACAAGCATGCTCTCTCAGAGCCTTTACACTGATGTTTCTTTTGCCCAAATCAATCTTGTTTTCCCTAGTTTTATTTGCATATAATTGACATACAACAGTATTAGTTTTAGGTGTACAATATGATGATTTGATATATGCATATATTTAGAAAAGATTACCACAGTAAGCTTAGTGAACATTTATCACCTCACACAGTTACAATTGTTTATTCTTATGATGAGAACTTTTAAGATTTGCTTTCTCAGAAACTTTCAAATATGCTACACAGTATTTTTAGCTACAGTCACCATGCTGCATATTTCATCGCCAGGGCTTATTTACCTTACAATTGGAAGTTTGTATCTTTCAACTATCTTCGTGCTTTTTCAAGGAATAATCTTTTATACAGATACTGACATGGCTCCCCCTCTGTTGGTTCACAAACTGACCCCCGTACACAGAGGGCAAGGAGAGGCTGAAGAAAGAGGCAGACCACCCCAGGTTGGAAGGTTTAATAAGCAAGGGAACTTACGGACAAGGCTTGCCTTGAGTGCCCAAAAGATGAGTAGATCTCTGCACCTGCCTGCCAGAATCTTAAAGTTTTATATGGAGACCTTAACTGGGTTCACTTCCATATTCAGTCCAGAGGGTCTCAACACCTTACTCTCTCAAGGCTACATCCTTGAAAATGACTTGCACTGTGGGAATACTAGGCATAGGGTACATTCCAGGGACAAAGAGGGGATGAGGGGCTTCCAATTTCCTGGGTCCAGCTCAAAGTTCAACCATTGGTCAAATCCTTTTGATGACCTCCTCCAACACCCTCTCAGTTCATTCAGGACTCAATTCAAATGTCACCTCTTTAGACAGGCCTCCTTTGACTACTTCTCTAATTACCAGCCTCTAACACTGCATTATTTTCCACATATTTCTCATTACTAGACTCTAAATTCTACGTATATTTCTTTGTTGGTTTATTGACCTCCCCCATTAGAATGTGCATTTTACGAGAGCAAGAATTTGTCTCATTCAATATTTTATCTTCAGCACATAGAAGATTCTCAATTGATAGCTATTGGGTGAAGAAATGAAAGAGCCATTTCAAAATGTATGTGTGTAGTAGGAATTATTATCACTGTTCTATGGATGAAGAAACTGGAGTTTATATAATAGAAGTAACTTATTCAGGTTCACATGGCTAGGAGATAACCATGCCGGAAAATGAATCCAGTTTCATATGACTTAGTAAACCAATATTTTTACCACTTCACAATGACTAGAATACAACTATAATATAAGAAATTTTATGACATGAGAGTCACAAAGTGCCTTTGAGGGGGAAGAAGTTTCATGGAGGACAATACTTTTAAGTTGGTTTTGAGAAAAGATGTGTTTTCATCTTTTTGTAGTCATAGGAAAATGAGTAAAACCATAGATAAAAGTGGGGAAGTCTGGGAAATACTTAAATCTCATTTGACCAGACAGAGCTGTGTTTGGTTTTGGAAACTGTAGGAAGTCTGTTCACATGACATCCAGCAACACAGAAACAATGTGTTATTTTTCAGAGGCCCTCTATCCACTTGCTGCAATGTTTCATTGGTGCCCACCCAGTGTTTTTTCCCTTGGCCTTATTTCATTCTATCCTTTGTATCTCGAGGCCTATTTTATTACTATTTTTCTTATTCTCCTTAAAGAGGAAATATTTTTATTTCACATCGTATCTCCAACTTGAAAAGCTAAAGGAAAGAGTTTGCATGTTCAGCTGTTTTTCTTGTTGTTATCTAACGAGTTTATACTGTAGGAATTGGACATTGGAGTAATTTTTTCACAGAGTAATGTGTATGTGTGTGTGCAATAGTGCACGTGCAAATCTTTTTGTTTTTCCACCTTAAAGCTATTGAAGAGACAACACAGTCTTACTTAAACAAGAAAATAAATGCTTTAAACGCTTATCAAAATCTACGATAGACTATTCTAATATGCTTTTGCTAACAACAGGAAGAAAATATTAGAGAAAGTGATTTAACAGTAATAGTAATAAAAGTAGCATAATAAGTAAAGCTTCACAGAAGTTACAATAATGTGGTCAGGTACAGGAAAAAAGCTGGTTTATAGGGCATGTTTTTTTTTTTTTAATTAGAAAAACAAAGATATGAATTCTGCCTCTAACACTTACTAGCTGTGTGAGCTTGGGATATGTACATAAACTCACTTGTAAAACAGTAAAAAAAATATTGCTTTCAAGTTTCCTGACTTAGGGAAAGTATTTATTTAACCTCTTTGTCTCATTAAATCTATAAAATAGAGATAATAACAGTATCTATTTCATGGGATTGTAATGAAGATTAAGTGAAATTGCAAATAAAATGTTCTTAACGTTGTGCCCACTACCTGATAGGTGCTCAATAAACGCAACAGTAACAGCTCCTTCTGCTGTTACTATTCTTCATTCTCCTCAGTTTCCTTCCACACATGATGACAGCTTCCCTTCTAGCATTGCCCTCTTCCTGCTAGCTCCAGGATGCCTTAATTCCTCTCCTCTCTGTATAATAATATGGGTAGAAGAAAGAAAAGGCAAAGTCCAAACCAATAACTCAGGGGGAAGATGGAAAGCTTGGTGAAAAGAAAGGTCTTTTTGACTGGAGTCAGGGACTGAATGAGCAAATTAAAGATGCCAAAGCCAAAAGGGGAACCAGGAAGGGAGAGGTTAAGCTCTGAGACATCAGAAGGGAGCACAGATTGTTGCAGATTGAAAACCAACAAAACAGGGCAACAGCTCTGTACTGTTTCTCAAAAGGTGACTGAATAACAGAACAATTATTTTTCATTTATAGGGGAATCTAAAACAATTTGTGGAGACAAAATGATTTTCACTTCTAGATGTCACATGGAGTAATGAAGCCAAATGAGGTATTGACTTCTTGATAAAGACTTCAATTAAAAGTGTGTTGTAGTCTCTTGGTTTCCTGACATTTTATGTCAGTTAGATATTATGTCATTTATCAGATCTTGGTTCACTAAATTCTGTTGGATGACAATGTCTTTCTAATGAGAACATCTTCCCCAAACCACTCAGACTGGAAGAAGCATGCATAGAGGAAATCATTCTTCAGTAACTGAGTTTATCCTTGAGGGGTTAACAGATCAGCCAGGACTCCAGATCCCTCTATTCTTCCTGTTTTTATTTATCTACATGGTCTCCATAGTGGGAAACTTTAGCTTAGTCTTTTTAATCAGGATCAGTTCTCAGCTTCACACTCCCATGTATTATTTTCTCAGTAATTTATCTTTCATAGATCTCTGCCTCTCCTCTGTCATAATTCCCAAGATGTTGGTGAACTTCATGTCAGAGAAGAATTTCACCTCCCTTCCTGAGTGCATGGCCCAGCTCTTTTTCTTCTGCTTCTTTGGTATTGGTGACTCTTACATGCTGACAGTCATGGCATATGATCGTTATGTTGCCATCTGTAACCCCTTGCTCTACAATGTCACCATGTCCCACAGAGTTTGTTTTCTACTGGTCATGAGTGTGTATATAGTAGGGGCCATTGGAGCCTTGGTTCATGCCAGCTACATAGCTAGTCGCTCTTTCTGTGGAACTAATATCATTCACCATTACTTCTGTGACATCCTTCCTCTTCTGAATATATCTTGCTCAAGAGACTACACAAAGGAACTTCTGGTGATGATTTTGGTTGGATTCAATGTATTTGCATGTGCTTTAGCCATCTTCACCTCTTATGCCTTCATCCTTTCCAGCATCATGTGCATCCGCTCAGGTGAAGGCAGGTCCAAAGCTGTCAGTACATGCAGCTCCCACCTTGCAGCTGTTGGGGTCTTCTATGGCTCCATCATCTTTATGTATTTTAAACCATCTACCAGTGACACAACACAGGAGAAGGTGTCCTCTGTGTTTTACACCACCGTGATTCCCATGCTTAACCCCCTTATCTACAGCCTTAGGAACAAGGATGTCAAAGAATCTCTAAAAAAGTTATGTATGGTGGGATACTTTCTGAATATGTGTAGAAAACAGCACTTTTAAAAGTAAATAACACTTTTAAAAATTTATTTTTGTTTTTACTTCTGCTTCTTTTTAAGATTAACTAATCAGTTTCAAGTCAATGTCTATCTTAAGCTAAAATGTCTGAATATTTACTTTTGGTGACACTCACTTCCTCTTTAGCAGTGCCTACTCCCAAGACCCAGTGCCCTTATACTCTCTCTAATCTCCTAACAACTCAAGGAACAGTCTTCCTAGCCTACATTCTTACTTACTGGTCTATGCTTATAGATGACAGATAGATAGATAGATGATACAGAGATATGTATCTCCATCTCTATCTATTTACCTATCTATATGTATCTCAGATCTGTTCCTTTGTGTAAATGTTCTTGCTAAACAAAAATTCCTGACCAAACCTATTTTAAAGTTGCAATGTTTAATAATGGCTAAATGTGTAAATTCCCTGAGAAATTTACATTTTAATATACAACAAGGTTGCAAAAGCAATAGACATTTCTTAGTATAATTTCAAGAGAATCTAGTTTCTAGTAAACAAGAAGAAATATTATTTTCATAAGTCTTCCAGCTGTTGTTATAATCATCAAATATCATATCTGTCTTGTGAAGATCTCAAATGGGGGTGGAGGTTGAGGTTGAGGATGGCAAAAAGGGACAAAATAGTTTCTAATTTTACATTTTCACTATAATTTTAATTTACATATTTTCTTTCCAATGTATTGGATATTTTGACTCATTCCAATTGAATCTCAAGGTGACTTCCTTAATTGCTCACTATTTACTTTCCCAGTATTCAGAATAATCTCTAAGCCTCACTACACCATTGTGATTAATTTATCTCAGTCAGTCAACAAGTATTTGCTGGACAACTATGTGCCAGGCAGACAAAATATCCTACCCTCATGGGAAGCAAATCACGAACAAATGAACAAGAAAACATACTATATCTAATGGGAATAAGTGCTATAGGGAAACTAAAGCAGAGAAGCAGGTTGGGTGCTGAGGGTGGGGTGGGGCTTACTCTTTTAAACACGGAGGTCACAGTCTGAGAAATCTGACTTTTGAATAGAAACCTGAAGGAGGTGAAGAATCAAACTACATGACTAAAGAAGAAAATTCAGGCAAAGAGAACATGAAATACAATCTCTGAAAGAGGAGGATGTTCAGGCACATTTAAGAAACAGCACCGTGGGAAGTGCTCTGTAAGCAGAATGAACAGAGGCAGGATAATGAAAGGTGCTATCAGAGGGATGATGGAGGGAAGGAGGCAAAATCTGTAGGGACTGAGGGCAAGTATGAAAAGTTTGGTTGTCCTTGTAAATAAATGGGAAGCCACAATTAATAGATTGCTCTTGCTTTTTCCACTAAAAGAGCCTAGAAACAATGACATTCAAGTAACAAAGATTATACCTCTCACCCAATGATATTTGGTTTCTAAATATCACACCACGCTAAAATAAAACCAGGACTTCACGGAGAAATGGCAAATTCCAAAGTGAGGTATCTAAAATTCAAGATGAACCTGGAACATCTATTATTCCATAGGGTAAATAAGTGCCCCAAATTTATGGACATGTGTCAAAAAGACAATGAGTTAACTTGAAAGGGATCCTAGTGCACAAATTTTGGACAATTTGAACACCAAAATGGATGGTTTCTGAGAATCATCAGTCCTTACTGATGTAAAAATAACAAAGACAATAATAAAATAAATAGTATAAAAGGGAAAACTCTTCATTACAGACAACATCAACTAACAAATATAAAAGGAATGATAAAATTACAAACTTATGCTGCAGTGAACATATTAATAATTGATTTAAGTAAGAATCATCAATGAAAACTAAAATCAGTGGGTAAAAAATTATAGGGGAGTAAGAACAAGATATACACACAATCTCAAAGTATCATGTCAAAGATTATTTATTAATAACAAAGGGAAAGGAATACTTTTACAATAGTAAATTTAGTGGGAACCATCTTAACCTAATGATTAAACTTAACATCACCAATAACGACAAAAATTGACGTCATATATTTTCTGCTCTGATTTTATGAAAACATAACCATCTATCACAATGGTCTAACTACCAAAGTCTACTCTCTGCTCCTCAGATCTATTAAAAGCTTTCCGTCTTTTGTGGCAGTTTTCCCCACTGCTTAGAATGTTCTATACCAAGGTCCTCACATGCCTAGAATCTTATTCATACTGAGATTCTGCTTTAATTATCACTTCTTCAGAAAAGCCTTTCCTGACCACTCAGTCTAAATTGCCTCAGAGTCATATTATCCTGTTTTCCTTTCAGTACCATACATTATCTTGTTGATTTATTTTATTGTTTGTTTCATCCTTCTAAGATATAAGCTGCATGACAGCAGAGACTTTGCTTGTCTTGTTCATTATTGTACTTAGAATGTGTTGAAGAGTGCCTAGAGTTAGTTTAATTAATATTTGTTAAATGACTTTAGGTATAAGATAAAAAAATTATTTAAAATAAGATACATCATGCAAATTTTGGTGTTTCAGTCAGGGGAATAAATCCATCTTCTGCCAACAAGAAGGACTCTAGAAAGCTACAACTGGAAGTTTCTTAGGCTCCTGATACCTAGCTCCACCCTCTGTCCCCATTGTCTTCATTAAAAGCCTTACATGAATTCTTGTGAATTCTTCCAATTATCCAACCTCTTGCAGTCTTTGCAATATCCAAAACAGAGAGTTTCAGTAAAGAGTGAGTAGCCAATAGTATCAAATATTCAGAGATTTCCAGGAAAATAAGGACATTTATATAAAATGTTATTTTTTTTAAGGTTCCAATTAGGTGGCCCTAGGTGATCAGGAAAATGAGATTATTGTGAAAAAATTCACCATGGAATGGTCCTCAGCATTAACTTTGCAAAATAACCTTAGTAAAGTCCAGTAACGGGAAAGAAAAAACACTAATAAGAGCTTTTTGAATGACAGAAACAAAAATGTGAACCTGAGTTTCTGGTAAGAATGATAAGCACAAATTACAAAATCACTGATTTGATATATGTATGAAATACAAAAAAAAAATTAAAGTCCATGAAGTGAGCATCAAGTTATGGTAGTGATAGAAACTGCTAGCTTCATGAGACTCTGGGAAATTTTACTATCATCATTTTGGAGATAGAGTGATGGCCAGAGACAGATTCTTATTATTTTTCCTCTTAGGACTAAGGAGTGCACAAACCAAAGTTAGGAAGAGCTATTACCTATGTGGAAGGGATTAGGAAGAGATATTACATACAACTATTAGGGATTCCTCTAATGAAGAAGTGCTTAATCCTTTTTTGAATCAGAAACACTTTAGGTTGTGAGATAAAGAATTAAGTTCTTTCTTAGAATAATGTCTCTAACTGGATAAAATATATAAGATTAAAACTATGATTATCAAAATATTTTTAAAAATTGTGACAGTAATATACCTATAAATATATATTAGTGTATATTATAATTAATATATGTATTATATATGCTATACATATAATGTATGCAAATAGTTCTTTATTAATGAATTAAACGGCAAAATTTAGTGGCAGATACAATACTGTAATTTGAAGTAAGGGTGAGTATAAATGTTCATGATCAGAACCTTAATTTCATTCTAAGAATCCCTTTGAGAAATGTGCAACAACTTTAATGTGGTAGGAAAATATGGTGTGATTCTACTGGTGACAAAGTCATAGATATTGCATATTTTAACAGGATTTGTTACTAAGATTCTGACTTGAAGGTAATGTTACATTTTAGTTATAGATTAGTGAAAATAAACTTCCTATCCAAGTTTTCAGACTTGTAAACTGCAAGTTAAAGAGATCTTCTCTAATGAAAGCAAAGTCTCCAAAGCTCCATACTGAATTTTAGCAATGAGCTGAATTCCAAGACTATCCCAATGGGCATAAGTTCCCCTCCTGAATAGGTGGAGTGTATCCTGATTCAACACATAAAGCAAAATCTCCGAAGAAAGCACAGCTCCCCATTCATTAAATATGAGGTACATACAAAAATTCTCTCCTCCACTCTGCCTCCATACTACCAGGTTAAAGAAGTGGACAAAAACATATCAAGCCCTTAAATTGTACCTCAAAGAGGAGAACAAACAGCTCTTAGATAACCTGGAGGGAGATTCCATGTGAATTCACACACCATGTATGTCAGAGTTATACAGAACTGACATTAGGAATGAGCAAGTAAAAAGATACCAAGAGCAATTTTAGAATCTATTTATGTGAATGATATAAGTTTTCTATGTGAAGTACAGTCAAGAAGGACAGCTGCCTTTCTATTAATGGAGTAACATTACTAGCAATAGGTAATATTACTGACATGGTATATTTCCCTAAGTCTGGCACAATTGGTATTGGTTTTTCTCTTGAGCGCTGGAACATTTCACTGCATGTTATCCAAAGCAATACCTTCCATTGAAATATGTTCCATTAAAAATTGAGTTACCAGGGCCAGGACAGTGGCACAATGGTTAAGTGTGCATGTTCTGCTTTGGAGGCCCTGAGTTCACTGGTTTGGAACCCAGGTGTGGACATGTCACCACTTGGCAAGCCATGCTGTGGTAGGTGTCCCACATATAAAGTAGAGGAAGATGGGCATGGATGTTAGCTCAGGGCTAGTCTTCCTCAGTAAAAAGAGGAGGATTGGCAGCAGTTAACTCAGGGCTAATCTTCCTCAAAAAAAAAAAAATTGAGTTATTTTTCTTCTTCCACGATCAGGAAAATTTATATAAATTTATATAATGTTTTTGTTTACTAAAGCTTGCATAACATGAGACTATTTTAATAATTTCTATCTATTCTGTGTATCTATCTGTGTATATATGTCTCTATATATGATTAATTACTGATATTTTACTTTGTGTGTGTGTGTAATCAAATGTGAGACGACTTTTATTGCTCTTCCATTTTAGTTTTTTATCTTATCGGAATGTCTTTGAAATTAGTATAAATTATTTTCATAAAAATGAAGTAATTTTAAAAAATAAAATATTTACAGATTTGATCAGAGAAAATAAAATGCTGTCATTTGTTCCGTGTGCAACATGCCAGGACATAAATGAAAATGAAAAACACAACATACCAAAACTTATGGGATGCAGCAAAAGCAGTACTAAGAGGGAAGTATACAGCAGTACAGGCTTACCTCAGAAGAACAAGACACATGCATTTCTTGACCTTCTGTTCATGTGTCTTCTTAGAGACCATCTTCTACTCAAATTGTTTCTACACTAGAAATTTCCTTTTCCCCATTTTAGTGGAGGGTATAATGTTCTGTGTCTTCACTCTCTAGGTCCTCCTAACTTTCGACCTGAGAGTTAATTAATATTTCTCTGCTCTAAGGCTAGTCACTTACTCAATGATCACTTCTAGTGTTTTACAACAAGGTGAAAAACTGTGAGACTGTGTATAGGAACTACAGTTCCCTTAACGTAGGTACACACAAATCACACCTAGTGTGGTCAGGGGTTATTCCCTTATAATAACATCCCAAATGTAGAGCCTCTGCCAATTTCATTGGAATAGAAATTTCTATCTCTCATGCTTTACAAATTGAAGTATTGCAATATTCCAGATGGTATCCCATTTATGAGTAAGTCTCCCAAAATCAAGATATAGTAAAACCCCTTCCTCTTTAACTACCATCAGTAAGCGTCCTAAGTCTTTTAAAGTTTCAGAGAGTTCTTATTAGAAAGAGGCTGAAAATGTCTCCTTAATGGGCATAAACTGTGGTGCAAATGGAAGAAGCATGTAAAGGAGTTATTTTGTCCTATTAAATGCTCCTCAGAGTAGTACACTCCAATACAAATATAATATGAGCCCCAAATAAGAGTCACATAGGTAATTTTAAATTTTCTAGTAGCTACATTTAAAAAGTAAAAAGAAACAGGCAAAATTAATTTCCTAATATGTTCTATTTAACCCAGAATACCTAAAATATTTTCATTTCAACATACGAGTACTATAAATGAGATAATTTACATTTTTTGCTTGTATTAAGTCTACAAGCCTGGTGTATATTTTACACCTTCAAAGCGTCTCCATTTGGACTGGCAACATTTCAGTGCTCAGTCGTGAGCGCAGTGGCTGCTATATTGGACACCATAGCTCTAGAGTTAGCATGTTAAAATGGTAGATATTACAGTAACATTTTTATATGTTAAATAGATGAGGCTGTGTCTTATATTGTGTTTAACATTTGCAAAACAATGCATAGAACTCTACCTGAGACATGTATTAATATTTTTCCAGCTTTATTGAGGTATAGTTAGTATACAAAAAATTGTACATAATCTATACAATTTGATGTGTTTGAATATAAGCATACACTCATGTTACCATCATCACAACCAAGGTAATAAACATATTCATCCTCACAGCTAGAATATACAACTATGTACTGGGAGGGCTTTGGGGAGAAAATATTAAAAAAAAGAAGATTGGCAACAGATGTTAGTTCAGGAGACAATCTTTTAAAAAATTATTATTATTAAATTTTTATTTTTTTCGGATGTACATCATACTTTGAATTCTGTGTACATTACATCATGTTCACCTCCTGAACACTAATTATAGTGCATCCTCTCACATGTGAGCCTAATCACCCCTTTTGCCCCCCCTCCCCCTTCCCCAATGGTAACCACCAGTCAAATCTCCAATGCTATGTGTTCTTTGTTTTTTTGTCGTTTTTATCTTCTACTTATGAGTGAGACCATATGGTATTTGACTTTCTCCCTCTGACTTATTTCTAAAAAACATATTTAAAAACCCCATATTCATCACCTCCAAAAGTTTCTTTGTGTCCTTTTGTGTTTTTTTGACATTTTCTTTTGTCAGTAAGAACACTCAACATGAGATCTACCCTCTCAACAAATTTTTAAGTGTATGATACCATATTGTTAACAATAGGTACTATGTTGTGCAGCAGATCTGTAGAGCTTATTCATTTTGTATAAGTGTGACTTTATATCCATTGAACTACAACTCCCCTATCTTCCTCTCCTCATCCTCCGGTAACCATCATTCTATTTCCTACTTCTATACATTTGACTTTTTTAGATGCTTCATATAAGTGAAATCATGAAGTATTTGTCCTTCTGTAACTATAACATATTGAACTTAGCATAATATTTTTAAGGTTAATCCATATTTTTTAATGGTAAGATTTCATTCTTTTTTTGAGGCTGAATACTATTCCATTGTATGTATACACTACATTTTCTTGATTCCTTTATCTTTCAAAGGACATTTGTGTTGTTTCCATATCTTGGCTATTATGAATAGTGCCACAGTGAACACGAGATTCTCTTTAAGATTTCAGCTCTTTCGTAGATACATCCAGAAGTGGGATTGATGGATCATAAGATTGTTAAAAATTACTTTTAATTTTTTGAGGAACTTCTATGTGTTTACATGTACTCACTATTACAATCATTTATTCAAAAAACATCTAACAGAGGCCTATAATGTACAAGCCTCTACACGGGCATTGCAATGCTGCGTACTGATAAGAATACAAAGAATCATATTTTTGCCTTAGAAGAGAACTTCACTAATAAATTGGAAAGTTTGAAGAGAGAAATCTTAAAGCCGGTGATTTGATCAGTGGCATAGTCAGAGGAAAAGCATTATTAGGACAAAAGTGATGGCGAAATGTATGGAGACAGGAAAACACATGTTTATGGCGGGAAGAATGACCACTCCATTTTAATTAAGGTCAAGAGTACATGCAGAATAAGCTGAAAATCAATTCATAAAACTGAGTCAGAATAAATTCAAATATTTTATTGCTCTTTTTTACATTTGGGCTTTGATGTTATGAGGAGTCATTAAAGGATGTTGAATAGCAGAAAAATGTGATTCATTTATTGATGTGGTTCACTTTCGTAATAAAATGAACCCAGAAGTGATGCATGTTGAATCAGAGGAATTTTGAGACAGCACTTCAACAGAAAGCCCATGTAGTAATAAGGTAAGTGTGACTTGGGAGACACAAGAAGATTTCACATGACATGGAAAATATGAGATACAGAGCACGAGGAAGAGGTTCAAAGTGACCATGTGTTAGGCTCCTGGAAACAAAGAGAATGGCATTATCATTAATAAAAATGAGAAGAGGCTAACAGAAACTAGGCTAGGAGGAATGTTGATGAATTCACTACTGTTAAGGTGAATTTTCTCCCATCCATTGGCTTGGCTTTTTTCTCTGATGATGGTGACTTTTGAAGCACAATTTTCATTTCATTTTTATAATGAATAATTTGTCTATTTTTTCTTTTGATGCCTGTGCCTTTGGTGTCATATCCAAGAAATCATTGCCAAATCAAATACTGTAAATTTTTGCCCTATATTTTCTTCTAAGTGTTTCACATATTTAGGAGTTATATTTGTCTTATCCATTTTGAGTAATTTTTGTATATAGTGTTAGGTAAGTGTCCAACTTCACTGTTTTGCATATGGATATCCAGTTTTTCCAACACTATCTTTTGAAAAGACAGTCTTTTTCCCTTTTGGTTGTCTTGGCACCCTTGTCAAAAATTATTTGACCATATATGGATGGACACTATTTATGAGCACTATTCTATTCCGTTGTCAGTGTTTATGCCATTACCATGCTCTTGATTATGTTAGCTTTGTAGTAAGTTTTTAACTAGGAACTGTGAGTTCCCTAAAATTCTCTTTTCTTTCTTAAGATATTTTTTGGTTATTCAGGGTCCCTTGAGATTCCGTATAAATTTTAGGATGGGTTCATCTATTTCTGCAGCAAATATCGTTGGGATTTTGGTGAGTATTCTATTGAATCTGTAGATCACTTTGAGTAGTATTGACATCCTAAAAGTACTAAGTCTTCTAATCCATGAACATGAGATGTGTTTCTATTTATGTCTTCTGTAATTTCTTTCAGCAGTGTTTTGCAGTTTTCATTGTAGGAGCCTTTCACTACCTTAGTTAATTCCTAAGTTTTTGATTCTTTTTCATGTTATCATAAAAATAATTGCTTTTAAAATTTCTCTTTAGCATTGTTCATTGTTAGTTATAGAAATGCCAGTCATTTCTGTGTGCAGACTTTTCTCCTGCTACTTTGTGGAATTCATTTACTAGTTCTTACATTGTTTTGTAGAATATTTGGGATTATCTACATATAAGATCGTATAATTTGTGAAGAGAAGTAGTTTTACTTCTTTATTTCTTATTTGAATGACTTTTATTTCTTTTTCTAGCTTAATTCTCTAGTTAGAACTTCCAGCACTTTGTTGAATATAATTGGCAGCCGTGGGCATCCTTACCTTCTTCTTGATCTTAGAGGAAAAGCTTTTTGTTTTTCACCATTGAGTATGATGTTTCCTGTGGGTTTTACAAGTCTGTCTTTTATTACGTTAAGGTGGTTACCTTCTATTCTTAATTTGTTGACTATCCTTATCATGAAAGGGTACTGTAATTTGTCAAATACTTTTTCTGCATCAATTGAGATGATCATGTAGTTTTGCCCTTCATTCTGTTGTTGTAGTTTGCTACATTGATCAATTTTCATATGTTCAGCCATCCTTGTATTCTAGGAATAAATTCCTCTTGGTCATGGTGAATAATCCTTTTAATATGATGCTGAATTTGGTTTACTAGTGTTTTTTTTTTAAAGATTTTTTATTTTTTCCCTTTTTCTCCCCAAAGCCCCCAGGTATGTAGTTGTATATTCTTCATTGTGGGTCCTTCTAGTTGTGGCATGTGGGACGCTGCCTCAGCGTGGTTTGATGAGCAGCGCCATGTCCGCGCCCGGGATTCGAACCAACGGAACACTGGGCTGCCTGCAGCAGAGAGCGCAAACGTAACCACTTGGCCACGGGGCCAGCCCCACTAGTATTTTGGGGGTTTTTGAGGGTTTTTGTATTAGTGATCATAAGGGATATTGGTCTATAGTTTTCTTTTCTTGTAGCATCTTTGGCTTTGGTGTCAAGGTATTGCTGGCCTTGAAGAATCAGTAAGAAAGGGTATTCCTACTCTTCAACATTCAGGAAAAGTTTGAGAAGAATTAGTGTTAATTATTCTTTAAATGTTTGCTAAAATGGACCAGTGATGCCATTAAATATAGGAGGTTTTTTTGCTGGCAGACTTTTAGTTAATGGTTCAGTCTCCTTACTAGTTATATATTTATTCAGATTTTCTATGTCTTCAAGATTTAATCTTCCTACTTTTCTGTTTATAGTATTTTTTTCCTTTCACCTAGATTATCCAATTTGTTGGCATACAGCTGTTTATAGCATTCCTTTATAATCCTTTTTATTTCTGTAAAATCATTGACAATGTCCCCACCCTCATTTCTGATTTTAGTAATTTAAGTCTTTTTATCTTAGTCCATATAGGTAAAAGTTTCTCAATTTTGTTGATTTTTTTCAGAGAACTAACTTTGGGATTTATTGATTTTCTCTGTCTCTTTTCTATTCTCTAATTCATTAATCTTTGTTTTAATGTGTATTAATTCTTTCTTTCTGCTAGTTTTTTGTTTAGTTTGTTCTTATTTTTCCTAGTTCCTTAAGTTGTAAAGTGAAGTTGGTGAATTGAGATCTTTCTTATTTTTCAATGTAAATATGTATAGCTATAAATGTCTCCCTTATCACTGCATTTGCTGTATCCTATATGTTTTGGTATGCTGTAATTTTAATTTCATTCATCTCTAAGTATTTTCTAAATTCCTCTGTGATTTCTTTTTTGATCTATTGGCTTGCAAAGAGTGCATTGTTTAATTTCTGCAAATTTGTGAGTTTTCCAGTTTTCCTTCTGTTATTGATTTTAAACTTCATCCCATTGTGTCAGAGGAGACATCTTTTATAAAATTTAAATTTTAAATCTATTGAGACTTAATTTGTGGCCTAATTTATGGTCTATTCTGGAAAATATTCAAAGTGCAATTGTGAAAATTTGTATTCTGCTGCACTCGGTTTAACATTTTGTATTCTGATGCATCTGTTTGGTTTGTTGTGCTACTAAATTCCTCTATTTTCTTAATTATCTCCTTGTTCTATCCCTTATTGAGAGTCAGTATTGAAGTCTCCAACTATTACCGTAGAATTATTTCTTTCTTCAATTCTGTCAGCTTTTGCCTCATATATTACCATGATCTGTTACTAGATACGTAAATGTTTATAATTTTCATATTTTCTTGCCCTATTTAACTTTTTATTAATGTACTCTGTCTCTTCTAATTTTTCATTTATATCTGTTTTATCTTATATTAGAATAGCCAGCTTACTCTCTTTGATTATTATGTGCATGGAATATCTATTTTTTATTATTTTTATTGAGGTCACAATGGCTTATAACATTGTATAAATTTCAGGTGTACCTCATTATATTTTGGCTTCTGTATAGACTGCATCATGTTCACCACCAAAAGTCTTGTTTCCAATTATTGCCATATATGTGTGCTCCTTTACCTTTTTCACCTAACTCCAACCCTCTTCCTCTTTAGTAAACACCAATCTGTTCTTATCTATGTGTTTCTTTGTGTATCTTCCAACCATGAGTGAAATCACACAGTATTTGTCTTTCCTTGTCTGACCTATTTTGTTTAGCATAATATCCTCAAGGCCCATCCATGTTGTCTCAAATAGCACAATTTCATCTTTTTTATGGCTAAGTAGTATTCCATGGTATATGTATATATATATATATATATATACACCATATCTTCTTTATCCATTCATCCTTTGATGGGTACATGTGTTGCACCCAAGTCTTGGCTACTGTGAATAATGCAGCAGTGAATATAGGGGTGCATGCATCTTTTTGAATTAGAGTTTTCATGTTCTTTATATTAATACCCAGAAGTGAATAGCTGGATCATATGGTAGTTCTATTCTTAATTTTTTGAGGAATCTCCATACTCTTTTCTATAGTGGTTGCATCAGTTTTCATTTCCACCAGAAGTGTATGAGTGTTCCCTTTTTTCCATATCCTCTACAACACTTATTTTTTTCTCTTATTAAATATAGGTATTCTGGCAGACATGAGGTGATATCTCATTATAGTTTTGATTTACATTTTCCTAATAATTAGTGATGATGAATGTCTTTTAATGTGCCTGTTGGCCATCTGTATATCTTTTTTGGAAAAACATCTGTTCATAACCGCAGCCCATTTTTGATCAGGTTGCTCATTTGTTTGGTGTTGAGTTATATGAGTTCTTTTTATATTCTGGAAATTAAGCCCTTCTGAGTATGTTATTTGCAAATATTTTCTCCCAGTTAGTGAGTTGTTTCTTCACTTTGTTGATGGTTTCCTTTGTCATGCAGAAATTTTGCTTTGAAATATTCCCATTTGTTTATTTTTAATTTTGTTTCTCTTGCCTGAAAAGACATGCTACTTAAAAAGATACTGCTAAGGTTAGTATCAAAGGCACACTGCCTATGTTTTCTTCTACGAGTTTTACGGTTTTAGGGCTTAGATTCAAGTCTTTAATCCATTTTGTGTTAATTTTTGTGTGTGATGTAAGATAATGGTCTACTTTCATTCTTTTGCTTGTGGCTGTTATGTTTTCACAACACCATTTGAAGAGATTTTCCTTTATTGTTTATTTTGGCTTTTTTGTCAAAGATTAGCTGTCCATAGATGTTTAGTTTTATTTCTGGGCTCCTAATTCTTTTCTATTGTTCTAGATGTCTGTTTTTTGGAGATTATCAAGTTGTTTTGATTACTATAGCTTTAGTATATTTTGAATTCAGAGAATGTGATATCTCCAGCTTTGTTCTTTTTTCTCAGCATGGCTTTGGCTATTCAGACTTTTTTGTTCCATGTAAATTTTACAATTCTTTGTTCTAGTTCCATGAAAAATGTCGTTGGGATTCTGACTGGGAATTGCATTGAATCTGTAGATTGCTTTAGGTAATATTGAAATTTTGACTATGTTTATTCTTCCAATCCATGAGAATGAGATAGTTTTCCATTTCTTTATATAATTTTTCAATTTCTTTCAATAACATCTTACAGTTTTCACCATATACATATTTTACCTACTTGGTTAAATTTATTCCCGCATACATTATTCTCTTTGTTGAAATTGTAAATGGAATTCTTTTCTTAATTTCTCTTTCTGCTAGTTCATTGTTAGTGTATAAAAGTACAACTGACTTTTGTATGTTAATTTTGTAACCTGCAACTTTACAGTATTTATTAATTGTTTCTCATAGTTTTTTGGTGGATTCTTTAGGGTTTTCTATATATAGAACCATGTCATCCATAAACAGTCACAGTTTTACTTCTTTCCAATTTGGATGCCTATTATTTCTTATTCTTCCCTAATTGATCTGGCTAAGACTTCCAATACTATGGTGAATAGGAGTGGTGAGATGGGCATCCTTGAATTATTCATATTCTTAGAGGAATAGCTTTCAGTTTTTCACAGTTGAGTCTGATGTTTGCTGTGGGTTTGTCACATACAGTCCTTATTATGTCGAGGTATTTTCCTTCAGTACCCACTTTTTGAGAGTTTTCATCATCACACAATTATCTCTATAGACACAGAGAAAGAATTTGACAAGATTCAACATCAGTTTATGATAAAAACTCTGGAATAGCCAGTTTTTATCCTTTCACTTTCTTATCCAACCATCTCACATTGATAGAAAACCTCTGTATTTTCAGGTTTTACCATGAAAAGCAATGCTGAAGTAAACCTTCATTATACTTACACATTATATGCCAGTATTTTTATTTTGATGAAATAAAATGTCATATAGTTGTCTTTCAGTTTAATATATAGTCAAATGTTTTTCTCAAAGGCTATAATAATTCACATTCCCGCAGAGAACGTGTAGGACTTGCTTTCCTTCTCCAATTTTTCTAAATTGCATTCTTCTATTATTGAGCTCAAGCAGCTTTTCATAAATATTTAAACCATTTGAATTTGCTTTTATATGGCTTGTCAGTTTATTTTCTTTCCGCACTTTCTGTGAGGTTGTTCTCATTTGTTGACCAATTGTTGAATACAATATATATTAATCCTATTTCTGTTACCTACAATTAAGCTGTATTTTTTCCTAACCCACTACCATCCACTGATTTGCTTAAGGTATCATTTGCAAAGAAGGTTTCCAAATTTTATGCAGTAAAATATGACTAAATTGAAACATATAGTATGTACATAATCCCAAGGTACATCCCACCTATGTCACTACCACTTTGATTTGAGAAACCAATCTTCCTACTAGAATTACTGCAAAGCTCTCCTAGCTGGATCTCTGCTTTATCCATTGCCTTCCATGGCTTATTCCCCAAAAAAGAAACTAGGATTATCTTTTAAAAACATAAGTCAGATTATGTGTTAAACTCCTGTACTCATTTCACTGAAAGAAAAAGCTCACATTTCACAACTGCCTACAAGATCCAATGTGATCTTGCCCCGTGTTACATCTCTGTCCTTGTCTCCTTTGACAATCTTTCTCACTCCTTTCATTCAGTACAGTAGCCTTTACTGTTTTTCAAACATGCCAAAAGTCGCACCTTAGGGGGTTTGCATAGCCATTACTCTTCCCTAAGATGAAATTTTTGCAAAACTCCACTTTAAACATGACCTTTTCGATGAATTAGTATCCCTGTCTGATTTATCTTTGTATCCTCCATGTTTAACATGTTCCTTGACATGAGTTTTCCTTCTCTTTAGATTGCTTCTCTTTTTTAGAAGCCAGGGATTTGGGGTATTGCTGCTATGATGTTGTCTCCTAAAATGAAAAATTAATTTCATTTGCTCTAAAATATTCTATTTAAGGAGTTTCTTTAAGAACTAGTACTTAAATAAAATGTTTTTATTTTAAAATTAGAAAAAATTTGTGGTCATAAAACTGATCAAGTTCATGGATAAACACAATACATCTGTTGAAATATTCCCCACTCAGGGGACATGGCTCTCCAATATTTATTTCTTTTTAAATTTCCTGTTCAATTTCCTCTTTATTTGGATAAAGTATTTGTAACCTAGTGTATCTCAGAAAATTCATTTAAAAAAAATTCTAAACATGGACATAGATCTAGCCTTAGAGTTGTCAAGTAACATATTGCTAACAGTTCTAAGTCAAAGCTGAGTAGGGGAAAAGGGTAAAATTAAGCAACAACCTAGATATAGACACTCAGTTTGTTGATAAAAATAGATAATCCCAAATTTAATGGTGTTTAGGTAAAACTAAATTCAAAACCTAAGGTTTTTTTATTGCATAGTTTCTAAAATTCAAATTGTTTTATATAAACACACACACACACACATATATGTATATATACACACATATATATATTAATGTATGTACACTAGTCTCCCGTTATCCATGGAGGATATTTTCCAAGACCCCTAGTGGATGTCTGAAACCACAGAGAGTACCAAATTCTATCTTAACTAAACACTTATCACGCACTGTGACTGTAATTTTCACAGCTTGAGGTCAACAGAAAAACTAGCCTCAATTTCTTTTTTCTTCTTCACTATTTCATAATAGAAGATTTGTTCTCACCATAGATCTTAGCCACCTCAGCATACTATTTTTTCTTTCCTTATTAAGTCAAAGATGTTCACGTTTTCACTTAAAGGAAGCACTTTATGACTTCTTTTTTACATATCTGATCTGCCTGCATCACTACTCTTGTACTTTAGGGCCATTATTACATAAAATAAGGGTTACTTGAACACAAGCACTGTGATACCATGACAGTTGATCCGATAACCAAGGTGGCTACTAAGTAACTAATGGGAAGGCAATGTGTACAATGTGGATACACTGGATAAAGAGATGATTCACTTCACGGGCAAGATGGGAAAAGACAGTGCAAGATTTCATCACTCTACTCAGAATGGCCTACAATTTAAAACTTATGAGTTGTTTGTTTCTGTCATTTTCCATTTAATATTTTCAGATGGCAGTTGACCACAGGTAACAGAAACCATAGAAAGTGAAACTGCAGATTAGGGGAGACTGTTGTATATGCATATACATCTGTATATATGACTTAAGCATGGACATGTGAGCCCCTGCATGTCTGGCAACTCTCTGCAAGTGTCAGGACTATACCTAGTTGGCCCCATAAGAGTCAAATTAGACATCTGTCTCCAGGGTATCAAAGATAATAAGACTTAAATCTGCCAAGACTGTCTGATAGAAGTTTTCAGTTTGTTTCCTCCCTTAACAGAAGAAAAGCCCAGTTTCTTGAGCCTCTCAGACTGCTAAGTCAGCTACACTTACCATCCTCAGTGAGCATATATGTACATCACTTAGAGTGATGAGAAAGTGTAAAGTCTTAACTCCATTTTCTTCCGTATGCCTGTAATACAAGTGGTGGCATTAAAACATGGTTTTGTTTAATCCATACTTTTTTATTGTGCTCTAGGCAAAAACTGATTCATTTCAACAGGGGAAAAATCTGCTTCTAGTTTTACTTCTTTATTGAGATGGACAAATAAATGTAAAAAGCATTTATAATGCAATGAAATACATGCTATAGTAGAACAAACACCAGTGGGATGCAAGGCAAAGAAGGAAGCCCTCATCAAGTCTTTGGGAATCAGAAAATGCCTCTGAGAAGGTAGGATGAGTGGGTAATAGGGTAAGGAAAATTAGGAGGTGGTGGATCCAAGCAGGAGAAAAAGAATGGGTAAAATATCAAAATTACGTCAACTACAGCACCAATTTTCTGAAATTTGAAAGACAATTTTTCACTCTCTAGAGTTTAATAGTTGATTACAAGGCACTTTGAATTCTATCACACTTATCAACTTTATTAATGAAACAAAATTCCAAACTTCAGTTTCAATAAACAAAGATCACAATTTATTGATGAAAATACCTATAATGTGTGCTTTCCTTTGAGACCAGGAAGAGTTTTAAAAATTTAGGGACTAAGGGCTCTTTTGTTGCTGTTGAGAGGATATTAGAAGGTTATCGTCTGGATAATGCAAGAGCAAATTGAAATATATCATTGAATCTCAGCTTTACCAGGCTTTACTAATTTGGAATTTTAATCCATAGATTCCAGACTGAATTCTATCAAATTAATGGTAATTTCTTCACATTTCCTCATCAACATGTCAGTGCTGAGTAAGCTCTTTTCTTTGTCCATTATTTTATATTTGTCCCTTTCTACTTCTAGTCTTTCATGTTTCTTCAGAAACAGCTCTGTCCTAGCACTCAGGAATAGGTGACTTCCTTGGCTTACCTGTTTGACTTTCAGCTGTGACAATTTTAATATAATCATATCTTCCCTCAAAACTTGCCAGTTCCATTCACCTAACACAAAAGTACAAAAACTACTAAGGATAACTATGTTGTTCATGTAAAGTACCCCGACTTGATTGCTCATTTTGAAAAAAGTCAAAATAGATAGATATGTAGTGTTTATTGCTAACTAAAATGTACTTAAGCTGCTAAACTAGTTTGCCCCTTTTAAAAAGTTACAACCCTTAATTATTATAACTGTATTTAAACTATTTTATTTTTTTTCACATTAGTCAAAGATAAAAAATTTTAAAACCAGTTTATCTTTTCTGAAAATGAAGAGATTTCATTCGAATTTTTAGGCTCATGAAATGAAAAACTAGTGACCAAGTTTAACCTTCTCCTGGGAAACTTCAAATCTTGATAAAATTCATAACAGAGTGGATGCACCTCTGAAATATCTACATAGGTTTCCAAATGGCTCAGATATATTTACTTGTTTAGACACATATTTCTTCCTGTAAGAAAAAACAAGTTTATCAAAAGGAACAGTAAGTAAAAAAGAAAAAAAAAAAAGCAAAGGAAACAGCAACCAAGATCAACTATTTTATATAAATATATATAAATAGAACTTGGAAAGTTAACAAGAAACATGTTGATACTGAGATTAAAGAATGGGATATTTGCCACAACTAGAAGGGCCCACAATGAAGAATATACAACTACTTACTGTGGGGCTTTGGGGAGAAAAAGGAAAAAAAAATAAAATCTTTAAAGAATGGGATATTTATGGTCTTTTAAAACTGTAAGTGAAGGAGTTAGTAATGCCAAATGTCTACAAAAAATCAAACAAGCCAAAAACTAGCTATGACAGATTTCAAATTAGCTAAATATTGAGTAGAGACTAGGAAAGTGTTAAATAATGAATATTATTGCAGGTATCTTAGAAAACATTCACACTGTCACTGACACATCATATTGAGGATTTTGAGTACCATTTTTTGCATTTTTATAAAAAAAATCCAACAGATTTTCCAGTAAAGACATGTTACAATTTGATTCATTCACCAAATATTTCTTTCAAGTTGTCATTGCTGCAATTTGAAGATTTTGTACCTAAAAATCCATATGGAAGTAGCATATCGAAGCCAACAAAAACAGGGGTGATTTAGTTGTTGCCAGGTCCCCCAGCCCTGTCAATGTAACTCTTTTCAAAATCAAATAATTTAAGCTTTCAATTTTTCCAGAGAAATTCTATGATCTTCATAACATTTCTAGGGCCTTCCAGAAAGGAGAGAGTCATAAGTAGGGGCTTTCACTGTCCAATCTTTTACTTTATAAATTCTTCCTAATTTGAGTTTCAATACCTCTTATTAAAAATCTCCTTTAGCTGCTGCTCTCACTCTACCCACCTCCCAAAATGGGGCCACAGGTTTTTCACCTTCATTCCCAAAAGCACTACTACTATACTTGTGTGTATAGTTTTACCAAAGATTTAAGGACAGTGAAATATATTCACAGTACTCTACAGAACAGGATACAATCTCAGAATGAAATGAAGTTCCTAATCCTCATGACAACTCCCCACATGGAGAGATTGTATTTATTGGCCATATGTCTTACGGAGTCCTGATTTAATGGCACATTTGTAGCCTCCTTATCTCCCACGCTCTGTTATATAAAATACAAACACTTGTAAGCATTCCAAATGCAGTTTTTTCATTTTGCAGAAAAAGTAACCTCCCTATCTGAGCCAGTCAACTCACCAATATACTAGTTCGGAAGGTCTCCATTTTCCAATAAAAAGAACCATCAAACTGTTTGGCTAAACAAAAACCAAAGAAAGGAATACCTGGTCTGAGAGAAATTCATATATCATCCTGGAATAAAGCTCAGCAAACTATGAAATTAGAAATGACTTAGCATATTCCATGCCTACTAAAACAGAAATAATAAGTGAAGAAGATACAGTGTGTACTTAAGAGTAATAAATATACTTGAAATCAGAGGCTAAGAGTTTAGTCTAGGTTTTTTCTTTTGAAGCTGTGTGACTTTATGTAAATCATTAACCACTCTAACATTCTCATTTACATCCATGCAAAACATATATTTTGACAATCTGTTGTGAGCCAGTTTGATATAAAAAGGTAAAAAAGAAAACTCTTTGCCGAAAGAAGCTTGATACAAAATGTTTATAGACACAAAATGGATTGTAATTGATAGTGTTTATGCACCTTCAATGTTTGGCATTTAAAGGACATTTTCTTTCCAATTAGAGAATGGAAAGATGAAAGGGGAAACAAAGTATCTGATTCATGCTTCTAATAGGGAGCAGCAGATAGGAACACGCCTATTAATAGAATGTCAAGCTAGTGTTACCTAATTCAGTCATTTGGAGACCATTCCTCTTTTCCTAGTGGAAACGAAAATTCAAAACGACAATAAAAAGACAGAGGTAATGTATTTCTTACTTAATGTTATTAATAAGTACAAAAAAGTTGGAGAAGATACTGTGCAATTGGTGAAGAAAGAAGAAGACTTAGATATAAAAACGCAAATTTCCTTCACCATGTTAAGAAAAAAAAGATAAGAAGGCTGCCACTAAAAGTATTTTAAACACACAGAATCTCCCTTTCTTGGGACTAAATGCACAGACAGATACTGTTTCTGATTAAAACCTCCTCATACTGAGGGTTTTTCTCAGAGCAATTTTGACATCTTTGTTCCTCAAACTATAAATTAAGGGATTCATCAAGGGAACTGTATTGGTGTAAAAGACAGAAGAGATTTTTCCCTCACCCATAGACACAGCAGAAGATGGTTTGAGATACATAAATGCAGCTGATCCAAAGAAGAGAGAAACAGCAATAATGTGGGAACTGCAGGTACCGAATGCTTTGGACCTGCCCTCTGTGGAACTGATGTGGAGGATGCTGGAGAGGATAAAACCATAAGAGACAAAAATGGCGACACTGGGCACAATGACATTGATGCCCCCCACAATGAAAACTTCCAGCTCATTGACGTAGGTGCTCGTGCAGGAGAGCTGGAGCAGAGGGAAGATGTCACACAAATAATGGTTGATGGTATTTGCATCACAGAAGGTCAGTCTCAGCATGCATCCAGTGTGGGCTGTGGCACCAGAAAATGCCATAAAATATGAACCAAGCATAAGGCTGGAACACACTTTAGGGGACATGACAACGCTATACAAAAGTGGTTTACGGATGGCCACATAGCGATCATAGGCCATTGATGTCAGCACATAGCATTCAGAAATACTAAAAAAGCAGAAAAAGTAAAGCTGTGTCATGCAACCCATGTAGGAGATAATATTCTGCTTAAATATGAAGTTAACTAGCATTTTGGGTGTAAAGGTAGAAGAATAAGATAAATCTATGAAAGATAAATTAAAAAGGAAAAAATACATGGGAGTGTGCAGGTGTGAATTCAGCCCAATTATAGTTATCAAACCCATATTTCCCAACACAGTGACAATATACATTACTAGAAATAAGAAGAACAGAGGGAGCTTGAGATCTGGTTGATCTGTTAATCCCACCAAAATGAATTGAGTAATGAAAGAGCCATTTCCGCGAGCCATCCTTCTCTAAGAGGATCTGTGAGCAAAGAAGAAAAAAGTGACATAGAGGAAAAACAGCTTTTCCACAATATCTCTTCTCAGAAGTGTGGTATATGCACTGTGAATACTGAGACTAAGCTAACATGCACCCACAGAATTGCTTTACCATCATCATAGAACTGAGTGACATGGACTTTTCCTTATAGAGTCATTATAAGCCAGGTAGCAAAGAATATCAAAACTTAGCCTACAGAGTGAAGGGAACTTCTGCCATATGAAAATCTAACTGTTGGAAGAACCAAAGGATAAAAGAAAAGAAAGATGGATCTAGAGGGAATAATTTTTCTCTCATCTCTACCTTTTTTCATTCACTTGACCCCTCCTTTTACTAGTAAAATTAGAGACCAAGACATTAGTTGCTGATATTGGCCTCAAATGCAGACTAGGCATGACGGGGTGGGAACCAAAAACATTGTTTCTAATCCAAAACTAAGGGACTCTATGAGAGATTCTATGGGAGATTACTTCCCCATGTCACAGAGTAAGAGCCATAAATGTAGAAAAGTGAGAGTTTCACTGGAAGAGAGGAAACTTACTAACTGATGAATTGCACCCTCTGAGCCCCTTAATTTCTCTGACCATTTCCTACGCCACCTCTCTAATAGATTTTTCTGTCACTTTCAATTGAGTCTCAGGGACTGCAAAAATGGCAGAGAAAATGGCATATCTTAGATCTTCAGTATTCCATCTCAAACAAGGAAAACATCAATATAAATGGAATTCAGAAACTCACCCTCCTTAAGTCAGAAAACATCGGTGCTTGCTTATCACTATTATTACCCCTGTTGTCCTGGAAGGACAATTTCAGGCACTGAGGCTTTGGTTCTTTTGAATATAAGAGGATGTGTCCACACTTAATTTCTGATATGCCTTGGAAATCATTCAGAACTACAAATCATAATTTCTGATTATGACTTTCAGTCCTCTCAAGCAGCAGAGAAAAATAAACTGTTTTTATTTTAATTATTTGTGACACTTGGCAAGTCACAGAAGATTTAATGTGAGTGTAATGATGGAATCATTGTTATAAACAAGGCAGAAGTTTACTCAATCTCTTCCCAAGGGACCAGTTTCTTGGTGTAATAGGGCACTAAGGGGATTGTATTTACATTCAGGACCATAAACTGTCTTCAGTTCCTCAGGGACTCAAAATCTTACTCAAGTTTTCTCGTCACTGTTGGGATTGTACATCCCCCAAGGAAGAGCCATAAACAAACTCCCATTTCCCTTTCATAAAAATGCCAGAAGAGGAAACCTAGACCATCTTATCCCTATGAACACAGTGACTCAAAAACATTTCATGCACAGGCTCCCTTTGTAAGAACTCTAGATAGTAGTTAAGATTGTCCTGCACCCAGTTTTAAGTGTGAAACCACTCATAATGAAGCTGTTAGGGAAATTCAAGATTTCTTCTTCTCTTAATACCTACCCTTGTATGGCATGTTTTGATTAGAAAAAGAAACCCAGTTCCTAGTTTCTTCTTGGGAGGGAAATTGCTAACCCATGCATCTAATGTCCTGACTTTACTTGGGGAATTCCAGAAGAGTGGCTTCTAAATAGTCTGTCTCAGAAAGTTGAGGAGACACAGGACATGGAATCGTTTAGCTGCCCTATATGAGAGAGAACACAGATAGCAATTTTAGTTAGAAGTCACTATGGCCCCTGCCCTGTTGCAGCAGAAAACTAGCAGTATAAAATCCTTTCCCTTCTTTCTCCTTGGTAAGGGGAAAAGGTGTATTTTGCTTCCAATGACCCAACTTATGTGGGGGCTGCCTGAGGAATTGGCTTCAGTTTTGCTTGTTTTGGAATGCTGATGTGACCCAACATGCTCCAGATGCCTGGAACCACTGGAAGATGTAAAGCAGATTGGTCTAACACAAAGAACTAGAAGTGACCAGTGTCTGGACAGGCTTATTAGTGTGAGTTTTCTCAGCACAAGGCCAGTCCATGAAGAAGATTAGCAACAGATGTTAGCTCAGGGCTAATCTTCCTCACAAAATAAAAGAAGCGCCTCTGAACACAAAACAATGTCTTGTCTTTTCACAATTACAGGATTTTTTTTTTACATAGCAACTCTAAAGAGATAAATATGAGAAAGACCATTTAGGCATTGTATAAATCCATTTGGGCTGCTATATCAAAATCTATAGACTGAACACCTTACAAAAAAGAAATATTTATTTCTCATAGTTTTGAAACCTGGGAAGTGCAAGATCAAGGCACTGGCAGATTCAGTGTCCTTGTTCATAGAATTCCATCTTCCTGCTATGTCCTTACATGGCCAAAGAGACAGCAGAACTCTCTGATAAGGACACTGATCCTACTAATAAGGGCTCCACTCTCATGACCTAATCAACTTCCAAAGTCCTCAACTACTAATACATTGAAGATTTGGTTTCAACACATGGCTTTGAAGAGGACACAAACATTTAGATTACAGCAGGCACTTAAAGATAATGCCTTCTGAAGTTTTAATTTTAGATTTCACTTTGAAGATTTTTCTTCACTTTCTATATCTATGATCTAAGATCTATGTTTAATATATTCCCAGTATATCACATATGATTTTGAAACTACTATGCTCATAAAATTGGTTAAAAGAAGGTAAATTTATGATGCAGTATTTTGGAAAAGGATCCAAGGTGAGGAGAAAATTATTAATTTCATGAATTGAGGTTAGAAAGCACCCAAGAAATCTCCACATGTGCTTGTGATATTACAAAAGAGACACTAGGCTCTCTCATGGGAATTCTGTAACAACCAAAGTTTCCCAGTGTTGCCCGCAGCCTCAAAGGGCAAGGAATGACAGGTACCGCCAAGGCTACTTGGTTGTTTAAGCAATCAAAGTCTATTGATAAAGGGAAACAGAATGAGGAGAGGGGATAGAGAGGAACAACAAATCAGTACTTACTACATCCACACCACAATCAGCTGGGGAAGTCTCAACAGTTTGTATGGAGGTGGGAGTGCCGATTGTCTGGGTCTGAGGCAAAGCGCCCTTTCCTCAGTGAGACTCCCAATTGTTCTATGTCTGTGACTCCCTTTTATCCTAAGGTTTCTCTGGGCTCTGACTCAGGGTTTTAGACATTTGTATACTTTGAGTTATTTCTTCTTGTTCCCACGGGTGGGATGTTTCTAAAGTCCAGTCAGGTGCACGTCGGAGGTGGCTAACCCAGACATGGAACATGATGCAGGACATATTTTTTGTAACTTGTGCACTAGAGTCAGGGCCTAAGTGGTCATCTTTGGCCTCGAGGCCAGACACGTTCCTTCATGTAGGGCCCAGGCCCAGTGTCCTTGGAAGGCGGGGAGGTCAATGAACTCTGTACATCCATTACAAAGAAAGTTTGACTATAAGGCTTAAAATAGGTGTTATGATTAAGAACTGGCTAGCCTGACTGTATTTTTTTCTTAAAATATGAGCAAAAACAGAGAAACAGAGGGAGGAGATCCAAGATGGCACCGTGAATAGTCCTCTTTGTCTCTCCCCCTTCGAGTCTACAATTATTTGGACACTTATAGCTTAACAAAGGATATCCAGACAGCATCTCAGGACGTCTGAGATACCCACACTACTATACATCGGAAGGCGGACGGACTTTCCTCCAGGAGGATGTGGAAATAGGTGAAAACTCTGACCCCGACCGAGCAGCCTAGTACCCGCAAGCGGCTTTCTTCCAACGGACGCCCCCAGAAGATCTACACACATCTAGGGCAGGAGCGAGCACACAACAGAGGAGCGATGGTGGAAACAGGTGACCAGAACCCTACCTAAACCCCCCGCAATTACTCCTAAACGCAGAGGGAAACTTTGGAGTTGCACACCTGGGCCCGCGGGGAGAGCCTCTCCCTGCCATTGGCAGGGAGACCCCGCCTGGTGTTCACGGCTCCCGGAGGGTCCCAGAGAGAGTCGCTGAGGGTACAGAGGTCTCCCTGCTGCCACTGCCGGCACGGTGGGGCTAGGGATTGCTGGAGATCTTGGAGAGGACTGGGGTTGGGGGAAGTTTCAAAGGCCGGCTCTGCGACCCAGAGGGGAAGCTCTGGAGTTCTGCCCAGGCAGCAGACAAAACTCTCTGTCTGCCATTAGCGGAGGGGCCACGCCCAGCATTCACGGCTCCAGGAGAGTCCTGGAGAGAATCCCAGAGGGTGGGGCAACCCCCAGCTGCCGTTGCCCGCCCCGTGGGACTAGGCATTGCCGGAGATCTCAGAGAGGACTGGGGCTGGGGGGAGATCCAGAGACCCAGCTCCGTAGCTTAGGGGGAAACCCTACAGGCTCACAGCAGCCTTAGGGAAAGCCTCTGCACAGCACCAGTAGAAACCACCCAGCTGGCAGCCACAAGGCTGGAAGACCCCAGGGCAAAAACAGCATAGCTAGGTGAACTAACCACAGACTGTAGAAGATGCCAATAGCTCTCCTGCGACCCATAGAGGACAAGTGAGATTTTGTGGGTGCCGACAGCAACGGAGTGACAAATATAAGTGATCCCACCCCTGGCCACTGGAAAAGCCCATAACACCATTGCAGACCCCAAGGAGGGAGCACATCTAGGTGGGCTGCAACAGTAGGCACCAGCAGCCTGAAGCCCCCCTGTGACGGCCCCCACAGCAGAGGAGGGAATCCAAAGGACCACTGTGACTACGAGGAGGGGCCCAGGCCCAGTTAGCAACTGTGGACAGGGTTCCTGGTTGGTGCAGTATAAACAGCGGCTCCCCCACCGCAGCAGCTGAAACAAGTGAAAGGAGCAACTAAACTCTATCTCCATGCGGAGGCACAAATAAACAACATCAAGCAATATGAAAAAATACATTAAATCTCCAGAACAGAAAGAAAGTAACAAATACACAGAAAACAATCCCAAAGAAAATGAGATGTATAACCTAAATGATGATGACTTCAAAACAGCCATCATTAAAATACTCAATGAGTTAAGAGAGAATTCTGACTGACAACTCAACGAGTTCAGGAGCTATGTCACAAAAGAGTTTGATATGATAAAGAAGAACCAAACAGAAATATTGGAAATGAAGAACACAATAGAGGAGATTAAGAAAAATCTAGATGCTCTGAACAGTAGAGCCGATAATATGGAGGAAAGAATTAGCAATTTGGAAGATGGCAATATAGAATTGCTGCAGGCAGAGGAGGAGAGAGAAGCAAGACTAAAAGAAATGAAGAAACTCTCTGAGAATTATCAGACACAATTAGGAGATGCAACGTAAGGATTATAGGTATACCAGAGGGAGAAGAGAAGGAGAAAGGGGCAGAAAGCCTATTCAAAGAAATAATGGCTGAGAACTTCTCAAATCTGGTGAGAGAGATGGATCTTCAGGTGACAGAAGCCAATAGATCTCCAAACTTTATCAATGCAAGAAGACCAATTCCACGGCATATAGTAATGAAGCTAGCAAAAGTCAACGACAAGGAGAAAATACTAAGGACAGCCAGGCAAAAGAAACTAACCTACAAAGGAACCCCCATCAGGCTATCAGCAGATTTCTCAGCAGAAACTTTACAGGCTAGAAGAGAGTGGAATGATATATTCAAAAATCTGAAGGACAAAAATCTACAGCCGAGAATTCTCTACCCAGCAAAAATATCCTTCAAATATGATGGAGAAATAAAAACTTTCCCAGATAAACAAAAATTAAGGGAGTTCATTGCCACAAAACCTCCTCTACAGGAAATCCTCAGGAAAACCCTCATTCCTGAAAAATCCAAAAAAGGAAAGGGGCTACAAAACCAAGAGCAGAGGAGATAAGTAGTAGGACAACAACAGAGAGTAGCAGCTCTTCATCAGAACAGATTAAACCATGGGATGAGAAACAAAGGAAATTGAAGAAAACCGGAAAACAAGACACAAAATGGTAGTGGTAGGCCCCCACATCTCAATAATCACTCTAAATGTAAATGGATTGATCTCCCCAATCAAAAGACACAGAGTGGCAGGATGGATCAAAGAACAAGATCCAACAATATGCTGCCTCCAGGAAACACACCTCAGCCCCAAAGACAAACACAGACTCAGAGTGAAGGGATGGAGAACAATATTCCAAGCTAATAATGAACAAAAGAAGGCAGGTGTCACTATACTAATATCAGACAAGGTAGATTTCAAAGCAAAACAGATAAAGAAAGATAAAGAGGGACAATATATAATGATAAAAGGGACTCTCCACCAAGGAGACATAACACTTATAAATATATATGCACCCAACACAGGAGCACCAAACTTTGTAAAGCAACTCTTAATAGAACTAAAAGAAGACATCAACAACAATACAATAATAGTAGGGGACCTCAACACACCATTAACACCAATGGACAGAACATCCAGACAGAAAATCAACAAGGAAATAATAGAATTAAATGAAAAATTAGACCAGATGGACTTAATAGATATATATAGAACACTTCACCCAAAAACAGCAGGTTACACATTCTTCTCAAGTGCACATGGAACATTCTCAAGGATTGACCATATTTTGGGAACCAAAGCAAACATCAATAAATACAAGAGAGTTGAAATAATATCAAGCATCTTTTCTGATCATAATGCTATTAAACTAGAAATCAACTACAAGAACAAAGCAGAGAAAGGTGCAAAAATGTGGAGACTAAACAACACGCTTCTCAACAAACAATGCATCATTGAAGAAATTAAAGAAGAAATCAAATTTTATCTGGAGACTAATGAAAATGAGAACACGACATACCAAATCATTTGGGATGCAGCAAAAGCAGTCCTAAGAGGGAAATTCATCGCAATACAGGCTCACCTCACTAAACAAGAATAAGCTCACATAAGCAACCTCAAACGACACCTAACAGAACTAGAAAAAGAAGAACAAACAAAGCCCAGAGTCAGTAGAAGGAGGGAAATAATAAAAATAAGAGCAGAAATAAACGATATTGAAACAAAAAAGACAATAGAAAGGATCAATGAAACAAAGAGTTGGTTCTTCGAAAGAATTAACAAAATTGACAAACCCCTAGCCAGACTCACCAAGAAAAGAAGAGAGAAATCACAAATTAATAAAATTAGGAATGACAGAGGAGAAATAACAACAGATATCAATGAAATACAAGAGATCATAAGAGAATACTATGAAAAACTACATGCCAACAAATTCAACAACCTGGAAGAAATGGACAAATTCCTAGACTCCTACAATCTCCCCAAACTGAATCAGGAAGAAATGGAGAATCTGAATAGGCCAATCACAAGTAAGGAAATAGAAACGGTAATCAAAAACCTCCCCAAAAATAAGAGTCCAGGACCAGACGGCTTCTCTGGAGAATTCTACCAAACATTCAAAGAAGACTTAATACCTATTCTCCTCAAACTGTTCCAGAAAATTGAGAAAGATGGAGAACTCCCTAACACATTCTATGAAGCCAACATCACTCTGATCCCCAAACCTGACAAGGACAACACAAAGAAGGAGAACTACAGGCCGATATCACTGATGAACATAGATGCAAAAATCCCCAACAAAATTTTGGCAAACCGAATACAGCAATACATCAAAAAGATTATACACCATGATCAAGTGGGATTTATACCAGGGACACAGGGATGGTTCAACATCCACAAGTCAATCAACGTGATACACTACATCAACAAAATGAAAAACAAAAACCACATGATCATCTCAATAGATGCAGAGAAAGCATTCGACAAGATCCAACACCCATTTATGATAAAAACCCTCAGTAAAATGGGTATAGAAGGAAAGTACCTCAACATAATAAAGGCCATATATGATAGACCCACAGCCAACATCATACTCAATGGACAAAAACTGAAAGCCATCCCGCTGAGGACAGGAACAAGACAAGGGTGCCCACTTTCACCACTCCTATTCAACATAGTACTGGAGGTGCTGGCCAGAGCAATTCGGCAGGAAAAAGAAATAAAAGGAATCCAAATAGGTAACGAAGAAGTAAAACTCTCGTTGTTTGCAGACGACATGATCTTATATATAGAAAACCCCAAAGAATCCATAGAAAAACTATTAGAAATAATCAACAACTACAGCAAAGTAGCAGGGTATAAAATTAACGTGCATAAATCAGTAGCATTTCTATACACTAACAATGAACTAACAGAAAAAGAACTCAAGAACTCAATCCCATTCACAATCACAACGAAAAGAATAAAATACCTCGGGATAAACTTAACCAAGGAAGTGAAGGATCTATACAATGAAAACTACAAGACTTTCTTGAAAGAAATTGACGATGACATAAAGAGATGGAAAGACATTCCTTGCACATGGATTGGAAGAATAAACATAGTTAAAATGTCCATACTACCTAAAGCAATATACAGATTCAATGCTATCCCAATCAGAATCCCAAGAACATTCTTCACAGAAATTGAACAAACAATCCTAAAATTCATATGGGGCAACAAAAGACCGCGAATTGCTAAAGCAATCCTGAGCAAAAACAAAGCCGGCGGAATCACAAGCCCCAATTTCAAAACATACTACAAAGCTACAGTGATCAAAACAGCATGGTACTGGTACAAAAACAGGTCCACAGATCAATGGAACAGAATTGAAAGCCCAGAGATAAAACCACACATCTATGGACAGCTAATCTTCCACAAAGGAGCAGAGGGCCTACATTGGAGAAAAGAAAGTCTCTTCAACAAATGGTGCTGGGAAAACTGGACAGCCACATGTAAAAGATTGAAAATTGACCATTCTTTTTCACCACACACCAAAATAAACTCAAAATGGATCAAAGACCTAAAGATTAGGCCTGAGACAATAAGTCTTTTGGAAGAGAATATAGGCAGTACACTCTTTGACATCAGTTTCAAAAGAATCTTTTCGGATGCTCTAACTCCTCAGTTGAGGGAAACAATAGAAAGAATAAACAAATGGGACTTCATCAGACTAAAGAGCTTCTTCAAGGCAAGGGAAAACAGGATTGAAACAAAAAAAAGCTCACTAATTGGGAAAAAATATTTACAAGCCACTTATCCGACAAAGGGTTAATCTCCATAATATACAAAGAACTCACACTGATTAGCAACAAAAAAACAAACAACACGATCAAAAAATGGGCAGAGGACATGAACAGACATTTCTCAAAAGAAGATATGAATATGGCCAATAGACACATGAAAAAATGTTCATCATCGCTAATCATCAGGGAAATGCGAATCAAAACTACACTAAGATATCACCTTACACCCGTTAGATTGGCAAAAACATCCAAAACCAAGAGTGACAAATGTTGGAGAGGATGTGGAGAAAAAGGAACCCTCATACACTGTTGGTGGGAATGCAAACTGGTACAACCACTATGGAAAACAGTATGGAGATTTCTCAAAAAGTTAAAAATAGAAATACCCTATGACCCAGCCATCCCATTACTGAATATCTATCCTAAGAACCTGACATCAGAAATCTCGGTTCCGTTGCACCCCTATGTTCATCGCAGCATTATTTACAATAGCCAAGACGTGGAACCAGCCTACATGCCCAGAAACTGATGATTGGATAAAGAAGATGTGGTATATATACACAATGGAATACTACTCAGCCATAAAAAAAGACAAAATTGGACCATTCACAGCAACGTGGATGGACCTCGAGGGTATTATGTTAAGCGAAATAAGCCAGTCAGAGAAAGACGAACTCTATATGACTCCACTCATAGGTGGAAGTTAGTATATTGATAAGGAGATCTGATTGGTGGTTACCAGGGAAAAGGGGGGGGTGGGGGGAGGGCACAGAGGGGGAAGTGGTGTACCCTCAACATGACTAACAAAAATGTACAACTGAAATCTCACAAGGTTGTAATCTATCATAACATTAATAAAAAAAAAAAACAAAAAAACAAAACAGAGAAACAGAAGGAGGACCTGCCAAACTACGACTTATGTGACCAGTGCATTTAACTATCATCCTTTGCTCAAAACCAAGTGGCCATGTTTAAAAGCCACTCTCCTTTCCTCGAAATTTGCCAATTTAAAATTTCTGAACAAATCAAAGTCATGAAAATACTCTGTGTAAAGGCAATGGACAACTGAATTTTTGGACAGTAGAACTCAGAAATGTGTCCTAGTAAGTCCCAAATTGTGACAGTACATGTATTACTTGAAAAGAAGTACAGTTATCTGGGATTTACCCTATTCGAGTATCAACTGTCTTATCAATGATGCACTAATAAAAAACTGTTTCCTCTGAACTTTGCTAAATCGTAAATTCTCTACAAAGTCTCTACATACAACTCATTGAATGGAGAGAAGGAACACTAAGTCTTCAGGGGAAAGCCTTCCTGCAATTTCAAATGTCCTAAAAACAAGATTTATTCATATCAAAACTACTACAGTGTGAAAAACTAATCTTTATAAACTCTGCCTATAAATTATAATTCCTAGCAATAACTAACAAAATGTTTATTTTCAGTACTATGTCATCATGCTATTTTACCATCATTTTTTATAAATAAAATCATTTACTTGGAATCCAAGGCAAGCTCCATGTTCTAACCAGTTTATAGAAAGTTAATAACCATGACGATTCCATTATGAGTACAAACATTCAAAAACCAAGGGCCAACTACTTATTCACTCTCTGCTTTACTAAACAGAGATAACCTGAGTTCCGTATTCAGGTATTCAGATTAAAGCCCATACTGTTATCCAGGAACAATGCTTATCCAGACAGGTAGGTGGAATATAAAGTGCTTTAACCCAATATTCTGGGACTAGACACAAAGTTCTTTACTGATGAGTCATCCCTTAACTTCAATTGCAATTGTGATCCCTGGCTCTGATTCAATCATTATGTTTTATAACACTCTGGAGATTGAAGAACAGTCTTTTCTCTATGCCTAAACATTTCTATATTTCTATATCCCCAAATTCTTCTCATCAATGACCTTTTCAAAGTAATGCATGAAGAAGTTCTTTAGGGAAAAGACTCTATAAAGAAAGTAGAAAGGGTTAAGAAAATGAAATTAGGGGCCGGTCCGGTGGCGCAGCAGTTAGGCTCACACGTTCTGCTTCTCGGAGGCCTGGGGTTTGCCAATTCGGATCCTGGGTGAGGACATCGGGCCACTGGGCAAGCCATGCTGTGGTAGGCATCCCACGTATAAAGCAGAGGAAGATGGGCATGGATATTAGCTCAGGGCCGGTCTTTCACAGCAAGAAGAGGAGGATTGGCAGCAGTTAGCTCAGGGCTAATCTTCCTCCAAAAAAGAAAAAATAGAAAATGAAATTGTATGATGTGGAATGAGAACTATACCCTCTCTACTATACCATTAAACTAAATATAATGTTTTATACCTACCACAAATCTATAAAGTAGGATTTTACATTCTTTTTCCTCCTCCCACAGACACTGGAAGAAATTCGTCACTGAGTGCGGTAAAGGGATTATCTCTGCCCTGGACAGGTCTAGATTACTTTGCACGTGTTACTCAACCTCTGCTGGTTTCTTCTGTGTGAGCCAATCTATGCTAGCAAGGCTGTTCCCATCTACTTGGATTGTCATTCTCATCCTTTGCTTAGGGATTAGTTTAATGCTCAGTTTAAGTAGAAGTATAATCAAAGTTTTGTAACCTTAATTTATTGTGAAACAACATAAATAGATATGTAAAAGTCTATAAAATATACACTTCAAATGCCTATTATAAAATTAACAGCTTATAATTACCATGGAGATCTATAAATAGATTACTGTCAGCAACTCAGAGCCCTCTATGTGCCCCTACTTGATGGTAGTTCCATTCATTCTTCCATTCCCTCTCTTAAATCTGTTGCATTCCCTCTCTGGCTTTTCTTTAGAGCTTTACACCTAAGTAGGGTCTCATGGTCATCTGCATCCAGCACAAAGAGAATGTGGAAAGGGCACTCCATGGCCATGGGATGATGTTCATAAGGTCTAAATCTCAGTCACATGCTACATCATTCTGCAAGAATGACTGGGAAATGTGTGCTGTGGAAGAAGAGGTGAATAGCTAGCAATCTGCCAGAATGGGCTAATCATAATGCTGCCTACCAATATCATTGATGTGAAAATTCAATGTAATCTTGAAAGTAAGAACTTACTGCTGACTCTGGCACTTAGGAAGCACATTTTAACAATAATGATTATTATAGACTAAACTTATGTGTTTCCTTTCATTCTATAGAGAAGTATGAAATAAGAATATATACATTAACATATTCATCTATACTAAATTAGGCAATGGCTGTCAACGAAATGTGAAAGATCCTTTAGGAACAGTTTTCCTATTTGAAAATTTTGCTTTTGTTTGTGTTCAGAGGCATTTTTACTCATTGAAACCATTGTTCATGTTTCACTGATGTTTAAAAGTATGGTAAATTTTCTATAATTTGTAAGAACTTGATATATCTAGAATCAAAACACCCAAATCCTAATCTCAGCTCTACCACTTATAAATTGTGATTTGGAACAAGCCATGAAAATCTCTGTGCATTAGTTTCATCATCTATGAAATGGGAACCAGGATCCCCTTCTCCACTTATCCCAAAGTTCTTCCCTGGGACAGATGTGACAGTGCAGAGAAAACTGGAACACTACTTCTAAGAGCCATTGTAACACCTTGTACGTTCAAATATTAATATTGGGGTCAAGGGGTAAGTTATGAGCAGTCATTTAAAACCATAAGTCAAAGATTTAAGCAATGCTGAACGTCTAAAAAACAAAAAAATGAACAAAAGCCAACAATCCAACTACACTAAATTGCAAAATACCTAAATATTGAATGAATATTAGAAAAACAGTAAAATAGTAAATGTTATTACAGTTATCTTAGAACATGTTTAAATTATCATGACACATCACATTGAGGATATTGGAGTGGTCATCTTTTTACCTGTTTTCTCAAAAGAAAAATAATCCAACATCAAATTCCAGGAGAGAAATTGTCTAAATTTAATTTGTTCACCAAGTATTTCTTTCAAATTGTCATGGCTTTCCCAGCTACAATTTGAGGTTTTTGTACTTTAAAATCCATATGGGCATAGCATATGGAAGCCATGAAAACTAGGAATGATTTACTTGTTCCCAGGTGCAACAGCCCTGTAAATGTTTTTAATATCAAATAACTTAAGCTTTCATCCTTTCTGGAAGGCTGACTCCTATAATATTTGTAAGATTTTTTTCAGAAAGGAGAAGAGAGACATAGAAAGGGCTGTCTTTTCTCATTATTTTATTTTCTATTCCTTCTTCCACTCAGTATATAACCTCCTTAAGATGTTGTCCCGTCTCTATCTGTTTCCACACAATTGTGACCGTAACCAATGGTCTTCATTCCCAAACGACTATTAATGTTTGGTCATTATGTATTATAAGTTTTAATAAAAGTTTTAAGAAAAGTCGATGATGAGTGCAGTACTTTATGGACAGAAAGATAATTACAGTACTCTACAGAACAGGATAAACATTCAGAATGAAATGTGGTTTCTAAATCTCATTGTCCATTCCCTACTGAGGGACCTCTTCTTTATTGGCCACATGTCTCCATTGGTCATGAACTAATAACTTGTCCCTGGGAAATTATTCCTCCTATTTCTTGTTCACTGAATTATAAGGCCCTGAAAACATCTCAGGTTCTTTTGTGTGTATGGAAATAGCTTTTCAAAATGGAAATGCTTTCTCATATTTCATGTCTACTAAAATAAAAATAAAAGTAGGTAGACAGAAAGTATACTCTAAAGAGTAATAAACTTGATGGGGCCAGGCCAATGGCATAGTGGTTAAGGTCACAAACTCTGCTTTCGTGGCCTGGGGTTCAGGGGTCCACATCCTGGGCATGGACCTGCACACCATTCATCAAGCCATGCTGTTGAGGAAGCCCATATAATAAAATAGAGGAAGACTGGGACAGATGTTAGCTCAGGGCCAATCTTGCACACTGAAAAAAAAAAAAGAGTAGTAGACTTGAAAACAAGAGGCTAACACTCTATTTTAGATTTTTTCATAAACAAGCTTTGTGACTTTAAATCATTAATCTATCTGAGTTTCATTATTCCATCCATGTAATAAATACATATGGACAATCTATTATGTACTACTCTGAGGGTAGAAAGGCAACTATAAAATCTCTCAAGTAAAACGAAAGAAGTTTAATGTACAGTGTTTACCTCTGCAAAGTGGGATATATTTGAAGGTCATTATGGAACCTGCTATAATTGTGAAGCCCCAGCATTTGAAGGGGTCATATTCCTATCCACTACGGGATGGAAAAAAAAAGGAGTAGGTACAGATTATCTGATTCATGCTTCCAAAGGCAAGTTCCAAGTAGCAATTAAGATATTGCCAAATGAAAGACATCACACTAGTGTTACTTTATTGATCATTAGCAGAACAATTCATCTTTTCCCAGGGGAAATAAAGAATGTAGATAATGAAAATAGAAAGAAAACAGATAAATTTCTTCCTTCATGCTACTCTTAAATAGAAAAATGAGGAAAAGGAAAGGAAATTGTGAGGAAAGGAAGCAGACTACTCTAAAAAAGTGGAAAACAATAGTGAAAAACATCAAATTTCCATCACCATTGTGAGGAAAAAAATAGGCTTAGAAGGCTGCTGCTAACAAAATTGTAAATAAACACACAGATCTCCCTGTTCTGTGACTACCTGCACAGAGACAAAGATTCTAATCAAAATTTTCTCCTCTTCAGGAGTTTTCTCAGAGCAAGTTTAACATCTTTGTTCCTCAAACTGTTGATTAAGGGGTTCATCATGGGAATCACATTGGTATAAAAGACAGAAGAGATTTTTCCCTTATCCATAGACACAGCAGAAGATGGCTTGAGATACATAATTGCACCTGATCCAAAGAATAGAGAAATAGCAATTATGTGGGAACTGCAGGTACTGAAGTCTTTGGAATTGATGTGGAGGATGCGGCAGAGGATGAAACCATACGAGACAAAGATGGTGAGACTGGGCACAATGATGTTATGCCCACCACAATGAAAACAACCAGCTCATTGATGTAGGTGCTCATGCAGGAGAACAGGAGACCAGGAAGGATGTAACACAAATAGTGGATGACAATGTTTGCATCACAGAAGGTCAGTTTCAGCATGCATCCTATGTGGACCATGGTACCAGAAAATGCCATCAAGAATGAACCAAGCATGAAGCTGGAACACACTTTAGGGGACGTGACAATGTTATACAAAAATGGTTTACAGATGGCCACATAGTGATCATAGGCCATTGGTGTCAACATATAGCCTCCAGAAATGCCAAAAGTACAGAAAAAATGGAGCTGAGTCGTATACTCCATGAAAGAGATAACGTTCTTTGATAAGAAATGTATCAGCATTTTTGGTGCAAATACTGAAGAATAGCAGAGGTCTATGAAGGACAAGTTAAAGAGGAAAAAGTACATGGGAGCGTGCAGGTGTGAATTCAGCACAATTAGAGTTATCAAGCCCAAATTTCCCCACACAGTGACCTTATACACTGCTAGAAACAGGAAGAACAAGGGAAGCTGGAGATGTGATCTATATGTTAATCCCACAGAATGAATTCAGTCACCAAGGAACCATTTCCAGGAGCCATTCTGCTCTAAGGGAATCTGTGGACACAGGAGAAAAAGGTTACACTAGAGAAGAATTCAGTATTTCTCTCAATATCTTGTCTTACAAGAGGTATACACTGGGAATGCGTGAGACTAGACCAACCTGGGCCCACAGAATATATCTTTTCCATCATGATACTGAGTGACATGGACTTTCCCTTACTACATTCTTCATAGGCTAAATATAGCAAACAGCATCATGAAATTATCCTACTGAGGGAAGGCTATTCTTGACATCTGAAAACATGACTGCTGAAAAAAACAAGGGATAAGAGAGAAGGATGGACCAGGACATAATCATCCTTCTCTCATCTTACAATTTCTTCACTCACTTAAGCCTTCCCCTCACCAGTAAAGTTGTAGGCAGAGACCCTAGTAACCTGGTGCTGGCCTCTAATGCAGATTAGACTTGGTGGAGTGGGAACTAAGAAGATTGTTTCTAACCAAAACTAAGGGACCAAATTCTAAGAAAGGTTAAGTTACTACCCCATGTCACAGAGTAAAAGTCGTAAATCTGGAAGAGTGAGTCTGTTCATGGGGAGAGAACTTACTGACTGAGACACTGCGCTTTCTGAGCCTCCTAATCTCTGAATATTCTCTAATCTCCATTGAACACATTCTCCCAGCAGTCTCACTTGAATCTCAGGACTGCTTAAAATGAGAAAGAAAATAGCAGATCTTATATCCCTGGACTTCCATCTCAAAACAAGAAGGACATTAACATAAATAAAATTCAGAAACTCACTCTCCTTAGGCCAGAAAACATTACTGCTCTCTTATCCTTGGTCTTTACCCCCATGGTCCTTGAGAGGCAATTTCAGGTTCCAAGGCTTTGGTTCTTCTGATTTTAAAAGAATGCAGCAGATATTTATTTCATATATGCCCTTGAAAACTTTCTTAACTATCAATCACAATTTCTGACTATGACTTTGAGCCCTCTCAAGCAGCAGAGAAAAACAAACTCTTTATTATTGTCATATTTGCCACTTGATAAGACAAAGAAGATTGAATTTAAGTTTAATAATGTAGAGTGCGTGATTATAAACATGGTAGAAGCTTGCTCATTGTCTTGCCCAGGGATTACATTCTATGTGTAAAAGGGAAACAAGAGAATTATATTTACACTCTGGATCATGATCTCTCTTTAGTTCCTTAGGGGCTTCATGTTTTAATCTAGTTTACACTTCACTCTAGGGTTTGTATCCCCTAAGGCAGAGGTAAAAATAAACTCCCATCTACGTAACATCTTCACCTCTTAAGGAAAATTTATTATACATCTTCTTTCTCTGTTTCTTTACACATCCAAATGGAAAATATCCACAGAGTCTCCCTACAGTCTTCTTTATTTCTGCACCTGAAATTTTTCAAAACTTGCAGTAACTCAATTTAGTTGTTGTCTCTCCTTGGTTACTGCTAGAAAAAAAAAAAGTAATGCCTTTTTACCTCCCAAAGTTTTTACTTCTATATATCTGCTGGAAATTTCTACCTGAGGATCCTACTGAGTCCTTAAATGTAATATTTCACTAAATGAGGTCATTAATTACTTCTCATTCTAGAAAAGAGTGGGGCTATGGAGTTAGACGGTATGTGTTGACTCCTACTCCTATATTTACTAACTTGGACATGTTACTTAAACTCTCTATGCATCAAGTTTATAATTTCTGAAATAGTGATGATAATAGCAATTCTTCCACTGGGTTGTCTTGAAGATTAAGTGTAAAAATCCATGTGAAGTAGTGAGAACATTACCTGGCTTGTGGTAAATAGTCAGTTAATGTCGGCTGTCACTATTTATGTTCTAAAAATTTCCAATAGATTCTCCACAGTAACACTCAACATTTTTTCCCTTTAATTCTGTTTTCCCTCATAAACTATAAGTTCTATAAGGACAAAGATCTCTTCTGTCTTTCTTACCACTGTTCTCATGGTGCAATGAATAGTGCAGAGTACATAGTAGGCACTCCATAAATAATTCTGTAAGGTATATTGGCCTCTGGTGAAAACCTTCAGAATGTTTCCCACATTTCTCATATGCTAAGCATTAGAGTCTGCAACCACACTGACTTGATCCATTTTCCTCAGTCATCGTGCACGTTCAGGTACTTATAAGGTTTTAATTGAATTGTACTGCTGATTTGCAGTGGCTTCAACTATTATTCCAGCATTTTCTCACATTCTGCCTCTTATTTTACCATATACACTGCTTGCTAGAATAAGTTCTGAAAGCACAGATCTGTCCCTTCCTCATTTAAGAACTTTCAGTGTTTCTCAATTACCCGATGGACAAATGAAACATCGTAATCAAAGTATAAGTATTAAATTATGATCAAGTTTTGGATAAAATTAAAGAAGAAATCAAGTGAGAGTTAAATTTTATGAAAATTGTGAAAGTACTTTTTCAATTTATTTAAATATTTTGAGCACATTAATTATTGTGCAAACTCTTACTCTTCTCAACAAATATAAAAAAGAAAATGTTGGAGAATGTTTATGTTTCATAGACCACAAGAGTATAATGAACAGAAAACACCTGCTGAGAGAACCAAAGAATATATTAAAATTTAAGTTTAAATCTGTACATGCTCTCTTTTCTATCATAACACATTACAGCTTTTCTGTTCCATGTTTCCTGAAAAGTTGCAGGACTACCCCTTGTCGGTGTCGCAGTCCAATGTACACATCAGGATAGATGCGGAGACGGCTGATGGCCACTCTGAGTCTATTATAACCAGTGTTTCAATATATACATAGGTTACATCTGTTAAACATACACAGGTGTTCTGGACAATGTAATTAGCGAATGCCAAGAATTCTTAGTGATTTCTCAAGGAGCCCTCCCTCAGCCTCTGTTTTGATATTATCATGTTATTGCTGTGCTCCTATATTTTATCTTGGAGCATGCAAGTCCTCCTAGGTAACGGCCCCTCCTGCTCCCAATATCGTGTCTCCATCTGTGACCCCAGGCAACCGGTGCCTGTCTTAGGTTGCCCCCCCACCCCCGGAGGCCTTACGCGTCATTGGCTAACTGGCCTTCTCACCTCTGAGTCACAGTTTGTTGGGAAGCTTTTTCCAGTGATTCTTAACCCTTCTTGGATCAGGGGAGGCTACACCCCTTAAGATATTCATCTATTAAAATAACATACTTTCCATTTTATATCTCAGAAATGTAGGATTTAACCCATACCCTCAATTAGAAAGTTTCCTGCTTTAAGTTACAGAATTCTGTTAGAAAATCATTTAAAATAGGCACTTTTCTCACATAATAATAAACAATTGTGTACATTGTCCTGGGGTTGAGTTAGAAACTGCATACTCTCAAGGACCTGGACTATTTATTTCACTGTCCTTAGAGTGTTGGACTTAGTCTTCAAGCTGTTCTCCTCATGGTCACAAAATGACTGCCATACCTCCAAATTTAGACACCTCTAAGGACAACTATGTCCAAAGATAAAAGTAAGAGAACAAGGCAAAAGGACTCTCCTCACATCTCTCTCTCTTTATATCATGAAGTAAATCTTCTCCAGAAGCCAATAGATGACTTCCTTTTCTGCCTCTTCAGTCAGGACTATGCCACTCAGCCAACCTAGTTGCAAGCGGTACTGACAATATGACCATCTTCTATTTTCAGTGATTATCATGCAGGGAGGTTTTTGATATTAGAAAGAAAGAGAAGAATTTCTATTGGATAGGAGACCAACACTGTCTGTCACAATCGAAAAGCTCGTGAAGGATGTTTGTAATAGAAAATTTGTTCAATTTAGCTATAGAATACATTTGTTATTTTTAAATGAATTTACTCTTTTAAGCTTTAAATCAACTCAACTGTCTTAGGACATTCAAACCATGTATAAATATATATATATATATATATATATATATATATGAGAAATATATGCATAGGTAAGTATTTATACACACTGCTTATATGAAGTGGAGGGAAAAGAGCATCACGCTATACTTAACAAAAAGAGTTTCCTCATTAGTCTAAAAGTATCTGACTCTCAGGGCCCACTTGGTAGTGCAGTGGTTTGGTTTGCATGTTCTGCTTCGGGTGCCCAGAGTTCACTGGTTCAGATCTAGGGTGTGGACCTATGCACCACTTGTCAGGACATGCTGTGGTAGGTATCCCACATAAATGGGGGGAAGATGGGCACAGACGTTGGCTCAGGGTCAGTCTTCCTCAGCAAAAAGAGGAGGATTGGTGGCAGATGTTAGCTCCGGGTTAATCTTCCTCAAAAAAACAAAAAAGTATCAGTCTCTCTAAATGTTCAAACTGTTTAAAATAAGGAGTACCTCCAAAGGATATCAATGGGAAAGCAACAAAACAACCCACAGAATGAAAGAAATATGTACAATTCATCTATTTGATAAGGATTAAGTATCCAGAATGCCTAAACCACTCTTCAGCTCAATAACAAAGACAAATAATCCAGTTTTAAATGAGCACATTATTTGAATAGACATTTCTTCAAAAAATATATACAAATGGGCAGTAAGCACATGAAAAGATGTTCAATATCATTAGTAAGAGGGAAATGCAAATTAAAACCACAACAAAATATCACCTCACACACACTAGCAAGACTACAATAAAAAAGACAGATGATACCAAGTGTTGCTGAGGATGTGAAGAAATTGGAACCTCATGCACTGCTCATTACAATGTCAAACAGTAGAGCCACTTGGTAACCAACCTGGAAGCTCCTCAAAAATATAAAAACGAAATTGCCATATGACCCAGTAATTTATTTCTTAGATATATGCCTAGCAGCACATATATCCACACAAAAATTTGTAAATGAACATTTATAGCACCATTATTCATAATAGCCAAGAAGCAGAAAAGTTAAATGTCCATCAATTGATGAATGGGTAAACAAGTGTATATCTCCCATGCAATGGAATATTATTCAACAAATAAAAAGGAATTAAATACCTTTATAAGTTACAAAATGGATGAACTTGAAAACATTATGTAAAGTTAAAAGAGACAATCATAAAAGACCACATATTTTATTATTCCATTATAAGGAATGTCTAGAATATTTAAATCTATGCAGACCTGAAGTAGATTGGTGGTTGCATAGGACTGAGGGTGAGGTAGTAGAGGTATGACAGCTAAAGGGTATGACAGTCTTTGGGGAAAGATAAAAATCTTCCAAAATGATTGAGGTTATTGTTTTGTAACTCTCTGAATAAAGTAAAAAGTGTTGAATTTTACTCTTAAGAATGTGAATACTATAGTGTGTAGATAATATCAACAAAGTTATCAGCAGAAAAAAATAGTAAAGCTCTAAAAAAAAGAAGATGAAATAAAAAGGGAAATCAGAAAACATATTAAAGTTAAAGAAAATACAAACACATCATATCAAAACACATGTAATGTAGTTACAGGGCTTACAAATCAATTTATGACACCTAAGTGCCTACATTGGAAAGAAGAAAGGTTTTAAATCAAAGACTTAAACTTTCATCTTATGAAATTGCAAAAAGAGCATCAAATTAAAAGCAAACTAAGCAGAAAAGTGAAATAAAGATAAAAGAAAAAAATCATAAGATAGGAACCAGAAGAAAAATATATAAAATCAGGTAATCTAAAAGCTATGCTTTTGATATATTAATAGCGATAATTCTCTAGACAGACTGGTTAGGCTGAAAAAAGAAAAGACACAAATTACCAATATCAGAAGTATGAGAGGATATTGCTATAGATCCTACATATATTAAAAGGAAAGCTGGCAAATATTATGAACAAATTATACTAACAATTTTGACAAATGATGAAAAATAAATTCTTTTAAAGACATAAACTGCCAAAATTCACTTAAGAAGAAGTAGGCAAATAGAATGGCCTTACATCTTTTAAAGGAATTGAATATTCTTTTAAAAACTTTCCCACAAAGAAAATTCTGGGCCCAAATAGCTTTCTTGTTAAAATCTACCAAAGCTTTACAAAAGAAATTATACAAATTCTACACAAACTCTGAACAATTTAAAAAAGACAGAAATTTTATAATTCATTCTATAAAACAAGAATTACCCTGATACCAAAACAAGATAAAGTAGTTACAAGAAAAGAAAACTGAAGACCAATTGCCTTCATAAACATAGATGAAAAGTTTTTTTTTTTTTTAAAGTTTTTAGCAAATTGAATCAAACAGTATGTAAAAACAAAAACACATCACAAAAAGTAAGGTTTAATCTTGGGAATGCAAGGTTGGTTTAATACCTGAATCAATCAATGTAATTCACCATATTAGAAGGGTAAAATAGTAAAACAAAATATCTTTTAAACAGATTCAGAAAAAGCTTAAAAAAGCTATTAATAGCAGGGAAGGGAATTTCTTCAACCTAAGAAAGGTCATCTACAAAAATATCTACAGCTGACTTCACACTTAAAGGTGAAGAGTGTATCCTTCTCTCCAAAGTGTGGAAACAATAAGAATTTCCACTCTCATAACTGCTATTTGACATTGTAATAGAGGTCATAGTTCAATGAGGCAAGAAAAATAAATAAATGGAATATATGTTGCAAAGGAAAAAAATAAGATTACTTCTAAGGGTTGGCCTCATGACCCAGTGGTTAAGTTTGTGTGCTGGGTTTGGTGGCCCAAGGTTTCATTGGTTCAGATCCTGGGTGCGGACATGGCACCTGTCATCAGGCGATGGTAAGGTGGCATCCCATATGCCACAACTAGAAGGATCCACAACTAAAAATATATACAACTATATACTGGGGGCGGGGGGGTGGTTGGGGAGAAAAAAGCAGAAAAAAAAATATTGACAACAGTTGTTAGCTCAGGTGCCAATCTTAAAAAAAAAAAGATTACTTCTTATAGAAAAGGACATGATCATATAAAATAAAACCCAACAAACCTAAAAAACAATCCTACCAGGACTCATAAAGGATTTTATCAAAGTCAAAGAATGCAAGGGCAGTGTTATTTCTATTTATTAACAATGAAGAATTGGAAATTAAATTTTTTAAAAAGCAGTACCATTTACAAAAGCATCAAAAATAATGAAAACAAGTATAAAATTAATAAAGTATGTGCAAGATTTATACACTCTGAAGTACAAAACACTGAGGAAAGAAATCAAAGCACACCTATATAAATAGAAGATAAACTTTGTCTCTGAATTGGAAAATTCAATATTGTTAAGATGTGCATCCTGTCTAAACTGATGTAAATATTCCATTCAATTTCATTAAATTCCAAGCAAAATGATTTATAGAAAGCTGATTCTCAAATATATTTGGAAAACCAAAGAAATAAGAAATGCCAAAAACAATATTTTAAAAGAACAAAGTTAGAGGATTCACACTACCTTATTTCAAGACTCATTACAATGCTACAATAATCAAGACGATGCAGTTTTGGCAAGATGGTACACAGATAGTGTCGGTGTCGCAATCCAATGTACACATCAGGATAGATGCGGAGAGGGCTGATGGCCACTGTGAGTTTATTATAACCAGCGTTTCAATATATACATAGCTTACATCTGTTAGACATACACAGGTGTTCTGGATGAAATAATTAGTGAATGCCAAGAATTCTTAGAGATTTCTCAAGGAGCCCTCCCTCGGCGTCTGTTTTGATATTATCATGTTATTGCTGCGCTCATATATTTTTATCTCGGAGCAGGCAAGGTCTCTTAGGCAATGGCCCCTCCTGCTCCCAATATCGACATCGTTTCTCCATCTGTGCCCCCGGGCGACCGATGCCTGGTTTAGGTTGCCTCCCCATGGAGGTCTTACCCGTCATTGGCTAACCGGCCTTCTCATCTCTGGGTCACAGTTTGTTGGGAAGCTTTTTCCAGTGATTATTAACCCTTCCTGTGTCGGGGGTGGCTACAAGATAGCTCAATAGAGCAGCATATATAGTTCAGAAATAGATCCACATACAGGCATAGATCATTTCATTGTGCTTCATTTTATTTTGCTTCCTTCATATTGCTTTTTCTTTCCTTTCTTTTTTTTTTTTTTTTTTTTTTTTTACAAATTAAGGGTTTGTGGTAACCCTGCATCAGGCAACTCTATCAGCACCATTTTTCCAATAACATTTCCAAACCTTGTGAATCTGTGTCACATTTTGGTAATTCTTGCAATATTTCAAACTTTTTCATTAGTGTTATATTTTTTATGATGATCTGGGGTCTATGATCTTTGATGTTACTATTGTAATTGTTTTGGGGCCCCATGAACCACACCCACATAAGACACCTCACTTTTTTAACACTAAATAGGTCTGCTTATATTAATATTTCTCCAACTATGAAAATATTGACCAAAATTTGAACTATGTAGTGAGTGAACCCAGTCGGTTTAATTAATTTGATGAAATAAGCTATTTAGGAACTTCCTATTTCTTATTGTTGGGCCAAGTTTGGGGGACCTAAACACCTGCTTGGGATGAAATACACCCATAAATACTTAATAAATTATTCTGGGCAATATTTTATCATCTAGGTAGAGATTACATTGATTTTTCTATTATTTATCAATCTCTACATGAATGTTCTGTGATCTTCTCAATATGTGTGGTATGTTTGATGGTAAAATTAGAAAAATGGGTGTTTTCAATATATAACATATTAATGTAATTATTTAAAACTCAAAATACTCAAAATTAAAACAGAATTATAATTATTTTATTTGTCACATAATATTTCCAAATAAAATATTTTCATAATCCTTAATGAAAATGTGTCATTTCTTCTAGAAGATAGTTTTTCCATCAGGTTTTCTGAATTTAACAGTAATTACCAGTCAAAAAGTCTTAATAATTCTAACCATAATTTTTTTACAATCACCACAACAAAAAATATTGAGTGAAAAAGTAACAGAAATTTAGAGATCTCATCAAGATGGTGGTGTAAGCAGACTCTGAACTCATCTCCTCCCATGAACACAATCCGGTTGCAACTATTTTTGGGAAAATTACCCCGCGTGGAAAACTGAAAACTTGATAAAAAGAACCCTCACAACAAGGGACAGTCCTGACTAAGGCAGAAAAGAGAGAAATTCCCACTGGAGAGGAAAAAAGCCACCTTTGGGAGCAGCAGAGCTTCTCGGCTGGCCAGGCAGAAGACACTCTAAGGTACGCAGCCCTCCTTGGAGAAGTGAGGTCTGGAACAGGGGCGATACTGCTGTAAGCATACTTCAGACTCAGCCCAACTGAGATGAGGGTCTTACTGTCTGGCTTCACTGGCTATTAACCACAGCAATGATGCTCCAAGAAAAGCTATTGGCTGAAAGCCAAAAAGACCAGGGTCTTAAAGGGCCCACATACAAACTCACTTATTGTAGCAACATAAAAATAACCAGAGAGAAGGCTGACAGTGCTTTGGTGAAACAAGACTCACCTGGTGGGCTCTGGGGGCATCTTGGTGAGAAGAGGGGCCTCTCCAGAGACTGAGACATTGGTGGGGGCCATTGTTCTGACCTGGTCCAGGCCTGCTGACACAGACCCCGGTGGGTGCCATTGAGGTTCATCCCTTGGCCTGTGAGCCCAAGGATCTGCCACACCCACTAGACCACAGATTTAATCTAGTTCAGCCAGGGCAGGCAGCCCACCCTAGGGACTGGTCCCACCCAACAGCAAGCCCTCAGGCTACTTTTCAGCCTGCATTGACTGGGTGCCTTGATCCTCTACCAGCAGGCAAGTGTGTCCACCTCTGTGAGGCAGGGCCTGTGTGAGGACCAGGTGAATTGTGGGGGCCAGTGGTGGAGAGGTATGACTCTCTGCAGTGAAGCATCGAGGTATGCTCCAGGGAGTTGGGAAGTGTGCACGGACCAGGACTGTGTTGACACTGTGTGGGGTCCTGTGGAGGATGAAGCTTGTCAGTGACAGAAGATCTGTGCTTCACAAATAGCCATAAAAAGGATAAGCCTCACTTTCCAAAGCCTGAAACAATTGAGTGTTCCTGTGCCTAGGGCCAGCCCCACTCAGCTGCACTCCTAAGAGAACTGACAACAACCTTGAGGGCCTGAGGCCTATAGCAACTGTAAGCCCCTGAGCCTAGCAACCAGCTACACTGGGTACCAACCCAATTAAGAGGAAAACTGCAATAGAAGTGTTCTGATAGACTTTGTAGTCAATGGGGCTGAGCCTCCCCAAACCAGATTTACAAACAACTGGCCAGGGAAGGAAAGACTAGACTCCCTGGGTACCTGTAGTACGAGCAACCCTGCCACAGCAGAAAGGCACAAGTAGCCCACAAAGGGTCACTCCTGGGTCATTTAGACTGGTGACAAGAGGGGGAGCACACTGCTGGGCCTCATAAGGCATCTCATACCTAAGGCCACTTCTCCAAGATTAGGAGACATAGGCAACTAACCTAATACATAGAAATAAGCACAGAGAAAGAGGCATAATGAGGCGGCAAAGGAATACTTTCCAAGCAAGGGAAAAAGACAAAAACCCCAGAAAAAGGACTAAATGAAACAGACAAACAAACAAACCCAACAAAGAGTTCAAAAAAATATGATAAGGATGCTCACAGATATTGGGAGAAGACAGGATGAACACAGTGAGCTCATCAGCAAAGAACTGGAAAATATAAAACAAAACCAATCAGAAATGAAAAAATACCATACTGGAAATGAAAACTTCACTAGAGAGACTCAATAGCAGAGTAGAGGATGCAGAAGAATGGATCAGCAAGCTAGATGAAAGACTAGAGGAAATCATCCAAGCTGAACAAGAAAAAGAAAAAAGAATTAGACAGAATGAGAACAGTCTAAGGGAAGTCTGGGACAATATCAAGCATGCTAACATTGGGGTTATAGGTGTCCCAGAAGGAGAAGAGAGAGACAAAGGGGCAGAAAATTTATTTGAAGAAATAATAGATGAAAATTTTCCTAGCCAAAGGAAGGAAACAGAATTCCAAGTACAGGAGGCACAGAGAGCTCCAAATAAGATAAGCCCAAAGAGCTCCACAACAAGACATATTATAATTAAAATGTCCAAAATAAAAGATAAAGAGAGAATCCTAAAAGCAGCAAGAGAAAGGCCACAAGTGACATACAAAGAAAAGGCCTTAACGCTATCAGCGGACTTCTCAGCTCAGACCCTACAGGTGAGAAGAGAATGGCAGGACATATTTAAGGCACCAAAAGGAAAAAAACCTACAGCCAAGAATACTCTATCCATCAAGATTGTCATTCAGAATGGAAGGAGAGATAAAGAGCTTCCCAGACCAGCAAAAGTTAAAGGAGTTTAGCACCAAGAAACCATTTCTAGAAGAAATGCCAAAGGGACTTATTTAAGTGGGAAAGCAATGACCATAAATAGAGATTAAAAAATTATCAAAAAAATCAGGCAATAAAATCACTTCTAAAGGTAAAAATATAGTAAAGGTAGCAGATCAACTACCTGTGAAGATAATATGAAGGTTAAAAGACAAATATACTTAAATCACCTATTTCAATGATGAGGGTAATGGATAGACACACTAAACAGGAGACTATATATGATTTCAAAAACATGAAATGTGGGAGGAGGGGAGTGAAAAAGTAGAGCTTGTAGAAAGAGATCAAGTTAAAGAGTCTATCACCTCGATATAGACTGTTATATACATAGAATATTAAATAGGATCCTCTTCGTAAACACAAATCAGAAACCTATAATAAAGAAACAACAAAGTAAGGTAAAAGACATCAAACAGATTACTAAACAAAGCCAAAAACACAGGGAAGAGAGCAAGAGAAAAAGACAGGAACAAAGAAAAACTACTAAACGCCCAGAAAAAAAAAATAACAAAATGGCAATAAATACATATTTATCAACAGCTACTTTAAATGTCAATGGACTAAACGCTCCAATCAAATGCCATAGGGTAGCCAACTGGATAAAAAAACAAGACCCATGTATATGCTGCATACAAGAGACACACTTCAGAACTTAAAGACACTCACAAACTGAAAGTGAAAGGATGGAAAAATATATTACATGAAAATTGCAAAGAAAAGAAAGTGGGGGTAGGAATATTTATATCAGACGCAGTAGACTTTAAAACAAAAACTGTAACAAGGGACAAAGAAGAGCACTACATAATGATAAAGGGAACAATCCAACAAGAAAATATAACACATGTAAATATCTATGCACCCAACATGGGAGCACCTAAATATGTAAAGCAACTATTATCAGACATAAAAGAAGAAATAGACAGTAACACAATGATAGTAGGGAACTTTAACACCCCACTTACACCAATGGATGGATCATCCAAACAGAAGATCAATAAGGAAACACTGGTCTTAAAAGACACATTAGACCAGAAGGACTTAGTAGATATATATAGAACATTCCATCCAAAAACCACAGAATACACATTCTTTTCAAATGCACATGGAACATTCTCCAGGATTGATCACATATTAGGCCAAAAAACAAATCTCAATAAATTTAAGAAGATGGGCATAATACCATGCATCTTTTCTGACCACAAAGGTATGAAACTAGAAATCAACTACAGGGAAGAAAACCAGAAAAGCCCCAAAAATGTGGAGCTTAAACAAAATGCTACTGAACAACACTTGGGTCAATGAAGAAATCAAAGGAGAAATCAAAAAATTCCTGGAGACAAATAAAAATGAAAATACGACATGCCAAAATCTGCGGGATACAGCAAAAGCAGTTCTAAGAGGGAAGTTTACAGCAATTCAGGCCTATCTCAACAAGCAAGAAAAATCCCAAATAAAAAATCTAACAGCACATCTAAATGTACCGGAAAAAGAAGAACAAAGCCCAAAATCAGCAGAAGGAAGGAAATAATAAAAATCAGAGCAGAAATAAATGAGATAGAGACTAAAAATGATAGAAAAAAATACTGAAACCAAGAGCTGCTTCTTTGAAAAGAGAAGCAAAATTGACAAACCCTTAGCTCAACTCGCCAAGAAAAAAAGAGAGACGGCTCAAATAAATAAAATCACAAATGAAAGAGGAGAGATTACAACAGACACAATCAGAAATACAAAAGATAAGAGAATACTCTGAACAGTTATATGCCATCAAATTGAATAATCTAGAAGAAATGGATAAATTCTTAGAAACATACAACCTTCCAAAACTGAACCGAGAAGTAGAGAATTTGAATAGACTGATCACCAGTAAGGAGTTCGAAACAGCAATCAAAAAACTCCCCAAAATAAAAGTCCAGGGCCAGAGGGCTTCTCTGGTGAATTCTACCAAACATTCAAAGAAGACTTAACACCTATCCTTCTCAAACTCCTCCAAAATTTTGAGTCCTCCTAACTCATTCTACAAAGCCAACGTTATCTTGATACCAAAACCAGAGAAGGGCAACACAGAAAAAGAAAATTACAGGCTAATATTACTGATGAACATCAATGCAAAAATCCTCAACAAAATACTAGAAAATTGAATACAATGATACATTAAAAAGATCATACAGCACTATCAAGTGGGTTTCACTCCAGGGATGCAAGGATGGTTCAACATCTGCAAATCTATCAACATGGATCACCACATTAAAAAACAAAGAACAAAAATCGCATGATGATCTCAATAGATGCAGAGAAAGTATTTGACAAGATACAGAATCCATTTATGATAAAAACTCTGAATAAAAATGGGTATAGAAGGAAAATACCTCAACATAATAAAGGCCATATATGACAAACCCACAGTAAATATCATTCTCAACAGAGAGAAACCCAAATCTATCCCTTTAAGAACAGGAACCAGACAAGGATGCCCACTGTCACCACTCTTATTTAGCATTGTATTGGAAATCATAGTCAGAGCAATCAGAAATAAAAGGGATCCATACTGGAAAAGAAGAAGTGAAGTTGTCAATATTTGCAGACAACATGATTTTATATATAGAAAACCCTAAAGAATGCACTAAAAAACTTTTAGAAACAATAAATGAATACAGTCATGTCATGGGATACAAAATCAAAGTACAAAAATCGGTTGCATTTCTATATACTAACAACGAAGTAGCAGAAAGAGAAATTAAGAATAAAGTTCCATTTATAATTGCAACAAAAAGAATAAAATACCTAGGAATAAACTTAACCAAATAGGTGAAAGAACTGTACACCAAAAGGTATGAAACATTGTTGAAAGAAACTGAAGAAGACACAAAGAAATAGAAAGATATTACGTGGTCTTGGATTGGAAGACTTAACATCGTTAAACTGTCCATACCTCCTAAGGCAATCTATAGATCCAACGCAATCCATATAAAAGTTCCAACAACACTTTTCACAGAAATAGAACAAAGAATCCTAAAAATTATATGGAACAACAAAAAACCCTGAATAGCCAAAGGATTCCTGAGCAAAAAGAACAAAGCTGGAGGTATCACACTCCCTGATTTCAAAATATACTACAAAGCCGTTGTAACCAAAACAGCATGGTACTGGCACAAACACAGACACACAGATCAATGGAACAGAATACAGAACCCAGAAGTAAATGCACACATTTATGGACAGCTAATATTTGACAAGGGAGCCAAGAGCATATGATGGAGAAAGGAGAGTCTCTTCAATGAATGGTGTTGGGAAAACTGGACAGCCACATGCAAAAGAATGAAAGTAGACCATTCCCTTACACTATGCACAAAAATCAACTCAAAATGGATTAAAGACTTGAATGTAAGACCTGAAACCATAAAACTTCTAGAAGAAAACACAGGCAGTACGCTCTTTGACATCAGTCTGAGCAGCATATTTTCAAGTACCATGTCTGACCAGGCAAGGGAAACAAAAGAAAAAATGAACAAATGGTCCTACATCAAACTAAAAAGCTTCCACACAGCAAAGGAAACCATCAACAAAACCAAAAGACAGCTTAACAATTGGGAGAAGATATTTGCAAACCATATACCAGATAAGGGGTTAATATCCAAAATACACAAAGAAGTCATACATCTCAACAACAAAAACAACAACCACCAATTAAAAAAAAAACAGACAAAACATCTGAACAGAGATTTCTCCAAAGAAGATATACGGATGGCCAACAGGCATACGAAAAGATGCTCAACATCATTACCTATCAGGGAAATGCAAATCAAAACTACCATGAGGTATCACCTCACTCCGGTCAGAATGGATATAATTAACAAGACAGGAAACAACAAGTGTTGGTGAGGATGTGGAGAGAAAGGAACCCTTGTTCACTGCTAGTGGGAGTGCAAACTGGTGCAGCCACTATGGAAAGCAGTTTGGAGTATCCTCAGAAAATTGAAAATAGATCTACCATATGATCCAGCTATTCCACTGCTGGGTATTTATCCAAACAACCTGAAAACGGAAAGGCATAAAGATACTTGCAGCCCTATGTTCACTGCAGCATTATACACAGTAGCCAAGACTTGGAAGCAACCTAGGTGCCCATCAAGGGACGAATGGATAAAGAAGATGTGGTATTTATACACGATGGACTACTACTCAGCCATAAGAAATTATGAAATTTGGCCATTTGTGACAACATGGATGGACCTTGAGGGTATTATGATGAGTGAAATAAGTCAGAGGGAGAAAGTCAAATACCATATGATCTCACTCATGAGTAGAAGATAAAAACAATGACAAACAAACACATAGCATTGGAGATTGGATTGGTGGTTACTATAGGGGAAGGGGGAGAGGGCAAAAGTGTTGATTAGGCTCATGTGCGAGGGGATAGACTATAGTTAGTTTTTGGCTGGTGAAAATGATGCAATCTACATAGAATTTGAGATATATTACGATATACATCTGAAAGTTATATATTGTTATAATCCAATGTTACTGCAATTTAAAAAGTAATAAAAAAAGGAGAAAAAGAAAATGCCTTGTCAATAGGGAAAAAAAAGTAACAGAGATTTAAGTTATTTTTTAAATCATCCAAAAGTTTCCAATTGAAATCATTAAACTACCATAAGGTCGTTTTTCTTTCATTGACAAGTTTAATGCAAAAACTATTTAAAGCCAATTTTACTTTTTTGATTTCAAATATTTCAGAGTAAAAAAGGAACCCTAATTTGCAGAAGGCTTGTGCATTCTTAGAGCAATCATACTAGCTTAGATGGAACTAAGAGGAGAAGTGGCTGGAAATGGACAAAAGAAGTATTTGAAATGAGAAGACAGATACTGGGATTTCCGGGTGGAGCAGATTCAGGGTTCCCTGCCTGGTCTCCCATCCCAGAGACTGCAGCACCTATGGGTCACCCCTGTGCTCCTTGGGCAACTGAAACACAAACTCCTCCAGCAGTCTTTGGGCTTCTTGTCCACAATGAGCGCTGTCCTCTCTGCCCATGGCTGATGTAGCTGGCGACCACACAGTGGAGAACCACTTTAGTTGGGCTTTTAACATGGAGCAGTGAGTGCTCTTTTGTTTCATTGTTCTTGTTGCTTGCCAAAGACAGGGGAGTGAGATCACATCAAACCTCCTTGACTCTTGCTTCTCTGGAGCCCCTTTTTAGCTACAACCTGCCAAAGCAATCAGACTGAAACCCCAACTGGATAAGGCCAAATTTCACTGGCCTAGGTTCAACACCTTAAACTATAACCCATTTACCATAAGCTCTGCTATGCTGTGGTTAGAAAGTTCTGTCCCATTTTTTATTCATGAAGGGAAAAGAATGAGAATTTTGGATAAAAGAATCTAAAAATTTTTCTGTTAATGAGTCAGCGTCTATCCTATGGCAAACCAAGGACCTAATAACATTTTAACTCCTTTAGGTGATGGAATGAACTTGGTTGATAAACAGACACCATTCAATGAGCACCAACATAATACGTTTCTAAAATTTCTAAGATTATACTTTTTCCCTCAAAGTTAAACAGTAGGTTGTTACCATTTAAGTTAATGTTAATAAACCTAGTTAAGACAAATTATAAATAATGAAATTAAGCTTATAAATACAAAAGATTCGGTCTCATTTCAACATGTTATTATGTGTTGAATGTAGGTAAGTCAAAATTTTTCCAATTTAAATTGTTTATGGAGTAAATATGGTATAACAAGAGAATAAGAAAGATGTATGGGACAATATCTATGTCTTTAAGAAATTCACCAAATTATACATACAGAATTTCAAAACATTCAATAGTTGTAAAATAAGCTTACATATTCTGAAATTATTTTATATTGAATTTTCTCATTTTATTAATTAAATTGTAATAATTTAAAAAAACACTAGGCTTGGATTTAAAAAATTTTATTTATACATATTATAAAAGGTTTATTTAATTAAAAAGTTAAGTCAATCAGATTTGTCAGGTCAGCAGAAGAAATTTGACCTGTAAAATAAGGTTGTTGACTTCAAAAAACTGAGCCAGGATATTTACTGATTCATACTCCACCAGGGAGTGCCGATGCCCACATATAGTACTCAGACCACAAGCTATGTGCTATGCCTGTAACTCACATTTCACTTTTTTGTTAAGTACCAAGGATTTATAGACATGGGTGTTATACATCTTATTCTAGATCTTTATTAAAGTACATGAACTTCTAAAAACATGTAGAGTAAAATTCAAACCAATCAGTTTTAAGCTATCTATTTAACCACACACTTTAATGGATACAGACAAAAGAAGGAAAGAAGCAGATGCTAGGCATTCAGATTCTACTTGAGGAATAAACGTTTTAAACCAAATTATGACAGTGAGGTATTGAAATAAATCTATTCAGCTGATTATCTGCTCTCATAGTGATAATTTTAATCAAATTTAAGTAAAGTTCTTAACTAGCACAATTATCTCATAAGGTTATTCTTATACACTAATGTTTTAGAACTTAGTATGTGAGAAATGTGGGATAAAGGGAAAGCAAGCATCAAATATATTTATAAACACTTCAATTTAGTCACAAACTCACATCACAAAACAGAATTTGTGAGAGAAAAAATATAGAAGAGGAAGAGGAAAGGGAGGGAACCTGCTTAGGCTACTGGAGATAAGTGGCTATCAGAAAATGGACTATCTCATCTATGAGATATTTTATAGAAACCTCATGGTAACCACAATACAATAAAATCAGAGAAGAGTCACAAATCAAGACTAAAGAGAAAACCATCACAGAAAAGCATCACTGTCTTATGACTACATCATGATATCTAAATTCACTCAGTATAGGTCTATGAAGTAAGAACTTTCAAATTTTACACATAAAGTTTGCATTCCCTGATTTTCTACTTTTTTCCTATGGGAAATAACCTTAGAAAATCTCTTTAGTGTATGTCTTAAAAATACCCTGCAATTTTGCCTTTCTCAATAGCTTGGCATGAAATTCTCTAGAGCTCTAATTTTCTCTCTCATATCGTTTTTTCCAATATATAATCTAGCAAGAGCAATAAATCACACCTATGTGACACTATTCAATACTTGAGAACCAATGGGGGAAAGGGAAATTTTAATTGTATTTTTTCCCAGGAGTTGATACCTGTGGGATAAGATTCTAGTGGGAAGTCATTATAATTGTTTATCTCTACTAAGACTCTTAGTATGTGTACCCAGAGTATAACATCATCGTCTTATATCAATCAACCTTTGCAAAGGACCAGATTGCCTTGAGCATTGGCTTCATCAGAGATCAAGACCAGTGAACCAAAATAATTGACAAAGGTGACTTTTAGTCTATGACCCTCTTAGCATGAAGGAGTACTGCAAGGTTAGTCCTCAGAACTATCTACCAGCATTATCAGGTCGCTTTTCCCTCCATAGCAATGGAGAAGAAAAATACAGCACTGAACTCTCTGGGACGGAGTATGTCTGAATCTTAGTCCTTGACTATTAAGATCTTAGTCTTCTACTATAGCTCCCTCCCAGTGTGCATAAAGATGCGCATAGCTCTTTACCCATCTTCACCTGTCCTCATTATGATATTCACACTCTCTGATGAACACAGGTTCCTTTCTTATCTCCCTGTTCTCTGCAGTATAAAAAGATATGGCAAACATTTGTTCTTCAGGCAGTCTGAGAGCTTAGGTCCCTTATATTGAGTCTATGTTAACTTATCTCTAACCTTCCTTCAATGATTTTATTAAACATATATTCACTACATGCCAAGCCCTGTGCCAAACAGTGTATTGAATTTACAATCTACTATTGAATAAAAATCAGTAAATAACTCATAATGATTAATACAGAATTAAGTCAGTCCTTAATGTAAATATAAGAAATGTATTTATGGGCGCATAGAAAATGGTCTTGTTAACTATGGCTATCACTATTAAAGTCTTTAACTAAAGGATCCTAACTATTAAATAGATTTCACAGGACAGAGGAAATAGAAGATGCAAAAAGCTAAGGGAATATGATGAGTCAAAATTGATTCTACCAAATATTCTTTTGTAGAATAGCTAAATCATGTGATACTTAATAGGACATAAAAAAGAAAACTTTTTTTTTTGCTAGATATAAATCTTTGAATGATGAATAAATTGTTTTGAACTTATTTGGATACCATGGAAAATATTGATGATTTTAAGAGGTTAATATTAAGTAAAAAAAATTCTAAATCTCTGTATTATTGTCTTAATTAATGGAAAGAAACAACAATAAAATATGCTGAGGAAAAAACACTAAAACTCTTGTTGCCATTATGGGAATGGCAATGTTGGGAAAAAGAAAGATATAACAGACAGAAGTTCAATAGATTACAATTAAAGCAACATTGACATTTATTAATCCTTACCAAGAGCCAGGAACTGGTCAGCACCTTGCAGGCATCATTTAACTTAATTTTTATGAGACAGAATTTAGAATTTCCATTTTTCAGAGGATTGGAGCAAGTACAGGGTTTAGTCAAGGTTTGAATCCATGACTATATAACTTAACATCAGGGACTATTAGAAGTATAAAATCATAAATTATTGGAACTGAAAGAGTTCCTGTTACTGAAATTCTAGTAAGGAAAATGGTTCAGATCAAAAAGGTTTTTCACAGACTTATGAATACTATATTTATTAATTGTAAAAAGCATTTGCTACCCTTTTTTATTCTGAGTCAAAAGAAATTTAATCATTATCTTCATTTGATATGTAGAACATTAATATGTGCATACAGAATACAGGAAGAATAAAGAGGCTTCAGAAATAGCAGTGGTAACCATCTTACTAACTGACCCCAAAATTGTCTTTTCCTCTTAAAACTTATAAGTATTTTAATTATAATTTCCTTGAAATTAAAGATTCTTTCTCTGGTCAACTAGAGTAACTGATTGCCATAGAGTAGTCAAAGAGGCTCAAGAGATATCTGCCTTATGAATCTCCTCTTATAAGGGATAAAATGTTGATCTCCACATAATAACACTCTCTCTTTCACATGCAGATACCCATGTGCATGCACTCAAACATGACACATACACTCAAATACTCTCATTTTCTCTTTTAAACTTAGAACCTGCTAAGAGGATAATGGACCCTGGAAATCATTCCACAGTAACTGAGTTCATCCTCGCTGGGCTAACAGATCATGCTGAACTCCAACTACCACTCTTCCTCCTCTTCCTAGGAATCTATGTGGTCACAGTGGTGGGAAACCTTGGCATGATCACACTGATAAGCCTCAGTTCTCACCTGCACACCCCCATGTACTATTTCCTCAGCAACTTGTCCTTCATAGACTTCTGCCATTCCTCTGTCATTACCCCCAAAATGCTGTTGAACTTTGTGACAGAGAAGAACATCATTTCCTACCCTGACTGCATGGCTCAGCTCTATTTCTTCATTGTTTTTATCATTGCAGAGTCTCATATGTTGGCTGCAATGGCATATGACCGCTACGTTGCCATCTGTAACCCCTTGCTTTACAATGTCATCATGTCTTATTACATCTGCTTTTGGCTTACAGTGGGAGTTTATATTTTGGGCATCATTGGATCTACAATCCATACAGGCTTTATGTTGAGACTCTTTTTCTGCAAGACCAATGTGGTTAACCATTATTTTTGTGATCTCTTTCCACTTTTGGAGCTGTCTTGTTCCAGCATCTACATTAATGAATTATTAGTAATAGTCTTGAGTGCTTTTAACATCCTGACTCCTGCCTCAGTTATCCTTGCCTCCTACATCTTCATCCTCTCCAGCATTCTCCAAATTCGCTCCACTGAAGGCAGGTCCAAAGCCTTCAGTACCTGCAGTTCCCACATCTCAGGCGTTGCAGTTTTCTATGGATCTACAGCATTCATGTACCTGCAGCCATCATCTGTTAGCTCCATGGACCAAGGGAAAGTGTCCTCTGTGTTTTATACCATCATTGTGCCCATGCTGAACCCCCTGATTTATAGTCTGAGGAATAAGGATGTCAAATTTGCCCTGAAGAAAATTCTGGATGGTAGAATATGTTCATAAATAAAATCAATATAATGATTTCATGTCAGAAAAAAAGGCCTTTGGTTTGCTGAGATATGTAATGTATTAAGTTTATTGTTCAAATTTTTAGAAACTCAGTGACACTTCCTGATAAACTTTATCTTGAAAATTCCTATCCAGACACGTTTTTTGAAGTTATATTACAGTTCTTATGTATGGAGAAATACTAATAATAAAATCAAAGGTGCTTGAGGGTTAAAGGATCCCTAATTTTATTTATTTTTATTTTTTAATTTATTTTTTTGCTGGGAAAGATTCACCCTGACCTAACATCTGCTGCCAATCTTCATTTCCCCCCACCACAAAGCCCCAGTACATGGTTGTATACGTTAGTTCTAAGTCCTCCTAGTTCTTCTTATGTGAACCACTGCCGCAGCATGGCAACTGACACGTGGGATGATGTGGTTCCACGACTGGGAACGAAACACAGGGCACCAAGGACTGAGCACTGAACTTTAACTACTAGGCCATCAGGGCTATCTCTCTAGTTTTATTTTTTATAATAATACAAAAAAAAAACTAGAACAACGATGATGATGATGATGATGATGATAGTAACATACATTATTGAGATTTTATTAAGTATCAGGCACTGTGCTCAACAGTTTAAATGGATAAATTTACATAATATTTACAGTATTCTCTCAGGGAAACCTTAGTATTATTTCCCTTTTAAAGGTGAAAAAATTGAAGCTTATTTAGTTTGAGTAAATGCCCAAGGTTCGAAACATAATAAATGACTATCCCAGAAAGTTTGTCTCCAGGACCCACGATTTTATGCAAGGTGTACTCTGGCCTCAGGTAATTGTGCATATGTCTAAGACCTCCATGAGAACTCCCTTCTACACAGTAAGCATCCCGAGTTCCCCGTATAACTATGTTCCTTTCCTCCAGATATCTTCAATGCTCTTTTAACTTTTATTTCATTTGATATAATGAAAAAAAATCAAAACCTTTCAAACCTCTGCTGATCGAAGAATAAAGAGCAAACTGGAGACTAATTGTAGAGTCTCATTATAGTCATTATAGAGATTCAAATTATTATACTTCATAGCAACAATTTGTGTAAAAGCAGACCAAATAAATTTGTATTATCTTTATAACAGTAATGCTCTAAGTTATTTATGAAGCGAATGTTCATGAAAGCCAAAAATCCTACTGAGTTACATCATTTTGATGCAGATCGTGCTCTTTTGCCCGATAATTTATGAATATTTTCCAGATCATGTCAATATTATCTTTAAAAAGTCTTTCCTCTCATATTATTGCTTTTCTGCTTCTGGACATTTAGCATTATGTAACTATGAATTCACATGATATTCTAAACACTAAATTATCTTCTATCTCTTCTGATTCAAACCTTCATACTCATTATACCCAGATCATGTTCTTTCGATAGTGTGTTGCATTCTTTATGTGATATAACAAGTTACAGTGTTTACCCATAGCATCCAAATATAGGGCAGAGATACATAACTTTACCACCCTTGTATTCCATTATCCATTCATTCATTGATCTCAGACATCCATTATTTGAGTTAATTTTCATCAGTCCTACAAAGGGAAGGAAAAAGGCTACATTTACAACTCCTGTCTTAGGCATGATTCCTAGTCCATTGTTCTGCCCAACAGACACAAATGGACCAAGAGAAGACAAACAAAAAGAGTCCTGATGGGTAGACCCTTGAATTACTGAGGCTTGAGATCATGTAGAAAATATAGACTAAGTGAAAGGCAATTGTCCCACTAAGGAAGAGGGGGAAAGCCTGTGAAGACCCAGAAAATCATCTCACATTTGCAGGAAATGATCAAGCTACAAAGACAGAAAAGCAGAGAGAAAAAAGTTTATGAATTACATCTGGGTCACCATATGACACCACTCCTAACTTTGGTTAAGGGAGTTGATAAAAAAAATTAATAAGGGAAGCGACAAAGTTAGTTTTGCACGTTAGTAATATCATACTTAAGTTGGTGTGGAAGACAGCCAGAAAGAGAATAAGGCTAAGTTCAAGACCAGTGAGCAAGTATTTTATTATTCTAAGCAAGATATTGCATGTTAGTGATAGTGGAACTAGAAAGGAAGGAGATTCTCAAGAGATTTTTGAAATGGTGAATTGTTCAGAGATAGCTGAATAGAAGTGAATTAAAAATACAAAAAGAATAGGAAAAATGCAAGTTTCTAGCTTGGATTACTAAATAAAAGGGTGAATGATTGTAGAACTCTCAAGATGGAGTTCACTAAATCTAGGCAAGAATTTACCGCAAAGCAATTATGTTACATAAAACTTGGTAAAATTCAAACTCTTTCTCTCTCTCTCTCTCTCTCTCTCGGATATAGATACATATAGATAGATAGATATGTGTGCATGTGTGTGTGTGTGTAAACTCTCTCTCTCTATAAAAATGTGTAAACTCTAAGGCATAACAATGTAGGTAACTGAACAAAATGCAACACAGAGGGAAGAACAATTGAAAAACAATATGAGGAGAGCATCAATGATCTGAGGGACAATTTCAAGAAGCCTAATATATGTATAATTGGAATCCTCAAAAAGAAAATGAGAAGGAGAGAAAAAATATTCAAAGAATTAATGGCCAAAAATTTATAAATTATGATGGGAACTATAAAGTAAAAGATCCAAGAATTTATCAAAAATAAATCCAGAAAATAACCAAATATTTGGAATAAAACATGGTTTAAAGAAGTAATTAAATAAGAAAATAGAAATTATTTTGAGCTGAATAACATGAAACAAAACGTATAAAAATGTATGGGGCACACCTAAAGCACTATTTAGAATGAAATAATAGTACTAAAATCATTATATTAGAAAGAAGAAAGATTTCATAAGCGTGACCTCAAGTGGCGACATAAGAGCATTTTAAAACAAGCGTAGGCAGAAAAAATTAAATAATAAAGATAACAGCAGAAATCAATGGAATATGAAACAGAATAAAAATAAAGAGGGCTAGTGAAACCAAAAGATGGTCTTTTGAGAAACGGATAAAACGACTAAGACTTTTTAGCAAGACTAATCATGCAAAAAAAGAATGAAAACTCCAGGCCCAGATGGCTTCTAGATTGAGTTTTTTAAGAAGAAAATAATACCAATTCTAAAAAAATCTTTCCAAAATATAAACAAGGAAACAATACTTTCCAACTTATTATACAAGGCTAGTATTACCCTGAAACAAAAACTAGACAAAGATATCAGAGGAAAATAAGACTACAGACAAACATCCCTCAGGAATTATAGATGTAAGACTGCATATCAAAATTTTAGCTAATCAGATCCAATAATATATTTAAAAAACTACTACAGTGGTTTCCCCTTAACCAAAGTTTCACATTCTGCAGTTTTAGTTACCCATGGTCAACTGTGGTCCGAAAATATTATAGAGAAAATTCCAGAAATATACAATTCATAAGTTTTACATTGCTTTTATCATTCTTAATAGTGTGATGAAATCTCATGCCATTCCTCTGTCTCCCACTTGTGATATGAGTCAACCCTTTGTCTAGTGTATTCATGCTGTACTATACAGAGAAAAACATAGTACGTGTAAGGTTTTGTACTATCTGCAGTTTCTACTGGGGGTCTTGGAACACATCCCCCACAAATAAGGGGGGGCTACTGTACATAATTATAAACTGGGATTTATACTAGAAATGCAATATTGGTTTAACATTCAAAAAACTCAGTCAATGTAATTCACCATATAAACAGGCAAAAAAGAAAAATCCATCTATTCATCTGAATATACACAGGGAAAGCATTTTATAAAACCCAATACTCATTCCTGATAAAAATTCTCAGGAAAACAGGAATAGATGAATACTTCCTCAACCTATAAAAAACATCTACTAAGATCTATGGCTAGCATCATACTTAATGGTGAAACACTGAATAGTTTCTGGGTCAGTTTTGGATTTATTATCTCTCAGTTCCAACTTTGTCCTTTTTGCTGGCTCTGTGATAATGAAGGAGAATGTTGTAAAATACTTCTTCTTTGTCTTCTGGGAAGGTATTAAGTCTTGCCAATAATGAGCACTTGAGGAGAAAGCAGGGTTTTGCCTCCTAGTTTTTTGCTTGGTTCTTTTGCCAAGAATCTACAGATTTCTTTTTTCATTGCTTGGCTTCTCATGGTTTCTCCAGTGCACAGTTCCTGCAGTGTGGAACTTTCCTCCGGCATTTGGCGGCCACTCACTTTCTTCAGCCCTTAACTGAAGCAATGCCAGGAGTCTCAGAAAAAACCTGCAACCCAATCCAGATCACTGTTCCCCACACATTCTCCTCAGCTTGGGGCACATGCATGTACCCTGGGAGTCCCACATGGCAGACCATATAGCAAGCTAGATGTTCAGTCTTCACCTCATGCACAGTCTGGAGTCACCCCAGTCTAAGACAGATATGAAACTGCACTAGACTCAGCCTAGATAGTGGGAGGACTCTCCCTTGAGTGTTCTATATCACGCTAGATAGAGTATTGCTCCCCATATCTACTACTCCTGCATTCTTTAGAAATCTATTAAGCTCTCAAGTGTTAAATTTCTGTTACACTAATCCCCTATTAAAAATACTTACGTTAAACTTTCCCTGTTCAAATCATTGTGTGCTTCCTATCTCTTGACTAATGCATTTTCCACCTAATATCAAGAACAAAACAAAGATATTTGCTCTCACCACTTCTGTTCAATATTGTGTTGAAGATTTGGCCAAAGCAAAAAGTCAAGAAAAAGAAATAAAAGGCATCCACATTAGAAATGAAGAAATAATGGTCTTTATTTGCAGATGATGTGATCATTTGTATGGAAAATCCTTTGGAATCTACCAAGAAGCTACTAAAAATAAAAAGCTTACTTATCAAGATTTCAGTTCTCATATGCATATAACAACTATACCATAAAGTTCATGTGTGTCAGGGGGCAGTGAGCTATAATGTCTTCATATTCCTGTATTTTATGTGAAGTAGTACATTACTAAGAGGATGATGACTATTTAAGAATGTATATCATCCTGCTGATATTAAGGGCAAAAATTTGCTCATACCTCTTTAAAGTCAGTCACCAAACACTCCCAGCCCACGTAACAATGAATCTGCTTTCTGTCACTACATATTTGTTTTGAATTTTACATGAATAAGATTTTGTATGAATTTTAAAATTTAAACTCCCTCCCCTTATTTATGGTGGATATGTTCCAAGATTCCCAGTGGATGCCTGAAACTGCAGATAGTAACAAACCCTACATATACTATGTTTTTCTCTGTAGAATTTTATATGAATAAGATCTATAATGCAAACTTTCTAGCATCTGGATTCTTTCACTTAGCATAGTGCTTTTGACATTTATCTATGATTTGCTGTATATTTGAAGTCCCTTCTTTTTTATCTTTGAGAAATGCACCATCTCACAGATAAAATGCAATTTATTTACCTATTTACTTGTTGATTAATATCTTAGTTGTTTCCAGTTTTTTACTGTTCTGAATAAAACTGTCATGCACATTCATGTACAAGTTTTTGTGTAGACACGTGTTTTCATGTTTCGGGGTTGTAAATAACATAGCAGTGACTTTCTTGTATCTTATGTAAATATATATTTAACTTCATAAGAAGCAGCCTAACTATTTGCAAAGTGGTCATGCCATTGTACATTCCTATTAGTAATGTATGAGATTTCCATTTGCATGTTAACAGATGGAATTATTTATCTAAATTGCTTAACATAGTGCTTTGTATAATGTAGGTGCTCATAAATGTTAGTATGGTTTATTATAATAGCATATTTTAACTAATGTGTGTCATACATTATTTTATACGTCTGTTATTTATAAGGGTAAAAAAAGGTCTCTGTCTCTCTGTCTCTAACTGCCTCTTGTCTCTCTCTTCTCTATCTCTTTCTCTCACTCTCTATGTTTTTTTTCTCACCTGAATGAGTACATATACCCTGACAGAATTAAAACAGTGGCTTCTACAAATCTTAATAATTTTCATTATTGTATAATCACTTATGCAAAGTCCTGTTTGTATCCTTCCCGTTTGTCTCTTTAACCAAGCTGCAACCCTCTGTCTTACTTCTTTTACTCAGCACACTGAAGTAACAGCCACTGCAATTCCATATCTAAAAGAAGCTTTCTGATCTGTGAACTTGGGGGGCCCTGCTTTAATCTGAAAAATTATTATAAGAAAGGGCCCCCCAAAAGCAAACATTGTATCAATATTCTGAATTATTTATAAATTTGACTTTTGAATCAAGTAAATATAGTGCCTATTTATACATAAAATAAACATAATTTGTACAAGAAAAGGTGGTTTAAATTCATTATTTTAAAATTTCTAGGGCCATTAACAGTAAGATAACTTGTCAGGATGCGCCTTGATCCTCTAAAACCTGCTATTCAGTGTGAACTGTAAACCAATAGGAGCTTGTAAGAAACGCAGAATCTCAAATCCCACTCAGACTCACTGGATTAGAATCTGCATTTAAAAAAATCCTCAAGTGATCTTGTGAACAAACTTTTTTTACTAATTGATATATTCAGAATTGACAGAGAATCCCATTTGAAGGCAAAAATTAGACAACTGGGAGACATCAACTGCAATTGCTTCATTTCTCAAGAGCTTGTCCCCTGAGAAATGGAAATCCTTGGAGAATATTTGTCTCCATGTTATTTGGTGTCTGTAATTTCTAAGTCAGAGCCAGCCCTTCATAGCACAGCAATCAGAACTCCTCAGGGGACTGTGAAAGGTGAGGATGTTTGCTACCATGAAGCTGGAGAAACACAAACTGAAAATTTACAATTGGGAATGCTGACCTGTGATGCAGACCAGCTTCACAAGTGGCTCTGAGACCCAGGGTTGTGCCTGCCCTCTTCTTCAAAGAGTAGCAGGATGCTGGGTACCAAGGACTCCCAGCACAAACGTTAGCACTATTTTCTTCTGTGTCAAAGAGTGCAAGTTGCAAATAAAATTTGGCATTGAGGTTCCCAAGAAGTACATTCGTGAGCGTGTTAACTTCACACTTGTGATCTGAAGATATTAAATCTGGAAGTAATCACCCTGGAAATTCAGACAAATATTCCTCAATATCTTCATTCATTCATTTAAGTATTTAATTATTCATGAAATTAGTTTTTAAACCTACTGTAGTGTGCCAGATGTGTGCTATTTACTTAGAATACAGAGGAGAACAAGTCTGAAATGGCCCATCATCTGGTTTATAGTGTAGCTCAAGTCTGAAAATGTGCTGTTTAGAAAAGGCAGTTTTCTGAGCATGTAGTAAGAAGGTCCAATCAACTACAAGGAATTGGAGAATGTTTCCATGATGAAATCAGTTTTAAATGAGATTTGAAAAGAAAAAACATTTTCCAAATAACAGAGACAAATAGAGTTGTCATTTCAAGTTAAGATGAGCAAATAAAATTGCAGATAGCTGAGAGAATGTGACATATCCCAGCAACTGAAAAATTTCTGAATTTGAAAGAAAAGTTTATGAAACTGAAAGGAACCAAACGTGAACTAAGTCTGGAGTGTGACAAGAGGTAGTGTGAATAAAGATATTCAGACTTTACCTTAAAAGCAATGAAGAAAATCCTGTCTCTGGTGTCCCTGAAATTGGATCATCATCTGATTAATGGCTGAGTGTACTCAATGATTAGAAATCAGAAGCTCATTCCATTTCTAAAAACTCAAATTTTTAGAATGTTTTTGCTTGTGTCTAGTAAAGGTACATTCTAAGATCTTTCAAACACAATATGTAAAATACGTCTTTCTCCCTTTACATTCCCTTCAGATATACGATGATTCTTGCTAATTATCTCATTATCTTCAAATATTTTCCAAGTTATTCAAAGTTTTTACTTGCCTTCCATCATGTCAATATATTTCTTTATAAAGACTATCCATAACTAAACACAAAACTGCAGATGTAATTTAAGAGTAGCACAGTGCTTCCAAACCTCATGGCACACGTAGAAAATGGTAACATTTGCGTGATGTAGCAGGGTTAGTGGAGCAGACTGCCTGTGGTCAGTGATGACTAGCTAGGAGTCTATAGATGCCACAGGCTCAACTCCACTCCCTGAAAGGCTAAGAAGACCAAAACCTCAGCACCCTTATGATTCATTCATGGTGTTCTAGTTCCATGGAACTCGAGTTGAGAAGCTATATTATCAATCTTATGAGGATTATTACTGATCATATTCTGACACTGTATTTCTATAAATGCAATCTGAAACCAATTGCTTAATTAACCAGTCACTTACTTTATGGGTTTTATTGAGTTAATAAGAATTGATACCTTATTTTTTTACATAAATGACACCCCAAAGCTATATACAGCATGCAAATAATTGATTTTTTTAATGCAAGATTAAAAACATGTAAACTTTGCCCTCTTAAATTTCAATTTGTTTACCTTAAGGGTTTTCAGTGTCATTATTCATTTTTCTAGTAGTTTCCATCCATTAGGGTCTAGGTTATAATAACTTGTGAGGTTTTGTTGACCACAGAGTGTGCATCATATAATGGGGGATTGCCAATCTCCATTTTCAAGCTTAGCTAAGAAAAATAAAATTTCACAGAGAAAGTAGGAATCCCAGCTGATATTTTCTGGTTGTATTCTCTCCTATCCTCTAGAATTCAAATAAGGTAAAAGCCAGAAAGAAATGTCTTTGATATTTTTGATATTCAGTGATCTTATCTTATTCTTTGATAAAATTATTTACAATCCCACTTCAGTGACTACGTCCACTTAATTGTCATTGCTGTATACACCCGATTCTTAATCATCTAGATTATACATAAAAATAAGAAAACATTTGCCCATTTTAATCTTTATAGAATTGAGGATAATCACTTGTTTCTTAGTCAAATATATTATTGAGAATTTCAGAGGTAGATCCTACGGAGATTTGGTTAGAGAAAATAAATAATAAAGAACACATTTTGAAATAAATACAAATTCAAAGACTTTCAGTTCCATGGCTCTGAACCCATTAGGGGGCCTGCTCAAATTTTTATGCCTCTTTGAGTTCATTTCAATTATATTTTCGTATGACGCTTCAACATGATGAATATTAGCCCTCCTTATATTAAGTCTCGAAATTCATGAGAATGGTAACTGTGTTTTTGTGGCTTTTATATTCTAGCCTAGAACTCATTGTTTGGTATGTTGCTGTCTCAATAATTTTTGCAAAATAATAGAGGAGAGAGAGAGGAAGGGAGGAGGAAAGGAAAAAAGCATGGAAAGGAGGAAGATAAATGAAAAGAAGATAAAAGAGAAGAAAAAAGAAATGAAAAGATAGAATTTCTCAAGTTCTCCACCTGATGAATGCCACTACACTGACTTTGTGTCTGTCTTTTTTCTTTTTTTTTTTTTTGAGAAAGATTGGTCCAACAGTTAGCATCTGTTGCCAATCTTCCTCTTTTTGCCTGCAGAAGATTGTTCCTGAGCTAACGTTTGTGCCAATCGTCCCTTATTTTGTATGTGAGATGTCATCACAGCATGGTTTAATGACTGGTGTGTAGGTCCATGCCCGGAATCCAAACCCATGAACCCCCGGAGCTGCCAAAATGAAGAGCACAAACTTAAGCACTATGCCACTGGGCCAGCCTCTGATTTTTTGTCTCTTAATACAATATTTCCCAAACCTGGCTAATCATCGAAATTACAATGGTAGTTTTCTTGGCTTTTGTGTTTTAAATTATTTTGATTTTTTTAAAGATTCAGACTTTTAAAACCCTGAAAGATTCTGATTCACTAATTCTTGTGTTAGGATAGAAAATCTTTAGTAAAAATTTCTCCAGATAAGTAGAGTTAATTTAGGAAGTTGATGAAATAAAGTTTTGAGAATACTTTGAAAGATACAGAAGCAACTAAGAAAATGATCTTTAAAAATACAAGTAGATAGTATTAGAGTGAAAAGGAAGGTGGTGTAATGATTTAACTGAGGTAACTGTATGTGTAATATTATACAAAGTTGAAATAATGTTCAAAATTGATAATTCAGGAAATAGCAAAATGTGCGAATTATTTAGATCTGTGGTGGTAAATTTCAGAAGAAGTAGAACCAGAAACTGTTTATCAGAGCTATTTTACAGAGATTAAGTTGTTCCCAAGCAAAGACTAAGAGTGTAGGGAAGAAAATCCAGAAACTTTTTTTTTTAATAATCATGTTTACATTTTTATATTCATCATTTTTGTAGATACTGTAATCTCCGTAGGTGGCTCTGATGATCAACCATAGTAGGAAATCCCTGAATTAATAAACACTCTTTGTGTTCCACTATGTTCTTTTACACCTGACTGTAAAGCAACCATCCCACAGAGCTCTATCTTACCCACAAGCATATTATGAGAGCCTGTACCACTTGCCTGTATGAAATGATGGTGAATTGTGTCCATCTCATTTATATTGAACAGCTAAAATATTGACCTTGATGTAAAATTTTTCTGATTGAAACAGGATGGATTCTAGAGAGGAAAGCATTTTCTAATCCTCTATGTGGAGTTTAAATGCACACAGATAAAAAGAGAAAGAGGTATAGAGGCTGAAGAAAAACACACTACAATATCTACCTTGATTTTCTAGATTCCAATATTGCCAGCTCTTGAGAATAATGCTTTCCAGGATAGATCTTCTAGTTGAGCTTAGAAGATCATCATATACAGGCAAATGATCTCATCAGCAGTTCTATTTTTTCTTAAGGTATTGATTATCCGAGTGTTGATGTTATAACCAAGGCTCACTTGGAGGCAAGAAAAGCCAGAGATTAGTTAGAGCCCGAAGTGAGACAGATCCTCCAAGTTTGAGTAGTCTCTAAGGGGAAAGGATTCATAGTAGGAAAAGGGAAAGTAAATTGTGTCTTGTTTTATGTAAATCTCAAAATTATCAAATGTTGAAATCTAAGAAGATATATAGATTGTCTTAAGGACAATGAATCTTGAGCTATTGGTAAATGCTCCAGGCATTAGACAGAGCATAGCAACTAAAGAACGTGGCTGTAGAACAAGAAAAAAACATGACGAAAGGAATCTGTTGTACTGCAATCCTGGCCCAGTGAGTGCTGAGTTGTGAGCAAAAACTATGATTTAGACACAGAACTTCATTCTCTGAAAAGACTGGAGGTGGGCAGATGGTAAAAATGATAAACATGAAAAAAATGATAAGGTATTGTAATTTTACTAAGTTAGTATCAGTAGAGGAAGTAGAGGAGGAGTTTTTCACTAGAGTAGTGTTTTTAATACTTCCAAAGATAATGAAGAAAATGTTAACTCCTTCTATAGGTTCTATTAGTCATGGTCTTTGGGAAACATGAACTGTCCACTTAGGAGACTTCAGCTTCCTAAAAAGTAGATCTGATTTCTGTTAAGGCAAGATAGAGTGGAGAGGTTGAGGATCTACCAAAACTGACTTTCCAGTGACAAAGCTTTCCAACAGCAAAGGTTTTAAGATGGCAGGGTGAAAAGAAAATTGGGTAAAGGCATTTCTATAGAACATGTGGTCACCAGCTGAGGATCACGTATACCTGTATGATCAAAAGATAATGAATAAAATGTTTTTAGAATGTTTCTGAAATGATGGAAGCATCAAAAAAAGGAAATAGAATTTACTATCAAATATTGGAATAAGGGAGAAGGTGTTGGTACTGATTTAACTAAAGTAATTCCACATATAATAGAAAGTTGAGAACTTATTATCTATTCTGAGCTTTCTAAGAGGTATTTTACTGTATTTCTACTATTGGATGTCACCTCTTTTTTTATATTTCAGGAGAAAACCTGTAAGATTGGTGGTGCTATTTTTTTAAATGTGAAGACCAATGAAAACGTCTTGAAAGGTATTTTAGCTTGTGTATGAACCAGCACATAAATAAAGTCTGTAAAGCTTTTATGTGCCCTTATAAAGAATGTGTGTTATTTAGTTCCTGCATGCTATGAGATTCCAGTTTATGAATCTTATTCAAATCTTCTTTAACCTTGCTTAGTCTTTACTTTTCTGTTTTAAAATTAATATTATTAATTTATTTTATGATATATTTTATTAATTATTTTATCAAGATTATTCCTGGAAATACTTTTATCAAGGTTAAATCAAGCATGTACATACACATTCTAAGAATAAAGTTCACCTCAATGAGTTTTGACAAATTCATATACTGTACACTGGTGAAACCAACACCTCAATAGTGAAATGACGTCTTTTATCATTCTAAAGTTTCTCTCATGTCCTTTCCCAGTCATTCCCCCATGTCCCACTCCTGTCAGCCACTGACCTCATCTGCATCACTATAGATTTGTTCTGCTTTTCTAGAACTTTATATAAATGGAATTGCAGAATGTATCCTCCTCTCTTATGCCTGGTTTCTTTTACTCAGTGTGATGTTTTCAAGATTATTCTATGTTGCTGCATGTATCTGTGATTTATTACTTTTTAATGATGCGTGAAATTCCACTCTATGCATTTACCACAACTTATTTATCTATTCACTGGTTGAATATTTTGGTTATTTCTAGTTTTTGGTTGTTAGTAACAAAGGTTCCATGCTCATTTTTGTACAAGTCATATATGTGTAGATATATGCCTACAGCTCTCTTGGGTAAATACTGAGGAGTAGAAATGTTAGATTATATTGTAAGGGTATGCTTGACTTGCAAAAAAAATTGCCAAACAGTTTTCCAAAGTTATTGAACGATTTTACACTCTTCCTCACCAGCTATGCTTGAGAGCTCTAGTTGCTACATATCCTCTCAAAACCTTGGTACTGTAAGTTTTTGTTTGTTTATTTTTCCATTTTAGTGTAGGTGTGCAATGGTTTGCCACTATGGTTTTAGTTTCATTTTGATATCCCTGATGAATGAGGATTTCATCACTTTTTCATGTGCTTCTTAAGTATTCTTTTATCTTATTCTGCAATATACCATTCAAATAGTTTTCTTATTTTTTAATTTGGTAGATTGTCTTCATATTATTGTGTTGTCAATATTATTTATATATTTCGAATAAAAGTCCACAGTCTGTGGCTTGCTTTTAATTTTCTAAGGCTTCCTTTTGAAGAACAGTTTTTAAATTGATAAAGCAGAATTTATAATATTGTATAGTTTGTGTGCATGTTCTGTCTAAGAAATCTTAATCATTCCCATGTGTTGAAGACTTTCTTTAGTGTTTTCTCCAGAAATTTAATAGTTTAGCTTTTATGCTTAGATTTAAGTTTCAAGTTTATTTTTGTTTAACTGTGAGGTAGCATATTTAGATTTTTGTTTCTTCATTTTATATTGTTAAAGTGGATTTCATTTATAATTTTACTTTGATGCATATAATGATAAAATAATCCATTAACTGCTTAACAGAAAAGGGGACAGCATTTATGATTCTATATCCCCTAATTTTATAACTGTTTCTCATACCTTCTTAATCAATGAAAGATAAAAGAGATGAAAGATTTAAACATTATAATTAGTGTTTCTGTATTTTGAAGTGTGTAATTAACCCTTATTTTCTAAATGATAGTATGTTGTGAGTTGTAAGTAACAAAAACAACAGCAATTATTATTATTATTATTATTATTATTATTTTCAGAGTGCTAACCTGTGTTAATCAGGTATCAATGTTATTTTACTGGTCCAAGCTTATCAACTAATAAATGATGGTCAGCATATGAACATAGGCACTGGATTTAAAGGCCTACTCACTTAGCACTCCTTCAAGAAAAGGCAGATTATTTGGTCCAGGGGCTCAAACTGGCTAACAGTGGGTCAACTCAATGTAGTTTGTGCGGTTTTATTTCAATAATAATAATAAAAATTCTTAAGATTTTATGTAGAAACCCCAATTTTATGATTTTTATAAAAATAATTCCAAAGACTTGGCGATAATGGGCCTATTTGTACCCCTGGCAGAAATTAGCTGCTGGTTAATAAAGAATACTGCATTTAAACAGGGTTTACCTTCTCTAGGTTGCTACTCAGCCAGCTTCTCTCATTTTGAATGGCTCCTCTACATTTTTAAGTCTGTGAATCTCACTTTAGAAAAAATTGGCTTAAAGACATTTGAAATGTTCACAACAAGGAATAGCCACTCAAAAACTGTAAAGTGATCATCAATATGGCTGAAATACTTTCATATGAAACAACTTAACATTGATATTAGGTGTAAAAATATTTAATTAAGATGAATATTATTTTGGTAAATTTCTCCAGAGTTAAAATTATTATACCTTAACCAACAGAATACCTAAACAATTTTCTATATGGGGTACCTTTTATGAAATGGATAACAACAAGGAAATGCCTCCAAAAACTGAGCCTTCCTCTTTCTTCTTCAGAAACTGAGGGAAATGACAGCAGGAGTCATTCCACAGTGACTGAGTTCATCCTCGCTGGGCTAAGAGAGCAGCCAGAATTCCAGCTGCTCCTTTTCTTCCTCCTCCTAGGAATCTATGTGGTCACAGTGGTGGGAACCTAGGCATGATCACACTGATATGACTCAGTTCTCACCTGCACACTCCCATGTAGTATTTCCTCAGCAGCTTGTCCTTCATTGATCTCTGCCAGTCCTCTGTCATTACCCCCAAAATGCTGGTGAACTTTGTGACAGAGTAGAACATCATCTCTTACCCTGAATGCATGACTCAGCTCTATTTCTTCCTCATTTTTCCTGTCTCAGACTGTTACATGGCAGCTGCAATGGCATATGACCAATAAGTTGCCATCCATAGCCCCTTGATTTTCAATGTCATCATGTCCCCTTAGGCTTGTTTCTCCCTGATTTGGGGAGTGTATATTATAGGCATGGTTTGCACATGTTCTCATACAGCCTGTACTTAGAGTTCATTTCTGTAAACTTGATGTGATCAGCCATTATTTCTGTGATCTTCTTCCCCTTCTAAAGCTCTCCTGCTCTAGTGCTTACGTCAACAAATTACTGATTCTATGTGTTTGTGCATTTAACATCTTTGCCGCCAGCCTCACTATTCTTAGCTCCTACTTCTTCAACGTTGCCACCATCTTTCACATTCACTCCACTGAGGGGAGGTCCAAAGCCTTCAACACTTGCAGCTCCCACATCTTGGCAGTTGTGGGATTTTTGGATCTGCTGCATTAGCATACCTGCAGCCATCATCAGTCAGCTTCATGGACCAAGGAAAAGTGTCCTCTGTGTTCTATACTATTGTTATGCAAATGCTGAACACCCTGATATATAGCTTGAGGAATAAAGGTGCCAATGTTACCCTGAAGAAAATTCTAGAGAGAAGAATATTCTAGTGATGAGAAAAAAATTAGAATAATTTATTATATCTAAATTATCGACTATTACATTGTATCAATTGATATGTTTCATTTTAGTCCATCTGTCAACGTTTTTCCTAATGTGCTGAGATTCTATTGACATTATTTCTTATCTCCATGACATTTTTAATGCTCATTCTCTCTGGATTTTTTTCTTATAAATATCATTGAGACATAAATTAGAAGAAATACTATCGATGACTGGATACAAGGACTGAGTAATGCCATGACAATCACTTCCCCCCCTTTTCTTCCATACCATTGATAAAAACACAATCCTCTACCTTAATGAAAATATCATCTTCCAACAGTGATTATCTACCTTCTTTCTTCTATCCAATTAAGAAGCAACATAAATCATAGCAATATGATGGCTCTAATCTCTAGTTTTTGCAAAGCTCTAGCCTGGAACAGTCTTTTCTCTCTCTTATCCCTCCCTATATTTTATTTATCTGGCTTATTTCTTCTATCTCTTGCTTCGGAAATATAATTAGAACTTAAAATCTGAGGTAAGGATCATCCATGTATTGTGATAGTGCTCAATCCAACAGACACCCTGCTTTGTCATTTATTATTGTAGTTGTACCTGCCTGCTGATTATCCAAATCTGCACTGGACTGTAAGCTCCATGAAGGTAGCCCCCTATACAGACACTCTCATATCTCCATGATGTAATACAGTTCCTGCCACCTACTATGTCCTTGATAATTTTCTTGTTAATTATTCCTGGTAAATATTTATAGGAAAAGCATATATATCTCATACTGTTTTCATCCATTAATCTCTCCAGTTAGCCATATATACTTTTGCTGCTGTTGCTTATATCAATTAAGTTTATGTTTGGAGAATCCTTCAAAGATCTGCAAAGTAATTGGTGACGTATCAACTTATTTCTATATGAAAGTTTAAATGCCCTGAGTTCCTTCTTTTTCAAGCCCCAGGACAGGTATAATAACTTGTGAATAACTGCTTTCTTAAGTCATTAAACCCTGTCAGCAGCTAAGGAGTGTCTGAGCAAGTGGTTTTTTTTAAGCATGCAGCATAGGGGGTTTGAAAAATAATAACTATATTTGATATCTGATGGGTTAACATAGCAAATCTGATGGTAGATTGATATTTAGAACTCAAACAACCCAATCTACAGCTCCATGATTTTCTATTCCTTGAGAAGAAAATAATTTCACCTATGGTGGCATTGAGAAAATTATTATGTAGGCATTCAGTGAATTTTATTATATGTAAAATATACTTCAATAAAATCGGTAAAAAGAGAGAGAGCACTAAAGAGTTAAATACAATAACTTGAATTGCTGCAGCTAGAGGAAATATTTTGGTTGCCTTCTTTTAAGGGGCTGATTAAGTTACTTTGGTCAGATTCCATTTTATGCAGCCTACTTTATCTATATATGTTATTTACAGACTCCTGGTTTTCAAAACAGTATTTTTCTCAGGTCTTTAGCTTGGAGGAAGGTACATGAATGAGTCATAGCTCTATAGCACTGCCCTATGGAAACTCTAAAACGTGTCATATATCCAATTGAGCTTACCAAGTCGGTTGGGCCTCCTTGTCTAAGCAAGGTCTCAGTCAATCATGAGCTCTATTAATCTGAGCCTTGGAAGACCCTACTGTCAATCTATTTCTTCCACTTTAAACTGAATTAAATGATTTGTCTAAGTTAAACCAACCTATTGGCTTATTTAATATTACCAGTATACTACAGAATAATCAGTGAAAAATTTACCAGATTTAGAAAAATGCATCTCTAAAAGCAATTAGGCCTTAAAATTATTTCCTCAGAAAACTCTTCTATGAAACTCCACATAAATTGCTTTTCATGTCATCCCTCTAGTCTCTCTCAGAGAAATTGCCTCTTTTTCTGCTTAGCCTGTAGTGCTTCTATAATTATATGATAATTTGAATGCTTATTCTTTTAATTTCTCTCACTTCAATGGACTATAAGCTCCAGAAGGACAGAGTATACACACTCAAATATTCATTCATGATTGTCCCAAACATGTCTGCTTTTCCATGTCACATTCTCTCAGACTATCTCTGATTTCACGAGCAGACACATTAGTTAATTCTGTGCAAGCTGAGACTCAGCTTGCATTAAGAGTAGTTCGCTTCATATCTGCAACATGATCTTTCACGTTCAGTCTGGAGCTTTCTCCAAGTCCAGGTGTCCACTTGACCCATGTATGAGTCAGCCTAGAGAGTTCTTGCCCTTGGGTAAGCTTATCTAATGGCACAGGAGACTGTGTAAATGCTGCATCTTCCTGCTTCTCATGGAAGCTACTCTGGGAAACACTATGCACACTCCTCAGGAGGGGCTAGCAAAATTAACTCCTCATGGCCAATAACAGCACCTCAACTTTATACTCCAGTATTGGCTTTTCCTTAATCTCATTTTGACCCAAATGAGCAAATACTATTTTAAAAGAAAAAATAAAAAAGACCCACATCTAACAATAATTTAAAGCTTTTCAAAGTAAATTCATTAAAGGAATTTATTGCAATTATTGTCAGAAAATGATACAATTTTTAACATTCTGAGTTAAAAATAAATTTAATTTTGATTTCTAAGCGAAATAATTTAATCTCTGTATAGAATGAAAATACTTTGTGTAACACATATATTCCCATTGTTCCTCAAATCTTTTATTTTTAGAAGGAAAAGGTTTTTTTTCTTTTTTTAAAGATTGGCACCTGAGGTAACAACTGTTGCCAATCTTTTTTTTTCTGCTTTTTCTCCCCAAATCCCCACAGTATATAATTGTATATTTTAGTTGTTGGTCCTTCTAGTTGTGCCATGTGGGACGCCGCCTCAACATGGCCTGATGAGCAGTGCCATGTCCACGCCCAGGATCTGAACCATTGAAACACTGGGCCACCAAAGTGGTGCATGCAAACTTAACCACTCGGCCACAGGGCTGGCCCCTAAAAGAAGAAATTTATCATCTCTCCTTTTAAGCTTGGTAAGAACTCTCATGGTTTTACAGCATTATCTGTCAGATTCTTTCATTCAGTCCACAAAATAAAATATTCCAAGCATTACAGCTTTATGAATACATTGTAATATTTAAATGCAGTTAGCAAAGGTCGAAGAAAATATCTTTCAAAGATTACATAGTATGTTAGGCTTCCAAGCTCTCATAACAAGTGCCACAACCTGGGTAGCTTTAAACAATCAACTTTATTGTCTCAATTCTTGAAGCCAGAAGTCTGCAGTCAAGGTGTCAGCATTGTTGGTTCCCTCTGAGTGCCCTGAGGAGGAATCTGTTCCATACTTTTCTCTGGACTACTGATGATGACAAGCTATCTTTGGCTTGTAGATGTATTATTCCAATCTCTGCCTCTGTCTTGACATGTTGTTCTCCCTGTGTGTCTCTGTGTCTAAATTTCTCTCTTTTTTAATAAGGATATCAATCATCTTGGCTTAGGACCCACCTTACTGACCTCATCTTAACTTGATTTTATCAGTAAAGACCCAACTTCCAAACAAGATCACTTTCACACATATCGAGAGTGAGCAGTTCAACACATTTTTTGTGGAAACAATTCAAGATACAGCACATAACAAAAAATTACTTCTCCTGATTTTGGGACCAGCCCAGTGGCATAGTGGTTAAATTCATGCATTTTGCTTCAGCAGCCCAGGGTTTGCCAGTTTGGATCTTGGGTGTGCACCTACACACCGCTTATCAAGCATGCTGTGGAGGTGTGCTGCATATAAAGTAGAAGAAGTTGGGCACGGGTGTTAGTTCAGGGCCAGTCTTCCTCAGCAAAAAAAAAGAAGGATTGGCAGCAGATGTTAGCTCAGGCATAATCTTCCTCAAAAAAAAGTTACTTCTGATTTTATGCTATTCCTCTATGGAAAGCACTTTAGAAAGTCCACATAGTCTACGCCTGCAAAATGTCCTGAAATCTTGAACTTTTAAATGACTTGGCATGAAACTTTCTGGAGAACTAACAATATCAGTCACATCCTCATTTCCAATCCATAACTGATCAAGAAAAATAAATCATAGCTATGTGACAATATTAAAGACTTGGAGAATCAATAGAGATAAAAGTAAAGAAATAGCATAGTTAAAATATTCATACTTCCTAAAGTTACCTACAGTTTTAATGCCATCCCTGTCAAAGTTCCAATGACATTTTCCAGGAAATAGAACAGAAAATCCTAAAATTTATATGGAACATCAAAATACCTCAAATAGCCAAAAGAATCCTGAGAAAAAGAACAAAACTGGAGGTATCACACTCCCTAACTTCAAAATATACTGCAGGGCTATAGTAATCAAAACAGCATAGTACTGGCAGAAAAATGGACACACAGTTCAATAGAACAGAATGAAGGGCTCAGAAATAAACCCACACATCTATATACAGCTAATTTTCAACAGGGAGCCAAGAACATATAATGAGAGAACATAAAATGAAGAGAAAGGAAAGTTTCTTCAATGAATGATGTTGGGGAAACTGGACAGTCACATGCAAAAGATTGAATTAAACAATTATTGTACAGTATACATAAAAATTAATTCAAAATGGATTAAAGACTTGAATGTAAGACATGAAACCGTGAAACTTCTAGAAGACATAGTATGCTCTTTGACATAGATCTCAGCTTCATGTTTTCAAATACTGTGTCTCACCAGGCAAGGGAAACAAATGAAAAAATAAACAATTTGGGCTACATCAAACTAAAAAGCTTCTGTCTGACAAAGGAAACCATCAACAAAAAGGAAAACACAATCTAACAATCAGGAGAAGATATTTGCAGACCACTTGTCTGACAAGGGGTTAATATCCAAAATACATACAGAACTGATAAATCTCAACCACAAAGAAACAAACAACCCAATTAAAAAATGGGCAAAAGATCTGAAGACATGCTTTTCCAAAGAAGATAGGCAGATTGCCCACAGGTGCATGAAAAAATGTTCAAAATCCTTAATTATTAGGGAAATGCAAATCAAAACTACAATGTGATATCACCTCATGTGCATCGGTATGGCTATAATTAACAGGACAAGAAATAAATGATGGAGAGGATGTGGAGAAAAGGGAATCCTCATACACTACCTGTAGGAGTGTAAATTTGCACATCCACTATGGAAATCAGTATGAAGATTCCCCAAGAAATTAAGAATATAACTACCATATAATCCATGTATTCCACTGCTGGGTATTTATACAAAGAAAATGAAAACATATGGACCCCTATGTTCATTGTAGCATTATTTACAATAGCCAAGACTTGGAAATAACCTAAATGCTCATGAAGGGATGAATGGATAAAGAAGAGGTGGTATATATACACATGGAATACTACTCAGCTATAAAAATCATGAAATCTTTCCAGTTGCTACAACATGGATGGACCCTGAGATATTATGCTGAGTGAAATAAATCAGATGGAGAAAGTCAAATACCGTATGATCTCACTCATAAGTAGAAGAGCCCAACAACAACCAAAACAACAAACAAATATATATATACAGGGATTAGATTGGTGGTTACCAGAGGGGAAGGGTGAAAGTTGTGCCTGGACCTGTGTATGGAGATGGATGGTAATTAGTTTGGATGGTGACCATGATATAGTCTGCACAAAAATCAAAATTCAATGATGTACTTCTGAAACCTTTATCATGTTCTAAACCAATATTACTTTAATATAAATAAATAAATAAATAAGTAAATAAATAAATGGAAACTATAATTGTTTCTTTTTCAAAGAGTACGTAATTGTTCCTTTTTCTCCACGTCTTCACCAACACTTGTTATTTCTTGTCTTTTTGATAATAGCCATTCTAACAGGTGTGGGATGATATCTCATTGGGTTTTTATTTGCATTTTCCTGGTGATTAGTAATATTGAGCACCTTTCTATGTACCTGTTGACTAGCTGTATGTCTTCTTTGGAAAAATGTCCGCTAAGGTCTATTGCCCATTTTTTAATCTGTTTGTTTTTCGGTTTTGTTTTGTTTTGTTTTGTTTGCTATTCAGTTGTATGAGTTCTTTATGTATTTTGGATATGTAATATGTACCCTTATGAGATATATGATTTGCAATTATTTTCTTCCATTTGGTAGGTTGCCTATGCTTTTGGTGTTAAATCCAAAAAAAATATCACTAAGATCGCTGTCAAGGAGTTTACTGCCTATGTGTTCTTCTAAAATTTTTATGGTTTCAGGTCTTATGTTCAAGTTTTTAAGCCATTTTTAGTTAGTTTTCATTTGTGATATTAGATAGTGGTCCAGTTTCATTCCTTAGCATGGGCTGTCTAGTCCAACACTGGCTACTGAAAAGGCAGTCCTTTCCCTTGTCTATTCTGGTTCCCTTGTCCTAAATTAATTGACCATATATGTGTGGGTTTATTTCTGGGCTCTGTGTTCTGTTCCATTGATCTATGTGTCTGTTTTTATGCCAATATCATGCTGTTATGATTACTACAACTTTGTAATATGGTTTGAAATCAGGAACCTCAATGCCTCCAATATGGTTATTCTTTCCAAAGATTGCTGTAGTTATTGGGGAACTTTTATGAATCCACACAAATTTTAGGATTGTTTGTTATATTTCTGTATAAAGTGCCTTTGGAATATTGATACAGAATCCATTAAATAGATATATTGCTTTGAGTAGTATGGACATTTTAACAATATTAATTCTTACAATCTGTGAGCTCAGAATATCTTTTATTTGTGTCTTCTTCAATTACTTTCATTAACGTCTTATAGTTTTCAAAGTACTGGTCTTTCATCTCCTTGGTTAAATTTATTACTAGGTATTCTATTCTTTTTGTTGCAATTGTAGTTAGGTTTAATTTCTTAATTTCTCTTTCTGATAGTTCATTATTAGTGCATAGAAACACAATATATTTTTGTATATTTATTTTGTATCTGTAACTTTACTGAATTCTTTGATTATTTCTAATATTTTTTTTGATTGAGTCTTTAGAGATTTCTATATATAATATCATATCATCTGCAAATAATGGCAGTTTTACTTCTTCCTTTCTTATTTGGATGCCTTTTCTTTCTTTTTCTTGTCTATTTGCTCTGGCTAGGACTTCCAAGTCTACGTTAAATAAAAGTGGTGAGGGTGGGCATCCTACTCTGTTCCTGATCTTATAGGAAAAGATTTTATCTTTTCACCTTTATGTATCATGTTATTTATGTGCTTGCCATATATGGTCTTTATTATATTGAGATGCAGTCTATCTATTCCTATTTTGTTGAGAGTTTTTATCATAAATTGATATTGAACTTATATGATTTTTGTGCATCTATTGAGATGATAACATGATTTTTATATGTTGTTGTGTTAATGTGGTATATCACATTGATAGATTTTCAGATATTGAATAATTCTTGTAGCCCTGGAATAAACTCACTTGACCATGGTGTTTGATGTCTTTAACATAATGATGGTGTTGTTGAATTGGGTTTGCTAATATTTTGTTGAGCATTTTTGCATTTATGTTCGCTGGGGACACTACTTTGTAAGTTTCTTTTCTTGTGACATACTTGTCTCTTTTTGTTATCAGGATAATGCTAACCTTGTAAACAGATTTTGGAAGTGTTCCTTCCTCTTCTATTTTACAGAAGAATTCAAGGATTGCCATTAATTCTTTTTTGAACATCTCTTAGAAATTATCAGTGAAGCCATCCTGTCTTTTCTTTGTTGGGAAGTTTTTGATTGCTGATTGACTCCCCTTACTAGTAAACAGTCTGTTCAGATTGCCTATTTCTTCAAGATTCAGTCTTGGTAGGTTGTATTTTCTAGGAATTTATACATTTCTTCTAGGTTGTCCAATTTGTTGGCCTATAATTGTTCATGGTAGTCTCTTATGATCCTGTGTATTTCTGTGCTATCAGTCGTAATGTCTCCTTTTTCATTTCTGATTTTATATATTTGAGCCCTCTGTCTTTTTATCTTGCTGAGTCTAGATAAAGCCTGAAATTTTTGTTTGTATTTAAAAAAACACAGATCTTAGATCCATCAATCTTTGTATTCTCTTTTTAGTCTCTAGTTCATTTATTTCCACTTTACTCTTTGTTATTTCCTTTATGTTTTTGTTATTTCCTTTCTTCTACAACTTTGAGCTTCATTTGTTATTCTTTTTTTTCATTATTTGAGGTGTAAAATTATGTTGTTTATTTGAGATTTTTCTTGTTTCTTGATATAGGCATTTATTGCCATGAGCTTCCCTCATAGAAGAGCTCTTGCTGCATCTCATAAGCTTTGGTATGTTGTTTTTCCCTTTTTATTTGTCTCAAGTAATTTTTCAGTTTCTCTTTTGATTTCTTCTTTCAGTCCTTGGTTGTCCAAGCAAGTTGTTTAATCTCCACAAATTTGTGAATTTTCGCGTTTTCTACTTGTAATAAAATTCTCATTTCATACTGCTTTGGCCAGAAAAGATCATTGGTATGATTCCATCTTCTTAAATTTCTTAATACTTGTTTTGTTGCCTAACATAATCTATCCTGGAAGATGTTCCATATACACTTGGGAAAAAATGTGTTCCATTGCTTTTGAATAGAATGTTCTCTATATGCACCTTTAGTCCATTGATGTAATGTGTCATTAAGGTAGATGTTTCCTTGTTGATATTCTGTCTGAATTATCTATCCATTGGTGAACATGGGGTATTAAAGTGTCCTACTTTTATCGTATTACTGTCCATTTCTTCCTTTAGGTCTGATAATATTTGCTCTATATATTTAGGTGCCTCTATGTTGAATGCATAAATATTTACAAATGTTATATCCTCTTGTTGGATTGAACCTTCGATCATTATGTCCTTCTTTGTCTCTTATTACAGAATTTGTTTGAAGTCTATTTTGTCTGATATAAACTTAGCTGCCTCAGCTTTATTTTGTTTTTCAATTACTGGGAATATCTTTTTCCATCCCTTCACCTTCCGTATTTGTGTGGGTACTTACATCAGAAGTATATATCTTGTATACAGATTGGTCTTGTTTTTATGCACTCTATGTCTTTTGATTGAAGAATTTCATCCATTTACATTTAAAGTAATTATTGATAGGTATGGCCTTAGGCCATTTCATTAATTTTTCTCTGGCTGTTTTCTAGTTCCTCTTTTCCTTTCTTTTTCTCTTGCTCTCTTCCTTTGCAAAGTAACAATTTTTTGTAGTGGTATGTTCAGATTCTTTCTTTTATCTGTAATGCAAATATTGGTCCAGTTAATGTTGTCCCATAAGTCCCTTAACCTAATTTCTCTCTTTTTTATTCTTTTTTTTTTTACTGCTCTGATTGGGTTGTTTCCACTGCTTTGTCTTCAAGTTCACGGATCCTTGTTTCTTCCTAATCTAGGCTGCTGTAGAACCTGTCTAGTATATTTTCATTTCAGTTATTGTATTCTTCAAGTCTGTTACAGTTTTTTAAGGTATGCATTTTGGTGAGGAAGATTGGCTCCGTTAACATCTGTTTCCAGTCTTCCTCTTTTTTTTCTCCCCAAGGCCCCAGTACATAATTGTATATCCTAGTTATAAGTCATTCTATTTCTTCCATGTTGGATACCACCACATCATGTCTTGATGAGTGGTATGTACGTCTGTGCTCAGGATCCAAACCAGGGAACCCCAGGTCACTGAAGGGGAATGTGCAAATTTAACCACTTGGACACAGAGCCAGCCACAGCTCTATTACTCCTACTTGGTACTTTCTTATATTTTTCTATTTCTTTGCTGAAGTTCTTACTTTTTCATCCAATCTTCTCCTGAGCTCAATGAACACCCTTATCACTGTTATTTTATCTTTCTCACTCTTATTTTGAACTCTTTATCTGTTAAATTATTTACCTTCATTCCATTAGGATATTTTTCTGAGTTTTTAATCCTATTTTTTTGTTTAGAAGATATTCCTTTGTTTTTTCATTGTCCTTGACTCTTTGGGTTTGTTTCTGTGCATTAAATAAAATGCACAAGAAAGACACATCTCTCGGTCTTGAAGAAGTGGACTCCTCTTGGAGAACAACCTTGTGGTACAATCCTGCCATCATTTGAATGTCCTCCAAACATTTGTAATTAGCCAAGCAGCCTACATGCCTCAATTGGCTTCCAGTAGCTGAGGGAGCCAAACTCATCAATGTCCCAAAAGGGAGCATCTTCCTTAGTGCCTCAATTTAGGGGTATTGGAGGCCAGACCTTCAGACTTCATTTTTAAAGTATTCAGATATATACAGTCCTGCGGGACCATGAGTATAAACCCTGCTGGCCACCAGAGCCAGGTGATCTAGAGGTGCTCCCTGGGTGTCAGCTGCAAAATTCAGGGTACCAGGCGAATGTGTAAGTTTCTTTTAAGGAAATACCAGTGACCTAGAACAATACAGGGGAAGAATGTAGAGATGGTATTCACTGGCCTCTGTCCCAGGAGAGCACCTCAGTAAGGCTCCAAATGTGTGTTAAACCAAAATCCTACCCTACAGGCTGAAGCTCCAGGACAAGCAAATAGACCTCATTCACATAAAAACTAGTGGTGTGTTTCAGTGTATTTTACACTGCATCATTTGCCAAGAACTGTCTCTCTAATTTTTACAGTCCCTTGGGGCCCAGGAAGACAAGCCCCACTGGACACCAGAGCCATATGATCAAAGAGCATCCCCTTAGCTGAAGCAACAATAACTGGGACCCCAGATGGAAAAAGCAGGGCAGAAGAGGTAAAAATTGGAACACCACATTGTCTAAACTCCTCCCTCTGGAAGACACTTACACTCTGGAACATGGCAGTGGGAAAGAATGAAAATACTGTGTGCCAGCCAAGGTCCCTGAAGAGGAGTACTGCTGGCCCTTAGATGTGTGCTTAATTAGAAGCCTGCCACTCAAGTCACAGCTTTAGATATAAACTAATAGGCCTCTTTCACAGATATACTGGGACCTCAGTCTGTTGTCTCTTGCTGTGACGTGGGGCTAATAACCCCTTAAGAATTTTTCTCTGTCCGTTTAGTCCTATGGGACCTACAAGCATGATCCTGATTGGCTACCAGAGCCAGGTAACTTAGAGGTGTTCTCCGGGCAGCAGCCACAAAAATCAGGGAACAAGATGAGCACACACTCTCCTTTCTGGGAGATAGCAGCAAGCTGGAGAGAGGTGGAGGGAGACACAAAGATGTCACCCTGAAGCCTCTGTCCCCAGAGAGTATTTAGATAGGGCTCTGATGCATGTTAAATTAGATGGTCGCAACTCTTGCTTATGTTTTAAAATAAGCAAATAAGCCTCTTTCATAGAAAGTTGGGGTACTTTTCCATCAGTTTCCTTGAACTAGGCCCTGGTGTGTGTAGGTCTGCAGGTGCAAGCCTTTTAAGAGCTGTTTCTCAATTCACTACAGCCTTGTGGGTCTTGTGGCAGCAAGCCCATTGGCTTTCAAAGCTAGATGTTTTCGGGTTTCATCTCTCAGGTGCATGTCTGAAATGTTAGCATGACAGAAGCGGGGTTCAAACCCTTCACTTCTCAGGACAAGCTCTGGGTTTTGAGCTCTCTCATGATTGTGAATGGCCACACTGGGGGTGTGGTTTATAGTGAGATTATGTCTCAGCCTCTTCTATCCATTTCAATGTGGGATTTATCTCATTTTCTCAATGTGTAGGAATTTCTAAGCTCCTTTGTGTGGGCTTTTTTTAGAGGGAATTGTTCCATGTGTCCCTGTAGATTTGCTGTGTGGTTGGTTGAAAGTGCATTCTGTATCTTCCTATGTCACCATCTTGAACCCAAAATCCCTTGTGTAATTCTTATTATTCTAGGCATTAAAACAATGAGCATCTGGTAAAATTTTTCACAATGATGGACAATAGATAGAAAAGACTATTTATAGGAATTTTTTGTTTCCAAGCACTTATTTGTGTATTGAAACTGTTAAAAAGTGTTAAGGAGGATTTAAAAAAGTCCGAAGTGTCTCTAGTGATTCTGAAAACTGGTGGAGGACATGCTATTAAAATATAATACATATCGGATGGATCCCAAAATGGAGATGGAACATTACCACAAAAAAGAGAGATAAAGGACATTAAAGAGACCTAGTACAAGCGAGAAAAAAATAACACATATACAGAATTTCTTAAATATCATTACAGAAGGATATATATTATCAAATGTTTTAATAATTGAAACAGCATGACAGAGGAAATGTCTTTTTTTAATTAAGATTATGATAGTTAACAACCTTGTGAAATTACAGTTGTACATTATTATTAGTCATGTTATAGCTACACCACTTCACCCTTTGTGCCCTCCCCCCAACCCCCCTTTCCCCTGGTAACCACCAATCAGTTCTCTTTGTCTATATGTCAACTACCACCTATGAGTGGAGTCATACAGAGTTCATCTTTCTCTGTCTGGCTTAGTTCACTCAACATAATACCTCAGGGTCCATCCATGTTGTTGTGAATGGGACGACTTTGCAGAGGAAATGTCTTCTAACAACAGATACTGTGATGAACTTGGAAAAAATGTTGTCATACAGAGTTTATCTTTCATTAACTCTGATACAAGCATATATTAATTTCCAAAAGAAGCAGTTTCTCATGTACAATTAGCATTTTCAAGGATCATCAGTATTTCACAAGAGTGACTTCAGAGAGAGGCATCTTTTATTATCTGTATTACTTACAATTAGATTTGACTCTGTGCCAGACACACACACACACGCACATACACAGATATACACATGTGCCATGATGCATTAAACCAGAAGATGATTCAGGGCTGGAACAGTGGCTCATCAGGGGCATAAGCTTCTTCCTAAAACTGTTGCTCTGCTGGATACAACACACAGCTTCCATCCTTCCATCTTTTAGTTTCAGATAATAGCTCCAGAACCATCCTTCATCTCCAGCCCCAACATATCAGAAAGAAAGATATAGAAGGAGAAGGGAATGCTCAGTAACTTGAAGAGCACTAGCTGGAAGTGACAGATCTTGCCTCCATCTATTTCTTTTTGATAAGAACTTAGTCATATAACCAAACCTAACTGTAAGAGGGGCTAAGAAATACCATAGTTATCTACATAGCTATGTGCCAAACTAAGATTTAGGGCATTTGTTATTGAGGACAAAGGGAGAATTAAAATTAAGAATTATTAACTGTTTCTTCTACTCTTTCAAATATTTATGTTTAGTCAAAGACAACTCTACATTGTTCTCTCTAGAATTTAATTTAGCATTATATCTAAGAAGAAAAATAACGTGAAATGGGATTAAAATAAAATGCATAAATAAAATATATTAATATTTTAATAACTTTTAAGATCTGCTAGAAAGTTGTATGTCGTGCTAGGTGGGGTAGTTCCTATAATATCTCAACAGTTCGTTCCTATGGCCTTCCCTTCATTCATGCTGCTTCCCGTCCTTATATGGCTTCTTGACTCTGCACTCCCTTTTCAAATTTTACACAACTTTAAATTTTACACACTTAAATTTTATCAAGCACACTTCTGGCTCATTACACATGGTATAACAATGATGTCTCTTCTGGCATTGTTGACTATTAATACATGCTTGTGGATATTATCTCTATCAACCTTGTCAAATTCTTGAGAACCATTATTGCATCTTACATTGTAGCATATTTCTTGTCCTTAGGTTTGATAAAGTTTTCCATAGGTTTTATGAATTATTCTCTTTGAAGTTTATCCCCTTTGTAGAGCAATTTGAAAATATACTTTTAAAAAAACAGATTAAAGTCTCATATCTAACAATAATTTAAAGTATTATAGAGTAATTTTATTTAGCCAAGATATGGAAATAACCTAAGTGATGTGGTATATATATGCACAATGGAATAATATTCAGCCATGAGAAAGAAAGAAATCTTGCTACTTGCTACACCATGGTTGGGCCTTGAGGGAAATAGGTTAAGTGAAATAAGTCAGACAGAAAAAGACAAATACTATGTAATCTCACTTATATGTGAATTCTAAAAAAGCTTAACTAATAGAAACAGAGAGTAGAATAGTGGTTACCAGTGGATTATGGGGAAAATTGGGAGCTGTTAGTTATTACTTTGGTAATAAGATGAATAAATTCTGAGGATATTATGTAAAGCCATAGTGATTATGGTTAATAAACTGTATTATATACTTGAAAGTGTCTGAAAGAGTAAATCTTAAATGTTCTCACCACAAAAAGAAAAATTACCTAGGTACCTGGGTGACATGGTGGTGATAGCTAACAATATGGTGATAAGCATTTCACAATATATATGTGTATAAAATAAACATGTTATATACCTTAAATAACACAATTTTATATATGAATTATATTGAAGGCTGGCAAAAAGCAAATTATGCTATCAAAATTTATTGCAATTATTGTCTCAAAAATGATACAACATTCAATGAATATTTTGAATATAAACATTAAATATAATTTTTATTTCCAAACAAAACAACTTAGTGTTTACATAGAACTAAAATAATCTCAATAACACACAAATCTCTATATTGTTCCTCAACATTTCTCTTTTAATTTTAGAGGAAAATAAATTCATCAACTTCCTTGTTAGACTTGATAAGAACTTCTCATGGTATGGCACTATCCAGCTAACACTTTCATTCAATCTCAAAGTTAAAATATTCCAAGCATTACTGTCTTATGAGTCATAACATAAAAACACAGTTAGTGGAGGTCAATGAAAACAAAAACTTTCAAATCTTATTCACAAAGGTATTTTCCCTGATTTTTTTATTTTCCCAGTTTTGGAAAGTCACTTTAGAAAATTCCTTTAGTGTATATCTTAAAACTTTCTTAAAATTTTGAACTTTTAAATAGTTTGGCTTGAAATTCACTGGAACTCTAAAAATATCTCTCACGTCCTTGTTTTCAATACATAATCTAACAAGCACAATGAATCACAACTATGTGACATTATTAAATACTGAGAACCAATGGGGAAAAGGGAATTTCTAATTGTTTATTTTCCCAAGAGTTGATACTTGTGGGATGAGATTCTAGTAGGAGGCCATTATCATTGTTTTTTCCTAATCAAACTCTTGGCATCCTTATCCAGAGTATAAAATCATCATGTCATATCATCCAGCTTTTGCAGCGGGCCATTGGGTTCATCAGAGGTCAAGACCAGCGGCTCAAAATTATTGCCACAGAGACTTTTAGGCTATGACACCCTCATTACCAAGGAGCCCTGAAAGGTTAGTACTCTGAGATTTTCAGAATCATTTTTCCCTTCAGAGAAATTGAGGAGATAAATACACAGCACTGAAGTTTAAAGAACCAAGCGAGGTTTGTCTGAATCCTAGTCCTTGACTTAAAATTCTAGAGTCCTCTCTGCTGGCTCCCTCCCAATGCACTTAGAGATGCACTTAGTTATTTATCTAGCTCTACCTTTTGTTACTCTAGCATTCACACACCCTGATGACCAAGGTTCCTCTATCATCTCCCTGTCCTTTGCTGAATAAAATTTTGGCAAACACTTGTTTGTTTTCTCACCTCAACTGAGGCGATATGAGGACTTTGTTAACTTATATTGAGTCTATGTTAACCTATCACTAACCTTCGTGCAATAATTTATTTAAAATATATAATTATGGATACATGCTATATGAAACACAATCTACCAAGTACTGTGTTGAGTTTACAGTCTAGTACAGAAGAAAAATCAGTAAATAACTCCTAATAATTAATACAGAATTAAGTATATGCTAAATATACAATTAAGAAACATATTCATGGGCATGTAGAAAATGTTCTTATTAACTGGGACTTTCACTATCACAGACCCCAGCTAAAGGGCCCTAACAATTAAATAGATTTCATAGGAAAGAGAGGATAGAATGAGAGAAAAGCTAAAGGAACATGATTAGTCAAAAAAGAGAGTCTACCAAATTCTCTTCTGTGAAATAACTAAATCATGTGGTACTTGTTGGGACACAAAAAGGAAATATTTTCTTTTTGTTGCAGGATGATATAAATGTTTGAGTGACAAAGAAATTGGTTTGAACTTTGAAGACCATAGAAAATAATAATAATTTTATGGAGTTAATACTTACCAAATAATTCCAGAGTGCTAAAGGAAAAAAAAATAAACTCTTCCCATTTATTATAGGAATGAAAATGTTGGTTAAATAAAAAGATATCAGAGAATAACTCAATAGATTAAAGTTAAAATGACACTGGCATTTATCAAGTTCTTATGAAGAATCAGGAACTGTGCTAAGCAACTTGTAGACATCATTTAACTTAATTTTCATGTGCAAAAGGTAACATTTTTTGTTGTTCTGATAGTTGGAGAGTGGATGTATTTATTCCAATGTCACACAGCAAGTATGGAGTTGAGTTGATGTTTCAATCCACTACTGGCTACCTCAATATCAGAAGCTATTAGAATTATAAAATCCTGAAATATTGGAACTGGAACAGATGTTAAAGATGACTTAATGCAACCATTTATCTGGTGTTGGTGTCCGTAAACAAATCTGCTAATAAGTAGTTATTCAGGCTCTGTTCAAATATGTCGGACTGTATGTTCAGGGTATGTCTGATGGTTGGAATGTTCATCTTTGTTGTGAAAACAAATGTTTCTCCCCATAGTTTCAAGCAGGTAGTTTTACTTCCCTCTCTCGGAGATGTAAACCGTGAGACTAATACTTCTTGAAAAAGGAATATGTTGAACATTGGTATAACTGTCATGTGTCACATGAATTTTTGGTTTACTAAAGAAATGTCCTCAGTTATTTCAGTCATTCTTAAAATGAAAAATTTCTAGATCATTTTTCTGAAATTGTTCAGTTTTTCTATATCACATAAAGTACTTTTCCCCAAACTGAAAACACTAATCCAACTACTGCCTGAGTGCTAAGTAAGAATATGAATTTCCATTTTCTAGAATCTACTTGTTTATTCGTATGTGCTCTACTAAGACCTCCACCATCTTTAAATTCTATAGATAGCACATGCAAATACACGATGATATATTTTAAAAAAACAGTATAAATGGAACCTAGCATCTGTATTCAAAGACTTCTCTTATTTTGGGAATGTGAATAGTTTTCTGACCTCTACCACTTTAACCACCAAGACCAAATTACATAGACCAATCATAGTCCACTGCTCACCTGGTCACAGTGGAGGAATAAGTGACCTAAATATAGGTCATTGTATTATGGACCCTGAGATTATAAAATTAGCAAAAGGGAGGTTGGTTCCTTGGTCTTGGAAAAGCTGCTGCGATATAAGCCTGAAGTCTGCCAGCAGTTATGTTCCTGCTTTCTGTGGTAGCAAGGCCTGGGTGAATGGAGCTGGGTTATACTGAGCAACAAAATCTCACGTGGAGTGATTCTGTAACTGCCAAGTCGGCCAGGTATTTTCAGTTGGGATTCTAGTAAGGAAAATAGCTCAAATAAATATAACTACTTTTCATGGATTTATTTATCTTGTGTTTAATAATAAAGAATATGCACTACTATTGCTTATTCTGAGTGAAATGAAAATATTATGCCTCTTGACATTCATCACTTTAATATGTACTCATACAATATGGGAGGAAACAAAACAGTCCTCAGAAATAACAGTAGTGGTGTTCTTTTTGACTGACTTTAAAAATCCAGGAATTGATGCTGTCTCCTAAAAATTTAAGAAATATCTTAATTATAAGCTCCTTGAAGATTATAATTTGTTATCTATTTCAAACAGAATCATAGTACTAGAACATCAGGAGAGACTAAGGAGATCCCTGAATTATGAATCTCCTCTGATAAGAGGGATAATCTCCACGGAAATATTCTCCTCATCACACATACACACATATACACAGCTGCATACACTCGAATGCACAGACACTCATGAGTACATTTATTTTTTTTAACCTAGAACCTGCTGAGAGGATAATGGACCCTGGAAATCATTCCGCAGTGACTGAGTTCATCCTCGCTGGGCTAACAGAACAGCCAGAACTCCAGATGCCCCTCTTCCTCCTCTTCCTAGGAATCTATGCGGTCACAGTGGTGGGGAACCTGGGCATGATCGTACTGATAGGGCTCAGTTCTCACCTGCACTCCCCCATGTACTATTTCCTCAGCAACTTGTCCTTCATTGATCTCTGTCAGTCCTCTGTCATTACCCCCAAAATGCTGTTGAACTTTGTGACAGAGAAGAACATCATTTCCTACACTGAATGCATGACACAGCTCTATTTCTTCATCATTTTTGCTATTGCAGAGGGTCATATGTTGGCTGCAATGGCTTATGACCGCTACATTGCCATCTGTAACCCCTTGCTTTATAATGTCATCATGTCTTATCACATCTGTTTCTGCCTCACAGTGGGAGTTTATATTTTGAGCATCATTGGATCTACAATCCATACAGGCTTTATGTTGAGACTCTTTTTCTGCCAGACCAATGTGGTTAACCATTATTTCTGTGATCTCTTTCCACTCTTGGAGCTATCCTGTTCCAGCATCTACATCAATGAATTGTTGGTTCTCATCTTGAGTGCATTTAATATTCTGACTCCTGCCTTAACCATCCTTGCCTCCTACATATTCATTCTCTCCAGCATCCTTTGCATTCGCTCCACTGAGGGCAGATACAAAGCTTTCAGCACTTGCAGTTCCCACATCTCAGTTGTTGCTGTTTTCTTTGGATCTGCAGCATTCATGTACCTGCAGCCATCATCTGTGAGCTCTATGGACCAAGGGAAAGTGTCCTCTGTGTTTTATTCCATCATCGTGCCCATGCTGAACCCCCTGATTTACAGTCTGAGGAATAAGGATGTCAAATTTATTCTCAAAAAATTATGGAGAGTAAAAAATATTCCTGAATGAATCAACGTCCATGTTCATGAAGGAATCAATGTCATCATGTCATATCAGAAACAGGCCTTTGGTTTGTCGAGATATGTAATGCATTAGGTTTCTTATTAAACTCTTTGGGTCTTGTGACGCTTTCCCATATAACACATGCCCAAGTTCCCCTTCAGCCTGTTTCCTTTGAACCTGTAATACAGTCATCATGTATGGAGAAATACAAAAAATAAAATCAAAGTCTTTTGAGCATTAAAGCAGCCCTAGTTTCATTTTTAATAACAATACAAACACAACAAGACAAATTATGGTGGTGATGAAGATAATAATGTTAACATATATTATTGAGATATTATAAAATTTTAAAAATTGTGCCTAGTATTTTAAATATATAATTTTACTTAATATTTACAGTATTCCCTCAAGACAAGCCCTGGTATTATTTCCGTTTGAAAGATAAAGGGATTATAGCCTACTTTGCTTGACTAAATGCCCAAGTTTCCAAACATAGTAAATGATCAGCCTAGAAAGTTTGGCTCCAGGACCCACAATTTTATTCAAAGTGGTACTTTGGCCCCAGGAACTTGTGGGTAGGTCTAAGACCTCCCTGAGAATTCCCTTCTACATAGTAAGCATTCCCAGTTCCCTGTATGATTGTGCTGCTTTCCTCTTAATATCTTCAATGCTATTTTCACTTCCATTTCATTTGAGTAATAAATATAATCAAAATCTTTCAATCTAGTTCTGATCAAAGAATAAAAGAGTAAAGAGGGTGACTGGTTATAGAATGCAAATTATTATACTTAATAGCAACAATTTGTGTAAATGCAGACCAAACAACATTGTCTTATTGTTATACCAATAACGCTGTAGTTATTTATGAAGCAACTACTCGTGAAAGCCAAATATCTTGCTAAGTTGTTTTACTTCTATGCAGTTTATGCTCTTTCATTTAGTAATTTAGAAATAGTTATCATTTCACGTAAATTTTTCTTTAAAACATCTCTCCTCTCATGTTACTGCTTTTCTGCTTCTGAGCATTTAACCTCTTGTAGATATGAGTTCACATGATGATCTAAATACTCAGTTCTCTTCTGTCTCCTCCCACTTCAAACCATCATAATTATTATGCCAGAAGAATATTCTTTGGCTAGTGTTCTGTGTTATTCACCTGATATAACGTTTCAATGTTTGGCTATAGTTTCCAAATATAGAACAAAAATATATAGGATATCTTTACCACCCTTGTACTCCATTACGCATTCATTCATTGATGCTAGACATTCATTCTCAAAGAGCCCCCAAATTTATTATTTGATTTAATTTTCACCAGTTGTGTAAGGGAAAGGAAAATGGCTACAATTACAACTTTGGTCTTAGGCATTGTTTTCAGTCCTGTGTTCTGTCTAACAGACACAAATGGACTAACAGAAGACAAACAAAAAGAGTCCTGGTGGGTAGACCATTGTATTACCAGGGCTTGAGCCCGTATGGAAAACATAGGCTAAGTGAAAGGAAATGGTCACATCAAGAAAGAAGAACAGCTTGTGCATATCCAGAAACTCATGTCATATTTAATGTAATATGATCAAGCCACAAGGGTAGAAAAGTAGACAGAAGGCACTTCATAAATTGCATCTGGGTCTCTGTAAAATATCACTCCTTATTTTACTGAAGGGAACCAGTAAAATTTTCTTATACGGGGAAACGACACAGTTAGTTTTGCATGTTAGTAATATCACACCTAAGTTGGTGTGTAAGATAGATGGAAAGAGAATAAGGCTGAATCCAAGACAAATGAGCGGCCATTTTAGTATTCTAAGTGAGATATTTCATGTCAGTGATAGTGAAGCTAGAAATGAAGGAGACTGTCAAGGGATTTGTGAAAAAGTGGATTGTTAAGAGATGGCTAAATAGAAGTAGGTTGAAAGTACAAGAAAGCATGAGTAAATTTCTAGCTTTGATTATAAAATATAAGGATGAATGATAGTAAAATTCCAAAGATGAAACTCAATACCTCTAGGTAATAATTCATAGCAAAACTATTGAGTTACAGAATACTCAGTAAAATTCAAACGCTGTTTCTCTCTCTCTCTCTTTCTCTCTCTCTATGTATGTGTATGTGTGTGTATATATATATATTTATATATAAGTATATATAAATATATTATACATCTATTTAAATATATACAATTTAATTAATAATTAAATGAATTAAATAATTTAATTAAATATATATAAATATTATATATATATTTATTTATATTTTCCCCATTCCCATGCATCAAAATGCTTATTTTATCTATGGAAACGCAGGAGTTTCAGGATTCTATGATGTGTATAACAGAATACTATGTGTCTGAAATACCACCATACAGATGAGCAGATTATGAGACTGTTACTTCAGTGTGCTGAGTAAAAGAAGTGAGGAAGAGAGTTGAATAAGATCTCTAGGTTATTCTGATGTATATTAAAGATTGAAAACCTCGAAAAAATATTGATATCTAACTTTAGACCCCTAGGATTTTGATTTAATTGATACAGGATGCAACCTGCATATCAAGATAAAAAAAAAAAAACCTCCCTTGATGACTTTAAATGTGCATCCAAAATTGAGATAAACTCGTGTAACCCAAGTCTAAACTGCTTTCAAGACAATTGAATCTGATAAATTTAACCATATTTTTTGAGTTCCCCTGATGTGAGATGTTCAAAATACTTTATTCAAAGAAATTTAAGAATGCTTCTAATTATTCCTGTTTTGGAAAAAACATGAAAACATATAAGAAGAAGAAATATGAAACATAGGTGCCTAGTAATAAAGTATTTCTTTAAATATAAAATTTAGCAAGTAGAATTATATATAATGAAGACCTCAAAAGGGCAAAGATACGTTAATATTCCAAATTCTTACCCCCAAATTACAAAATCCAATTATGGATAGAATTAACTCTTCAATCAGGGAAATGTATTACCTATTCATACATAAAATAAATTAGACATAATTTTATACAAGGAAACAAAAGATTTAATTCACTATTTCAAAATGTCTAGCCTTAATAATGATAAAACAACGTGTCAGAATGCACCATGGCTCTCTAAAACCTGGTATTCACAGTGTAGGCTGTGATCACTAACACTGGCTAGTGGCTTGTAAGGAATGCAGAATTTCAATCTCTCAAACCCCAATCACATTTGCTGGACCCGAATATGCATTAAAAAAACCCCAAATCCTTGGGGGCTGGATCCATGGAGTAGTAGTTAAGTTCAGCAAGCTCCACTTCCATGGCCTGGCTTCATGGTTTTGCATGCCAGGTACAGACCTACACCACTCATCAGCCATGCTGTGTCGGCAACCCACATATAAAGTGAAGGAAGATTGGCAAGGATTTTACCTCAGGGCTAATCTTCCCTAGCAAAAAAGAAAAAAATCATCAGGTGATCCTGTGAGCAAATCTGTATCACTAATTTATAATTCAGGATTGGTGAAGAATCCCTCTCGAACAATCAAGTTAGACAACCAGGAAATGTCAACTGTAGTTCCTTCTTTTCTTAAGTGCTTGTTCCGTGAGAATTGGAAGCCCTTGGAGGGTATTTGTCTCTATGTTATTTGGTACCTGGCATATCTAAATCAAGGACAAACCTTCATAGTACAGCAATCAGAACCACACAGGGGACTGCAAAAGGTGAAGATGTGTGCTACCTTGAAGTTGGAGAAACACAAACTGAAAATTTATAGTTGGAGATGCTGACCTGTGACCTTTTCATGTGCCTATTGGCCATCTGTATGTCTTCTTTGGAAAAATTTCTGTTCATGTCTTCTGCCCACTTTTTGATTGACTTGTTGTTTTTTTGTAGTTCATTTGTGTGAGCTCTTTATATATTATGGAGATTAACCCCTTATCAGATATATGATTTGCAAATATTTTATCCCAGTTGGTGGATTGTTTTTTCATGTTCATGATCTTGGTTTGCTTTGGCTTCAAGAAACCCCTTAGTCTGGTGAAGTCCCACTTTTAAATTTTTTCTTTTGCTTCCCTTTCCTGAGTAGACATGGTATTCAAAAAGATCCTTTTAAGTCTGATATCAATGTGTGTACTGGCTGTATTCTCTTCCAGAAGTTTTATGTTTCCAGGTCTTACCTTCAAGTCTTTGATCCATTTTGAGTCTATTTTTGTGTGTGGGGAAAGATAATGGTCTACTTTCATTCCATTGCATGTGGCTGTCTAGTTTCCCCAACATCATTTAATTGAGAGGATTTTCTTACTCCAGTGTATGTTGTTGGCTTCTTTGTCAAAGATTAGCTGTCCATAGATGTGTGGTTTTATATCTGGGCTTTCAATTCTGTTCCATTGATCTGTGTGTCTGTTCTTATACCAGTACCATGCTGTTTAGATTACTATAGCTTTGTAATATATTTTGAAGTCGGGGATTGCAATGCCACCAGCTTTGCTCTTTCTTTTCAGTCTTGCTTTGGCTATTTGAGATCTTTTGTTGCCCCAGATGAATTTTAAGATTCTTTGTTCTATTTCTGTGAGGCATGTCATTGGGATTCTGATTGGGATTGCATTGAATCTGTAGATTGCTTTAGATAGTATGGATATTTTAACTATGATTATTCTTCTAATCCATGTGCATGGAATATCTTTCCATTTCTTTATGTAATTATTGATTTCTTTCAGTATTGTCTTATAGTTTTCTTTGTATAGGTCTTTCACCTCATTTGTTAAATTTACTCCTAGATATTTTATTCTTTTTGTTACGATTTTAAATGGAAGTGTATTGTTGAGCTCTTATTCTGTTAGTTTATTATTTGAGTATAGAAATGCTATTGATTATTGTAAGTTGACTTTGTACCCTGCAACTTTGCTGTAGTTGTTGATTACTTCTAATAGTGTCCTGATGGATTCTTTAGGGTTTTGTATATAGAAAATGAAGTCATTTGCAAACAGCGAGAGTTTTACTTCTTCATTGCCTATTTGGATTCTTTTTATTTCCTTTTCTTGCCTAATTGCTCCGGCCAAAACCTCTACTACTATGCTGAATAAGAGTGATGAGAGTTGGCACCCTTGTCTTGTTCCTGTTCTCAGAGGGATGGTTTTCAGATTTTCCCCATTGAGTATGATGTTGGCTGTGGGTTTGTCATATATGGCCTTTATCATGTTGAGGGACTTTCCTTCTATACCCATTTTATTGAGAGTTTTTATTGTGAATGGATGTTGGATCTTGTCAAATGCTTTCTCTGCATCTATGGAGATTTTCAAGGGTTTTTTTTTCCCTCATTTTGTTAATGTGGTGTATAACATTGATTGATTTGTGGATGTAGAACCATCCTTGTGTCCCTGGTATAAATCCCACTTGATCATGGTGTATGATCTTTTTAATGTATTGCTGTATTTTGTTTGTCAATATTTTGTTGAGGATTTTTCATCTATGTTCATCAGTGATATTGGCCTGTAATTTTCCTTCTTTGCGTTGTCCTTATCTGGCTTTGGTATCAAGGTGATGTCAGCCTTTTGGAATGTCTTAGGAATATTGCCATCTTCCTCAATCTTTTGGAATAGTTTGAGAATAACGAGTAATAAATCTTCTTTGAAGGTTGGTATATAAGCACCAGCTGGATGGGTGGGGGATGGTTGAAATGCTCTCCAGAAAGGAGGAGCTGGTGGATATCATTATTATTACTCTCTTTACCCAACCTGCTAGCACAAGTGGGCAAGATTTAACATGGCAACATTTACTGCCTTGCTAAGACAGGCAGGGCCAAGGAGTCAGGGCACTATCCCACAGCCTTGCTGGAACTAAAGAACCTACATTGTTGCAGCTCTCCCTCACTCACTGTCTGTGGCAAGTAAGTGGAAATGCTGGCAGAGTTCTCCTGCTCCCTAAATCAAGTCTGCAAGCACATTAGTTGCAACACTACCCAGGCCTCTGGGTGGAGCCGGCAACCACTACCAGCCACAGCATTCTCCCACTTACAGCCTAAAGCCCAGAGCATGTGCCCAAACATGGCACTCTCCTGCTGTGTTGCTGAAGCCCATGGGTACATAAAATCAAGACATTTTTATACTGCCTCCTAACGCCAGAGAGTGTTCCCACCCTACTCCAGCCACCTAGCTAAAGCCAACAGGCATGTGTAATCCCCACTGGAAACATCTTGATCACCTGACCCTGGTGTCAAGAGGGAAGTCATGCCTGCCTTCTGCAGGACTGCAATAATTGGAAAGAGTTCTTGTCAGGCCACCACTCCTAGGGCAAAGAGCAGAGAGCAAACTGAAATACAACCCCAGTTTTCCTGTTAAAAAAGCATACCCATTTAGCCTGGAGCTTCAGCTTGGGCTATAGGCATCATGTTTCCTACACACCTAGAGGCTAAGGAGACACTCCAAGGGAAGGTAAATAGGGAGACACTATCATGGCATACCCCCTTGGACACAGTACATCTGGATGTGACTTCCCACAAAGGAGCAAATGTATCATCTGTAGCCACAATTTCTGCAACTGTCAACCAGGGGACATCTCTAGATCTCCTGGTCTGGGGGCCAGCAAGGATAATGATTGTGGCTCCACAGAGCTGCAAATATATTTCTACTTTAAAAGCTACTGCCTGAGCATCTGGCTGCAAATCAGCCTGAAACTAGGTGCTAAATGAGATTCCTCCCCTTGGAACAGTGACAGGTCTTGGCACAACCTCAACAATAAGGACATATCAAGAATAAATCTGATGGTCTAGACAACCACAAAGATTTGAAAGACAACCACAAGTTAGAATAATGTTGAATGAGAGGAATAATCACATCACAAGGCCAATCCTTCAAAACTCATAAAGGCAGAAGTTTCACTAATGCATGGAAAAAAACAGAGAGACAAGCAAAATGAAGAAACAAGGAAATACATTTGAAATCAAAGAACAAGACAAAACTTGAGAAAAAGGTCTTAATGATACAGAGATAAGTAATCTAACTAATAAAGAATTCAAAATAGTGGTCATAAAAATTATCTCCAAAATCTGGAGAATGGATGAACACAATGTAAATGTCAACAAAAAGATATAAAAAATAAGAAGATACAAAGCAGAAGTTACAGAGCTGAATACAATAACTGAACTGAAAAATACCATAGAAAGATTTAATAGCAGTGGATGAGGTAGAAAAATATATCAGTAATCTTGAAGATAAAGCAACAGACCTCACACAGACAGAGCAGTAAACAGAATAAAGAATTTTTTTTAAATGAAGGTAACTTAAAGGATCTTTGTGACAACATTATGCAAATGACATTTAAATTATAGGGCTCAAGAGAAAAGAGAGAGAAAACTTATATGAAAAAATAATTGTGAAAACTTCCTTAGCACAGGAAAGGAAGCAGGCATTCAGTTTCAGGAGGATCATAGAGTTCCAGAGAGAATGAACCCAAAGAGATCCACACCAGGACAGATTATAATTAAAATGCCAAAAGTTAAAGATAAAGAGAGAATCTCAAAAACAGAAGTGAAAAACAAACTGCTACATATAAGGGAACCACCATAAGGCTATCAGCAGATTTCTCAGCAAGAACTTTGCTGACCAGAAGACAATGGCATGACACATTCAAAGTGCTGAAAGGAGAACAGTTTCAACCAAGAATACTCTATCTGGTAAATTTATCATTCAGATTTGGAGGAGAGAGAGGGTTTTTCAGACAAGTATAACTAAAGGAGTTCATTACTACTAAAATGGCCTTACAAGAAATATTAAAGGTAATTCTTTAAGCTGAAAAACATGGAGTAATAAATATCAAGAAAATACACAAAAGTAAAAATCTCACTGGAAAAGGTAAAAATATAGTAAAGATAATGGATCATCACTTATAAAACTAAGAAGCTTGCAAAACAAAAGTGGTGTAATTAGCTAAAACTTTAATAACTATTTAAAGGATACATAAAATAAGAAGCTCTAAAAAGTAACATCAAAAGCATAAAACATGATTGGAGATAAAAATGTAGACTTTTGTATTGTATTCAAATTTAATTTCCAATAAAATTAAAGGACTATTATATGCATAGGATAATGTATGTGAACCTCACAGTGACCACAAATTAAAAACTTAGAGTCAACACACATAAGAAAATACGAAAGGAATCTAAACATAACACTGAAGAAAGTCATTAACCCATAAGGGAAAAAAGAAAAAGAAGAAGAAAAGAACAAAGAAGAACTACAAAAAAAGACAGAAGACAATTAATAAAATGTCAATAAGTAGAGTGACATCAGCAAAATGGTGGAGTGAGCTATCCCCTTCAAACTACAACAAAAAGGACCTTTGTTGATCAACAGAGGATACCACACAGCACAACAGAACACATGAGAGACCTATACAGCTATACATCTGAAGGTGGATGGACTTCTCATAGGAGGTAGTGGAGATAGGTGTGCACTCCCCTGTCCCCTGACAGTACTGTGCACATGCGTGACCACTGTCCTGGCTGACAAGAACATCCATAGTACTGCTCAGGCCCTCAGGGTGGGAGAGTGCCTTAGAATGACTCCGGGAACAGGTGGTGGCAGCCCTGAGTCTCCATGTGATCACTTTCCCATCCTGTGGGAGAGCCCACAGTGCTGCTGTGGTCTGCAAGGAGTGGCTCAGATCCTGAGCCCATGAGGAAGCTCTGCTCACAAAGAGCAATGACGCATCATCTGTAAGAAGAAGCAGTGGTGTATCTATGTGCCTGGGCAAATGATTTCCTGGCTGGCACAAATGTCTATAGTACCACTGCAGCCACGAAGGTGGAAGTGAATCTCAGCATGAATGTGGCAGCAGGTGGTGGTGGCCCTGAACCTCCACATGATTGATTTCCCATCTGATGGGAAAGCCCACAGTGCCACTGGGGTCCCGAGGAGTGGCCCGGTCTTTAACCCTGTGAGGAAGCTCCTCCTACCAAGCACAATGGCCTGCAAAAACTTATGGAGAAGTAGCATCAGATCTATGCACTCAGTTGAATGCTTTCCTAGCTGGTGCAAGCACATATAGTACCCCACAAGTTTCCGCACACATTGCGGGATCAGAAACACATATCCTGCTTCCCCCAAGCAGTAGCAGGTAGATGCTGTGACCTGATACTACCAAAAATGACCTGGCAAGAGATTAGTTCATCCAGCACCATAAAAAATGACAGCAACAATTCAGGCCAGAAGAAGAATTATAATTCTCCATAAACTAACCCTGAAGTCACAGAAATTTACAATCTAAATGACAGAAAATTCAAAACAGCTGCCATAAAGAAACTCAGTGAGTTGAAAGAAAGCTCAGAAAGACAGTTCAATGAGCTCAGGAATAAAATTAATGAGAAGAAGGAATGAGATTAAAAGTATAAAAAAAGAAGAAACTCTGAATCTGAAGAAAAGAATGAATGAAATAAAAAATAATCTGGAATCCTTAAAAAGTACAGCTGATGTTGCAGAAGATTTAGAAAAAGATTTTTTAAAAATGAAGTAATTCTTTAAGAAATACCCAAATCACTCAGGAAAAACAATGTAAGGATTATAGGTATTCCAAAGGAAGACGAGAAGGATGGAGGAGCAGAGAGCTTGTTCAAAGAAATAATAGCTGAGAATTTCCCAAACCTGCTGAAGAAACCAGACTTACAAATATATGAAGCCAACAGAACTCCTAGTTACATCAATGCTAAAAGACCTTCTCCAAGGCATATAATAGCAAAACTGGCAAAAGTCAATGACAAAGAAAAAATAATAAGGAATGTCTATCAGACTTTCAGCAGATTTTTCAGCAGAAACCTTAAAGGCTATGAGAGAATGGAATGATATTTTTAAAATGCTGAAAGACAAAAACTTTTAGCCAAAAATAATCTATCCAGTGAAACTTTCCTTAAGATATGATGGAGATATAAAAGCTTTCCCAGAAAATGAAAACTGAGAGAGTTCATCACCACTAGAATTCTCCTGCAAGAAATTATTAAGGATGTCCTTACACCTGAAACAAAAGGCAAAGGTCTACAAAGCTTTGAGCAAGGAGGTAAACAGACAGAAAAATATCAGAAAACTGCAGCTCTCTTTTGCTGGAAGTAGATACTTACTTATAACTTGAAAGATAAAAGGAAGGAAAGCATAAAATGCAACTATAAACACTTCAACTTAGAAACTCACAACAGAAAACATAATAATTTGTAAGAACAATGACTCAGAAGGGAAGCATAAAGGGATGAAACCTACCTAGGCTAATAGAGATAAGAGACTATCAGAAAATGGACTATGTAATCTATGATAACTTTTATACAAACTTCAAGATAACCACTAAACAAAAAATCAGAGTAGAGGCACAATTCATTAAAAAAGAGAGAAAACTGAGAAATCCTCCACATAAACCCCCAAAATGTAAAGGGAGTTAGAAATATAAGTGAAGAAAAATAATGGAAACTGTACTGGAAAACAAGAGACAGAAATAAAGATTAAGCCCTCATATATCAATAATCCCCCTAAATGTAAATGGATTGAATTCTCCAATCAAAAGACACAGAGTAACTGGATGGAGTAAAGTACAAGACCCAAAAATATGCTGCCTCCAGGAGACATATCTTAGATCTAAAGAAAAACATGGGCTCAGAGTGAAGAAATGGAACACAATACTCCAAGCAAACAGTAAACCAAAGAAAGCAGGTGTTACCATACTTATATCACACAAAGCAGAGTTCAAGATAAAAAAGAAAATAAGACATAAAAAGGGGCAGTATATAATGATAAAAGGGACTTTCCACCAGGGGACATAACAATTATGAACATATATGCACCTAACACAGGAGCACCCAATTATATAAAGAAACTATTAACATACCTAAAGGGAGAAATTAACAGTGACATATAAAAGTAGGGGACCTCAAGATCCTACTTACATCAATGGATAGATCATTCAGGCAAGAAGTCAACAAAGAAATAGTCGATTTAAGTGACAGGCTTCATCAGATGGACTTAATAGATATATAGAGAGCATTCTATCCAAAAGCAGCAGAATATTCATTCTTGTCAAGGACATGGAACATTCTCAAAGATAGACAATATGTTGGAAACAAGGGAAGCGTCAATGAATTTAAGAAGATTGAAATCATAGCCAGCATCTTTTCTAACCGAATGCCATGAAACTAGAAATCAACTACAAGAAAAAAGCAGGGAAAGTTATAAATATGTGGAGATTAATCAATATGCTGCTGAGCAACCATTGGATCAATGAAGAAATCAAAGGATAAATTTTTTAAAAATACCTGGAAGCAAACGAAAATGAAAACAACATACAAATTCTAATGGGATGTGGCAAAAGCTGTTGAAAGAGGGAAATTCATAGCAATACAGGACCACCTCAACAAACAAGAAAAATCTCAAATAAGTAATTTTAAACTAATCCTACCATAACTAAAAATGAATGGAAAAGCCCAATGGCAGCAGAAGAAGGGAAAGAATAAAAGTTAGAGCAGAAATAAATGAAATAGAGACTGAAAAAAAAAAACGTAGAAATGATCAATGAAATTAAGAGCTGGTTCTTTGAGAGGATAAACAAAATTGACAAACTCTTAGTCAGAATAATCAAGAAAAAAAGAGAGAAGACTCAAATAAATAAAATTAGAAGTGAAAGAGGAGAAATTACAATAGATACCACAGAAATACAAAGGGTTATAGGAGAATACTCGGAAAACTATATGCCCACAAATTGGATAACCCAGAAGAACTGGATAAGTTCTTTGACTCATAAAACCTCCCAAAACTGAATCAAGAAGAAATAGAGAATTTGAATAGATCAATCACAAATAAAGAGATTAAAACAGTAATCAAAAACCTCCCAAGAAACAAAAGTCAAGTATCAGATGGTTTCTCTGTAAAATTCTACAATTCAAAAAATATTTAGTACTTGTCCTTCTCAAACTATTCCAAAAAATTGAAAATGGAATGCCTCCTAACTCATTCTATGAGGCAAACATTATCCTGATACCAAAACCATAAAAAGACAATACAAATAAGGAAAATTACAGGCCGATATTGCTGATGAATATAGAGGCAAAAATACTGAACAGAATACTGGAAAACTGAGTACAGCAATATATTAAAAGGATAATACACCATGATCAGTGAGATCTATGCAAATAAATCAATGTCCTACACCACATTAATAGGAGGAAACATAAAAGTCACATGATCATCTCAATAGATGCAGAGAAAGCATTGACAAAATCCTAAACATTCATTTATGATAAAATCTCTCAATAAAATGTGTATAGAAGGAAAATACCTCAACATAATAAAGACTATATATGACAAACCCACAGCCAACATCATACTTAAGAGTGAAAAAGTAAAAGCCATCCCCCAGAGAACAGGAACCACATAAGTGTGCCCACTCTCACCACTGCAATTTAACATTATTCTGAAGTTTTAGGCTAGAGAAATTAGGCAAGAAAAATAAATAATAGCAATTCAAATTGGAAAGGAAGAAATGAAACTCTCACTGTTTGCACCTCATGATTCTTTATATAGGAAACCCTAGATAATACATCAGAAAACTATTAGAAATAAACAACAACTACAGCAAAGTTTCAGGGTATAAAATCAACTTACCAAAATCAGTTGTATTTCTATATGCTGATAATAAACTAGTGGACAAAGAAGTCAAGAATACAATCTCATTTACAATCACAATGAAAATAATAAAATATCTAGGAATAAACTTAACCATTGAGGTTAAAGACATATACACTGAAAACTATAAGCCATTATTTTAAAAAATTGCCCAGAACCAGTACAAAGGGAAGCTCCCGGTGGGTGGATTCCCCAGCATGGCACCAGACCACCACCTGCTACTGGGCCTACGGTAGCCGGTGCATGTGTCGGTGCACAGGGTGCCCGGACTTCCCGTGGACGTGCTTGGGGACAGGGTTGGAGTTCCAGCACTGGGCTCTGTGGCCCGGGGGGACACTCCAGGGTCCCGCACCCCCTGGTAGGGAGGGCTTCTGCTTGCCATTGGCAGGGAGGCCCCACCCAGCATTCGGAACACCAGGAAGCTCCCTAGAGCAGAATTCCCCACAAGGCAGCAGCTTACAAGCCACTGCCAGGCCCACAGACTCTGGCTGTGTCCCAGACAAGGCAAGGGGCTCCCAGAGATCCCATGATAGTGGTGCAGGGCAGAGTGGAGCTTTGGTGAAACGGCTACACAGCCCAGGGGGGAACTCCAGGTTCCTACAGCAGCCTCAGTATAGCACTAGTGGGGAGGTCCTGACTGGCAATCGCAAGGCGGAAAGGCCCTGGGGCAAAAGTAGCACAGCTAGGTGAGCTAACGACAGACTGCAGAAGATACCCATAGCTCTGCTGGGAGCTATAGTGGACAAGTGTGATCTTATGGGCTCTGTCAGGGACAAAGCTGTGATTATAGGTGATCCTGCTCCCGGCTGCGGGGAAAGCCCATAACACCACTGCAGACCACAAGGAGGGAGCGTGTCTAAGTGGGCTGCAACAGTAGGCACCAGCAGACTGAGGCCCCCTTGTGATTGCCCCCACAACTGATGAAGGACCCCACAGGACCACTGTAACTCCGAGGAGAGGTCCAGGTCCAGTCAGTAACAGCTGACAGGGTTCCTGGTTGGTGCAGTCTAAACAGCTGCCCCTCCACACACACACAGCAGTTGTAACAAGTAGAAGCAGCAACTAAACTCTATCTCTATGCAAAGGCACAAATCCACGCCATTCAGCAGTATGAAAAAATATATTAAATCTCCAGAACAGAAGGAAGATGATAAACACCCAGAAAACAATCCCAAAGACAATGAAATCTATAACCTAAATGATGATGATTTCAAAACTGCCATTATTAAAAAAACTCAACAAGTTAAAAGAGAATTCAGATAGACAACTCAATGAGTTCAGGAGCTATGTCACAAAAGAGCTTGACACTATAAAGAAGAACCAATTAGAAATACTGGAGATGAAGAACACAATGGAGGAGATTAAGAAAAACCTGGACTCTATGAACAGTAGGGTCAATAATATGGAGGACAGAATTAGCAATTTGGAGGATAGTAATATAGAAATGCTGCAGACAGAGGAGGAGAGAGAACTAAGACTAAAAAGAAATGAAGAAACTCTCCGAGAATTATCTGACACAATTAGGACATGCAACATAAGGATTATAGGTATACCAGAGGGAGAGGAGAAGGAGAAGGGGACAGAAGGCCTGTTCAAAGAAATAATAGCTGAGAATTTTCCAAACTTGTGAAGAGAGATGGAACTTCATGTGACAGAAGCCAATAGATCTCCAAACTTTATTAGTGCAAGAAGACCAACCCCAAGGGATATGGTAGTGAAACTAGCAAAAGTCAATGACAAAGAGAAAACAGTAAGGGCAGCCAGGCAGAAGAAAATAACTTGCAAAGGAAACCCCATAAGGCTATCAGGAGATTTCTCAGGAGAGACCTTACAGGCTAGAAGAGATTGGAATGAAATATTCAAAGCTCTGAAGGACAAAACCCTGAAGCCAAGAATACTCTACCCAGCAAAAATATCCTTCAAATACGATGGAGAAATAAAAACTTTCCCAGATAAACAAAAGTTAAGGGAGTTCATTGCCAAAAAACCTCCTCTTCAAGAAATGCTCAGGAAGAACCTCATGCCTGAAAAATCAAAAAAAGGAAAGGGGTTACAAAATCCAGAACAAAGGAGATAAGCAGAAGGACAATAACACAAAGTAACAGCTCTCCATCAGGACAAAATGCAAAAGAACTGGAAAACAAGTGATAAAATGGCAACAGTAGGCCCCCATGTTTCAATAATCACTCTAAATGTGAATGGATTGAACTCTCCAATCAAAAGGCACAGAGTGGTAGGATGGATCAAAGAACAAGATCCAACAATATGCTGCCTCCAGGAAACACACCTCAGCCCCAAAGACAAACACAGACTCAAAGTGAAGGGATGGAAGACAATACTCCAAGCTAATAATGAACAAAAGAAAGCAGGTGTTGCCATACTTATATCAGACAAAGTAGACTTCAAAGTAAAACAGATAAAGAAAGACAAATAGGGGCAGTATATAATGATAAAAGGGACTCTCCACCAAGATGACATAACACTTATAAATATATACGCACCTAACACAGGAGCACCAAAATTTGTAAAGAAACTATTAACAAAAACTAAAAGGAGACATCAACAGCAATACAATAATAGTAGGGGACCTCAACACCCCATTGACACCAATGGACAGATCATCCAGACAGAAAATCAACAAGGAAATTATAGAATTAAATGAAAAATTAGATCAGATGGACCTAATAGATATGTATAGGACACTTCATCCAAAAACAGCAGGTTACACATTCTTCTCAAGTGCGCATGGAACATTCTCAAGGATAGACCATATCTTGAGAAACAAAGCAAGCATCAATAAGTTCAAGAGGGTTGAAATAATATTAAGCATCTTTTCTGATCACAATGCTATGAAACTAGAAAGCAACTACAAGAATAAAGCTGGGAAAGAGCCAAAAATGTGGAGACTAAACAACATGCTACTGAACAAACAATGGATTATTGAAGAAATTAAAGAAGAAATCAAATATTATCTGGAGACAAATGAAAATGAAAACACACCCTACCAAATTATTTGGGACACAGCAAAGGCAGTCCTAAGAGGGAAATTCATTGCAATACAGGCTCACCTCAATAAGCAAGAAAAATCTTACATAAACAGCCTCAAACGACACCTAACGGAATTAGAAAAAGAAGAACAAACAAAGCCCAAAGTCAGTAGAAGGAGGGAAATAATAAAAATTAGAGCAGAAATAAATGATATTGAAACAAAAAAGACAGTAGAAAGGATCAATGAAACAAAGAGTTGGTTCTTCGAAAAAATTAACAAAATTGACAAATCCTTAGCTGGACTCACTAAAAAAAAAAAAGAGAGAAGTCTCAAATAAATAAAATTAGAAATGAGAGAGGAGAAATCACAACAGATACCAATGAAATACAAAGGAAATACATATGGAAAACTATATGCCAACAAATTGAACAACCTAGAAGTAATGGTGTTCATAACAACCTACCCAAACTGAGTCAGGAAGAAATAGAGACTCTGAATAGACCAATCACAAGTAAAGAAATAGAAACAGTAATCAAAAACCTCCCCAAAAATAAGAGTCCTGGACCAGACGGCTTCTCTGGAGAATTCTACCAAACATTCAAAGAAGATTTAAGACCTATCCTTCTCAAACTATTCCAGAAAATAGAGGAAGATGGAGCACTCCCTAATACATTCTATGAAGCCAACATCACCCTGAGCCCGAAACCTGACAAGGACAACACAAAGAAGGAAAACTACAGGCCAATATCACTGACGAACATAGATGCAAAAATCCTCAACAAAATTTTGGCAAACCGAATACAGCAATACATCAAAAAGATTATACACCATGATCAAGTGGGATTTATCCCAGGGACACAGGGATGGTTGAACATTTGGAAGTCAATCCACGTGATTCACTACATTGACAAAATGAGAAACAAAAACCACATGATCATCTCAATAGATGCAGAGAAAGAACTGACAAGATCCAACATTCATTTATGATACAAACCCTCAATAAAATAGGTATAGAAGGAAAGTACCTCAACATAATAAAGGCCAAATATAACAAACCCACAGCCAACATCATACTCAACGGACAAAAACTGAAACCCATCCCTCTCAGAACAGGAACAAGACAAGGGTGCCCACTTTCACCACTCTTATTCAACATAGTACTGGAGGTTTTGGCCAGAGCAATTCTGCAGGAAAAAGAAATAAATGGAATCCAAAAAGGCAACGAAGAAGTAAAACTCTTGCTGTTTGCAGACGACATGATCTTATATATAGAAAACGCCAAAGAATCCATAGAAAAACTATTAGAAACAATCAACAACTACAGCAAAGTTGCAAGGTATAAAATCAACATACATAAATCAGTAGGATTCCTATACGCTGACAATGAACTAACAGAAAAAGATCTCAAGAACTCAATCCCATTCACGATCGCAACAAAAAGAATAAAATACCTTCGGATAAATTTAACCAAGGAAGTGAAAGATCCATACAACAAAAGCTACAAGACCTTCTTGAAAGAAATTGATGACGACATAAAGAGATGGAATGACATTTCATGCACATGGATTGGAAGAATAAACATAGTTAAAATGTCCATACTACCTAAAGCAATCTACAGATTCAACACTATCCCAATCAGAATTCCAATGTTGTTCTTTGCAGAAATTGAACAAAGAATCCTAAAATTCATATGGGGCAACAAAAGACCCCAAATTGCTAAAGCAATCCTGAGAAAGAAGAACAAAGCTAGAGGTATCACAATCCCTGACTTCAAAACATACTACAAAGCTACAGTAATCAAAACAGGATGGTAGTGGTACAAAAGCAGATGCACAGATCAATGGAACAGAATAGAAAGCACAGAAATAAAACCACACATCTATGGACAGCTAATCTCTGACAAAGGAGCTGAGGGCCTACAATGGAGGAAAGAAAGTCTCTTCAACAAATGGTGCTGGGAAAACTGGACAGCCACATGTAAAGGAATGAAAATCAACCATTCTTTTTCACCATTTACTAAAATAAACTCAAAATGGATCAAAGACCTAAAGACTAGGCCTGAAACAATAAGTCTTCTAGAAGAGAATATCGGCAGTACACTCTTTGACATCAGCTTCAAAAGAATCTTTTCGGACACCATAACCCCTCACATGAGGGAAACAACAGAAAGAATAAACAAATGGGACTTCATCAGACTAAAGAGCTTCTTCAAGGCAAGGGAAAACAGGATTGAAACAAAAACGCTTGTTTCAGAGTAAGAAGACACACAGGCCGAATGTGAAGGGATGGAAAATGATATACTATGCAAATGAGAATGAAAATACAGCTAGTGTAGTTGTACTCATGTCTGACAAAAAGACTTTAAAGTAAATACTATAATAAAAAACAAAAATGTGCACTGCATAGTGAGAACGGGATCAATCCAGCAAGAAGATATAACATTTATAAGTATATTTGCACTCAACATAGAAGCACCAAAATATATAAGGCAAATATTAGGAGAACTAAAGGGAGAAATTGACAGCAATGCAGTCATAGTAGGGGATGTTAACTCACCAATTAACAATGGATAATTCATCCAGAGAGAAAACCAATAAGGAAACATTGGCCATAGGTGACACATTAGATCAAATGAACTTAATGCATACAGATCACTCATCACAAAGCAGTAGAATACACATTCTTCTCAAGTGCACATGGACTATTCTCCAGAAGAAATCACATTTTAGGCCACAAAACAAGTTGCAATAAATTCAAGGAGATTGAAATTCACATCAAACATCTTTTCCAACCACAATAGTATAAAACAAGAAATCAATTACAGGAAGAAAGCTGGAAAAAAAGGAAAATATGTAGAGATTAAACATGTTACTGCAAAACTAATGGGTCATAGAAAAAGGATCCATTTCTGTTTCATTGAAATACAAAACAGAATTAGAATCTATGACAATCTACAGAATTCAGCAAAAGTGGTTCTAAGAGGGAAGTTAATAATAATACAGGTCACTCTCAAGAAACAGGAGAAATCTTAAATAAACAATATAACTTTATACTGAAAGGAATTAGCAAAAGAACAAATGAAGCCCAAAGTTAGTAGAAGAATAGAATAATAAAGATCATATTGGAAATAAATAAAATAGAGACTAAAAAGACAATAGAAAAGATCAATGAAGGTGGGAGTTAGTCCTTTGACAAACCTTTAGCTACACTCATCAAGCAAAAAAGAGTTAATCGAATCAGAAATGAAAGAGTAGAAATTACAAATGATACTGCAGAAATACAAAGGATTTTAAGAGACTACTATGAGCAATTATACATCAACAAATATGACAACCTAGAAATAATGGATAAATTCCTAGACATTTACAATCTTCCAAGACTGAATCATGAAGAAATAGAAAATCTGAATAGACTGATTACCGTTAAAGAGACGAATCAGTAAATAAAAACTTCCTAACAGACAAAAGTCTAGGACCAAACCACTTCACTGGTGAATTGTACCAAACATTCAAGGAAGTGTTAAAACCTATTCTTCTCAAATTCTTCCAAAAAATTGAAGGGAAGGGCAAGCTTCCAAACTCATTTTATGAGGCCAGCAATACTCTCATACTGAAAATAGACAAGGACACCACAAAAAAGAAAACTATAGACAAATATCCCTGATGAATATAGATGTATAATCTTCAACAAAACTTTAGCAGACCAAATTCAACAATACTTAAAAGGATGATACATCACTGTAAAGTGATATTTATTCCATGGATACCATGATTGTTCAATATGCACCAGTCAATGAATGGGATATACTACATTAACAAAATGGAAGATAAAAATTATATGATCATTTCAATATATGAAGAAAAGGCTTTTGACAAAATAAAAAATGAAACATCTATTTATGATTTTTAAAAAAAACTCACAACAAAATGTGTATACAGAGAATGTACCTCAACATAGTAAAGGCTACATTTGATAAACCCACAAGTAATATCATATTGAACAGTGAAAATCTAGAATCTTTTCCTCTAATATCAGGAAAAAGAAAAGGATGACCTCTTTTTATTCATCATGTTATTGAAAATAGCATACACAGCAATTAGTTAAGGAAAAGAAATAAAAGACATAGAAATTGGGAAAGAAGAAGAAAAACTGTCATTATCTGCAGATGACATGATACTACGTATAGAAAACCCTAAAGACTCCACCAAGAAACTGTTAGAACTAATAAATGAATTCATTAAAGCTGCAGGACACAAAATTAATATACAAAATTTGTCAAGTTTCCATATACTAATTATAAACTATAAAAAAGAGAAATTAAGAAAACAATTCCATTTACAGTCTCATCAAAACGACTAAAATACCTGGGAAAATTTAATGAAGGAGGTAAAATTACTGTACATTAAAAACTTAAGATATTGTTGAGAGGAATTAAGGAAGGCACAAATAAATGGAAAGACATTTTGTGCTCATGGATTGGAAGAACTGACACTTTTAAAACGTCCATATTACCCGAAGCATTCTACAGATTCAGTGCAATCACTATGAAAATTCAAATGACATTTTCACAGAACTAGAACAAATAATTCTTCAATTTATCTGGAACCACAAAAGACCACAGATAACCAAAATATTCTTGAAAAAGAAGAACTGAGTCAGAGGTATCATACTTCCTGATTTGATAGTATAATACAAAGCTACAGTAATCAAAATAATATGATATTGCCATGAAAATAGACATATAGATAGATGAAATAGAATAGAGAGCCCAGAAATAAATACATGCATATATAGTCAATTATTTATGAACAAGGGGACAAGAATATACAATGGGGAAAGGATAGTCTCTTCAGTAATGATTTTGGAGTTGGGAAAAATGTACAGATACATTCAAAAGAATAAAACTGGACCACCATCTTACACCATACACACAAATTAACTCAAAATGGATCAAAGGCTTGAAATAGCATTCAATATCTTGTTTAGAATTCCCAGTTTATGACATAATATTTGAAGCAACTAGACTAACTCAATTAGGTAAGAAAAGGGATACTCATGATGTAGCATTTTGGAAAAGAATCAAACAAAAAGAAACCTATTACTTGTGTGAATTGATGTCAGAAATCCCCCAAGGGAACTATACAACTGCTCATGGTTTTAAAAAGAGACACTAGGCTCTCTTCAAGGGTATTTTTGTACCAAACCCCTCTCCCCATCTCAAAGAACATCTGATTATAGACAATAAAGCTTCAAGTGGAAGTTGTGATTTGTTAAAGGTTGACTAACCTGATTGTTTTTTAGACCCTGAGTAAAGATGAGGAAACAAAAAGAAGACTTGACAATCTGTGACTTATGTCCCCAGTGCTCAATTTCCATCTCCTGTTCCAAATTAAGTGATTATGTTTGAGAGCTTCCTTTTCAATTCCTCAAATTATCCCATAGCTTGAAATTCATGAAAAGATCAAAACAATAGAAATCCTGTGTGCAAAAGCAATGAACTCTTACATTTCTGGAAAACAGGGCTCAGAAATGTGCCTTATCAAATCCTAAAAATGTATTATTTGAAGAGAGAGAAAGTAATCTGAGGTTTAAGCTATTTTGGGTATTTACTGTTCTAACAATGACCTCCTTATTGGAAAAAAATTTGTTGCTTCTGTGATGTGTCAGATCATAAATTCTCTAAATAGTCTAGAACATAACTCACAATAAAGCAGAAAGAGAACACTGGGAAAGACCTTATAAATTTCATAATGTCCTAAAAGTAAAATTTTTCTTCTTTTCATAGCACAACAATGTGGAAAATTAATCTGTGTTAACTCTCCCAGTGAATTAAGGAGTCTAAGTAAGTCCTTATCAGGGTGGGAACATGTTTTCATTTGGAAAATACTGTTTCTATGATAATTTAGATGGGAATTACTCTGATGAGATTACTCTGATGATCAGAGTAAAATTAGATGATAATTTTGATGGGAACTCCTGACTTAGACAAGATCTGAATTTATTAAAGGAAAAAATTGCTCTAGAGAATTTCCCAACTGAAGGATCTTAATAAAATATTTAAAAAGCAAAGTAAGGTCCTTGAAATAAAGTTCAATTTCTCAAATTGCAAAAAATATTATAAATTGTAACACAGTTGGAGAAAACATAGGTAATTATTTTTCCCTCTCTGTTTACTTACCCTTATCTCATTATGAGAAACATTCAAGTTCTTTAGAGGGTTGTTAAGAGCTAAAGGAAGCAATTTTTTTTTTCAAAAAAATAGTTCAAGAGAGAAAGAATTTAAAGGCTTTTCCTTTTTCCTCTCCTCCTTCAATCTTCCAATTCTTGATGATCCAAAATGATGAAAATAGTAGATCAAAAGCATTCTACCACCACTCCCAACGTTTTTTTTTTTTGACTGTTAACCAATACGTATAAAAAGGCTTAAAAATAGTGATGCAGGTGTAGTAGAGAATTCATTCAAATGAAATATGAAAGAAAATGGAAGAGCTGGAGCACAGAGATGAATTGATTTCATTTAAATACATGAGATGAATTGATTTCATTTAAATACATGAGACATATATATATATACACGTCTCACATAAATTTCAATGAAATGGAATTGAGAGCTCCAAAATAAACACTCATATTTATAGTCACTTGATTTTCAACAGGGATGCCAATGTTATTTGGTGGAAAGAAGTCTTTTCAGCAAATAGTACTGGAACAATTGGAAGTAAAGTTCTACAGGAATAAATTTTAGAGCCCTACCTCAAAAAATAAACAAAGCTAACTCAAAGTAAATTTTAGATCTAAATGTAAAAAGTAATATTATTAAACTCCTAGAAGAAAACATCAGAGTAAATCTATGTGAACTTGGACTTGGCAATAATTTCTTATGTACAAAACATCAAGCATGAATGACAAGTGAAAATAACAGATGAATCGCACTTCACTAAAATTAAAAACTTTTGAGGTTCAAAATATATCATCAAGAGAATGAATAGAGGGGCCTACCCAGTGGCATAGTGGCTAAGTTCTCATCCTCTTCTTCTGTGGCCCAGAGTTTGCAAGTTCTGATCCTGGGTGCAGACCTATGCACCACTCATCACACCATGCTATGGCAGTGTCTCACATACAAAATAGAGGAAGATTGCCACAGATGTTAGCAGAGCAACAATCTTCAAGCAAAAAGAGAATGGTTGGCAACAGATGTTAGCTCAGGGCCAATCTTCCTTACAAAATAAAAGAGAATATTGTGAATCCACAGAATGGGAGAAGTATTTGTGAATCAAATATCTGATAAGGGTCTAGAGTTCTGAATACATTGAGAATTCTAAGAAATATAAGAGCATAAAGAAACAAATAACCAATTTTCAAATGTGAAAAGAATTTGAACAGACATTTCTCCAAAGAAGATACACAGAAGGCCAATAAACACATGAGAATATGCTCAATATCATTAGTAACCAGAGAAAAACAAATTTAAAACATCATGAAATATCACCTCACACACACTAGAATGGCAGTAATAAATATGAAAGATAATACCAAGTGTTGGTGATCACGTGAAGAAATTAAAACCTTCACACATTGCTGGTGGAAATGCCAAATGGTGTGGCCACTTTGGAAAACAGTCTGGTAGTTCCTTAAAAGAGCAAACATATAATTTACCATATGACCCAGAAATTCCTCTCCTAGGTATATGCCTAAGAGGAATGAAAACATATATTCACAAAAAATATATATATCAACGTTTATAGCAAAATTATTCATCATATCCAAGTAGAAAAACCCAAATGTCCATCAACTGACGAATGGATGAGCAAAAGATGGTATATCCAAACAATGGAATATTATTCAACATAGAAAAAGGGATGATATACCTTTACAAGTTACCACATGAATGAACTTAAAAACACCATGTTCTCACACCAGTAAGAAAAGTCAGTCGCAAAAGATTACATAATAAATTATTCCAATTATATAAAATATTCAGAAGAGGAAAATCTATACAGACATAAAGTAAATTGGTGGTTTTCTAGGGATGGGTATAGGGGGACAGGGGACTGATGGCTAAAGTTTCCCCTTTGGGAATGATTAAAAAGTTCTAAAATATCTTGCAGTGGTAGTTACACCACTCTGGAGTAAATTAAAAAGAACTGAATTTTACAATGTCAATGAGTGAATTATATGCTATATAAATTATATCCCAATAAAACTTTTAACACAAAAAATACTAAACTCTAAATTTCAAAAAAGAGATGAAATAAAAAGTGGTCAGAGAAAATTTTGAAGCAAATGAAAATGGAACCACAACATATTACAAAATTGGTAATATAGTTAAACATAGTGCCCCGTATTGATTTATGGCACCTTTGTGCCTATGTTGGAAAAGAAGAGTGGTCTCAATTCAACAACTTTATTCTCATATTATTAATGTAATAAAAAGTCTAATTAAACACAAAAAAGCAGAAAATAAAATGATAAATATAATGGCAAAAAGCAATAAAACAGAAACAAAGAATGACATATAATATCAGCTTTCAATCTAAAAGCTGTGTGACAATCCACCAACTAGACTGGCGAATTATAAAAGAGAGAAGATTTAAATTAAGATTATGAGATCTATAGATCCTAAGGCATTAAAAAGAAAGTAGGGGAATAATAGAAAATTATACTTAAAAATTTGAGAACCAATGAAATAGACAAATCCACTGAAAGACACAAATTACCATATTTCAGTAAAGAAGAAATAGATAAATAGAATGACCTTCTATCCATTAAAGAAAATGAATTTTCAGTTAAAAACTTTCCCATAAACTCTGAAAAAATATAATTTTTACATATAAATCTGACCAAATATGTATAAGACCTATATGAGACCTATGTGAAAAAACTACAAAACTCTAACCAATAAAAGACAAACTAAATAAATGGAGAGATATTCCATGTTCATGGATAGGAAGACTCGATATTGTCAAGAGGTCACTTCTTCCCAAATAATATATAGATTCACTGCAATACCAAACAAAATCCCAGCAAATTATTTTGTGGATATTGACAAATTCATTTTAAAGTCAATATGGAGATGTAAAAGATCTAGAATTGCCAACTCAGTATTGAATATGAAGAACAAAATTGGAATACTGCTGCTACACAATATCAAAACTTACTATAAAACTATGGTAACCAAGAAAGTGTGACATTGATCAAAGAATTGACAAATATATCAGTGGGAGTGATTAGGGAGCCCAGAAATAGACCCACATGAATATATTCAACTGATCTTTGGCTTAAGAGTAAAATGAATACAATGGGGAAAATACTTTTAACAAATGGTACTGGAAAAGCTGGATATCTACCTTCAAATAAAACGAGCCTACACAAACATACTACACCTTTCAAAAAAATTCACTCAAAATGGATCATAGACCTAAATATAACATGCAAAACTTTAAAACATCTAGAAGACCTCATAAGAGGAAACCTAGATCACTTTGGGTATGGTGATGACTTTTTAGATAGAACACCAAAGGCACTGTCAGTGAAATAAATAATTGATAAACTGTACTTCATTAAAACTAAAAATTTCTGGGTCTTCAGAAGACAATGTAAAGAGACTGAGAACAATCCACATACCAGGAGAAAATATTTTCAGAAGACTTATCTGATAAAGGACTTGTATTTGAAATATAAAAAGAACTCTTAAAACTCAACAAGAAAACAACCTGATTAAAAAATTGACCAAAGACCTTAAGAGAAACTTCACTAAAGAAGATGTCAGATGGCAAGTAAACAGATGAAAAGATGTTCGACATCAGATGTCATCAAGGAAATGCAAATTCAAACAAAAATGAACTACCACTATAACCTATTAGAATAGCTAAAATCCAACACTGACAACACAAAATGCTAGCTAGATGTGGAGCAACAGAAACTCTCATTCATTGCTGGGGGAATGCAAAATGGAAAATTCACTTTGGAAGACAGCTTGGTGATTTCTTTTAAAACTAAACATACTCTTCCATATGGTCTAGCAGTGTTGCTCCTTGATACTAATCCAGAAGAGTTGAAAAATAATGCCTGCACAAATATCTTCACATGATGCTTATAGAAACTTTATAATTGCCTAAAGTTGGAACCACAAAGATGTCCTTCAGTAGGTGAATGGATAAATAAACTGTGGTACATCCAAACAATGGAATAGTATTCAGTGACAAAAAATAAATGAGCTCTCATGTTTTGCAAAGACATAGAGGAATATTAAATACAAATTACTACATGAAAAAAGCCAATCTGAAAAGGCTGCATCCTGTATGATTCTAATTATATGACATTCCAGAAAGGGCAATGCTATGAAAGCACTAAGAAAATCAGTGTTTGCCAGAGGTTGAGGTGGGTAAGGAATGAATAGGCAGGGCATCAAACATTTTTAGGGCAGTGAAAATGCTGTATATGATACTATGATGATGCATACCTGTCAGTATAAATTTGTCCAAACTCATAGAATGCACAACATGAAGAGTGAACCCCAAGGTAAAAATATGGGTTTTGGGTGATTTTGTTGTCTCAGTATAGGTTCAACAACTCAAACAAATGTATCACTCTGGTGGAGAATGTTGATAACGGGGAGGCTATGCACGTGTGGAGGCATGAGTATGTGTTAAATCTCTGTACTTTTCTTTCAGTATTGCCATGAACCTAATAGCTCTAAAAAACTAAAATCTTTTAAAAAATTAAAGAATAACAACAAAACATTTCCAGAAAAGAAACTCCATGCCCACATAGCTTTGCCATTAAATTTTCCCATTTACAGAAGATATAATACCAATTCTACAAAAATGCTCTGAAAAATTGAAAAACAAGGAAAGCATTGCCCTTTATAACACAAGCACTACCCTGATAACAAAACCAAACAGTTATAAGAAAATAAAACTAAATAACAATATCCTTCATAAACATAGATGTAAAAGTTATTCTTGAAAGTTTAACAAATTCATTCCAATAGTTTATAAATGAGTAATATGCCATTAGATGTAAGGTTTCATCTTGGGAATGCAAGGTTTATTTAATATCTAAATATCAGTAAGTATAATTCACCATATCAAAGTAGTAAAACCACATAATAATCTTAATAACAGAAGAACATTTGTCAAAATTCAATGTTTATTATTTACAAAAAGACTATAAAGGGGGTCTTCCTCAACCCGATGAAGAGATCTAACAAAAAAAAAAATCTAAAGTTAACATTACAATTAAAGATAAAGAATAAATCCATTATCTGTAAGTTTCGAAGCAACACAAGAATTCCCACTCTCACTACTAGTATTTTACATTGTGCTGGAAATTTTAATGCAATAAGGCGAAAAAAACGTGGTAAGTAAATTGTATTGTAAAAAATAAGTTTATCTCTATTAGAAAATTACACGATTGTATACACAACAATTTTTAAACAGCTACAAAGTAATCCTAGTAGCACTTAGTGATTTTAGTAAAGTCATAGAATATAAGTTCAATGTTTTTCTATTATAAGCAATGAATAATTAGAAATTGAACATTTTAAAATCCATTATCGTTTAAAACAGCACCAAAAATCATGAAAGCATACAAATAAAACTAATAAATTATGTGCCAGATATGTACACTACAAGCTAAAAAATAAAGAATAGGAGACATGTAACTACAAAAATATACTGTGTTTATAGATTGGATGATTCAGTACTGCTAAGAAAGCCATAGTCTATAAACTGATGTATACATTCCATGCAATTAAATTTCAGCAGGATATTTTGTAAAAAGCTGATACTCAAATTTATATGAAAGGCCAAAAACATGCATAGTCAAAATTATTATTGAAAGAAATACAGTCAGAGGAATTCTAGCAACTAATTTTAAGAACGGCTATCATGCTGCGTTAATCAAGATTGTGTGTCATTGGCAAAAGGATAGACAGATAACTCAATGAAACAGATATAGAGTCCAGAAATATACTCCCATAAATTAGGTAAATTGATTTTGACAAAAGTGCAAAGCAATTTAATAAAGAAATTACAGGCTTTTGAAACAAAGCAGCTGGAATAATTAGATATACATAACCAAAAAGAAAAAAAGCCTGATAAACTTCCATTCTTACCTCATCACCACTGACAAAAATTATTGCAGAATCAATCATAGATACAAATGTAAAAAATAAAACTTTATGCTTTTAGAAGTCAACAGAAGGGAGAAGCTTTGTGGCCTAGAGTTAGACAAATATTCCTAAAATAGGGTATCCAAAGCACAGTCCATAAAAGAGAAAAGTAAATTTGAACATCAACAAAATTTTTCAAAATCCGCTGAGAAAGGCAGTATTGAAAGAATTAAATGACAAGCCAAACACTTGAGGAATGTATATTCAAATCATAGGAAATTTTTATCCAGAGTATATAAAAAGACACTTAAAACTCAAAAATAAGTAAACAATTGAATAAAGAAATAAGCAAATGATGTGAGCAGACACTTCATGAAAGGAGATAAGGGTATGATAAATGCATGAAAAGATACTTAAGATCATTAATCATTCTGGAAATGCAAATTAAACCACAATGAAATACTACTACAAACCTATTAGAAGAGCTATTTTTTTCCCAATGACTATGCCTGGTGCTAATGAGGATGCAAAGCAACTGGAATTCTCTTACATTATTGATAGGATTTCAAAATTGTACAACCTGTTTAGAAAACAGAAATTACCTTGTAAAGTTGTCATCATCCAAGTTATTTCCCTAACAAATTGAAGACTTATGTTCACACAAATAACTGTACACTTACAGTCACAGTGGGCTAAAGCCTCTCCCAAAACTCCTCTTCTGTTTGTGTGAAGAAGTCCAAGATATTTATAACACTCAGTCTTTTAGGTCAGTAAGATATAGATTATGAATTTTAATTAATTAAAATTTACCCAGAGATTATCTTTAAACTACAAAAAGGAATCCAAACAGCATTCTTTGTTTTTACCAAAATAATAGGTAGCAACATGGAAATTACCTTATTTTGAATTTCAAGTTCTCAAGAGCCAGATATAAAGACTTCTAAAGCTCCTACCCAATCCAAAACCTTTAAGAAATACAGAAATATATCATTGTTTATACATGCATGAAGATACTTCAACCATGGTGTCTTTGGAGAGAACATGCTACTTAAAATTTTACATCAGGGATTGCACAATCCCTCAGGTCAAATAAGGTAGAAAAGTTTTCTCATCTCTTATCTCTCTCCTATTGCTTTTTTGACTTTTAAATACAGTCACTAACAGGTAACTAGTGAATTTTTTGAAACAACTCAAAAATATATTACTTGCACTTCACAATCACTTAGCATATATGATTTGAACGATATAATATACACTATCATGTCGTGCATAATACTGTATAATCTTTTAGAACAAATCTCTTTTCATTTACTTTCTTCTTCTTCTTTTTTTTTTTTTTTTTTTTTGCAAGGAAGGATCTCCCTGAGCTGACATCTGTTGCCAATCTTTCCCCTTTATTTCTCCTCCCCAAAGACCCTGTGCATGGTTGTATATCCTAGTTGTAAGTCCTTCTAGTGATTCTATGTGAGCCACAACCACAGTGTGGCAACTGACAGATGGGTGATGTGGTTCCAAGACTGGGAAGCAAACCTGGGCTGCCAAGGTGGTGAAAGCACTGAACTTTAACCACTAGGCCATCAGTGTTGGCTCTCTGACTTTTTTTTATTCTGGTAATATACACGACATAAAATTTGTCACCTTATCCATTTTTAAGTGCATAGTTCAGTGCTGTTAGATGCATTTATAATGTTACCTTCATTGCTAATCATCTCCAGAACTCTTTTCATCTTGTAAAACTGAAACTCTAGATCCATGAAACAATAACTCCCCAAACACCTCTTCACATTAAGACTTGGCAACTCCCATTCTACTTTCTGTCTTTATGACTTCTACTACACTAAGTGTCTCATATAAGTAGAATCATACAATATTTGCTTTTTTTAAGACTGGCTCATTTCTCTTAGCATAATGTCCTTAAGGTTCATCTGTATTGTAGCATATGTCAAAATTTCCTTCCTTTTTATAGCTGAATTATACTCCATTGTACACATATACTATATTTTGCATATCCATTCAATCACCGACAGACACTTAGGTTGCTTCCATGTTTTAACTGTTGTGAATAATGTTGTTATGAATGTGGTAGTACAAATATCCCTGAATATCATACTTTCAGTTCTTTTGCATTTATAATCAAAAGTAGAATTGCTGGAACACAGGATATTTCTATTCTCAATATTTTGAAGAACCATGATATTGTTTGCCACAGCAGCTGTGCCATTTTACATTCCCACCAACAGTGCAAAAAATTACAATTTTCCACATCCTCACCAACACTTGTTATTTTATGGGTTTTTCTGGCAGTAGCCATACTAATGGGTATGAGGTAGTATCTCATTGTAGATTTGATTTGAGTTCCCCAAGAGATGAGAGATGTTGAGCATCTTTTCATGTGCTTACTGACCATTTGTGTATCCTTTTTGAACAATTGTCTATTCAAGTCCATTGTCTGTTTTTGAATTGGGCTGTTTATTTTTTATTATTGAGTTTTATTATAGAATTCTCTATGTATTCTGACTACTAAGCACTGATTAGATATATGATTTGCAAATATTTCTCTGATCCATTGGCTTGAATTTTTTCTCTGATGATAGTGATTTTTGATGCATAATTTTTCGTTTAGTTTTTATAAAGTCTAATTTGTCTACTTTTTCTTTTGATGCCTGTGCCTTTGGTGTCATATCCAAGAAATCATTGCCAAATCCAATGTTGTCAAGTTTTGCCCTATCATTTTTTCTGTGTTTCACATATTTAGGAGTTATATTTGTCTTATCCATTTTGAGTAATTTTTGTATATATTGTTAGATAAGGGTCCAACTTCATTGTTCCGCATGTGGATATCCAGTTTTACCAACATTATTTGTTGAAAAGACAGTTCTTGGCACCACGTCAAAAATCATTTGACCATATATGCAACTACACTATTTCTGACCACTATTCTGTTGACTTCTATCTGTCTTTATGCCATTACCATGCTCTTTTAATTATTCTAGCTTTTTAGTAAGTTTTGTAAACATGAACTGTGAGTTCTCTAAATTTCTCTTTATTTTTTCAAGATATTTTTTGTTTACTGAGGTTTCCTTGAGATTCCGCATAAATTTTAGGATGAGTTTATCTATTTCTGCAACAAATCCATTGGGATTTTGGTGGGGATTCCACTGAATCTGTAGATCACTTTGAGCAGTATTGACATCCTAAAAGTATCAAGTCTTCTAAAGCATGAACGTGGGATGCATTTCTATTTATGTCTTCTCTAATTTCTTTCAGCAGTGTTTTTAGTTTTCATTGTAGGAGACTTGCACTACCTTAGTTAAGGTAATTCCTAATTATTTGATTCTTTTTCATGTATTGTAAAAAGACTTGCTTTTAATTTTTTTTTTTAGTATTGTTCATTGTTAGTTACAGAAATGCCAGTAATTTTTGTGTGCTGACATTTATCCTGCTACTTTGTGGAATTCATTTGTTAGTTCTAACATTGTTTTGTAGAATAATTAGGATTTTCCACATATAAGATCATGCCATCTCTGAAGAGAAATACTTTCACTTCTTTATTTCTTATATGAATGCCTTTTATTTCTTTTTCTAGCTTAATTCTCTGATTAGAACTTCCAGCATTACGTTTAACATAATTGGCAGGAGTGAGCATCCTTACCTTATTCTTGATCTTAAAGGAATAGATTTCAGTGTTTCACCATTGAGTACAATGTTTCCTGCGGGGTTTTACATATCCGTCTTTTCTTATGTTGAGGTAGTTACCTTCTAGTCCAAGTTTGCTTACTATCATGAAAGAGTGCCGTAATTTGCCAAATACTTTTTTTGTATCAATTGAGAGGATCATGTAATTTTTCCCTTCATTCTGTTATTGTAGTGTGTTACCTTGATCAATTTTCATATGTTGAGCCATCCTCGCATTCTGGGAATAAACTCCACTTGGTCACGGTGAATAACCCTTTTAATATGATGCCAAATTTGGTTTACTGGTGTATTTTTTTGAGGAGTTTTGTATTAATGATCGTAAGAGATATTGGCCTATAGTTTTGTTTTCTTGTAGCATCTTTGGCTTCGGCATTAGGGTATTGCTGGCCTTGAAGAATCAATTAGAAAGAGTTTTCTTAACTATTCAACTTTTTGGAAAAGTTTGAGAAGAATTGGCATTAGTTCTTCTTTAAATGTTTGGTAAAATGGACCCGTGATGCCGTTAAATACAGGAGTTTTCTTTGCTGGGAAACTTAATTGATCGTTCAATCTTCTTACTAGTTATAAGTTTATTGAGATTTTCTATGTCTTCATGATTTAATCTTCCTATTTTCTGTGTTTCTAGTGTTTTTTTTTTTCATTTCATCTAGGTTATCCAATTTGTTGGAATACAATTGTTTATAGCATTCCTTTATAATCCTTTTTATTTCTGTAAAATCATTAACAATGTCCCCACTTTCATTTCTGATTTTAGTAATTTAAGTCTTTTTATCTTAGTCCATATAGCTAAATGTTTGTCAATTTCATTGATATTTTTCAGAGAACTGCCTTTTGGATTTATTGATTTTTCTCTGTTGCTTTTCTATTTTCTATTTCATTAATCTTTGTTTGACTCTATATTAATTATTTCTTTCTGCTAGCTTTAGGTTTAGTTCTTATTTTTCTAGTTCTTTATATTATAATGTTAGGTTATTGAATTGAGATCTTTCTTGTTTTTTAATGTAAATATGTATAGCTATAAATGTATCCTTTATCACTGCTTTTGCTGTCTCTCATAAGTTTTGGTATGTTGTAATTTTTTTTCATTCATCTCTATGTATTTTCGAAATTTACCTGTGATTTCTATTTTGATCCGTTGGTTTTCAAACAATGTGTTTTTTAATTTCTGCAAGTTTGTTAGTTTTCCTGTTTCCCTTCTATTATTGATTTTAAACTTCATCCCATTGTGGTCAGAGGAGATATCTTTAATAATATTTAACTTTTAAATCTACTGAGACAATTTGTGGTCTAATATATGGTCTATTCTGGAAACTATTCAAAGTTCAGTTGAAAAAAGTGTGTATTCTGCTGTATTGGTTTAATGTTTTTTATTCTGATAGATCTGTTTGGTTTGTTGTGCTATTGAAGTCCTCTATTCCTTATTTATCTTATTGTTCTATCCATTATTGAGAGTCAGGTATTGAAGTCTCCAACCATTATTATAGAACTATTTCTCCCTTCAATTCTGTCAGCTTTTGATAATCTGTTATTAAGTATAAACATATAAATGTTTGTACTTTTTATTACTTACTCTATTGAACTCTTTACTAATATATAAGGTCCTCTCTATCTCTTGCAATTTTTCATTTAAATCTATTTTATGTTATATGAGAATAGCCACCTTACTCTCTGATTATTATTTGCATGGAATATCTATTTTTTATTATTCTATTGAGGTTACATTTATTTTCAACATTGTGTAAATTTCAGGTGTACATCATTATGTTTTGGCTTCTGTATAGACTGCATCATCTTTACTGCCAAAGTCTAGTTTCCAGTCGTCACTGTATACATGTGCCCCTTCACCTTTTTCAGCAACTCCTACACCCTTCCCCTTTAGTAGACACCAATCTGTTCTCCTTATCTATGCGTTTATCTTCCAAATACAAATGGAATCACACATTATTTGTCTTTCTCTGTCTCACCTATTTCATTTAGCATAGTATCCTTAAGGCCTATCCATGATGTCACAAATGGCTCAATTTCATCTTTTTATGGCTAAGTAGTATTATATTGTATATACATACCATAACTTCTTTATCCATTCATCCTTTGATGGGTATGTTGGTTGCTCTCAATTCTTGGCTATTATGAATAATGCTGAAGTGAACCTAGGGATGCATGTGTCTTTTTGAATGAGAATTTTCATGTTCTTTGGATAAATCTCCAGAAGTGGAATAGCTGGATATATCATATTTCTATTTTTCATTTTTTGAGAAATCTCCATAATGTTTTCCATAGTGGCCGCATCAGTTTTATTTCTACCATCAGTGTATGAGGGTTCCCTTTGCTTCATATCCTCTACTTGTTATTTTTTCTCTTATTAATTATAGCTATTCTGACAGACATGAGATGATATCCCCTTGTAGTTTTGATTTACATTTTCCTAATAATTAGTTATGTTGAACGTCTTTTCATGTGCCTGTTGGTCATCTATATATATTTTTTGGAAAAATGTTTATTTATAACCTCAGCCCATTTTTTTGATTGTGTTGTTTATTTGTTTCGTGTTGAGTTACATGAGTTCTCTATATATTCTAGAAATTAACCCCTTTTGAGTAGATGATTTGCAAATATGTTCTCCCAGTTTGTGGGGTGTCTTTTCTCTTTGTTGATGGTTTCCTTTGCTGTGCAGAAGTTCCTAATTTGAAATACTCCCATTTGTTTGCCTTTTCTTTTGTTTCTCTTGCCTGAGGAGACATGGTATTCAAAAAGATACTGCTAAGACTGGTATCAAAGAACATACTGCCTATATCTTCTTCTAAGAGTTTTATGGTTTCAAGGCTTACATGGAAGTATTTAACCCACTTTGAGTTAATTTTTGTGTATGATGTAAGATAGCAGTCTACGTTCATTCTTTTGCATGTGGCTGTCCAGTTTTTCAACACGATTTATTGAAGAGACTTTCCTTTCTCTATTGTATGTTCTTGGCTCCTTTGTCAAGGATTAGCTGTCCATAGATGTTTAGTTTTATTTCTGGGCTTCCAATTCTGTTCCACTGATCTGTGTGTCTGTTTTTCTGAGAGTTTCATGTTGTTTTGATTACTATAGGTTTAATATATTTTGAGTTAAGGAAATGTGATATCTCCAGCTTTATTTATTTTCCTCAAGATTGCTTCGGCTACTCAGGATTTTTTGTTGTTCCATGTAAATTTTAGGGTTCTTTGTTCTAGTTCCATGAAAAATGTCATTGGGATTCTGACTGGGTTTGCATTGAATCTGTAGATTGCTTTAGGTAATATTGAAATTTTGACGTTTATTCTTCCAAACCATGAGAATGAAATATTTTTTCATTTCTTTGTATAATTTTTCAATTTCTTTCAATAATGTCTTATAGTTTTCACTGCATATATATATATATTTCACCTCCTTGGTTAAATTTATTCCTGAATATATTATATTTTTGTTGAAATAGTAAATGGGATTCTTTTCTTAATTTCTCTCTCTGATATTTCATTGTTAGTGTATAAAAGTGCCACTGATTTTTGTATGTTGATTTTGTACCCTGCAACTTTACTGTATTAATTAATTCTTTCTCATAGTTTTTTGGTGGTTTCTTTAGGGTTTTCTCTATATAGTACCATGTCATCCATAAACAGTCACAGTTTTACTTCTTCTTTCCAATTTGGATTCCTTTTATTGCTTATTCTTGCCTAATTGATCTGGCTAGGACTTCCAAATACTATGGTGAATAAGAGTGGTGAGAGTGGTCATCCTTGAATTATTCCTGTTCTTAGAGGAATAGCTTTCAGTTTTTCACCATTGAGTATGATGTTTGCTGTGGGCTTGTCATATATGGCCCTTAGTATATTGAGGTATTTTCATTCTATACACATTTTATTGAGAGTTTTTATCATCACACAATCATCTCAATAGACACAGATAAATAATTTGACAAGATTCAACATCAATTTATGATAAAAATTATGGAATATCTACTTTTTTATCCTTTCACTTTCTTATCCAATCATCTCATATTGATAAAACTTCTCTATATTTCCAGATTTTACCATGAAAAGCAATGCTAGAATGAACATCATTATACTTACACATTATATGCAAGTATTTTTAGTTCAATGAAATAAAATAACATATAGTTGTCTTTCTGTTTAATATATATGATCAAATGATTTTCTCAAAGGCTATAATAATTCACATTCCCAAGGGTAATCCATAGAACTTGCTTTTCTTCTCCAATTATTTCTAAATTGCATTCTTCTGACTATTATTGGAGTTGAGTAGCTTTTCATAAATATCTAAGCCATTTGAATTTGCTTTTATGTGGCTTGCCTGTTTATTTTATTTCCCTACTTTCTGTGAAGTTGTTCTCATTTTTTCCCAATTGTTGAATATAATAGACATTAATCCTGTTTCTGTCACCTGCGAGCTATATTTTTCCTATCCCACTAGAGACCACTCAGTGCTTAAGGTATCTTTTGCAAAGAAGGTTTTCAAATATTATGCAGTAAAATATGACTAAATTTAAAAACTTATTATATACATAACCACCTGGTATATCACATCTGTGACACTACCACATTGATTTGAGAAACCAACGTTCCTACTAGAATTACTGCAAAGCTCTCCTAACTGGATCTCTGCTTTATCCATTGCCTTCCATGGTTTATCCACACAAAAACCCAATTAAGATTCTCTTTTAAAAATTTAAGTCAGATTATGTGTTAAACTCCTGTACTCATTTCATCAAGAGAAAAAGCCCACATTTCACAGTGGCCTACAAGATCCAACATGATCTTGCTCCGTGTTACATTTCTGTCCTCATCTCCTTTGCCTATCTTTCTCACTCCTTTCCTTCAGTGCAGTAGCCTTTACTGTTTTTCAAACATGCCAAAAGTATCACCTTAGGGGTTTTGCACTGGCAATTACTCTTTCATAAAAATATATTTTTGCAAAAATCCACTTTAAACTTGACTTTCTCAATGAGTTAGGGTCCATGTCTGATTTATCTTTGTATCCTCAATATTTAACACGTTTCTTGACATGTGTTTTTCTTCTCTTTAGATTGCTTCTCTTTTTTAGATGCCATGGAGTCAGGGTATGGCTATGAGGCTGCCTCTTAAAATGCAAATTTAACTTGATTTGCTCTAAAATATTCTATTTGAAGTGTTTGCTTGAGAACTACTATTTAAATAAAAAGTTTTTATTTTAAAATGAGAGAAAATTTGTGGTCATAAAACTGGTGAGGTTCATGGATGAACACAACATATCTGTTGAAATATTCCCCACTAAAGGGACATGGCTCTCCAATATTTATTTATTTTTAAATTTCCTGTTCACTTTCCTCTTTATTTGAATAAAATATTTGTTACCTAGTGTATCTCAGAAAATTCCTTTAAAAAATTTTAAACGCGGATACAGATCTAGCCTTAAAGTCATCGATTAAAATATTGCCAAAAGTTCTAAGTCAAAGTTGAGTAGGGGAAAAGGATGAAATTAAGCAATGACCTAGACATAGAAACTCAGTTTATTGATAAAAATAGATAATTCTAAATTTAATGGTATTTAAGTAAAACTAATTCAAAAGATAAGATTTTTATTGCATAGTTTCTAAAATTCAAATGATTTTATAAACATTTATATTAATGCATGTACAGTAGTCCCGCCCTTATCCATGGAGATATATTTGAAGACCCCCAGTGGATGTCTGAAACCAGAGTACGAAATTATATCTTAACTAAACACTTATCACTCACTGTGGCTGTAACTTTTGCAGTTTGAGGTGCAACAAGACAAAGTAGCATCAATTTCTTTTTTCTTCTTCAGTATGTCACAATAGATGATTTGTTCTCACCATAGATCTTAGCAACTTCAGCATAATTTTTTTTTCTTTCCTTAAGTTAAAAATGTTCACCTTTTCACTTAAAGGAAGCACTTTATTGATATTTTTTTACATATCTGAATTGCCAGCATCACTACTCCTGCACTTTGGGGCCATTGTTATGTACAATAAGGGTTACTTGAAAACAAATACCGATATAGCAAGACAGCTGAGCTGATAACCAAGGCAGCTACTAAGTGACTGATGGGAGGGTAATGCACACAATATGGATATGCTGGACAAAGGGATGATTCACTTTACAGGCAAGATGGGGAAGGACAGCACAAGATTTCATCACTCAGAACAGCCTGCAATTTAAAACTTATGAATTGTTTATTTCTGGAATTTCCCATTTGATATTTTTAGATGGCAGTTGACCACAGGTAACAGAAACTGCAGATTAGGGGAGACTCTTGTATATGTGTATATATATATATATATATATATATATATATATATATATATGTATGTATATATGACTCATGCACGGAGATGTGAGCCCCCAAATGTCTGGCAACTCTCTGCAAGGGTCAGGGCTATATCTAGCTGGTCCCATAAGAGTCAAATTGGACATATATCTCCAGGGTATCGAAGATAATAAGATTCAAATCTGCCAAGACTTGCTTATAGTAGTTTTCAGTAGATTTCCTCCCTGAACAGACAAGAAAACACCAGTTCCTTGAGCCCCTCAGACTGCTAGGTCAACTCCACTTACCATGCTCAGTGAGCATATATCTACATCGCTTACAGTGAAGAGAAGGTGTAAAGTCTTAATTCCATTTTCTTCCCTATGCCTAGAACACAGGGGGTGGCATTAAAACATGGTTTTGTTTTATCCATAATTTTCGATTGTGCTCTATGCAAAAACTGACTCATTTTACCAGGGAAGAAAACTGCTTCTACTTTCACTTCTTTATTGAGATTGGCAAACATAAAAAGCATTTGTAAATAAATATGATACATGCTATAAACACCAACAGTATGCAAGGCAAAGAAGGAAACCCTTGCCAAATCTTTGGGAATCAGAAAATGCTTCTGAGAAGGTGAGATGAGTGGGTAATAGGTAGGGAAAATGAGAAGGTAGTAGATCAAGGCAGGAGAAAAAAATGGGTAAAATATCAAAATTACATCAAATACAGTACCAATTTTCTGAGATATGAAAGACATTTTTTCACTCTCTACAGTTTAACCCACAGTTGATTATAAAGCACTTTGAATTCTATCACATTTAACAACTTTATTAATAAGATAAAATACTACACTTGAATTTCAATAAGAAAGATCACAATTTATTGATGAAAATATCTATAATGTGAGTTTTCTTTTGAGATTAGGCAGGGTTTTAAAAATTTAGAGGATAAGTGCTGTTTTGTTGTTTTTGTTCAGAGGATATTAGAAGGTTATTGTGTGAATAATGCAAGAGCAAATTAAAAAATACCGTTGAATCTCAGCTTCACCAAGCTTTACCAGTGGGAAACTTCAATCCATAGATTCCGGATTGAATTCTATCAAAGTAAAGGTAATTTCTTCACATTTTCTCATCACCATGTCAGTGGCAAGTAAGCTCTTTTCTTTGTCCACTATTTTATATAATTGTCCCTTTCTAGTTCCAGTATTTTGTGTTTCTTTTATTTTTATCATTCCTAGCAAAACCTACCAAATTTTCATTTTCACCATGTTTTCATCATCACATTCCACTGTCACTTTTATAAACCAAATAATTTATTCTGAATTCATGGTTACTTTCCAATATTGTGATCTATTTACAGAAAGGCAACACCTATAATAAGTGCATTATGAGTACATACATACAAAGGCCAAGAGTGAACTATTTATCCACGCTCCACTTTACTTAACCAAATATTGCTTCAGACTCAGATCTATCCTGATCTTCAGGAGCAATGCTTATCCAGGAACGTAAGATATAAAGTGTCCTATCCTAGTATTCCGGGAATTAACAGATAATTATTTAGTGCTGAATCATCTATGAACTTCTATTATAATTGTGATACCTGGTTCTTATTCAATAACTATGTTTTATAATACTTCTTGTTTTTAAAGGAATTCATGTAATGCCAGGCTGAGTATACAGTGAAGTGCCCCAATGCTCAAGAGAAAAACTAATTGTGCCAGACACAAGGAAAAATACTATGTCTGTTCCCAATGTGGACAAGTGCTGACATAACCAATTTTCAGGAGTAATGTTGACTATACAAAACCAATTTTAGAATCTATCCGTGTGAATGATGCAACTCTTCTATGTTGCGTTATGAAAACCTACCTTGTCATCAGTCTCTTAAATATGTATGTTTCTTACATACAGAACATTGCCACACACTGCCAAGAACTTAATGAGTAAAAAGAAGTATGTTTTTTTTACATAAACAAATGAATAATTGAAGGAACAGTCATTTCCTCTTGCTAGATTTAGTAAGTATTTCCACTTCAGCCCTGTTACTCTGGAGCAGGAACCAGGAACTATCTACCTGTGTATACTTGCAAAGATTCAAACTGGGTCACATGCCATGCAATCAATGTTAACCAATGATCTCATAAGTCACAAGACTGGACACACTGTGTGTGGGCGTTTTTGTGTGTGTAGGGAGGCAATGTAAGAGAGAGTAGAGGACGGAGTTCAGTAAAGTTGGGAGTTTGGGAATTAAAGAGATATAGAACCAAAACCACTTTTACTTCTGGTGTTCCTCAGTCCTTAAACACAGTGCATCCTGATCATGCTCATTCCAAACCTGATCCTGAGCAACAGTTGCAGCTCCTTCAGAGAAAGTTTACACTAAACAAATGCATGATGTAATAAGGGAACTTGTTTTCTGGGCCTTAACTAGAAAGACCATTTTCTGTTAAGCCTAGAAACTAGAAGCTTTCATGTTGACTTAGAACCAGCTCTGTCCTAGTACTCAGGAATAGATGACTCCCTTGGTTTACCTACTTGACTTTCAGCTGTGATAATTTTAACAGAATCATACTTTCTCTCAAAACTTGTCAGTGTCATTCACATAACACAAAAGAACAAAACTACTAAGGATAACTTTGCTGTGCATGTAAAGTACCCCGACTTGATTGTTCATTTTGAAAGAAGTCAAAATAGATAGATATGTAGTGTTTATTGCTAACTAAAAAGTGCTTAAGCTGCTAAACTAGTTTGCCTCTTTTATTTTTTTATTTTTGAGGAAGATTAGCCCTCAGCTAACTACTGCCAATCCTCCTATTTTTGCTGAAGAAGACTGACTCTGAGCTAACATCCATGCCCATCTTCCTCTCCTTTATATACGGGATGCCTACCACAGCATGGCTTTTGCCAAGCAGTGCCTGCACCCAGGATCTGAACTGGCGAATGCTGGGCTGCTGAGAAGCAGAATGTGTGAACTTAACTGCTGCACCACCAGCCGGCCCCAGTTTGTCACTTTTGAAAAGTTACAATTCTTAATTATTATAATTGTATTTAAGCAATTTTTATTACTTTTTTCAAATTAGTCAAAGATAAAAAATTATTTTAAAGACAGTTTATCTTTTGTGAAAATGAAGAGATTTCATGTGAATTTTTAGGGTCATGAAATGAAAAACTAGTGTCCAAGTTTAACCCACTCCTGGGAGACTTCAAATCTTGATAAAATTCATAACACAGTGGATGCACCTCTACAATGTCTACATAGGTTTCCAAATGGCTCAGATATATTTACTTGTTTAGACATACAGTTCTTCACATAAGGAATACAAGTTTATTGAAAGTAACAGTAAGTAAAAAAAGCAAAACAAAGCAAAGGAAACTGCAACCAAGATCAACTATTTTATATAAATATATACAAATAGAACATGTAAAGTTAAAAAGAAACGTTAATATTGATGTTAAAGGATGAAATATCTTTAGTCTTTTAAAACCATAAGTCAAGGATTTAGTAATGTAAAACATCTAAAAAAGACAAAATAAGCCAAAAACCACTCCGATAGATTTCAAAATAGCTAAATACTGAGTAGAGATTAGGAAAGTATTAAATAATGAATATTATTGCAGGTATCTTAGAAAAGATTCACACTGTCACAGATACATAACATTGAGAATTTTGAATACCATTTTTTGTTTATATAAAAAAATCCAACATCCTTTCCCGTAAAGATATGCCACAATTTGATTCACTCACCAAATATTTCTTTGAAGCTGTCGTTGCTCTCCCAGCTGCAATTTGTAGATTTTGTACCTAAAAATCTGTACACAAGTAGCATATGGAAGCCAACAAAACCAGGATTGATTTAGTTGTTCTCAGCCTGTCCTCAGCCTGTCAGTTTAACTTTTTTCAACATCAAATAACTTAAACTTTCAGTCTTTCTGGAGAAATTCTGTGAACTTCACAACATTTCTAGAGCCTTTCAGAAAGTAGAGAGTCAAAGGAGGGGCTTTCAATATCCAACCACTTATTTCATAAATTCTTCCTAATTTGAGTTTCAATTATCTCTCACTATTCTATCTCTTTTAGCTGCTGCTCTCTCTCTACCCAGTTCCTCAAATGGGGCCACAGTTTTTTCACCTTCATTCTCAAAAACACTACTAATGTATGGTCCTTGTGCATACAGTTTTATCAAAGATTTAAGGACAGTGAAATATATTCATAATACTCTGCAGAAGAGGATACAATTTCAGTATTAAATGAAGTTCCTAATCATCATGACCACTTCCTACATGAGGATATCTTATTTATTGACCATATGTCTTGTGGAGTCCTGATTTAATGGCATGTTTGTGGACTCCTTATCTCTCACGCTCTGTTCTATAAAATACAAATACTTGCAAACATTCCAAACATTCCAAAATCAGTTTTTTCATTTTGCAGAAAAAGTAACCTCTCTATTTGAGCAAGTCATCTTACCAATATGCTAGTCCAACAGGTCTCCATTTTCCAACAAAAAGAACCATCAAACTGTTTTTCTAAACAAAAAATAATGCCCAGTCTGAGAGAAATTCATTTATCATCCTGGAATAAAGCTCAGCAAACTATGAAATTAGAACCGATTTCTCATATTCCATGCCTACTAAAACAAAAATAATAGATTGAAGAGGATGCAATATATACTTAAGGGTAATAAATAGTCTTGAAGTCAGAAGGCTAAGAGGTTAGTCTAAACTAAACTTTGTCTTTTGAAGCTGTGTGACTTTATGTAAATCATTAACCACTCTGACATTCAAATTTCCATCCATGCAAAGCATATATTTTGAGAATCTGTTATCCGCCACTTTGATATAAAAAGGCATTTAGCAAAAACGCTGATACAAAGTGTTTATAGGTACAGTATGAATTATAACTGATAGTCATTACTAACTTTTAATCTCTGACATTTAAAGGACATTTTCTTGCCAATCAGAGAATGGAAAGATAACAGGAGAAACAGAGTATCTGATTCATGCTTCTAATAGAAAGCAGCAGATAAGAACCTGCCTAATAATACAATTTCATTCTAGTCTTACCTAATTCAGTCATTTGGAGGCCATTCATCTTTTCCCAGTGGAAAAAGATCAAACTGACAACAAAAAGACAGAGGCAACGTATTTCTTACTTAGTGTTGTTAATAAATAAGGAAAAGGTAGAGAAGATACTGTACAATTGGTGAAGAAAAAAGAAGACTTAGATATAAAGACTCAAATTTCCATCACAATGCTAAGAAAAAGATAAGAAGTCTGTCACTAAAAATATTTTAAACACACAGAATCTCCCTGTCTTATAACTAAATTCACAGACAGGTACAGTTTCTGATCAAAAATTTCTCATGCTGAGAGTTTTTCTCAGAGCAATTTTAACATCTTTGTTCCTCAAACTATAAATTAAGGGATTCATCAAGGGAACTGTATTGGTGTAAAAGACAGAAGAGATTTTTCCCTCATCCATAGACACAGCAGAAGATGGTTTGAGATACATAAATGCAGCTGATCCAAAGAAGAGAGAAACAGCAATAATGTGGGAACTGCAGGTACCAAATGCTTTGGACCTGCCCTCTGTGGAACTGATGTGGAGGATGCTGGAGAGGATAAAACCGTAAGAGACAAAGATGGTGACACTGGGCACAATGATGTTGATGCCCACCACAATGAAAACTTCCAGCTCATTGACGTAGGTGCTTGTGCAGGAGAGCTGGAGCAGAGGGAAGATGTCACACAAATAATGGTTGATGGTGTTTGCATCACAGAAGGTCACTCTTAGCATGCATCCAGTGTGGGCCATGGCACCAGAAAATGCCATAAAGTATGAACCAAGCATGAGGTTGGAACACACTTTAGGGGACATGGCAACGTTATACAAAAGTGGTTTACAGATGGCCACATAGCGATCATAGGCCATTGCTGTCAGCACATAGCATTCAGAAATAATAAAAAAACAGAAAAAGTAAAGCTGGGTCATGCATCCTATGTAGGAGATAATATTCTTCTTTGATATGAAGTTAACCAACATTTTGGGTGTAAACACAGAAGAGTAACAGACATCTATGAAGGACAAATTAAAGAGGAAAAAGTACATAGGGGTGTGCAAGTGTGAATTCAGCCCAATTAAAGTTATCAAACACACATTTCCCAACACAGTAACCATATACATTATTAGAAATAGAAAGAACAGAGGGAGTTGGAGATCTGGTCGATCTGTTAATCCCACCAAAATGAATTGAGTAATGAAAGAGTCATTTCCGTGAGCCATTCTTCTCTAAGGGGATCTGTGAGCAAAGAAGAAAAAAGTGACATAGAGGAAAAACAGCTTTTCTGCGGTATCTTCTCTCACAAGTGTGGTGTATGCAAGGGGAATGTCTGAGACTAAACCAACCTGCACCCTTAGAATTGCTTTACAATCATCATGAAACTGAGTGGACATTGACTTTTCTTTATGGAGTCTTTATTACCTGGGTAGCAAAGAAAATCAACACTTGGCCTACAGAGTGATGGGAACTTCTGCCATATGCAAATGTAACTGTTGTAAGAACCAAAGCATAAAAGAAAAGAAAGATGGATCTAGAGGGAATCATTTTTCTCTCACCTCAACATTTTTTCATTCTCTTGACCCCTCCTTTTGCTGGTAAAATTAGAGATCAAGACATTAGCTACTGATATTGGCCTCAAATGCAGACTAGACTTGATGGGGTGGGAACCAAGAACATTGTTTCTAATCCAAAACTAAGGGACAAGATTCTATGAGAGATTACTTCCCCACGTGACAGAGTAAGAGCCATAAATTTACAAAAGTGAGAGTTCCATTGGAGAATAAACCTACTGACTGAAGAATTGTACCCTCTGAGCCTCTTACTGTCTCTGACCATTTCCTGCTCCTCCTCTCTAATAGATTTTTCTGCCAGCTTCACTTGAGTCTCAGGACTGCAAAAATGGGTGAGAAAATGGCATATCTTAGATGTTCAGTATTTCATCTTAAACAGGGAAGACATCGATATAAGTGGAATTCAGAAACTCACCCTCCTTAAGCCAGAAAACGTCAGTGTTTACTCATCACTAGTATGACCTATGTTGTCTTGGAAGGACAATTTCAGGCTCTGAGGCTTTGATTCTTTTGATTCTAAGAGGATACATCCAGACTTAATTTGTTATATGCCTTGGAAATCTTTCAGAACTACAAATCATAATTTCTGATTATGACTTTCAGTTCTCTCAAAGAGCAGAGAAAAAGAAACAGTTTTTATTGTAACTATTTGTGACACTTGGTTAGTCACGGAAGATTTAATGTGTGAATAATGATATAATCACTCAGTTATTAACAGGGCAGAAGTTTACTCATTCTCTTCCCAAGGGACCAGTTTCTAGGTGTAATAGGGAACTAAGGGGATTGTATTTACGTTCAGGACCAGAAACTGTTTTCAGTACCTTAGGGACCCAAAATTTTACCCAAGTTTTCTCTTCACTGTTGGGATTGTATGTCCCCCAAGGAAGAGCCAAAAACAAAGTCCCGTTTTAAGGCACTGAAAGATTCAGTGCGCTTGTGCATAGACTGCCATATTTTTGCTATGTCCTTACATGGCGGAAGAGACAAGGGAACTCTATAGTTAGGACACTGATCCTACTAATGAGGGCTCCACTCTCATGACCTAATCAACTTCCAATGTCCTCATCTACTAACACATTGAGGATTAGGTTTCAACACATGACTTTGAGGAGGACACAAACATATAGATTATAGCAGGCACTCAAAGATAATGCCTTCTGAAATTTTAATTTTAGGTTTCACTTTGCAACTTTTTTTTCACTCTCTATATCTTTGGTTTAAGATCTATACCTAAGATCTGTATTTAATATCTTCCCAGTATATCACATGTGATTTTGAAACTGCTATGCTTATAAAATTGGTTAGAAAAAGGGAAACTTAGGATGCAGCATTTTGGAAAAGGATCCAAGGTGAAGAGAAAATTGTTAATTACGTGAATTGAGGTTAGAAAGCCCTCAAGAAAACTCCACAAGTGCTTGTGATATTAAAAAAGAGACATTAGGCTCTCTCATGGGCATTCTGTAAAAGCCAAAGTTTCCCATTTTAAAGAAAGTCTGACTATAAGGCTTCAAATGAGAGTTATGATTAAGAATTGGCTAGCTTGATTGTATTTTTCTCCTGGGATCTCAGTAAAGAGAGAAACAGAGGGCCTGCCAAACCATGACTTATGTGACCATTGCGTTTAACTCCCATCCCTTGCTCAAAACCAAGTGACCATGTTTAAGAGCTGCTCTTTCCTTTCCTTGAAATTTGTTATAATTTGAAATTTCTGAAAAAATCAAAGCCATGAAAATACTCTGTGTAAAGGCAATGAACAACTGCATTTTTGGAAATTTCATTGTAATTTCTCCTCTTTGATTTCTGATTTTATTTATTTGATCCTTCTCTCTTTTTCTCTTAGTGAGTCTAGCTAAAGGTTCTTCAACTTTATCTTTTCCAAGAACCAGCTCTTCATTTCACTTGTTTTTTCCATTTTTTGTCTCTATTTCATTTATTTCCACTCTGATTTTTATCATTTCCTTCTTCCTACTGATTTGAGGCTTTGTTTGTTCTTATTCTTCTAGTTCCTTTAGGTACATTTTTAGATTGTTTCTTTGAGACTTTTCTTGTTTGTTGAGGGAGGCATGTAATGCTATAAACTTCTCTCAGTCCTTCTTTTGCTGTATTCTATAAATTTTGGCATGTTGTATTTTCATTTTCATTTGTCTCCAGGAATTTTTTCTTGTTTCTCCTTGAATTTCTTCATTGACCCAATAGTTATTAAGTAACATTCTGCTTAATCTTCCCATATTTGTGGCTTTTGCAGTTTTCTTCCTGTAGTTGATTTCTAGTTTCATACTATTGTGGTAGGAAAAGTTGCGTGGTATTATTTCAATCTTCTTAAATTTATTAAGACTTGTTTTATGGCCTAATATGTGATATATCCTGGAATGAATGCTCCATGTGCATTCAAAAAGAACGTGTATTCTGCTGCTTTTGGATAGAATGTTCTGTATATATCTACTAAGTCCATCTTATCTCATATGTCATTTAAGGCCAATGTTTCCTTATTTATCTTCTGTTTGGATGATCTATCCATTGATACAAAGTGGGTGTTAAATCCCCTACTATTGCTGTGTTACTATCTATTTCTCCTTTCCTATCTGTTAATAATTGCTTTATATATTTCAGAGTTACTATGTTGGGTGCATAGATATTTACAAGCATTATAGCCTCTCATGGGATTGTTCCCTTTATCATTACGTAGTGCCCTTCTTTGTCTCTTGTTAAAGTTTATGTTTTAAATTCTATTTCATCTGATACAAGTATTGCTACCTCAGCTTTCTTTTCATTCCCATTTGCATGGAATATCTTTCTCTATCCCTTCACTTTCAGTTTGTGAGTGTCTTTAGTTTTGAAGTGTGCCTCTTGTATGCAGCATTTATATGGGTCTTATTTTTTTTATCCAGTTAGTCACCCTATGTCTTTTGATTGGAGCATTTAGTACATTGACATTTAAAGTAGCTATGAATATGTACTTATGACTATTTTTTTACTTTTTTCTGGGAATTTTAGTAGTTCATCTCTGTTCCTTTCTTTTTCCCTTGCTCTCTTCCCTGAGGTTTGATGGCTTTCTTTAGTACTATGTTTGGGTTCCAGTATCTCAATTTTGGGGTTACTTATTATGGGTTTCTGGGTTAGGATTACCATGAGGTTGATATGTAATAACTTATGTAAATAGCAATTTATATTAAATTGATGGTCTCCTAAATTTGGCATCTTGCCAAAAGCTCTACTCTTTGAATCCCCTTCCCCCATGTTTTGTTTTTGATATCATATTTAACATCTTTTTGTGTTTGCATGTATCTGCTAACCTCTTATCATGGAAATACATAATTTTAGCACTTTTTTCTTTTGACCTTCATATTAGCTTCATAGGTGGTTGAATATGCTACCTTTGCCTATATCAGTGTTGCTTTTGATAATTTTGTTATTCCTATTTGTAGGCTTTTCAACTTAAATCAGTACTTTTATCATTTCTTATAAGGGTGGTTTATTAGTGATAAACTCTAGTTTTTGCTTGTCTGGATAACTTTTTATCTCTCCTTCCATTCTAAATGATAACCTTGCTGGATAGAGTATCCTTGGCTGTAAGTCTTTTTCCTTTCAGCACTTTAAATATATTGTGCTACTCCCTTCTAGCCTTTAAAGTTTCTGCTGAGAAGACAGCTGATAGCTTTATAGGGCTTCCTTTGTATGTAACTTGTAGCATTTCTCTGGCAACATTTAGATTCTCTCTTTAATTCTTTACTTTTTAATTAGGGTGTGTCTTGATGTTGCCCTCTTTGTGTTTGTCTTGTTTGGTGTTCTCTGTGCTTCCTGTAATTGCGTGTCTGTTTCCTTCCTTAAGTTAGGAAAGTTGTCAGGTATTATTTCTTCAAATAGAATCTCTGCCCCATTGTCTCTGTCTTATCCTTCTGAGACACCTGTAATACAGATGTTAGTAAGCTTGATGTAGTGCTAGAGGTGCCTTAGACTGTCTTCATTCTTTGTAATTCTTTTTTTTCTGTCAAGCTTGAGTTCTTTTTATCCAGTTTCTGGTTCTCTCTGAGGGCTAATTTTCCCAAGGATAGTTGTAAATTTGTTTTGTCTGTGGAAGGAGGTGAGCTCAGAGTCGTCCTATGCCACCATCTTCCTAGAAATCTCGTTGAGATTGTTTTCTTAAATTCTCTTTCTGTTAATTCATTATTAGTGTATAGAAATATGACCAATTTCCTTAGATTAATTTTGTATCTTAAAGTTAAGAAATTCACTTATTCCTGAAAGGTTTTCTTGTGGAGTCTTTAGGGTTTTCTATATATAATATCATGTCACCTATGAATGATGACAGTTTTACTTCATCCTTTCCTTTGTCTTGCCTAATTTTTGTGGCTATGACTTCTACCTCTGTTGAATAAAAGTGACAAGAATGGGTGTTCTTGTCCTATTCCTGATTATAGAGGAAAAACTTTGAGGCTTTAACTGTTGAGTACAATTTCAGCAGTAGGTTTGTCACATAGGTATGTGTTATGCCATAGTGTGTTCCCTCTCAACTCACTTTATTGAGGTTTTTTGTCATAAACGGATGTTTAATGTGAGGTTTTTCTTGTTTATTTAAGCACTTTGAATACATCATGTCACTCCATTCTCATCTGAAAAATTTCTCCTGAAAAATCTATTGATATTCTTATAGGGGTTCACTTGATGTAACAATTTATTTTTCTACTACAGTTTTTACATGAGACTCCACTGCAGATTTAAGAAGAAGAAGAAAGGAAAGTATGATTAAATTATTTTTAATTTCTTGTTCAATTTCCTCTCAATTTTGATGAAGTTACTTCTAAGTTTGTGTTTCTAAAAGTTAAATTTAAAAAATAGATTCTTAATGTGAATACAGATCTGGTCATAAGTTTATTCATTAAAATACTAACAATAGTTCTAAATCAAAGCTGAGTAGGGAGAGAAGTGTAAAATTAAATATTCATGTATAGTTGCACATTCATTTTAGTGGTAAAAAAGGATATAGCAAAATTTAGTGGTGTTGGAGTAAAACTCTAAATTCAAAAGTCATTTTTAAAAATATTTTTATTGCATAGCTTCTAAGGTTTTTACTAATGCTTATCTAGTTGAATAAAACAGTATATTCTAATTTTAAGGGAAGAACTCCTGTTTTAGATCCAATGAATCTCAGTACCTACTTAAAGCTCTCAAATAATTCTATGGTGAAAAGAAAAATAATCTGAAATCACTAAATCAGAATGCCACCATATTAAACCTGAACTAAACTAATCCTATCCAAGAGACTCCTGTGACACGCTGTGACTACATAGCAGCAGCATACATATAGCTCAGCCACCAATTTATTCAAATAATATTAGCTGTGCACCCATGAGGTACTGGAAACTGAGAATATAACAACTAACCAAAGTAATGATATATCCTTAAAGATTTTATACTTCAGTATGATATACCAATGTTTGCTAAGTAGAGATGTCACAAACATTCTTCAAAACGAAGCCTATGGCTCTTCAATCAAATACAAATTTATGGAAGCTCATGTGACTTGAATATAAAACTGGATAAATATTTATATTATAATTGATTAGTTTGATTTTAGATAAAAATATTGTTATTTTTGAAATATAAGCATACCAATTGGTTTTGTGCATGTGTGTGTGTGTGTGTGTATATATATATACAGCTTGTGCATGGTCATGTTATCACCTGAATGTTTGGCAACTCTGCACATGGGTCAGAACTTATCTAGCTGGCCCCATAAGAATCAAAGTGGACATCAGCCTCCAAGGTATCTAAGACAACAATTCTTGTATCTTTCAGGACTAGCTGATAGCAGTAGGTTTTCTCTCTGAAGAGACAACAAAAGGCCAGTTTCTTGAGACTCTTAGTTTGCTAGGTCGACTACACTCACCTCCTCAGTCAGCATATATTTACCCTTCTTAGAGTGATGAGGAAGTGTGAAGTTTTACTTAGCTCCATTTTCTTCTTTATGCCTGAAACACAGTTGGTGGCATTAAAACTAATGGTTTTGTCTTACCCACACATTTTGAGTCTGTACTCTATGAAAAGATCCACTAATTTTTAAGGGAAAAAATCCACTTCCAGTCTCATTTTACTACTAGATTGACAAATGAATGTAAAAAGAACTTATAATACAACTTGATACCTGATATAGTAAAAACAAACGCCAATGGAATGCAAGCCAGAGCAGGGAACACTTACTAAGGCTTAAGGAGACAAAAAAAAAAAAAAGCTCTTGAGAAGGTGAGGCCAGTAGGTAATAAGATAGGGAAAAATAGGAGGTAGTAATTCCAAGCAGGATAAATTTAATGGCTCAAAGCTCAAAATATTATCTACTTCAAAACAAATATTCTGAGTTGTGAAAGACAATATTTTCCTCTGTACATTCAATCCACAGTTGCTTACCTAGTACTTAGAACTATATCACCCCTAACAGTTTCTATAATGAGCTACAATTCCAAACTTCAGTTTCGATAATCAAAGATGAATTCATTGATGAAAATACCTATAACATGAGCTCTCCTTGGATAGTAGGGAGGGTTTTAGAAATTTAGAGACTAGTTAAATGTTTATTTATTTATTTATTTTAGTGACTGGATAACAGAAGTTCCTTGCCTGAATAATGCCAGAACAAATGTAAAAATACCATTGAATCACTGGCTCAGTAGTCTTTACTAATATGGAAATTCAATCCATAGATTCAAGTAAGAACTCTGACAAATTAATGTTAATCTTTATGCGTTTCCTAATTCTAATATCAGTGGTGAGTGAACACTTGTCCTCGGCCCTTACTTTATAGAATTGTCTATTTATATTTCTAGTAATTTTTGTTTCTGTTATCTTTATAATTCCTTGCAATAACTGCCAAACTGTTCATTTTCATTACATTTTCATCATCACATTTCATCATCACTTTAATACATAAAATAATTTATTCTGAATTCATGGCAACTGCCCAAGTATGTGACCTATATAGACACACATAAAACCCATAACCATTCCATTATAAATAATGGTCAACTACTTCATCCCTCTCCACTTTATTGAGTAGAGCTGACTTCCACCTTGAGACTCAGATCTATCCTCATTTCTAGGAGCAATGCTTATTCAGGTAGGTGAGATATAAAAGTACATGCATAGCTATATACTATTTCTGAAAAAAAAACTGACTCCTATTTAGTGTGTTTCTCCACATGAGTTTAATGTCTTTGTTCCTCAAGCTATAAATTGAGTGGTTTCAAGGGAACTGTACTGATGTGTAACACAGAAGAGACTTTTCCCTCATCCATAGACACAGAAGAAGATGCTTTGAGAAACATAATTATATCTGAACCAGAGAACAGAGAAATAGCAATTATGTTCGATCTGCAGATGCTGGATGCTTTGGACATACCTCAGTGGAGCTGAGATGGAAGATAAGATACTGGAGAGGATAAAAACATGAGAGATAAATGTGGTGAGACTGGGCACGATGATACCTACCACAATGAAAACATCAAGCTCATTGACGAAGGTGCTCATGCAGGAGCACTGCAGCATAGGGGTGATCATAATGGTTAATGGTGTTTGCATAACAAAAACTTAACCTCAGCATGCAACTGTTGTGAGTTGTGGCACAAGAAAATGTCATCAAATGTGAGCAAAGAATGAAACTGGAACACACCTTAGAGTCACAGATATTTTATGCAAAAGTAAAGTAAAGATGACCACATAATGATCATAAGCAATTGGTGTCAGGACATAGCATTCAAAAATACCCAAAAACCCCACAACAACACACAAAAAGTAAGTTTTGTCATGCACCCTGTGTAAGAGATAATATTCTTCCTCGGTTTGAAGTTAATCAGCACTTTGTGTGTAAAAACAGAAGAATAATAATCTATGAAAGACAAATTAAACAGGATAAATTACATGAGGGTGTGTATGTGTGAATTCAACACAATCAGTTGTCAAGCCTAACTTTCCCAACACAGTGACTATATCCTCTATTAGAAATAGGAAGAACTGGGGCCATTGGAAATTTAGTTGTTCTGTTAATCCCAAAAGAATGAATTCAATCATGAAGGAACCATTTTCAGGAGACATTCTTCTCTAAGGAAATCTGTGGACACAAGAGAAAAAAATTACATAGAGGACAACTCAGGTTTTCCTACATACATAGAGGTGGAATATGCCCTGGGAAAGTCTGAGACTACCCCAATTTTGACCCGTTGAATCTCCTCTACCATTATCTTGAAACCGATTGAGACAGAGAGTCTTTACAAGCTAAATTTAGCAAAAAGCATCAAAACTTAGTCTACAGTGTGAAGGTCATTGATTCTATATGAAAACAAGGACTTATGAAATACCAAAGGATAAGAAGAAATTTGAGCTGGGACAGAATGGTCCTTCTCTCATGTCAATATTTCTCATTTACTTGAACCCTCTCATCACCAGTGAAATTGGAGACAGTGACAGTAACTACCTGATGCTGGCCTCTAAATGCACATTAGACTTGTTGAGGTGGGAAGTAAAACATTGTTTCTAATCCAAAACTAAGGGAGTAGAGCCTAAGGGAGGCTAAGTTACTGCTTCAAGCCACAGAGTGAAAGTTATAAATGTAGAAGAGTCAGAGTACTGTGATGGAACTGACTGATATAATGCATTCTTTGAGCCCAATGAGGTCTCTGAATTTTCCCTGCACACTCTTAACAGATTCTGCTGCCAATTTTACATGAATATCAGGACTCAAAAATGGTAAAGAAAGTGGCATATCTTAGATGCTTGGACTTCCATCTCAAACATCCAGGGGGTTAATATAAATGGAATTCAGAAACTCACCCACCATAGGCCAGAAAATTTTGGTGCTTCATTATCACTGTTCTGATAGGGCAATTTCTGCAATTTGTTCCACAAGGGCAATTTCAGACTCTGAGGCTTTGGTTCATTTAATTCTAAGAAGATGCATCCCACATTTAATTTTGGGTATGCACCAGAAATCTTTCAGAACTACAAATCAGAATTTCTGATTATGACTTCAGCCTACTCAAGAAACAGAGAAAAGTAAAGTTTTATTATTATAATTTTTGCAACTTGGTAAGTCACAGAAGATTTAATGTGAGTTTAATAATATATTGTACTTAGTTATAAACAGGATAGAAGCTTGCTCAGTCTCTTCCTGAAGGGATAGTTTTTAGGGGAACTAAGGGAGTTTTATTTACACGCAAGCCATAATCTTTCTTTGGTTCCTTAGAGACTGTTTTTTTCTTTTTTACTTTAGCTTTCTCTTCACTGGAGAGATTATACATACCTCAAGGAAGACACCATTTTCCATTCTGGAAGATGGCAAAAAAGGAGATCCTAGACTCTTCTACCCTTCATAAACACACTGATTTAAAAATAATTTGTGTACATATTCCTTTTGTAAGATACCCACATATAAGTTAAGAGGGTCTTGCACCCTATTCAAGCATGAAACTCATAATATTTAAGCTGTTAGGGAAATTTAAGATAGCCTCTTGCATAATACATCTCCTTGCACAAATACTGACAAATGGCACAATACTCCCCAATTCTAGCTTCTCCTTGGGGAGAGATGTGGGTGCACAATTCATCCAATGATCCAAATTTTCTTGGGACTGTCCAGAAGACTGGCTTCTTATGGCCTGTCTCAGAAAGCTGATGGGACACAGGACATGGGATACTTTAGCTGCCCAAGGTGAGAGAGAACCATTATGGTGGTTTGGGATGGAGGTCACCACATTTCTCCCCCTGGCTCAGAGAGAGCTAGCACTTACCAACCTATTTCTTCCCACTTCTCCTTACTTATTCCACTTTATTCCAATATCAGGGGAAAAGTTGCACCATGCATGCAATGACCTAACTTATCTCAGCCTGCCTGAGGAATTGGTTTCAGTCTACTTGTTTTGGGCAATAATGGGGTCTTGCGTGCTCTGCATGTCTCAGGGGCACTAAGAATTAAAAAAAAAGATTGGACTAATACAAAGGTTGAGAGGCCCTCACAGTCTCTGGCCAGACTTACAGGTGTGAGTATTCCCCAATACAATATGAATATTAGAACAGGTGTTTTGTATAATGTGCAGGCAACATCACAAAGGATCAAGAAAAATGAAGAAATAGGGAAATAATTTCTAAAATGTAATTCTTAAATCTCCACAAACAGACCCTATTGATATGGAAATATATAATTTCCTTGACAGAAAATTTTAATAAACTGTCATAAAAATGCCCATTGTAGTCAGAGAAAAATATATGAACAAAGTGCAAGTTTCAACAAATGGACAGAAAGCTTAAAATATTAAAACAAAGTTTATGGATCTGAAGAATACAATTGAAAGGAAATAAATCACTAGAGTGGATCAACAGCAGACTAGATCAAACAAAAGAAAGACTCATATAATTTGAAGAAAGTTCATTGAAAATTATTCAGTAGGAGGAGAACTATATAAAAAAATAAAAAATAGTGAAGAAAGCCTAAAGGACTCATTGGACATGACAGTGGATCACTATACTCACGTTAAGAGTCCCAATAGAGAAGGGAGTGAGAAGGGAACAGAAAGCTTATTCAAAGAACAAAAACTGAGCAATTCCCAAATCTGTGGAAGGAAATGGACGTACAGATCCAGGAAGCAAAATAGATTCTAGGGGCCAGCCCCATGGCCCAGTGGTTGGGTTTGCACACTCCGCTTTGGTGGCCCAGGGTTTCACTGCTTCAGATTCTGGGCACAGACATGGCACTGCTCATCAGGCCATGCTGAGGTGGCATCCCTCATGCCACAACTAGAAGGACTCACAACTAAAATATACAACTATGAACTGGGGGGATTTGGGGAGAAAAAGCAGAAAAAAAGAAGATTGGCAACAGTTGTTGGCTCAGATGCCAATTTAAAAAAAACAGATTCTAGATAAGATCACCCCAAAGAAATCCACAGTGAGACACATTATAAAGAAATTACCAAAATCAAAGACAATTTCTAAAGCAGCAAAAGAAAAGCAACTTATTACTCAAATGGAACCCCCATGAGAATGTCAGTGGATTTTTCAGCAGAAATTTTGCAGGCCAGAAAAGAGTGGGATGATATATTCAAAGTGTGGGGAAAAAATGGTCAACCAAGACTATCATAACTGGCAAAACTGTCCTTCAAAAATGGATGAATAAGGATTATTTTAGACAAAAAAAAAACTAAAGGACTTCATCTTTGTTACACTTGCCTTCCAAAACAGCTAAAGGGACTGCTTCAGTTGAAAATAGAGGGATGCTAAACAATAACATATTAGCTTAGCAAAGTGTAAAATGAGTTGATAAAAGTAAACACATATAAAAGTACAGAATACTATATAATTGTAATTGTGATGGGTAACTGTCTTTCAGTGCTAATAAACATCAAAAGATAAAAATATTAAAAATAACTATAACTAAAATATGTAATGATACAGAATACAAATGGATGTAATTGTGATAAAAATAATAAAGTGTAGAGGAAAATAAAAGCATAGAGATTTTATAAGCAAATAAATTTGTTAACAACTTAAGAGAGATTGTTATAACTATAAAATATTTTGTATAAGCCTCATGGCAACCCCAAAGAAAATTTCTATAGAAGTTGTATAAAAGAAAAAGAAGGTATTCAGTGGAATCTGTGGGCTTTACCACTGGGTATCTGATTGCGATAGAGAAGGGGGGAGGGACATGCAATAACCAGCACTTGGATGTTGGCAGTCTGAATTCCTCCCTTCAGTGCCCAAGTAGTAATCCCAATCAGCAGCTATGCTCATCTACAGAGCAAAGACAGTACAGTATGGACAGGGAAATTGGGGGAGTGCAGATCTGTTTGATTTGTAGCTTCAAACAAAATGCCTGGAACCTGGTCTGAACTCTGCCCACGCAGGGGAGTTAAATCATAATCCTGCTCATAAGTAAGTGTAGCTCTTGGCCCTGTCAAACAGAACATCTGGCTAGAACACCTGGAAAGTTATAGACAAAAAATACTCAAGCAGAGAGCCCAGGAGACAGAAGTGATCATCAACAGAGCAAAGACCATGGCCTGTTAGACCAGGGAACTTGGAGTACAGGTTGGCTTGAGTCAATGCTACAAAAAAATAGCCTTTTTGTCCTTAGAGCTGATTTGCCCACTCCATTCAGGCATGGGAGCTAATCTATATTCCCATCCATTGCTGGGCATAACTCTTGGCCCTGCCCAACCAGGAAACCTGGCTGCAGCACCAAGGAAACTGCTTGGCCCAGCAGCACTTGAGCAGAATGCTCACCCTACAGAGACAAGCCAGTGACCTCATTTGGCCAAAGAGTTTGGTGCACAGATCTGCCTAATTTTATCCCCAAACAACAGCCTTGCCAGCTTTGAGGTCTATATGGGTTCCCTCCTGGACGGGGAGACTAATTTGTAGCCTGACCCACAGCTGAATACAGCCATCAACCTGCTCAAACCAGCAAACCTAACCAGAGAACACAGGAATCTTCATAGCCCATCCTACAGCCCTGCTTACAGTGGCATTTGAAGGGAGAGCACAGCCCATGGCTTTGCCTGTCTGCAGAGCAAAACCAGAGACCTCCATCTGACCAGAGAATTCAGCGCATAGTCTTTCCTGATTTGGGTACCAAGCAACAAACTGTGCAGGCTTTGGAGCCTGTTCTGTTGCCCCGCCAGGACAACTGAGCTTATTCATAGTTCCACCTACTGCTGAGTATAGTACCCAGTACCCATCACCTAAAAAGCCTGACCAGAGAACCCAAGAAGCTGCAGAAGTCATCCTATAATCTCTCTTTGGCAGGGACTGAGCCAGCAGTCCTATCCATCCCTTCTCAGCCAGGAGCACCCACCCCCACACAACCTCATTGCTCAGGCAGTGCCCTCATCGCAAAACAGACCATAGTAGCAAGCCCACCTTCCCAAGGACATTACCAGCTGGGACATCTAGAACCCCAAACTGAGTGGAATTGTGAATAACTGTGTCTGCCAAAGCAAACCTGTAAAATCTGGAAAAGGAGACTTTTATTCTACTGCACATACATCAATGTAAGCAATCAAGGATCACAAAAAATCATGCAAACATGACACCACCAAAAATAACTAATAAAGCTACAATAATTGACCCTAAAGAAATGGAGATCTATGAAGTGTAAGACAAATAATTCAGAACAATCCTCTTAAAGAAGTTTAATGAAATACAAGAACACACAGTCAGAAAACTAAATAAAATTACAAAACAGCATATATAAAAAAAATGAGATGCTCAACAAAGTAACAGAAACCTTAAAAACAAAACACATGAAAATTCTAGAGCTGAAAAATACAATGACTGAACTGAACGGAATAATTCAATACAGAGCTTCAACAGAAGACTTGACCATGCGGGAGAAAGAAACAGTATTCTAGGAAACAGAATATTTGAAATCATTGAAGCAGAGAAACAAATAAACAAAAAAGAATAAAGATGGGTTAAAAAAGCCTATAAGAATTATGGACACAACCAAAAGAAACAATATCTACATTATGGGAATGCCAGAAGGAAAAGAGAATGAGAAAGGGACATAAAGTATATTAAAAGCAATAATAGATGAAAACTTCCCAAACCTTGGGAAAGAGATGGACATCCAGATCCACGAGTCCAAAAGACCTCAAATAGATTGAGGTCAAACAGGGTTATATCAAGACACATTATAATTAAATTGTCAAAAGTCAAAGAAAGAATATTGAAAGTAGCAAGAAAAAAGAGACAAGTTACAATTAAGGGAACCCCCATGAGACAATGCTCAGATTTCTCCACAGAAAATTTTCAAGGTGAGAGAGAATGGGAGGATATATTCAAAATATTGAAAGAAAAAAACTGTCAACCCAAAATTCTATAGATAGCAAAGCTGTTCTTCAGAAATGAAGGCAATGCAAAGAATTTTCCTAACAACCAAAAACTTAGGGAATTCATCCCCAGTAGAACTCCCTTACAAGAGATGCTAAAAGGAGTTCTTTGAGTGGAATTAAAAGTACACTGGAATGGTGTCCATCATGTCTAGAATTCAAACACGTGCTGTGCCTCATTGCAAGAAAGACTAGGAAATGTATGCTCTGGAAGAATAGGTGAACAGACAGCAATCTCTACCACAATGAGCTAATCATACAGGAATACTCATTTTATTGTGTTTTGCTGTATTGTGCTTCACAGATAATTGTGATTTTTACAAATTAAATGTTTGTGGCACCCCTGTGTAGAGCAAGTCTATGACTATCATTTCTTTTTAACAGCATTTGCTCATGTTGTGTCTCTGTGACACATCTGTGTCACAATAATTCAAACTTTTTTATTATTATTATATTTGTTATGGTGAGCTGTGATCAGTGATCTTTCATGTTACTATTGTAATGTTGTATTGTAATATTGGGCCCTACAAAACATTCCCATAAAAGATAGTGAACTTAATCAATAAGTATTGTGTGTGTACTAACTCTGCCATCAACCATTCATCTCCCGTCTCTCTCCCTCTCCTTGGGCCTTCCTATTCCGAGATACAAAAATATTGAAATCAGGCCACTTAATAACTCTACATTCCTCTTAGTGTTAAGAAAGAGTCACAGGTCATTCATTTTAACTCAAAGGCTAGAAATGATTAAGCTTAGCGAGTAAGATGTGTTGGAAGCTGAGATTGGCTGAAAGCTAGTTCTCTTGGGCCAAAAAATTAGCCAAGCTGTGAATGCAAAGGAAAACTTCTTGAAGGAAATTAAAAGTGCTACTCTAGTGAACATACAAATGATAAGAAAGTGAAACAGCCTAATTTCTGATGTGGAGAAAGTTTTAGTGGCCTGGATAGAAGATCAAATAGGCCGCAACATTCCCTTAAGCCAAAGCCTAATCCAAGGCAAAGCTCTAACTCTCTGAAATTTTATGCAGGCTAAGAGAGGTGAGGAAGCTGCAGACGAAAGGTTTGAAGTCAGGAGAGGTTGTGATGAAGTTTAAAGAAAGAAGCCATCTCCATAACATAAAAGTGCAAGGTGAAGCACTGAAATGCTGATGTAGAAGCTACAGCAAGTTATCCAGTAGATCTAGTCAAAATAATCAGTGAATGTGGCTACACCAAACAGCAGATTTTTAATGTAGATAAAACAGCCTTACATTGGAAGAAGACGCCATCTAGGACTTTCATAGCCAGAGAGAACAATTCAATGCCTGGCTTCAAAGCTTCAAAGGACAGGTAGACTCTCTTCTTAGGGGCTAAGGCAGTTGATGGCTTGAAGTGGAAGCCAGTGCTCTTTTGCCATTCTGAAAATCCTAGGACATTTGAGAATTTTGCTAAATTTACCCTGCTTCTTCTCTATAGGTGGGAAAACAAAGCATGGATGACAGCATATCTGTTTACAATATAGCTTAATGAATATTTTAATGCCCACTGCTAGGAAACATTGCTCAGAAAAAAAGAATTCCTTTCAAAATATCTCTGCTTATTGTCAATGTACATAGTCACCAATGAGCTCTGATGGAAATGCACAATGCGATTATTCTTTTCATGCCTTCTAACACACCACTCATTCTGCAAACCATGGATCATGGCTTACTTTCGATTTTCAACTCTTACTATTTAAGAAATACATTTCATAAGACTATAGTTGCCATAGATAGTGATTCCTCTGATGGATCTGGGAAAAGTAAGATGAAAACCTTCTGGAAAGGATTCACCATAGGATGCCATTAAGAACATTCATGATTCATGGGAAAAGTTCAAAATATCAACACTAACAGGCATTTGGAAGAAGTTGATTCCAGCCCTCAAGTATGACTTCGAGTGGTTCAAGACTTCAGTGGAGGACGTAACTGCATACGTGGCGGAAGTAACAGGCAAACTAGAATTAGAAGTGGATCCTGAAGATCTCACTGAATTGCCACAATCTCATGATAAAAATTTAATGAATGAGGGTTTCCTTCTTATGAAAGAGAAAAGAAAGTGGTTTCTTCAGATGGAATCTTCTCCTGATGAAGATGCTGTGAAGGGTGTTTAAATGACAATAAACAATCTGGAATATTACAAAAACTTATTGATAAAGCAGTAACAGTATTTAAGAGGACTGACACCAATTTTCAAAGAAGTTCTACTGCGGGTAAAATGGTATCAAACAGCACCACATGCAACACAGAAATCATTCATGAGTGGAAAAATTAATCAATTGGGTAAACTTCATCAGTGTCTTTTTATGAGAATTTGGCACAGCAACCCCAACTTTCAGCATCACTACCCTGATCAGTCAGCAACCATCAAAATCAAAGCAAGACCCTCCACCAGTGAAAAGATTACTACTTACTGAAGGCTCAGAGGATGGTTATCATTTTTTAGCAGCAAAGCATTTTTAGCTTTTCATTATTTTTTTTATTTTTATTTTTTTGGTGGAAGATTAGCTCTGAAATAACTACTGCCAATCCTCCTCTTTTTGCTGAGGAAGACTGGCCCTGAGCTAATATCCATGCCCATCTTTCTCTGTTTTATATGTGGGACGCCTACCACAGCATGGCTTTTTGTTAAGCAGTGCAATGTCCACACCCGGGATCCGAACCGGTGGACCCCAGGCTGCTGAGAAGTGGAATGTGTGAACTTAACTGCTATGCCACAGGGCCGGCCCATAAAGCATTTTCAAATTAAGGTATGTTACATTGTCCTTTTTTAGACATAATACTATTGCACACTTGATAGACTACAGTATAGTGTAAACATTACTTTTAAGTGCCCTGGGAAACCAAAAAATTTGTGTTACTCCCCTTATTGTATTATTTGCTTTATTGAAATGATCTGGAACTGAACCTGCAATATCTCTGAGGTATGTCTATATTGGTGCCTATGAAATTTCTTGGATGTGAACATTAAATAAGACATTGAATGTGAGAACTTACTGCTGAACCTGAGACTTAGTAAACATCTAATAATACTGATTACTATAAACTACCCTTATGTGTTTCCATTTCTCATTTAGGCCTGTATCAAATAAGAATCTATTCACACATTCAAAATTAGGCAATAGATCTGTCAAATGTGAATTTGAAAGAAACGTTCTGGACACTTTTCTTATTTGAGTATTTTGCTCTTATTTGGGTTTTAAGACTTTTTCATTCACTTGAACGATTGTTCAAATTTCACTGATTTTTCACATTATGGGGAATTTGCATAATAATATATTTTTGAAAATGCTAACAGGTTTAGAATTAAAACACCCAAGTTCTAGTTTCAGCTCAATAATTTATAAATTGTGATTTGAAACAAAGCACGAACATCACTGAGCATTAATTTCATCATCTATGAGATGGGACTTAAGATCCCCTTCCTAATGTACCTCTCAGTTCTTCCCTGAGGAACACGTAGAGGGATAGATGTGACAGTGCAGAGAAACCTGCAACATAACACTCATCCTAAGAGTTAAAGTAAAATCCTGTGCGTGTCTCAATTTTTTACGTGGATCTTTTCAACTTGATGTCACAGAAAGACTTTAAACACCCCAGATGATTTCACCACCCCTCCCACTCACTGAGATGCTGGGAGTCTCTGTCTCAGAATTTAAGTCTTCTCACACTCACTGAGATTCTACTGTCTGTAGTGGATATTTATGTGACAAATTATGCATGTAAACCAACTACTTCATCTGGTGCTCAGAGGAATATACAGAGAAATTCCTAATCTTTGAGAGAAAAATCAACTGTCTCCCATGCTTTGGGAAAAATACCATATCTGTACCCAGCATGGACATTTGCTGACACAGGCAATTTTCAGGAGTAATGTGACATTATAGGACCAATTTTAGAATCTATCCACATACAGGATGTAATTCTATTATGTTTCCTTTGAAAATCTACCATTATATCAGTCTCTTACACTGCCATTTTTGTTTTTCATATACATCACATTGCCACACATTGCCAGGGACTTAACAGGTTAAAAAAAAAAAAAGAAAAGTATTTTTTTTAACATAAGAAAATGAATGAGTGAAGCAATAACCATATTCTCTGGTCAGATTCAGAGAGTACTTTCTGCACAGCCCTGCCTCTTTGGAGGCTGCAACCAGGAACAACCTACCTGATTGTTCTGGCAAAGATGAAAAGTGGATTGAATACCATGTAATTGATGTTAGGCAAGGATTTTATAAAATATAAGACACGAACTCACTGTGTGTGTGCATGTATGTGTGTCTGTGGAAGGAGGCAGTGTAAATAGGAGTGGGGAATATGATTCAATAAAGTTTGGGGTCCAGAAATGAAAGGGATATAGAACTCAAGACCCCTATGCTTCTAGTTATCATGAGTCCTGAACCACGGTGCATCCTGATCATGCTCATTCCAAATCTGATCCTGAGCAACAACAGCAGCTCCCTCAGAGAAAGTTTACATCACACAAATTCAGGCTGTAATCAAAGAACTTTTTTTCTGGGCCTTAACTAGGAGGACCGCTTTCTGTTAAGCCCAGAAATTTGAAGATTTCATTCTGACTTAGAAGCAGCTCTGTACAGGCACAGGCCAAACTGACACTCACCTGCTTCACTCTCAGCTGCGACAGTTTTAGTGGAATCATAATTAGCCTCATAACATGTGAATGCCATTCACATAACACAAAAGAAAAAACCTACCAAGGATAAATAGACTGTGTATATAAAATATCTTGAATTGATTCCTTACCTTTTGAAAAAATTTTAAAAGGTGGACACGTAGTGCTTATTGCTGATTAAAAAGTGCTTAATTTGCTTAAACTATCAGCTAGGTTGCCTCTTTTAAAATGTTATCAGTCTTAATTATTACAAACTGTATTTAATCTATTTTTCTTAACTTTTTCTAGTTAACTGAAGACAGCAATTAATTTTAAAGAAAATTTGTCTTCTCTGTAAATGAAAGATATTTCATTTGAATGTTGAGGCTCATGAAATGAAAGACTAGTGAGCAGATGTAAGCCACTCTTTGGGACACTTCATGTTGTGATAAAATATATAATAGAGTGGGCACAGCTCTGCAAGGTATACAAAGAATTCTAAATAGCACAGATACTATTTATTTCTTTACTGGTATCCACATATTTATTTCAATAAGGAAGACTACCTTTTCAAGAGGAAGAGCAAGTAAGAGAAAACCAAAAAATAATATGGGGCTGGCCCAGTGGCATAGGAAGTTCACATGCTCTGCATCAGTGGCCTGGGATTTGCAGTTTCAGATCCCAGGTGCAGACCTACACACTGCTTATCAAGCCATGCTGTGGAGCCTACAATAAAAATAGAGGAAGATTGGCATAGATGTTGTCTCAGTGACAATCTTCTTCAAGTGAAAGAGGAATATTGGCAATGGATGTTAGCTCAGGGTCAATTATCCTCACCAAAAATAAATAAGTAAATAATAAATAAATAAAGGAATACTCCAACCAATATCAACTATTTTCTATAAGCAGAACTTGTAAAGTTAAAATGAAGCATGTTGACGTTTCAGTCAGGAGATAGAATAAGTGTGATCAATTAAAACCATAATACAAAGATTAAGGGGTGTCAAACAACTAAAAGACAAACAAAGAAGCCAAGAAACCAGTTATACTATATTTGAAAATAGCTAAATATTGAGTGGAGACCAGGAAAAGCATTAATAGTTAATACTATTAAAGGCATCTTAGACAATATTTAATTGTTACTTGATACATCAAATTGAGATTTTTTAGAGTAACTTGTTTTGGCCTTATTTTCCAAAAAGGTAATAATAAAACATCCTTTCCAGAAAAGATATTCTCACAATTTAGTTTATTCACCAAATGTTTCCTTTAGTTGCCATTGCTTTACCAGCTGTAATTTGAGGGTTTTGTCCCTCAAAAATCCATATGAGAGTAGCATATGGAAGTCAACAAAAACAGGAGTGATTTAATTGTTCCAAGCTCCTCCAGCCCTATTGTTTAACTTTTTTAATATCAAATAAATTATGCTTTCATTATCTGGAGAAATTCCGTGATTTACATAATATTTCTAGGATCTTCCAGAAAGGAGAGTCATAGGCAAAGACTTTCATTATTGTTGATTTTCCCTTCTAAATTCCTTCTTTTAACTTGAGTTCCAATTACCCCTCACTATTTTATCTGCTGTAGCTGCTGCCTTCTCTCTACCTGGCTCCCCAAATGTGGCTACAAGTTTTCTACATTCATTCACCAGAACACTATGATGTACAGATGTTGTGTATCATAGTTTTTTCAAAGTTTAAAGATCATGGGATATATTTACAATACTCTATAGAACAAGATAGAAATTCAGATTGAAATGTGGTTTCTAACCTTAAAGACTACTCCCCACACAGAGACCTCTTATTTATTATTTAGGTGTCTGTTGAGTCCTACTGAATGACATGTTTCTGAGCTCCTTTCTCTCCCATGCCCTGTTCTCTGAATAACGAACATTTGTAAACATTCCAAATTAAGCTTTTTAATTTTGCAGAAAAGTTAACCTCTTTATTTGATCCAATAATCTGCCAAATATACTAGCCCAAAGGCCTCCACTTTGCCAACAAAAAGAACTCTTAAACTGTTTTCCTAAACAAAAAACAAAAAAAAGTAATGCCCACCCTGGGAGAAATTCATGTATCATTCTGGAACAAAGCAAAATCAACTTTCAAATTAGCAATGTTTTCTAACATTCTGTGATTACTGAAACAAAAGTAATAGAATAAAGCAGACACAAAGTATACTACGAAGAGTAGTTTACTTGAAAACGAAAGGATATGATTTTTTATTTTTTGTTTCTGAAGCTGTGTGACTTTAAATAATTAACCACTCCGAGTTTCACTTTCCTATCCATACAATAATATATATTGACAACCATTTATGTGCTGATTTGACTGTACAAAGATAAAAAAGACAACTCTTTTCTAAAAGAAGAATGATACATAATGTCTAGGGTAACAAAATGGATTATATTTGATAGTGTTTACAGAATCTTCAATCCCTGGCATTTAAAGAAGACATATTCTTGCCAGTTGGGGAATAGAAAGAAAGAATTAGAAACAGAGTATCTGATTCATGCTTCTTTTGTTTTCTTTTAAAGATTGGCACCTGAGCTAACAACTGTTGCCAATCTTCTTTTTTTCTGCTTTTTCTCCCCAAATCCCCCTAGTACATAGCTGTATATTTTAGTTGTGGGTCCTTCTAGTTGTGGTATGTGGGGTTCCACCTCAACATGGCCTAATGAGCAGTGCCATGTCCCTGCCCAGGATCCGAACCGGCAAAGCTCTGGGACACAGAAGCAGAGCGCATAAACTTAACCACTCAGCCACAGGGCCGGCCCCTGATCCATGCTTCTAATAGAAAGCAGCAGATAAGCACACCCCCAATGACACAGATAAGCACACTCTCAATGATACAGTGTCGCTCTAGTGTGACGTAATTTGATAAATTGAATACCTTTCATCTTTTTCTACAGAAAAATGAAGTTCAAAGTCACAATAAAAAAAAAAAAAAAAAAAAAAAGGAGGGGCTGGCCCCGTGGCTGAGTGGTTAAGTTCGCGCGCTCCGCTGCAGGCGGCCCAGTGTTTCGTTGGTTCGAATCCTGGGCACGGACATGGCACTGCTCATCAAACCACGCTGAGGCAGCGTCCCACATGCCACAACTAGAAGGACCCACAGCGAAGAATATACAACTATGTACTGGGGGGCTTTGGGGAGAAAAAGGAAAAATAAAATCTTTAAAAAAAAAAAAAGAGACAATTTATTCTTACTTAATGTCATTACTAAACAGGAAGAAAGGTGGAGAGGATATTATGGAAATGGTGAGGAGAAAAAAAAGATCTACTTTATAAACTGTGAGAGAAGACTCAAATTTGCTTTAACATCTTAAAGGAATGGTAGGATAAAAATGCATCCGCTAAAAATATTTTAATCAAACACACAGAATCTCTCTGTCCTGTAACTACGTGCAAAGACAGATACTGAATCTGATCAAAACTTTATCCTGAGTCTTTCTCAGAGCAAGTTTAACATCTTTATTTCTCAGGCTATAAATTAAGGGATTCATCAAGGGAACCGTATTGGTATAAAAGACAGAAGATATTTTTCCTTCATTCATAGATGCAGCAGAAGATGGCTTGAGATACATAAATGCACCTGATCCAAAGAAGAGAGAAATGGCAATTATGTGGGAACTGCAGGTACCTAATGCTTTGGACCTGCCTTCTGTGGAACTGATGTGGAGGATGCTGGAGAGGATGAAACCATAAGAGACAAAAATGGTGACACTGGGCACAATGACATTGATGCCCCCCACAATGAAAACTTCCAGCTCATTGACGTAGGTGCTCGTGCAGGAGAGCTGGAGCAGAGGGAAGATGTCACACAAATAATGGTTGATGGTATTTGCATCACAGAACGTCAGTCTCAGCATATATCCAGTGTGGGCCATGGCACCAGAAAATGCCATCAAGTATGAACCAAGCATAAGGCTGGAACACACTTTATGGGACATGACAACGCTATACAAAAGTGGTTTACGGATGGCCACATAGCGATCATAGGCCATTGATGTCAGCACATAGCATTCAGAAATACCAAAAAAGCACAAAAAGTAAAGCTGTGTCATGCACCCCATGTAGGAGATAATATTCTCCTTAGATATGAAGTTAACTAGCATTTTGGGTGTAAAAACAGACGAATAAAAGAAATCTATGAAGGACAAATTAAAAAGGAAAAAGTACATTGGGGTGTGTAGGTTTGAATTCAGCCCAATTAAAATCATCATACCCAAGTTTCCCAATGCAGTGAATATATACATTACTAGAAACAGGAAGAACAGCGGAAGTTGAAGATATGGTTGATCTGTTAATCCCAATAGAGTGAATTCTGTCATGAAGGAACGATTTCCAGAAGCCATTCTTCTCTAAAGGAAGCTGTGGGCACAAGAGGAAAAAGTCACATAGAGAACAAATCAATGCCTCCTACAATATCTCCTATCACAAGAGTGGAGTATGCACTAGGAGGGTCTGAGAATAGTTCAACATTGAGCCACAGAATTTGCTTTACCATTGTCATGAGAATGAGTTAGAAAGACTTTCCCTTATCAGAATATTTACAAACTAAATAAATCAAAGTACACCAAAACTTGGCCTAGAGCATGCAGGCTTCTGCTTCCATACAATAATGACTGTTGGGAAAACCAAAGGAAAAGGGAGAAGTTTCTACTTGGTCATAATCATCCTTCTCTTGTCTCAACATTTCTTCATTCACTTGAATCCTCTCCTCCAGTTAAATTGGAGGCAACAACCCTAGATACCTGGTGCTGCCCTCTAACACAGGTTAAACTTGATGGGGTAAAAGTGAAAGCAATCTTTCTAATCCAAAACTACAGGACCAGAGTCTAAGAGAGGTTAAGTTACTTCCCCATTCAACAGAGTAAAAATCATAAATCTAGTAGGATGAGTGTTCCATCCATGGAGAGGGAACTTACTGACTGATATAATGCATCCCTTGAGACTCCCTATCTTTCTGGATCACCCCTGCGCCCCCTGGAGAAATACTTTTACCAATTTCACTTGAGTCTCAGGACTGCAAAAACGGGAAAGAAAGTAGCATGTTTAGATCCTTGATCTTCCGTCTCAAAAAGAATCACCTTAACATAAATGGAATTCAAAAATTCACCCTTCTTAGGCCATAAAAACTTGGTGCTTCCTTTTCATTGTTTTACTCCTGTGGTCCTGGAAGGCTAGCTTCAGGCTCTTGGGTTTGGTTCCCTTGATTCTAAAAGGATGCAGCCCACACTTTATTTCTGACTTACCCTGGAAATCTTTCAGAACTACAGATTACAATTTATGATTATGACTTTCAGTCCTCTCAAGCAGCAGACAACAATAAAAAATCTTTATCATTATCATTTTTGCTTCTTGGAAAGACACAAGATTGAATGTGGGTGTAATGATATAATACACTCAGTCATAAATGGAGCAAAAACTTGCTCAGTCTCTTCCCCCAGGAACAGTTTCTAGGTGTAATAGGGCACTAGGGGACTGTGATTACATACAGGATTATAACCTGTCTTTAGTTCCTTAGGGACCCAAAATTTTACCTACCTTTCCCCTTCACTGTAGGGATTATACATACCCCAAGGAAGAGCTAAAACTAAACTCAAATTTCCTCTTCAGCAATATGGCACAAGAGGAAGCCCTAGACTCTCCTACTCTCATAAACACACTGATTCAAAAATGATTCATGTACAGATTCCCTTTGTAATAAATCCAGATATTAGTTAAGGGGATTTTGTATTCAGTTCAAGCATGAACCCATCATTTTGAAATTGTTAGACAAACTGAAGACATCCTGTGGTCTTAATACATATCCTTGCACAGCACCTTCTGATTGGAACAAAGCCATTCATTTCCTAGCTTCTCCCTGGGAAAGAAAAGAGTTGCACCATATGTCTAATGACCCAACATTTTGAGGGGATGTCCAGAAGACTGGCTACAGGATAGCCTATCTCAGAAAGCTGAAGGACACAAGATACATCATATTTTATCTGCCTAGCGTGAGGCAGAACCAAGATGGTGGTTGGACTGGAAGTCATCATAGTCCCACCCCCTGACTCTGCACAGAGCTGGCAGTTGAAAACTCCTTTCTTCCAGCTTCTCCCTAGTGAAAGAGAAAGGTACACCAGGCACAAACGACCCAACTTACATCGGGGCTGCCTGAGGAACTGGTTTTAGTCTTGCTTATTTTAGAGCACTGATGGGACCTGGTACACTCTGGATGCCTCGGGGAGCCACTAACAACAAAGAAAGCCGTTTGGACTAACACAAAGTTGAGAGGCCTCCAGAGTCTCTAGCCAGGATTGCTGTTGGGGGTCTGATCCAGCACAAGGTCATTCCATGAATATTAGGACATTTGGCTGTCTTGTCTAATGTGCAGACACCAATGCAAAGTTCATGACAAAAAAGACACTCCAAAATATTTTCTAAAAAGAGAGATCTCCACAAAGTGACCATAATGCAATGGAAATAAGTGATTTACTTGAGAGAGAACTCAAATCAACTATTATATTGATGCTCGTTGCACTCAGAGAACAATACAACAACCAAGTGAAAATGTCAACAAGAGACAGAAAACTTAAAAATAGTAAATAGGGACCATGGCGCTGAAGAATACAAAAACTGAACTCAAAAATTTAGTAGAGGGGCTCAACAGAAAACAGTACCTAACACAAGAAAGGATCATTGAATTTGAAAAAAGTTCACTGAAAATTGTTCAATCAGAGAGGCAAAACAAAGAAAAGAAAGAAAAATGATGAGTAAAACTTAAGGGCCTTATTGGACACTATCAAGTGGATCAATATCTAGATTATAGAAACTCCAGTTGTAAAAGAGAATGAGAAAAGAACAGAAATATTCAAAGAAAACAAAGGCTGAAAAACTTCCAAATCACGGCAACTTCCTATTACTGTGACCTATTTATAGAAAGACAAATCCAAAAATAATTGTATTATGAATATATACATGCAAAGACTACTTTGTAGTCAACTACTTATTCACTCTCCACTTTACTTATATGAGACAGCCCAACTTCCATCTTCAGACTCAGGTCTATCCAGATTTGCAGGAACAATGCTTATCCAGGAAGGTGAAATAAGATACTCTAACCCAATATTATGGAACTCAACACAATGTTACTTATTGCTGCATCTTCTCTAAACTGGAATTACAATTTTGATACCTGGTTTTGATTCAATCATTATGTTTTATAATACCTCTGATCATTGAAGCACAGTTTTTCTCTATTCCTAAATATTTCCATATTTCTTTTTTTCCGTTAAGGTAACATTAGTTTAAAACATTATGTAAATTTCAGGTGAATGTCATTATATTTTGATTTCTGTGTAGACTACATGATATTCCCCACCCAAAGACTAATTGCCATCCATCAACTTATATATATGACCTCTTTCTCCTTCACCCTCCTCCCTGCCCTCTTTGCCTCTGGTCTATGTGTTTATGTGTTTGCTTATTGTCATTGTTGTTGTAGTTTTTATCTCCAACTTATTAGTGAAATCATATACTGTTTGATTTCTCTATGTGATTTATTTTGCTTAGCGTAATATCAAGATCCATCCATGTTGTTGCAAATGGCAAGATTTCGTCTTTTTTATGGTTGACTAGTATTCTGTCACATATGTGTACCACATCTTTATCCATTCATACATCAATGGGCACTTAGTTTGTTTCTAAGTCTTGCTATTGTGAATAATGCTGTAATGAACATAGAGATGCATATATCTTTACACATTCATATTTTCATGTTCTTTGGATATATACCGAGAAGTGGAATAGCTGGATCATATGATAGTTGTATTGTTAATTTTTTGAGGAATCTTCATATTTTTTTCTATAGTGGCTGCACCAGTTAAAATTCCTACCAGCAGTGTGTGATGGTTCCCTTTTCTCAACATCCTCTCCAATGCTTGTTATTTCTTGTCTTCTCAATTATAGCCATTCTGATGTATGTGGTGATATCTCATTGTAGTTTTGATTTTCAATTCCCTAATAATTAGTGACGAACATCTTTTCATGTGTCTGTTAGCCATTTGTATATCATCTTTGGTGAAAAGTCTGTTCAAATTGTTTTCTTTGTTGCTGTTGAGATGTATGAGTTCTTTCTATATTTTGGATATTAACCCCATGTTGGATATATGATTTGAAAATATTGTCTCCCACTTGTCAGGTTGCCTTTTTTGCTGTTGTTGATGGTTTCCTTTGCTGTAAAGAAGCCTTTTAGTTTGACCTAGTCCAATTGTTTACTTTTCCTATCCTGGATATTCAAAAGGGTATTGCCAAGACAAATGTCGAAGAGCGCACTGCCTATGTTTTCTTCTGGAAGTTTTATTATTTAGGTCTTACATTCAATCCTCTACTCCCTTTTGATTTATTTTTTATGGCATAAAATAATGGTCTATTTTCACTCTTTCTTATGTGACTGTCCAGTCTTCCCAAGACCATTTACTGAAGAGATGCTCCTTTCTCCATTGTATGTTGTTGGATCCCTTGCCAAAAATTAGCTGTCCATAGTTGAGTCGGTTTATTTCTGGGTTCTTGATTCTGTTCCATTGATCTGTGTCTGTTTTTGTGCTAGTACCATGCTATTTTGATTACTATAGCTTTGTAGTCTATTTTGAAAACTGAGAGTGTGATACATCCAGCTTTGTTCTTTTCTCTCACAATCGCTTCTGCTATCCAAGTTCTTTTGTAGTTTCATATCAATTTTAGGATTCTTTGCTATATCTGTGAGAAATGTCATTGGGACTGTGATAGGGATTGCACTGAACCTGTAGATTGCTTTAGGAAGTAAGGACATTTTAACTATGTTAATTCTTCCAATCCATGAGCATGGAATATCTTTCCATCCCTTTGTATCTTCTTGAATTTCTTTCAATAATGTTTTATAGTTTTCAGTATATATGTCTTTCATCTCCTTGGTTAAATTTATTCCTACATATTGTATTCCTTTTGTTTTGATAAAAAATGAGATTGTTTTCTTAATTTCTGTTTCTGGTATTTTTTGTTACTGTATAGAAACACAACAGATTTTTCTATGTTGCTTTTGCATCCTGCTACGTTACTGTATTCATTTACTTTTTCTAATAATGTTTTATATATTCTTTAGGGTTCTATATATAATATCATGTCAAGTGCCAATAGTGACAATTTTGTTTCCAATTTTGATTACTTTTATTTCTTTTCTTGCCTGATTGCTCTGACAAGGACTCCCAATACTATGTAAAGTCAGAGTGAACAAAGTGAGGATTCTTGTCTTTATCCTGTTCTTAAAGGTATAGCTTTCAGTTTTTCACCAATGATTATGATGTTAGCTGTGGGTTAGTCATATATGGCCTATACCTATGGAATAAATCACACTTGATCATGTTGTATGATCTTCTTGACGTGTTGTTGTATTCTATTTGATACTATTTTGTTTAGGATATTTACAGCTATGTTCATCTGTGATATTGGCCTGTAATGTGTGGGTGTGTGTGTTATCCTTTTCTTATTTTGGTATCTCGGTAATGTTGCTCTCATAGGATGAGTTAGGAAGTATCACTTCCTCTTGAATTTTTTGGAAGAGTTTGAGAAGGATAGCTAGTAAACATTCTTTGAATGTTTGGTAGAATTCACAGGTGAATCCATTTGGTCCAGGATTTTTTGGGGGGGTAGGTTTTTGATTGCAGTTTTGATCTCATTACTAGTGATTGATCTATTCAGATTCTCTATTCTTTTCTTGACTCAATTTTGGAAGGTTGTATGATTCTAAGAATTTATCCATTTCTTCTGGATTATCCAATTTGTTGGTGTATAGTTTTTTGTGATATTCTCTTATATCCCCTTTGTATTTCTGTGGTGTCCATTGTAATGTCTCCTCTATCATTTGTCATTTTATTTGAGTCTTCTCTCTGTTTTTCATGTTAATCTAGCTAAAGGTTTGTCAATTTTGTTTATCTTTTCAAAGAACCAGCTCTTAGTTTCGTTCATTTTCTTCTATTGTCTTTAGTCTCTATTTCATTTACTTTTCACTCTGGTTTTTGTAATTTCCTTCTTACTACTGATTTGGGCCTTTGTTTGTTCTTTTTCCAGTTCCTTTTGGTGTACAGTTAGATTGTTTAGTTGAGATTTTTCTTGTTTTTATGAGGTAGGCCTGTAAAGCTATATACTTCCCTTTTAGTACCACTTTTGCTGTATCCCATAAATATTGGTATGTGGTATTTTCATTTTTATTTGTCTCTGGGTTTTGTTTTTCTCCTTTGATTTCTTCATTGACCTAATAGGTGTTCAGTAGCAGTATGTTTAATCTCCATCTTTGTGTGTTTTCATCTTGTAATTGATTTCTAGTTTCATACTATTGTGGTCAGAAAAGATACTTAATATAATTTATCAATCTTCTTAAGTTTATGGAGGCATTTTTGTGGCCTAGTATGTAATCTATCCCTGTCAATATTCCATGTGCATATGAAACAAATATGATCTATGCAGTTTTTGAATGAAATGTTCTGTGTGTACCTATTGAGTCCATCTGATCTAATGCGTCATTTAAGGCCAATGTTTCCTAACTGATCTTCCATTTTGATGATCTATCCGTTGGTCCAAGTAGAGTGTTAAAGTCACCTACAATTATTATGTTGCTGTCAATTTTTCCTTTTGTGTCTGTTAATAATTGCTTTATTACTACTCTATTTTAATTATTGCCTTTATCATTATATAATACCCTTCTTTGTCTCTTGTTATAGCTTTTGTTTTAAAGTTGATGTTTTTCTGATGTAAGTATCACTACCCCAGCTTTCTTTGTATTGCCATTTGCATAGAATATCTTATTCTATCCTTTCACTTTCAGTTTGTGTGTGTCATTTTGTCTTGTGTGTCTCTTGTTTGCAGCATATATATGGGTCTTGGGTTTCTTTGGTTTTTTAATTCATTGGGCAACCCTGTGTCTTTTGATGGAGCATTTAGTACTTTCGTATTTAAAGTATCTATCAATAAATACATACTTATTGCCATTTTGTTACTTTTTTCGGGGATGTCTTTATAATTCCTCTCTGTTTCTTTCTTCTCTTGCACTGATCCCTTATGGTTTGATGGCTTTTATTAATGTAATGTTTGGATTTCTTTCTCTTTATTTCTTTCTATTTATTATAGGTTTTTTTCTTTGTGGTTACCATAAGGTTCAAATATAATAGCTCATATAAATAGCAATCTCCATTTAGTTGATGGTCTCTTAAATTTGACTTCTTACTAACAGCTCTAGGCTTGTATTCTGCTGACCAGGTTTTATGTTTTTGATATATTTTACCTATTTCATTTTTGTGTATCCCTTTATCTTTTATCAAATATATGGATAATTTTAGTACTTTTGTCTTTTGAACTTCTTACTAGCTTTATTGGTGGTTGATCTACCTTTCCTGTATATTTGCCTTTGCCCCTGATATTTTTTCTTTGATAATTTTCATATTTCTATTTGTTGACTTTTCTTTTCCACTTAAATAAATCCCTTTAACATTTCTTCTAAGACTGGTTTAGTGGTGATGATCTGCTTTAGTTTTTGCTATTTTGAAAACCTCTTTATTTCACCATCCATTCTGAATGATAATCTTGCCAAGTAGTATATTCTTGGCTGTAGGTTTTTTTCTTTTCAGCACTTTGAATATATTATGCCACTCCCTTCCAGTCTTTAAGCTTTCTGCTGAAAAATCACCTGATAGGCTTGTGGGTTTTCCTTTGTGGATAACTCATATCCTTTCTCTTGCAGCTTTTAGGATTATCTCTTTATCTTTAATTCTGGATATTTTATTATAGTATGTTTTGATGTGAGCCTCTTTGGGTTCATCTTGTTTGGTTCTGTCTATGCTTCCTGTGTCCAGATGTCTGTTTCCTTCCTTAGGTTAGGGAACTTTTCAGCTATTATTTCCTTAAGTAGGTTTTCTGTGCCTTTTCCTTCCTCTTCTCTTTCTGGGACACCTATTATACAGATGTTAGTACTCTTGATTTTGTCCTAGCTGTCCCTTAAGCTTTCCGCATTCTTTTAAATTCTTTTCTTTTTATTCTGTTCCACTTGAGTGATTTCCTCTAGTCTTTCATTCAGCTCACTGATCCATTCTTGTATATGACCTACTCTGCTATTGATACACTCTAGTGAATTTTTCATTTCTATTATTGTATTCTTCAGTACTGATTGTTTTATATATATATATATATATATTTTCCAATTCTTTGTTTAAGTTCACACTGTGTTCATCTATTATTCTCCCAAGGTCATTGAGCATCTTTATGTGCATTGGTTTGCACTCTTCATCAGGTAGAATATTTATCTCTTTTTCACTTAGATTTTTTTTTTTAGGATTTGTCCTCTTCCCTTATTTGGAACATATTCCTTTGTCTGCTCATTTTTCATACTTCTCTGTGCTTATAGCTATGTATTAGGTAGATCAGCTACATCTCTCAAACTTGGAAATGTGGCCTATGCAAGAGAGGCCTTGTGAGGCCCTGCAATGTGATTCACTCTTGTCATCTCTTCCAAATTCTAAAGGGGTGTCCCTCATGTAGGCTGTGTGTGCCCTTCTGTTTTGGTAGGGCTATTTTTGCTGCAAGCACATGGGTAGAGTCAACTTGCCCCCAGGCAGGCTGGTTGCAAGGCTCGACAATGTGTAGCTTCTAATGTCATTCTTTCAGTTGGGGCAAAACCCCAACACAGTTTGCTGCAAGATCTGATAGCACAGACCTACTGCTATTTTGCTATTAAATGACGCAGGCCTCCAGTGGAGCTGGTTGCTAGGTTCTAGATCTCACAATTGCTACAGAACTCTGTTGCAGCCCCTGTGGCACATAATTGCTGTTGGCTCTCTCAGAACTGAAGATGGGTTGGGCCAGTCCCAGGCATGCAACACACATCATTTTAGGCATAGGAAAGTGAGGCAGATCCCTTGTGTGGCTGTTTGAGATAGTCAGAAGCACAAGTGTGCTGTGGCCAAAATGTTCTAACATTGTGGACCCACCCACCCTGCCAATGCAGGCCTGCCCTGAATGCACACCCCACCAAGGTGGACCCACATGCACTGCTGAAGAGATCTCACACACGCCTCCTACATGGGCCTCTATTTCCCTATGTGCTTACTGGTGGATGGGGCCAGTACCTTGGGTGGTCTGCCTGCCCTGGCCATGCTTTACTGAATCAGTGATGTAGTGGAGTAGTCAACTTCCTGCACTAACAAGCTAGGGGAAAGACTCCAATGGCATCTGCCAGTGTCTGTGTCAGCACCACTGAACTAGGTCACAATAGTGGCCACCACCAAAGTCTCAGTCCCTGGGGGGATGGGTCCAGCTACCTCCTGTTTCTCTGAGATCCACTCAGAGCTTAGTAGGTTAGCAATGGACGATACACATTTCCTTCTGGTGTTTTTAGGTTGGTGACTGGAATGAGTGTATCTCTGTGTGGGCCTTTTAAGAGCAGATTTTTCTTTCTCTAAACTACAGCAGTTTTTCTGGGAGTATTTGCTGTTGGTTTTCAAATCTAGCAAAGCCACATATAATGGGATCTCCTCTAGGTTGTACTGAATCTAAAGGCTGGGATGCTTATTGCGGTATAGATCCCTTGCTCAGATTCCTCTGCTCCTCTGGGAAAAACTTTGTACCTTTGAGATTACTCCCAGTCATGAAGCGCAGTGGCTAGGCTATTTTTTTTTTCCTCAGCAGGGGTATATTTATACCTCTTCCAATCTTATCAGTGTTGCCCCTTGTTGTGGGGGTTCTTTTCATCCAGTTGCCTTGACCTCTTTCAGAGGAAATCGTTCTGCAGGTAGTTGCATATTTCTTGTGTTCATTGGAGGAGGTGAGTTCAGAGTCTTCCTCTGCCACCATCTTCCCAGAATGGACAGCACATTTTAAAGGGGAGATTGCCAAGATGGTGAAGTTTGGGACCACATAAATGACCAGAATGTCGAGGGCTCGAGCAATATTACATCAAATGATACACAAGAAATATTTGGTGAAAGAAGATATTTTAGTTTAGTGGTGTGGAATACCAGAAGTTCCCCACACCTCTTCCACTTCACTGTCAAGATGGATCTAACATGACCTTGGAAATGACCTCTAGGTTCAGGACTATTACCAGAGTGGTCACCTGTAAGTATCCAAAATGTTTAGATGCTTGACACCATGAAAGACAGAGTCTCATAGCACAATGGGCCTGTATTCCTTAGCAATTACCACTTTTACAATTTTACTTTTGATGAATTTTTTCATATTTACTTCCACTTCCACTGAACCAACACTATCCAATAGGATTTTTGGAAATGGTGGTAATGCTCTATTTCTGCCTTCTCCAATACAGTAGCCATTAGCTACATGTGGCTATTGTTTACTTGAAATATGTCAGTGTAACAGAGATGGTGAATGGCCACACAGGGACAGTGGCTACAACACTGAGGAGAAGACAGTAATCCTTCTCTATTTAATTTGCTCACCATTATAACCCAAGTACCCAGCACAAAGCTTTATTCATAACAGGAAGAGAAGGAATTTTGAATGAGAAAGTGAATGAATGAATGATTTTACCCCATCTTGGGCCATAGCAGAAATTTAGTTTTTTCTAAGTAGAGTGACCACAAACCTCAGTTTGCCAGACACAAACTTTTTTTATACTTGCTGTTGTTTTAATCATTTATAATGTCTTCATGAACCTTTCTGTGCTTCAATTATCTCATCTGTACAATGAAGACACTTCTAGTATATATGACTATATAAGTATAAAGCAGGAGAGTGCTTAAATAACTATTTGACACAAAGTAAGTCTTGATGACTATTAACTGTGTATGCATTAAGTTCAACTGTAGACATTATTTAAAAACATAGAGTTTACATTTCTGAGTTTTTATGAAAACATAATATAATATATTGCATGTCTATTGAATGAGTAAATGACTGAATGCTTTAAAACATATTTAACATTTCAAATGTAATCATTTTATTAACAAGCTAATCTGCAACTTAATATCTTGGTAAGCTTGGGCGAGTTACTTAACCTTTAGTGTCTCAGATGTTTCTTGAGGAACCTCAAAGACAAGTGTCCCTTGTTTTTTAAATTAAATATGTTAATATTAAGCTGAATCATGCAAAATTGCTACCCGATTCAACCTAATATTATCTTCCACGTTAGCATGTTGTGAGAATTAAATAAGTTAGTAAATATAACATGATTAAAATTACATGTGGCACATGGTATGTGTTCAATAAATCCTGGCTATTATCATTATATACGATGATTTATACACGTAAAAACAAAGCATTTTGAAAACTATAAAGAACAACTACTACTAATAATTAAATATAAGCAACTATTTCCTCAAACCATAAATAAACAGAAACAATTGCAATTGTGGCTTCAAATATTCCAGAAACTATACTCAGATAAGAAGTTGTTGTCACAAAGACTTTCTAGAACAATGTCTGCCAGGCTTGAATTTCAAGTCGTTGACCTAATGAGTGTCTCCTCTGTCAACACTGAGAGAGAATATTGCACACAAGGGAATGACGAGAGTATCAACAAAGAACAAAAAAGCAAATTGTAATTGCTTGTAAGCCCCCATAGCTCATCCCTGGTGAAAGGAAATCTTGAGGGAGCTTCCATCTATATTGTTTTCATGATACCTCTTGTATATTGAAATCCTAGATAAAAACATGTCACTTTGGCAAGTGCCTCTGGTAGCATTATGAGGAGGCTGCAATAGGAAATCATGGATTTTGATTCATAATATCTATGTGAACGACTCAGGAATTGGGATCTGCATTTGATCCCCTAAGTAAGAGAGAGTCCAGGATTTTCTATTTTGAACAGCCTCTACCGTCATCATCAAGAGCTATTTCCCTTAGAGAGTACTTGGTGTAAAGTGTATATACAACCCAGGCTAAGGTTTTCAAGTGAAGGGTGAGTATCTAAATTCCATCTATTTTAGAATTTTTAAATCTCAGAATATTAAAGAAGTCTAGCTTCCTCACAATATTACATTGATTTCCTAAATCTATCTGAAAATGATCACTCATATTTTGCTGTAACACATTTGAACTCAGAAAATTATCTTTTTCACAAGTCAACGCACACTATTTTCAGACACATTTAATGGTTAGAGAGATTTTTGATGCTGAAACAGGTATCTCATTGGCCATAACTCTATCCTTTGAGGTAACATACAATAAATCTAATTCCAGTTTGTGTTATTAGTCACATAACTACTCAAAGTATATTATTTTGATTTAAATCTTGTTTTCTTGGATAATTATAATTTGAAAATCGCCATCCTAAAACGCAGCCCCTAGAACTAAGCACAATTCACCAGAAACAGTTTTTCTTGTACAATTATCACTCCCCTAATTATGGATTTTAAGTTCTTTTTGATGAATTGATTGGCATTTTTACGTGATTTTCTCTTGTTCCAGATCCTTTGAAGGTGAAGCGCTCTTAAGCCCATGCTTCTCAGTCTTGAACATTTTGTAGACCTGGCTGATTACTACTTATCATTCCAGATTCAGTTCTTTTTGGAAGCCTTCATTGACCCCTATTCTAGTTTAGCATCCTAGTCACCATGTTCCTGGAGGACCTGGACAACATATGTTTATCACATTGTCTAGTCTACCTCCCCACTCTTTCTAGATTGTAACACACTGAAAAGCAGGGCCTTGTCTTATTCATCTCTCTATGCTGAGTGCTCCCAACAAACTTTATGCTTACAACTGTTACATTCTCCTATTTAATATCAGTGCAGATTCAGAGCCTACTAAAATCTTCTTGAATCCTCGTCATGAGACAAATGTTCATTACTCTTTTCTAAGTTAAGATTATGTATGAATTTCATAATAGTTTCTTTTATGGCATCATCCAGTTTATTGATAGAATGTTTCTCAAGATAAGACTAAGTATACTGTTTCTTTTCTTTTCTTTTTAAAGATTGCCACTGAGCTAACATTTTTGCCAATCTTTTTTTTTTTTTTTAAAGATTGGCCCTGAGCTGACATCTGTTGCCAAACTTGTTTACTTTCCCTTCTTCTCCCCAAAGCCCCAAGTATATAGATGTGTATTCTGTTTGTAGGTCCTTCTAGTTCTACTATGTGGGAAGTTGCCTCAGCATGGCTTCATGAGTGGTGCTAGGTCTGCATCCAAGATCAGACCTGGCAAAACCCTAGGCCAACAAAGCAAAGCATGCAAACTTAACCACTTGGCCATGGGGCTTGCCCCCAAGTATACTGTTTTATGAGATAATAACTCAAAATTTTTCACTTTATGATTAATCTTTATATGTTCCTTGAATTCATATAACTATATTGTTGTGTGCTTTAACTTACCACACATAACTTTATCATGTTCACAGATTATCACAAGAAAAGCAGCCAATACTTTATTAAAATCAGGATAACCTAGGCCTTATCATTCTTTTACTCTATTCATCTAGTAAAACTAAAAAAGGAAAAACTCTAGAGATACTTTAATGATCTTATACCACCTATAAATCATAACATTTCTTTTATAAGAGGGCAAAACTTTTTTTATTTCTTAAAACTATTTTGATATTTTTCTCAGGATTCATTCTTCTCTTAGATAGAACAAACAAAGATAAAACCATTGATGCATGTTGGAGTTCTCCACATGTAACTTCACTGGTGTTCAAACAGACAGGTTGTATCACCCAGGTAGAACAGGAAGTAATAAAAACTAGGAGCATATGTTAGAATCAGATTTCAGGGAGAGCTGGTCACAAGTGATGATTAAGAGCCCAACACCTGCCATCAAAATTGCAAAGACTGGGCAAGAGATAAGGGAGCTTTTGTTATGGGCACAATTATTTGGTGGGTCAGTCTTGTGAGACGCCAGAAGTAGAGGAAAAACAGTCTGTTAGCCACTGTAAAGAGTCAGAAATATGGAAGGATACAGCAACTCAGCCCGTTAAATATCAAGTGAGGCAAAATTAGGGGATGAATTAAAAGAAATAACTAGGATTTTGTAAAACATAACTGGGAAACTACCATTGTGGATTTATAAAATTGGCAACAAGTTTGGTTTCATAATGAGTTGACAATTTTGTACATTAGACGTTCTTAAATTTCTCATAGTAAAGTGTAGAATTGACTGAGATGCAGGGGTGGTTGGTTTCTTCAGGAGATGGCAAAAACTTACTGATTATCCAGGGTAAGAGAGAAGCAGACATCAGATAGCAAATTGCTAATTACTAGACACTGCGCTTAAGTCTGCTGGATATTTTCTGACACTGCAATTTCAGGTCTCTTTTACTTTGCTTGCTTTACTTTTTTTGTATTCGTTGATTTTTTTCTCTGCTGAAGACAAAGGAGAAAAGCTTTAAATAGAGTATATGTCTGCCTTCTGTTTGGAACTTATTAACAATTCATGACTAAGGCTTATATTTTTCTTGTATATGTGTTAGAAAAATAAAATTATAAAAGATAGTTTTAATTTTTGAGTGGATACAGTACAAATTTGTGGGCAGGAAAAGATCTTATTGTTTGAAGAAAAACTTAATTGGCATATTTGGCACAAATAAAGATGCATACACCAGGCAGAACCTAGATGAGGAAGGCTTAGAGAACAATGACGAATTAGCAAATCGTGGTGGAATTTTTTGTATGGTCAGTACATTATCACTATTATTTTGGTTTTGTTGTTTTACTTTTTTATAACAGCTTTCTTGAGATGCAGCTCACATACCATAAAACTCACCTGTGAAATGTATACAAATCAGTGTTTTTTAGTATATTCATAGAGTTGCACAATCATTACCACATCCTAATTTTAGAAGAGTTTCATCACTCCTCCCCCTTCCCCCCCAAAAAAGCCCTATACCTGTTAACAGTCTCTTCTCTTTCTACCCTGCCCTCGCCCCTGGAAGAGTGTAAGCTACTTTATCTCTCCATGAATTTACCTTTTCTGGACACTTCATATATATGGAATTATAAAATAGATGGTCTTTTGTGTCTGTTTCTTTACTCAGCATAATGTTTTCAGGTTCATCTATGCTGCAGCGTGTCTCAATAGTCCATTAATTTTTATTGGAGAATAATATTCTGTTATATGGATATACCACCCTTTGTTTATCCATTCACCACTTGATGGACATTTGGATGGCTTTTACTCTTTTGACTGTTATGAATAATATTGCTGCTCTAAAGATTCATGTACAAGTTTTTATATGGACTTTTTTTCAATTCTTGTATGTACATTGGAGTAGAATTCCTGGATCAAAAGTAACTTTATGTTTAACATTGAGGAATTGCTGAACTGATTTTCTAAGTGGTTGTATCATTTTGAACTCCCACCAGCACTGTGTGAGCATTCCAATTTTTCCAGATCCTTGCCAACACTTGTTATTGTCTTTTTGATAATAGTCACCCTAATGTGTATGAGGCAATATCTTATTATAGCATGAGAGCAGAGGCAGGCTGCAGTGTGAACTAACACAGGAGAGGATGTAAGACAACATCCGTTTCCCAAAACAGTTTCAAGAATGATGGCCCATGTGGTGAATGAGCATAAGTGTGAAATTCTGCAAATATATGGGATGACATTTGACCTGTTTAATTTGAGCATTTTGAAAATATGGCTGAGGATATCATCTGCACTGGAGACACATGAGCTATGTTTATACTAAACATAGCTAAAAATCATTTTGAAATTTGGAAGGTATTAATTTGGACTAATAATTAAATATAACTTCTGGATATTTTGAGTACACTGTTTAAAATACAAAATGTGCTCCAGTCATATTTTTAAGACAGATATTTATCCTAGTTTTTATGCTTATTTTATCCTTGAGTTCAGAACTTTGTACTTCTAAACTACTGTAAGATTTTTAATATCTTTTCTGAAAAAAACATCTGAAATGTTAATAATTTATTAATTTATGGAAAGTATGTTTTGTCATTTAAAATTTATTTGTGAAAAAACACTAAATGGTTTTTATATACTAGAAATTAAATATACAAGGCAAAAACTCAAGTTCTACTATATGATCTAAAATGATAAAAACAATCATTAATATTTCTTTGAATATTTCTATGCTACATCGTACTTGTACTATCTTATGCATATAATTTTGAAATTAAATGCACTTAATCACTAATTTTTTTTGAAAGTTCATCTATTGTACTTTATTACAACTATTTTAAACATCAGAACATAAGTCCTGAGTGTCACAGACCACATCAGGTCATACAAAGTACTTGGCACATGGTGAGTACTCCATAAGTGTTTTTGAAATGAATGAATTTGCACTTTAATATTTCACACTTATGAATCTTCATTAGGAAACTCATTTCCTTCCTGGATGTGGAGTTCAAGTTGAATGACAGACTTATTGTTAGCCATCCGGTTAATTTCCAGAACCACTATTTCTGCATTTTTGAAGAGGTACCACTAGTGAACATACTCACTACAAGGGAATCCATTCTGGATCAGTTGTTGATACACTATTGTCTATTCTTACATGACAAGAGACAAAGATAGGAGGGCAGACATGAGGAGCTAAAATAAGAGATGGAAGATGAAATAGACGGGTCTCATCTCATATCCTTGATTGTTTCCTTATTACATGCTTAACTATGGACAAATATCCAACCACTCTAAGCCTCAGTTAACTAATATGTAAAATAAGCATGATAGTATTTCCTCCGCAGAACAGTTGAGAGGAACATACACAAGTCATGGAAAGTTCTTATAACACTCAATCAAAGTCAACAGAAAAGTTCTTTGGATGGTCACAGACTGGGCACTACTAAGATCCACTCTAATAGTGTAGAATAAAAAAGGAATAGTTCTACCTGATATTTATTTGCATGTCCAATATTAGTGAGATCTCAGGGTCTTTGGCCACTGACATAGATCAGGGACAGACAGAGAACTGGAGCTACCTGGTTGAAGACTTGAATTCTGCTTCACACTACATTGTGTGGTGAGAAAATAAATACCTACCATAATTTTTCTTCTTCTCTTCCTATGTAAAATTCCCAGAGGAAGATGGTAGCAGGAAATCATTCCACAGTGACTGAGTTCATCCTCGCTGGACTAACAGAACAGCCGGAACTCCAGTTGCCCCTTTTCTTCCTCTTCCTAGGAATATATGTGGTCACGGTGGTGGGGAACCTGGGCATGATCACACTGATAAGACTAAGTTCTCACCTGCACACCCCCATGTACTATTTCCTCAGCAGCTTGTCTTTAATAGATTTTTGCCAGTCCTCCATCGTCACACCCAAAATGCTGGTGAACTTTGTAACAGAGAGGAATGTTATCTCTTACCCTGCATGCATGACTCAACTCTATTTCTTTCTTGTTTTTGTTATATCAGAATGTCATATGTTGGCTGTAATGGCATACAATCGCTATGTAGCCATCTGTAACCCATTGCTTTACAATGTCACCATGTCTAATCAGATCTGCTTCCGGATGGCAGTTGGGGTGTATATCATTGGCTTGACGGGTGCCACAGCTCACACGGGCTTCATGCTAAGAGTACTTTTCTGCAAGGCTGATATAATTAACCCTTACTTCTGTGACATTTTTCCACTACTGGAGCTCTCCTGCTCCAGTACTTACATCAATGAGGTGATAGTTTTGTGTTTCAGTGCCTTTAATATCCTTACCCCAACTGTGGCCATCCTTGTCTCTTATGTCTTCATCATTGCCAGCATCCTCCGCATCCACTCAACTGAGGGAAGATCCAAAGCCTTTGGCACATGCAGCTCCCACATCTCAGCCGTTGCTATCTTCTTTGGCTCTGCGACATTCATGTACTTACAGCCATCATCAGTCAGTTCTATGGACCAAAGGAAAGTGTCTTCAGTGTTTTACACCGTGATGGTGCCCATGCTGAACCCTTTGATCTACAGCCTGAGGAATAAAGATGTCAGGATAGTCCTAAATAAAATCCTTGAAAAAAGAAGTTTCCTTTGAAAAAAGATATTTTATGTTAGCAAAAATTTATAATTCCTCGAGAAGTTTTGATAAGGAAACAGTCCAGAGACAGCAATGTATGTCCACAAGTAATGAGATTTTTGCTACTACTTGATTACTTGGAAGAAAAATATCAAAGCATTCATAGTGTCAGTCACATGGAGAACCGCATCATTTCTGGGAAGGCCCAGAGTCTATCTACCCATAATAACCCATGCTACCTCTAGTGTTAGTGGTATAGTGGTGAGCACAGCTGCCTTCCATATTACCTCTAAAAATTTGTAAAAAAATGTTCAAAGGCCTCCATGTGGGTTATTATATTTTATATGCATGAAATATGGCACTTTTTTCAGTAAGACATCTATCTTAAATCAGGAAATAAATCCATCTCGTCAGTATTCTTTGATATTCTCCATAGTTTGTGCCCCTGGCCTTGTTTACTAATAAAATCATCATATCATATCACCCAACCTTTGCAGAGGACTAGTTGGCTTTGATCATTGGCTTCACATGAGATCAACATCAGTGACTCAAAATAATTGCCAAAGGAGACTTTTAGTCTTTGACCCTGTTAGCATGAAGGAGGCCTGCAAGGTTAGTACTCAGAATTATCCCTAAGCATTTTCAGGTTTGTATTTTCCTTCAGAGGAATGTAGAAGAAAAAACACAATGCTGAACTCTCTGGGAATAGGGAGGGGTATGTCTGAATCTCAGTCCTTGACTGTTAAAATCCTAGTTCTGCTACTCTAGGTCCTCCCAGTACACATAAAGATGCACATAGCTCTTTATCCATCTTCAACTGTCCTCATTCTAATTTCACATTCCCTGATGAGTACAGGTTCCTTTATTATCTCCCTGTCCTGTGTAATATAAAAATATGGCAAACATCTTTTGTTCACTCATTTCAACTCAGGCAGACTGAGAGCTTTGTTCACTTGTATTGAGTCCTTGTTAACTTATCTCTAACTTTCCTTCAATGACTTTATTAAACACATATTTATTGAGGCTCACTATATACAAGGCACTATGCCAAACACTGTGTTGGATTCACAGTCTAGTATAGAAGAAAAAATAAGAAGCAACTCAAAATAATTAATACAGTATTAATTGCTTAATGTGAATACAAGAAACATATTCAAGAACACATAGAAAATGATCTTGTTAACTGAGGCTCTCACTATTAAAGTCTTTAATTAAAGGATCTTAACTATTAAATAGATTTTATAGAAGACAGAATGGAAGAAGAGAAAAGCTAAGGGAATATGATGAGTCAAAACTGAGTCTACCAAATACTCTTTTGTGTAATAGCTAAATCATATGAATCCTATGTTCCCTTTGGGACATAAAGAAGCATACTTTTCTTTTTTGCCAGATTTAAATGTTCAGTGATGAAGAAATTGGTTTGGACTTTATTTGGATACCATGGAAAATATTGATAAGATATTAATATTAAGTAAAAAGTTCTAAATCTCTGTATTATTGTGGGTATTAATGGAGAGGAACAAGAATAAGATATACTGAGGAAAACAAATTAAAACTCTGATTGCCATTCTGGGAATGAAAATGTTGGGAAAATAAAATATATAACAGAAAGAAACTCAATAGATTACAGTTAAAGCAACATTGACATTCATTAAGTTCTTACCAAAAGCCAGGAACTAGTCAGCATCTTGCAGGCATCATTTAATTTAATTTTTATGTTACATAGAATTAACATTTCCACTTTTCAGAGGATTGGAGCAAGTATGGAGTTAAGGTTAAAATCCATGACCAACTTAAAATCAGGAGCTATTAGAATTATGAAATCATGAAATATTGGAATTGGAAGTGTTATTAAAGATGATTTAATGCAGCCACCCATCTAGGGCTTAGATCCTTGAACAATGTCTGCTAAGTCGCTATTCGGGCTGTATTCTAACATTTATGACTGTAGGATCATGATATGTCTGACTGCTAGGATGTTCTTTGATGAAAAACCAGATATTTCTCCCTATACTTTCCAGCAGTTTGTTTTACTTCACTCTCAAGAAGACATATACGAGTCCAAGACTTCTTAAACATAGCAATATGCTTGACATTTGGTAACAACTGTCATGTGCCACATGATTTTTTGCTTTGCTAATTAAATATCCTGAGTTATTTCAGCCATTCTTCACAATAAGATTTCTAGATAATTTTTCTGAATTATCTAGTTATTCTATATCACATAAAGTACCATACTCCAAATTGAAAACACTAATCCAACTATTGCTTGAGTGTTAATTAAGGATACAAATTTCCATTTTCTAGAATCTACTCATTTTCTTTGCAAATATAAGTGAAATATAGATTAGTCTTTTTAGGAAAACAGATCACATTGTTGACTAATTGTATTTGTATGTGTTTACTAATCCATATCTTCATCATCTTTAAATGTTATAGACAGTACATACAAAATACATGATAAGAAGACACCTAGTGTTTTTGTTCCACAACCTTTCTCATATTATGAGAAAAAGAGTAGTTTTCTGACCTCCACCACTGTAACCATGCAGTCCAATCAATATAAATCATTCATAGTCTACTTCTTGTCTGGCCACAGTGGTGGAACACATGACCTAAATTTAAGTCATTGTGTTACTCCCCTGAGATTATTTAAATAAGAAACAAAAGAAGACAATACTTTACTCTTGGAAAAGCTGTTGAGATATAAGTATGTTATATTCTTGCCTTGTGTTGTAGTAGGGCTGGGTAATGGAACACAGGACATACAGAAGAGTAGAATTTCAGGTGAAACAACACTGATAGTTGCCCAGTCCTTCAAGTATTTTGAGAAGGAACTCTAGCAAGGAAAATAGCGCAGACCAAAATAATTTTTTCACAAATTTATGAATCCTTTGTTTATTAATTGTAGAAAGTGTTTGCTGCTCTCTTCTTGAGTCAGATGAAAATTTAATCATTGTCTCATTTGACAGGCAGGATATGAACATGTACATATAGAATATATGAAAAAAACAGAGTCTTCAGAAATAACAGTAATAGCTTTCCTATTAACTGACTCAAGAATCCATAAACTTGTGTTTAAAAAAATAGAAATATCTTAATGATAAGTTTCTTGAATTTATGATTCCTTCTCGGGTCACCTGGTGTGATTGCCCTAGAGTAGTGGAAGACACTCAAGATATACCTGCATTATGAGTCTCCTCTGATGAGGGATAAAATAATGATCTCCAAAGAGTTACTCTCTCTCCCTTTCACACACACATTCACATGTGCATATACACGCTCAAATACATTCATTTTCTCTTTTTTATACTTAGAACTCTATGAGAGGATAATGGACCCTAGAAAGCATTCCATAGTAACTGAGTTCACCCTCACTGGGCTAACAGAACATGCTGAATTCCAACTACCACTCTGCCTCCTCTTCCTAGGAATCTACGCAGTCATGGTGGTGGGAAACCTGGGCATGACCACACTCATTGGGCTCAGTTATTACCTGCACACCCCCATGTACTATTTCCTCAGCAGCTTGCCCTTCATCAGTTTCTGCTAGTCCTATGTCATTACCCCCAAAATGCTGGTGAATATCATTCAGCTCTATTTCTTCCTTATTTTTGATATGGCAGAGTGTCACATGTTGTCTGCAACAGCATATGACCACTATGTTGCCATCTGTAACCCCTTGTTTACAACGTCATCATGTCTTATTAGATCTGCTTCTGCCTCACATTGGGGGTTTATATTTTGGGCATCATTGATTTACAGTCCATAAAGCCTTCATGTTCATACTCCTTTTCTGCAAAACGAAAGTGGTTAACCATAATTTCTGCAATCTCTTTCCAGTCTTGGAACTATCCTCTTCCAGCATCTATCAATGAATTATTGGTTCTGAGCTTGAGTGCATTTAACATCCTGATTCTTGCTTTAACTATCCTTGCCTCTTACATCTCCATCCTCTCTAGCATTCTCCACATTCGCTCCACTGATGGCATGTGCAAAGCCTTCAGCACATACAGTTCCAACAACTCAGCTGTTCCCCTTTTCTTTGGATCTGCTGCTTTCATGTACCTGCAGCCATCATCTGTGAGTTCCATGGATCAAGGGAAAGTGTCCTCTGTGTTTTATACCTAGTTGAACCCTGTGATCTACAGTCTGTGGAATAACGATGTCAAATTTGCCCTCAAGAAAATTCTGGACAGTAGAATACGTTCATGATAGAATTAAGGTCATGAGGTCATATCAGAAACAGAACTTTGGTTTGCTGAAATGTGTAATTTATTTGTTTTTATGTGAATTTTTTTGGAAATTCAATGACGTTTTTCCATATAACACACCTCCAAAATCCCTCTCCAGCCCACTTCCTTTGAACCTATGTTACAATTACTATACATGGAGAAACAAATACTAAGAATAAAATCAAAGACTCCTGAGACTTATAGGAGCTCTATTTTATTTTTTTAATAATAGTCCAAATAACAATAAGTACCATGATAATGATTTTGATGAAGATGATAGTGGCAACATATGTTACTGAGATTTTCTAAAATAGCAAGCACTTTGCCAAGAACTTTAAACAGGTCATTTTATTTCATATTTAATGTATTCCTTCCTGGCAAGCCCTAAATTATTCCCTTTTTTTAAAATGAAGTAATTGAAGTTTTACTTAGTTTGAGTAAATGTTTAGGGTCCAAAACATAACAAGTGATCAAGTCTATTGACACCTGAAGCCATGATTTCACTGAAAATGGTATTTGAGCCCCAGGTAATTGTGGGTAGGTCTAAAGACTTCCTGAAAATTCCTTTCTACATATAATACATCTTCAGTTATTTTATGACTGTGTTGCTATGCTCTGGATATCTTCCATGGTATTTCAACTTTATTTAATTTTATATAACAGAAATCATCAAAATTCTTCAAATGTGCTAATCAGAGCAAATAGAGCAGAGCTAGATATTAATTATACTCTCAATATAGAGACCCAAATTATTATACTTGATAGAAACAATTTATATAAAAGCAGCCCCAAAATGCCGTCTTATCATTATACCAGTAATTCTACGGCTATTTATAAGGCAACTGCTCATGGAAGTCAAAAATCCTGAGAAGTTGTATCACTTTCATGTAGTTCATGCTTTTTTGCCCCATATTTTACAAATAGTTATCAATTCATGTCAATTTGATCTTTCAAACATCTCTTCACTTATCCCATTTTATTGCTTTTCTGCTTCTTGGCATTTAACATCTTGTATCTGTGAATTTACATGATGTATTAAGTACTTAATTGCCTTTTGTCTCTCCCAAGTTCAAACCATCCTATTCATTATTGTCTGATCAATATTCTTGGATGTTTTTCTGTATTATTCACCTGCAAGGTAACTTGTAGTGTTTTATACAGTTTACAAATATAGGAGAAAATATATAATATGTCTTTATTGTACCTTACCATCCTGTTGATGTTGTAGCATAAGTGCCTTAAGTAATCTTCAGTAATCTTCAGTCTTTTTCATTCTTTTTTCTTTATGCTGCTCTGGTTGAGTGAATTCTATTGTCCTGTCTTTGAGTTCTCTGGTCCTTTGTTCTGCTTCAGCTAGTCTGCTGTTGAACTCTTCTAGTGCCTTTTTCATTTTAGATATTGTATTCTTCAGCTCTGTGACTTCTATTTTGTACCTCCTTATATTTTCATGTCTTTGTTGAAATTCTCACTTTGTTCATCCATTCTTCTCTCAAGCTCAGTGATCATCATTGTCATTATTTCTGAACTCTTTATCAGGTAAATCACTTATCTCCATTTAACTTTTTTGAGGTTTTGTTTTTTGTTGTTTTGTTTGGAACATATTCTTCCTTTTCCTTGATTCTTTTTGTTGATATCTATGCATTAAATAAAACAGCCACTGATACCAACCCTGTTATCAGTTCCCCCACATTAACCCAGCATACATGGAATTAAACCAAAACATTCACTCCCTGATTACTCCCTGGCTTCCTAGCTCCAGAATCCACTATCCTCCATGGAGACAAACACAGCCAAGGACAAGCACCTGGATTCATTATCCCCTCCCCACAAAGAGATACAGGCTGGTGGAAAAGCTGCTGACAAGCAAGGTCATGGACTCCCTCCTCTCTGAAAGTAGTTTCAAGGCCAAACACAGGCTGGTGGGAAAGCTCCGACCAGCAAGGCCATATGTTCCCCTTCCTCTACCTAAAACCCTAAATAAAAACCCTTCCTTTTAGCTTTTCTGGGAGTTTGGGATTTCAGCATTTGTTGCCCTTTCTCCTTGCTCAGAGCTGTACAATAATAAAATTCCTACTTTCTTCCACTATACCCAATGTCAGAGATTAGCCTGCTGTGCAATGGGTGAGCAAATTCACTTCAGGTTCTATATCACCACCTCTCTCAGTCTTCAAGGAGTGGCCTTGTGTAGAAGATGAATCTTCTAATACAATCCTGCCCTAACTCTTGGTTGTCTCTCAAACCTTTGTGATTGTCCAAGCAACCTACTTTATTTTTAGTGACTCCCAGTAGTTAAGGCTGTGCTAAGACCTGTCAGTTTCCCAAAGGGGAGGATCTCCATTACCAACTAGCTGCACGCTTATTGGGAGCCAGACTTTCAGGCAGCACCTTTAACATATGCAAATTATATAATCCTGTGGGACTATGAGCACAAGTCTTACTGGTCATCAGAGCCAGGTGATCTAGAAGTGATCCGTGGGTGTCAGCTGCAAAAACCCTTGTGCCAGATGAGTCAAGCTCCTTTCCAGGAGACACTGGTGAGTTGGAGTGAGGCAGAGGGAGTGTGCTAAGATGACTTCCACAAATCTCTGTCCCTGGAGAGCACTTCAGAAGGCACCTAGCTGTGTGTCAAACCAGAAGCCTGCTACTCAGACGGCCTCTATGAATATAAACTAATAGACTTCTTCACAAAAAGACTAGGTGCCCCAGTCTGTTGCCTCTTGTTGTGTCCTGGGGGTGGTAACCAGTTAAAAACTATTTCTCTGTTGGTTACAGTCCTGTAGTACCTACAAATGTAAGCCCCACTGTCCATCAGAGCCAGATGACTAGAAGTGTCCTCTGGGCAGGAGTTGCAAAAATTGGGGTGCCAGACAAGTGTACAAGCTCATTCCCAGGACATACCAGCTGGCTAGAGTGAGGCAGAAGGATTGCACAATGGTAGCAACTCCCAGCCTCTGTCCACAGAGAATATTTCAATAGTCCCCGACTTGTATATAATTAGATGCCTGTTTTAGGATAAGCAAATAAGCCTCCTTCAAAGAAAGTCAAGGTGCTTTTCAGTCAACTGCTTCTGTGCTGAGCCCTGGGGTGCATGAGTCTGTGCATGGGAGTCCATTAAGAACTCTTCCTCAATTCACTATAGCCTTGGATGTAAGCTCCATTTGCTTTCAATGCTGGATGTTTTGGGAGCTCTTCTCTCAGATGCAGGTCTTAAAAGTTGGCATGGTAGATATGGGCTTCAAATATTTCATCTCTCAGGGTCTTGAGTTTCCTACTGATTGTGGGTCACTGTAACCAGATGGAGTTAATGTTGAGCTGGTGTCTCATCCTCTTCTACTGACTTCATTGTGGGTATGTCCTCATTCACCCAATATGTAGGAGTTACTCAGTGAGTTTTGGGTTCTTTTTTAGAGTAAATTTTTCCATATGTAGCTGTAGCTTTCGTATGTCCATGGGAGGATGTGCTTCTATAATCTTCTTACACCATCATCTTGAACTGGAAACTCTATGTGTGTAATTTTTATTTTGTTACCCTAAGTATTAAACAAACATCTAGTAAATTATTTTCACACTGAGTGATAGACACAAATAACTATTTATGATAATTTTTTGTGTTTCCAAGCATTTGTGTATAAAAACTGTTAAGTGTTAAGAAAGATTTTTCAAAATGTCTATAATGTCTCCAGTCATTCTGAAAACTGGTGGAGAACATACTATTAAAATGTTAGAATATTTTAATAAAAATTTTGTAATAAAATACTGATGATAATATGCAGAAAAGAGAACACTTATTCACTGTTGGTGGGATTGTCAAGTGATATAGCCACTATGGAAAATAGAGTGGAAGTTCTTCATAAAACTAAAAACAGAACTACCACATCATCCAGCAGTTCCACTTCTGGGTATTTATCTGAAGAAAACAATACGATGTCAAATAGATGTTTGTACTCCCATGTTCATTGCAGCATTATTTACCATAACCAGGACATAAAAACAACCTAAGTGTCCATTGATGGGTGAATGAAAAAGAAGTTGTGGTATACATACAATGAAATATTATTTAGCCATAAAACTGAAAAATAATCCTGCTATTTGTGATAGCATGGATGGAACTTGAGACCATTATGCTAAGTGAAATAAGTCGGACAGAGTAAAACAAATGCTGTATGATCTCACTTTTGTGTGGAATAAAAAAACAAACATAGAAAATGAAGTCAGATTTTTGGTTACCAGATTTGGGGTATGGGGGAAGGGGAAATTCACAAAACTGGCCAAAAGGTACAAACTTCCACTTATAGGATAAATAAGTACTGTGGGTGTAATGTATAATATGATGACTATTTTGAACATTACTGTATGGTATACAGTCATGTGTCACTTAACGATGGGGATGCATTCTTAAAATATGGATCGTTAGGTGATTTCATCATCGTGTGAACATCACTGAGTGTACTTACAGAAGCATAGATGGTATAGCCTACTACATACCTAGGCTATAGGGTCCTAATCTTTTGGGACCACTGTTATATATGTAGTCCGTCATTGACCAAGTCGATGTTATGTGGTGCATAACTGTCTTTGGAAGTTGATAAGAGAGTAAATTCTCAGAATTGTCTTCTGAAGGAAAAAAAAAACTTTCTTTTTCTTTTTTTTCAAATCTATATGAGACGATGGATGTTAACTAAACTTCTTTTGGTGATCATTTCACAATATATGTAAATTAAATCAGTATTTTATATACTCCAAACTTATACAGTGCTGTATGTGAATTATATCTCAATAAAACTGGAAAATATTAAAACAGATTTCAGGTATATTTCCAAGTGGAGAGGAGCTCTACCACAACAAAAAGTGACAACGGACCTTGAGGAAGGAGGCCTACTACAAATGAGAAAACAATTAACAAATATCTGACTAATAAATGTAGGATTTCTTAAGTACCATTACAAAAGGAAACATACCATCAAATGTTTTAGTAGTTGAAAAGAGCATGCTAGAGTAATGTGTTCTAACACTAGGCACTATGATGCACTCAGATGATAATCCAATACAGACTTTGTCTTCATTAAATTTCTAAAAGAAAACAGTTTTTCATGTACAATTAGTATTTTCAAGAATCCTCAGTATGCCATTAGAGTGAACTTTGGAAAGAATCATTTTTTATCTTCTAATTTAGTTGTAATTATTTTTGTCTGTGCATCTCACACACACACAGACAGCTGTGTAGATATTTCCATGTACCATAGTGCCTAAAGCAGGAGATGATTCAGGGCTGAAAGAGTTGTTCATCAGGAACATAAATATCTTTTAAATTGTTGCTCTGCTGACTACAACATGTAGCTTCTATCTATTGATCTCAGGTAATAGCTCCAGATCCTTCCTTCATCTCCACCACCCAATTATCATAAATAAATATACGGAAGACGAAAGGAACATCTCTGAACTTGAAGAACACTACCTAGAAGTGCCAGATCTTATCTCCACCTATTTACCTTTGGTAAAGACTTAGTCATATAGCCAAACCTAGCTGTAAGAGAGTCTATTAAATACCTTGGCTATCTATATAGTCTTGTGCCAGACTAAGATTCAGGGCATTTATCATTGAGGAAGGAAGGGAGAATGAAAATCAGGAATTATTAGCAATTTCTTCCCCTTTTTCAAATATTTGTATTAGTCATAGATAACTCCGTGTTGCTCTCTCTGGAGTTTAACATTTGAATGCAGCATTGTGTCTAAGAAGAAAAACAATGCAAAATGTGATTAAAATAAAATGAATAATGCATAAATAAAATACAGTAATATTTTAATAGCATAGTATTTACTAAAAAGCAGTATGTCATGATGGGTAGAGTAGTTCCTATAATATTTCAACTATGCTGGGTTCATTCCTATGCTCCTGTCTTAATTCATGCTGCTTTCCATCCTGATGTGGCTTTTTGACTCCATTCTCCTGTTCCAAATTTTTTGTTCTTTTTTTTAAGGAAGATTAGCCCTGAGCTAACATCTGCTGCCAATCCTCCTCTTTTTGCTGAGGAAGGCTGGCCCTGAGCTAACATCTATCCCCTTCTTCCTCTACTTTATATCTGGGACACCTGCCATAGCATGGCTTGACAAGTGGTGCATAGGTCTGCACCCTGGATCCGAACCAGCAAATTTTGGGCAGCCAAAGTGGGATGTCCGAACTTAACTGCTGCACTACTGGGCTGGCCCTTCTTTTACAAATTTTAGGCAACTTTTTTTTCTTTTCTTTTTTTTTTATTGCGGTAACACTGGTTTATAAGATTATATAAATTTCAGCAGTATATCATTATATATTTCAAGTTCTGTGTAGATTACATCGTGTTCACCACCCAAAGATTAAGTAAAATCCATCACCACACACATGTGCCTAATCACCCCTTTCACTTTCCTCCCACCTCTTCCCTTCTGGTAACCAGCAGTCCAATCTCTGTTTTTCTGTGTTTGTCATTCTTTTTATCTTGTACCTATGAGTAAGATCATACAGTATTTGACTTTCTCCCTCTTATTTCACTTAGCATAATACCGTCTAGGTCTATCCATGTTGTCACAAATGGCCAGATTTCATAGTTTCTTACGTCTGAGTGATACTCCATTGTGTATATATACCACATCTTCTTCATCCACTCTTCCCTTCATGCACACCCAGGTTGCTTCCAAGTCTTGGCTATTGTGAATAATGCTGTGATGAACATAGGGGTGCATATTTCTTTAAACATTTGTGTTCTTTGGATAAATACCCAGTGGTGGAATATCTGGATCATATGATAGATCTATTCTTAATTTTTTGAGGAATCTCCACAATGTTTTCCACAGTGGCTGCACCAATTTGCACTCCCACCAGCAGTGTACGAGGGTTCCCTTCTCTCCACATCCTCTCCAACACTTATTGTTTCCTGTCTTTTTAATTACAGCCATTCGGAAGGGAGTGAGGTGATATCTCATTATAGTTTTGATTTGCATTTCCCTGATAATTAATGATGTTGAATATCTTTTCATGTGCCTATTGGCGATCTGTATAAATTCTTTGCAGAAATGTCTGTTCAGATCCTTTGCCTGTCTTTTAATCGGGCTGTTTGTTTTGTTGTTGTTGAGATGTATAAGTTCTTTGTGTATTTTGGATATTAATCCCTTATTAGATATATTGTTTGCAAACATCTTCTCCAAATTGTTAGGTTATCTTTTTGCTTTGTTTATGGTTTCCTTTGCTGTGAAGAAGATTTTAGTTTGATGTAGTCCCATTTGTTTATTTTTTCTTTTCTTTCCCTTGTCTGGTCATACAAACTTTTTGAAAATATGCTGCTAAGACCGATGTTGAAGAGCGTACTGCCTATGTTTTATTCTAAAAGTTTAATGGTTCCAGGTCTTATATTCAAGTCTTTAATCCATTTTGAGTTACTTTTTGTGTATGATGTAAGATAATGGTCTACTTTTATTCTTGTGCATGTGGCTGTCCAGTTTTCCCAACACCGTTTATTGAAGAGACTTTCCTTTCTCCATTGTCTGTTCTTGGCCCCCTTGTAGAAAATTAGCTGTCCACAGATATGTGAGTTTATTGCATTCTTGATTCTGTTCCCTTGACCTGTGTGTATTTTTGTGCCATTTCTATGCTGTGTTGATTACTATACCCTTGTAGTCTATTTAGAAGTCTGGAAGTGTGATACCTCTAGCTTTGTTATTTTTCTCAGGATTCCTTTGATTATCCAGGGATTTTTATTGTTCCGTATTAATTTTAGGATTATTTGTTCTGTCACTGAAGAATATCATTGGAACTTTGCTAAGGATTGCATTGAATCCGTAGATTGCTTTAGGAAGTATGGACATTTTAACTATATCAATCCTGCGAATCCAAGAGCACAAAATATCTTTCTATTTCTTTGTGTCTTCTTCAGTTTCTTTCAATAATGTTTTGTAGTTTTCCAAAGAAGATATACAGATGGCCAACTGGCATATGAAAACATGTTCCACTTCACTAATTATTAGGGAAATGCAAATCAAAACTAAATGAGATAACACTATATGCCCATCAGAATGGGTATAATTAATTAGACAAGAAATAACAATTGTCAGAGAGGATGTAGAGAAAAGGAAGTTCTCATGTACCACTGTTGGGAATGCAAACTGGTGCAGCCACTATGGAAACAGTATAGAGATTCCTCAAAAATTTAAGAATAGAACTACCATATGAGTCAGCTATTCTACTGCTGGGTATTTATCCAAAGAACAGGAAAGCACACGTGCGTAAGATATATGAACCCTTGTGTTCACTACAGCATTATTCATAATAGCCAAGACTTGGAAACAACCTAAGTGCCCATCAAAAGGAGAATAGATAAAGAAGATGTGGTATGTATGTCCAATGGAATACTACTCAGCTATAAAAGAATGATATCTTGTCATTTGCAAAAACATTGATGGACCACGAGGGTGCTATGCTAAGTGAAATAAGTCAGAGGGAAAAAACATCAAATACCATATGATCTCACTCATAAATAGGAGATTAAAACAACAACAACAACAACAAACAAACACAAAAATAATGTGAATAGATTGGTGGTTACCAGAGGGGAAGCAGGGTGGGAGGAAGGGGAAGGCATGACCAGGCACAGGTCTATGGTCATTGATGGAGATTAGTCTTTGGGTATTTAACATGATGTAGGCTACACAGAAATCAAAAGATAATGATGTATATAAATGAAATTTATATAATGTTATAAAGCAATGTTACTTCAGTTAAAAAAAGAAATGCTTAGAAAGAGAAAAAAATTAAATTAATAGTTTATTTAAAAAAGAACAAATCCCTCATCCTACAAAAAATGTAATACTTGATTTTATGAAAATAAACCACTGTATAGATTTGAAAATATAAGTTCTTCCTTAGCTGGTTGTCTTCAGGGAGGGACAAAACACATCTCCTGGTATCTGACACTCCAATATTTTCCTCCTCATGTAATGTGTAAGTTGATTTTCAATGTGGTTGATTTTCTTTAAATTTCCTGTTTAAATACTTCTTCATTTTGATAAAGTTGCTTGTAATATTGTGTAACTCAGAAAGTTAAATCGAATAAAATAAAGATTCTAAATGTAGATACGTATCTGACCTTAAAGAGGACTAAGTCAAATTCGAGTGGAAGGGGAAGGGAAGAAAGTACCTAGGTATGGAAACTCAGGTAATTGGTAAAAATAGATATAGCTAAATTTAGTGGTGTTTAAGTAAAAATTATTTCAAAAGCTTAATTTTTTTACTTTTAATTTCATAGATTCTAAGAATTTGTATTTGAATAATTAATATATTCTGATATTTAGCGAATAACTTTTTAAAATCTGATGAATACCAGTACCTTGTGCTCACAAATAATTCTAAGGTACAAAGAAAATATAATCTGGAAGGACTAAATCATGAAGTCACAATATTTAAGCTCTAGTGAACTCACATCACACACATAATTCTTGTGACTCATTATGACTCCCTGACCTCACCACGACAACAATCTCTGAAGGAGGAGAATCCGATTTCCAGAGTCACCACATTATTAGACTAAAATGCCCAAAATTCAACAAAAAACCCTCAAGGCATAGAAAAACACATCAAAGTATGGCCCATTCAAATAAAAATAAATCAACAGAAACTGTCTCAGGAAAAAACACATGATGGTAAATCTACTAGATAAAGAGTTTAAAACATCTGTCTTAAAGAGGGTGAATGAACTGAATGAAGATCTGGACAAAGTCTAAAAAAACAATATGTAAACAAAATGGAAATATCAATAAAAAGATGGAAATCTTTAAAAGAAACTAAAAGAAAATTGTGACGCTGAAAAGAGAAAAAATCATATGATATCTCAACAGATGCAGAAAAAGCATTTGACAAAATTCAAAATCTATTTGTGATAAAAACTCACAACAAATTATGTATGAAAGAAATGTACCTCAACATAAGGAAGCCATCTATGACAAGTACAAAGCTATCATCTTACTCTATGATGAAAAATTGAAAGCTCTTCCTCTAAGATCTGATTCAAGACATCCTTGCCACTTCTATTCAACATGGTACTGGATGTTCTAGCCAGAGCAATTAGGAATAATAAAGATATAAATGGTATCCAAATGAGGAAGGAAGAAGTAAATGTGTCTCTGTTTACAGATGGCATGATCTTTATATAGAGAAAATCCTAAAAACTCTACCAGAAATGTTAGAACTAATAAAAGAATTCAGTAAAGTAGCAAGATACAAAATCAACATATGAAAATTAGATTAGACTAACAGTGAATTGTTTGAAAAAAACTAAGAAAACATTTGTAATAGTATCTCATTTATATTAGGTAAAAAAGTAAAATACTAAGGAATAATTTTAACCAAGGAGCTGAAAGATCTGTACACTAAAACCTATAGAACATTGGTGAAAGAATTGGAAGAAGATACAGAAAAATGGATAGGAAGAATTAAATTGTTAAAAATCTCCATATTATCCAAAGTGAACAAGAGATCCTTTGCAATTACTATCAAAATTCCAATGGCATTTTTCACAGACACAGAAAAATAATCCTAGAATTCATACTGTACCACAAAAGACCTAAAATTGTTGAAGCGACTTGGGATAGAACAACAACGCTAGAGGAACCACACTTCCTGATTTCAAAGTATATTACAAAGATAGAGCAATCAAAGAAGTATGATCCTTGGGGCTGGCCCCGTGGCCGAGTGGTTAGGTTCGCGCTCTCCGCTGCAGGCGGCCCAGTGTTTCGTTGGTTCGAATCCTGGGTGCGGACATGGCACTGCTCATCAGGCCACACTGAGGCGGCATCCCACATGCCACAACTAGAAGGACCCACAACGAAGAATATACAACTATGTACCAGGGGGCTTTGGGGAGAAAAAGGAAAAAATAAAAAAAAAATCTTAAAAAAAAGAAGTATGATCCTGGCTTAAAAACAGACACAGTGGAACAGAATAAAGAGCGTAAAAATAAATCTATTCATATATGGTCAACTAGCCAATAAAGTAATTAAGAATATAAAATGAGGAAATAATAGACTCTTCAATAAATGGTACTGGGAAAACTGGATATTGACATACAAAAGAATGAAATTGGACCCTCATATTACACCACATGCAAAAATCAACTCAAAATGGATTAGAGATTTAAACATAAACCTTGAGACTATAAAACTCCTAGAAGAAAAGATAGAGAATAAACTCTGTGACATTGGTCTTAGCCATGATTTTTTGAAAATGACACCAAAAGAACAAGCAACAAAAGCCAAAATCAACAAGTGGGACTACATAAAACTAAAAAGCTTCTGCACAGCAAAAGAGACAATCAACAAAATGAAAAGGCAACCTACAAAATGAGAGAAAATATTTGCAACCTGTATATCTGATACTGAGTTAATACCATAAATATATGAAGAACTCATACAACTCAATAACAAGAAAACAAACAGAATTAAAAACTGGGCAGAGGAACTAAACAGACATTTTCCCAAAAAGATACACAAATGGTGAACAGGTTCATGAAAAAATACTCAATATCACTAATCATCAAGGAAATATAAATCAAAATCACTATCGGATATCACCCCATGCTTGTTAGAATGGTTCTAGTCAAAATGACAAAGGATAATAACTGTTGGTGAGAATATGGAGGACAGGGAATGCTTGTACAGTGTTCATGGGAGTGTAAAATTCATATAGCCATTATGCAAGAATGTATTGAGATTTCTCAAAAAATTAAAAATGAAACAGCAATACCACTTCTGGGTATATATCCAAGGAAGTGAAATCTGTATCTCAAAGAGATATTTGCACAATTATATTCACTGAAACATTATTCACAATATCCAAGGTATGGAAATAACTTAAATGCCCATTGACAGATAAATGGATAAAGAAAATGTGGTATATACGTACAATGGAGTATTTTTCAGCCTTAAAAAAGAAATTATGTGATTTGTAGCAATATGGATGGAACTAGAGGAGATTACACTGAGTGAAATAAGCCACACACAGAAAGACAAATACTGTATGACTCACTTACATGAAGAATCTAAAATAGTCAAACTCACCGATGTAAAGGCAGGATGGCGATTGCCGGGGCTTTGGGGAGAAGAAAGCAGAGAGGTGATGGTCAAAAGGTGCGATGTTTCAGTTATACAACAATAAGTTTTGGTGATCTACAATACAACATAATGCCTATAGCTAACAGTACTGTATTGCATACTTAAAATTTGTCAAGTGAGTAAAATTTAATTGCTCTTATTACAAAATAAAATACTAATTAAAAGGTGGAAGGAAATTTTTGGAGGTAATGTCTATGTCTTTGGCCTTAATAGTGATTATATTTTCACAAGTAAATACTTATCTCCAAACTCATCAAGTTGATAATATTAAATATGTACACCTTTTTACATGTCAATCACACCTCAATAAAATTGTTTAAAATATAAAAGAAACAGGGAACAATTAAAAGCCTTTTTTCTTTTTTTTCAGTGAGAGGGTATCAGAAGGTTCTTGCCTGTGAAATGCAAGTCCAAGTTAAGAATAGCAGAATATATTCTGCCTCAGCAGACTGTACTAGTTGGAGAGTTCCAATCCAAAGATTCAAGCCAGAATTCTGTCAAAGTATTCTTAATCTTTTCACATTTCCTATTCCCGCTGTTAGTGATAAGTGAACTTTTTCTTTGGCCCTTATTTTATATAATAGTTCCTTTCTACTTTTAATGTTTTTTGTTTCTTTTATCTTTATAATTCCTAGAAACAGCTAACAAAATGTTTATTTTCAGCACTATGTCATCATGATATTTTACCATCACTTTTATAAACAAAATCATTTACTTGGGGGGCTGGCCCCGTGGTTGAGTGGTTAAGTTCACGCGTTCCGTTGCAGGTGGCCCAGTGTTTCATTGGTTCGAATGCTGGGTGAGGACATGGCACTGCTCATCAAAGCACACTGAGGCAGCGTCCCACATGCCACAAGTAGAAGGACCCACAATGAAGAATATACAACTAGGTACCGGGGGGGCTTTGGGAGAAAAATGAAAAAAAGAAAATCTTAAAAAAAAAAAAAATCATTTACTTGGAATCAAAAGCAAGCTCCATGTTCTATCCAGTTTATGGAAAGTTAATAACCATGACAATTGCGTTACGAGTACAAACATGCAAAGACCAAGGGCCAACTACTTATTCACTCTCTGCTTTACTAAACAGAGACAACCTGAGTTCCGTATTCAGATTCAGGCCTGTCTTCTTATCCAGGAACAATGCTTATCCAGAGACGTAGGTGAAATATAAAGTGCTTTAACCCAATATTCTGGAACTTGACACAAAGTTACTTACTGCTGAATCATCCCTAAACTTCAATTACAATTGTGATACCAGGCTCTGATTCAATCATTATGTTTTATAACACTCTGGAGATTGAAGAACAGTCTTTTCTCTATGTCTAAATATTTCTATATCTCCAAATTCTTCTCATCATGGACCTATTAAAAATAATGCCTGCAGAAGCTCTTTAGTGAAAGACTCTATAAAGAAAGCAGAAAGGGTTAAGAAAATAAAATTATATGGAATAAGAACTATACCCTCTCTACTATACCACTAAACTAAATATAATGTTTTATACCTACCACAAATCTATAAAGTAGGATTTTACATTCTTTTTCCTCCTCTCACAGACACTGGAAGAAATTCTTCACTGAGTGCAGTAAAGGGATTCTCTCTGCCCTGGACAGGTCTAGATTACTTTGCACATGTTACTCCACCTCTGCTGGCTTCTGTGTGAGCCAATCTGCTAGGAAGGCTGTTCCAAAAGACTTGAATTGTTATTCTCAGTCTTTGCTTAGGGATTAGTTTAATGCTCAGTTTAAGTAGAAGTATAATCAAAGTTCTGTAACTTTAATTTATTGTGAAACAGCATAAATACATATGTAAAAGTCTATAAATATACACTTCAAATGTCTATTATAAAATGAAAAGCTTATAATCACCATGCAGATCTATAAATAGATTACTGCCAGCATCCACAGCACTCTAAGTGCCCCTACTTGATGCTAGTTCCATTTGTTCTTCCATTCCCTCTCTTAACTCTATTGCATTCCCTCTCTGGCTTTTCTTTAGAGCTTTACACCTAAGTAGGGTCTCATGGTCATCTGCATCCAGCACAAAGAGAATGTAGAAAGGGCACACCATGTCCATGGAATGATGTTCATAATGTCTAAATCTCAGTCACATGTTACATCTTTCTGCAAGAATGACTGGGAAATGTGTGCTGTGGAAGAAGAGGTGAATAGCTAGCAATCTGCCAGAATGGGCTAATCATATTGCTGCCTACCAATATCATTGATGTGAAAATTCAATGCAATCTTGAGAGTAAGAATTTACTGCTGACTCTGGCACTTAGTAAGCACCTATTAACAGTAATGATCATTATAGACTAAACTTATGTGTTTCCATTCATTGTATATAGAAGTATGAAATAAGAATATATCCAGTAATATATTCATCTATTCTAAATTAGGCAATGGTTGTCAATGAAACATGAAATATCCTTTAGGAACATTTGCCCTATTTGAAAATTTTGCTTTTGTTTGTGTTCAGAGGTATTTTTATTCATTGAAACCATTGTTCATGTTTCACTGATTTTTAAATGTATGGTAAATTTTCTATAATTTTTAAGAACCTGATATTTTAGAATCTAAACACTCAAGTCCTAATCTCAGCTCTAGCACTTATAAATTGTGATTTGGAACAAGCCATGAAAATCTCTATGTGTTAGTTTCATTTATGAAATGGGAACCAGGATCCCCTTCTCCATTTATCTCAAAGTTCCTCCCTGAGGAACACATAGAGGGACAGATGTGACAGTGCAGAGAAAACTGCAGCACGACTTCTAAGAGCCATTGTCACACATAGTACATTCAAATATTAGTATTGGAGTCAAGGGCTAAGGTGTGAGCGGTCATTTAAAACCATAAGTCAAAGATTTAAGCAATGCTGAACATCTAAAACAAAAAAATGAACAAAAGCCAACAATCCAACTATGCTAAATTGAAAAATACCTAAATATTGAGTGGAGATTAGAAAAACAGTAAAATAGTAAATGTTATTACAGTTATGTTAGATCATGTTTAAATTATCATGATACATCATATTGAGGATCTTTTTGTGGTTATCTTTTTACTTGTTTTCTCAAAAGAAAAATAATCCAACATCAAATTCTAGAAAAGAAATTGTCTAAATTTAATTTATTCACCAACTATTTCTTTCAAATTGTCATTGCTCTCCCAGCACCAATTTGAGGCTTTTGTACTTTAAAATACATATGGGAGTAGCATATGGAAGCCATGAAAAACAGGAATAATTTAGTTGTTCCCAGGTCCACCAATGCTGTAAAACTTTTTAATATCAAATAACTTAAGCTTTCATCCTATCTGGAAGGTTGACTTCTATAATATTGGTAGGATTTTTTTCAGAAAGGAGAAGAGAGACATGGAAAGGGCTTTCTTTTTCCATTAATTTATTTTCTATTCATTCTTCCACTCACTATATAACCTCCTTAAGATATTGTCCCATCTCTGTTTCCACACAAATGTGACCATAACCAACGGTCTTCATTCTCAAACCACTATTAATATGTGGTCATTATGTATTATAAGATTTAATGAAAGTTTTAAGAACAGTAGAGGATAAGTACAGTACTTTATAGACAGAAAGATAGTTACAGTACTCTATAGAACAGGATAAAAATTCAGAATGAAATGTGTTTTTTTAAATCTCATTGCTTATCCCCTACTGAGGGAACTTTTCTTTATTGGCCACATGTCTCCATGGGTCATGAACTAATAACTTGTCCCTGGGAAATTATTCCTCCCATTTCTCATTCTCTGAATTATAAGACCCTGAAAACATTTCAGGTTCTTTTGTGTGTGTGTGGAAAAAGTTCTTTCAGAATAGAAATGTTTTCTCATATTTCCTGTTTACTAAAATAAAAATAAAATTACGTAGAAAGGAAGTATATTCTAAAGAGCAATAAACTTGATGGGGCCAGCCCAATTGCATAGCAGTTAAGGTCACAAGCTCTGCTTTGGTGGCCTGGGGTTCAGGGGTTCACATCCTGAGCATGGACCTACACACCACTCATCAAGCCATGCGGTTGAGGAAACCCATATAGAAAAATTAGAGGAATATTGGCACAGATGTTAGCTCAGGGCCAATCTTCCTCAATGAAAATTAAAAAAAAAAAAAAGAAGAGTAGTAGACTTGAAATCCGGAGTCTAATATTCTATTTTAGATTTTTTCATAAACAAGCTTTGTGATTTTAAGTAAATCATTAACCTGTCTGAGTGTCATTATTCTATCCATGTAACAAATATATATTGACAATCATTATGTACTACTCTGAATGTAGAAAGGTAACTATAAAATCTCTCAAGTAAAATGAAAGAAGTTTAATGCATAGTGTTTACCTCTGCAAAGTGGGATATATTTGAAGGTCATTATGGAATCTGCTATAATTGTGAAACCCTGGCATTTGAAGGGGTCATATTCCTGTCCACTATAGGATGGAAAAAAAAGAGTAGGTACAGATTATCTGATTCATGCTTCCAAAGGCAAGTTCCAAGTAGCAATTATGATATTGCCCAATGAAAGACGTCACACTAGTGTTACTTTATTGATCATTAGCAGAATGATTCATCTTTTTCTAGGGGAAATAAAGAATGTGGATAATGAAAATAGAAAGAAAACAGATAAATTTCTTCCTTCATGCTACCTTTAAATAGAAAAATGAGAAAAAGGAGAAGAAATTGTGAGGAAAGGAAGCAGACTACTCTAAAGAAAGCAGAAAATGATTGAGAGAAGCATCAAATTTCCTATACCATTGTGAGAAAAAAAAATAGGCTAAGAAGGCTGCTACTAAAAAATTTGTAAATAAACACATGGAATCTCCCTGTACTATGTCTACCTGCACAGAGACAATGATTCTAATGAAAACTTTCTCCTGCTCAAGGTTTTTCTCAGAGCAAGTTTAACATCTTTGTTCCTCAAACTGTAGATTAAAGGGTTCATCATTGGAATCACATTGGTATAAAAGACAGAAGAGATTTTTCCCTCATCCATAGACCCAGCAGAAGATGGTTTGAGGTACATAATTGCACCTGATCCAAAGAATAGAGAAATAGCAATAATGTGGGAAATGCAGGTGCTGAAAGCTTTGGACCTGCCTTCTGTGGAACTGATGTGGAGGATGCTGGAGAGGATGAAACCATAAGAGACAAAGATAGTGAGACTGGGCACAATGATGTTGATGCCCACCACAATGAAAACAACCAGCTCATTGACATAGGTGCTCGTGCAGGAGAGCTGGAATACAGGAAGTATGTCACACAAATAGTGGTTGATGATGTTTGCATCACAGAAAGTCACTCTCAGCATGCATCCTGTGTGGGCCATAGCACCAGAAAATGCCATCAAGTATGAACCAAGCATGAGGCTGGAACACACTTTATGGGACATGGCAATGTTATAGAGAAGTGGTTTACAGATGGCCACATAGCGATCATAGGCCATTGATGTCAGCATATAGCCTTCAGAAATGCCAAAAAAACAGAAAAAGTAGAGCTGAGTCATGCACCCCATGTAAGAAATAACATTCTTCTTTGATAAGAAATGTATCAGCATTTTTGGTGTAAATACTGAAGAATAACAGAGGTCTATGAAGGACAAGTTAAAGAGGAAAAAAATACATGGGAGCGTGCAGGTGTGAATTCAGCACAATTAGAGTTATGAAGCCCAAATTTCCCCACACAGTGACCTTATACACTGCTAGAAACAGGAAGAACAAGGGAATCTGGAGATCTGATCGGTCTGTTAATCCCACCAGAATGAATTCAGTCACCATGGAACCATTTCCAGGAGCCATTCTTCTCCAAGGGAATCTGTGGACACAGGAGAAAAAGATTACATTAAAGAAGAATTCAGCTCTTCACACAATATCTTGTCCTACAAGGGTGTATACACTGGGTATGCCTCAGACTAGCCCAACTTGGACCCATAGAATATGTTGTTACCATCATGATACTGAGTGACATGGACTTTCCCTTACTAGAGTCTTAATAGGCTAAATATGGCAAAGGTCAAGACAAAATTATCTTATTGGGGGAAGGCTATCGTTGCCGTCTGAAAATGTAACTGCTGGAAAACCAAGGGATAAGAGAGAAGGATGGACCAGGACATAATCATCCTTCTCTCATCTTACAATTTCTTCACTCACTTAAGCCTTCCCCTCACCAGTAAAGTTGTAGGCAGAGACCCTAGCAACCTGGTGCTGGCCTCTAATGCAGATTAGACTTGGTGGAGTGGGACCAAGAAGCTGTTTCTAACCAAAACTAAGGGACCAAAGTCTAAGAGAATTTAAGTTACTACCCCATGTCACAGAGTAAAAGTCATAAATCTAGAAGGGTGAGTCTGTTCATGGGGAGAGAACTTACTGACTGAGACACTGCACTTTCTGAGCCTCCTAAGCTCTGAATATTCTCTGATCTCCATTGAACACATTCTCCCAGCAGTTTCACTTGAATCTCAGGACTGCTTAAAATGAGAAAGAAAATAGCAGATCTTACATCCCTGGACTTCCATCTCAAAACAAGAAGGACATTAACATAAATAAAATTCAGAAACTCACTCTCCTTAGGCCAGAAAACATTAGTGCTCTCTTACCCTTGGTGTGTACCCACATGGTCCTGGAGAGGCAATTTCAGGTTCCAGGGCTTTGCTTCTTCTGCTTCCAAAAGAATGCAGCAGAGATTTATTTCATATATGCCCTGGAAATCTTTCTAAACTACAAATCATAATTTCTGATTCTGACTTTGAGCCCTCTCAAGGAGTAGAGAAAAATAAACAGTCTTTATTATTATCATATTTGCCACTTGATAAGACAAAAAAGATGGAATTTAAGTTTTAATAATATAGAACGCTTGATTATAAACAGGGCAGAAGCTTGCTCATTGTCTTCCCCAGGGATTAGATTCTATGTGTAAAAGAGAAACAAGGGAATTATATTTACACTCTGGATCATGATCTCTCTTTAGTTCCTTAGGGGCTTAATGTTTTAATCTAGTTTACACTTCACTCTAGGGTTTGTATATCCCCTAAGGCAGAGGCAAAAATAAACACCCATCTTCCTATCATCTTCATCTCTCAAGCAAAACCTATTATATATCTTCTTTCTCTGTTTCTTTCCATATTCTAAATGGAAAATTTCCAGAGTCTGCCTACAGTCTTTTTCATTTTTTTACCTGAAATTTTTCAAAAATTGCAGTAACTCGATTTAGTTGTTGTCTCTCCTGGGTTATCTCAAAAAAAAGAATTAATGACTTTTTCCCTCATAAAGTTTTCACTTCTAAATATCTGCTAGAAATTTCTACCTGACGATCCTGCTGGGTCCTTAAATGTAATAGTTCCTTAACTGAGAGAATTAATTACTTCTCATTCTAGAAAAGAATGGGGGCTATGTAGTTAGAGGGCATGCGTTGACTCCTACTCCTACATTTACTAACTTGGACATGTTATTTAAACTCTCTATGGAAGTTCATAATTTCTAAAATAATGATGTTAATAATAGCACTTATTTCACTGGGTTGTTTTGAAGATTAAATGAAAAAATGCATGTCAAATAGTGAGACCGTTACCTCGCATGTGGTAAATAGTCAGTCAATCACAGCTGTCATTATTCATGCTCTCAAAACTTCCAATAGATCCTCCATAGTAACACAACATTTTTTTCATTTAATTTTGTTTTTCCCCATAAACTATAAGTTCTATAAGGACAAACATCTCCTCTGTCTTTCTTAGTACCATTCTCACGGTGCAATGTATAGTGCAGAGTACAGAGTAGGCACTCCATAAATAATTCTGTAAGTTATATTGTCTTCTGGTGAAAACCTTCAGAATGTTTTCCACATTTCTTTCATGCTAAGTATAAGAGTCTACAACCACACTGAGTTCCATCCATTTCCCTCAGCCACCACGTACATTCAGGTACTTAGAAGGATTTAATTGAACTGTACTGCTGATTTGCAGTGGTTCCAACTATTATTCCAGCTTTTTCCCACATACTCCTTCTTAATTGGCCATATGCACTGCTTGCCGGAATAAGTTCTGAAAGCACAGATCTGTCCTTTCCTAGTTTAAGAACTTTCAGTGTTTCTCAATTATCCATGGAACAATTGAAACATTGTAATCAAAGTGTAAGTATCAAATTATGATGAAGTTTCAGATAAAATTAAAGAAGAAATCAAGTGAGAGTTAAATTTGATTAAAACTGGGAAGGTACTATTTCGATTGATTTAAGAGTTTTGAGCACATTGAGTATTGTGCAAAGTCTTACCCTTCTTAACAAATATAAACAAAAGAATGTTGGAGAATGTTTACATTTCATAGACCACAAGAGCATAATGAACAGAAAGCACCAGCCAAGTGAACCAAAGAATATATTAAAATTCAAGTTTAAATCTGCACATACTCTATTTTCTATCATTGCAAATGATAGCTTTTCTGTGCAATGTTTGCTGAAAAGTTGTAGGACTATCCTTCAAAATATTCATCTATTAAAATAATATACTTTCCATTTTATATCTCAGGAATGTAGCATTTAACTCATGCCCTCCATTAGAAAGTTTCTTGCTTTAAGTTATAGGATTCTGTTAAAAATTAATTTAAAATAGGCACTTTTCTCACAGAATAATAAACCAGTATGTACACTGTCCTAGGGGTGAGTCAGAAAGTGAATACTCTCAAGGACCCAGACTCTTTCATTTCACTGTCCTCAGACTGTTGACTTAGTCCTCAAGCTCTTCACGTCATGGTCACAAAATGACTGCCAGTGCTCCAAGACACATCTAAAGACAGCTATAGCCAAAGAAAATAGCAAGAGAACAAGGCAAAAGAACTCTCCTCACAACTCTCTCTCTTTATATCATGAAGTAAACCTTCTCCAGAAGCCAATAGATGAACATATATCCACACAAAAATTTGTATATGAATGTTTATAGCACCGTTATTCATAATAGCCAAGAGTAGCCAAGTTAAATGTCCATCAATTTATGAAAGGGCAAACAAGTGTATATCTCCCATGCAATAGAATATTATTCAACAAATAAAAAGGAATTAAATACCTTTATAAGTTACAAAATGGATGAACATGAAAATATTATGTAAAGTGAAAAAAGACAATCATAAAAGACCACATATTATATTATTCCATTATATGAAATATCCAGAATATTTAAATCTATGGAGACATGAAGTATATTGGTGGTTGCATAAGGCTGAGAGTGAGATAGGAGAGATATGACAGCTAAAGGGTATCACAGTCTTTGGGGAAAGAAAAAAATCTTCCAAAATTGATTGTGGTTATTGTTGTATAACTCTGTGAATAAAGTAAAAACCATTGAATTTTACTCTCAAGAATGTGAATTGTATGGTATGTAGATGATATCAAGAAAGTTATAACCAGAAAAAAAAATAGTAAAGCTCTGAAAAAAAGAAGATGAAATAAAAAGGGAAATCAGAAAACATTTTGAAGTGAAAGGAAATATAAACACAATGTAGCAAAACACATGTAATGTAGTTGTAATTCTTACAAATCAAGTTATGACACCTAAGTGCGTGCATTGGAAAAGAAGAGAGAGGTTTTAAACCAAAGGCAAACTTTCATTTTATGAAACTGCAAAAAGAGCATCAAATTAAAAACAAATTAAGCAGAAAAGTGAAATAAAGATAACAGCAAAAAAATCAATAAGATAGGAAACAGAAGAACAATATATAAAATCAGTTAATCTAGAAGCTATGCTTTTGAGATAGTAAAAGCGCTAATTCTCTAGACAGACGGATTAGGCCAAAAAGAGAAAAGATGCAAATTACCAGTATCAGAAGTATGAGAACATCGCTGTAGACCCTACAGACGTTGAAAAGGAAGCTGGTGGGGCCGGTCCTGTGGCTAAGTGGTTAATTTCATGTGCTCTGCTTCAGCAGCCCAAGATTTCACTGGTTCGGATCCTGGGCGCAGACATGGCACTGCTCATCAGGGCATGCTGGGGAGGCATCCTACGTGCCACAACTAGAAGTACCCACAGCTAAAACATACAACTACTATGTATTGGGGGGCTTTGGAGAGATAATGGAATAATAAAATCCTTAAAAAAAAAAAAAAAAGAAAGCTGTTGAATATTATGAGCAAGTTTATACTAATAATTTTGACAATCAATGAAAGATAAATTCGTTTAAAGACATAAACTGCCAAAATTCACTTAAGAAGAAGTAGGTAAATAGAATGACCTTATATCTATTAAAGAAATTGAATACTCTTTCAAAAAGTTTCCCACAAAGAAAATTCTGGGCCCAAATAGCTTTGATGTTAAAATCTACCAACCATTTATGAGATAAATAATACCAATTCTACACAACCTCTCAAAAGTCAAAAAAGAATTAAATTTTACAATTCAGTCTATAAGACAGAATTACCCTGATACCAAAACCAGATAAAGTAGTTACAAGGAAAGAAAACTGAAGACCAATCGCTTTCATAAACATAGATGAGAAGTTTTGTTTTTTTTAATTTTAGCAAATTGCATCAAACAGTATATAAAAACAAAAATGCATCAAGAAAAGTAAGATTTAATCTTGGGAATGCAAGGTTGGTTTAATACATGAATCAATCTAAAAAAGTAAAGTAATAAAACAAAATGTCTAAACAGGTATAGAAAAAGCTTAAAAACTATTAATAGAAGAGAACCCAGCCTCCCACTAAAAAAGCCATAAGGGAGAATACCTCTATCCCTACCTTCCTTGACAAACAGAGGAATGCACATTGACCTAAACTCAGCCAATCTCATATGCCTACCTGAGATTTAAATCTGGAGTAATGTTGCAAACATAATGGGACAGTTGGGAATCCTCAATATTCTTTCTATTAACTCCATTTGTATTTAAACAAATCTAGAGTCACTTTCTGTTGCTTCTCTGTAGAAACCCTGATGTGATATTTTCTCCCATGTATATAAGCCAAAGCATTGACTAATGAGAAAACACATATCTGTAAAATGGGTTAAATTCTAAGTTAGAAATATGAAAACAAACAAACAAAAAAGGTTTTTTTTTTTTAAAGATTTTATTTTTCCTTTTTCTCCCCAAAGCCCCCCAGTACATAGTTGTATATTCTTTGTTGTGGGTCCTTCTAGTTGTGGCATGTGGGACGCTGCCTCAGCGTGGTTTGATGAGTGCCATGTCCGCGCCCAGGATTCGAACCAACGAAACACTGGGCCGCCTGCAGCGGAGCGCGTGAACTTAACCACTCGGCCACGGGGCCAGCCCCACAAAAAAAGGTTTTAAAGTGTTTTAGTTCAATTAATCATTGGATTTGTTGTAATTATCTTTGTACCTCACCTCTCAAAAGAGAAAAATCTTAGCTTCCTTTTGGCAAGCAATCATTGGTGTCCCACTAATAAGTCCTATTTCATGTAACATCAATTAATTTATTATAACTTTGGATTTCTGCCACAGAAAATTATTAGAAATAAGTTGCAAACAGTTTATATTTTTTTAAAAACATGGGTAAACCTAATGAAAAGGACATTGTCCAGTGGAATTTCCATCTTTGGCTGAGTGAGAAGTGATCAAATCTTTTCCTCCATAGCAACTGTAAACATGAACAAAATTGGCAAAAACAATGGTTTTAGCACTCTGGAAATCAACGAAAGGCACACAACAATCTGAGAACTGCTGATACTTTAAGAAGTGTTGAACTTTGCATCAGAAGAATGGGAATCTGTGACATTTTTTCATGCGACCTCTCCCATCAACATTCACCCTACCAATCTTGGTAGATGCAGAGGTTCTACAAGGGTGGAGCAGACCATGAAGACTAGCAGCTGTGCTGCCACGGAAAAAGGAGGCCCACTCCATTCTGAGCAGTAGGCAACACCCACATCATGTATCCTGCTTGTTGAAATATTACACATTCAGTGTCAGGAAAGCAAAGAGGGTCAATGATTCTACTATCCTGAGGTCGTCGTCATGCTGAGAGCAAGCACATTCTAGCCTGAGTCTACAGGAATGCGCAGCACAGACTGGCGAGAACACAAATTACTCATGCTCTTCTGGCAGCCCCTGAGGCTGAATGCATGCACATAGGAGATTCAAAGGGCACAGCACAAAACAAAAACAAGGGGCATATTTGAACATGGCTTGAGCTTTTAATTCACTCCCCTACTTTCCACAAATACCTCAGCAGCATTCAGAAGCATTACTGATTTAACGTGTTTGAGCTCAATTCCTGTCCAATGATTGGCTGACTACTTAAGTATGCTGATGCAGGAGTGATCCCTCAGATTTCAGGCTTAAGGAATTCAATGAGAATTTTTTTAAACTTTCAGTAGACTTATATCTGATTCCAGCCAAAATGGATTATTCTATGCCTTCCTACTCCTTCTTAAAACTAAATAATCCTGGATATAACATAACAAACAAACTTAGGAAGACTTGTAAAGGTAAAAAGAAGGTAGATTGCCAAGTAATCTCAGGAACTGAGGACTACAGGTGGTGAGTTTCCTGGGCTTTTTTGCCTCCTGTGTATGCCAGATGTTATGCTGAGGAAGCCCGCAACCCCAAACCACCAAAGACAAATACCTAAAAAGAAAACTTTTCTCTAACCAAAAGAATAGAAAGACGGTAGCCTTCCAGAATAGGAAGCATTTTCTTTATTAGACATCCTACAGTAGCCAAAAACTGAAGGAAAATCTGCCCCCTCACTGATGTCATCATGGCCATTTAGAGAGCTAAATTTAAACCTTCTGCTTGCTGACAGCAGGAGGTCCTTTAGTACTCTTGCAGGGATAATGTTAGCAGGGTCAAGTGAGGACGGAATTTCTACCTTTTGTCTGGCTATAGGGAGTAGCAATCTGATGCCCCCACCAGCATGGCATAAATGAGGTGGAGCAACGATTTGAACTTCCTCCCCTACTCTGCAGCAATAAAGTTGAACAAAGTGATGCTAAGTGGCACTCCACAGTCAGCAGGGCCAAGTGGGGAAGTGAGCTTCCATTCCACTCAATAGTAATGAAGTGGAACAAGCTTGTGTAAACAATGCTAGTCTTATACTTATTCTCACTCCCTGTGGCTGACAATAGGCTCACCACGGAACTACACTTTAACCCCTCACCTAGCAGCAAAGAAGCCTTGTCAATCAGCATTTCAGTTTGGATAAGGAGGAGTCAAAGATCTGAAGTGACAGTTGAACTTTTACCCCATGAGTCAGTAATGAGGTGGTACAAAAGTCAGCACTCTAACTCCACTGGGGTGATGTTCAGGGCCCAACATGGTAAATTTTGCATAATAATAATTTTTTTTAAACCCTAGCAGGTTTAGAATCAAAACACTCAAGTTCTATCTCAGTTCTATACTTTATAAATTGTGATTTTGAACAAGCCATGAACATCTCTGAACATTAGTTTCATCATCTATGAGAAGGGAACAGAATCCCCTTCCCCATGTACCTTATAATTCTTTTCTGAAAAAACACATAAAGGGACAGAAGTGACAGTGCAGAGAAAACTGCAACACAACACTCCTCCTTAAGAGCAAACATAAAATCCTGAACTTATCTCTATTTTTCAAATGGGTTTTTCCAACTTTATGCCAGAGAGATACTTTAAACACCCCAGGTGATTTCACCAGCCATCCCACTCACTGAGAAGAGGGGAATCTCTGTCTTAGAACTTACATCTTCCTACATAGAGTGAGACTCTACTGTCTATAGGTGCATATTTGTAAAACAAACTCTGAATGTAAAGCAGCTAATTCATCTAGTGCTCAGATGAATTTACAGTGAAATGTTCCAGTGCTCAAGAGAAACACCAACTGTGGCAGGCTTAGGGAAAAGTACTGTGTCTGTCCCCAATATGGACATTTGCTGACATAATGAATTTTCAGGTGTAATGTGACGACATAAGACCAATTTTAGAATCTATCCACGTGTAAGATAGATTCTATTCATGTAACTCTATTATGTTGCATTTGAAAATCTACCATTATATTAGTCTCTTGTATTGCCATATTTGTTTATCATATATATTACTTTGCCACACATTGCCAGGAACATAGCAGGTAAAATGTTTTTTTTTTTTTTAACATAAACGAATGAGTGAAGCAATAACCACATTCTCTGGCCAGATTCAGCAGGTACTTTATGCCTAGCCCTGCCTCTCTGGAGCTTCAACCAGGAATTATCTACCTGATTGTGCTTGCAAAGACTAAAGGTGCGTTGAATACCATGCAATCGATATCAGGAAAGGATCTCATAAAATACAAGACTTGAAGATACTCTGTGTGTGTGTGTATGTGTGTTCATGTGTGTTTGTGTAGGGAAGCAGTGTAACTAGGAGTAGAGAGTAGGCTTCAATTAAGTTGGGCTTCAGGAATTAAAGAGAGATTAAAGAGGAACTCAAGACCCTTTTACTCATAGTTTTCATCAGCACTTAACCACAATGCACTCTGATCATGCTGATTACAAACCTGATCCTGAGCAACAATAGCAGCTCCCTCAGAGAAAGTTTATAATAAACAAAAACAGGATGTACTCAGGGAACTTTCTTTCTGAGCCTTAACTAGGAGGACCATTTTCTGTTAGCCTGGAAACTTGAAGCTTTCATGCTGACTTAGAAATAGCTCTGTCCTGGTACACAGGCACAGGCAAAATCAATGCCTTACCTGTTTGACTCTCAGCTGTGAACAATTATAATAAAATCATAATTTGCCTCATAACTTGTCAGTGCAATTCCCATAATACAAAAGAACAAAAACTACTAAGGATAAGTCTGCTGTGCATGTAAAATATCTTGACTTGATTCTTTACCCTTTGAAAAAAGTCCAAGTAGATGGACACAGAGAGCTTATTGCTAACTAAAAAGTCCTTAAGTTGCTTAACTAACAGCTGGGTTGCCTCTTTCAAGATGTTACCACCCTTAATCATTACAGGCTATATTTCAACTATTTTTATTACCTTTTTCTAATTATTTGAAGACGGAAATTAATTTTAAAGAAAGTATATTTTTCTATAAATGATAGAGATTCCATTTGATTTTGAGGCTCGTGAAATAAAAGGCTAGTGGTCAGATTCAAGCCACGCTCTGGGCCACCTCAAATCATGATAAAGTACATAACAGAGTCAGGGCTGGCTAGTGGCATAGTGGTGAAGTTTGCATGCTCTGCTTTGGTGGTCCAGGATTTGCAAGTCTCTGGCACGCTCCTAGAACCACGCCATCCTGTGATGGCATTCTACATAAAACAGAGGAAGATTGGTAAGAGTTCTTCGCTCAGGGCCAATCTTCCTCACACACAAAAAGAAAAAATACATAGAGTGGATGCACCTCTGCAAGGTATACAAAGATTTCCAAATAGCATAGATGTTATTTACTTGTTTATATACATTCTTATTCCCATGAGGAAAACAGGTTTTTCAAAGGAAGAGTAAATAAAAGAAAAAAAAAGTAAAACATACTCCAAGCAAGATCAATTATTTTCTATAAATAGAACTTGTAAAGTTAAAATGAAGCATGTTAACATTAAGGTCAGTAGATGGAGTATGAGTGGTCAATGAAAACCATAAGACATAGATTAAGGAATGTCAAACACCTAAAAAACAAACAATGCAACAAACTAGCTATGCTAAATTTTAAAATACCTAAATATTGAGTGGAGATTAGGAAAATGGTAAATAGTTAATACTATTAAACGTTTCTTAGAAAATACGTAATTGTCACTTGATACATCAAATTGAGATTTTTAGAGTAACTTTTTTCCCAAAAAATTATAATATTGCAACATTCTTTGCAGAAAAGACATTGTCACAATTAGGTTTACTCACCAAATTTTTTTTTTTTTTTAGTTAATGCTCTACTAGCTGTAATTTGACGTTTTTGTACATAAAAATCCACATAGGAGTAGCATGTGGAAGCCAACAAAAACAGGAGTGATTTAGTTATTCCCAGGTCCTCCAGCCCTTTTGTTTAACTTCTCTTTTTAATATCAAAGAATTTATGCTTTCATAATCTAGAGAAATCCTGTGATCCCCATAACATTTCTGGGTCTTCCAGAAAGGAAAGAGTCATAGGCAAAGGCTTTCATTATCATTTATTTTACTTTCTAAATTCCTTCTTTCTACCTTTGGTTTAAATTGTCCCACACTATTTTATCTCCTGTAGCTGGTGCCCCCTCTCTACCAGGTTCCCCAAATGTGGCCATAGGTTTTTCACCTTCATTCCCCCAAACACTACCAATGTACTGACATTGTAAATTAGAGTTTTTTCAAAGCTTTACGGACAGTGGGATATGTTCACAATACTCTACAGAAAAGGATACAAATTCTGATTCAAATGCATTTGCTAACTCTAATGACCACTCTCTACACAAAAACCTTTTATTTCTTGGCCATGGGTCTGTTGAATCCTGACGAGTGACATGTTTCTGGGCTCTTTTCTCTCCCATGCCTTGTTTTCCGAATAATGAACATTTACAAATATTCCAAATTCAAGTTTGTAACTTTCAGAAAAAGTAAACTTCATCCTTGAGCCAATCATCTCTCCAATATGCTGCCCCAAAAGCCTCCTCTTTCCCAACAAAAAGAACCATCAAACTGTTTTCCTAAACAATAAACAAAAAATGTGATACCCTCCCTGAGAGAAATTCATGTATCATCCTGGAACAAAGCACAGTCAATTTTCAAATTAGCAATGTTTTCTAATATTTCATGGTTACTGAAACAAAAATAAAAGAACAAAGTGACACAAATTGTACTAGAGTAGTTTACATGAAACGGAAGAGTAAGAGTGTAGACTTTTTCTTCATGAATCTGTGTGACTTTCAGTCAAACGTTATCCACTCTGTATTTCAGTTTCCCATCCATATAATAAATACATTTTGGCAATTAGTCATGTGCTGCTTTGACTGTACAAAGATAAAAAAGAAAATGTTTTGCCAAAAGAAAGTTGATGTATAATATTTACAGATACAAAATGGATTATACTTGAGAGTCTTTACAGAATCTTCAATCTCTGGCATTCAAAGAAGACAAATTCTTGCCAGTTGGAGGATGGAAAGAAGGGAGTAGAAACAGAGTACCTGATTCACGCTTCTAATAGCAAGTAGCAGAGAAGCACACCCCCAATGACACAATGTCACTCTAGTGTGACCTAATTCGGTTTTTTAAAGACCATTCACCTTTTCCTACAGGAAAAATGAAGTTTTATGACAATTAAAAAAACAGATATAATATGTTTCTTATTTAGTATTATTACTAAACAGGAAAAAAAAGATGGAGATGATATTGTGGAAATGGTGAAGAAAAAAGAAGACCTATTCTATAAGCACTGGAAATAAATTATGAGAGAAGACTTAAGTTTCCTTTACAACATTAAGGAAAAACCATGAAAGAAAGATGCCACTAAAATTACTTTAATTAAATATACAGTATCTCTCTGCCCTATAACTACATGCACAAACAGACATAGTTTTGACCAAAATTTCTCCTCCTCAGGATTTTTCTCAAAGCAAGTTTAATGTCTTTATTCCTCAAGCTATAAATTAAGGGATACATCAAGGGAACTGTATTGGTATAAAAGAAAGAAGAGGTTTTTCCCTCATCCAAAGACACAGAAGAAGATGGTTTGAGATACAGAAATACACTTGATCCAAAGAAGAGAGAAATAGCAATTATGTGGGAACTGCAGTTGTCAAAAGCTTTGGACCTGCTCTCCATGAAGCTGATGTGGAGGTTGCTGGAGAGGATGAAACCACAAGAGACAAAGATGGTGAGAATGAGCACCAAGATTTTGACGCCGACCACAATAAAAACAACTAGCTCAATGTAGGCACTCATGCAGGAGTACAGGGAAGATGTCACACAAACAATGGGTGACGATGTTTGCATCACAGAAGGTCAATCTCATCATGCATCCTGTGTGGGCCACGGCACCAGAAAATGCCATCAAGTGTGAACCAAGCATAAGTCTAGGACACACTTTAGGGGACAAGACAACATTATACAAAAGTGGGCTACAGATGGCCACATAGCCCTAATAGGTCATTGATGCCAGCACATAGCATTCAGAAATACCAAAACAACCCACAAAGTAGCAGTGGATCATGGACCCCATGCAAGAAATAATTTTCTTCTTGAATATGAAGTTAAACAAGATTTGGGGTGTAAAAACAAAAGGATAAATGAAACAATGAAGAACAAATTAAAGTGGAAAAATACATTGGTGTGTGTAAGTTTGAATTCAGCCCAATTAAAATTATCATGCCCAATTTTCCCAACAAAGTGACCATATATTTTACTAGAAACCAGAAGAACAAGAGGAGTTAAAGAACTAGCTGGGCTGTTAATACCAAGAGAATGAATTCTGTCACACTAGAACCATTTCCAGGGGCCCTTCTCTAAGGGAATCTGTGGACACTAGAGGAAAAAGTTACACAGAAAACAAATCAACTCTTCCCACGATATCTCCTATCACAAGAGTAGAGTATGTGCTGGGAAGGTCTGAGAAGAGCTCAACCTTGAGCCACAGAATTTGCTTTACCATTATTATGACTGAATGAAGAGAACTTTCTCTCATCAGAGTCTTTATATACTGAATAAAGTAAAGAGTACCAAAGCTTCTAAAACACGAAGGCTACTCCCTCTACACAATAATGACTGCTGGGGAAAGAAAAAGGAAAAGGGAGAAGTTTGTACTTGATCAGAATCATCCTTCTCCCATTCAACATTTCTTCATTCACTTGACACTTCCCCTCACCAGTAAAATTGGAGGCAGCAACCCTGGTTACCTTGTGCTGGCCTCTAAAGAAGACTAGACTTGGTGGAATAGAAATTAAAGCAATGTTTCTAATCCAAAAATAAGGGACAAGAGTCTAAGAGAGGTTAATTTACTGCCCCATGCCAGAGAAAAAGCCCTAAACCTAGAAGGGTGAGACCTAGATCCATGGAGAGGGAACTTACTGATGCATCTTTTCTGCTCCCTAATGTCTCTAATCATTCCCATGCCTTCTTGAGAAATACTTTAACCAATTTCACTTGAGTCTCAGGACTGAAAAAATGGGAAAGAATGTAGTGTATTCTAGATCCATGGCCTCCATCTCAAAAAGGAGAACATTAATACAAATGGTATTCAAAAATTCACCCTCCTTATGCCAGAAAACCTTGGTGCTTCCTATCATTGTTTTTACTGCCATGGCCCATGGTGGTTCTATTCTTAATTTTTTGAGGAATCTCCATACTGTTTTCCATAGTGGCTGTACCAATTTACATTCCCACCAGCAGTGTATTATGGCTCCCTTTTCTCCACATCCTCTCCAACATATTATTTCTTGTCTTTTTAATTATAGCCATTCTGACAGGTGTGAGGTGATATCTCATTGTAGTTTTGAATTGCATTTCCATAATAATTACTGATGTTGAACATCTTTTCATATGCCTGACCATCTGTATATCATCTTTGGTGAAAAGTCTGTTCAGATACTGTGCACATTTTTTGATTGTCTCCTTTGTTTCTTTGTTGTTGAGTTGTATGAGTTCTTTATATATTTTGGATATTAACCCCTTATTGGATATATGGTTTGCAAATATGTTCTCCCAATTGTTAGGTTGTGTCATTGTTTTGTTAATGGTTTCCTTTGCTCTGCAGATGCTTTTTAGCTTGATTTAGTCCAATTGTTTATTTTTCCTTCTTTTTTCCTTGCCTGGTGAGACATAATATTCAGGATACTGCTAAGACAAATGTCAAAGAGTGTACTTCCTATGTGTTCTTCTAGAAGATTTATGGTTTCAGGTCTTAATTCAAGTCTTTAATCCATTTTAACTTAGTTTTTCTGTATGGTGTAATATAATCATCTGCTTTCGTTATTTTGCACATGGAGGTCCAGTTTTCCCAACATCTTTTATTGAAGAGACTTTCCTTTCTCCATTGTACATTCCTGGCTGCCTTGCCAAAAATAGGCTGTCCAAACATGTGTGGATTTGTTTCTGGGCTCTTGATTCTGTTCCATTGATCTATGTGTCTGTTTTTATGCCAGTACTATGATGTTGTGATTACTATATACTTGCAGTATATTTTGAATTCAAGGAGTGTGATACCTCCAGATTTATTTTTTCCCCCTCAGGATTGCTTTGGCTATCCGGGGCCTTTTGTTGTTCCATATAAATTTTAGGATTCTTTGTTTATTTCTATGAAGACTATAATTGAGACTTTGATAGAGATTTCGTTGAATCTGTAGATTGCTTTAGGAAGTATGGACATTTCAACTCTGTTAATTCTTCCAATCTATGGGCATGGATTATCTTTCTGTTTCTTTATGTCTTCTTCAATTTCTTTCAACAATGCTGTATTTTTTTCAGTGTATACATCTTTCATCTCTTTGGTTAAATTTGTTCCCAGGTATTTCATTTTTGTGTGTGTGTGTGATTGTTAATGGGATTAGATTGTTAATCTCTCTTTCTGCTATTTTCTTGTTACCATATAGAAATACAACTGATTTTTGCATGTTGATTTTTTATTCTGCAACCTGACTGTATTCATTTATTGTTTCTAATAGTTTTTTAATAGATTCATAGGGTTTTCTATATATAAAATCATGTCTTGTGCAAAAAGCAATAGTTTTACTTCTTCATTTCCAATTTTGATTCCTTTACTTCTTTTTCTTGCCTAATTGCTCTGTCTGGGATTTCCAATACTATGTTAAATAAGAGTGAAGAAAGCGGGCATCCTTATATTTTCACTGTTCTTAAAGAGATAGCTTTCATTTTTTCACCAATGAGTCTGATGTTAGCTGTGGTTTGTCATATATGGCCTTTACTATGTTAAGGTACTTTCCATCTATACCTATTTTATTTAGAGATTTTTATCACAAATGGATGCTGTTATCTTTTCAAATGCTTTCTCTGCATATATTGGGATAATCATGTGATTGTTATTCTTCGTATTGATTGATTTGTCTATCACATTGATTGATTTGCAGATATTGAACCATCCCTGCATCCCTGGAATAAATCCCACTTGGTCATGTTGCACATTTTTAATGTATTGTTGTATTGAATTTGCTAGTATTGTATTGAGGATATTTGCATCTATGTTCATCAGTGATATTGGTCTGTGATTTTCTTGATTTGTGTTGTCCTTGTCTGGTTTTTTATCAGGGTGATATTTGCCTCCCAGAATGAGTTAGGAAGATTTCCCTCCTCTTCAATATTGAGGAAGAGTTTTAGAAGGATAGGTACTAAATCTTCTTTGAATGTTTGGTAGAATTCACAGGTGAAGCTGTCTGGTCCTGGACTTCTGTTTTGGGGGGGAGGTTAGGTTTTCTAATCTCCTTACTAGTGATTGGCATACTCTGATTCTCTATTTCTCCTTGATTTAGTTTTTGAAGTTTTTCTTATTCTAAGAATTTATCTATGTCTTCCTGATTGTCCAATTTGTTGGTGTATAACTATTTGTATGATTCTCTAAGTCTTTGTATTTCTGTGATGCTCATTATAATTTCTCCTCTTTTGTTTCTGATTTTATTTATTTGAACTCTCTTTTTTTATTGATGAGTCTAGCTAAATGTTTGTTAATTTTGTTTTATCTTTTCAAAGAACCAGATCTTAGTTTTCTCAATTTTTCCTTTTTTTTTTAGTCTCTATTTCCTGTACTTCCCTTTTGATTTTTATTATTTCATTTTTTTCTATTGACTTTGGTCTTGTTCATTTTCGAATTTCTTTAGGTACACTGTTAGATTGTTTACTTGAGGTTTTTCTTGTTTTCTGAGTTAGGCCTCTTGTGTTATAAACTTCCCTCTTAGTACCAATTTTGCTATATCCCATAAATTTTGGCATATTGTATTATCATTTTTGTTTGTCACTAGGTTTTTGTTGATTTCTCCTTTGATTTCTTCATTGACTCAATGGTTGGTCATTAGCATTTTGCTAAATCTCAACATATTTGTGACTCTTCTAATTTTCTTACTGTAATTGGTATCTGGTTTCATACTGTTGCAGTCAGAAAAGATGTTTGGTATTATTTCAATCTTCTTAAATTTATTGAGGCCTGCTTTGTGGCATAATGTGTGAGCTATCCTGGAAAATGTTCCATATGCATACAGAAAGAACATGTATTCTTCAGTTTGGGGATGAATGTTCTGTATGTGTCTACTAAATCCATCTGATCTAATGTGTCATTTAAGGCCAATGTTTCCATATTAATCTGTTTGGATGATCTATCCACTGATGTAAGTGGAGCTTAAAAGTCCCCTACTATTATTACATTATTGTCAATTTCTCCTTTTATGTCTGTTAATAATTGTTTGCTTACTGCTGTTTTTGGATTGTTGCATTTATCATTATGTAATGCCTTTCTTTGTCTCTTTTGATAGCTTTTGTTTCAAAGTCTATTTTGTCTAAATATTGCTACTCCAGTTTTCTTTTTATTTCTATTAGCATGGAATATCTTTTTCTCTCCATTTCCTTTCAGTTTGTTAGTGTCTTTAAGTATGAAGTTTGTCACTCATGCTACATATATATGGGTTTTGTTTTATTTATTCATTCAGCCACCCTTTGTCTTTTGATGACCATTTGGTCCATTTATATTTAAAGTAACAATCAATAAGTATGCACTTATTGCCATTTTGTTCTTTTGTTCTGGATGTTTTTGTAGCTCTTCTCTGTTCCTTCTTTCTCTTGCCCTGTTCCCTTGTGGTTTATGGCTTTCATTACTGTTATGTTTGGATTTCTTTCACATTATTTTTTGAGTATTTATTATAGGTTTTTGATTTATGGTTACATGAGGCTCATAGGTAATGACTTATGTAGATAAGCAATCTATATTAATTTGATAGTCTCTTAATTTTGACTTCTTTCTAACATCCCTATACTTTTACTCTCCCACCATGTTTTACATTTTTGATGTACTTTACCTCTTTTATTTTTTTGGTATCCCTGAACCTCTTAAGACAAACGTAGATAATTTTTGTACATCTGCCTTTTGATCTTCATACTAGCTTTATTGGTGGTTGATCCACCACTTTTCTTGTATATTTGCCTCTACCAGTGATAATTTTTCTTTGGTAATTTTCTTATTTTTATTTGTGGCCTTTTCTTTCCCAATACATAAGTTCCTTTAACACTTCTTGTAATGCTGGTTTAGTGGTAATGAATGCCTTTAGTGTTTGCCAGTTTGTAAAGCTCTTTATCTCTCCTTCCATTAAGAATGATAGCCTTGCTGGGTAGAGTATTCTTGGTTGTAGACTTTTTCCTTTCAACACTTTGAATATATTGTGTCACTCCCTTCTAGATTGTGCAGTTTCCACTGAGAAACCAGCTGATATCCTTATGACGATTCCTTTGTAGGTAACTTGTTGCCTTTGTCTTGCAGTTTTTAGGAATATCTCTTTAACTTTAGTTCTTGACATTTTATTATAATCTGTGTTGATGTGGGCCTCTTTGGGTTCATCTTATTTGGTACTGTCTGTGCTTCTGGTACCTTGCTTTGCTTAAGGAAGTTTTCAGCTATTATTTCCTTAAACAGATTCTCTGTCCTTTTGTCTTTCTCTTCTCCTTCTGAAACACCTACATAACACAGATGTTACTACTCTTGATGTTGTCCCAGATGTCCCTTAGACTGTCCTCATTCTTTTTAATTTTTTTTTCTTTTTTATGTTCAGCTTGGGTGATTTCCTCTGCTCTTTCATCCAGATCACTGATCCATTCTTCTGTATCACCCTCCCCTGCTGCTGATTCCCTTTAGTGAATTTTTCATTTCCATTATTGTATTCTTCAGTTCTATTGGTTCTTTTTTATATTTTCCAATTCTTTGTTGAAGTTCTCACTGTGTTCATCTATTCTTTTCCCAAGATCAGTGAGCACATTTATAGCTATTAGTTTGTACTCTATATCAGGTAGAAAGTTTATCTCTGTTTTGTTTAGTTCTTTTTTCTGAGGATTTGTCCTATTCTTTTATTTAGAGCATATTATTGTGTCTCCTCATTTTTCCTACTTCTCTGTGCTTATACCTGTGTATTAGGTAGATCAGCTACACCTCTCCATCTTGGAAATGTGGTCTTCTGTAAAAGAGGCCTTATGGGGCCCATAAATGTGCTTTCCTCTTTTCACTTGTTCCAAATGCTAAATGGGTGGCCCCTGTGTGGGCCGTGTGTGCACTTCTGTTTTGATGGTGTTGTTCTTGCTGCTGGTGCATGGACAGGCTAGGCTAGCCCCTGGGCTTCCTGGTGGTAAGACTCAACCAGGTGTAGCTGCCAATGTCATTTTATTGGGTAGGGCAATCCCAGGCACCACTGGCTGTGAGATCTAATAGAATATAAGTACTGCAGTTTTGCTGTTAAGAGTGTCAGGCCCCCAGTTTGGCTGGTTGCTAGGTTAAGGGGGTCACAATTGCTGCAGAATTCCAGTGTAGCCCCCTGCATCACATCACTATTGTCAGCTCTCTCAGGATTGAAGATGAGTTGGACCAAACCTAGAAACATGGTACATAATCATTTCAGGTGTTGGGAAGCAGGACAGATTCCCTGTGTGGCTTTTTGTGATGGCCAGCAGCACAAGTCGACCGTTGTTGACATGCCCTTCCTTTCATGGACCCATCTGAACTGCCAATGCAGGCCCACTCCATATGCACACCCCATGAAGGCAGACCCACTTGCCCTCCTGCAGAGGTCCCACACTCTCCTCCTCAGGTTCACCATGGGATTGCTAGTGAGTGGGGCCAGTAGCTTGGTCTAGCTGCCTACCCTGGCTGTGCTTGATTGGATCAGTGTCTAGTGGGCAGGGCAGACCTCTGCACTAATAGGCTAGAGGAAGGAATCCAGTAGATTCTGCCAATATCCGTGTCAGCATGACAGAACTATGCCATAATAAAGACTGTCATAAGTGTCTCAGTCCTTCAAGGGGTGGGCCTAGCCACCTCCTGTTTTTCTGAGATGTACTTAGAGCTTAGTAAGTGAGTCTCTTTTACCATTGGAACACGCACATTTCTTTCTGGTGTTTTGTCTTGGTTTCTGATATGGGTGTAACTCTGTGTGGGTCCTTTTAGAGCAAGTTTTTCTTTCTCTACTGTTCAATAAAGGGGTATTTCTCTATTGATTTGCAAAGCTAGGAAAGCCAGATATGATGGATCATGCCTCAGTTGTGCTGAATCTAAAGTCTGGGGTGCTTATTGTGGCATAGATCTGCTGCTCAGGGTCCCCTCCTCCTCTGGGAAAAGCTTTGTGCCTTTACGATTCCTCACCATCATGAAATGCTGCAGCTAGGAGGTTTTTTTTTTTTCTTCATAAGAGGTATATTTCTGCATCTTCCAATCCTGTTACTGCTGTCCCTTGTTGTAGAGGGTCTTTTAATCCAGGTATCAGATCTCTCTCAGATGAAATATTTCCACAGGTAGCTGCATATTTCTTGTGCCCATGGGAAGAGGTGAGTTCAGAGTCTTCTTATGCCACCATCTTCCCAGAATGGACAGTACCTTTTAAAGGGGAAATTGGCATGGTCAAGTCAGGTCCCACAGAAATGGCCAGAATGTTGAGGGCTTGAGCAATATTACATGGAGTGGTACTTTATAAATATGTGGTGGAAGAATATTTTTTAGTTTAATGGTGTGGGATAGCTGAAGTTCCCTCACCTCTTCCACTTCTCTGTCATGATGGATATAACATGACTTTGGAATGACTTCTAGGTTCAGGGCTATTACCTGAGTGGTCGCCTGTAAGTATACAAAATGTTTAGATGCTTGAGACCACAAATGGCAGAGTGTCATACCACACAGAACCTATCTTCCTTAGCAATTACCACGTTTACAATTTTACAGTTGATGGATTTTTTCATCAGTTTCTTCTTCTTCCTCTATTCTCTGTTTTTGTTTTCTTAGTGAGCCTGGCTAAGGGTTTATAAATTCTGTTTATCTTCTCAAAGAACCAGCTCCTTGTGTCACTAGCCTTTTTTACAGTCTTTATTTTTCAATTTCATTTATTTCTGCTCTAAATTTTATTATTTCCCTCCTGCTGAGTTTTGGCTTTGTTAGTTCTTCTTTTTCTAATTTTGTTAGGTGTAGTTTAAGATTGTTTATTTGAGCTTCTTCTTGTTTGTTAACATTGGCTTGTATTGCTATAATTTGCCCTCTTAAGACTGCTTTGCTGCATCTCATATGAGTTGGTATGGTGTGTTTTCATTCTCATTTGTCTCCAAATATTTTTTGATTTCTCCTTTTATTTCTTCGACAACCCATTGGTTGTTCAGCAGCATGTTATTTAGTCTCCACATTTTTGTTCTTTTCCCTGCTTTTTTCTTGTAGTTCATTTCTAGTTTCATAGCATTATGCTCAGAGAAGATAGTAGATATGATTTCAATCTTCTTAAATGTAATGAGGTTTGCCTAGTTTCCCAATATATGGTCTATCCTTGGGAACGTTCCATGCACACTTGAGAAGAATATATACTTTGCTGTTTTTGGATGGATTACTCTGTATACATCTATTAAGTTCATCTGGTCCAGTTTTTCATTTAATTACACAAACTTGTTGTTGACTTTTTTTCTAGATGATCTATCAATTGAAGTAAGTGGAGTGTTGAGGTCTCCTACTATTATGGTGTTGTTGGTAATATCTCCTTTTAGGCTTTTTAATAGTTGCTTTATGTACTTTGCTGCTCCTGTGTTGGGTGGATATATTTTTATAAATGCTATGTATTCTTGCTAGAGAGTTCCTTTTATCATTGAATACTGCCCCTCTATGTCTCTCTTTACCTGTTTTATCTTGAAGTCTACTTTGTCTGACATAAGTATGGCAACACCTGCTTTCTTTCGTTCTCCCTTAGCTTTGAGTACTGTCTTCCATCCCTTCACTCTAAGCCTATGTTTGTCTTTAGAGCTGAGATGTGTTTCCTGGAGGCAGCATATTGTTGCATCTTGTTCTTTAATCCATCCTGCCACTCTTGGTCTTTTGATTGGAGAAGTCAGTCTTTTTACATTTAGAGTGATTTTTTGGTATATGAAGGCTTAATGCTGCCATCTTATCACATGTTTTCTGCTTCTTCTGCATATCCTTTATTTCTTGTCCCATGTATATTGGGCTATCAGTTTGATTAGGTGGCTTTTTATGTTGGTTTTCTTCATTTTCTCCTTGTTTGTCATATATGTCTCTGTTCTAATTATTTGTTTAGTGGATACTATGAGGTTCATAGAGAAAGTCCCACAGGTGAGATAGTCCATTTTCTGATTGCTTCTTATTTCCTTAAACTATACTGATTCTTTCCCTTTTCCTCTTCCCCTTCTAAGTTATTTTGTCATATCTAATTCCATCTTGTATTATGAGTTTGTGGTTAAGGTGATGATATGATTTTCATTTTGATGTTTTCCTTTTTTTTATCCTTGATTTTAGAGTTAAGTGTTTACCAGTGTGATCTGATAGGGAGTTGCCAATTTCTGATTGTTGCATACCTATTAATCTCCTTGCTCAGGGTTTTATAGCCCCTTTCCTGTTTTCTTTTTTTCCTTTCAGGTATGAGAGCCTTCTTGAGGATTTCTTGTAGTGGGGCTTTTGTGGTGATGAACTCCCTTATCTTTTGTTTATCTGGGAAAGTTTTTATTTCTCTGTCCTATCTGAAGGAGATTTTTGATGGATAGAAAATTCTTGGCTGGAAGTTTTTGTCTTTCAAGATTTTGAATATGTCATTCCACTCTCTCCTAGCCTGTAAGGTTTCTGCTGAGAAATCTGCTGAAAGCCTAATAGGGGTTCCTTTGTAAGTTATTTTCTTCTGCCTTTCTGCCTTTAATATTTTTTGTTTGTCACTGACTTCTACCAGCTTTTCTACTATATACCTTTCAGTAGTTCTTTTTACATTAACATAGTTGCAAGTTCTAGTAGTCTCTTTCATGTGGATTTCCATCTTCTTCCCTTGGTTGGGAAATTCTCCACTATCATTTCTTTGAACAAGATTTCTGCTCCATCTTCCTTCTCTTCTCCCTCTGGAATAACTGTAATTCTTATGATACATTTACTAATTGAGTAAGATATTTCTCTGAAAGCCTCTTCATTTCTTTTTACTCTTACTTCTCTCTTCTCCTCCTCCTGAAGCATTTCTATAGTATTGTCTTCTAAATTGCTAATTCAGTCTTCCATATTGTCAGTTTTGTTGTTTAGGGAGTTCAGATTTTTTTTAATCTCATCCATTGTGATTTTCATCTCCAACAATTCTGATTGTTTCTTCTTTAAAGTTTCAGTCTCTTTTGCAAAGATGATCCTGAATTCGTTAATTTGTCTTTCTGTATTTTCTTGTAACTCATTGAGTTTTTTTTTATGGTAACTATTTTGAAAACTTTGTCATTTAGGTTATGGATTTCTGTGTCTTCAGGTTTGGTTTCTGGGTACTTGCCATTTTCCTTCTGGTCTGGACAGTTAATATAGTTTCTCATACTGCTTAATGGTGTGGATTTTTGTCTCAACATGACGTTATTATCTGGTCACTACTACCATGTGCCTCCACTGGGTGAGGAGCAGATGCTCCGTATTGTGGGTCCAGCATGATCTGGGGCTCCCCAACTCTGGGCACTGGCTGCTTTTCTCACTGTGCAGTGATCTGCTGGATAGCAGATCTAGAGCACTGGGTAGGGGAGGGGTGCTCTCCTTCCCCTGTGCTCCCCCCAGCCTCTGCTTCTCACTCTGTGCAGAGCTCTGGATGATAGTAGAACTGGAATGCAAGGTGGGCTAAGGAGCACATTCTTATACCTGAATGTGCCCCCCAAACTTATGCCTCTCTCTCTGTGTGGTGCTCTGGTCACTCACAGGGCTCTACCTGCCACTGCTTCTCTCTCCATGCAGTCCTCCCATCAATTGTGTGGCTGGAGCACTGGTCTGGAGTGCCAGGTTGGAACAGAGTGCCTCTCTCCAGCTGTGCCTCTCCTCTAACTGGCCTCTCTCTCACTGTGCTGCTCTCCTGATGAATGTGGGGCTGGAGCCCTGGGTGGGAACAGAAAACCTCTCCTCAGCTGAGCTGCTGCTCTAACTGGCTCCTCTCTCACCATGACACTCTCCCAGTGAATGTGGGGCTGGAACACTGGATGGGAACAGAGCACCTCTCCCCTCATGAGCCACTCCTCTCAAAGACCCCCCTCTTGCTGTTCCATGCTTTCAGTGAACTTGGGGCTAGAGCAGGGGGCTGGAGCACCAGGTGGGAAGAGAGAACCTCTCCCCAACTGTGCCCCTCCTCTAGCCAGGGCTCTTCTCTGTCCAAAGAACTCCTGCCAAGCAGCTTCACCTTCTTCCAGAGGGTACAACCTCACCACCACCTTCAGGGGTATGGCTGTGTGGGTCTCCCAGAAGTCTTCTGTGTTGTGTGTGTGTCCTCTGTTGGTGTTTGAATTTCTTTTTGGTTGTATTTTAGAGGGGAGAGACCATGGTAAGAGCTAACTCCATCAGGATGCTGACATCACTCAGCACCATGTTATTAATAAATATTAACATGTAATTGACAATTTGGGAAAGACGAAGTTTTTCATTTTATACACCAGTCTTTTCAGCAATAGATACAATTTCCAAACATTGGATTTCATCATCTGGGGTGGGTTGCTCTGACCTGAGGTTTCAAAGCACACCAGTGCATGCCAGTGAACAGAGGTGACAAGAGCAATAATGACGATCACTCATGGCTTAGCCCCTGGCCCCACTCTGCCCCAGTGGCAGGTGGTACACACATCTTGAGGCTTCAGGACACAGAGTGATGCTGGCAACCCAGCCTCATACGCCTCCCCAGGCAGTGGCACTGGTCTTTCCAAAATTGGGAGCAGCATCCAAAATATGAATTTCCCATGCAGGGGTGGGGTACCCTCACCTAAGGTTTCAAAAGCACAATGGTGCACCCCTGTGACCAGAGGCTTCATGACCAGCAATAATAGTCAAAGCTTAGCCTCTGTGCCTACCCCAGCAGTGGCAGGTGGCACCTGTGATATGAGGATCCAGGAACCACAGTATAATCTGTGACCTAGCCCCCAGATGTGGCACCCCCAATATTGTCTCTACCAGCAGTGAGGGCTGCATACAAGACCCTGGGCCCCCAGACATGACAGCTACACCTGTGAACCCAGGGCCCCTGACAGCAGTTCTGCCAGTACCCCAAATAACCTGGGAACAGCAGTGCAGGTGATACATGGGGCAGCAGGACCTCACCCCACAGAGAGTCTGTGGGGGAACATGAGAACCAGGCAACCTCAGAAGCAGCTGAACTACTCACAGCTGGGTGACCATGTTGGTGACATCTGAGACTGAAGCAACATTGTAAGCAGTAAAGCACCAGCAACCTCAGAGGCATGAGCAGCACAAGGAGGGCACTGATGATGCCTCTATCAGAGGCAGTGGAGGGTGGAAAGTACAGGTTCTCACATACAACCAGAAGCAGCTCAGAAACAAAGCCTTACCCAAATAAGAAAGGTGTTTACTAGCCAATTGCACCAGAAAAAGATCAACTCATTGAGTATCATGAAGAACTATAGTAACACAGTAGAACAGAAGGAAAATGACAACTCTCCAGAAGCCAAACTTGAAGTCACAGAAGATCTAACTGACACAATCTAACTGAAAGAGAACTCAAAATAGCTGTCACAAAGAAACTCAATGAGTTAAAAGAAAACTCAGAAAAAGTTCAATAAGCTAAGGAATAAACTTAATGAACAAAAGGAGTTCTTCACCAAAGAGATTGAAACTATAAAAACCCCACAAATTATGGAGATTCAGAGCACAATTAATCAGATAAAAAATAAAGTAGAATACATTAGAAATAGAATAGGCCATATAGAAGAGTGAATTAGTGAGCTCGAAAATAGAAATATAGAAATGATTCAGGTGGAAGAGGAGAGAGAAATAATAATTAAACAAAAAAACAGAAGAAAATCCATGAGAAATATCTGAATCATTTGGAAAACAGCATAAGGATAAGAGGTATTCCAGAAGGTTAAGAGAGGGACAAAGGAACAGAGAGCTTATTAAAAGAAATAAGAGCTGAGAATTTCCAAAACCTGGAAAAGGAACTGAAAATACAAGTATGAAGCTAATAAACTCCTAATTACCTGAATGCAAGAACTCCTTTTTCCAAGGCATATTATATTAAAACTTTCAAAAATCAATGAGGAAGAAAATATTAAGGATGACCAAAAAGAAGAAAATAACTTACAAAGAAATCCCTATCAGGCTGTCAGAGTATTTCTCAGCAGAACCCTACAAGCTAGGAGAGAGTGAAATGATATACTTGAAATATTGAATAAGAAAAACTATCAGCCAAAAACACTATATTCAGTAAAGTTATCCTTCAGATATGAAGGAGAAATAAAAGCTTTCCTAGACAAGCAAAAGCTGAAGGAATTCATGGCTGCCAGAACTGCCATAAAAGAAATATTGAAAGGAGCCCTCCTAGTTGAAACAAAAAGCCAAAGGTTGACAAAGCCTAGAGCCAGGAGATAAATAGACAGACAGACTCAGAAAATTGCAAGTATCATAACAGGTTAGTAAACACTTATTTATAACATAAAGGCTAAAGGGAAAAGAAGCATCAAAAGTAACTAAAAATACTTCAATTTGGTCACAAACTCACAACACAAAAAAGGATAATTTGAAGCAACACAAACAGAAAGGGAAGAGGAAAAGGCTGTAACCTACAAAGGCTAATGGAGATAAGATGTTATCAGCAGAAAAAGGATTATTTCATCTATGAGACCTTTATACAAACGTCATGGTAACCACAAAAGAAAAAATTGAGCAGAGTCATAAATAATAAATAAAGAAAACAGAAAAACACCACAAAACCCACAAAACTGAAATGGCAGACAGAAATACAAGGAAAAAGAAACAAGGAAATATAGAACTAGAACACAGGAGATAAAATGGTAGTGTTAAGCCCTCATTTATCAATAATCACTCTCAATATAAACAGATTTATTTCACCAATCAAAAGACAAAGAGTAACTGGATGGATTACAAAACAAGACTCAAAAATATTCTGTCTCCAGGAGACTCATCTCAACTCGAAAGACAAACATAGGCTTAGAGTGAAGGGATGGAAGATGATACTCAAATCAAACGGGAACCAAAAGTAAATGAGTGTAGCCATATTTGTCACAAAATAGACTTCAAGTCATAAAAGATAAGAAAAACGATGGACATTATATAATGATAAAAGAGATGTTCCACCAAGAAGACATAACATTTATTAATATATATACACCTAATAAAGCACAAAATTATGTTAAACAATTATTACTAGACAAAAAGGGAGACATTAACAGCAAGACAATAATACCAGGGGACCTTAACATCCCACTTATGTAAATAGATCATCTAGATAGAAAGTCAACAAGGAAACAGTGGCCGTAAATGAAATACTAGACCAGATGCACTTTGTATATATGTAGAGAGAGAGAGAGAGAAAGAGAGAAAACATATTATCAAAAAGCAGCAGAATATGCATTCTTCTCAAGTGCACATGGAACTTTCTCAAAGATAGACCATATGTTGAGAAACAAATCAAGCCTCAATAAATTTAAGAAGATTAAAATCCTATCACGCATCTTTTTCAACCACTATGGTATGAAACTAGAAATCAACTAAAAGTGAAAAAAGGAAATTCACAAGTATGTGGAGATTAAACAGCATGCCACTAAGCAACCACTGGAATAATGATAAAATCAAAGGAGAAATCAAAAAATACCTGGAGACAAATGAAAATGGAAACACAGCATACCAACTTTATGGGATGCAGCAAAAATTGTACTAAGAGTGAAGTTTATACTAATATAGGCTTACCTCAATAATCAAGAAAAATCTCAAATAATCTAACACTATATCTAAAAGAGCTAGAAAAATAAGAATAAACAAAGATCAAAGTCAGGGGAAGGAAGGAAATAATAAAAATTAGGGCAGAAATAAATGAAATAGAAACTAAAGAACAATAAAAGGGATCATTGAAATTAAGAACTGATTCTTTGAAAAGATAAACAAAATTGAAAAACCCATAGTCAGACTTATTAAGTAAAAAAGATAAAAGACTCAAATAAAATCAGAAATGAAAGAGGAGCAATTACAACAAATACCCAGAAATACAAAGGATTAGCAGAAAGTACTATTAAAAGCTGTATGCCAACAAAATGGATAACCTGTAAGAAATGGATAAATTCTTAGAGTTATACAACTTTCCAAACCTGAATCAAGAAGAAATAGAGAATTTGAATACATCAATCACCAATAAAGAGATCAAAACTATAATCATAAACCTCCCAAAAAACGAAAGTCAAGGGCCAGACAGCTTCTTAGGTGAATTCTACCAACCATTCAAAGAAGACTTAATACCTATTCCTCACAAACTCTCCCCATAAACTGATGACAAAGGATACCTCCTTACTCTTTTAAGAGGCCGACATTATACTGACACCAAAACCAGACAAGGACAACACAAAAAGGGAAAATTACAGGTCAATATTACTGATGAAAATAGAAGCAAAACACCTCAACAAAATAAGGGCAAATCAGATACAATACACTAAAAGGAACAGACAGCATGATCAAGTGGGATTTATATCAGGGATGCAGGGATGGTTTAACATCCACAAATCAATCAATATGATACACCACGGTATCAAAATGAAGAATAAAAATCACATGATCATCTCAATAGACAGAGAGAAAACATTTGGCAAGACCTAACATCCATTTATAATTAAAAAAACTCTCAATGTAAAGGGTATAGAAAAAAAGTATCTCAACATAATAAAGGCCATACATGACAAACCCGCAGCCAACATAATACACAATTTTGAAAAACGAGAAGACATTCCCCTGTGAACAGGAACAAGATAAGAATGTCCACTCTCACCACTCTTTTTCAACATAGTACTGGAAATTTTAGCCGGAGCAATTAGGCAAGGAAAAGAAATAAAAGTCATCCAAATTGGAAAGAAAGAAGTTAGACAGTCACTGTTTGCATATGACATGATTCTATATATAGAAGACCCAAAGTAATCTACCAAAAAACTATTAGAAATAATCAATGAATACAGTAAAGTTGCAGGGTACAAAATCAAGATATAGAAATCAGTTGCATTTCCATACATTATTAACAAACTAGCATAAAGACAAGCCAAGAATAGAATCCTATTTACAATTCTAATAAAAAGAATAAAATACCTAGGAATAAATTTAACCAAGGAAGCAAAAGACCTATACACTGAAAACTATATGAAAGAAATTAAAGAAGACATGAAGAAGTGGAAGGATATTCTATGTTCATGGATTGGAAAAATAAACATAGCTAAAATGTCCATATTACCTAAAATCATTCTACATACTTAATGGAATCCCAATAAGAATTCCAATGACATTCTTCACCAAAATAGAACAAAAGTTCCTAAAATTTACATGGAACAAAATATGACCCAGAATAATTAAAGCAATCCTGAGAAAAAAGAAAAAACCTGGAGTTATCACACTTGCTGACTGCAAAATATACTGCAAAGCTATAATAATCGAAACAGCATGGTACCAGCACAAAAACGGATGCACAGATCAATGAAACAGAGTGAAGAGCCCAGAAATAAAACCTCAAATCGATGGACAGTTAATCTTTGACAAAAGAGCCAAGAACATGCAGTGGAGAAAAGAAAGACTCTTCAACAAGTGATGCTGGGAAAACTGGAGAGCCACATGCAAAAGAATGAAAGTACACGATTATCTTACACCATACACAAAAATTAATTCAAAATCATTAAAGTCTTGAATGTGAGACCTGAAACCATGAAACACATAGAAGAAAACATAGGCAGTACACTCCTGGACACTTGTCTTAGAAGTATCTTTTCAAATACCGTGTCTACCCAGGCAAGAGAAACAAAAGAAAAAATAAACAAATGGGACTACATCAGACTATAAAGTTTATGCACAGCAAAGGAAATCATCAACAAAACGGAAAGACAGCCCACCAACTTGGAGAAAATATTTACCAAACTTATATCCAACAAGGGGGTAATTTCCAAAATATGTTAAAAACTCATACAATGCAGCAACAAAAAAATGAACAATGCAATCAAAATATGGGCAGAGGATATAAACAGAATTTTCCCCAAAGAAGATATAAAGATGGACAACAGGCACATGAAAAGATGTTCAACATTACTAACAATTGGGGAAATGCAAATCAAGACTACAATGAGATATCACCTCACACCCGTCAGACTGGCTCTAATTAAGAAGACAAGAAATAGCAAAGAAGAAATGGGAACCATTATACATTAATGGTTGGCATGAAATCTAGTGCAACCACTATGGAAAGCAGTATGGAATTTTTTCAAAAATTAACAATAGAAATGCCATATGATCTGCTGAGTATTTATCCAAAGAAAATGGAATCAATAATTCAAAATGATATATGTATCCCTATGTTCATTGCAACATTATTTACAATAGCCAAGGCACAAAAGCAACACATGTGCCCATCAATGGATGAATGGACAAATAAGATGCACTATATATATTCAATGGAATATTACTCAGCCATAAAAAAGACCAAATCATGCCATTTACAATTACATGGATGGACCTTGTGGATATTATGCTAAGCGAAATATGTCAGATAGAGAAAGACAAATACTGTATGTTTCACACATATGTTGAAGCTAAACAAACAAACATGTGGATATGGAGGATAGATTGGTGGTTACCAGGGGGAATGGGGCTGGAGGGAGAGCAAAAGTTGTAAAGGGGCACATGTGTTTGATGAAAGATAAAAACTAGACTATTGGTGATGAACACGATGCAGTCTACACGAAATTGAAATATAATAATGTACATCTGAAATTACACAATTTTTAAGCCAATATGACCTCAATAAAATAAATTTCAAGGGTCCGACCCGATGGTGCAGCGTTTAGTTTTGCACGTTCAGCTTTAGCAGCCCGGGGTTCGCCAGTTCGGATCCCAGGTGGGAAATGGTACTTTTTGGCAGGCCATGCTGTGGCAGGCATCCCACATATAAAGTAGAAGAAGATGGGCACCGATGTTAGTTCAGAGCCAGTCTTTCTCAGCAAAAAGAGGAGGATTGGCAGCACATATTAGCTCAGGGCTAATCTTCCTGAAAAATAAAATAAAATAAAATAATTTTCAAAAATTTAACTGTCTTGCATTGTAACATATTTCTTGTTCTAATTTATGACAATTATTTATGAGCAACATTTTCCTTAGGGTTTATGAATAATTGTCTTTTGTTTTAGCCCTTATCACAGCAATTTATAAAAATATCTCAGCAAGAAAGATTAGAGTCCCATATCAAACAATAATTCAAAGCGTTTCAAAGAATATTTGGTTAAGAAATTTTATCATAATGGTTGTCAAAAATAATATGACATTTAATGAATATTTTGAATAAGAACATTAAATACAATTTACTTTCCAAAAGATAATTTAATATTTATATAGAACTAAACTAATCTTTATAACACATGTATTTCTATTGTTCATCATCATCACACTTTTAATTTTAAAAGAAAGTAAAATCATCATCTGTCTCTGTCAGGCTCATTAGGAATTCCTTATGCGTTTATGGCAATATCTAGAAGATGCTTTCATTCAAATTACACAAAGATTATTTTCCTTGATTTTCTACTTTTTCCCTGTGGGAAATAACTTTAGAAAACCTCTTTAGTGTGTGTCTTAAATTATGAAATTATGCACTTCTCAATGGCTTGGCATGCAATCCTCTCGAGCGCTAATACTATCTCTCACATCCTTTTTTCTAATACATAATCTAGCAAGAACAATGAATCACACCTACATGACACTATTTTATACTTGAGAATCAATGGGGAAAAGGGAAATTCTAATTACTTCTTTTCCCACGAGTTGCTACTTGTGGGATTAGAGTCTAGTGGGAGGTCATTATAATTGTTTGTTCCTAAACAGACTGTTAGCATTTATCCTCAGAGTATAAAATCATCCCATCAATATACCTTTGCAGAGGACCACATGGCCTTGAGCATTGGCTTCATCAGAGATCAAGACCAGTGACTCAAAATAATTGCCAAAGGAGACTCAGTCTATGACCCCCTTAGGATGAAGGAGTTTTGCAAGGTTAGTACTCGGAAGTATGCACCAGCATTATCAGGTCATTTTTTCCTCCACAGCAATGGAGAAGAAAATTACACAGTGCTGAATTCTCTGGCAAGAAGGACTATGTCTGAATCACAGTCCTCGACTTTTAAAATCTTTGTCTCCTGTTCTAGCTCTACATATGCTCTATGTTCTACATAGAGAAGTACATACCTATTTACCAATTCCCACCTGTCCTCATTCTAATATTCGTGGTCTCTGGTGAGCACAGAATCCCTTATTATCTCCCTGTCCCCTGAAGTATAAAATATGGCAAACATTTTTTGTTTACTCCTTTCAACTCAGGCAGTCTGATATCTCTGTTCACTTATATTGGGTCTACGTTAACTTATGTCTAAACTTCCTTCAATGGTTTTATTAAAAACATATTTATTGAGGCTCACTATATGCAAGATTGTGTGCCAAACACTGTATTGAGTTTACAGTCTAGTAGAGAAGAAAAATAAATAAATAACTCATAATGATTAATATAGAATTAAGTAAGTGCTTAATGTAAATATAAAAAAAATGTATTCATGGGCACATGGAAAATGGTCTGGGGCTCTCACTATTAAAGTGTTCAACTAAAACATTCTAACTTTTAAATAGATTTCATAGGATAAAGGGAACAGAAGAGAAAAGCTAAGGGAAAATGAAGAGTCAAAACTGAGTCTACCAAATACTCATTTTTGAATAGCTAAATCATATGATACCTGTTGGGATGTAAAGAAAGAAAACTTTTGTCTTTTTTGCCAGATAATTTTTGAATGATGAAGAGACTGGTTTGAACTTTATTTGGATACCATGAAAATATCAATGATTCTAAGAGCTTAACGTTAAGTAAAGAAAGTTCTAAATCTCTGAATTACTGTGTTTATTCATGGAAAGGAACAATAATAAGATATGCTACGGAAAAAATTAAAACACTTGTTGCCATTATGGGAATGAAAATCTTGGTCAAATGAAAGGTATAACAGAGAGAAACTCAATAGATTACAGTTAAAACAACGTTGACATTTATTAACTTCTTACCAAGAGCCGGGAAATAGTAAGCACCTTGCAGGCATCCTTTAACTTATTTTTTACAAGACAGAATTCGGCATTTCAGTTTTTCAGAGGATTGGAGCAAGTATGGGGTTACAATTTGAATCCATGACTATATGCTTAATATCAGGAACTATTAGAATTATACACACATTGGAACTAAAAGAGATATTAAACATGACAGTACAGCCACCTTTCTAGGGATTGCATCCTTGAACAATATTTGGTAAGTGGCTATTCAGGCTGTATTCTAACACCTCTGGGTGTAAGATCATGGTATATGTGACTGTTGGAATGTTCTTCTTTAATGTAAATTAATATATTTCTCCCTATAGTTTTAAACAGTTAATTTACTTCACTCTCTCAGAGACATACAGTGAGTTCAACACTTCTTAAGTATAGCTATATGTTTAACATTTGGTAATAACTGTCATGTACCACATGAATTTTTGCTTTGCTTGTTAAATATCTTGAGTTATATCAGCCATTCTTTAAAACATAAGACTTCTAAATACTTTTTTCTTAATTGTCAAGTTTTCTTATATCACATAAATTATTGTACTCCAAATTTAAAACATTAACCCAACTATTGCTTGAATGTTAACTAACAATATCAGTTTCCATTTTCTAGAATCTACTTGTTTTTTGTCAAATATGAGCAAAATATATGTGGTCTTTTAAAAAGATCACATTGTTGACCAATAATGAATTTAAACTAAGATTTCTAATTGTATTTTGTATGTGCTCTGCTAATACATGTCTCCACCACCTTTAAAGATTGGTACCTGAGCTAACAACTGTTGCCAATCTTTATTTTTTTTTCGTCCTTCTCCCCAAAGGCCCCCAGGACATAGTTTTATATTCTAGCTGTGAGTGCCTCCGGTTGTGCCAAATGGGATGCCACCTCAGCATGTCTGATAAGTGGTGCCATGTCGGCACCCAGGGTCTGAACCTGCGAAACCCTGGGCCGCCGAAGTGGAGCATGCGAACTTAACCACTTGGCCATGGGGCTGGCCCTTCCACCACCTTTAAATGCTAGATAGAGATAAGAAGGCACCTACTGTTTTTATTCCAAAATATTTCTTGTATTTTTGGAATAAAAGTAGTTTTCTGACCTCCACCACTATAACTGTGAATCCAATTAAAGTAAACCATTCAGACTCTATTGCTTGTCTGGCCAAAGTGGTGGGATACATGACCTAAATTTAAGCCATTGTATTACTCCCCTGGGATTATCCAAATTAGAAACAAAGGAAGACAGCTTCGTACTCTTGGGTAAGTTGTTGTGACATATAACAACTTGTAAAGTTCAGGCCTTGTGAAGGAACCCAGTAGATACAGAATAGCAGAACTTCAAGTAGAATGATACTGGTAGTTGCACAGTGTTTCAGGTATTTCGAGTTGGAATTCTAGTGAGGAAAATGGTTCAGACCAAAATACTTTTTGTTAATCCTATGTCTATTAATTTTAGAAAGCATTTGCTACACTTTCCTCTTCTGAGTCAAATGAAATTCAATCATTATCTCATTTGATATACAGGACATTAATATACACATGTACAATATGGAAATAAAAAAAGTGTCTCCAGAAATAACAGTAGTAACTTTCCTATTAGCTCAAAACTCCAAAAGTTTGTGTTTTCTCTTAAAAATTATAAGTATCTTAGTTGTAAGTTTCTGAACGTATGATTCTTCCTCCAGTCAACTAGAATGATTGCCCTAGAGTAGAGAAAAAGACTCAAGAGATACTTGCATTATGAACCTTTTCTGATGAGGGATAAAATAATGATTTCCACATTACTCTCTGTCTCTCTTTGACATACACGTTCACATGTGAACACGCTCAAACACCTCACGACACACACACACACACACACACTTCAATGGAATAATTTTCGCTTTTTTAAACTTAGAATCCACTGAGAGGATAATGGACCATGAAAATCATTCCACAGTAACTGAGTTCATCCTCGCCGGGCTAACACATCATGCTGAACTCCAAGTACCACTCTTCCTCCTCTTCCTAGGAATCTATGTAGTCACAGTGGTGGGGAACCTGGGCATGATCACACTGATAAGCCTCAGTTCTCACCTGCACACCCCCATGTACTATTTCCTCAGCAGCTTGTCTTTCATAGATTTTTGCCAGTCCTCTGTCATTACCCCCAAAATGCTGGTGAACTTTGTGACGGAGAAGAACACCAGTTCCTACCCTGAATGCATGACGCAGCTCTATTTCTTCATCATTTTTGCTATTGCAGAGTGTCACATGCTGGCTGTAATGGCATATGACCGCTATGTTGCCATCTGTAACCCCTTGCTTTACAATGTCATCATATCTTATCACATCTGCTTCTGGCTCACAGTGGGAGTTTATATTTTGAGCATTATTGGATCTACAATCCATACAGGCTTTATGTTGAGACTCCTTTTCTGCAAGACCAATGTGGTTAACCATTATTTCTGTGATCTCTTTCCACTTTTGGAACTATCCTGTTCCAGCATCTACGTCAATGAATTATTGGTTCTGGGCTTGAGTGCATTTAACATCCTGATTCCTGCTTTAACTATCCTTGCCTCCTACATCTTCATCCTCTCCAGCATACTCCACATCCACTCCACTGAGGGAAGGTCCAAAGCCTTCAGCACCTGCAGTTCCCATATCTCGGCGGTTGCTGTTTTCTTTGGCTCCCTTCCATTCATGTACCTGCAGCCTTCATCTGTGAGCTCCATGCATCAAGGGAAAGTGTCCTCTGTGTTTTACACCATCATTGTGCCCATGCTGAACCCTCTAATATACAGCCTGCGCAATAAGGATGTCAAATTTGCCCTTAAGAAAATTCTGGACAGTAGAACATGTTCATGATAGAATCAAGGTCATATCAGAAAAAGACCTTTGGTTTGCTGAAATATACAATTTTTTAGTTTTTTCGTGCAAATTTTTAGAAATTCAGTGACACTTTCCTATGTCACACATCTCTAAAATTCCTCTCCAGACCACTTCCTTTGAACTTTTATTACAATTACTACACTTGGAGAAACAAACACTGAGAATAAAATCAAAGACTCTTGAACATTAAAGGAGCCCTAGTTTTATTTTTAAAGAATAATGCAAATAGCAATAAGAACAACGATGATGCTGTTGATGATAAAGATGATAGGCACAATATATATTACTGATATTTTATAAATTATGATGCACTTTGCCAAGAATTATAAACGAGTCACTTTATTTCATATGTAAAGTGCTCCTTCCAGGCAAGCCCTAGTATTATTCCATTTTTTAAACATGAAGTAATTGAAGTTTTACTTAGTTTGAGTAAATGTCCAGGGTCCCAAACATAATAAGCAAGTAAGCCTAAAAAGTTTGGCTCCTGAACTCATGATTTTACTTAAAATGGTATTTCAGCCCCAGGTAATAGTGAAGAGGTCTAAGGACTACCTGAGAGCTCACCTGTACACATCATCCATTTCCAGTTATCTGTATGACTGTGTTGCTGTCCTCTGGATGTCTTCCATGTTATTTCAACTTTATTTCACTGTATATAACGGAAATCATCAAAATCTTTCAAATGTGATAATCAAAACAAATGAAAAAAACTAGAGATTCATTAACTCTCATTATAGAGACTGAAGTTATTATGCTTGATAGCAACAATTTGTATACATTCACCCCAAACAATACTCTATTATCTTTATACCAGTAATGCCATGGCTATTTATGAGGCAACTGCTCATGGAAGTAAAAAATTCTGATAAGTTTTATCATTTTCATGCTATTTTGACTCATAATTTATAAACAATTGTCATTTCATGTCAATTTTATCTTTAAAACATCTCTTCAGTTATCTCATTTTTTACTTTCTGCTTTTGGGCATTTAACATCTTCTATATGTGAAATTTCATGATATGCTTAGTATTCACTTGCCTTCTTCTCTCCCCAGTTCAAACCATCCTATTCATTATTGTCTGATCAATATTCTTTGGATGGTTTTCTGTATTATTCACCTGCAAAGTAACTTGCAGTGTTTTCTATAGTTTACAAATATAGGCCAAAAAATATATAAAATGTTTTTACTTTACCTTACCATCCTTATATTCTATTATCCATCCATTTATTGCATTATGATATCCATCTCTAAGAGCTCTAAAATTTATTATTTAACTTAATGTTCATCAGTCATATAAAGTCGAAGAAAATGGCCACAATTACAACTTGTGTCTTAGATAGGATTCTTTGTCTATTACTCTGTCTATTACCTCGTCTATTACAATCAATAGATAGTCATATATTCAAATAAAACAGATGATAAACCAAAAAAGTGCTGAAATTACTGGAGTTTGACCTTTGAATTACTGGAACTTGACCTCATATAGAAAATATAGTGTAATTGAAAGGCAATTTGGTCTCATCAAGGAATCGGAGAAAAGTTTGTGCAGACCCAGAAAAACATGCCATATTTAAAGTAATATGATCAAGCTACAAGGATAGAAAAGTAGGCAAAGATGGTTTATTAATCGCCTCTCGGTCACTATATGACATCACTCCTTATTTTACTGAGGGTAGCTGCTAAAAAATTTTATTGTTGTTATTTTTTGGTAAAGTGACACAATGAATTTTGCATGCTAGCAATATCATACTTAAGTTGGTGTGAGAGATGGGTGAAAAAAATGAGGTTGAATTCAAGGAAACCAGTCAACACCCATTTTATTATTCTAGGCAAGATATTGCATGTCATTGACAGTGGTGCTAGAAAATAATGAGACGTTCAAGAGAGTTTTGAAAAGTTTTATTGTTCAGATGTGGCTGAATAGAAGTGAACTGAAGGTACGGGAAAGCATGAAGATGAATACAAGTTTATTGCTTGGCTTATGAAATAAAGGATAGGCAGTGGTTTAACTCTCAAGATGGAGCTCACTAACTTTAGGTGGGAATTCACAGTAAAGTAATTATATAATATAAGTCTCAGTATAATTCAATCTCTCTCTTTCTCTCTCCATATATTCTCTCCTGAGTCAGAACATGTATCCTGAAAGAATTGAAAGAATGGCTTCAATGTGTCTCTGCATAATTTCCTTTATTGTATAATCATCTATGGAAAGGACTTGTTAAATTCTTCCTATTTACAACCTTAGCCAAGATCCAACTCTCATGCTTACTCTTTCTATTCAGCACACTGAAGTAACAGTCAGTCATAGTCTGCTCAGCTAGGGGGTGCCATTTCATATGCATGATATTCCTCAATAAACATGCTATAATTCTGTAGCCACTACAATTCCAAAGCTAAAAAGAGCCTTCCTGATGAACGCGCTTGGGAGAAGATGCTGAAATCTGCAATAATTATACTAGAAGGGATTCAAAACAATAGACTCTCTGACACCTTGTTTCTCAGAGTGGTCCTTAGAGATGCAGAATTGGCAAAATCTGAGAGTTTGATAAAAATTCATAATCTCAAGCATATATGCCACTCCCATCTGGCTTGCAGTTTCTGCTGAAAAATCTGCTGATAATCTTACGGGGCTTCCCTTGTACATAATAAATTGTTTTTCTCTTACTGCTTTTAAAATTATTTTCTCGTCTTTAATTTTTGACACTTTAATTATAATGTGTCTTGGTGTGGGTTTCTTTAGATTCATCTTATTTGGAACTTTCTGGGTTTCCCGTATCTGGATGTCTGTTTCTTTCTCTAGGTTAGGGAATTTTTTGCCATTATTTTTTCAAATAAGTTTTCTGCCCATTTCTTTCTTTTATTTTTTTGAGGAAGATTAGCCCTGAGCTAACTACTGCCAATCCTCCTACTTTTGCTGAGGAAGACTGGCCCTGAGCTGACATCCATGCCCATCTTCCTTTGCTTTATATGTGGGATGCCTACCACAGCATGGCTTTTGCCAAGTCGTGCCATGTCCACATCCGGGATCTGAACCGGCAAACCTGGGGCCGCCGAGGAGCGGAACATGCGAACTTAACTGCTGTGCCACTGGGCTGGCCCCTGCCCCTTTCTCTTTCTCTTCTCCTCTAGGACCCCTGTAATGTGATTATTGGTCAGCTTGATGTTGCCCTACAAATCTCTTAAGTTATCTTCAATCTTTTTCATTCTTTTTCCTTTTTGCTGCTCTCAGTGAGTGAGTTCCTCTGTCCTCTCTTTGAGTTTTCTGATTCCCTCTTCTGCTTGTCTATTCTTCTGGTTGACTACTCTAGCGTACTTTTCAGTCCAAGTATTATATCCTTTAGCACTGTGGTTCCTATTTGGTACTTTCTTATATTTTCATCTATTTGTTGAAATGCTCACTTTGTTCATCCATTCTTCTCCCCAGCTCAGTGATCATCTCTATCACTGCTATTTTGAAATTTTTATCAGGTAAATTACTTATCTCCATTTTATCAGGATTTATTGTTGAGGTTTTATATTTTTCCCTTTTGTTTGGAGCACATTCTTCCTTTTTTCCTTATTCCTTGACTCTTTATGCTAGTTTCTATGCATTAAAACAACCACTACCTCTCCAAGTCTTAATGGAGTGGCCTGTGTAGAAGATTAATCTTATCATAACACCCTGATCTAGCTTTTGGTGCTCTCTCAACCTTTTCGATTGTCGAGGCAGCCTACTTTGTTTTAAGCTGCTCCCGGTAGTTGAAGCTGTGCCAAGATCTGTCAGTTTCCCAAAGAGGGGGATCTGTGTCATGACCTAGATTCAAGCTTCCTGGGAGCAATAATGTCCCTGCTTTCTGGGGTAGTAGGCCTGGGTGAAGGGATTTGGGACAGGCTTAGCAACACAATTCCAGGTGCAATGATACTTGTAGCTTCCCAGTCCTTCAGCTATTTTGAGACAGGATTCTAGTAAGAAAAATAGCTCCAAGCAATATTTCACAGACTTTTCCAACTTTTTACAGACTTGTATGTCCTATGTTTGTCAATTATAGAAAGCCTACAATGGCTGGGAAGATGGCAGTGTAGGAGAACTCTGAACTCACCTCCTCCCATGGACACAACAAATTTAAAACTACCTGTGGAACAAGTACCTCTGACAGAGAACTGGAAACTGGGTAAAAAAAAAAAACACACACAACAAGGGAAAACACTGACAAGATTGGAAGTGGCAGAAATAGCTTTCTACTGAGGAACAAAACACATTCCAGCTTCAGTGCTTCACAGCCATGAGCAATCTTAAGGTACAAAGCTTTTCCAGGAGAAGTAGGGGATTTGAGTGGGAGAGCTATGCCACTATAAGCGGTCTTTGAATTTGGCACAATTGAGTCAAGCACCATAATTCCTGGCTTTGATGGCTATTAAAATCAAGAGAAAATACCCAAAGAAAAGCTGTCTAACATAAGGGAAAGAAAAGCCTGCTCTTAAAGGGCCCACTCACAGACTTACCCATTCCAGAAACCAACAAAAAATCAACAGAAAGAAAGATGCGCAATCCTTTGGTAAAGGAGACTTACTTGATATGCTCTGGTCACATCTCAGACAGACAGGGAGCAGCTGGACCCACCTCCCCAGCTACTGAGACACTGATGGCAGGCATTCTTGTGACCCAGCACAGGCATACTGACCCAGATGTTTGCAAATGTCATTGGATTTCATCTTCTGACCTATCAGTGCAGGGTTTTGGTTTTATCCAACACAACCATGGTAGGCAGCCCACCCTAGGGATTGGCCTTGCCTACCAGCAAGCCGTTCAGGAACTTGTAGGCCCCTGTAGAGGGGGTGTGTGGGACCTCTGCAACAGGAGAATGGGTCTACCTTGGTAGGTCAGGGTATGTGTGAGGGGTGGGCTTGCATTTGTGAGGTATGTAGGACCTCTGCAGCTGGACAAGTTGATCTGCCTTGGTGAGGTGGGGTATGCACACAGGGCAGGACTGTGTTTGCAGGCAGTGTGGGCCCGAGGCGTGTGGGGTTTCTCAGCTGCTGCAGAGTTGTACCACTGGCTTTCTCAAACAGCTAGGCAGGATATCTGCCTCACCTTCCAATGCCTCCAAGCCATGCATGCTGCCACACTGGTAGCTGGAACCACACATCTGCACTCCCTAGAGAGCTGACAACAGCCTGGCAGGCCAGAAGCCTACAACAATTGTGAGTCCCTGAGCCTAGCAACAAGCCACGCTGGAGGTCTCACTCATTTAACAGCAAAATAGCAGTAAGTGTGTGCTATTAGACCTTGCAGTCACCTATGCTGGTGCTCACTCTGCCCAATAATGTGACTAAAGTGACTGTAGCAGCCACATGCAGCTATGCCTTACAACTAGCTAGCACAGGGGCCAGCCCACTTATCCATACACCTGCAGCAAGAGAAACTCCACCACAACAGAAGGACACACATAGGGGACACTCCGGGAACATTTGGAACTGGTGACAAGAGTGAAGCACATTGCTAGTTCCCCCCAAGGCGTCTCCTACAGAAGGCCACTTCTGCAAGGTCAGGAGACACAGCTGATCTACCTAATACATAGTTATAAGCACAGAGAAGTAGGCAAAATGAGGAGACAACGGAAACTGTTTCAAATATGGGAACAGAACAAATCTTCAGAAAAAAGAACTAAATGAAACAGAGATAAACAATCTACCTAATGAAGAGTACAAACTAATAGTCATAAGGACGCTTACTGATCTTTGGAGAAGAATAAATGAACACAGTAAAGACTTCAACAAAGAACAAGAAAATAAAGAAAAGAACCAATCAGAACTGAGGAATACAATAATGGAAATGAAAAATTCACTAAAGGGAATCAATAGCAGAGTAGATGACACAAATGAAAGGATCAGGAAGCTGAATTAAAGACTGGAGGAAATCACTCAAGCTGAACAGAAAAAAGAAAAAAGAACTAACAAGGACAAGGACAGCATAAGGGACCTCTGGGATAACACCAAGCACACCAGCATCTGTATTATAGGTGTCCCAGAAGTAGAAGAGAGAGACAAAGGGTCAGAGAACTTACTAAATGAACTAATAGCTGAAAACTTCCCTAACCTAAGGGGGGAAACAGATATCCATGTACAGGTATCAAAGAGAGCACAAAACAAGATGAACCCCAAGAGGCTCACACCAGGACACATTATAATTAAAGTGGTAAGAATTAAAGACAAAGAAAGAATCCTAAAAGCTGCAAGAGAAAGGCAACAAGTTACATACAAAGGAAAACCCATAAGGCTATCAGCTGACTTCTCAGTAGAAACTTCACAGGATAGGAGGAAGTGACATGATATCTTCTAAGTGCTAAAAGGAAAAAATCTACAACCAAGGACATTCTACCTGGCAAGGTTACTATTCAGAATGGAAGGAGAGATAAAGAGTTTTCCAAACCAGAAAAAACTAAAGGAGTACATCACCACTAAACTGGCCTTATGAGAAATGTTAAAGGAACTTATTTAAGTAGAAAACAAAAAGCCCCACATAAGAATAAGAAAATTACCAAGTAAAAAGTATCATTGGTAAAGGCAAATAGACAGGAAAGGTACAGATCAATCAACAATAAAGCAGTATGAAGATCAAAAGACAAAGATAGTAAAATTATCTATATCTATGATAAAAGATTAAGGGATATATAAAAATAGAAGAGGAAAAAACACATCAAAAATGTAAAATATCAGCAGAGAGTAAAAGTGGAGTAAGAGGTCAAAATTAAGAGACCAAGAACTTATATAGATTTCTATATGAACCTCATGGTAACCACAACCAAAAACCTACAATAAATACACAAAAAATAAAGAGAAAGAAACCAAAACATAATACTAATGAAGGCCATCAAACTACAAGGAAACAGTGCAAGAGAAGACAATAACAGAGAAGAATTAGAAACACACCAGAAAAAAATAACAAAATGGCAAAAAGTACATACTTCTTGATAGTTACTTTAAATAGAAATGGACTAAATGCTCTATTGAAAGACATAGGGTAGCTGAATGAATAATTTTTTTAAAAGACCGATATATATGCTGCGTATAGGACACATAAGTCAGACCTAAAGACGCACACAAATTGACAGTGAAGGAATGGAGAGAGATACTCGATGCAAGTGGCAATGAAAAGAAAGCTGAGGTAACAATACTTCTATCAAACAAAATAGATTTTAAAACAAAAACTGTCACAGGAGACACAGAAGGAACTACATAACGTTAAAGGGAACAATCTAACAAAAAAACATAACAAGTGTAAATATATATGCACTCAACATATGAGCACCTAAATATAAAAAGCAACTATTAACAGGCAGAAAAGGAGAAATAGACAACGACACAAGAATTGTAGGGAACTTTAACAATCCATTTACATCAATGAATAGATCATCCAAACAGAAGAACATGAAGGAAACAGTGGACTTGACTGGCACATTAGACCAGATAGACTTAGTGGATATTTATAGAACATTCCATCCCAAAACTGCAGAATATACATTCTTTTTTTTTTTTTTTTTGAGGAAGATTACCTTCGAGCTAACTTCTGCCAGTCCTCCTCTTTTTGCTGAGGAAGCCTGGCCCTGAGCTAACATCGTGCCCATCTTCCTCTACTTTATATGTGGGATGCCTACCACAGCATGGTGTGCCAAGTGGCGCCATGCCCACACCCGGGATCCGAACCGGCGAACCCTGGGCCGCTGAGAAGCGGAACGTGCGAACTTAACCACTGCGCCACCGGGCCGGCCCCCAAAAACTGCAGAATATACATTCTTTTCAAATGCCCACGGGACGTTCTCCAGGAGAGATCACATATTAGGTCACAAAAGAAGTCTCAAAAATTTTAGAAGTTTGAAATAACACTAAGCATCTTTGCTTACCACAACAGTATGAAACTAGATATCAGCTACCAGAAGAAAACTGGAAAAGCCACAAATAAACAATACTCAACAACTACTGGGTCAATGAATAAATCAAAGGAGAAATAAAAAAAAAACTAGAAATGAAAATGAATATATGATATGCCAAAATTTATGGGATACAACAATAGCAGTACTAAGAGGGAAGTTGCAGCAATACAAGCTTACCTCGAGAAACAAGAAAAATCTCAAATAAACATTCTAACAGTACACCTCAGTAGAAGGAAGGAAATAATAAAAATCAGTATGGAAATAAATGAAGTAGAGAATAAAAAAATTGAAAAAATCAATGAACTAAGAGCTGGTTCTTTGAAAAGATAAACAATATTGGCAAACCTTTATCTAGACTCAACAAGAAAAAAAGAGAAGGCTCAAATCAGTGAAATCAGAAATGAAACAGGAGTAATTACAACAATACTACAAATGAAAAAATAATGGTCTTTATTTGCAGATGATATGATCACTATGTGGAAAATCCTATGGAATCTACCAAGAAGTTACTAAAAATAAAAAGCATATTTATCAAGATTTCAGTTGCTATATGTATATAACAACTATACCATAAAGCGTGCATGTAGGGGGGAATTGGGCTAGAATATTTTCATATTTCTGTACTTTATGTGAAATAGTACATGATAAACCATAAGATGATTGTGATTGTTTAAGGATGTATATCATACTGTCAATATTAAGGGCAAAAATTTGCTCATGTCCTTTTGAAGTCAGTTCCCAAACACTCCCAGCCCAGGTAACAATGAATCTGCTGTCTGTGTCTAGATATTTGTTTTGCCTTTTCCACACTTTTATACGAATGAGATCTACAATGTAAACTCCTTAGTGTCTGGATTCTTTCACTTAGCATAATGTCTTTGACATTTATCTATGTTTTGGTGTATATTTGAAGTGCCTTCTTTTTTATCATTGAGAAGTATGCCATCTCACAGATATAATGCAATTTGTTTATATATTCACTTGTTGCTGAATATTTTAGTTATTTCTAGTTTTTTTACTATGCTGAGTAAAACTGGCATGCACATTTATGTACAGGTCTTTGTGTAGACATGTTTTTTCATATTTGGGAGTGTAAATAATATAGAAGTGACATTGTTGTGTCTTATGTAAATGTACATTTAACTTCATAAGAAGCAGCCTATTTTCCGAAGTGGTCATGCCATTTTACATTCCCACTAACAATGTATGAGATTTCCATTTGCATGCTAACAGGTGGAATTATTTATCTAAATTGTTTAACATAACACATTGCATAATGTAGGTGCTCATAAGTGATAGTGTGGTTTATGATAATACCAAATTTTAACTTATGTGTATAATAAATCATTTTATACCTCTGTTATTTGTAAGGCTAAAAAAAATGTCTCTGTCTCTCTCCTCTCTATCTCTTTCTCTCTGTCACTCTGTATATATTTTTTTCTCTCCTGAACTAGTTCATATACCAAGACAGAATTGAAACAATGGCCTCTAAGAATCTTAATAATTTTCATTATTGTATCATCATTTATGGAATGGCCTGTTTATATCCTTCCCATTTGTGTCCTTAACCAATCTCCAACTCTCTTTCTCACTTCTTTTATTCAGCACAATGAGGGAACATTCAATCCTAGTCTGCTCACCTGTAAGGTAGCGTTCCAGACACATAATATTCTCCTAGAGTCATCTAGAATCCTACAGCTGCTGCAATTCCATAGCTAAAGGAAACGTTCTGATGTCTGCACATGGGGGACCTTGCTTTAATCTGAAAGAATATAGTGGAAGGGATTCAAAGCAAGAGATCATCTACAACCTTGTTTCTCAAAGTGGTTTATATAGCAGCAACATGGACAAAATCTGAGAGTTTGTTAAAAATGCATAATCTCAAGCTTTATACTAGATTTACTAAATCAGAACTGCATTTGAAAAAGACTGCCAGTTTATTCCTATGCACATTAAAGTTTGAGAATTTATTTTAAAAAATGTTGATATCTGACCCCAGATCCTAAGATTTTGATTTAATTGATAAAAGGTACAGACTGGATATTGAGATTTAAAGTAACTCCCTTGGTGATGTTAAATATGCAGGCATTATTGAGAAACATTAACATAACCCAACTCTAAACTCCTTTAAAAAGAATTCAGGGGCCAGCCCCATGGCGCAGCAGTTAAGTTCACACATTTTGCTTCGGTGGCCCAGGCTTCCCCAGTTCAGATCCTGGGTGTGGACATGGCACCACTTGGCAAGCCATTCTGTGGTAGGTATCCCACATATAAAGCAGAGGAGGATGAGCACAGATGTTAGCTCAGGGTCAGTCTTCTTCAGCAAAAAGAGGAGGATTGGCAGCAGATGTTAGCTCTAGGCTAATCTTCCTCAAAAAAAAATGAATCTAATACACTTAATGATATTTTATAGGAGCTCCCCTGATGTGACTGCCCAATCTACCTTGAATCATATTGCAATCTAAGACTGCCTCCAATTATTCCAGCTTTGGGGGAAAAAAGTCAAAATGCATAAGAAAGAAGAAGGAATATGGAACATTGGTGCTTGATAATAAAATATTGTCTTTAAATATACAGTTTCATGAGTAGAATTATTATTATTGAGGGCTTCAAAAAAGCAAACATTACATCAATATTATGCATTATATATAGATTTGACTTTTGAATCAACTAAGTATATTGCCTATTCATACATAAACATATTTTTAAAGGAAAAAATGATTTAATTCATTATTTTAAGATTTCTAGGCCTACTAATAGTAAGATAACTTGTCAGAATGTGCCCTGGTTCTCTAAAACCTGCTACTCACAGTGTGAACTGTAAACTAATAGCTTTGCCTAGGAGCTTGTAAGAAATGCAGAATCTCAAATCCCACTCACACCTGCTAGATTAGAATCTGCAATAAAAAAAAAATCCTCAAGTGATCCTGTGAACAAATCTTTGTCACTAACTGATAAGTTACAGACTGACAAAGAATTCCTCCTGAAGGAAAAAATTAGACAACTGGGAAATAACCGCAATTGCTTCTTTTCTCAAGAACTTTTTCCCTGAGAAATGGAAATCCTTGGAGAATATTTGTCTCCAGGTTATTTGGTTCCTGGAGTATGTAAATGAAGGACAAATCTTCAAAGCACAGCAATCAGAACTCCTCATGGGACTGTGACAGGTGAGGATGAGCTGCTGAAGCTGGAAAAACACAAACTGAAAATTTATAATTGGAGATGCTGACCTGTGATGCAGACCAGCTTCATCAGTGGCTCTGAGACCCAGGCTGTGCCTCCTCTCAGCCCGAACAGTGTCAGAATGTGGGATACCTCGGGCTCCCAACACCAACATTAGCACTATTCTCTGTGCCAAAGAGAGCGAGATGCAAAGAAAATTTGGCATTGAGGTTTCCAGGAAGAAGAATGGTGAGTGTGTTCATTTCACACTTGTGATTTGAAGATATTAAGTCTGGAAATAATCTCCTTGGAAATTCAGACAAATATTCCTCAATCTCTCCATTCATTCATTTAAATATATACTTATTCATAAAATATGTTTTTAAACTCACTGTGATGTTCCAAATGTGTGCTATTTACTTGGAGTACAAAGGAGGATGTCTGGTATGGTCCATCATCTGGCTTAGACTGTAGCTCAAGTCTGAAAATGTGCTGTTTACAAATGTCAGTTTTCTGAGCATGTAGTAAGAAGGTCCAATCAATCAAAAGAATTAGAGAATGCTTCCATGATGAAATCAGTTTTAAATGAGATTTGAAAAGAAAACATATTTACCACGTAACAGAGACAAAAGGGGTTGGTAAAACTATCATTTCATGTGAAAAGATGAGCAAATAAAAATGCACATAGCTAAGAGAATGTGACATATTCCAGAAACTGAAAAGTTTCTAAATTTGAAAGGAAATTTTCTGAAACTGAAGGGACCAAATGTAAACTAAGCCTGGAGAGTGGCAAGAGGTAGTGTGGATATTCATATTTTACCTAAAAAGCAACGAAGAAAATCCGCTATCCAGTGTCCCTGAAATTGGATCATGATCTGATTAATGGTTGAGTGCATTCAATGATTAGAAATAAGAAGCTCATTCTGTTTCTCAGAAATCAAATTTTTGGAATATTTTTGCTTATACCTAGTAAAAGGTACGTTCTAAAATCTGTCAAACACCATACATAAAATGTCTGTCTCCCTTTATTTTTTTTTTTAATTTTTTTCTTTTTGAGGAAGATTAGCCCTGAGCTAACTACTGCCAGTCCTCCTCTTTTTGCTGAGGAAGCCTGGTCCTGAGCTAACATTGTGCCCATCTTCCTCTACTTTATATGTGGGATGCCTACCACAGCCAAGAAGCGGAACGTGCAAACTTAACCGCTGCGCGGCCAGGCCGGCCCTCTGTCTCCCTTTAGATTCCCTTCAGATATATGGTGATATTTGCTAATTATCCCATTACCTTCTAATATCTCCCAAGTTCTTCACAGTTTTTATTTCCCTTCCATCTTGCCAATATATTTCCTTATAAAGATTATCCATAGCTAAACACAAAACTAGAGATGTAATTTAAGTGTAGCACAGTGCTTCCCAACCTCATGGCACACAAAGAAAATGGTAATATTTGTGTGACATAACAGGGTTAGTGGAGCAGACTGCTTGTGGCCAGTAGGGACCAGCTAGGAGTCTATGGATGCCACAGGCTCAACCTCACTTCCTCAAGGCCTAAGAAGACCAAGACCTCAGCACCCTTATGATCCATTCATGGCATTCTAGTTCCCTGGAACTTGAGTTGGGAAGCTATGTTATCAGTCTTATTGGGGTTATTACTGATCATACTCTGACACTGTACTTCTATAAATGCAATCTGAATTAATTGGTTTATTAACCAGTCACTCACTTTATGGATTGTATTGAGTTAATAAATAATTAAGTCCTTTTTTTTAACATGAACTACAGATAAAAGCTATATCCAGTATGTAAATGATTGATTTTTTTAAAGCTACATTAAAAACATATAATCTTTGCCCTTTTAAATTTCAATTTGTTTGCTTTAAATGTTTTCAGTATCCACATTCATATGTTTAGTAGTTGGCATCCCTTGTGGCCTGGGTTATTAATAACTTGGGAGGTTTTCTGGACCACAGACTGCATTATACAATGTAGGATTGCCAATCTCCACGTCCAAGCTTAACTAAGAAAAGGAAAATTTCACAGAGAGATTTTGAGTCCCAACTGATACTTTCTAATTCTACACTCTCCCAGCCACTTTACAATTCAAATAAGGGAAAGGCCAGAAAGAAATATCTTCAATGTTTTTGACGTTCGGTGATCTTATCTTATACTTTGATAAAACGATTTACAAACCCACTTCAGTGACTATGTCTACTTAATTGCCATTGCTACACCCCTTTCTCCTTCTGTCTGTGTCCATTTAAAATCCACATAGAGGATTAGAAAATGCCTTCCTTTATAGAATTCAACCTGTTTCCATCGGAAGAATTTTACATCAAGGCCAATATTTGAGTTTCTCAACATAAACATAACAAATATGTTCTTGTAAAATTTGCTTTCAAATATTCAACTTTGCATCTATAATTTTTATTTATTGACTAACTCCTAAAACTTTTTATCTATATTACTTTGATTTTTCCACCTACTTAGTCATGTCACCTATACATAACAGTTTTATTTCTTGTTTTCAATCTTTATTATTGTATTTCCTTTGCTTGCCTTATTGAATTTGATAGTATCTTCAGTAAATAATGAATAGGGATGGAGCTATCAAGCACACATCTTTGTCTCCTTCACATTATGGAGAAAAGTTTTACATCTTTCATTTATTGTTTTTTCTTTGCTCAATATGCTTTTTAAACAGCTTTAAGAACTTATTATATGTCCTCAGTTTTCTAAGAGATTATTTCATATTATTATTACTGCTGGATGTTGCCTGTTTTTCTATATTTTAGGAGAAAACCTGTAAGATTGGTGTTATTACTTTCTCAAGTGTGAAGACCAGTAAAAACATCTGGAAAGGTATTGTAGCTAGCATTATGAATAGACATATAAACAATTCGGTAAGAGTTCTATGTGCCCTTATAAAGAATATGTGTTATTTAGTTGCTGCATGCCATGAGATTCCAATTTCTGAATCTTGTTCAGATCTTCTTTATCTTTGCTGATTCATTCTTAGATTTTCTGTTTTAAAATTCATATTATAAATTTATTTTATTATATAATTTATTTTATTAGCACTTTTTCAAAATTATTCCTAGAGATAATTTTATCAAGGTTAAATCAAGATTGAATAAACCCATGTTAAGAATAGAGATCACCTAAATGACTTTTGACAAATTTATATACTGTACACTGGTGAAAACAAGATCTCAATAGAGAGATGACAAATTTTTATCATCCTAAAAGTTTTCTCTCCTATCCTTTCCCAGTCATTTTTCCATGTCCCACCTCTGCCAGCAACTGACCTCATCTCCATCACTATAGATCAGTTCTACTTTTCTTGAACTTTATATAGATGGAATGGTACAATGTGTACTCATTGATGCATGTCTTCTTTTACTCAACAGGATATTTTCAAGATTAATCCATGTTGTTGCATGTATCTATGATTTATTCCTTTTTATTGATGAATGGTATTATACTTGTTGCATATAGCACAATTTATTTATCTATTCCTTGGTTGAATATTTGAGTTGTTTCCAGTTTTTGGTTGTCAGTAACAAACTTCCATGCACACTTTTGTACAAGTCATATTTGTGTTTTAAATTAAAGTTTATTTTTGTTTAACTGTGAGGTATAATATTTTAGATTTTCTGTTTCACTTTTTTAATATTGTTCAAGCGGAATTCATCTGTAATTTTACTTTGATGCGTACAATGATAAAATTGTCAGTTTACTGCTTTACAGAAAGGGAGACTGCATTTATGATTCTATATTCCCTAATTTTATGACTGTTTTTCATAGCCTCTTAATCAATGAAAGATAAAATAGATAAAAGGAAAGATTTAAGTGTTATAATTTCTGTGTCTATATTTTGAAGTGTACAATTATCCCTTATTTTCTAAACGATAGCGTAAGTTGTAAGTGACAAAGACAACAGCAATTATTATTATTTTCAGAGTACTAACATCTGCTAATTAGATAATGAGGTTATTTTATTTGTCCAAGTTTACCTAGGAGATGATGGGTCAGCGTATGAACACAGGCACTCGTACTTTAAGGCCTACTCACTTAGCTACTACTCATAATTCTTTCCTCCAATGAAGGGAGAGTGTTTGGTCCAGGGGCCACAAACTAGCTAGCAGTGGGTCAATCCACCTAGGAAATCTGCACAGTGAAATTTTTTTTTGTCATTTTATTTCAATAACAATGCTAAAAATCGAAGATTTTATGTATAAACTCAAATATTCTAATTTTTGTAAAAACAATTCCAAAGACCTATCAATAATGGGCCTCTTTTTACTCCTGGCAGAAATTAGCTGCTGGTTAAAAAAGAATACCACGCTTGAACAGGATTCACTCTCTCCGCATTGTTGCTTAGACAGCATCTCTCATTTTCAATGGCTTCTCTAAGATCTTAAGTCTATGAACCTCACTTTAGACAAGATTGATATAAAGTTAATGGAAATATTCAGAATAGGGAGCAGCCATTCAAAAAATAGAAAATGATCATCAATATGGCTGAAATACTTTCAGATGAAATAATTTAATACGTTTGATATTAAAGTGTAAAAATTTTTAATTAAGATGACTATTATTTTGATAAATTTATCGAGTTAAAATTATTATACAGTAACCAAGGGGATATCTAAACGATTAATTTTCTATATGAGGTACTTTTTATCAAATGGAGAATAACAAGGAAATGTCTCAAAAAACTACCTAACTCTCTCCCTTTCAGAAACTCCGAGGAAAATGGCAGCAGGAAATCAATCCACAGTGACTGAGTTCGTCCTCGTTGGGCTAACAAAACAGCCAGAACTCCAGCTGCCCCTCTTCATCCTCTTCGTAGGAATCTATGTGGTCACAGTGGTGGGGAACCTGGGCATGATTGCACTGATAGGGCTCAGTTCTCACCTGCACACCCCCATGTACTACTTCCTCAGCAGCTTGTCCTTCATTGATCTCTGTCAGTCCTCTGTCATTACCCCCAAAATGCTGGCGAACTTTGTGACAGAGAAGAATATCATCTCCTACCCTGAATGCATGACTCAGCTCTATTTCTTCCTCATTTTTGCTGTCTCAGAGTGTTACATGTTAGCTGCCATGGCATATGACCGCTATGTTGCCATTTGCCGCCCCTTGCTTTATAATGTCATTATGTCCCATCAGGGTTGTTTCTCCCTGATTTTAGGAGTGTATATTATAGGACTGGTTTGTGCATTTGCTCATACAAGCTGCATGTTTAGGGTTCATTTCTGCAGATTTGATGTGATCAACCATTATTTCTGTGACCTTCTTCCCCTCCTAAAGCTCTCCTGCTCTAGTACCTATGTCAACGAATTATTGATTCTATGTTTTGGTGCATTTAACATCTTCACCCCAAGCCTGATCATCCTTAGCTCCTACATCTTCATCATTGCCAGTATTCTCTGCATTCACTCCACTGAGGGAAAGTCCAAAGCCTTTAGCACTTGCAGCTCCCACATGTTGGCAGTTGTGGTCTTTTTTGGTTCTTTAGCATTCATGTACCTGCAGCCATCATCAGTTAGCTCCATGGACAAAGGAAAAGTGTCTTCCGTGTTTTATACTATTGTTGTGCCCATGCTGAACCCTGTGATCTACAGCCTGAGGAATAAAGATGTTAACACTGCCCTGAAGAAAATGCTAGAGAGAAGAATATTTTAGTGACCAGAAATAATATGAGAATAATTTATTAAATCTAAGATATCAACTATTACCTTGTATGAGTGTATATGTTTCATTTTAGTCCATGTGCCAGCATTTTTCCTCATTTGGTAGGATTCTATTGACATTATTTCTTCTTTTCATCACGTTTTTAATGTTTATTCTCTCAGGAATTTTCTCTCAAAAATAACATTTAGACACAGATTGGAAGAAATACTGAGGGTGACTTGGATACATGGACCCAGTAATGCCATCACCATCACTTCCTCCTCTTTTCTTCCACACAATTGGTAAAAACACAATTCTCAATCTTAATGAAACCCCATCTTCCAATAGTGATTACCTATCTCCTTCCTTCTATCCAATCAAGAGGCAGCAAAAATCACAGAAATATAATAACTGCAATGTCTAGTGTTTTGCAGAACTCTGGCCTGGAACAGTCGTTTTCGTCTCCTATCCCTCCATATACTTTATTTGTCTGGTGTGTTTCTTCTATCTCTTTCTTCAGAATCTTAATCAAACCTAAAATCTGAGTTAAGGATCATCCATGTGCTGTGATCATGCTCAATCCAATATATGCCCTGCTTTGTCATTTATTGTTCTAGTTCTTATTTGTCTGCTTTTTGTTCAAATCTACACTGGACTGTAATCTCCATGAAGGTAGCCCCCGTACATATATTTCATTGTTATATCTCCAGGATGTAGTAGAGTTCCTGCCACCTAGTAGGTCCTTGGTAATTTTCTTGTTAATTATTTCTCCTTGTAAAATATTTATAGGAAAACTGTATGTAGTTCATGGTGTCTTCATCCATTAATCTTTCCACTTAGCTACATATGCTTTTGTTCATATCATTTAAGTTTATGTTGGGTGAGTTCTTCAAGCATCTGCAGAGTGATTGGTGACATCTCGACTTATTTCTATATAAAAGTTTAAAAATATTAATCATGAGGTCCTTCTGTATGGAACCCCAGTATAGGTGTAATACCTTGTGAATACCTGATTTCTTAAGTCATTAAATCCTGTCAACATCTAAGGACTTTTCGATAGAATTTTCTTTTTTTAGGGCATGGGGCCTAGGGGGGTTAAAAAATGATAAGCATGTTTGATATCTGATGGGTCAGCATAGCAAGTCTGATGGTAGAGAGGTAATTAGAACCCAAACAACCCAATCTACACCACCATGATTTCCTATACCCTGAGAAGAAAATAATTTCACCGAAGCTGGCTTTGAGAAAATTCTTTACTATGTAGATACTGAGTGAATTTTATTATATGTAAAATATACTTCAACAAAATTGATAAAATGAGGGGCTGGCCCAATGGCACAGTGGTTGAGTTCACACGTTCAGCTTTGGTGGCCCTGGGTTTTCCCTCTTCGGATCCCACGCACTGCTTGTCAAGCCACGCTGTGGCAGGCATCCCACGTATAAATTAGAGGAAGATGTGCACAAATGTTAGCTCAGGGCTAATCTTCCTCACCAAAAAGAGGAGGATTGGTGGCAGATGTTAGCTCAAGGCTAATCTTATTTTAAAAAAAATTGGTACAAAAAGAGAAAGAGAACACTACAAAGTTAAATACAATAAGCTGTACTGTTGCAGCCAGAGGAAATATTTTATTTATTTTTATAAAGAGCTGATTAAATTATTTGGTCAGATATATTTTATGCAGCCTACTTTATCTATGGTGTTGTTTATAGACTCCTGGTTTCCCAAACTGTAGTCTGTCCAGGTCTTCAGCTGGAGGGAAGGTAGGTGAATGGGCCATAGCTGTCTAGTACTGCCCTCTAGGAACTGTCAAACTGAGTCATATATCCAACTGAGCATAGCAAGTAGGTTGGTCCTGCTTGCCTGAGAAAGATATTAATCAATCATGGACTCTATTAATCTGAGCCAAGGAAGACTCTACTGTCAATACATTTCTTCCACTTTAAACTGAGTTAAATGATTTCTCTAAATTAAACCAACCTGTTGGTTTATTTACTATTACCAATGTACCTCAGAATTATCAGCGAAAAATTTAGCAGATTTAGAAAAATACATCTCTAGAGGTTATAAGTCGTCAAAATTATTTCCTCAGAAAACTCATCTATGAAACTCCATAAAAGTATTCATGACATCCCTCTATTCTCTCTCAGAGAAACAAGCTGTTTTTCTTAGCCTGTAGTACTGGTATAATTGTATGATACTTCGAATTCTTACTCTTTTTGTTTCTCTCTCTTCAATGGACTATAAGCTCTGGTAAGGCAGAGCATACACACTTAAATATTGTACCAGATACTTCTGGTTTCCCATGTCACATTCTGCCAGGCTACCTCTCATTTCAGCAGCAGACACATTAGTTACTTTTGTGCAAGCTGAGACTCAGCTTGCATTAAGAGCAGTTCAGTTCAAATCTGCAACACGATCTTTTAGTTTCACTCTGCAAGCTTCTCCTCAACTCCATGTGTCTACTTGACCTATTTACAAGTCAGTGCAGAAGGTGCTTGTGATTGACTAAGCCATATCTAATGGTATTGGTGACTGTACAAATGCTACATCTTCCTGTTACTCAAGCAGCCGTTTTGGAAAAACGTTATACACACTCCTCATGAGAGACTAGCTAATTGAGCCCCCTTGCCCATAACAGCACCTCAGTATTACACTCCAATATTGGCTTTTCCTTGATCCCACTTTGACCAAAATCGGTAAATACTACTTCAAAGTAAGGAATCTAGAGTCCCACATCTAACGATGATTTAAAGCTTTTCAAAGTCAGTTCTGTTAAATAAATGTATTGCAATATTGTCTCTAAATGACATATCATTTAACATTTTGAATAAAAACAAATATAATTTTGATTACCAAAGTAATTTTGTTTTATCTAGAACTAAAATACTCTCTGTAACATATATTTCCATTGTTCCTCAACATCTTCTTTATTTTTAGAAGGAAAAAAAATCATCATCTCTCCTTATTAGGCTTGGTAGGAACTCTGCATGAGTTTATAGTATTATCTATCAGACGCTTTCTTTCAGCCCATAAATTAAAATAATCCAATCATTACTGCTTTATGTATTTGTTGTAATATTTAAATATAGTTAGTAGGACTCAATAAAAATAAAATCTACACATTACATTAGTTTCCCAAGACTGTCATAGCAAAATACCACAAACTGGATGGCTTTAAACAACCAAAATGTATTGTCTCAGTTCTGGAAGCTAGAAGTCGGAAATCAAGGTGTCAGCATTGTTGATTCCTTCTGAGAGCTCTAGGAAACAATCTGTTCCATACTTTTCTCCTTGCTTCTAGTGATGGTCAGCAATCCTTGGCATTCTTTGGGTTGTAGACGCATTATTCCAATCTCTGCCTCTGTCTTCATAAGCTATTCTTCCTGTGTGTCTCTGTGTCTAAATTTCCCTCTTTTTATAACTATACTATTCATATTGGATTAGGACTTACCCTACTGATCTCATCTAAACTTGATTACATCAATGAAGATTCTACTTCTAAATAAGATCATATTCACACATATTGAAGGTGAGGAAATAATTCAAGCTACAATACATAACACAAAATTATTTTCTCCAGTTGTATGTTCTTCCCATATAGAAAACAATTTAGAAAATATTCTATGTCTTCAAATTTTCCACCTATTTTTAATTTTTAAATGGTTGAACATGAAACTCTGAAGCTCTAGCAATATCAGTCACACCCTCATTTCCAACCCATAATCTAACAACAGAAATAAATCACATATATGTGACAATCTTAAACACTTGGAAAACCAATGGAGATAAAGGGAAACTCTGTTTCTTTTTCCAACAATGCACAAGGGTTGCCTTTTCCCCGTACCTTCAGCAACACTTCTTATTTCTCGTCTTTTTGATAACACCCATTCTAATAGATGTGAAGTAATATCTCGTGATTTTGATTTTCATTTCCCTGATGATTACCTGTGTTGAGCATATTTTCATGTACTTGGCCTTTTTCTATGTCTTCTTTGGAAAAATATCTGTTCAGTCCCATTGCCCATTCTTTAAGAAGATTGCTTTTTTTGCTATTGGGTTGCACGTGTTCTTTATACATTTTGGATAGTAATCCTCTAGCGGATATATGCTTTGCAAATATTTTCTTCCTTTCAGTAGGTTGCCTTTGCCTTTGGTTTCAAATCCAAAAAGTCATCGCCAAGACCAATGTCAAGGAGATTACTGCCTATGTTTTTTTTAATGAGTTTTGTGGTTTCAGGACTTATGTTCAACTCTTTGATCCATTTTGAATTAGTTTTTGTGTATGGTGTAAAATAGTGGTCCTGTATCATTCTTATTCACGTCACTGTCCAATTTTCCCAAAACCATTTATTGGAGAGACTGTCCTTTCTCCATTGGATATTCTTCTTTCCTTTCTTTTTCATTAACTGATTAACCATATATACATGGGTTTATTTCTGAGCTGTCTCTTCTGTTCCATTGATCTATGTGTTTGTACTTATGCCCATGCCATACTGTTTTGATTACTATAGCTTTGGAATATAGTCTGAAATCAGGAAGCATGACGCCTCGGGCTTTGTTATTCTTTCTCAAGATTGCTCTGGCTATTGGGGATCTTTGGTGGTTCCATAAAAATGTTAGGATTATTTGTTCTATTCCTCCAAGAAATGTCAGTGAAATTTTTGTAGAGATGACATTGAATCTGTAGATTCCTCTGGTAGTATGGTCATTTTAACAATATTAGTTCTTCCAATCCAAAAGCATGGAAAGTTCTTCTAAATTTTTGTGTCTTTTTCAGTTTCCTTCATTAATGTCTTATAATTTTCAGTGTACAGTACTGCCCCCTTATCTGTGGGGGTTGCATTCCAAGATACTCAGTGGATTCCTGAAACTCTGGATAGTACCAAACCCTATATATATTATGTTTTTTTCTTATCACACAAGTATATGATGAAATTTAGTTTAAAATTACGTATAGTAAGAGATTAACAACAATAACTTCTCTTTGGCACATCTGAATTGCCAGCATCACCACTCTTGCACTTTGGGGGCTTTATTAAGTAAAATTACGGTTACTTAGACTTGAGCCCTGCAATACCATGACAGTTGATTTGATAACTGAGATGACTACTAAATGACTAATAGGCCGGTAGCATGTACAGCATGGTAATGCTGGACAAAGGGATGGGTGACACTCCAGGTGGAACGGAGTGGGATGGTGTAAGATTTCATCACACCACTCAGGATGGTGTGCAATTTAAAACTTATGAAATATTGATTTCTGGAATTTTCTATTTATTATTTTCAGACTGCAGTTGACCACAGGTAACTGAAACCTTGGAAAGTGAAACCATGGATAAGGTGGATCTCCTGTATAGGTCTTTCACCTCCTTTGTTAAATTTATTCCAAGGTGTTTTACATTTTTGTTGCCATTGTAAATGGAATTGTTTTCTTAAATTCTCTCTGTGGTAGTTTCCTATTAGTATATAGAAGCACAACAGACTTTTGTATATTGAGTTTGCATGCTGTCACCCTACTGAATTTGTTGATTAATTCTAACAATTTTGGGGGGAGTCTCTAGGATTTTCTACATATAATATCATGTCATCTACAAATAGTGACAGTTTTATATCTTCTGTTCTAATTTGGATGTTCTTGATTTCTTTTTCTTGCCTAATTGCTGTGGCTAGACTTCCAATACTATGTTGAATAAAAGTGGCAAAAGTCAGCATCCTTGTCTTATTCCTGATCTCAGAAGAAAAGCTTTGGGCATTTTACCAAGGAGTGTGATGTTAGCTGCTATATCCTCTTGTTGCACTGACTCCTTTATCATTATGTAATGACATTCTTTATTTTTTATTCAACTGTTGTCTTACAGTCTATTTTATCTGACATAAATATAGCTACCCAAGCATTCTCTTGATTTCCATTTGGATAGAATATATTTTTCTATCCCTTCACTTTCAGTCTGTGTGTGCCCTTACACCTGAAGGGAGTCTCCTGTAGGCAGCATATAGATGAGTATTGTTTTTTCTTTATCAATTCAGCCATTGACTGTCTTTTAATTGGATAATTTTGTTCATTTACATTAAAGTAATTACTAATAGATATTCGCTTATTGTCACTTTGTTAATTATTTTCTACCTGTTTTGTAGTTCCTCTGCTCCTTTCTTTTTCTCTTGCTCTCTTCCTTTGTGATTTGATGATTTTCTGTAGTGATATGCTTTGATTCTTTATCTTTTGTGTATCTACTATAGTTTTTTGCTTGGTGGATGCCATAAGGCTTACATAAAACATCACATGTTTATAACAGTCTATTTTATGTTGATAGCAACTTAAGCTATACTCACTCTAATCCTTTATATTTCTCCTAATGCCCATTTTATGTTTGTATGTCAAAATTTATAGCTTTTTGTCTTGTATATTCCTAAAAAATTCTTGTAGTTATAGTTATTTTTACTACTTTTGTCTTTTATCCTTCCTACTGCCTTTATAAATAATTTAACTCACCACCTTTACAACATTAGAACATTCTGAATTTGACTACAATAGCCCCACCTTGCCTGTGGGGCTATGTTACAAGACCACCAGTGGATACCTAAAACTGGATAGTTTCCTATATATACTATTTTTTTCCTATACACACATACCTATGATAAAGTATAATATACGAATTAGGCACAGTAAAAGATTATCAGCAATAATATAATAAAATAGAACAATTGTAAGGATACACTGTAATAAAAGGTATTTTAGATCTTAGCAACCTCATCATATGATTTTTTTTCTTTCCTTTTTACTTAAGACTCTTCACCTTTTCACTTAAAGCAAGCCCTTTATGGCTTCTTTTTGGTAAATCCGAATTGTCAACATCACTACTTCTGTGCTTTAGCGCCGTTACTAAGTAAAATAAAGGTTAGTTGAACACAAGCACTGCAATACTGAGACAGTCACTCTGATAATCAAGATAGCTACTGAGACTTACAGGTGGGGACAGGCAGGATATATAGTGTAGATGCACTGCACAAAAGGATTATTCATATCCTGGATGGGATGGAGCAGAAAGGTGTGAGATTTCATCATGCTATCAGAATGGCTTGCAATTTAAAATTTATGAATTGTTTATTTCTGGAATTTTCCATCTAAAATTTTCAGACCATGGTTGACTGTGAGTGACTGAAACCACAGAAAGTGAAACCCTTGATAAGAGGAGACTACTGTATTTGGTACCTGGCAGATTTAAATCAAGGACAAACCTTCGTAGCACAGCAATGGGCAGTGCTTTGGGGCCTTTGAAAGATGAGTATGTTTGCTATGCTGCAGCTGGGGAAACACAAACTGAAAACTTACAACCTGGGATTCAAACCAGCTTCAAAAGTAGATCTGAGACCCAGAGCTGTGCCTGCCCTCTCAGCATTAAATGTAGCAGAATGCTGGGTACCTAGGACACCCAACACCAACATTAGTTCTTATGGGGATTATTGATCATCATTTTCCAGTATTTTTGTAGGTGAAATCAGAATCTCTCATTGCTTTTTTCATCATCCACTATTCTAGGGGCTTAATTGAGTTAGTAAGCAATATACCTATTTTATCTTTTCATGGGGATTACATTCAAACCAGATATCTTGTATGTGAAGAATTATTATTTTTTAACTAAGATTAGAAGTTAATTATTTTCTCTGTTAAGTTTTAACTGGTTTGTTTATCTTTAGTGGAGGGTTAAATATCTTGGTGGTTGTAGTTCTTTTGGGCAGAAGCTATAGTCAAGTGAGAGTATTGCTGGCCACAAAGCATACACCCTACATGAGGTATTGACAATCTCTAAGTTCAAGCTGAATTTACAAAAGGAAAATTGTAGAGAGTTTAATTCCAAAGTCCTCTTTCCAAGTGTACTCCCTACCATGACTATTATAACTCAAGTAAGTAAAAGAGTAAAAGAAAAGCTTTCAGCATTTGTGATCTTTAGTGGTATTTCTCATTCTTGGATATTACATGATTTACAATTACACTTAGCTGACTCTGGTTAGACTTTATACTGCCACTGTCATATAGATCCAATTTTTAACTACCAAAATTGAATGTAATAGATAGGGATCCCTATAAGCTTACTTTGCCCTTAAGTTCATTGGGGTCCATAATTTGTTTCACAAGCAAAGATATTTTTCAGAGTCTCATATTGATCCTACGGATATTAGTTTATGACAAATATAAATAAAAAAGATATTTTTAAATAAATAAAAACTCAAATATATTTAGCTTCATAACTTTGATCAGTTGGGGAAACTATTCAAAATCGTGCGCTTCTCTGAATTCACTCTGATTTTATTGCCATGTTATGCCTTATTATAGTGATTATTACATCTTCTTAAAATCAAGTCTTTTCACAGTAATATTTCTCTACTTAACACAGAACTGTTGGTTTTATTAACAATCACTGTAACTATTGATTGTATTGGCTATTCTTCCCACTTTTACTTAATTTGTAAATTAGATGATTACAACATTCACATCTTAATCTTTACAAAGTATTGGAAAAAATGTAACAGAATAGAACTTAAATTGTGAGTTCTATTAGAGCAGGGAATGTGACATTTTAGTTTTTATATCTCTAGACCTCAGCTCAGTGTCTGGCACGTAGTTGTCTCTCAATAATGCTTGCTCAATGAAAGAGAGAGAGAGAGAGATTGATAGAGAAAGTCCCGGAGCTCTCCTCTTGAACCACTAGAGTGACTTTAATTTCTCAATTCAATTACACCCAAACAGTCACTAGAATTACTTAGTTTTGTTTGTTTTCTTTTTCTTTTATTTTTAGAAAGCTCAGATCTCTAAATTTCACCCTCAGAGATCCTGATTCACAGTATCTTGTATAGGGATCGGAAATCTATATTAAACAAACAAGCAAAATCTCTCCAGGTGCGTTGAGAGAATTTTGAAAGTTGCTGAGTATAGACTTCTTGAGAAAATTTTTAAAGTTCTAAAAGCTGTTAAGAAAATTCATAAAATAGAATACAAGTACCAGATAGCACACTGAGAGAGGAAGTGATGGTACAATTTTAACTAAAGTAACTTCACATGTAATCTGTAAAGTTGATTTTATGTTCAAAGTTGATAATTCTAGAAATATCAATATGAACAAATTATTTAGAACTGCCAAGGTAACCTTCAGAAGGAATAGAAAAAACTTTATCAGAGCTATTCTACAGAGATTACATTATCTCTTGGGAACAGGACTAAGAGCACAGGGAGGGTGATTCAGGAACTTTTTTCATTATAATCATGTTTACATTTTATGTTCATCATTTTTTGTAAATGCTGTAATCTCCCTAGATGATTCTAATGATCAATGATATTGAGAAATCCTTAGGTTAGTACTCTTTGTGTTCAAATATGTTCTACATCTGACTGTAAAGCCACCAGCCCACAGAACTCTGTCTTACCCACAAGTTTATTATGAGAGCCTGTGCCACCTGTTTGCCTGAAATAATGATGAACTGTGTCTGTGTGGTGTTCACCTTGAGCAGCTGAAGTATTGACCTTGACTTGAAATCCCTCTGACTTGGGCAACTTGGATTCTAGAAAGGAAGGCATTTACTGATCCAATATGTGTACATTAAGTAGAAACAGATAAAAGGAGAAAAGGGTATAGAGCATGAAAGCCAGTGCATTAAAATATACACTTTGAGTTTCTAGAGTACAATATTTATAATCTTTTGTAATCAATATCTTGATTTTTCTCTGATATTAGGCTAAGCTAATATTTTCCATAGATCTTATGAGATGACCAGAAGTAGTCAAATGATCCTTTCAGGACTTTATTGGTGTCTTAAGGTATTGATTATCTGCTTAGTTATATTCAGGAATTGAATTATGTTGAATCTATCCATATATTTGAGTGACTTAATATCTTTACACTATTAAGTCTTTTAATCCATGCATATGATAAATCCCTCCCCTTATTAAAGTTTTCTCTAGTTTCTTTCAGAATTATTTAAAAGTTTCAGGGTATAAGCATTGAACAAATTTTGTTAGATTTATTCCTAGGTATTTGATGCTCACTCGTTGCTGTTTTATGTAACATTGTTTTTAAATAATTATTTCATTTGTTAATTCTTTCAAAAATACACAGAAATATCAAATGAATAGAAAATACATGCTCCTCAAACACTAACCAAAAATAAATCTCCTGATGATATATTAATATCAGACAAAGAAGTCTTTAACAAGACACATTGCTAAATATTCAGGAGACCATTACATCATAATAAAGGGTTCAGTTTAAGATTTCAGCAACTAAAGGGATAAATAGACAAATCAGAAACTTCAGTGGGAGACACTGAGATACCTATCTAAATATCTATGAGAACTACAGAGAAAAAATATCACTTGACATATGGAAAATCTAAACAACATAATTAATAAAGTGAACATAACTGAAATATATACATCACAGGACCCTCAAAAACAGAAAACATAATTTAAGATGCTTTGGGAATACTTATAAAAACTGACCTTATGCTTTACTATGAAGAATTTTAGCAATTTTTAATAATTTATATAACTCAGAGTATGTTCATTGACCACAGTGAAATTAAGACAGATATTTAAAAACAGGAGTAGCTAAAAAAAAAGAAAAAAAGCCCAATTTCTGGAAAGTTAACAATTTACCTTCACATAATCCATGGGACAATGAAAAATTAAACTGAAATTGTAAAATATTTTAAACTGAATTATATTGTAAATTTGATATATGAAAACTTTTGAGATGCAGCTAACGTGGGGCTTAGAGAGAAATTTATACCTTATACTTACATTTAGAAAAAAATAAAAGTTGAAGATATTGATTTAAACTTCTATTTCAAGAAGTTAGGAAAAGAATAGAAAGTCATACCAATGAAATGAGTAAAGGAAAAAGTAAGATATTAGAAATAATTTAAGCAGAAAATAAATATATAATTCATAAAATCAACCTAGCCAAAAAGTTAGTCTACTTAAATTAATAAAATTGAAAATTTTCTAGAAAGAGGAATCAAAACAAAAAACCAAGAACCATAAATGAATAAGCAGAAATCTCTTCATAGTCTACAAATATTTTTTTAAATGCTAAGGAAATCATAATGGCAAATCTAATGCAACACATTTGAGAATTTTCAAAGTGGATGAATGTGTTGAAATTTCAGCTTAAGAAAGCTGAAAAAAATATATAAAACCTGAATCAGTGATATCTATTAAATAAATCCAATCCCTTATTAAAAATCCGCACAGAAAGAAAACCACCAGTTTAGTTTACTATCATGGTGAATGCTTCCAAATTTAAGGTGAATTTTGTACAATTTATTCCAAAAAATATAATCTTTTTGAGATTTGTGTTGTTGCATGTATTTCTGATTTATTCTCTTTTTAATACAGAGTAGCATTCCATTCCTTCTCTTGTTCAGTCTCTCTCTCTCCCTGTATATATGTATGTATGTATATACACTGCAACTCATTCATCTATTCATCAGTCAATGAACAAACATTTGATTTGTTTCCATTTTTGAGTAGTTATGAGTAAAGCTGCCATGCTCCTTTTTTACAAGCCTTTTTGTATACAAATATTTACACTTCTTTTGGATAAATGCTGCGGAAGAGAATTATTAGATTAAATAGGTCTTTTTTAATTTGGATTTAATTTAATTGTTGGATTAAATTTCTCTTGAAATTTATAAGAAATTGCCAAGCTGTTTTCTAAAGCAGTTGAACAATTTTACACCCCCCACCAGCTTTGTACAATTCCGGTTACTCCTCACCAATACTTGGTGTTGCCAAGGTTTTTTTGGTTTGTTTTACCAATTCCTGTATAGGTGTGTAGAGGTGTCTCATTATAATTTTAATTTTCATTTCCCTGATGACTGCTGACATTAAATATATTTTTATATACTTATTGACTATTCATGCATCTTTTTTTGTGAATAAATGTTCACGTATTTTACGTTTTTTAAACTTGCCTGATTTATATTAAAAATTGTAAAGATTATTTACATATTTTGGATAAAAGATTTTGTCAGATATACGTATTTCCTCGACTTTCTTTTTCATTTTCTTATTGGTATCCTTGGAAGAGCAGCTTTTAATTCTGATGAAGTACAATTTAACCATTTTTGTGGTTAGGTTTTTTTGTTTTTTGTTTACTTGTTTTGTTTTTGTCCTTATTTTTGTGTGTGCTTGGACATCCTTTATAAAAAATCTTAAACTACTCCATGATCTCAAAGATTTTCTTCAGTGTTTTCTTCCAGATGTCTTATAGTTTTGCCTTTGTGCTCAGATTTATTAATTCAGATTTACTTTGGTGTAGAAGTGAGATAGAAAATTTTAGATTTTCTATATTTCCTGTATTTTTATAATTCAACATTAATCCATTTGAAAATTTTACTTTGGTGCATACAATGTTTCAATCACCTGTTTTCCATTTAACAGAATAAGGAATCCTATTCGTGATTCTATGTTTGCTTGTTACTTACCTCTGCTTTGCAAAAAAGATGAAAAAAAAAAAGGATTGCAATGTTCTTTTTGTTTCTGTAATTTGAAGTGAGTAAATATAGCTTATTTTCCAATTGATAAACTATCATATGTAACACCACCACCACAGTAATGATTATACTCACTTTCTGATTAAGTCTCCCCCAGCTGTATTACAAGGTGGATAATATTGTTATTTCTCTTTTACAGATTTACAAGTTAAGACCTAAAGAGGTTGTTTTAGTTGTCCCAAGGTATTGGCTAGTAAATGATGGGATCGGAATCTGAATCTGAACACAGGCAATTTGACTTTAATGCCTGTCCATTTAACCACTATGCATACTACTCTTCTCGAGCAAAAGCAGACATACTTGGTCCAGAGACCACAAACCCACTAACTGTGGCTCAATCCAGTTGGTAGATTTGCACAATGATCACTGTAGGTGTAGTTTCATCTTAATAATAATGCTCACATATCTGAAGACTTTTGTATAGAAATTCACATTTCCTGGTAATTATTTTAAAAATTGAAATGACTGAAAATAAGGTTTCTGTTTACCCCTGCTAGAAATTAATTGTGGGTTATTACTGGCTACTTACTACCTTTGGACAGAGTTTGCTCTCCGCAAGTTGTCACTCAGCCAGTTTTCCTCACTGACATTGGCTCCTCTAAATATTTAAATTTCTGAGTCTCGACTTAGAAATATTGCCTTGATGACGATCGAAATATTCAAAATAAGAAATAGACACAGAAATTTTTCAATTATTCGAATTATTTTTATATGAAATAATTTATTATATTTGAAAATGAGGCTTAATAAATATTATATGCAGATAAATTTTACTTACATAAATTGACTCAGAGTTAAATGATCACATAAACCAAGAGAATGGCAAACTATGAGTGATCTGTATGGGGTACCTGCCACTAAACAGAGAAGAATGATGAAGTCCCTCCAACAACCATGTTTTCCTTTCTCCCCTTCAGAAACTCCTAGAGGAAAATGGCAGCAGAAAATCATTCCACAGTGACTGAGTTCATCCTCGCTGGGTGAACACAACAGGCAGAACTCCAGCCACTCCTTTTCTTCCTCTTCCTAGGAATCTATGTAGTCACAGTGGTGGGGAACGAGGGCATGATCACACTGATAGAACTCAATTTTCACTTGCACACTCTCATGTACTGTTTCCTCAGCAGATTGTCCTTCATTGATCTCTGCCATTCCTCTGTCATCACCCCCCCAAATGCTGATGAACTTTGTGACAGAGAAGAACATCATCTCCTACCCTGAATGCATGACTCAGCTCTATTTCTTCCCCGTTTTTGCTGTCTCAGACTGTTACATGGCAGCTGCAATGGCATATGATCAATATGTTGCCATCCATAGCGCCTTGATTTACAATGCCATCATGTCCCCTTAGGCCTGTTTCTCCCTGATTTGGGGAGTGTATATTATAGGCGTGGTTTGTACATTTTCTCATACAGCCTGTACGTTGGGTTTATTTCTGTAAATTTGTTGTGATCAACCAGTATTTCTGTGATCTTCTTCCCCTCTTAAAGCTCTCCTGCTCTGGTACTTATGTCAACCAATTACTGATTCTAATATTTAATGTAGTTAATATCTTTGCCCCTAGCCTGACCATTCTTAGCTCTTACATCTTCATTGCCAGCATCCTCTGCATTCAGTCCACTTAGGACAGTCCAAAGCCTTCAGCACCTCCAGCTCCCACATCTCGACATTTGCTGTTTTCTTTGGATCTGCTGCATTCACGTACCTGCAGCCATCATCTGTCAGATCCACAGACCAAGGGAAAGTATACTCCGTGTTTTATACTATTCTTGTGCCTCTACTAAATTCTATGATCTACAGCCTAAGGAATAAAGATGTTTATGCTGCCCTGAAGAAAATACTAGAGAGAAGAATATTCTTTTAATTATAAATAATATGAGGGTGATTTATTAGTCTAAGTCATTGGTAATTATATTGTATAAATCGATTGTTTAATTTTAACTCATCTGTCAACATTTATTCCCACTTAATGGGATTGTATTGACGTTAATGCCTATTCCCATGGCCTTTTGATGTCATTTCTCTGGATTTTTCTTTCATAAGTGTCATTGAGATGCAAATTAAAGGAAATACTAAAGATACATAGACCCACTAATGCCATCACCATTACCACTTACCCTTTTTTCCCATACGATTGATAAAAACCCTCAATCAATAAAAATATCTTCTCCCAGTGGTCAGCAATCACCTTTGTTCTATGCAGTCAAAAATAACAAACATCATAGTGATATGATGACTGTACTCTTTAGTTTTTGCACATATCTAGTCTGGAAAGATGTCTTCACCCTCTTTTTTATTTTTCCTCCCCAAAGCCCCAGTGCTTTGTTGCATATTCTAGTTGTTAGTCCTTCTAGTTATTTTATGTGAGCTATTGCCACAGCATGGCTACCGACAGAGAGGTGGTGGTGTTCTGCACCTGGGAACCGAACCTTGGCCACGGAAGCAGAGCTTGCCAAACTTTAACCACTAGGACATCAGGGCTGGCTCTCACCTTCTTTTTCTGAGTTATTTCCTCTATTTCTTACTTAATAAACTTAATCAGAACTTTAATATCTGTGTTACAGACCCACGTATGTGTTGTTATTGTGCTCAAGACAATATACCCCTGCTTTGAGATCTGTAATTCCAGTTTGTAGCAGTCTGTTTATTGTCCAAAGCCACATAGGACTGTTAATCTCCAACAAGGTAGACGCTTACACATATGATTCACTGCCATATCTCCATATTGCCTGCTACCTAGCAGGTCCTTGATAATTTCTTTGTTATTTATTTTTCCCCTATAAAATATTTATATGAAAACCAGTATGTCTCCAACACAGTCTTTACCCATTAACCTCTTCAAGTGTTATATATGGCTTTTTTGGTTTTAGTTCGAATCAATTAAGCATAAGTTTGGAAAATTCTTTAAGGATCTTTAAGGTAACTTCTTGTTTTTTCTATACAAGGATTAAGAGATAATAGTCCCAAGTTCCTTCTGTGGAAAGTCCCAATGCAGGTGTGGCAACTTGTGAATACTTGATTTCTTAAGTCATTAAATCCTATCAACAACCTAAAAGTCTCTGAAGCAAGTTCAATTTATTCTTGAATTCAAGTTGGCAACATTGGAGACTCAAAGATTTTCAGTAGATTTGAAATCTAAAATGTCAATGTAGCAAATCATGTAGCAGAGTGATGTCTAGGGTCCAAACAACCCCATCCAGGCCACCATATTTAGATTAGAAGATAACTTCACCTATGCTCGCAGAGAGGACATTCTTTGCTATTTAGACTAAAGAAGAGAGAGCATTAAATACATAAATATAAAGCCTTGGTTGCCACTTCCAACAGATATATTCTGCTCATTCTTTGTTGTTGTTTTTCTTAATTTTACGTTTTTGATCTTTTGGAGGAAGTGGTTAAGTTTCTCTGCTTGACTTCCAGTTTATGCACTCTGCTTTATCTATATGTCTATTCATATTACTATCATGTACCACTTAACAATTGGAGATACATCCTAATTGCTACATCACTAGGCAATCTCATCATTGTGCAAACATCATGGAGTGTACTTACACAAACCTACATGGAATAGCTTACTACACCTAGGTATATAGTACTAATCTTATAGGACCAGCATTGTATATGCAGTCCATCATTGACCAAAAGATCATTATGCAGTATATAATTGTATTCCAGTTATCCAACTTGTTGTTCATACAAATTTTTATCTGGAGAGAAGATAGGAGAATAAGTCACAATACTCAAGGGCTTTCCCCTGGGAACTCTAATCCTGTAGTGCTAGAAAATCAGAAAATTATCATAAAATAAATCTCATTGATGTGAAGTAAGCCTGGTCAAGATCTCCATCAATCACAGATCCTATCATTCTGAGCCAACCAAAATCCTAATCTCCATGTAGTTCTTTCTCCTGAGGTTGAGTTAAATGATTTTTCTAAGCGAAACCAAATTATAGGCTCATTTGGTGTTACCAGTGTACTTTGGATTAAACAATGTAAAATATGCCAAAATCCAACTTAGAAAAATATACCATTAGAGGATATAAAGACCTAAATGTCATTTCCTCAGAGAATTCATCTTTGAAACACCAACTAAGTTACTTTCTACATCATCTCTCTCCTCTAGTTTTCAGATACTGCTTTCTTATCTTTTTAGCATTCACTTATTATGGTAATTGTATGAACTGAATGTTTATTCTTTTAATCTTCCTTTGCTGAATTGACTTAAGCTCTAATAGGGCATAGAGTAGGCACTCAAGAAATATTGATTGATAATTGTACCAGACACCTCTGGTAAACCCCTCACATCCTCTGACGGCCCCTCATTTCAGCTTCATATACATTTGTTTATTCTGTGCAAGTCCAATCTCAGCTTTCATTGATGGCATTTCATTTAAGTGTGCACCGTGGTTTTCTTTTTATATTTTTAAGTTACTTTTACTTTTAGAAAAGTGTTAAATTTATCAAACATGATGAAGGTAGTAGAATACCCATGTAACTAGTTGCTTCTATTATTAAAATCTTACATTAGTATGCTACAATAGTTACAATTAATGAACCATTATTGATACATTATTATTAACTACAGCCCATATTTATCCCTTAGTTTTTACCTAAGGCCCCTTTTCTGTTCCATGATCACATCCAAGACATCAAATTGCATTTAGTCATCATGTCTCCTTAGGTTCCTCTTAGATGTGATGGTTTGTCAGATTCTCCTTGCTTTTGATGACCTTGAAAGTTCTGAGGGGTACCAGTTATTCATTTTTGTAGAAGGTCCCTTAATTGGGAATTTTCTCTTAGTTTTTCTTATTATTACACTCTGGCAATGGGTTTTTGCAAGGAACACCACAGAGGGGAAGCGTCATTTCACTGTATCATACCAAGGATAGATACTGTCAAAATTCAACATAACTTATCACTGTTGATATTAACCTTCTTCACCTGATTGTGGTAGTGTATATCTGGTTGCTGTACTGAAAAGTCTCTTTTATTCCCGTCTTTTGTGTACTCTGGAAGGAGGTCACTATGTGAGGCCCACAGTTAAAGAGTGGGAACTCATGTTCCAACTCGTTCAGGGAAAGAATCTTTGAAACTCCAATCCCTACATGAAATATTTGGAGTTCTTCTTTGTGAGATTTTTCTCTTTCCTCATTTATTTATATAGCCAATCATTTATTTATATTATTAGTATAGACTCATGGATATTTACTTTATATTTTCGGTTACAGTTCAATGCTGTTTTATTTAATTTTTTGCTCAAATTGTTTTAGTATTGGCCATTTGGAGCTCTTTCAGTTGATTCCTGTGACCCTTTGACAAACTGCATCAACCATCAATTGGTTTTTTTAATGATAACTTTCTGATTTTCTAGCACTACGAAATAACCCAGACTCATCATATATGTGTGTCCTACCAAGTCCCAGAACCAGCTATTACTCCAAGGAGTCCTACTTCCTTTTATTGGAGAATGGCATTAGAAACCAAGATCTGGTACTAAATGTGCTTGCTGCTACCCTGGTGTCATTTTTTCCAGTCCCTCTCAGCTGACAGAGCAAGGAAATGCATATGCGTGTATTAATTTATGTTGATGCTAATATCCATAAATATTTCTGTATGTAACCATCTATATTAAGCTAAACATGTTCCTACTGTCTATAATCTATTTCCTTAACACATGGATTATTCTAGCCTCTTCTCCTGTAAACTACAACTGAAAAAGTAAGAAATCTGGCTCCCATCTTCTCCCATCCATTTACTTAACTGTTCAATTCCAGTATGCATGTGCAGCAATAGCAGCATTGCCACTCAATACTCACATGGGAATCAACTTGATCAACTATAATACAATCTTTATGTTCAGTTGTTTTTCTTTTAGTTTCCAAAGCTAATTAACTTAATACATTTTCTCCACCTCCATCAGTCAGATTGTTTCATCTATTTGGAATACATTTAGATGGTTTTGTCACATTTTGCATCCATCCTGAGATCCTTGACCTTCTAAGTGGTTTTGGTTTTAAATTTGCATACATTGATGTTTATGCTTTGTGCTGCAAAGTTCATTGGCTTCAGTTAATGCATAGTGCCAAGTAGTCACAGTTACAGTATCATACAGAATTGTTTCACTACCCACCACTGCTAGAGCTGACACAGAATTTCAGCAGAGTTATTTCCATTGGGAACAACCCATATCCAGTAGGGACAGGAGCCTGTCTATAAATTTTCCATCTTCTGGTTCCTCAGCTGACTATATTAATCAGGGATCTCCAGATAAACAGAGCCAATAATATATGTAGACATAGAGAAATAGATTTATTATGAGGGATTATTTCATGTGATTTAAAGGCTGAGAAGCCCCAAAATTTGTTCTCTACAAGTGGAGATTCAGGAAAGGCAGTAGTGTAGTTCTAGCTCAAGCCTGGAGGCTTGAAATCCAGTGAAGCCAACTGTGTAAGTCCCAGTCTAAGTCTGAAGTTCCAAGAACCAAAAGTTCTGATGTTCAAGGGTATGAGAAAATAGATGTCCTAGTTCAAGCAGAGAGAGTGAATTTGTCCTTCTTTCACTTATTTGTTCTGTTTAGGCTTTCAAACATAGACTGATGCCCACTTAAATTGATGAGGGCAATCTTTACTCAGTTTACCATTCAAATGGTAATATCTTCCAGAAACATCCACACAAACATACCCAGAAATACTGTTTTACTAGCTATCTGGGCATCCCTTAGCCCTATCAAGTTGACACATAAAATTAACAGTCGCAGTGATAATTCTAGGAGGCACAGTATGCATTCCTCAGCAAATGTTCATAAAATTGAACTTCCATTGTCTATAAACAGCCTCTCAATAACATAATCTTAAATTGAATTTTTTCATTCCTGTCTCACTCTCCTGCGTTCTCTGCTCCTGATCTGATTCCTGGATCTTCAGATCGGTACAAATTTCTGCTTTTAAAACAGTTTGTAAATATCTAGCAAAATTGAAGATAAGCACTGTTATACTATAGTAACTCTAGTCCATGATATTAAACCTAGGACAAAACAAGTTTCTTAACAGCATTGTTTATAATCACTTCAAAATTCTTCAAGAGTAAAATAAAAAATGATTATAGTTTCATAAGATGAAATATCATATCACAATAAAATTAAGGATCTACATATAGTGAAATGGTTGAATCTCCAAAATATAATTATTAAAGAAAGATTGAGAAAATAGTACGTATCATATGGTTGCATTAACTTAAAAAGTTCAAAACCTTATTTAAAAAACTACAGTTTAATGGCACATATATGTGGTAAAACTATAAAAATCGCAAGGATTTGTTTATTAGTATAAAGGCATGTACAGAAATTATTGTCAAGTATAATGAAATAATTTTACATATGTATGTATAGAGACATATTAAATATATACATATATGTGCTATATATGTACTACACAATTTTTTGTATGTTGACATTACTCTATATTTCAGAATGAAAGGGAAAATTGAAATAGGATAGAAATGACTAGATAAGAAAGAAAATATCAACCCAATAATTTATGTATGAAAATTCTCTGATAAAGGAATAATAAGGCAGAAATATATTGTTAGTTTAGAGAGGCCGACAAGGAACAACAGTATTGGAATGGCACCACTTGAAGGGACGATCAGAGGAAAACTAGAAACCCTCAGATAAAGATGTGGGATGTGCCTTCTATCTGTTCTTGAATCTCTCTCGCTCTCTCTTTTTAATTCATGTTCATAACAAACTAAATATATTTTAGTATTAAATTTACAGGTCAATTATTAAAAATTAATTCAATTAATTTGAATTAATAATTTAATTTGTATGTTATTTAAATTAATTTAAAAATAAACATTTATAAAATGAATAAAATTATCCTATTAATGTGTTGAAAATGGTTCAGTTTTGAAGTTGACTGTTTGAATATCACATACCTAACACATTTTGTTAACTAATATAGTAATATTGGACTAAATAAAATAGCCTCTAGGAAATAGATTTTCATTTCACAGAAAGATAGCTTTGTTTATTTTTTCTTTTTGAGGAAGATTAGCCCTGAGCTAACTACTGCCAGTCCTCCTCTTTTTGCTGAGGACACCTGGCCCTGAGCTAGCATCCGTGCCCATCTTCCTCTACTTTCTTTTTTTTATGTGGGACGCCTACCACAGCATGGCGTGCCAAGCGGTGCCATGTCCGCACCCGGGATCCAAACTGGCGAACCCAGGGCCTCCAAGAAGTGGAATGTGCAAATTTAACCACTGCACCACTGGGCCAGCACCAAAAGATAGCTTTGTTATATGTTCACCTCTCCTGTACATCGGAAGGTAAATGCATTTATTTACCAAATCCCACAATAGGAATTAAAATAAAACTCAAATACAATATCACTTATCCTTTTTTTAGTTGAAAAAAGTAAAGATACTTCCCCCAATAAAATAACACCCTCGTAATTTAATATATTTATTTGAATATCTCTTAAATATAGTCAATAAAATAAAAGAGAGATTTTTAAAGTCTATTAAATAGAAAAATAGATATTAATTTTGTGGTAAACTTTACATGTTTGAAAATGCGAACTGCTCTCCCTATTCTCATTTTAAGGTTCTGATTTTGTTTATTTATTTATTTACAACAATATAAAATGCACAAATACATGAATGGAATTCAAAAATTCCATAAAATCAACTCAATATCCTCTAGATATTGACAAACTGATTCTAAAATTTGTATAGAGAGGCAAAATAATGCAGAATAAACAACACAATATTGTAGGAGAAGAACAAAGTTGGAGGACTGACACTATATAACTTCAAGATTGTCTATAAAGTTAAGTAGTCAAGACAGTGTGGTATTGACATAAGAATAGACAGATCAATGGAACTGAATGGAAAGCCCAGAAATGGACCCACATAAATAGGGTCAATTGATCTTTGACAAAAGTACAATGGTCATTTGATGAAAACGATATAGTCTTTCAACAAATGGTGCTGGGACAAGTAGACATGTATAGGTTAAAAAAAAAGAATGTAGGCACAGACCTTACAACTTTCACAAAAATTAACTCAAAATGGATTATAGACCTAAATGTAAAACAAAAACTATAAAACTCTTTGAAGATATCAAAGGAGAAATTCTAGGTGACCTTAGATTTGGTGATGACTTTTTATATATAACTCAGAAGACATGATCCATGAAAGAAAAAATTGATAAAATGGAGCTCATTAAAATTAAAAACTTCTACTCTGTGACTGACACTGTCAAGAGAATGAGAAGAAAAACCACAGAAGGGGAGAAAATCTTTGCAGAAGACATGTTTGGTAAAGCAATGTTTTCTAAAATATATAAAGAACACTTTGTATAAATACATAAATAAAATCTATATAAAATCTATAAATAAAATCTATAAAGAAAATATAAATATATAAAGAATTCAACAATAAGACAAACAACTGCATTAAAAAATGGGCACAAGTTGTGGACAGGCACCTCACCAAAGAAGATATACAGATGATAAATAAGTATAGGAAAGGGGGCTCGGCATTATGTCATTAGGGACTTGAAAATTAAAACAACAATGAGATACCACTAAACACCTATTTGAATGACTAAAATTGAAAAACTTACAATACCAAATGCTGGTGAGGATGTGGAGCAACAGGAGCTCTCCTTCACTCCTTCTGAGAATGCATAATTATACAGCCACTTTGGAGGACAGTTTGGTAGTTTCTCACATTACTAAACATAGTCTTACCACGTGATCCAGCAATTCCACTCCTTGGTATTCACCCAAACGCGTTGAAAACTTATGTCCACGCAAAAATCAGCACACAAATGTTTGTGGCATCTTTATTCATAATTGCCAAAACTTTGAGGCAGCCAAGATATCTTAATAGGAGAATGGATAACAAAACTGTTGTACATCCACACAATAAAATAGTATTCAGACTAAAAAGCAATGAACTACCGAGCCACAAAAAGACACTGAAGAACCTTTAATACATATTACTAACTGGAAGAAACCAACGGGAAAAGATTACATGCTGTCTTATTTCAACTATGTGATATTCTGGAAAAGGTAAAACTTTGGAGAAAATTAAAAAATCAGTGGTTGCCAGGGGTTTAAGAGGAGGGATGATGAATAGGTGGATTACAGAGGATTTTTAACATGATGCTATAATGATGGGTATATGCCATTATGCATTTGTCAAATTCTACATAATGAACAACGTGAAGAGGGAACCCTAAAGGGAACTATGAACTTCAGGTGATAACATGTCAACTTCAGTTGATTGTAACAAATGTACCATTCTGGTGCGGGATGTTGACAGTGGGGAAGGTGATATGGGATGAGGGCAGAGGACGTGCACAAGAACTCTCTGTACTTTCTGCTCAGTTTTGCTATGAACCTAAAACTGCTCTAAAAAATAAAAACTTAAAAAAACACCATGCAACATCCCAGTTAAGATTATCCTATATAAATCTCTGAGTGGGGCCAGTACCTTTGAATACAATGGGCTTTCACTCCCAGAAGTATGCAAATATGCTATGTTATATGACATAGGTAAAGGGATCTTGCAGGTTAATGAAGGCCCGTAATAAATTGACTTTATATTATTTATTCATTTTTTGGTTTTAAACACTCCATTCTTTTTTGTAGTTGTTTGTAACTTTTTATCTTTCTTTTTTAAATAATTGAAGTAGAATTGTCATATTATATTAGTTTTAAGTGTACAACATAATGATTCAATATATGTATACATTGGGAAATGATCACCATTATAATTCTAATTAACATCTTTCACCACACATAGTTACAAATTTTTGTTTTCTTGTGATGAGAACTTATAAGATCTATTCTCTTAGGAACTTTCAAATATCAATACAGTAGTATTAACTATAGTCACCAAGCTGTGCAATATATCCCCTGGACTTATTCATTTTATAACTGGAAGTTTGTACCTTTTGATCACCTAAACAGTCAATTCTTAAAGGATAAAATCAATATGTGTTCAACGCTTGAAATTTCTAAGGCTCTGGGAAATGCTATTCAGGGAATTATAAAGTGGGGATTTTGAGGGTTAGCATATCTGGAAGACGGATGGTTCAGTTCAATCCTATAAATATGATATGTATGGCAGGCTTCATGCTAGATGGAAATGGAAAGAGAAATGATAAGTAAATTTTGCCTTCGTGGCTCTCACAACCTAGGGAAGATGTAGACGCTTAAACACACGATATAATACAGTGATCGACGCTTTAGGTGCAGTGCAGCCAGAGTGATTTTGGAGTACAGGAAAGGGATGTCTATGTGTGAGTCCCACCTTTTCAAGATGTGAGGTCCTGTTCCATTTGTATATTTTATGGATAGTAAGGGTCAGGCACAGCTATTCCCTAAAATACATATTCCCTTTGAAGCTGGTGAGTCCAGAGAACACAGGCTCCTTTGTGAGACATTAGAAAACATCTAAAAGTGAGAACCTTAGGATGAGCCTCATAAAATGCATTGATTACAGACAGGACCAACTCTTTGAGTACTACTGGAAATTCTTATCACTAAAGATCCTTCCTTCTGAGGTCAGAGAGAAGGTAACTGACATTTACCTCGCACCTACCACAAGACAAATGCCTTAAAGGCTTTCTCACTTAATGTTCAAGAGAACACTTTAAGGTGAACATTTTAACATTTTTTTAAGTTTAGGGAAATGAGAGTTCAGGGAAGTTAAGCAAAATGCCCAAGATTAGATGGTTAGAATGTGACCAGGCAGTCTAACCAAGGCCTGACTCCAAAGCCTGTGTCCTTCCTACATTTCTGCTAAACTGACTTTCAGTTAATCAAAAGGGAGCTTTTTATGGGTGGACCTGACATAACCAGGTGAGCCTTTTAAAACTGTTACTAGAGTTCAGAGACAGTATAAGGAGCAGCAGATACTCTCCTATAACCTTGAAGAAGGAAGTTTCTATATGTATAGAGGGTCACATGACAGGGAATGATGGGCAGACTCTAAATGCTGAAGGCCTCAGCCTCAAGAAACTTAACTCTTTTTTTTTTTTATAAAGATTGGCACCTTAGCTAATAACCGTTGCCAATCTTCTCTTTCTTTTCTGTTTTTTCTCCCCAAATCCCCCTAGGATATAGTTGTATATTTTAGTTGTGGGTCCTTCCAGTTGTGGTATGTGGGATGCCTCAGCGTGGCCTAATGAGCGGTGCCATGTCCGCACCCAGGATCCAAACCAGCGAAACCCCAGGCTGCTGAAGCATGCGGACTTAACCACTCAGTCCTGGGCTGGCCCCAAGAAACTGAATTCTGCCAATAACCAACAATCTTGGAAGAGAATCCCAAGCCTCAGCTGAGACCACAGCACTGGTCAACACCTTGATTTCAGCCTGATGAGACCCCGAGGAGAGTACCCAACTAGGCTGCCTGGACTTCTCATCCATGGAAACTTTGGGATACGTGTGACTTAAGTCAATAATTTTGTGATAATTTGTAACTGAGCAATAGAAACCTAATACAGGGATTACATACAGTTTCCTGTGTAAGATACAAAAACCTAAAAATTGCTTCCCTGTAAATGCTGCCACAATTAATGTATAGAATGTTTTCACTACTACAAGAAGTTTTATCATGTCCGTTTGAAATTGGCCACCCTCCCCACATTTGGCAGCTTTCAACCACTAACCTGCTTTCTGTTACAATGTATTTCCTTTTCTAGATTTCAGATAAGTATAACTATGCATTATGCAACCTTCTGTTTAATTTCTGAGTAATAATCCATTGTATACGCATACTACAACTTGATTATCAGTTTATCTGTCATAGACATTTAGGCTGTTACGAGATTTATAAATAAAGCTAATAAGAACATTCATACACATCTTTGAGTAGACATATGTTTTAATTTCTCATAGAGTGGAATTGCTGAGTAACGGATGTATGATAACTTTATAAGTAGCTGTAAAACTGTTTTGCAAAATATTGTACTATGTCACATTCTTACTAGCAATGTAATGGAGGCCCAGTTAACTTCACGTCTTCTTCAGCATTCAGAAGAAATGCAGCCTTCAGAAAAAAGCATTCAGATGTGAATTACAGCTGCTTCAAAATTTTTCTTTTATCTTTGGCTTTCAACAGCTTGACCATGATGTGTCTAGGTGTGGATCTATTTAAATATCCTACTTGATGTTTTTGAGCTTCTTTGGATGTGCAAATTCATGTTTTTCATCAAATTTGGGAGGTTTTCTGCCATTGTTTCTTCAAATATTCTTTTTTCTCCCTCACCTTTCTTCTCTCCTTCCAAGACTCTCATTATGCGTGCATCAGTATAACTGATGATGTACCACATGTCTCTGAGGCTCTGTTCATTTTTCTTAATTTCTTTTCATTCTGTTCCTCAGACTGTATAATGCCAAATTCCCTATATTCAAATTTGTTGTTTCTTTCTTTTGCCTGCTGAAGTTTGTTTTTAGCTCCTTGAGTAAATTTTTCAGTTCAGTTAGTATACTTTTCAACTCTAGAATGTATGTGATTTATTTTTCCACTTTTATTGAGATATAATTGACAGATAGCCCTGTATATGTTTAATGTGTACAGCATGATGATTTGAATTATATATATCCTAAAATGTATTTGATTCACGTCTATAGTTTCTCTATTGCTACTCTGTATTTGTTGAGGCACAGTCCTCATACTATGTTTTACTTCTTTATACATAGTTTCCTTTAAGCGTTTGAACATATTTAAAATAGTAAGTCAAATATCTAGGTGTCCTTAAAGCAAATTTCTATGGATTTCTTTCATTTTGTTGTGTGTATGGGTCATAGTTCTTTATTTCTTTTGCATGTCTTGTACTTTTGTGTTCAAAACTCAGCCAAGCTTTCATTCACATTCTATGAAAGACCAACAGCTAACGTTTTATACTTAATGATGAAAGTCTGAATTATCTTCTCCAAAAATCAGGAACAAAAGAAGCGCGTCCATTTTCACTATATCCGTCCAACATTTTACTGGGGGTCCTGGAAAGTGTTTTGAATCAAGCTAAGAGGCTTTCAAAGTGGAAAAAAAAGACACAATTGTCTATGTAGAAAATAACATAAAGTTTACCAAAACAAATGGCACTAGAGGTGGCTGGCCCCATGGCTGAGTGGTTGAAGTTCCACATGCTTGACTTTGGCAACCCTGGTTCATGGGTTTGGATCCCAGGTGGGGACCTACTCCATTCATCAGCCATGCTGTGGAGGCATCCCACATACAAAGTAGAGGAAGACTGGCACAGATGTTAGCTCAGAGTGAATTTCCCTCAAGCAAAAATAGGAAGATTGGCAGTGGATGTTAGCTCAGAGTGAATCTTCCTCATCAAACGAAAAAAAAAGATACTGCTGAGACCAATGTAAAAGAGCATACTACCTATGTTTTCTTCTTGGAGTTTCGTGGTTTCAGATCTGAAATTCAAGTTTTTAATCCACTTTGAGTTAATTTTTGTGTATGGTGTAAGATAGTGGTATAATGGTCAACTTTTATTCTTTTGCATGTGGCTCTCCAGGTTTCTGAACATACATTTATTGCAGAGACTTTCCTTTCTCCACATATGTTCTTGCTCCTTTGTCAAAAATTACCTGTCCATAAATGTGTGGATTTATTTTTGGGTTCTCAATTCTGTTCCATTGATCTGTACATCTGTTTTTCTGCCAATACCATGCTATTTTGATTACTATAGATTTACAGTACACATTAAAATCAGTAAGTTCGTGATACCTCCAGCTTTGCTCTTTTTTTCTCTGGATGACTTTTATTTTTTAGGGTCTTTTGTTGTGCTATATAAATTTTAGGATTCTTTCTTCTAATTCCATGAAAAATGTCATTGGGATTTTGATAAGGATTGCACTGGATGCATAAATTGCTTTAGGCAATATGGACATTTTAATATTGATGATTCTTCTAGTCCATAAGCACAGAATATTTTTCCATTTCTTTGCATCATCTTTGATTCCTTTCAACTACGTCATAGTTTTCACTGTGCAGGTCTTTTACCTTTTCCATTAAATTTATTCTTAAGTATTTTATTCTTTTTGTTGTGATTGTAAATAGGATTACTTCCTTGATTTCTCTTTCTGCTAGTTCATTTTTAGTGTATAGAAATGGAACATATTTTTGCATGCTGATTTTGTACTCTGTAACTTTATTATATTTATTATTTATAATAGCATTTTTAGGGTTTTCTATACATAAAATCATGTCATACACAAATAGTGGCAGTTTTGCTTTTTCCTTTCCAATTTAAATGACTTTTATTTTTTTTATCTTGCCTAATTTCTCTGGATATGAATTCTAATACTTGTTGAATAAGAGTGGTGAAAGTGGGCATCCTTGTCTAGTTCCTGTTCTTAGAGGGATAACTTTCAGGTTTTCATTGTTGAGTATGATGCTAGCTGTGGGGTTGTCTTATATGGCCTTTATTATGTTGAGGTACTTTCTTTCTATACCCATTTTATTGAGGTTTTCAAATCATGAATGGATGCCGAATCATGTCAAATGCTTCTCTTCATTTATTGATATGTACATCTGATTTCCATTTTTCCTTTTTTTTTAGTGTGGTGTGTCATGTTGATTGATTTATTGTGATGAACTGTTCATGCACACCTGGAATAAATCCCACTTGATCATGACGTATGATCCTTTTGATGTATTATTGTATTTGATTTACTCTTATTTTGTTGAGGACTTTTGCATCTGTGTTCATCAACAATATTGGCCTGTAATTTTCCTTTTTTGTGTTTTCGTTCTCTGGTTTGTATGAGGGTAATGTTGGCCTCATAAAATCAATTAAAAAGTGTCCCCTTCTCTTTGATTATTTGAAGGAGTTTGAGAGGACAGGTATTAAATCTTCGCTGAATGTTTGGTAGAATTCACCAGAGAAGCCATCTGGTCTTCGACTATTGTTTTTTGGGAAACGTTTGATTTCTGTTTCAATTTCCTTACTATTGATTGATCTATTCGGATTCTCCATTCCTTCTTGATTCAGTTTTGAAAGGTTGTATAATACTAAGAATTTATCCATTTCTTCTAGGCCATCAAATTTTGGGGCATATAACTTTTTATAATATTCTTTTATTAATTCTTTATATTTCTGTGATGTCTATTATAATTCCTCCTCTTTCATTTTGAATTTTCTTTATTTCACACTTTTCTCTTTCTCATTTTTTCTTGGTGAGACTAGCTAAAGTTTGTCAATTTTGTTTCTTTTCAAAAAACTAGCTCTTAAATTCATTGATCTTTTCTATTGCCCTTTTAGTCTCTATTTCATTTATTTCTGCTATTATTTTTATTATTTCCTTCCTTCTCTTGACTTTGGGATTCACTTGTTCTTTCTGCCTAGTTCCTTTAGATGTGAGGTTAGATTGTTTATTTGAGACTTTTCTTCTTCTTGAGGTAGGCATATATTGCTATGTATTGCTATAAACTTGCCTCTTTGTACTGCTTTTGCTGCATCCCATAAATTTTGGTATGTCATGTTTTTGTTTTCATTTGTCTACAGGTATTTTTTGATTTCTTTATTCATCCAATTGTTGTTAAGTTGCATGTTGTTTAGTCTCCATATATTTGTGACATTTCCAGATTTCTTGTTGTAGTTGATTTCATTTCATATCATTGTGATCAGAAAACAAGGTTGATATGATTTCAACCTTCTTAAATTTAGTGAGACTTATTTTGTTTCCCAACATATGGTCTATATTTGAGAGTGTTCTATGTGCACTTGAGAAGAATGTGTATTCTGCTGCTTTTGGATGGAAAGTTGTGTTGGGCAATGTAGCCTTTGTTGAGTTATGGATCTTTTTTCACTCACTGTAGGTTGAATGGGAGACACCAAGGAAGTATCTCATGATGATAATGTCACTGTCCGTAAGTGATTTTTAATAAAGATACAAAGCGATTCAGTGGAGAAAAGAAATCAATATCTTTTCATAAAATAGAGTTCAATTGACTGGAAATCTTTTTGATGTACACTTTGCACCACACACACAACATAATTCAAAATGGATCATAGACTTAAATATAAGATCAAAAAGTATAAATCTTCAGAAGAAAACCTTTACTACCTTGGGTTAGGCAAAATTTTCTGCATATGAATTGAAAAGCATGATTCATAAAAAAATAAATTGATGATGTAAATTTCACTAAAATTAAACATTTTTGCTCTTTCAAAGGCTTTGTTGAGAAAATAAAAGACAAGTCACAGAACATATTTGCAAATCATATATCTGATAAAATCACATTTTAAATGCAAATTATCATAGAAGTAAACAAAATGAGATAATTGCCTAAGAAAAAGCAGTCTTTGTTCAAGCAATAGGGAGGAAGGGTACCAAGAAGGCAGAAAATAAGACACCAAAGGCAAATTTTGCTCTGGATTTCAATTTGGCCAAAGATCAGCCTAATATGCTCATGTCACTTATGGAACAAGCCACATTGCTGAAATCAGTCTGGTTTTGCTGGTTGCCTCCTTTATTTCAAGCATAATTCTCATTGTTAATTTTGTAAAGAAAAATAACCCATGATCAAAGTAGTTCACCAATCAATGAAGAGCTAGATACACATAAAATCAAGAAATATGGTAATAACAACAGCAAATGCTTGCATGAGGCTTACTATGTGCCAGGCATTAATGGTAGCACCTGTATTTATGAACTCATTTAATTCTCATAACTAAGCAATATGGTTTTTATTATCTCATTGTATATATGAGGAAACCGAGGCATGGAGACATTAAATATCTTCTTAAATATTACAGAATTAGGAAAAGACAAAACCAGGATCAGAGCCCAGGCAGTCTGACGTAATGAAATTTCTCTTAACCATTCAACCCTAAAACTCTATAGCTGTGATATTCACACAGATGCCATAAGAACACAGAGCAGTGAGTTATGAATTCTGCCTTGGGACTCTAGGAAGGCTTTGCAGGAAAGGTTACATGGGAGTCTGACCTTTAATGATGGACAAAATCTGTCATGGAATAGAAGAAAGGAATGGATCCATGAACATCAGGCAAAGAGGTAAGAAGAAATATTAGAGGATGTGAGCTACTGGACATGGTCAGGCATAACAGTAATAGAGTAGAGATTGGTGGAAAGAAAACTAGACAAAAGAGTAGAATTTCATAAAGTAAAGGACATCATGTAAAGCTAAGGAGTCTTAACTACAGAATAAGCTGTGAACAATAGGCATCCATTCCAGGTGTTAATGACAAGTGATATTAGTCTGCACTGAGAGTACCTGGCCAGCCCAGGCACTGCATGTGCATTACACTAGCAAAATACAGACAGCTCTGCTCTGGTGAACTGATTCATACTTCATATCCACTGAACTTTGCATTTGGGCACAGACCAGTCATGCTCAGAGGCCTCCTCTGCCTTGCAACTTACCTCCATGCCCTTTCTCTTTCATTTTCTGCACTCATGCAGCAAATATGTGGTGAAGAGGGGACAAAATCATAAGATTTCCAGTTTCCTTGTTTTCATTCTTTCCACTATACTACTATTTTTTTCCTCAGTCAGAATTATACTACCATGCTGACTGATACACCTCTAGAGGTCTTTAATTTTCTCAAGTTAAATGCACAAGTCCCTGTGCATGCTAATCTACACAAGCTGGAAACTGACAGAACTAAAGAGGTAAGCTTCAGGAGAAACAGAGATCCTGCTTTAGAAAATGATTCCTAGTCTGAGAAGATCATAGGCCCACAGCCACCCCTGGAAAAACTTGGAGGAACAGATTAAGACATATTTTATTTTACTGAGTGGGAAATTTCATGGTTAGCAGGATGTGATTGATGTTCACACACATAAGCCACAGTACCACTGGACTCATGATCAGTAAAACAATGAGAATCTCAACATCACCTGTTCACAGAATCAAATGATCATTATCACTTCCTTCAATCATTATTGCTTCCTTCAATCACCAAAATTCTCCAGGTATTGATCTGCCATTTATGCAGCCACTTACTTTGTGTTCCATGCTAATGTTGGTAAAATGACGTCCAGAGGCTCATTGACGTGCAGAGGCTCTACCCCTGTTCAGACTCCCTGGCACAACCTTATCAAGTTTCTCTTTACTTCTCTGCTCAAACCTTCTCCATCTCCTTGCCTGCCTCCTCCTCCTCCAAACCAACCCTCAGTTGAGTCTTTAATCCTTCTCTCAACCATGTCTCTTTTTGAAATTTTTAAAAGGCGATATAAAAATGAGATTGGGATGAGGTATCTGCAGTGCCAATTTGTAGGATAAGGTGTATAGTCAGAGAATATTGCTTTGTGTTCATCTCCTCTATTTTGTTTTCCTAACTGGCACCTTTTACAACAAATGAAATTCCTCTGATCTCCTATAATTCATTATAGAGATTTAGTGACACATCCTGAATTCTGTTCAGTTTTAGGTCTTTTTAAAATATTCATTTTTTATTAAGGCTAGGTGATACTTAGGTAATCCTGGAGTTTGTCTTGTTTTTAATGTGTGGCTACAGTATATTCTAGAAAACAAGTATTAATCTATTCCATATTTTTGGTACCAAGATACTGGGAGATCCAGTCCTAGCACTACCAAGATATTGCATTCATAAGCCTGAAACGGTCAATGTTACAAGAGGAAGACACTATCACTGGATAAGATCCATAAAGAAGAACAACAAATGCTCTCATTCTACTTCACTTGGTAATAGCCCAATTGCTTTTTTAGAATCTGTCATTTATGGTGATGAGAGAGAATTGAACTAGAAGGGAATTTTGAAGGTCATGTTAATATGTGAAGGGAGTTAACCAGTACAAATTATTCATGAAAGTTTGTTTCCTGAACCTGAGCTTGAAGTGTTTATTGCCTATTCTCATTGTGTATAAATCATCATAAATTTGATCAAGTCAGTTAAGAATAAGAAAGCAAACAAACTAATCCCTGAACTTTTCTTGTTACTTGATAACTCAAGGGTATCCAAAACAACTGAAGGAAACTCTAGAGATTTAACCTAAACCAGATGGAGACTTAATAATCTGACAGGTAGCCCTGAAGTGCATTGATGGGCAGAAGGCTTTGAACTTCTTCCTTCAGCTTTTTCATATTCTAAGAATGGGTTTGTATGTTAAGTCAGTCACATTCATCCTTAAATCTTTTTACATAATGTAACTTCTGTGATCTTCAAATTGTTTAGAAGAATGCATAGAAGAAGATCTATGCAAACTGTATTCTGTATAGATCTAAAATATAGATCTGTAGTCTCTTAAAAATAACCTAATTGTTCCTTAATTGACATATGAAAACAATATAATATATAATATTTGCTACGTATGTGCTACACTATTAGATCAGCACACTAAGACAAATTATTACAGAGCACTGATGTGTTGGACATTGTTGGAATTGTTGGTAAATTTGGGATCACGAAAAGAGAGAAGAAGATGGTTTTCAGAGGGTAAACACCAATGGTTGCCCCTGGAGCTTCATTTATTAATGAAGTTAAATATCTGTTACTAGAAATGAGTTGTCGTGATGACAAAATGGGAGGCATTTATAGAAGATAGGTGTTGTAATCATTAATAAAGTTTTATACTTAAATATTTGTAAAACTTTCCTTTTCTGAATTAAGCAAGGGACCCTACATTCAACTGTTTCCATGACACGGGTTGGAATCACAATGAAATAACATCTCTTAAGATGATCTAGCCAGATCTGTCTATCTTCTTTTTGTTATTCAGGAATGCTTTACATGTATAAACCAAGTAGAGAAGAACTATGATATGAGTGCAACATCATGTCATTCCAGAGGTTCAGCTCTGACCTTAGGAAGATGACATAACAAATCTATACCATTAGCCACAATATCTAGAGTCAACCCTAGATCTTCCTTTCCAAACTCGTGTTGGACCTTTTTCCATATGTATATCCTGAATCATGAAAAAATCACCCTTCCCTTCTGAGTTACATTCAATTCATCAACTTTAGAGGTATCAGGGTTCAAGGAGCCATGCTTGACTATTTCATCTTTGATTTTTTCACCATCTTCTAACACACACACAAAATAGTACATGAATACTTATTTTTATGCATATGTTTTGTGCTAGTGTAAATACATAGACTTGCAAGAGTAAAATTTCAACTCTCAATTAAAGAGGTAGTATCTACTTCTATAAGTAAGACCATTTCAGGCAAGTTATATCTGGGAAAAATTTGCAAGCTTACTGAAGATTGGAATTCATAAGTATGAGTTAAATAAGGGCACAGGGTATAATTTCTGAGTGAAGAAATTATGACGTAAATTTTCCTTTATGTTACTCCATAATCTGGGATATGCTCTTGGGGATCACGTTTAGAAAATGAAATTTCTTTGTGGTTGTGGGATGTATTGACTCAAATATAATATGATCTTGAGAAACTTGTCTCCGTCTCCATAACTACAATCTAGTGCCATAAACTATTCAGAAAACAGTAGGTAAAGACAGTTAATGGTTGGAGGGGTACCAGGAAGACTTCTCCAAATCTGGAGAAAGAATCTCTGAGTAACTTTTCCCTCACACAGGGACAATTGCTTTTTGTATCAAGTTTTTTTGAGTCAGTGAAGGCATAGTGGAAAGAACACTAAACTTAGAATCAGAAAATTTGAGTATGCATTGCTTTTCACTTTTTAGTTGTAGAAAAGTTTTTTGTTTTTTGGGTTTTTGGTAAGGAAGATTATCCTTGAGCTAATATCTGAGCCAATCTTTCTCCATTTTTTTTGTATATGGGACACAGCCACAGCATGGCTTGATGAGCAGTGCATAGGTCCACATCTGGGATCTAAATCTGTGAAACCTGGGCCACAGAAGCAGAGCATGAGAACTTAACCTCTACACCACTTGGCTGGCCCCTAGAAAAATTTTTAACTCTTTGAATTTGTGTGTTCTTTTTTGGAAACTGGGGTTAATTACTGCTACCTCATGGGGATTTTCTGAGAATTAATTGAAAGCATAAAATTACATGAAAAAATAAAGCAATATAAAAATAACATTATCTAAAATTACTGTTATTTATGAATGAGTGTTAAGTGACAACAGTAGCAACTCACAAGATATTGCTACTCTTTTTTGTGTAGGACCCATCTCTACCCTCTAAGAGATGTAAGAACTTGGTCAGTTTGGTTAACTGTTTGTGCTCAGTTTCCTAATGTAAATGGGAATTAGCACTATCTGTCTCACAGAGTTGTGGTAAAGATAAAGGAATTGATGTACACAAAGCATTCAGCACAGTGCCTGGACATATTTATGCTCACCATAGGACAGTTTTTTTGTTTGCTTTTTTTTTTTTTACCTGCAAACCATACACAAAAGCATTCCAAAGAGCTTTACCATTCTAAGGGATTCTTCCTCAGTGGCATTCTGGTCTCCTCCATGGCATGGTGTGGCATGACACTTTCTGTGATTAGAGTGTCAAGCTCAACCAATTCTAGAGCTTGGCATTAAGAAGTTCACTTGCCCCAAAATATACCTTTGCCAATAATAAAAGTGTAATAAAGATATTTTGGTCTTTACTTGACAGATTATTTACTTTCTCTATTAGAACACAATAAGGGTTCTGCATTTTGCTTCCTCAAACAATGGATATCTTGTGCATTGGACCAGGTTATGAAGAAATTAAAAAGAGAGGTAGATTTTGGAACAAAAGTGCACTCAGTAGTTTTGGGCTTTTGGTGAGGAGAGGGGATTTTGACCTCAGTGGCATTAAGTGACACATTTTGAAATATTTTTATAGTTTATATTTATGCATAACTTTTAACTAATGAGACCTCAACAGGTGGCTATGAGTCTAAACTTCTGACAATGTGGAATTTTAATCTCCACAGGTGCAGTATACAGGTGAGTGAATAATTTTATGTGGGTGCAGATTCATTTTTCCATAGGTCATACTGCTAGTTCTGGGTCTCAAGCAAAAGTGAATGCTTCATCAGAGGCTATCTCCCAAAAGATGGGAGCCAGGTGAGCCTCTGCAAAGCCATGCATTCTATAGTCCTCAGCAAACATAGGTTGGTTAAGTCGAGCCAGCCTCAGCAATTGCATGAGCAACTTTTGCTTCAGCTTAAACTTGGACATATAAAGGGAGCTTTTCCTGAGGTAATGATTTGATTATAGGGAAAAAAGAATCTTTCATACAAGGGTCTTTTAGACAATAAAGGATGGAAAACTCATTTGTTGCTTCCACTCTATTTTTCAGCCATGTCTTTAAGAAATATTCAGTTCCAAGATCAGCACAGTAGGATAGTTAGGCTGCTCTAAACTCTGTCACTCTATTATGTCACTTTAAACTGCCTTTGTGAACCAGACAGGAAACTGTGGAGAGCCTAACCTTGTGCACAGTCGCAAGAGTTAGCTCCCATCAAGTGGGATCAACTTGTCCCTGGATTTGGCTTGAGATTTCCAAGTTTTAATCCGGAACTTCCCTTTAACTGGGTGGGAGATTTCATTAATGAACCAATAAAAATGGGTGGCTTACCGTAAAAAGAATATTCTATCTTATTATATTGAGTAAGGGAAAGACTCAGTTAAAGTATTGCAAACCTAAGGACTAAGAAAGAAACTTAAAGATCTGGACACTAAGCACTGTTTCTAGGAATCGTGTCTGCTTCAGAAATCAAATGACTTATAAAAGCTGCTTCAGTTTTATAATCATAACAGGAGCAGGAGAAAAAAGAAGACAAAATTAAGTAAAACAAGTTAATTAAACTAGAACAAGAGAGTATGAAAAGAGAACAGACTACAAATCTATGTGACTGAAAATGATAATTTGAAGGCCTGGAGCCTGGATCCCAGAAACTATTCATTGTAACATTAAAGCCACAGAAAAAGAATAAATAGCACATGTTCCCCTTAAAGAATGAAAGATCTTAGAGAATGAGAAACCTTGAGAAGATACAGGCATTACTGGGACTCTGAGAAAACATATGAAAGAAATAGATGGAGCAAGGTGTAGGGGAGGAGGACATGTCCTCTCCCCAAATGTGGGTTCGTCTGGCTGGAGAATGAATTAAATTCACATGAGACAGAATAGCAAGAGAAAATTAAACAAAGCTTTATGAGGAACCATGGCGCGGGGGCCTTTCTTCCTGAAGGAAGAAAGGGCACCGAAGAAGTGGGGTGCACAGAGTGGTTATATAGCCCCCAAACGCGGTGTTTCACATGTGATTGAAAAGTCCCTTTTACAATAGTCACGAGGCTGCTCTGTCAGCACAGCGCTTGATGGAAACGACAGATAGGTCTGCTGTCCCAGTGAACGCCGCGGAGTGGCAGGTGTGTTGCCTCGGGCTGGGGCGGGGGTTCACAGATGAGCGCCGCAATCGGTTCCCAGCCTAAAGAAAGATGCTTAATCTTTAAGGAGATGCCAACATTGGGAGGGGGAGGGAAGTCAGTTACAGGAGGTTACCAGACTAGCACAATAAAATGCAGATTTTAGGTCCTTGCCTTTGGTATTGATTAAGAGTTTTTGGAGAGTAGGTCATCTCCTTTCTTCTTCCGGGTACAGAGAGGGAGGCAGCTTTTACAGATAGAGATTTACCTTACAAATGTAAACGTGTCCTAACAAAGGGCAGGTTCCATTCCTCAGAGCCTCCTTCCCTGTCCCAGTTTATCAAAAGCAATCAGCCTCAAATAATCCTGATGCCAAAGAGACATATCTTGGGGTGGCCAACTCCAGGTCCCCACAAAGGCATCGAAAAGAGAAGACATTCTAAGGAATTGGTATGCAAGGCCATGATCAAAGTCCAGGACCTGGCTAAAGAAACTCATGGAGAGACATATTCTTGATGGAGTTATTGAAAGGAGGGTACTAAACATAGATAAGCTTTATTAGAACAGTGGGACTTTGGCTGACCCAGACCTACTGATTCCATATTTCTCAATTAGAATAATTTCCCAAGATGAAATCTGGAGAATAACGTTGTAGAAACTATATTGCCAAAAGCAAAAAAACAAAAAAAAAAAAAAAAGGAGAAAGGTACCTAATTTCAATAAACACGGCTGGTTTAAATGTAACAGTGAGTGAAGAGAAACAGCTTGCAATGAAAGTTAAAATTCTAAAAATTCAACAGAATATTTCTTGGAGGAAGAGGAAAAAAAGCTGAGGGATGCAAAACAGTAGAGGCATATTTCATTACAACCTCTCCCCAAAACAACAACAAATAAATAAACAAAATCAAAAGAAATGTTATGTGAGACCTGGGATGTGTGAAAACCCAGGAAATACATTGTCTACAGAGTGCGTGCGTGGGGGCCTGAAATTGGCCACCCCGAGATATGTCTCTTTGGCATGATGATTATTTGAGTCTGGTGATTTTGCAGACAGGAAAGCAACTGAAAAGTAGAATTTACTTACCCTTTGTAAGAGACATTTACATTGTAAAGGAAATCTCCATCTGTAAAGATATCTCCCACTCTACCAGGAAGAAGGGGGGATGACCTTATCTCTAGAAACTCTTAATCAATGGGGAAGGTAAGGACTTAAATCTGCATTTCTTTACTGTGCTTGTCTGGTAACCTCCTGTAACGGACTCCCCCCACCCCCAACATCCTCCTTTGTCTTTAGCTGGATATGATATTTAAGTGGGGACTTCAGCCATTTTGGGGAGTTGCTCAGCTTGCCTGAGCCTCCCATGTACACATGTTATAAAGCTTTGTTTAATTTTCTCCTGCCATTCTGTCTCAAGTGAATTTAATTTATCCTCTGGCCAGATGAACCCACATTGGTTAGAGGAAACGTCTTCCTCCCCTACACATGGTACTTACTTATACCGTAAGACCACATGTGCAGAAATATCAACCACAGCCTCAGTTCAAGATCTGCTGAACCCAATCTACAGCAGACACAAATGTACAGATTGTACCTTCCCTGAGAGGCAGGCTTCCCAAACTTCTTTGCAAAGGTAGTAGGAGCCCCAACTGTGAACACAGTTCTGAAATGCCTGCTCAGAGGTCCCCAACTGCAGAACCATTGTGTTTAAAAAAAAAAGAAGAGAGAGTCTCTAAGCAAAGGGAAATGAAGAGATTTTGAATATGCTGAATAGAAGATAAGAAGAGTAAAAACATTTTGAGTAAGACCTACTAACTACAATTGCCAGTCTTCTTTTATAACTGTTTTTCCTTCTCGTTTGCTATTTTTTTCTCTTTGTGTTTTCCTCTTTTCCTCAAGAACTGATGGAGAACTGGAATCGAGTTGCATATCTCTTAGCATTCATATCAGTGGTCAACTCAGTACCTCCTATGTGGCAGGTATCCAATAAACAAACACAGGATATTAGGAAAAGAAGAATAAAGTTGGAGAAAATATAAATTCTCATTCATCTACCACGATAAGTAGAGAAAAATAAACTAACCTAAGTTTTCCTATCAAAAAATTAGAACACTCATACTTGCTTTGCTAAATGCCTTTTTATTCCACTGAGAAAACTGAATCAATTATAGATAGGGAAGTATTTTTTAAGTTCAGATGTTATGTATATTAGGACAAAATAACCAGGAAAAATAAACAATAATGTATTTTCATTGGAACCATTCATTTCTCCAATCTGTGAATTTTTAAAAGTGAGACTCATTTCCTCACCAAAATCTTTCTCAATGCTTTCTTCACATCCTTATTCCTCAGACTGTATATTAAAGGGTTCAGCATGGGGATTACCGTGGTGTAAAACACTGAGGATACCTTCTCCTGTTCCAGGGAGTTACTGGAAGGGGGCTTGAAATACATGAATGTGATAGACCCAAAGAAGATCCCCACAGCCATGAGATGAGAGCTACAAGTTCCAAAAGCTTTGGACTGACCCTCTGAGGATTGGATGTGAAGGATGCTGTAGAAGATGAAGGCATAGGAAATGAAGACAGCTAGAGTGGGCACCAAGGTGTTAAATCCTGCAATGATAAAAAGCAGAAGCTCATTGAGGTGTGTATTAGAGCAGGAGAGATTGAGGAGAGGAAGGACATCACAGAAGTAATGGCTGATGATGTGGGATTTGCAGAAGGACAGTTTCATCATGGCACTTGTATGGGTCAAGGCAGAGAGAAAGCCCAGGATGAAGGCAACCAGTATGAGCAGTGAGCAGACCTGAGAGGACATGATCACATTATAAAGCAGGGGACTACAGACAGCAACATAGCGATCATATGCCATTGCTGTCAGGAGGTAACCCTCAGCCACGACAAAGACTACAAAAAAAAAGAGCTGTGCCATGCACTCAGAATAAAGGATCATATTCTTCTTCCCTAGGAAGTTCACCAGCATTTTGGGGGTAATGACAGAGGAATAGCAGAGGTCTATGATGGACAAACTGCTGAGGAAGTGGTACATGGGGGTGTGAAGCAGAGAGCTTACTGCAATCAGGAGAATCAAGCCCACATTCCCAACCACTGTCACCACATAGATTCCTAGGAAAAGGAGGAAGAGAGGCAGTTGGAGCTCTGGCTGCTGTGTTAAACCCACTAAGACAAACATGGTTGTTGTGGAATGATTTCCTGTAACCATTCTTCTTTAGAAGTTTCTGGGGAAATGGAAAATAAGAATTATGTTAAAATGGATCTTCAGTCTCTTTCCACAAAACCGGACTACCATAAGGGAGGTCAACAGAAGCAGAGAGACTGAATCATAGCTCTCATTATCTCTGTTCCTATCTCCCTAAAGTACACTGAGCCTCCTCCAAGTTGGTCCCAGAATTCAATAACAAAAAAAGTGCTCCTTGCCTGGCTTAGAAATATTTACCACTTGAATTTGACAGCAAAACCAAAACCGCTTTGATGGTGATGATTACAAACAGTCCTTTGCTAGTCGTTAAATGCAAAGAAAGATTCATGAAGATTCTAATTGCTCTTTCTATTTCCCCCATTTTCTCACACTCTAAGGCCTGCAGGTATCTCCCACAGCATCTGCAAACAAGAAGAGAATGATGCCTGGGTGCTGACAATGGCCTCTTATTTCCATTTGGAATGGTAGTTGGCGTGGGGTTGAGTGTAAGGCAACTAATCATTATTCTATGAACCAAAATGTCTCTAACGGAAAAGTGTAACAGCGCTGCAGAAGCAGAATTATTTATCTAACACCCTCTGGCCCTCCACTAACCTAGGAAGGTATGGGGGAAGCAGAAGGATTCACTACTGGAATTACTGATAAAGGACAATTTCTAGTAGCCCAGGTGCCTGCTAGCTGTAAGGTTCATAATAAGAGTCTCCTCAACCATTCCCAGAAATGCCAACAGGCTTGACCCCTACCATTGAACCACTATCCCCTTACTTATGAGACCAGAAACCCCACTGAACCATTCTTACTGTGGAAGGAGGAGCTGTTTCTGAGGATGTCTTGGTTGAATGTTGCTATTGGTATAAACTTTGAAACTTCTCACTGTCCTTGGTGGTCTGGCCTCTGGATCTGAGGAAATAAGAGTATGCAGTATTTTTCCCAGAAGAAGTGGTAAAACCTGGTTAGTCCATCCTCTTGCAACATGAACTGGCTCCCAGATGGAGCTATTTTATATGGATGTGTATTTTGGTAGTCTTCCAGTTATTCTATTCCCCCATTTAGAAACATTCCATGGTTTTTCCTTGCGTTTGTGAAAAAATTCAAATTTTTTACCTAACATTTAAGACCTGTAGTAATGAAGCCCAAGCTTAATTTTTAAGCTTCTATTTCCCTAACCCATGCATCCACCCAAGCATACTGCACACCATCCACATAAGAAAGTTTACATATCACAAACACACTGCAATATTTTCAGGCTTATATACCATTTAGAGTCTGACCCTTCTGCCTGTCTCTGTATATCATCTGCACTGTTAAGGTTCATCTTTCTTATCTCAACTTAAATACCATCTCCTTTTGAAATCCCTGGCAGCCTCTGTGTCCCCATAACATTTCATATATACCTTCATTTTAACATGCAGTATGTATCTGACAGTTATCTCTTTTATTCTCAAATTCCTCACACTAGGCTTTAAGCTATTCAAAGACAGGGACTGGTTCTATCCATCTTTCTGCCCTTAATGCCTAAATAATAGTGGACATTCCATATATGTGTTGGAGAAATGTATTACGTTCATGATAATTTCTCAAAGATGATAGGGCTACTGGAAGTAGTGAGGAAAATTACCTATTGCAATTTTTTTTGCACAACTTCACTCTCCAGCATCTTTTAATCAAATTAAGATCCAATTAAATTAATATATTTTTCTCTGATTTTAGATGTTAGACTTTTTAAATTATTACATATCAAATACAAGTATATAACCACATATAAGTGAATAAATGTAATGTGTACTATTTCTGTTTTAGGATAGACTTTTTTCTTTTCCTTTTTTCTTGCCCTCTCATTCATAAAGACTTTAATTAACTGCCCTCCAGTTAACTTTCTATGTGCTCATATAATTTTATACACACACAGACAGTTTTGTCATTTGCTTAGAAAGTAGGATAATATTATTACACATAATTTATTTTTACATCTTCTGTTCTCATGCGTAAATACCTTTAGAATATTCCTCCAAGGCAAACGTGTAGCTCTAATACATTATTTTATATAATGACATAATATTCAGTGATGTAGATATACCATGGTATATTTACATCTTCTTACAGGTAAGCATTAACTTTTTTCTAGATTTAAAAAAAAAAAATGTTACTATCGGGCCAGCCCCGTGGCTGAGTGGTTAAGTTTGCACGCTTCACTTTGGTGTACCTGGGTTTCACCTGTTCGGATCCTGGGTGCGGACATGTCACCGCTCATCAGGTCATGTTAAGGCTGTGTCCCATATAGCACAACCAGAGGCACTCACAACTAGGATATATAACTATGTACTGGGGGGCTTTGGGGAGAAGGAAAAAAAAGAAAGTTTGGCAACAGATGTTACTGCAGGTACCAATCTTTAAAAAAAAAATGCTACTATTAAATATAATGTCATTAAAAAATACACACATACATATATTAGTTTTTTAATTTATTTTACAATAACTTCCCAGAGATGTTTATGGGTCGAAGAGTTTGTAAATTTTTTCTTTATATAAGTGGCTCAACCTTGATTTCCAAAAACCTGTAATACATATATTTTTGGTAGTAATACACAGGTGCCCTTTTTCCTGCATCCCCACTAGCAGTATGTATCAGCTGTTTTTGCCAGTTTGTTGGGTGTTACATGATAGGCCATTGTTACAAAATTTGCCTTTTTGTCTTCTAATGAATGTAAGCACATTTTCATATGTTTTTGGCCATTTTGATTTCCTCTTAAATTGTCTGTTGTGTTATCACATTCTTTTAATTTATAGATACTTTTGGTCTATTACAAAAGTTAACCTTCTGTCTATCCTCTACACTGAAATGTTTTTCAACTCTATTGTTTGTGTATTGATTTCATTTATAGTATCTTTGCTATAAAGATTTTCAAATATTTAAATAGCTGAATAGATTTGGCTTTTTAAGTTATAGCTTCTAGATTTTCAGTCTGGATTAAAAAGATTTCTTTAAATAATTTTTATCCTCTAAATGTTTATTTAGAGAAACCTTTTAGAGAAAATGAAGTTCCAAGTGTGGCTTGAGGATGTGCAAATGTGGAAGAGATTTACATGAGGTACTACATTGGTTAGAGCCTGATTATGTGCACAAACTCATCATACAGCTTTACTTCTCTAACAATAGCATAGACTTAAATCATTTGGGGTCTAGTAAGAAAATCAAATACAAAAGCTTGAATAAGAAATATTATGTTGCTAGCATTGTCCCTCGAACATAGTAAGTACTCAGTAAATGCAATTGTTCTTCATGAAAAATCTGTTCAAAAATATTACCCTATTGACTTCCCTCCCCAACTTAAGGATCATAAATTCTCCTTTGGATGTCAACAAAGGAGTAGAGTTTGGATAAAGTGAAAGCTAGACAAAATCAGTTGAGAGGCAAAGAATGCCAATATTCCAATAGGAAAAGTAGAGAAAGAGCCCAGGCTTGGGGTCAAAGGGTTGTTGGTGGAAAATTTCCCAGAGGAGCTGAAAATGGGCTCAGGCAGATGTTCACTAGTCATTACTGAACAGCAAGGTAGGATTGTACTTGTTTAGAAGACAAGGCAGAAAATGACTCTTGAAATGCTTTGATGCCACTTCTCCAGGGGGAATAATGTAGACTTCTTCCCAAAACCTTCTAGGGATACGTGCTTTAATTTTGTTAAGGCACCTCTTAATACCCAGAGGAGGTAGTCTACCTAGAGAAAAGGTGACTAGAGATAGTGATTCTTCTTCTTCATAGATTGCATATTATTTCTAAGTGGCTTACATATATTATCTCATTTAAATCTTCAAAAATCCTTGAAATAGTAGCTACTATTTTTACCCCTATTTTATAGGTGGAGAAACTGAAACACAGAGAACTTAAGACTAGTGTCAGAATTTGAACCTAGGGAGTCTAGTACCAGAGTCCTTCTTTTCCATTAAGCTCTTCTGCTTTCACTTAAATGATGGATTAATATCTATTATTGGCATCTCTTCCCTTCTAACTCATTACAAAACCCCAAGAGATTGGGAAACTACAAAGAAATTTGGGCATTATGAGATGTTATAGAATGGTTCAGATTTCAAAACATTTCAAGGAAAGAACAAATCTACAATAACAATGGAAGCATGGAGCTCTTGCTCTGTGAGCAACCTGCTGAAACTGCATATCGTGAAGCGGTTTAAAATAGATCTAACAGAGATGCAACACAAATTTCCTGATCTCTGAATTTTACCTAACACTGACAGTGGCTTGAAGGACACATAGAGAAGAAAAGAGATATGTTTTTGGCATTTGAAGAGGCTTTTATCTAATAGAATATTAAACACACACAAAATTACTTAAAAGATATTTTCCACAGTACCTTTAAAGGAGCGCACTGAGGCACTGTGTACTCGTAGATTAGGGCAGCGTTTCTCAGACAATGCTCATGATGTTTGGGAAGATAAAGAACAAAACAAAACAGACGGCCTTCCATTTCCAAGTAAGCATTTTCATACACCTTTCCTGGAAGTCTATAGCGAACTTTTGTGCATTAATGGCTTGAAATAGTCAGCTAGAAAGAAATCTGCTCAACTTTGTGAACTTGGTCCTTCTTATATTTATTTGATAATAAAAATGTTAAATAAGCTTAATAAGGGAGAAAGAACTGATAGCCTACTCAGCAAACCAATGGAAAAGCTTTGAAACAAAGGAGCATATTTCAAGGGCTGATTCACTGCAGAGGAGTTCGCAACACTGGGTGACTCATTTAATGCAAACGTCAGTGTTCTAATATGTGAAGTGGAAACACGATACCACGTCAAAGTGCTATTGTGATCAACTAAAGTAATGAATTTAAGTCTAAAATTCAATTCAATGAATTGAATCTAAAAATGCTAATCAAAATTTAATGTATTTCTTATATGATTGAATATAAAAAGGAACAAAATATGGGAAAACAGAAATACTTTACCTCAGTATGAAGAAAAGACAGACGTGTTTTTTTTCATCTTAGAGCCCACGTCTTTGTATGAATCGTAAAATTATTTTAAGCATTTAGAGTAGTTCTGTTTTTAAATATTTGTGTCTCTAGATTTGGAAATTTTGAGAATGGTTTGGAAGTAGTGAGCCTTTTTTGGAAGAGCTGGGGCAAAGAAGATTCTTTATCCCAGAGGCCATAACTTTGCCAAGTGCTTCTGAGGCCAGGAGGAAACAAAGCAGGGCTAGGCAGGCTGAATGGGCTCTTAATCTGTCTTCTGTTGGCCTGATAATATTCCTCCACGATAGATGAGAAGAGGGAATTTATGTCTAATATTCTGTCCAATAATTAATACTCTCCTTGAGATTGTATCTGCCCTTGTATCTTTATCTTTTAGAGACTGGTTTTTGTAGGCTGGTGTGCAAAAAGATAAGGAAAACTAATAAATAAGTAAACTGGAAGCACTAGAGGGAAGCAAAAGTTTCAAAGTTATATGGAAATCCCAGTGAAACTCTCTGCACCAGAGCTGGGTGAACTTAGACTGGAAATCACTCCGCAGGAGGTTGTGACCCAAGTTATGAAGAAGTGACAAAGCAAGATTAATAGAAGAGGAAAAGGGAGGGCACAACTAAGTGGAAAAAATAGCGGATCAAGTGCTCCTGGGTAAAGCCAAAACATTGCACGTGGTTAGTCAGCATTGTTGCTATCGGTCAACTGCTCTTCTATTAGACAGACTACAACGACTATAAATGAAACTGGACACTTACCCTGCCCCTGCACAGAGATCGAAGCTCTTAGGGATTGCTTACTTTGCCCATGTCACAGATTCTTGTTATAGCCAAGAAAAAACAAAGCTTCTTCTACTGCCTGATGTGCATGTTTATATGTCAATGATTAAACTATTTGGTTGGCTAAAATTAAAACATCAAAATTCATCTAATAGTACAAACTCTCTGGACCTTGAAGCAAAACATAACATTTAGCTTGCTCGATCTTAAAAGCAAGAGGTTGATGAGATGCATAACTTTTATATGTAGCTTATTGAGCATAGAGAGATCATTAGAAATACTTAACTCCCCTGTGCAGACAGGTCCCCCAAGACCTATTGAGCCTGGAGATCACCAGAGTGCTCAGTATTTAATAACCCTTGGCAAAAATAATCATATCATCCTCTGGACTCCTCCATTGCTATATTTCCCAAGAGTAGTAAATGTGCTGAAATAAGTTACTTATTTATATTTTCATGTTACCAATGAGGATTCCGAAATACAGAGAAATTAGATCAATAGATCCCAAAAGTAAGTCTGCAGTCTGTTGCTGGTTCTTGACTATGATTTCATCAGTCAGTACAAAAAAAAGTGGAGAAAAATGATGAAATATAAAATTTTTTCTAAAGCTGTATTTATTCAATGTAAAGAATGTCCTTTCTTTTTCTTTTTTTATTGTAGTAAAACATATATAACATAAAATTTACTATTTTATCCTTTTTAAGTGTACAGTTCTGTGGCATTATGTACATTTATATTGTTATGCAATCATCATCACCATCCATCTCAAGAACTTTTTCATATCCCTCAACTGCAATTCTGTACTTATTAAACAATAATTTCTATTCTCTTTCACCTCAACCACTGGCAACCACCTTCCTACTTTCTGTCTCTATGAATTTGACTACTTTAGGTACCACATACAAATGAAATCATACATTATTTCTCATTTTATGTGTGGCTTATGTCACTTAGCATAATGTCTTCATGATTCATCTATGTTCTAGAAAGTGTCAGAATTTTCTTCTTTTTAAAGGTTAAATAATTTTCTATTGTATGTACACACTACATTTTACTTATCCAGTTATCTTTCAATGGAACTTGGGTTGCTTCCCACTTTTGGCTCTTGTGAGTAATGCTTCTATGAGCATAGGTGTATAGGCTTTCCTGTTTTTGAGGTTATTATTTCTATTTTATTTTTAATATTGTTGGGATTCAAAATACCCTTTCATTTTATGAAATAGCGCTGACAGTTATATTTCTTGATTGGTTGGTGTTTGCTTATTTGAATGTCTTTACTTGGCAAACTAAAATTTTGGCAACTCTATGGTGGCCCACCCCTGGAATTTTAGTGTCCCAGGAAATCCAAACCCTGAGAACTTTAGAGTTTGGTGATATAGACAGAAGTCTTATTTATCTTTCCTCAGAGCTTTAACAGGTCATAAGTCTCCTGGGACCCAGTGACAAGTTTGCCATGAACCTATTTTAATGACCCAAGTTCAGCGGTTATTCTACCTCTGCTCCTGTACTGTTTCTTGTGACAGCAGTTTATGTCATTTAATGGCTTGAGCAGCTTTAATCAATTTTTCATCATTACATCTTTCCAAAGTGCTTCTCATTCTAGGATAATTGAGGAGTGTGTTCTCCTGACTTAGAGCCACTGTCAAAGGGAAAGGTAGCACTTAAGGCCACCTCAGCTTTCCTGTGCTAGGCCTGCTAGAAATACCAGAGTTTCCCCAGTGGACTGCCTTCCTTAGGGAAGTCGATTTGAAACATCCAAGGATCTCTAGCAAAGTTTATGCATAAATAATACATTAGTACAGTTGATTCAGAGCTGCATTTGCTCAGTAGTGTGTTTTAGTTCCAAACCTACTTGAATAATTAAAAAAATAGCACTGACTATAACAACTACTATTTGAACTATTACAAGTAGTGATACCATTTATAGATGCTTATTGTGTGGTGACATAGGACTAGGTGTACTTCTGATCAAAATATCTGTGTGACTCTGAGGAAGTCATTGAAATTCTCTGAGACAGTTTCTGGTCTATAAAATAACAAGGCTCAAATTATTATCCAAATTTATTACTGCTATAATGTTTATAATAAGGAAGACCTATGCCAAAAGAGGAGGGCACTCGTAGTCCAGTTAGTTTTTAATTCAGAAGTCATGTTGAAAATTCTTTTGATTTCATCCCAATAATTATTTATGATGAGGAGGTAGGAAGAGCCCTGGGTTGACATTCAGGAGACTCTAACTCCAGTCCTGGCTCATTATCTGTGTTCTAGTTACTTTAAAGTTACTGAACTTTAATTTTCTCATCTGTAAAATAGCTCAATCTGCATCACAGGGAAGACATAAGCTGAGATAGTATGTAATACAAAATAGTTTTGCAAATTAAGAAGCACTATAAGAAGTAAGGGACTGATAAACTCCACAACTCACCCCCAGCCCAGGAAGTATGACTAATTAATATTCTGCCATTCATTTATGTTCCCTTTTCTCACCCATGCAGATGTCTTCCTGGGAAAAATTATTCTTTTGTAGGTAGTGGTGTGGGTAGATTTGTTGGCTAAGTATGACATACAGGACCTATTCCTGCCAGTTTAGAAACAATTTGAATGAAACAGAGAAGATCAGATAAAGTGTAAGAGACTTTGTTTTTAACCAACCCAAGGAATCAAATAGTTCCACGAGCAAAAAGAAGTGAAATCATCGTGACTGGCTACAGTAGTGGTGCTTGTCATTAAGAACATACAAATGCTTCTAAAGAGCTTCCAGGGTGTAGACTATAAAACAAAAACATATTTCATTTTCATATGTTGACAGACATTGATAATAACTTGGACTCAGTGAATAACATTTTTCCAAACATGTAACACGTATCCTGAAAGGATTACAGTACCATTTGTGGTTTCATGCCTAATATGGTATCAGAGTAATTTTTTCTATGCTATTGCCTCAGTCAGTCCTCTAAGAATCCCAGAAAGAATACACACATTTAAAATAATCTCATAAGTCTTTGTTTCCGTGGGAGCCTGTGGTAGGCTGAAAAATATCTACCAAAGGATATTTACCTCCCAATCCCTGAAAACAAAATGCTTTATAAAGAAATAAAGCAAGATAAGATAGAAATTGATCACATATATGGGGGAGTTGATGGTTAGCTTACAAATAGAAGGGCTCAAGTTTAGTTGTGAACTTGTAGTAGTTTTTACCACAGGGCATAAGTAGGTTAAATGGAGAAACTAACAGAGAGGCGTAATTTTTATCAAATTAAGGAAGACTTTTTCTCACATTCACATTTCCAGACCATCACCATTTGTATGTGGGATGAGATCCCATACTGTCTCCAGGCTCAGTTTGCTAATTTCTTAACCTGCAGACAGCTTATACCTAGGGATGTGAAATGTGTAGGAAAATCTTTCTGGCAAGAAGATAACGAATATTTTGTCTTGGGCCCTAAATTAGTTTTCTGTGGCTGCTGTAACAAATTATTATAACAAATTTATTCTCTCACAGTTCTGGAGGTCAGACATACAAAAATAGTGCCAATGGACTAAAATCAAGGTGTTAGCAGAGTCTAGTTCCTTCTGGAGGCTCTGGGGAGAATCTGCTCCTTGCTTCTTCTAGCTTCTGGTGGCATTCCTTCATTTGTGGCCACATCACTCCAATCTCTACTTCCATGGTCACATTGCTTCCTACTCTTCTGTGTGAAATATTCCTCTGCTCTCCTCTTCTCATTCAAGTCATGGATAAAAACCAAAACTGCTAAATCATACAGATAGATTCCCAGCTACCTCATGCACATACCTCTATAGAGCTCTCTAATTCTATACCTAATAGTAGAGTGATCAGGAGCTTACGCAATGATGTCTGGAATGATGTCCCACTGCAAGGAACCACCAATGAGATTGTGTTTCTGTTCTTTGAGAAGGCTGAATCTCTGCACCAAAGGGAAATGATGGATATAGGAACGACAATGGTGACCAAAAACTGGGACTCATACAGAAATTAGAAAAGAGGTATAGAATCGAGGGAGAAAAGGAACATCATTGGCATCATTAAAATGATTAATTTAATACAAAATAAAAAATAAATAAATTCAACTCCCCAAATTGGAGCCACACTCCCAATACACTTTGTGCTGGATAGTCATAGCCTAAGTGATAGCCTCCAAAAAGAGGCATTGTGGGACTTCAGGAAAGTTATTATTGATCTTTACTGAACGTATGTAAGTTGTTGATAAGACTAGGCTATCTTTGACATCTCTTATCTTAACTTTGACATTTCTTATCTTCCCTCTCCTGTTAATTCCTATTCCTCTAATACATGTAAAATTTCTAAAGATTATATGACTATCAGAAAATTTTATTGTTTGATAATCTCCAAAAATATCTCAATTATTCTCAAGTAAAAAAATATACATTTTATAAATAATGATGAATTTTATCTCTGAAAAAGAGAAAGAAATTACACAGAGCCCATTGCAACTTTTCGTCTTGTTCCTTTTCTTTTGCTCCTTATGAGAATCCCCTTTGTGTAGATGACTACTTTCTCCCAGTCACCTTCCTCAGTGCATTCTTCACATCCTTGTTCCTCAGGCTGTATATCAGGGGATTCAGCATGGGGATCACTGTGGTATAGAACACTGAGGATATCTTCTCTTGTTCCATGGTGTTACTAGAACGTGGCTTAAAATACATGAATGTTATAGACCCAAAAAAGATACCCACAGCCATGAGATGAGAACTACAAGTACCAAAGGCTTTGGACCTTCCCTCAGTGGAATGAATACAAAGGATACTAGAAAGAATGAATGCATAAGAGATGAATACAGCCAGTGTAGGTGCTAAGGTATTAACACCTCCAATAATAAACAACAGTATCTCATTGATGTGAGTGCTGGAGCAAGAGAGAGTCAACAAGTGTAGAATATCACAAAAGTAATGACTGATAATATGACACCCACAGAAGGACAACACTGACATGCAGGTAGTATGAGCTGTGGCCCCAAATAAACCCAATGAATATACCACCACCATCATTATGGAACAGACCCTATGGCGCATGATAATATTATAAAACAGTGGGCTACAGATAGCAACATAACGGTCATATGCCATGGCGGTCAGAAGGTAGCCTTCTGCTATTACAAATATTAGGAAGAAATAAAGCTGAGTCATGCACTCAAGAAAGGAGATAATGTTTTTCTCTGACACAAAGTTCACTAGCATCTTTGGAGTAATGACAGAAGAGTAGCAGAGGTCAATGAATGACAAATTACTGAGAAAATAATACATTGGAGAGTGAAGTTGAGAACTGATAGCGATTAAGAGGATCATGCCCAGGTTTCCCACCACTGTGACCACATATATTCCAAGGAACAGGATGATGAGTGGCAGTTGAAGCTCTGGTCGTTTTGTTAACCCTTCAAGGATGAACTCAGTCACTGAAGAATGATTTGACTTAGCCATTTCTTACAAGTATTATCTGTAGAAAGAAATAAGAGAAAAATAGATGCATTAGAGTTATTTTCTAATTCCCAAAGCAGAATGACATGCCCTGTCTTGCTTGATTCCACCCCTCATTTGTCCCATAACTCAATTCTTTCCAGGGATCTCTTAAAAACTCAAGTTAAAAACAACAAGTGTGTAGTCCAGAGCCTTGGTTTCACCTTATACTCTAGTATTCTCCTCTTTAAGTCAGAGCACTTTCATTTTGCTTGCAGGATTAAGCCTGTAACTATCTCACTTTGAAAGAAAGTCAAATGTTCAAGACATAATTAATTTTTTGGTAATATAATTAAAAGAATTTTAATGCCCTGTTTCTCTGGGCATATACCAATAGAACCTTCAGACTTGGTTGCAACATGGCTTTGAATCTAGCTCTGATGATATAGTAGTCCATTTCAATTTCTCAACCCATCCACGAGTCAGCATAGTTAATATTCTCTAAAACTTGGAACTTAAAAACATAAAAGACTTCTATAAAGAGATTCTGAGTACAAAAAGTATCTATAGAAATAATTCTAATCAATTCAGATCCTCATTCTCCCACTTCTGTCCTCTGGATAGAAAACTTCAGTAGGCCAGGAAATTCTTCTTTTCAATGTAGATATGACTGACAGAAATGTGGTGCCAAATGCTATTCTTAGGCAATATTTTAAAACTTTCCTGTTCAAGAAACAGCAAAGAGGTAAGATTGGCTTTCAGGTGTAATACCCATACAATCAACAAATCAGTGCTTCCCTTCTTGACTCTTCCCTGCTGTTCATAATTAGAAGGCCAACTCTCACTGGCTTTTCTCTCTCAAAGCTGTTAGATCAGAACTGGGGGATTTCTCCTTTAATGACTTAATTTCCCCTAAAGTCCATCCAGAAGATTCAGGAACAAGAGTGTCCTGCTTTCAGATGATACATTATATCTGGTCTAAAGAATCAATTTTGATGGTCTTTCATCGAGTCTTGTTGAACAGTACAAAATGTTAATTTAAGATGTTCTAGAGAGAACATTGCAGGGTCTAAACCTTGATATGACTTTAAATTCCATCTTCCAAAATAAGAAAAAATATCAATGGAACACAATTTTATACATTGAATGATACATAATTTGTTTTTATTTTGCATGAAAAATATGCAACGTGATCATTTTTCATGATCACAAACACAATTTTACAGAAGTTTGTAATCTATTTTCTCTCTCTACCATTCACAACACGTTAAGGGTGTTGTTAAAAAAAAAAAAGAAACAACAGGCCCAATGTGGAGTCTCTAGCCCGGAGGACAGCAAACCATCACTTAATTGCAGTTTCACCCCCTCCCAGGAATCAATCAGTCTGGAAATTCCTGATCAACACTAGTGAAGTAATCTGCCTCATAAGAAACCTGCTGGCCTTCCCCCAAAGAAAAGTCTTGCTTGCAATTATTATTTTTTTATTTTGCTAATGACTTTCTTGTCCCACCCAGTTTCTACCTATAAATACCTTCTATTTTGTATAACTTCTTGGAGTTCCTTTCTATGTACTAGGTGGGATGCTGTCCAATACATAAAGCTTTAATTAAAGCCAATTAGACATTTAAATTTACTTGATTAAAATTTTGTTAATTAACAGGACTCATTATACATGTCAATTTAAAGGCTTAATTACATAGGATGTTATTATCTCCAAGAATATGTGAGAAGAGAGCCATGCTTCTGAATTCAGGAAGATATATAGTACTCTAAGAGAAAGAGAGTCAGAGTTGCCAGGATCCCACTCTAAGAAGCCCAATTAGCAATGATCATGAGATTGGACCATCTCCAGATAAATGCTCTGAACTAGTCCAATGATCCACAGGAATAAGACTGACATATGAGGTTTTCATTATTCATACAGAAGCCAACGCCCCATGAAAGTCAGAAGGGAGAAGGGTGGAGAATTTTTGATTGAGATCTACTTAATGGGTACCACAGCTTTTTAATAGGCTCACACATAAGCTAACTAAAATTCTTTTTATAATCCCAAATAATATTAAAATTATTACCCCCAGGAAGGCTTGCTCAGAGTCAGCACCAGAGGAGATCCATCTCTCTGTGACTGTAGAGATATTCCTGCTGATTTGGAGCCTAAAATTGCTGATCTGTCAGAATAAACAAAATCCATTAGGTCATGCTTTGATGCAGCCCAACAGCTTGAGGAACGCAACAGATATACAGCAATACTTCAATTATCTGGAGATATTGATCTAATGACTTAAAATGTTCAATATTCTGAAGACACTGAATGTAAGTAAAAACACCTTATCAAAATAAAGGTCACAATATCCATTTGCTAAAGTTTATTCACTTATCAGTCCATATTGGTCCTCTCTTGGTGCCACGTCATTCTTTTTATTATGAAGTAATTTTAACAAACCTTCAGAATAAAGGTAGTAAATTTAAAAGGGGAGGGGTGACATGAGAAACCTGTTAAAGAAAGCTGAGGATAGCAAGAAGAGCAGTTCAACAGCAAGAAAATAGGACTCCAGAAAATCATTTTAAAAAATGAAAGTTTAAAAAAGAAATCCTCAAACTGCGTAGTTATCTAAGACTCCAGAAAATTTGAACATACAAAAACAAGAAACACATGAAATAGCTCTAAACAAGAAACACATGAAATAGCTCTAAATAGTGCTAAAAAATGATTGCCCTGAATCACCAAAAGAACATTTATTTGTTTTCAATATTTTCAACTCAAAAATGCAGGGGAGTGTGAAATGCAATATTTAAATTTCCCATCAAAGTAATTCAGTAAGTGAAGCAATTTAAAGTTAAGCACAAATACTAAAGTGTTTACATATGTGGGATTTCACTGACAGTGAAATATCATTACACCAAATGAAGGTGAAAGTGAGCAACTACCATTTGTATAGGTAGTATGCTTCTCTGTGGGTAGAGAAAAAGATGCTAAGTTGTTTCCCTCGGAATTTTTCTCCCCCATGGCTAGTGGCCTAGAATGCTACTGTCTTTATGAAGTTTTATAATACAACTATAGTGTAGACAGAAAAGTACCAGCTCCCATCTTTGTGAAGCATAAATGGATATCTAAGAAAATAGCTAGTTGTTTGCACCATGAGCTACTCAAGGATGTAAGGATACTGCTCACCAGATCCTACACCAAGTTACCCATAAAACATCCAGAAGTAAAACACAAATATATATATATATATGAGTGTGTGTCTGTGTTAGTGTGTCTGCATTTGTCTGTGTGCCTAATTAAAATAAAAAAATAATGTTCTAGAGTTCTGCTTTTTTTATTTAACAAAGATACACAAATCTAAGACAATCTTTCTCTCAAACTCCTACTTTATAAACATAGGACTGTCCAGGATAGATATTGATCTTTATTTTCTCCCACTAGAAAGATGACATTTAATAAAATTTACCTAATTTATTATAGGCTCTAGAATATAAAGTTATAGTTATTGGAAAAATCCCGTTGTTAACACTCCTTTCCCCCATGTAACTTAATTCAAGAGACAAGAAAAAAATTGGCTGGATATCAGAATCTCAAATAGTATTGGGAATGCAGGTGTCACTTTGGGCTCTGATAAAGTGGGTATTTTTGTGAAGAAAATAGAATTCATAAAGTTCAATCTTCTGGGTAGAAAATAAAGTTTAATTTTTCAAGGGATTCAAACACTGTGGAAAGGAGCTGCTCCTCTGTTTGTTGCTGTATCCAAAGCAAATGTTACAAAACTTCTGCATGACTTTCGCCAGAACAAAATTTTTGTTAATTTCAAGTCTTATACCCTACAATTATATAATGACATAGAAAGATAACTTGTTGGAGTCAGAACAACAGGCTAAAAGCACTTCGGTGCAGAGTCTGTGTGACTAGAGCAAATCATTCACCATCTCTGAATGTTTGTTTCCTCATCTATAAAAAGAGTGACTGTGAAGACAAAAAGGTCTGTACGGAGTTCTGAAAACTTTAAACCACCAAGTAATTAGCAGTTGCTATTTTTTATTTTTTACATTTATAAAATACTTTCTGAGTTTACTTTGTCTGTATTACTCCAAAGATCCCTAAAGCAGCAGGCACCCTTACCCAGGGGGCATGAATGGGAAAGTAGATGACTGTTTTCAGTGAGAAAAGCAGGATTTGTTCCTGAGTCTCATCAAGAAGAGCACTCTCTTCCAACTAGAAAAGTAAAAATCTTAGTTATAATTTAAGAAGCAAAGAGGCCAGGAGATCCCTGGGGCTCCTACATTGACTTTGGAAGAATTGTCAAGAGTTCGTTGCATATTAGAGGCTATGAATAACAGGACATTATGATTTAGATTTAAGAAGAAGCTGCATTGGCAATTATGCCAACTTTGTTTCACTCTCTTAGGAGAAGCAATTGTAGCAAACTGCCCAGACAAGCTCAGAGGTCAACGTGAGGACGAGGTCATTAAATGCAGTCAATATGACCTAGACTGTTCACCTTTCCACATCTAAATATTCTCAACAGTTTTTCAAACTTCAACAATGACAATTAACAGCCCAGCAACTTAAGTTTGACAATTTACGGCTGCATTTGCCAGCTGTGCTTTGGATTTGACACTATTAACATAGCAAAAGCTATCTGCATAAGAAAGATCTTCCAGTTAAGCCAAAGTAACAGATTTCAAGAGGGCATTAAAACATAGGGCTCTGTGGCAATTATTTGGCTCATTGGAGGTTCTGATAAGAATTGTTGAAACTGAAATGCAGATAATGGGGAATCAAATCAAGGAAATGAAGTCATCCAGTGTATAAATGGACATACAGTAAATAAGTACATGTAAAATTCAGGATGGCATTTCTCCAGGCAAAGTTTTCAAAGCAGTTGGCCTCTCTTGCAGTGTATGTTTTTTGCAGTCAATTAAAAAATAAATGAATACAATCTCAAAAGTTAAATTAATACAATAGAATAGTGATTACAGCCTTAATGCCACTCTGGAGTCAGTCCACCTAGGATCCAATCTTGGCTTTGTCACTTACAATTGTGTGACTTTGGGCAAATTTTATCACCTATGACTCTATGTTCTCATCTGTAAAACCTATTTGATTGGAATTTTTTTTTAGTTAACAGAGGTTATAAGAGAAAATTGGTACATAATAAGTGCTATTTAACTGTTTGATATTATTAATCCAATGTCCTGAAACATAAATGATTAATTAGAGCATCTAAATAAAGAATTCAAACATCATATAAAGTCTTTTCCCTTAACTGCTGAGAAGTTGATGTCCGCTTACCTTAAGACATTTACCTTCAAAAACTGGAATCTGATATTATTTGTAAATGTTGAGATGGGGCTTAGAAATATACCACTAATTCCCAAAGGTTTACAAATCTCTCAAGATTTGGCTCTGTGTGCATTAGATAGTTAATGAAAAAAATAATTAGAGCTCTGAATGATCTCAAAAAGAACTCATCACCCAAGAGATTAGTCTCTGTTTGTAAAAAAATGTATTTTGTCCTCTATAACACCTTAGAATTTACAAAGTTTTTTGCCAAATGGTATTCTTACCAGCAAGATTTTTTGTCTGAATCTTTGTTCTAGGTACTCAAACAGTCCCAAACAGTGTCTGGGGAAGCTTCTGTATTTTTTCTATTTAATAGTCCATCTGTTTTCTGTCATGAAATCAATAAGGGAACTTAGAGACTCAAATACAGTTGTTTCTGACACAAATCTAATTAAAATATTCTTTCATATAATGAATGCCTTCAATTTTCTTAATTGGTTTAGATCACCTGTTCAAATCACAGCTTCCTACTTTGTGATGTAATGCCAGATTATTTAAATACTTCTATAGCATAACAATGAGAGTAAATTTCTGACCTTTGCAAACATGTGAGATTGCGCTATTAATATTCCTTTCTCATACTATCCTCGTCTGGTTGAGATATCGCTGTTATTGTGACGATTCAAGAGAGCTAGCCCTCTATTTCTGTTCCACAAAAATGTTCACATAAGTTGGAGGGCATTTATTTTTGTAGTTCTATTCGACTTTACATGTAAAACCATTTCAGCATTTTGGGGAAATGGAGATTTCAGACTGCTGATTTGATTTCTTTATTGGTTATAAATTTATTCAGACCATTTTTTTAAATGATGTTTTGATAAGTTATGTTTTTACACAAAATTATCCTTTGCATTTTAATTTTCAAATTTCTTATGTGAAATTATTCATGGTATTTTCAGCATGTTTTTTATTGTATCTGATGTTTTAAGTTTTGTTCTGTTTTTCCATTTCCAATATTCATTTGCATCTTCTCATTTATTGATTGATTGATCTTGCCAGAAATGTTTTCTATCTTACTAGTCATTTAAAGAGCTAGGTTTTGATTTGGTTGGTCCTTTCTGTTCTCATTTCTTATATTATTCTTTTTTAATATTTATTGTCAAAACTATATATTTATATATTAATATTATATTTTTATTACAGTGTTGTTATTCTTTGTATTTACATTCTTAATGTTTACATTCCAACTTTAGTGTATTAATTTCAAAATGACTTCCTAAAATCAGATTAATCAAGGCTATAATATCCCTCTAACTCTAACTATTTTCTTACAGTTATTGATAGATGTGTTTTAACTGTCATATAGTTCTATATATCTTCCAATTTACTTTTTAGGTTTTTTCCTATGAAATATTTACAAGTGCTTCATAAAATTCCAAATGTAAGAGAGAGGAAAATTTTTTTGTTTTTTATTTTTTAATTTTACTACATTTTAATCAGAGAATGTGCTCTTTATGATACCAGTTTGTTTATATTTGAAATTGAATCTGAGGACCACTCCTTCAGCAAATTTTGAAATGCATCTATAATTCCTTAAAAAGATAATGTATGCTTCACTGTTGAATGCAAGGTCCTATGCATAGTATCCACAGGTCTAGGTTATTAATTTTTTCTCAAATTGGCTATTTCCTTTTTAGACTTTATCTGCTTGATCTACCAATATCTGAGAGAAGAATGTTAAAATCTCACACTATGATTCTGGAGATTTGTTAATTTCATCTTGAAATTAAAGTATATTTTGTATGATTTTTTCTTGAGGCTATGTTGGTGAGCATATACAAGTTTAAAGCTGTTATTCCTGTTATTTGTGTTATTATGTAATGACTTCTTTGCCTCAAATAATCATATTCAAATTCTGTTGCCTTTGTATTAATTTAGTTTACATTTTTGCCTAGTGTTTCATTTTCAATTATTCTTTGTCCTTCAATTTTATAGTTGTCTCTTCTAAACCATACATACCTATGTTGGGGTAAGTGTTCAGAATTGTGTAAGTTTTTTGCCCTGAATTCTGACAGTCTCACTTTTTTAAATAACAGACTTAATTTATTATTGTTACTTATATATTTAAATTGATTTGCACTATTACTTTGTGATTTTTCTTTGCTATGCTTTTGTTCTGCTCCTTTTTTCCTTTCCTTCCTTGCACTGCAGTAAAAGTGTGTTTTATTTATTCTCCTTTTCTTCTTCTCAATGGAAAATTACAGATTTTGTTTTCATTCATTTATTTATTTATTTTCAATTATATCACTGAGGTTATAATGGTTTATAACATTGTGCAATTTCAGGAGTACATTATTGTTTATCAGTTTCTGTATAGAATGCATCATGCTCACTGCCAATAGTCTAATTTTTATCTGTCACCACATATATGTGCCCTTTTATCACTTTTGCCGCACCCAAACCCCTTCCTATCTATTAACTACTAATCTGTTCTCTTTTTCTATGTCTTTATCTTCCACATACAAGTGAAATCATGCGGTGTTTGTCTTTCTCTGTCTGGCTTATTTCACATAACATCATACCATTAGGGTCCATCCATGTTGTTTCAAATGGGGTGATTTTGTCTTTTTTATGGCTGGGCAGCATTCCATTGTACATATAGCTATCACATCTTCTTTATCCATTCATTAGGTGATGGACAGGTGGACTGCTTCCATGTCCCAGCTATTGTGAATAAAGCAGCAATGAACATAAGGGTGCATAAATCTCTTTGAATTGTTGATTTCAAGTTCGTTGATAAATACCCAGTAGTGGGATAGCTGGATCATAGGATATTTGTATTTTTAATTTTTTGAGCAATCTTCATATTATTTTTGTAGTGGTTGCACCAGTTTGCATTCCAACCAGCAGTGTATGAAGTTTCCCTTCTCCACATCCTCTCCAAGATTTGTTATTTTTTGTTTTGTTATTATAGCCATTCTGACTGATGTAAGGAGATATCTCAGTGTGGTTTTGATTTGCATTTCCCTGTTACTTAGTAACATTGGACATCTTTTCATGTACCTATTGTCCATCTGTATATCTTCTTTGGAAAGTGTCCATATCCTCTGCCCACTTTTTGAATGGGTTTTTTTTGTGTTTGTTCTGAGTTGTATAAGTTCTTTATGTATTTTAGAAATTGATCCCTTGTTGAATATATGATTTGCAAATATTTTCTTCCATTTGGTGGGTTGTTGTTTTGTTTTGTTGATGGTTTCCTTCGCCATACAGAAATTTTTAGTCTGATATAATCCCATTTATTTATTTTTTCTTTTGTCTCCTTTACCTGAGTAGACATGGTATTTGAAAAGATGCTGCTAAGACCAATTTCAAACAGTGTGCTGCCTCTATTTTCTTCTAGTTTTGTGGTTTGAGGTTTTAGATTCAAGTCTTTAACCTATTTTGAGTTAATTTTTGTGTATGGTGTAAGATAATGGTCTACATTCATTCTTTTGCATATGGCTGTCCAGATTTCCCAACATCATTTATTGAAGAGACTTTCCTTTCTCCCTTCTATGCTCTTTGTTTCTACTCATTTAGAAGTTGCCCTCAAATTTTAGCATGTGTGCTTAAATTCACAATGTCTAAAATAGCCAGTATATATGACTTCCGACTCAAAAGTTAAAAGATAAACTATATTAATTCTAATTTCTCTCCTCCCATTTTGGATATTCTTGTTGTTTGGTAAATTAGTTTTGCCTTGTTTTTAAAATTCCCAATGTAGTTATGATCATTATATTTGTATATAATCAATGTCTGTTTAAATCTATTGATATAGTCACAAATTTTTTCCCCCATTTGTCATCCTATACTGTATCCCTTTAGTCTTGATTATATCTCCTTCATTCTAAAATTTATCTGTTTAATGTTAAGTGAGAATCTGTGAGTGATAGAAATCCCTCAGTCTGCCTGTAATTTTCATTATTTTACTTATCACTCATGAACAAAACTTGATTTTATATAGAATGCTAGGTTAACATATTTTCCCTTCAGTATTAGGAATATATCATCTTATTGTTGGTGGACTCTACTTTTGCTGTTGATAAATTTGCTATCACTGGTTATCTTTTTTTCTTTTCATGTAGGTTAGTAATCTCTCTCTCTCTCTCTCTTGCTCTCTTTCTTTGATTTATCTTTGAGATTTTTAAATTTTCCTACAATATTTCTAGGTGTTCGTTTAGGTTGATTTATTCTGTGTGTGAGAATTCATGTCTTTTCTTCAATTGTGAATAATTCTCAGCCATTATATATTCAGATATGGCCTCTTTCTGGAGTTCCTATTGGACTGAGACTTCTCTCCTTTTTTCTGTCATTTAGAATTTCTTTCATATTGTCTTTCTTTATCCTCTGCTACACATTATGTAATTTACTCAGGTCAGTCTTCTACTTACCAATTCTCTCTCCAGCTATGTCTAATCTGCTGCTTTATCCATACAACCATTTTTCAATCTCAATGATTGTATATTTTTTTCTAGCAGTTCCATTTAGTTCTATTTCAAATCTATGTGTTACTTTTTATATCATCTTTGTCTTTGTATGGTTTCATTTTCTTCTTTTATGACTGATTACTTTAAACAAATGTTTTTGTGTTCTGAAACTAGTACATAACATCACTTTCCTCCAATGAGTTCTGGTAATGGTAAAATGGTAAAAAAATAACATATAGTTGAGACAAAATATCATCTTTTAAACCATAAATAGTCTTTGTTACACTTTCTAATACATGGTTAGTTACTGATCTAGTCACTAGGCTCACAACTCCCTACAGTGTCAGGGCCTGATGTTTGGGATACAGGATCACAAAAGAGAACACGCTTCCTGTAGCCAGTCTAGCTTTCTAAAAGAAAAAAGAACGGAAAAGAAATGCTATCCCTTATCAGGTAAGGGCTAGAGAGTGACTACGTGATTACACTAATGTCCTTCCACATGGAAGGAAACTTCAAGAGCAGAGGATAAATATCTCCTCCATGCTCCCCAACAGTCTTTCACAGATTAATATTCTACTAACAGAAATTGCTGAAGTCCTAGTACTTCTATTTTTTGTATATGCTACTTTGTATTAATAATGGATTATTTCCTTTTCTGTTTGTTAAGCATTTATTTTTCTCTGAGGAAATCTCCTACAGCCTGATTTATTAGAAATTTCCCCTCAGAGGAATTCTGCATTCTTTTTTAGGCAATCCAGAATTATTACCTGGCACAAAGGAACAAAAGAATTGCCAAGAAGGAGAAGACATTAAGCAAATATACAAAGATAGGACATATTGGAAATGTTAGGGAATAAAAGAGTTTTGGGGACTAGAAGGAGCTATTATACTTGGAGAAAATGATAGAATTTTGATATAGGTCAAATTATGAAAAGCAGTATTCATCATGGTGTTTACATCAAATATACATACATATTGGCTTCATCTTATTTATTTTTCCATTTATCTTATTTTGTCAATGTAATATAAATATGCTTCTCTAATGACATGTTACTGGAGTTGCTTTTGAACAAATGTATTACTTAGATTTAGTAAAAATGAAAATAACGTCAATATCCTGGATGATGAATTTAGAAGTTCTGGGACATCTCACATGCTGCCGAGACCAGCTAGGCAGCTAGCCAAAGGAGCAGACGGAATTAATAGACAGAACATAATCTATATTATTCGATGGGACAGGGGACCATCAGCCTCAAGGACTGATGTGAGTTCCCTCAGATCGCCACTCATTTATTTGCAGGTAAAGAATCACAAGCAATTACAATAGCAGAAACTCATGCCTGCAGGGACACGCAGGCCAGAGTCCAAAGGTTCTACGCTTCATCCCCATAAGCACACCAGCCCATCCCAGTCATTCCCTTGGGGAGTATCTTAAAGACAATCAGCAAGGTATGCAGGCAGCTTTCTGTTCCTGCAAGGGCCCGGGGTTCCTAAGCCCCTTGCCTTCATGCCCGATAACATATTCCCCTCTGGCCTGAGAGTCCAAAGCACAAGCAAACTGGTATAATGATTATGAGAATCAGCAGTCACATATCCCCCCAGTCACCCATTTGGAATTTATTTTTCCTTAGGTTTAAAGCCTAGCAAGAATGCTGCTATGATCTCCTGCAGCACTGGCATAGCTTTTCAAAATAATTGTCTTTTTGTCAGCGAAATATAGTTTATGTTTTCAAGCAAGCTTATACCTTTACCTTAGAGATATCTTTCCTGTAAATTGTTTCCAGTGTTAATAAAACATCCCTTGCTATTCTAACACTCTTTTAATTTCTTTCTACTTTTCCATTTTTCCTCAATAAAGTTCCTTGCTTTCTTTCCTCTGCACAATTTCTCTTAGAAATGAGAAAAGCAATATGCTTTTACATGGTAAATGTGTTAATATGTAAAAATCCACTTTTTATTTCAAAGCAACCTCTAAGAAAAATATCATTTACCTAATAATGGCCAAAACTAAATGGAGTTGTTTGTTGTCAAAAGTTAATGAGTACTTTCCTTGATTCTATTTGTGATTTAAGATATGAACCTGTAGCAACTTTAAAATGATTTCTAATGAATTCATACTCTAAATCCACAAAAACAAAATATATACATATGGTTTATTTTGACTTCATGAAAATTTAAACTAAAAAATTACTAAGATTAGACGTAAGAATAGACATTGCAGGAATTTTATAAGCATTTTAATTATATGTGAAGTTGTTATATTAAGCAATTTGAGCATCTTCATCATAGTGTATTTTGCAAAGATTAAAACACCAACCTTTATGTTTTGGAAATAAGAAGCATTGCAACTTGTTTTACACGACTATATTAAGAGCATCAAATAATGAATGACTTAAAAACAAAAACTACGTCAAACAACAGCAATACAAAGTTGAAAAGATAGAGCATTTGCTCTCCAGAAAAATAATTCTCATTCAAGAGAGTTGTGTCAAATGGTATACTAGCGTTAACAAAAAATACTTAAAATATGAAAGAAGAATAGATTATGCTAGAGAAGATTCTATAGAGACCAAATTGTGAAAAGGAGAACTCACCATAGTATTTACTTTCAATACACACATACTTTGGCTGAATTTTATATTTTTCCCTCTAACAGTTCCTAAAGGTTAATAGAAGTTGCAAAATAGAATTTTATGACTGTTAACAAAACCAGAAAAGAATAAATGTCACAAAACCTGTGTTCACCGTTTTTGTTTTGTTTAGCAAAATTTTTCCAGTTTCATTGAGATATAATTGACATACATTACTGTATAAGTTTAAGGTATACAGCACAATGGTTTGACTTACATATATTGTGATATGATTAGTTTAGCTGGCATCCATCATCTCATATAGACATAATAAAAAGAGAAAGCAAAAATGTAAAGTGTTTTTTTCTTGTGATGGGAACTCTTAGGATTTACTTTCTTAACAAATTTCACATGTATAATATATAGCAGTGCAAACTGTAGTCATCATGCCGTACATTACATCTCTGGCAGTTATTTATCTTGTAACAGGAAGTTTCTACCTTTTGACCACGTTTCTCCAGTTTTCCCTTCCACAACCCCTCGCCTCTGCTAACCATAAACCACAGTCTAATCTTTTTCTATGAGGGTTTATTTTTCAGATCCCACATAAAAGTGAGATCATACAATATCTGTCTTTCTTTGTCTGACTTATTTCACTTAGCATATGTCCTCAATTTCCGTTCATGTTGGCACAAATGCTAAGATTTCCTCATTTTTTATGGCTGAATAATATTCCATTGTATGTATGAACCATGACTTCTTTATTTATTCACCCATATTTGGACACTTAGGTTGTTTCCATGTCTTGGCTATTGTAAACAATGATTCTATGAAGATGGGGGATGTAGATATCTTTTTGAGTTAGTGTTTTTATTTCCTTTGGCTCTATTTCCAGAAGCAGAATTGCTGGATCTTATGGTAGTTCTAATTTTAATTGTTTGTGGTTTCTCCATACTGCTTTCCAGAGTGAGTGGACCAGTTTACTATCCCATCAACAGTACACACCTGTTCCCCTTTCTTCACATCCTCGTCAACATTTATTATGTCTTGTCTTTTTCATAATGGCCATTCTAACAGCTGTGAGGTGATATTGCTAACAAATTTAGAAATGTGTCTGTCTCATATGAATTCCACTACTGACGCCAAAAACACGCTTAACAAAGCAGAGTCCTCAGGCTATCAAACACATTGCTTTGGTGTGGAGATAGATATTTTGTGATGTTATTCATTTAATCAATTATATACCCTACAATATTTGTCCCAGAGAAAGATAGCATTCCCTGTAGTAAAGCAGAAGGCAATAACAATTTCTTCTTCTCAATGTTATAATTACACTTGTAAAAACTAAGAAGACAAGGAAGAGGAAGAGTTGAGAAACCTCTAAGGAAAGAAATAAATAGAGGATTTTGAATAAGGTAGAAAATATATTCGATTTGATGAAAGTGAGGATCCAGCCATGAAGGATCCCAACAAAATCAGCAAAATAATCTAGCACTAAAAATCTCTCATATAAATTATTTTATTGCTCAAGAAAATGCTTTTCTTCTCAGTTTTCTTCAAAGCAAGTTTGATATCCTTATTCCTCAAGTTGTATATAAAAAGATTTAGCATAGGCCCAAAATTTATATGAAATGTTCCCTGGTTCATAGACTTTGCACTAGAAGGTTGGAAGAACATGAATGCTGCTTCCCCAAAGAGAAGTGAAACAGTCATTATATGGGAGCTATGACATTTCTGTACTTACATCTGAGAGATGATGCTCAAGATGTCTTCTTAGGGCCCGGCCCGGTGGTAGAGTGGTTAAGTTCGCACGTTCCATTTCTTGGCAGCCCAGGGTTCTCTGGTTCGGATCCCGGGTGCAGACATGGCACCACTTGGCAAAAGCCATGCTGTGGTAGGCATCCCACGTATACAGGAGAGGAAGATGGGCATGGATCTTAGCTCAGGGCCAGTCTTCTTCAGCAAAAAGAAGAAGATTGGCAGTAGTTAGCTCAGGGCTAATCTTCCTCCAAAAAAAAAAAAAGATGTCTCCTTAGAGACACCATCTTCTATTCAAATTGTCTCTCTACAGGAGCCAGACAGACTCTTAGACTTGAGACTTTCCTCAGGAAGATGATCTAAGCTCCATGATCTTCTAGCTATTTAATCTTGAGCAAGGTCCAGTTTCTAGAGATTTCCTATTCCCAAATTCAGTGGAGGGTATGGGTATAACTTTCTGTGTCCTAACTCACCAGGTTTTCCCAGCCTTTGACCTGAGACCTAATTAATATCTCTGCTCCAAGGCTGGTCAGTTACTCAGTGATCAACTCCAGTGTTTTACAAGGTGAAAACCTGTGAGGCCACATGTGCAGGAACTACAGTTTCCTAAACATGGATATACACAGATCAGGCCCCTTCTGGTCAGAGTTTGTTCCCTTATAACAGCATCTCATATGTAGAGCCTCTGGTCACTTTATTGGAATGAAAATTTCTGTCTCCCATGCTTTTACACATTTCAGCCTCAATATTCCAGGTGTTGTCCCATTTGTGACAAAGTCCTCGAAAACTAAGATTTTCCTAAAATCTCTTCCTCTGCAACTAACTTCAATAAGCATCCTAAAATTCTTTTAAAGTTCCTGAGCTTTCTTATTGGAAAGAGGCCATAGATGTTTCCAAATGGGTATAAACTATGGTTCAAATTAAAGAAGCATATAAAAGGGTTAATTTTCTGTGTTCAATTCTCCTTAGAGCAGTACTGTGTAATGCAAATATAATATGAGCCCCAAATGCAAGCCATACAGGTAATTTTAAATTTTCTAATAGCCACATTAAAAAAGTAAAAAGGAATAGGTGAAACTAATTTAATAATATATTTTATTTAACTCAGTGTATCCAAAATATTTTCACTTCAATATATTACTATAAATATATTAATAAGATATTTTACATTTTTTGTTCATATTAAGTCTGCAAAATCTGTTGTACATTTTACTCTTACAGAACATCTCCATTTGGACTAACAACAGTCAAGTGTTCAACAGTGAGCAGAAAGGCTGCTATACTGGATATCATAGCTCTGGACTTAGCATGTTAAAATGGTAGAAATTACGTAACATTTTTATATGTTAAAGAAGTGACTAGTTTTATAATATGTCTAACATTTAGAAAACAATGCATAGAGATCTTTATCTGAGCCATGTATTAATTTTTTGAGATTTATTGAGGTATAGTTGGTATAAACAAACTGCACCTAGGGGCTGGCCCCATGATGGAGTGGTTGGGTTCACGCGCTCCGCTGCAGGCTGCCCAGTGTTTTGTTGGTTCGGATCCTGGGTGCGGACATGGTACTGCTCATCGGGCCACGCTGGGGTGGAGTCCCACATACCACAACTGTAAGGACCCACAATGAAGAATATACAACTATGTACTGGGGGGCTTTGCGGAGAAAAAGGAAAAAAATAAAATCTGAAAAAAAAAACTGCACATAATTAATGTACACAATTTGGTAAGTATGAATGTATGCATACACTCGTGTTACCATTACCACAGTCAAGGTAATAAACATATCCATCACTTCCAAAGTTTCTTGTACCCCTTTTAGGATTCTTTTGTTTTTTTGCTTTTTATGATTTTTAATAAGAACATGACATGAGATTTAACCTTCTAACAAATTTTTAAGCATACCACACTATGTTGGTAACAATAGGCACTATGTTGTGCAGCAGATCTCTAGAGCTTATTCATCTCTTATAACTGTGACTTTATACCCATTGAACTACAGCTCTCCACCCATCCCCTGGTTACTATCATTCTATTTTCATTTCTATACATTTGACTATTTTTGATGCCTCATATAAGTGGATTCATGAACTATTTGTCTTTCTATGACTATAGCATATTTAACTTAGCATATGGTCTTTGAGGTCCATCCATGTTTTTGCAAATGGTAGGATCTCTTTCTTATTTAAGGCTGAATAATATTCCATTGTATGTATATACCACATTTTTTTATTCATTCATCTTTTGATGGACATTTGTATTATTTTCATATCATGGCTATAAGAATAGTGCTGAAATGAACATGAGAGTGCAGCTATCTCTTTGAGATTCCAGATCATAAGGTTCATAAAAAGTTTTTAAAAATTTTTTGAAGAACCATCCTACACTATTTACCATATATTTACTGTTACAGTCATTTATTGAAGAAACATCTAATGCAGGCCTATAATGAGCATGCCCCTATGAAGGTACTGCAATGCTGTGCACTGAGAAGAATACAAAGAAGCATATCCTTGCTTTAGAAGAAAACTTTACTAATAAATTGGAAAGTCTGAAAAGTTAAAACTTTAACTTGGTGATTTACCAGTGGAATTGTCAGAAAAGCATTAGAACTAAAGTGGTATGAGGAAAGGTATGGAGGCAGGAAAACACAGGTGTATTGTGGGAAGAATTACCACACCATTTTAATTAAGGTCAAGAGTATATGTAGAGTAAATTGAAAATCATTCATAAAACTAAGTCTAATAATAAATTTTTTCAAAGATTTTATTAGTCTCTTTTAGAATTGGGCTTTAATGTTATGAGGAGTCATTAAAGAGTGTTGAATAGCAGAATGACATGATTAAATCAGTTTGTAAAAAAAAAAAAAATGAACCCAGAAGTGATGCAGATTGAATAAGAGGAGGAGTCTTAAGACAGAACTTCAGCAGAAGGCCCAGGTAGTGATAAGGTAAATGTGACTTGGGAGACACAAGAAGATTTTACATGACATGGAAAGTATGAGATACAAAACATGAGGAAGAAGTTCAAAATCATCAATTTTTGATATCTTCAAACTAGGAAAATGGCATTGTCATTAACAAAAATGAGAAGATGCTAACAGAAACTAGTTTGAGGGGAATGTTGATGAATTCACCATTGTTAATGTGGCAAACAAGGATACAAACTCAACTCTCATTCTGGTGTGTACCAACAGGTACACAAAAATACAAGTAGAGAATACTCCACCATCACCACCATGATTATTAACACTGTTCCCTTCATAAGTAGACGTGTTCTGACATTACCCAGATCCACGTTTACCTATTATCTTGTCCAAGGAGGCTTTGCTGTTTTGCCATGGCTAAGCTGAACTCTTCTCCCTGTTCTTCCATGTGATTTTTGTTTTACTTATTTATTTATTTATTTTGAAGTAATTTTATTGGGATCATAATGGTTTATAACATTGTGTAATTTCAAGTGTGCATTATTGTTTATCAATTCCTGAATACACTTCACCGTGTTCACCCCCAGTAGTCTAATTTCTCTCCATCACCATACACATGTGCCCCTTTGTCCCTTACACCTGCTCCCCAACCCCCTTCCTCTGGTACCACAAGTCTATTCTATTCATCCATGTGTTGTGTTATCTTCCACATGTGAGTGAAATCATGTAGTATTTATCTTTCTCTGTCTGTTGAGGATTTTTACATGTAAGTTCATCAGTGATATTGGCATGTAGTTTCCTTCTTCATGTTGTCCTTGTCTTGTTTTGGTATCAGGGTAACGGTTTCTCAGATGTGTTAGGAAGCATTCCATCTTCTTCAGTTTTTCAGAATAGTTTGAGGATAGGTACTAAACCTTCTTTGAACGTTTGGTAGCATTCTCCAGAGAATCTATCTGGTCCTGGACTTTTGTTTTTGGAGAGGTTTTTGATTACTGTTTCAATCTCTTTACTTGTGGTTGGTGTGTTCAGATTTCTTCTTGCTTCAGGTTTGGGAAGTTGTATGGGTCTAGGAATTCATCCATTTATTCTAGGTTATTGAATTTGTGGGCATATGGTGTTTTGTAGTATTCGCTTATAAGCCTTTCTATTTCTGCAGTATCTGTTGTAATTTCTCCTCTTTCATTTCTAATTTTATTTATTTGAGCCTTCTCTCTCTTTTTCTTGGTGAGTCTGGCTCCGAGTTTGTCAATTTTGTTTACCTTCTCAAAGAACCAGCTCTTAATTTCATTAATCCTTTTTACTGTTTTTTTTTTTTTTTTAGTCTGAATTTCATTATTTCTCTCCTTCTGCTGAATTTGGGTTTTGTTTATTCTTCTTTTTCTAGATCTGTTAGGTGCATTTTACTTATTTGAGATCTTTCTTGCTTCTTGAGGTGGGCCTGTATTGCTGTGAATTTCCCTCTAATGACCCTCTTATGTATCCCATAAGAGTTGGTATGTTATATTTTCATTTTCGTTTGCCTCCAAGTATTTTTAAATTTCCTCTTTGATTTATTCAATGATCCAATGGTTGTTAAATAGCATGTTGTTTAGTCTCCACATATTTCTGACTTTCCCAGTTTTGTTCTTGTGGTTGGTTTCTAGCTTCATAGCATTGTGGTCAGAAAAGATGGTTGCGATTATTTCAATCTTCTTAAATTTATTGCGGCTTGCCTTATTTTCCACCATATTCTGTATTTTTGAGAATAATCCATGTTCATTTGAGAAAAATGTATATTCTGCCATTTTCAGATGGAATGTTCTCTATATATCTATTAAGTCCATCTGATACAATGTTTCATTTAAATCTACTATTTCCTTGTTGACATTTTTGTCTGCATAATCTGTCCATTGATGTTGGTGGGGTGTTGAGGTCTCCTACTATTGTTGTGTTGCTGTTAATTTCTCCCTTTAGGTCTGTTAATAACTGCTTTATGTACTTTGAGGCCCCTGTGTTAGGTGCATATATGTTAATAAGTGTGATGTCTTCTTGGTGGAATGTCTCTTTTATCATTATATACTGCCTCTCTTTGTTTCTCACTGTCTTTTTTAAGTTGAAGTCTGCTTTTTCTGATAAAAGTATGGCAACACCTGTTTTCTTTTGTTGGCCATTAGCTTGGAGTATTCTCTTCCATCCCTTCACACTAAGCCTGTGTTTGTCTTTGGAGCTGAGGTGCATTTCGTGGAGGCAGCATATTGTTGGATCTTGTTTTTCACTCCATCCAGCTACTTTGTGTCTTTTGAGTGGAGAATTCAGTGCATTACATTTAGAGTTATTACAGATATATGAGGGCTTCATTCTATTTCCTGTTTTCTGGTTGTTTGATGTTGCCGTTGTTTCTCTTCCTTTGTATTTCTGACTGCCATTTCATTTTGATGGTTTTCCTAAGGGGATTTCTCAGATTTCTTTCTTTTCGTGAATTGTGGCTCTGCTCTGGTTTTTTGTTTAGCAGTTAGCATGGGGATTGTATGAAAGATATTGGAGATGAGATAGTTCTTTTTCGTATAGACTCTTATCTCCATTAACCTAAGCAGGTTCCTTCCCTTTCCTCTCCTATTCTGAGTAACTACTGTTACAAATTGTTCTATTTTTAATTTTGCAAGTTTGTAAATAAGTTGAAGTGTTTATCATTACTTTTGGTGCTTTCTTTCCTTTTCTCTTTTAAGTTGTAATTGATCCTTTGTCTCCCTGTTCTGGTAAAGAGCTGCAGATTTCTGATCATGTTTGTCTATTTATCTCCTTGATCAGAGCCTTGTAGACCTTTACCTTTTTGTTGCTGGTATGAGGGCTTGTGTATCTCAGCTGTCCTGTTGTATTGTGTGGGCTTTCTCCATTGGTCAGAGAATGTCCATTTAGTTCTAGTTCAAAAGGGGAGAGACAAAGGGAACAGCTCACTCTGCCTTGTTACTGGAGTCAATCTACTTCCATGTGTTTTTACCCCATGGTAGAACTTGCCACAGTGTATTAATTTGCCTGTGTGTTTACTTCACTGTCTATTCCTCCAGACTGTAAATTCCTTAATGAAGGAATTGTATTTTACTTGAAGAACTTTACAAAGTGTTTGCCACACCATAGAGGCCTATTAAATGATTATGATGATGGTAGGGGTAGTGATAGTGTGGTGGTCATGGTCAGTTGGAGAGGACAGAGACAGCAAAATAAAGGGGAAATTTACCTTAAAGAAGTGATTGTTTAAATTACATTGGGTGAATGAGATCATTCCAAAAGGTAGAGAAAGATAGACAAAAGGCAAGTGGAAGTCTCATCCCTACATTGGATGGGACTCTCACTATAGTCAACAATGCGGAGTCTGTCACTTCACTTCCTTTGCCTGTCAATATCACAAGCTCAATATTTCTTCCTTAGTACAACTGATCAGGTGGACGTTTGTCAGATATATTTATATCCTATATACTTAATATTATATTTGAAAGATGAAAAGAGACCTTAACAGGGAAAGTGAACCAATAAAAATAACTGCTACAAATTAAAGAGATAGGTAAAATATGTACTCACTAGATGTTGTTCCTAACTAGATAGTAGGATTGGGAGAAGTCACTTGTAAAATATGTGCAGTTTGAAAATACGTATTCTATAGACTTATTATTTCATAATAAAATTTGAATTCCACAAAATTTTCTTATCTTCTGGATGCATACTGAAGAACTAAAAACATTTTAAAAGCTAAAAACATAGCTTTGAAAACACTGAGAAATACTGACTTGTTGGTAAGCTCTGGAAAGGCCAGGATCCTATATCTTCCTTATTTACCTTTATATCTCAGAACCTAGAACACCAGGATAGTGTTACACAGTGACACACTGTGAGAAGTACTGAATAATTATTTCTTGAATCAATTAATGTCTATATTTCATATACTAATGTAGTGGTATATTTTTGCTTTGAAACTTCTTTTGCAAATGTAATGATAGTTTTAATTATCCCTTTTGTCTATCTATTTGGCCAAAGGACTCTCTTTTTATTTAATATAGGGTAGAGATTAATATTCATAAAATTCTAGGAATTACTAATATGCAGCCTGGTTACACTTTGCTATAATTTAGGCTCACTAACTAAGGGGAAAAATACAATGAGTTTTAACTATGAAGCAAGCATCAGGCAGACAATATTTATAAATATGATTTTTAAAAAAGGCTAGAAAAAGGAATGTGCTCTCTAATACTCAACCCTTAATTGCATAACTCTCTTTTAGGATTCCCTCCCATACTGCAATTAAACTAATGAGTACTTGTGCTTATTCTCAATCCCCTTGTATACAACAGAAGATCCATAATTCCTCAATAAAAATTCAAAATACACCCCACAAGATAAATCTTCTTTCTGTCCTAAAGGAGATGAAGTCCTCATGGATTTATTAAAAGTTTTTCTTCTTAAAGGGAATTTTTGAGGGCTCATCCTTAGTTGATGCAGGATGCAGAGATAATTCATTTTCAGTTTCAACTTCCAAGGGATTTCATATCAAAGGAATTAAAGTCAGATTATAAAACATTGCAAATTCTATTGAATGGGAGAAGTTCTCTTTTCTATTTCCTAATAAGAAATCTCTCTTGAAATTAATATTTTCCTTATTGGATTCTTCTTCTGTCCCCATCCCTTTTGCTCTCTAAAAGGAGCATCAGATAAGATGGGGTGAATACTAGGGAGGTAGGATAAATCTTCCTGTCTTTAGGAGGCTTCTGCCTGGAGTACTCTTATGGTGAGCAAGATATCCCGGTCCCTCAATTTTAAGGCCCAATATATATTTTTTTCAGTAAACCAGAAATGTGTAAGACTCACAATTACTTGGATCATGAGAGACTAATGAATAAAGTGAATGCCAACTCATGTTTTCAATTGAGAAATATAGCTGCCATGTTATAGAACTTCAGGCTATAAATGATGTTAATAACATGAATCAGAGAAATATAATGATTTGCCAAATCCACATTGCTATAAGGGTTGCAGCTGGACCTTGAGTTACAATCATTCAGAACTCCCTCCATTATATAAAATACCTTTTTCCCTTTCCTCCCTCATTCCTGGACCCCTCCTTTAACTTCATTATTCTCATTGACTTGTGAAGTTTCTCCCTTAAAAATGAGATTAGAATGTTAAGTTTTAGAATGAACGTGCATCAAGGGCTAATACTGCTCTGAAACAAAGTTCCAGTGCACTGTGACACCAAAACACCGGTTATCACACAATGGGACTTGTACATTAAGTGCTGTCAGTCTAGCTTATGTGCATTGAGCTTCTTTTAGGTCTCACAGCATGAAATGCATACCTAAATGGTTGTGGAAATGTATAGTAGCTGTGTATTTTATTTTATGTCATATTGCTTATCTACTCTTTTTAATTTTTGTCAAGAACAAATCTTTAATAATAATTCACCTCAGGGGCCGGCCCTGTGGCCAGGTGGTTATGTTCGCGCACTCCACTTTAGCAGCCTAGGGTTTCACTGGTTTGGATCCTGGGTGAGGACATGGCATTGCTCATCAGGCCATGCTGAGGTGGCATCCCACATGGCACAACTAGAGGCACTCACAACTGGAATATACAACTATATGCTGGGGGGCTTTGGGGAGAAGAAGAAAAAAAAAGAAGATTGGCAACAGTTGTTAGCTCAGGTGCCAATCTTTCAAAAAATAAAAAATAAAAAAAATAATTCACCTCACAAAATAGAGAATCCCCTGGGGGACTTAATTTCCATGATTCTATTTTTAGAAAAATGCTGAATGCTTTGTGATTGTGTGTGTGTGTGTGTGTGTATGTGTGTGTGCGTGGGAGGGGAGAGAGAGAGAGAATCACAGGCAAATCAAACTCATAGTTAAAGTAAGTCAGTCTTAAATTGTACAAAATGGATTTAATCAAACACTATTTATTAAATAGATCCAACTATTAGGACACATTTACTCTTAACCAATATCACAAAAATTTGTATAATTATAGTCATGAAAAATGTCCAAAATGAATTTTCACTGAGTTGTATTATTAGTATGTGAACAGGACCCAAGTTGAGCAAAGATACAGTCCTGCCTAGAGGCTTCTTGCCTCTGCTTTCTTTTCCTCCCCTAATTCCTCTGAAAAGCTCTCTTTCATGGAAGCATAAATTCCATTATGCCTTGTCTTTCTACTATTTTCATGAAACAAAACTGAATCAGATTGCAGTTCTGTTTTCTAGTCCTTCACCCCAGCTGCCAAGCATTGCAACTCCACCATGAAGCCTCTGACCTCAGCTAAGTCTTCCTTCTAACCCTCTGTCAGCTTCAGCATCTACTAGGGATTATTTTAAACCTTCCTTTCTCTCCTGAAATTCCACCTTCATTATCACATCTAGCAGATGACAATCTCTTTCTCTTACTTTATGGAGAAAGAGAGTCTGGAGGTACTGAAAATAGTAAGATGTCCCCCTCCCGTCTAAGGATAATAGGATCTTGTCACTCTTTTCCCCTGACTGCAGGATATGTAACTCAGTCAATTCTCCCTGCTCATGCTCTAGGCTCAGCCTCTCCCTTCTCTATAGACAGCGTCCTCTCAGCATATCAACATGCTGAACTGTAGTCATTCAAAAAAACCTTTCATATACTTCCACTTCTTATTTGTCTTTTAACATCTGCCTTGTGTCTTTCCTCTCTTTTATCGCTATCTCCTTTTGTTGTTCGTGGTGTTTTTTTTAATAGACTTTATTTTTCAGAGCAGTTTTAATTTCACAGCAAAGCTGAGTAGAAAGTACAGCTCAACTATGACCCCTTCCCCACACACATACACAGCCTCCTCCACTAACAACCTGCCATACTAGAGTTGGGCATTTCTTATGAGAGGCGAAGCAAGATTGATGGATCATTATCACCCGAAGTCCATAATTACATTAATGTAATTATGTGTTGTAACCCTATAGGTTTTGAGAAATGTATAAAGGCATATATCTACCATTATAGTGTCATACAATGTAGTTTCACTGTCCTAAAAATCTCCTGTGTTCCAGTTATCTTTCCCTCCTCCCCAAAACCCTGACAACTACTGACATTTTGACTGTCTCTATAGTTTTTCTCTTTCCAAATATGTGCCAGATTGCCATATATTTGGAATCATACAATATGGAGACTTTTCAGATTGGTTTCTTTCACTTAGTAAAATGTATTTAAGACTCTTCCATGTCTTTTTATGACATGATTGGTTGTTTCTTTTTATTGCTGAACAATATTCCATTATATGGATATACTACAGTTTATTTATCTATTCACCTGTTGAAAGGACATCTTGGTTTCTTCCAGGATTTGGCAATCATGAATAAAGCTGCTGTAAACATCCATATGCAGGTTTTTATGTGGACATAAATTTTCAACTCCTTTGAGTAAATATCAAGGAGCATGATTACCAGATCGTACGGTATGAGTATATTCAGTTTTGTAAGAAACCGCCAAATTGTGCTCCAAAGTATCTGAATCATTTTGTATTTCTACAGAAATGAATGTAAGTTCTTGCTGCGCCACATCCTTGTCAGCATTTGGTGTTGTCAGATTTTTGGATGTTAGCCATTCCAGTGGATGTGTGTTGGTGTCTCATTGTTTTAATTTGCAATTCTCTAATGACATATGATATTGAGCATCTTTTCATATGCTTATTTGCTATCTGTGTATCTTCTCTGGTGAGGTGTCTGTTCAGAACTTTTGCCAACGATGCTAGGTCTGCACCTGTGATCCAAACCTGTGAACCTGGGCCACCAAAGTGGGGTAAGCAAACTTCACCACCATGCCACCAGGCCAGCCCCAAGATATCTCTTTTAATCCATATTCTTATAAACACTTGACTTTTCTCAGACATTTTAAATTTTGGCAATCTAATGGATGTAAAGCTGTATATCGCTATGATCTTAATTTACATTTCCTGATGAAAAATGAGGTTGAGCACCTGTACATAAGTTTAAGGGTTATTAGTGGTTACCGTTCAATGAAATATCTATATTTTTGGCCATTTTTTCTACTAAATTTTTGTCCTTTGATTTGCAAGATTAATTTTTATGTTATGAAAAATTAATTATTTGTCAGTTTTTTTGTGTTGCAAATATCTTCCCCCAGTGGATGTTTCCTTACACTTTCGTTAAAGTGTCTTTTGATCAAAAAGTAGAAAGTTCTTAGATTTAATGTAGTTAAATTTATCAGAATTTTATTTTACACTTAATCCTCTTTGTATCTTTCCATACCCTCACAATCATAAATGTATTCTCTTATATTTTCTTCTAGATAATTTAAATATTTCTTTATATTATATTTTGATGCACATAGAATTAATATCATGAGATATTTACCTTATTTTATTCTTTGCTAATTGCCCCATATATTTATTAGATTTAATTCCCAGGTTGCATTTTTCCTATTATAAATGGAATAATTTTAAATAACTTTTTATTGGTGGAGAACAGACGTGCAACTGGTATTTGAATGTTGAGCTTATATACAACCACCTTGCTAAACTCAACTCATTTTTTATGTCTATTTGTTTTCTAGATTCTTTTGGATTTTCCACACAAACTATCATATAAATTGGATCATCATCTTCTTCCAATATTTTAATATTGGAGTATCTCTGGACTCAGTCCTTGGACCTCTTCTTTATGAACACTTACTTTTGATGATCTTCAGTCTCAAGGCCTAAAAGCCATTTATGTGGATGACTTCCAAATTTATATCTCTGGCCTGAACTTCCCTTTAAGTTTCAAACTATTGCATACAAATAATCTTCAAGATTTCTATATATATGTCCAACAACTATCTCAAAGTCATTATGTCCTACACAGAAATTCTGATCTTGCCCTCCAAATCTGCTCCTCCTGGAATATTTTCCATTTAAATTAATGGAAATTCAATTATTTCACATATTCAGGACACAAACCTCATAGTCACCATTGGTCTCTCCTTTCTGTCTCATCCAAAATTCTACCAATAGCAAATCCTGTAACCTTCACCTTCAAAACTATTTGTACAAAACTGCATCTCACCACCTCCATAATCTCTCATCATATCTTTACTGAATTATTGCAATCTCCTCAAATTTGTTCTCACTGCTTTCACCTTTGCCATGCTACTCAGTAACCAGAGTGATCTTATTATAAGTCAGATTATGCCACTTCCCTACACCAAACCCTCGAGTGGTTCCCCATCTCAGTCAGAGTAAAAGCTGAAATTGCTGCAAAGGCCTGTAAGTCTCTATATAATCCCTTCCACCAACCTTACCTCTTGCATTTTTTTTTAATCCATTTCTCTCCTCTTACTTACTCTGCTCCAGTAGCACTCTCCTCTTTTTGGCTATCTAATTGTTCAAGCACATTCCCCACTCAGGATATTTTTACCAGCTGACTCTTCTTGTCCAGATATCTACATGGCTTACTCCTTCACTGCCTTCAAATTTTCATTCAAAAAACAGCATAGTGAAACTTCCCCTGACCACCTACTTTGAAGATACACTCCCAGAATTTCCTCTACTCTTCTCTGCTTTATTTTTTCCATTATAACCATCTTCCAGCATAACGTGTAATTGACTCATCTGTTCATGGTAAACTATACACAGGCAGTGATTTTGGTTTGCTTTATTTCTTGGGATATTTCTAGTGCCAAGAGCACTGAGAGTCATAGTAATAAATATTTGTCATAAGAATGAATGAATGGATTATTTCACTGTCTTCTGGTTTATTTATTAGAGGCCCTTTTCATTCTTTCAAGTTGATTCATCTTTTCTCCTTATCCAGTTAGATTAGCGTCTTCATCTTTTTTGTTGTATAGTAGCATAATGTAATGTATCTGGGAATGGGTTTATCTTTATTTGTCCTACTTCATATATGTCGTGCTTCTCGTATCCCTGCATGATCTGTCCCTCTCCCTTTTACCTTTAAAACCTCTTGTTTATTAACTCCCCCTCATTAATTTTGCTCAGCCAAGCTAGCCTGTGCCTGTTGATTCATATTTTTCATTGGTCTTGGAAAATGCTCAGGATTCATCTCTTCAAATTATTTTTATCACGTTCTCCACTCCTTCCTTCAAGTACTTCAGTTAGACATTTATGAGATCTGCTCATTCTGTGTTCCACAATCTTTGCGCTCCTTTGTATTTTTCATCTTCTACTGTGCTTGTGCTGCATTCTAAGTAACTACTTCCGATTCTTCCTCTAATTTTTGTTTAATCTTAATTGAATTTATTATTATTCTAACAATTATGTTTCTAAAAGCTCTATTTTTGAATTCTTATGTTAACCTCTTCTTCCCTGCTCGTGTCTATGACTCTATCTGCTAGTTCCTTATCATTTCATATATCATTGCTTATAATTACATACCTAATAGCTCAAATATTTAAAATCCTGAAGGTCTGTGTTTTTATTTGTTGTTTCTCATGAGTGTCTAGACATTGTTCTTTTTTTCCCATTATGAATTTGGTGATCTTCAATTATAAAACTATATTTGTTTTATATTAAGCTTTGGAAAACCTAGAGGGCTAAATTGATGATGCAAATGATGCTTTTCTTCAGTAAGTATTTACAATTGTTTGTGTTTGTTTTCAATAAGCCAGGGGCATTAACACTCTGGGAACTCTTGTCTGTCATTCTACCTTCCCAGGCTTAATTTAGGAGACCCAGATTTAAGTCCTTTACTTGGTTGTTGGCCTAATTGAATGATATCATCCCATACTCTCATGTGAGCCCCTATGTGTATACTCACAGACTGCTGCTCCCATCTCAGTGATTTATTTTAAAATTTGTCTTCCGTTCTTTTTTCCTTCCTTCCTTCCTTGTCTCCTTCTTTCCTTCCTTTCATTTTGCTCTCCCTGGCAATGTCCCATATACTCTATTTGTACAACAATTCAATATTTATTACATTTTATGCAGGACTGAGTTATTTTGTAAGAATTGGTCCCACCAGAATATCTAGCTCACCATATAGCAGAAGGTGAAAGTGAATATCTTTTATTTGTTATTGTTATATTTACAGAAGTTTTAACTGTTGGGTTAATTTTTTTTCTTATGGCTTCCTCTTCTGCTGTTACCCTGAGGTTACTAGACTATTCACATATATTTTAACTCGTTTATAATTAAATTTTTGCATTAAGTTGTTTGATACACATTGGATTTATTTTGGTATATAGATTAATGCAAATATTTGGCTGTATTATTTTTCTACACAACAAATACATTGCTCTATCACAGTTTATTAAAATTCAACCATTTCCTTATTGATTTGAGAGGCCACTTTCATTGTTTTCTAAATTCCCACATGTACTTGAGATTATTTCTAGGCTTTCCATGTTTTCCCACTGATCTGTCTATTATTCTACTTCATTTTAAAGGAATAAGTTACGCATGTTTTTCTACATTCTCCTTTGTCTCCCCATATTAATCAATTTCAATCAGATTTCTACTTCTGTCACTTCCATAAACTTCTTTGGCCAAGTTTATAGATTCCCAGTACAAAGGACATTGTCTGATGCTTACATACCCTACCCTTTCCACAACAGTGAACACTACTGACCCCTCTTTCTTTCTTCAAATAGTTAATTAACATTCCTGATACCACAAAATCTCCTTTTCAGTAAAGTTTATATGTGCTACATATTCCCCTGTCCAGCGATAATTTTAGAATCATAGAATGTTAGGAATGGGAAGTTCCAAATCACCAGTTATCCAAACAGTAATATCATAATTTGAAAAGAATACTAAAAGTTCAGATTCCTGAGCTCTGCTCAGAGATATATTCTAATTGAGTATATCTTGGATGGAACCATGAGATCATAGTTTTTCATGTTTTCTGAATGATTCTGCAACATATTCAAGTTGTGAATCATTAATGTAGTTCAATCCTATTAGCGTATATGTCAATAAATTGAGACATATTGACTCAAGATTTTTAAAACATATGGAACACTTGGCATAACCTAGCTAAACCTCTCATATTGCTAATCTGAGGTTCTGAAAGCGAAATGATAGTGCTCCATGGTGACAAATCCTGAACTATACCCCATTTCCTGTAGCTTGAATCCCAAACAAATGAATAACAATCTTCACAAAAATCCTTTTAAGTGGATACTATTTTTATCATTTTAAAGATGGGAAAACTGATATCTGGAAATGTTAAGTAACTTTTTCAGTGTCACATAATTAGGCAATGACAGAGCTGAAATTCAAACCCAGGTACTTTAATGCCAGATACTGTGAACTCACTCTACTTTGCTTCTAGGAGTCTGCCCAACCCATACCTTCCACTCCTGACTCCTGAATACACACAACAGTCTAGGTAAAAGAAGTAAATCTTTGTTTCCCATCACTGTGCTTTAAGAAAGGATGGGAAAAAAATGATATGAAAGTAAATCATTACAAAAATCATTCTAGGAGGGAGAAGTGGTAACAATTCTTTGAGTGACTCTTCTTCTTGCCAAATATCCTCTCTTTATGACTCAAAATTTAAACATATAGCAAACATTCACTTATTCCACTAATACTTATTGACCCTTAACTAAGTGCCAGATACTCTGCTAAGCATAGAGGTATAATAAAGAATAAGGTACACACGCTACCTTCCCTTACAGGGAATACAGAGAATCAGGCAGTTACAAAAGTATTTGAGTACCCTATGTTCTCCTACAAATGGACCTTGAGTGGTTGTGTGGAGGGTGTAGCAGGAGAGAGCAACTACTCACATACCCTTGACAGAAAAAGAGTCCTCCTATATTGGGGAAGGTCATCCTCTTCCAACAAGTGCGCAACTTTGAGAAGGAAGCATATGGAGTGGTAAAAAGAACAGATTAGTGGCTACCAGAGGGGAAGGAGGTAGAGGAAAGGAGAAAGGGATAAAGGGACTTATATGTATGGTGATGGATAAAAACTAGATCATTGGTGGTGAACACAATGCAGTCCATACAGAAACTCACATAGAATAATGTATATCTGAAATTTACGCAATGTTATAAGCCAATATATCCACAATAAAATAATTTTAAAAAAGAAAAGAGTGTGAAAATTGATCTCATTACTTAGTGTTAGGCCTTCCTGCTACAATCTGGGAAATATAAAAATGAGTACCTAAACTTTGCAAGATGGGTTAGGCATGGGTTTCCCTTCAGGTGATGTCTGAAGCATTAACAGAAAACAAAGAGGATTAGAAAAGGGTGATAAGAGTGCTCTGGAAAAAGAAAAGCAAACAGAATATAACCATGGGGGAAGCCTCATCGTTCAATGAACAAAATGTATTTTCAAGGAAAGGTGGCAAAAGAAAGCAAGAGAAACCCTCTATATGCTGCGTAAATTCTCATATGACTCTGTTACTTTTTTTTTTTTTAATCAAAGTTGGGTAAATATGTATCTATCTCATACCACATACTCTCTTGTATTGAACTGAAAATTTCCTGAAAATGAGTTTCTTAAAGTTTTCTAATAATTAAATAAGTAGAATCAGATTATACTTTTAAGGGGGAAAGGAATTTCAGTACAATGGAATCTGGACCAAAATAGGCCAGGCACAGAATGCTGTGAGTATAGCTGAAGTTTATCTATTCTTGTCTTTCCATGCAGGAAAGACTTCCCAGGTATTCTGGACTGCCTGATGCCTGAAGGATGGATAGGCTGAGCAAGGCAAAGGAAAAGGGTACAGGAGGGTGTTCCAGGCTGTAAGAAGAGCTTGTGGAGAGCTTATTCAATTTGGGTGCACTCAGTATTACTTTAGCAGAATGCTGGGAAGCAGGCAGGGAGGAGAAAGTTGTAATGACAGATGATCAGGGTGGAGAGATGAACAGGGTAATATTAAGATTCTTTTTTGGCAGATTGTGGAGCTTTGGTTTTATCTTGAAGGAAATTGTATTGAATAGACTAAACCAAGGTAAATAATATCTTTTTTTTTTTTTGGTACTTATAAATAACTCTTTTTTTTTTGAATTTTTTTTAAATTGAGTTCATAATAGTTTACACCGTTGTGAGATTTCAGTTGTACATATTTCTTATCTGCCACCACGCAAGTGCTCCCCTTCCCCCCAACACACCCCCTATCCACCTCACCCTCGTAACCACTGAACTGTTTTCTTTCTCCATGTGTTTTTTTATATTCCACATATGAGTGAAATGATATAGTGTTTGTCTTTCTCAGCCTGGCTTATTTCGCTTAAGCATAATACCCAATGCAAATCAAATCTATAATGAGGTATCAACTTACACCAGTCAGAATGGCTATAATTACCAAGACAAAAAACAACAAATATTGGACAGGATGTGGAGAAAAGGGAACATTCATACACTCCTGGTGGGAATGCAAATTGGAGCAGCCACTATGGAAAACAGTATGAAGATTCCTCAAAAAAGTAAAAATAGAAATACCATGAGACCCAGCTATCCCACTATTGGATATCTACCCAAACAACTTGAAATCAATAATCCAAAGTAACATATGTACCTCTATGTTCATTGGAGCACTATTCACAATAGCCAAGACATGGAAACAATCCAAGTGCCCATCAACTGATGATTTGATAAAGAAGTTGTGGTGTCTATATACAATGGAATACTATTCAGCCATGAAAAAAGACAAAATCATCCCATTTGCAACAATAAAATATTTTGGAAAGCATGGACTGAGCACTCTGGTTGCAGTGTGGAGAATGGATTTGAAGGGAAAAAGAGAAGAGGAGAGGTCAGTAAGGAGGCTGATTTCCAGATGAGAAATGATGGTGCTATAAGGAGAAGAATTATCATTACTTGATAAATTGGGTGTGAAAGACAAGTAAAAAGAGTAGAATAAAGGAAGATGCCAGGTTTGGGTTTCAGCAACTAGGTAGATGATGGTGCCAATCATGATGATAGAGATCACAGGAAGAGAAGAGAGTTTGGTAGGCTTGAACATGTTTCTATGATAAGGTTAGTTTTCACATGTTAAGTTCAGATTCCTGAGGCGCATTCAAAAGGAGATATTAAACAACTAAAGTATAGGTCTGAAAATCAAATGCAAACTATAAATTTTTCTATGAAGGAATTGTTCCCACAATCAGAATGTTTTTATCTTCCATGAGCCAGTAAATTAATTTTTAAAAAAGTATGAATGCTCCTTCTAAATTGTAAGAGCAGGGCCAGCCTGGTGGCATAGTGGTTAAGTTCACACACTTGCTAGAGCAGCCTGGGGTTCACAGGTTTGGATCCTGGGTGCAGAACTACACATCACTCATCAAGCTATGCTGTGGTGGCATCCCATATACAAAAGAGAGGAAGATTGCCAAAGATATTAGCTGAGGGCCAATCTTCCTCACCAAAAAAAAAAAAAAAAAAAGTAAGAGGAAAACATTGGGAGGGAAGAAAGATAGGAAGGAACAGAAAGAAGAAAAGAAGAGAGGAGAGAATATTAGGCCCTCAGTACTATGCTACAAACATTCAATTGCATTTTTTTTCCCCAATAACCTTGATAAAGTAATGTGATGCCTTACCTTTGCAGAGCTTTCAACCTAGGCCTTCTAAATCCAAGTTCAATGCTCTTTCTACTATACTACTTCTTTTTCTATAAAAGAAATTTATAGAGAAAAAAACAATTTAAAAGGAAAGCTGAATTCTCTTATAATAATTAATACTGCTCTAGCTCAGGAAAATGATATTCTACTCAAGTTTTTTTTCAGGGCAACCTTAACCTCCTTGTTCCTGAAGCTGTAGATCAGAGGATTGAGCATGGGCACCACAATGGTATAGAAGACGGTGGACACTTTACCCTGGTCCATGGACAAGACAGAAGAAGGATGAAGATACATGAATGCCCCTGACCCAAAGAAAATAGAAATAACAATTATATGAGAGCTACAAGTGCTGAAGGCTTTGGATCTTCCTTCAGTGGAACGGATGCGGAGGATGCTGGAGAGGATAAATGAGTAAGAGACAATGATGGTGAGGGTGGGTACACTAACATCAAAGCCCACCACAATGAGAACTACCAATTCATTGATGTGAGTGCTGGTGCAGGAGAGCTCCAGGAGGGGGAGGATGTCACACATGTAATGGTTGATGGTGTTGGCATCACAGAAGTTCAATCGCAGCATGCATCCTGTGTGGGCCCAAGCACCAACAAATGCCCCCACATATACAATCACAGCCAGCAGAGAACAGACCTGAGGAGACATGGTGACTGTGTACTTCAGGGGCTTGCAAATGGCCACATAGCGATCAAAGGCCATCACTGTCAACAGATAGCACTCTGCACTGACAAAGAAGCAGTAGAAAAACAGCTGAGTCATGCATCCTGCATAGGAGATGGTGTTCATCTTTGACACAAAGTTTACCAACAGTTTTGGGGTGATGACAGAAGAGTAACAGAGATCAATAAAGGATAAATTAAAGAGGAAGTAGTACATGGGAGCATGAAGGTGAGAATTCAGTCCTATGAGGGTGACCAAGCCCAGGTTTCCTGCAACAGTGACAATGTAGATTCCTAGGAAAAGGAAGAAGAGGGGCAGCTGGATCTCTGAATATGTGGTTAAACCCACAAGGATAAACTCAGCGACTAAGGAACTGTTTCCAATGTCCATTCTCTTCCAGTGGGATCTGAAAAATAGGAGAGTAGAGTCACATTTGAGGCAGAACCCAGATTTCTCATGTAATCCCATACCCAGTCCCTCCTGGAGACAAGAAACCCAGAGATTCTGCTCGGGTTTAACTGTTTTATGGGTAGCTGGAGCTGGTTCTACTCATATAAGGAGGACAAGTACATGAGAGTCACAGCATAGATTCAAGCAATAAGCAGAGAAATGTATCTAGAGGTGAAGATATGCGAGGATTTCTCAACTTTTCTGCTTCAATTTGTCACTAATACTTTTATTCCTTCTCTTATTCCAGTTTGTACTTGTTAATCTTTGCTCACCACACTTCAGCTATCGTGTGCTGGCCACCAATCCAGACTGGATGCCATGTAGGGTAGAGATCATGAGCACATGTCTGTAACAGAGTTGAGGAAAGAGCGACTCACAGGGACTCTTTGGCTTTCCAAGCATACACAGCAAGAAAATCACTAAGGCAGGGATGGAAACTGGGTCTCCTATGGAGAAATTCTCAAAGGAGCAGAAGTATTGGAGGTACTGCAAATGTCAGCGCTGTAATGCCCTATAATGTCAACAATACTTCTAATCTCTACTTTCCTCCCGGGAAGACTCTCCAGTCATCTGCACCTCAGAGACTGAGCTGGGGAAGGCAGACATGTCTACGACTTTCCGTGGCTCTGGGTTTTGAAAGACATAAGAGCATGAAGGATTCAATTCTCTGTCTCCTTTGCTTGAAGGTATCAGAACTGTCATTGTGGTTTCCTGTCTGCCCTTTTCTCCAAAGATAAAGATCTGCTGCTGTAAGAGCTAATGAAGCTGAACTAAATCACTCTTCTGTGTGGAGGGGCTCAGACCATTTATAAATCTCAGCTCTGAGATTATTATTTTTAATTATGATTCTTCCCAGAAGTGATTATTAAACTACAAAACAGGAATAAAACAGCACACTTTGTTTCAATACAATAACAGGTAGCATCATATACAGTATTTTATTCTGAGCTTCATGGTCTCAAGGGTTTGATGTAAAGGCTTTCCCAGGAGGCCTCCATAAATCTAATCATTTAGGAAAGACAAATTTAGGAGACTGTTGATACACAGATGAAGGTGCTTTAACTTTGGTGTATTTGAAGGGCTCAATATTCTACACAGAATTTCACATCAGGGATTGCACATTCACCCGGACAAATGAGGAGGACATCTTTTCTCTCCTCACATCTATCTCCTAGTGCTTATTTCACATTTAGGCACAATTGCTAACACATAGTTAATTACATTGAAAATATCTTTCAAAACAAGTTACATGCACACACACATTCTCCCACAGCTGTATATTTTTAACATTATGGCATAGATGATCATATGATGCATATCTTATATCTTTTAGAGCATGTTACTTCCTTTTCCTTTTTGCTTAGCACTCCCTTTCCTGTCTTAGCTTCCCTCTATCCATAACCCCCAGTTATTCATGATCATAACATAGAATATCTTCCCATATTTTCCTACCTGCTCCTATAACCAAATACAATTTTAGAAGCTTTACAACTGCTCACAGACTACATATTTTTTACCTCTTCTTTTTGTCTTTTAACAATACTTCATTAAAATCTCTTCAATCTTCTATGTTGCAAATATATCATAACTTATCTAAGCATTCTACCTTGATAGAAATTCCTAATTTTTCCAGTTTTCTGACACCAAAAGCAATACTAAAATAACTGTCATTGTGCATACGTGTTGATGTACCAGTACTTTTAATTCAGTGGAATAAATTCCCAGAATTTTGTTTTTCAGTTTAATAGCAGTTCTTTGGTTTTCCCAAAGGTATAAAAGTTCACATGTTGGAGCCAGCGCCATGGCCAAGTGGTTAAGTTCATGCACTCTACTTCAGTGGCCCAGGTTTCCACTGGTTTGGATTCTGGGCACAGACCTATACACCACTCATCAAGTAATGCTCAGGCAGCGTCCCACATATCAGAACTAGAAGGACCTACAACTAGAATATACAACTATGTACTGAGGGGTTTGGGGGAGAAGAAGAAAATAAAAATGGAAACTGATGTTAGCTCAGGGCCAATCTAACAAAAAAAGTCATTCATTTTTTTAAAAAAGTTTGCATTTCTGCAGACAATGTCTGAAACTACCTTTCCTTTTCACAGGATTTCTACCAGCAAAAATGCTATCGATGTTTTTGTAAGTGTGACTGTCTGATGGATGTAAAGTGCTATATCATTTTAACTTTAAGTGGCATTCCCCTATTATTGATTTTGGGTATCATTTCAAAAATTTGTAAAGCTTTTAAATTTGCTTTTCTGTAACTTTCTTGGTAATGTCCTTCCCCCATATTACGTGGTGGTGTTTTCTTACTTCTTGCCCAGTTACAACATATAATGTATATTAATCCAATGTCTGTCACCTGCATTAAACTGTATATTTTCCTAATCCATTACTAGTCCACTGACTTGCTTAAGGTATCTTTCCCAAACAAAAGTTTTTAAATTTCATATGATGAAATATGTTTATTTTTATATTAAAAATATATGCATAATTATACTACATATCATAGCTCTGATACAACTTCTTTCATTTGAAAAGCCATTCTCTCTTACTTGTATTATTACAAAGCTCTCCTAACTAAATCCTTGATTCACATTTTTTCTCAAAGTCTATTCCCAACATGGTAGCCAGGATCTTCTTTTTAAAACATCAATCAGATTATGCTTTAAACTCTTATTTTCCATTTCACTCAGAGAAAAAGCCTAAGTTTCACAATGTCCTATAAGATCCAACCTGATCTGACCCTTGTTACATCTCTGTCCTCATCTCCTTCTACTCTCTCCCTCACTCTTTTCATTCAGTACAACAGCCCTTAGTGTTTTTCAAACATGCAAAAAGTATTACCTAAGGGGCTTTTATTGGCCACTAATCCTCCCTAAAATTATATTTTCTCAGATAACTACTTTAAATGTTGCCTTCTCAATGAGACAGGCACCAATTTCTTTATATCTTCAACATGTAAAATATTTCTTGACACAGGATCTGTCCTCTCTTTGGATTGCTTCTTTTTCTTGAATGCCATGAACCTGAGGTGGGGCTAGTCTGAGGCTTCATTTAAAATTCAAGTTTAACTTGGTTGACTATAAAATATTATATTTCAGGAGTTTGCTTAAGAGATACTATTTAAATGAAGAACGTCTTTTTTAATGAGATAAAAATTATGGTCATAAGTCTGGTTGGGTTCATAAGGGCATATAACATCAGCTGAATGATTCACCTCTAGAGAGACCTGATACTCTGAGATTTTGTCACATGACACTCTACTGCAGAAGGAGGGGGAGTATAGAAGACAAATATGGTTGACTTTCTTTTTAACTTGTTCATTTTTATGTAGACACTTGTAACTTTGTGTATCTCAGGAAGTTAATTTTTTCTAAAAGGATTCAATGTGGAGACAGGTCTGCCCATAGGGTTGAAGAATAAATTACTAGCAACAGTCCAATTGACTGAGATGGAAAAAAAAGAAAATTAAGAAATCACTGAGAGTTGGAGGCTCAGTTTATTGGTTAAAAACAGTCATGGCTAAACTTAGTGATGTTTAAGTAAAAATCTCAAATTGAAAGCTATGTTTTTCAGCATTTCATTGAATAGCTTTTAAAGTTTTACCCAAAGAACTTGAAAAGACAAAGGCATAAAGATACACGCACCTCTATGGTCACTGCATCATTATACACAATAGCTAAGACTTGGAAGCAACCTAGGTGCCCATGAAGGGATGAATGGATAAAGAAGATGTGGTATTTATACAGGATGGAATACTACTCAGTCACGAGAAATGACGAAATCCAGCCACTTGTGACAACATGGATGGTCCTTGAGGATATTATGCTGAGTGAAATAAGTCAGAGGGAGAAAGTCAAATACCGTATGATCTCACTCATAAGCAGCAGATAAAAATGACAAACAAACACATACCAACGGAGACTGGATTGGTGGTTACCATAGGGGAAGGAGGGAAGGGCAAAAGGGGTGATTATGCTCACATGTGAGGGGATGGACTATATTTAATTTTGGGTGGTGAACATGATGTAATCTACACAGAATTCAAAATATATTACGATGCACATCTGAAAGCTATATAATATTATAATCCAATGTTACTGCAATAAAAAAAGAAATCTTATATAATTGAATAAAACAACATATTTTATTTTAATTTTAAACGGGAACTGCTGTTTTAAGTTCTATGAATCTCAGTACCTACTTAAAGCTCCCAAATAATTCTAACTCGAAAAGAGAAAATAATCTGAAAGGGATATATGATGAAGCGACCGTATTAAACTTCAAGTAAACAGATATCATATCACACACCAGACCCTTGTGACTCACTGCGACTACTTAGCAGCACCAAATCTGTCACTCAGCTGCTAATTTATTCAAGTCATATTAGTTAAGCACCCATAAGTACTAAAAACTGTGGCTATAACAGTTAACAAAGTAATGTTATGATCCTACAGATCTTATATTTTAGTAAGGGATGGAGATATCTGAGTAGGGAAGCCCAGGACATTCTTCAGTTGGGAGCTGAAGCTCTTCAAATACACATTGATTAAATTTCATTTGACTTAAACATAAAACTAGCTAATACATTCATATTACAATATATTGGTTTAAGTTTAGACATCAGTTCTATGTTTGAAATGTAAGCATGTCAATAGGTCTTTGATATATTAGATAGAGATGGAGATACATAACTCTTAGCTTGTAGCTAAATGTGTTAGCTCCTGAATCTCTGGCAACTGTCTGAAAGAATCAAGACTATATCCAGCTGATCCATAAAAATCAAAGTGTACATCTCTCTAGAGAAGATAAGGCAACAAGACTAGAACCTGCTTAAACTTGCTGTTGTAGTAGTTTTCCTGCCTGATCAGACAACAAAGGACCAGTTTGGTGGAAACCTCAGCATGCTAAATCAACTCCATCCACTCAGTGAGGAGGCAACCACCCTATTTAGACTGGTGAGAAACTAACTGGAAAGCCTGACTTTATTCCATTTTCTTCTACATTGCCTTGAAGAGAGGAGGTGACATTGACACACGTGTTTTTTTATGCATACATTTGGGTGTGTTCTCTGTGCAAAAGATCACTCATTTTCAGGGAAAATAATCAATTTCTAGTGGTATTATATTCAGATTGACAAACATCTATAAAATATTTATAATACAATGTGGTACATGCTACAGTAGACGTAAACACCAGTGGGATGGTAGCTAAGGAAGGTCATCCAGTCTCAGGGAATCATAAAATGTTTCCATAAAAATAGGACTAGTAGGTAATAGGGTAAAGAAATGGAGGAGATAGCTGATTCAAGAAGGGAAAAAGTATGGAAGAAAGGTTAAAATTGTACCAGCAGCAATAATGTTCTTAGATATCACAGATAATTTTTCACTCTGCACTAAATAATCCACAGCTGGTTATGTGGCACATGAAATCACCATACATTACAGTTTCTATAATGGGCTCCAATTCCAGACATAGTTTCAATAATCAGAAAGCATCATTTCATCTATGTAAATTTCCATAAATTGAGCTTTCCCTTTCCTTAGAGAATAGGGAGGAGTTTAAACATTTAGGGAAGATTAAAAGTCTCTTTTTTATTGGTGAATGATAAGTTATTAGAAGGCTTTAGCCTGAGTATTGCAAGAGAAAATTAAAATTTCAAAGAATTTTTGATCCACAGAATTTACTAGTTTGGGATTTCAATCCAAAGATTTAAGTCAGAGTTATGTCAAAGTAACGTTAATCTTTTACAGTTCCTATTCCCAGGGTCAGGGGTAAGTGAGCCCTTGTCCTTGGCCTTTACTTTTCATAATTGTCCCTTTCTAGTTTTAGTCTTTTATGGTTCATTTATCTTTATCATTCCAACAATAACTTCCAAAATGTTCCGTTTCACCATTTTTAAAAATTCAAATCATTCATTTTGAACCCATGGAAAGTTCCCAGTATTGTGACCTACTGATAGAAACAGAAGAGCCATGATGATTGCATTAAGAGTATATACATTCAAAAACCAATGGACAACTACTTATTCATTCTCCACTCCACTGAGTGTTTCTCACTTGTGCGTTCAGGTTCAGGTCTATTCTGATCTCCAGAAAATATGCTTATGTAGGTGAGTTATAAAGTGCTCTAAACCAATATTCTGGGGCTCAACACAAAGTTATTTACTGCTGACTCACTTCTGAACTTCTCTTAAAGTTGTGATACCTTATTCTGATTGAATCATTATGTTTTATAATATTTATCTTGATTGAAGCACATTCTCTTCTCTATGCTGAAATATATTAACATTTCTATATTCCCGAATTATTATCATTACATAGTTGTCAAAATAATGTCTGAAGAAGTTCTTTAGGAAAGACTTTATAAAGAATGTAGAAAGAGAGAGTAATTGAAATTATATTATGGAACGAGATTTACACCCTCTTTACAGTACGATTAACCTAAGCATGGTGATATGTAACATGCACCAAATCTATATGATAGGATTGTATCTTGACTTTCCTACTCCCACAGACTAGTGGGAATTCTTAATTGGGTTGGCAAAGAGAATTGTCTCTTCCCTGGACTGTTCTGGATAACTTTGGACATGTTACCCTACCTCCACTGTTTTCTTCTGTAAGAGGCATTCTGGATTAGGAAAGCTATTCCATATCCTTGGAATTTTATCTTCAGTTTTTACTTATGGACTAGTTTAAGTACAGCTTGAATCAAAGTCTTCTTACCTTAATTTATTGTGAAATTTATTGTAAACACATAGCCTATAAAATAAACAGGAGGTAATTTTAATAAAATGAATGGCATACAACCAACATGCAGATCTATAAATAGAGTAGTGACAGCACCACAGACCTTCTCTGTGCCCCATTATTCCATTCTCCATCTTGACTCCCTTGGGCACACTTCTACGTTTTTCTTCATAGGTTTATCACCTATGTAGGGCCTCATTGTCAACAGCATCTTGCCCACAGAAGGTTGAAGAGAACAGGAGGGGCACATCTTGGCCCTGGAATGGTTTACATCATGTCTAGATCTCAATCACATGCCACATATCTCACTGCAAGAAAGACTGGGAAACGGATGTTCTGGAATAAGAGGTGAACCGTAGCAATTTCTGCCACATTAGGTTAGTCGTATTGGTGTCTACCAACATCATGGATGTGGAGATTAAGTAAGATTTTGAACATAAGAACTTAGTGTTGACCCTGGGACCTCGTAAGTGCTAATAACAATAATGATTACTATACACCATCCTTATGCTTTCCCTTTATTGCATAGTCCAGTAAAAAATAAGAATATATTCACACATTCTTAAATTAGGCAATAAAAATGTTAATATAAAATGTTAAAACTACTTTCTGGATAATTTCTAGTTTGAGTATTTTGTTTTTATTTGTGTTTGAGACATTTTCATTCACTAAAACCATTGTTCGAGTTTCACTGATTTTTAGAAATATGGTAAATTTTGTGTAATAGTACTAAAAAAAAAAAAACCTGATAGATATAGAATCAAAACACCCAAGTTCTAGTCTAGCCCTATGACTTATAAATTGTGCCGGGGTACAGCACAGAAACATCTCCGAGCATTAGTTTTATCATCTATGAGATGGGAACTAGGATCCCCTTCCTCACGTACCTGAAAGATCTTACCTAAAAACACAGAGATGGATGTGACAGTGCAAAGAAAACTGCAACACAACATTCCTCCTCAGAGCAGTTGTAACACCCTGCACATATATTAACATTTGAAGTAGATTAATTCAACTTTATGTCAGAGAGAGTTTAAACAGCCTAGGTGACTCCATCAGCCCTCCCACTCATTGGGGAAGGATATAAATATCTGTTTCAGAATCTAAAACTTCCCCACATCGAAGGTGATTTGAATGTTTAAAGGTACATATTTTACACAGCAAAGCCCTGCATATAAACCAACTACTTCCTTTGATGCTAAAGTGAATATCCAGTGAAATGTCCCAATGCTAGAGAGAACACTGTGCCTGAATTAGGGGAAAATGCCATATCTGTCCCCCATATGGAGATTTGCTGACACAATCAATTCTGGGGACTAACTGTAACCATGTAAGAGCAATTTTAGAATCTATCCATGTGTAGGATGTACCTTTACTATGTTGCGTGATGAAATTCTAACTTTATATGTTCTTCTTACATTGCCTTGTTTATAATTGTGACATATGGCACATTGCTAGGCACTTAGCATGTACAAATGTGTGTTTTGTTTTTACATAAGCAAAAAAATTATTGAAGCAATAATCATTCCCTCTTGCTGGATTCATCAAATACTTCACGCTCAGCCCTGAAGCTCTCTGGAGCTGGAACCAGGAACCATCTATCTGAATGTGCTTACAAAAGTTTAAAGTGGGTTGAATGCAATACAATCGATGTTAGGCAAAGATTTCATAAAATACAGGACTTGAAGATACTGTGTGTGTGTGTGTGCATGTGTGTGTGTGTGTGCGTGTGCGTGTGTGTTTAGGGATGCCCGGTAAGGAAGAATGGAGGTTGGGGTTCAATAACACCAGGAGGGTTAGAAATTAAAGGGATATACAACCAGAACCACTTTTGCTTCTCATTTTCCTCAGCTCTTAACCACAGTGCACCCTGACCATACTCATTATAAACCTGATCCTGAGTAATGACAGTAGATTGCACAGAGAAAATTTACATTAAAGAAATTCAAGATGTAATCAGGGAGCTCTCTTTCTGGTCTTTAACTAGGAGGACCATTTTCTGTTGTAGCGTGGAGACTCCAAGCTTCAGCAATGACTTAGAACCAGCCCCTTCCTAGTACACAGGCATAGGGGAAACCTATGGCTCACTTGTTTAATTCTCAGTTGTGACAACTTCAATAGAATTATACTTCCTCTCATAAGTTCTTTAGTGACTATTACTACTCCTGTAACACAAGGAAGCACACACTATAACGGATAAACCTGATGCACATGGAAAACACCCTAGCTTGATTCCTCTCCTTTGAGAGAAGTCCAAAGAGACAGAGCTTAAGTTGCTAACTAAAATCTACAGCTAAATTGCCTCTTTTAAAACTTTGCCATACTAAACTTTTACAAGCTATATTTACCCTTTTTATTACATTTTATCCAAAACAATATGAAATAGTTGAACTTAATTCGAAAGAAGGTCTTTTCTAAAATTGAAACAAATTTACCTTGTATTTGATTCTTGTCAAATGAAAGATTAGTTACTAGGTTTAATAGACACTTTTGGCAACCTCATTTAATGATAAAATAAAAAAACAGTAGAGGGGTTGGCCCAGCGGCGCAGCGCTTAAGTGTGCACGTTCCGCTTCAGTGGCCTGGTGTTCGCCAGTTCGGATCCCGGGTGTGGACATGGCACCGCTTGGCAAGCCATGCTGTGGCAGGCATCCCACATATAAAGTAGAGGAAGATGGGCACAGATGTTAGCTCAGGGCCAGTCTTTCTCCAGTGCAAAGAGGAGGATTGGCAGCAATTAGCTCAGGGCTAATCTTCCTCAAAAAAAAAAAAAAAAAAGGTAGACACATCTTTGTAATGTTTACAAATATTGCCAAATAGCACAGATATTAACAACTTATTTAGATACATTTCTCTCCAAGTAAGGAAAACAATTTTATCAAAGAGACAGTAAGTAAATGAATGAAAACATAAACTAAGTTCAACTATTTTATACAAAGAGAACTTAAGTGAAAATCAAGCATGATTTTCAGGCCAGGGGGTGCCATATAAGCAGTAATTTAAAACCATAAATCATAAATTTACCAATATTGAACATCTAAAAAACAAACAAGCAAACCAACATACTATTGTTACTAAATCTCACATACCTAAATCTTGAGTGGATATTAGAAAACAAGTAAAATTGAAAATATTTTAAAATTGTCTTACAACATGTTGAAATTGTACTTGTTTAAGGGTTTTTAGAGTAATCAATTTTTACCTGTTTTCTCAAGATAGAAATAATCCAACACCTTATTCCAGAAAAGACATTGGCAAAATTTGATTTATTCAACTGTTTCTTTCAAATTATCATTACTCTCATAACTGCAATTGGAGGTTTTTATACCTTAAAATCCACAAGGAAGTAGCATATGGAAGTCAATAAAAACAGGAGTGATCAAGTTGTTCCCAGGTCCTCTAGCCTTGTAGGTTTAAGTGTTTTTTTTTTTTAATCAAATAACTAGAGCTTTTATCCTATCTAGAGAAATCCTGTGATTTCTATAATATTTCTGGGGCCTTCAAGAAAGGGGAAGGGAGGCATAAGAATGGGCTTGTCTTATCTACCATTTTATTTTCTAGATTTCTTCTACCTAATTTGACTTTTAACTACTACCCACTACTTTCTCTCCTGAAAAATATCCTCTCTTTACCTGGTTCCCAAAATTTTGCCATAGTTTTTCCCATCTTCATTCCCCAAAACACTACTAATGTATCATCATTGTACATTATAAGTTTATGAATGTTTTGTGAAATGTATATTTGTGGCAATATACATATAACAGGACAAAAATTCAGATTGAAATGTGGTTTCTATATCCTCATGACCATTCTCCAAAAGAAGAGTAATTTCTTAGTTGAGCCAATCATTTCCTAACTATACTAGCCCAACAGTTCTCCTCTTTCCCAATAAAAAGAATGATCAAGCCATTTTTATAATTAAAAATCAAAACAAAAAAGTAATATACACCCTGAGAAAAGTTCATATATCATCCTAGAACAAAGCACAGTCAACACTCCACTTAGAAATATTATCTCACATTCCAAGCTTACTGAAACATAAATAATAGAATAAAGTAGAAGCAAAGTATATAAGAAGAGTAGTAGGCTTAAAATCAGAAGATGGAAAGTTTAGTCTAGACTTTTTCATTAAGAAGATATGTGACTGTAAGTAAATCATTAACCACTCTGAGCCCTACCTTCCTGTCTACACAATAAGTATATTTTGTCAATTTGTTATGTGATTGGTGAGTGTGTAAAGGTAAGAAAACCACTTTGCTAAAGTGAGCATAATGCATCGTGTTTACAGATGCAAATTGGGTTATACTGACAGTCTTTATGAAACCTTTCATCTCCGGCATCAAAGGAGATGTCTTCTTCAGGGAAGGCTGTAAATATGGGGTAGAAACACATGGTCTGATTCATGCTTCCAATGTCAAGTAGCAGATAAGGCTTCTCCAATGACACTATGTTCCCCAATGTTCCTTCATTTGATCATCTGTAGACCAGTCTTCTATTTCCAGAGAGAAAAATACAAGTGCAAATTGGTAAAGGAAAAGAAACAGAGATAATAAGTTCTTTTACTAAATATCATTGCTCAATGCGAAAAAAAAAATGAGGAAAGAAATTGTGCAAGTGGTGAGGAAAGAGAGAAGACCTACTCTACAAAAAGGGAAAATAAATTATTGAGAGAAGACTCACATTTCCTTTAACCTGGTATGAAAGAAATAGAATAAGAAGACTGTAAATAAAATTATTTTACTTAATCACACAGAATCCCTTTGTCCTGTGACTAACTAGACAATGATGCTGTTTCTGATCAAAATTTTCTGCTATTCAGTGTTTTCCTCAGAGCAAGCTTAACGTCTTTGTTCCTCAAGCTGTAGATTAAAGGGTTCATTGTGGGAACCACATTGGTATAAAAAACAGAAGAGACTTTCCCCTTATCCATAGACATAACAGAAGGTGGTTTGAGGTACATAAATGCAAGCGATCCAAAGAACAGAGAAACAGCAATTATGTGCGAACTGCAGGTTCTGAAGGCTTTGGACCTGCCCTCTGTGGTGCTGATGTGGAGGATGCTGGAAAGGATCAAAGCATAAGAGACAAAGATGGTGACAGTGGGCACAATGATGTTGATGCCTACCACAATGAATACTACCAGCTCATTGATGTAGGTGCTTGTGCAGGAGAGCTGGAACACAGGAAGGACGTCACACAGATAGTGGTTGATGATGTTTGCATCACAGAAGGTCAGTCTCAGCATGCATCCTGTGTGGGCCATGGCACCAGAAAATGCCATCAAATATGAACCAAGCATGAGGCTGGAACACACTTTAGGGGACATGACAACGTTATACAAAAGTGGTTTACAGATGGCCACATAGCGATCATAGGCCATTGATGTCAGCACATAGCATTCAGAAATAGCAAAGAAACAGAAAAAGTAGAGCTGGGTCATGCACCCCACATAGGAGATAGTATTCTTTGAAATAAAGTTAATCAGCATTTTGGGAGTAAACACAGAAGAATAACAAAGGTCTATAAACGATAAGTTAAAGAGGAAAAAATACATGGGGGTGTGCAGGTGCGAATTCAGCCCAATTAGGATTATCAAGCCCAAATTTCCCAACACAGTGACTATATACATTACTAGAAACAAGACGAACAGGGGGAGTTGGAGATCTGGCTGATCAGTTAATCCAAACAGAATGAATTCTGTCACAAAGGAGCCATTTCCAGCAGCCATTTTTCTCTGAGGGAATCTGTGGAATCAGGAGAAAAGGATTACATTAGAAAACAACTCAGCTCTGCCTGCAATATCTTGTTCTACAAGAGTGTGTATACACTGGGAATGTCTGAGAGTAACCCCACCTGGATCCATAGAATCTGTCTTCACCACTACCATGATATTGAGTGACACTATCTTTCCCTCATTGTCATCTAAATAAGCTAAATATACCAAACAGCATCGCAAACTTAGCCTGTAGAGGGAAGGCCAATGCTTCCATATGCAAACCTGGCTGCTGGAAAGATCAAGGGAGAAGTTTGGACTAGGACAGAATTGCCTTTCTCTATTCTCATCATTTCTTCATACACTTGAAATATCACCTCATCAGTAAAATTGGAAGGAGCAAACCTAGCAATCTTGTGCTGGCCTTTAATGCAGATTACACTTGTTGTGTTGGGAATCACAAAGACTGTTTTTAATTGAAAACTAAGGGACTAGAGTCTAAGACAGGTTAATTTACTGCGTCATGTCATAGAGTAAAAACATAAATGAGAAAAAGTGAGAGTTCCACCCGTAAGGAGGGAACTTACTGAAATACTGCACCCCCTGAGCTCCCTAATGTCTTTGAACATTCTCTGATCTCTCCTCAAACAAATTCTTCCTCCAGTTTCATTTGAATTTCAGAGGTGCACAAAATGGGAAAGGAATAGTCTTATGTCACTGGATGTATATCTCAAAGGAAGGAATACATTATTATAAAAGGAATTCAGAAACTCACCCACTTTAGGGAAGAAAACTTCAGTCTTCTCTTATCCTTAGTATTTAACCTTGTGGTTCTGGAAAGGCAATTTTAGGTTCTGAGGCTTTGATTCTTTTAATACTAAGAGAATGTAGCCAACAGTTAAAATCAGATATGTTCTAGAAATCTTTCTCAACTACAGAAGATAATTTCTGATTACGCCTTCAAGTCCTCTCAAGTAGCAGAGAAAAATAAAGTCTTTATTATTATTGCATTTGCTACTTAATTAGACACTGAAGATTTAATGAGTTTAATTATATAATGCACTTGTTTATGAACAAGGTAGAAGCTTGCTCCATCTCTTCCCCAGGGAATAGATTTTACTTGTAAAAGGGGAATAAAGAGATTATATATGGTGGTGGACCATGATCTGTCCTTAGTTCCTTAGGGATTCAATACTTTACTCATTTTCATTTCATTCCAGGGATTGTACGTAACTCAATGTGTATCCAAAGTAAACTCCTGTCTCTCTATTGTCTTCATTTATGAAGAGAAATCTACTATATTGTTTCATTCTCTGTTTATTCTCATATCATAAATGGAATTTTTTTTCTAAGAGTGTTCTGCCTTCAGCCTTCCTTATTTCATCTGAAATTTTTTTCAAATATTGCAGTAACTCATTTCAGTTTAACTCTTTTCTGGGATGTCTCTTAAATAATTTTCAATGTTGTATACCTGATCTGAAGTTTTAACTTTTAAACACTTACTGAAAATTTCTACCTAACTATCCTGCTGGGTCTTACGTAACATTTTCAGTCATGAGGTTATCAATTTCTTTGCATCACAGAAAACATGGGCTATGGAGTTAGAGGGAGTGTATATGGTTCTTGCCTTCCTACTTCTATTCTTAGTAACTCTAAAACCTTGGACAAGTTACTTAATCTCACTGTTCTTCTGATTCATCTTTGTAAAATAGGGATAGTAAAAATAGAATTTCTTTCATTAGGTTATTGTGGTACTTAAACAAAAAAAAATAAGTAAAATGGTAATAACACTGCCTGGCATATGATCAATAGTCAATAAAAATCAGTTGTTATTATTTACATTCTCATAAATTCCAGTATATCCTCCATCATAAGACTCATCATACATTTTTTCACTCAAATACTATGTTCCCCTATAAAGTATAGGTTGTACAAGGACAAATATCTTTTCTATCTTGTTTACTACTTTGCTCCAGGAACTAAGAGCAACACAGAGTATATAGAAGGAACTCAATAAATATTTCTGAAAATCATGCTATTCTTTGTCTGTGAACCTTCACAATATATTCAGCATTTCTCACATGCTAAGCAATACTGTCTACAACCACAGTGACCTCCATCCATATCCTTCAGCCCACATTTTTGCTTTTTAGGTTTTAATTGAACTGTAGTGCTCAACTGTAGTGGCTGCTAACTATTATTCTAGCATTTTGCCACATAATCCCTCTTACTTAGCCATGTACCTTGCTGTTAGAAGAAGCTCTGAAAGCCAACCTTTGTCCCTCTATAGTTCAAGAAATTTCAATGGTGTTCCATTACCCACTTGACAATAAAAACTATGCAATAAAAATAGAAGCCTGAAAACTATGATTTAGTCTTGGTTAAAATAAAAGAAGAAATTGAGTGAAAGTTTTATTTGATGAGAATCCATGAAAGAACTATTTTGAATAATTTTGCATACATTAAGTGTTGCACAAACTTTTAACTTTCTCAAAAATATAAGAACTAATGTTGGAAAATGCTTACATTTCAGAGACCACAGAGGATGATGGACAAAGATCACAGACCAGGTTAACCAAAGACAATATTTAAAATTTAAGTTTAAATCTGCACAAAGTCACCTTCTCATCATAATAATTTACAGTTTCTCTCTTCAGTGTTTACCTAAAAAGAGCAAGAGTCTTACTAAAGTGTTCATTTGTTATAATATTTTTTAATGAATATCTTGGGAATATAGCCTTAAATCTATATTTTCAGTTAGAAGGTTTCCAGCTTCCTCTTAGAATGCTCAACTAAAACCCCATTTAAAATAGGACCTAATTTTTCTCGCCTGGCAATGAAACAAGAGATAGAATATCCAAGGTTTAGTTCAGCAAGAGAACACTCTCATCAATGACTCCATCTCTTCATTCCACTGTCCTCAGTTTGTTGGCCTTAATCCTCCGACTTGTCATCTCAAGGACACAAAAGAAGTTTTCAAAGTTCCATAAATCACATCTAAACACAAATTTATCCAAAGAAGAAAGCAAACAAAGAGGCAAAAGAACCCCCTTGATATATCTCTTTATATCATGACGGAAATCATCTCCAGAAATCAATAGATGACTTCCTTCTATTTGTCTTCAGTCTTGTGCCTATGCCACATGGCCAACCCAGATGCGAGGAGTACGGACAAAACGAGAATCTCTCATTTTCAGCCTCTATCAAAAAAGAAGTTTCTGGCATTAGGGAAACTGGGTGGAGGAATATCTATTGGGCAAAGCACCAACACAATCTGCCACAAACAAAAAGATTGTGAAAATATTTCGTATGAGAAATTGTATTTTTCAATTTAAATAAAGAATACATATTTTTTAAGTGAATACTCTTTTATATTTAAATCAACTCAGTTATCTTGGACTATTGAAACCATTTTATAGGTATGTATATTTGTGTGTGAAAAATAAGCATAAAGGGCTGGCCCTGTAGTGTAGAAGTTGGGTTCACACTCTACTCCAGTGGCCTAAGGTTTGCCACTTAAGATCCCTGGGGCAGACCTGTACACAGCTTATCAGGTCACTCCATGGCAGGCATCCATCCCACATATAAAGTAGAATAAGATAGGCACAGATGTCAGCTCAGAGCTAATCTTCCTCAAAATAAATAAATAAATATAAAAATACATAAGTATATGTTTACACACACACACTACTTATATGTAGTGGGAGGAGAGAAGAACATCAGTCTATAACAAGAGAGTGTTCTCTTACTAGCAAATATAACATCAGGGTGTTGGTCCAAGATGGTGATGTAGGAAGATCCTGAATTCACTTCCTCTCATGGACACCCCAAATTGACAGCTACATATGAATCATTTCCCTCTAAAAAAGATCTAAAAACTTGATGAACTGCTTTCTACAACAAATGATAAAAGGACCACATGGAAAAGGAGAGAAGAAGCAGAGATAAGGTCTGGCAAAAATCCCCTCCCCTCCTGTGGCAACACACAATGGGGAAGGATCTCACCGAAAAACAGCTTCTCCAAGAGGATCAAGGGGTTGTTGGCCCACATCAGGCACCCCAATCCCTGGGATCTGCACCAAAGAGACTATCCTCCAAAATATCTTACATAGAAAAACAACAGGGCTGACATTCATAGATAGCTGAAGTGCCATAGGAAATTGAGATTCCCCTCTTAAAGGGCTCTCATGCCATCTTACCCCAAAACCCAGCAAAAAAACAGCAGTTTGAAATATGTCTACACTGTATGTAAATGAGATTCATTTACTAATCTATAAGTGTCAGCTGGAGGGGTGGGAGGCAGTTTAAATGCTCCTGCTAGCACAGGTGAGCAAGCTCAGATGTGACACATTCCTGCTGTTTTGCTAAGACAGACAGAGGCAAGCTGTCAGGACACCTTCCCACTGCCTTGCTGAAACTGAAGGCGGTGACACTCTCTCAAGCCCTGGCTGGAGAGAATGAGTGGTCACAGCATTCTCCCACTCCTAGCTGAAAGCTGGGATGTGAGCACAGACAAGGCACTCTCACACTGTGTTGCTCAAGCCCATGGATGCATGCAGTCAAGACATTTTTATGCTGCCTTCCTGAAGTCAGAGAGTGTGTACACTGCCACTCTTCAGCAAACTTACTAAAGCCAATTGGCACATGCAAGCCACACAGGTGACATCCCTGGATGCCAGCCCTGGGCTCCAAAGAACTATAATAATTGGAAAGACAGTTATTGGCAGGCACCACCCCCAGGGCAATGCACAGACAGAAGACTGAAACAAAACTCCAGTCTTCTTGTGAAAAAGGCCTATTCACATAGCCTGGTGCTTCAGCTTGGGGGACAGGCTTCAGGTTTTCCATACACCTAGAGGCTAAGGAGATGCTCCCAGGGAATAAAAGGTAGAAGACATCATCATTGCAAATCCCTTTAGCCTAGCTACAGCTGGATGAAACTTCCCAGAAAGGATTTATATTTCTCTGGAGCCCTGATTTCTGCAACTTTCACTCAAGGTACATCTCTAGATATCCTGGTCTGGAGGCAAGCAGGGATAATGATTGTGGCTCCGGAGAGCTGTATATATTCTAATACTTTAAAAGATTCTGCCTGAGGGTCTGGCTACCAATCAATCTGAAACTAGGTGCTAAATGAGATTCCTCCCCTTGCAACACTGACAGGCCTTGGCACAACCTCAACAACTAGGGCATATCAAGAATAAATCAGGTGGGTGCTCAGTCTATGGTGTAGCGTTTAAGTCCAGCATGCTCTGCTTCAGTAGCCTGGGTTTGCAGGTTCAGATCTTGGGCACAGACCAGTACCACTCTTCAAGCCATGCTGTGATGGTGACCCAAATACAAAATAGAGGAAGACTGGAACTTGCTAATTCAGAGCTAATCTTCCTCAAGCAAAAAATGAGGAAGATTGTCAGCAGAAGTTAGTTCCAAGCAAATCCACCTTACAAAAAAAAAAAAAAACACAATAAAAACACTGAAAAAAAAGAATAATCAGTGCTCTAGACAAACACAAAGGTTTGAAAGGCAACTAAGAGGTAGGGTAAGATAGAATAGAGAGGATCATCACATACACAAGGAAAGTCCCTCAAGATGGAAAAAGTTAGCTGTTACACTAATACATAGAAACAAACACAAAGTCAAGGAAAATGAGGAAACAAAGAAGTATGTTCAAGACAAAAGAACAGAAGTAAAACCTCAGAGAAAGGCCTTAATAACATGGAGACAAGTACTATAATAGGTAAAGAATTCAAAATAATGGTCATAAAAACCCTCACCAAACTCAGGAGAAGAATGAATGAACACCATGAGAACTTCAACAAAGAGATAAAAAACTTAAGAAAGTACCAAGCAGAAATCACAGTGCTGAGGAATATAATAAATGAATTGAAAAATATAGAGGGGTTCAATAGCAGATTAGATGAAGTAGAAGAACAAATTAGTGAGCTGGAAGATATAGCAATGGAACCCACACAGACAGAGCAGTAAAAAGAAAAAATAAATAAAAGTAAGATAACTTTAAGGACATCTGGGACAACATCAAGCAGAATAATATTTATATTATTGGGGTCTGGGGAAAAGAGAGAGAAAACTTATTTGAAAAACTAATGGCTGAGGGGCCGGCCCTGTGCCTGAGTGGTTAAGATCATGTGCTCTGCGTTGGCTACCCAGGGCTTCACTGGTTCGGATCCTGGGCACGGACATGGCACTACTCATTGGGCCATGCTGAGGCAGCATCCCATGTGCCACAGCTAGAAGGACCACAACTAAAAATACACAACTGTGCACCTGAGGGCTCTGGGGAGAAAAAGGAAAAATAAAATCTTAAAAAAAAAATAATGGCTAAAAACTTCCCTAACATAAGAAAGGAAGCATACATCCAGGATCAAGAGGTTCAGAGAGTTCCAAATATAATGAACCCAAAGAGATCCACACCAAGGCACATTATAATTGAAATACCAAATGTTAAAGATAAAGAGAGAATCTTAAAAACAGCAAGAGAAAAACAAATTGTTGCATATAAGGGAGACACCATAAAGCTATCAGCAGATTTCTCAGCAGAAACTTTGCAGGCCAGAAGGGAGTGGCATGACATATTGAAAGTTCTGAAAGGAAAAGTTCCAACCAAGAATACTCTACCATGCAAAATTATCATTCAGATTTGAAGGAGTGATGCGGAGTTTTCCAGATAAGCAAAAGCTAAGGAGATTCATTACTACTAAACTGGCCTTACCAAAAAGCAACAACAATAACAACAACAAAAAACCAGCAAAGGGACTTCTTTAAGCTGAAAAGAAATGGTACTAACAATATCAAGAAAATATACAGAAGTAACAATTTCGCTGGAAAAGATAAATATATAGTAAAGGTAGTGGATTAATCACTTATAAAGTTACAAAGGTTAGAAGATAGAAGTGGTAAAATTACCTAAAACTACATAGCTAAGGATGCATAAAATAAAAAAGATGTAAAAAGTGATATCAAAAACATAAAACATGGGGGAATAATAATATAGTGTCTTGGATTGTGTTCAAATTTAAGTTGCTATCAATTTAAAATACTATTACATACACATGATAATATATGTGAACCTCAGAGTATCCACATACCAAAAACTTATAGCAAACACAGAAAAGAAAATAAGAAATAGATCTAAATGTAACACTGAAGAAAACCATCAAGCCACAAGAGAAGAAAGAAAGGGAAGAAGAAATTAACATAGAGGAACTACAAAAATAGACGGAATAAAATGACTTAATTACTTATCAATAATTACTTAAAATGTAAATAGACTAAATTCTCAAACTAAAAGATATAGAGCAGCTGAATGTGTCAAAAAACAAGTTACATCTATATATTAGTTACAAAAGACTCACTTTAGGAGTAAGAACACACACAGACTGAAAGCAAAAAACAGAAAAACATATACCATGCAAATAGGAATGATAAGAAAACTAGTGTGGCTATACTTGTATCAGACAAAAAGACTTTAAAACAAATACTATAATAAAAGACAAATAGTGGCACTATATAATGATAAAGAGGTCAATCCAGCAAGAAGATATAATATTCATAAATATATATGAACTCAACATAGAAACACTAAAATGTATAAAGCAAATATTAGCTGACCTAAAGGGAAAAATTCACAGCAATGTAATAAAAGTAGGGGACTTTAACACACCACTTACATCAATGAAAAGATCACACAGAGAGAAAATCAAAAGGAAAAATTGGCCTTAAATGACGCAGTAGATCAGATGAACTTACTAGATATATACAGAACAGTCCATCACGAAGAAGCAGAACACACATTCTTCTCAAGTGTACAGGGAACATTCCCCAGGAGAAATGATAAGTTAGGCCACAAAATAAGTCCCAATAAATTCAATGAGATGGAAATAACGTCAAGCAAATTTTTTGCTCACAATAGTGAGAAACTAGAAATCAATTACAAGAAAAAAAAGTGGAAAAACTACAAATATGTGGAGATTAAACAAAATGATGCTGAACAACTGCATCATAAAAAGAATAAAAAAATACGTAGAGACAAATGAAAAGATAAATATGATATATTAAAATCTACAGGATGGAGCAAAAATGATTCTAAGAGGGAAGTTCATAGCAATAGAGGCCTACCTCAAGAAACAAGATAAATCTCAAATAAAAAATTTTACTTTTCACCTAAAGCAACTAAAAAAAGAACAAATATAGTCCAAAGTTAGTAGAAGAAAGGAAATAATAAAAATTGGATTAAAAAAATAAAATTGAGACAAAAAAGACAATAGAAAAGATTAACGAACCTGGGAGTTGGTTCTTTGAAAAGATAAAGAAAACTGACAAACATTTAGCTAGACTTACCAAGAAAAAAGAGAGGGTTCAATTAATGTAATCAGAAATAAAAGAAATTACAAATGATACCGCAGAAATACAAAGGATCGTAAGAGACTAGCATAAGAAATCATAGACCAACAAATAGGGCAAAATAGAAGAAACTGATAAATTCCTAGAAATTTATATTTTTCCATGACTTAATCACGAAGTAACAGAAAATTTAAATAGACAGATTACTAGTAAAAACATGAATCAGTAATCAAAAACTTTCCAACAGAAGTCCAGGACCAAAGAGCTTCACTGGTCAATTCCACCAAACAGTGAAGGAAGATTTAATACCTATTTTTCTCAAACTCTTCCAAAAAGTTCAAGAGGAGGGAAAATTTCCAAACTCATTTTATGAGGCCAGCAATATCCTGGTGCCAAAATTAACAATCACTACAACTAAAGAAAACTACAAACCAATATCCATGATGAACATAAAACTTAAGTCTTCAACAAAATATTAGCAAACCAAATTCAACAACACATTAAAAATATGATGCACCATGATCAAGTGGGGTTTATACCAGGGATGAAAGGATCATTCAACATCCACAAATCAATAAAAAAGGAGTTGCCATATGATTGAGCAATTCCACTACTGGATATCTATCCAAAGAAAACAAAAAGACTAAATTGAAAAGATTGTACATACCTATGAGCATTGCAGCATTACTTGCAATAGTCAAAATTTGGAAACAACCTAAGGGTCCGTTGATGGATGAGTGCATATAGAAGATGAGGGGTGTATACACACACACACACACACACACACACACATATGTATTTAATATGGAATACTACTCAGCCATAAAAATGAAAGAAATCATGCCATTTGGAACAACACTGATGGCCCTTGAAAGTATTATGCTAAGTGGAATAAGTCAGAGAGAGAAGACAAAAACCACATATATCACTTTTATGTGGAATCTAAAAAACAAAACTTGTAAATAAAACACAACTCAGACTCATAGATGTAGAGGACAGATTGGTGGTTGCCAGAGGAGAGCTGGTTGTGGGGAGACAAAATAGGTGAAGAGGATTAAGAAGTACAAACTTCCAGTTTATAAAATAAATAAATCATGGGATGTACTGTATAGCATGGGAATATATTCAACAATACTGTATTAACTTTGTAAGATGACAGAGGATAACCACACTTATTGTGGTGACTATTTTGCAATGTATACTGATAGTGAGTCACAATGTTGTACAAACAAACTAATATAACATTGAATGACAAATATACCTCCAAAAACAAAGGGATCAAACTCTCTGAAGTCTTCAAACTGCTCAAATAAGGAGTGTGCCAAATACAAAATAGTGTTTTGTACTACCACAATTATGGGCCTTTTTTTCTTTTTGGCATGGCAATTCTTAAAAGACAGAAATGGAACAGACCACCAGGGACTAAATTTCTGATAGATCAAAATTAAGATTGTGACTTTTGAAATTTTATTTTTAGGTTTCTTTGAAGCTTCTTTTTATCTTTCAATCTCTTGTTAGAATCTTCCCAATGTATCATATATTATTTGAAACTACTAGACTAACTAAGTTAGGTAAGAAAAGGGATATTCATGATGTAGCACTTTGGAAAAGGATCTATGAGAAAGAGAAAAATATATGACTTGAGATTAGAAATCTCCCCAAGAAACTCTACAACTGTTTATGATATTAAAAAAGAGACACTAAGTTCTCTTCAGGGATATTCTTCTACCAAACCTTGCTACCCACATCAAAGGAAGTCTGCTATAGACAATAAAGCTTCAAGTGGATGTTATGAGATATTTAAGGCTGAATAACCTGACTTTATTTCTTAGACCCTGAGTAAAGATGAAGAAACATAAAGAGGACCTGACAATCCCTGTCTTATTTGACCAGTGCTCAATAGTCATCCTTTGTTCAGAAATAAGTGACCATGTTCGAGTGCTTCTCTTTCATTTCCTCAAACTGTTCCATAGCTTGGAATTTCTGAACAGATCAAAAGAATAGAAATCTTGTGTGCAAAAGCAATGAACAATTACATTTCTGGAAAATAGGACTTATAAGTGTGCCTTATCAAATCTGACAATGTAAAAACACATGTATTATTTGAAAAGAGGTGAAGTAATCGGAAATAAGTTATTTTGGGTATTTACTATCTTATCAATGACTTATTTATAGGAAAAATTTTGTCTCTGAAATTTGTTAGATCATAAATTCTCTAAGTAGTCTAGAGCATAACTCATGATAAAGGAAAAAGGAAACACTGAGTCTTCAGGGGAAAGCCATCTTAAAAATTTAAGAATAGATGTACCATATGATCCAGCTATTCCACTGCTGGATATTTATCCAAAGAACTTTAAAACACAAATGCATAATGATACATGCACTCCTATGTTCATTTCAGCATTATTCACAATAGCCAAGACTTGCAAGCAACCTAGGTCTCCATCAAGGGATGACTGGATAAAGAAGATGTGGCATATATACAAGATAGAATACTACTCAGCCATAAGAAATGATGAAATTGGCCATTTGTGACAACATGGATGGAACTTGAGGGTATTATGCTAAGTGAAATAAGTCAGAAGGAGAAAGTCAAATACCATAGGACCTCACTCATAAGTAGAAGATAAAAACAAGGACAGACAAACACATAGCAATGGAAATTAGATCGGCGGTTACCATAGGGGAAGGGGGGAGGGGGGACGGCAAAAGAGGCGATTAGGCTCACACGTGTGGTGATGGATTATAATTAGTTTTTGGGTGGTGAACATGATGTACTCTAGACAGAATTTGAATATATTATGATGTACATCTGAAAGGTATATAATGTTATAATCCAATGTTACTGCAATAAAAAAATGCAGAAAAAAATAAATAAAAATGAATTGGTGAAAAAAATTCAAAATGTACTAAAAGTAAAAATTTTCTTTACTTTGCAGAAGCGTTTTAGTTCAATGTAGTCCCATTTGTTAACTTTTCTTTTGTTTCCCTTACCTGAGTAGACATGGTACTCGAAAAGATGTTGCTAAGACCAATGTCAAAGAGTGTACTGTCTATATTTTCTTGCAGTTTTATGCTTTCTGGTCTTACATCCAAACCTTTAACCCACTTTGAGTTAATTTTTGTGTATGGAGCAAGATAACGGTCATCAAGAGGTTGATGTCCAAAATATACATAGAACTCATACAACTCAACAAAAACAACCCAATCAAAAAATGGGTAGGGGTTGGCTGGCCCAGTGGTACAGTGGTTAAGTTCACATATTCCGCTTTGGCGGCCCCAGATTCACTCATTCAGATCCTGGGTACAGATCTATGCACAGCTTGTCAAGCCATGTTGTGGTAGGTGTACCACATATACAGTGGAGGAAGATAGGCACAGATGTTAGCTCAGGTCTTCCTGAGCAAAAAAGAGGAGGATTGGTGTCAGATGTTAGCTCAAGGTTAATCTCCAAAAAAAATTTTTTTAAATGGGCAGAGGAAATGAACAGAAATTTTTCCAAGGAATATATATAGATGGAAAACAGACACATGAAATGATGCTCAACATCACTAATTATTAGGGAAATGCAAATCAAAACTACAATGAGATATCACCTTATACCCATCAGATTGGCTATAATTATCAAGACAAAAAACAATAAGTGTTGGAGAGGATGTGGGGAAAAGGGAATGGTCATACACTGCAGGTGGGAATGCAAACCAGTGCAGCCACTATGCAAACAGTATGGAGATTCCTCAAAAAATTAATAATAGAAATACCATATGATCCAGCTATCCTACTACTGGGTATTTATATAAAGAACTTGAAATCAATGATCCAAAGAGATTTATGCATCCCTATGTTCATTGCAGCACAATTCACAATAGGCAGGATGTGGAAACAACACAACTGCCCTTCTACAGATGAATGGCTAAAGAATGTGCCATATATATACACAATTTAATACTACTCAGCCATAACAAAGGAGAAAATTGTCCCATTTGCAGCAACATGGATGGACCTGGAGGGCATGATGTTAAGTGAAATAAGCCAGAGAGAGAAGGACCAATACTGCATGATTTCACTCATATGTGGAAGATAACAAATACGTGGGTAAAGAGAACAGATTAGTGGTTAACAGAGGGGAAGGGGCTTGTTGGGTGGGCGAAAAGGATGAAGGGAAACTTATGTATGGTGATGGATAAAAATTAGACTACTGGGGGTGAGCACGATGAAGTGTACTCAGGAATTGACAAAGAATAATTTACACCTGAAATTCCACAATGTTATAAACCATAATGATCCCAATAAAGTTACTTAATTTTTTTTCTTCTGTATTGAAACTAGGGCAATGTGAAAAATTAGTCTATGTCAACTTTCTCTATGAATTAAATAATAGGAGTCTGTAGTCTAAGTAGGTCCTTATCAGAGAAAGGAAACTTTCTCATTTGGAAATTAGTTTCCATGATAATCTAGGCAGATAGCTCTCTTTGATGGGAATTTTTGACTTAGACGTTTCAAATTGATTAAAGGAAAAAATTGCTCTAGGGAATTTCCAAACTGAATGCTCTTAATAAAATTATTTAAAAATCAAATTAAGATCCTCAAAATATATTAGTATAAATTTTTTAATTGTAGACATTATTATAAATTGCAATATACTGGGAGACAACTTTGGTAATTATTTTGCACTTTCCTTTTACTTTTCCTTATCTCGTTATGAGAATCTTTTGAGTTCTTTAAAGAAGTGTTAAGAGCTAAATGAAGTTGTTTTTTCAAACAGTAGTTCAGAAGAGAAGAAATCTAAAGCCATTTTCTTTTTTCTCCCCACCTTCAATCTCCCTCTTCTGGAAGATCACAAATGATGAGAACAGTAACTTAAAAGTATTCTACCACCCCTCCCAACTTTGTTTTTAACTTTTAACCAATGGGGATAAAAAGCCTTAAAAATAGTGATGCAAGTGTAGTAGAAAATTCACACAATGACATGTGAAAGAAAATGGAAGAGCCAGAACACAGAGATAAGTTGATTGCATTTAAATATATGAGAGGTGTATACCCACACACACACACACACACACACATATGACATATATTTCAATGAAATAGAATTGAGAGTCCAAAAATAAACCCTCACATTTATAGTCACTTGACTTTCAACAGGGATTCCAAAACTATTTAATGGAAAGAATAGGCTTTCCTATTCAAGAAGTTATTTTGTGGATACTGACAAACTGATAAAAAAGTTTATATGGAGATGTAAAAAGTCTAGATATGGAGATGTAAAAAGTCTAGAATTGCCAACTCAATATTGATTAAGAAGAACAAAGTTGGAAGACAGATACTACACAATATGAAAACTTACTGTAAAGCTATGGTGATCAAAACAGTGTGGTATTGGTCAAAGAACTGATGAATAGATAAATGGAACTGAATAGGGAGCCCAGAAATAGACTCACATACATAAAATCAACTGATGTGTGACATAAGAGCAAAGTCAATACAATGGAGAAAATAGAGTATTTTTAACAAATTGTACTGGAAAATTGGATACCACATGCAAAAAAACATAGACCTAGAGAAAGACTTTGCACCATTTGCAAAAATTAACTCACAATGAATCATAGACCTAAATGTAAAATGAAAAATTATAAAACATCCAGACGATATCATAGGAGAAAAACCTAGACAACCTTGGGTGTAGTGATACTTTTTAGATAGAACAACAAAAGTGTGACCTGTGAAAGAAGTAATTGACAAATTGTATTTCATTAAAATTAAAAACTTCTGTTCCACAGAAGACGATGTTAAGAGAATAATAAGACAATCCACATACCAGGAGAAAATATTTCCAAAAGACTTGGACTGGCCTAGTGGCATAGTGGTTAAGTTTGTGTGCTCCACTTCGGTGGTCTGGGTTTCATGGGTTCGGATCCTGGGCACAGACCTAAACACCATTCATCAAGCCATGCTGTGGTAGCATGCCATATTCAAAATAGAGGAAGATTGACATAGATGTTAGCTCAGGGATAATCTTACTCACAAAAAAAAAAAAAAAAGACTTCTCTGATAAAGGACTTGTATTTACGAAACACAGAGAACTCTTAAAACTCAACAGTATGAACGCAACCTGACTAAAAAATGGGCCAAAGACTTTAACAGAAACTTCACCAAAGAAGATATATAGATTGCAAATAAGCGCAAGGAAAGACGCTCCATATCACATGTTATCAAGGAAATGCAAATTAAAACAAAAATGAAATACCACTGCATCCTATTAGAATGGCTAAAGTACAAAACACTGGCAACACCAAATTAGATGTTGGCAAGGATATGGAGCAACAGAAGCCCTCATTTGCTCATGGGAATGCAAAATGGAGTAGTCACTTTGGAAGAAAATTTGGTGGTTTATTTTAAAACTAAACATGCTCTTACACATGACCCAGCAATTGTGCTCCTTAAGACTTAACCAGCGGTGTAGAAAAAGTATGCCTTCCCAAAAACAATTGCATGATGTTTATAGAACTTTATTTATAATTGCCGAAACTTGGAAGCACCAATATGTCCTTCAGTGGGTGCACAAATAAACTGTGGCACATCCAGAAAATGGAGCAGTAATAAGTGCTAAAAATAAATGAACTCTGGAGCCATAAAAGAAATGGAGGAACCCCAAATGCATACTAAGTGAAAGAAGCTCATCTGAAAAGGCGGCATGCTATATGATTCTAATTATGTGACACCCTGGAAAACACAAAATTAGGAAGATACCAAGAAAATCAGTGTTTGCCAGGGGTTGAGGCGGGGAAGGAGTGAATAGGCAGAGTACAAAAGATATTTAGGGCAGAGAAAATACTGTTTATGATACTATAGTGATGGATACATGTCGTTATACATTTGCCCAAACCTGTATAATATACACCACCAAGAGTGAACCCTAAGGCAAAACTATAGATTTTGGGTGATTATTATGTGTCAATACAGGTTCAACAATTGTAACAAATGTATTACTCTGGGGGAGAGTGTTGATAATGGAGAGGCTATATCTGTGCAGAGGCATGAGTACATGGAAAACCTCTGTACTTTGTTCTCAGTACTGCTGTGAACCCAAGCAGCTCTAAAAGATTAAAATCTTAAAAAATTTAAAGACTAACAACAACAAAAAACTTTTCCAGAAAAGAAACTCTAGGCTCAGATAGCTTTGCTGTTAAGTTCTACCAAACGTTTACGGAAGACATAATGCTAATTCTTGAGGAATGCTTTGAAAAATTTTTAAAAAACAGAGAAAGCATTGCATTATATTCTGTAGCACAACACTACCCTGACACCAAAACCAGACAAAATAGATGGAAAAAAAGAAAACTAAAGAACAATATTCTTAATAAACATAGATGCAAAAATTATTTTTAAATTTTGGAAAATTCAATCTAATAGTATATAAGTGAATAACCCATCATGAGAAGTAAAGTTTAATCTTGGGAATGAAAGGTTGGTTTAATATCTAAACACAAATTAGTGTAATTCACCATATCTAATGACTAAGCAGTAAAACTATAGAATCATCTTAACTCAGAAAAACATTTGTCTAAAATTCAATGTTTATTTAACAAAAAATCTATAAATAAAAGGGATCTTCCTCAACCTGATGAAAAGACCTAACAACAGCAACAAAAATCTACAACTAGCATCACACTTAAGGGTGAAGAACGAATGCATTACCCCTAAATATGAAAACAAGGCAAGAATTTCCACTCTACTACTAGTATTTTACACTATGTGAGAAATCAAAGAGAGTGAAATGAACAAAAAAATTATTGGCAAATAAATTGAATTATAAAAAATATGATCATTTCTATTAGCAAATTACATGATTTTATGGATAATAATTCAATGTAATATACAAAGTAATCCTAGTAGAAATCATAGGGATTTTAGGAAAGTCGCAGAAAATAAGGTCAATGTTATATCTATCTATTAGCAATGAACAATTGGAAAATCAAGTATTTTAAAATGCAGTACATTTGCAGAAGGACCACAAATCGTGAAGACTTAGGTAGAAACCTAATAAAATATGTGCAAGATATGTACACCTGAAAACTGAAAAACATTGAATAATAGAATATATATATCTAATAGTATATACTGTGTTTATGGATTGGAAGATTCAATATTGATAAGATATCCATCTTATAGAAACTGATGTATACAGAAGTTATAGATAATTGCATTAAATTCTAAGCAGGATGTTCTGTAAAAAGCTGATACTCAAATTTATATGAAAAGCCAAAAACATGAATAGTCAAGATTGTTATTGAAAGGAATAAAGTTGGAGTACTCACATACTATGATGCTAGAATAATCACATTGTGTGGTATTGGGAAAAGGATAGACACATAACTAGATAACTCAATGAACCTGAATATAGAGACCAGAAACAGACACCCTCATATATTAGGTCAATTAATTTTGACAAAAATGCAAAGCAATTTAATGGCTTTGAAACAAACCTTCTGGAATAATTAGATATACATAACCAAGATAACTGCAATCCCTACCTCACCACAAGCACCAACTACCTCACAAACTACCTCACCATTAAAAAAATTTACTGCAAAATCAATCATAGATATAAATGTAAAACATAAAACTTAATGACTTTTAGAAGACCGAAAGAGAGAAGCTATGTGAACTACAGTTAGGCAAATATTCCTAACATGGACTACCCAAAGTACAGTCCATAAAAGCGAAAATTTTTTTAAAAATTTTCTCTGAGAAAGGCAATACTAAAAGAATTAAATGACAAGCCAAACACTGGGAAATATGTATTCAAATCGTATATCTAATAAGACACTTTTATGCAGAATATATAAAAACACTTAAAACTCAAAAATAAGTAAACAAACAACTGAATAAAGAAATAAGCAAGTGATGTCAGCAGACAATTCACCAAAGGAGATATATGGATGATAAACACATGAAAATGTCATTAACATCATTAATCATTAGGGCAATTTATTTATTTATTTATTTATTTTAAAAGATTGGGACCTAAGCTAACAACTGTTGCCAATCATTTTTTTTTCTGCTTTACCTCCCAAACTGCCCCCCCCCCCATACATAGTTGTATATCTTAGTTGTGGGTCCTTCTAGTTGTGGCATGTGGGACGCCGCCTCAACGTGACCTGATGAGCAGTGCCATGTCCCCGCCCAGGATCTGAAACCTGGGCCACCGAAGAGGAGCCTGCAAACTTAACCACTCGGCCACGGGGCTGGCCCCAGGACAATGCAATTTAAAACCACAATGAGATGCTACTACACACCTATTAGAAGAGCTATTTATTTATTTATTTTTTAATTACAGTACCTGGAACTAATGAGGATGCAGAGGAATTGGAATTCTCATACCTTATTGGTGGTATTCAATATGGTACAGCATGTTTAGAAAACAGTTTGAAAGTTTCTTATAAAGTTGTCTCCATCCAAGTTATTTACCTAAGTAAATGGAAACTTATGTTGAGACAGAAACTGTAAACTTATCGGAGGGTATCTTTACTTCCCTCTCACTTTTGAAGAACAATTTTGCTGTATATAGAATTCTTTTTTTTTTTTTTAAAGATTTTATTTTTTCCTTTTTCTCCCCAAAGCCCCCGTTACATAGTTGTATATTCTTCGTTGTGGGTTCTTCTAGTTGTGGTATGTGGGATGCTACCTCAGCGTGGCTAGATGAGTGGTGCCATGTCCGCGCCCAGGATTCGAACCAACGAAACACTGGGCCGCCTGCAGCGGAGCGTGCGAACTTAACCACTCGGCCACGGGGCCAGCCCCATGTATATAGAATTCTTGATTCACAGATCTTTCTTTCTTTGTTTCTTTTCTTTCTGTCTGTCTGTCTGGGGCCGGCCCATTGGCGCAGCAGTTAATTTCGCACATTCCACTTCTCGGTGGCCTGGGGTTCACTGGTTTGGATCCCAGGTGCGGACATGGCACTGCTTCGCAAAAGCCATGCTGTGGTAGGCATCCCAAATATAAAGTAGAGGAAGATGGGCACGGATGTTAGCTCACGGTCAGGCTTCCTCAGCAAAAAGAGGAGGACTGGCAGTAGTTAGCTCAGGGCTAATATTCCTCCAAAAAAAAAAAAAAAAGTCTGTCTTTCTGTCTCTCTTTCTTTTAGCACTTTGAATATATTGACCCATTGCTTTCTGGACTCCAAAGTTTCTGATGAGAAATTTGCTGATGATCTTTTATAGGATCCCTTCTGTGAGATGCATCACTTTTGTCTCCTGCTTTCAAAATTCTTACTTTGTTTTGCCTTTCAAATTTTGATTATAACGTATCTCAGAGTGAGTTTCATTCATTTCATCTTACTTGGAGTTCATTGAGCTTCTTGGAGGTTGTAATCATATTTTGCATCAAATTTGGAAAGTTGCTGACCATTTTCTTAAAATATTCTCTCTGGTCTTTCTCTCTCTAACCTCCTTCTAGGACTCTCACAATACGTATGTCCGTCTACTTGATGGTGTCCCATGTGTCCCTTAGGTTGTGATCACTTTTCTTAAATGTATTTTCTTTCTGTTCATCAGATTTCATTGTCCTATCTTCAAATTTACTCAGTCTTTTGTCTTCCTGCTCAAATCTGCCTTTGAATTTCTCTAGCATATTTTTAAATTTCAGTTATTGCAATATTTAGTTCAAGAAGTTCTGTTTGCTTTCCTTCAATATTTTCTCTTTATTGATATTTCCATTTTATTTATTATTTTCTTGACATCGTCCACACATTTCTTAAGTTGTTTCAGCCTCTTTAAGACAGTTGTTTAAAGTCTTTGTCTAGTAGATCTGCCATCAGGTAGGTTAGGTACAGTTTCTATTGATTTATGATTTTTCTTTGAATGGGCCATACTTTCCTATTTCTTTTTATGCCTTTTGATCTGTTGTTGAAAACTGGATATTTGAATCTAATGATGCAGTAACTCTGGAAATTAGATTCTTCTCCTCACTAGGGTTTGCTATTAATTTTCTTGTTTTAGTTTACTTTCTCATAATTTTGCATGTTTTAGGCTATCTCTGTGTCAAGAGTCAGCCTGAGACAAAAATTTAAGGTCTTCTCTGGTTTGTTTGAGCCTGCACTTTGCCTTGGGCATGCATCATGACATTCATTTAAAAATATTTTTTTGAAATATCTTCAACATTCCATGTTATAGACATAACTTATACAAACATCTCATCTTGACAGAAATTCTCTATAATTCCAGTTTTTGTCATTAAAAGCAATGCTAAAATAAATGTCATTATACCTACACCATTGTATGCCAATACTTTCATTTCAGTGAAATAAAATAACATATAGTTTTCTTTCAGTTTAACATATATGGTCAAATGGCTTTCTCAAAGGCTATAATAATTCATATTCCCTCAGAGAGTGCAAAAAACTTACTCTCTTTCTCCAAATATTTCTAAATTGAATCCTCTGACTTGAGCTTGCACAGCTTTTCATAATATCTAAACCATTTTAATTTTCTTATCTGTGGCTTTCCTGTTTATGTTCTTTCCCCACTTTCTGTGAGTTGTTTCCCATTTTTTGCACAATTGTAGAATAAAATGGTATTAATCCTACTTCTGTTACCTTCAATTAAGCTATATTTTTTCCTAATCCACTACAGTTCATTAATTTTCTTAAGATGTCTTTTTCAAATTAAATTTTCAAATTTTATGCAGTAAAATGTTACTACATTTTATCATAATATATACATAATTACCTGATATGTCACAGCTATAACACTACCACCTTGAATTGAGAAACCAATGTCGCCTACTAACATTACTCCAAAGCTCTACTTTCTAGATCTCTGCTTCACTCATTGCCTTATACAGTTTATTCCCAGAAAAGCAACAAGGCTTATCTTTTAAAAACATAAGTCAGATTATATTTTAGTCTCTCATACTCATTTCACCAAGAGAAAAAGCCCCAGTTTCATAACAGCATACAAGATCCAACGTCATCATGCCCCGTGTTGCATCTTTCTCCTGATCACTTTTGACTCTCTTTCTCACTCACTTCCTTCAGTACAGTAGGAATCTTTGTTTCACTTTTTTTCAGACACGCCCAAAGTATCACATTAAGGGTTTTGCATTGGACATCAGTCTTCTCTAAAAGGATATTTTTGCAAATATGCACTTTAAACATTACCTTCTCAATGAATTAGGATCCCTGTCTGATTTATCTTTGTAATCTAAATGTTTAGCATGTTTCCTGACCTAGGCTTTGTCCTTTCTAATTTAGATTGCTTCTGCTTCTTAAACGCCATGGAGCTGGGGTATGGCTACTACGAGGTTGTCTCTTACAATGTAAGTTTAATTTGATTGGCTCTAAAATATTCTATTTAAAATTTGCTGAAGAACTACTACTTAGCTAACACATTTTTTTAATTTTAAAATGTGAGAACATTTATTGTCATAAATCTTGTTGGGTTCATGGATGAACACAACACATCTTTCAAAATATTTCACACTAAGGTGACCTGACTCTCCAATATTTATTTCCTGTTTAATTTTTTGTTCATTTTTCTCTTGATTTGGATAAAGTATTTGTAACCTAATATATTTCATAAAATTAATTGAAAAGAATTCTAAATATGGACACAGATCTAGTCTTAGAGTTGTCAATTAAAATATTGCCAACAGTCCTATACACAAAGTTGAATCGGGGAAAAGGGTGAAATTAAACAATGACCTAGATATAGAAATTCAGTTTATTTATAAAAATAGATCATGCTAAATTTAATGGTGTTTCAGTAAAACTTAAATTCAAAACCCCAGTTTTTTTTCTTTTTGAATGCATAGTTTCTAAGATTTTACTAATGCTTATCTATTTGAATAAAATAATATATTCTGGTTAAGGAGAGAACTCCTGTTTTAACTCTCATGAATCTCAGTACTTACTTAAAGCTCTCTGTGTGGAAAGAAAGAAAGAATCTGAAAGACAAAAATCAAGAAGTCATCATATTAAACCTCTAGTACACTGGCATCAAACACGAAACTCTTGTGACTCGTTACAACCACATGGAAACACTATCCTATAACTCAGCAACTAATTATTAAAATAAATTGGTTGGGTATCTATGAGGTAGTAAACCTGAGGAATTAACAGTTATCAAAGTAATTGTTACCTCTGGAGATCTTGTACTTTAGTAAGGAAAGGAGATATTTTCTGGGTAGAGATGCACAGGGCATTCTTCAATTGGGAGCTGGGACTTTTCAATTAAATATCTAGTCATTGAAGTTCGTTTGACTGAAATGTAAAACTAGCTAAGACTTTTCAATTTAGATAGATTGATTTGAGTTTAGACACCAGCACTATTTTAGAAATGTAAGTATGCAAAATTGTTTTATGTCTATATAAATATAAATGTATATATAATAGTCCCCTTTTATTCATGGGAGACACATTCTAAAACCTCCAGTGGATGCCTGAAACCGCAGATAGTACAAACCCTATATTAACTAAACACTTATCATGTACTGTGGCTGTAGCTTTTATAGTTTGAGGTGCGACAGCAAAACTAACACCAATTTCTTTCTTCTTCTTTACTATTTAACAATAGATCTTTTTTTTTTTCTTTTACCATAAATCTTAGCAACCTCAGCATACTATTTCTTTTCCCCTTTTAAGTTGGGAACTTCCACCTTTCCACTTAAAGAAAGCATTTTATGGCTTCTTTTTGGCATATCAGAATTACCAACAGCACTACTTCTGCACTTTGGGGCCATTGTTAAGTAAAACAAGGGTTACTTGAACACAAGCACTGCTATACCAGGACAGTCCATCTGATAACCAAGATGGATACTAAGTGACTGATGGGCAGGTAGTGTATACAGCATGTATACTCTAGGCAAAGGGATGATTCATGTCTTGGGCAAGACAGAGCAGGACAGTGCAAGATTTCATCATGCCACTCAGAACAGCCTGCAATTTAAAACATGAATTGTTTACTTCTGAGATTTTCCATTTAATATTTTCAGACCACAATTGACTGTAGGCAACTGAAACCGCGGGAAGTGAAACTGCAGATAAGAGGTGACTGCTGTATAGGCAAATATGTGAGTATTTAGTTGTAATTCAAATCTATGTGTTAATTTTTAATAGTATCTGTCTTTTTAATGCTTCTTTTTCTTCTTTTATGGTTTTAATCATTTTAAACAAGTGTTGTATTCTCAAGTAGAAATTCAAGAACATAATACATAACAGTCCTCTCCACTAAGTTCGGAACGGGTAAGAAATAAGATATATTGGAGACAAAATATCATCTTTAAACCATAAATTTGGTGTTGAAGACGCTAACATATTTTAAAACAAATGGACTTTGTTGTACTTTGTAATACTTGATTAATAGTTACTGATCTGGTCACCAGGCTCACCTCTCCCTACAGTTATCAGGGCCTGATGTTTGATACAGAGGATCATAACAGGGCACTTGCTTCATGAAGGCAGTCAGGCTTTCTATAAGGAAAAGAGAAGAAGGGACACACTATCACCCAATCAGGTAAGGGCCAGACAATGGGCAGGTGATTCCACTAATGTCCCTCCACATGGAAGGAAAGTTCAAGAGCAGAGGATAATGATCTCTTCTATACTCCACGATAGTGTTTTACAGATTAACATTCTACTAACAGAAATTATTGAGGTCCTAATGCTACTATTTGTTGGGTATGTCACGTCCCACTAATAATGGTTTATTTCATTTTGTGTTTGTTAAGTGTTTATTTTTCCCTGAGGAAATCTCCTACAGCATGACTCATAAAAAAATTTCCATCCAAAGCATTTTTGCATTTTTTTTTAGTTCCCCTAGGATTATTACCTTATCCTGAGGGAGGGAACAAAAGAATTGCCAAGAAAGTCAAGATGTTAAGCAAATATAAAAAGATAGGAGATACTGGGAATATTATGGAATAAAAGGGTTTTAGGGGGTTAGAAGGAGATAGTATACCAGAAGAAAATGCTAGAATTTTGATTCAGGCAAATTATGAAAGACAGTATTCATCATGGTATTTATTTCAGATATACATACACATTGGCTGCTATTTTAGATTTTTTCCATATTATCTTATTCTGCCAGCGTAATGTCACTATGAATCTCTACATGGTATATTAGTTGATTTGCTTTTGAACAAATATATGGCTTAGATTTAGTAAAAAGGAATAAAATGTCAATACCCTGGATGATGAATTTAGAAATGTTGGGACTCCTGGGATAGGTTTTCAAAATAATATTCTTTTACTCACTGATATCTCACTTATATTTTAAAGTAAGCAGCTTCCTGTACTCTTGAGATATATCTCCTGGAAATTGCTACCAGTGTTAACAAAAACATCTCTTGCTGTTCTAACACTCTTTTAATTTCTTTTGGCTTTTTCATTTTTCCTCAATAAAATTTCTTATTTTTTTCCTCTGCACAATTTCTCCTGTTAATGAGAAAAACAATATGCTTACTATGTGCTAAAATTTGAAAACCTACTTTTTATTTCTAACCAAACTCTAAGACAAATGTCTGTTATCTAATACATTGCCAAAACTAAATGGAATTGTTTTCTGTCAGAAATTAACAAGTGCTTTCATATATTCTACTTGTGTGTTAAGATATGAAAGTGTAGCAACTTTAAAACTTTAAAATAATTTCTGATGAATTCATGCTTGTACCTTTTGGCAACGTTTCTGCAATTCCTCTCCCCCTCCTCCTCACCTCTGGTAACCACAAATCTGACCTCTTTTTCTATGAAAGTGTTTTCTTTTCATTTGCTTTTAGATTCCACATGTAAGTGAGATCATACAATATTTGTCTTTCTCTATCTGACATATTTCACTTAACATAATGCCTTCAAGTTCCATCCATATTGTCACAAATGGCAGAATTTTCTCTTTTTTATTGCTGAATAATGGAATATTCAATGGAATATTGCGATTCCAATACACAATGGATTTTTGTATATATGAATTTGCAATGTAATATATATATATATGTATACCACAACTTCTTTATTAACTCTTCTATTGATGAACACTTAGGTTGTTTCCCTATCTTGGGTATTGTAAATAATGATGCTATGAACATCAGAGGGCAGATATCTTTTTGAGTTAGTATTTTTCTTTCCTTTGGATATATTCCTACAAGCAGAATTGCTATATCATATGGTAGTTCTATGTTTAATTTTTTGCTGATTCTGCATACTGTTTTCCATAGTGGCTGTACGAGTTTACAATCCTATCAATGGTGCACAAGGGTTCTCTATTCTCCACATCCTCATCGACATCTCTTATCTCTTCTTGAGGTTGACTATTCTAACAGGTGTGAGGTGATATTATGAGCAAATTTGGAATTGTATCTGTATCATATGAATTCTACTACCAACACTAAAGACATGCTTACAATAGCAGAGCCCTCAGGCTATAGACATATTGCTTTGTTGTGTAGGTAGATATTTTGTAATATTATTCAATTAATCAATTATAGAAACTACAATATTTGTCCCAGAGATAGATGTCATTCCACACTGCAGAGGAAAAAGTAACAAAGCTTTAAAAGAAAGAAAGAAGAAAGAAGAAAGAAGAAAGAAAGAAAGAAAGAAAGAAAGAAAGAAAGAAAGCAAGAAAGCAAAGGCCCTCGTTAAGGTAGAAAATGAGTTCCACTTGATTAAGATGAGTACCAGCCATGAAGAACCCCAAGAAAATCGGAATAACCCTGTGCTAAAATTCCTCATATGAATTCTGTTGCTGCTCAAGAAAATGCTTTTCTTCTCAAAGTTTTCTTCAGAAAAAGTGTGATATCCTTATTCCTCAAGCTGTAGATTAAAAGGTTCAGCATGGGTGAGAATTTGTATGAAATATCCCTTGGTTCACAGACACTGCATTAAAAGATTGGAGGAACATGAATGCTGCTGCCCCAAAGACAAGTGAAACAGTCATTATAGGGGCACTGCAGATGCTGAATGAAGGCTTTATCCCTGCCCTCTGTCGAGTTGATGTGGAGGATGCTGGAGATGGTATAAGCATAGGAGATGAAAGAAGGGCTGGTGCACACTAAAATCTTCATGCCTATTAGAAGAAAGACCACAATGTCATTGGTGTAGGTGCTGTTACAGGAAAGCTGGAGCACAGGAGTTTTTCACACAGATAACGGTTGACAATATTGGCATGACAGAAGGTTAGTCTTACCATACAGAGAGGGTGGTCTGGGAACCCCAACATCCCGTCACATATGTCCAAACACGAAGAACAGATTCATGGAGACAATATGCCATTATATAGCAGTGACTTGCAAATGACAACACAGTGATTGCATGCCTTTGCTGTCAATATGTAGCGTTTGGCAATGACAAAGAAGCAGAAGAAAGAGAGTTGAGTAAGGTACCCTGTATAGGAGACTATGTTTTTCTCCATTACAAAGTTAATTAGCATTTGGGGGTCAAAGACAGAGAAGTTATAGGTATCTATGGATGGTAGACTGAAGAGGTACTAATATGTGGATGTGTGAAGGTGTGAATTTAGTGAAATTAATGAAATCAAGCTCAGATCGGCCACCACAGCAACCAGATAGATCCCTAGGAATAGGAAAAAGAAAGGCACTTAGAGTTCTGGCCTATACATTAAACCCTTGAGGATAAACTCTGTCATCAGGAAGTAGTTTCCATCTATCATTTTTCTGTAGGAGTCAATCAATGGTGATGAAAGAAGATCCAGTTAAAGGAAAATTGAGCTTTTCTGAACAATTTCTCAATCATGAAATGGCACACAGACTGATATTCTCTGGACCCTTGGGGTGACGTTTCAGACCCTGAGGTATGCAGTAACATCTTCTGATTTACAGAAGGGCTACAGTGTCAGATGGTTGGTCCAGAGTGTCTGAATAGAAAAGACTGGAATGGCTGGAGCCTATATAGAGTTAATGATAGTTTTAAGATACAAGAGTGATGAAGACTTGAAGTACATGATAATTTGGCAGATGATTTTTAATTGAGTTGATATTTGGTCTCCTGATGCTAAAGTATTGAACTTTCAGTCTTATTTTTTAACCATGTGTTGTGTCCCATGTCACTGAACCTCATCCAATCCCTAGGCTTAACTCAGAGAGATGAATGCACATCAGAGATGGTGTGGATCAGATTCTCAGGATGAGTGAGATTCAACATTGTGTGAGGTACATGGGTAAAGTGAGGAAAGATGTGAAGTTCAAGGACGGAGTAAGTATAATGTAGATGGTGATTGATGGAATGAGGCACAAAGATGGAGAGGTTAACAATGTAGAAGGCTAAAATAAATTGAGGAATAGACTGAAGCTCATATATTATCTGAGGCTCAGGGGATGGGGTAATGTTCACATGTGGGGTAAGCAATTGGGGGAGATCTTAAGCATGGTTAAGGGTTCAATAAGTCGGGAAGATTAACAGGGGTAGGAAAGGATTAGAATCTCTATTTTAGATGCCTCAAATAAGTGGAATCATGAAGAATTTGCCCTTCTGTGACTAATTCATTGAACTTAGCTTCATGGTCATATTTTTTAAAAATGGTAGGGTTTCCTTCCCTTATAAGGCTGAATAATATTCCATTGTATGTATATACCACATTTTCTTTATTCTTTCATCTCTCGATGGGCATTTGGGTTGCTTCCATATCTTGGCTACTGTGAATAGTGCTGCAGTGAATATGAGATTCTCTTTGAGATTTCAGCTCTTTTGCAAATATACTGAGAAGTGGGATTGCTAGATCATAAGGTTATTAAAAATTATTTTTAATTATTTGAGGAATGTCCATACTGTTTGTCATGTATTCACTTTTAAAGCCATTTATTTATGAAACATGTAATGCAGGCCTACAATCCACAAGCCCCTGCAAAGGTCTTGCAAAGCCGTGCACCGAGAATGCAAATATGCATATCTTTGCCTTAGAAGAGAACTTCATTATAAATTGGAAATTTTTGAGAAAGAAATCTTGAAATTGGTGACTTGACAAGTGGAATTGTCAGAAGAAAAGCATTATTAGAGTTAAAGGGGTATGAGGAAGGTACGGAGGCAGAAAAACACAGGCATATTGGGGAAAGAATGACCACTTATTTTTAATTAAGGCCAAGAATACATGTAGAATAAGCTGAAAATCAATTCAGAACACTAAGTCAGAATAAATTCTCTCAAATTGGTTGTTCTTTTTGGAATTGATCTTTAATGTTATGAAGAGTCATTAAAGGATATTGAAGAGCAGAATGACATGATTAAACCACTTTCATAAAAAAAAAAAAAGATCCCAGGTGTGATTTGTATTGAATGGGAGGAGGAGTCTTCAGACAGGACTTCAGCAGAAGGTCCATGCAATAATAAAGTAAATGTGACCCGAGAGACAAGAAGACTTTACATGGTAGAAAATATGAGATACAGAGCATGAGGAAGAAGTTTAAAATGACAATGTTTTGGGATCTTGGAAACTGAGGGAATGGCATTGTAATTAATAAAAACGAGAAGATATTAACAAAAACCAGATGGGGAGAATGTTGATGAATTCACTATTGTTAATGTGAAGAATCAGGACATAATTCAACTCTCATCCTGGTGTGTACCAACAGGCACAAAAAATGCAATTCTAGCCTATCCCACCATCACCACCAACACTAAGACTGTTCCTTCATAAGTAGACAAATTCTTACCTGACTCAGATCCCAACTTACATATCATTTTCTTTAAGAAGAAATTTGCTCTTGTAGGGCTGAGCCAAACTCTTCCCCCTGTACTTCCAAGTGTTTTTACTCTATTGTAGAATTTACCACAGTGTATTGAATTTGCCTGTGGTTACTTTCCTGTCTCTTCTTCCAGACTGTAAGTTCCTTAAATAAAGGAATTGCATTTTGTTGAAAGAAACTTACAAAGTATTTGTCACACCATAGAAGCTTATTAAATGATTATGATGGTGTTAGGTGTAGTGATAGCATGGTGGTCACAGTGAGTTGGAGAGGACAAAGCCAGCAAATTAAAGGAAAAAGTTACCTTAATAGTAGTGAGATTGTTGAAGTTATATGGGGTGAACGAGATTATTCCAAAGAGTAGATAAAGGGCAAATGGCAAGTGGAGGTTGGATAACACCCACATTGGATAGGACTACCACTATAGCCAACAATGCAGAGTCTAGCACTTCATCTTCCTTCACCTGTCCATATCAGAAGCCCAATTTCTCTTCCTTGTGTACAACCTATCACTCTAATGATTGTCAGATCTATTTTACATGCTATATACTTAACACTACATTTAAGAGATGGAAAGAGACCCTTAACAGGAGAAACAAACTGATAATAATAATTGTTATGAATTAAACAAGACAACTAAAGCACTTACTCACTAGATGTTGTTCCTAACTAGATAGCAGGATTGACAAGGGTTACCTATAATACATGTGCAGTTTCAAAATACATATTCAATAGACCTGTTGCATGCAAATAAAGATTACAAAAGTTTGAATTCTACAAAATCTTCGTGTCTTCTGTTTACATACAGTAGAATTAAAAACATTTTAGGTGCCATTGTTTTGAAAAGATTGAGAAACATGGACTAGTTGGTAAGCTCCGGGGAGGCCAGGACCCTATATATTCCTTATTTACCTTTGTGTTACAGAACGTAGAACACCAAACTAGTGTTATATAATGATATGTAGTGAGAAGTGCTGAATAATTATTTTTGACTCAATAAATGAAATTATTTATACTACCTATTGGTATATTTTGCTCTGAATCTTCTTTTATAAATGTAATGATAATTTTAATTAACTTTTATCTATTTGGCCAAAGAGTTCTCTCTTTTTTTTTTTTTGAGGAAGATTAGTCCTGATTTAACATCTGCTACCAATCCTCCTCTTTTTGCTGAGGAAGATTGGCCTTGAGCTAACATTCGTGTCCATCTTCCTCTACTTTATATGTGGGACGCCTGCCACAGCATGACTTGATATGTAATGTGTAGGTCCCCGCTCAGGATCTGAACCAGTGAACCCCAGGCCGCCGAAGTGGAACACAGGAACTTAACTGCTACACCACCAGGCAGGCCCCAGGGATTCTCTTTTTATTTAATATAGGGTAGAGATGCATAATCATTAAATTTCAGGAATAACTAATATACAGGCTGGTTATACTTTGGCACAGTTTAGACTTACTAAGAGGAAAAATACAATCAATTTTAACTATGGAACAAGCATCAGGTAATAAGATTATAAACATAATGAAAAAGGAAACAAGAAAAAGTAGTGTGCTCTCTAATATTCAATCCTTAATTTGTAACTTTCATTTAGAATTCTCTCCAAAACTGTAGTTAATCTAATGAGTCTCTGTGCTTATTCCTAATCCCCCTGCATACAAGAGAAGATCCATAGTTCCTCAGTAAAAACCTGAAATGAATCCCACAAGATAAGTCCTCTTTGTGTCCTAAAGGAGATGAAGTCCTCATGGATTTATTAAAAGTATTTGTTTCCACAGGGAATTTTTGAGAGCTCATCTTTAAGTGATGTAAGATGCAGAGATAATTCATTTTCCATTTCAACTTCTAGGGGATTTCATCTCAAAGGAATTAAAGTCAGATTTAAAAAATGCAAATTATAGTGTTCAAATTAAATGTGTGAGAACAACTTTTATTTCCTATTTCCTAATGAGAAATATGTCTAGAAATTATTATTTTCTTTACTGAATTCTTCCTCCATCTCCATCCCTTTTCCTCTCAAAAAAGGAGCATCAGCTAAGATGGGGCAAATACTAGGGAGGTAGGATAATTATTCCTATCTTCAGGGGCTTCACCCTAGAGTACTCTCATGATGAACAAGACTTCAAGGTCTCTCAATTCTTAGGCCCAATATACTACAGTTTTTAGTAAACCAAAAATATAGAAGACTCATAGTTACTTGGATCATGAGAGACTAATGAATAAACTGAATGCCAATCTATTTTCTAATTGAGAAATATAGCTGCCATCATAAATTATGATATATCTTGAATAAGTAAAATAAAATGCCTTTCCACATCTACATAGCTAATAAGGGGTGCAACTGGACCTTGAGTTTTCATCATTCAGAACTCCTCCCATTATATAAAATACCTTTTTCCCACCCCTCCTTGGTTCCTCTACCCTGCCTTCCACTTCTCTATTCTCATTGACATCAAACATTTCTCCCTTAAAAATGACATTAAAATGTTATGTTTTAGAGTGAATAAGCATCAAGAGCTCTTGTTGCTCTTAAATGAAGTACCAATGCGCTGTGACACCAAAATACCAATCATAACACAATGAAGTTGTACATTAAGTGCTGTCAGGCTAGTTTATGTACATATATGTCTACTCATGCATGAAATGGTTGTGGAAATGTATAATAGCTGTGTGTGTTTTTGTGGCATATTGCTTATGTACTCTTTGATTTTTATTTGTATTAAGAACAAAAATTTAGTAATAATTCATCTCACAAAATAGAGAATCTCCTTGGAGACAATTTCCAGGATTGCATTTTTAGAAAAATGCTATGTGCTGTATGTGCATGTGCATGAGAGAAGAAGGAAAGAGAGAGAATCTCAGGCAATGAAAACTCATAGTTAAATAAATTTCTTAAACTGCACAAAATAGATTTAATATAAATACTATTTATTAAATAGATCTCATAATTAGGACACATCTTCTGTTAAGTAATGTCACAAAAATTTGTATAATTATAGTCATGAAAAATGTCCAGCATGAATTTTCATTGAGTTGTATTATTAGCATGTGAATGGGACCCACTTTGAGCAAAGATATAGTCCTGCCTGCATGCTTCTTGCTTCTGCTTTTGTTTCCTCTCCTAATTCCTCTGGAAGCATCTCTGTCATGGCACCGTCAATTCCATTGCTCCTTGCCCTTCTGCTATTTTCGTGCAACAAAACTAAATGAGACTGCACCTCTAAGTTGTCTAGTCACTCCCCCAAGCTGATGAGCATTACAATTCTGTGCCCATGATGGCTCTGACCTCAGCTAAGTCTTCCTTCTAACCCTCTGTCAGTCTCAGTACCTACTAGGGATTATTTTAAAACTTCCTTTCTCTCCTGAGATTCCACCTTCATTATCACGTCTAGCAGATGACAATCTCTTTCTCTCACCTGATGGAGAAAGAGAATCTGGAAGTAATGAAAATAGTAAGACTTCCCCCTCCTGTCCAAGGGTAGTACAGTCTCCTGGCTGATATTCGCTGCCTATAGGATGTGCTACTATCTGTTTTCCCCTCTCATTCTCTAGGCTCAGCCTCTCTCTTCTCTACAGGCTACTTTCTCTCAGTTTCTCACCATGCTGAACTATAGTAATTCAAAAAAATTTTCATATAGTTCTACTCCTTATTTGTCCTTTAACATCTGCCCTGTGTCTTTTCCTCTCCTCTTAGCACAATCTTCTTTTGTTGTTGGTTTTGTTAATAGACTTTAGTCTTTTATGTTTAACTTTAAATTTTTTTTTATTGTGGTCTAAATAGTTTATAACATTGTGAAATTTCAGTTGTACATTAATATTTGTCAAACACCATATAAATGTGCCCCTGCACCCCTTGTGCCCACCCTCTCCCCCTTCCTTTTTCAAGAGAAGTTTGAGGTTCACAGCAAAATTGAGTGGAAAGTATAGCTCAGCTATGAATCCAAATCCCCCTTCCCCACACAGATGAACAGCCTCCTCTACTATCAACATACAACAGGAGAGTGATGCATTTGTTAAAATAGATGAACCAAGATTGACAAATCTTTATAACCCAAAGTCCATAATTATGTTAGAGTAACTATGTATTGTAATTCTATGGGATTTGACAAATGTATAACAGCATATATCCACCATTATAGTATCAAACAAAGTAGTTTCAGTGCTCTAAAAATGTCCTGTGTTCCTCCTGTTTATCTCTCCCTCCTCCCCCAAACCCTGACAACGACTGATATTTTTACTCTCTCTAGTTTTGCCCTTCCCAGGATGCCATATATTTGGAATCATACAATATGGACACTTTTTAGGTTGGCTACTTTGACTTGGTAAAATATGTTTAAGATCCCTCCATGTCTTCTTATGACATAATTTGTGATTTCTTTTTAGTGCTGAATAACATTGCGTTGTATACATATACCATGGTTTAGTTGTCTATTCACCTGTTGAAGGGCATCTTGCTTTCTTCCAAGTTTTGACAATTCTGAATAAAGCTGCTGTAAACATGCAGGTTTCTGTGTATACCTAAGTTTTCAGTTCCTCTGGGTAAAACCAGGGAGCATGATTCCTGGGTCATATAGTATGAGTATGTTCAGTTTTGTTAGAAACCACTAAATATTCCTCCAAAGTGGCTGTGCCATTTTGTATTTCTACCAGTAATGAAAGTAACTTCTTGCTGTTCCACATCCTTGTCAGCATTTGGTGTTGATATTTTGTATTTTAGCCATTCCAGTAGATGTGTGGTAGTGTTTCATTGTTTTAATTTGCCGTTCCCTAATGACCTACGATATTGAGTAGCTATTGATATGTTTAGTTGCTGTCTGTATATCTTCTCTGGTGAAGTGTCTGTTGAGATCTTTTGCCTATTTTTTTAAGGCAAGTTCTTTATTTCCTTATTAAATTTTGGAGTTCTTTGTATATTTTGGATGAAAGTCCTTTATCAGATATGTCTTTTACAAATATCCTCTCCCAGTCTGTGGCTTATCTTATTCTCTTTAGATTCCCTTTTGCAGAGAAGTTTTTAATTTTAATGAGGTCCAATATATCAATCCTTTCTTTCTTTCATTGAGCCTTTTGCATTTTGTCTAAAAAGTCATTGCCAAACTTAAGATCATCTAGATTCTTCTCCTACGTTATCTTCTAGAAGTTTTATAGATTACATTATCTTTTTAAAGGATTCTTTTGTTTGTTTCTAAAACTAATATGTGACTGCTGTGGAAAATACAAAAATAATATAAAGTATAAAAATTATCTTCAGTATCCTTAGCGTGTTAAGATGCAGATTTTCAAAATACAGCATTTATACATATGTGCATGAACGTGTGTATCTGTGTACATTATATTTATGTGTATTTATATATAGTCACACGCATATATAATATACATTGTAAAAATTGAGATCATATTTTACATAATGTTTACAACTTGTATTTCCACCAGAGTATATAGTTCATACACATTTTTCATGTTAATATTTTCTACAACATAAATATAAAAAGTCTACAGTTTCTGATTGAATGCTTCCACCATGTTGTTTAATGAATTGCCTATTGATGAGCATTTATAATGTTTCTCATTTTTCACAGTTAATACCGACTCTACATTCATATGTATTAAAATATACTCATTTTAAATTCTTTTAAAGTTCTAGAATGTAGCTCAACCTAATAACATCATACCTTTTCATACATTTTAGACTTAATTACAATAATACTTAATAAATAAAGGGAGAAACAGAGTCAACGTACTTGACTGAATATTAATTATATTTTCCTTGTTTTGCCACTGCACCCTAAAAAGCTCAGGAGGAACTGGGGTAGAGATAGTTTTTAGCTGTAAGAAAACTATTAAATAAAAAATGCCTCACTGTATTTTTCCCCTTTTATAATATATTTCCAGTGATGTGGAATGGTTACTTTATTCTCAGACTCCTGAAAAGTGGAAGAAAATTTCAGAGTAACAAAAGAAGTCTGGTTAAAGTGTAATTCCTATGTAAGTACATATAAAATGTCTATTCAAAAATAAAAGTCATTGGTTGAATTAAACGGTGAATTTCATGAATACACAATTATATTTTGTTATTCTGGTCATTGGAAATCCTTTACAAATGAAGTGCCAGAATACCAGTCTGGTTTGCATATTACAAGTATTTTCAGGATGACATGCTATCCAGTTCCCCCATATCTAGCAAGTAAACCTTTGTGCACATCTCTGCTTATCTCCTTGGAATAAATTCTTAATGTTCAGTTATTGGATCAAAGGAATGAACACGCTTAGCTCTTTTTAATATAATTGTCATCCAAATAAGTTATACATTTTACTCCTACCACAAGTGTATGAGAATGCCTTTTGTCTATAATCCCAGCCAAAACTGGATGTAATTATTTTTCAGTTCTTTGTCACTTTGATAGAAGGAAATGATATCTCAGCATTGTTTCAGTATACATATTTTGTTACTACTAAATTGATTTTTTTCATGTATTTGTCAGTCATTTGTATTCTTGTCTTAAAAAATTTCCTATTCTTGTGATTGGCCCATTTGTATGCTGAGAATGTTGATTTTTTTCTTCACCATCTTTAAGAATATTTATTTTGGGCTTGTATTTTGCAATATTCTCCTAATTTTAAGCCTGCTTTTTCTTATTTTTAATATCAGACATTTTAAATCCTTATACATAAGATAAATGTAAATTATAAAGTATAATAATGAAATCAAAACTTTGAAACTACAATCCATATAAAGACTGAAGTGTTGTGAAATATGAGTGAATGTCTGTGCTCTTTTTCCCTCTCTTATCCTTCGGCTCAGCCTAGATGTCATCACTGCTCAGAATTTTGTGTTTTAAAAGTCTCTATATTTTTACTAGTTTTACTTTTTATGTGTTTAATTCATGGAAATATATTGCTTACTATTTCCGATTTTCTGCTTTACAAAATTGCCGTTATTACATCTCACAACTAGAAGGACCTGCAGCTAAGATATACAACTATGTACGGGGGGGGTGGGGGGTGGCGGGGGGGTTTGGGGAGATAAAGCAGAAAACAAAAAAATTGCCATTATAGGAAAGTAGTAAAGAGCTGGGACTCTGGAGACAGATAGCCTGCATTCAAGTCCGAGTGAACACCTTTGTAGTTGTGTAACAATGCATGTTAGTTAAGCTCTCTTTTCTCACTTATAAAAGGAATATGGTATATGCTATCTACCACATATAAAAGTCCTGAGAGGTATGAGTTAATGTGATGCCTGACATACAGTATGGGATATTTTAAGCATATTTTAGCACAATCATCATCATTATTATTTTATAACAATTCTTCACTTTACTTTTTCTTTTCATTTTGTTGAGGTAGCATTGGTTTATAACAGTATATAAATTTTTAGTCTACATTATTACATTTTGATTTCTGTGTAGACTATACCATGTTTGCTCATCACGCAAAGATTAATTATCATCCATCATTGTACACATGTGCCCTATCACCCTTTTTGTCTTCCTCCATTCTGCCTTTCCCTTTGGTAACCACCAATATCACCTATATCTATGTGTTTGTTTGCTTATTGTTCCAGTTTTTATCTTCTACTTATGAGTGAAGTCATACAGTATTTGACTTTCTCCTCCTGATATATTTCACTTAGCATAATACCCTCAAAGTCCATCCATGTTGCCACAAGAGGCAAGATTTCATCCTTTTTTATAGCTGAATAGTGTTCCATTGTGTATATATACTACATCTTTATCCGTTCATCCCTTGATGGGCAATTAGGTTGTTTCCAAGTCTTGGCTATTGTAAATAATGCTACAATGAACATAGAGGTGCATATATATTTATGCATTTATGCTTTTGTATTTGCATAAATACTCATAAGTGGAATAGCTGGATCATAAATAGTTCTATTCTCAATTTTTTGAGGAATCTCCGTAGTGTTTTCCATAATGGCTGCACCAGTTTACATTCCCATCAGCAGTGTATGAGGTTTCTGTTTTCTCCACTTTCTCTCCAACACATGTCATTTCTTGCCTTATTAATTATAGACATTTTGACAGGTGTGAAGTGATATCTGATTGCAATTTTGTTCGCATTTCCCTAATAATTAGTGATTTTAAACATGTTTTCATGAGCCTGTTGGCCATCTGTGTATCTTCTCTGGAAAAGTGTCTGTTCAGATCTTTTCCTATTTTTTTAATTGGGTCATTTGTTCTTTTTGTTGTTGAGATGTATGAGTTCTTTATGTGTTTTGGATATTAGCCCCATATCAGATATATGGTTTGCACATATCTTTTCCCAATTATTAGGTTGTTTTTTCACATTTTTGATGGTTTGCCTTGATGTACAGAAGCTTTTTAGTTTGATGTAGTCCCATTTATTTATCTTTTCTTTTGTTTTCCTTGCCAGGTGAGTCATAGTATTTGAAAAAAATGCTGCTAAGACAGATGTTGAAGAGTGTACTGCATGTGTTTCTACTAGAAGTTTTATGGTTTTAGGTCTTACATTCAAGTCTTTAATCCATTGAGTTAATTTTTGTGTATGGTGTAAGATAATGGTCTACATTTATTCTTTTGCCTGTGGTTGTCCAGTTTTCCCAACATCATTTTCAATAAATAGTTTTGAAGATTCCTCCATCTTGTTGCATGTAGCTGTAGCTAATTCATTTTCACTACTGTATAATATTCCTTTGTGTAAATATGCCAAAATGTACAGGACTACCTTCTGTTGGTGGATATCTGTAATATTTACAGACTATTGCTGTTATGAATGATGTAGTCATAAATATTATGGTATATTTACTTGTGCACATATGGAAAAGGTTCTATGTAACATAATTAAGAGTGGAATTACAGGATTATAACAAATTAATTCCAATGCTATCATACTAATTTATACTCACAAGAATTTATAGATACCTCTTTTAAGCTACACTTATATAAACACTTGATTATTCTCAGATATTTTAAATTTTTGCAATCTAGTGGCTATGAAGCTGTATATCACTGTGATTTTCATTTGTATTTCCTGGTTAAAAATGAGATCAAGCATATTTACATAAGCTTAAAGGTTATTTATGGTTCCCCTTGAACAAAATTTCTGTTATATCTTTTGCCATTTTTTCTACTGGATATGTTGTTCTTTGAATTGTAAGATTAATTTTTATGTTAGGGATATTGTCAGTTTTGTATGTTCCAAATATCTTCTCCCAGGGGATGTTTCCTTACACTTTCTATGAAGTATCTTTTAACCAAAAAAAAAAGTTATTAAGGGCTGGCTCAGTGGTGCAGCAGTTAATTTAGCATGCTCTTCTTCGGCGGCCTGGGGTTCACAGATTCAGATCCTGGGTGCAGACCCATGCACTGCCTGTCAAGTCATGCTGTGGCAGGCATTCCACATGTAAAGTAGAGGAAGATGGGTATGGATGTTAGCTCAGTGCCAGTCTTCCTTAGCAAAAACAGGAGGATTGGTGGCAGATGTTAGCTCAGGGATAATCTTCCCCCCAAAGAATGTTATTAATTTAATGTAGTCAAATTTATCAGACTTATTTTATGGTTAGAGTTCTTTGTGTCTTTCCCTACCCTCACAGTCATAAATATGTTTTCCTTTATTTTCTTCTAGATGTTTCAACTATTCTTTTTTATTACATTTTAATACACATGGAATTAATGTCATGCAAGATATAAATCAAATTTACATATTTGATTAGATTTAATTCTAGGTTCTCTTTTTTCTACTATAAATCAAACAATCTTTTTCTTTTTATTAGTGGAGAACAGAAATACAATTGATATATTTGAATGTTGACACATCCACCTTGCTAAACTCTATTATTATGTATACTAGTTTTGTAGATTCTTTTGCATTTTCTGCATAACTTATCATAGAAATTCCAAATAATGACAGTTTTGTTTTTTCTTCTCTAATCTTTGTTCTGTTATTTCTTTTTATTCTTTTACTGTATTGGCTTGGACCTCTAAGACAATTCTGATTAGTTGTTGTGGTGATAGTGGATATAATCATCTTGTTCCTGATTTTCAAGGGCATGTCTCTTACCACTTGAAATGGATAATTCCTGTAGGTTTTTGGTAGATATCCTTTAACATATTAGGGATAGTCCCCTATATTCCTAGACAGTTAAGTGCTTTTTATATGAACAAGTACAGAATCTTAATAAAATTATTTTTCAAATAATTATCTTGAATAACATTTTTAGATTTTCTATTATTAAGCCCTTTGTGGTCCAAAAATAAAACTAGTTAGGATCTTTTTATTCACTGCAGTATTTTACTAGTATTTTAAGGGATTTTTACACCTAAAATCATGGGTGAGGTTCCTTTCTCAATTTTTACTTATCTGCCTTTGTTTTCAAAATTATCTTGCTCTCATTAAATAAGGTGGAAGGCATTTCTTTTTTTCCTAATCTATGGATGACTTTGTCTACAATTGGAATGATTGTCCTTTGATAGTTTGGCTCACTTACTCTACAAAGTCATATGAGTCAGTGTTTTATTTGTGAGAAGACTTTTAACTACTGATTTGGCTTAGCTCTATTCATCTATTTTTTCTTTCAGTGTACTTTTGTTGTTCTAATTTGCAAATTTTAAACATTTCTACTTTTGAAATTTAGGGCTTCATGGCTCTCATTTCTATCTAAGTACTTTTCTGAATCCCATAAATTAAGTATAAAATATATCATTATTGTTTCTCTTTGACCCATAATTTATGTATAAACACTTCTATTTTTTAAATTTCTAAATGTTGATGAAGGTGTTTCTTATTTGTAATTGACTTCTAAAATGATGACCTTATGACTAGAGAACACACTGCAATATTGACTCTGAAATATATTGAAACTTGATCTTTGGCATAGTACACGGACAAGTTTTGAAAATATTTTATATATGCTTAAGAAAAATGTGTATTCTTTAACAATATGGAACAGAATGTTTTACATTTTCAATAACCAAATATGCTACTTGTGTTGTTCAAATCTTCTGTATCTTTATTTTATCTTTGTTCGCATAGACTAAAAAACAGTTGGTAAGTAAGTAGTGAAATCACCCATAAGGTGGTAAATATAAACAATGCTTTACTGTAGTACAATTTTTACAATTTTTAATTTTAATTTACTCCATATAATCTAAGAATTGTATATTTCTGGTCAGTTGAATATTTTATTATTATGTAATGACTCTTTCTATCTCTGATAATGCTTTTAATCTCAAAGACAATTTTGTCTAAGAATAACACAGCTACCCTTGCATTCTATTGGTTATTATTTTCCTGATATATCTCTTTTCTGTCATTTTACTTTCAGCTTTTCCATGTCCTTATTAGGTGATTCTCTTGAAAACAGCTTAGAGAGAAATTATTTTATTTTATTTGTTTATTTTTTTGAGGACGATTAGCCCTGAGCTAACTACTGCCAGTCTTCCTCTTTTTTTGCTGAGGAAGCCTGGCCCTGAGCTAACATCGTGCCCATCTTCCTTTACTTTATAAGTTGGACGCCTACCACAGCATGGCTTGCCAAGCAGTGCCATGTCCACATCCTAGATCCGAACTGGCGAACCCCAGGCTGTCAAGAAGTGGAATGTGCAAACTTAACGGCTGCGCCACCGGGCCGACCCTGAGAAATTATTTTATTATTAGCCAAATTTATAATCTCCATCTAGTGAGTTTAGCCTAAACAGATTTGTTATTGTATATAAATATTATTATTTATTATCAGATTTTTTTTTACCATTTTTATTTTTTCTCTCTGCCTTGCCTTTATTAATTTCAATTTTGTATGTTTGTTTATTTTCTGAATTTGTATCCCTACTCTTCAGATTTGGGAGCATCATTTCCTGTTTGTCTTCTTTTAGCAGTTACCCATATAATTTGCCACGCACACTTGAGGCCTGAAGTGAATAGCTTTAGCTCCATTTGAAAAATCTAAGGAACTTAAAACTTCATTCTGACATTCCCATACTAACATTCACATTAGTTTCATACACTATTTCAGTCCTAAATTTAAGAAATATTCTTGTTTGACTTATTAATAGAACTAATATATTAAGTAGACAATGGTTGTTTAGATTTAATTACACATTTGTCAGTTTTCTTGCTCATAATTCAGACTTTCCTTTTTGATTACCTTTCTTCTTCCTGCAAAACATTGTTTAGAAATCCCTTTTTTAAAATCTGTAGCAAAAAACAAAACAAAAAAACCCACCTGCATTGGGTTTGTCACTATCTTGCACATGTTCATGAAAGATAGTTTTGCAATTTGCAAAATTCTAAGTTTTGATACTTATTTTCTTTCAGCATCTTGAAAATTTTATTAAGGTCGTCAGTGATATCCACATTGCTAAATTCATTGGTCTACTTTTGGTCATCATCTTACTCTGCTCTCAAAGTCATCTGACACTGTTAATCACCTTCTTCTTGAAATACTTTCTTCTCTTGGTTTCATGGACCCTTCAAGCTCTCTGAGGTTTCCACCTACCTCTCAGTTTCTTTTACTGACTCATCATCTTCTCCCAATAGTTTAATGTTGGAGTGTCCCTAGACTCATACGTTGGACCTCTTCTTTATATACACTCACCTTTGATGATCTTCTTCAGTCTTAAGGGCTTAAAATCATTTACATTTTAATGACTTCCAAATTTATATCTCTGGCTTAACCTTCTCTCTAAGTCTCATACGATTACATCAAAATCTTCTTCAATATTGCTTCTTACATGTCTAACAACTATCAGAAAGCCACTATGTCCTACACTGAAATTCTGATCTTGCCTCCAAAATCTGGTCCTCCTGCAATATTTTCCATTTAAGATAATGAAAATTCAATTCTTCACTTATTCAAGCCAAAAACTTTATCAACACCATTGGCCCGTTCTTTTTTTCCCACACAAATTCCAATCAAAGGCAAATACTGTGACCTCCACCTTAAAAACTATCTGTATACAACTGCTTTTTACCACCTCCACCATCTCTCATTTTCTCTTGCCTGCATTATTGCAATAGCCTCAAAATAATTCTCCCTGCCTTCACCTTTGCCATGCTACTCAGTGGCCTGCATGATCTTGTTCTAAGTCAGTTTATGTCACTCTTCTGCCCCAAAACTCCAGTACTTCTCCATCTTACTCAGGGTAAAAGCTGAAATTGCTACAATCGCCTGTAAGTCCTTATACAATCTTCTCCTCCACCCTTACCTCTTGGATTTTTTAATCTACTTCTCTCCTCTTCCTTAACTGCTCTAGTCACATTGACTTCTTTTTGTTCCTCTAATTGCCCAAACACTTTCCCAGCGCAGGACATATGCCAGCTGACTCCTCTTCTCTAGATATCTCCACTACTTACTTCCTCACCATCTTCAAATTTTCATTCAAAAAACAATTTAGTGAAACTTTTCCTGACCACCTAATTTAAAGATGCACTCCCAAAATTTCCTATGTTCTTTTCTGCTTCATCTTTTTCATTATAATTATCTTCCATCATACCATATAATTGACTTATTTTTTCATGGTAAACTACATACAGGCAGGAATTTTGGGTTGCTTTATTTCCTGATATATTTCTAGTGCCTAGAGCACTGTGAGTCATAGTAATAGATATGTGTCCTATGAATGAATGAATGGATTATTTCACCATTTTCTGGTTTATTGTTGTTCTTAGAAGTCCTTGGCAGTTTGTCATTCCTTTTAGTTTGACTCATCTTTTTTCTTTATCCAGTTATGTTAGTGTCTTGATCTTTCTCGTTCTGTAGTATTGTAATTTGTCTGAAAATGGGTTTACTTTTATTTTTCCTACTTCATGTATCTTGTGTTTGCTGTTTCCCAGCATGACCTGTCCCTCTTCCTTTTACCTTTCATACCTCTTACTTATTACCTTCCTGTCATTAACTTTGCTCAGCCAAACTAGCCTGTGACTGTGGATTCACATTTTTCATTGGTCTTGAAAAATGCTCAGCATTCATCTCTTCAAATTATTTCTATCATGTTCTCCATTCTTTCCTTCTAGTATTTTAATTAGACATTTATGACACCTCTTCCTTCTATGTTCCACAATCTTTATGCTCCTTCATATTTTTCACCTTCTAGTGTCTCTGTGCTGAATTCTACATAACTTCTTAACATTCTTCTTTGAAGTTCTGTCTAATCAGAATTGAGTTTATTTTTATTCCAGTAATCCTATTTCTAAAAGCTCTATTTTGTATTTTTGTGTATCTTCTTGTTGCCTGCTAATTTCTATGACTCTATATGCTAGTTCTTTATCATTTTACATATCATTGATTATAATTACATATCTAATAACTCGAATATCTAAAATCCTGAAGGTCTATGTTTTTATTGCTGTTTCTGATGACTCTCTAGAGATTGTTCTTTTTTCCCAATATGAGTTTGATGATCTTTGACTATAAAATTACATTTGATTTGTATTAAGCGAAAAACCCAGAGGCTTAAATTGAGGATCCTAAGATGCTTTTCTTCTATAAGTATTTATAATTCTTTATTTGTCTGTGTTTTCTTTCAAAAAACCAAGGGCATCACCACTGTGGTACCCAGCCTGTCTCCTTCTAGATTCTCAGGTTTAATTTAGGAGTTCTATGTTTAAGTCCCTGAGTTGGTTACTGGCCTAATTGAGTGATATCATCCCATGCTCTTATGCAAGCCCTTATGTGTAACCACACGGATTGCTGCTCCAATATCAGTGGTTTGTTTTTGAAAGTTTGTCTTCCTTCCTTTCCTCCATGCTTCCTTCCTTCCTTTCTTACTGTTTTCCTTGGCAATTTCCCATATATCCTACTTGCACAACAACTTAGTTATATGTTATATTTTATGCAGGATTGAGTTATTTTGTAGGAATGGACCTTACCAGAATATCTAATTCACCACACAGCAGGAGGTGAAAGTGAATATCTTTTATTTGTTATTGTTATATTTACAGAAGTGTTCACCATATGGTGAAAATGGTTTTTTTCTTATGGTTTATCCTTCAGCCTTTACCCAGAGATTAGACAAAATATTCACATATATTCTAGTTAGCTCTTTTATAGTTAAATTTTTATATTTAATTGATACACATGGTATTTATTTTGGAATATGGATTAATGTAAATATATACCTGTATATTTTTTCTAAACAACAAATATATCACTATACCACTATTTATTAGAAATCTACCATTTCCTTATTGATTTGGAATACAACCTTTATTATGTTCTAAATATTGACACATATTTGAGATTATTTCTAGGTTTTCTACATTTTTCCACTGATCTATCTATCTACTATCTACCTATCTTTCTACTCTAATTCATTTCAGAGGAGTAACCTATGAATATTTTTTTACTTCCTCTTTCTTTTCCACGTCTTAATCAATTGAAATCATGTTTCTTCTTCTGTCATTTCTATAAACTTCTCTTGCCAAGTTTGTAGATTCCCAATACAAAGGACATGATTTGATGTTTGTCTCATCTAACCCCTCTACAACAGTGAACACTACACACCCCTCTTTCCATCTTGAAGTAGTTAATTAACTTTCCTGACACCACAAAGTCTCCTTTCTATAAAGTTTATAAGTGCCACATATTTTCCTGTCCAGAGACAATTTTAGAATCACAGAATGGTCGAAGTGGAAAGTTCTAAATCACCTGTTTTCCAAACAGTAATATCATAATAATTTGAAAAGACTTTTAAAAGCTCAGATTCCCAAACCCTGCTCAGAATTTATAGTCTAATTGAGTACATCTGAGACAGAACCATGAGATCATAATTTTAAATGTTTTCTGAATGAATGGAGCATATTCAAGTTGTGAATCATTAATGTAGCTCAACCCTATTAGTATATAAGTCAATAAATTGAGACACATCACAAGATGTTTAAAACATATGGAATATCTGACATTATCCAGCTAAAATTATTATTTTGCATGCTACTAATATGAGGTTATGAAAATGAAATAACGTTGCTCTACAGTGAAAAATTCTGAACTATACCCCTTTTACTACAGCTTGAATCCCAAGCAAATGAATAACAATCTTCACAAAAATCCTTTAGGTAGATATTATTATTTTTCTGATTTTAGAGATGAGGAATCTGATATCTTGAAATGTTAAATAACTTTTCAGAGTCACATAATTAGCAAATAGCAGAGTCAAAATTCAAGCCCAGGTAGTCTACCATCAGACACTGTGAGCATACTCACTCTACGTTGCTTCTAGGAGTCTGCCCAACTTGTAAGTTCCTCCTCTGACTCCTGAATACAGACAACAATCTAGATAAAAGTAACAAATCTTTGTTTTGCATCACTGTGCTTTAAGAGAGGATAGAAAAATGCTATGAAAGTAAATTATTCCAAAAACCATCCTAAGAGGGAAAGTGCTAACAATTCTTTGATGACTCTTCTTCTTCCCAAATATCCTCTCTTTATGACTCAAAATTGAAACATATAGCAAGCATTCACATATTCTACCAATACTTATTGAGCCTTTACTAAGTCCCAGCTACTCTGCCAAGCACTGGATGTGTAAAACAGAATAAAGTGCACATAGTGCCTTCTCTCACAAGGAAGATAGAGAATCAGGCAATTAGAAAAGCATATGAAAATTGTTCTCATTACTTTGTGCCTGGCCTGACTGCTACACCCTGGGAAAAATGAAAAAGAGCACCTAGACTTTGCAAATTAGTTTAGACAGGGTTTCCTTGAGCTGGTATTTGAAGCATTAAAAGAAAACAAAGTGGGTTAGAAACAGCTAATAAGAGTGTACTAGAAAAATAAAAGCAAATAGAATATAACCATGGAAGAAGCCTTATTGTTCACTGAGCAAAATGTATTTTCAAGGAAAAGTGGCAAAAGAAAACAAGAGATACCCTCTACATACTCTATAAATTTTCATGTGATTCTCTTACTATTTTTGGAAATCCAAGTTGGCTAAGCATATAAATCTCTCTTACATCACATACCTCTTTTACTGAACTGAAAATTTTCCTGCAAATGATTTTATTGAAGTTTTCTTATAATTAAATAAATAAAATGAGATTGTATATCTAAGGGGCAAAGGAATTTCACTACAATTGGATCTATACCACACTATGGTAGGCACAGAATGCTGTGAGTGTATATCTGAAGGTTATCTGTTCTTGTCTTTCCATCCAGGAAAGACTTCCCAGGGGTTCTGGATTGGCTGATGCCTGAAGGATGGACAGACTGAGCAAGGCAAATCCAGGGTACAGGAAGAGCTTGTGGAAAGGTATGCCAAGGAACAAGAGCTTATTAAATTTGGGAAAGTTCAGTATAACTTTAGCAAAGGTCTAGGAAGAAAACAGGGAAGAGGGTGTTGTAGTGATAGAATATCTGGGTGAAAAATTGAACAAGGACAAAATATTAAGATCCCTGTTTGTCAGACTGTGGAGCTTTGGTTTTATCTTGAAGGCAATTACAGCAAATAGAGTAAACTAAGGTAAACGAGATCTTCTTGGAAGCAAGAAAAGAGCACTCTTCTTTTGGTGTGAAGAATGGATTTTAAGTGAGAAAGAGAAGAGATAGAGGCCAGTTAAGAAGTTGGCTTCTAGATGAGAAATGACAGTGCTATGAGGAAAAAAAGAAGGGTCAGCACTTGAATAAATTGGGTGTGGAAGACACGTAAAGAGAGAGGAATCGAGGAAGATGTCAATGTGGGGTTTCAGCAACTAGATAATGGTGCCACTCACAGTGACTGTGATCACAGGACAAGAAGAGAGATTGGTAGGCTTGTAGATGTTTCTATGATAAGGTTAATTTTCACACGTTAAGTTCAGATGCCCGTGGAGCATTCAACGAGAGATATTAATTGATTAAAATATAGATCTGAAGATCAAATGGAAATTCTATCTATAACTCTCTATGAAGGAATTGTTTCCATAATCTGGACAGTTTTATCTGCTATGAACAAGCATACTTAATTAAAATGGTTTAAATATTCTTTTTAAATTGTAAGAGTAAAACACTGGGAGGAAAGAAAGAGAGAGAGAAAGAAAGGAAGAACGAAAAAAAGAAGAGAGAATAAGTTTCTCAGCTATTAGGCCCCAAATACTACGCTACAAACATTTATTTGCACTAACTTTTCTTCCTGATGACCCAGTAAAGTAATACAATGGCCTTCTTTTCAGAGCTTTCAACTCAAGCTTTCTAACTCTAAGCCCACCACTCTTGCTCTTACATTTCACTTCTTTCTGTGTAAAAGAACACTATAGGGGAAGAAAAGAAAAATAAAGCAAAGCTGTATTCTCTTATAATAATTAATAGTACTCCAGCTCAGGAAAATGATTTTCTACTCAAGCTTTTTTTCAGGGCAACCTTAACCTCCTTGTTCCTGAAGCTGTAGATCAGAGGATTGAGCATGGGCACCACAATGGTATAGAAGACGGTGGACACTTTACCCTGGTCCATGGACAAGACAGAAGAAGGATGAAGATACATGAATGCCCCTGACCCAAAGAAAACAGAAACAACAATTATATGAGAGCTACAAGTGCTGAAGGCTTTAGACCTTCCTTCAGTGGAACGGATGCGGAGGATGCTGGAGAGGATAAATGAGTAAGAGACAATGATGTTAAGGCTAGGTACACTAACATCAAAGCCCACCACAATGAGAACTACCAATTCATTGATATGAGTGCTGGTGCAGGAGAGCTCCAGGAGGGGGAGGATGTCACACATGTAATGGTTGATGGTGTTGGCATCACAGAAAGTCAATCTCAGCATACATCCTGTGTGGGCCCAGGCGGCAATGAATGCCCCCACATATACAATCACAGCCAGCAGAGAACAGACCTGAGGAGACATGGTGACTGTGTACTTCAGCGGCTTGCAAATGGCCACATAACGATCATAGGCCATCACTACCAACACATAGCACTCTGCATTGACAAAGAAGCAATAAAAAAATAGCTGAGTCATGCACCCTGCATAGGAGATGGTGTTCATCTTTGACACAAAGTTTACCAACAGTTTTGGGGTGATGACAGAAGAGTAACAGAGATCAATAAAGGATAAATTAAAGAGGAAGTAGTACATGGGCGTGTGAAGGTAAGAATTCAGTCCTATGAGGGTGACCAAGCCCAGGTTTCCTGCCACCGTGACAATGTAGATTCCTAGGAAAAGAAAGAAGAGGGGCAGCTGGATCTCTGAATATGTGGTTAAACCCACAAGGATAAACTCAGCGACTAAAGAACTGTTTCCAATGTCCATTCTCTTCCAGTGGGATCTGAAAGATAGGAGAGTAGAGTCATATTTGAGGCAGAACCCAGATTTCTCATGTACTCCCTGTCCAGTCTATTCTGGAACCAAGGAACCTGGAGACTCTGGTGAGGTTTCCTATTTTATAGAAAGCTGGATCTGGCCCTCCTCAAGGAAGACAAGCACATAGGAGGCATCAGCATAGTTCCAAGTATTACTCAGAGAAATGTTTCAAGAGGTGAAGAAGTACAAGTATTTTTCATCTTTTCTCTGCTTTCATTTGTCACTAATACCTTTTATTCTTTCATTTAATCCAATTGGTACTTGTTAATCCCTACTCACCACACTTTGGCTACCCTGGACTGACCACAAATCCAGACTGGATGCTGTGTAGGGTGGAGATCATGAGCACATGTCCATAACAGAGTTTGGGAAATAGTGACACACAGAGCCTCTTTGGCTTCCCAAGCGTATACAGCAAGAAAATCATTAAGTCAGGAATGGAACCTGGGTCTCCTACATAGAAAATTCTCTAAGAGGCAGAAGGATTGTAGGAACTTCAAACCCTAGAATCTCAACACTACTTCTAATCTCTACTTTCCTCCCACACAGACTCTAATCATCTGCGCCTCATGGACTGAGCTGGGGAATACAAACAAGTCTATTACATTTCATGCCTCTGAGTTTTGAAAGACATAAAAGTGTAAATGATTCAATTCTCACTCTTCTTTGCTTAGAGGCATGAGAACTGTCCTTGTTGTTTGCTCTCCACCACTGTTCTCGAAAAAGAAAGTTCTGCTGCTGTAGGGAGTAATAGAACTGAACTAAAATCCCTCCTCTTCCATCTGTGTGGAGGGGATCAGAGCATTTATAAATCTCAGCCTTGAGAGTCAGTCAGATAAAGATTATGATTTTTAATTATGATTTTCCCCAGAGGTGATCACTGAACTACAAAAAAGGAATATAAACAGCACTCTTGGTTTCAACATAATTAGCATCGTGTACAGTATTTTATTCTGAGCTTCATGATCTCAGGGGTTTGATCCAAAAGCTTTCCCAGGAGCCCTCTATAATTCAAATCCTTTAGGAAAGACAGATTTATGAGATTATTTACATAGCAATGAAGCAGTTTTAACCCTGGTGTCTTTGGGGCCTCAAAATTCTACTCAAAATTTCATTTCGGGGGGCTGGCCCAGTGGCATAGCAGTTAAGTTTACACACTCCCGTTAAGTTGGGCCAGAGTTCACTGGTTTGGATCCTGGGCATGGACCTACACGTTTCTTATAAAGCGACACTGTGGCAGGCATCCAACATACAGAATAGAGGAATGTGGGTACAGATGTTAGCTCAGGGCCACTCTTCCTCAGCAAAAAGAGGAAGATTGGTGGTGAATGTTGGCTCAGGGCTAACCACCCTCAAAAAAAATTTCACTTCAATGATTGCACATTTTCCCAGGACAAATGAGATAGAAAACTTCTCTCTCCCTATCTCTATTTCCTACTGCTTCTTTGACTTTTAGGTGCAATTGCTATCACATAGCTAATGACATTTAAAATAGCTATCAAAAAATGTTACACGCAGATATACGTCCTCCCACAGTTACAAATTTTTAACATTATTGCATACCTGACCATATGTTTCATACTTTATATTTTTTACGGCAATCACTTCCTTTTGCTTTTTCCTTAGCACTCCCTTTCCTGTTTTAGCTCAGTTCAATCCATCACTCCAAGTTGTTCATGTTTATAATCTAGAACGCCTTCCAATATTTCCCTACTTGTTCGTATAACCAAATTCAATTAAAGAGGCTCTACAACTTATTACAAACTACATATTTTTTGACCTCTTGCTTTTGTCATTTAACCGTACCTCATTAAAATCTCTCTAATATTCTCTGTTTTGGATGCATCATAACATATTCAACCACTCCACCTTGATGGAAATCCATAAATTTTTCAGTCTTTTCTAACTTCAAAAGCTATACTAAAATAATCATCATTGTGCATACATCGTGATATACCAGCACTTTTATTTCAACGGAATAAATTCCAAGAATGTTGTCTTTCAGATCAATATCAGATGATTTTCCCAAAGGCTATAAAAGTTCACATTTCCCCAGGCATTATATGAAACTACCTTTTCCTCTCCTAGCATATCTATCAGCAAAAAATGGTACTTGTGTTTTATAAGTGTGACAATCTGGTAGATGTAAAGTGATGTGTCACTTTAACTTTAAATTTCATTCCCCTATTATTGATCTTGAGTATCTTTTTATAAATTTGTAAACGTTTGAATTTACTTTTCTGTAACTTGTCTGATAATGTCCTTGCCCCATATTCTGTAGTGTTGTTTTTTCACTTCTTGTCCAATTTTATAAATTTAATTTTAATAGAATGGATATTAATCTAATGTTTGTCACCTGCATTAAGCTATATTTTCTAATTCACAATCAGTCCACTGATTCGCTTAAGGTATCTTTCCCAAAACAAAAATTTTTAAACTTCATGCAATGAAATATGTCTACTTTTATATCCATAGCATATACATAATTACACAACATATCACAGCTCTCCTACAACTGCCTTCATTTGAGAAACTGTTCTCTCTTACTTGCATTATTACAGAGCCCTTCTGACTAGGTCCTTGATTCAACCATTGTCTCATACAGTCTATTTCAGACACAGCAGCCAAAATCATTTTCCATTTCACTCAGCAAAAAAGGCCAAGTTTCAAAATGGTCTACAAGATCCAACATGGTCTTGCCCCTTGTTACATCTCTGTCCTCGTATCCTTCAACTCTCCCCCTCACTCTTTTAATTCAATACAATAGACCTTAGTGTTTTCTAAACATGCAAAAAGTATCACTTAAGGGGTTTTTCAGTGGCCACTACTCCTGCCTAAAAGGATATTTTTCCAGATAGCTACTTTAAATGTTGCCTTCTTAATGAAATAGCCACCAATTGTGATCCATCTTTATATCTTTAACATATAACATATTTCTTGACATAGGGTTTGTCTTCTCTTTGGATTGCTGCTTCTTCTTAAATGCCATCTACCTAGGCTGGGACTAGTATGAGGCTGTCTTTTAACATTCAAGTTTATTTTAGTTGTCTATAAAATATTCTATTTGGAGAATTTTCTTAAGAGATTCTATTTAAATAAATAGTCTCTGTTTATTTTTAAATCAGATAACTCTTACAGTCATAAACCTGGTTGAGTTTATAGATGAATACAGCATATCTGGTGAATGATTCACCGCTAACAGGACTCAGTACTCTGATATTTCCTTACATGAGGCTCTATTGCAGAAGGAAGGGGAATATAGAAGTCAGTATAGCTGATTTTCTTTTTAATTTCCTCTGTATTTTGATGAAGACACTAGTAACTTTGTGTATCTCAGGAAGTTATGTTTTTTAAAAAAGTATACTAACATAGATCCAGATCTGGCTATAGGGTTGCCAATTAAAATATTGCCAAGAGTTCTAAGTCAAATGAGTGAGAGGAGAAAATGTGAAATTAAGATATGACCTGTAGATGGATGCTCAGTTTATTGGTTAAAAGCAGTCATAGCTAAACTTAATGGTATTTAAGTAAAAGTCTCAGTTCAAAAGCCAGGTTTTTCACCTTTTCATTGCATTTCTTCTAAGGTTTTACTAAAGATTAAATATTTGAATAAAACATCATATTTAATTCTGATTTTAATGTACAGCTCTTGTTTTAAATCTGATGAATCTCAGTACTTACTTAAAGCTCCCAAATAAATCTAATTTACAAAGAGAAATTAATCTGAAAGGAATAGCTCATGAAGCCACCATAATAAACTTCAAATTAGCAGACATCACCGCCCCCAGGCCCCTGTGACTCATGACAACTACTTGACAGCATCAGACCTGTCACTCAGTCATTAATTAATTCAAATAATATTAATTGAGCATCAATGAGGTACTAGAAACTGAGGATATAACAGTTAACAAAGTAATGTTACATCCCTAGATATCTTACATTTTGGTGAGAGGTAGAAATATTTTCTGGGTAGAAGCACAGGACATTCTTCAGTTAGGATCTGGGGCTCTTCAATCAAACACTCATTCATTAAAGCTCACTTAACTTAAATGTAAAACATGCTAATACATGCAGATTATAATATATTAATTTGAGTTTAGACATCAATTCTATGTTTGAAATGTAAGCATGTCAATGGGTCTTAGATATATCATATGAGAGATTAGAGAGATAGATAGATAGGTAGATAAATAGACAGATGGATAGATGATAGATGATAGAAATAGAAATATATGGCTTGTAGTTTGTAGCTAAACATGTCAGCCACTGAATGTCTGGCAACTGTCCACAAGAGTCAAGACTATATCTGACTGACCCATAAGAATCAAACTAGACATCTCTCCACGGCAGATAACATAAGAAGACATACTTGTTTAGGCCTGCCCATAGTTGTAGGTTTCCTGACTGACCAGACAAGAAAGGACGAGTTTGGTGGAAACCTCAGCATGCTAAATCAACTCCATTTGCCATACTCATTGATAATGCATCTACCCTACTTTGTGTGGTGAGAAACTGTAAAGCCTTACTGGTATTCCATTTTCTTCTCCATTGCCTTGAAGAGAAGAGGTGACATTGAAATATTTTTTTATGCATACACTTGAGTGTGTTCTCTGTGCAAAGACCCACTCATTTTGAGGGAAAATAATCTGCTTCTAGAGGTGTTACGTTAAGATTGACAAATACCGATAAAATATTTATAATACAATGTGATACATACTACAGTAGAAGTAAACACCAATGGGATGAAAGCCAAGGAAGGTAACCCTCCTCCAATCTCGGGGAATCAGAAAATGCTTCCATAAAGATAGGACTAACAGGTAATAGGAGAAACAAAAGGAAGAGATCATCGATCCAAACAGGGGAAAATATATGGATGAAAGGTTAAAATTGTACCAACAACAAAATAAATGTTTCCCCGGTGTGATACATAATACCTCACTCTGCACTGTATAATCCACAGTTGCTTATCTGGCACATGGAATTCTGCCACATTATGATTTCTATAATGAGTTCCAATTCCAAACTAAGATTTCAATAAACAGAAAGCACCATTTCATCAATGTAATTTCCCATAAATTCAGATCTCCTTAGCGAACAGGGAGATATTTAGAGATTTAGGGAAAATTAAAAGCCTCTTTTTTTTTCTTTTTTGGAATAATAGGGTAGTAGAAGTCTTTAGCCTGAGTATTGCAAGGGCAAATTAAAATTTCACTGAGTTTTTGATCCACAGTATTTACTAGCGTGGGATTTCAATCCAAAGATTCAAGTCAGAGTTCTGTCAAAATAATGTTAATTTTTTCACATTTTCTGAGCCCATAGTAGTGGTGAATGAACTCTTACCCGTAGCCCTTATTTTTCATAATTGTCCCCTTCTAGTTTTAGTCTTTTATGTTGATTTATCTTTATTGCTCATGGCAATAACTGCCAAAATGTTCTTTTTCATCATTTTTAAAAATCAATTCATTTCTCTTGAATCCATGGCAAGCTCCCAATATTACGACATATTGATAGAATTGGAAGAGCCATTATGATTGCATTACGAGTATATACATGCAAAAACCAATGGCCAACCACTTATTCACTCTCCACTCCACTGAGTGTTTCTGACTTCTACCTTCAGGCTCAGGTCTATCCTGATCTCCAGAAACAATTTTTATCCAGACAAGTGAGACACAAAATGCTCTAACCCAATATTCTGTTACTCAGCACAAAGTTACTTACTCTGAACTTCTATTATAATTGTGATACTTTACTCTGATTCAATCATCATGTTTCATCATATTTCTGATGATTGAAGTACATTCTCTATGCCTAAATAAATCTATATTTCTATATTCCCAAACTGTTATCATCTCATAGTTGTCAAAAATAAAGCCTGAAGAAGTTCTTTAGGAAAGACTTTATCAAGAATGTAGAAAAAGTTGAGAAAATGAAATTACAAGAATTAATTCCTCTTTATAATGCAATTAACCTAAGCACAGTAACATACAACATACTCCAAATCTATACAATAGGATCATACATTGACTCCACTACCCGCACAGACTAGTGGAAATTCTTAATGGAGTTGGCAAAGAGAATTCTCTCTTCCCTGGACTGCTCTGGATAACTTTGTACATATTACCCTACCTCCACTGGTTTCTTCTGTGGGAGGCATTCTATACTAGGCAGGCTGTTCCATATACTCGGGGCTTTATTTTCAGTATTTGCTTCTATATTAGTTTAATGTTCAGTTTAAGTAGAGCTCAAATCAAAGTTTTCTAACCTTAACTTTTTGTGAAATTTAGGGTAAACACATAGAAAAAAGTCTATAAAATAAAAACTTATTGTAATTTAAATAAAATGAACAGCACATAACCAACCTGCAGACCTATAAATAGATTACTGTCAGCACCCCAAACCTTCTGTGTGCTCCATTCTTCCATTCTCCATCCTGACTCTATTGGAATAACTTCCTGGCTTCTCTTGTAGCTTTATCACCTATGTAAGGCCTTATTGTCATCAGCATCTAGCCCACAGAAGGTTTAAGAGAATATCAAAAGGGCACACTTTGGCCCTTGAATGGTTTCCATCATGTTTAGATCTCAGTCTCATACCACACTTCACTACAAAACATACTGGGAAATGGATTTTCTGGAATAAGAGGTGAACAGTACCAATCTCTGCCACATTGGACTAATCATATTGGTGCCTACCAAAGTCACTGATGTGAAGATTAAATAATTGTTGAGTGTGAGAACTTAGTGCTGACCCTTGAACTTAGTAAGCACCAATAATAGTAATGATTATTATAGGCTACCTTTATGTATTACCATTTATTATATAGGCCAGTATAAAATAAGAATATGTTCACAAATTCTAAATTAGGCAATAGAAATGTTAAATGTGAAATGTGAAAGATACTTTCTGGGCAATGTTTCACCTTCATCATTCAAGATCCCCTTCCTCAGGGCCGACCAAGTGGTGTAGTAAAGTTTGCACGCTCCGCTTTGGTGGCCCAGGATTCACAGGTTCAGATCCCGGGTGCGGACCTACACACCGCCCATCAAGCCATGCTGTGGCAGGCATCGCATATGCAAAAAGAAAGATTGAACAGACGTTAGCTCAGGGACAATCTTCCTCAAGTAAAAAGAGAAAGATTGGCAATGGATGTCAGCTCAGGGACAATCATCCTCATCAAAAATTAAATAAATAAGTAAATAAAAAGACCCGTTTTCTCACGAACCTCAAAGTTCTTCCCTGAAAACACATAGACTGACAGATGTAACAGTGCAGAGCAAACTGTAAAACAGCAGCCCTTCTAAGAATAGTTATACCTTCCTGCACATATATTAATATTTGAAGTGGGTTAATTCTACTTTATGTCAGAGAGAATTTAAACAGCTTAGGTCATTCCATCAGCCCTCCCTATCACTGAGAAAGGAGGAAATGTCTGTCTCAGAATGTACAACTTCCCCATGCTGAGAGTGATTTTAATGTTCAACGGTACATATTTTGTACAGCAACACCCTGAATATAAACCAGCTACTTCATTTGATACTAAACTGAATATATGGTGAAATCTCTCATGCTAGGGAGGACACTGAGTGTGCCAGACTTCGACCATGTCTGTTCCCAACATGGAGATTTGCTGACACAATCAATTTCCAGGACTAATTGAAACCATAGAAGTCCAATTTTAGAATCTATCCACATATGGTATGTAACTCCACTACGTCGCATGATGAAACTCTAAGTTTATATCTTTCTCTTGCATTGCCTTGTTTATGATTGTGACAGATAGCACATTCCCACACATTGCTAGCCACTTAGTAGGTAACAAATGCATTTTGTTTTGCTTTTACATGAAGAAATCATTGAAGCAATAATCATTTCCTCTTGCTGGATTCATCAAGTACTTCGTGCTCAGACTTGCCTCTCTGGAGCTGGAACCAGGAAGCATCTACCTGAATGTGCTTAAAAAAGATTAAAAGTGGGTTGCATGCCATGCGATCAATGTTAGGCAGTGATCTCATAAAATACAAGACTTGAAGACTCTATGTGTGTGTTTGTGTGTGTGTGTGTGTGTAGGGAGGTTGTGCGAAGAAGAATGGAGCAGCAGAGGATGGTGTTCGATAAAGTTGAGGAGTTAGAAATTAAAGTGACATAGAACCCAAACCCCTTTTGCTTCTGGTTTTCCTCAGCTCTTAACCACAGTGCACCCTAATTATGTCCATTCCAAACCTGATCCTGAGTTACAATAGCAGTTCTTTCAGAGAAAATTTACATTAAACAAATTCAGGATGCAACCAGGGAACTCACTTCCTAATCTATAACTAGGAGGCCCATTTTCTGTTACAGCTCAGGGACTCCAAGCTTTTGCACTGACTTAGAGACACTCACTTCCTAGTACACAGATATAGGCAAACCCCATGGCCCTGTTAAACTCTCAGCTGTGACAACTTCGATAGAATTACACTTTCTCTCATAACTTTTTAATGCCATTTGCATAACTCAAAGAAGCAAAAACTATAAAGAATGACTCTATGTTACACATGCAAAACATCCTAACTTCATTTCTCTCTTTTGAGAGAAGTCTAAATAGACACATAGAGCTTAGGTTGCTAACTAAAAGCTATAGTTAAGTTGCCTCTTTTAAAACTTTGCCACACTAAACTTTACAAGCTGTATTTATCCATTTTATTGTTTTTTCCCCAAAATAATCTGAAATAATGGAATTTAACTTGAAAGAAATTTTATCTTTTCTAGAAATGAAACATTTAACTTATATTTGGAGCTTCTCAGATGAAACAGTATCAGGTTTAACACACACTTTTGGCCACCTTAAACAGTGATAAAATACATAACAAATGGACCTTTACAACGTTTACAAATGTTCCCAAATAGCACAAATATTATTTTCTTATTTAGATACACTTCTCTCTTAATAAGGAAAACAATTTTATCAAAAGGGAGAGAGAAAATGAAAAAAGCAAAAAGAAAACACCAACCATGATCAACTATTTTATACAAATGGAACTTAAGTGAAAATCAAGCATGTTCATTTTGAGGTCAGGGGATACACTATGAGTGGTCATTTAAAGCCATTATCCAAGAATTTAGCAATGCTGAACAACTAAAAAACAAACAAGCAAGCCAACATACCAGTGTTGCTAAATTTCACAATATCTAAATCTTGAGCGGATATTAGAAAACAAGTAAAATGGAAAATATTATTAAATTATCTTACAAAATGTTGAAATTGTTACTTGATTGAGGATAAAGGATTTTTAGAGTAATCATTTTTTCACTATTTTCTAAAAAGAAAAATAATAAACCATTCTATTCCAGAAAAGACATTGTCACAGTTTGATTTATCCACCAAATATTTGTTTCAAATTATCATTGCTATGCTAAATGCAATTGGATATTTTTATACCTTAAAATTCACAAGAAAGTAGTATAAGGAAGTCAAGAAATATGGAGTGACTTAGTTGTTCCAAGGTCCTCCAACCCTTTAGGGTTAAATTTTTTAATATTAAATAACTTGAGCATTTGTCCTGTCCAGAAAAATGTTGTGATCTCTGTAATATTTCTGCAGCCTTCCAGAAAGGGAAGGAGAGTCATAAGAATGGGCTATAATTATCCATCATTTTCATTTTAGATTCCTTCTTCCTAATTTGAGTTTTACTTACTATTTACTAACTTATATCCTGAAAAAATGTCCTTTCTCTACCTGCTTCCCCAAATTTGACCACAGCTTTTCCATTTTTATTCCCCTAAACAACACAAATGTATAGTCATTATGCATCATAAACTTATTAAATCTTTATGGATTGTATATTTATAGTACTATATAGAACAGGATAACAATTCAGATTGAAATGTGCTTTCTAAAACCTCATGATCACTGCCTAACAGGGGCTTCTTATTTATTGGCCAAGTGTCTTGTTGAGTCATGGTCTAATTACATGTTCTGAACTCCTTTCTCTCTCAATTTCTGAATTATAAGTACTCGCAAACTCTCCAAATTCATTTTTCTTAATTTTGGAGAAGAAGTCACTTTTATATTTGAGCCAATCGTTTCCCAACTATACTAGCGAGAGACCTCCAGAGTCTCAAGACAAGCTTATTGGTATGGGTCAGTACAAGGTCCATCCTGAAAATCAGGACAGGTGATTGTTTTGTCTGATGTGCAGACACCAATGGAGAGTCCATGAAAATGAAGACACACCAAAATATTTTCCAAAAAACAGCAAGCTAAATCTCCACAAAGTGACACTAATGCAATGGAAATAAGTGATTTACCTAACAGAGAATTCAAAATAACTATTATACTGATGTTCACCGTAGTAAGAGAACTATATAAGAACCAAGTGAAAAAGTGAAAATGTCAAGAAAGTGATAGACAGAGTAAACAGAGACCGTGGAGGTGGAGAACACAGTAACTGCACTTAAAATTTTACTAAAAGTGTTCAACAGTAAACTAGATATAACACAAGAAAGGATCATTGAAATTGAAAAAAAGCCATTGAAAATTATTGAGTCAGAGAGGCAAAACAAAAGGAATGAAAAATTGTGAAGAAAGCTTAAGGGATTTATTGGACACTATCAAGTGTATCAACACACACATTATAGAAACCCCAATAGTAAAAGAGAGTGAGAAAAGAACAGAAAGCTTATTAAAAGAAAAAAAAGCCTGAAAAATTCCAAAATCATAACAGCTTCCCATGACAGTGACCTATTTATAGAAAGATAAATTCCACAATAGTTGCCTTGTGAATACATCCACACAAAGACTAAGATCATCTACTTATTAACTTTCCACTTTACTTATGTGAGCCAGTCTAACTTTCATCTTCAGACTCAGGTTTATGCTGATTTCCAGGAACAATGCTTATCCAGGAATGTGACATATAAATACTCTAACCCAAAATTTTGGGACTCAACACAAAGTTGCTTATTGCTGAGTTATCTCTTAACTGGAATTACAATTATGATGCCTAGTTCTTATTTAATCATTATGTTTTATCATTCTTCTGTTGATTGAAGCACAGTCCTTTCTCTATGCCTAAATATTTCTATATTTCAGATTCTTATCATCATACATATCAAAAACATTGCCTGAAGAAATTCTTCACAGAAAGATTTTGTGAAGAAAGTAGAAAGTGTTAAGAAAATGAAATTATATAATGTGGAATGAGAACTATACCCTCTTTACATTCACTTAAATAATAACAATGATATATAACCTACTACAAATCTATACAAGGGATTGTACATTGACTTTCCTCCTCCCACAGATGCTGGTGGAAATTCTTCATTGAGTGTGGAAAAGGGATTGTTTCTGCCCTATATTGATCTGGTCTGGATTTCTCTGTACATTACTCCAACTCTGCTGGTCTTTTCAGTGTGAGCCATTCTGTACTAGGAAGACTGTCCCTGCATTCTTGGGCTTTTATTTTCAGTCTTTGCTTATGGTTTAGTTTAATATTTATTTTAAGTAGAAGTATAAGCAGTTTTCTAATCTTAATTCATTGTGAAATTTAGCATAAATACATATAAAATTCTACAAAATATACTTCAACCCTTATATAAAATGAAAAGCTTGTAACAACCATGCACATCTAAAATAGAATATTGCCAGCATCCCAGATTCCTTCTGTGCCCCTAAATGATAGTAGCTCCATGTACCCCTCCGTTATCCATCTTTACCGTGTTATAATCACTGTCTGGCTTTCTTTTATGGCTTCATCACTTAAACAGAGCCTCTTGGTAATCTGCATCCAGCCCACAGAAGGACAAAGGGAATGTAGAGAGGATCATTATAGTCTAGATCATTATAGTCTATACTTATGTATTCCCATTTATTTTATAGACCAGTATAAAATAAGACCATATTCACACATTCTAAAATAGACAATGAATCTGTCAAATATAAAATGTGAAAGATACTTTCTTGACATTTTTCTTATTCTAGCATTTGCTTTGATTTGTGTTCTGAGGAATTTTATTCACTGAAACCATTGTTCATGTTTCACTGATACTTAAAAGTAGAGTAATTTTGTATAATAATAATAACAATACCCTGATAGATTTAGAATCAAAACACTGAAGTCCTAATATCAGCTTGCCCACTAAAAGTTGTGATTTGGAACAAACCATGAACACTTCTCAGCATCAGTTTCATCATCTACTAAATGAGAACTAAGATCCCTCTCTTGTGTTTCTCATATTACTTCCCTGGGGAATACAGACTCTAACAGATATGGCATTGCAGAAAAAACTGAAGCACGTAATATAGAGATTATATTAATATTTATCTTAACCTCTATATTAATATTTAAAATGGTTTAATTTAACTTTATGTCAGAGACAGGATTTAAACAGCCAAGGTGATTTTGCCACCCCTCCTGCTCACTGAGGAAGATGAGGGTCTCTGTCTTTAAATGTAAAACTTTCCCACACTTGAGTGGGCATATTTTGTATGACAAAGCCTGCATATAAACCACCTACTTCATCTAGTGCTCAGATGATAATCCAGTGAAATGTCCCAGTACTCAAGAAAAAAAACAACTATACCATACTTAGGGAAAAATCCCACATCTGACCCCAACATGGACATTAATTCAATAAAATAAATTCAAGAATTAATTTTAACTGTATAAGACTGATTTTAGAATCTGTCTATAAGTAGCATGTAGCTCTATTCTGTCGCATTATGAAAATCTACATTTCCATCTTTCTTAGCTTGACTTATTTATGTTTGTGACAAATAGCTCAATGCTACACATTGCTAGGCACTTATAGGTACAAAATGCTTGGTGCGTGTGTGTGAAAGATTAATGAGCAAATTTAAGAAACACATTTGGCCACCTCAAATAGTGATAAAATTTTTGACAGAATTGATGCACCCCTCCAGTGTCTACAAAGTTTCCCAAACAGCACAGACATTATGTATGTACTCACATACACGTTTTATTAAGAAGGAAAACAATTATATCAAAACAAACATTAAGTAAAAGAAAAGCAAAAGAAAAACTCCAACTAAGATCAACTATTTTATATAAATAGAACTTGTTAAGTGAAAATCAAGCATGTTGACTTTTCAGATCAGGTGATGTACTATGAGTGATATTGAAAACCATAAGTCAAAAATTTAGCAATGCCAAACACGTAACAAACAAACAAGCCAACAAACTAGTTACGTTAAATTTCACAATGCCCTAAACCTTGGGGAAATTAGAAAATTGGTAAAATAGTAAATATTATCAAAGTTATCATAGAGATGTTTCAATTATCATTTGATTAAAGATTAAGGATTTTTAGAGTAGCATCTTTTTATCTCTCTCAAAAGAAAAATAATCCAACATCCTGTTACAGAAAAGAAAATCATCACAATTTGGTTTATTCACCAAATGTTCCTTTCAAGTCGCCATTGTTCTCCAGTCTGCAATTAGAGGGTTTTGGATCTTAAAATCCATAAGGAATTTGGATATGGAAGACAACAAAAACAGAAGTGATTTAGTTGTTTCCAGGTCTTCCAACTCTATGGGTTTAACTTGTTTAGTATTAAATAACAAGATGTTATCCTAGCCAGAGAAATCTGGCGATCTCCATAATATTTTTCAGGCCTTCCAGAAAGGAGATGAAAGTTATAGAAAGTATTTTCTTTTTCCCATTATTTTACATTTTAAATTCCTTAATCTTAACTTAAGTTTTGATTATCACAAATTACTTATCTCCTGAAGTTGCTGTCCTCTCTCTTCATGGTTCCCTCCAAATGAAGCCACCAATTTTGGCCTTCATTCCTCAAAACTTTTAATATGTGGTCATTGTCCATTATAAGTTTTATCAAAGCATTATGGACAGTAATGATAATTACAGTATTTAAAGAGCAGGATAGAAATTCAGATTGAAATGCATTTTTAAACCCCATGGTTCTTTCTCTACAGAGGACTTTTTGTTTATTGGCCATGTGTATTTTGAGTCCTGGCCTAATGATCTGTTACTGGGCTCCTTCCTCTCCCATGTCCTATTCTCTGAATTACAAGCACTTGCAAACATTCTACTTGGGTTTTTTAATTATGGTTATTATTTTTCAGAAAAAAAATAAGCTTTCTATTTGAGCCAATCATCTCTCAACTATCTGAGCCTGAGAGGACTTTTCTTTTACAAGATAAGAACCATCATACTAATTTCCTAAATATGAAAACTGAAACTGCTATACTGAGAGACAATCATGCATTATCCAACAAAGCACAGTCAACTTTCAAAATAGAAAATTTTTCTCATATTTCATGATTACTGAAATAAAAATAATAAGATGAAGAAGATGAAAAGTATACTTGAAAAAATCATTGACTGGAAATCAGTAGCCTAACAGTTTATCTAGGTTTTTCATTAAGAAGATATATGACTTCAATAATTAACTTCTCTGAACTTTAGTATCATGTCTCTGGAATAAATATATATTGATGATCTATTATGTGTCAGTTTCAAATTTATAAAGATAAATATGAAATCTTTGACCAAAAAAGCTTAATGCACAGTGTGTAGAGTTGGAAAGTGTATTGTATTTGAGACTTTATAGGACTTGCTGTATCTGTGAAACACCAGCATTCAAGGAGGCACATTCCAGGCCAGTGGAGGAGGAAAAGACAAGAGTAGAAACATAGCATCTGATTCCTGATTCCAATAGCACATTATAAGTGGCAGATAGAAAGGCCCCAACGGCAAATGTCACTCTAGTGTTACTTGATCATTTGCAGAACCACTTAACTTTTTCCAGGAGAGAAAAAGAAACTCCATAATGAAACAGAAAACACAGAGATAAATTTACTCTTTAATGTCATTCTTAAACAGGTAAAATGGTGAAAAAGAGAAGAAATTGTGAAATGGTGAAGAAGGAAGATCCACTATTAATACTCGGAAATAAATTGAGAGAAGACGCAAATTTCCGTTGCTATGGTAACAGATATACAGGATAAGAAGGCTTCCACTTAAACTGTTGTAAGGAAACAAACAGAATCCATGAGTCCTATAACCACACTTGCAGAGACACTCTTTCTGATCAAAATTTTCTCCTAGTCAGGGTTTTTCTCAGAGCAATTTTAACATCTTTATTCCTCAAACTGCAGATTAAAGGATTCATTGTGGGGACCACATTGGTATAAAAGACAGAGGAGGTTTTTCCCTCATCCGTAGACCCAGCAGAAGAAGGTTTCAGATACAGACATACACCTGATCCTAAGAAGAGAGAAATGGCAATTATATGGGAACTGCAGGTACTGAGGGTTTTAAACCTACCCTCCATGGAGCTGATGTAGAGGATACTGGAGATGTTGAAACCATAAGAGATAAAGATGGTGAGACTGGGCACAGCACCATATATGCTGGAAACAATGAAAATTACTAGCTCATTGATGTAGGTGCTCATGCAGGAGAGCTAGAGAAGAGGGAAGATTTCACAGAAATAATGGTTGATGGTGTTTGCATCACAGAAGGTAGTATCTGCTTGCATCCAGTGTGTCCCATAGTACCAGAAAATGCCGTCAAGTATGAGCAAAGCATGAGGCTGGAACACACTTTAGCAGACATGGCAGTGTTGTACAAAAGAGGTTTGCAGATGGCCACATAGCGATCAGAGGTCATGGATGCCAGCACAAGGCATTCAGAAGTAGCAAAGAAAGAGAAAAAGTAAAGCTGGGTCATACACTCATTGTATGAGACAATATTCTTTGATATGAAGTTAATCAGCATTTCCGGAGTAATCGCGGTAGGATAAGAGAGGTCTATTAAAGAAAAATCAAATGGAAAAAAGTACATGGGGGTGCGTATGTGTGAATCCAGCCCAATTAGAGTTATCAAACCCGTATTTCCAAACACAGTGTCCATATTGATTATTAGAAACAGGAAGAACCGTGGGAGCTGGAGATCTGCTTGGTCTGTTAATCCCAATAGAATGAATTCCGTCACAAAGGAGCCATTTCTAGGGGACGTTCTTCTCCAAGTGTTTTTCAAGAGAAAAAAGGATTACGTTAGAGGAAAATCCAGCCCTTCCCATGATATTTGGTTGTACAAAAGGGGATATATGCCGGGAATATCTGTTACCAGCCCAATCTGGACCCAAAACGTCTGCCTTTATCATTATCATGGCATTGAGTGATACTCATTTTCCTTTTGTTAGATCCATTATCAGCAAATATACCAAAAGGCATCAATTTATCTTATAGAAGGGAGGCCATTGTTGCAATATATAAACCTGACTGCTGAAAAAAACAAGGGAGAAAGGAGAAGAGGGTTGGATCAGAACAGAATTGTCCTACCCTTATCTCATCATTTCTTCATTCACCAGATAATTGGAGTAAATATCCCTTCCCTAGTAAAATTGGAAGCAAGAACTCCAACAACCTGGTGCTGGCTTCTAATGCAAATTAGACTTGGTGGGTGGGAACCAAGAACCTTGTTTCTAATTCAAGACAAAGGAACCAGAGTCTAGGAGAAGTTAAGTTACTGTCCCATGTCAAAGAGTAAAAGCCATAAATGCAGAAGTGTTAGGGTTCCATCCATGGAGAGGGAACTCACTGACTGAGAAACTGCACCCTCTGAGCCCCTTAATGTCTTTGAACATTCTCTGCTCTCCCCTGAAACAGATTCTTCCTCCAGTTTCACTTAAGTCTCAGAATTGCACAAAATGGGAAAGAAAGTGTCAAATCTTAGATCTTTGAAATTTCATCTCACTAATAAAGGGACATTCATAAAAATAGAATTTAGAAACTCATCACCCTTAGGCCAGAAAATCTTAGTGCTTCCTCATCATTATTATTTACTCCTGTGGTCCTGGAAGGGCAATTTCAAGCTCTGAAGCTTTGGATACTTTGACTCTGAGGATATTGCAATAGATGTAATTTCATATATGCTCAGGAAATATTTCTGAACCACAGAGAACAATTTCTGAATGTGACTTTGAGACCTTTCAAGCTGGAGGGAAAAATAAAAACTTTTTACTATTGTAGCGCTTCCCACTTGAAAAGATGCAGATGAATGAATGTGAGTTTAATGATAGAATGCAGTTGGTTATAAACAGAGTAAAGCTTCCTCAGTCTCTTCCCCAGGGAATAGATTCTATGTGTAAAAGGGAATTAAGGGGATTGTTTTTACATCCTAAACTATGATCTCTCTTTAATTCCTTATGGACTCAATATTTTACTCAAGTTTTCCTGTCAATCCAGAGATTATAAATCTCCCAAGACAGACCTAAAATAAATTCCTGTCTCCCTCTCGTCTTCTTCTCTAAAGAAAATATATTGAATTGTTCCTTTTCCTCTTCTTCTCTTGTCCTAAATGAAAAGTTCTCTGCAATGGTTCTATCTCCAGGATTCTTCATTTCTTTTTCTGTAATTTTTCAAGAATTGCAGTATCTCACTCCAACCATTTTTTGTCCAAGGGCTATCTCTGAGATAATTTAAATGTCTTGTATCCCTTCTAGAGTCAAAAATTTTAAAACCTACCAGAAATTTCTACCTGACTATTCTGCAGGGATCTTATATGTAACATTTCAATAACTGAGATCTTTATTTCTTCTCATTGTAAAAGGAATGGGGGCTATGGAGTTAGAGAGTGTGTGTGTGAATCCTACTTCCACTCAAACTAACGATAATACCTTGATCAAATTACTTAATCTTTCTTCCTCTGCTTCATCTTTGTGAAATAGGAATGGTAAAAATAATTTCTGTTTCAGTGGATTGTTATGATGATTGAATGAAAGAGTGTAGGTAAAATGAGTCGAACAGTGCTTGGTATGTGGTAAACAGTCAATCAAAGTCAGCTGTCATCATTTGCGTTCTCAAAGCTTCCAATATATTCTCCATTCTAACACTTATTAGACATTTTTGCCCCTTAATTCTGCATTCCTCTAGAAACTATAAGTTCCATAAGGACAAATGTCTCTTCTATCTATTTTACTGCTTTTCTCATCATGCTATATATAGTGCAGAGTACATAGCAGGTATTACATAAATAATTTTCTAAAAATATTATTATGCTATATATAGTGCAGAGTACATGGTAGCCCTGAGCTAACATCTGCCACCAATCCTCCTCCTTTTGCCGAGGAAGACTGGCCCTGAGCTAACATCCGTGGCCATCTTCCTCTACTTTATATGTGGGATGCCTGCCACAGCATGGCTTGCCAAGCAGTGCCACGTCCGCACCTGGGATGCCAACTGGCGAACCCCAGGCCACCAAAGCAGAATGTGCGAACTTAACCACTGTGCCACCAGGCTGGCCCCTGATCTAGGTTTTAAGGATCTAAACACCAACTTGGGGAAAAATACATCTATAAATACTGAGTAAACTACTCTGACAATATTTTATTACCTGGGTAGAGATTACATTGATTTTTTTTTATTATTTATTATACTATAAATGAATGTTCTGTGATCTTTTCAGTACATGGTATGTTCGATGGTAAAATAAGAAAAAGAAGTGTTTTCAATATATGCCATAGTAATGTAATTATTTAAAACTCAAAATAGACTTATAATTAAAACAGAATTATTATTATTTTATTAGATAGCATTTTCATTAAAATATTTTCATAATCCTTAATCAAAATGTTTGCTTCCTTCTGGAACATATTTTTTTCTATCATGTTTTGTGAATTAAACAGCCATTACAATCAAAGACTCTTAATAATTATAACTATAACCATTTTTTTTGTTGTTGTTAAGATTTTTTTTTTATTTTTTCCTTTTTCTCCCCAAAGCCCCCGGGTACATAGTTGTGTATTCTTCGTTGTGGGTTCTTCTAGTTGTGGCATGTGGGACGCTGCCTCAGCGTGGTCTGATGAGCAGTGCCATGTCCGCGCCCAGGATTAGAACTAACGAAGCACTGGGCCGCCTGCAGCGGAGCGCGCGAACTTAACCACTCGGCCACGGGGCCAGCCCCGTATAACCATAACCATTTTCAATGACCACAGCAAAATATATTGAGTGAAAGAATGAAACAGAGATTTAAATCATTTTTTAAACAATCCCAAAATATGCAATTGAAATTATTCAAACCCTGTAACAGCTTTTTTCTTTCATTGATAAATTTAATGTAAAACCAACTTAGAATCAATTTCACTTTTTCCTTTTAAATACTTCAAAATAACAAAGAAGCCCTAATTTGCAGAAGGTTTGCACATTCTTAGAGCAATCATACCAGCTTAGATGTTACTAAGAGGATACATAGCTGGAAATGGACAAAGTATAGGAAATGAGGAGACAGAGACTGAGTCTTCTGCCTGGAAAAGATTCAGGATTCAATCCCTGGCCTCACATCGCCACAGACTGCAGATGGATGGGTGACCACTTTACTCCTTGAGCACCTGAAATACACACTCCTCCAGCATCCCCATGGGCTTCTTGTCCACAATGGGCATTGTTCCCTCTTCACTTGGCTGCTGTAGCTGGTGACAAGGTGGTGGAGCACCTCTTCAGTTGGGCTTTTTAAATGGAGCAGTGAGTGCCATTTTGTCTCATTGTTCTTGCTGCTTGCCAAAGACATGGGAGTGATCACATCAAACCTCCTTTACTCTTGACCTTCCAGGAGCCCCTTTCTAGACTACAATAAGTTAGAGCACTCAGGCTGAAACCCCAACTGGACAAGGCCAAATTTCACGGGGTTGGGTTCTGTACCTTATCCTGTGATCCATTTGCCATGCTGTCTGCTATGCAGTGGTTAGAAAACTCTGTCCCAATTTTTATTATTGAAGGAGAAAGAATGAGAATTTTGAATAAAAGGATCTAAAAACTTTTCCATTAGTGATTCAGCCTCTGTTCTATGGCAAATCAAAGACATAATAACGTTTCAATTCCTTTAGGTGATGAAAGGAACTTGGTTGATAAACAGGCACCATTCCATGAGCACCAAAATAATACATTTCTAAAATTTCTAACATCATGTTTTTTCCTTCAAAGTTAAACTGTGGGATATTTCCATTTCAAGTTAATGTTATTTATCGTACTTAAGGCAAATTATAAATAATGTAATTAAGTTTATACATTTGATATGATTTCAACATGTGTTAATATGGTTTGAATGTAACTAAATCAAATTTTTTTGGATTTAAATTGTTTGTGGAGTAAATATCGTAGAATAAGAAAGATGTAGGTGGCAATATCCATGTCTTTAAGAAATTCACCAAATTACACATACAAAATTTCCAAACATGCAATAGTTGTAAAATAAGCTTACGCATTCTGAAATTATTTTACATTGTTTTCTTATTTTATTAATTAAATTGTAATAATTTAAAAAACACTAGGCTTGGATTTAAACAATTTTACTTATACATATTATAAAAGGTTTATTTAATTATAAAGTAAGTCAATTAAATTTGACAGGTCAGCACAAGAAATTCTATCTGTAAAATGAGACTGTTGAATTCACAGAATCGAGCCAGGCTGTCTGCTGATTCAGACTCCACCAGGGAGTGCTGATGCCCGCATATAATACTCAGACCACAAGTTGTGTGAAATGCCTGTGATTCACATTTTACTCTTTTGTTTAAGTACCAAGGATTTATAGACACGTATATTATGTATCTTATCCTATGTCTTTATTATAGCATGTGAACTTCTAAACACATGTCTTTTAGAGTAAAAGTCAAACCAAACAGTTTTAAGCTATCTGTTTAACCAAGCGCTTTAGTGGATATAGACAAAAGAAGGATAGAAGTAGATACTAGGTATTCAAATTCTACTTGTGGAATAAAAGTTTTAAACAAAATTGTGGCAGTAAGATAAGTATTATAATAAATATTATTAGCTGATTATCTGCTCTAAAGCAGTAATTTTAATCAGATTTAAGTGAAGTGCTTAACTGGAACAGTTATCTCATAAGGCTATTCTTATAAACTGATGCTTTAGAACTTTCCAAAACTAACGGTATCTTTGCATAACCATAAAAATTACAGAGACAATTAACTACATCCCCAGACAGGGATATATCCTCTGAGGAACGTCTTGCCCTAAACTTACTGAGAGTCGTAATGGACAGTGGACAGTTTATCTTGTGTGTAACACACAAAATTAAAAAAAAAGTTGTAGCGTCTTGTTTTCTATTGATTTTCTTGTTATAGCAACTTCTTTTTGTTTCCAACTGACAGCACAATATTTAATAGGCTTCTTAAAACAAACATACTACAATGAAAATTGTGACACGCCTCATGAGGGAGGCTTGTCCCCAAACTCCTCAGTCTCACTATGCCGGGAAATGGTCACTATTATAAAAATATTGTAATAAAATATTTCAGTGTAATTCATCTTGTTTACCCCACCTTAAATCAAACTTCTCTAGGGGCAGGTGCATTTTTCTAGTTTGGCATCACACCTTGTGGACCATGTCTCTGCAACAGGCATCTTAGTTGAGGCCAACATTCCCACGAAAACTCCCACTATCAACCTCATTCTGAAGCAAATCTTCAGAATTAATCTCTCTTCCTTCAAAATTCTGTCTTTTCTTCCATTTCTTTGCGGGATGAACAGTAGTTTCAAAAACTGGTCTCTGCATCATTAACTGTGTGATCTCGAGCAAGTCACATAACTATTTCCTTATCTAAAGAACGCAATAAGGAAAATTATTTTTTAAAAGGATTTGTAAAAACTGTGGCACACTGTATGGATCACAGATTTAATCTTTATTCTAAGAGACAAAATGGAGGAGTCATATTCACATACTGAAAGAATAATCCCAATAGGACAAGGTTTCTGTCATATATTTTTGTATTTTGAAAGCTGGAAAACAGATCTTCTTCTGCACAGGGGAACCCTTATGACAGAGTTAGGAAAACAAAGAATCTTGACATTACATGTGGCACCCTATTCTGTAGCCAAGAATATTATTGTGTAACTTTTAATCACAATCACAATCCACAGATACAAAGACAAGTTGGTGACAATTTCAATTCTATTCATGACAAAATATCAATAGATCAATGCAATAAATAGAGGCAATCATTATTGGAGGGGATTGAGAAAGGTGGGCAGAATAGTGTGGCTCATTCTTTCTCAAGCATCCTCAAGAATAAAAGAAAAATCCTTGGTTCAACAAGTTCTTCAATTCCTTTACATATGTGAGATGGAAAATCCAAAACAAGAAGCACTACTAAAAATAACACTGAATGCCACAACTAGAAGGACCCACAAGTAAAATATACAACTATGCATTGGGGGGATTAAGGGAGGAAAAGCAGGGGAAAAAAAAAGGAAGATTGGCAACAGTTGTTAGCTCAGGTGCCAATCTTAAAAAAAAAATTAAAAAATAACGCTGAAATATTCAGGAGTATTTTATAACTCTACCATGTCCTCAGTTTTGTTATTCCTTCTCTGTTTTAATGCAATTACGACTAATAAAACCCTTGAAACAGAAAAGGAGTCTATATAATTGTTTCAAAGAAAGCAAGAAAGAAATTAAATGGTCAGACAGCATGCCACTCATGGCTTACCATGCCTTACATACTACCAAAAAAAAAATAGTAGGTAGTGTGATCTGTAGATAAGAAAGCTTCTCAGCTCATTGTCTCCAACTGGTATAGAGTCAACTAAACACTGAGGATGACTCTTGTATCCAAGAATAAGCCCATAGAGTTACATTATGTGGCAAGAGAAGCAAAGATATTAGAGCAGAAATACTACCAAGAAAACTTTAGAAAGACAACTGAAGAGAATGAAAAAAGAACAAAAGGAAGAAGTTGAGGCAGAGCAAGAAGAGGCAAACAACACAGAAAAGGGGGAACAGATGGTTCCGCTCAGTTTATAATTCTCTTCAGAGTTTCCTTCATAGCAAGTTTGACATCCTTGTTCCTGAGGCTATAAATGAGAGGGTTCAGCATGGGCACCACATTGGTGCAAAACACTGAGAAAAATTTTCCCTGGCCCACAGACCCAGCAGGTGATGATTTGACATGAGTGAGCAACCCACATACATAGAATAAACTGACCGTTATTATGTGGGAGCCACAAGTGCTGAAGACTTTGAACCAACCTTCAGTTGATGAGATGTGAAGGATGTTGAAAATAATCAAAACATAAGAAATAAAGATAATGAGGCCAGATACTACAACAACTGTGCCCACAATACCAGACATCACAAGCTCATTCGCATAGGCGCTGCTACAGGGGAGCTGGAGGAGAGGGAAGATGTCACACATGTAATGGTTGATGATGTTGGAATCACAAAAGATCAGCCTCATCATACACCCTGTGTGCACCATGGCACCGGCAAACCCCATCACATATGAACCAGACATCAGCGTAGAACACATCTGAGGGGACATGGTGGCCGTGTACAGCAGGGGTTTACAGATGGCCACATAGCGATCATAGGCCATGGCTGTCAACACATAGCACTCAGCATTGGCAAAAAAGCGAAGAAAAATAGCTGAGTCATGCATCCTGTAAAGGAGATGAAGTTACTCTCTGAAATAAAACCAGTTAGCATTTTGGGTGTAAACACAGATGAATAACAGATATCAATAAAGGATAGATTGAAGAGGAAAAAGTACATGGGGGTATGAAGGTGTGAATTCAGACATATTAGATTAATTAAGCTCCAATTACCCACCACTGTGACCACATAGTTCACCAGAAACAGAAAAAACAGGGGCAGCTGGAGTTCTGGTTGGTCTTTGAAACCCATTAGGATAAAGTCAGTCACAAAGGAGTCATTTTCCACAGCCATTCACTTCACAGGTATGATCTGTAGGAACAGGCATAGAAAGTGACTCTCACTCTTTGTCTCCAAAGGAAGAGCTGGATCTGTTGATTTACAAGCTCAAGGCTGTCTGAGGACACACAGAAAGGCATGTAAGGAGTAAGACTTCCTATGATTTTCCTAATGATTCCTCATTTCCTCCTATATCACCTCTTATGTTGTTTGTTTTTGTCTAGAAAGAAAGTGAAAGACTGCCAATGTCTTTACACATCATTTCCGCCTTTCTCCCCAGTCTCCATTAAGGATCAAGGCTGAAAAGAGAAATAAATAGATGGTGTTCCCCAGAACCTTGATTTTTGCAGTTGGGGTTTGAAAGGAAATTAGCAAGACAAAGGTTATTCTACCCTCACCTTCCTTTTCCTGGAGTCCTCACTGCTGTGGGATCTTAAGTCCCCTACAGGACTTACCCTACAGTCCTGAGGGCGTTAAAGACAATGAAGGAGACCATATACATCAGAAGTCTGCTCAGTCTTTGACATGTTAAAAGAGGTATTCTGGGAAGCAGTGCATGATTTCTACTTGAGAATTTGCCCTGAAAGTCCTCTTCATTTTGAAGGAGGCAAACAAGCTTATATGATCTCCACAGCAATCAGTTAACTCCAATGAGAATCTATTCCATACCCTATAGTTCTGGGAAAATTGAATAGAACCCAGAAAATTATTGTCTCCCTCATGATTTCCTTACAAGTTAAATGAGCCCACTGAGGGTGGAAATTACTGAGCCTGTGTTTATATCCTGTGTCATAGACCCAACTTTTGCTCCTTCGAGACTCAATGTTCTACTCAATTTATAGTTTCACAACAGGAATTCCTAATCCCTACTGCAGGGGAATAAGTGTTCACCTTTGCCACTTTCTTCATAATCCCCTGAAGGCTATGCAGAGTTCTAAAAGAGGAAGGCCTGGGGTTTTATCACTTGCCATTTCTAATACTTTCCTAGAGCCTCTGGGATTGCATTAGTAAAATACTAAATCATAGTTTTTAGCACTGTCTATGCTTGTGGATTTTATCTCCATAGATAGATGTCACTAAATGGTTAAGAGAGTGGGGATGGGCCTCTTAAGTTACACTAGTTTTGGACTAGATAATTCTATGTTGTGGGGTTGTCTCGTGTATTACAGGATACGGAGCATCCCTGGCCTCTATTCATTAGATTCCAGTAGTAGCCCCCCTTCACTAGTTGTGAAAATCAAAATGTTCTCCAGACGTTGTCATGCATACCTTGGGTTAAAATCATCCATATTTGAGATTATTCATCTATATGTATAGCCTGGAATTCTGCTATAAATGCCTCTCAAATGACTCTCTACCTTTATGATGGTAATAGAGATTCCCTTGTCTCTATCATGTGCTGGATCCTCTTTTTCCTCAATAACATATCCCCCTATTTGATGGTTTTCTTATTCATTTTGGTACAAGACATACTGCCTTGTTTTCTTGAAAAAGATCCGTGTAATGCAAATTTTACTGATCTTGCATGTCTTGCATGCATTATTTTATCTTCTTATATATCAGCCATTTGAATGGGAATAAACAACTAATTTATAAGTCACTTTACCTCAAAACTTTGGTAGCAATTATCCAATCTTTAGAAGCTCACTACCTCCCTGAATCTTAATAATTTTTTATCAAAACTGGCTACTTTCTCTCCATTTTGGAATCTTTTAATATCTTATATTTGGTTCCATTGGTTTGAACATTCACAATATTGTTTTTTTTTTTTTAAGATTTTTTTTTTCCTTTTTGTCCCCAAAGATCCCGGGTACATAGTTGTATATTCTTCGTTGTGGGTCCTTCTAGCTGTGGCATGTGGGATGCTGCCTCAGCATGGTTTGATGAGCAGTGCCATGTCTGTGCCCAGGATTTGAACCAACGAAACACTGGGCCACCTGCAGTGGAGTGTACGAACTTAACCACTCGGCCACGGGGCCAGCCCCCACAATATTGTATCTTGATATGTGTCTGATTATAGATTAAGAAGAGCATTAATTCAGTCCACTCAGGAAAATCAAGTCCTTCAGTTCTAGAAAATATTTCTTAAATTATATACATTATTATTTCATCCTCATTGCACTTTCTGTCCTCCTTCTGGAACTTTTATTATTCAGGTGCTGAAGTCCTGAATTTCCTCTTTTTGTGCTGCATTTTCTCTTCTATCTTCCATCCTTTTACTCTACTTTCTGGGGATAATTTAAACCTGTTCTTCCAGGACTTCTGTAATTTTTTTTTCTTTTTGCTATAACCTCTAATATTCAAGGGTATGTTTTGGTCCGTTATAATGTTTTCGGAAGTTTTCTTCTTCTGAATTGTCTCTTTCCTTCAAATTATTTCTGTTTGTTCACTTTGTATATTTTATATCAGAATTCCTTTGTAAGTGTCTCAGCATACTTGTCCATATAGTGACATTTAGGAGTGAGTTTCTAAAAAGTTAACTAGCATCTCCAAGTAAGAGCTTTGTGCTTGCCAACTGTGGGCTTCATGTATAACGTCCTATTTCAATGAGCAACTCTTATTGGTAATATGAATAGGTCTTTTATCATGTGCTTATTTGAATACCCCCCCAAAAAAATCTTGCAATATTCCTTCAGGATATAATCCTAGCCTTCAACATTCTCTGAACTGAGAAGAGGAAGAAGGTTAATGACATCAACATTCATTAGGTGAAAACTTCTCCTTTCTCACCTTGTTTTCAGGACGGTAAAACTCTCCCTCAAATGCGCATATAGTCTCCAAACTAAGAGACTCTGTTTTACTTTCTTTACGGGTAAATCTCTAGTCTTTTATTGGATGATAATGGAGGCAGTCATCTGGCTGCATGGAGAGGTAGAGGAGATCTGAAGATCCAATTACTTCTTAAACAGACTTTTAAGCATTCCATTTGTTCTGTCTTCACCTTCATGATGTCTTCTAAGGATGCCTGTTACCACAAAATTCATGATATATGAGAGATAATATGGTATAGCCAGTTGTCTTCTTGGCTTCCACAGTTCTATGTTAATGTCAGATATTATGAGTATGCCTGATATTGAACCTGAAGTGAGTTTGCTCACCCATTGTGCAGCAAGCCCATCTCTGATACCAGGTGTAGATTAAGAATGTAGGCATTTTATTGTGAAGTACTGAGCACGGAAAATGGGTAGCTAATGCTGTAATCCTAAACTCCATGAAAAGCTATAAGTAAGGGTTTTTATTTGAGTTTTAGGTAGGGGAGGGGCCATGTGCCCTTGCTGGTCAGCAATTTTCCCACCAGCCTGTGTTTGGCCTTGTAAGGTTGCTTTAAGGAATGAGGAGGAGGAAATAAGGGATTCTGCATGTGGGTATCCTTGCCTGTCTACCTCCGTGGTAGATGGTGGACTCCAGTGTCAGGAAGCTGAGGAGTTGGTGACCTGGAAAATTTAAGTTTTTTGATATTCTCTGGACATCAGTTTTCCCGTAATAATATTCAAAGACCTGTGATTAGCCAAAACTTTAGTGTAAGCCCAGCGTGAAGCCACCTGGGCTGTAACAATTTGAAACTTCTATTTGGTTGTAAACCTCAGGAAGTCAAAGGTTAAAGAAATAGGTATTTACATATGAGTGTAACTGAAGAAGCAGGGCAAGGGGATGAGTGCTTTCAGTTTTAACCCCATATATCCTGGGTTCAATGTAGGGGAACTGATATTAGGGCCAGTATCTTGCCATTTCAAATAATGCTCATTTATCTACTTTCTAGCTGCCAAAATTTCATGGTTGTTTGTGACTATGTGTTTGTTTCTTCCTTCTTTCTGTCCTTATGAGTAATGCCATATTTTAATCTTTTTTCTATCATATTAGTGAGTTTCAGAAACAAATAGAGACAAGTTGCCTACATTAAGTTTTTCTTTTTTAACTAGAGTTCTCTGCTTTATTTCTAGGATGACACCAAGGAACACACTAAATCAGCTGGAGCCTGGAGCCTGGCAGTAAAAGCTCCAGGTCTTGAGTAATTTTATTCTAGTCAGAGTACATGGTGGATGAGGCCTAAGACTCCATCAATAGATTATCTCTTTGTTTTAGAGATTTTACTGGTTCATTTCATCCAATGAACATTTATTGAGCCTTTAGACTACAAGACGCAGTGAACACTCACAGAATGAGATATAGGCAGTGCCCATATGATTTCTCAGTGTAATTAGGGAGAGAACCAAAGAAACTGAGATTTGTACCACTATTACTTGTGAGCCAATCACAGTGATAAATTCTTTGTGCACATTCCCCCAGGCTGCCCTTACAACCACCCTCTAAATCAGACATCTTTGTTCCATATATCAAAAACCTAAAGGTGAGAGGGATTAATTGGAGGATACAAAGCGAAAACAGCTACTGTCAGAGTAAGATTCATACTTAAGTATGTATGAATTCAAAATTGATTTATTTAATCACTACACTATGCAGACTTGTGTCATATGTTCTATGACACAGTTTTGTACAGGGTATATCATTCAGGATTCTTTCTATTTAAGTGACTCTTTCAATGTAAGTGATAGGAATCCAAGTCTAACTTGCCTAGATAAAATAGCCTATACTGAAAATGTGTATGAAACTGATCAGTCATGATGTACGTGGCTTCTTATTTGGCTAGACAAGGTCAAACATTCATGGGAGTGTGCCTTCCTTCCCAGTTTTTGTCCTTGTCAGTTCTACTAGGTTTTAATTTCAAATGGGCTTTTCCCATATAATGAAAACAGGACTACCAGAACCCCTAGATTTAATCTTACCAATTCAGCAACTCTAGGGGGAAAAATAAGTTTGTTAAAAATAATTTTGGTGGGAAAGATTATATTCAAATTATTTGTGTCTAATCACTGTCATCAAGATTTGACATATGCAAATTTGACAGGATTATGTCTTGTGAAGTGGGCAAGTCAGTCCATCAAAATCAGTTAAAATGTGTTTCCTATATCAGACAAGGTCTAATCATAATAATAAATGGCATACTATGTGCTTCCTACAGATGATATTTAAAACAGAGAATTGCTTCTACAGATATTGCAAGAAGGAAACAGCAAAAGTTGTCACCTGAAAATATAAAGACTAATAAGCTCCAGAAAATATCTACCACTCCCAGGACTGGTGGAACAAATAGAAAGAGGGAGAGGCTACAGAAATTCTACAATCTCAGAGGAGAAGTTCTATGGGATTTGTGCGTGAGTTAATGGAGAATTTGGAGGTGCCCTCTGACCTGTACTTTGACTGCTGAAGTAGAGGCCCGGACCACAGTGCAGGTCTAAAAATTCTTAGTCAGATTGATAGGAAGTTCCTAAGCAAAGATCCTATATCAGAAGAAACCCATGTTACACAGAAATTGGCCAGGTCTTCTTTGACAACACTGCTAAGCCATTGACTGGGGACATCTCAGAGTAAGCATGGTCTCTGTTTGAACACAATGTTGGATCCAAAGAAGTATCAGCTACAGACTTTTGTTAATGATGCTCCTCATAGCAGGTTCTCTTGAAAGGGAGTTGAACAGCACATCTATGGCTACTACAGTCCATCCCTCCAAAACTGAGTTGTACTCCAAAGTTCTTTATCACTTATTTATTTATTTATTATTCTTGTTATTTAGTATTATATTTTGTTAATTATTACTTACAACAATAAAATTTACTGTCATTGTTATTTGAACAAGATAAGACTATTCAACAAGAATTTCTCACCTTCCAAATATGTCTGACATTCTAAATGGGAAAAGCATTTGAGAAATAAGGAAATCATAGAAAACATCATCTGCTTTACATATGCTTATTATCTTATTGATGAGACAAGGTGCTATGGTCAAATTTTGAATCCTAACCCCCATAGATGATGATGTTAGGTGGTGGGGCCTTTAGGATTCATGAAGATGGAACCTTCGTGAATGGGATTATTGCCTTATAAAAGAGTCTCCACAGGGATTACTGACCCCTTCCACCATGTGAGCCTATAATGAGAAGTGGGTGACTCAGAAGAAGGCCCTCATCCATTCATGCTGACACCCTGATCTTGGACTTCCACTCTCAAGACTGTGAGAAATAAATTTTTGCTGTCTATAAGTCACCGAGGCTGTGGTATTTTGTTACAGCAACCCAAATGAACAGAGACAGAGATTTAAAGATGCTCACAAAATATGCTAGAAATATAGTTTATCATTAATATACATCGTTTTTATGATAAACCTCATTAGATAAGTAAAACAATGTTTAACATGTTTCTTCTAACTTAATGTGCAATATTTTCCTTTAAGCGCTAAATAGAAACTCTATAGTAAGGACTACATGCTCTTTTTCAAAATGTTAGATGTCATTTTAGATAGTAATGAACGCACATTTTATAATAAACCAGTTACCCCGCTTTATTGAGATCCTAAGATACATGTGTATTATGCCTTTAATCATACTCTGTTAATGCTCCTTGGCAATAAAAGGTGGAGTTATGTTTATTCTCTTCAACATTAAATGAACTGGGCTGATAGAGGCTCTTAAAAACAGGTGGCACATGGTACAGATTTTCCAATTGTCTAAGGAAACAAGAAAGGACAGAATATAAAAAGAAAATTGGTTAAAAAATAGAACAAAAGGAAAAGATCAGAGGGATCTGATTATACTTTAAGTGATATACAGTTTGTAATGAAGACATTTCATTAAATCCTGTTGCCTATATCAGCAATAATATTGATAAGAATGAGAATGTTTCTATAGTATTTGGCACTTCTGTGTTTAGGTGAACAGGTTGTAATTTTAACTTTCAGTGACTTATGAAAACTTATTTGTCCATATTAGGAATAACCCAGGAAAGAAGATGGGGAAAACATAAATGTACAATTTTTTCCTTTTATAAACATGATCCTGGTTATTTAGTAAACTGGTATGAGATGTGAGAGATACCAAGGGAAAAAATGAGACAAGATCATCTTTAAGCGAAATAGTAAGACAAGTCTATTACACCACACATAACAGTCTGTGGAAGCAACATGGTTATGGACAAACCTAATCTTGAAAAACACCAATAAAATTAAATTAAAAATTGAATTTCCTTATATCATTGCTGCTCTGAATTTGAATATGTTTCTCCTCTAGATTTTGAACAGTACTTTCTTCAGTGTAACTGTGATATCCTTATTACTCAAACTGTAGAGCAAGGGATTCAGCATGGTTATGACATTATTATAAAAAAAGAATAGAAGAAAATTTTCTCAGGTCCATAGATCCAGGAGATGATTATTTAAGAAACATGAGTGCTGGTGACCCCCCAAAAAGAGAAAGAGTAAGATGTTGGAGCTACACGTACTGAAAGTTTTGAACTGCCTTGAGTGGATTTGATATGGACACTGTTATTGAGGATAAAGATATAAGAAACTAGGGTGGTAAAATTGGGTAGTGATATTAATTCCCATGAGAATGTGAACTACTATCTTATTGACATAGGTGCTGGTAAAAGACAGTTGGAAGAGAGGAAGGATGTCACACAAATAATGATTGATGATATTGACTTTGCAGAAGGTTAGTCAAGCATGCACCCTGTGTGGGGAGTGACACCACAAATCCAATCATATATTCAGCAAAAGTTAGCACAAAACAGACCTGATGGGGCATGGTGACCTTATATGAAATGGATTACATATGACCACATAGTGATCATAGGCCACTGAGGTCAACATATACCATTCAGAGATGAGGAAAATGAGAAAGAAAAACAGCTGAGATATGCACTTGATGTAGGATATATTCTCTTTCATAAAAGTTCATCAGCATCTTGGGGGTGAAAACAGAAGGGTAACAGAGATCAATGAAGGATAGATTGAAAAAAAAATAGCCTGTGGAGGTGTGGAGGTGAGAATTTAGACCAATAAAGTGATCAAGCCAAGGGTGCCCACCATACTGACAATGCAAATCATTAGAAACAGGTTAAAATGGATTTTCTAGAGCTCTGGATGGTCTGTTAATCCAACAAGAATAAAAGTCAGTCACTAAGGAGTCATTTCTAGCCAGCATTCTCAACTTTGGGAATCTATGAGAACAGAAGAAAATTTCATCAATGGAGACCCCAGCTGTGTTCTTACAAACTCTCATTTATGAGAAGGGGACTCAGACTGGAAGTAATCAAATAAATGCTCCATTGTTTCACAGGTTCTGAGTGTACTACCACGCACCCTTCAAAATCAGTCATGAATCACTTCCTGTTGGGGATACGTTCTTTGAAACGCATCTTTAGGCAATGTTATCATTATGCAAACGTCATCAAGTCTACTTAGAAAAATCTAGATGGTATAGCTGACTACACTCCTGGGCTACACAGTAATAATCTTATGAGACCACCATCATACATGCGCTCTGTCATTGATTGAAACGTTTTTATGCATTGCATGACTGTAAATCACTCTGTCTTTTGTTGCGTGAGCTGCTTGTGACAAACAGCTGCTCCTATCTTTACTAGAAGATAGAGGAATGGAGTTACTGAGGAACAAGACTCTCTGCTGATGAGCTTCTGTATTGGGGATGTATCCTGCATCTCTCCCTCTCCTTCACCTAATCCTTCACTTCCTGGTTCCTACTCATGTTTCCAATACCCTCCTAGATAACTCACTTCTCCTGTGATGATGATCAAGAAAGAGAGAACTCCTCTAGGACAGAGACTGTACAGATATTCTGCTTTCTAAAAGGAAGTCTCTCACAGTCTATAGGGCTTGCAGATGCTTTACTACAAGATTCCATGAAGTCAGTAATTGATAACAGGTATTGAGGAGAGCCTTGGCAGCCTCAGATTTATAATTAACCATACACTCCTGTGTTTCCACACATTACCTTCCTTAGTTCCATTCCAGCTGGACATGAGGGTGAATGTGCTTTCCTTGGTTTTGTAGGAGAGCATGAAAGAGAAACATATTTATTTTGAGTTCTAAGTAAATTATTTTTGTGAAATGTATCAAGCTGTATATTTATTGTGATATGTAAAATTTTCTATATGTATAGTATATTTAAATAATTTTTTTTTAGAAAAAATAAATCTGTTTTTCTGATGTTGCCATTTTCTGGATCTGTCACATGGAACTGCTTTAGCTTTCCCGCAACTGGACTGATGATGAAGCCAACATAGAGAGATATGTTGAGAACAATGCAGACAGTAGAGTCAGAGTCAGAGCTTCATACATTTGAGTTTCTTGTTATTCAATATAAATACATTTCCTCATTTGTCAGCATCTGAGAGAGTGAGAGAAAAATAAAAACTTGATTAACTCACTCTCTTTCCATTGAGGAACTCAGTGCTGACACTTCTTGCAAGTTTCACCTTCACTGTCCTGGAAGAACTGGTTTTGGAGATATCAAAGCTGAGCAGATGTAGTTACAGAATCATTTTCTCCTTTTATTGGCAAAAAAATTAAAGCATAGATCTCACAGTCTGAGTGTTCCAGGAGTCACTCTGAGGTGTAGATAAAACTTGTAGCTATAAATTTACTAAGACAGTTTAAAGGGAAGCCACAGACATTATGCCTCAGCTACCATGTCATAGAGCACTTGGCATTTGCTTAAGTCATGATCTTTTTGACCTGAATAGAAATCCAGGTGAAGCTTTCCCCTTGGACTTTATCATGGTGGCAAGTTCTTCAGGGAAGAAACTGGTGTCTGTGTTTACACCCTAATCGTGACAGTAAATCTTAATTTCCCGTCAAGGATTGTACATTCCCCAGGGCGTGGGTGAAAGGATCCTCTGTTGTCCCTTATAAAGACACTAATGATTAATATCATTGACAATTTCACTAATTATAATTCTAGGTAACATATAAGTTTCAGTAAGGATTTATGAACATTTCAGTAAAGTTTACTTACTACGCCCTTTTATTAACATCTTGAGTACCTTTAAATTATCATTGTGCATATTTTATAAACATATGGCAAAAGGATTCTTTTTAAATTCGTTTCAGAGTTTATTGTTGTAATAAAAAAGTTATTTGATATAGCAGTCCATTATTCCATGAAAATTTACTTTGTTTTGTCCTGACTCAATGTCTTTGCATTTAACAGATTAAAATCAAATCTGTAAGAAAAATTGCTGTTAGTAGGATTTCTTTTCACGAAAACATGACTTTAGAATTCCTAGGTATGTATTAATTTCTACTTATGCTTGTGAGAAGACATCTAAATTTTATTTTGAAATGAGTATAGATGCCCAAAAATTGCAAAAATAATGTATCATGTCCCTTGAACTCCACCCAGCTTCCTACCATGGTGATATCTTCAACAGCTGTAGTATAATAACAAAACCAGGAAATTGACATTGGTACAATAACGTTAACTAGACTTCAGGGCTACAGACATTTTTCAGCTTTCAATAGTTTTATGTGCATTGAGTGTTTGCATTGCATATGTTTGTTTGTGTCTGTGTGTGTGTGTAGATCTATTCAGTTTGACTCTTTGTATACATTCACGTAACCACCACCACTGTTAGGATACAGGACTATTCCACCACCGTTTAGGAACTCCTTCACATTACCTCTTTAGAGTCACACCATAGGCTCCCACCTTCATCTCTGTCTTCTGGCAACCACTAACGTGTTCTACATCTCTATATTTGAATCTTTTAGAGGACAGTAAATGAAATCATGAAATAATTAATCTCTGAATTGGCCATTAATGTTTTCCCCACATGTTGCATACATCAATGGTCTGCTCCTTTTATCACTAAAGTGAGAGTTGAACTTTACCCCTTGTGTCAGTAATTAGTTGGTACAAATCAGCACTCTAACTTCACTGGGGTGATGTTCAGGGGTTAACATAGTAAATTTTGCATAATAGTATTTTTTAAAAACACTAGTAGGTTTAGAATCAAAATACTCGAGTCCTAGTCTCAGCTCTGCCACTTATAAATTGTGATTTGGAACAAGCCATGAACATCTCTAAGCATCATCTATGTGATGAGAACCAAGATCCCCCTTCTCCATGTACCTCACAGTTCTTCCCTGAGGTACACACAGAGGGACGGATGTGACAGTGCAGAGAAAACTGAAACACAACACTCCTTCTAAGAGCAGAAGTAAAATTCTGTGTATGTCTCTGTTTTCTAAGTGAGTCTTTTCAACTTGATGTCAGAAAGACTTTAAACACCCCAGGTGATTTCACCAGCCCTCCCACTCACTGAGAAGATGGGAGTCTCTGTCTCGGAATTTAAGTCTTCCCACACTGAGTGACATTCTACTGTCTGTAGGTACATATTTATGTGAGAAATTCTGGGTGTAAACCAACTACTTTATCTGGTGCTCAGATGAATATCCAGTGAAATGTCTCAATGTTCAAGAGACAAACCAGTTGTGCCAGACTTAGGGAAAAATACTATGTCTGTACCCAACCTGGACGTTTGTTAACAATCAATTTTCAGAAGTAATGGTGACCATATCAGACCAATTTTAGAATCTATCCACATGTAGGATGTAACTCTATTACATTTCATTTGAAAATCTACCGTTATATCAGATTCTTACATTGCCGTATTTGTTTGTCACATACATCACATGGCCACATATTGTCAGGGACTTAGTAGGTAAAATAGGTTGTTTTTTTTTTTAACCAAACAAATGTACGAATGAAGCAGTAACCATATTCTCTGGTCAGATTCAGCAAGTGCTTTCTGCAAAGCCCTGCCTCTCTGGAGCTGCAACCATGGACCATCTACCTGAATGTGCATATAAAGATTAAAAGTGGGTTCGATATTATGCGATCAACGTTAGGCAGGGCTCTCATAAAATACAAGACTTGAAGACACTGTGTGTGTGTCTGTGTGTCTGTGTGTCTGTGTCTGTGTAGGGAGGCAGTGTAAAAAAGAGAGGAGAATACGGTTCAATAAAGTTGGGAGTCGAGAACTTAAAGAGATATAGAAGTCAAGACTGATTTTACTTCTAGTTTTCAGTAGCCCTTAAACACAGTGCATCTTGACCATGCTCATTCCAAATCTGATCCTGAGCAACAAAGGCAGCTTGCTCAGAGAAAATTTACATTAAGTAAATTCAGCATGTAAGCAAGGAATTGTATTTCTGGGCCTTAAGTAGGAGGACCATTTTCTGTTAAGCTTAGAAACTCTAAGCTTTCACACTGGCTTAGAAACAGCTTTGCCCTAGTACACAGGCATAGGCAAAATCAATGCCTTACTTGCTTGACTCTCAGCTGTGACTATGTGAATGGAATCATAGTTTGCCTCATAAACTTGTCAGAGCCACTGACATAACACAAAAGAACAAAAACCACTAAGGATAACTATGCTGTGCATGTAAAATACCTTGACTGGATTCCCTACCTTTTGACAAAAGTCCAAATAGATGGACACAGAGTGCTTATTGCTAACTAAAAAGTGCTTAATTTGCTTAACTATCTGCTAGGTTGCTTCTTTTAAAATGTTAATCACCCTAAATCATTACAAACTGTTTTTAAACTGCTTTTATTGGTTTGTTTCTAATTAGTTGAAGACAGAAATTAACTTTAAAGAAAGTTTATCTTGTTTGTAAATGAAAGAGGTTTCATTAGAATTTTGAGGCTCATGAAATGAAAGATTAGTGACCAGATTTAAGCGACTCTTCAGGCTACCTCAAATCACGATGAAATACATAACACAGTGTGCTTACCTCTGCAATGTAAGCCCTCCTCTTTCCCAACAAAAGAACCATCAAACTGTTTTCCTAAACAAAAAACCAAAACCAAAACAAAACTAATACCCACCCTGAGAGAAATTCATGTTTTACTCTAAAACAAAGCAGCGTCAACTTTCAAATTGGCAATGTTTTCAAATATTGCATGCTTACTGAAACAAAAAGAATAGAATAAAGTACACAAATTACAAAGAGTAGAAGAGGAATTAGACTTTAGACTTTTCTTTATGAAGATGTATGACTTTTAGTAAATCACTAACCATTCTAATTTCACTTTCCCATCCATACAATAAATATATTTTGTCAACCAGTTATGAGCTGCTTTGATTATATAAAGATTAAAAAAGGAAACTCTTTACCAAAAGAAGGTTGATACATAATGTTTACAGAAACAAAATGGATTATACTTGAGATTCTTTACAGAATCTTCAATCTCTGGTGTTTAAAGAAGACATATTCTTGCTCATTGAGGAATGGAAAGAAGGGAGTAGAAACGGAGTATATGATTCATGCTTCCAATAGCAAGTAGCACATAAGCACAGTGCTCATTGATACAATGTCACTCTAGTCTTACCTAATTTGGTAATTTGAAGACCATTCATCTTTTTCTACAGGAAAAATTAAGTTCAAAATTACAATGAAATAAAACAGAGATAATATATTTCTTTATTATTTTTCTTTCTTTTTTTGTGAGGGAGATTGGCCCTGAGCTAAGATCTCTGCCAATCTTCCTTTATTTTATGTGGGATACCACCACAGCATGACTTAATGAGCTGTGTCAGGTCTGTGACCAGGATCCCAACCTGAGAACCCCGGGCCGCTGAAGCGCAGCATGCATACTTAATCACTATGCCACCAGGTCGGCACCTAATTTCCTATTTAATGTTATTACTAAACAGGAAAAAAGGTAGAGAGGATATTGTGGAAATGGTGAGGAAAAATTAAGACATCTTCTATAACGACTAGAAATAAATTGTGAGAGAAGACTCAAATTTCTTTCACCATGTTAAGGGAAAAAAAGGATAAAAAAGCTGCTGCTAGAAATATTTTAATTAAACATACAGAAACTCTCTGACCTGTGACCACATGCACAGCCTAATACAGTTTCTGATCAAAACTTTCTCCTACTAAGGTTTTACTCAGAGTAAGTGTAACATGTTTATTCCTCAAGCTAGAAGCTAAAGGGTTCATCATGGGAACCATACTGGTGTAAAAGACAGAAGAGATTTTTCTCTCATCACTAAACACAGGAGAAGATGGTTTGAGTTATGTACACACGCATGATCCAAAGAAGAGAGAAACAGCAATTACGTGGGAACTGCGGGTACCAAAGACTTTGGACCTGCCCTCTATGGAGCTGATGTGGAGGATGCTGGAGAGGATGAAACCATAAGAGATAAAGATGGTGGGACTGGGTACCATGACATAGATGCCCACCACAATAAAAACAACCAGCTCATTGACATAGGTGTCTTTGCAGGAGAGTTGGAGTAGAGGGAGAATGTCACACTGGGGTTTGCCTCACAGAAGGCGGTATCAGCATACATCCAGTGTGGGCCATGGCACCAGAAAATGCCATCAAGGATGAACCAAGCGTGAAGCTGGAACACATTTTAGGAGATATGGTAACATTATACAGAAGATGCTTACAGATGGCCACATTGCATGATAGGCAGTTGATGTCAGCACATAGCATTTGGAAATACCAAAAAAAGTCAAAATACAAAACTGGGTCATGCACCTCACGTAGGAAATAATATTCTTCCTGGATATGAAGTCAATCAACATTCTGGGTTAAGAACAGAAGAATAAAAGAAATCTATGAAGGACAAATTGAAGAGGAAAAAGTACATGGGAGTATGTAGGTGTGAATTCATCCAAATTTAAATTACCAAGCCCAAGTTTCCCGACTCAGTGACCATACGCATTACTAGAAACAGGAAGAAGAAGGGGGTTGAAAAACTGGCTGGTCTGCTAATCCCATCAAAATGACTTCTCCCACAAAAGAACCATTTCTAGCAGCCTTTCTTCTCTAAGGGAATCTGTGGACACAGGAGGAAAAAGTCACACAGAGAACAAATCAACTCTTCCTACAATATCTCCTATCATAAGAGTGGAGTGTGGAGTGGAAGACTTGAGATTAGCTCAGGCTCAACCCAGAGAAGCTGCTTTAAGATTATTATGAAACTGAGTGACAAGGACTTCCCCTTAAAAGAATCTTTATGAGATAAATTAAAACAAAGAGCATCAAAACTTCACCTTACAGCGGGAAAGCTGCTGCTTCCATACAATAATATTGCTGGGAAAACCAAAGGAAAAGGGAGAAGTTTGTACCTGAATCAGAATCATCCTTCTCTCTTCTCAGCATTTCTTCACTCACTTGAACCTTCTCCTAACCAGTAATATTGGAGACAGCGACTCTAGCTACCTGGTGCTGTCCACGAATGCAGATTAGAATTGCTGGGGTGGAAATGAAAGCAATGTTTCTAATCCGAAAATAAGAGACCAGAGTCTTGGAGAGGTTAAGTTACTGACCCATGCCACACAGCAATAGCCATAAATCTAGACGCACGAGAGTTCCATCCACGGAGAGGGAACTTATTGACTGATATCATGCATCCTTCGAGGCCCATAATATCTCTGATCATTCTTGTGGCCCCCTCAAGAGGTACTTTCATCAATTTTGCTTGAGGCTCAGGCCTGCAAATACAGCAAAGAAAGTACCATATCTTAGATCCTTGGGCTTCCATCTCAAAGGGAGAAACATTAATATAAATGGAATTCAAAAACTCACTCTTCTTAGGCCAGAAAACCTTGGTGATTCTTTATCATTATAATTACCCCCATGGTTGTGGAAGTTTAATTTCAGGCTCTGAAGTCTGGTTGCTTTTGTTCTAAGAGGCCACACTCCACAAGTAATTTCTGATTTGCCTTGGAAATCTTTCAGAAGTATAGACCATAATTTCTGATTATGGCTTTCACTCCTCCCAAGCAGCAGACAAATATAAACAATCTTTCTTATTACCATTTTTACTACTTGGAAAGACACAGAAAATTTAATGGAGTGTAATGATGTAATACACGAGGTTATAAACAGGGCAAAGGCTTCCTCAGTCTCTTCCCCAGAGAACAGTTTCTAGGTGTAACAGAGCAATCGAGGAGTGTGATTACATTCAGAACCATGATCTATCTTTAGTTCCTTAAGGACCCAAAATTTTACTCAAGTTTTCCCTTCACTACAGGGGTTGTACATGTCCCAAGGAAGAGCCAAAAATAAACTCCAATTTACCATTCAGCAAGAAGGTTTAAGAGGAAGCCCTGGACCCTCCTACCTTCATGAACATGTTGATTCAAAAATGGTTCATGTACAGATACCATTTGTAAGAATTCAAGATACTAGTTAAGGGGTCCTGCACCCAGTTCTAGTGTGAATCAGTCATATTGAAACTGTCAGAGAAACTCAAGTTATCCTCTTGTCATAACACTTATCTTTGCACAGCACCTTGTGACTGGATCAAAATCCTTTATTTCCTAGCTTCTCACTGGGGAGGGAAAGAGGTGCTTATGCATCCAATGCCCCCAAATTTTGAGGGGCTGTCTAGAAGACTATCTTCTGTATAGCCTGTCTCAGAAAGCTGAGGGACAAGGGACACAGCATAGTTTAGCTGCCCAGGGTGACAGAGAACCAAGATGGTGGTTTGGGCTAGAAGTCATCATAGTCCCTCCCTCTGGCTCAGTACAGAGCTGGCAATTGAAAACCCGTTTCTTCCAGCTCCTCCCTAGTGAAAGAGGAAGTTGCGCCATGCATGTAAACTCATATAAACTGAGGGTGACCTGAAGAATTGGCTTCAGTCTTGCTTGTTTTACAATACTGTTGTGACCTGGCCTACTCTGGATGCCTGGGGGGACAATAAGATAGAAAAAAGTGGGCTGGACAAATACAAAAGTTGAGAGGCCTCTAGAGTCTCTATAGACAAGCTCTTTGCTCTGGATCTTAACCAGCACAAGGTCAGTCCATGAAGATAAGGACAGGTGACTCTTTTGTCTAATGTGCAGACACTAATGCAGAGAGTCCATGCAAATGAGAACACACCAAAATAAATTCCAAAAAGGAACAAGATAAATCTCCACAAAGTGACCATAATTCAGTGGAAATAAGTGATTTACCAAACAGAGAATCCAAAATACCTATCATATTGATGTAGACTGTAGTCAGAGAAAAATACAAAAACAAAGTGAAACTGCCAACGAAGAGACAGAAAACTTAAAAATACTAAATAGAGACCATGGCAATGAAGAATACAGTAACTTAACTGAAAAATTTACTAAAGGGGTTCAACAGCAAACTAAATCTAACCAAATAAAAGATAATTGAATTTGAAAAAAAGGTTACTGAAAATTGTTCAGTCAGAGAGGCAGAACAAAAAAAGAATGAAAAATCGTGAAGAAAGTTTAAGGGACTTATTGGACACTATCAAGCGGATCAATATGTACATTATATAAACCGCAGTAGTAAAAGAGAGTGAGAAGGAAATCGAAAGCTTATTAGAAGAGAAAAGGCTGAAAAATTCCCAAATCATGGCAACTTCCCATTACCGTGACCTATTTATAGAAAGATAAATCCCACAGTAATTCCCCTATGAATATATACATGCGGAGACCAAGGTTCAACTACTTATTCACTCCTCACTTATGTGAGCCAGCCTGACTTCTACCTTCAGACTCAGGTCTATCCTGATTTCCAGGAACAACGCTTATCCAGGAAGGTGAGATGTGAATACTCTAACCCAATATCCTAGCACTCACCAGAAATTTACTTATTGCTCAGTCATCTCTAAACTTGAATTACAATTGTGATATCTGGTTCTGGTTCAATCACTGTGTTTTATAATTCCTTTGATAACTGATGCACAGTACTTTCTCCATGCCTAAATATATCCATATTTATATATTTCAATTTTCTTCATCACAAATATCAAAAATGACACCTGAAGATCTTCAAAGAAAAACATTGTGAAGAAAGTAGAAAGGGTGAAGAAAGTGAAATTATATAATGTGGAATGAGAACTATACCATCTTTATAGTCACCTAAGTAATAATTTTGACATATAACCTATGACAAATGGATACAATGGGATTGTGCATTGACTTTCCTCCTCCCACAGACACTGGTGGAAGCTCTTCACTGAGTCTAGGAAAGGAATGGTTTCTACCCTGGACACGTCTGCTCTGAATTACTCCGTACATTACTCCACCTCTGCTCGCCTCTTCTGGGTGAGCCTTTCCCTACTAGGAGGACTGTATACCAGGGCTTTTATTCTTGTTATATTTGCATATAGACTTTTATATGCAAATCTGTATTTGCTTATAGATTAGTTTAATATTTAATTTAAGTAGAGGTATAAGTGAAGGTTTTTAATCTTATTTTATTGTGAAATTTAAATATATACGTCTACAAAATGTACGTCAACCGGTATATAAAACCAACAACTTGTAACAACCATGCAGATCTAAAAGAGAACATTGCCAGCACCCCAGAGCCCTCTAGGTGTCCCTATTTGATAGTAGCTCCATTGATTCTTCCATTCTTCATCTTGACTCTTGCAATCACTGTCCAGCTTTTCTTTATACCTTCATCACTTAAGTAGGGCCTCATGGCCATCTGCATCCAGAAAGCAGAAGGAGGAAGAGAGTGTGGAATTGATCATTATAGTCTACTCCTATGTAGTCCCATTTGCTGTATAGGCCAGTATAAAATAAGAACATATTCACACATTCTAAATTAGAGAATAGAGCCATAAAATATAAAATATGAAAAACAATTTCTTGACATTTTTCTTATTTTAGCATTTGCTTTTATTTGTCTTCAATGTTTTTTTATTCACTGAAACCATTGTTCAAGTTTCACTGATATTTAAAATTATGGTGAATTTTGTATAATAATAATAACAAATATCCTGAGAGATTTAGAATCAAAACGCCTAAATCCTAATCTCAGATGGAGCATTAAAATGTTGTGATTTGTAATAAACCATAAATACATCTCAGCAGCAGTTTCATCTATTAGATACAAGCTAATATTCTCTCTCCTGAGTATCCTATATTACCTCCCTGGGGAATACATACATTGACACATGTGACATTGCAGAAAACACAGAAGCACTGTAAGAGTAATTATAACACTCACCATATAACATAGATGTTATCTTAATATTTTATTAATCTCTACCTTATTATTTAAAGTGATTTAATTTAACTTTAGTCAGAGACAGACTGTAAACAGCCCAGGTGATTCTCCCAGCTCTCCCACTCACTAAGATGAGAGTCTCTGTCTCTGAATGTAAAATACTCCCATAACTGCATGTGATTTTACTGTGTAAAAGGAGCATATTTTGAATGACAAAGCCCTACCTATAAACCAACCACTTCATCCAGTGTTCTGATGATAATACAATGAAATGTCCTAATGCTCAAATCAAAACCAACTATGTCATACTCAGGGAAAAATCCCACATCTGACCCCAACATGGACATTAATTCAATAAAATAATTTTAAGAAGTAATTTTAACTGTATAGACTGAATTTAGAATCTATCTATATGCAGCATGTAGCTCAACTCTGTTGCATAATGAAAAACTACATTTGCCTCTTTCTCTTACCATGACTTATTTATGCTTGTGAAATATATCCCAATGCTACACATTGCTAGGCACTTATAGGTGCAAAATGCTCGTGTCCATGTGTGTGAGGCAGAAAGATCGGTGAACAGATTTAACACATAGTTTTGGCCACCCCAAATAGTGACAAAATATATAACAGAATGGATGCACTTCTGCAATGTCTACAAAGGTTCCCAAACAGCACATACGTTATCTACTTATCAACATACACTTTTTTTTCACTAAAGAAGGCAATTTTCTCAAAATTACTGTTATTTGTCAGACAAGTAAAAGAAAAGCAGAGGGAAAACTCCAACCAAGAACAAGTATTTTATATAAATAGAACTTGTCAAGGGAAAGTTGATATGCTGATATTAAGATCGGGGATGTGGTGAGTGATCATCCAAAACCATAAGTCAAAAATTTAACAATGCTGAACATCTAAAAGACAAACAAGCCAACAATCCAGTTATGCTAAATTTCACAATAACTAAATGATGGGGAGACTAGAAAATTAGTAAAATAGTAATATTACTAAAGTTATCTTAGAAAAATTTAAATTATCACATGATTAAAGATAAGGATATTTTTGAGTAGTCACTTTTTGTCTTTATCAAACGAAAAATAAATCCAACATCCTATTACAGAAAAGAAATGGTCATAATTAGGTTTATTCACTAAATGTTCCTTTCAAGTTTTCATTGTTTTCGCAGATACAATTTCATGGCTTTGTATCTTAAAATACATAAGTGAGTTGCATAAGATAGACAACAAGAACAGGAGTTATTTACCTGTTCTCAGGTCCTCCAACTTTTTTGGTTTATTTTCTTTAATGTCAAATGACTTAAGCTTTTATCCTAACCTGAGAAACCCTGTGATCTCCATAATATTTTAAAGGCCTTCCAGAATGAGAAAAGAGTCATAGATAGGGCTTTCTTTTTCCCATCATTTTAATTTCTTTTTGTTTTTTGATGAGGAAGATTTGCTCTGAGCTAACATCTGTTGCCAATCTTCCTCTTTTTGTACATGAGCCTCCCCCACAGCATGGCCACTGACAAGTGGCGTAGGTCTGCTCCCTGGAACTGACCTTGGGCTACTGAAACTGACTGCACCAAACTTAACCACTGGGCCACTGGAGCTGTCCTGCAATATTTTAAATTTTTCATTGCTTCATTGTAACTTAAATTTTGATTACCACATACTGTTCTACTTCCTGAAGTTCTGTCCTTTCTTGCTGGTTCCCTCCAAATATCGTCACCAATTTTTGCCTTCATTCCCCGAAACACTGTTAATATATGTCATCGTGCATTATAAGTTTTATCAAAGGTTTATGGATGGTGGAGGATAATCACAATATCTGAAGAACAAGATACAAATTCATATTGAAATGCAATTTTAAACCTCATGGTCCTTTCTTTACAGAGGACTTCTTGTTTACTGGCCAGGTGTTTTTTGAGTCTTGGCGTAAAGATCCGATACTGGGCTCCTCCCTCTTCCATGCCCTATCCTCTGAATTACAAGCACTTGCAAACATTCAAACATCATTTTTATTATTTTTATTATCTTTCAGAAACAGTCAGCTCACTATTTGAGCCAATCATCTCTCAACTATCTTAGCCCAACAGGATTTTTCTTTTACAAGAAAAAGAACCATCAAACTATTTTACTAAATCAAAAAACTTAAACTACTACAATGAGGGGCCAGCGCAGTGGCGCGGTGGTTAAGTTCACACGTTCTGCTTCAGTGGCCCGGGGTTCACCAGTTCAGATCCTAGGTGCTGACATGGCACTGCTTGGCAAGTCATGCTGTGGCAGGCTTCCCACATATAATGTAGAGGACGATGGGCATGGATGTTATCTCAGCGCCAATCTTGCTCAGCATAAAGAGCAGGATTGGCAGCAGTTAGCGCAGGGTTAATCTTCCTCGAAAAAAAAAAAACTACTATAATGAGACACAATTGTATATAATTCAACAAAGCATAGCCAACATTCAAACTGGGAAATTTTTCTCATGCTTCGTATTTAATGTAATAAAAGTAATAAGATGAAGTTGATGAAAAGTATACTTGAAAGAGGAGTAGACTAGACATCAGGAGCATAACATTTTATCCAGATTTTACATTTAGAAGCTATATGAGGGGCCAGGCTGGTGCCGCAGAGGTTGTTTGCACGTTCTGCTTCGGTCTATTCCACATGGCTGGCCAAGCACAAGGAGAACAGATAAAATGAGTATCTCCCATTAACAGCCTCTATCAGCAGCATTTTAAAAAAGTATCCAAAGTTAAGACACTATTATTAATTATATGAATTGAGGTTAGAAATTCCTCTAGGAAACACCACAAGTGCTTGTGATATTAAAAAAAGAGACACTAGGCTTCTTTAGGAGCATCATTGTACCAACCTGCATACTCCATCTCAGAGAAGTCTGATTATAGACAACAAAGCTTCAAATGCAAATTATGATGTATAAGAGCCGACTCATGGCAAAGCAAAGAGGGACCATGGAGTCTTAAGGCAAAAGCCTGCTTACAAGTATCAACCCCCCTAAAAGTAAGAATTTATTCTATATCGAAACTACTGCAGTGTGAACAAGTATGTCTCAAATCTACAAATAAATTAAAGAATATAGTTATATAGTCTAACTAGGTCACTATCACAGAATGGAAGGTTTCTCATTTGAAAATTAATATTTTAATAACAATTTAGCATACTGTAGGCAACTGACAGTTTTTTTTTCTTGAAATTCAAGCGTCTGACATTAAGCTTCTGATTGCTGTGGCATCCACTACAAAGAACCCTGTCTCCAAAAAAGTTACTACCACCTACGTGACTAGATACAGAGCCAGGCCACCCCACCCCTGATGTTTCCTTTGGTTTAATATATCTAGTTGACTTAGATAACTGACGGTTTGACTACTTGCTTTCCCCTTCCTGTACTTTAATTCCCACTCTTGCTTTAAATTCGTCAAAAAAGAGTGAACCTACAAAGCCCTAGGCCCATGCTTTTTCTCTCTACCTTGAGTTCACTGTGTGGCCTCAGGCATGGGATGTATCCTCCAGACTTTGTAACAAACTTTCAAGTTTCCTAATGGTTATCACTGAGGTGCAACTTGCAATCATAATAAGAACCACAAGGGCCAGTCCAGCCACAACTATAGGCTGAGACAAGCACACAACATCTAGGTAAACAGCTCTCTCTGTTGGGGATTTTTAACTTAGGCAAGATTTAAACTAATTAAGAAAACTTCTCTAGAGAATGTCCCAAGGTAGACTCTCAAGAAAATATTGAAAAATTAAATTAAGATTCTTGAAATATATTACTCTAATTTTTAAAACTGCAAAAAAAGTTATAAATTATAGTACAGTGGAAGAAAAATTTGTTAATTATTTTGCACTCTTCGTTCACTTCCCCCCATCTCACTGTGAGAAGCATTTGAGTTTGTGGCAAGACTGTTAAGAGCTGAGGGATGCAGTGTTTCAAAGAACAGTTCAAGGCGAGAAAATGCTTAAAGGCTCTTTCTCTTTTCTGCCCACCTTCATTCTTTTTGACTAGTTGATCACAAATAAAGAAAATAATATCTTGAAAGCCTTCTAACACACCCACCTTTGTTTTAACTAGTAACCAATGAAAATAAGAACTCTTAAAGAAGTAATGGAAGTGTAGTAAAGATCTCAAACAAATGACTTGCAAAAGAAAGCAGAGGGTTGAAAATATAGAGATGAGTTGACTGCATAAAAATATATGGCATATATATGTATATCTCACATATATTTCAATGAAATAAAATTGATTATATTTCACATAACACTTTATAATAGTTTATAACAAATCACTTCCTTTCCCTCTTTTCCAATCTTTTACTATGTTGAAATACACAAACATAAAAATACCATCTTACCCATTTTTATATGTACAGTTCAGTGGTATTAAATACATTAATCACGTGCTATCCTCATCACCATCTATATCAAAACTCACTTCATGTTGTAAAACTGACACTCTTTACCCATTAAACAATAACCTCCCATCCTCTTTCCCCTCAGCAATAATAACCACCATTCTACTTTCTGTGTCCATGATTTTGACTACTCTAAGTCCCTTAGATAAATGGAAAGATACAGTAATTTTTTTATAACTGGCTTATTTCACCTAGCATAACATTCTCAAGATTCGTCATGGTTTAGCATGTGCCAGAATTTGCTTCCTCTTTAAAGCTACTCAATATTCCATTGTACACATATACCACATTTTGCTTATCTATTCACGTGCCACTGGAAATTTAGTTTGCTTCCACATTTTAAGTATCATGAATAATACTGATATAAACATGGTTTTACAAATATCTCTTGGACATCTTTCTTTGAATTCTTTTGGATTGATACCCAGAAGTGGAACTGCAGGATCACATGGTAATTATATTTTTAGTATATTGAGGAATTACCATATTGTTTTCTATAGCAGGTGTACTGTTTTACATTTCCACCAAACAGTGCACAAGAGTTCAACCTCTCCACAGTCTTGTTAATACTTGTTATTTTCTGGGATCTTTTGAGAGGAGCCATCCTAATGGATGTGCAGTGCTACCTTGTTGTAGTTTTAATTTCCATTTCTGTAATGATTATTCATGTTGGATATCTTTTCCTGTGCTTATTAGGCGCTTGCATATCTACTTTGGAGAAATATGTATTCAAGTCCATTGCCCATTTATTCTTTTGAGGAAGATTACCCCTGAGCTAACATCTGCCAATCCTCCTCTTTTTGCTGAGGAAGGCTGGCCCTGAGCTAACATCTGTGCACATCTTCCTCTACTTTATATATGGGATGCCTACCACAGCATGGCTTGCCAAGTGGTGCCACATCTGCACCCGGGATTCGAACTGGCGAAATCCGGGCGGCTGAAGCAGAATGTGGGCACTTAATGGCTGCGCTGCCCGGCAGGTTCCCCATTGCCCATTTTTTAATTCGGTTGTTTGCTTTTTTTTGTTAAGCTTAAGTTTTCTGTATATTCTAGATATTAATCCTTTAACAGATGTATGATTTGCAAATATTTCTCACATTCTTTGGTTTTCCTTTTTATTCTGATAATAGTGTCTTTTTATGCACAAAATATTTTTATTTTTCACAAATTCCAACTTATCTATTTTTACTTTTGATTGCTGTGCCTTTGATGTCATATCAAAAAAATTGCAAAATCCAATATTGTGAATCTTTGCTCTATGTTTTCTTCTAATAATTTAATAGGTTTAGGTCTTACATTTAGGTATTTGATCCATTTTAAGTTAATTTTCTGTATATGACATTAGGTAATTGTCCAACTTTAGTCTTTGTGTATTGATATCCTTTTTTTCACCAGCACCATCTTTTGGAAAAACTAAACTATCATTTTCCCACTGAATGATCTTGGCACCTCTGTCAAAAATCATTTGACCATATATGGAGAGTTTATACCTGGGATCTCTATTTTATTTAATCAGTCTCTATGTCTGTCTTTATGCCAGTACCACATTCGTTTTATTGCAGTAGCTTTGCAGTAAGTTTGAAAATAGGAAGAGTGAGTCCTCCAACTCTGATTTTCCCTTTCAAGATTGTTTTGGATGTTCCAGGTCCCTCAAGTTTCCACATTAATTTTAGAATGAATTTTTCTATTTCTGCAAAAAAAAAAGTCATTGGAATATTAATTCAGATTGTATGGAATCTGTAGATGACTTTGGGTATTACTGATATCTGAACAATATTAAATTTTCCAATCCATAAACATGAAGTATGTTTCCATTTATTTATGTCTTCCGTATTTTCTTTCAGGAAAGTTTTTTAGTTTTTATTTTATGAGTCCTTCACCTCTTTGGTTGAGTTAATTCCTAAGTATTTGACTCTATTTGCAACTATTGTCAATGCAGTTGTTTTCTTAATTTCCTTTTAGGATTATTCATTCTTAGTGTATAGAAATGAAGCTGATTTTTGTGTGTGGACTTTGCATTATGCTACTTTACTGAATTCATTTGTTCTAATTTTTTTGTGGAATATTTAGAATTTTCTACTTATAAGATTATATGATTTGTGAATAGAAATACTTTTACTTCTTCTTTTCTGATTTGAATGTCTTTTATTTCTTATTCTTGCCAAATGCTTTGGCTAGAAAGTCCAGTGCTATATTGAATAGAACTGTGAGTGAGCATCCTTGCCTTGTCCCTAATCTTAGAGAAAAGGCTCTCAGTCTTTCACCATTGAGTATAATGTTTATGTGGGTTTTTCAAATATATCTTCTATTCTCTCGAAGTAATTTCCTTCTGTCCCTAGTTTGTTGTGAATTTTTATCAGAAAAGGATGTTGAATTTGATTCAGTGGTTTTTCTGAATCAATTGACAAGATCATGATTTTCTTTTCCCTTCATTTTATCAATATGGTGTATGACATTGATTAATTTTCATATATTGAGCCAAACTTTCATTCCAGGAATAAATTCCACTTAGTCATGATGTATAAACCTCTACATATACTGCTGAATTTGATTTGCCAGCATTTTGTTGAGGATATTTGCTTCAAAGTTCATTAGGGATATTGGTATACAGATTTATTTTTTGTAGTATCTCTGTTTGACTTTGACGTCAGGGCAATGGTGGTCTCCAAGATTGAGTTAGGAAGTTTCTGTATCCTTCAATATTTTGGAAACTTTTGGGAAGGATTGGAGTTAGTTCTTCAAATGTTTGGTAGAATTAGCTAGTGATGCCATCAGCTCTAGGACTTTTCTTTATTTAAAGATTTTTGACTGTAGATTTAATCATCTTATTAGTTTTAGGCCTGTTAAGATTTTCTACTTCATGATTTAGTCATAGTAGGTCTTGCATTTCCAGGAATTTATTCATTTGATCTAAGTTATTCAATTTTGGGCTGTATAATTGTTCCTAGTGCTCTCAAATAATTCTTTTTATTACTGCAGCTTCAGTAGTAATATCCTCACTTTTATTTCTGATTTTAAAAATTTGAATCTTTTCGTTTTTTTCTTGGTCCAGCTAGCTAAGTTTGTAAATTTTTTTGATTTTTCCAAAGAACTAAGTTTTGGCTGTCTTAGTTTTCTATTTTGTTTTTCTAGTCTATAGTTTGTCCACATCTACTTTAATCTTTATTTCCTTCTTTCTGGCAAATTTGGGTTAAGTTTGTTATTCTTTTTCTAGTTCCTTACATTGAAATTAGGTTGTTGATTTGGGATGTCTCTTTTTTTTTTTTTTTTTTTTTTTGAGGACAATTCACCCTGAGCTAACCTCTGTCCCAATCTTCCTCTACTTTGTTTGTAAGATATCTCCATAGCATGGCTGATTAGTGGAGTAGGTCCGCTCCTGGGATCCAACCTAAGAACCTCAGGTCACTGAAGCAGAGAGCACAGAACTTTAACCACTTGGCAAACCTGCACTTGCTTGCAAAAATTAAAGGTGGGTCACATGCATGTGGCAATATTAGGCAGTGATCTCATAAAATATAAGACTTGAGGACACTGCGTGTGTGTAGGGAGGCAGTGCAAATTGTAGTGGAGGATGGAGTTCAATAAAGTTGAGGGGTTCAGGGCTTAAGAGGACATAAAACTCAAAACTCCTTTTACTTCTGGTTTTCCTCAGCTCTTTACCACAGTGCACCCTGAGCATGCTCATTCCAAACTTGATCCTGAACAACAATAGCAGCTTTCTCAGAGAAAATTTACATTAAAGAAATTTAGCATGTACTCAGGAAATTTTCTTTTTTTTTTTTTTTGTTTAGGAAGATTAGCCCTGAGCTAACTACTGCTAATACTTCTCTTTTTGCTGAGGAATACTGGCCCTGAGCTAACATCCATGCCCATCTTCCTTTATTTTATACATGGGACACCTACCACAGCATGGCTTTTGCAAAGCAGTGCCCTGTCCACACCTGGGGTCCGAATCGGCGAACCCTGGGCCGCCGAGAAGCTGAATATGTGAACTTAACTGCTGCGCCACCGGGCTGGCTCCAGGAAATTTTCTTAATGGTTTAACTAAGGGGAACATTTTCTGTTATTGCCCAGACTGTCTAAGTTTTCACACTGAAAAATGCCCTTCCTAGTACATAGGCATGGACAAATCCTGTGGCTTACTTGTTTGACTCTCAGCTGCAACAACTTGAATAGAATTACCTTTTCCTCATAATGCCCTTTATCACATTCCATATAATAAATAGAACAAAAAACTGAAAATAATAACTTTATATTGTGCATGTAAACACCTGATATTTTTTCTCTGACATATCCCTACTGTATCAAGAAGTCCAAATAGCTATACAGCACATAAATAAAATAAATAAAAAGACAAATTGATTCTATTAAAACTTTGCCACCTTTAACTTTTACAGTCTGTCCATATATCTGGTTTTCCTATTAATTGTTTCCAAAATAATCTGAAGGAATGGAACTTAATTTTTTAAAATACTATTTTATTCTGAAGTTGAAATATTTCATTTGTATTTTGAGTCCCATCATGGAATCTCCCTCTCCTATGACTACATGTACAAAGAGACACTGATTCTAATCAAAGTTTTCTCCTCCCCAGGGTTTTCCTCAGAGCAATTTTAACATCTTTGTTCCTCAAGCTATAGATTAAGGGGTTCATCATAGGAACCACATTGGTATAAAAGACAGAAGATATTTTTCCCCCATCCATAGATCCAGCAGAAGATGGTTTGAGATACATAACTGCACCTGATCCAAAGAAGAGAGAAACAGCAATTATGTGGGAACAGCAGGTACTGAAGGCTTTGGACCTGCCCTCTGTGGAGCTGATGCGGAGGATGCTGGAGAGGATGAAACCATAAGAGATAAAGACAGTGAGACTGGGCACAATGATGTTGATGCCCACCACAACGAAAACAACCATCTCATTGATGTAGGTGCTTGTGCAGGAGAGCTGGAGCACAGGGAGGATGTCACACAAATAATGGTTGATGGTGTTTGCATCACAGAAGGTCAGTCTCAGCATGCATCCAGTGTGGGTCATGGCACCAGAAAACGCCATTAAGTATGAACCAAGCATAAAGCTGGAACATACTTTAGGGGACATGACAATGTTATACAAAAGCGGATTACAGATGGCCACATAGCGATCATAGGCCATTGAAGTCAGCACATAGCATTCAGAAATGACAAAAAAGCAGAAAAAGTAGAGCTGAGTCATGCACCCCGAGTAAGAGATATAATTCTTTTTTGATAAGAAGTTCATCATCATTTTTGGTGTAAATACTGAAGAATAGCAGAGGTCTACGAATGACAAGTTAAAGAGGAAAAAGTACATGGAGGTGTGTAGGTGTGAATTCAGCCCAATTAGAGTTATCAAGCCCAAATTTCCTAACACAGTGACCATATACATTACTAGAAACAGGAAGAACAGGGGGAGTTGGATATCTGGTTGGTCTGTTAAGCCCAAAAGAATGAATTCTGTCACAAAAGAATAATTTCCAGGAGCCATTCTTCTCTAAGGGAATCTGTAGACACAGGAGAAAAGTGTTAGATTACAGAACAGCTCAGCTCTTCCTGCAATATCTCATCCTGTAAGAAATTGTATATACTGGGAATGTCTGAGACTAGCCTAACCTGGAACAAAAGAATCTGCCTTTACCATTACCATGACACTGATATACATGAACTTTCCCTTACTAGAGTTTTAATAAGCTACATATAGAAAAGAGCATCATAAATAGCCTACAGAGAGAAGGTCAGTCCTGTCATATGCAATCATGACTGCTGAGAAAACCAGCAAGAAGATTGATGGACCAGGACAAAATTATCCTTCTCTCATCTCATCATTTCTGCACTCACATAAGCCCTCCTCTCACCGGTAAAATTGGAGGCAGCCACTCTAGCAACATGGTCCTGGCTTCTAATGCAGATTTGACTTGGTGTAGTGGGAGCCAAGGAGATTGTTTCTAATCAAAAACTAAGGAACCAAATTCTAGGAAATGTTAAGAGATTGCCCATGTCACAGAGTAAAAGCCATAAATCTAGAAACGTGAGCGTTCCATCTACGGAGAGGGAACATACTGACTGAGATACTGCACTTTCTGAGCCTCCTAATCTGATCTGTAAACGTTCTCTGATCTCTATTGAATTCATTCTCCTGGAAGTTTCACTTGAACCTCAAGACTGCACAAAATGGGAAAGAATGTGGTAGATCTTATGTCCCTAGACTTCTATCACAAAATAAGAAGGACATTAAACAGAATTCGGAAACTCACCCTCCTTAAGCCAGAAAACCTTAGTGCTCTCCTGTCCTTGGTATTTACCGCAGTGGTCCTGGAAAGGCAATTACAGATTCTGAGGCTTTGTCTTCTTTAATTCCAAAAGGATGTAGCCCAGATTTATTTCATATATGCCCTGATAATCTTTCTGAACTACAAATCACAATTTCTGATTATGACTTTAAGCCCTCTCAAGCAGCAGAGAAAAATAAAGTCTTTATTATTATCACATTTGCCGCTTGATAAAACATGAAAGATTGAGTTGAAGTTTAATAATATAGTGCACTTGATTGTAAATAGGGTAGAAGCTTGCTCATTCTCTTCCCCATGGAATAGATTCTATGTGTAAATCATAAATAAGGGAATTATAATTACACTCTGGACCAAGATTTCTCTTTAGTTTTTTAGGGACTCAGTATATTAATCTAGTTTACACTTCACTCTAGGGATTTTCATCCCCTAAGGAAGAGGCAAAAATAAACATCAATCTTCTTATCGTCTTCATCTGTTAAGGAAGATCTATTATATAGCTTCTTTTTCTGTTTCTGTATCCTAAATGGAAATTTGCCACAGAGTCTTCCTGCAAGAGTCTTCATTTCTTTATCTGAAATTTTTCAAAAATTGCACTAACTCAATTCAGTTGTTATCTCTCCTGGGTTATCCAAAAAAAAAAAAAAAAAATTACTCCCTGTTTCCCTTCTAAAGCTTTTACTTTTAACCATCTACTGAAAATTTCTACCTAAGCAGCCCGCTTGGTGTTTAAATGTAATATTTCATTAACTGAGGTCATTAACTCCTTCTCATACTAGAAAAGAGTAGAAGCTATGGAGTTAGAGGTCATGTGCTGTCTCCTACTCCCATATTTACTAACTTGGACATATTACTTAAACTCTATATGCATCAGGTTCACAATTTCTGAAATAGTGATGACAGTAATAGCAACTCCTTCATTGGGTTGTTTTAATGGTTAAACGAAAAAAATGTATGTAAAATGGTTAGACAGGACTTGGTACATGGTAAATAGTCAATGAATGTCAGCTGAGAGTATTTATGTTCTCAACACTTCCAGTAGATCCTCCATCTTAATATTCATCAGACATTTTTTCTATTTAATTACTGTGTTTTGCCATAAACTATAAGCTCTATAAGGACAAACGTCTCTTCTGTCTTGTTTAGTACTTTTCTCATGCTGCTGTGTTTGGTGCAGAGTATATAGAATGCACTCCATAAATAATTCACTAATTTTGTTCTTCTCTGGTGAAAACTTGAAGAATATTTTACACATTTCTCATATACTTAGCATTAGAGTCTCTAGCCACAGTGATTCCATCCATTTCCCTCAGCCACCACACAAGTTCAGGTACCTTTCAGATTTTAATTAATCTGAACTGCTGAACTATAGTGGCCCCAACTATTAGTCTAGCTTCTTCCCACATACTGCCTCTTATTGGCCATATACACTGCTTGCCAGAACAAGATCTGAAAGCACAGATCTGTCCCTTCCTCATTTAAGAAGTTTCAGCGGTTCTCAATTACCCACAGGACAATTGAAACGTTGTGATAAAAGTATAAGCATCAAAATTATGATTAAGCTTTGGATAAAATTAAAGAAGAAACAAGTGAAAGTAAAATTTGTTAAAAAACTGTGAAAGTACTAATCTGATGGATTTAAGTGTTCTGAGTGTATTGACTATGCACAAACTCTTACCCTTTTCAACAAACATAAAAAAGAGAATGTTGGAGAATGTTTACATTTCAGAGACCACAAGAACATAATGAACAAAAGGCACTAGCCAAGTGAACCGCAGAATATATTTAAAATTTAAGTTTAAATCTGGACGTACTCTCCTTTCTGTCATAATAAGTTACAGTTTTCTCTTCAATGTTTACGGAAAAGTTGCAAGACTATCCTTCAAGATATTCATCTGTTAAAATAACATACTTTATATTTAATATTTAAGGATTGTAACTTTTAACCCAAGTTATCAATTAGAAAGTTTCTTGTTTAGCTTATTTAATTCTCAGCAAAAAATTCACATAACCTAAGCACTTGTTTTTCTCATGTACTAATAAATCTGGAGGTACAGTGTCCTTGGGTCAGCGACTAAACGCTCTCAAAGACTCAGACATTTTCATTTCATTGTCTTAAGATTGTTGGTTTTAGTCCTCAAGCTGTTCACCTCAGGGTCACAAAATGACTGCCTAGCTCCAGGAATCATACCTAAGAACAACTATATCCAAAGAAGAAAGCAACAGAACATGGCAAAAGAAATCCCCTCAAAACTCTGTCTCTTTATATCATGAAGCAAATCTCTCAAAGTCAATAGATTACTTCCCTTTAGTATGGACTATGCCTCATAGTCAATCTAGCTGCAAGGAGTACTGACAAAATGACCATCTTCCATTTTCAGCCACTATCATGAAAGGAACTTCTTGGAATTAGAAGTAAGAAGAGGAACATTTATTCAGTAAGCCACCAACACTGCCTGCTACAATCAAAATGCTTATGAAAGATAATTGTAATAGGAAATTGTGCTTGTTCAATTTAGCCATAGATACATTTCTTATTTTTAAGTAAATTGATTCTTTTAAGCTTTAAAGCAACTCATTTGCCCTAGCACATTTAAACCATGTATAAATATATGTATATTAAAAATATACATACATAAGTAAATATTTACACAGAGACTGCTTATATGAAGTGGAGAGAAAAGGGCATCATGCTATACCTAATAGAGAGGGTTCCCTCATTTGTGAAAAATATCAGACTCTCTAAATATTCAAACTGCTCAAAATAAGGAGTGCCTCCAAAAGACATCATCAAGAGAGTAAAACAACAAAAGAATGGAAGAAATATGCACAAACCATCTATTTGATAAGGATCAAATATCTACAACACATAAACCACTCTTTAGCTCAATCATGAAATCACAATCCACTTTTAAATGAGCAAATTATTCAAATAGACATTTTTCCAAAGAATGCATACAAATGGCCCATAATCACATGAAAAGATGTTCACTATGATCAGTAAGCAGGGATATGCAAATCAAAACCACAGCAAAATATTACCTCTTACACACTAGGATGACTCCAATAAAAAAGACAGATAATACTAAGTGTTGATGAGGATATGAAGAAACCGGAAACTCATACACTGCTGGTTGGAATGTCAAGTGGTGGAGACACTTGGAAAACCAACCTGGCAGTTCCCCGAGAGTATAAAAACAGAATTGCCATATGACCAAGAAATTTATTTCCTAGTTATGTGCCTAAGACAACATGTAACCACACAAAAAAATATAAATGCATAGGGCTGAGGGTGAGGAATTTGAGGTGTGATGGCTAAAAGGAAGGAGAATCTTTGTGGAATGATAAAAATGTTCTAAAATTGATTGTTATTATGGTTGTATAACTCTGTGAATAATGTAAAAAACATAAAATTTTGCACTTTAAATGTGTGAATTGTATAATATATAGATAATATCAAGAAAGCTGCTACCAGAAAAATAATAGTAAAACTTTAAAAAAAGAAAATGAAATAAAAGAGAAATCGAAAAACATTTTGAAGTGAATGAAAATATAAAGACAACATATCAAAATACACGTGATATAAACATAGTGCTTACAAGGCAATTTATAACACCTTAAGAAAATATTTATAGGCAATTTATAACCTAAAGAAAACTCAAGATAAATAGCCTTCATAAATATAGATGGAAATTTTTTTTGTTTTAGCAAATTAAATCAAACAATATGTAAAATCAAAAATGCATCAAGAAAAGTAAAGTTTAATCTCAGAATTGTAAAGTTGGTTTAATACCTGAATATGAATCAATGTAATTTACCATATTAAAAGACTAAAGAAGTAAAACCAAATGATCATCTAAACAGACACAGTAAAAGCAAAAAACTGTAAATAAAAGGGAAGGAAATTTTCTCAACCCAATGATGGTAATCTTCAAAAAACATCTATAGCTAACTTCACACTTAAAGGTGAAGAGTGACTCTTTTACACCAAAGAGTGGAAGCAACACAAAAATTTCCATTCTTGCTACTGTTGTTTGACATTGTACTGGAGGTTGTAGATAGCTCAATAGTGTAAGAAAAATAAGTAAATGGAAGATACATTGCAAAGGAAAAAGTAAGATTACTCCTAACAGAAAAGGACATGATTGTCTAAAAAAAAATCCAAACAAATATAAAATAGTCCTGCCAGGACTCATAAGGATTTTAACAAAGTCACAGAATATAAGATCAGTGTTATTTCTATTTAATAGCAAAGAACAAATGGAAATTGACATTTTAAAATGCAGGGCCATTTACAATGCACCAAAAATAATGAAACATGTATAAATGTAATAAAATATATGCAAATCTTTACACTGAACTATAAAACACTCAAGAAAAAAATCAAAGTAGACCTATAAAAATGGAAGTTACACTGTGTCTATGAATTGGAAAATTCACTATTGTTAAGATGTCCATCATGTCTAAACTGATATATATGTTGCACGCAATTACATTAAATTTGAAGAAGGATGATTTTTAGAAAGCTGATTCTCAAATATATATGGTAAACCAAAGAAGCAAGAACAGCCTAAACAATATTTTAAAGGAATAAAGTTGGAGGACTCACACTACCTGATTTCAACAGTTGTTATAATGCTACAATAATCAAGACAATGTGGTATTGGCAAAAGGAGGCACATGGTTCAATTGATCAGAACGTAGAGTGCAGAAATCAATCCATGTGCAGGCATAATTCACCTTATTGTTCTCCACTTTATTGGGCTTCCTTGACATTGCGTTTTTTACAAATTAAAGCTTTCCAGCAACCCTGCATCAAGCAATTCTATAGGCATCATTTTTCCAACAACATTTGCTCATTTTGTGTCTCTGTATCACATTTTGGTAATTCTCACAATAATTCAAACACTTTCATTTTTATTTGTTGCAGTGATCTGTAATCAGTGATCTTTGATATTACTAACGAAACTGTCTTGGGGCCCCATGAACCACACCCATATAAGACACTTCACTTTTTTAACATTAAATATGTCTGTTTATACAAATATTTCTCAAACTATGAAGACGTTAACCAAAAATTGAACTATGTAGTAAATGTGCCAACTCCATTTATCCTAATTTGACTAAGTAAGCTATTTAAGAACTTATCTTTTTTTTTGAGGAAGATTAACCCTGAGCTAACTCTTGCTAATTCTCCTCTTTTTGCTGAGGAAGACTGGCCCAGGGCCACTGAGCTAACATCTGTGCCCATCTTCCTCTACTTTATATGTGGGACACCTGCCACAGCATGGCATGCCAAGCGATTCCATGTCCGCACCCAGAACCAGAACCTGCGAGCCCCAGGCCACTGAAACGGAATGTGCGCACTTAACCACTGCGCCACCAGGCCAGCCCCAGAACTTACCTATATTTTAGAGATGGGTTAAGTTTTCGGGACCTAAACGCTCACTTTGGGAAAAATACATCTGTATTTTACAACTTGGATAGGGATTACATTGATTTTTTAAATTATTTATTAATCTACAAATCTGTGAACATTAATTGAATGTTCTGTGAACTTTTCAATATGTGTGTTATGTTTGATGGAAAAATAAGAAAAATTGGTATTTTCAATACACACCATACTAATGTAAATTATTAAAAACTCAAAATACAGGGGCTGGTCCAGTGGCGCAGTGGTTATGTTCAGGCGTTCTGACTCAGCAACTGGGGGTTTGCCAGTTTGGATCCCGGGTGCAGTCTTGGCACCGCTTGGCAAGCCATGCTCTGGTAGGCATCACACATGTAAAGTAGAGGAGGACGGGCATGGATGTTAGCTCAGGGCCAGTGTTCCTCAGTAAAAAGAGGAGGATTGGAGGCAGAGCTCAGGGCTAATTTTCCTTAAAAAAAAAAAAAGCCTCAAAATACACTTATAATTAAAATAGAATTATAATTATTTTATCACATATTTCCAAATAAAATATTTTCATAATCTTTAATGAAAATGTATACTTGTTTTTAGAACATATTTTTTTTTCTATCAGGTTTTCTGAATTTACCAACAATTACCTACCGAGAATTCTTACAAATTATAACCGTAAATTTTTTTACAATCCCAACAAAAAATATTGAGTGTAAAGAAGGTAACATAGAAATTTAAATTATTTTTAAAACTACCCCAAAATTTACAACTGAAATCATTCAAATACTGTAAGAGCTTTTTTCTTTCATTGACAAATTTAATGTTAAACAAATTTAGAACCAATTGCACTTTTTTCATTTCAAATACTTCAGAATAACAAGAAGCCATGATTTGCAGAAGCTTATGCATTCTTAGCTTAGATGATACTAAGAGGATACATAACTGGAAATGGACAAAGTATAGGAAATGAGGAGACAGAGACTGGGGCTTCTGCGGTGAACAGATTCAGGATTCAATCCCTGGCATCACATCACCACAGACTGCAGACCAATGGGTGACTGTTGTGCTCCTTGGGTACCCGAAACATAAACTCCTCCAGCATCCCCATGGGTTTCTTGTCCACGATGGGCACTCTCCCCTCTGCACATGGCTGCTGTGACTGGTGACCAGGTGGTGGTGCACCTCTTCAGTTGGGCTTTTTAAATGGATCAGTGAGTGCCATTTTGTCTCATTGTTCTTGCGGCTTGCCAAAGACACGGGAGTGGATCACATCAAACTTCCTTTACTCTTGACCTCCCAGGAGCCACTTTCTAGCTACAATCAGACTGAAACCCCAACTGGACAAGGCAAAATTTCACTGGGCTGGGTTCAATTCCTTAACCTGTGACCCATTTGCTGTACTGTCTGCCATGCAATGTTTAGAAAACTCTGTCCCAATTTTTATCCATGGGTAAGAACTTTGGATAGAAGAATCTAAAAAGTTTTCCATTTAAAAGTCAGCCTCGGTGCTAAGGAAAATCAAGAACCTAATATCATTTCAATTCCTTTACATGATGGAATGAAATTGGTTCATAAATGGACCCCATTCTATGAGCACCAAAATAACATGTTTTTAAGATTTCTAGCATCATGCTTTCCCTTAAACTTAAATGGTTGGATGTTACCCTTTGAAGTTAATGTTATTTAACCTACTTAAAAGAAAAATTATAATTAATGTAATTAAATTTTTATACATAAAAGATATACCTTTAACATATATTAATTTGGGTTGAATGTAAGTGAAACAAAATTTTTCCAGTTTAAATTGTTCACAAAATAACTATGGCTATTCTGAATTTATTTTGCATTGAGTTTTTTATTATATTAATTAAATTATAATAAGAAAACACAAGGCTTGAATTTAAACAATTTTATTTATAAATAAAGTTTCTTTTAATTAAAAAGTTAAGTCAATTAGATTTGCCAAGTCAACACAAGAAATTCGACCTGTAAAAAGAGACGCTTGACTTCACAGAATTTAGCCAGGCTGTTTGCTGATTCATACTCCACCAGGGGGTGCTGGTGCCAGCATATAGTACTCAGACGGCAAGTTATGTGCTGTGACTGTGACTCACATTTTACTTTTTTGTTAAGTACCAAGGATTTATAGACAGGGATGTTATACATCTTATTCTATGTCTTTGTTAAAGCATGCTAACTTCTAAAAACATGTCCTTTAGAGTAAAATTCAAACTAAAGGGTTTTAAGTTATTTGATTAACCAGGACCCTTAGTGGTTCTAGACAAAACAAGGAAAGAAGCAGATAGTAGGCATGCAGATTCTACTTGAGGAATAAAAGTTTTAAACAAAATTATGACAGTGAGATAAGTATTACAATAAATATAATTACCTTATTTTCTGCTCTCATAGCAGTAATTTTAATCAGATTTAAGTGAAGTTCTTAATTGGAATAGTTATCCCATAAGGATATTCTTATAACTGATGTTGTAGAACTTTTTGAGTCATGATATCTTTGTATAAGCATAAAAACTACAGAAATAGTTAAGTACAACCTCTGACTAGGACATATACTCTCAGGGACACCTTGACACTAAAGTCATTGGAAGTGGCAATGGACAGCAGACAGTTTATCTTCTGTGTAACACACAACACAAAATAATTTTGTAGAGCCCCATTTTCTATTTGTAAATAAATAATTCTGTTTGTTTCCAGCTGATGGCATAATATCTTATAAGCCTGTTAAAGTCCACATACTACTATGAAAATTGTGACATGCCTCACCAGGGAGGCTCATCCCCGAACTCTTCAACCTTACTACCCCAGGAAATGATCACTATTATAAAAAGATTGTGATAAAACAGTTCTTTGTAACTCCCCTCTTTACCCCACTTTAAAATCAAACTTCTCCAAGGTCAGGTGCATTTTTCTAGTTGGGCATCAAACCTTGCAGACCATCTCTCCGCAATAGGTATCTTGGCTGAGGACATTATTCCCATGAAAACTCCCACTTCCAAGCTCATTCTGAAACAAATCTTCAGAATTTTTCTCTGTTGCTTCAAAATTATTTCTTTCCCTCCATTTCTTTGTGAGATGGACAGTGGGTTCACAATCTGGGCTCTGTATTATTAGCTGTGTGGTCTTGAGAAAATCACATAGCTATTTCCTCACCTAAACAACAGGATAATGAGACTTATCTTTGAACAGGATTTGTAAAAATGTGGCACCACAGTATGCACCACAGATTTAATTTTTCTTTTAGAGACAAAAGGGGAGTCCAATGTACATATTGAAAGAATAAATCTCAATATGACAAGATTTCTGTCATATATTTTTGCTTATTTTTGAAAGCAGGAAACACGTAACAAGGGGAACCATTGTTACAAAGTACGGAAAACAAATCCTTTTGATATTATCCGTGGCACTGTATTCCGTAGCCAAGAATATCACCTTACCTTATTTTTTTTGAGGAAGATTAGCCCTGAGCTAACATCTGCTGCCAATCCTCTCTTTTTGCTGAGGAAGACTAGTCCTGAGCTAACATCTGTGCCCATCTTCCTCTACTTTATATGTGGGATGCCTGCCATAGCATGGCCTGACAAACTGTGCCATGTCCACACCCGGAATCTGAACCAGTGAACCCTGGGCCACCGAACCGGAATGTGCGAACTTAACAGCTGCACCACTGGGCAGCCCCATCACTGTAATTTTTAATCACAATCATAACCCAGAGATGCATAGACAAGGTAGTTACAATTTCAACTCTATTTACGACACAATGTCACTTGACCAATGCAATAAATAGAGGCGTTCATTATCTGTAGGGATTGAGAAAGGTGGGCAGAACAGTGTTGCTCATTTGTTCTCAAGCATCTTATAGAATAAATAGCATGGTCCAACAAGGTCCTCCATTCTTTAACATATGTGAGACTGAAATTCCAAAACAACAACCATTACTAAGAAACTCTGAAAAATTCTGGAAATTTTTATAGCTTTAAGATGTCCACAATTTTTGTCATTCCTTTTCCATTTTACAGCAATTATAAGTAATAAAACCCTTGATTTCAGAGAAAATAGGAAAGAAATGAATGGGTCAGACAGCACACCACTCATGGTTTACCTTAAATGAGAAAGACACACAATAAAAATAGTAGGTAGTATTATCCTTAGGTAGCACAGGTCATCAGCCCATTGTCTCCAAATTGTGTGGGTCACTGTAGCACTGAGGATAACACTCCAGTCCAAGAATAGGCCCATAAAGTTACGCTATGTCTTAAGAGAAAAAAAGATATTGGAGCAGAAACCCTGCCAAGGAAAACTTAGAAAGATAAATGAGGAAAATGAAAAAAAGAACAGGAGGAAGAGGTTGCAAAGGAGCAGGAAGAAGGAAAAAAGACGCTGCAAAGGAGGCATAGATGGTTCTGCTCAGTTTATAATTCTCTTCATTGTTTTCTTCAGAGCAAGTTTGATATCCTTGTTCCTGAGGCTATAAATAAGAGGATTCAGCATGGGCAACACATTGCTGTAAAACACTGAGAAAAGTTTCTCCTGGAACAGAGACCCAGCAGAGGATGGCTTGACATCAACGAGCAGCACAAATCCATAGAAGAGACCAACTCGTGTTATGTGGGGGCCACAGGTGCTGAAGGCTTTGAACCAAACTTTAGCTGATACGATGTGAAGGATGCTGAAAAGAATCAAAGCATAAGTAATAAAAATAATGAGGCTGGATATTATGATAACTGCACCAGCAATAAGAGAAATCACAAGCTCATTGGCATAGGTGTTGCTGCAGGAAAGCTGTAGGAGGGGGATGATGTCACACATGTAACTGTTGATAATGTTGGAATCACAAAAGTTCAGCCTGATCACATACCCTGTGTGGACCATGGCACCAGCAAACCCCCAAATGTGTGAAACAGACATCTGCAGAGAACAGATCTGAGGGGACGTGGTGATTGTGTACAGCAGGGGTTTACAGATGGCCACATAGCGATCATAAGGCCATGGCTGTCAATACACAGCACTCAGAACTAATGAAAAAGCAGGAGAAAAATAGCTGTGTCACGCATCCTGTAAAGGAGATGATGTTCCTCTCTGAAAGAAAGATTATCAGCATTTTGGGGGTAAAGACAAAGGAATAACAGACATCAACAAAGGACAGATTGAACAGGAAAAAATACATGGGGATGTTAAGGTGCAAATTCAGGGAAATTAAATTAATTAAGCTCAAATTGCCCACCACAGTGATCATGTAGTTCACCAGAAACAGAAAAAACAGGGGCAGCTGGAGATCAGGTTGGTCTGTTCAACCCATAAGGATAAACTCAGTCACTGAGGAGTCATTTTCCACAGCCATTCACTTCCCAGGTTTGGTCTGCAGGAACTGGAGTAGAAGATGACATTAACAATGGACCCTCACTCTTTGTCTCCAGAGGGAGAGTTGGATCTGCTGATTTACAAGATCAAAGTTGCCTGAAGATACACAGCATAGCACCTAAACAGCAAGATTTCCTATGATTTTCCTACTGATTCCTCATTTTCCCCTTTACCCCTACTCATGTTGTTTGTCTGTGTCTAGAAATAATGCTAGTAGACTGCTAATGTTTTTACACATCACATCCTCCCTTCTCCCCAGTCTCCATTAAGGATCCAGGCTGAAAAGAGCAGTAAATAGATGGTGTTCCCCAGAACCCTTGATTTGTGCAGTTTGGAGTTTGAAAGACAATTATGCAGACAAAGGTGATTCAACCCTCACCTTCCTTTTTCTGGAGTCCTCACTGCTGCTGGCCCTTAAGGGCTTTTTTACCCTACAGTTCTGAGGTCAAAGACAATGGAGGAGGCAATATATGTGCAGAGAATCCTTAGTCTATGACATGCTAAAAGAGGTAATCTGGGGAGAAGGACGTGATTCTATTTGGGAATTCACCCAGAAAGTTCTCTTCACTTGCAAGGAGGAAAACAACCCTATATGAGCTCCAAAACAATCAGTTAACTCAATGAGAAACTATTCCATGTTCTGTACTTGTGGGAAAATTGATGAGAAGCCCCCAGATTCTTCTCTCTGTCGTGATTTCCTTTCAAGTTAAATGAGCCTACTGAGGGTCAAAATTACTGAGCCTGTGTTTACATCCTGTGTCATAGACCTAACACTGGATCTTTTGAGACACAATGTCCTACTCAGTTTATAATTTCATGACAGGAATTCCTAATTCTCACTGAAGAGGAACAGGTGCCCCCTCAACCCCTTGTCATTTTCTTCATCATCCCCTTGAGTCTATGCACAGTTCTAAAAGAGGAAGTTTTGGGGCATGGTCACTTGCCATTTCTAGCACTTTCCTAGAGCCTCTGAAATTGCATTGGTGAGTATTACATCATAATTTTAGCACTGTCTATACAGGTGAATTTCATCTCTGTAAAGAGATGTAGAAAGTGGTTAAGAGACAAGATGGGCCCCTCATAATAAACTGAGTTGAAATTTGGACATTAAACTCCTTAACTGTGAGACTGTAGACAATGATATAACATTTCTGAAACTTGTATATATATGTTTTTATCTACTTATACCTATGCATATCTAGAAAATGAAACTAGTAAAAGAGCTATCTCATAGGGTTGTTGTTTGGATTAAATATGTCACATAAAGTATTTGAAACATGCCTGACAGATAAAAAGAACCCAAGTAGTGTTGGTACCCTCGCTCCCTGTTCCTAATCCATATTTATTATATCAGGTCTCTCAACCTTGGAACTATTGACAGATTGGACTAGAGAATTCTTTGTTGTGTGGCTGTCCCAAGTATTATAGGATGCAGAGCATTCCTGGCCTCTACCCATTAGATGCCAGTAGTTGCCTCCCATCACCAGTTGTGACAATTGAAATGCTCTCCAGATGTTGTCATATGCCCCCTGGGTGGCAAAAACACTCATGTTTGAGAATTCTTGATCTTTGTATATAGTCTGAAATTCTGCCATAACTGCTTCACAAACAGTTCTATGTTATGCCTATTAATGTGCTCAAGCTCAAAGTGCTCCAAACTGAATTCAGCATTTTCTTATGATTCCCAGTGCTGCTCCTCCATTTCATCATTTTCAAAGTTATTTTCACTACCGTCCAGGGAAGTACTCCATAAACTAAACTTAAGTAACTTCTCACTCACTTTCTTCATCCAGTCTCCAAATCCTAGAGAATCCATCTCCTTGGAAGACTAAGCCTTTCCTCTTACTTATACAGCTTCTGGTGTCTCTTTTCACTCCAAATTTGGATTACTCTAACAGTTTTCTAACTTGGACTCCTATGGGAGATGAGAATTTGGACTTTTATTATGCCCCCCACCATCACTGCACACACACACACACATACACACCTGTTTATTTTCCTGTTCTCCAGTCCTAATTTCTAACAATATGGTAATAATCATAAATTAGTTTAGATCAATATTCCTGTGTTACATTATTAATACTATTTTAAGCACTATTCACAGCTAATCCATCATATATTATGACTGTTTTTTCTTTCTATACTTGCTTTCATTTGTTTGTTTTTCTTTTTGTTCCATAGATTTTTCCTGATTCCTCCTCAACTTCTTCTCCAGCTCTTGTAAACTTGTAAACCACTTCTCAGTACATTCATTCCCTGATATTTAATTTCATCTTCTTAAAGAAGTCTTTCCAGGATTTCTTGAGCCACTTCTGTCTGACAGATTGTCTTCTGGCTGTGATACAAATCTGAAATCTTGAGATCTTCCTTTATTCCTGTAGTAGTGATTCCTTTTACCTCTATCATTCGCTGGGTCCTCTTATTCCCTGATCTCCCTATTTCATATCTCACTATTTCTTGGTTTTCTTATTCTTTTTAGTACAAGACATATTACCGTGGTTTCTTGGAAAAGATGTATGGAATGAAATTTTAATGACCTAGCATGTCTCAAAATATATTTATTGTATCTTCCTATATATTGGCTATTTGCATGGAAATAAAAAGCTAATCTGGAAGTTGCTTTACTTCAAAATTTTGATAGCAATCATCAAATCTTTAGAAGTTCAATACCTCCCTGAATCTTGATATATTTATGAAAATTGGTTACTTTCCCTCCATTTTGGAAGTTTTTAAGGTCATATATTTCCATTGTTTTGAACACCCACAATATTGTGTCTTGTTGTGTATCTCATTATACATCAAAAGGAGCATTAGTTGAGCCAGTCTCAGTGGTCTAGTGGTTAAGGTTTGTGTGCCCACTTCGGCAGCCAGAGTTTGATTCCCGGATGTGGAGGTAAACCACTCATCAATTATCAACCATGCTGTGATGGCAACTCACATACAAAATAGAAGAAAATTGGCAAGAGATGTTAGCTCAGGGCAAATATTCCTCAGTAAAAAAGAAAAAAAGGAGCATTAATTCATTCCATTTGGGAAACTCAAATCCTTCAGTTCTGGAACATATCTTTTGTTTATAAAAATTATTACTTTATCTTCACTGCACTTTATGCTCTTTCTGGAACTTTTGTTATTCAGATCTTCAATCCTGAATTTCCTCTTTTTGTGCTGCATTTTCTCTTCTATTCACCATCCTTTTACTGTACTCTCTGGTAGATAACTTCAACATTTTCTTCCAGGGTTTTTACATATTTTTTCTTTTAGCTATCATTTCTAATGTTCAAGGGTATATTTTGTTCCCTTTTCTGAAGTTTCTTCCTCTTGAATGCTCTCTTACCTCCAAATTATTTCTGCTTTTTCAAGGTGTAGATTTTATATTAGAGGTTATCTTTGAATGTCTCAGAATACTTGCCTAAGTATTGACATTTAGGAATGTGATCTAAACAGCTAATTAGAATACCCATGTGAGGGCTTAGTGCTTACCAGCCATGGGCTTCATTGTATAACGTCTCATTTCAATGAGGAAACTCTTAGTGGCAATACTAACAGATCTTGTATCATGTACTGATTTGATCACCCAGAAAAGAGTCTTCCAATGTTCCTGAAGGATATAATTCTAGCTTTCAACATACTCTGAACTAAGATGAGAAAGTAGAACAATGATGTCGATGTTCATTAGTGAAATTTCTACTTACTTTCCCTGTTTTCAGTATAGTAAACTTTCCCTCAAATGTGCAGATAGTCTCCTAATTGAGAAGCTCTGTTTTACTTTCTAATTAAGGAGCTCTGTTTTACTTTCTTTAATGAATAAATCTCTAGTCTTTTACTGGGTGATAATGGAAGTAGTCATCTGGATACATGGAAATGTAGAGAAGAACTAAAGGTCCAATTACTTCTTAAGCAGACTTTTAAGCATTCTATTTGTTCTGTTCTCATCTTCTTGACTTCTTCGAAGATACTTGGTACTACAAAATTCCGAGTATATGAGAGATAACATGGTATAAACCACTTGTTTTCTTGGTTTCCACAGTTCTATTTTAATGGCAGATATTATGAAAACATCAAATCAAATACTACTCATTTATCTACTTTCTAGCTTCTATAATTTTGTGGTTGTTCCTCTGTATTTTTTTATTTTATTTTTTATCTTTGTGAGTTAATGTCATTTTTAAATTTCTTTTCTGTAATGTTAGTGAGTTTCAAAAAGAAATAGAGACAGGAGGAAGATCCAAGATGGCGCCGTGAGTAGTCCTCTTTGTCTCTCCCCCTTCGAGTCTACAATTATTTGGACACTTATTGCTTGACAAAGGATATCCAGACAGCATCTCAGGACGTCTGAGATACCCACGCGACTATACATCGGAAGGTGGACGGACTTTCCTCCAGGAGGATGTGGAAATAGGTGAAAACTCTCCGACCCCGACGAGCAGCCTAGTACCCACAAGCGGCTTTCTTCCAACGGACGCCCCCAGAGGATCTACACACATCCAGGGCAGGAGCGAGCACACAACAGAGGAGCGATGGTGGAAACAGGTGACCAGAACCCTACCTAAACCCCCCGCAATTACTCCTATACGCAGAGGGAAACTTTGGAGTTGCACACCTGAGCCCGCAGGGAGAGTCTCTCCCCGCCATTGGAGGAGAGACCCCGCCTGGTGTTCGCAGCGCCCGGAGGGTCCCAGAGAGAGTTGCTGAGGGTACGGAGGTCTCCCAGCTGCCGTTGCCCACCCTGTGGGAGTAGGGATTGCTGGAGATCTCGGAGAGGACCAGGGCTGGGGGAACTTTCAAAGGCCGGCTCGGCGACCCGGGCGGGAAGCGCCGGAGTTCCGCCCAGGCAGCAGACAAAACTCTCTGTCTGCCATTAGCAGAGGGGCCACGCCGAGCATTCACGGCTCAAGGAGAGGCCCGGAGAGAATCCCAGAGGGTTGGGCGACCCCCAGCTGCTGTTGCCCGCCCCGTGGGGCTAGGGATTGCCGGAGATCTCGGAGAGGACCGGGGCTGGGGGAACTTTCAAAGGCCGGCTCTGCGACCCGGAGGGGAAGCTCCAGAGTTCCGCCCGGGCAGCAGACAAAACTCTCTGTCTGCCATTAGCAGAGGGGCCACACTGAGCATTCATGGCTCCGGGAGAGGCCCGGAGAGAATCCCAGAGGGCGGGGCGACCACTAGCTGCCGTTGCCCGTCCCGTGGGACTAGGGATAACCGGAGATCTCGGAGAGGACTGGGGCTGGGGGGAGTTCCAGAGACCCAGCTTCGTAGCCTAGGGGGAAACCCTACAGGCTCACAGCAGCCTTAGGGAAAGCCTCTGCACAGCACCAGTAGAAGGCACCCAGCCGCCAGCCACAAGGCTGGAAGACCCCAGGGCAAAAGCAGCATAGCTAGGTGAACTAACCACAGACTGTAGAAGATGCCAATAGCTCTCCTGCGACCCATAGAGGACAAGTAAGATTTTGTGGGTGCCGACAGCAACGGAGCGACAAATATAAGTGATCCCACCCCTGGCCGCTGGAAAAGCCCATAACACCATTGCAGACCCCAAGGAGAGAGCACATCTAGGTGGGCTGCAACAGTAGGCACCAGCAGCCTGAAGCCCCCCTGTGATGGCCCCCACGGCAGAGGACAGAATCCAAAGGGCCACTGTGGCTACGAGGAGGGGCCCAGGCCCAGTTAGCAACTGCGGACAGGGTTCCTGGTTGGTGCAGTATAAACAGCTGCTCCCCCACCGCAGCAGCTGAAACAAGTGAAAGGAGCAACTAAACTCTATCTCCATGCGGAGGCACAAATCAACAACATCAAGCAATATGAAAAAATACATTAAATCTCCAGAACAGAAAGAAAGTAACAAATACACAGAAAACAATCCCAAAGAAAATGAGATATATAACCTAAATGATGATGACTTCAAAACAGCCATCATTAAAATTCTCAATGAGTTAAGAGAGAGTTCTGGCCGACAACTCAACGAGTTCAGGAGCTATGTCACAAAAGAGTTTGATACGATAAAGAAGAACCAAACAGAAATATTGGAAATGAAGAACACAATAGAGGAGATTAAGAAAAATCTAGATGCTCTGAACAGTAGGGCCGATAATATGGAGGAAAGAATTAGCAATTTGGAAGATGGCAATATAGAATTGCTGCAGGCAGAGGAGGAGAGAGAAGCAAGACTAAAAAGAAATGAAGAAACTCTCCGAGAATTATCAGACACAATTAGGAGATGCAACGTAAGGATTATAGGTATACCAGAGGGAGAAGAGAAGGAGAAAGGGGCAGAAAGCCTATTCAAAGAAATAATGGCTGAGAACTTCCCAAATCTGGTGAGGGAGATGGATCTTCAGGTGACAGAAGCCAATAGATCTCCAAACTTTATCAATGCAAGAAGACCAACTCCACGCCATATAGTAGTGAAGCTAGCAAAAGTCAACGACAAGGAGAAAATACTAAGGACAGCCAGGCAAAAGAAACTAACCTACAAAGGAACCCCCATCAGGCTATCAGCAGATTTCTCAGCAGAAACTTTACAGGCTAGAAGAGAGTGGAATGATATATTCAAAAATCTGAAGGACAAAAATCTACAGCCGAGAATTCTCTACCCAGCGAAAATATCCTTCAAATACGATGGAGAAATAAAAACTTTCACAGATAGACAAAAATTAAGGGAGTTCATTGCCACAAAACCTCCTCTACAGGAAATCCTCAGGAAAAACTTCATTCCTGAAAAATCCAAAAAAGGAAAGGGGCTACAAAACCAAGAGCAGAGGAGATAAGTAGAAGGACAACAACAGAGAGTAGCAGCTCTACATCAGAACAGATTAAACCATGGGACGAGAAACAAAGGAAACTGAAGAAAACCGGAAAACAAGACACAAAATGGTAGTGGTAGGCCCCCACATCTCAATAATCACTCTAAATGTAAATGGATTGAACTCCCCAATCAAAAGACACAGAGTGGCAGGATGGATCAAAGAACAAGATCCAACAATATGCTGCCTCCAGGAAACACACCTCAGCCCCAAAGACAAACACAGACTCAGAGTGAAGGGATGGAGAACAATACTCCAAGCTAATAATGAACAAAAGAAAGCAGGTGCCACTATACTAATATGAGACAAGGTAGATTTCAAAGCAAAACAGATAAAGAAAGATTAAGAGGGACAGTATATAATGATAAAAGGGACTCTCCACCAAGAAGACATAACACTTATAAATATATACGCACCCAACACAGGAGCACCAAAATTTGTAAAGCAACTCTTAATAGAACTAAAAGAAGACACCAACAACAATACAATAATAGCAGGGGACCTCAACACACCATTAACACCAATGGACAGAACATCCAGACAGAAAATCCTCAAGGAAATAATAGAATTAAATGAAAAATTAGACCAGATGGACTTAATAGATATATATAGAACACTTCATCCAAAAACAGCAGGTTACACATTCTTCTCAAGTGCACATGGAACATTCTCAAGGATTGACCATATTTTGGGAACCAAAGCAAACATCAATAAATACAAAAGAGTTGAAATAATAGCAAGCATCTTTTCTGATCATAATGCTATTAAACTAGAAATCAACTACAAGAAAAAAGCAGAGAAAGGTGCAAAAATGTGGAGACTAAACAACACGCTTCTCAACAAACAATGGATCATTGAAGAAATTAAAGAAGAAATCAAATTTTATCTGGAGACTAATGAAAATGAGAACACGACATACCAAAACATTTGGGATGCAGCAAAAGCAGTCCTAAGAGGGAAATTCATCGCAATACAGGCCCACCTCACTAAACAAGAAAAAGCTCACATAAGCAACCTCAAACGACACCTAACAGAACTAGAAAAAGAAGAACAAACAAAGCCCAGAGTCAGTAGAAGGAGGGAAATAATAAAAATAAGAGCAGAAATAAACGATATTGAAACAAAAAAGACAATAGAAAGGATCAATGAAACAAAGAGTTGGTTCTTCGAAAGAATTAACAAAATTGACAAACCCCTAGCCAGACTCACCAAGAAAAGAAGAGAGAAATCGCAAATTAATAAAATTAGGAATGACAGAGGAGAAATCACAACAGATACCAATGAAATACAAGAGATCATAAGAGAATACTACGAAAACTATATGCCAACAAATTGAACAACCTGGAAGAAATGGACAAATTCCTAGACTCCTACAATCTCCCCAAACTGAATCAGGAAGAAATGGAGAATCTGAATAGGCCAATCACAAGTAAGGAAATAGAAATGGTAATCAAAAACCTCCCCAAAAATAAGAGTCCAGGACCAGATGGCTTCTCTGGAGAATTCTACCAAACATTCAAAGAAGACTTAATAGCTATCCTCCTCAAACTGTTCCAGAAAATTGAGAAAGATGGAGAACTCCCTAACACATTCTATGAAGCCAACATCACTCTGATCCCCAAACCTGGCAAGGACAACACAAAGAAGGAGAACTACAGGCCAATATCACTGATGAACATAGATGCAAAAATCCTCAACAAAATTTTGGCAAACCGAATACAGCAATACATCAAAAAGATTATACACCATGATCAAGTGGGATTTATACCAGGGACACAGGGATGGTTCAACATCCACAAGTCAATCAACGTGATACACTACATCAACAAAATGAAAAACAAAAACCACACGATCATCTCAATAGATGCAGAGAAAGCATTCAACAAGATCCAACACCCATTTATGATAAAAACCCTCAGTAAAATGGGTATAGAAGGAAAGTACCTCAACATAATAAAGGCCATATATGATAGACCCACAGCCAACATCATACTCAATGGACAAAAACTGAAAGCCATCCCTCTGAGGACAGGAACAAGACAAGGGTGCCCACTTTCACCACTCCTATTCAACATAGTACTGGAGGTGCTGGCCAGAGCAATTCGGCAGGAAAAAGAAATTAAAGGAATCCAAATAGGTAATGAAGAAGTAAAACTCTCGTTGTTTGCAGACGACATGATCTTATATATAGAAAACCCCAAAGAATCCACAGAAAAACTATTAGAAATAATCAACAACTACAGCAAAGTAGCAGGGTATAAAATTAACGTGCATAAATCAGTAGCATTTCTATACACTAACAATGAACTAACAGAAAAAGAACTCAAGAACTCAATCCCATTCACAATCACAATGAAAAGAATAAAATACCTTGGGATAAACTTAACCAAGGAAGTGAAGGATCTATACAATGAAAACTACAAGACTTTCTTGAAAGAAATTGATGATGACATAAAGAGATGGAAAGACATTCCTTGCACCTGGATTGGAAGAATAAACATAGTTAAAATGTCCATACTACCTAAAGCAATATACAGATTCAATGCTATCCCAATCAGAATCCCAAGAACATTCTTCACAGATATTGAACAAACAATCCTAAAATTCATATGGGGCAACAAAAGGCCGCGAATTGCTAAAGCAATCCTGAGCAAGAAAAACAAAGCCGGCGGAACCACAATCCCCGATTTCAAAACATACTACAAAGCTACAGTGATCAAAACAGCATGGTACTGGTACAAAAACAGGTCCACATATCAATGGAACAGAATTGAAAGCCCAGAGATAAAACCACACATCTATGGACAGCTAATCTTCGACAAAGGAGCAGAGGGCCTACAATGGAGAAAAGAAAGTCTCTTCAACAAATGGTGCTGGGAAAACTGGACAGCCACATGCAAAAGATTGAAAATTGACCATTCTTTTTCACCACACACCAAAATAAACTCAAAATGGATCAAAGACCTAAAGATTAGGCCTGAGACAATAAGTCTTTTGGAAGAGAATATAGGCAGTACACTCTTTGACATCAGTTTCAAAAGAATCTTTTCGGACACTATAACTCCTCAGTTGAGGGAAACAATAGAAAGAATAAACAAATGGGACTTCATCAGACTAAAGAGCTTCTTCAAGGCAAGGGAAAACAGGATTGAAACAAAAAAACAGCTCACTAATTGTGAAAAAATATTCACAAGCCACTTATCCGACAAAGGGTTAATCTCCATAATATACAAAGAACTCACACGGCTTAACAACAAAAAAAACAAACAACCCGATCAAAAAATGGGCAGAGGACATGAACAGACACTTCTCAAAAGAAGATATGAATATGGCCAATGGACACATGAGAAGATGTTCATCATCGCTAATCATCAGGGAAATGCAAATCAAAACTACACTAAGATATCACCTTACACCCGTTAGATTGGCAAAAACATCCAAAACCAAGAGTGACAAATGTTGGAGAGGTTGTGGAAAAAAAGGAACCCTCATACACTGTTGGTGGGAATGCAAACTGGTACAGCCACTATGGAAAACAGTATGGAGATTTCTCAAAAAGTTAAAAATAGAAATACCCTATGACCCAGCCATCCCATTACTGGGTATCTATCCTAAGAACCTGATATCAGAAATCTCAAGAGTCCGTTGCACCCCTATGTTCATCGCAGCATTATTTACAATAGCCAAGACGTGGAACCAGCCTACATGCCCAGAAACTGATGTTTGGATAAAGAAGATGTGGTATATATACACAATGGAATACTACTCAGTCATAAAAAAAGACAAAATTGGCCCATTCACAACAACGTGGATGGACCTGGAGGGTATTATGTTAAGCGAAATAAGCCAGTCAGAGAAAGACGAACTCTATATGACTCCACTCATAGGTGGAAGTTAGTATATTGATAAGGAGATCTGATCGGTGGTTACCAGGGAAAAGGGGGGATGGGGGGAGGGCTCAGAGGGGGAGGTGGTGTACCCACAACATGACTAACAAAAATGTACAACTGAAATCTCACAAGGTTGTAATCTATCATAACATTAATAAAAAAAAAAAAAAAAAGCTGCTGCCTGAGGGTCTGGCTTCCAATCATCATGGATCTTGGTGCTGACTGAGATGCTCCTCTTAGGGTTACTGACTGGTCTTGGGACACCCTCAATTACTGGGGATGATTAAAAATATATTACACTGCTTACCCAATCAGAAAGACATGAGAGACTACATAGAGTTAGAGCAGAGTTTAACAATAAGGTATATCAAGCATCTCTCCTGACCACAATTGTATGAAACTAGAAACCAATTACAAGATAAAAGGTGAAAAATTTAGACATATGTGGAGAATTAACAACATGCTACTGAAGAACATTGAGACAATGAAGTCAAAACAGAAATTAAAAATACTTGGAGAAAAATGAAAATGGAAAAACAACATGCCAAAACTTACGGGAGGCAGCTAAAGCAGGTCTAAGAGGTATGTTCATAGTAATGAATACATACCTCAAGAACCAAGAAAAATCCCAAATAAACAACATAACTTTATACCTTAAGAAACCAGAAAAAGAAGAACAAATGAGCCCAAATTTAGTGGAAGGAAGGAATTAACAAAGATCAAAGCATAAATAAATGAAATAGAGACTAAAAAGATAATACAAAAGCTCAGTGAAACCAAGAGCTGGTTCTTTGAAAAGATAAACAAATTGACAAACGTTTAGGTAAACTCACCAAGAAAAAAAGAAAGAGGACTCAATGAAAGAGGTATCATTACAACTGATACCACAGAAATAAAGGATCATAAGAGACTACTCCAAACAATTATATGCCCAACAAATTGAACAATCTAGAAGAAATGAATAAATTCCTTCAAACATGCAACCTCCCAAGACTGAATCATGAAGAAATGGAAAAGCTGAACAGACTGACTACTAGTAGGAAGATCAAATCAGTAAGAAAAAAAACCTACCAATTATCAAAAGTCCAAGATCAGATGGATTCACTGGTGAATTCTATCAAACATTCAAAGAAGATTTAATACTTAACCTCCTCAAATTCTTCTGAAAATAGTGAAAGAGTGAACACTTCCAAAGATATTTTCGAAGCTGGCATTACTTTGATACTAAAACCAGACAAGGATGTCACAAGAAAAGAAAATTACAGGGCAATATTATTAATGAATGTAGATACAAAAATCCTTAACAAAATATTAGAAAACAAAATTCAACAATATATTAAGGAGATCATATGCCATGATCAAGTGGGATTTATGGGATTTAACCAACCAAGGATGGTTGAACATATGCAAGTAAATCAATGTGATACATCACATTAACAAAACGAAGTATGAAAAGCATATGATTATCTCAATAAATGCAGAAGAAACATTTAACAAAATTCAACGTCCATTTATGATAAAAAGTCTGAACATAATGGGCTTAGAGGGGATGTATATCTCAACACACTAAATGCCATATATGACAAGCCAGCAAATAACATCATAATCAACAATGAAAATATGAAAGTTTTCCCTCTAATCTTAGAAATAAGACAAGGATGTCCACTCTTGCCACTTTTTTCAACTTAGTGTTGGAAATCCTAACCACAGCAATTCAGCAAGAACAAAGAAATAAAAGACATCCAAATTGGAAAGGAAAACTTTAAACTGTCACTATTTGCAGGTGACATGATATTATATATAGAAAACACTAAAACTCCACCAAAAAACTGTTAGAACTAATAAATGAATTCAGTAAAGTTGCAGGATACAAAATCAACAAACAGATATATGTTGCATTTCTACACACTAATAATGAACTATCAGAAAGAGAGACTAAGAAAACAATTCCATCAAGTATAAAATATCTAAGAAAAGAATTAACCAAGGAGCTTAAAGATCTATAGAGTGAAAACTATAAGAAATTGATGAAATAAATTGAAGATACAAATAAATGAAAAGATACTTCATACTCATGGATTAGAAAAATTAATATTGTTAAAATGTCTATACTACCTAAAACTCTACAGATACAATGCAATCCCTATCAAAATTCCAATGAAATTTTTTACAGAAATAGAAAAACAATCCCAAAATTTGTATGCAACCACAAAATATACCAAAAATCCAAAGCAATCTCGAGAAAGCAGAACAAGCCTGGAGGCATCATACTCGCAGATTTCAAACAATATTACAAAGCTCTAGTAGTCAACACAGTAAGATATTGGCATGAGAACAGACACAGAAATCAACGGAACAGAAAAGAGAACCCAGAATAAATCCACACATTTATGGTCAATTAATTTATTAAAAAGGAGCCAGGAATATTCAATGGGGAAATAATAACTTCCTCAGTAAATGGTGTTTGGAAAACTGGACAGCCACATGCAAAGAATGAAACTGGATCACATACATAAAAGTTAACTCAAAACAAATTAGACTTGAAAGTAAGAACCGAAACCATAAAACTCCCTCAAGAAAACGTAGGTGGTAAGCTGTTAACATCAGTCTTGGCAATGACTTTTTGGATTTGACACCAAAAACTTTCAGTCTTTCACCATTGAGTATAAAGTTTTTGTGGTGTTTTCAAACATGGCTTTTATTCTGTCAAAATAGTTTCCTTCTACTCTTAGTTTGTTGAGAATTTTTATTATGAAAGGTTTGAATTTTGTCCAATCCTTTTTCTGAATCAACTGACGAGATTGTGTGTTTTAAAATTTTTATTAATTATATTAATGTGTTATGCTTCATTCATTGATTTTCATATGTTGATTCAACGTTGCATTTCAGGAATGAACCCTACTTTGTGATGGTGCAGTCTTTTAACTATGCTGCTGATTTTGATTAGCTAGTCTTTTGTCAAGGATGTTTACATCAATGTTCATTAAATGTATTGGTCTATAGATTTCTTTTTTGTATTGTCTCCATCTGGCTTTGGTATCAGGGTAATGGTGACCTCAAACAATGAGTCAAGAAGTGTTCTATCCCCTTCAATAGTTTGGAAGAATTGGAGAAGGATCAGTGTTAGGTCTTCTTTAAATGATGGAATTCACCAGTGATTCCATTAGTGTTTTGATTATTATAGCTTTGTAATAGCCAGGGGGAGTGTTGCCTCCAGCCTTGTTCTTTCTCAAGATTACTTTGGCTAGTCATTATCTTTTGTGGTTTCATTTTCTTTGTTCAGAGATTTTTTGATTACTGATTCAGTATCCTTATTAGTTGCACATCTTTTCAGAATATCTATTTCTTCACGATTTTGCCATGGTAGACTTTGCATTTTCAAGAATGCATCCATTTCGTCTAAGTTATTCAATTTGTTGGCTTATAATTGTTCATAGTACTCTCTTATAACTGTTTTTATTTCTGTAGTTTCAGTAGTAATGTTCCAACTTTCATTTCTGATTTTATTAATTTGAGTCTATCTTTTTCTCTTAATCCATTTAAGTAAAGTTTTTCAACATTACTGATTTTTCCAGAGAATCAAGTTTTGCCTTAACTTCCTCTGTTTTTTTATTCTTTATTTTATTTATTCTTGTTTAAATATTTATTTCCTACTGTCTTCCAAATGAGTTAAGTTTGTCCTTTTTCTAGTTCCTTAAGTTGTAATGTTAGATTGTCGATGTGAGATCCTTCTTGTTTTTTTTCCTTTGAGGAAGATTAGCTGTGAACTAACATCTGCCACCAATCCTCCTATTTATACTGAGGAAGATTGGCCCTGAGCTAACATCTGTTCCCATCTTCCTCTATTTTATATGTAGGATGCCTGCCACAACGTGGCTTCATAAGCGGTGCATCGGTCCATGTCGGAATCTGAACTGGAGAACCCCAGCCACCAAAGTGGAGCATGTGAACTTAACCACTATGCACCAGGCAGGCCCCAATCTTTCTTGTTTTTTAATGTAAACATTTATAAATTTCCACTTTACCACTTCTTTTCCTCCATAGCATAAATTTCAGCAGTTGTGATGGTTTTATTTTTGTCTTTAAGCATTTTCTAAATCCTCTTGTGATTTCTTACTTGATCCATTGATTTCTTTAAGAATGTTGTTTAATTTTCACAAGTTTGTGCATTTTCCAGTTTTCCTTCTGTTGTTGATTTCTAACTTGATCTTGTGGTCAAAGGAGATAATTTCTATGATGTTTCTCTTTTTTAATCTACTGAGATTAGTTTGTGGTCTAACACATGCTCTATCCTGGAAAATACGCCACGTGCACTTGAGAAAATGTGCTCTCTGCTGCTGTTGGGCGTATACGTCTCATAAACCTACTTGCTTTATGGTATTTGAGTCCTCTATAACTCTCTTATCTTACATTTGGCTGTTCTATCCTTTATTGAGAATGGGATTTTGAAGTCTCTAACTATTATAACTATTTTTCTCCTCCAGTCTCTCAGTTTTTCTTCATTTATTTTCACAGCTTGTTATTATGTGCATAAATGTTTAAAATTGTTATACCTTCTTGCTCTATTGAATATTTCATAAATGTAAAGTGCCCTTATTTGTCTTTGGTGAACTTTTTTATTTAAAGGTCTACTTTGTCTTATGTTACTATAGCTACCCTTGCTCTATTTTTGTTATTTGCATGGAATATCTTTTTTCATCCTTTCACTTTCAACCAATTTCAACCAATTTGTATCCAACATATAGTTGGATTCTCTTACTTATGCAAATGGAGCTTAATCCATTTACAATTAAATTACTGATAAGGAGAAATTTACCTCTGTCATTTTCATATTTGTTTTCCATACTCTTACAGCTTTTTTTGTTGTTTCCTGCATTACTGTCTTCTTTTGTGTTTACTTGAATTTTTGTAGTGAAAATTTTATTTTTTTCATTTCCTTGTGAATATACTCTATAGATATTCTCTTTGTGATTGCCACTGGGATTATATTTAGTATCCTAACATTGTAACACTCTAATTTGAATTTATAACAGCTCAACTTCAATAACATACAAAACATGTACTCTTTTACAGCTCCATCTCCACCCTTTTCAGTGGTTGATGTCACAAAATTACATCTTTATATATTATGCACCCCAAAACATAAACTAACAATTCATTTATATACATTACTATCTTAAATTATGTAGAACATAAAATGTAGAGTTACAAACCAAAGTTCAAATAATACTAGCTTTTAGACATAATTATTTTTTAATGTATCAGTTTCTTAAATCTTGTGGAAATCAAAAATTGTACTTAAAAACCATTGCTACAATGACACTGGCTTTTTAATTTGCCCATGTATTTACATTTATGGAGAACTTTATTTCTTTATATGGCTTAGAGTGACTGTCTAGTGTCCACTTGACATTGTAAGATTCCTTTAGCATTTCTTGCAGATCATGTCTAACAGTAACAAACACCTTTAACTTTTGTTAATCTGAGAATGTCTTAATTTCTCCCTCACTTTGATGGATAATTTTACTGAACATAGGATTCTTGGTTGACAGTTTTTTAAGATTTTATTTAGCACCTTGAATATATCAGTCCACTTCTTCCTGGTCTCCAAAGTTTTTGATAAAATTCAGATGGTAATTTTATTGATGATTCCTTGTATGTGGTGTGTTATTCTCTCTTGATAATTTCTAAAGTCTCTCTGTGTCTTTTGAAAGTTTAATTATATGTCTAGGTGTGAGTTCCTTTGAGTTCATCTTGGAAATCATTGGGCTTTTTTTTTGCTGGGGAAGATTCTCCCTGAACTAACATCTGTTGCCAATCTTCCTCTTTTTTGTGTTTGTGTGTGTGAGCTGCTGCCATAGCATGGCTACTGACAGATGAATGATGTGGTTCTGTGCCCAGGAACAAAGCCCAGGCAGCTGAAGCAGAGTGTGCTGAACTTTAACCACTAGGCCACCAGGGCTGGCCCTAATCAGCCTTCTTAGACTTTTATATTTGTGACTTTTATTAAATTTGGAAGGTTTTCAGCCCAAATTATCTCAGCCTAGATTATTTCTTTCGCTATCCTCTCTGACCATTTCTCTCTTCTCCTAGGACTCTCACAATGTATGTGTCGGTCAGCTTGGTGGTATCCCACAGACCTCTTGGTTTCTGTTCATTCTACTTCAATCTTTTTTTCTTTCTGTTCCTCAGACTCAATAATTTCCATTATCTTGCTTTCAGGTTCACTGATGTTTCTTTTTCCTTCTAAAATCTGCTTTTCATCCCTCTAGCAAATTTCTCATTTCAGCTCAGCACTTCAGCTCCACAATTTCCTTTTGGATTCTTTTTAGGTTGTCTATTTCTTTATTGATATTTCCATTTTGTTAATAAATTGCTTCATTTTTAACTTTATCCAAATCTTCCTTTAGTTTTTTCTGTCTTTTTAAACAGTTGTTTTAAAGGCTTCAACAATCTACCATCATGTCTTCTTTAGGGATCGTTTCTCTTGCTTTTTTTTCCTTTGAACGGTTCATATTGTCCTGTTTCATTCATAGCTCATGATTTCTTGTTGAAAACCAAACATATGGGCCTAATAATGTTGTAACTCTGGAAATCAGGTTATCTTCCTTCAGCAGGGTTTACTCTTGTCTTTTTATTGCTGTTGTTTGTTTTATTTTGTTGTTGTAGGTTTTATCTGTACCAAGGATCATCTCGAGGTGTTAACTTACAATCATCTCAGGTTTTTCTGAATCTGCACCCTTTCCTGTACATGTACAGTGACTTTCTGATTTCACCTGTGTATACAATTGCTTTTGAAAGTCTTAATTTTTAATGTCTTGCTTCCAAAAGTGGAAGAAAAAATAAGGAGGGAAAACAGAGGCACTGGCCTTTAAATCAACTGGAAGTAAAATCAGAAAAATTGAAGAAGGGTTTGCAAGAATGAGGAGAATTACAAAAATAAATGCCTCCCACCTCTATAACTGTGCCTCAGAGATCAAAAGCAGCAACAATAAACCAGAGCACAAACCATGGATATTTGGAAGACAGGGTCATATTTGCCTGCTCTGGCTCCCACAAGCTGAGTTCAACCTTCTCCTGGGACACAAAAATGGTTGCCCACCACAGGGCCAGAGGATGGGAAATGGGTAGCTGCTACTGCACTAAGAGCTAAAATGGATCCAAATTAACTAGAATTTACTGTCCAAGCCTTCCCTGGAAATTGCAAGCCTTCAATAGACTCCAGAGTTCCAAAATTGTTGCAGTGACATCAGACAGATTCTGCAAATGCAATTGTCGTGCAGGTGAGGAGATAGATTCCTAAGACTTTATACAGTGCCATTTTTCCAGATTCCTCCTCTTTTTCTTTTTCTCAGCATTCACTTTCCCTTTACAGCTCTCCTCCCACTCATCACTACCAGTTATTCATGTTTACATACTCCCATATTTTCCCATTTGCTTATACACTCAAATACATTTATTGGGGTTATGTCTGTTATTTACAAAGAAACATTTTTGGCCTCTTACTTTTATCATTTAAAAACACTGCACTCAAGTCTCTCAATGTTCTATGTAGTAGATATGTCAAAATTTATCCATCCACTCCATATTGACAGAAATTCACTGTTTTACCAGTTTTTTTTACCAAGAAAAGCAATAGCAATTTTAGCATTGCTAACATAGTAATCATTATGCATACACCTTTATATGACTTTTATTTTATTTCAATGAAATAAGTTTACAGAATGTTGTCTTTCAGTTTAATATAAATGTTCAGATGTATTTCTCAAAGGCTATTATAATTCATATCCCCATATTTTGTTTATAAAACAATCTTTCCTTCTCTCAGCATTTCTAAATTACATTCCTGTAAAGATTAATCAGCTTGACAACTCTTTATAAATATGTAAATTTGCAATTTGCTTTTCTGTGACTTGCAAATTTATATCTTTCTCCCATTTTCTGCAGGGTTATATCTCCTTTATTGTCCAATTGTATAAACATAATGCATATCAATCTTGTATCTATCATCTGCATTTAAACCATATTTTTCCTAGTCCTCTATCAGTTCTCTGATTTGCTTAAGTATCTACTCCAAAAGAAAAGTTTAAAATTTTTATATAGTCACTACTTCTACATTTGCATATATAAAATACACACAGTTACCCTATGTATCATACCTATGATACTACCACCTTGATTTGAAAAAAAATTATGTCATACTAGCATTACTAAAAGCCTCCTTAACTAGATTTCCTTCTTCATCCATTGCCTTATAGTGTCTTTTCCCAACACAGCAGCCAAGATCCTATTTTTAAAATGTGAGTCATTATATTTTAATTTTCCGTACTCCATTTCATCAGAGAAAAAGCCAAGTTTCTCAATAGTCTACAGTATCCAACATGATCTTGACCCTTGTTACATCTCTAGCCTCATCTCCTTCAACTCTCTCTCTCACTTTCATTCAGTATAATAGACCTTACTGTTTTTCAAATATGACAAAAATATTACTTTAAGGGTTCTGCAGTGATCATTACTCTTCCTTAAAATCTTATTTTCCCAGATATCTACTTAAAATGTCAGTGTTTCAGTGAATTAGGATCCAAACCCAATTTATCTTTGCATTGCCAATATGTAACATATTTCTTAACACAGGGCTTGTCCTAACTTTGCATAGTTTCTTCTTCTTAGTTGCTGTGAAACTGAGGTGGGGCTCTATGAGGCTGTCTCTTAAAATACAAGTTTAACTTGGCTAACTCTAAAATGTCCTATTTGAACAGTTTGCTTAAGAGCTACTATTTAAATAAACAATGTATTTTTTATTTTAAAATGATAGAAAACGTATTTGCCATAAAGTTGATTAGCTTCGTGGAGGAACAAAACACATTTCCTATTATTTGATGCTTCAATATTTTCTTTCATGAAGCTCTAATGCAGAAAGAGCGTAAGAAAGAAGACAAATATTGTTGATTTTCTTTAAATTTCCTGTGCAATTTCTTCTTCATTTTGATAAAATTGCTTATAACCTTGTGTAACTCGGGAAGGTAATTTTAAAAAATAAATGTTTTAAATGTGGATACATATCTAGACTTACCGTTATCTATTAAATTATTACTAAGAGGAAAAAGTCAAATTTGATTGGAAGGTTAAAGGGTAAAATTATGAAATGACTTAGATGTAGAAACTCAGGTAATTGGTAAAAGTGGATATGACTAAATTTAGTCGTGTCTAAGTAAAAATAAATTCAAAAGCCTAATTTTTTTATCTTTTCATTTCATAGTTTCTAAAGATTTTACTAATGCTTATCTTTGAACAATTAATATATTCTCATTTTTAGGGGACAAAAACTGTTTTAAAACTGATGAATATCCACAATTAATGCTTCCAAAGCATGGTAGTGTGCAAAGAAAATATAATCTGAAAAGATTAAATCATGAAGTCTCTATATTTAAACTCTTGTGAACTCACATCACATACCAAATTCTTGTGATTCACTATGAGCACATGGCTGCACCATGCCAGCAAACCTTGGTGAAACAGGAGAATTTGATTTCCAGAGTTAACACATTATTAGAGTCAAATATCCAGTTTTCTACAAAAAATCATAAAGTATACAAAGAAATGAGAAAATATGGCCCATTCAAAGGAAAAAAAGTAAATAAACAGAAATTGTCCCAGGAAAAGACATGGTGGCAAATCTACTAGAAAAAGAGTTTAAAACATCTGTCTTAAAGAGGCTAAATGAACTCAAGGAAGAAAGGGAAAAAAATCTAGAAAACAATATTTGAACAAAATGGAAATATCAATACAGAGATGGAAAACCTTATAAGAAACCAAAACAAATTCTGGAGCTGAAAAGTGCAAAAAAATCACAGGAGCATCTCAACAGGTGCAGAAAAAGCATTTGACAAAATTCAACATCCATTTATGATAAAAACTCTCAAAAAATTATGTATAGAAGGAATGTACCTCAACATAATAAAGGCCATATATGAGAAATACAAAGCTATCATCATGCTCTGTGATGAAAAATTAAAAGCTTTTTCTCTAAGAGCTGGTACAAACTACTCTAGCCACTTCTATTCAACATAACACTGGAAGTCCTAGCCAGAGCAATTAGGAAAGATAAACATATAAATGGCATCCAAAAGAGAAGGGAAGAAATAAAATTGTCTCTGTTTATAGATGACATGATAATATATATTAAAAAATCCCCAAATGCCACCAAAATGCTAGAACTAATAAAGGAATTTGGTAAAGTAGAAAGATACAAAATCAATAAACAAAAATTAGTTAGCTGTCTCTGCACTAACAATAAATTATCTTAAAAAATTAACAAAACTTTTATAATAGTATTCTACTTGAAATAGCATCAAAAAATCAAATACTTAGGAATAATTTCAACCAAGGCAGTGAAAGATTTGTACACTGAAAACTATAAAACAATGATGAAAGAATTGGAAGAAGACACAAATTAATGGATAGGAAGAATTAAATTGTTAAAATCTCCAAACTACCCAAAGCAATTCACAGATCCTTTGCAATCACTATCAAAATTCCAATGGCATTTCATAGAGACAGAAAATAAAATCCTGTAATTCATGTTGTGTGATGAAAGACCTAAAACAGACAAAGCAATTTGAGAAAGAAGAACCAAGCTGGAGGTACCACACTTCCAGATTTCAAACTATATTACAAAGGTAGATTAATCAAAACACTATTATACTTAACAACAGACACATAGAGCAATGGAACAGGATAAAGAGTCTAAAAATAAGCCCAAGCACATATGGTAAACTAATCAACAATTTCACCAAGAATACAACATGAGGAAAGAATAGATTCTTCAATGAATGGTGTTGGGAAAACTGGATATTGACCTATAAAAGAATGAAATTGGACCCATATATTGCACCACACACAAAAATCAACTCAAAATGAATTAAAGATTTAAACATAAAATCTGAAACTGGAAAACTCCTAGAAGAAAAGCTCCTTGACATTGGTCTTGGCAATGACTTTTTGGAAATGACACCAAAAGGACAAGCAACAAAAGCAAAACTCAACATGTGAGACTACATCAAACTTAAACACTTTTAGCACAGCAAAAATAAAAAATCAACAAAATGAAAAGTTAACTCAGGAAATTGGAAAATATATCTGCAAACAATGTATCTGATAGTGGTTTAATATCCAAAAGATATAAAGAACACATGCAACTCAGTAACAAAAAACAAACAACTCAGTTAGAAAATAGAGGAACTGAATAGACATTTTTCCAAAAAGACATACAAATGGCCAACAGGTACATGAAAAAAATGCTCAGCATCAGTAGACATCAGGGAAATGCAAATCAAAACCACAAAGGGATATCACCTCATGACTGTTAGAACGATTCTCACCAAAATGACAAGAGATAATAGCTATTGGTGAGGATATGGTGAAAAAGAAACACTTGTGCAGAGTTGGTGGGAATATAAAATTGATATAGCCATTATAGAAGATAATACTGAGAGTCCTCAAAAAATTAAAATTAAAAAGCAATTGCACTTCTGGGTATATATTCAAAGAAAATGAAAACTGTACCTCAAAGAGATATCTGCATTCCTATGTACAGTGAAGCATTATTCACAATAGCCAAGATATGGAAACAACCCAAAGGTGTGCTGACAGATAAATAGATAAAGAAAATGTGGTATATACATTCAGTGGAATATTTTTCAGCCTTAGACAAGAAATAATTCTGTGATTTGTGACAACATGGTTGGAACTGGAGGACATTATGCTGAGTGAAATAAGCCACACGCAGAAAGACGAATACTGTATAATCTCAGTTATATAAAGAACGTAAAATAGTCAAATTCTTTGAGAGAGTAGAATGGTGGTTACCAGGGGCTATGAGGAGAGGAAAGCAAAGAGCTGATGGTAAAAGGGTGAAATATTTCAGTTATGCAAAAATAAGTCCTGGCAATCTACAATACAACATAATACCTACAGCTAACAGTATTGCATGGCTAAAATTTGCTAACAGAGTAGAACTTCAGTATTCTTATCACAAAAATATCCTAATTGTGGGCTAGCCCTCTGGCCTAGTGGCTAAGTTTGGCACATTCCACTTTGGAGGCCCGGGTTTAGTTCCTGGGCAGAGACCTACACCATTCATTCACAGCCATGCTGCGGAAGTGACCCACATAATAAATAGAGGAAGATTGGCACAGGTGTACCTCAGGGTGAATCTTTCTCAGGAAAAAAAATAAAAGACTAGTTAAGGGGTGGGAGGAAATTTTTGGAGGTGATGAATATGTCTATGTCCTTGATAGTGATGATAGTTTCACAGGTAAATACTTATTCCCAAACTTATCATGTTAATAACATTAAATATGTACAGCTTTCCACATATCACTCAAACCTCAATAAAGTGGTTAAAGCATAAAAAGAAACCTAGGAAATAATAAAAATTATTTTTAAAATTTTTTTCAGTGAAAGACTATCAGAAGATTCTAGCCTGTGGAATGCAAGTCCACATTAAAAATGCCATTGAATCTCTACCTCAGCATAGTATACTAGTTTGAGAACTCCAATTCTAAGATTCAAGTCAGAGAAATATGGTGTTCTAACCCAATGTTCTAGGATTTGACCAAAACTTGAGTGATAATCGTGATACCCCATTCTGATTCAATCATTATATTTTATAACTCTGGCAACTCAAGCACAGTCTTTTATCTATGCCTAAATATTTCTATATTTCTACCTCCTCAAATTCTTTTCATAACAGAGCTACTCAAAATAACACTGAAGAAGTGTTTTTAAGGAAACACTCTATGAAGAAAGTAGAAAGGGTTGAGAAAATTAAATTATGTAATATGGAAGAGAACTATATCCTCTCTACTATACAGTTAAACTAACTCTAATTTTATATACCTCCTACAAATGTATAAAATAAGATTGTACATTGACTTTCCTCCTCCCACAGACTCTGGAGGGAATTCTTCATTGAGTGTGGTAAAGGGATTATCTCTGCCTTGGAAAGATCTGGATTACTTTGTATGTGTTACTGGACCTGGCTTCTTCTACATGAGCCAATGTGTACTAGGAAGGTTGTTCCCATATACTTGGATTGTTAGTCTCTCTCTCTCTTTTTTAATTGAATACTTGAGTGAAGGATTTAGTCTTTTTTATCGAAGAAGATTGACTCTGAGCTAACATCTGTTGCCAATCTTCCTCTTATTTTTTTCTCTTCCCAAGGCCTCAGTACATAGTTGTATATCCTTGTTGTAGGTCATTCTAGTTCTTCTATGTGGGATGCTGCCACAGCATGGCTTGATGAGCAGTGTGTAGGTCCATGCCCAGGATCCAAATCAGTGAATCCTGGGCTGCCAAAGCAGAGTGCATGAACTTAACCACTCAGCGACAGGGATGGCCCCTGGATTGTTAATCTCAATCTTTGCCTATGGATTACTTTAATGTTCAGTTGAAGAAGAAGTATAATAAAAGTTTTGTGACCTTAATTTATTGTAAAATTTAGCAAATACATATATCAAGGTGTATAAAAATACACTTCAAATATCTATTATAAAGTGAACTGCTTATAATCACCATGCAGATATATAAATAAACTACTTCCAGGACTCCAGAGCCCTCTATGTGCCCCTACTTGATGGTAGCTCCATCCATTCTTCCATTCTCCATCCTGACATGGTGGCATTCCCTCTCTGGTTTTTCTTTAAGAAGAACCTCATGGTCATCTGCATCCAACACAAAGAGAATGTGGAAAGGGCACACCATGGTCCTAGAATGGTGACCACAAGATATAGATCTCAGTCACATGCTACATCTTCTTGCAAGAATGACAGGAAAATGTGTGTTCTGGAAAAAGAGGTGAATAGCTAGCAGTCTCTGACAGAATGACCTAATCATATTGATGCCTACCAAAATCATTGATGTAAAGATTCAATAGGATCTTGAATGTAAGAACTTGCTGCTGACTCTGGCACTTAGCATGCACCTATTAACTATAATGCTTCTATAGACTATACTTACATGTTTCTACTCATTGTATAGGGCAGTATGAGATAAGAATATATCCACTGATACGTCCATATATTCCAAATTAGGCAATGGCTTTCAATAAAATATGAAACATATTTTTAAAGATATTTTTCTTATTTGAATATTTTCTTTTATTTGTGTTCAGAGGCATTTTTATTCACTGAAACCATTTTTGATGTTTCACTGATTTTTAAAAGAATGGTAAATTTTACAAAATTTTTCAAAACATGATATATTTATAATCAACACACTCAAGTCCTAGTGTCAGCTCTACAACTTATAAATTGTGAATTGGAACAAGCCACGAACATCTTTGTGCATTAGTTTCATCATCTATGAAATGGGAACTAGGATCACCTCCCCTATGAACCTCACAGTTTTTCCCTAAGGAGCACATAGCAGAACAGATGTGACAGCGCAGAGAAAACTGAAACACTATTTTGAAGAGCTTTGTAACACCCTGTACATTCTCTGTATTAACATTTGAAGTGGGTCTATTCAACTTTATGAGAGAGAGACTTTAAAGATTTTATTTTTTTTTTCCTTTTTCTCCACAAAGCCCCCCCGGTACATAGTTGTATATTCTTCGTTGTGGGTCCTTCTAGTTGTGGCATGTGGGACGCTGCCTCAGCGTGGTTTGATAAGCAGTGCCATGTCCATGCCCAGGATTCGAACCAATGAAACACTGGGCCACCTGCAGCAGAGCACTCGAACTTAACCACTCGGCCACAGGGCCAGCCCCACGAGAGAGACTTTAAACAGCCCAGGTGATTCCAGAAGCCCTCCGAGTCACTGAGGAAGAAAACTTCCCAACACTGAGTGAGATTTTAGTGTTTAAAGGTGCATAGTTTTTACAACAAATCTCTGCTTATAAACCAACTACTTCATCTGGTGTTCAGCTGATTACATAGTGAAAGGTCCCAGTGCTGAAAAGAAAAACCAACTGTGCTAGAGTCATGAAAAAATACCACGTCTATCCCCAACATGGACATCAACTCACCATAATCAACTTTCAGTAATAGTTTTGAGTGTATAAAACTGACTTTAGATTCTATCTACATGTAGCATGTAAGTCTACTATGTTGTACTAAGAAAACCTGCCTTTATATCTTTCTCTTACTGTGCCCTATTTACATTTCTGACATACAGCACATTGTACACATTGCCAGACACTTAGCAGGTATAAAACATGTGTTTTGTTCATTGTTGTTTTTACATAATTAAACGGATAATTGAACCGATAACCATTTCCTCTTGCTAAATTCAAGAATTACTTCCTGCTCAGCCATGCCTCTCTGGAGCTGGAACTTGGAAACAGGTGTTTGAATGTGCTTGCAAAGATTAAAGGTGGGTCACACACCATGCAGCCGATGTTAAGCAGCGATCTCATAAAATAAGAGACTTGAAGACACTGTGCCTGTGTGTATATGTGCGTGTGCGTGTGTGTGTGTGTGTGTGTGCACGCATACATGTAGGGAGGCGATGCAAAGAGGAGTGGAACATGGGGTTCAATAAAGTTGAGGGGTTTAGGAATTAAAAGGATATAGAAGTTCAAGTACTTAAACATTGCCACCCTTGACTTTTAGAGCCTCTCTTTATATATGTTTTTCTGATGAATCTTTTCCAAAATAATCTGAAAGAATGGAACCCAGTTCTAAAGAAGGAATTTTTGTTTCTGAAATTGAAACATTTCTTTGTATTTTGAGTCTCATCAAGTGAAAGATTAATGAGCAGTTTTAACCCACTCTTTGGGCCACCTCAAATAGTAATAAAATACATAACAGAGTGAACACACCTCTGCATTGTCTACAAAGATACCGAATAGTACAGATATTGTTTAATTATTGACATAAATTTTTTTTCAATATGGAAAAAATTTTATCAAAATAGTTACTAAAAGAAAATCAAAATGAAAAATCCAACCAAGATTAAATATTTCATATAAAAAGAACTAATAAAGTGAAAAATCAGGCATATTAATATTGAAGTCATAGGATGAGATACGAATTGCCATTTAAAACCATAAGTCAAGGATTTAACAAGCTGAACATTTTAAAAAAAAGGAAGCCAACAATCAAGCTATGCTAAATTCAAACTACCTTAATATTAGGTGGAGATTAGAAAAACTGTAAAGTAATAAATGTTATTATAGTTATCTTACAATATATTTTAATTGTCACTTGACATATTAAGGATCTTTGAGTGGTCTTGTGTGTTTTTTCTCAAAAGAAAGCAATACAACATCTGTTTCTAGAAAAGACATTGCCAAAATTCAATTTATTCACCAATATTTCTTTCAAATTGTCATCACTCTCCCAGCTGCAATTTGAGATTTTTGTAGTTTAAAATCCACGTGAGATTATTTAGTTGTGGTAAAACAGGAGTGATTTAGTTGTTCTAAGGACCACCAGCCCTGTAGGTTTAACTTGTTTAATATCAAGTAACTTTAGATTTATCATATCCAGAGATCCTGTGATGCCTATAATATTTCTAGAGCCTTTTCAGAAAAAGAAGAGAGCCATAGAAATGGCATTCTTTTCTCATTGTTTTACTCCCATTCTTTTTCCCTAACTTGAGCTTTGATTGCCACTCACTATTTAGTCTCCTTAAAATGTTGTCCCCTCTCTATCTGTTTCCCCACAAATGTGGCCATAGCCATTGGTTTTCATTCCCAAAACCACTACTAATGTGTGCTCATTATGTATTATAAGTTTTAATCAAAGCTTTACAGACAGTGGAGGGTAGTTACAGTGCTCTATAGAACAGGGTACAAATTCAGAATGAAATGCGGTTTTTAAATTTCATTGTCCATTCCCTAATGGAGGACCTCTTATTTATTGGCCATATGTCTCTTTTGGTCATGGACTAACAACATGTTCCTGGAAATTTTTTCTTCCATGTCCTGTTCTTTGAAATTACAACAACCTGAAAACATTTCATACTTTTTTTGACAGAAAAAGTCAGCTTTCAATACTGAAAAATTTTCTCATGTTTCATGTTACCGGAAAGAAAAATGGAATTAAGCAGACAAAAAGTAAAAAATGTAGGCTTAAAATCAGGAGGCTAATAGTCTATTTTAGACTTTTTCATAAAGAAGTTCTGTGACTAAGCAAATCATTGGCACACAGTAAATGTGATATAGGTACACAGCATTCAGAAACAACAACAACAACAAAAAACAGAAAAAGTACAGCTGAATCATGCTGCCCATGTAAGAGAATATTCTTCTTTGATAAGAAATTTGTCAGCACTTTAGGTGTAAATACTGAAGAATAATGGAGGGCTACAAAGGACTAGTTAAAGAGGAAAAAGTACATGGTGGTGTATAGGTGTGAAATGGGCCCAATTAGAGATACCAAGCCCAAATTTCTCAATACAGTGACCATATGCATTACTAGAAACAGGAAGAATAGGGGGAGTTGGAGATCTGATTGGTCTATTAACCCCACCAGAATGAATTCAGTCACAAAAGAACCATTTCCAGGAGACATTCTTCTCTAAAAGAAGCTGTGAACACAGGATAAAAGAGCTACATTAGAGAATAATTCAGTTCTTTGGGCAATATCTCATCCTATAAAAAAGTGTATACACTGGGACTGTCTGAGACTAGCCCAAGCTGAATGAAAAGAATCTGCCTTTACCATTGTTGTGACACTAATAGACATGAGCTTTTCCTTACTAGAATTTTAATAAACTAAATATAGCAAAGGGCATCACAAACAGCCTACAGAGAGAAGGCCAGTGCTGCCATATGCAATCATGAAAGCTAGGAAAACCAAGGGAGAAGAAGGATGGACCAGGACAGAATCATCTTTCTTACATCTCACCATTTCTTTACTCACCAAAGCCCTCCCCTCACCAGTAAAATTGGAGCAACCTGGTGCTGGCCTCTATGGCAGATTCAACTCGGTGGGTTTGGAACCAAGAAGATTGTTTCTAATCAAAAACTAAGGGACCAAAGTCTAGGAGACGCTAAGTGACTGCCCAAATCACAGAGTAAAAGCCTTAAATCTAGAAGACTGAGAGTCCCATCCATGGAGAGGGAACTTACTGACTAACATACTGAACTTTCTGAGCCTCCTAATCTCTGAACATTGTCTGATCTTCATTGAACACATTCTCCCAGCAATTTGTTTTGAGCCTCAAGTCTGCACAAAATGGGAAAGAAAGTGGCAGATCTTAAATCCCTTGACTTCCATCTCAAAACAAGAAAGGCATTAATATAAATAAAATTCTAAAACGTACCCTCTTTAAGCCAGAAAACCTCTGTTCTCTCTTTTCATTGATATTTACCCAATGGTCCTGGAATGGCAAATTCAGGTTCTTAGGCTTTGGTTCCTTTGACTCTAAAAGGATGCAGACCAGGAAGATCCAAGATGGCGCCGTGAGTAGTCCTCTTTGTTTCTCCCCCTTCGAGTCTACAATTATTTGGACACTTATCGCTTGACAAAGGATATCCAGACAGCATCTCAGGATGTCTGAGATACCCATGCGACTATACATCGGAAGGCGGACAGACTTTCCTCCGGGAGGATGTGGAAATAGGTGAAAACTCTCCAACCCCGACTGAGCAGCCTAGTACCCGCAAGCGGCTTTCTTCCAACGGACACCCCCAGAGGATCTTCACACATCTAGGGCAGGAGCGAGCACACAACAGAGGAGCGATGGTGGAAACAGGTGACCAGAACCCTACCTAAACCCCCCGCAATTACTCCTATACGCAGAGGGAAACTTTGGAGTTGCACACCTGAGCCCGCGGGGAGAGTCTCTCCCCGCCATTGGCGGGGAGACTCCGCCTGGTGTTCGCGGCGCCCGGAGGGTCCCAGAGAGAGTCGCTGAGGGTACGGAGGTCTCCCAGCTGCCGTTGCCTGCCCTGTGGACGTAGGGATTGCCAGAGATCTCGGAGAGGACCGGGGCTGGGGGAAGTTTCAAAGGCCGGCTCTGCGACCTGGAGGGGAAGCTCCAGAGTTCCGCCCGGGCAGCAGACAAAGCTCTCTGTCTGCCATTAGCAGAGGGGTAACGCCCAGCATTCACGGCTCTGGGAGAGTCCCGGAGAGAATCCCAGAGGGCAGGGCGACCCCAGCTGCCGTTGCCCGCCCTGTGGGACTAGGGATAGCCAGAGATCTCGGAGAGGACTGGGGCTGGGGGGAGTTCCAGAGACCCAGCTTCGTAGCCTAGGGGGAAACCCTACAGGCTCACAGCAGCCTTAGGGAAAGCCTCTGCACAACACCAGTAGAAGGCACCCAGCCGCCAGCCACAAGGCTGGAAGACCCCAGGGCAAAAGCAGCATAGCTAGGTGAACTAACCACAGACTGTGGAAGATGCCAATAGCTCTCCTGCGACCCATAGAGGACAAGTGAGATTTTGTGGGTACCGACAGCAATGGAGCGACAAATATAAGTGATCCCACCCCTGGCCGCTGGAAAAGCCCATAACACCGTTGCAGACCCCAAGGAGAGAGCACATCTAGGTGAGCTGCAACAGTAGGCACCAGCAGCCTGAAGCCCCCCTGTGACGGCCCCCACGGCAGAGGAGGGAATCCAAAGGGCCACTGTGGCTACGAGGAGGGGCCCAGGCCCAGTTAGCAACTGCGGACAGGGTTCCTGGTTGGTGCAGTATAAACAGCTGCTCCCCCACCACAGCAGCTGAAACAAGTGAAAGGAGCAACTAAACTCTATCTCCATGCGGAGGCACAAATCAACAACATCAAGCAATATGAAAAAATACATTAAATCTCCAGAACAGAAAGAAAGTAACAAATACACAGAAAACAATCCCAAAGAAAATGAGATATATAACCTAAATGATGATGACTTCAAAACAGCCATCATTAAAATTCTCAATGAGTTAAGAGAGAGTTCTGGCCGACAACTCAACGAGTTCAGGAGCTATGTCACAAAAGAGTGTGATACGATAAAGAAGAACCAAACAGAAATATTGGAAATGAAGAACACAATAGAGGAGATTAAGAAAAAATCTAGATGCTCTGAACAGTAGGGCAGGAAAGAATTAGCAATTTGGAAGATGGCAATATAGAATTGCTGCAGGCAGAGGAGGAGAGAGAAGCAAGACTAAAAAGAAATGAAGAAACTCTCTGAGAATTATCAGACACAATTAGGAGATGCAACGTAAGGTTTATAGGTATTCCAGAGGGAGAAGAGAAGGAGAAAGGGGCAGAAAGCCTATTCAAAGAAATAATGGCTGAGAACTTCCCAAATCTGGTGAGAGAGATGGATCTTCAGGTGACAGAAGCCAATAGATCTCCAAACTTTATCAATGCAAGAAGACCAACTCCACGCCATATAGTAGTGAAGCTAGCAAAAGTCAACGACAAGGAGAAAATACTAACGACAGCCAGGCAAAAGAAACTAACCTACAAAGGAACCCCCATCAGGCTATCAGCAGATTTCTCAGCAGAAACTTTACAGGCTAGAAGAGAGTGGAATGATATATTCAAAAATCTGAAGGACAAAAATCTACAGCCGAGAATTCTCTACCCAACGAAAATATCCTTCAAATACAATGGAGAAATAAAAACTTTCCCAGATAGACAAAAATTAAGGGAGTTCATTGCCACAAAACCTCCTCTACAGGAAATCCTCAAGAAAACCCTCATTCCTGAAAAATCCAAAAAAGGAAAGGGGCTACAAAACCAAGAGCAGAGGAGATAAGTAGAAGGACAACAACAGAGAGTAGCAGCTCTACATCAGAACAGATTAAACCATGGGACGAGAAACAAAGGAAACTGAAGAAAACCGGAAAACAAGACACAAAATGGTAGTGGTAGGCCCCCACATCTCAATAATCACTCTAAATGTAAATGGATTGAACTCCCCAATCAAAAGACACAGAGTGGCAGGATGGATCAAAGAACAAGATCCAACAATATGCTGCCTCCAGGAAACACACCTCAGCCCCAAAGACAAACACAGACTCAGAGTGAAGGGATGGAGAACAATACTCCAAGCTAACAATGAACAAAAGAAAGCAGGTGTCGCTATACTAATATCAGACAAGGTAGATTTCAAAGCAAAACAGATAAAGAAAGATTAAGAGGGACAGTATATAATGATAAAAGGGACTCTCCACCAAGAAGACATAACACTTATAAATATATACGCACCCAACACAGGAGCACCAAAATTTGTAAAGCAACTCTTAAGAGAACTAAAAGAAGACATCAACAACAATACAATAATAGCAGGGGACCTCAACACACCATTAACACCAATGGACAGAACATCCAGACAGAAAATCAACAAGGAAATAATAGAATTAAATGAAAAATTAGACCAGATGGACTTAATAGATATATATAGAACACTTCATCCAAAAACAGCAGGTTACACATTCTTCTCAAGTGCACATGGAACATTCTCAAGGATTGACCATATTTTGGGAACCAAAGAAAACATCAATAAATACAAAAGAGTTGAAATAATAGCAAGCATCTTTTCTGATCATAATGCTATTAAACTAGAAATCAACTACAAGAACAAAGCAGAGAAAGGTGCAAAAATGTGGAGACTAAACAACACGCTTCTCAACAAACAATGGATCATTGAAGAAATTAAAGAAGAAATCAAATTTTATCTGGAGACTAATGAAAATGAGAACACGACATACCAAAACATTTGGGATGCAGCAAAAGCAGTCCTAAGAGGGAAATTCATCGCAATACAGGCTCACCTCACTAAACAAGAAAAAGCTCACATAAGCAACCTCAAACGACACCTAACAGAACTAGAAAAAGAAGAACAAACAAAGCCCAGAGTCAGTAGAAGGAGGGAAATAATAAAAATAAGAGCAGAAATAAACGGTATTGAAACAAAAAAGACAATAGAAAGGATCAATGAAACAAAGAGTTGGTTCTTCGAAAGAATTAACAAAATTGACAAACCCCTAGCCAGACTCACCAAGAAAAGAAGAGAGAAATCGCAAATTAATAAAATTAGGAATGACAGAGGAGAAATCACAACAGATACCAATGAAATACAAGAGATCATAAGAGAATACTATGAAAAGTATATGCCAACAAATTGAACAACCTGGAAGAAATGGACAAATTCCTAGACTCCTACAATCTCCCCAAACTGAATCAGGAAGAAACAGAGAATCTGAATAGGCCAATCACAAGTAAGGAAATAGAAATGGTAATCAAAAACCTCCCCAAAAATAAGAGTCCAGGACCAGACGGCTTCTCTGGAGAATTCTACCAAACATTCAAAGAAGACTTAATACCTATTCTCCTCAAACTGTTCCAGAAAATTGAGAAAGATGGAGAACTCCCTAACACATTCTATGAAGCCAACATCACTCTGATCCCCAAACCTGACAAAGACAACACAAAGAAGGAGAACTACAGGCCAATATCACTGATGAACATAGATGCAAAAATCCTCAACAAAATTTTGGCAAACCGAATACAGCAATACATCAAAAAGATTATACACCATGATCAAGTGGGATTTATACCAGGGACACAGGGATGGTTCAACATCCACAAGTCAATCAACGTGATACACTACATCAACAAAATGAAAAACAAAAACCACACGATCATCTCAATAGATGCAGAGAAAGCATTCGACAAGATCCAACACCCATTTATGATAAAAACCCTCAGTAAAATGGGTATAGAAGGAAAGTACCTCAACATAATAAAGGCCATATATGATAGACCCACAGCCAACATCATACTCAATGGACAAAAACGGAAAGCCATCCCTCTGAGGACAGGAACAAGACAAGGGTGCCCACTTTCACCACTCCTATTCAACATAGTACTGGAGGTGCTGGCCAGAGCAATTCGGCAGGAAAAAGAAATTAAAGGAATCCAAATAGGTAACAAAGAAGTAAAACTCTCGCTGTTTGCAGACGACATGATCTTATATATAGAAAACCCCAAAGAATCCATAGAAAAACTATTAGAAATAATCAACAACTACAGCAAAGTAGCAGGGTATAAAATTAACGTGCATAAATCAGTAGCATTTCTATACACTAACAATGAACTAACAGAAAAAGAACTCAAGAACTCAATCCCATTCACAATCACAATGAAAAGAATAAAATACCTTGGGATAAACTTAACCAAGGAAGTGAAGGATCTATACAATGAAAACTACAAGACTTTCTTGAAAGAAATTGATGATGACATAAAGAGATGGAAAGACATTCCTTGCACCTGGATTGGAAGAATAAACATAGTTAAAATGTCCATACTACCTAAAGCAATATACAGATTCAATGCTATCCCAATCAGAATCCCAAGAACATTCTTCACAGAAATTGAACAAACAATCCTAAAATTCATATGGGGCAACAAAAGACCGCGAATTGCTAAAGCAATCCTGAGCAAAAACAAAGCCGGCGGAATCACAATCCCCGATTTCAAAACATACTACAAAGCTACAGTGATCAAAACAGCATGGTACTGGTACAAAAACAGGTCCACAGATCAATGGAACAGAATTGAAAGCCCAGAAATAAAACTACACATCTATGGACAGCTAATCTTCGACAAAGGAGCAGAGGGCCTACAATGGAGAAAAGAAAGTCTCTTCAACAAATGGTGCTGGGAAAACTGGACAGCCACATGCAAAAGATTGAAAATTGACCATTCTTTTTCACCACACACCAAAATAAACTCAAAATGGATCAAAGACCTAAAGATTAGGCCTGAGACAATAAGTCTTTTGGAAGAGAATATAGGCAGTACACTCTTTGACATCAGTTTCAAAAGAATCTTTTCGGACACTGTAACTCCTCAGTTGAGGGAAACAATAGAAAGAATAAACAAATGGGACTTCATCAGACTAAAGAGCTTCTTCAAGGCAAGGGAAAACAGGATTGAAACAAAAAAACAGCTCACTAATTGTGAAAAAATATTTACAAGCCACTTATCTGACAAAGGGTTAATCTCCATAATATACAAAGAACTCACACTGCTTAGCAACAAAAAAACAAACAACCCGATCAAAAAATGGGCAGAGTACATGAACAGACATTTCTCAAAAGAAGATATGAATATGGCCAATAGACACATGAAAAAATGTTCATCATCGCCAATCATCAGGGAAATGCAAATCAAAACTACACTAAGATATCACCTTACACCCATTAGATTGGTAAAAACATCCAAAACCAAGAGTGACAAATGTTGGAGAGGATGTGGAGAAAAAGGAACCCTCATACACTGTTGGTGGGAATGCAAACTGGTACAGCCACTATGGAAAACAGTATGGAGATTTCTCAAAAAGTTAAAAATAGAAATACCCTATGACCCAGCCATCCCATTACTGGGTATCTATCCTAAGAACCTGATATCAGAAATCTCAAGAGTCCATTGCACCCCTATGTTCATCGCAGCATTATTTACAATAGCCAAGATATGGAACCAGCCTACATGCCCAGAAACTGATGATTGGATAAAGAAGATGTGGTATATATACACAATGGAATACTACTCAGCCATAAAAAAAGACAAAATTGGCCCATTCACAACAACGTGGATGGACCTCGAGGGTATTATGTTAAGCGAAATAAGCCAGAGAAAGATGAACTCTATATGACTCCACTCATAGGTGGAAGTTAGTATATTGATAAGGAGATCTGATCGGTGGTTACCAGGGAAAAGCGGGGGTGGGGGGAGGGCACAGAGGGGGAGGTGGTGTACCCACAACATGACTAACAAAAATGTACAACTGAAATCTCACAAGGTTGTAATCTATCATAACATTAATAAAATAAATAAATAAATAAATAAATAAATAAATAAATAAAGGATGCAGACCAGACATAACTTCATATATGCCCTGGAAACCTTCCTGAACTACAGACTATAATTTCTAATTATGATTCCGAGCCCTCTCAAGAAGCAGATAAAAATAAACAGTCTTTATTATCGTTGCATTTGCTACTTGATAAGACACAGAAGATTGAACAAGTGCAAGTTTATAGTGCACTTGGCAATAAAGGTAGAAGCTTGCTTATTCTCTTCCCCAGGGAATAGATTTTATGTGTAAAAGAGAAATAATGGAATTATATTTTCACTCTGGATCATGATCTCTCTTCAATTCCTTAGGGACTCAATATTTTAATTTAATTTAAGCTTCACTCTATGGATTTACATCCCCTACGGCAGTGGCAAAAGTAAACTCCCATATTCCTATCGTTTTCATCTCTTAAGGAAGATCTATTATATAGGTTATTTTTGTGCTTCTTTTCATAAAGTAAATGGAAACATACTAGAGTCTGCCTATAGGCTTATTCATTTCTTTACCTGAAATTTTTCAAAAATTACAGTAACCCAATTGTGTTGTCTCCCCGGAGTTATGTCCAAATAAGATTTTAATAGCTTTTTCCTTTCTAAATTTTTACTTCTAAACATCTAGTGGAAATTTCTACCTAAGAATCTTGCTGGGTCCTTAAATGTAATATTTCATTAACTGAGGTCATCAATTCCTTCTCATCCTAGAAAAAAGTATGTGATATGGAATTAGAGGACATGTGTGGAATTCTACTCCCATGATTACTAACTTGGACACATTACTTAAACTCTCTATACCTCAGGTTCATAATTTCTGAAATAGTGATGATAATAATAGCATCTGTTTCATTGACTTATTTTGAAGATTAAACCAAAAAATTTATGTAAAATGGTTAGCACAGAAGCTGACGTTTAGTATATAGTCAATCAATGTCAGCTGTCATTATTTATGCCCTCAAAACTTCCAGTAGATCCTCCTTCATAACACCTATCAGACATTTTTCTCTTTAAATCCTATATTCTCCTATAGACTATAAGTTCTATAAGGACAAATATCTCTTCTGTTTTGTTTACTACTTTTCACATGGTGCCATGTATAGGGCAGAGTACATATTAGGAACTCCATAAATATTTCTGTAAATTAAGTTGCTCTCTGGTGAAAACCTTTAGAATGTTTTCGACATTTCTCACATGCTAAGCAATAGAGTTTACCACCACAATGATTTCCATCCATTTCCCTCAGCCACCACACAAGTTCAGTAACCTTTAGATTTTAATTGAACTGAACTGCTGAATTGTAGGGGATCAAAAAATTATCTAGCTTTTTCCCAGATACTCTCTCTTATTGGCCATAGACACTGCTTGCTAGAATAAGTTCTGAAAGAACATATCTGTCCCTTCCTAGTTAATGAACTTTCAGTGGTTCTCAATTACCCATGGGATATTTGAAACATTGTAATAAAAGTGTAAGTATCAAAATTATGATTGTTTGGATAAAATTAAAGAAAAAAATCAAGTGAGAGTTAAATCTATAAAAATGTGAAAGTACTATTCTGATTGATTTAGGTGTTTTGAACACATTAAGCATTGCACAAACTCTTACCCTTTTGAACAACTATAAAAAGTAGAATATTGGAGAATGTTTATATTTCAGAGACCACAAGAGTACAATGAACAGAAGGCACTAGCCAAGTGAACCAAAGAATATGTTTAAAATTCAAGTTTAAATCTGCACATATTCTCTGTTCCATCACAATAAATTAGTTTCCCTCTTCAACATTTACTGAAAAGTTACAAGACAATCTCTCAAAGTGTTCATCTGTTAAAATAGTATACTATCTATTTAATATTTTGGGAATGTAACTTTTAATCAATGTTATTAAATAGAAAGTTTCTTGCTCTCATCTACAGAATTCTTAGTTAAAAGTTCATATGAAATTGGCTCTTATTTTTCTCACATAGTAATAACTCTGGAGGCACAGTGTCCTGTGGTTGGGCCAGCAAGTAAACATTCTCAAGGACCCAGACTTTTTCATTTCACTGTCCTCAGATTGTTGGCCTGAGTCCTCAAGCTGTTCACCACATGGTCACAAAATGACTGTCATAGCTCTAAGAATTACATCTAAGACAACTATATCCAAAGAAGACAGCAAGTGAACAAATCAAAAGAAGTCCTCTCATATATCTCTCTTTAAATCATGAAGCAAATCTTCCCCAGAAGCCAACAGATAACTTTCCTTTAGTTAAGACTATGCCATATGCCCAGTCTAGTTGCAAGGAATATTGACAAAATGATGATCTTCCATTATTGGCGACTATTGTGAAAAGAAGTTTTTAGCATTAGAAAGAAGGAAAGGAACACCTATCGAGTAGGACATTAATGCTGTCTGCCAAAATCAGCAACTCATGAAAGATGTTTGTAACAGGAAATTTTGCTTGTTCAATTTAGCTATAGAATATATTTGCTATTTGAAAGCGAATTTACTCTTTTAAGCTTTAAATCAACTCAAATGCCTTAGTACAGTCAACCATATGTAAATATATTCATATGAAAAATATATATATATTTTATATATGTGTAATTATATATATATAAAAATATTTACACACAGACTGCTTATATGAAGTGGATGAAAAAGGGAAACATGTTACCCTTAATAGAGAGGGTTCCTTCCTTAGTCAAAAAGTATCAGATTCTCCAAATGTTCAGACTTCTTGAAATAGGGAGTGCCTCCAAAGAACATCATCAAACCACTGAGAAAAATATTTGCTCACTTTGTGTCTTTATCACACATTTTGGTAATTCCTCAAATATTTCAAACTTTTTTGTTATTATTATATTTGTTATGGTAATCTGTGACAAGTGATCTTTCAAGTTACTATTATAATTGTTTGGTGGCTCAATGAGCCATGTCCATATAACACGGCAAACTTAATAAATGTGTGTGCTCTAATTATTCTACCGATTGACTGTTTCCTTGTCTCTCTCCCTCTCCTTGGCCTCTCTACTCCCCAAGACACAACAATATTAAAATTTATTGAAATCAGGTCATCAATAACCCAATTAATATCTCTACAATGGCCTCTAAGTGTTCAAGTAAAAGGAAGAATTACACATTTCTCACATTAAATCCAAAAATCCTAGAGCTCTTAATAATTATGCTGAATTTACTCTGCCTATGCTCTATAAATGGAACAACAAAGTCTGCATGACAGCATATCTGTTTACAACATGGTTTACTGAATATATTAAACCCACTGTTGAGAGCTACTGCTCAGAAAAAAAGATTCCTTTCAAAATATTGTTGCTCAATGACAATGCACCTGGTCACCCAAGAACTCTGATGAAGACATACAATGAGATTAATGTTGTTTTCATGCCTGCTAACACAACATCAATTCTGCAGGTCATGGATCAAGGAATAATTTTGACTTTCAAGTTTTGTTACTTAAGAAATACATTTCATAAGTCTATAGATACCATAGAGAGTGATTCCTCTGATGAATCTGGGGAAAGTAAACTGGAAATCTTCTGGAAAGAACTCACCATTCTACATGACATTCAGAACATTCATAATTAATGGTAAGAGGTAAAAATATCAACATTAACATGAGCTTGGAATAATTTGATTCCAACCCTCAAGAATGACTTTGAGGGGTTCAAGACTTCAGTGGAAGAAGTAACCACAGATGTGGTAGAAATAGCAGAAGAACTAGAATTAGAGGTGGATCCTGAAGCTGTGATTGAATTCCTGCAATCTCAAGATACAACTTTAATGGATGAGAAATCTCTTCTTATGGATGAGCAAATAAAGTGGTTTCTTGAGACGGAAACTACTCCTGGTGAAGATGCCATGAATATTGTTGAAATGACAACAAAAGATTTAGAATATTACACAAACTTAGTTGGTAAAGCAGTGGCAGGGTTGAGAGGATTGACTCCAATTTTGAAAGAAGTTCTGCCATGGGTAAAATGCTATCAAACAGCACTGCATGCTACAGAGAAATCATTCATGAAAGAAAGAGATAATTCAAGTGGCAAATGTCATGATTGTCTTATTTTAAGAAATTTTCACAACTACCTCAATTTTCAACAGCCATCACCCTGATCAGCCTGAAGCCATCAACATTAAGGTAAGACCTTCCACCAGCAAAAACTTTACAATTTGCTAAAGCTTCAGATGATGGTTATCAATTTTGAGCAATAAAGCATTTTTAAATTAAGATATGTGCATTCTTTTAGACATAATGCTGTTGCACACTTAATAGACTACAGTATAATGTAAACATAACTTTTATATGCACTAGGAAACCAAAATGTTTATGTGACTCTCTTTATTAGCATGTGCATTTTATTGCAGTAGCCTGGTACTGAACCCACACTATCTCTGAGGTATGCCTGTATATCAGGTCAATTAATTTCGACAAATGTGCAAAGGCAATATATTGAAGAAATTACAGTCTTTTGAAACAGTGAGGCAGGAATAATTAGATATCCACACCAAAATTGAACAAATAAACAAATAACAAACAAACTCAATCCCTGCCTCAGATCATTAGAGAAGTTATGGCAAGATGAATAATAGATATGATGTAAAACATAAAACTTTAAGATTTTTAGGAAAGAAAAAAAGGATAAAGATTTGTGATCTGGAGTCAGACAAAAATTCCTAAAATAGTGTACCAAAACAAACAGCCCATAAAAGAAAAAAATAGTTAATTTGGACATTATCAAAATTAAAACATTTTCCCCTAAATAAGACAGTATTAAAAAATTAACTGACAAGCCAAACACTGGAGGAATATATTTTCATACATACTTAATAAGAAACTTTTATTCAAAAATATAAAGAACACTCAACACTAAATGAGTAAACAAATAGAGAATTGAGTAAGTGATGTGAACAGACACTTCATCAAAGAAGATATATGGATAGAAAATAAACACATGAAAAGGCACTGAACATCATTATTCATTACAGAAATTCAAATTAAAAGCACAATGAGATACCACTACAAAACTATTAGATATGCCAAAATTAAATAAATAATAATAACTGACAATATTTGGTGCTGGTGAGGATGTGGAGCAGCTGGCCTTCTCAAACATTACTAGTGAGAATGCAAAATGGCATGGCCTCTTTGGAAAATAGTTTGACAGTTTCCTTTAAAGTTGTCCCCTCCAAACATTTACCTACATAAATGAAAACATATGTTCACACAAAAATTGTATGTCTATATTTATAGTGGTTTGATTATCCTTCAACTACTGAATGAATAAATAAACTATAGTACAGTCATGCCTCACATAATGACAAGGCTGCTTTCTAAGAAATGCGCCCTTAGGTGATTTTGTCATTATGAAAAGATCATAAAATGTGCTTACACAAACCTAGATGATGTAGCTTACTACACACCTAGGCTATATGGTATTAATCTTATGGGACCACCATCATATATGCAGTCCATAATTGACCAAAATATCATTATGTGGCGCATGACTGTACATCCACACAGTCATCCTTCTCAACAATAAAGAGGAGCAAATTACTGATACATGTAACAATATGGATTAATCTCAAATTCACTATGTTGAGAGAAAGAAGCCAAACTACAAATACCACATACAGTATGATACCATTTATATGACATTCTAGAAAAGGTAAAACTATATCCACAGAAAGTAAATCAGTGGCTTTCAATGGTTGGGGGGGGGTAGGTTTGTATTTTTGTAAAGATTGGCACCTGAGCCAAAATCTGTTGCCAATCTTCTTTTTTCTTTTTTCCTTATTCTCCCCAAAGTCCCCTGGTACATAGTTGTATATTCTAGTTTTAGGTCACTCTAGTTCTGCTACGTGCACACCACCTCAGCATAGCCTGATGAGCAGTATTATTTCCGTGTCCATGATCTGAACTGGTGAAACCCTGGGCTGCCCAAGCAGAGGGCATGAACTTTAACCACTCAGCCATGGGGCCAGCCCCTATTTTTTTTGTTTTTTGAAACCAGGAATCAGATCTTCCTTTGCAAAGGGGAACCCCTGTTACACAATTAGGAAAACAAAGAATCTTGACATTACATGTGGCACTCTTTTCCGTAAACAAGAATATCATTGTGTAATTTTTAATCACAATCGTAATCCACAGAAACATAGACAAATTGGTGACAACTTCAATTCTATTTATGACAAAATATCAGTTGACCAATGCATTAAATGGAGGCATTCATTATTGGTGGGGATTGAGAAAGGTGGGCAGATTATTGTGACTCATTCACTCTCAAGCATGCTCAAAAAGAAAAGAAAAAACATTGGTTCAATAAGCTGTTATGAGACTGAAATACAAAAACAAGAACCATTACTAAAAAAACTGAAAAATTCCGGAAATTCATAGAGATTTAACATGTGCACAATTTTTATCATTCTTTCTCTGTTTTAATGCAATAATAAATAATAAAACCTTTGAAACAGTCAAGGGCTCTATGTAAGCATTTCAGGTAAAGCAAGAAAGAAACAAACTTGTCAGACAACTTACTACTCCGTAGTCTACCTTGGATGGAAAAGACATACAAGAAAAAATAGTAGGTACTATTATTCTTAAATAGAAAGTGTTATCAGACCATTTTCTCCGACTAGGATGGGTCATCTTATGACTGAAGATGACCCTCAATCCCAAGAATAGGCCTAAAGGGTTACACTAAGTGTAAAGAGAAGAAAAGATATTAGAGTGGGAATCCTGCCCAAAAGACTCTAGAAAGACAAATGAAGACAATAAAAAAAGAACAGGAGCAAGAGGTTGAGGCAGAGCAAAAACAAGAAAAAAACAAAGAAAAGGATGCACAGATGGTTCTGCTCAGTTTGTAATTCAATTTAGGGTTTTATTCAGAGTAAGTTTGACATCTGTGTTCCTGAGGCTATAAATGAGAGGGTTCAGCACGGGTACCACACTGGTGCAAAACACAGAAAAAATTTCCCCTGGCCCACAGATCTAGCAGATGATAGCTTGACATGAGTGAACAGCCCAAATCCATAGAATAGATGAACAATTATTACGTGGGAGCCACGGGTGCTGAAAGAGCCAACCAACATCACCAGAGGAGCTGATGACCATCTAATGGATGAACCTTTAGGTCATGAGATGTGAAGAATATTGAAAAGAATAAAAGCATAAGAAATAAAGATAATGAGGCCAGATACTATGGCAACTGTGCCCAAAATAACACAAACCACAAACTCATTGGCAGAGGTGCTGCTGCAGGAGAACTGGAGGGGGTGGAAGGTGTCACACATGTAATGGTTGATGATGTTGGAATCACAAAAGATCAGCCTGTTCATACATCCTGTGTAGACCATGGTACCAGTAAACCCTGTTACATATTAAACAGGCTTCATCAAAGAATGGATCTGAGGGGACATGGTGACCATATATAGCAGGGATTTACAGATGGCCACAGAGCAATCATAGGCGATGGCTGTCGACACATAGCACTCAGAGTTGACAAAAAAGCAGAAGAAAAATAGCTGAGTCACTCATCCTGTAAAGGAGGTGATGTTCCTCTCTGGAAGAAAACTTGTTAGCATTTTGTGGGTAAAAAAACTGAATAACAGAAATCAATAAAGGACTGATTGAAAATGAAAATGTACACAGTGAAGTGAAGGTGAGAATTCAGATCAATTAGATTAATTAAGGTCAAATTGTCCACCACAATGACCATGTAGTTCACCAAAACCAGAAAAAACAGGGGCAGTTAGAGTTCAGCAGGTCTTTTAATCCCATAAGGACAAACTCTGTCACAGAGGAGTCATTTTCAACAGCCATTCACTTTCCAGGTGTGTTCTGCAGGAAGTGGGGTATAAGGTGACATTAGCGATGGACCCACTCTCTTTGTCTCCAGAGGGAGAGTCCGATCTTCTGATTTACAAGACCAAAGTTGTCTGAACACACACAGTAAAGCATCTAAAGTGTAAGATTTCCTGTGATTTTCCTAATGATTCCTCATTTCTTCCTTTACTCCCACTCATGTTGTTTGTCTCTGTCTAGAAAGAATGCTGGCAGACCCGCAACGTCTTTGCACATCACTTCCTCCCTTCTCCCCAGTCTCCATTAAGGATCAAGGCTGAAAAGAGCAATAAATAGATGATGTTGCCCAGAGACCTGGATTTATGCAGTTGGGGTATGAAAGGAAATTATCAAGACAAAAAAAAAGGTGATTCAACCCTCACCTTCCTTTTCCTGGAGGCCTCACTACTGCTGGACCTAAAGCCGCTTCAACCCTGTGGTCCTGAGGGGGTCAAAGACAAGGTAGGAGGCAATATACATTGGCAGTGTCCTCAGTTTTTGATGTGCTAACAGAGATATTCTGAGGAGGATGCCATGATATCTATTTGAGAATTTGCCCAGAAAGCCCTCTTCACTTGCAAGGAGGAAAATAATCGTAAATGAGCTCCAAAACAATCAGTTGACTCCAGTGAGAATCTATTCTATGCCATGCAGTTCTGGGAAAATCGATTAGAAGCCCAGAAAAATTTTCTCTCCCTCATGATTTCTTTACAAGTTAAATGAGCCCACTGAGGGTAGCAATTACTGAGCCTGTGTTTACATCCTGTGTCATAGACCTAACATTGGATCCTTTGAGACACGTTGTTCTACTTAGTTTATAATCTCACAGCAGGAATTCCTAATCTCCAATAGAGAAGATTTAGTGTTCCTTTTTGTCACTTTATTCACTATGTCTTGGACTCTCTACATGGTTTAAAAAAGGAAGGTCTGGGGCATGGTCACTTGCCATGTCTATTTTCCTAGAGTCTCTGAGGTTGCACTAATAAAATACTAAGTCATAGCTTTATGGATGTGATATCACATCCATAAAGAGATGTAGCAAAGTGGTTAAGAGACTAGGGGTGGGCCCCTCACTTCAGACTGAGTTTAAATCTGATCTTATACTCCTTAACTGCGAGGCTGTAGACAATGATATAACTTCTCTGACCTTTGTATATGTATGTTTTTATCTAGTTATACCGATGTATATCTATCAGATGATCTAGTAAAAGAGCTATCTCATAGGGTTGTTGCTTGGATTAAATGAGTTAAGGCACAAAGTATTAGAAACATGCCTGACACATAAAAAGAACCTGAGAAGGATTGGCACACCTCCTCCTGCTCATAATCCATATTCATTATATCAGGTTTTCCCAACCTTGGCACTATTGACAGATTGGACTAGATAATTCTTTGTTGTGGGGCAGTCCTGTGCATTATAGGATGCAGAGCATCCCTGGCCTTTACTCGTTAGATGCCAGTAGTTGATCCCACTCACTAGTTGTGACAATCAAACTGTTCTCCAGACATTGTCATATGTCCTTTGAATGGCAAATCACCCATGTTTGAGAATTACTGATATTTATGTATAGCCTGGGTTTCTGCCATAACTTCCTCGCAGATAATTGTATTTTCTGTCTAGTTATGTGCCTCAAGCTCAAAGTGCTCCAAACTGAATTCAGCATTTTCTTATGATTCCCAGTGCTGCTCCTCCAAGTCATCATTTTCAGTTATTTTCCCCACTCTCCAGCGCACTAATCCATAAAGTAAACTTAAGCACCTTCTTCCACTCACCATCTTCATCCACTCTCCAAGACCCAGAGAAACCATCTCCTTGAAAGATTTGGCCTTTCCTCTCATTTATACAGCATCTGGAGTCTCTCTTCATTTCAAATTTGGATTACTCTAACAGGTTTTTAACTTGAACTCCTACGTAAGATGAGAGTTTGAATCTTTTTCACACCCCCCACCATCAGTGCGCGCACACACACACACACACCCCTTTCTCCTCCTACTCCCCATTCCTAATTCCTAACAATATGGTTATAATCATAAATTAGGTTAGATCTATATTCCTGTGTTACATTATTAACACAATCTTAAGCACTGTTCACAACGAATCCATCATATATTACGACTATTTTTTTCTCTCTGTAATTGTTTTTATTTGTTTGTTTTTCTTACTATTTCATAGATTTGTCCTGATTCCTCCCCAACTTCTTCTCTGGTTCTTGTAAACCTCTTCTCAGTATACTCAGTCACTGATATTTAATTTAATCTTCTTAAAGAAGTCTTTCCAGGATTTTTTGAACTGCTTCTATCTTGACTGATTGTCTTCTGGCTGTGATGCAAATCTGAAATCTTGAGATCTTCCTTTATTGCTGTGGCGTGGATTCTCATCTCTATCATGTGCTGGGTCCTCTTCTTTCCTTGATCATGTGCCTCCTTACTTTTTGGTTTTCTTATTAATTTTAGCACAAGACATGCTACCTTGTTTCCCAAAAGTGATGCATGGAACGCAAATTTTACTCACCTTGCATGTCTGAAATGGCGTTTATTGTACCTCTTTATTTATTGGCCATTTGCTTGGAAATAAACAGCTAACTTAGAAGTGGCTTTGCCTCAAATTTTAATGGCATTGATCCAATCTTAAGAAACTCAATACCTCTCTGATTCTTTATATATTTTTATTAAAATTGGTTAATTTCTCTTCATTTTGGAAGCCTTTAAGATCTTATATCTGTTTTCATTGTCTTGTACATTAACAATATTGTATCTTGATATGTCTTATTATGCAACAAGGAGAGCATTAATTCAGTCCACTCAGGAAACCCAAGTACTTCAGCTCTAGAAAAAATATTATTTATATAAATTATCATTTCATCCTCACTGCAGTTTTTGTTCTCTTTCTGTAACATTTGTCATTCAGAGACTGAAATCCTGAATTCCTTATTTTTGTGCTTTATTTTATTGTCTATTTTCCATTCTTTTACTCTACTTTTGGGGGATAATTTCAACTTTTTCTTCCAGGAATTTTATTTATTTATTTTTGCTTTAATTTCTAGTGTTCAAGGGTATATTTTGTTCCCTTATAATGTTTTCTGAAGTTGCATTCCCTAGAATTGTCCCTTTCCTTTTTGTTTATGTTCTATGTTTTGTCTTAGAGGTTCACTTTGAATGTCTCAGCATACTTGCTCATGTTTTAACACTTAGGAGTGAGAGTCTAAAAAGCTGACTAGCATCTCCATGTGAGGGGTTAGTGCTTGCCAACGGTGGGCTTCATGGTATAACATCTCATTTCCGTGGGACAACTCTTAGTGGTAATACCAATAGGTCTTTTGTCATGTGCTGACTTGATTATCCTGAAAACAGTCTTTCAATATTCCTGAAAGATATCATCTTGGCATTTAATATTCTCTGAGCTGAGAGGAGGAAGAAGGCTAATGACGTCAACATTCATTGGGTGAAATTTTGACTTTCTTGCCCTGTTTTTAGTTAAACTCTGAAGAAAACATGAGAGTTTTCATGTTAAACGCTCCCTCAAATGTGCATGTAGTCTCCTAATTTAGAGACTTTGTTTTACTTTCCTTAATGAATAAATCTCAAATCTTCTATGGAGTGATACTGGAGGCAGTCATCTGGCAGCATGGAGATGTAGAGAAGGTCTGAAGATCTAATTACTTCTGAAATAGACTTTTAAGCATTCCATTTGTTCTGTCTTCACCTTCATGGCTTCTTTCAAGGATACCTGCTGCCACAAAATTCTGCGTATATGAGAGACAATATGGTGCAAATCAGTTTCTTATCTTCCACAGTTCTATGTTAATGTCAGATATTATGAGTATGCCAAATCAAATACTACTCATTTATTGATTTTGCAGCTTCCAAAATTTTGTGGCTACTTGTGACTCTGTTTTTTGATCATTTTTTGTTATTTTGTCCTGGTGAGTTAATGCTATTTTTTAATTTCTGTCATGTTAGTGAGTTTCAGTAAAAATAGAGATAATTTGCCTACGTTAAGTCTGCCATTCTTAAAAGTCCTCTGGTTTATTTCTAAGATGTCATCAAGGAGCACCCTAGGTCAGCAGGAAGCTGAGCCTGGCAGTAAAAGCTCCAGGTCTTCAGTAGTCCTATTCTGCTCAGAGTAGATAGTGCATGGTCCATCAATAGACTCTCTCTTTATTTTAGAGCTTTTACTGATTCATTTTATCTAATAAATATTTGCTGAGGATTGAGACTGGAAAACACAGTGAATACAAACAGAATGAGGTACAGGCAGTGCCCCTATGATTTCTCTGTATAATTAGAGAACCAAAGAAACTTAGATTTGTACCATTATTAGTTATTGTTAACCAATAATAATGCCAAATTCTTTATATACCTTCCCTCAGGTTTCCCTTACAACCCCTCCCTAAATCAGAGATCTTTTCTCATACATAAAAATCTCGAAAGCTAAGAGATATTAACTGTTTGTCAGAAGGTCGAAACAGCTACTACCAGGGCAAGATTCATACTTAGGTATCTATGAATACAAAACTGATTTATTTAGTCACTACAGTATGCAAAATTGTGTAGGATGTTATATCACACAGTTTTGTACAGGGTACATTCAGGATTCTTTCAATTTAATTGACTCTTTCAGTTTAAGTGATAGGAATCTAAATTTAACTCACCTAGGTAAATCAGCTTCACAAAAAAAAGTGTGTGAAACTGGTAAGTTGAGGATGTACACAGCTTCTTATTTGGCTGAACAGGGCCAATCACTCGTGAAAGTGTGTCTCCCTTCCCACTTTTTGGACTGCTTGGTTCTACTCAGCGTTAATCTCAGATGGCTTCCTCCCTTGCGGTGAAAATAGGTCTACCAGAATCTCTAAATTTAATTGTACCAGTTCAGTAACTTCAAGAAGAAAAAACAAGTTGTTAAAAATAATTTTGGTAAAAAGTGTTATAGTCAAATGACTATTTCTGACTAATAACTGTCATCAGTATTTGGCATGTGCTAAGAAGATTGTGTCTTGTGAGTTGGGCAGGTTAGCCCATCAAAATCACTTAAAATGTGTTTTCTGTATCAAACAAGGTCTAATCAGAATAGAAATGTTTCTATAGATATTGTAAGAAGGAAAAGGCAAAATTTTATCACTTAAAATTACAAAGACTAATAAGTTGCAGAATATGGCTACTATTCCTAGGACTGGTGAAACAAATAGAAAAAAGAAGATTCAGACTTAGATTCTAGAATCTCAGAGGAGAAGCTCTCTAGAATTGGTGCTTGGATTAATGGAGGACTTGGAGGTGTCCTACAGCCAGTACTTGGGCCTCTGAACTAGAGGTCCCACCCAGAAGGTGCAGGGTCCAACATAGAAGGAGACTAAGAAGAAGGCCTGACAAGTGCTTGAGCCACTCAAAGGGCCCAGATCAAGTAATGAAATGAGAGAGGATGGTACAGCTACTAAGAGAGTGTTGTCTACCTATTGACTATACATCTACGAGATGCAGCAAGTTAGGCACATTTCCATGCACTTATTGGCCATTTGCACACTTTCCTTTAGAATGTGTCTTTCAAATCATTTGTCTGTTTAAGAAATGGTCTTTTTATTATTGAGATATCTTTTATGTCGGTGTCGCAATCCAATGTACACATCAGGATAGATGCGGAGAGGGCTGATGGCCACTCTGAGTTTATTATAACCAGCGTTTCAATATATACATAGCTTACATCTGTTAAACATACACAGGTGTTCTGGACAATATAATTAACAAATGCCAAGAATTCTTAGTGATTTCTCAAGGAGCCCTCCCTTGGCCTCTGTTTTGATATTATCATGTTATTGCTGTGCTCGTATATTTTATCTCAGAGCATGCAAGGCCTCCTAGTCAATGGCCCCTCCTGCTCCCAATATCACGTCTCCATCTGTGCCCCTGGGCGACCGATGCCTGTCTTAGGTTGCCTCCCCGTGGAAGTCTTACCTGTAATTGGCTAATCGGCCTTCTCACTTCTGGGTCACAGTTTGTTGGCAAGCCTTTTCCAGTGATTATTAACCCTTCCTGCATCAGGGGCGGCTACATTTTAATTTTCAAGTTATTATATATTATTCAACCTTTATCAGATATGTGCATTGCAAATATTCTTTCAGTCTGTGGTTTGTCTATGAATTTTTTTTCAATAAGTAGACGTTCTAACTTTAATGACACTTATTTTGTCCTTTTCCATCTTTACAGTTTAGAGCTTTCTAGAATAATTCTAAGAAAGCTATGCCTACACTGACATACTTTCCCATGTTTTCTTTTATAAGACATGCTTAAGCTTTGTGTGTATGGTTTTGATACACTTAAAATTAATTTTTGTGTATGGTTTGACATAGAGATCAAGTTTATTTTTCTCATGACTAGTTAGTATTTCCAGAATCAATTGCTTAAAAGATTTTTCTTTCCCTATGGAATTGCTTTGTTGATTGGTTAAAAAGTGATTGACTGTATAAGTGAGGATATATTTTTCAATCTTCCATTCTATCCCTTGATTTGTCTAATTTTATAAAAAAAACTAATCTGTCTTGATTATCAGAGTCTTACATTAAGTTTTAAAATCAGTTATGTAAGTCCTCTGTGTAATTTAGAGTTTGCCAAGAAACAGATGCCAAGAAATGATTAGACTTGTAAGTCACTTATTGTGGTACATGTCTGTGAACCATAAAATAGGAGAGAGTGGGAGTCTGTGATAAAGGCCTTCAGACCAGGATGAAAGGCTGACACCCAAGAAAGGAGAGAGAGAAGGGAGGATTGAGTAGGAAAATCTCAGAACACAGTGCAGTTCTAAGAAGTGTCAGTAAGTATGATAAGGAGTGCTTAAGCAAAGATTGCCTCTCAGAGGAGACGCACGTTATACAGAAACTAGGCAGTTCCTGTATTACCCACCACGGTAAGCCATGGTTAGGGAAATCTCAGAGTAAGTATAGGCTCTACCTGAACACTATGGTGGATCCAAAGGAGTATCAGCTGTAGACTTTCATCAATGATGCTCCTCATAAAGAGAGCTGAACAGTCCGTCCATGGCTGCCACAGTATGCCCCCCCAAAATAAATTGTACCCAAAAGTTATTTTTTATTTATTTATCTATTATTGTTATCTATTATTATATTTGATCAATTATTATTTATAATGATATAATTATTGTGGTTATTTAAACAAGATAACACAATTCAATAAGTATCTCTTGCCTTTGAAGTATATCTGACATCCTAAATATAAAAATGGGAAAAGCATTGGAGAAACAGAGAAATTAAAAGAAATAGCATCTACTTTAAATATGTTTATTATCTTATTTGTAAGACAAGGTGCTATGAAATCTTAACCACGAAAGGTGATGATATTGGGAGATGGGCCATTTAAGAGATATTGAAGTCATAAAGGACGGAACCCTCATGAATGGGATTACTGCCATATAAAAGAGACTCCAAAGAGATCACTGACCCATTCCTCCATGTGAGGCTGTAATAAGAAATGCATGATACAGGTGAGAGTCCTCACTCATTTATGTTGGCATTCTGATCTTGGAGTTCCAGTCTCCAGAAGTGTGAGAAATAAATTTCTATTGTTTATAAGCTACGGAGTCTGTGGTATTTTGTTATAGCAACCCAAATGGACCAAATACAGGTTTAAATAAGTTCACAAAATGTTGCTAGGAATATAGTTTATTATCATTAATATATACCTTTTATCTTTTTTCTGAGGAAGATTCACCCTGAGTTAATATCCACTGCCAATCCTCCTCTTTTTGCTGTAGGAAGACTAGCACTGAGCTAACATCTGTGCCAATCCTCCCCTATTTTTTTTTTTTTTTTTTTTTTGTATTTGGGACACTTCCACAGCGTGGTTGGCGAGTGGAGTAGGTCCGCAGCTGGGATCCAAACCTGTAAACTGCTGAAATGGAGCTCGGGGAACTTAGCCACTAGGCCACAGGGCCAGGCCCAATATACACCTTTTTTAATGGTAAATCTCATTAGATAAGTAAAACAATGTGGAACATGTTTCTCCTAACTTAATATGAAGTATATTTTTACAAGAGATAAATAACAAAGTTCTACAGTTAGAACTACATGCTCCTTTTCAAATATTTGATGTCATTTTAGATATAATGAATGTGAAATTTATAATAAATCAATTTCCCCACCTTAATGAGATCCTAAGATACATATATAAAGTACGCCTTTAATCATACTCCATTAATACTATCTTTTGCAATAAAAGGTGGAGTAATATGTACTCTCTTCAATATTAAGTGAACTGTGCTGATAAAGACTCTCAAAAGCAGATGACGTGAAGTACAGATTTTGCCATTCTCAAAGGGAACAAGAAAGGACAGAATATAAAAAGAAAGTTGGTGATAAAAATAGAACAAAAAGAAAAGATCAGAAGGATCTGATTATACTTTAAGCTAAATACAGAGTTTATAATGAAGACATTTCATTGAATCCTGTTGCCTAGTCTAGCAGTAATATTCATAAGAATGGGAATGCTTCTATAGTATTTAGCATTTCTGTGTTTTGGTCAGCAAGCTGTAATTTTAACATTCCGTGACTTACGAAACCTTATTTGTCCATATTAGGAATAACCCAAGAGAAAATATGGAGAAAAAAAGATCAGTACAATTGTTCATTTTATAAACATGTTCTTAGTTACTTAGTAAATTAGTATGAGGTGCAATAGATACTCAGAAAAATAAGGCAAGATCAGCTATAAGGAAAATAATTAGACATTCATTACACCACATATCACACAATCTGCAGGAGCAACATGGTTATACCCACATGCTCTTGAAAAAGTCCAATAAAAACACCAATAAAAATTAAATGAAAAATTGAATTTCTTTACATTATTGCAACTTTGAATTAGAATATTTTCCTCCTCTGGATTTTGAACAGGACCTTCCTCAGTGAAACTTTGATATCCTTGTTCCTCAAACTGTAGATCAAAGGATTGACCATAGGCACTACATTAGTATAAAATACAGAAGACATTTTTCCCAGGTCCATGGATCCAGGAGAAGAATATTTAAGATACATGAAAGCTGCTGATCCAAAAAAAAGAGACAGAGCGATGATATGGGAGCTACAGGTGCTGAAAGCTTTTGATCTTCCTTGAGAGGATTTGATATGAAAAATGCTAGTAATGATAAAGACATAAGAAATTAAAATGGTAATACTTGGTACTGTGATATTAATTCCCACTACAATGAGAACTACTACCTCATTGACATAGGTGCTGGTGCAAGAGAGTTGGAGGAGGGGAAGGATATCACACAAGTAATGGTTGATGATATTAGCATTACAGAAGGTTAGTCTAAGCATGCACCCTGTGTGGGCAGTGGCTCCAGCAAATCCCATCACATATGCAGCCAAAGTTAGCACGAAACAGACCTGATGGGACATGGTGACCTTATACAGCAATGGATTACAGATGGCCACATAGCGATCATAAGCCATTGAGGTCAACATATAGCATTCAGAGATGACAAAAAAGAGAAAGAAGAAGAGCTGAGTCATGCACCCGACATAGGAGATGATATTCTTTTTTGATACAAAGTTCATCAGCATTTTGGGGGTGAAAACAGAAGAGTAACAGAGATCAATGAAGGATAGGTTGAAGAGGAAATAGTACATGGGGGTGTGGAGGTGAGAATTTAAACCAATAAGAGTGATCAAGCCAAGGTTGCCCACCATGGTGACAATGTATATCATTAGAAACAGGTAAAAGAGGGGTTTCTGGAGCTCTGGATTGTCTGTTAATCCGGCAAGAATAAATTCAGTCACTATGGAGTCATTTCCAGTCAGCATTCTCAACTTTGGAAATCTGTGAGAACAGAACAAAATCCCATTAATAGAGAACCCAGCTCTGTTCATACAATCTCTCATTTATGAGAAGGGGACTCAGACTGGCAGAAATTAAATAAGTCCTTCTCTGCTTCATAGGGTCTGAATGTACTCCTGCACATCCTTCAACATTTACAGTCATGCGTTGCTTAACAACACGGATATGTTTTGAGAAATGCGTTATTAGGTGAGTTCATCCTTGTGTGAACGCTATTGTGTGAATTTACACAAACCTAGATGGTATAGCCGACCACGTACCTGGACTTTATGGTGCTAATACTATGGGACCACCATCATATATACAGTCTGTCATTGACCGAAATGTTGTTATGCAGTGCATGACCTCAAGTCACTCTTTCTTTTGTTGCATGAACTGCATGTGTCAAACAACTGCTCTTATCTTTACTAGAAGATAGAGAGATGGAGTAGCTGAGGAACAAACCTAACTGTTGATGAGCTTCAGAAGTGGGAATGTATCCCAAATCACTCCTTATCATTTATCTGATCCTTCACTTCCTAGTTCCTTCTCTTGTTTCCAGTACCCAACTAGATAACTCAGTTCCACTGTGATGACCATCGAGAGAGAGGATTCCTCTAGGACAGAGACCACACAGACATTCTGCTTCCTAAAAAGAAGTCTTTCACAGTTTACAGGTTTTCCAAATACTTTACTACAAGAATTCATGAAGTCAGTAATTGATAACAGGTATTGAGGAAAGCCTTGGTAGCCTACGTTTTATAATTAATCATACACTCTTGTGTTTCTACACATTCCCCTCCTCCGTTCCATTCTAAGTAGACAGAGAATGAATAAAGGAAGGTGAAAGTTATTTCCCTGGTTTTGTAGGATGGCATAAAAGAGAAACATAGTTGAGTGCTGATTAGTTGTTAAGTTGTGAAAATGTTTCAAGTTGTATACTTATTATGACACGTAAACTTTTCTATATGTATTGTATATTTCAATAAAATTTTTTAAGGAAAATAACAGATTTCTTCCTCCTCTGATGTTGCTATGTTCTCGATGTGTCATTTGGAACTGCTAAAGTTCTCCTGCAACTGGACTGAGGATGAAGCCAACACAAAGAGTTATGTTGAGAACAACACAGACAACACAGTCAGAGCTCCATATATTTGAGGTTTCTTGTTATTCAATATAAATATTTTTCAGCAACAGAGAGAGAAATAAAAACTTGATTAACTCACTCTCCTTCCATTGAGAGAACACAGTGCTGACACTTTTTGTGTTTCACCTCCAGCGTCCCAGAAAAAGAACTGACTTTGGAGATATCATAGCTGAGCAGATGTCGTCCCATAAACTTCTCCTTTTATTGGCAAAAGAGTCATAGTATTGATCTCATAGTCTGAACGTTCAAGTCATTCTGAAATGTTGATAAAACTTGCAGTTATAAATTTACCAAGATAGTGTGAAGGGAAACCACAGACTTGACATCTGAGTCACCACGTCATAGGCACATGGCATTTCTTAAGGTTTTTAATTCTTTTGGCCATTATTAGAAATCCAAGTGTAGGTCTTCCTTAGGACTTTCCCATCATGATAAGCTCTGCAGGGAAGGAAGTGTTATCTGTATTTGCATCCTAATTTTGGCAGTAAATATTAATTTCTCATCAGGGATTATACATTCCCCAGAGCATAGGAGAAAGGATCTTCTGCTGTCTATTATGGAGTTGTAAATAATTGTCATTGAAAATACCACTAATTATCATTCTAGGTAACATATTGGTTTTAGTAAGGATTTATGAACATTATAGTAAATTTTATTTATTATGTTCTTTTTAAATATTTTGAGTAACTTTAAATAATCATTATTTGTACATACTTTATAGACATAACATAAGGATACTTTTTAATTGGCTTTAGAGATCACTGTTTTAATACAAAGTTTTTTGACATAATAACAATACATTATTCCATGAAAATTTACTTTGAGTTGTTCTGACTCAGTATTTCTTTGTTTTTAACGGACTAAAGTCAAGTCTGTAAGAAGAATCACTGCTAATCAGCTTCCATGTCAAGAAAATATGAGTTTAGAATTCCTTGATATATATCAATTTTTACTTGTGCTTGTGATAAGCCATCTAAATTTTATTTTGAAATGAATATAGATTCACAGAGAGTTGCAAAAAATGCATAGAGTCCCTTGAACTCTACCCAGCATCCCACCATAATGACATCCTCAAAAACTGTAGTATAATAGCAACACCAGGAAATTGACATCCCAGAATAATGTTAACTAGACTTCAGGACTACAGATATTATTCAGCTTATAGCAGTTTTATATGCACTGAGTGTTTGAGTTGTGTGTGTGTGTATGTGTGTGTAAGTCTATGAAATTTGATCACTTATATAGATTCATGTAATGACCACCACAATTAAGATAAAAAACTATTCTACCACCTTTTAGGACCTCCTTTATGCTACCCCTTTATGGTCACACCCACCCACTTCCATCTTCATCTTTGTCTTCTGGAACCACTAACCTGTTCTTCATCTATCAGAGTTGAGTCATTTGGAGGACAATAAATGATATCATACAATATATAATCTCCAATTGTTTTTTTTTTTTTCCACTAAGCATGATGCCCTTAAGTTCCATCCCATTTGTTGCATACATCAATGGTACATTTCTTTTATTGCTGAGTAATATTCCATTTTTTACAATTCAAGTTTATTCAACCTACTGTAGAAATGTAATTTTACTAGGTTCTTGTACTGATATAAAAGTAAATCTGTTTTATTTATGGAAAATGTTTAAGGGGTGGGGATTGGAAGATCACAGTTGAGACTGGTTCTTCTTGGAATTCTCTTTAAGCCAACCTGAGTCAAAGTTCTCATTCTTCCTTCTCCAAGAATGATGATTGGGATACTTTTATTTTGAGCAGATTTTAAAGTCAGTCAAAAACAATGGGAACACAAGGTGTATCTCACCACTACTCTTTGTGAAAGTACACAACATTATCACTATTAGTCATTAGCAAATTATTCAGGAAAATGCATTTAAATATAATAAATTTTTGTTTTCTACAGTCCATTATTTGTCATTCAATCACAATATACATATGATATAGTTTCAGAGTTGCAAACTCGTATCTCAGTGGGAAATAAATTTACCAACTAGAATACATCATTTATATATAGGTTTTTTTTGTCTTAAGACTAACAACATGTAGTCAAATAGGTAAATGTTACTGTCATAGAAAGAAGTTACAAATATAAAAAAGAGGAAGTCTAGAATGAACCCTGTGGTGTTACGTTAGAGTTGGAGATAACAGGTCTATATTAAACATACATTAAGATACCTAGATACAGAAATAATTATAAATAGATATATAGATAAATATATAGATAGAGATATACACAAGAGTTTGAATATATACACATTTCCCACCTCTTTCCACTGAGAAGGCCTAGAAACAGTGATACCCTAGTAGCAGTGAACACATCCAGAGCCCAGATTTTGGTTTCTGAATAACATTCTCCAGTAATAGGATCTGGGGCTCCAAAAGAGTGATTAATCCTAGGGCTAATCACAAAATGATCCTGAAGCATCTTGTAGAATCAGAAAGTAAAAGTTTATTATTAAAAAAGAAGATGGATTCATGATCAAAAGATGCCAGGATCCAACCTGAGAGTTCTTAAGGGCCAAAGCTAGCTCTATTTGAGGGATAAAATAAATAATGATATGATTGGATTATAACCCAAAGAATAAGAAAATATTCATGAGTCTATATTGTCAAAAGTATAGGGAAAAGACAGGACAAGTATTCCTTGAGAAGAATTTCAAAAATACATATCTATATAACTCCTCTCAAGGAGGTAGAGCTTAATTCCTTTCCCGTGCATTTAGTGACTTGATTCCAAAGAATTCAGTATGGAAAAGGAAAAAAGGTAAATTTATAACGGAGAAACAGACACCACCTTAACCAAGTGATCAGAGTTAACATCACCAGTGATAAGTCACGTTGATATCATGTAAACCTTGATATGATATGTACTTCACTATACATTATTCTTCCCAAAACCTAGAATCCAATCTAATAATGAGAAAATATCATAGAAACCCAAATAAGGGTATTCTATAACATGTCTCACCAATACTCTTCAAAATTGTTATAGTCATTAAAAAAAGGCAAAGACTGCAAAATTGTCATAGATCAGAGGAGACTAAGGAGACATATCAATGAAATGCACTGTGGCTTCCTAAAACGGATCCAGGAACAGAAAAATGGCATTAGTGGAAAAACTGGTGAAATCCAAATAAAGTCAATATTTTTCCTAACAGTGTTGTTAATAATATTAATTTCTTAGTCTTGAGAAATCTACCATGGATATGTAAGATGTTTAAACTGGGGGAATTTGGGTGAAGGCTATATACAGGAATCCTCTGCACTCTTTGCAACTTTTCTATAAATCTGAAATTATTTTTAAATTAAAAGATTATTTTAAAAAAACGCAAATCCCTCATTCCAGAAAAATATGTCATATTTGAATTTATGTAGATAACCTCTCTATAGACTTGGAAACATACGCTCTTCCTTTCTATGAATGTGAAAGCACATTTGCACACACATTTGTCTTCTGGGGAGATGGACAAAAGTCCACTTCATACTTAGGAGGATCCTCATTGTGTTAAGTTAGGGAGATGCAGTACCCAACCTCCCACTACAGAAGCCACAAGGAGAGCAGATCTGTCCCTACACTCCTTGGCAAACAGAAGACAGGCACATTGACCTGACTCAGCCAATCTCATACTCCTATCTGAGATTTAAATATGGAGCAAAGGATGCAAACATAATGGAAGAGTTGGGAACTGTTTATGGAGGTGCAGTTGTGTCAAAGGGCTGTTTCAGGAGTAAGAATAGGGTGGAGCCCCTGCAGCATTGTGGTCAGGTTATTCCTCTCAAATACATTCTGTTCTGGGCCCTTGGAGTTGCCTTTGCTCTGCCTAGTCCCCAACTCTGATTTTACATCTTCGTACCAAGTCTCTGAGCCCCTAATAGTCTTTCTATTGACTCCTTTTCTGTTTAACAGATCTACAGTGGCTTTCTATTGCTTTCAACATAAAACCCTCATACAGTGTTTTCCCCCATATGTGTAAACCAAAGCATTGACTAACTGATAACACACATGGGTAAAATGGGTTAAATTCTAGGTTAGAAATATGAATAAAAATGGATTTTAGATGGCTTTAATTCAATTAATCATTAATCTATTCTCCTTATCTATGGGTTTGTTTGTTAGTCTTCCTCATATCAGTAAAATCATATAGTATTTGTCTTTCTCTGACTTATTTTGCTTGGCATAATACCCTAAGAACCAGAGGGGGAGGGGTGGGGGGAGGGCAAAAGGAGTAAAGGGGAACATATGTATGGTGATGGAAGGAAACTAGACTTTCGGTGATAATCACAATGCAGTCTCTACAGAATCCAAAATATGATCATTTACACCTGAAATTTACACAATGTTATAAATGAATGTGACCTCAATAAACAGTTTAAGAAAAATCAATTAATCATTGAAATTTGTTATAATCTTCTTTGCACCTCACTTCCCAAAAAAGAAGAATCTACTTTCCGTTTTGGCAAGCAATTATTTGTTTTTCCTATTAATATGTCTTATTTCATGTGACATCAACTCATTTGCTACAACTTTGGATTTTTGCCACTGAAAATTATTAGATATAAGTTGCAAACAGTTATATTTCTTGACAAACATGGTAAACCTGATAAAAACGTTCAGTGGAACTTCCGTATTTGGCTAGATAAAGTCAGCAAAATTTCTCCTCCAAAGAAAGTATAAACTTGAACAAAATTGGCAAGAACAGTGGTTTCAGCACTCTGGAAATCAACCAAAGGCGCACAACAATCTGAGAAATGCTGATGCTCTAAAAACTGTTGAACTTTACAAAAGAACAGTGAGAGTCGGTGGGATCTTTGCACAGGGCTTCTTCCATCAACATCTACCCTCTGAAGCTTGGTAGATGCAGAGGTTTTGCAAGGATGGGACAGGCCATGAGGACTAACAGCTAGCTGTGCTGCCACTAACAAAGGATGTTTGATCAATTCTGAGCACCTGACAAGACACAGAGCATGTGGCATAATTGTGGATATATTATTCTCCCAGTGTCAGGAGAGCAGAGAGGGTCAATGATTTTACTAGCCTGAGGTCACGGTCATACTTAGAGCAAGTACGTTAAGGCAGACTCTATAGAAATGCACAGTAGAGACTGGAGAGAACCCAATTTACCCATGCTCTCCTGGCAGACCCTGAGACTGCATGCATGTACATAGGAGATTCAAAAGGATACAAGTATTAAGTTGAAACCAGGGCCATATTCGAACATGGCTTGATCTTTGAACTCACTCTCCTACTTACTACAGATACCTCAGCAGCTGTCAGAAGCATTACTGATTCAACAAGTTTCAGCTCAACTTCTATCCAATCATTGGCTGACTACTTAAATATGCTGATGCAGGAGTGATCACTTAAATTTCAGGCTTAAGGAAATGAACAAGATTTTTTTTTGCAATCTCAGGGGACTGACATCTGGCTCCATCCGAGATGGAGTATGCTATTCCTCCCTACTTTTTCTTCTTGAAACTAAAATGTCCTGGACATAACATAACAAACATAAGGAAGACTATAAAGTAAAAGAAAGTAGCCTGTCAAGTAATCTCAGGAGTTAAGAACTACAGGTGATAAGTTTCCTGGGCTTTCTTTTTACCTCCTATGTATCCCAGATGGTACACTGGGGAAGCCTACAAAATCAAACCGCCAAAGACACAAACCAAAAACAAAAACAAAAACAAAAAACAGCTTTTCTCTGACCAAAGGAAGTAAAAGAGAGCAGCCTAGCAGAATACAAAAACATTTTCTTTATAATACCCACCCTAAAACAGCCAAAAATTAAAAGAAAACATGTTCCCCCACCCATGTCAGCAAGGCCAACTACTTCATCTGGTGCTCAGATGAATATACAGTGAAATGTTCCAATGCCCGAGAGAAAAACCAATTGTGCCAGACTTAGGGAAAAATACCATGTCTTAGCCAACATGTATATTTGCTGATATAATCTATTTTCAAGAGTAATGTCACCTTTTAAGACCAATTTTAGAATCTATCCACATGTAGGATGTAACTCTATTATATTGCATTTGAAAATCTACCTTTGTGTCAGTCTCTTACATTGTCATATTTGTTTGTCATATACATCAGATTGCCACACATTGCCAGGACTTAGTAGGTCAAAAAATCCTGTGCATATCTCTATTTTTTCTTTTCTTTTTTTTTTTTTTTGAGGAAGTTTAGCCCTGAACTAACATTCACTGCCAATCCTCCTCTTTTTGCTGAGGAAGATTGACCCTGAGCTGACATCTCTGCCCACCTTCCTCTACTTTATGTGTGGGAGGCTTGCCACAGCATGGCTTGATAAGTAGTGTGTAAGTCAGCACCTGGATGGAAACCAGTGATCCTGGGCTGCCAAAGGGGAGTGCATGAACTTAACCGCTGTGTCATTGGGCCAGATCCTGCATATCTCTATTTTTTAAGTGAGTCTTTTCAACTTGATGTTAAAGAGAGACTTTAAACACCCCAGGTGATTTCACCAGTACTCCTACTCACTGAGAAGAAGACAGGAGTCTCTATCTCAGAATTTAAATCTTCCTACACTGAGTGATATTCTACTAATGTACAGATCTTGAGCGCTATAGTTTTTGCTTCTAATAGCAAGTAGCCAATAAGCACATCCCAAGTGATACATCACTCTAGCGTTCTCTAATTCAATTATTTGATGACCACTCACATTTCTCTAAAGGAAAAATGAAGTTCAAAAACACAATGAAAAAAGAAACAGAGATAATGTATTTCTTATTTTATGGTGTTACTAAACAGAAAAAAACTTGGAGAGGAGGAGCCGGCCCCATGGCTGAGTGGTTAATTTCACATGCTCTGCTTCAGTGTCCCAGGGTTTTGCCAGTTGATATCCAGATCATGGACCTGGCACCACTCATCAGTCTATGCTGAGGCCACATCCCACATAGCAGAACCAGAAGGACCTATAACCAGAATATACAACTATGTACTGGGGGCCTATGGGGAGAAGAAGAGAAAAAGAAAGAAAAGGAAGATTGGCAACAGATGTTAGCTCAGGTACCAATCTTTAGAGAAAAAAAAAAACTGGAGAGGATATTGTGGAAATGGTGAGGAAAAAAATAAGAACAATTCCATAAAGGCTGAAACTAAATTATGAAAGAAAATTCAAATTTGCTTTACCATATTAAGGAAAAAGATAAGGTAAAAATAGCTACTACCAAAAATTTTATAATTAAACCTACAGGAATGGTCTGATCTGTAACTACATGCACAGACAGATACTGTCTCTGATCAAAACTTTCTACTACACAGCGTTTACTCAGAGCAAGTTTAACATCTTTACTTCTCAAGGTACAAATTAAAAGGTACATCAAGGGAATAAAAGACAGAAGAGACCTTTCCCTAATCCATACAAATGGCAGAAGATGGTTTGAGATGTAAATACACTTGATCCAAAGAAGAGAGAAACAGCAATTATGTGGGAACTGCAGTTGCTGAAGGCTTCGGACCTTCTCTCTGTGGAGCAGATATAGAGGATGCTGGAGAGGATGAAACCATAAGAGACAAAGATGGTGACACTGGGCACAATGATGTTGATGAGCACCACAATGAAAACTTCCAGCTCTTTGATGTAAGTACTAGTGAAGGAGAGCTGGAGCACAGGGAGAATGTCGCACAAATAATGGTTGCTGGTGTTTGCATCATAGAAGGTCAGTTTCAGTATGCACCTAGTGTGAGCCATTGCACTAAAAAATGCCATCAAGTATGAACCAAGAATAAGGCTGGAGCACATTTTAGGGGACATGGTAACATTATACAAAAATGGGATACAGGTGGTCACATAGTGATCATAGGCCATTGGTGTCAGCACAAGACACTCAGAAATAGCAAAAAAACTCAAGAAGTAAAACTGGGCCATGCACCCCATGTAGGGAATTGTGTTTTTCTTGGATACGAAGTTAATCAGCATTTGAGTGTTAAAACAGAAGAATAAAATAAATCTATGAAGGATAAATTAAAGAGGAAAAAGTACATGGGAGTGTGCAGGTGTGAATTCAGCCCAATTAAAATTATCAAGCCCAAGTTTCCTAACACAGTGACCATACACATTATTAGAAATAGGAAGAACAGGGGCAGTTGAAGCACTGAATGGTCTGTTAATCCCACAAAAATGAATTCTGTCCCAAGAACCATTTCCAGGAGCCATTCATCTCAAAAGGAATCTGTAGAGATGGGAGGAAAAAGTCACACAGAGAACAAATCAACGTTTTCCATATTATCTCCTATCACAGGAGTGGAGTATGTGCTGGGAAGATCTGAGACTAGATCTGCTTTGACTCATAGGATCTGCTTGGCTATTTTCATGAAACCGAGTGACAAGGACTTTCCCTTATTAGAGTCTTTATAAGCTAAATAAAGCAAAGAGCACAAACTTCACCTAGAATGTGAAGGTTATTGGTTCCACACAATAATGATAGCTAGGAAAACCAAAAGATGTTTGGACTTGGACAGAATCATCCTTCTCTCGTCTCAACATTTCTTCATTCACTTGAACCTTCCACTCATCAGTGAAACTTGAGGCAGAGATGCTAGCTTCCTGGTGCTGGCCACCAATGCAGATTAGACTTGTTGGGTTGGAAATGGAAACAATGTTTCTAATCCAAAAATAAGGGATCAGAGTCTAGGAGTAGTTACCTTACCGCCCTGTGCCACAGAGTAAAAACCACAAATCTAGAACACTGAGAGTTCCATCCACAGAGGGGGAACTTACTGACGGATATAAGATGTCCTTTGAAAACCCTATGGTCTCTGATCATTCCTGTACCCAGCTCAAGAGATATTTTTACCAATTTCACGTGAGTCTCAGGACTGCAAAAACAGAAAAGAAAGTAGCATATCCTAGATCCCTGGACTTCCATCTCAAAAAAAAGAACATGAGTATAAATGGAAATCAAATTTTCACTGTCCTTAGGCCAGAAAAACTTCGTGCTTCTTTATCATTGTTATTACCCCTGTGGTCCTGGGAGGGCAGCTTCGGGCTCTGAGGTTTGATCCCTTTGATTCTAAAATGATGCGGCACACTTAATTTCCAATTTTTCCTTGAAATCCTTCAGAACTACAGATCATAATTTCTGATTATCACGTTCAGTCCTCTCAAGCAGCAGACAAATATAAACAATATTATTTACTACTTGTAAGGACACAGAAGATTTAGTGTGAGTGTAATGATGTAATACACTCAGTTATAAACGGGGCAAAGTCTTCCTCAGGCTCTTCCCCAGGGAACAGTTTCTAGGTGTAATAGGATACTAGGGTAGTGTGATTACACCCAGGACCATAATCTGTCTTTAGTTCCTTAGGGACCCAAAAGTTTATACAAGTTTGCCCTTCACTGTAGGAATTGTACATTCCCCAAGGAAGAGCCAAATCTAAACTCCCATTTCCCAGTCAGCAAGATGGCACAAAAGGAAGCACTGGACTCCCCTATTCTCGTGAACACACTTATTCAAAAGTAATTCATGTACAGATTCCCTTTGTAAGAATTCCGGATACTAGTTAAGAGGGTCTTGCACCCAGTTCAAGTATGAACCAGTCATATTGAAACTGTTAGTGAAATTCAAGATATCCTCTTGTCTTAATACCTATCCTTGCACAGTACCTTGTGATTAGGACAAAATCCCCCGTTTCCTAGATTCTCCCTGGGGAGGGAAAGAGGTGTACCATGCATCCAATGCCCCAAAATTTTGGGGGGCTGTACCAAACACTGGCTTATGGATAGCCTGTCTCAGAAAGCTGAGGGACACAGGACACAGCATACTTTGGCTGCCCAGGGGTAAAGAGAATCAAGTTGGTGGTTTGGCCTGGAAGTAGTCATAGCCCCTCCCCTTGGCTTAGCACAGAGCTAGCACTTGAAAATCCCTTTCTTCCAGCTTCTCAGTAGTGAAGGAGAAATGTGCTGCATGCATGAATCACCCAGTTTATATGGGGGTCACCTGGGGAATTGGCTTCAGTCTTGCTTGGTGGAGAATACTGATGGAACCCGGTACACTCAGGATGGCTGGGAGGCCACTAAAAACAAAGAAAGTGGGTTGGACTGATACAAAGTTTGAGAGGTCTCCAGAGTCTCTAGACAAGATTATTGGTGTGGGTCTGATGCAGTACAAGGTCAGTCTATGAAAACTGGGACAGGTGGCTGTTTTGTCTAATGTACAGACATCGATGCAGAGTCCATGATAATGAAGACACGGCAAAATATTTTCCCAAAGGGAACAAGATAAATCTCCACAAAGTGATCCTAATACAATAGAAATAAGTGATTTACCTGACAGGGAATTCAAAATGACTATCATATTGACCTTCACTGTAGTCAGAGAACAGTACAAGAACTAGGTGAAAATGTCCACAAAGAGACAGAAACCTTAAAAATACTAAACAGAGATCATGGCGCTGAAGAATTCAATAACTGAACTAAAAGCTTTACTAGATGGGTTCAAAATCAAACTAGATCTGGCACAGACAGGATCATTGAATTTGAAAAAAGGTTATCGAAAACTATTCAGTCAGAGGGCCAAAACAAACAAAGAATTAAAAATAGTGAAAAAAATTAAGGGGCTTATTGGACACTATCAAGTGGATCAATATCCATATTATAGAAACCCCAGTAGTAAAAGAGAGTGAGAAAAGATCAGAAAGTTTATTTTTAAAAAAAGCTGAAAAATTACCAAATCATGGCAACTTTCCATTACTGTGACCCATTTGTAGAAAGATAAATCTCTCAGTAATGTCATTATGAATATATACATACAAAGACAAATAGTGAACTACTTATTCACTCTCCACTTAACTGAGCCAGCCGGACATCCATCGTCAGACTCAGGTCTACCCTGATTTCCAGAAACAATGCTTATCCAGGAAGGTGAGATATACTCTAACCCGATATTCTGGGACTCAACACAAAGTACTTATTGCTGAGTCATCTCTAAACCTGAATTATAATAGTGATACTTGCTTCTGATTCAATCATTGTTTTATAATACCTCTAATGATTGAAGCACAGTCATTTCTCTATGCCTAAATATTTCCAAATTTTTAGATTTCAAGTTTTTTTCATCACTCATTAAAAAAATGTCTGTAGAAGCCCTTCAGAGAAAAACATTGTTAAGAATGTAGAAAGGGTGAAGAAAATGAAATTATCTAATATGGGATGAGAACTACAACCGTTTTACATTCACCTAAATATAATGACATATGACCTGCTACAAATCTATAAAATGGTGTTGTGCATTGCCCTTTCTCCCACATCACTTGTGGAAATTCTTCATTGAGTGTCATAAAGGGATTGTTTCTGCCCAAGGCATATCTGGTCTGGATTACTCCATACGTTACTCCACTTCTGTTGGTTTCTTCTGGGTCAACCATTCTGTACTAGGAAGACTGTTCCTGTATGCTTGGGCTTTTATTCTCAGTCTTTGCTTATGAATTAGTCTAAAATGTAATTTAAGTAGAGGTATAAATGAAGTTTTGTAATCTTAATTTACTGTGAAATTTAGCATAAATACTTATAAGTCTACAAAATATACTCCAACCATTATAAAAATGAAAGTTTGGCATGCTCCACTTTGGTGGCTGTGCTTCATGGATTTGCATCCCGGGCATGGACCTATACCTCTCATCAGCCATGCTGTGGCAGTGACCCACATACAAAATAGAGGAAGATTGGCACAGATGTTAGCTCATGGGGAATCTTCCTCAAACAAACAAAGAGGAAGATTGGCAACAGGTGTTAGCTTAGGGCGAATCTTCCTCAGCAAAAGAAAAAAAGAAGAAGAAGATAGAATATTGCTGGCATCCCAGAACCCTCTATGTGCCCATACTTGAAAGTAGTTCCATTTATTCTTCCATTATCCACCTTGACCCTTAAAATCCATGTCTGGCTTCATCACTTAAGGAGGGCCTCATGGTCACCTGCATCCAGCCCATAGATGGAAAAAGTGAATGTGGAAATGATTACTATAGTCTACCCTTCTGTATTTCCACTTGTTGTATAGGCAAGTATAAAATGAGAACGTATTCACACATTCTAAACTAGACAATAGAGCTGTCAAATATAAAATGTAAAAGATACTTACTTGACATTTTTCTTATTTTAGGATTTTGCCTTTATTTGCATTCTGAAACATTTTTATTCAATAAAACCATTGTTCCTGTTCACTGATATTTAAAAGTAGGGTAAATTTTGTATAATAATAATATTTCCCTAATAGATTTAGAATCAAAACACCTAAGTCTTAATCGCAGCTCTACCACTTGAATGTTGTGATTTGGAACTAACCATGAGTACATCTGAGCATCAGTTTCATCATCTGGCAAATGAGAACTAAGATTCCCTCTCCTGAGTTTCTCATATTATTTCCTGGGGAATATATACACTGACAGATGTGACATTGCAGAAAAAATTGAAATACATAAGAGCAATTATAACAGTCATAATATAATACAGATGCTATATTAATGTTTATATTAATCTCTATATTAGTATATAAAGTGATTTAATTTAACTTTATGTCAGAAACACACTTGAAACAGCCCAGGTGATTCTCCCAGGCCTCTAATTCACTGTGGAAAATGAAAGTCTCTATTTTGTACTGTAAAAATTCCCCAGACTTGAGTGTGATTTTATTTTTTAAAGGTGCATATTTTGTGTGACAATGGGCTGCATATAAACCAACTACTTCAACTAGTGTTCAGATGATAATACAATGAAATATCCCAATGCTCAAGAGAAAAACTGACTATGCTGTACTTAGGAAAAAATCCTACATCTGACCCCAACAGGCATTAATTCAATAAAAGAAATTTTAAGAAGTAATTTTAACTATATAAGATTGATTTTAGAATCTATTAATATGTAGTATGTAGCTTTACTCTGTTGCATTATGACAATCTACATTCACATCTTTCTCTTACTGTGACATTTATATTTGTGACATATAGCCCAATGCTACACATCACTAGGTGCTCATAGGTACAAAATGCTTGTGTTTATGTGTGAAAGATTAGTGAGCAGATTTAACACACAACCTTGGCCACCTCAAATAGTGATAAAATATATAAGCGTTTGGATGCATCTCTGAAATGTCTACAAAGGTTCCCAAATAGCACAATGACTTGAATCATTAACTTTTCTAAGTTTAGTATCATGTGTGTGCAATAAATATATATTAATGATCTATTACATTTCAGTTTCAAGTTTACAGATGTAAATATGAAATCTCTGCCAAAGATGCTTGATGCATAGTGTTTACAGATTTTATTTTACAGACTTAATGGAAACTGCTATATGTGTGAAACACTGGCATTTAAAGGGGATACATTCATGGAGGATGTGAAGACAGGAGTAGAAACAGAGCATGTGATTCCTGATTGCAATAGCACATTATAAGCGGCAGACAGAAACCTCCCAATGGCACAACATCACACGAGTATAACTTTTCTTGATCATTTTCAGGACCATTTATCTTTTTACAGGAGAGAAAAAAAAAAACTCCATAATGACAACCCAAAAAGCAGAGATAAATGTATTCTTTAATGTCATTCTTAAACAGGTAAAATCATGAAACAAAGAAGAAATTGTGAAATGGTGAGGAAGATCTTTTATTGAAAAATTGGAAACAGATTGAGAAGATTCACATTTCCTTTACCATGGTAACAAAGATATAGGATAAGAAGGCCTCCACTTAAACTACTGTAGTAAAACAAAGAGATTCTATGAATCCTATGATTACATATAGAGAGACACTTTTTCTGATCAAAACTTTCTCCTGCTCAGGGTTTTTCTCAGAGCAGTTTTAACATATTTGTTCCTCAAGCTGCAGCTTAAAGGGTTCATCATGGGAACCACATTGGTATAAAATACAGAAAATATTTTTCCTGAATCCACAGACCCAGCAGAAGATGGTTTGAGATACACAAATACACCTGATCCAAAGAAGAGAGAAATGGCAGGTACTGAAGGCTTTAGACCTGCCTTCCATGGAGCTGATGTAGAGGATGATGGAGATGATGAAACCATAAGAGATAAAGATGGTGAGGCTGGGCACAGATGCCCATGATGGTGAAATTTATCAGCTCATTGACGTAGGTGCTCATGCAGGAGAGCTGCAGTAGAGGGGAAATTGCACACAAATAATGATTGATGGTGTTTGCATCACAGGTCAGTCTCAGCATGCATCCGGTGTGAGCATGGTACCAGAAAACGCCATCAAGTATGAAGAAAACATAAGGCTGGAACACACTTGAGGGGACGTGATATAGAAAAGTGGTTTACAGATGGCCACATAGCGATCACAGGCCATTGATGTCAGCACAAGGCATTCAGAAACAGCACACAAAAAAAAAAAAAAAAAAAAAAAAAAAAAACAGAAAAAGTAAAGCTGAGTCATACAACCCATGTAGGAGATAATACTCTTTGAAATAAAGTTAGTTAGAATATTCAGTATAAACACAGAAGAATAACAGAGGTCTATTAAAGACAAATTAAACAGAAAAAAGTACCTGGGGCTGTGTAAGTGTGAATTCAGCCCAATTAGAGTTATCAAACCCATATTTCCCAACACAGTGACCATATACTTTACAAGAAACAGGAAGAACAAGGGGAGTTGCAGATCTGGTTGGTCTGTTAATCCCAACAGAATGAATTCAATCACAAAGGAGCCATTTCCAAGAGCCATTCTTCTTCAAAGATATCTGTGAGTACAGGAAAAAAAAGGGTTACATTAGAGGAAAACCCAGCTTTTCCCACAACATCTTGTCCTACAGAAGGGGATATATGCTGGGAATATCTGAGACTAACCCAATCTGGACCCATAAAGTCTGCCTTTACCATTATCATGAGACTGAATGACACTAATTTTCCCTTTCTTAGAGTCTTTATAAGCTAAATAAAGCAAAGGGCATCATCAACTTTTGTTTCAGAGGGAAGGCCACTGCTGCCATATGCAAACATGACTGCTAAAAAAACAAGGGAGCAGGCATAAGAGAGAAAGATCAGAACGGAATACTCTTATCTCAAGATTTCTTCATTCACTTGAACCCTCTCCTCACCAGTAAAACTGGAGGCCCTCAGCTCCATCAACTGATGCTGGCATCTAATGCAGATTAGAATTGGTGGGTTGGAAACGAAGAAGGTCGTTTCTAATCCAAGACTAAGGGACCAAAGTCTAAGAGAGGTTAAGTTACTGCCCCGTGTCACAGAGTAAAAGCCGTAAATGCAGGAGAGTTAAGTTCCATCCAAGGGGAGGGAACTCACTGACTGAGAAACTGCACCCTCTGAGCCTCTTAATGTCTCTGAACATTCCCTGCTCTGCACTGGAACAGACTCTTCCTCCAGTTTCAGTTGACTTTCGGAATTGTACAAAATGGCAGCGAAAGTGGCAGATCTTTGATCTCTGTAATCCCATCTCACAACAAAACGGACATTCATAAAAATGGAATTTGGAAACTCACTGTCCTTAGGCTGGAACATCTCAGTGCTTCCTTATTACTGTTAATTACCCCTGCCGTCCTGGAAAGGAAATTTCAGGCTCTGAGGTTTTGGTTACTTTGATTATAAGAGGATGCTGCAGTAGACTTAATTTCATATATTCTCTGGAAATCCTTCTGAACTACGGAGATAATTTCTGAATATGACTTTGAGACCTCTCAAACTGCATAGAAAAATAAATAGTCTTTATTATTATCACATTTGGCACTTGATAAAATACAGATGAATGAATGTGCGTTTAATGATAAAGTGTAATTGGTCATAAACAGCGTGGAAGCTTGCTCAGTCTCTTCGCTAGGGAATACATTTTATGTGGGAAAGGGAAATAAGGGGATTGTTTTTACTCCCTGGACCATGATCTCTCTTTAGTTCCTTAGGGACTCAACATTTTACTCAAGTTTTCCTGTCACTCTAGGGAATATACATCCCCCAAGACTGATCTAAAAATAAATTCCCATCTCCCTGTTATCTTCATCTCTAAAGGAAAATCTGTTGAATTTTTATTCCTTTCTTTTCATATCTTAAACAGAAAATTTTCTGCAAAGTTTCCACCTCCAAGATTCTTTATTTCTTTTTCTTAATTTTTTCAAGAATTGTAGCATCTCAGTTTAATTGTCCTCTCTCCTAGGCTATCTCTGAAATAATTTGAATTGTCTTATATCCCTTTTAAAGCTGAAATTTTTGATACCTACTGGAAATCTCTACCTGACTATTCTGCTGGAACCTTACACGTAACATTTCAATAACTAAGGTCGTCTATTTCTTCTCATTGTAACAGAGAATATGGACTATATAGTTAGAAAGTGTGTGTATGAATCCTACCTCCACTCTTACTAACTATAATACATTGAGAAAATTACTTAATCTTTCTCCCTCTGGTTCATCTTTAAAAAATAAGAATGGGAAAAATAACATCTCCTTCATTGCATTGTTATGATGATTGAATGAAAAAAATCTAAGTAAAATGAGTAGAACAGTACCTGGAACATGCTAAACATCCAATTAATGTCAGCTGTCATTAATTTATGTTCTCATAAATTCTGGAAGATCCCTCACAATATTCATCAGACTTTTTTCCCCTTAATTCCTGTGTTCCCCAGTAAACAAAAATTCTGTAAGAACAAACATTTATGTCCTGTTTCCTTACTAAGTACATTATAGAGTACATTGTAGGAGCTCAATATTTCTGAAAATTATATTCTTCTTTGGTTGAAAACCTTCAGAATATTTTCCACATTTCTCACATGCTATGCAAGAGTCTACAACAACAATGACCTCCATCCCTTTGCCTCAGCCACCACCAAGTCCAGGAACTTTTTGGGTTTTAACTTAACTCTACTATTGAATTGTAATGACTCCTACTTTTCTAGCTTCTCCACACACTTACTCCTACTTCCCCATCTACACTACTCCTAGAATAAGCTTGGAAGGCATATATCTGCCATTCATTAGTTTAAAACTTTCCATGGTTCTCCATGACTCACTGGGCAAATTAAATTTTGTTATAAAGTATCAAAACTATGATCCAGCCTCTTCAGTAAAACTAAAGAAGAAATTGAGCCCAAGTTCTTTTTTATCACATCTTTGTGAGGTATAATTGACAAATAAAAAATTTATATTTAGGGTATATGACTTGACTTTTTGATATTCATAAGCATTTTGAAATATTTGCAACCATCAAGCTAATTAAAATATCCATCACCTCACATGGTTACTGTTGCCCTTTTATTGTTTTTTAGTGAGAACATTTAAGATCTACTCTCTTAGCAAATTTCAACTATACAATACGGTATTGTTCATGCAGTCACATTGGTGTACATTATTTATCTTGAATAAAGGAAATTTTATATCACTTGACCAACTGTTCTGCCTCCCCTCAGATTCTGGCAACTACCATTCTACTCTCTGTATATGTGAATTTGACCATTTTAGATTCCTCATATAACTTAAATCATACAGTATTTGTCTTCCAGTGATCAGCTTGTTTCACTTAGCATAATGCCCTCTATGTTCATCTATGTTGTCCCAATTGGCAGGATATCTTTCTTGTTTTTAAAGTTGAATAATACTTCATTTTGTATATATGTATTTATATACCACGTTTTCTTTTCCATTCATCCATCATCAGACATTTAGTTTGCTTTCATATCTTGAGTATTGTGAACAAGGGTTCAATGAACATGAGAGTGTAGAATATCTTTGAGATACAGATGTTATTTCCTTTGGATACATACCTAGAAGTGAGATTGCTGGACCATAAGGTAGTTCTATTTTTAATTTTTTGAAGAATCTCTATACTTTCTTTCCTAATGGCTGCAGCAATTTTACATTCCCACCAACACTGTACAAGGATTCCCTTTTCTCCACATCCTTGATGACATTGTTACCATTTGTCCTTTTGATAATAGCCCTTCTAACAGGTGAGGTGATATCTCATTTTGATTTTCATTTGTGTTTCCCTGATGATTAGTGATATTGAGCACCTTTTCATGTACCTATTGACCACTTGTTTGTTTCCTTTGCAGAAATATCTGTTCAGGCTCCTTGCTTATTTTTCATATGAGTTAGTTTGTTCTGGTGGTGGTTGTTGATTTTGCTATTGAGTTTTAGGGGGTCCTTATATAATTTGGATATAACCTCTTACCAGAGATATGGTTTGTAAATATTTTCTCCCATTCTGTAGGTTGACTTTTCATTTTGCTAATTGTTTCCTTTGCTGTGCAGAAGCTTTTTATTTTGATGCAATCCCACTTGTCTATTTTTGTTTTTGTTGCCATTACTTTTGATGTCATATCCAAGAAAATCATTTCCCAGAACAAAGTTAAGAAGTTTTTTTGAGACTTTATTTTCAGAGCAGTTTTAGGTTCACATAAAATTGGAGAGGAAGGCAAAAAGATTCCCATATACTCAATGCTGCCACGCATGCACAACCTCCTCCGTTAACAACATGGAAACTTTTCTCCTATGTTTTCTTCTAATTATTGTACAGTTTCAGGTCTTATGTTTAAATTTTTAATCCACTTTGAGTTGATTTTTTGTGTGTTGTATGAGATGAGAGTCAAAGTTCATTCTTCTGCATGTGGATATCCATTTTTTCTAACATCATTTATGGAAGAGACTATTCTTTCCACATTGTTTGTTCTTGGCTTATGTGGAATATCAGCTGACCATAGATAAGTGAGTCTATTATGGGCTGTCTAGTCTGTTACATTGGTTTATGTGTCTGTGTTTATGCCAGTAACATGTTACTTTGATTATTCTTGGTTTGTAATATGCTTTGAAAACAGGAAGTGTGAAGCCTCCAGCTTTGTTCTTACTGCTCAATATTGCTTTGGCTATCTGTGGCCTTATGTGGTTCCATGTGAATTTTAGTATAGTTTTTTTTCTATTTCTGTTAAAGCATCATTGTAATTTTGAGAGAGGTTGCACTGAATCCACAGATTACTTTGGATAGTGCACATTTTAACAATATTAATTCTCCCACTCCATGAATGTAAGATATCTTTCCGTTTATCTATGTCTTCTTTAGTTTCCTTCACTGATGTTTTATAATTTTCAGTGCACAAGAAGTTCAACACTTTGTTTGAGTTTATTCCTAAGTATTTTATTCTTTTCGCTGCTATGATAAATGGAATATTTTTTAAATTTCCTTTTCAGCTATTTCATTGTCTATGTATAGATGTGACTGATTTTTGTATGTTGATTTTGTACTCTGCCACTTCATTGAATTTATTAGTTCTAACAGTTTTGTGGAGGCTTTAGAGTTTTCAGATCATGTCAACAACAAACACATATAATTTTATTTCTTACTATCCTTTTTGGATAACCTACATATCTTTTTCTTGCCTAATTTCTCTGGCTAGGACTTCCAGTGCTATGTTGAATAGAAGTGGTGACAATGAGCATCCTTGCCATTTCCCAACCTTAGAGAAAAAGCTTTTAGTTTTTCACCATTAAGTGTGATGTTAGCTGTGGACTGTTCCTATATGGCCTTTATTACATTAAAGTACGTTCCTGCTATACCCAGTTTGTTGAGTGTTTTTATCATGAAAGTGTATTGAATTTTATTAAATTATTTTTCTGCATCTATTGCAGTTATCATCTAATTTTATTTTTCATTCTATTAATGTGATGTATCACATTTATTGATTTTTTTATGTTGAACCATCCTTGCATCACAGAGATAAATCCCATTTGATCATGGTGTATGATCCTTTAAAGGTACTGTTGAATTGAGTTTGCTAGTATTTTGTTGAGAATTTCCAATCTATATTCATCAGGATACTGGCCTGTAGTTTTCTTTTCTTGTGGTGTCTTTGTCTGGTTCTTGTATCAGGGTGATGGTTGCCTCATAACACGTGGTAAGAAGTGTTCTCTTCTTTTATATTTTTTGGAATAGTTTAAGATAAATGGATATTAATTCTTCTTTGAATGTTCAGTAGTATTCACCCATGAAGCCATTTATTCCTAGGCTTTTTTTGTTGGGAGATTTTGGATTATAGATTCAATCACTTTATTTGTTATTTGTCTTCTTACATTTCTATTTCTTCTTAATTCATTTTGATAGATTGTCTTTTTCTAGGAACAGATCCATTTGTTCTAGGTTATCCAATTTGTTGTCATATAATGTTCATAATAATCTATTATAATCCTTTTTATTTCCGAGTCATCTTTGCAATATCCCCTCTTTCATTGTTGGTTTTATTTATTGGAATCTTCTCTATTTTTTTCTTATCGTAGCTAAACATTTGTCTATTTTATTTTCTTTTCAATAAATCAATTTTCAGTCCTTTTGCTTCTTCTATTGTTTTTCTATCCTCTAATTGCTTTTTTCTGCTCTAATCTTTATTATTTCCCTCCTTATCTTACCTTTGGCATAGTTTGTTCTTCTTGGTTCCTTGGAGCATACAAGTAGGTTGTTTAAGATCTTCTTTTTTAAAATGTAGGCATTTATCACTATAAACTTCCATCTAAGAACTGCTTTGCTGCATCCTTAAGTTTTCTTATGTTGTATTTTCATTTTCATTTGTCTCAAGATACTTTCAAATTCCTTTTTGATTTTTTTGACCCATTAATTCTTTAGGAGTATATTATTCACTTTCCAAATATTTGATAATTTTCCCATTTTCTTGCTGCTATTGATCTCCAGCTCCTTAAATTTGTTAGAATATGTTTTGTGTCCTACCATATAATCTCCTCTGTAGAATGAGTAATTAAGAATATACATTCATTTTTTGAGCAGAAAGTTCTCCATATGTCTGTTAGGTTCAGTTCATGTTGTTCCTAGGGTTGTTCAAGTCAGCAGTTCTTCGTTGGTTTTCTACCTGGATTTTTTTCTCCATTGTTGAAAGTGAGGTAACAAAGTCCCTTACCCAGGGGAGTGTCCCAAGTATTTGTAGCTGATAGCCTCACCATCAATAGGCTAAGACAGGCAGATAACGTCGATGTGAAGAGCTCCCTCTGATGGAGACTTTTAACTTAGACAAAATTTAAACTAATTAAAAAAAAGTCTCTCTAAGGAATATCCCAATGTAGGTTCTTAAGAAAATATCTAAAAATTAAATCAAGATCCTTGAAATATATTGCTCAAATTTTTAAAACTACAACAAAAGTTATAAATAGTAATACACTGAAAGAAAGATTTAAGAATTGCTTTGCACTATTTGTTCACTTCCCCTTATCTCACTGTGTGAAGCATTTGACTACTTAGGAGGCGTGTTAAAAGCCAAGGGAAGCAGTGTTTCAAAGAACAGTTCAAAGAGAAAAAGTTTAAAAGTTCTTTCTTTTTTCTGCCCACCTTCAATCTTCTTTTTCTAGGTGATCGCAAATAACAAAAGTAGTACATTGAAAGCATTCTAACATCACCTTGCCTTTATTTTTAACTGATCACCAATGAGAATAAAAATCTTAAAGAAGTAATGGAAGTGTAGTGAAGATCTCATACAAATGATTTGTGAAAGAAAATAAAAATGTTAAAACATAGAGACAAATTGACTGCATTTAAACAAACTATATATATATATATATATATCACATATTTCAATGAAATAGAATTGAAAGTACAAAATAAACCATCACCTTTATGGTTACTTGATTTTCAACAGAAATTCCAAGACAATTTGATGAAAAGAGAATAGTCTTTTTAACAAATGGAGCTGGAACAACTGGATGACCACATTCAAAGGAATGAATTTGGACCATTAACTCACACCATAAACAAAATTAACTCCAAATATATTATAAATCTAGATGTAGAGAGTAAGATCATAAAACTTCTAGAAGAAAACCTCAGAGTAAATCTTTGTGAATTTGGGTTAGGCAATAGTTTCCTAGATATGACACATGCAGCACAAAGACAAAAGAAATAAACAGATAGATTGGATTTTATCAAAATTAAATACTGTTGAGGTCCAAAGAAATACACCAAAATAATGAAAAGACAACTCAGAGAATTAGAGAAATATCTGCCAATCATATATCTAATAAGAATCTAGTATCCAGAGTACATTGAGCATAAAAATATAAACAGACACATAAGACAACTTTAAAATTGGCAAAGAATTTGAAGAGACATTTCACCAAAGAAGATATACAGAAAGGCAAAAGCACATGAAAAGATGTTCAATATTATTAGAAATCATGGAATATGCAAATTAAAGCCACAACAAAATATTACCTCACACACACTGGAATGGCTATAATAAGCAATGTAGATGATGTCAACTATTGGCGAGGAATGTGAAGAAATTGGAATCCTCATACACTGCTGGAGGGAATGTCCAATGATGCAGTCACCTGGGAAAACAGTCTGGTAGTTCCCCAAAGGTTAAACATAAAATTACCATATACCAAACAATTCCTCTTCTAGGTAATTCCTAAGAGAAATGAAAACATAGATCCACACAAAAACACGTATATAAATGTTCATGGCATAATTATTCACAATAGCCAAGAAATAGAACAATCACAATGTCTACCAATTGATGAATGGGTAAACAAACTATGGTATATTTATTCAAATATATATATATATTTTATATATATATATTCAACTATAACAAAACAAAAGGAATAAAGTACTTTTATGAGGTACAGTATGGATGAAACTTGAAAATATTATGCCAAAAAAAAGCCAGTCACAAAAGACCAGATATTGTAGTATTCGATTATATTGGAATGTCCAGAATAGGCATATCTATAGAGAATAAAAGTAGTTAGTGGTTGCCTTAGGTTGGGTGTCGAGGGATAAAGGGATGATGAATAAATAATATAGGGTTCCTAAGAGATGAAAATGTTCTAAAATTGATTGTAATGAAGACTGAAAAATTCTGTAAATAAACTATAAACCATTGAATTTTACAATTTAAGTGTACATCCCAGCTGTGCTACTTCATGGCCAGGAGCAATCTTAAAAGTACAAAGCTTTTCCTGGAGGAGTGAAGGGATATGAGCAAGGGGTCTATGCCACAATAGGCATAGGCATCCAAGCCTTTGAATTCAGTACAACTGAGATGAGTTCCCATAACACCTGGCTTTGCTGGCTTTTAAAACAAATGGAGAATACCCCCAGAAAGACTAGAATTTCAGAGAAAGAAAAGCCTGCTCTTAAAGGGCCCACATGCAGACTCACTTGTTCTGAAAATCAAGATAAACACACTAGAAAGAAAAGTGGATAGTTCTTTGGTAAAAGGGACTCCTTTGCTAAACTCTGAGTGAGGCGGAAGTGCCTGGGCTCACCTCCTCAGGTAATAAGACACTGGCAGTAGTCATTATCATGGCCTAGTACACTTGTGCTGACATGGATGCTGGCAGACACCACTGGATTTCTTCCTCTGGCCTGTTAGTGCAGGGGTTTGCCCCAGGCACTAGAGAACCTATTCAATCCAACCAGGGCAGGCAGCCTCTTCAGAGACCAGCCCCACTAACCAGAAAGTCTGTGGGGAACTGATAGGCCAGATGAGGTGAAGTATGTAGGATCTCTGCAGTGGGGTGAGTGGATCCACTTTGGTGGAGTGTGCATGCAGGGCAGACCTGATCTGATACAGTGTGCGGGCCCAGAAGCAATGAGGTATATCAGTCTCAGCTGACTTGTGCCACTGGACATCTCAAACAGCTACAGAGGGGGATCTTCCCAGCCTTCCAATGCCTGAAAGGATTGTGCACTGCCATGCCTGATGCTGGCCCCACTCATCTCCACTCATGAGAGACCTGAAAAAAACCTCACCCTGCTGGAAGCCTCATCAGAAGGCTGCAGCAATTGTGAGCACCCGAGCCTGAAAATCAGCCTTCCTGCAGGCCTGACTCTCTTAACAGCAAAAAGCCTCAAATGTATGCTATTACACCATGCAGCCATTCGTGCAGGGGCTTGCCTCACTCAATAACGTGACTAAAGTGACCATAGCAGGCATACGTGGCTGAGCCTTACAACAAGCCAGCCCTTGGGCCAGCTTAGCCTACCAACACTCCCAGAGCAAAAGCAACCCTGCCACACACAAAGGCACACATAGTCCACCCAGGACACAATCATGGAACATTTGGAACATGTGACAAGAGAGAAGCACCTTGCTGGGCCCCATGAGGTGCCTCTTACATAAGGCCATATTTCCAAGATTGGGAGACACAGTTGATCTATCTAATACATAGATATAAGCAAAGAGAAGTAGAAAAAATGAGGAGACAATGGAATATGTTCCAAATAAGGGAACAGGACAAATCCTCAGAAAAAGAGCTAAATGAAACAGACATAATCAATCTACCTGATAAAGAAAACAAACTAATCGTCATAAGGACACTGCAAGAAACTAGCCTTACAAGAAATTCTAAAGGGACTAATTTAAGTGGAAAAGAAAAGACCATAAACAGGAACAAGAAAATTATCAAAAAAGTAACAGTAAAATCACTCTTAAAGGCAAATATACAATAAGAGTAGCAGATCAAGCCCCTGTGAAGCTAATATGAAAGTCAAAAGACAAAAGGACTAAAGTGATCTACTTCTAAGATAAGAAATTAATGGATACACACACACAAAAAGAGGTTAAATATGATATCAAAAACAAAATGTGGGAGGAGATGAGTAAAAGAGTAGAGCTTTTAGCAAGAGGTCAAACTTAATAGACCATCAAGATAATATAGATTGCTATTTACACAAGTAATTATATATGAACCTCATGGTAGTCACAAACCAGAAAGCAATAATAAATATACGACAAAATTAAGAGAAAAGAACCCAAACATGATACTAAAGAAAGCCATCAAAACACAAGGGAAGAGAGCAAGACAAGAGGAAAGGGACTGAGAAGAACTACTAAAACACCCAGAAAAAAGTAACAAAAGAGCAATAAATACATACTTATCAATACATACTTTAAATGTCAATGAGCTAAATGTTCCAATCAAAAGGCATAGGGTGTGGGGCCAGCACCGTGGTGCTGCAGTTAAGTTCCCATGCTCCACTTCGGAGGCTCAGGGTGCACCAGTTCAGATCCTGGCATGGACCTACGCAACACTTATCAAGCCATGCTGGGGCAGGTGTCCCATATACAAAGTAGAAGAAGATGTGCATGGATCTTGGCTCAGGGCCAATCATCCTCAGCAAAAAGAAAAGGATTGCAGGCATATGTTAGCTCAGTACTAATCTTCTTCAAAAAGAAAAAAAACTAAAATTTTAAAAAGGCATAGGGTGGCTAATTGAACTAAAAAGCAAGACCTATATATTTGCTTCATAGAAGAGACACACTTCAGATCTAAAGACACCCACAAACTGAAACTGAAGGGATGGAAAAACAAATACTCCATGCAAATGGCAATGAAAAGAAAGCTGGAGTAATAATGCTTATATCAGACAAAATAGACTTTAAAACAAAAATTGTAACAAGAGACAAGGAAGGACACTACATAATGATAAAGGGAACAATCCAGAAAAATCCAACAAGAGGATATAACACTTGCAAATATCTATGCACCCAAGATAAGAGTACCTAAACATATAAAGCAATTATAAACAGACATAAAAGGAGAAATAGACAGCAACACCAAAATACTTACATCGTAAGTATTTTAATTATTAATTATAATATTAATTAAATATAATATTTAATTATAAATATTATACACTCTACTTATATCAATAGATAGATCATCCAAACAGAAGTTCAATAAGGAAAATTGGCCTTAAAGGATGTGTTAGACCAGATGGACATAGTAGATATATACAGAGCATTCCATCCCAAAATTGCAGAATACACTTTATTTTTGAATGCACATGGAGCATCCTTCAGGATAGATTACATGCCAGGCCACAAAACAAGTCTCAGTAAATTTAAGAAGATTGAAATAATACAAAGCATTTTGTCTGACCACAGTGGTATGAAACTAGAGATCAACTGGTTAGATGAAACTAAGAACTGGTTCTTTGAAAAGATGAACAAAATTGGCAGTCCTTTAGCTAGACTCACAGAGAAAAAAAGAGAGAAGGCTTAAATAAATAAAATCAGAAATGAATGAGGAGAAAGTACAATGGACACCTCAGAAATACAAAAGATAATAAGAGAATACTAAGAAAAGCTATCTGCCAGCAAACTGAATAACCTAGAAGAAATGGACAAATTCTTAGAATCATACAACCTTTAAAAACTGAAACAAGAAACATAGAATTTGAAAAGAGAAACCACCAGTAAGGAGATCAAAACAGTAATCAAAAACTTCCCAAAGGGGCCTGCCCCGTGGCCGAGTGGCTAAGTTCGCGCACTCCACTATGGTGGCCCAGGGTTTCTCTGGTTTGGATCCTGGGCGTGGACATGGCACCACTCATTAGGCAACGTTCAGGCAGCGTCCCACATACCACACACAACTAGAAGGACCCACAACTAAAATATACAACTATAAACTGGGGGGACTTGGGGAGAAAAAGCAGAAAGAATATAAAAAAGAAGAAGATTGGCAACAGTTGTTAGCTCAGGTACCAAGCTTTAAAATTGAAAAAAATAAAATTAAATTAAAAAAAAAAACCTCCCAAGAAATAAAAGTCCAGGACCAGACTGCTTCCCTGGTGAATTCTTCCAAACATTTGAAGAATTAATATTTGTCCTTCTCAAACTCTTCCAAAATATTCAAGAGGAGGGGAAGATTTCTAAGTTATTTTATGAGGGGAAAATTACCCTGATACCAAAACCAGACAAAGAGAACACAAAAAAAGAAAATTACAGGCCAATATCATTGATAAACATCAATGCAAAAATCCTCAGCAAAATACTAGCAAATCAAATACAACAATACATTAAAAAGCTCATACACCATGATCAAGTAGGATTTATTCCAGGGATGCAGGGGTGCTTCAACTTCTCCAAATCAGTCGATGTGATGCACCACATTAATGAAACGAAGAATAAAAACCACATGATAACCTCAATAGATACATAAAAAGCATTTCACAATACACAGCATCCATTTATGATAAAAACTCCAAATAAAATGGGTATAGAAGGAAAGTACCTCAACATAATAAAGACCAGATATGAGAAACCCACAACTAATGTCATACTCAACAGACAAAAACTGAAAGGTATCCCTTTAAGAACAGGAACCCAACAAGTTTCCCACTTCCATAATTTCTAATTAACTTAGAATCGGAAGTCCTGGCCAGACCAATCAGGCAAGAAAAAGAAATCAAATGAATTCAAATTAGAAAGGAAGAAGTGAAACAGTCATTATTTCCAGATGATATTGTTTTATATACAGAAAACCTTAAAGAATGCACTATAAAACTTTTAAAAATAATAAATGATTACAGTAAAGTTGCAGGATGCAAATCAACATACAAGAATCAGTTATGTTTCTATACACTAACAATGAAGTAGCAGAAAGAGAAATTAAGAATACAATCCCATTTAAAATTGCAACAAAAGGAATAAAATACTTAGGAATAAATTTAACCAAAGAGGTGAAAGACCTGCCCTCTGAAAACTATAAAATATTGTTGAAAGAAATTGAAGAAGACGCAAAGAAATGTAAAGATATTCTGTGCTCTTGGATTGGAAGAATTAACATAGTAAAGTATCCATACTTCCTAAAGCAATCTACAGATTCAATGTAATCCCTACCAAAGTTCCAATGACATTTTTCACAGAAATACAAGAAAGAATCTTAAAATTTATATGGAAATACAAAAGATCCCGAATAGCCAAAAGAATCCTGATAAGAAATAGCAAAGGTGGAGTATCACATTCCCTGATTTCAAAATATAATACAAATCTAAAATAACGGAAACAGCATGGTACTGGCAGAAAAACAGACACACAGATCAATGGAACAGAATCAAGATCCGAGAAGTAAACCAACATATATGTGGACAGTTAATTTTTGAAAAGGGAGCCATGAACAAATAATGGAGGAAGGAAAGTCTCTTCAATAAAAGGTATTGGGAAAACTGGACAGCCACATGCAAAAGAATAAAAGTAGACCATTATCTTACATCATGCACAAAAAATCAACTCAAAATGGATTAAAGACTTGAATGTAAGACTTGAAACCATAAACTTGTAGATGGGAACAGAAGCAGTACGTTCTTTGACAGTGGTCTTAGCAGCATATTTTCAAATACCATGTCTGACCAGTCAAGGGAAACAAAAGAAAAAATAAACAAATGGAACCACATCAAACTAAAAAGCTTCTGCACAGCAAATGAAACCATCAACAAAATGAAAAGACAACGTAACAATTGAAAGAAGATATTTGCCAACCATATATTTGATCAGGAGTTACTATCCAAAATATATAAACAAATTATACATCTCAATGACACAAAAACAACCCAATTAAGTGTTGAGCAAAAGATCTGAACAGATATTTTTCCAAAGAAGATATGCATATGTCCAATCTGCACGTGAAAAAATGTTCAACATGGCTAATTATTAGGGAAATGAAAATCAAAACTGCAATAAGATATCACCTCACACCCATCATAAGATCTAAAATTGACAACACAAGAAATAACAAGTTGGAGAAGATGTGGAGAAAAGGAAACATTCGTATACTGCTGGTAAGAATGTAAACTGGTGAAGCCAATGTGGAAAACAGTACGGAGATTGCTCAGAAAATTAAGCATAGAACTACCATGTGATCCACATATTCCACTGCTGGATATCTATCCAAATAACATGCAAACACAAATGTGTAGACATATATGTACCCCATGTTCATTGAAGCATTATTCACAATAGACAAGACTTGGAACAACCTAAGTGCCCATCAAGGGGTGAAGGAATAAAGAAGATGTGGTACATACGTACAATGGAATCCTACTCAACTATAAAAAATGATGAAATTTTGCCATTTGCAACAACAAATATGGACCTTAAGGGTATTATGCTAAGTTAAATATCAGACAGAGAAAGTCAAATGCTGTATGATCTCACTCATAAATAGAAGATAAAAATGATGACAACAAACAAACAGGTAGATACAGAAATTAGATTGATGGTTACCAGAGAGGAAGGGGGAAGAGGAGGAATTGAAAGAGGTGACTGAACACATGTTTATGCTGATGGATGGTAATTGGTCTTTAGGTGGTGAACAAGATGTAGTCTATACAGAAATCAAAATATAATGATGCACACCAGAAATTTGTATAATGTTATAAACCAATGTTACCTCAATTAAATAAACAAATAAATTAAATTGCTACTCCATTGAACACACAAATGTTAAGAAACCAAAACAGACTTATTGCTGAAATGGAGATAGTTTCACTGATTTAGATAGAAGACCAGACCAGCCACAACATTCCCTTAAGCCAAAGCCTAATGCAGAGCAAGGCCCTAACTCTCTTCAATTCTATGGAGGCTAAGAGCAGTAAGGAAGCCTCAGAAGAAAAGCTAGCAGAGGTTGGTTCATGAGTTTTAAGGAAAGGAACCTCTCCATAACATCAAAGTGCAAGGTAAAGCAGTAAGTGCTGATGTAGAAGCTGTGGCAAGTTATCTAGAAGATCAAGCTAAGATAATGAAGCTGGCTACACTAAACAAGAGATTCTCGATGTAGGTGAAACAGTATTATATTGAAAGAAAACGCCATCTAGGACTTTCGTGGCCAGAGAGGGGAAATCAATGCCTGGTTTCAAAGCTTCAAGGATGGACTGACTCTCTTGTTAGGGGCTGACACAGCTGGTGACTTTAACTTGAAGTCAATGCTCATTTTCCCCTCCAAAAATCCTGGGACCCTTAAGAATTATGCTGAATCTACTCTGCCTGTGTTCCATAAATGGAACAACAAAGCCTGTATGACAACACAAATATTTAAAACATGGTTTACTGAATATTTTAAACCCACTGTTGAGAACTATGGCTCTGAAAAAAAGATTCCCTTCAAAATACTATTGTTCATTGCCAATGTATCTGGTCACCCAAGAGCTCTAATGGAGATATACAATGAGATTAATGTTATTTTCACATCTGCTAACACAACATCCATTCTGCAGCTGATGGATCAATAAGTAAATTTCAGTTTCAAGTATTATTATTTAAGAAATATATCTCATAAGGCTGGAGCTGCCATAGATAGTGGTTTCTCCGATGGATCTGGGCAAAGAAAATTTAAAATCTACTGGAAAGGATTCACCATTCTAGATGCCATTAAGAACATTTGTGATTCATGGGAAGAGGTCACATATTAACAGGATTCTAGAAGAAGTTGATTCCAGCCCTCATGAATCACTTTGAGGGGTTCAAGACTTCAGTGGAGGAAGTAATTGCAGATGGGATGTAAATAGCAAGAGAACCAGAATTACATGTGGAGCCTGAAGATGTGACTGAGTTGCTGCAATCTCATGATACATGTTTAGCAGTTAAGAAATTGCTTCTTATAGATGAACAAAGTGGTTTCTTTTTCTTGTGATGGAAACTTCTCCTGGTGAAGATGCTGTGAAGATTGTTGAAATGACAATAAAAGATTTCTAAGATTACACAAACTTAGTTGATTAAGCAGTGGCAGAGTTTGAGAGGATTGACTCCGATTTTGAAAGTTGTTCTGTGGGTAAAATGCTATCAAACAGCATTGCGTGCTAAAGAGATATTGTTCATGAAAGGAAGAGTTAATCCATGCAGCAAACTTCATTGATGTCTTATTTTAAAAAATTTCCACAGCCACCTCAACCTTCAACAACCACCACCCTCATCATTAGGCAGCCATCAACATTTAGGCAAGAACCTCCACCAGCAAAAAAGACTACAACTCACTCCAGGCTCAGAGCATGCTTAGCAGTTTTTAGCAATAAAGCACCTTTTAATTAAAGCATGCACATTGTTTTCTTAGACATAACACAACTTTACACTTAATAGACTAAAGTATAATGTAAATATAACTTTTATATGCATGGGGAAACCAAAACATTTGTGTGACTTGTATTGGAATATTTACTTTATTGCAGTGGTCTGGAACTTAACGTGAAATATGTCTGAGGTATGCCCGTTTATCAGATCGAATAATTTTGACAAAAGTGCAAAGGCCATTTAATGAAGAAATTACAGGCATTCCAAACAATGAGGCAGGAATAATTAGATATCCATACCAAAAATGAACAAACATACAAACAACAAGCAAACCCAATCTCTACCTCAAACATTAACAAAAATTATGGCAAAATGAATCATAGATATGAAAGTAAAACATAAAAATTAAGACTTTTAGAAAGGAAAAGATTTGCAACCTAGGGCTAGACAAGATTTCCTAAGAGAGGATATGAAAGAAACAGTCCATAAAGGAAAAAATACTTAATTTGGACACTATCAAAATTAAAATGTTTCCTTTAAGAAAGGCAATAGTAAAAGAATTAAATGGCAAGTGAATCACTTGAGGGATATATTTTCAAACCTACCTAATAAGAAACTTTTATCCATAATATATGAAGAGTCTTTAACACCCAATAATAAGTAAACAATCAAAAAACGAAATAAGCAAGTGGTGGGAACAGACACTTCACCAAAGAAGATAAATGGATAGCAAATAAACACATACAAATACGTTCAACATCATTAGTCATTACAGAAATGCAAATTAAAAGCACAATGAGATACTACTACAAAACTATTAGATGTGCTAAAATTAAAAAAAAAACTGACTCAGTTCCTAGGCACAGAACCACATCACTTGTCTGTCAGTAGCCATGCTGTGGTGGCACTCAGAAGAATTAGAAGGACCTACAATAGAATATAGAACTATGCACTGGGGCTTTGGGGAAGGAAAAAAAAAGAGAGAGGAAGATCAGCAAGAAATGTTGGCTCAGGGTGAATCTTTCTCAGCAAAAATAATAATAATAAATAACAATAATAATAACTAACTCTACCTAGTGCTGGTGAGAATGTGGAGCATCTGGAATTGTCAGACATTACTAGTGGGAATGCAAAGTGCTATTGCCTATTTGGAAAATGGTTTTTGACAGTTTCTTTTAATGTTGTCCCCATCCAAATATTTACCTAAGTAAATGAAAAATTTGTTCACACAAAAATTGTATATCTATGTTTATAGTGCTTTTTGTTTTAGGAAGATTAGCCCTGAGCTAACATCTGCTGCCAATCCTCCTCTTTTTGCTGAGGAAGACTGGCCCTGAGCTAACATCCATGCTGAACTTCCTCTGCTCTATATGTGGGATGCCTACCGCAGCATGGCTTGCCAAGCAGTGCCATGTCCACACCCGGGATCCGAACTGGCAAACCCCGGACTGCCAAAGTGGAATGTGTGCACTTAACCACTGCGCCACCGGGCCGGCCCCTATAGTGCTTTATTATCCTTCAACTGATGAACGAATAAATAAAGTACAGTACAGCCATGCATTGCTTAATAACAGGTCTATGTTCTGAGAAATGCATCATTAGGCAATTTGTCATGTGAACATCATAGAATGTACTTACACAAATCTAGATGGTATGGCCTACTACACACCTAGGATATATGGTACTAATCTTATGGGACCATCATTGTATATGCAGCTTGTCATTGACCAAAATATCATTATGCCATGCATTACTGTAAATCCATACAATCATCCTATGCAAAAATAAACAGGAAAAATTACTGATACATATAACAATATGGATTATTCTCAAATTCATTATATTAAGAGAAGGACGTCAGACTAAAAAGATTACATGTGATGTGATTCTATTTATATGACATTCTAGAAAAGGCAAAACTATAGCAACAGAAAGCAATTAGTCGGGGCTGGCCCAGTGGTGCAGCAGTTAAGTTCGCACATTCCGCATCGGCAGCCTATGGTTCTCTGGTTCGGATCCCGGGTGCGGACGTGTCACCTCTTGGCAAGCCATGTTGTGGTAGGCGTCCCAAATATAAAAAGTGGAGGAAGATGAGCATGGATGTTAGCTCATGGCCAGTCTTCCTCAGCAAAATGAGGAGGATTGGCAGCAGATGTTAGCTCAGGGCTAATCTTCCTCCAAAAAAATAAAAAAATTGAAAAAAGAAAGCAATTAGTGGCTTTCAATGTTTACAGATGGGGAGGGTTTGACTATAAAGGGGGATGGGGTAATATCTTCATTTTGTTCATAGTTACTCTACTTCATGTGTTGACAACACCTAGAGAACAATAAAAGAGACACTACATTTTTACTGTATTTCAATTATGCCTTAATAAAAGGAAATGTAAATGTACACACACAGTGAGTTTCTACTTCACATTTCACATTGATTAGAATAATCAAAATTAAGAAAGAAAAAAACTAACACCAAGTATTGGTGAGGAAGTGAAACAATTTCAAATTACGTACATTTGTGGCAGGAATGTAAAATAGTAAAACACTTTGATAGATAGTTTGGAAATTTCACAGAAACTTAAACATATATCTACAATATGGTCCAACAACTCAATTTCCAGAAATTTCCCAAAGAAAGTGAAAATATAGAACACCAAAACAACTTGCACATGTAAACTAAAAGCACCCTTATTAATTATGGCCAAAATCTGAAATCAATCCAAATGTCCATTAACAAAAGGATGGATAAATAATTTGCAGTGTATTCGTAGGATGGAATATCACTCTGCAATAACAAAGAACAAAGTACTGACATACACAACAAAATGAAATCTCAAAAATATGATGCCAAGTGAAAGAAGCCAAACACGAAAGAATACATACTCTATAATGTTATCTTAATGGAGTTCTAGAAGAGGTAAAATGAATCTATAGTGATAAAAATTACATAAATGTTTGTCTGAGGTGTAGGTTGTGAGCCTTGACTCAAACGGGAAGAGGAAACATTCTGGTATGACAAAAGTAGTCTATATCATGTTCTTGGTGGAGATTTCATGGATGTATAACCAAAAAATTACAAAGTCGTGTACTTAAGATTTGTACATTCCACTATATGTTAATAACATCTCAAAAAATAAAATTTGAAATCTGAAATTTTCTTCTATATTTTATCTATTAGGATATAGCTCCAAATATTGAACAACATATTGTTCAAAAGATCCATTGGGACGTATAATGGAAAAACAGGTTTGTTGTTTTTTTGTAACACATCTCTGAAATCTAATATTGACCTCAGTGAGGACATTCATTCCCTTCCATGCTACCATGAGAGTCATAATACTGTGCTAGCTGAATAGTTCTACCCTTCATAGAGCTCTGATGTATCCATAAAAGAAACTCTGAATTTTATTATATTCACTTTCAAGACCTAGAGAAAGTCAGTGAAATGAGGCAGATACATAGTGGGAACTCAGAAAAAAAATAAGATAAAATTACAGACATACATTGGTTACCATATAAACTTTTGTAACATGAATGCCACTAGTTATTACAATGAATTTGTGTTTCTATCACCAATAGTAATGATCAGGCATCAATCTACAGGATTTATTTAATAGTAAATTTACAAATGGGTAATTTCAGTTTGAAAGTATAGCAGAGGCTGGACCCATGGCCAAGTGGTAGTGGTTATGTTTGCATGCTCTGCTTCAGTGTCCAAGGGTTCTGCCAGTTCATATCCTGGGCGCAGACATGGCAACACTCTTCAAGCCATGCTGAGGCTGTGTCCCACATAGCAGAACTGGAAGTACCTACAATGAGAATATGCAACTATGTACTAAGGGGCTTTGGGGAGAAGAAGAAGAAGAAGAAGAAAAGAAAAAAAAAGATTGGCAACAAATGTTAGCTCAAGTACCAATCTTTAAAAAAATAAAAGTATGTTTTATTAATAAGAAATAATAAAAGTAATTAATAAAAATAAAATAATTTTATTTCAAATTAAAATTATTTAGATTTAAATTTTATATTAAAACAACAAAAGTATATTTTATGTTTCACAAAGCAGAAAATCAAAATCAAAAGTAGTTTCTAGCATGCAAAAAAGCAGGAAAAGTCAACTCATAATGAGAAAAACATCAATTTATAGAAATTATCCAGAAATTATATATATGTTAAAATTAGTAGTCATGGACAATAAAGTGGCTGTTATCAATGTATTCCCTATGTTTATGAATGTAACGGAAAGATTTAGCTTGTTATATATAGACATGAAAGGGATGAAAAAAATCCAAAAGAAATTTGAGAGAAAAAAATACTGTATTTGAAATAAAAAAACAATGTATGGGATTAACAGAAGATTATACACTGAAGAAGAAATTATTAATGAACTTGAAAACATAACAATAAAAACAAACACAAAAGACTAAAAATGAATAAACAGAACATTAGTAAACTGTGGGTCAATTATAAGTGGCCTAATATATGTATGGTCGGAATTCCAAAAGAAGCGAGTTCATAAAAAATATTTGAATAAATAATGGCCAAAATTTGATGGAAATTTATAAACCTACAAATTTTAAAGACCTCCAAACAGAGGAAATATGAGGAGGAGTTCTCCAAAGTATAGGATAATCAAACTGATTCAAGCCAGTGATAAAGATAAAATCATAAAAGCATCTCGAGGGGAAAAAAGATACATTACAGATAAGAATGACAACAGACTTTTCTTCAAAACAAAGTAAGCCAGTTGACAGTGGAGCAAAACCTTTCAACTACTGAAGGAAAATAATGCCAATCTATATCTCTATACCCAGAAGAAATCTTCCACCAACTGAGAAGAAATAGACATATTAAACATACAAAAGCTGAAAAATAGCACCATTTTTTTAACAACTATTATTTATAGCTTGTGCTAAGTATAGTGGTGAGTAGAGTAATGGAATTGCTTTTCCTGGCGCCCCATGTCAACATTTTCAAAAATTCTGACGTAATAAAGCCTGACATTTTCTGTTGGTTAGTTATGTTAAAACTGTAAAGACTATACCAGACAAGTGTCCCTGAGTAGCCTTGCATTCAAGTATCAGAAAAAGTTATACCTTTAAAATGGCAATTCATGTGTTTATGGTTAACAATTTAAACTAGTTTATCTGAATTACGTAATCATTATGAATAAGAATTTTTGCATTTTTCTTATTTCCAGCCAAAAGAGATTTTGTAAGTTTAAGCTGAGAAATGCTGCATAATATAAGTGCATATATTCACACTGGTGTACATTTCATAGCTATAGTTACAAACCCACTCAAATTACTCTGAATAAAATTGGCTTTTGGGGATAAAGTAGCTTCAACAATAAAATAAAGTTGTTGCTTCTTTTAAATAAAAAGTTCAAATATTTCCTTGGATTCAAGCGAAGCTTGACCCAAGAATTCAGATAAAGTGAGTAAGGCCTGGTTTATTTTGATCCTTTTCTTGCCCTGCTCCCTCATTGCAGATTCCATTCTAACCAGGTTTTCTACTGAGGGTCACAAGATGGCCACTGCAAGCCCAATCCAAAGGTTCTGGTTTCTGTCTGGCGAGGGTAAACAATTGAAAAGTGTCACCACTAAATGTCTCAGATTTGGTGAGCCTGACTACCAAAACCATAAAGGGTCACTTCACTTACTAATACTCACGAATAGCCAGTGTTACTATCTTTCAAAATCAGTAGTTAACTAGAGAATTCTAAAATCAGAACGTTAGAAAGGAGAAGTGGGTGTTTTGGGACAATTTAGAAAAAGTAAAGTTTAGTAAAGAACAGAGGGATAAACAGAGTTAGATAATAAATGGAAAAGCTGAAAAGACTAATGAAATAATGTTAGGCAATTAAGATAGATGTAGCTGAGGCACTGAGAGATAGAGAAGGAATAACATACATGAGGAAAGCTGGAGAAAAATAAAAGAATATTTCTAAGCACTTGCAAATCTGTATGAGCCCATCAGAAGCTAGAGAAAACCCTTCAGTTTTTGAAACTAGATTACTTTAGGTTGTGTATATATATATCTTTATTTTTCCATATTTCTCCAATAGTTTCATTTTGAAAAGTTCAGATGCAAAAGCTGTTTTACAGGGAAAAATAAAAGTAGAGACTTCGACAGAAAAAATAGTATATTCTGAATGTTTAGGTATAATGATTCAGATATAGGAGTCAAAGGGAGGTAAAGCCAAGAGGCATGGGGAAATTTAGAAGGAAGCCTCATAAGGCGATGCAATCTCATCAAGAGATTTTCTCTCTAAAATATTTTGTGTACATAATTGACATGATTCTGGATAACATTAAAGTCTACCCAATATTTAATGGAAGGAAACTCACAAAACTATAATGTATACTACCTCACTTTTTTAACACTAAACATGTCCGTTTATACAAATATTTCACTATGAAGACATTAACCCAAAGTTGAACTATGTAGTGAAATGCACCCAGTCCTTTTACGCAAATTTGACTAAATATGCTATTTAAGAACTTACTTATCTCTTATTGTTGCACTAGGTGTTGAGGACATAAACACCCACGTGAGGAAAAATAAAGCTATAAATACTGAATAAATTACTCTGGCAATATTTTATGCGCTGGGTAGAGATTACATTGATTTTTTAAAATTATTTGTTAAATTATAAATGAGTGTTCTGTAAACTTTTCAATATGTATTTTATGTGTGATGGTAAAATAAGAATAATTGGTATTATCAACGTATAGCTTATTAATGCAAATTATTTAAAATTCAAAATACACTTGCAATTACAACAGAACGATAAGTATTTTATTAGATAATATTTCCAAATAAAATAATTTCATAACCCTTAATGAAAGTGTGTGCTTGCTTCTAGAACATATTTTTTTCTACTAGGTTTTTTGAATGAAGCAGCAATTACTGATCAAGAATTCTTTTTTTTTATTTTTAATTTTTATTTTGAGGAAGACTGGCCCTGAGCTGACATCTATGCCTGTCTTCCTCTACTTTATATGTGAGATGCCTGCCACAGCATGGCTTGACAAGCCATGTGTACATCCACCCCAGGATTCGAACCAGCAAACCCTGGGCCACCGAAGCAGAATGTGTGAACTTAACTGCTGCACCATCGAGGCTGCCCCAAGAATTCTTAATAATTATAACCATAATTTTTTTTACATTGCTACAACAAAAAATATTTAATGGTAAAAGGAAGTAACAGAATTTAAAACCATTTTTAAACCATCCCCAAATTTACAATTAAAATCATTCAAACAATGTAAGAGTTTTTGTCTTTTATTGGCAAATTTAATGTTAAACAAATTGAGAACCACTTTCACTTTTTCATTTCAAATGTTTCAAAATAACAAAATCCTAATTTGCAGAAGGCCTTGCGCATTCTTAGAACAATTGTACTAGCTTAGATGGTGTAATGAGGATACATAGCTGAAATGGACAGAAATATCTTAAATGAGGAGACAAAGATTAGGGCTTCTGCCTGGAGTAATTGAGGATTCCCAGCCTGGCCTCCCATCGCCACAGACTGCAGCACCTATAGGTGACCACTGTGCTCCTTGAGCACCTGAAACACACACTACTCCAGCAGCTTCATGAGACTCTTGTCTAGAATGGGCACAGTTCCCTTCTGTACGTGGCTGCTGTGGCTAGTGACCAGGTGGTGGAGCACCTGTTTGGTTGGGCTTTTCAAATGGAGCAGTGAGTGCCATTTTGTCTCATTCTTGCTGCTTGCCAAAGTCATGGGAGTGCGATCACATCAAACCTCCCTTACTCCTGACCTCCTAAGCACCTCTTTCTAGGCTACAATCTGCCAGAGCAATAAGACTGAAACCACAACTGGACAAGGCCAAATTTCACTGGCCTACGTTCAATACCCTAACCTATAACTGATTTGCCATACTATCTGCTATGCAGTGGTTAGAAAGCTCTGTCTCAGTTTTTATTCATGACGGAGAAAGAATGAGAACTTTGGATAAAATAATCTAAAAACTTTTCCATTAATAAGTCAGTCTCTGTGCTATAGCAAATCAAGGACCTGATAACATTTCAATTTTTTTAGGTTATAGAATGAATTTGGTTGATAAACAGACACCATCCCATGAGCACCAATATAATATATTTCTAAGATTTCTAGCATCATGTTTTCCATGAAAGTTAAACTGTGGGATGTTGTCCTTTTAATGTTATTTAACCCACTTAAAGCACAAATTATAATTAGTGTAATTAACATTATATACACAAAGGATTTGATATATCTTCAACGTTTGTTAATCTGAGTTGATTGTAAATGAAACAAAAACTTTCCAGTTTAAATTGTTTATGGAGTAACTATGGTATAACAGGAGAGTAAGAAAGATTTATGCAACAATATCCACGTCTTTAAGAAATTCACCATGGGGCCGGCCCCGTGGCCGAGTGGTTAAGTTTGTGTGCTCTGCTTTGGTGGCCCAGGGTTTTGCTGGTTCGGATCCTGGGCTCAGATATGGCACCGCTCATTAGGTCACGTTGAGGAGGTGTCCCACATGCCACAGCTAGAAGGACCCACAACTAAAATATACAACTATGTACTTGGGGGATTTGGGGATAAAAATCAGAAAAAAAATAAAAGAAGAAGATTTGCAACAGTTGTTAGCTCAGGTGCCAATCTTTAAAAAAAGAAAAAAAGAAATTCACCAAATTATACATACCACATTTCCAAAGATTCAATAGTTGCGAAATAAGCTTACATATCCTGAAATTTTTTTACATTGAATTTCCTTATTTTATTAAATAAATGATATGAATTAAAAAAAAATACTAGTCTTGGGGCCAGCCTCGTGGCTGAGTGGTTAAGTTCATGTGATCTGCCTCGGCAACCTGGGGTTTGCCATTTGGGATCCTGGGCACAGATCTACACACTGCTCATCAAGCCTTGCTGTAATGGCATTCCATAAAGAGGAATAGAGTGACTTGCAAGTAAGACACACAACTATGTACTGGGGCTTTGGGGAGAAAAAAAAGGAGAGAGAGAGGGGAAGGTAAAATTTCATGTTGTCCTTTCCCAATTTAGTTCAAAAAGAAAAAAAAAACACTAGACCTAAAATTAAACAATTTTATTGATAAATATTATAAAAGGTGGTTTTAATTAAAAAGTGAAATCACTTAGATTTTCCAGGTCAACACAAGAAATTTGACCTCTAAAATAAGACTGCTGACTTCACAGAATTGAGCCAGGTTATTTGCTGATTCATACTCCACCAGGAAGTCCTGGTGGTGCCCACATATAGTACTCAGACCACAAGTTATGTGCTATGACTGTGACTTACATTTTACCTTTTTATTAAGTACCAAGGATTTATAGACATGAGTGTTAAACATCTCATTATATATCTTTATAAATCAGGTGAACTTCTAAAAACATATCCTTTAGAGTAAAATTCAACCAAACATTTTTAAGCTATCTATTTAACTAGGCACTTTAGTGAATGCAGACAAAACAAAGATAGAAGCAGGTACTAGGCATTCAGATTCTACTTGATGCTTAAAAGTTTTAACAAAATTATGTGAGTGAGATAAGTATTATAATAAACATAATTACTTGATTATCTGTTATCTTAGAAATAACTTTCAACTGATTTAAGTGAAGTTCTTAACTGGAACAGATATATCATGAGGATATTCTTATAAACTAATGTTTTAGAATTTTTCAAAACTCATAATATCTTTTTATAAACATAAAAATTACAGAGCTAATTAACTACATCCCCTGACTAGGATATATCCTCCCAGAGACATCTTGCCCTAGATTCATTAGAAGTAGTAATAGATAGTAGACAGTTTGTCTTCTGTGTAACACACAAAATAAAATAATTTTGTAGAACCTTATTTTCTAATTTTTTTAATGATAAAGAACTCTTTTTGTTTGTTTGTTTTCCACTGATAGCATGGTATTTAATAAGCTTGTTAAAGTACACATACTATTGGGGCTGGCCCCATGGCCGAGTGGTGAAGTTCGCACGCTCCGCTGCAGGCGGCCCAGTGTTTTATTGCTTTGAATCCTGGGCGTGGACATGGCACTGCTCAGCAAACCACACTCAGGCGGCGTCCCACATGCCACAACTAGAAGCACCCACACGAAGAATATACAACTATGTACCGGGGGGCTTTGGGGAGAAAAAGGAAAAAAATAAAATCTTAAAAAAAAAAGTACACATACTACTATGAAAACTGTGACATGTCTCACCAGGGGCCTCAACAGGGAAGGTTGTCCCTCAGACTCATTACCCCAGGAAATGATCACAATTACAAAAGGATTGCGATAAAACATTTCTTTGTAACTCACCCTGTTTACCCCACTTTAAAATCAAACTTCTCTAGGGGAAGGTGCTTCTTTCTAGTTGGGCATCGAAGGCTGGTAGACCATCTCTCTGCAACACACACCAAGGCTGAGGACATCATTCCCACACAAGCTCCTGTTTTCAAGCTCATTCTGAAACAAATCTTCAGAATTTTTCTCTGTTCCTTCATAATTCCTTCTCTCTTTCCATTTCTTTGGTGTATGCACAGTGGGTTCAAAAATTTGGCTCTGCTTCATTATCTGTGTGACCTTGAGCAAGTCACATAACTATTTCCTCATCTAAAGAAGACAATAAGGAGATATCATTTGATAGAATTTGTAAAATATGTGGCACACAATATGGGCCACAGATTTAATCTTTCTTCTAAGAGACAAAAGGGAAAAGTCAAATTTACGTATTGAAAGAATAAATCCCAGTAGGACATGTTTTCTGCCATATATTTCTGTTTCTTTTATGAAAACAGGAAACAGATCTTCCTTTGCAAAGGGGAAATCCTATTACATAGTTAGGAAAACAAAGAATCTTGACTTTACACGGGGCACTCTATTTTGTAGCCAAGAATATCATTGTGTAATTTTTAATCACAATCATAATCCACAGACACCTAGACAAGTTGGTGGCAATTTCAATTCTATTAATAACAAAATATCAGTTTATCAGTGCAATAAATAGAGGCATTCATTATTGGTGAGGACTGAGAAAGGTTGGCAGAACACTGTGGCTCATTCATTCTCAAGCTTCCTCGAGAATAAAACAAAAAGCTTTGGTTAAACTAGATATTCCATTTCTTTACATATGTGACATTGAAATTCTGAATCAAGAACCATTACTATCAAAAACCTGAAAAATTCTGGGAATATTTACAGTTTTGCCATGTCCACAATTTTTGTCATCCCTTATTTGTTTTAATGCAATTATAAGCAATAAAACCCTTGAAATGGGAAAGGACTCTATGTAATTGTTTCATAAACAGTAAGAAAGGAATGAATTGGCCATAGACTATACCACTCCATGCTTTACTAAGGATGGGAAGGACACGCACACACATAGTGGGTAGTGTGATCCTTAGACAGGAAAGGTTTTCAGACCATTGTCTCCAACTAGTATGGAGTCACCTGGCACTGAGGATGACCCTTGAGTCTAAGAATAAGCCCATAGGGTTACACCCTCTGGCAAAAGAATAAAAGATATTGGAACAGAAATCCTGCCAAGAAGACTTTAGAAAGACAAATGAAGAGAATGAAAAAGGGAATAGGAGGAAGGGGATGAACAGGAGCAGAAAAGGAGAAAACACACAGCATAAGAGGCAAAGATGTTTCTGCTCAATTCGTAATTCTCCTCAGAGTTTTCTTCAGAGCAAGTTTGACATCTGTGTTCCTGAGGCTATAAATGACAGGATTAAGCATGGGCACCACATTGGTGTAAAACACTGAGAAAAATTTGCCCTGGTCCACAGACCCAGCAGATGATGGCTTGATATGAGTGAGCAGCCCAAATCCATAGAATAGACCAACCATTATTATGTGGGAGCTACAGGTGCTGAAGGCTTTGGATAAACCTTTAGTTGATGAGATGTGAAGGATATTGAAAAGAATTAAAGCATAAGAAATAGAGATAATGATGCCAGATACTACGACAACTGTGCTCACAATAACAGAAATCACAAGCTCATTGGCATATGTGCTGCTGCAGGAAAGCTGGAGGAGGGGGAAGATGTCACACATGTAATGGTTGATGATGTTGGAATCACAAAAAGCCAACCCAATCATACTCCCAGTGTGGACCATAGCACCAGCAAACCCCATCATGAATGAACCAGACATCAACAGAGAACAGTTCTGAGGGGACATGGTGACTGTGTACAGCAGGGGTTTACAGATGGCCACATAGCGATCGTAGGCCATGGCTGTCAACACATAGCACTCAGAGTTGACAAAAAAGCAGAAGAAAAATAGCTGAGTCATGCATCCTTTAAAGGAGATGATGTTCCTCTCTGAAAGAAAACTTATTAGCATTTTGGGTGTAAAGACAAATGAATAACAAATATCAATAAAGGAGAGATTGAAGAGGAAAAAGTACATGGGGGTATGAAAGTGGGAATTCAAGCAAATTAGGCTAATTAAGCTCAAATTGCCCAAGACAGTGAGCATGTAGTTCACCAAAAACAGAAAAAACAAGGGCAGCTGGAGTTCAGGTTGGTCTGTTAATCCCACAAGGATAAACTCAGTCACAGACGAGTCATTTTTCACAGCCATTCACTTCCCAGGTGTGATCTGTAGGTACAGGGGTAGAAGGCGATATTTACAATGGACCCTCACTCTTTGTCTCCAAAGGGAGAGCTAGATCTTCTGATTTACAAGCTTAGAGTTGTCTGAAGACACACAGCAAGGCATCTAACTAGCAAGATTTCCTATGATTTTCATAATGATTTCTCATTTCCTCCTTTATGCCCACTTATGTTGTCTTTTTCTAGAAAGAATGCTGATAGATCCCCAATGTCTTTGCACATCATTTCCTCCCTTCTCCCCAGTATCTATTGAGGATCAAGGCTGAAAAGACCAGTAAATAGATGGTTTTCCCTAGAACCCTTGATTCCTGCAGCTGGGGTTTGAAAGGAACTTATCAAGACACAGGTGATTTCACCCTCGTCTTCTTTTTCCTGGAGGCCTCAATGCTGCTGGATCTTAACAGTCCTTCTCCCTACAGTCCTGAGGAGGTCAAAGAGATTGAAGGAGATGATATACAACAGCAGTGTCCTCAGTTTTTGACATGCTAAAAGACAAACTGGGATGTAGGCCATGATTTCCACTTGAGAATTTGCCCAGAAAGTCCTCTTCACTTGCAAGGAGAAAAAGCCACCTTATATGATCTCCACAACAATCATTCGACTAAAATGAGAAACTATTCCATGCCCTTTAGTTCTGGGAAAATTTATTCGAAGCCCAGAAAATTATTCTCTCCCTCATGATTTCCTTCCAAGTTAAATGAGCCCACTGAGGGTAAAAATTACTCAGCCTGCGTCTGCATTCTGTGTCATAGACCTAACATTGGATCTTTGGAGACTCAATGTTCTACTCAGTTTATAATTTCCCAGCAGGAATTCCTAATCCCCAATGCAGTGCAATGAGTGTCCCCCTTTGTCACTTTCTTTATCGTCCCCTGGAGTCTATGCACAGTTCTGAAAGAGGCTGGGGCATGATCACCTGCCATTTCCAGCACTTTCCTAGAGTTGCTGACATTGGATTAGTAAAATATTAAATCATAGCTTTAGCATTGTCTATGCTTGTAGATTTCACCTCCATAAAGAGACGTAGCAAACTGGTTAAGAGAGTGGTGTGGGTCCCTCAAATCAGACTGAATTTAAATCTAATCTCTAAACTCCTTACCTGTGAGACTGTAGACAATGATACAACTTCTCCGGGCCTTGTATATGTATGTTTTCATCTACCGATACCTCTGTACATCTATAAAATCAAGCTAGTAAATCAGCTACCTCACAACATTGCTGTGGGGATTAAGTGAGCTAAGTCACACAATGTGTTAGAAACATGCCTGACACATAAAAAGAGCCTGAGAAGCGTTGGTACCCTACTCCCTGCTTCTAGTCCATATTCATTGTATCAAGGTTTCCCCACCTTGGCACTGTTGACATTTTGGACCAGATAAATTTTTGCTGTGGGGCTGTCCTGTGTATTATAAGATCCCTGGCTGCTACCCATTAGACGCCATTATAGATCCTCCTCACCAGTAGGACAATCAAAATGTTCTCCAGATTTTGTCATATGTCTGTTGGGTGGCAAAATCACCCATGTTTGAGAATTACTGTGTTTTATGTATAGCCTGGACTTCTGCCATAAATACCTCTCACACAATTCTATCTAATGTCTATTTATGTGCCCCAAGTTCAAAGTGCTCCAAACTGAATTCAGCATTTTCTTGTGATTCCCAGTGCTGTTCCTTCAGATCATCATTTTCAAAGTTATTTTCACTACCTTCTGGGGAACTAATCCATAAACTAACCTAAAGCACTTTCTTCTCACTCACCATCTTCATCCAGTCTCCAAGTCTCAGAGAATTCCTCTCCTTGAAAGATTTGATCTTTCCTCTCACTTACACAGCTTCCTTTCACATTTGGAGTACTCTAACAGTATTCTAACTTGGACTTCTATGGAAGATGAGAATTTGGAACTTTTCACACCCCTCACAATCACTACACACACACAGACAGACACACACACTTTTCTTTTCCTGCTCCACATTCCTAATTTCTACCAATATGGTTATTATCACATATTAGGTTAGATCAATATTCCAGTGTTATGTTACTAACACTAATTTAAGCAATATTTTCAGTTAATCCACCTTACGATTTTTTTATTTCCATAACTCTTTTTGTTTATTTATTATTCCATAGATTTTGCTGATTTCTGCCCAATTTCTTCCCCAGTTTTCATAAATCTCTTCTCAGTATATTCAGTAGCTGGTATGCAATTTCATCTTCTTGAAGAAATCTTTCTAGGACTTTTTGACCCACTTCTATCTTGACAGCTTATCTATCAGCTGTGATAGAAATCTGAAATCTTGAGATCTTCCTTTGTCACCATGGTGGGGATTCCTTTATCTCTATCCTGTGCTCCATCTTCTATTTCCTCAATCATGTATTTCCCTATTTATCGGTTTTCTTATTCATTGTGGTACAAGACATACTACCTTGTTTTCTTGAAAAAGATTCAGGGAATGCAAATTTTACTGACCTTGCATATCTGAAATGACATTTATCTTACCTTCTTATTTATTGGCCATTTGCATGAGAATAAATAACTAATTTAGAAGTCACTTTCCCTCAAAATTTTGATGCCATTAATCCAATCTTGGGAAACTCAATACCTCCCTAATTCTTGAGACTTTTATAATGAAAACTGGTTACTTCCCCTCCATTTTGGAAGCTTTTAACATCTTATATTTGTTTCTATTGTTTTTAATATTCACAATAATTTATCTTGATATATGTCTGATTATATATTAAGGGAAGCATTAATTCACTCAGGGAACTAAAGTATCTAAGTTCTGGAAAATATTTCTTAAATTATGTAAATTGTTATTTCATCCTCATTGCATTGACTATTCTCTTTCTGGAACTTTTATTGTTCAGGTGCTGAATTCCTGAACTTCCTCTTTTTGTGCTATATTTTCTCTTCTGTTTTCCATCCTTTTACTCTACTTTCTGGGAGATAATTTCATCTTCTTCTTCCAGGACTTTTATCGTTTGTTTTTCTTTTTGCTGTCATTTCTAATGTTCAAGGGTATGTTTTGTCGCCTTATAATGTTTTCTGAAGTTTTCTTCTCTTGAATTGTCCCTTTCCGTCTAATTATTTCTGTTTGTTCACTTTGTATATTTTACATTAGCTCTCTTTAAATGTCTCAGCAATCTTGCCCATGTATTAACATTTAAGAGTGGGGTTCTGAAAAGCTGACTAGCATCTCTATGTGGGGGCTCAGTGCTTGCCAAGTGTGAGGTTCACTGTATAACGTCTCATTTCAATGGAGGATCTCATGGTGGTAATAGCAGTCAATTTTTTGTCCTGTGATGATTTGATCGCCCAGAAAAGAGTCTTCCAATATCCCTGAAGGATATAATCCCAGCTTGCAACTTTCTATTTCCTGAGAGGAGGAGGGACGCTAATGATGTCAACATTAATTGAGTGAAATTTCTGCTTTCTTCCCCTGTTCGCAGTATAGTAAACTTTCTCTCAAATGTGCCTATAGTCTCCTAATTTAGAGGCTCTGTTTCACTTTCTTTAATGAGTCAATCTCTGTCTTTTACTGGGTGGTAATAGAGGCAGTCATCTGGCTGCATGGAGAGGTAGAGAAGATCTGAAAATCTAATTACTTCTTAAACAGGTTTTTAAGCATTCCATTTGTTCTGTCCTCACCTTCATGATTGCTTTCAGAGATATCTGGTGCACAAAATTCTCGGTATATGAGAATTAATACACTGTAAATCAGTTTTTTCTCTTGGCTTCCACAGTCCTATCTTAATGTCAGATATTATGAGTATGCCAAATCAAATACTGCTCAATTATCTACTTTCTAGCTTTTAAAATTTTGTAGTTGTTTTTGACTCTGTGTTTTCTTATTTATTTATTTTTGTACTTGTGAGTAATGCCATTTTTAATCTCTTTTCTGTCATGTTAGTGAGTTTCAGGAAGAAATAGAGACAAGCTGCCTGCATTGTCTGCCTTTATTTTTGAGGAAGATTAGCCCTGAGCTAACATCCAATGCCAATCCTCCTCTTTTTGCTAGGAATATTGGCCCTCAGCTAACATCTTTGCCCATCTTCCTCTATTTTTGAGGTGGGATCCTGCTACAGCATGGCTTGATAAGTGGTGCATAGGTGTGCCTGGGATCCTAGCTGGTGAACCCCAGGCCACCAAAGCAGAGTGCACCAACTTAATCATTACAACACTAGGAGGCCCCTAGGTCTGCTGTTTTTAATCAGAGTCCTCTGCTTTATTTAGGATCACACCAAGGAGCACACTAAGACAGGAGGAACCTGGAGCCTGGCAGTGAAATCTCCAGGGCTTGAGTAGATCCATTCCACTCAGAGTAAATGGTGCATGAAGCCTAAAACTCCATCAATAGACTCTTTATTTTAGAGCTTCTACAGATTCATTTCATCGAATGAAGATTTGTTGATCATTTACACTGTTAAGACACAGTGAACACAAACAAAATGAGATATATGAAGTGTGCTTATGATTTCTCAGTATAATTAAGGAGATAACCGAAAAAAACTGAGATTTGTACCACTACAAGTTATTTTTAGCCAATCACAATGCTAAATTCTTTATATATTTTTCCTCAGTCCACCCTTACAAGCACCTTCTAAATCACACATCTTGTCTCATATATAAAAAATCCGAAGTTTAGAGGGATTAATTCTTCTTCAGGGTCAAAACAGCTACTGCCAGAGCAAGATTTATACTTTGGTGTCTATGAATCCAAAATTGACTTAGTTAATCGCTACGCTATCCTGAATTGTGTGGTGTATGTTGTCACACAGTTTTGTATAGGGTACATTTAGTATTCATTCAATTTAAGTGACAGGATCCTAAGACAAATTTGCCTAGATAAACAGCTTACACTAAAAAAAAGCATGAAACTGATAAGTCAAGGATGTTATGTGGCTGGACAAAGCTGATCATTTATGGGAGTGTGTCTCCCCTCCCACTTTTTGTACTACTTGGTTCCATTCAGTTTTAGTTTCAGATAAGTTCCTCCCATGTAGTGAGAATAGGACTACCAGAATCCCTATATTTAATCTTACCAGTTCAGTAACTCCAGAAAGGAAAAGAAAGGTTAAAAATTATTTTGATGGAAAAGAGTATAGTCAATTGACTGTTTCTGACTAATCACTGTCACCAGGGTTTGGCATGTACTGATTGAACAGGATTACGTCTTGTGAGGTAGGCAAGTCAGTTAATCAAAAACACTTAAAATGTGTTTCCTATATCAGACAAGGTCTAATCAGAGAAAGAAAAGACAAATGGCATACACTGAGCTTCCTGCAGAGGATATCTAAAACAAAGAATTGCAAGAAGGAAAGAAAAAAAAGTTGTCACCTAAAAACATAAAAACTAATAAACTACAGAAAACAGCTATCACTCCCAGGATTGCTGGAAAAAATAGAAAGATGAAGAAGCATACCCAGATTCTAGAATCTCAGAGGAGAAGCTCTATAGGATTTATGCCTGGATTCATTCAGTGTTTTGAGGTGCCCCCCAGCTGGAGCTTGGACCTCTAAGTTAGAGGCTTTACCCAGATGGTACAGAGTCCAACGTGGAAGGAGACCAAGAAGGCCTGACAAGTGCTCAGGCACTTGGATCCAAAGAGGTATCAGCCACAGACTTTTATCAGTGATGCTCCCCATAGCTGGTTCTCTTGAAAGAGAGCTGAGCAACACATGTGCAGCTGCCACATTCCACCCAAAAAAAATAAACTGTACCCAAAACTTCTTTCTGATTTATGTATTATTGTTGTTTATTATATATTACTAATTTCATTTATAATAATAAAATTTATTATTGTTCAAACAAGACAACACGATCCAACAAGTATTTCTCATCTTTCAAATATATCTAACATTCTAATTATTCAAATGGGAAAAGCGTTGCAGAAATAGGGAAATTATAGGAAATAGCATCTACTTAAATATGTTTATTATTTATTGATAAGACATGCTGCTATGGTCAACTCTTGAAATCCTAACCTCCAAAGGTTATGATTTTAGGAGATGGGACATTTAAGAGGTGCTTAAGTCATGAGAATGGAACCCTCATGAATGAGATTAGTGCCTTATAAAAGAGTCTCCAGAGAGATCACTGACCCTTCTACCTTGTGAGGCTATAATGAGAAGTGTGTGGCCCAGAAGAGGGCCTTCATCCACTCATATCGGCACCTTGATTTTGGACTTCCAGCCTCTAGAACTGTGAGAAATAAATTTCTGTTGTTTATAAGCCACCGAATCTATGGTATTTCATATTGCAACCCAAATGAACATAGACATAAATTTAAATAAGCTCACAAAATGTTGCTGAAATTATAGTTTATTATCATTAATATACACCTGTTCATGATAAAGCTCATTAGATGAGTAAAACAATGGTTTACATGTTTCTCCTAACAATGTTCAATATTTTCCTATAAATGATAGACAACAAAATCTACAATAAGAACTGCATGCTCTTTTTCAAAATATTTAATGTCATTTTAGGTAGTAATGAATGAAAATTTTACAGTAAACCAGTTACATTCCCTTATTGAGATCCTAAGATACATGCATATAATGCCTTTAATCATCTCTGTTCATGCTTTCTTTGGCAATAAAAGGTGGAGTTATATATACTCTCTTCAATATTAAGTGAATTGGTCTGATAGAGGCTCTCAAAAACAGGCTGCATGCAGATTTTGCCATTCTTAAAGGGAAGAAGAAAGGACAGACTATAAAAAGAAAGTTGGTAAGAAATTTAGACCAAAAGGAAAAGATCAGAAGGATTTGGTTATCCTTTGAGCTATATACACAGTTTATAATGAAGACATTTCATTGAAACCTGTTGTCTATACCAGCAATAACATTGATAAGAATGAGGATGCTTCTACAGTATTCGACACTTCTGTGTGTAGGTGAGCAAGCTTTAATTTTAATTTCGGTGATTTATGAGACCTTATTTGTCCAGATTAGGAATAACCTAGGAGACAATATAGGGGGGAAAAGTTAAGTGTGTTTGTTCCTTTTATAAACATAACTTAAACCTTTAGTAAACTGGTACAAAGTGCAGGAGATATGCAGGCAAAAAGTGAGAAAAGATCAGCTAGGTATTTTATTCTTTTTGTTGCAATTTTAAATGGGATTGTATTCTTGATTTCTCTTTCTGCTACTTCGTTGTTAGTGTATAGAAATGCAGCCAATTTTTGTATGTTGATTTTGTATCCTGTAACTTGACTGTATTCATTTATTATTTCTAAACGTTTTTTAGTGGATTCTTTAGGGTTTTCTATGTATAAAATCATGTCATCTGCAAAGAGTGACAGCTTCACTTCTTTTCCAATTTATATCCCTTTTATTTCTTTTTCTTGCCTGATTGCTCTGGCTAGGACTTCCAATACTATGTTAAATAAGAGTGGTGACAGTGGGCATCCTCTTCTGGATCCTATCAGAATCCTGTCCCCTTAGAGGGATAGCTTTCTGTTTTTCCCCATTGAGAATGATATTTGCTGTGGGTTTGTCATATATGGCCTTTATTATGTTGAGGTATTTTCCTTCTATACCAATTTTTTTCAGAGTTTTTATCATAAATGGATGCTGTATCTTGTCAAATGCATTCCTCTGCATCTATTGAGATGATTGTTTGATTTTTATTCTTCATTTTGATAATGTAGTGTATTATGTTGATAGATTTGCGGATGTTGAACCATCCCTGCATCCCTGGAATAACACCCACTTGATCATGATGTATGATCTTTTCAATGTATTGTTTATTCAATTTGCTAGTATTTTGTTGAGGATTTTTGTGTTGATGTTCATCAATGATATTGGCCTGTAATCTTCTTTTTTTGTGTTGTCCTTGTCTTGTTTTGGTATCAGAATAATCTTGGCTTTGTAGAATGAGTTAGGAAGCCTCCTTTCCTCTTCACTTTTTGGAAAGAGTTTGAGGATAGGTATTAAGTCTTCTTTGCATGGTTGGTAGAATTCACCAGGGAAGCCATCTCGCCCTGGACTTTTATTTAGTGGGAGGTTTTTGATTGCTGCTTTGATATCCTTACTGGTGATTGCTCTATTCAAATTCTCTACTTCTTCTTGGTCCAGTTTTGGAAGGTTGTATATTTCTAAGAATTTATCCATTTCTTCTTGATTATCCAATTTGTTGGCGTATGGCTTTTCATAGTATTCTCTTATTATCTTTTGTATTTCTGAGGTGTCCGTTATAATTTCTCTTCTTTCATTTATGACTTTATTTATTTGAGCCTTCTTCCTTTTTTTCTTGGTGAGTTTAGCTAAGAGTTTGTCAATTTTGTTTACCTTTTCAAAGAACCAGCTCTTGGTTTCATTAATTTTTTCTATTGTTATTTTAGTCTCTATTATGTTTATTTCTGCTCGGATTTTTATTATTTCCTTCCTTCTGCTGATTTTCAGCTTTGTTTGTTCTTCTTTTTCCAGTTCCTTTAAATGCGCTTATAGATTGTTTATTTTGGCTTTTTCTTCTTCATTGAGGTAAGCCTGAATTGCTATAAACTTCCCTCTTAGAACCACTTTTGCTATATCTCATAGATTTTGGCATGTCATATTTTCATTTATCTCCAGGAATTTTTGATTTCTTCATTGACTCAATCGTTGTTCAGTAGCATTTTGTTTTACCTCCACATTTTTGTGTTTTTTCTGGTTTTCTTCCTGTAGTTGACTTCTAATTTCATACCTTTGTGGTCATAAAAGATGCATGGTATTATTTCTACCTTCTTAAATTTATTGAGACTTATTTTGTGGCCTAATATGTGATCAGTCCTGGAGAATGTTCCATGTGCATTTTAAAAGAATGTGTATTCTGTGGTTTTTGGATGGAATGTTCTATATAAATCTGCTAAGTCCATCTGGTTTAATGTGTCCTTTAAGGCCAGTGTTTCCTTACTGATCTTCTGTTTGGAGGATCTATCCATTGGTGTAAGAGGAGTGTTAAAGTCCCCTACTATTATTGTGTTACTGTCTATTTCTCCTTTATGTCTGTTAATAATTGCTTCATATATTTAGGTGCTCCTATGTTGGGTGCTTAGATATTCATAAGTGTTATATCTTCTTGTATGATTGCTCCCTTTGCCATTATGTCGTCTTTGTCTCTTGTTACAGTTTTGTTTTAAAGTCTATTTTGTCTGATATGTATTGCTACCCCCGCTTTCTTTTCTTTGCCATTATATGGAGTATCTTTTTCCATCCTTTCACGTTCAGTTTGAGAGTTTCTTTAGGTCTTAAGTACGCAGCATTTATATGGGTCTTGTTTTTTTATCCAGTTGGCCACCCTATGTCTTTTCATTGGAGCATTTAGTCCATTGACATTTAAAGTAGCTGTTGATAAATATGTGTTTATTGCCATTTTGTTTCTTTTTTTTCTAAGTGTTTTAGTAGGTGTTCTCTGTTCCTTTCTTTTTCTCTTGCTCTCTTCCCTTGGGGTAGATGGCTTTCTTAATAATATGTTTGATTTCTTTCATCTTACTTATTTGCCTACTTATTATAGGTTTCTGGTTTGTGATTACCATGAGGTTCCTATATAATATTCTATGTGTATAGCAGTCAATATTGAGTTGATAGACTCTTTAGCTTGACCTGTTTCTAAAAGCTCTACGTTTTCACTCTCCTCCTCCCAGATTTTATGTTTTTGAAACCATATCTGATCTCTTGTTTTGTGTGTCTATCCATTACACTCTTACGATTGAAATAGGTAATTTTAGTATTTTTGTCTTTTAACATTTGTATTATCTTTATAGATGGTTGATCTGCTACCTTTACTATATTTTTACCTTTACCAATGATTTTATCCCCTGTTTTTGAGGGGGGTTTGATAATTTTTTTTATCCTTATTTGTGGTCACTTTCCCAATTAAAAATTCCCTTCAGCATTTCTTGGTGATAAACTCCTTTAACTTTTGATTGTCTGGGAAGCTCTTTATCTCTCCTTCCATGCTGAATGACAACCTTGATGGATAGAGTATTCTTTGCCGTAGTTTTTTTTTCTTTTCAGCACTTAAAATATGTCATGCCATTCTCTTATATCCTGTAGGATCTCGACTGAGAAGTCCGCTGATAGACTTATGGGCTTTCCTTTGTATGTCACTTGTTGCCTTTCTCTTGCCGTTTTTTGGATTTTCTCTTTATCTTTAATTTTGGACATCCTAATTATAATGTGTTTGGTGTGGGCCTCTTTGGGCTTATCTTGTTTGGACCTCTCTGTGCTTCCTGAACTTGGATGTCTGTTTCCTTCCTTAGGTTAGGAAAATTTTCTGCTATTATTTCATCAAATAGATTTTCTCTGCCCCTTTGCCTCTCTCTTCTCCTTCTGGGACACCTATACTATGAATGTTTGTGTGCTTGATATTGTCGCAGAGTTCCCTTAGACTGTTCTCATTCTGTCTAATTCTTTTTTCTTTTATTTGTTCAGCTTGGGTGATTTCCTCTAGTCTTTCATCTAGCTTGCTGATCTGTTCTTCTGTATCCTCTACTCTGCTATTGAGTCCCTCTAGTGAATTCTTCACTTCCAGTATTGTATTCTTCATTTCTGATTTTTTTAAATATATTTTCCAATTCTTTGTTTGTCAGCTCACTGTGTTCATCCAGTCTTCTCCCAATATCTGCGAGCATTCTTACAAGTTTTTGTTTGAACTCTTTGTCAGGTGGGTTGCTTATTTCTGTTTCATGTAGTTCTTTTTCTGGGGTTTTGTCCTGTTCCCTTGCTTGGAAAGTTTTCCTTTGTCTCTTCATTATGCCTCTTTCTCTGCACTTATATCTATGTATTAGGTGAGTCAGCTATGTCTCCTGATCTCAAAGAAGTGGTCTTATGTAAGAGCTGTCTTTTGAGGCCCAGCATTGTGCTTCCCTCTCATCACCAGTCCAAATGATCCATGAGTGGCCCCTTTGTGGGCTTTTTGTGTCCTGCTGTGGCAGGGTTGGTCTTAGTGCAGGTACCCAGGGAGTCTAGTCTTTCCTTCCCTGGCTAAGTATTTGTAAATCCAGTTTGGGGAGCCCCAGCACAATTGTCTACAAGGTCTAAAAGCACACTCCTGTAGCAGTTTTCCCATTAACTGGGTAGGTACCCAGTGTAGTTGGTTACTAGGCTCAGAGGCTTACAGTTGTTAAAGGCCTGAGGCCTACAAGGCTGTTGTCAATTCTCTTAGGAGTGCAGCTGTGTGGGGCTGGCCCTAGGCATGGGAGCACTCAATTGTTTCAGGCTTTGAAAGGTGGGGCTGATCCTTTTTATGGCTATTTGTGAAGCACAGGTCTTCTATTGCTGAGCCCCAGCTGAAACAGGTCCACACACACCGTCTCAATTGTGCCAAGTCTGAAGGATGCTTACAGCAGTATCAGGCCACCACTCAGGAGCTCACTCCTCCAGGGAGGGCTGCATACCCTAGGGTGGCTCCTGCTTGGTCACCTGTGGAACTCAGCTGCTCCTGAAGATTGCTTTTTTCTCTCTAGAAGGAATTTCTGCCTCTTCCACTCTGGTCAGGACTGTCTCTTGTTGTGGGAGCTCTTTTTATCCAGTTTTCAGTTTTCTATCCAGGGTAATTTTTCCAAAAATAGTTGCAACCTTGTTGTGTTCATGGGAGGAAATGAGTTCAGAGTCTGCCTATGCTGCCATCTTGATGAGATCTCTCTCCCCTGGGTTTTAAACAAGGGTTTCCTCGGTGTAATGTTGGTATCCTTGTTCCTTAAACTGTAGATTAAGGGACAGAGCATGGGCCCCCATTAGTATGAAAAACATAATAAATTTTTCTCAGATCCACAGACCCAAGAGATGAATATTTCAGATACATGAATACTGCTGTCCCAAAATAAGGGAAAGAACAATGATGTGGGAGCTACAGATGCTGAAAGTTTTTGATCTTCCTTGAGAGGATTTGATAAGAAAAATGCTAGTGATGATAAATATGTAAGAAATTAGAGGGCTGCCCCCATGGCTGAGTGGTTAAGTTCGTGTGCTCTGCTTCAGCAGCCCAGGATCCACAGGTTTGGATCCTGAGTGCAGACTTACACACCACTCATCAAGCCATGCTGTGACAGCAACACACATAGAAAAACTAGAATGACCTACAACTAGGATATACAACTATGTACTGAGGTTTAGGGAAGGAAAAAAAGAGAAAGATTGGCAACAGATATTAGCGCAGGGCCCATCTTACTCATCAAAACAAGAAAGAAAGAAAGGAGTTAGAAAAATAAAACTGGACACTGTGATATTAATTCCCATGACAATGTAAGCTACTACCTCATTGACACAGGTGCTGCAAGAGAGAGTTGGAGGAGGATGTCACATAAGTAATGGTTGATGATATTAACATTGCAGAAGGTTAATGTAAGCATGCACCTTGTGTGGGAAGTGGATCTCGTAAATCCCAACACATATGCAGCAAAATTTATGATGGGACATGGTGATTTTATAAAGCAATGGCTAACAGATGGTTGCAAAGCCATGATAGGCCATTGAGGTCAACATATAGCATTCAGAGATGACAAAAAAGAGAAAGAAAAACAGCCAAGTCATGCACCTGACACAGGAGATGATATTCATCTTTGATATAAAGGTCATCAGCATCTGAACAATAACAGAGATCAATGAAAGATAGATTGAATAGGAAATAGTACATGGGGGTGTGGAGGTGAGAATTTAAACCAATAAGAATGATCAAGCCAAGGTTGCCCACCATGGTGACAAAGTAGATCATTAGAAACTGGTAAAAGATGGGTTCTGGAGCTCTGGATGGTCCGTTAATCCAGCAAGAATAAATTCAGTCACTACAGAGTCCTTTCTAGCCAACATTCTCAACTTTGGAAATCTGTGAGAACAGAAGAAGAGTCCACTAATGGAGAAGCCAGCTCTGTTCTTACAAACTCTCATTTATGAAAAGGGGACTCAGACTGGCAGAAATCAAGCAAGTCCTCCTTGACTTTATAGGGTCTGAATGTACTGCTGCACACAACCCTCAACATTTAAATCACTCTGTCCTTTATTGCATGAGCTGCATGTGACAAACAACTGCTCTTGTCTTCATTAGAAGATAGATGGATGGAGTGGCTGAGGACCAAGGCTACCTGCTGATTCTCTTCAGTAGCAGGAATGTATCCCCCATCTCTGCCACCTATTCATCTGATTCTTCACTTCCTAGCTCCTACTTAGGTTTGCATTACCCTACTAGACACCTCTGTTCCCCTGTGATGACCATTAAGAAAGAGAGGATTCCTCTAGGGAAGAGAGCATACTGATATCCTGCTTCCTACAAGGATGTCTCTCAGAGTCAATAAGTTTCCAAATGCTTTACCATAAGAAATCATTAAGTCAATAATTCATAACAGGTGTTGAGGAAAGCCCTAGTAGCCTAAGACTTATAAATAACCATACACTCCAGTGTTTCTACACATTCTCCTCCTTTGTTTCATCCTAGCTGGACAGAAAATCAATAAAGGAAAGTGAATGTGCTTTCTCTGGTTCTGTAGGAGGGCATGAAAGGGAAACATACTTAATTTTGATCCTGATCAAATTAGTTGAGTTTATGAAAATGTGTCAAACTGTTTACTTATTATGACAAACTTTTCTATATGCAGATTTCAATAAAAATTTCTTTTAGGAAAGTCTCTTCTTCCTCTGTTGGTGGCATGTTCTGGATGTGTCACTTGGAACTGCTGTAGTCCACTTGGAACTGCTGTAAGGTATGCTGAGAATAATGAAGGAAGTAGAGTCAGAGCTCCATATTTTTTAATTTCTTGTTATAGAAATAAATATTTTTCCTCATTTTTCAGCAACAGAGAGTGAGAGAAAAATAGAAACTTGGTTAACTCACTTTGCTTCCAGTGAGAGAACTCAATGCTGACACTTTTTGTGAGTTTACCTTCATGGTCCTAGAAGAAGAACTAGCTTTTGAGATATCAAAGCTGAGCAGATGTAGTCACAGAGGCTTCTTCTCCTTTATTAGCAAGAGTCAAAGCATAGATCTCACAGTCTGAATGTTCCAGGGGTCATTCTGACTTGCAGATCAAACTTGTAGATAAAAATTTACTAAGAGAGTGTGAAGAGAAACCACAGACTTGACACTTGAGCCACCATGTCATAGAGCACATGATGTTTGCTTAAGACTTATGATTCTCTTGGATCTAATTAGCAATCCATTCATAGGCCTTCCTTGGACCTTCCCATCATGATCAGTTCTGCAGGGAAGAAATTGATGCCTGTGTTTACAACCTAATCATGACAGTAAATGTTAATTTCTCATCAGGGATTATACATTCCCCAGGGTATAGGAAAATGGATCTTCTGCTGTCTCTTATAAAGATGCAAACAATTAACATCATTGAAAATTTCATTAATTATCATTCTAGGTAACATATTAACTTTAGTAAGAATTTATGAACATTCAGTAAAGTTTATACATTATGCTCTTTTTTAATATTTTGATTAACTTTAAATGAACAATGTTTAAACATATTTTATAGATATATAGCAAAAGGATACTATTAATTGGTTTCAGAGATCATTATTTTAAGAAAATGTTATTTGATATAATGACAATCCATTACTCCATGAAAATTTACTTTGGATTGTTCTGACTCAATATGTCTTTACTTTTAACAGATTCAAATCAAATCTGTAAAAAAAAAATCACTGTTAATAGGCTTCCATTTCAAGAAAATATCACTTTATAATTTCTAGATATTCCTACTTGTGCTTGTGAAAGGGCAATTAAATTGTATTTGAAATGAGCATAGATTCACAAAGAATTGCAAAAATAACATGTAAAGTCCCTTGAGGGGCCAGCCTGGTGACTCAGAGGTTAAGTGTGCATGTTCCTCTTCGGCAGCCTGGGGGTTGCTGGTTCGGATCCCAGGTGCAGACGTGGCATGGCTTGGCAAGTCATGCTGTGGTAGGCATCCCACATATAAACTAGAGAAAGATGGGCACGGATGTTAGCTCAGGGCCAGTCTTCCTCAGCAAAAAGAGGGGGATTGGCAGCAGATGTTAGCTCAGGGCTAATCTACCCAAGAAATAAATAAATAAATAAATAAATAAATAAAACTTAAAAAAAATAAATAACATGTAAAGTCCCTTGAACTCCACCCAGCTTCCTACCATGGTGACATCTTCAACAACTGTAGTACAATAACAAAACCAGAAAACTGACATTGTACAATAATGTTAACTAGGCTTCAGGACTACAGACTTTATTCAGTTTAGCAGTTTTACATGCAGTGTGTGTATGTGTTGTGTGTGTGTGTGTAGATCTATGCAATTTGATCCCTTGTATAGATTCATGTACCCACAACCACAATTAGGATAAGAACTGTTCCACCACCATTTAAGAACTCCCTTATATTACCCCTTTATAGTCACACCCATCCACTCCCACCGTCATCTCTGTCTTCTGGCCACCACTAACCTGTTCTTCATCTCTAGGGTTGAGTCACCTGGATGACAACAAGTGAAATCATACAATATGTAATCTCTGAGATTTGTTTTTTTTCTTTCACTATGTATGGTGCCCTTAAGTTTCATCCCAGTACCAATAGCCTATTCCTTTTTTTGCTGAGTAGTATTCCATTTTTTACAACTCCAGTTTATTCACCCAGTGTAGAAATTTAAATATTACTAGGTTCTTGTATTACTATAAAACTAAGTGTTTTATTTATGGAAAGTATTTCAGGCGCAGGTGCTAGAAGATCACAGTTGAGACTGGTTCTTCTTGGAATTATCTTAAAGCCAACCTGAGTCAAGGCTCTCATTCTTCCTTCTTCAAGAATAAAAATCTGGATACTCATATTTTGAGTAGGTCTTATAATTAGTCAAAGACAAGTAGAACACAAGGTATGTCTCACCATTCCTCTTTGTGAAAATGTACATCATCACTATTGACCATCAACAAATTAGTGAGAAAAAGGCATTTGAATATAATAAAACTTCTGTTATGTACAATTTATCATTTGTCATTCAATCCCAGTATACATGTGATAGTTTCAGAGTTTCAAATCCATGTACCAGTGGGAAATAAACGTATCAACTAGAGTACACCACTTATATACAGTTTTATTTTTTGTCTTGGGACTTACAATGAATAGTCAAATAATTAAATATTACTGTCACAGAAAGAAGTAACAAATATCTAAAAAAGAAAGTCTAGAATGAATCCTGGGACACTTAATTAGAGTTGAAGATAACATGTTTATATTAAATATATATTAAGATGTGTAGATACAGAAAAATTATAGATAGATGATAGATAGCTCAAATAGATAGATGTACAAGGGTTTACATACATGCACATATTTCCTACCTCTATCTAGTGAGAGGGCCTAGAAGCAATGATACCCTAGTAGCAATGAACACATCCAGCACTCAGACCCTGGTTTTTTAATAACATTCTCTGACAATATGAACTAGGACTCCTTAGAGAAGTGATTTATTTTAGGGCTGGACCAGGGAAACCATAAAATGATGCTGAAGCTTCTTATAGTATCAGAAATTATTGACTTTTAAAAAAGAAGACAGAGTCATGGTCAAAACGTCCCAGGATCTATCCTCAGTGCTCTAAGGACCAAAGCTCAATCTATTTGAAGAATAAAATAAATAATGATATTATTGGATTATAACCCCCCAAATTAAGTAATTATTCATGAATACATATTATTATAAGTATAGGGAAAAGACCAATGTTCCTTGAAAAGAATTTCAAAAATAGCTATCTACCAAACTCCTCTGAAGGGGGTAGGGCTTAGTTTCTCTCTTCTGGACTTAATGACTTGATTTGAAACAGTTTAGTATGGAAATGGAAAAATGTAAATTTACAGTGTAGAAACTTGATAGACATTACCTTAGCCAAGTGATCAGCATTAACATCACAGACAAGTCATATTGATATCATGTAGACACTGATATGATAGATATTTCACTGTACATCAATCTTTCAAAAACCTATAAACCAGTCTAATAAGGAGAAAACATCATACAAACCCAAATAAGGGCATTCTATAACATATCTGACCTATACTCGTCAAAATTGCTTTAGTCGTAAAAGAAAGGCAAAGACAGAGAAATTGTCACAGATCAGAGGTGACTTGGGAGATATATCAACTAAATGCATCATGACTTCCTAAATTGGGTCTGGGAACAGAAAAATTACATTAGTGGGGAAACTGATGAAATGCAAATAAAGTTAATATTTTTGTTAAAATTTTGTCACTAATGTCAATTTCTTAGCTTTGGGAATATACCCTGGATACATAAGATGTTTGAACTGGGGGAATTTGGTTGAAGGGTATATCCAGGAATCCTCTGCATTATCTTTGCAACTTTTGTATAAACCTAAAATTAATTCAAAAGTAAAAGTTTATTTTAAAAATCCCAAATCTCTCATCCTAAAAAGAGTGTAATGTTGGATTTTAGTAAATAAACTTCTCTGCAATTTCAAAACATAAGTTCTTCCTTTCTATAAATATGAAAGCACATTTGCATACACATTCATCTTTTGGGGGAATGGAAAAAAGTCCCACTGCATACTTGTAGGGAATCCCCATTTTGTGTCATCTTGGTGCGATACAGTATCCAAACATACACTACAAAAATCAGAAGAGAAAAAAATATCTGTCCCTACATACCTTGGCAAGAAGAGGACAAGTACATTGACCCTGACTCCGCCAATCTTGTAGTCCTACCTGATATTTAAATTTGGAGTAAATGATGCAAACATAATGGTAGAGTTGGGAACAATTTCTGGAGTTGCAGCCATGTCCAGGGGCTGTGTCAGTGGTAACAAATAGGATACAGACCCTACAGCCTCAGGGCAGCATTGTGGCCAGGCTGTTCCTCTGAAATACTTCCTGCTCTTGGCCCCTGGAGTAGTCTTGGCTCTGCCTATTCTCCAACCCTGGTTTTACAACCTCCTACCAAGCCTATGAATCCCCAATATTCTTGCTATTAACTCATTTTCTATTTAAAAAATGTAGAGTCACTTTCTATTGCTTGTCAACATAAACCCTGATATGATATTTTTCCCCATATATCTCAGATCCCTTAGATTTAGGCTTAAAGAATTGAACAAGAATTTTTGTTTTTTTAAATCTCAGTGAGGTAACATCTGATTCATCAAGATGGAATATGCTATTCTTCCCTGCTCCTCCTTTTTAAAACTAAAAATCATAGACATAACATAACAAACAAACATAGGAAGATTCTGAAAGGTAAAAATAAGGTAGACTGCCAAGTAATCTCAGGACTTGAGGACTGCAGGTGGTGAGCTCTCTGGACTTTCTTTTTGCCTCCTGTATATCCTAGATGGTATGCTTGGGAAGCATTCAATCCCAAACCATCAATAGCATAAACCAAAAATATAAGCTTTTGTTAAAGCAAAGGAGTAGAAAAAGATTGGCATAGCGAAACGGAAAACACTTTCGTTATAATACCCACCATACAATCGCTAAAAATTAAAGGAAAAACCTGCCTTTCCACCCATTTCGGTAGGGCCAAGTAGAGAAATAAATTTCTACCCTCTGCTTGGTGGTAGCAGGAAGTGTTTTGATTCTCTTGCAGGAGTGACATTAGCAGGGCCAAGTGGAGACTGAACTTCCAATGCATGTCTGGCAATAGGAAATGGCAAACTGATGCCCTTACCAGCAGAGTGTAAATGGGGCTGAGCAACAATCTGAACTTCCTTACCTACTCAGCAGCAATAAAGCTGAACAAAGTGACGTTAATTGGCATTCCACATTTGGTGGGGCCAAGTGGGGAACTGAGCCTCCATCCCACCCAATAGCAATGAAGTGGAATAAAATTGTATCAGACAGTCCTACTTGTTAGACCTATTTCCACTCCATATTGTTGTTATTAAGGTCCATCATGGGGCTAAACTTTTCCTGCCCACCTAGCAGCAACAAAGCATTTTCCAATTTTGTTGTTCCATTTTGGCTGAGGAGATGTCATAGAGCTGAAGTGGAAATTAAACTTTTACCTCATGTGTCAGTAATAGGATGATACAAGGCAGCACCTCAACTTTACTGGGGTGATGTTCAAGTCTCAGCAGGGATCTGAATAACCACAGCCACCTGGAACTGCACAATACACCTAAACAAGGTGACTGCTTGCCAAAAAAGAAAATAAAATCTGATTCATAGTCTCAGAAATAATACACACAGTGTATACAATTCTAAATCACTCATCATATCAATAACAAAGACCACCAGAACTTGAAAATGAAAAACAAAAAATCAATAGCCAACATGGAGATGCCTCAGATGTTTGAATTATCTGAAAAGAATGTTAAGGTAGCAAACATAAGAATGTTTCAACAATCAATTGCAAACACTCTTGAAACAAATGAGAAAATTAAATATTTTAGCAAAGAAATATAAAATATAAAAAAAGAACCAAATGAGACTTTTGCTTCTGAAGATAGAGAAGATATACTTCCCTTATTCCTCCCACTAATTACAGTTAAAAACCCTGGGCATTATATATAAAATAAACATAAGAATATTCTTAAAGATGGAGAAGAGAGAGTAGGCTGGCTAGGGAACTGAGGACCTGAGGGAAAACCCGGTGATCAGTTCTCTGACTTTACTTTTTGCCTTATATGCCTCAAACTTAGAGCTGGAGAAGCTGGCAAAAAGAAATGCCAGTAGACATAGACATTAAAAAACAACAACACAAGACATTGTAAAATAAAAAGCACAAACAAAAGCCAGTGCTCTCTAGGCAAAGGACCAGGAAAGGACAGCTTAGAAAAACAGAAACTTTCAGACAGTAAGTGCTCTACTCTAGCCAAATACCCTAGAAAAAACTGACCCCACCTACATCCATGGAAGCAAAACTAACTGAGAAGCCTATACTCTACCATCATGGGCTATAATAAATTGTATCAAATACATACACAGACACACTCACTCTGAAGAAGTGACACAGGGGACTAGTGGAAAGTCAAGACATTTTCAGTCAGCCAGCAGTGATGAGACCACCCCAATACAGTGTCAGTGGAGAACACACGGGGAGTCAGAACTCCCATTCCCATCCAGCAGTATTGAGGTATTTCCTCCATTGAATGTCAACAAAGGATGAGTGGGGAACACAAACTTCTAATTCAACCTGCATGAATGAGATGATTCTTTCTCTTCCCCTGCCGAAGCAGTGTTAGAAAAGGCCACCAGAAGTGTAAGATTTAAATAAGACTCAGGGTCTCAGAACATGGTGTAAAATTGTTCAGGTTTCAATACAAAATCATTCCTCATACCATGACCTGAGAAGATTATCCATTTAATCAAAAAAGACAATCTATAGATGCCAACATTTAGATGTCAGAGATGCTAGAATTATCTGAAAATCATTATAAAAAAGCTTCAAAGAACAGTTAGGAACACAGTTGAAACAAATGAAAAAATAGAAAGTCTCAACTAAGAAATAAAAAATCTCAGCAAAGAAACAGAAGACATAAAGAAGAACTATGTGGAAATTTTAGAGCTAAAATGAGCTAAGTTAGTGAAAGGACTCAACAGCAGAATGGAAGGGGAAGGAAAGAATCAATGAACTGGAATATAGAACAATAAAAACTGCATAATCTGAAGAAAATCCAAAAGAGACTGCAAAAAAGTTGAACAGAGTCTCAGGGACCTGTGGTACTATAACAATATGTCTAATATCCAAATCACCAGAGCCCTGTGAAGATGAGAGAAAGACAGCAACGCTGAGAAAGTGTTTAGGGAAATAATAGCTGAAACTTCTAAAATTTGGCAAAAGACATAAGTACACAGACTCAGGAAGGTAAGTGAACTTCAAACAGGAAAAACCCAAGGGAATCCATGCCAAAGCACATGATAGTTAAACTCCTAAAACTAAAGACAAAGGAAAAATGCAGCAAAAGAGAAATGATACTTTACCTACTGGTGAAAGGACAATTTGAGTGACCGCCAATTTCTCATCAGAAACCACAGAAGCCAGAAATAAATAGAATAATATTTCTCAACAGCTGAAATAAAATAATGGTCTTCCCAGAATTCTATATTCAGTGAGAATATACTTTAGGAATGAAGAGAAAATCACAACACTCTCAAAAAGAGGACAAGCAACAGAATTTATTGTCAGCATCTCTTCCCTTAAATAATGGCTAGAGAAACTCTCCTAAACAGAAGGAAAATTACACAAGAAAAATAAAATTTAAAATACCAAGAAGAGGGGCCATCCCCATGGCCAAGTGCTGTTTGCTTCACTTCAGCAGCCCAGGTTTGTGGGTTTGGATCTCAGGCATGGCCCTACTTCACTCATTGGCCATGCTGTGGAGGCATCCCACATACAAAATAGAGGAAGACTGGCAATGGGTGTTAGCTCAAGGCAAATCTTCCTCTCAAACAAAAAAAAACCAAGAAATAATAAGTATATGAAAAGCAAAATATGGGGAAATGTAATAGGTTTTCATTCTCTCTTGAATTTTCTAAAATATGCTTAACAGTTCAAGCAAAATACATAACACTGTCTCATGTGGTTCCAAATAATACATAGGGCAAATATTTAAAACAGGCATATTATAAATAAGAGGGGATAAATGGATGTGAAAGGAGGTGGGTTTCTATACTTCATTTGAACTGCTAGACTGTGATATATTAGGTATATATAATTTAATTTCTAGAAAAACTGGCTTAAAATACTATGCAGAGATAAACAGAAAAATCAAAGTTTCACTATAGAGAAATCAAAATGGAATTCTAAAGCAAGTTCAAGTAACCAACAGAAAAGCAGGAAAAGGAAAACAGAAATGAAAAAAAGAGAAATAAAGAAAAAGAGAAAACCAATGGAAAACAAAAGATAAAATGACAGGTATAATCCCAAATGTAGTCAATAATTATATCAATACTAAATATAAATGATTTAAATACATCAATTAAAAGACAGAGATTGGAATCATGAATTAAAAAAACATAACCCAATTAAATGCAGTCTAAAATATGCTCATTTCAAAATATGCATGGCATGGATCTACACCACTCATCAACAGTCATGCTGTGGCAGCAACCCCTACATAAACTAGAGGAATATTGGCACAGATGTGTTAGCTCAGGGTGAATCTTCCTCAAGCAAAAAGAGGAAGATTGGCAACAGAGGTTAGCTCAGGGAGAATTTTCTTCAGCAATTAAAAAAAGAAAAAATACTAACATAGGGAAATAGAAAGTAAAAGAATGGAAATAACTATATCCTGTAAATATTAATCAGATGAAAGTAAGTATGGCTATATTTATATTAGATAAAATAGATCAGAAAAAAATTATCAGAGACAAAGACATACATATTCCATGATAAAAGTTTCAATCTGCCAAGAGCACATAGCAATCATAAAAGTGTACACACAAAGAACAGAGCTCAAAAATATGTGAAATAAAAACTGATAGAACTGAAAGGATAAATAGACAAATGTGCAGTTATGGTTGGAGACTTAAATGCTCTTCTCTCAAGAATTGATAAAAAATTAGACAAGAACGTTGAGAAGGAGGGGCTAGCCTGGTGGCGCAGCAGTTAAGTGTGCACGTTCTGCTTTGGCTGCCCGGGGTTCACTGGTTCGGATCCTGGGTGCAGACACGGCACCACTTGGCAAGCTATGCTGTGGGTAGGCATCCCACATATAAAGTGGAGGAAGATGGGCACGGATGTTAGCGCAGGGCCAGTCTTCCTCAGTGAAAAGAGGGGTACTGGCAGCAGTTAGCTCAGGGCTAATCTTCCTCAAAAAGAAAAAAATAAGAAGGATATAGAGAACTCAAAAAGACCGTCAACCAACAGGATCTCAATGACATTTATAGAATATTCGCTTAATGACAAAAGAATACATGCCCTTTGCAAGTGTCTGTGGAACATGTACTAAGAGTTCCCATATCCTGGGTAATAAAACCAAGCTCAATAAATTTAAAGGAAATGAACATACTGAATGTGTTCTAAGACCTCAAGGGAATTAAACAAGAAATCGGCGACAGAAAGATAACAGTAAAATCTCTGAAGACACGGAAACTAAACAACGTATCTCTAAATAACCCATGGAAAAATACATATAAGATTGCTGATTTAAGATTAGACATATAAAGAGCTTGGAAGATGGCACATGCATCATTATAACAAGAAGAAGCTATACAAACTGAGAATAAATTAATTTTCTTGGACCCATCAGAGAACTGAGGTTGAAAGGAAAATAGTCACTGTGAAGTAAGGAGAGACAGGCTCATGCAGAAGACACGGCCAAGATCAACTTACCTGGAGGAGGCGCTGAACCAATAAACTTGTAGAAACACTTAAATGGTGCTTTTGATGAATTTCTGAAGGCTGAGCATAGACCATGGTAATAGTGAGGAACTTTTGAGAACCACAGTTTTAGTGAGACTGCCACACTGTCTAAGACTGTGCCTCTAGAAATCCCTCCAGGTTCTCATAGTGAAGATCTGAGAAATAACCATCATGGTTCTGGCACGAGACAGAAAAAGCAATAATTGTGAAATATACCCCGAGCCTTCTCCCATGCTCATAGTCCCATATATATATATATATATAACATAGTCCCATGCTCAAAGAAAAAAAGACTTTGCCAGAGTGTTTTCCCAGTTGGGAAGAAGCCATGCCTTCCAGTTCAGCTTTCTCTGACCTTCCTATACCCATCTAAGGAAAAATAAATAGTAATTAGGTATGAGGGCATCAAGGAAATAGATTGTAAATACTGCAGTCAGGGAAAGCAGTAGGAGATCAAGGAAACAAAAAGGCTATGACACTGGAGAAACATCTGTGAAAGTCACAGCCCCACTTAAACACTGAGATTTAATCAGATGATTATAAAATACTCCCATCTTATACACTGTGCTACCACACCAAGAGGAATCCAGTATAATCACAGTGGATAACAGCTGAAAGATTTGCAAGATGAAGACACTCTCTGAGGAGGACTATTTATGGGAGTGCAGAGTCAAATGTGGGAAAACAAACTTGAAATTTGAAGACCTGGTACCTGAAGATTCTACAAAATTAAATATAGACAAAATCCTAGCCAGAATACCAAAAACTCTCAAAAAGATGGCAATTTACCCAAGTTGTTAGTGCCAGATACAGCATGTCTATCTTTCAACAAAATATTACAAGGCATGACAAAAGGCAAGACAGGAAAATACTGTCTGAAGGATAATGCAAGCCACAGAAGCAGACTCAGACATGAATCAAATGTAGAAATTATTGAAAAGGAATTTAAAATAACTTTTAAGAGTATGCTAATGGCTCTACGCAAAAAATAAGCAATATGCAAGAACAGAAGGGTGATATAAACAAAAAGATAGAAACTCTAAAGAAATTATAAAAATAAAATGCTAGAAAAAAACAAGCACATTAATGTAAAGGAAGCATTCTATCTACATGCTCATCAAAATTCAACACAGGATAGAAAAGTGTAAGTAAGTTTGAAGATAGGTCAAAAGAAACTTCCCAACTCAAATCCAAAGAGGAAAAAGAGTGAAAAAATAGAACAAAACAACCAATAACTTTGGAACAATTTCAAAAGTGAGAAATATGCATAGTTGGAATATCAGAAGGATAAGAGAGAGTGGAGCAAAAGAAATATTTGAAATAATAATGGCCAAGAATTTTCTAAAATGAATAACAGACACCAAACCACAAATCCAAGAAGCTCAGAGAACATCAAGCAAGATCAATGCCAAACACACACACACACACACACACCCCAAATGTAGGCTTATATTCAAACTGCAGAAAATCAAATACAAAGAGAAAATCTTGAAGAAGCCAAAGGAGGAAAGTATTTTACCTATAGGGAACAAGGATAATAATTACAGTGGAATTTTCATCAGAAATATCCAATCAAGAAAAGAATGGAGTGAAATATTTAAAGTGTTGAAATTTTTAAAAGTCAGCAACCTAGAACTCTGTAGCCAATAAAATTATCCTTCAAAAGTCAAAGTGGAATAATTACTTTCTCATAGAAACAAAATCTGAGAGAATTTGTTGCCATCAGACTTGTCTTGCAAGAGATATTAAAAGAGTTCTTCAGGAAAAATGAAAATAATATAGGTCAGAAGCTTGAATTGGTATAAAGAAAAAAAAGCATCAAAGAAGGAATAAATACAGGTAAAATAAAATATTTTATTTTTCTTATTCTTAATTTAACTAAAAATAACTGTGTATTTAAAATAATAGTAAAAATATATTGGTGATTATAACATGGATCAGTGAAATGAACAACAGCAATTTTATAGTGGACAGGAGGGAAGAAGTAGAAATATTCTAAGGTACCTGCACTACACATGAAGTAGTATAGTGTTATTTGAAGGTGGACTTAGACAAATGTAAAATGTGTACTGTAAACTATAGGGCAACCAGTGTAAATATTTTAAAAGAAGTATAACTAATATACTAAGAGAGAAGAAAAATGGAATAATATACAACGTTCAATTAAATCTGGAGAATAAAAAAAAGGAGGAAATGTTAAAAAAGAAGCAAAGAACGTGGAAAAGCAGTAAGCAATTATAAACATGGTAGATGCTAATCCATGTATATTAATAATCACTTCAATGTGAATGGTCTAGACACATCAATAAAAAGATAGAGATTTTCAGAGTGGATAAAGAAACAAGCCACAATATGCTGCTGTAAGAAACTAATTTCAAATATGAAGACAGGTTAAAAGGATGGAGAAATATATACCATGTTATAACACTCAAAAGAATGTTGGCTCAGATATGTTAACTTCAACAAGCAGAAATAAGAACAAAGAAGCTTACCAGAGACATTTCATCTTTAATTTAATTAAAGAGAGGCATTACAGAATGACAAAGATTAAACAGGTAGAAAATTCAGTAAGGAACCATACTACCTGGACAGCAAATCGATTTAATCTAACCGAACTTTATAGAATTGGGAGATGAAATCGCATCCAACAACACATTGTTCTCAAGTTCACATGGAACAAGGACAGGTTTCTATCTCTTCACCCAGACTACTGATGAAACAAGCATGGTTTGTATGCTTGGGGCCAGCTAAGAATGAAGGAAAGGGGCAAGCATCTTGCTGCAGAAAGCACAGCTCTGTGAAATTAGTTTCTCCTGGGGCTTCTCCCCTGGAAGTGAGGGAGATGAATGGAGCATGCCTCCAATGTACTGGCTTTCCAAGACTTGTTGTATAACCTGGATTCCAGTAAAATTTGCTCAGAAAGTCCCAACTCTGCACAAACATAAAAATATTGACTTCCTGACATCTTGATGAACATTATTTTTGTTAGAGTCTTGAAATTCAAAGTGAATTAACAAGAAGATTTAAACAAACATGGATTGGTCTTTCAGTAAAAGTAAATTTAATAGGTATAGCTTTTGACCATCAAATTTGATAGTGCTATATTTAGCATTAAAAGATATGTTTATACCATGAATTCAACTCTTTTTAAAAATAGTTCAGAGCCAGCCCTGATGGCCTAGTGGTTAAAGTTTGGCACACTCCACTTCAGAGGCCCGGGTTCAGTTCCTGGGCACAGAACCACACCACTCATCTGTCAGTAGCCACACTGTGGTGGTGGCTCACATAGAAGAACTAGAAGGACTTACAACTAGAATATACAACCGTATACTGGGGCTTTGTGGAGGGAAAAAACAAAAAGAGAGAGGAAGATTGACACAGATGTTAGCTTATGGAGAATCTTTCCCAGCAAAAAAAAATATATATATAGATATAGATATATATCTAGATATAGATATATATTTCATAGTATTTAGTACCTACTTCACTTATTAGTGAACTTGATGTATTTAGTAAATATTTTGTGTATTAGTTTGCTAGGGCTACCATAACAAAATACCACATACTAGGTGGCTTGAAGAACAGAAATTTATTTTCTCACAGTTCTGCAAGCTTGAAATCCAAGATCAAGATGTCAGCATGTTTGGTTTCTTCTGAGGCAACACTCCTTGGCTTGCAGATGGCCACCTTCTCTCTGGCTCCTTACATGTTCTTTTCTCTGTGTGCACACACTCATGTCCCTGATGTCTCTCTGTGTGTCCAATTTTCCTTTTCTCAGCAGAAATATCACCTTTTCAGAAAAGGCCTTCCTGACCACGCAATGTGGAGTAAATACATGGTTACACTCTGTATCACTACTTTAGTTTAAAACTCTGAATAGCATTTTTCTGATCTATTGATGTGTACCTGTCTATTTGGTCATCCTCTGTCTCCTCCTCCTGCCCACTTGCACTCCAGCTCCACCTTACTGTAGACAATTAGCCCTAGGAGAGCACAGGCATTGTCTACCTTATTCACCACTTTATGGTTAATGTTTAAAAACAGAGCCTGGTACAGGATAGGTGTTCAGTTTCTACTTATTAATTAAGTAAACCACATCAGTTGTACACTGTCACCTCTGAGGCAAAAGGGAGGATGAAAATACTGAAGGGAAAATGCTGGCTGCTAGTGAATTAGAGGTTTTGAAGTCTATCTGTGGAAAGGACAAAAAATCCTCTGCTAGGGGCCAGACTCATCGCCGAGTGATCAAAGTTCCATGTTCTCCACTTCAGCAGCCTGGGGTTCGTGGTTTCAGATCCCGGGAGCAGACCTACTCCACTCATCAGCCATGCTGTGGAGGCATCCCACAGATGAAAAATAGAGGAAGACTGGCACAGATGTTAGATCAGGGTAATCTTCCTCACAAAAAATGTAGCTGCTAATAATTGGTAAACAGTTCTAATACAATTTTTACCAGTGAAGACATAGCATGTTCTATTACCCACATTTCTTGCCCTGAAGTCCCAAGAAGTAAAATACAACACAGTTTTCCTTTTTTCCTGACTGCTCTAAATGGTTATCTTAGTTTCCTGTCCTTAGAAATTGAGATCAGAAGAAAAATATCCCTTTACCACATTCCCTTAAGAATACAATAAGAACAGACTATAGAATGGGGAGAGAGGAGCATCTCCTTATACTGCTCTCCTTTTGGGAAACAAAGGAATCTTCCAGACAAAAGCCCCTATAGCACTCAAAAAGACCACCCTCAGCTCCTCAAACTCCAAAGACTTTCAATAGAGATTTATTAACTAAAGGAGGAAATGACTGAATCTAAAGTCCACCAAAGTCCATATCTTCATGACAAAGCTTCACAGGAATTCCAGACATGCCTCAGTCAAAAATCTCACAACCTTACCATTTCTGAAATTATCATCATTCAACCTTTTCTACTTAAAAACCTATAATTTCTGAAAATAAGCTGGAGAATGACAGACTCCAACTACTTTTCCTACTTTCTATGAAAGTGTGAAGGATTGATCCTCTTTCTTTTGTTGTCTTTGTGAAGTGATTTATATAGTTAATTTACTCCACTATCAAAATCATTTGCATTTCTATTTTGAATTATTACAATTCTCTCCATAGCTTTATACATTGTGTATCCTTACTAAGTTCTGGTACCTATAAGTTACACAGATTCCATTGAGGAGAACACCCTTTTCTTCAAAGTCTTATTCAGGGCAATTTTGACATCTTTATTCCTCAAACTGTAGACGAACGGATTCATCATTGGACCCACAATGGTATAAAAAACTGTAGATACTTTATCTCGATCTAGAGACCCAGAAGAAGGCTTAAGATACATGAATGCTGATGATCCAAAGAAAAGAGAAACAGTAATTATGTGGGAGCTGCAGGTACTGAAGGCTTTAGACCTTCCCTCTGTAGAACGAATGTGAAGGATGTTGTAGAGGATCAAGATGTAAGAAATGGAGATAGTGAGACTGGGCATGATTACATTGATGCCCACCACAATGAAAACCACTAGCTCATTGATGTAGGTGCTTGAGCAGGAGAGCTGGAGGAGAGGAGGTATGTCACACATGTAGTGATTGATGATGTTGCCATCACAGAAGGTGAGTCTCAGCATACATACAGTGTGGGCCACAGCACCCACAAACCCCATCACATATGCACCCGCCATCAGCATGAGGCAGACCAGATGAGACATGGTGACATTGTAAAGCAGGGGCTTACAGATGGCCACATATCGGTCATAAGCCATTGATGTCAAAATACAGCACTCATCAATAACAAAGAAGGAGAAGAAATAGAGCTGAGCCATGCACTCTGAATAAGAGATGATGTTCTGCTTCACAAAACTCATCAGCATTTTGGGGGTTATAACAGAGCAGTGGCAGAGATCAATGAAAGAAAGGTTAAAGAGAAAGTAGTACATGGGAGTGTGCAGGTGAGAGTTCAGACCAATCAGAATAAGCAAGCCAATGTTCCCCACCAAGGTGATAACATAGATTCCTAAGAAAATGAAAAAGAGAGGCAACTGGAGTTCTGGCTGCTGTGTTAAACCCAGCAGGATAAATTCAGTCACTGAAGAGTCATTTCCTGAGGCCATTCTTCCCTAGGACATATCTGTGGTAACAGGACAAAAAGATAACATTAAAATGAGCAATTAGTTCTTTTCACCCAACCCCATTATAATGAGACTGAGACCCAGAATAGAAGAATGAACTGAAGCCCATCCTTCAGTGTACCTTTGTTGTCTCCATTTTATGAAGGCTGAGAGAATGTTTAAAGATGTATATCAAAAAGACATAAAGGGCAATTTCTGTAAGGATAAGATTCTGGAACCCTGTAATCACTCTTGACTCTACAGCATCTCTGTTTCACTTCTGCTTTGGCAATCTACCAAGCTCACCTTGAGGATAATGGTCATCTCAGCAGAGAGAAGATGTGTCATTCCAAGGAGTCCTTGGCTCCCATAGAAGAGATTTTGAAGAATAACAAGACAAATACAATTCAACAGTCACCCTTCTGCATCAGGACTTCAATCCTGCTGGGTTAACTGGGCTCAGAGAAAGAATATGATTTCCCTCCTCCCTGAATGTCACACAGAGGCTGTCCACAGGCACTCACAGAGGTCCTAATGTCTCTTCCTGCTGGGCTGCAATATAAACTCAGATCAAAAGTCAGATTTGGATCACTATAGGAAGCTTTCAAACGCCCAAATCAAGGTCAGCTCACCTTGTTAACACTTCTCCACTATTCACAACAGAGGTGCAAGTGGCTCTGATGAATTTTAGGGGTGAACAACGCAAAACAGTGTTTTTCTGATATTGTTTTTGTTTTGAGTGCATATTAGACTAAGGGAGTCAGAGCACAGACCTCAGAATCTCAGACAAGATTCTGAGAAGCCATGAGTTGCAGATAGTGATTTTGATGGTAGCTTTTCCCAGAGTATCCTCTCCTGCCTAGGTTGTAGTAAATAGCATCTGCTGGTGCCTAAAGAGCCACCTGCTAATGTGACCCAAGGGAATTTTATGAGTTGGGAAGTCCTAGGGATCTAGTTAAAAACTGGAGGACTAGGTTTCCTTAGTACTTTCCCGAGAGATCAGGCTTTGCAGCAGAGAAATTACCTACTCTGCATTTACAGCCTAGTTCATGATGATAACATTGGCTTATTGGAAGTACACCATTTTACGTGCGTTTTAGTTTCCTACCAAATGAGCACATCCCCAGATAGAAAAGCAAGATGACCATTCCTGCATCCACAATGGTTTCTTCCTAGGACGCATCACTAAATGGAATAGTATACATTTATCTGTTTGTTGTGTGTTCCCACCACACGTAAACATACATCCATGCACCCAAGTACATTTGAACATAAGACCAAATAGATTTTGTCTATTTTCTTTGGTGCCATTTTTGCATCACCTCAGAGCAACACTTGGCATATATGTTAGATACTCAATAAATATTTTTATAATAAAAGAATGAGTCAATGAGGATCCCTTTCTCATCTTTCTTGGAACTTATACTGAATATTACAAGATTTCTCACCCTGCAGGTAAAGGCTTATGGAGTGTCAATGTTTTTCTTTGTGAACCTGAGTGTGGGACAAGAAAAACATCAATAAGGCATGTAAAGACCACTGCTGAACTTTTAGATGACATCTCAGAGCACTTCAGATCAGAGTTACTGAGCTCAGAGGAAAGAATATAATTCCCATCCTCCATGAATGTCATATAGAGGACTGCCGGAAGCTCTCAAAGAGGTCTCAATATCTTTCTCTGCTGGATTGCAGCATAGACTCAGATCAAAGTCAGGTTTGGATCAGTATAGGAAGCTATCAAATACCAAAATAAAGGTCAGCTTACTGTTGGAAACTATTAAGCCACTCAAGATTTTTACTTCTTTTTTGGAACAGGATGGAAATAATCAAAGTGCGTGCTTAGAAAGATTAATGTGGCGAGGGCTGACAGAATGGACTGTCATAAGAGAGACTGGCAGCAGAGTGAATTGTGAGAGGTAATTACAGTAGTCAATAAATGATACAAAAAAGGAATGACCTGAATTAACAGCACGAATATGAGTAATTCCAGGAAGCAAACATATGCGAGAGATGTTGAAAGGAAACTGATCGTAACTTCTCACAAAGGGGATAAAAATAGACAAAAAATTCTCAAAGATACTAGCCTAGGTGTTTGGGTAAAATATGACATTACCAAAAACAGAGAACTCAGCAAAAATGGAAATATTCATAAACATCATGCATTCAGACTTGAACATGTTGGACTTGAGTTGCCAGCTGGACAATAAAGTAGATGTATACAGCCTAAATAAGGCTAAATAAAGCTCAAGAGAAAGAACAAAATCTGAAAGAAAGATTTGAAGATCATTTCCATGGAAGCTGAAGCAATGGAATTAGGTGAATTTAATGAGAGAAAGTAAAGAGAAAAAGAACAGACAGGCAAGAAAAATGCTTGGGAAATTCCTCATATCAGTTTCACATATAGGATAATTGAAAACCCAGGCATTGCTAAAATGAGTCCCAATTTTTGTTCTCAGGCCTCTCAATGTTACAAGGGGACCAAAAATTCCTCAGGGTAAACTTGAAATGTTTCACAAGAGATAGACATTCCTTGGGCTACAGCAGTGATGAGGACCTTAGAGATTCATTAATATGTGTGTTTTCTATGGAAATGTTAAGAACTCTTATTTAGGTGATGCAAGAACCAGAAACACTCTCTCTAAGTCTATATTACATTAAATCACATTGCAAGGGAGGTTTATGCCAAGATTCTAAGCTAAAACTCAAGGCCATTCTTTCACCTTTAATACACCAGCTTAAGTATGGGCAAAGACAGAATGAGTGTAGAGAGACTCTGAGTTAATTCTTACATTGCAAAACTATGTCAATACCTTCCTTTCTTTCATCTACATATGAGTCACTTTAGCCTAATTTAGTTTTAACAGTGTGTCAAATTGTTATCATTTTCACTGAGATATACCACAACGTCTTTTATTCATTCCTGACTCCTTTTTAAGTAACTCAAGCCCAATATGTTCTAATTTGCCAAAGTCGATGGTAATTTCAGTTTATTTTATACTGCATAATTATAAAAATGCAGAAAAGGAAAACGCATTTTTAACTAAATAGATTTTTCATTTTCAGGATTATGTCACACTGATCTAAGCTGCTACAAGTGTCCAAAAATGTTGACTAATATATTTTTAATATAAACATTTAACTTAGGCAATAAGAAGAAAATCACATCTTCAAGTGCCAGGAAGGAAAAAAGAAGCCAAATCTAATTGAGTATATCTGGAGTGGGGTGCTAGATTCAGTATTTCTAACAACATCCCAGATAATGCTAAAGCTGCTGTTCAGATGATGACCACCTTAGGCCATCAGTGTTTTGATTGGCAGATGTCTATAGCACATGGCAATTTTTTCACAGGTTAATGGCTATTTAGATATAGATAGGGCAATATGTTCTGGGCTTTATAAGAGGTAAAAGAGCCAAGTATACTTTAGCAATTGAAAGGACAATGGGGTTGGTGTGAGGTTGAATGGCAGCGGTTTCCAACACATGAGGGAAGTCAGCTAAATGCCAAGTGATCTCATCAGAGGCCATATACCCAAACCCTGGCTTCCTGGGATGAAAATAAATGAATAACTGCTACATATATGAACAAGAATAAATATCATAAACATGATTTGAATATAAAGAAAATGCAAAAGGATAGGCACAATATGAAAACATTATGTAAAATTTTAAACATACAAAACTATTCTAATTGTATTTTATTTATCGGTACATACATAAGTCATAGAATTATAAAAACTGTACTCTGCAGAGGAGGAAAAATTTCTCCCTACTTTCTTAGAGTCTCCAGATGGGTCTAAGAATTAAACTTATGTAAGACAGATTAGTGGGAGAAAAACATACAGATTTTAATTATCTTTTTACATGTTCATGGGAGCCTTCACAAAAAAAAATAAAGAACCAAAGAAGCACTTAGTGCCAAATGTTTATACAGTAATGGACAAAGAGTAGTACATTGTGAAAACAATTGTGACAAGACAAAGGGGCTTCAGCTAGGGTAAAGTGACTAGGAAGATAAGGGTTAGTTTAACAAGGTTTGTTTGTATAGATTTCTCTTGGACTTGACTCCCGCAACACTGGTGATAAGAATGTTTCTTTCTTCCAGGTAAGGAGGACATCTTTCAGATGTGGCTGTTTTCGGCTATAATTTTTCTCTGAGCACTGGCTTTGCTGTATCCCCTAAGTTTTTCTGCCATGTTTTTAGACCTTCTTTTCTTTCTTTTTTCTATTTGAGGATGACTGGCCCTGAGCTAACATCTGTTGCCAATCCTCCTCTTTTTGCTTGAGGAAGATTGTCACCAAGCTAACATCTGTGCCAATCTTCCTCCATTTTGTATGTGGGATGCCACCACAACATGGATCAATAAGTGGTGTGCAGATTCATGCCCAGGATCCAAACCCGTCAACACTGGGCTGCTGAAGCAGAGCACATGAACTCCACCACTCTACCAGGGGGCCTGCCCCTTAGACCTATTTTTTATTTTTTTTAAGATTTTATTTTTCCTTTTTCTCCCCAAATCCCACCAGTACATAGTTGTATATTTTAATTGTGGTTTCTTCTAGTTGTGGCATGTGGGACGCCACCTCAGCATGGCCTGATGAGTGGTGCTATGTCTGCACCTAGGATCCAAACTGGCGACACCCTGGGCTGCCAAAGCAGAGCACATGAAATTAACTACTTGGCCACGGGGCCACCCCAAGACCTTATTTTTAAAAACAGTTTTATAGTAACAGAAAAATTGACAAGAAAGTATAGATTTCTCATAGATTCCTCCACACACAGTTTCCCTAATACTAACATTTTACAATAATATGATACGTTCATTAGAATAAATGAACCATAAAATAATAATTATATTAATTAAAGCTGATAATTTACTTATATTTTCTTGGCTTTTACATAATACCTTTTCCAGTTTGAGGATTCCATCCAGGATACCACATTGCACTTAGTTGTCATATCTGTTTGAGCTCTTATTGGCTGTGACAGTTACTCACACTTCCCTTGTTTTTGAAGACCTTAACAGTTTTAAACAGTACTTGTCAGTTGGAAGATACTTATCAGGTATATTGTAGGATGTCCCTTTATAGCACTTTGATGATTTTGTCATGATTATAATGGGGTCATGGGTTTGGGACAAGAAGATCACAGAGGTAATGCCATTTTCATTACATTATATCAAGGATATAAACCGTCTATATGGTTTATGAATGTTCGTGTTGACCTTGATCACTTTGTTGAAGTAGTGTTTGTCAGGTCTCTCTACTATAAAGTTACTCTCCCAATCTCAACTTCCATACTGTACTTTTGAGAAAGAGGTCACTTTGACTAGCTCACACTTAAGAATTATGAAGCTATTTTTCCCTACCTTGAGGTCAGAGAATCAACATAATTTATTTGGAATTCTTCTGCATGTGAGATCTATCTCTTTCCCATTTATTAATTTATTGAATCATTTTTTATTTCACTTTGACCACACAGATATTTACTTCATCTCTTAATTTATAATCCAATACTACTTTATTTACTTTGTTGCTCAAATTTTCCAGCTTTGGCCATTGGGAGATTTTTTAGTTGGCTTTTGTGGACTTTTGGAAAACCCTCATTATGTATGTATGTGTGTGTGTGTGTGTGTAGCACTTCCTTACTTTCTGGCACTACAAGATACTCCAGGCTTATCTTTATGATCTCCTGCCACAGTTGTAGAATCAGCCATTTCTCCAAAAGACCTTGATTCTTTTTATAAATGAATGGTATTAGAAACCATGATCTGGGTGCAAGTTGTGCTCATTGCTACTGGGGTGTCATTTCTTTAAGGCCCTCTCAGTAGACAAAGCAGAGAAATATGTTTTCATGCTAACTAATATATATACACATATCTATAAATATGTCTATAAGTAAACATCTTTATCTATATTAGGCTAAATGTGACTTCTTACTAATGTCTCCAACTTTAATCTACTACCAAATAGTTCATTCTAGCCTCCAGAAAATTCTAGCTTATCTGTAAATTCCCACTCCAAGAGTGAGAAACCTGACTCCCACCTTCCACCATCCATTTACTTAAATGTTCAATTCCAGTATACATTTATAGCAGTATCAGAATTGTTAAACCATACTCCTACAGAAACCAACTTAGCCAACTAGAGTACAGTGCTTGTGTGCAATTTCTTTCACTTTTAGTCTCACAAACTGTACTCATTTCTGGCAACTATTCCCCTTACCTGCTTCACTGAGGTAGTTTCATAAATCTGTACTATGCTTATTCCCTTTTAATTATCTGCATTCCTTCCAGAGCTTGCCCCAACCTCATAAATAGTGTTTTTTAGATTTTCATACATTAATCTTCACTCTTTGTGCTGTAATGTCTTATGGGTTTTGAGAAACACATAATGTCATTTACCCACTATTACAGTATAATGAAGAATAGTTACACTGTCTTAAAAATCCCCAATTTTTCTCTTAATCATCCATCCCTACTCCCTCCAAAGATCTGACAATAACTGATCTTTTTATTGCCTCTATAGTTTTGCCTTTTCCAGAATGTCATACAATTGGAAACCTACACTATTTAGCTATTTTAGGCTGTTTCGTTCACTTGGAAATATGTAGTTAAGGTTGCTTTATGTCTTTTTGTGGCATGATAGTTAATTTCTTTTTATCTCTGAATAATGTTCCCTTATATGAATGTACCATAGTATGTTTATCCATGCACCTCCTTAAGAACATCTTGTTTGCTTGTAGTTTTGGCATTCATAAATAAAGCTGCTTTAAACATTCTTATGAAGGATTTTGTATGGACACGATCTTTCAAATCAATTGAGTAAATGTGTAGGAGCATGATTTCTGGATTGTAAGGTAAGAATATGTTTATTTTTGTAAGAAACTGCAAAACTGTCTTCCAAAGTGGCTGTACCATTTTTTATTACAACCAGCAATGAATGAGAGTTCTTGTTGCTCTAGATCCTTATTAGCATTTAATACTTTCAGTTTTTCAATTTTAGTCATTCTAAATCTTATTCTTGCCAAGTCAGTTTCAAATTCTCCAAAAACAAATGATATCAAACAATTTCTCAAATGCTGATTTCCCATCTGCATATCTCTTGAGGTGAGGTATTTGTTCAGATCTTTGGATTTTTTTAATTGAGTTGTTTGTTTTCTTATTGTTGAGTTTTAGAATTATTTGCATATTGCAGATACAAGTCTTTTATCAGATATGTTTTACAAATATTTTCTCTCATTCTGCAGCTTGCTCTTCAGTTTCTTAATAGTGTCTTTTACAGAGGAGAAGTTTTTAATTTTAATAAAGTCTCACATCAATTTTTTTCTTTCATGAATCATGCTTTGATGTTGCATCTAAAAACTCATCACCAGGAGTGAAGTCATCATCATGGTGGAGTGAACATGCCTGGGATTCTCTCCTCTCCACCATACAACGAAAAGAGACATTCATATCCCAGCAGAAGGCATCCTAACACAACACAAAAATGTTGGAGAGACACATGCAGCAACATGACAGAGGGAGGAGAGGCTGGATTCCCCCTCAGAGGAGCTGGAATGGGGTAAAGGAAAACTTCACTCCCTCCCATAAAGACTGTGATCATGATTCTGGGAGGCCTCCAAGAGGGAAGGAACAGGGGAGGGGACATTGATTCATGGGAACATCAAGGACCCCCCCCCCCCAAGGGCCTGTGCAGCCTAGAAGGAAGACCTCTACAGGGGTGAGAGCTTTCATGGGGGTGACTTCATCAAGCCAACACCCCAGGAAAGCAGATAGTGAAAACCTAACTGGAAGGCCCCAAGAGCACATAGGAGAAAGCAGCCCTTCCCCCAACCACCCCACACCCAATCCACTGCCTTGGATCTCAGGTGGAGGTGGAGGGCTAAGAATATGCAACTGTGCACCCACACTCAGTGGTGATAGGCAGTAACTGCAACCAAATAATATCAGGATGTGTAAGACCAGAGCCACCCCCTCTAGCAATATCAAACATTATATCAAATCTCCAGACCAGAGAGAAAATGACAAGTACCCAGGATTCAAACCTGAGGACACAATAATATGTAATCTAAATGACAATGAATTCAAAATAGCTATAATGAAAAAACTCAAACAGGTAAGAGAGAATGTAGAGAAACAATTCAACGAGTTCAGGAGGTACTTCATAAAAGAGATTGAAACTAAAGAAGAATCAATCAGAAATATTAGAGATGAAAGACACAATGGAAGAGATAAAACAAAATATGGATTTCCTGAACACTCAAGTGGATATCATAGAGAAGCATATCAGCATAATCGAAGATAGACATGTTGAAATGCTCCAGACAGAGGAGGAGAGAGAACTAAGACTGAAAAGAAATGAAGAAATTCTCCAAGAAATATCTTACTCAATTAGGAAACGCAAGATAAGAATTATAGGTATTCAAGAAGGAGAAGAGAAAGAGAATGGAGCAGAAAGTGTGTTCAAGGAAATAATAGCAGAGAACTTCCCAAACCTAGAGAAAAAGATGGAAATCTGTGTGTAACAGGCTTCCAGATCTCTTATATAAGTCAATTTAAAAAGACCTACCACAAGGCAAAGAGTAGTACAACTTGACAAAATGAATGACAAAGAATGAATATTAAGGGCAGCAAGGCAGAAGAAAATAACCTACAAAGGAATCCCTATCAGGCTTTCAGCAGATTTCTCAGTAGAAACCTTACAAACTAGGAGAGAATGGAATGACATATTTAAATCTTTGAAAGACAAAAGTTTTCAGCCACAATTACTCTATCCAGCAAAATATCCTTCAGATATGATGGAGAAATAACAACTTTCCCAGAAAAAACAAAAGCTAAGGGAGTTTGGAGCCGCGAGACACAACCTACGAGAAATCCTCAAGAAGGCCCTCAGACCTGAATAAAAAGGCAGAAAGGGGTTTCAAAGCACAGAGGAAGGAGATAAATAGGTAGACAGAATCTGAATAGGATAGCAAATACTCAAGTATAGAGAAAGGGAAGGAAAATATCAAGAAAGAGAGATAATCTTATCATTTTAACCACAAACACACAACACAAGATGGAATAAAATGTGATATGAACAACTTAGGAGGGAGAGAGAAAGGGACTGAATTGCTTTACACTAAGGAAATCAGAGCACATCAGAAAATGGACTATCTTATACACGATATTCTGAATAAAAACCTCATGGTAACCACTAAACATAAAAGCAGAACAGAGATACAAATAATAAATAAGGAGAAAACAAAGAAACACATCATAGAAAATTACGTAATTCATTTGGTAGACCAAAACACACACAGGAAAAGAAACAAAAGAAAGGGAGGGGAACTGGAAAAACGAGTGATAAAATGACAGCATTAAATCCTCAAATATCGATAATCACCCTAAATGCAAATGGATTGAATTCACCGTAAAAAGAGACACAGTGGTGAGATGGATTAAAGAACAAGACCCAACAATTTACTGCCTCCAGGAAACACATCTAAACTCCAATGAAAAACACAGGCTCAGAGTGAAGGGATGGAAAATTATACTACAAGCTAATGGCAAACAAAAGAAAGCAGGTGTCACAATATTTATAGCAGACAATGTAGACTTCAAGATAAGACAGACAAAGAGAGACAAAGAAGGGCAGTATATAATGATCAAAGGCACACTCCATCAAGAAGAAATAACAGTTATAAATATCTATGCACCCAACACAGGGGCACCAAAGGTCATAAAGCAAGTATTGACGAACCTAAAAGAAGATATTAATAATAACACAATAATAGTAGGGGACCTCAACATTACACGTACATCAATGGATACATCATCCAGACAGAAAATCAACAAGGAAACAGTGTAATTAAATGAAAAGCTAAACCAGTTGGACTTAATAGACATATATAGAACATCCATTCAAAAACAGCAGAATACACATTCTTCTGAACTGTGCACAGAAGATTTTCAAGGATAGACCATATATTGGGAAACAAGGCAAGCCTCTATAAATTTTAAAAAATTGAAATAATAGCAAGCATCTTTTCTGATCACAGTGCTGTAAAGCTAGAAATTAATTACAAGGTAAAAGCTGAGAAAGGGACAAAGATGTGGAGACTAAACAATATGCTATTGAACAAGCAATGGATCACTGAAGAAATTAAAGGAGAAATCAGAAAATATCTGGAAACAAATGAAAATGATAACATTCCATACCAACTCATATGCAATGCAGCAAAAGCCACATTAATAGGGAAATTCATTGCAATACAGGCACACCTTAGCAAACAAGAAAATTTCCAAATAAGCAACCTCAAATTACATCTAACTGAATTAGAAAAATAAGAACAAACAAAATGCAAAGTGATCATAAGGAGAGAAATAAAACAAATTAGAGCATAAATAAATGTTATTGAAACAAAAAAGGCAGTAGAAAGGATCAACAAAACAAAGAGGTTGCTCTTTGAGAAGATAAATAAAATTCAAAAACCCCTGGCCAGACTTACAAAGAAAAAAAAGAGAGAAAGCTCAGATAAAGAAAATTAGAAATTAAAGAGGATAAATAACAACAGAAACACAATGGATTATAAGAGAATACTATGAAAAACTATATTCCACAAAAGTGGGTAATCTAGAGGAAATTGATAAATTCTTACACTCTTACAACCTCCAAAAACCAAATCAATAAAAAACAGATAATTTAATTAGACAAATCACAAGGAAAGAGATTGAAACAGTAATCAAAATCATCCCAAAGAATAAAGGCCTAGGACCAGATTGCTTCCCTGGGGAATCATACCAAACTTTCAGAGAGGATTTAATACCTATCCTTCTCAAGCTATTCCAAAAAATTATGGAAGATGTAACACTTCTTAACACATTCTACAAGGCCAACATCACTCTGATGCCAAAGTCTGACAAGGACAACACAAAAAAGGAAAACTACAGGCCAATATCTCTGATGAACATAGATGCAAAAATCCTCAGCAAAATTTTGGCAACCCGAATTCAGCAATATATCAAAAGGATCATACATTATAATCAAGTGGGATTTATACTAGGGGCACAGGATGGTTCACCATCTCCAAATCAATCAATGTGATATAGTACATCAACAAATTGAGGAAATCTGAATAGGAGTGAGGAAGTGAAACTCCCACTGTTCGCAGATGACATGATCTTAAATATAGAAAACCCTAAAGAATCCATAGGAAAACTATTAGAAATAATTAATAACTACAGTAAATTTTCAGGGTAAAAAATCAACTTATAAAAATCAGTTGCTTTTCTGTACTCTAATAACGAACTTACAGAAAGAGAACTCAAGAATTAAATTCCATTTACAATTGCAACTAAAAGAACAAAATACCTAGGAATAAATTTAACCAAGGAGGTAATGGACTTAATACAATGAAAACTATAAAACGTTACTGAAAGAGATTGATAATGACATAAAGAGATGGAAAGAGATTCCGTGCACATGGATTGGAAGAATAAACATATTCCAATAAACATCCAATAATACCATAATACCAGAAACAATGTAAAGATTCAATGCAATCCCAATCAGAACCCCAAGCACATTCTTCACGGAAACAGAAGAAAGAATCCTAAAATTCATATGGGGCAGCCCAAGACCCCAAATTGCTAAAGCAATCCTGAGAAAAAAAGAACAAAGCAGGAGGCATCACAATCCCTGACTTCAAAACATACTACAAAGCCACAGTGATCAAAATGGCATGGTACGGGTACAAAAACATGCACACAGATCAATGGAACAGAACTGAAAGCCCAGAATTAAACTGCACTTCTACGGACAGCTAATCTTCGACAAAGGTGCCAAGAACATACAATGGAGAAAAGATAATCTCTTCAATAAATGGTGTTGGGAAAACTGGACAGCCACATGCAAAAGAATGAATGTAGACCATTATCTCATGCCATACACAAAAATAAACTAAAAATGGATCAAAAACTTGAAGATAAGTCCAGAAACCATAAAACTCCTGGAAGATTATTTAGGTAATATACTCTTTGACATTGAACCTAGAAGGATCTTTTCAAATACCATATCTTCTCAGAAAAGGTAAACAAAAGAAAAAAATAAACAAGTGGGAGTTTATCAGACTAAAGAGATTCTGCAAGACAAAAGAAACTAGAATCAAAACAAAGAGACAACCCACCAACTGGGAGAAAATATTTGCAAATCGTGTATCTGACAAGGGGTTAATCTCCATAATACATAAGGAACACATACAACTGAACAATAAAAAAAAAACAGCCTGATCAAAAAATGGGCAGAGGATATGAACATTTTTCCAAAGAAGATGTACAGATGGCCAACAAACACGTGCAAAGGATGTTCAACATCACTAATCATCAGGGAAATGCAAATCAAAACTACACTAAGATACCACCTTATGCCTGCTAAAATGGCGATAATCACTAAGACTAAAAATAACAAGTGCTTGTGAGAATGCAAACTGGTGCAGCCACTATGGAAAACAGTATGGAAATTCCTCAAAAAACTAGAAATAGAGCTACCATATGACCCAGCTATCCTACTACTACTGGGTATCTACCCAAACAACTTGAAATCAACAATTCAAAGTAACAAATGCATCCCTATGTTCATTGCAGCACTATTCACAATAGCCAAGACATGGAAACAATCAAAGTGCCCATCAACTGATGATTGGATAAAAAAGATGTGATATATATATATATATATATACACAATGGAATACTACTCAACCATAAAACAGACAAAAACACCCCATTTGCAACAACATCGAATGACCTGGAGGGAATTATGCCAAGCAAAATAAGACAGACCAAGAAACGCAAACACTAGATGATTTCACTCATGTGGAATATGAAAAAACACATGGACAAAGAAAACAGTTCAGTGCCCACCAGGGGAAGGGGGGTGGGAGATGGGCACAGGGGATAAAAGGGAGCATTTATGTGGTTACAGTCAAGAAATAATGTACAACTGAAATTTCGCATTGACGTAAACTATTATGAACTCAATAAAAAAATTTTAAAATTTTAAAAAAATTTAAAAAGAAACAACTCATCACCAAATCCAGATTCTCCTAACTCACCTAATTCACCTAAATTCTCTCTTATGAGTTCCTCTGGAAGTTTTGTAGTTTGAATCTTAAATTAGGTCTTCGATATAGTTTGAGGGGTTTTTCTGAAAAATGTAAGGTCATGATTTTGCTATGGATGTGAGAAGTTTCCAGCATCATTTGTTGAAAAGAGTAGCATTTCTCCATTGACTTGCCTTTGCTCCTTTGTCAAAGATCAGTTGACTATATTTTGTAGGTCTATTTCCAGGCACTTTATACTGATCCATTGATCTATGTGTCTTTTCTTTCAGCAATAACACACTGTCTTGATTATTGTAGTTTTATAGTGAGCCTTGAAGTTGGATAGTGTCTGTCCTACAACTTTGTTGTCTTTCAGTATTGTATTTGATATTCTGTGTCTTTTGCCTTTCCATATAAACTTTAGAGACAATTTGTTGATATCCACCAAAACTTGCTGAGATTTTGATTGGGATCACATTGAATCTATAGATAAAGTTGGGAAGAACTGACATCTTAAGATTATTGAGTCTTTCAATACATAAACATGGAATATTTTTCCATTTATTTAGACCTTTTTGATTATTTTTTATTAGAGTTTTGTAGCTTTTCGTGTGTAGATCTTGTATATATTTTCTTAGACTTATACCTACTTATTTCTTGTTTTGTGGGGATAGGGTAGGGGTGGTAAAACGAATAGTATTGTGTTTTTCATTTCCAATTCCAATTATCCAATTTCTAGTGTAGAAGAAAGCAATTTACTTTTGTTTGTCAACTTTGTATCCTGTGACATTCCTATAGTCATTTCTTAGTTCCAGAAATCTTTTTGTTCATTTGCTTATTTTTCAGTTGTTGCTGTCAATTTTGAAGGATTGTCTACAGAGATAATCATGTCATCTGAGAACAGAGATAGTATTTTTTTCTAATATGTTTAAGTGACAAATATTTTAAAGTTACCATTCCAAGAAGCCATACAGACTCAAATATTAAAAAATTTGAAAAGATTCATCTCAGTGTCCTTTGTTCTAAGGAAAATGTAAATTGAAGTTATAATGAGATGCCACTGTATACACATGAAAATGGCTAAAATTAATAAGACTAACAATACCAAGTCTACATGTGAATGGGAACTTTCATACACTCCTGTTAGCAGAGTAAAATTATGCAAGTACTTTGGAAAACAAATTGATGTTTTCTAATAAAGTTATACATACATGTAGCCTCTGATCCAGACATTTCTGTTGTAGTTCTATACCCAAAGAAATTAATGTATATGTCAAAAAAAATAAACTAGACTTTTGTTGGTGAACACAAAGCAGTCTATACAGAAGTCAAAACATAATGATGCACACTTGAAATTTATGCAATGTTATAAGCCAACATGACCTCAAGAAAGTAAATTTTTTAAAAAGTTAAAAAAAACTTGCACAAGAATGTTCATTGAAGTTTTATTTATAATAGCCAAATTTCTATCAATAAGAGAATACACCAGTAAAATACATTCAATGAGATACTTCCCAGAAAATAATGTTCTGATACATGCACCAATATGGCTGAAATACAAAAACCATTATGTTGAACAAAGAAGGCAGGCACAAAAGAGTATAAAAGGTATGATTTTATTTATAAGATTTTTAAGAACAAGCAAAACTACTCAAAAGAAATTAGAGCAATGGAGCAATGGTTACCTCAAGTGGTGGATGTGGGTGGCTATTGACTATAAAGGGACATGAGGGAAATTTCTAGAGTCATGGAAATATTCCATTTTTTTTTCTGGATGGTGATTAAATGAGTTTATCTTTAGTTAAAAAGCTATCAAGCTGTATACTTCATACTTGTGTATTTTGCTATATGTAAACTAGGCCTTATTAAACAAAAATTGAAATATTTTTGTAAATGTTACATTTTTCACATAAAATATATTTGTGTAAACATTTATGGAGCTCAATATTTTAAACAATGTATCATTCAGTAGATCCATCAGAACTTATTAAGGAAAATTAGTGTGTGATTTTTGTAACACATATTTGAAGCTGAAGACATCCATCTAAAGTATAACTATACACCAAATGACCCATGACCTCTTAACCTAATTTGAGAACAAAGTTGACTAAATAAGAAATTTAACGACTTTCATATCTGGTATTGTTGGGCTAGGTTATCGGGATGTAACCACCCACCGAAAACAGCTAGAAACACTGAGTAAAATATTCTACAATATTCTATTTTATGACTTAGTTTATGGTTACATAGATTTTTGCATTATTTATTAAAACAAAAATGTATGTTTTATGAACATTTTAATATTATGTTACATTTGACAATAAAATCAGAAAAATCGACATATTCATTTCATACTATATTAATGTAAACTATTCAAAAGTCAAAAATATCTCTCAAAAGAGATACATGATTTCATTTTTTATTAGATAATATTCCTAAATAAAATATAGCCATAATTATAGTGAAAATTTTTACTTGCATCTGGAACATAATTTTTTTATATCAGGCTCTGTGCTTGAAATAGTTATTTGCAATTCCTGATCAAGAATTTTTCATAATCATATCTCCAATTTCTTTTATATTCCAATTTCTTTTCATCAGTGAGAAATTTTGAATGCAAAAGTGAAAAGGTTTTAAATAATTTTTACCACCACTTAAAACTTAGCAATTGAAATTATATTTAAACAATATAGGAGTTCTTGATTTCATTGACAAATTTAATTTTGAACTAATTTCACTTTTTAATTTCAAATGTTTCAAAATAACAAAGAAGCATTAATTTGCAGAAGGTCTTGTGTATTCTTAGAGCAATCACACTGCAACTAATTTAGATACCAATAAAATGATACGCTTGCTAGAAATGGGCAGAAGTATCTGAAATAGGATGACAGAGATTGGGGCATCTGCCTAGAGCAGTGACCATCAGGATTCCCTGCCTGGCCTCCCACCACCACGGACCACAGCACCTTGCCCCTTGGGCACCTGAAACAAACTCCTCCAGCAGCCCCTTGAGCCTCTTGTCCACAATGAACACTGTCCCTCTGCATGTGGCAGCTGTTGCTGGTGACCAGGTGTGGAGCACCTCTTTGATTGGGCTGTTGAAACAGAGAGTGAGTGCCTCCTTTGGGTGACCATTCTTGCCTCCAGCCAAAGCATGGTATGGGCCATCCATCAGACACATTCCACTCTTGCGCTCCCGAGAGCATCTATCTAGTCTCTACTCTAGGCTCTATGTGTTAACATGTATTTATATGGGAATTCCATACAAATAAAACAAACTTTTTCCCAATTAAAACTGTGTTTATGAAGCAGATATAGAAGGATAATAAAACCATATATGACTCTATTCATTATTTCAAGAATTTCATCAATTTATGGATATAGTAATTCTAAATATCTGAAAGTTGTCTTGAAAAATTCTTAGTGTATTTAAAAATTTTACTTCAAATTTTCTAATTATATTAACAAAACTCTACATTTAATTTTTAACCATTTAGTTTTATGTGGATTGCATTTTAATTTAAAAAATTAATAATTTTTGGCTGTTGATCAAAAGAATATAAAGTCAACCTGTAAAATGAGCCTGCTGAGTTATAGCACTGAGCCAGACATTTTGATGATTCAGACTGTCAACAGGGAGTGCTGAAGACTAGGATATCACATTCAGACTACAGGGCATATGTCATACCTGCAACTCATATTTTGCCCAGATACACCAACATATACCAAAAAAGTGTATACAACTGGTAAGCCAAGAATATACATGGCCTCTTATGTGAATGGGCAGTGCCAATCATTCATGGGGGTTTGTCTCTCCCCACGCTTTTTATTCTGATTGATTCTACTCCATTTTAATCTCAGGTGGGCTCTTCCCTTGTAGTGAAAATAGAACTACCAGAATCCCATATTTAATCCTACTAATTCAGTACCTTCAAGGAGAAAAAAAAAGTTCTTTATAAATAATTTTGGCAGAAAAGACAATAGTCAAATTTCTTTTTCTGACTAATCACTGTCATCAGGGTTTGGCCTTTGTTAATTGCATAGGATTATGTCTTGTGAGGTGGGCAAATCAATCCATCTAAATTATATAAAATGTGTTCCCCGTATCAGACAAATTCCAGTCAAAAAAAATAGCATACTATGTACTTCCCATAGAGGATATTTTTCAAAAAGAATTGAATATACAGATATCGCAAGGAGGAAAGAGCAAAAGGATGCAGCAGAGAAAAAGTAAAGGCTAATAGCGACCACTCTCATGAACAGTGGGACAAACAGAAAGAAGAACATTAACCAGATTTTAGAATCTCAGAGGAGAAGCTCTACAGTATTGGTACTTGGATTAACGGAAGTTTTGGAGGTGCCCCAGAGCTAGTACTTCAACCTCTGAAGTAGAGGCTTCACCCAGAGGAAGCAGGGTCCAACATGGAAGGAGACCAACAAGAAAGCCTGACAACTGCTTGAACTACTCAAAGGGCACAGACCAGGTAATGAAGTGAGGGAGGATGCTGTAGCTGATAAGGGAATGTTGTCCACCTACGGACTATACATCTAAGAGGTGCAGCAAGCTAGACACATTTTCACGTGCTTGTTGGTATTTGCACGCCTTCCTTTGGAATTTGTCTTTCAAATTATTTGCCCATTTATGAGATGGTCTTTTTATCATTGAGATATAGTTTAATTATTAAGTTGTTATATATTGTAGATATAATACTTTTCTCAGATATATCTGTTGCAAATATTCTCCAAGTCTCTAGCTGGCCCATGAATATTTTTTGATAAATAGATGTTCTAATTTAAACGATGCTCATTTTATCTTTTTTGTTCTTTTAGGTTTACTGCTTTCTTTTAGGTTTAGAATATGTCTAAGAAATCTATGCCTATACTAACATATTTTTCTATGTTTTCTTCTAGAAGATTTATGTCAAAGCTTTGTGTGTATAGTTTTTATCCATTTAAAATTAATTTTTGTGTATGATGTGAGATAGAGATCAAAGTTGACTGTTTTCCTCATAAAGAGTTAGTGTTTCCAGCATCAATTGCCTAAAACATTTTCTTTTACTTATGCATTTATTTAGTTGCTTGGCCAAAAATCAATTGACTTCATAAGTGAGGCTCTGTTTCAGAATATTTTATTCTGTCCCATGGATTTATTTGTCTTGCTTTATAACAAAGCCAATTGGTCTTGATTATCAGAACCTAAAATTAGATTTTAAAATCTCTTAGGGGGCTGGCCCGGTGGTGCAGCAAAGTGGGCACGTTCCACTTTGGCGGCCCGGGGTCCGTCGGCTCTGATCCCGGGTGCGGACATGGCACCATTTGGCAAGCCATGCTGTGGTAGGTGTCCCACATATAATGTAGAGGAAGATAGGCACAGATGTTAGCTCAGGGCCAGTCTTCCTCAGCAAAAAGAGGAGGATTGCCAGCAGATGTTAGCTCAGGGTTAATCTTCCTCAAAAAAAAAAAATCTCTTAGCATGAGTCCACTGTGTCATTTAAGGCTCCTCAAGAAACAGATTCCAAGAAATGATTAGACTTGCAAGACATTTATTGTGGTAAATGCCTGTGAAGGGTAAAATGGGAGGGAGTGGGAGTCAGTGATGAATGCTTCAGACCAGAATGAAAATCTCACACCTAAGAAAGGAGACAGAGAAGGAAGGATTGGGTAGGAAAATCTCAGATTACAGTGCAGTTTTGAAAAGTCTTAGTCAGGATGATAGGAAGACCCTAAGGAAAGATTGCCTCTCAGAAGAGCCCTCCATCACACAGAAATTGGTCAGCACCTGTATGACAATTATGCTAAGCCATTGGCTTAGGACATCTCCCAGTAAGTATGGACTCTGCCTGAACACTTTGGTGGATCCAAAGGAGTATCAGCTATAGACTTTCAGTCAATGATGCTCCCAGCAACTGGTTTTCCTGAAGTGGAGTTAGCAGCACCTCTCTATGGCTGCCACATTACACTCTGAAAAAGAAGTAATACCCCAAAGTTCTTTCTGATTTTTATTATTTATAATATTGTATTAATTACTTATAACATTACATTTATTATTGTTGTTATTAAGACAAGATAATTCAGTTCAACAAGTATTTCTTGACCCCACCATTATATTTGATCATCTAAATATATAAACAGAAAAACCATTGGCGAAATAGGGAAATTATAGGAAAAAGCACCTAGTTAAATACATTTATTATCTTATTGGTGAGACAAAGTTTAAGTAATTTCACAAAATGTTCCTAGGAAAATAGTGTATCATTAGTATATACTTTTTTTCATGATAAACCTCACTAAATAAGTAAAACAATGGTCAGCATGTTTCTCCTATCACTACATGTAGCATTTTCCATAAGTGATAAGTAACAGAATTTATAGTAAGAACTATATGATCTTTTTCCAAATGTTTGGTGTCATGTCATTTTAGACAGGAATGAATGCAAGTGTTATAATAAACCATCCATCCCTCTTATTGGAATCCTGAGACACATATATATTATTCCCCAATCATCCTCTCTTAGTGCTGTGTTTGGCAATAAACGGTGGAGTTGCATGTATTTTTTTGAATATTAAATGCATTGGGCTGACAGAAGCTTTCAGAAGCAAGTGGCAGTTGGAACAGCTTTGGCCATTCTCAAAGAGAACAAGAAAAGTCAGAATAACAAAAGGAAAAATGGAAGGAAAAGTAGAACAAAAGGACAACCTAAGGGGAATCTGGTCCTACTTTGAGGTGTATATGCAATTTGCAATGAAGATATATTTTTGAATTAGGCTGCCTGTATGTACCGGTAACAACATTGTTAAAAATGAAAATTCTTCTGTGTGTTTGGCACTTCTGTGTCTAAATCAGCAAGCTCTAATTTTAACTTTGTGTACTTATGAAACTCACCATATTTATTCAGATTCAGAATAGCCCAGGAGACAAAAGGAGTTTGAAAAAATAATGAAAAAGATTAGTGCATATGTTCCTTTTATAAATATGCTATTAGTTCTGTAGTAAACTTGTGCAAGGTTAAGGAGATACAGAAGCAAAAATTGAGACAAGAACAGCTATAAGGGAAATGATCATACAGGTTGATGACACCACACATAACACAATCTATAGAAGCAACATGGTTATGGACAAATCTTATCTTGGAAAAACCACCGATAAAAATTAAATGAAAAATTGAATATCTTTACATTATTGCTGCTTCTAATTAAAACGTGTTTCTCCTCTGGATTTTAATCAGGCTCTCCTCAGTGCAATTTTGAGGAGAATTGCAAACTGCAATTCCTCATATTATAGTCCAAGAGATTGAACATGGTTCCCAGATTTGTATAAAAAGTAGATGAAACTTTTTCTTGCTCCACAGGTCCAGAGGATGAATATTTAAGATACGTGAAAGCTGCTGATAAAAAAAAAAAGAACAATGTTGTGGGAACTACAGGTACTGAAAGGTTTTGATTTTCCTTAAGTGGATTTGATATGAACAATGCTAATGATGATAAAGATGTAACAAATTGGGATGACAATACTGGGTACTGTGATATTAATCCCCACAACAATGAGAACTGCTACTGAGTGACAAGGACTTTCCCTTATTAGAATTTTTATAAGTTATATAAAGCAAAGGGAATCAAAGCTTTGCCTAGAACATGAAGGCTACTGCTTCCATACATAATGACAGCTTGGAAACCAAAGGAAAAAAGGAGAATTGATACTTGGTCAGAATCATCCTTCTCTTGTCTCAACATTTCTTCATTCACTTAAACTTTCTCCTCACCAGTAAAACTGGAAGCTGTGACCCTAGCTACCTGGTGCTGGCCTCTAATGCAGATAAGACTTGGTGAGGTGGAAATGAAAGCAATGTTTCTAATCCAAAAATAAGAGATCAGAATCTAGGAGAGATTAATTTACCACCCCATGCCACAGAGTAAAAGCAATAAATCTAGAAGGGTGAGAATTCCATCCATGAAGAGGGAACTTACTGACTGATACAATGCATCCTTTGAGACCCCTAATGTCTCTAATCATTCCTGTGCCCACCTCAAGAAATAACTTTACCAATTTTACTTGAGTCTCAGGACTGCAAAAATGGAAAGGAAAGTAGCATATCCTAGATGCTAGGATTTCCATCTCAAAAAGGAGAACATTGATATAAAGGGAATTCAAAAACTCACCTACCTTAGGTCAAAAAACCTTGGTGTATCCTCGTCATTATTACCCTCCTGGTCCCAGAAAGGCAGTTTCAGTCTCTGAGGTTTGTTTCCTTTGATTCTAGGAGGATGCAACCCACATTTAATTTCTTATTTGCCTTGGAAATCCGTCAGAACTATAGATCATAATTTCTGACTACGAATTTTAGTCCTTTCGAGCAGCAGACAAAAATAAACAATCTTTATTATTATCATTTTTGCTTCCTAGTAAGACATAGACCATCTAATGTGAGTGTAATGATGTAATGCATTCAGTTATAAACAGGGCAGAAGCTTGCTCAGTCTCTTCTCTGAAGGAACAGTATCTGGGTGTAATAAGATACTAAGGGAGTGTGATTACATGCAGGACTATAATCTTACTCAAGTTTTGCCTTCACTGTAGGAATTGTACATCCCCCAAGGAAGAGTCAAAACTGAACTCCCATTTCCCATTGATCAAGATGGCACAAGAGGAAGCCCTGGACTCTCCTACCCTCATGAGCACACTGATTAAAAAATGTTTCATGTACAAATGATTCCCTTTGTAAGAAATCCAGACACTAGTTAAGAGGGTTCTGCACCCTGTTCAAGCACAAACTAAGCATGTTGAAACTCTTATAGAAATTCAAGATATCCTCTTGTCTTAATACCTATCTTTACACAGTACCTTGTGATTGGGTCAAAATCTTCATTTCCTAGCCTCTCCCTGGGGAGAAAAAGAGATGCAGTATGTATCCAATCCCCAATTTTTCTTGGGGTTGTCCAGACGGTGGCTTCTGGAAAGCCTGTCTCAGAAAGCTGAGGGACACAGGACACAGCATACTTTAGCTGCCCATGACAAGAGAGAACCAAGATGGTGGTTTGGGTTGGAAGTTATCACAGCCCCTCCTCCTGGCTCACCACGGGGCTGGCAATTGAAAACCTCTTCCAGCTTTTCCTTACTGACAGAGGAAGGTGTACCATGCAAGAATGACCCAAGTTATATGGGGTCATCTGAGAAATTGGCTTCAATCTTGCTTATTTTAGAGTACTGATGGGACCTGGTACACTCTGGATGCCTGGTGGGCCACTAAGAACAAAGAAAGTGGGTTGGACTAACACAAAGTTTGAGAGGCCTCCAGAGTCTCTAGTCAGGCTTGTTTGTGTGGGTCTGATGCAGTACTAGGTCAGTCTATGAAGATTACGACAGGCGGCTGTTCTGTCTAATGTGCAGACATGAATGCAGAGAGTCCATGAAAATGAAGACACATCAAAATATTTTCCAAAAAGGAACGAGATAAATCTCCACAAAGTGACACTAATGCAGTGGAAATAAGTGATTTACCTGACAGAAAATTCAAAATGACTATCACATCAATGCTCACAGTAGTCAGAGAACAATACAAGAACGACGTGAAAATGTCAAAGAAGATACAGAAAACTTAAAAACACTAAACAGAGATCATGTCACTGAAGAATACAATAACGAAATTTAAAATTTTAATACAAGGGCTCAACAGCAAGCTAGATCTAACCGAAGAAAGGAACTTTGAATTTGAAAAAGTGTCATTGAAAATTACTCAATCAGAGGGGAAAAACAAAAAAAGATTGAAAAATAGTGAAGAAAGCTTAAGAGACTTATTGGACACTATTAAGTGGATCAATTATAGAAACTTCAGTTGTAAAAGAGAGTGAGAAAAATACCAGAAAGTTTATTCAAAGAAAAAAAGCCTGAAAAATTCCCAAATCATGGCAACTTCCCATTACTGTGACCTATTTAATGAAAGATCAATCCCAAAATAAATGCATTATAAATATATACATACAAAGACTAAGGGTCAAATACATATTCACTCTCCGCCTTACTTGACTGAGCCAGCCTGCCTTCATCTTCAGACTCAGGTCAATCCTGATTTCCAGGAACAATGCTCATTCAGGAATGTGAGATATAAATTCTCTAACCCAATATTCTGGAACTCAACACAAAGTTACTTATTTCTGAGTTATCTCTAAACTGGAATCACAACTGTGATATCTGGATCTGATTCAATCATTATGTTTTATAATTCCTCTGATAATTGAAAGACAGTCTTTTTGCTATGCCTAAATATTTCCATATTTCAATTCTTTTCATTACATATGTCAAAACTAATGCTGGGGCCGGCTCCGTGGCCAAGTGGTTAAGTTCGCATGCTCCGCTGCAGCGGCCCAGGCTTAGGATCCTGGGCGCGGACTTGGCACCGCTTGTCAGGCCACATTGAGGCGGCGTCCCACATCCCTCAACTAGAAGGACCTGCAACTAAGATGTACAACTGTGTACAGGGGTGGTTTGGGGAGATAAAGCAGAAAAAAAATTACTGGCAACAGCTGTTAGCCCAGGTGCCAATCTTTAAAATAATAATAATAATAATAATGCCTGAAGAAGTTCTTCAAAGAAAGATTTCATGAGGAAAATAGAAAAGGTTAAGAAAATAAAATTATAAAATGTGAAGTGAGAACCTAAATAATAATGACATATAATCTACTACAAATGCATACAATGGGAGTGTACATTGACCTTCCTCCTCCCACAGATACTGGTGGAAATTCTTCATTCGGTGTGGTTAGGGATTATTTCTGCCCTGGGTGGGTCTGGTCTGGATTATTGCGTACCTTACTCTACCTAACTGGTCACTTCTGTGTGAGTCATTCTGCATTAGGAAGACTGTATATTTGGGCTTTTATGCCAAATCTTTGCTTATGGACTAGTTTAATATTTAATTTAAGTAGAGGTATAAGCCAAGTTTTGTAATCTTTATTTATTGTCAATTTTAACATAAATACATATAAAAGTCTACAAAATATATTCCAACCATTATATAAAATGAACAGCTTATAACATTGATGCAGACCTAAAATAGAACATTGCCAGTACCCCAGAGCCCTCTATGAGCCCCTACTTGAGAGTACCTACATTCATTCTTCCATTCTGCATCTTGACTCTGTTGCCATCATTGTCTGGCTTTCCTTTATGGCTTCACCCCTTAAATACAGCCTCGTGGTCATCTGTATCCAGCCCACAAAAGGATGAAGAGAATGTGGAAATACTTACTATAGTCTACCCTTCTGTATTTCCATTTATTGTAAAGGCCAGTATAAAATAAAAACATATTCACACACTCTAAATTAACAAAAGAGTTGTCAAATATAAAATGTGAAAGATGCTTTCTTGACATTTTTATTTTAGCATTTGCTTTTATTTGTTATGAGGCATTTTTATTCACTAAAAACATTGTTCACGTTTCACTGATATTAAAAGTAGGTTAAACTTTGTATAATAATAATAACAATACCCTGATATATTTAGAATCAAAACACTGAAGTCCTAATCTCAGCTCAACCACTTAAAAGTTGTGATTCTGAACAAACCGTGAACACATCTGAGCATCAACTTTATCACCTACTAAATGAGAACTAAGATTCCCTCCCCGGAGTTTCTCACATTACTCCCTGGTGAATACATATGCATCGCTGGAAAAACTGAAACACATAATATAGATGTTATATTGATATTTCTATTAACCTCTACATTAGTATTTAAAGTGATTTAACTTTATGTCAGAGGCAGACTTGAAACAGCCCAGGTGATTCTACCAGGCCTCTCACTCACTGAGGAAGATAGGAGTCTCTGCCTCAGAATGTAAAACTTCCCCAAACTTGAGTGTGATTTTATTGTTTAAAGGTGCATATCTTGTGCAGCAAAGCCCTGTATATAAACCAAGTTCTCCATCTAGTGCTCAGATGATAATATAGTGAAATGTCCCAGTCCTCGAGAGAAAAACCAACAATGCTATACTTAGTGACAAATCCCACGTCTTGCCCCAACATGGACGTTAATTTAATAAAACTAATTTTAAGAAATAATTTTAACTATTTAAGTGTGATTTTAGAATCCGTCTATATGCAGTATGTAGCTCTACTCTGTTGCATTATGAAAATCCACACTTACATCTTTCTCTTACTGTGACTTATTTATATTTGCGACGTATAGCCCTATGCTACACATTGCTAGGCACTTATAGTTACAAAATGCTTGTGTGTGTGTGAAAGATAGTGAGCAGATTTAAGACACACATTTTGCCACCTAAAATAGTGATAAAATACATATCAGAATGAGTGCACCTCTGCAATGTCCACAACGGTTCCCAAACAGCACAGATATTATGTAGTTATTGACATACACTTTTTTTCAATAAGGAAAACAGTTTTATCAAAACAGACATTAAGTAAAAGAAAAGGAAAAGGGAAACTCCAACTGAGATCAGCTATTTTATATATGTAGAGCTTGTTAAGTGAAAATCAAGCATGTTGATATTCAGATCAGGGGATATGCTATGAGTGATCATTTAAAACAATTAGTCAAAAATTTAACAATACCAAACATCTAAAAATCAAACAAGCCAACAAACCAGTTATGATAAATTTCACAATACCTAAATCTTGGGGAAATCAGAAAACTGGTAAAATAGTAAATAGTGTTAAAGTCATCCTAGAAATATTTAAATTATCACTTGATTAAGGCTTAAGGATTTTTAGAGTAGTCATCTTTTTATTTCTCAAAAAAGAAAAATAATAATCCACCAACATATTACAGAAAATAAATTGTCACAATTTGGTTTATTCACCAAACATCCCTTTCAACTTGCCATTCTCCTAACTGCCATGTGAGATTTTTCTTTATTAACATCCATAAGGAAATTGCATATGGAAGAAAACAAAAACAGGACTGATTTTGTTCTCAGGTCCTCCAACCCTATGGGTTTAACTTTTTTAATATCAAATAACTTAAGCTTCTATCCTCTCCAGACAAGTCCTGTGATCTCCATGTTTTTAAGGCCTTCCAGAAGGAAGATATGAGTCATAGAAAGGGCTTTCTTCTTCCCATCATTTCACTTTTTAAATTCCTTCATCCTAACTTGAGTTTTGATTATCACATATTACTTTATCTCCTGAAGTTGCCATCCTCTCTTTTCCTGGTTCTCTCCAAATGTGGCCACCAATTTTGGCCTTCATTCCCCAAAACACTATTAATGTATGGTCATTGTGTATTATAAGTCTTATCTAAGCTTTATGGACAGTGGATGATAATTACAGTACTCTAAAGAACAGGATACAAATTCAGATTGAAATGCAGTTTTAATTCTCATGGTCCTTTCTCTACAGAGGGACTTCTCATTTATTGGCCATGTGATTTTGAGTCCTGGCCTAATGATCTGTTGCTAGGCTCTTTTCTCTCCCATGCCCTATTCTCTGAATTTCAAGCACTTGCAAAAATTCTAAAGTCTTTTTGCTTTATTATTCAGAAAAATTCAGCTTCCTATTTGAGCCAATCATCTCTCAACTATCTTAGCCCAGTATGACTTTTCTTTTACAAGAAAAAGAATCATACTGTTTTCTTAAATCAAAAAATTAAAACTATTATGCTGAAAGCCAATCGTATATAATCCAACAAAGCACATTCAACTTTTATAACAGAAGTTTTTGCATATTTCATGATTACTGAAACAAAAATAATAAGATGAAGTAGATGAAAAGTATACTTTAAAGAGTAGTAGACTGGACATCAGGAGCTTAACACTTTATCTAGGTTTTACAATAAGAAGCTATATGACTTCAACCATTAACTTTAGAATCATGTCTATGAAATGAACATATATTAATGATCTACTAAGTTTCAGTTTCAAATTTACAAACGTAAAAATGAAATCTCTGCCAAAATAAGCTTAATGCATAGTGTTTACTGCCAGAAAGTGGATTATATTTTATAGATTTTATAGGACCTGTTATATCTGTAAAACACTGACATCTAAAGGGGGTACATTCCTGGCCAATTGAGGATGTAAAGAAAGGAGTGGAAACAGAGCATCTGATCCTGATTCCAATAGCACAATATAAGTGGTGGATAGAAAATCCCCAATGGCACAATATCACCCTACTGTTACTTTACTTGATCATTTGCAGAACCGTTTACCTATCTGCAGGAGAGAAAAACAAACACCATAATGACAATGGAAAAAGCAGAGATAAATTTATTCTTTAGTGTTATTCTTAAACAGGTCAAACGGTTAAAAGGAGAAGGAATTGTGAAATGGTGAGGAAGGAAGATCTACTATTAAAAACTTGGAAACAAATTGACAGAAGACTCAAATTTTCTTTGCCATAGTAACAAAGATATAGGATAACAAGGCTTCCAATTAAATTCTTGTAATAAAACAACCAGAATCTACTGGTTCTAAACTACATGTACAGAGATACTGTTGCTGATCAAAACTTTGTCCTACTCATGGTTTTTCTCAGAGCAATTTTAACATCTTTGTTCCTCAAACTGTAGATTAAAGGGTTCATTGTGGGAACCACAATGGTATAAAAGACAGAAGAGATTTTGCCCTCATCCATGGATCCAGCAGAAGATGGTTTGAGATACATAAATGCACCTGACCCGAAGAAGAGAGAAACCGTAATTATGTGGGAACTGCAGGTGCTGAAGGCTTTGGACCTGCCCTCCACAGAGCTGATGTGGAAGATGCTGGAGAGGATAAAACCATAAGAGACAAAGATGGTGAGACTAGGCACAATGATGTTGATGCCCACCACAATAAAATTTACTAGCTCATTGATGTAGGTGCTCGTGCAGGAGAGCTGGAGCAGAGGAAAGAGGTCACACAAATAATGGTTGATGGTGTTTGCATCACAGAAGGTCAGTCTCAGCATGCATCCAGTGTGGGCTGTGGCACCAGAAAATGCCATCAAGTATGAACTAAGCAAAAGGCTGGAACACACTTTAGGGGACATGGTAACATTATACAAAAGTGGTTTACAGATGGCCACGTAGCGATCATAGGCCATTGCTGTCAGCACATAGCATTCAGAAATGATAAAAAAACAGAAAAAGTAGAGCTGGGTCATGCATCCCATGTAGGAGATAATATTTTTTGATATGAAATTAATCAGCATTTTTGGTGTAATCACAGTAGAATAGCAGAGATCTATTACAGACAAATTAAAAAGAAAAAAGTACATAGGGGTGTGTAAGTGTGAATTTGGTCCAATTAGAGTTATCAAACCCATATTTCCCAACACAGCAACCATATACATTATTAGAAACAGGAAGAACAGGGGGAGTTGGAGATATGGTTGGTCTGTTAATCCCAACAAAATGAATTCAGTCACAAAAGAGCTATTTCCAAGAGCCATTCTTCTTCAAAGGGATCTGTGAGTACAGGAAAAAAAGGGTTACATTAGAGGGAAACCCTAGCCCTTCCCACAATATCTTGTCCTACAAAAGGGGTTATGTGCTGCAAATATCTGAGACTAGCCCAATCTGGACCCATCAAGTCTGCCTTTACCATTATCATGATACTGAATGACACTAACTTTCCCTTTCTTAGAGTCTTTATAAGCTAAATACAGCAAAGGGCATCATTAATTTTTCCTTCAGAGGGAAGGCTACTGCTGTCATATGCAAATATGACTACTGAAAAAGAACAAGGGAGTAGGGAGAAGAAGGAAGTATCACAACAAAATAGTCCTACTCTCATGTAAACATTTCTTAATTCTCTTGAACCCTCTCCTCACCAGTAAAAGTGGAGGCCCTCAACCCAACAACCTGATGCTGGCATCTAATGCAGATTATACTTCGTGGGTTGGAAACCAAAAAGATTGTCTCTAATCCTAGACTAAAGGACCAGAGTCTAGGAGAGATTAAGTTACTGCCCCCTTATCACAAAGTAAAAGCTATAAATGTGGAAGAGTGAGAGTTCCATCCTTGGAAAGGGAACTTAGTGACTCAGAAACTGTACCCTCTGAGCCCGTTAATATCTCTGAACATTCTCTACTCTTCCCTGGAACAGATTCTTCCTCCAGTTTCACTTGAGTCTCAGAATTGCACAAAGTGGGAAAGAAAGTGGCAGATCTTAGATCTCTGGAATTCCATTTCACAGCATAAGGGAAATTCATATAAATAGAATTTAGAAACTCACCATCCTTAGGCCAGAAAATTTTACTGCTTCCTTGTCAGTGTTATTTACTCCTCTGGTCTTAGAAGGGCAATTTAAGATTCGAAGGCTTTGGTTACTTTGATTCTAAGAGGATGCTGCAAAAGATTTAATTTCATACATGCCCTGTAAATCTTTATGAACTACACAGCATACTTTCTGAATGTGACTTTGAGAACTCTCAAGCTGCAGAGAAAACTAAAGACACGTTTTGTGGCTTGAAAAGATGCAGATGGATGAATGTGAATTTAATGATATAATGCAGTTGGCTATAAACAGGGTGGAAGTTTGCTCAGTCTCTTCCCCAGGGAATAGATTCTACATGTGAAAGGGAAATAAGAAGGTTGTATTTACACCTTGGACCATTGATCTTTCTTTAGTTCCTTAGGGACTCAATATTTTACTTAAGTTTTCCTGTAACTCGAGGGATTATACATCTCCCAAGACAGATCTAAAAATAAATTCATGTCTTCCCATCATATTCATCTCTAAAGAAAAATCTATTGAATTGTTTCTTTTCCTCTCTCTTCTCATCCTAAACGGAAAATTTTCTGCAAGGGTTCTACCTGCAGGATTCTTTATTTCTTCATCTGAAACTTTTCAAGAATTGCAGTATCTCACTTCAATTGTTCTCTCTCAAGGGCTATCTCTGAAATAATTTGAAATGTCTTCCATCTCTTCTAAAGTTGAACTTTTTAATATCTTCCAGAAATTTATACCTGACTATTCTGCTGGGACCTTATATGTAACATTTCAGTAACTGAGATCTTTATTTCTTCTCATTGTAAAAAGGAATAGGGGCTATGAGTTAGACGGTGTGTGTACGAATCTTCCTTCCACTCTTGCTAACTATAATACCTTGATAAAATTACTTTATCTTTCTTCCTCTGGTTCACTTTTGTAAAATAGAAATGGTAAAAATAGCTTTTGTTTCATTGAGTTTCTATGATAGCCGAATGAAAAAATGTAAATAAGAAATGTAATGTAAAATAAAATGAAAAAATGTAGAAGGTGCTAAATAGTCTGGCCTGGCACGTGCTAAATAGTCAATTTATGTCAGTTGTCATTATTTATATTATCATAAATTCTGGCAGATCCTCAATCAGAACACTCATCAGACCATTCTCCCCTTAATTTCTGTGTTCCCTAATAACCTATAAGTTATATAAGAACAAACATCTTTTCTGTCTTGTTTCCTTGAAAGTACGGTACAGAATATATAGTCGAACGCCAATATCTCTGAAAATTATATTGTTCTTTGGTTGAAAACCTTCAGATTTTTTCCACATTTCTCACATGCTAAAAGGTAGAGTCCACAACCACATGTCCCCCACCCATTTTCCTCAGAAACCAAACAAGTCCAAGAACTTTGTAGGTTTAGACTTTACTACTGAATATAGTGACTCCTATTTCTCTAGCATTTCCACATAGTCCTCTTATTTAGCCATCTGCACTGCTGCTAGAATAAGCTCTGAAAGCACGGATTTGTCATTCACTAGTTTGAATCTTTCAATGGTTCTCCATTACCCACTGGGCAATTGAAATTTTGTAATGAAAATACAATTATCAAAACTGTAATTCAGCTTCAGTAAAAACTAAAGAAGAAATTGAGTCCAACTTCTTTTTTTCACATCTTTATAATGTATAATGTACAAATAACAATTACATGTATTTAAGGTACATGACCTGACTTTTCAATATTCATAAACATTCTGAAAAAATTGGCATAATCAAGCTAATTAAAATATCCGTCACCTTACAGAGTTACCATTTACTTTCTGGTTATTTGTAGTGCGAACATTTAAGATTTACCCTCTTAGCAAATTTCAAGTATGCAATACAGTATTGTTCATATAGTCACAGTGGTGTACATTAGAGCTCCAGAACTTATTCATCTTGAATAAAAGAAATTTTGTACCACTTGACCAACCTTTTCCCCTCCGCTCAGACTCTGGCTACCACCATTCTACTCTCTGCTTCCATGGTTTTGACTACTTTAGATTCCTCATATATCTTAGGTCATACAGCATTTGTCTTCGTGTAACTAGTTTATTTCACTTAGCATAATGTCTTCTATGTTGTTGCAGTTGGCAGGATGTCCTTTATTTTTAAGGCTGAATAATATTCCATTTTGTATATATACCACATTTTCTTTCCTATTCACCCATTAACCAACATTTAGTTTGTTTCCATATTTTGGCTATTGTGAATAATGCTTCAATGAATATAGACATGCAAAATCTCTTTGAGAAACAGATTTTATTTCCTTTGGATATATACCCAGAAGTAGGATTGCTGGATGATAAGGTAATTCTATTTTTGATTTTTTGAGGACTCTCTATACTTTTTTCTATAATGGCTGTACCAATTTTACATTCCCACTAACGAGAGTTTCCTTTTCTCTTCATTCTACCAACACTTATTATCATTTGTCTTTCTGATAATAGCCATTCTAACAGGTGTGAGGTGATATCTCATTGTGATTTTCATCGGCATTTCCCTGATGATTAGCGATGCTGAGTACCATTTCATATACCTGTTTGGCCACTTGTATGTTTTCTTTGGAGGAATGTCTATTCAGTTCCTTTGCTTATTTTTTATGAGTTATTAGTTTGCTGTTATGGTGGTGGTTGTTGACTTTGGTATTGACTTTTAGGAATTCCTTTTATATTTTGGTTATAACCTCTTACCATATATATGGTTTGTAAATGTTTTATCCCATTCCTTATGTTGCTTTTTCATTTTGCTGAACATTTCCTTTGCTGTGCAGAAGCTTCATATTTTGATGCAATCCCACTTGTCTGTTTTTGCTTCTACTACCTTTACTTTTGATGTCATGTTCAAGAAAATCACTGTCCAGAACAAAGTCAAGAAGCATTTTGTGTGTGTGTGAGAGGAAGATTGGCCCTGAGTTAACGTTTGTTGCTAATCTTCCCATTTTGGCTTGAGGAAGATTGTTGCTGAGCTAACATCTCTGCCAGTCTTCCTCTGTTTAATGTGGGATGCCGCCACAGCATGGCTTGACAAGTGATTCTAGGTCTGCACCTGGGATCAGAGCCCACAAACCCGGGGCAGCAGAAGCAGAGCACGAACTTAACCACTACACCACTGGGCCAGCCCAAGAAGAATTTTTTTTTAAGATTTTATTCTTAGAGCAGTTTTAGGTTTACAGAAAAATGGAGAGGAAGGTATAGACATACCCATTTACCCAAAGCCACCACACACGCTTAGCCTCCCCTACTAATGATGTGGGAAATTTTCTCTGTGTTTTCTTCTAATTATTTTAGAGTTTTAGGTCTTATGTTTACATTTTAATCCATTTTGAGTTGAATTTTGTGTGTGGTATGATAAGAGATCCTATTTCATTCTTCTGCGTGTGAACATCGAGTTTTTCCAACACCATTTATGGAAGAGATTATCCTTTCCCCATTATGTGTTTTGTCTCTAGTATTGTTCAAGTCAGCAGTTCTTCACTGATTTTCTGTCTAGATTTTCTCTCCATTTTTGAAAGTGAGATATTGAACTCCTTTACTATTATTATACTGCTGTCAATTTCTCCCTTCAGTTCTGTTGATAGGGCTTTTTATACGTATGTGCTCTGATGTTGGATGTGCATATATTTATAATTGTTATATCTTTATATTGAATTAACCTCTTTACACAAGGACCTTTTTGTCTCTTTTTGACTTAAAGTGTATTTTTTCTGATGTAAGTATAGCCACCTCTTCTTTCCTTTGGTTATTATTTGCATAGAATATCTTTTTCTATCCCATGATGTTCAGCTTATGTGCATCCTTAACTCTAAAGTGAGTCTCTATGGAGACACAGAGGCATGGACTTGAGAAGCTCCATCAGCTTGCGTCAGCATTGGGAAAGACTAGGGACTCCTCAATGATGAAGGCTGCTGGGGTCCTCCTACTCTCCTTTTCCCAATGAGGGAAGTCACAGCTGAGGGGATTCCTATTGGTGCCAGTTCTGCAGTGAGTGCATATGCAGTTGCAGCACCAAAACCTAGGAACTGGGGCACATGCAGTAATAGCATGCCAGTTTCTGCAGCAAATATGATGGTGCTGGGGTGGGGAGGTCAGCAGCTCAGGCCTTGGAAGTGCACAGATGTGGCTCTGGTTCCAGTGGGCCACAGTAGCAAGGACTCCCAGCAGCCCCATCACCTTGTCAGTGTCGGTGAATGCCAAGTGGGTTCTTGGTGGTAAAAGCTAAAGTTGTTTGCAGCAACAGTGAAGGTTGCTGAGATCCTCAGTGGCCAAGGCTGCTGGAGTCCTGATTCCACCTCTCATGGAGATCCTTCTTGGCACCAATCTATGCTGGCCTGAGGGAGGGGTTGATGAAGTTAAAATGCTTCCTGTGCTTTTCTATGCAACCATCTCAGTTTCTGTGCCCCATAGGCTTGATGCGGCTTTATAATTGCACTCCAGAACTCTTCTAGAGCTATTTTCATGCATGGGTAGTTGGTAAATCATTGTTTTTGTGGGAAGACAAGGACTGAAACCTTGTAGTCCACTATCTTGTTGATTTCATTCCCGACTCAAAGTTATATTTGATGAGGAGGCATGAAAAAACTGTCTTCTGATTGGAGCATTTTGTGCACATTAAGTATAATGCACACTCTAAGCCTTCTCAGCAAATATAAGAAAGAATGTTGGATAATGTTCACATGTCAGAGACCACAAGGTGAACAAAGAATACTAGCTAGGTGAGCCAAAGATAATATATGAAATTTAAATTTCAGTCTGAAAAAATGCACTTACCATCATTTTAAATCAGTTCCTTTCTTCAATATTTAACAAAAAAGAGCAAGAATCTCCTTCAAGATATTCATGTGTTAAAATAATATCCTTTTTTAAAATTTATATCTGAGCAGTGTAACCTCCAACTTATATTACCAGTTATAAAGTTTCTAGCTTCAAGTTATAGAACGCTCAACTAAAAGCCCTTTTAAAACAGTAGACTATTTTTGTCACATAACAAAAATTCTGGAGATAGGGTGTCCTAGGGTTGGTTTAGCACTAAGCATGCTCAAGAACCCAGCTTCTTCTATCCTACTCTCCTCAGACCATTTGCCTTAGTCCTCAGACTTGTTACCTCATGGTCACAAAATGGCTGTTGTAGTTCCGAGAATCACATCTAAACAGAACAAAATTTAAAAGAGAAAGCGAGACAAGAAGGTGAAACAACTCACATATTTCTCTCCTTATATATGAAGTGAATCTTCTCCAGAATTCCCTTTATGCGTTTTCAGTCATATATCTATGCCACATGCCTATCACGCTACAAAGAGAACTGAAAAAATGAGTATCTCCCATTTTCAGCCTCTACCAGCAGCAATTTGAAAAAGCATCCTAAGTTAAGAGAATATTTTTAATTATATGAACTTAAGCTAGAAATTTCCCTAGGAAATACACAAGTACTTGAGATATTAAAAAAAAAGGAGACACTAGGTTGTCTTTAGGGACATCCTTGTATTAACCTACAGGCCCCATGTCAAAGAAAGTATGACTATAGACAATAAAGTTTCAAGTGAAATTTATGATGTATAAGAGCTGACTCATGGAAAAGCAAGGAAAGAACACAGGGTTCTCAGGGGAAAGCCGCCTTAAAAATTTCAACCACTTTAAAAATAAGAATTTTCTTCTGTATCGAAACAACTACAGTGTGAAAAATAAATATGTCTCAATCTACTTACAAATTAAGGAATCTAGTTATGTAATCTAAGTAGGTCCCTATCAAAAAATGGAAAGTTTCTCATTTGCATATTAAGTTTCAGTAATAATTTACTGTAGCGTAGACAACTGACAGTTTTTATTTTGTTTTGTTTTGTTTTGTTTATTGAATGCAAGTGCCTGACATTAAGTGTCTGATTTTCCAGGCATCCTCTGCAAAGACAGCTATCTCCAATAAACACATTGTCAGCTACATGACTAGATAAAAAGCCAGGCCACCCACCCCAATATTTCCTTTCGTTTAGCGATCTCTGTTTGACTTAGATAACTGATTACTTGACTGCTTATTTTTCCCTTCCCACACTTTAATTCTCATTATTATGTTTTAAATTGCCAATAAAGAGTATACATGCAGAACTCAAGACCCATGCTCTCTCTCTCTCTGCCAATGTGCTCACTGTCTGTCCCTAAGTATGCTGTGTAGCTTTCAAGTTCCCTGATGATTATTTCTAAGGTGCATCTTGCAATCCATATTAAGAACCACAGGGCCAGTCCAGCCACATCATTGGTTCTGAAAGGGGAAATGTCCATGGGGGCCCAGGTGAGTGCCAAGGAATTTTTAGCTTATAGCATCACTATCAATAGGCTGAGAAAGGCATACAACATCTGAGTAAACAGTACCCTCTGATGGGTAGCTTTGACTTAGACAAGATTTAAATTAATTAAAAAGTTGTAAAGTGTAATACAACAGAAGAAAAATTTGTTGATAATTTTGTACTCTTCTCCCACGTCCCCTTATCTCACTGTGAGAAGCATTTGATTTCTTAGGAGGGCTGTTAAGAGCTAAGGCAGCAGTGTTTCAAAGAACAGTTCAAGGAGAGAAAGCACTTAAAGGCTCTTTTTCCTTTCTGCCCACTTTCACTCTTCTTTTTCCAGGTGATCACAAATAAATAAAATAGTACCTTGAAAGCATTCTAACACATCCACCTTTGTTTTTAACTATCAACCAATGAGAATGAAAACTCTTAAGGAAGAAATGGAAATGTAGTAAAGATCTCAGACAAATGACTTGTGAAAGAAAACAAAAGATTTTAAAAATAGAGACAAATTGACTGCATATACATACATGATATATATATGATATACATATATATAGGTATATCTCATATATTTCAATGAAATAAAATTGATTATACCATTATAATACTTTATAATGGTTTAGAACAAATCACTTTCTTTCCCTCTTTTCCAATTTTTTACTATGTTGAAATACACAAACATAAAAATACCATCTTATCCATTTTTACATGTACAGTTCAGTGGCATTAAATACATTCATAATGTGCTACCATAACCACCATTAATCTCTAAAACTCATTTCGTGTTGTAACACTGAAACTCTATACTCATTACACAATAATTCCCCATTCCCCTCCCCCAAGGAATAATAATCACCACTCTACTATCTCTGTCTATGATTTTGACTATTGTATTTCATATAAAAGGAATCATACAGTATTTGTCTTTTTGTAACTGGCTTATTTCACTTAACATAACGTCCTCAAGAGTCATCATATTTTAGCACGTCAGAATTTTCTTCCTTTTTAAAGCCACTCAATATTTCATTGCACAATATATACCACATTTTGCTTGTCTATTCATGTGCCAATGGACATTTGAGCTGCTTCTATGCTTTAGCTATCAGGAATAATACTGCTATGAACATGGTTGTACAAATATCTTTCAGATATCCTACTTTGAATTTGTTTGGATTTATACCCAGATGTGGAATTGCAGGATCATATGGTAATTTTATTTTTAGTGTATTGAGGGACTACCATACTGTTTTCCCCAGCAGCTGTACCCCTGTACATTTCCATGAACAGTGCACAAGAGTTCCAATGTCCTCACATTCTTGCCAATGCTTGTTTTTTTCTGGGTTTTTTTTGATAGTAATCATCTTCATGGTTGTGCAGTGGTATCTCACTGTAGTTTTGATTTTCATTTCTGTAATGATTAGCGTCGTTGAGCATCTTTTCATGTGCTTATTGGAAATTTCTATATCTACTTTGGAGAAATACATATTCAAGTCTATTGCTCATTTTTTAATTGCGTTGTTTGCTTTTTCTTGCTGAGCTTAAAGAGTTTTCTATATATTCCTGATTCCTTTATTAGATATATGATTTGCAAATATTTTCTCCCATTCTTTGGTTTGCATTTTTATCTGATGATAGTATCTTTTGATGAACAAAACATGTTTAATTTTCATGAATTCCAACTTATCTATTTTTTCTTTTGATACCTGTGCTTTTGGTATCATATCCAAAACAATAATTGCCAAATCCAACATCATTAATCTTTGCACTATGAGTTCTTCTAAGAATTTTATACTTTTAGGTCTTACATTTAGGTCTTTGATCCATTTTAAGTCAACTTTTTGTATACAGTATTAGACAAGGGTTCAACTTTCTTCTTTTGCATGTGGATATCCAGTTTTCCGAGCACCATTTTTCAAAAAGACTCATTTTCCCGTTGAATGATCTTGGCACCTTTGTCAAAAATCATTTGACCATATATACAAGAGTTTATATCTAGGATTTCTATTTTATTTTTTTGTTCTCTATGTCTCTCCTTATGCCAGTACCACAATCTTTTTATTTCAGTATCTTTGTAGTAAGTTTTGAAATCAGGAAGTGTGAGTACTCCAACTTTGATTTTCTTTTTCAAGATTATTCTGGCTGTTCAGAGTCCCTTGAATTTCTGTATGAATTTTAGGATAAGTTTTTCTATTTCTGCAAAAAAGAAAAAAAGAAAAACATTGTTGGAATTTTGATTCAGATTGCATTGTATCTGTAGATCATTTTGGATAGTATAGACATCTGAACAGTATTAAATCTTCCAATTCAGGAACATGAAATGTGTTTTCATTATTTATGTCTTCTGTATTTTCTTTCAGTGATGGTTTTTAATTTTTATTTTATAAATATCTCACCTTCTTGGTTAAGTTAATTCCTAAATATTTTATTCTATTTGTAGCTATTGTAAATAGAGTTGTTTTCTTAATTTCCTTTTAGGATTGTTCATTGTTAGAGTATAGAATAGCAACTGATTTTTGTGTTTTGACTTCGTATTGTGCTACTTTACTGAGTTTGTCAGTTCTAACAGTTTGTTAGTGGAATCCTTAGACTTGTATACATATAAGATCATATCATTTTTAAAGAAGAAAAATTTTATTTCTTCTCTTCTAATTTGAATGCACTTTTATTTCGTTTTCTTGCTTTATGCTCTGGCTAGAAATTCCAGTGCTCTGTTGAATAAAACAGAGTGAGTATCCTTGCCTTGTCCCTGAACTTAGAGAAAAAGTTTTCAATCTTTAACCATTCAGTATAATGTTTGTGTGGGTTTTACAAATATGGATTTTATTCTGTTGAAGTAGTTTCCTTCTATTCCTAGTTTGTTGAGAATTTCTTTATCATGAAAAGATGTTGAATTTGGTCCAATGCTTTTTCTGAATCAATCGACACGATCATTTTTCTTTCCCTTCATTTTATTAATGCGGTATATATGACATTGATTGACTTTCATATGTTGAATCAATTTTGCTCTCCAGGAAAAAAAATCCCACTTAATCATGGTGTATGAACCTTTAAACGTACTGCTGAATTTGATTTGCTAACATTTTGTTGAGAATATATACCTCCATGTTCCTTAGTGATATGGTCTATAGATTTCTTTTTTGTAGTATCTCTGTCTGGCTTTGGTATCAGGATAATGGTGGCCTCAGAGAATGAATTAGGAAGTTTTTGTTCCCTTCAATATTTTTGAAACATTTGAGAAGGACTGGTGTTAGTTCTTCTTTAAATGTTTGGTAGAAATGACCAGTGATGCCCTCAGGTCTGGGACTTTTCTTTGCTTGGAGATTTTTGACTACTGATTCAATTTCCTTACAAGTTAGAGGCCTATTAAGATTTTCTGTTTCTTTACGGTTTAGTCATGGTAGGTTTTGCATTTCCAGGAATTTATGCATTTCATCTAGGTTATTCAATTTGTTGGCATATAACTGTTCATTTTATTTCCTTGTAATCCTTTTTATTCCTGTAACTTCAGTAATATAGTCCTCACTTTTATTTCTGATTAATTTGACTCTTCTGTCTTTTTTTTTTAGTCCATCTAGCTAAAGTTTGTCAATTTTGTTGATTTTTCCAAAGAACTAAATTTTGCCTTTATTGATTTTCCCTATTGTTTCTCTATTGTCTATTTTATTTACCTCTGCTTTAATGTTTATTTCCTTCCTTCTTCCAAATTTGGGTTTAGCTTTTTTTTTTCCAGTTCCTTAAGTTGTAAAGTTAGGTTGTTGATTTGATATCTTTTTTTATTTATTTAATGTAAGCATTTTTACCTATAAATTGGTCCCTAACTACTGCTTTTGCTGCATCCTCAAAGTTGTGGTATGTTCTAGTTTTGTTTTCATTTGTCTTAAAGTATTTTCTAAATTCCCTAGTGATTTCTTCTTTGATTTATTGGTTTTCTTAATAGTATGTTGTTTAATTTTCACAAGCTTGTTCATTTTCCAGTTTTCCTTCTGTTATTGATTTCTAACTTCATTCTTTTGTGGTCAAGGGATTTAGTTTCTATGATATTTCTCTTTTTAAATCTACTGAGACTAATTTGAAGCCTAACACATGGTCTATCCTGGAAAATATTCCAATGTGCTTTTGATAAAATGTGCATCTGCTGTTGTTGGACCAATATTTTATAAATATATGATAGATCATCTACTTGCTTTATCTTATTCAAGTCCTCTACTTCCTTCCTTATCTTATGTCTGATTGTTCTAACCATTTTTGAGAATGGGCTGTTGAACTTTCCAACTATTATTAAAACTATATTTCTCTTCCCTTGTGTCAAATTTACCTCATATATTTTTATGGTCTGTTATTAGTTATGTAAATGTTTATAATTGTAATATCTTCTTACTTTATTATTTCATTAGTGTGTATAGTCCTTCTTTGTTTCTTGTTAACTTTTGTATTTTAAAGTCTATTTTGTCTTATATTAGCAGAACCATCCCTGCTCTATTTTGGTCATATGCATGGATATATTTTTCCACTCTTTCATTTTCAACCAGTTTGTATCCATAGATCTAATTGGAATCCCTTTTAAACAGCATATAGTTGGATCTTTTTTTGTTTTATTATCCATTCTACCAATCTCCATCTTTTGGTTGCAGATCTTAATCCATTTACATTTAAAGTAATTACTGATAAGGAGGAATTTGCTTCTATCATTTTGATATTTATTTTCCACCTACCTTATATCCTTTTTGTCCCTCCTTTCCTGCATTACTGTTTTCTTTTGAGTTTAGTTGATTTTCTGCAGTGAAAAATTTAAATTTCTTTGTCATTTCCTTTTGGGTATACTCTATAGATATCTTCTTTGTGGTTACCATTGGAATTATATTTAACTATATTGGAGTTACATTAACTGTAACACTCTAATTTGAATTTATACCAGATTAACTTCAACAACATACTAAAAATATGTTCCTTTACAACTCGATCTCTACCTATTTTAGTGGTCAATGTCATAAAATTGCATGTTTATACATCATGTGCTCCAAAATATAAACTAATAATTTATTTGTATACATTACTCTCCTAAATTATGTAGAAAATAAAATGTAGAGTTGTCAACCAAAGTTAAAATAGTACTAGCTTTTAGACTTCTATTTATTTTTTAATGTATTACTCTCTTAAATCATATAGAAAACAAAAAGTGGAGTTATCAAACGTTGTTACAATAATCGGTCCCTATCTGTTCATCTTACTTAGAATTCATTGGGCTTCTTGGATTTCTGTATTCATGACTTTCATTAAATTTGGAGAATTTCCAGCCATTATTTTCTAGTAGTCTCCCTGACCCTTTCTCTCATCTCCTGGGACTCTTGCAGTGTATGTGTTGGTCAGAAATTGATGGTATGCCACAAATCTCTTAAGCTCTGTTTACTTTTCTTCAACCTTTCTCCTTTCTATTCCTTGGACTCAGTGATCTACTTTGTCCTACTTTCAATTCACTGTTTTTCTTTTGGCTACTAAAATCTGCCTTTGAATTCCTCTAGTGAATTTTTAATTTCAATTGTGTACTTTTCAGCTCCAGAAATTCCCTTTGGCTTCTTTTTTAGATTCTCTGTTTCATTATAGATATTTCCATTTTGTTCATAGTTTTTTTCCTTTCTCCAAATCTTCCTTTAGTTTTTTCAGCCTTTGTAAACAGTTGTTTTAAAGTCTTTGTCAAGTAGATCTGCCATCATGTCTTTTCTCAGGGTGAGTTTTTGTTGATTTTTTTTTTCCTTTGAGTGGCTCTTACTGCCCTGTTTTATTGTACATCTTTTGATTTCTTGTTGAAAATTGAACATATGAACCTAATGATACTGTAACTCTGGAAATCAGATTCTCCCCCTTCACCAGAGTTTACTGGGTTTCTTTTGTTGTTGTTGCCTCTTTTCTTTTGTTTTGTTTTATTGTTGTAGGTTGTATCTGTACCAAGGACCATCCTGAGGTACTAACTTGAGGTCATCTCAGGTTTTTCTGAGCCTACACGTTTCCGTGTTCATATATAGTGACTGTCTAATTTCCCCCGTACGTACAATTCCATTTGAAAGAACGAATTGTTAATATTTGGCTCCCAAAAGTGGAAAAAGAAAAAAAATAAGGAGAGAAAAGTGGCACTGGCCTTTAAATCAACTGGAAGATAATTCAGCAAGAGGAAGATGGGCTTGTAACAATGAGGGGAGTTGTAACAACAAATGCCACCCACTTCTTTATCTACAGTTCAGAGATCAAAAGTAGCATCATTGACAGAGTACAGACCTGGGATATTTGGAGGACAGCATCCATTTTGTCCACCCTGGCTCCCCCAAGCTGTGTGCAAGCTTCTCCGGGAACACATGAATGGCTGTCTGCCACAGGGCTGGAGGATGGGAGATGGGTAGTTGCTACTGTGCTAAGAACTGAAAGTGATCAAAATTAACTAGAATTTACTCTCCAGCCCTTCCCTGGAGATTGCAAACCTTCAGTAGAATCCAGAGTTCCAAAATAGTTTCATCAGACAGATTCTGCAACTGCAATTGTTGTCCAAGTGAGGAAACAAATTATTGGTGCTTTGTACTCTGCTGTTTTCCCATATTCCTCCTCTTTTCCTTTTTTTACCACTCCTTTTTCCTTCACAGCTCTTTAACTCATCACTGCCAGTTACTAATTTTAAAACCTAACACACATACTCCTACATTTTCTTATTTTTTGCTCATACTCTTAAATACATATATAGGGGCTGTGTTCTTGATATACAAAGAAACATTTTTTGACCTCTTGTTTTGTCATTTAGAAACAATGTTCCATGTTGTAGACATATCAAAACTTATTTGCCTACTCCATGTTGATGGAAATTCCTGTTTCTCCGGGTTGTTCTGCCATCAAAAGCAATGCTAAAATAATAACCATTATGCATACATCTTTATATGATATTACTTTTCAGTGAGATAAATTCACAGAATGTTGTCTTTCAGTTTAATATGTATGTTCAGTTGAGTTTCCAAAAGGCCATTATAGTTCATATTCCAGTAGGTTATTTATGAAAGAATCTATCCTTCTCTCAGCATTTCTTAATTGCATTCCTCTAAATATTGGTCCGCTTGAGTGTCTCTTCATAAATTTGTAAACTTTGGTAATTTTCTTTTCTGTAATTTGCATATTTATTCCTTTTCCTCATTTTCTGTGGGTTTTTATTCCCATTTTGCCCAACTGAATAAACATAATATATATTAATCCTATACCTGTCACCTGCATTTAAACTGTATTTTTTCCTAACCCTCCATCAGTACATTGATTTATTTAAGTATGTACTATAAAATAAAAGTTAAAATTTGTATGAAGTCAACTACTTCTATATTTACATACATAATATATACATAATTACCCATATATCGTAGCTATGATATTACCACCTTGATCTGACAAAGAATTGTTTCATACTAGCATTACTAAAAGTCTTCTTAACTAGAGTCCCTGCTTCATCCCCTGACTCATAGAGTATATTCCCAACGCAGTAGACAACGTCATCTTTTTAAAACTTAAGTCACTTTGTTTTAATTTTATGCACTTCATTCCACTCAAAGAAAAAGCCAAAGTTTCACAATGGCTTACGAGATCTACTTAAAATGTCCCCATCTCAGTGAATTAGGATCCATGTCCAACTTATCTTTGCACAACCAATATTTAACAAATTTCTTGAAACAATCGTTGTTCTCTCTTTGGATAATTTCTCCCTTTTAGATGCCATAGAGCTGGGGTGGGGCTATTATGAAGTTGTCTCGTAAAATACAAGTTTAATGTGTTTAACCCTAAGATATTCTATTTGAACAGTTTGCTTAAGTTACTATTTAAATAAATATTGTATTTTTATTTTAAATTGACAGAAAATGTATTGCCATAAAGCTGATTGGCTTCATAGAGGAACAAAACACATCTTGTAGCATCTGAGACTCCAATTATTTCTCATATAAGACTCTAATGCAGAAAAGGGGGAAAAGAAGAAGACAAATATTGTTGATTTTCTTTAAGTTTCCTGTTCAATTTCTTCTTCATTTTGATAAAGTTGCTTATAATCTTGTGCAACTCAGGAAGGTGATTTTAAAAACTATAGATTCTAAATGTGGATCCATCTCTAGCCTTACAATTGTCTATTAAAACATTACCAAGAGCACTAAGTCAAATTTGAGTGGAAGGGGAGAGGATGAACTTATGAAGTGATCTGACTGTGGAAACTAAGGCAATTGGTAAAAATAGATAGAACTACACGTAGTGGTGTTAAAGTAAAAATAAATACAAAATCATAATTTTTTTATCTTTTCATTGCACAGCTTCTAAGGATTTTACTAATGCTTGTATTTGAATGATTACTATATTCTCATTTTGAGGGGGCAATAACTCTTTTAAAACAGATGAATATCAACAATTAATGGTCCCAAGTAATTCTAATGTGGAAAGAGAATAGAACCTGAAAGCACTAAATCATGAAGTCACCATATTTAAACTCTAGTGAACTCGTATCACACACCACATACTTTTGACTCATTTTGACCACGACAACACACCCTTGTGAAGCAGGAGAATTTGATTTCCAGAGTTATCGTATTATTAGATTCAAATGTCCAGTTTTCAACAAAAAACCACAAAGCATGCAAAGAAACAAGAAAGTATGGCCAGTTCAAAGGAGAAAAACAAATCAACAGAAACTGTCCCAGAAAAAGACATGGTGGAAGGTCTCTTAGACAAAGATTGTAGAACATCTTGTCTTAAAGAATCTGAATGAACTAAAGGTGGGGAAAGTCCAGAAAACAATATATGAACAAAATGGAAATATCAATAAAGAGATGGAAAAATTTAAAAGAAATCAAAAGAAAATTCTGGAGTTCAAAAGGGCAAAAAAAATTATATTAGCAGCTCAACAGATGCAGAAAAAACATTTGACAAAAATCGACATCCATTTATGATAAAAATTCTCAAGAAATTATGTATGGAAGGAGTGCACCTCAACATAACAAAGGCCATATATGACACGTACAAAGATATCATCATATTCTATAATGAAAAATTGAAAGCTCTTTCTCTAAGATCTGATACAAAACATTCTTGCCACTTCTATCCATCATTGTACTGGAAGTCTTAGCCAAAGCAATCAGGAAGGATAAAGATATAAATGGCATCCAAAAGAGAAAGAAAGAAGTGAAATTGTCTGTGTTTACAGACGACATTTTATATATAAAAAAATACTGAAAACTCCACCCAAAATGTTAGAATTAATAAAAGAATTCAGTAAAGTAGCAAGATGCAAAATCAACGTACAAAAATTACCTACATTTCTCTGCACTAATAACAAACTATCTGAAAAAAATTAACAAATCATTTGTGATAGCATTGTTACTGAAAGTTCAGTCTCTGATCTGGATGCCAATCTAAATAATAAGAACAGTCTTGGGAGGAAAAGGAAAGCTTTAATTTGTCAGGCAGACGGAACAAAGCAAGGGCTAGTGCCCCCAAAGTCGCTTGCTCCCCATTAAGAAATGGGTAGGGGTTTTTAATTGGGGTTTTAGGTTGGGGAGGGGTGCCGTGGACTTCTTGGTCTGCATTTGTGCATTGGCTTATGTCTGGGGCTGCTTCCAGTGGAGGAGCCAAAGGATTTCTCAGATGAGTGTCCTTGGCTGTTTATCTGCATGGTGGAGGGTAGACTCTGACGTCAGGAAGCCAAGTAGTTGGGCCTGGGAAGCTTTGGTTTCTTCATATTCTCTGGACATTTGTTTCTCTGTAAAAGAACTTCAAGGTCCTGGGATTAGCTACAACTTTAGTGGGAGCCCAGTTTGAGGCCATCTGGGCTTTAACAATTTGTTAACTTCTATTTGGTTGTAAAGCTCAGGGAGTCAGAGGCTAAAAAAACAAACATTTACATATGAGTGTAACTAAAGACCAGGAACTAGAAATGCAGGTTTTCACTTTTAACCCCATACATGCCAGGTTCACTGTAGGGGAACCAAGATGAGGGATGATATTAACTAAGAGCTGGTAACAGCATCTCATGTCTAATAGCATCAAAAAAATAAAGAAACTTAGGAATAATTTTAACGAAAGAGGTAAAAGATCTGTACACTGAAAACTATGAAATGTTCATGAAGGAATTGGAAGAAGACACAAATAAATGGATAGGAAGAATTAAATTGTTAAAATTTCCATGCTATGGGAAGTCATTTACAGACCCTTTATAATTGCTATCAAAATTTCAGTGGCATTTTTCAAAAAAAATTAAAAAAATATCCTATAATTTATATTGGACTACAAAAGATCTAAAAGAGCCAAAGCAATCTAAAAGAGAAGAACAAAGCTGGAGGCACCACACTTCTTGATTTCAAACTATAATACAAAGCTACAGCAATAAAAACAGTATGAAACCAGCTTAACAACAGACACATAGACCAACAGAACAGAATAAAGAGACTAAAAATAAACCCATGCATATATGGTCAACTAATCAATAAAGTCACCAAGAATACAAAATGAGGAAAGAATAGACTCTTCAATAAATGGTATTGGGAAAATTACATATTGACATGCCAAAAAATGAAATTGGATAACATGCAAAAATCAACTCAAAATGGTTTAAAGATTTAAATGTAAAAGCTGCAACTGAAAATTCCTATAAGAAAATGTAGAAAATAAAATCTTTGGCATTGGTTTTAGCAATGGGTTTTTTGGAAATGACACCAAAAGAACAAGCAATGAAAGCAAAACTCAATAAGTGGACTACATCAAATTAAAAAGCTTCTGCATAGCAAAAGAAATAGTCAACAAAATGAAAAGGCAACCTATAAAGTGAGAGAAAATATTTGCAAACCTTATCTCTGATAATGAGTTAATATTCAAAATATATAAATAATTCATACAACTCAATACCATAAAACAACCAATTCAATTTAAAAAATGGGCAGAAGAACTGAAAATACATTTTTCCAAAAATGACGTACAAATGGCCAATAAGTACATGAGAAAGTGCTCAATAGCACTAATTACTAGAGAAATGCAAATCAAAACCACAATGATTTATCACCTCTTGCCTGTTAGAATGGCTACCACAAAAATGACAAGAGACAATAACTGTTGGTGAGGATATGGGGCAAAGGGAACCCTTGTACAGTGTTGATGGGAATGCGCAATTGATATAGTTATTATGGAATATAGTGTTAAGTTCCTCAAAAAATTAAAAAGTAAAAGTGAGATAGCAAACCTTCTTCTGGGCATATATTCAAAGGAAATTAAACCTGTATCTCAAAGACATATCTGCACTCCTATGTTCATTGAAGCATCATTCACAATAGCCAAGATATGGAAACAAAGTAAATGTTCATTAACTGATAGATGAATAAATAAAATATGATATATACAAATAATAGATATTTATCAGCTTTAGAAAAGAAAGAAATTCTGTGATTTGCAGCAACATGGATGGACCTGGAAGACATTACGCTGAGTGAAATAAGCCAGACACGGAAAGACAAATGCTGTATGATCTCACTTACATGAAGAACCTCAAATAGTCAAACACATTGATGTAGAGAGTAGAATGACAATTGCCAGGGGATTTGGGGAGAGGAAAGCCAGAATGACCAAAGTGTGCAATGTTTCAGTTATACAAAAATAAGTTCTGGTGATCTACAATACAAGGTATTGCCTATAGCTGACAGTACTATATTGCATACTTAAAATTTGCTAAGAGAGTAGAATTTAAGCGTTCTTGTTACAAAAATAGTAATTAAGGGATGGGAGGAAATTTTGGGAGGTGACGTATATGACGTATATTTATATCTATGGCCTTGATAGTGATGATAGTTTCACAGTTAAATGCTTATCCCCAAACTCATTGAGTTGATAAGATTAAATATGTTCAGTTTTTACATGTCAATTATTCCTCAATAAAGTGGTTTAAAAAATAAAAATCTTAGGAAATAATTAAAAGCCTTTTTTTCTCTCTTTTTTTCAGTGAGAGGGTATTGTTACTGAACCAGGTTCATTTTTGCCCACCGCCCAGAGAGTCAAACACCGAGATGACGAGACTGCAGCAGAGAGAAAGTTTACTCACAAGGAAGCCATGTGAGAAAGCAAGAGCATAAGCCTCAAATTCGCTTCCCTGAAAATAGGGACTCAGGGATATTTATGGGATGGGGGCAAGGTAGTTTGAAATGTGGAGAGAGGTGATCGGAGGTGAGGAAAGGTGAGGTAACTGATGATCTGCACAAGCGTAGTCAGACTTCACGCCTCTTCATAGGACCCATGTTCACAAAATGGCAGAGTTAACATGATCTGAGTGTGGAGTTTTTATCCTCTCGACATCAAAAGGTTGCCTATCGGACATCTGCACATCTGCACAGGCCCAGTTGATGAGTTGGTAGTCTCACCTGGCCTGAAGTGGACAAGGAGTTCTAATTCCTGAAAAACAGCTCACACACCCATTACCATGGTGACCCAGGCTCCAGGGAGATGTTATCTATAGGAGCCTAGTGGGAGTCAGATAGCATATTGCCTAAACAGCACAGTTAACAATGGGTGGGTTCAACAGCTAAAAGCTATAATCAGGAATTGCAAAAAGGGAAAAAATTTAGTACCTAGATATTTAATCATCAATGGCTGTTTGCCAGTTTCAGTATCAGAAGATTCTTGGCTGCAAAATGCAAGTCCAAACTAAAAATACCATTGCATCTCTGCAACAGCAGACTCTTCTAGCTTGAGAACTCCAACCCAAAGATTCAAGTCAGAATTCTGTCAAAATAATGTTAATCTTTTCATATTTCCTATCCCCACTGTCAGTGATAAGTGAACTCTTCTCCTTGGCCCTTATTTTATGTAATCATACCTTTGTAGTTTTAACGTTTTCTGTTTCTTTTATCTTTATAATTCCTAGCATAACTAACAAGTGTTTGTTTTCACCACTTTTTACCACTATCATATTTTACCATCACTTTTATAAACTATATTAATTATTCTGATTCCACGGTAAGTTCCATATTGTGACCAATTTATAGAAAGTTAATAACCATGATGGTTGCATTGTGAGTACAAACATGCAAATATCAAGGACCAGCTACTTCTTCACTCTCCACTTTACTAAACAGAGACAATCTGACTTCCTAATTCACATTCAAGCCCATCCTGGTATCCAGGAACAGTGCTTATCCAGACAGGTGAAATACAAGGTGATTTAACCCAATATTCTGGGACTTGACACAAAATTACTTACTGCTGAGTCTTCTCTAAACGTGAATTGTAATTGTGACACTTCATTCTGACTCAATTGTTATGTTTTATAACACTCTGGAGATTGAAGCACAGTCTTTTCTCTATGCCTACGTATTTCTATATTTCTATAACCCCAAATTCTTCTCATCACAGAGCTGTTGGAAATAATACCTGAAGAAGTCCTTTAAGGAAAGACTATGAAGAAAATAGAAAGGGTTGATAAAATGAAGTTATATAATATGGAATGAGAACTATACCGTCTCTACTATATCATTAAACTAAATATTATGTTATACACTGACTGCAAATCTATAAAATGGGTTGGTATATTGACTTTCCTCTTCTCATAGACACTGGAGGAAATTCTTCACTGAGTGCAGTAAAGGGATTATCTCTGCCTGGGACAGGTCTAGATTACTTTGCACATGTTACTCAACATCTGCTTGTTTCCTCTGTGTGAGCCAATCTGTACTAGGAAGGTTGTTCCCATAAACTTGGATTGTTGTTCTCAATCTTTGCTTATGGATTAATGTTCAGTTAAGTATAAGCATAATCAGAGTTCTGCAACCTTCATTAATTGTGAAATTTAGCATAAATACACCCTTAAATTTTACAGTCTGTCTTTATATCTGTTTTTCTGATTAATCTTTTCCAAAATAATCTGAAAGAATGGAATGTAATTTAAAGAAATATTTTTTTCTGAAATTGAAACATTTCATTTGTATGTTGAGTCTCAACAAATGAACGATTAATGATCAGTTTTAACTCACTCTTTGCGCCATCTCAAATAGTAATAAAATACATAACAGAGTGAATGCACCTATGCAATGTCTACAAAGATTCCAAATAATACAGATATTATGTACTTTTTGACATATACTTTTCTTTCAATATGGAGAATTTTATCAAAACAAACAGTTACTAAAAGAAAAGCAAAAAGAAAAATCCAACAAAGACTAACATTTCAAAAAAATAGAAGTAGTTAGTTAAGTGAAAATCCAGCATATTAATGTTAAAGTCAAGGGATAAGATACGAGTGGTCATTTAAAACCATAAGTCAAGGATTTCTCAATGCTGAACATCTAAAAAACAAAGAATTCAACAATCCAGCTCCTTTAAACTTCAAAATATGTAAATGTTAAGTGGAGAATGGAAAAACAGAAAATATTAAATGCCATTACAGTTGTCCTAAAAGATGTTTAAGTTGTCACTTGATGAATCATATTAAGTATCTTTGAATGATCATCTTTTTGCTTGTTTTCTCCAATGAAAAATAATTCAATTTCCTATTCTAGAAAATACATTGTCAAAATTTAATTTATTCATCAAATATTTCTTTCAAATTTTCATTGCTCTCTCAGCTGCGATTTGAGGTTTTTGCACTTTAAAATCCATATAGGAGTATTTGATTCTTATAAAACAGGAGTGATTTAGCTGTTCCCAGGTCCACCAGCCCTGTAGGTTTATTTTTCTCCTTAATGAGGAAGATTGTTCCTGAGCTAACCTCCATGCCATTCTTCCTCTATTTTACACTTGAGACACCACCACAACATGGCTTGACAAGTGGAGTGCAGGGCCACCCCTGGGTCTGAACCTGTGAACCCCAGGCCACTGAAGCAGAGCACATGAACTCCAGCACTACACTACCAGGCCAGCCCCTGTAGGTTTAACTTTTTAAACATAAAATAACTTTGACTTTTATCCTATCCAGAGATCCTGTGATGCCTATAATATTTTTAGGGCTTTTTCAGAAAAGAGATGAGAGTCATAGAAAGGGCTTTCTTTTCTCATCATTTTACTCTCTATTCCTTCTTCCTAACTTGAGTTTTGGTTAACATTCACTATTTAATCTTCTTAAGATGTCGTCCCCTCTCTATCTCGTTCCCCACAAATTTGGCCATAGCCGTTGGTCTTCATTTCCAAAACCACTATTACTGTGTGTTCATTACGTATTATAAGTTTTAATCAAAGCGTTTTGGACAGTGGAGGATAGTTACAGTACTCTACAGAACAGGATACAAATTCAGAATGAAATGCAGTTTCTAAATCTCACTGTCCATTCCCTACTAAGGGACCTCTTATTTATTTGCCATGTATCTCTTTGGGTGGTGGAGTAATGATGTGTTCCTGGGAATATTTTTATTCCATGTTCTGTTCTCTGAATTACAAGACCTTGAAAACATTTCACATTATTTTTTCACCCAAAAAGTTAGGTTTCAAAATAGAAATGTTTTCTCATATTTCATGTTAACTAAAATAAAAATAAAATTAAGTAGACAGTATACCACAAAGAGTAGTAGACTTGAAGTCAGAAGGCTAATCATCTATTCTAGACTTCTTCATAAAGAAGCTTTGTGACTTTACATAAATCATTAACAACTCTGAGTTTCAGTATTTTATTCTTGTAATAAATATATACTGACAATCTACTATGTGCTACCTTGAGTGTAAAAAGGTAAATATGAAACCTCTGAGGTACAGAAAAGAAGCTTAATGCATAGCTTAATGTTAGCTGCAAAGTGGGATATATTTGATAGTCATTATAGAATCTGCTACATCTGTGAAACACTGTCATTTGAACAAGCCATATTCCTTCCCACTGCAGAGTCAAAAGAAAAGAATAGGGACAGATTATCTGATTCATGCCTCCAACAGCATATTACAAGTGGTAATTAAGAAATTCTCCAATGCACAAGGACACACTAGTGTTATTTTATTAATCATTAGTACAACCATCCATCTTTTGCCAAGAGAAAAGAAGAAAGTCCATAATGACAACAGAAAGAAAACAGAGACAAATTTCTTCCTTAATTTTATTCTTAAATAGGAAATATGAGGAAAAGGAAAAGAAATTGCAAATATGGTGATGAAAGGAAGACTTAGTCTAGAATAAATTGAAAACAAATTGAGAGAAAAGTCAAATTTCCTCTGCCATGTTGAGTAAGAAATAGGATTAAAAGGCTAACAATAAAAATATTGTAATAAACACAGAATCTCCTTGTCCTAAGATTACCTACACATAGAGACACTGATTCTACTCAAAATGTTCTCTTCCTCAGGATTTTTCTCAGAGCAATTTTAACATCTTTGTTCCTCAAACTGTATATTAAAGGATTCGCCATAGGAACCACATTGGTGTAAAAGACAGAAGAGATTTTTCCCTCATCCATAGACATAGCAGAAGATGGTTTGAGATACATAAATGCGCATGATCCAAAAAAGAGAGAAACAGCAATTACGTGGGAACTGCAGGTGCTGAATGCTTTGGACCTGCCCTCCATGGAGCTGATGTGGAGGATGGTGGAGAGGATGAAACCATAAGAGACAAAGATGGTGAGACTGGGCACAATGATGTTGATGCCCACCACAATAAATACTACCAGCTCATTGACGTAGGTGCTGGTGCAGGAGAGCTGGAGAACCGGGAGGATGTCACAGAAATAATGGTTAATAGTATTTGCATCACAGAAGGTCAGTCTCAGCATGCATCCGGTGTGGGCTGTGGCACCAGAAAATGCCATCAAGTATGAACCAAGCATAAGGCTGGAACACACTTTAGGGGACATGACAATGTTATACAAAAGTGGATTACAGATAGCCACATAGCGATCATAGGCCATTGATGTCAGCACATAACCTTCAGAAATGGCAAAAAAACAGAAAAAGAAGAGTTGGCTCATACACCCCAGATAGGAGATAATATTCTTCTTTGATAAGAAATCCATCAGCATTTTTGGTGTAAATACTGAGGAATAGCAGAAGTCTACGAAGGACAAGTTAAGGAGGAAAAGGTACATGGGGGTGTGTAAGCGTGAATTTAGCCCAGTTAGAGTTATTAAGCCCAAATTTCCCAACACAGTGACCATATACATTACTAGAAACAGGAAGAACAGGGGGAGTTGGAGATCTGGTTGGTCTGTTAACCCCAGCAGGATAAATTCAGTCACGAAGGAACAGTTTCCAGAAGCCATTCTTTTCTAAGAGAATCTGAGGGCACAGGAGGAAAGGGTTACTTTAGAGAACAACTCAGCTCTTCTGCAATGTCTCATCTGATAAGAAAGTGTATACACTTGAAATGCCCAAGACTAGCCCAGTCTGGACCCATAGAATCTGCCTTTGCTATTATCATGACACTGAGTGATTTAAACTTTCCCTTACTGGAGTCTTAATAAGCTAAATATAGCAAAGGGCATCACAAACAGCCTATGGAGAGGTCAGTGATGCCATATACAATCATGACTGTTAGAAAAACCAAGATAGAAGAAGGGTGGATCAGGACAGAATCCTCCTTCTCTCATCTCACCATTTCTTCATTAGCTTAAGTTCTCCCCATCAGTAAAATTGGGGGCACCTACTTTAGCAACTGGTGCTGGCCTCTAAGGCAGAGTCGACTTGGTGAGGTGATAAACAAAAAGATCGTTTCTAATCAAAATCTAAGGAAGCAAAGTGTAGGAGAGGTTAAGCGACTGCCCAAGTCATAAATCTAGGAGAGAGTTCCATCCATGGAGAGGGAACTCACTGACTGGGATAATGCACTTTCTGAGCCTCCTAATCTCTGAACATTCTCTGATCACCGTTGAACTCATTGTCCTGGCAATTTCACTTGAATTTCAGGACTGCAAAAAATGTAAAAAAATTGGCAGATCTTATATTCCCGGACTTCCATCTCAAAACAAGAAGGCCATTAATATAAATAGAATTCAGAAGCTCACCTTTCTTAGGCCAGAAAACCTCAGTACTCTCTTATCCTTGGTGGTCCTAGAAAGGCAATTTCAGTTTATGAGGCTTTTCCTCCTTTGATTCTAAAAGGATGTAGCCCAGATTTAATTTCACATATGCCCTGGAAATCTTTCTGAACTAAAAATCACAATTTCTGATTGTGACTTTAATCCCTCTCAAGCAGCAGAAAAAAATAAACAGTCTTATCACATTTGCTGCTTGATAAGACACAGAAGATTGAATTTGAGTTTAATGATACAGTTCAGTTGATTATAAACAGATTATAAGCTTGCTCATTCTCTTCCCCAGGTAATAGATCCTATGTGTAAAAAATAAATAAAGGAATTATATTTACACTCTGGATCATCATCTCTCTTTAGCTCTTTAGGGACTCAATATTTTCATCTAGTTTACACTTCACTCTAGGGATTGTACATCCCGTAAGGCAGAGACAAAAATAAACTCTCATATTCTTATCATCTTCATGTCTTAAGGAAGATCTATTATAGGGTTTCCTTCTCTGTTCCTTCTCATATTCTAAAGGAAAATTTTCCAGAGTCTTCCTACAGGATTCTTCATTTCTTTACTTGAAATTTTAAAAAATTTTAGTAACTTAATTCAATTGTTGTCTTTCCTGGGTTATCTCCAAAAAAAGAAAAAAATAATAATACCATTTTCCCTTATAAAATTTTTACTTCTAAACATCTAGGGGAAATTTCTACCTGAGGATCCTGCTGAGTCCTTAAATGTAATATTTCATTAACTGATGTCATCAATTCCTCTTCATCCTAGAAAAGAGTAGGGTCTATGGAGTTAGAAGGAATGTGTTGAATCCTACTCCACGCCTACTAACTTGGACACATAAACTCTCTATGCCTCATATTCATAATTTCTAAAATAATGATGATAAACACAGCATCTCTTTCATTGGGTTCTTTTGACGATTAAATGAAAAAAATGTATGTAACATGGTGAGAACAATACCTGGCATGTGGTAAATAGTCAATCAATGTCAACTGAGATTATTTATGTTCTCAAAATTTCCCATAGACCCGCTGTTGTAACACTCATCAGACCACTTTTCCCCTTTAATTCCTGTGTTTCTCCATAAACTATAACTCCTATAAGGACGAATATCTCTTCTCACTTGTTTACTACCTTTCTTGCTGTGCTATATATAATGCCAAGTACGTAGTAGGCACTCCATAAATAATTCTCTAAATATGTTGCTCTGGGTGAAAACCTTTAGAATGTTTTCCACATTTCTTTCATGATAAGCTTTAGAGTCTGCAGCCACACCAATTTCCATCCATTTTCCTCAGCCACTGCACACATTCAGTTACTTTTAAGATTTTAATTGAACTGAACTGATGAATTGTACTAGCTCCAACTATTATTCTAGCATCTTTCCACATACTCATTCTTATTTGGCCATATACTTTCCTTGCTAGAATAAGTTCTGAACACCCAGATCTGTCCCTTCCTAGTTTAAGAACTTTCAGTGGCTCTCAATTACCCATGGGACAATTGAAACATTGTATAAAAGTATAGGAATCAAAATTGCTCTGTTAAGTTTTGGATAACATTAAAGAAGAAATTAAGTGAGAGGTAAATCTTATAAAAATTATGTAAGTACTATTCTGATTGATTTAACTGTTTTGAGCACATTAAGTATTGTGCAAACTCTCACTTTTCTCAGCAAATATAAAAAAGAGAACGTTGAGGCCAGCCTGATGGCCAAGTGGTTAAGTTCACACGCTCCACTTTGCTGCCCAGAGTTTCACTGGTTCGGACCCTGGGTGCGGACCTAGCATGGTTCATCAAGCCATGCTGAGGCAGCATCCTATATAGCTGAGCCAGAAGGATCTACAACTAGAATATACAACTATGTACTGCAGGGCTCGGGGGAGAAGAAAAAAAGTAAGATTGGCAACAGGTGTTAGCTCAAGTGCCAATCTTTAAAAATAAAAAGAGAGAGAACGTTGGATAATGTTAACATTTAAGAGACCAGAAGAGTATAAGGAACAGAAAACATTAGCCAAGTGAACAAAATAATATATTTAAAATTTAAGTTTAAATCTGCACATACTCTCCTTTCTATCATAATGTTACAAGTTTTCTCTTCAGTGTTTACTGAAAATTTGCAAGAATATCTCTCAAGATATTCATCTGTTAAAATAATATACTTTCTACTTAATAGCTCAGGAATGTAACTATTAACCCATGTTATCAATGAGAAAGTTCCATGCTTTGAGTTACAGAATTCTCACTTAAAAACTTATTTACAACAGTCACTTATTTTTCTCACATAATAATAAATATGGAGGTACAGTGTTCTGGGGTTGGGCAAACAACTAAACACTCTCAAAGATCCAGAGTCTTTCCTTTCACTGTCTACAGATTGTTGTCCTTAGTCCTCCAGTTGTTCATCTCAGGGTCACAAAATGACTGCCATAGCTTTAAGAATCACATCTAAGCACAACTATATCTAAAGAAGAATGCAAGAGAACAAAGCAAAAGAACTCGCTCATATATCTCTCTCTTTATATCATAAAGCAAATCTTCTCCAAAAGCCAATGGATTACTTCCCTTTAGTTAACACTATGCCACATGGATGATCTGGTTTCAAGGAATAGTGTCAAAATGGCTATCTTCCATTTTCAGCCACTATCATGAAAGGAAGTTTTTGACATTATAAAGGAGAGGACATGTATTGGGTAAGACATCAACACGCTGCCACAAGCAAAAAGCTTGTGAAAGATCTTTGTAATAGGAAATTGTGCCTGTTCAACTTAGCTATAGAATATATTTGTTATTTTTAAGTGAATTTACTCTCTTGAGCTTTAAATCTACTCACTTATCTTAGCACTCAACTGTCTTAAATAAATTTAAATGAAAAAATTCATAGGTAAGTAAATATTTATACACAGACTGCTTAGACAAAGTGAAGGGAAAAGGGCATCACGCTATACTTAATAGAGAGGGTTCCCTTATTAGTCAAAAATAAAAGACTCCCTAAATGTTCAAACTGCTAAAAATAAGGAGTGCCTCCAAAGGACACCATCAAGAAAGTAAAAAAAAATCTCACAGGATGAGAGAAATATGTACAAATCATCTACTTGATAAGGATCATGTATCAAAAATGTATAAACTGCTTGTCAGCTAAATAATAAAATGACAAGAAATCCATTTTTAATGATCAAATTATTTGAATAGACATTTTTCCAAAGAATGTATGCAAATGGCCAATAAGCACATGAAAAGATGTTCAATATCATTAGTAAGCAGAGAAATACAGATGAAAACCACAACAAAATATCACCTCACACACACTAGGATGACTACAATTTTAAAAAAAAAGCAGATAATATTAAGTGTTGATGAAGATGTGAAGAAATTGAAAGCTCATAAACTGCTGGTTCGAATATCAAATGATGAAGCCCCTTAGGAAATCAACCTGGCAGTTCCTCAAAAATGTAAAAACAGAATTGCCATATAACCCAGCAATTTCTTTCCTAGGTACACACCTAAGAGAACATCTAGCCACACAAAAACTTGTGTATGAATCTTCATTGCACCATTATCCATAATAGCCAAGAAGTAGAAAAATCTAAATTGAACATCAACTGAAAAATGGGATATGTCTATATCCATACAATGGAATATTATTCAACAAAGAAGAAACAATAAAGTGCCTTTATAAGTTACAAAATGGATGAAATTGTAAGCCTTATGTAAAGTAAGAAAAGTCGATGACAAAAGATCACATATTACCTTACTCCATTATATGAAATATCCAGAGCATTCAAATACCTGGAGATATGAAGCAGATTGGTGGTTGCATAGGTCTGAGGGTGTGGAAGTAGAGGGGTGGTGCCTGAGGGTATGAGCATCTTTGGGGAATGATGAACATGCTCTAAAATCGATTGTGGTTATGGTTGTAAAACTCTGTGAATAAAGTAAAAACCACTAAATTTTGCAATTTAAATGTGTGATTTTTATGATGTGTAGGTAATATCAAGAAAATTACCACAAAAAATATTAAAACTCTAAAATAAAAGAAGATGAAATAAAAAAGGAAATCAGAAAGCATCTTGAAGTGAGTGAAAATATAAACACAACATATCAAAATACATGTAATATGAATATAATGCTTACAAGGCAATTTATAGCAACTAAGTTCCCACCTTGCAAAAGAAAAGTGGTTTTAAATCAAACATTTTAACTTCCATCTTATGAAACTTCATAAAGAACATCAAATGAAAACCAAATTAAGTATGAAAGTGAAATAATAAAGTTAACAGCAAAAAACTTAATAAAAGAGGAAGCAGAAGAACAATATACAAAAATCAGTTAATCTAAAATCCGTGTTTTTGAGATAGTAAAAGTGATAATTCTCTAGTCAGACTGATCAGGTCAAAAAGAGAAAAGACACAAATAACCAATAACAGAAATATGAGAGGACGTTACTATCAATCCTACAGACATTAAGAGGAAAGTAAAGGAATATTATGAACAAATTTATACCACTAAATTTGACAACCAATGAAGGATAGATTCATTGAAAGACACAAACTGCCAAAATTCACTTAAGAAGAAATAGGTAAATAAAATGGCTGTATATGTAATAAATAAATTGAATATTCAGTTGAAAACTTTCCCACAAGGAAAATTCTGGGTCCTGGTAGCTTCGTTGTTAAAATCTACCAACTATTCACAAAAGAAATAATACCAATTCTACACAAACTCTGAAAAATTAAAAAATAGAGAAATTGTACAATTCCTTCCATAAGATAAGCATAAGCCTGTTACCAAAACCAGACAAAGTAGTTACAAGAAAGGAAAACTGAATACCAATAACCTTCATAAGCATAGATGAAAAGTTTTTTCTTAAGTTTTAGCAAATTGAATCCAACATTATGTAAAAGGAGAAATGCATCGTGAAAAGTTAGATTCAATCTTAGGAGTGCAAGATTGGTTTAATATCTGAATATCAATCAATGTAATTCACCATATTAAGAGAATAAAAAGATAAAACTATGTAATCATATAAATAGATGCAGTAAAAGTATAAAAAACTATAAATAGAAGGGAAAGGAACTTCCTCAACCTAATGAAGGTCACCTACAAAAAAATCTGCAGCTAACTCCACACTTACAGGTGAAGAGTGAATCCTTTACCCCAAAGTGTGGAAAAACTCAAGAATTTCCACTCTCACTATTGTTATTTGACATTGTACTGGAGGCCATAGAAAATTCAATAAGACAAGAAAAATAAATAAATGGAGGATATGCTGCAAAAGAAAAAGAGGATTACTTCTAATAGAAAAGTACATGATTGTATTAAAAATAATCCCAACAAATCTAAAAAATAGTCCTACCAGGACTTGTAAAGTTCAAAGAATATAAGGTCACAGAATATGAGGTCAGTGTTATTTCTATTTATTAGCAATGAACAATTGGAAATTGACGTTTTTAAAAAGCCGTATGCTTTACAATAGCACCAAAAATAATGAAAACTTAAGAATAAATTTAATAAAATATGTGCAAGATTTGTACATTCTGAACTATAAAACAGTGAAGAAAGAAATCAAAGTAGACATATAAATGGAAGGTAAACAGTGTCTATGAATCAGAAAATTCAATATTGTTAAGATGTCCATCCTGTCTAAGCTGATTTATATATTCCATGCAGTTACATTAAATTCCAAGCAGGGTGATTTACAGAAAGCTGATTCTCAAATATATGTGGAAAGCCAAAGAAACAAGAAAAGGTCAAAACAATATTTTAAAAGAACAAAGCTGGAAGACTCACACTAGCTGATTTCAAGAGTTGCTATAGTGCTACAATAATCAAGACAAAGTGGTATTGGCAAAATGATACACAGATAGTTCAGTTGAACAGAAGATAGAACACAGAAATAGATCCATGCACAGTCATACCTCATTTTATTGTGCTTCGCTTTATTGTGCTTCCTCAATATTGCGTTTTTTACATATTAAAGATTCATGGCAACGCTGTGTCAAGCAATTCTAGTGGCAACATATTTCCAACAAATTTTGCTCACTTTGTGTCGCTGTGTGATATTTTGGTAATTCTCACAATATTTCAAACTTTTTAATTATTATTATATTTGTTATGATGATCTGTGATCAGAGATCTTTGATGTTACTGTTGTAATTATTTTGAGGCCCCACAAACCACGCCCATAGAAGGCAGCCAATTTAATCAATAAATGTTGTATGTATTCTGACTACTCCGTTGCTCCATTGATTGACTGTTTCCCTGTCTCTGCCTTTCCTCAAGCCTTTCTAATCTCTGAAACAGAAAGATGCTAAAATGTATTGGAATTAGGTCAATGAATAACTCTAGAATGCCCTCTAAGTGTTCAAGTGAAAAGAAGAGTCACACTTCTCCACATCTCTCACTTTAAATCAAAAGCTAGAAAAGATTAAGCTTAGTGAGGAAGGCATGTTGAAAATAGGCCAAAAGCTAGGCCTCTTGTACCAAACAGTCAAGTTGCGAATGCAAAGGAAACGTTCCTGGAGGAAATTAAAAGTGGTACTCCAGTGATCACATGAATGATAAGTAAACAAAACTTACTTATTGCTGATATGGAGAAAGATATTGCTGATATCTTCTGGATAGAAGATCAAACCAGTCACAACATTTGCTTGAGCCACAGCCTAATCTAGAGCAAGGCTCTAACTCTCTCCAATTCCATGCAGGCTGAGAGACTGCAGAAGAAAAGTCTGAAGCTAGCAGAGGTTGGTTCATGAGGCTTAAAGAAAGAAGCCTTCTCCATAACAAAAAAGTGCAAGGTAAAGCAGCAAGTGCTGGTGTAAAAACTGTAGCAAGTTATCCAAGAGATCTAGTTAAGACAGTTAATTAAAATAGCTACACTAAACAACAGATTTTCAATGTAGATGAAACAGCCTTACATTGGAAGAAGATGCCATCTAGAACTTTCATAGCTACAGAGGAGAAGTCAGTGCCTGGCTTCAGAGCTTCAAAGGACAGGCTGGTTCTCTTGTTAGGCGCTAAGGCAGCTGGTAACTAAGTTGAAGCCAGTGCTCATTTACCATTCCAATAATCCTGCCAAATCTACTCTGCCTATGCTCTATAAATGGAACAACAAAGCCTACTGACAACACATCTGTTTACACCATGGTTTACTGAATAGTTTAAGCCCGCTGCTGAGACTTACTGCTCAGTAAAAAAGATCCCCCTCAAAATATTACTGTACGTTGACAATTCACCTGGTCATCCAAGAGCTCTGATGGAGACATACAAGGAGATTAATGTTGTTTTCATGCCTGGTAACACAGCATCCATTCTGCAGTCCATGAATCAAAGAATAATTTTGACTTTCAAGTCTTACTATGTAATAAATACATTTTGTAAGGCTATGGTTGTCACAGGTAATGATTCCTTTGATGGACTTGGGCAAAGTGAATTGAAAATCTTCTGCAAATGATTCACCATTCTAGACGCCATTAAGAAAATTCATAATTCATTGGAAGAGGTCAAAATATCAACAAAAACAGGAGTCTGGAATAAGTTGAATCCAACCCTCACGTATATCTTTGAGGGGTTCAAGATTTCAGTGGACAAAGTAACTGCAGATGTGGCAGAAATAGCAAGAAACTATAATTAGAAGTGGAGCCTGAAGATGTGACTGAATTGCTATAATCTTAAGACAAAAGTTTAATGAAGTTGTTTCTTAAGAATGAACAAAGAAAGTCATTTATTGAGATGGAATATAATGCTGGTGAAGACGCTGTGAAGACTGTTGAAATTTCAGCAAAGGATTTAGAATATTGCTTGAATTTAGTTGGTAAAGCAGTGACAGGTTTCGAAAGGATTGACTCCAATTTTGAAAGGCGTTCTACCCTGGGTAAAATGCTAAAAAACAGCATCACATGCCACAGAGAAGTCATTCATGAAAGGAAGAGCTAAGCAATTTGGCAAACTTCATTGTTGCCTTATTTTAAGAAATTGCCACAACTACCCAACCTTCAGCAACCACCACCTTAATCATCAGCAGCCAACCACATGGAGGTAAGACCCTCCAGCAGCAAAAAGATTATGATTTTCTAAAGCCTCAGATGATGCTTTTCATTTTTTAGCAATAAAGTATTTTTTAATTAAGATAAATACATTGATTTTTTGAACATTATGCTACTGTACACTTAATAGACTACAGTATAATGTAAACATAACTTTTTTTCTCCCCAAAGCCCCGGTATCTAGTTGTAGGTCATTCCAGTTCTTCTATGTGGGATGCCACCACAGCATGGCTTGATGAGAGGTGCATAGGTCCGCACTCAGGATCTGAACCTGTGAACCCTGGACAGCGGAAGCAGAGTTCAGGAACTTAACCACTTGGTCACAGCACCAGACCCTAAACATAACTTTTATATGCACTGGAAAACCAAAATATTTGTGTGACTTGCTTTATTGGCAATTCACTTTATTGCGGTGGTCTGGAACTGAACCTACAATATCTCTCAGGTATGACTATATATCAGGTTCATTAATTTTGACAAAAGTGCAAGGGCAACTTAATGAAGAAATTACAAGCTTTTCAAATAATGAGGCAAGGATAATTAGATATACATACCAAAAGTGAACAAACATACTAACAGCAAACAAATTCAATCTCTACTTCAGAACATTAAGAGAAATTATGGCAAAATGAATCATAGATATGCATGTAAAACATAAAACCTTAAGACTTTTAGAAAATAAAAATGGAAAGATTTGCGACCTAGGGTTAGACAAGCATTCCTAAGATAGGATACCAAAGACACAGTTCATAAAATAAAAAATAGTTAATTTAGACATTATCAAAATTCAAAACTTTTTCTCTAAAAACACAATGTTAAAAGAACAAAATGACAAGCCAAACACTGGAGGAATATATTTTCAAATCTATCTAATAAGAAACTTATATCCAGAATGTATAAAGAACACTTAACACTCAATAGTGAGTAAGCAAACAATCAAATACAGAAATGAGCAAGTGATGTGAACATATACTTCACCAAAGAAGATATATGGATAGCAAATAAACACATGAAAAGATATTCAACATCATTAGTCATTACAGAAATGCAAATTAAAAGCAAAGTGAGGTACCACCACAAAACTATTAAATATGCTAAAATTAGAGAAATAATAATAACTGACTATACCTAATGCTGGTGAGGATGTAGAACAACTGGAATTCTCATACATTACTAGTGGGAATACAAAACGGTACTGCCTCTTTGGAAAACAGTTTCACGGTTTCTCTTAAAGTTGTCCCCATCTAAACATTTGCCTAAGTAAACGAAAACATATGTTCACACAAAAATTGTGTATTTATGTTTATAGTAGTTTTATCATCCTTCAAGTGGTGACTGAATAAATGAACTACAGTACAGTCAGGTTTCACTTAATGACAGGGCTACATTCTAAGAAATGTGTTGCTGGCGATTCATTGTTAGGCAAAGATCATAGCGTGTACTTACACAAACCTGGATGGTAGAGCCTACTACACACCTAGGCTGTATGGTACTAATCTTTTGGAACCACAATCATATATGCAGTCTGTCGTTGACTGAAACATGATTATGTGGTGCATGACTGTACACCCATGCAATCATTCTACTCAACAGCGAAGAGGAACAAATTACTAATACATATAACAATATGGATGAGTCTCAAATTCATTGCGTTAAGAGAAAGAAGCGAGACTAAAAAGACTACATAGAGTATGATTCCATTTACGCGACATTCCAGAAAAGGAAAAACTATAGCCACAGAAAACATACTAGTGGCTTCCAATCATAAGGAGTGGGGAGAGTTTTACTGTAAAGGAGGATGGGGTAGTATCTTTGTTTCAGTGATGGTTACTCTGCTTCCTGTGTTGACAACACTTAGAGAACTATAAACTAGACATTGAATTTTTCCTCTGAGTTATTCCTTAATAAAAGAAAATCTAAACATACACACACAATGAGTTTCCACTTCATGTTTCATATTGACTAGAACAGCTAAAATTAGGAAAAAAATGTAACACCAAGAGATGTGAAACAATTTCACCTTACACACATTTCTGTTGGGAATGTAAAATAGTAAACCACTTTGATAAAGTTTGGAAATTTCATATAGAGTTAAGCATATACTTACCGTATGATCCAGCAATTCAACTCTTAGATATTTTCCAAAGAGAATGAAAACATATACTGCAAAACAACTTGCATACACATACTAAAAGCAGCTTTATTAATTATAGCCAAAATCTGAAATCAATCCAAATGTCCATTAAAAAACAGAAGGGTAAACAATTTGTAGTGTATTCAGACAATAGAATATTACTCAGCAATAGCAAAGAACAAACTGCTGACACACAATAAAATAAAACCTGATAAATATTATGTTAAGTGAAAAGAGCTAAATACAAAAGAATATGTATTCTATAATCCTATTTTTATGGAGTTCTAAAAGAGGTGAAATGAGTCGATAGCGATAAAAATTACATCAATGTTTGCTTAAGGTGTAGAATGTGGAGTTTGGCTGAAAACGGGGAAGAGGAAACTTTCTGGTATGATGGAAGTAGTCTATATAGTGTTCTTGGTGGAGATTGTATGGATATAACCAAAAAGCTATCAAGTTATATACTAAAGATTTGTACATTTTACTATATGTTAATAACACTTCAAAAAATAAAATTTAAAATATGAATTCTTTATATATACTTTTATAAACCACAAAATATTGAGCAACGTATTGTTCAAAAGATCCACTGAGACATATTATGGAAAAATAGGGGTTTTTTTGGTAACATATCTCTACACGATGACATCAGTGGGGACATCCACTTCCTTATATGTCACCATCAGATGCATTATACTGAGCTGGATGAATGGTTCTAACCTGCATAAGTCTCTGATATGTCCATAAAAGAAATGCTGAATTTTATTAAATCCACTTCTAAGACCTAGAGAAAGTCAGTGGAGTTGAGGCAGACACACAATGAGAACTCAGAAAAAAAATCAGATAAAATTACAGATATACATCAGTTTCCATATAAGCTTTTGTCACATGAGTGCCACTAGTTTTACAATGAGTTTATGTTTCTATTACCAATGGTAATGATTGAGCCTCAATCTTGTTTTTTTAAAGATTGGCACCTGAGCTAACATCTGTTGCTAATCTGCTTTTTTTTTCCTTCTTCTCCCCAAAGCCCCACCGTACACAGTTGCATATTCTAGTTGTGAGTGCCTCTGGTTGTGTAATTGGGATACCGCCTCAGCAAAGCCTGATGAGCGGTGCCATGTCCGCACCCAGGAACTGAACCAGTGAAACCTTGGACCTCTGAAGTGGAGCGCAGGAACTTAAACACTCGGCCACAGTTCCGGCCCCAGAGCATCAATCTATATCATTTATTTAGTGATAAATTTACAAATGGGTAATTTCAGTTTAAAAGTATGGCAAATTTTATGTTTCACAAAACAGAAAAGCAAAATCAAAAGAAGATTCTAGCATGCAAGGAAACAGGAAAATTCAACCCATAATTAGAAAAAAATTAATTTATGGAAAATATCCAGAAATGACACATAAGCTAAAATTAGGAGACATGGACAATAAAGCAGCTATGATCAATATGTTACATATGTTTAAGAAGGTAGAGGAAAGAATTAGCATGTTAAATATACAGATAGAAGGGATGAAAAAATGAACAAGAATTTTAAGAGACCAAAAATCACTGTATTTGAAATAAAAAACATACTGTATGGGATTAACAGAAGATTAGACACTGCAGAAGAAATTATTAATGAACTTGAAAACAACAATAGAAGCGCACACACTCACAAAGATTGAAAATGAATAAACAGTGTATTAGTGAACTGTGAGACAATTACAAGTGGCCTAATGTATATGTGGTTGGAATTCCAAAAGAAGCAGGGACACAAAAAATATTTTAAAGAACTTCAAGCTGAAGAAACGTGAGGAATAGCTCTCCGAAGTATAGAATAATCAAATTGATTATGCCAATGATAAAGAGAAAAACTTAAAAGCATCTCGAGGGGAAAAAAGATACATTACATTCAGAAGAATGAAGATAAGAATGACAACAGAATTTTCATCAAAACAAAGTAAGCCACTTGGCACTGGAGCAAAACATTTCAATCAGTGAAAGAAAATACTGTCAATCTATATCTCTATACCCAGAAAGAATCTTTCACCAACTGAGAAGAAATAGACATTATTAAGCATACAAAAATTGAAAAATAGAACTACTCTTTTTAAATAACTATTCTTTACAGCATATCCTAAGTATAGTGGTTAGCAGAGTAATGGAATTGCTTTTCTTTGCATTCCATATCAACATTTTCAAAAATTCTGAGGTAATAAAGTCTGAATTGATGATGTTTTCTGCTGGTGGTTAGGTTGAAACCATACATTTGAAAGAAGTATGAGGACTATATCAGACTAGGATCCTTGAGTAGCCTTGCATTCAAGTATCAAAAAAAAAAAAAAGCTATAGCTTTGAAATTACAATTTGTTTATGGTTAACAATTTAAACTGATTTGTTTGAATTGCTCAATCTTTGTGAATAAAAATTTTTTAAGTTTCATCTATTTCCAGCCAAAAGAGATTTTGTAAGTTTAAGCTGGGTAATGCTGCATAATATAAATGCATATATTCACACTGGTGTACATTTCATAGTTATAGTTACAGATCCAATCAAACCACTGTGAATAAAATTGGCATTTTTGGAAAAGAGCAGTTTTAATAAGAAAATAAAGTTGTGCTTCATTTAAATAAAAAGTTCAAATATTTCCTTGGATTCAAGTGAAGTCTGACCCAAGGGCTCAGATGATGTGACTAAGGTCTGGTTTCTCTTGTCCTTTCTCAGTCCTGCTCCCTCAGCGTAAGTTCAATCCTAACCAGGTTTTCTGCTTATGGTCACAAGATGACCACTGAACATTCAATCCAAAGGCCTCTGGTTTCTTTCTGGCAAGGATAAACAATTGAAAAGTATCACCAAATATCTCAGATTTGGTGAGCCTGATTACCAAAACCATAAAGGGCCACTTCACTCATTAGGACTCAAGAATAGCCAGTGTGACTATCTTTCAAAATCAGTGGTTAACTAGAGAATTCAAAAGTCAGAACATTAGAAATGAGAGGTGAGTTAGGGGGACAATTTAGAAAAAGTAAAGTTTAGCAAAAACAGGGATAAACAGAGTTTGAAAATAAAAAGAAAAGCTGAGAAGATCGATGAAGTAACTTTAGGCAATTAAAGTGGATCCAGCTCATGCATTGAGAGAGAGAGGAACAGTAAGAGACATTAGAAAAACTGGAGAAAAATAGAATATTTCTAAGCATTTGCAAAGCTATATAAGCCCATCAGAAGCTGGAGAAAACTCTTCAGTTCTACTAAATGAATTATTCTGGCAATATTTTGTAACCTGGGTAGATGTTACATTGATATTTTTCATTATTTACTAAACTATAAATAAACGTTCCATGAACTTTTCAATATGTGTACTAAGTTCAGTGGTAAGATAAGAAAAATCAGTATTGTCAATATATACCCTATTAATATAAATTATTTAACACTCAAAATACACCTAAAATTAAAACAGAATTGTGATTATTTTTAAGATAATATTTCCAAATAAAATATCTTCATAATCCTTAATGAAAATGTGTGCTCATTCTGGAACATACATTTTTAATCAAAGTTTTTGAATTAAACAACAACTTCCAGTCAAGAATTCTTAACAATTGTAGCCATAATTTTTTTACAATCACCAGAACAAAAAATATTGAATGTAAAAGTAACACAGTTTTAAATCACTTTTTAAACCATCTAAAAATTTACAATTGAATCATACAGATAATGTGAGAGTTGTTTTCTTTCATTGACGAATTTAATGTTAAACGAATTTAGAACAAATTTCACTTTTTCATTTTAAATACTTCAACATAATAAAGAAGCCCTAATTTGCAGAAGCTTGTGCGTTCTTAGAGCAATCATAACAGCTCAGCTGTTACTAACAAGATACATAGCTGGAAATGGACAGAAATATCTGAAAGGAAGAGACAGAGACTGTGGCTTCTTCCTGGAACAGATTCAGGATTCCCTGCCTGGCCTCCCATCACCACAGACTGCAGACCAATGGGTGACTATTGTGCTCCTTGGGCACCTGCAACACGAGCTCCTCTAGCATCCCCAAGGGCCTCTTGTCCACAATGGGCACTGTTCCCTCTGCACATGGCTGCTATAGTTGGTGACCAGGTGGTGGAGCATCTCTTCGGTTGGGCTTTTTAAATGGAGCAGTAAATGCCATTTTGTCTCATTGTTCTTGATGCTTGCTAAAGACATGGGAGTGGATCACGTCAAATCTCCTTTACTCTTGACCTCCCAGGAGCCCCTTTGTAGACTACCATCAGTTAGAGCAATCAGACTGAAACCCCAACTAGACAAGGCCAAATTTCACTGGCCTAGGTTCAGTAACTTAACCTGTAACTCATTTGCCATGCTGTGTTCTATGCAGTGGTTAAAAAGATCTGTCTCAATTTTGATTCAGGAAGGAGAAAGAATGAGAACTTTGGATAAAACAATCTAAAAAGTTGTCCCTTAAGTCTGCCTTGATGCTGTGGCAAATCAAGGACCTAATAAGATTTCGATTTATTCAGGTGATGGAATTAATTTGATTGATGAACAAGCACTATTCCATGAGTACCAAAATAATACATTTCTAAAATTTCTAACATCATGTTTTCCCTCAACATTAAACTCTGGGATGTTGCCCTTTTAAGTTTATGTTATTTAACCTACTTAAAGCAAATTATAACTAATATAATTTAGCTTTTATATAAAAAAGATTTGATATGCCTTTAAAATTTGCTAATATGAGTTGAATGTAAGTAAAACAAAATTTTTCAAATTTAATTGTTTATGGAGTACCTATTCTATAACAAGAAGATAAGAAAAATGTACAGTTAGGCATCCAATAGACATTTCAGTCAGTAGACTACATATAAGATGCACCATATAGGCTAGGAGTGTAGTAGGTTATAACATATAGGTGTGTGTAAATACACACTAGGATGTTTGCACAACAACAAAATTGCCTAATGATGCATTTATCAATAGGTATCTTTGTCACTAAAGTATGATTGTATATGACAATATTCATGTCTTTAAGAAATTGACTGAATTACATATACATAATTTCCAAGCATTCTATAGTTGTAAAATAAGCTTACATACTCTGAATTTATTTTATATTGAATTTTCTTATTTTATTAATTAAATAATGTTAATTTAAAAACCAGTAAGCTTGAGTTTAAACAATTTTATTTATAAAATTATGAAAGGTGGTTTTAATTAAAATGTTGTCAGTTGGATTTGCCAGGTCAACACAAGAAATTCAATCTGTAAAATAAGACTGTTGACTTCACAGAATTGAGCCAGACTGTCTGCCGACTCATACTCCACCAGGGAGCGCTGATGCCCACGTATAGTACTCAGACCACAAGTTATGTACTATGACTAGGTGTCACATTTTACTTTTTTATTAAGCACTAAGGATTTATTAGACATGGGTGTTATACTTCTCATCCCATATCATTATTAAAGCATGTGAATTTCTGAAAACATGCCCTTCAGAGTAAAATTCAAACCGAACAGTATTAAGCTATCTGTTTAAGCAGGCATTTTAATGGATGCAGACAAAAGAAGGATAGAAGCACATACGCAGCATTCAGATTCTTCTTGAGGAATAAAAGTTTTAAATAAATTATGACAGTAATATAAGCATAATTAATATAATTACCTGATTATCTGCTCTCATAACTATAATTTTAATCAGATTTAAGTAAAGTTCTAAACCGGCACAATTATCTGTAAGGCTATTCTTAAAAATGAATGTTTTAGAACTTTTCAAAACTCATGATATCTTTGTACAAACATAAAAGTTATGGAGATAATTAACTACATTCCTGACTAAGATATATCCTCTGAGGGACATCTTGCCCTAAATTCACTGAAAGTAGTAATGGACGGTAGACTGTTAATCTTCTGTGTAAGACACAAAATTAAAAAATTTTATACAGCTCTATTTCCTATTGCTTTCTTTTTTTTAAAAAAAAAGGACACTTTTTTTGTTTGTTTCCACCTGATAGCATAATATTTAATAGGCTTCTTAAAGCACACATATTAATATAAAAATTGCAGCATGCCTCACTTGGGAGGCTTGCCCCAAACTCCTCAGACTCATTGTCCCAGGAAATGATCAATATCATAAAAAGATTGTGATAATGCATTTCTTTGTAACTCACCTGTTTACCCTGCTGTAAACCAAACTTCTCCAGAGGCAGGTGCATTTTTCTAGTTGAGCATCAAAGTCTTATAAGCCATTTCTCTGCAACAAGCACCTTGGCTGAGGACATTATTCCCAGGAAAACTCCCTCTTCCAAGCTTATTGGGAAATAAATCTTCAGAATTTATCTCTGTTCCTTCACAATTCTTACTTTCCTTCCATTTCTTTGTTGGATGAACAATGCGTTTAAAAACTGGGCTCTGCGTCATTAGCTGTGTGATCTTCAGCAAGTTACATTTTTCCTCATCTAAAGAATGTGATAAAGAGACTTACCTTTTAATGGAATGTACAAAAAATGCGGCGTATGGTATGGACCACAGATTTATTTTTTTCTCTTAGAGACAAAGGAGAGGAGTCAAATTTTCATATTAAAAGAATAAATCCCAATGGGACAAGGTTTCTACCATATTTTTTTTTCTTACAGATTGGCACCTGAGCTCTAACGTCTGTTGCCAATCTTCTTTTTCTTTTTCTTTTCTTCTTCTCCCCAAAGCCCCTCAGTACATAGCTATATATTTTTAGTTGTAGGTCCTTCTGGTTGTGCTATGTGGGATGTAGTCTCAACACAGCCTGCTGAGCAGTGCCATGTCCACGCCCAGGACCCAAACTGGAAAACCCAGGGCTACTGAAGGGGAGTGCAGGAACTTAACCACTCAGCAACAAGGCCAGCCCCTCAGTCATATATTTTTGTTTGATTTTTCAAAGCAGGAAACACATCTTCCCTTGCAAAGAGGAACCCCTGTTACACAGTTAGGAAAACAAAGAATCTTGACATTACACATGGCACTATTTTTTGTGGTCAAGATCATTGTGTAGTTTTTCGTCAAAATTATAATCCACAAAGATATGGATAAGTTAGACAATTTCAGCTCTATTTATGACAAAATATCAGTCAATGAAAGGAATAAATAGTGGCATTCATTATTGGTGGGGATTGAGAAAGATGGGCAGAACAGTATGGCTGATTCCTTCTCAAGCATCCCCAAGAGTAAAAGAAAAACCATGGTTCAATGAGGTATTCAATTTCTTTACATATGTGAGGCTGAAATTCCAAAACAAGAACCATAACTAAAAAAAAAAAAATTCTGAAAAATCCTGGAAATTTTGACAGCTTTACCAGACCCACAATTTTTGCCATTCCTTCAATGTTTTAATGCAATTATAAGTAATAAACCCTTAAAACCAAGAAAGAAATGAACTCATTAGACAGCGTACCATTCCATGACATACCTTTAATGGGATAGATACACACACAAAAATAGTAGGTAGTGTTATCCTTAGACAGGAAATATTATCAACCATTGTCTCCAACTGGTATGGGGTCACCTTAGCACTGAGGATGACCCTTAAGTCCAAGAATAAGCCCAGAGATTTACACTATGTAGCAAGAGAAGAAAAGACAACAGAACAGAAATTCTCTCAAGATGACTTTAGAAAGACAAATGAAGAGAATGATAAAAGAATCTGAGGAAGAGGTTGAAGAGGAACAGGAAGAAGAGAAAAAGACACAGCCAAGGAGGCTTAGATGGCATATGGTTCCACTCAGTTTGTAAATCTCTTTAGGGTTTTCTTGAGAGCCAGCGTTTGACATCCTTGTTTCTGAGGGTTTGGCATGGGCACCACACTAGTGTAAAACAGTGAGAAAAATTTTCTCTGGCCCACAGACCCAGCAAATGATGGTTTGACATCAGTGAGCAACCCAAACCCATAGAAGAGACCAAACATTATTATATGGGAGCCACAGCTGCTGAAGGCTTTGGACAAACCTTTACCTGATGAGATGTGAAGGATACCGAAAAGAATCAAAGCATAGGAAATAGCGAAAATGATGTCAGATACTATGACAATTGTGCCCACAGTAACAGAAATCACAAGCTCATTGGCACAGGTGCTGCTGAAGGAAAGCTGGAGGACGGGGACAACACCACACATGTAATTGTTGATGATGTTGGAATCACATATGATCAGCCTGATCATACACCAGGTGTAGACAACGGCACTAGTAAACACAATCACATATGAAACAGACATCAGCAGAGAACAGATCTGAGGGGACATGTTGACTGTGTACAGCAGGGGTTTATAGATGGCCACATAGCAATCATAGGCCATGGCTGTCAATACATAGCACTCAGAGTTCACAAAGAAGCAGAAGAAAAATAGGTGAGTCATGCGTCCTACAGAGGAGATGATGTTCTTCCCTGAAATAAAACTCATTTGCATTTTGGGGGGAAAGACAAATGAAAAACAGAGTGAAGGACAGATTGAAGAGGGAAAAGTACACTGGGTGTGAAGGTGCAAATTCAGACATATTTCATTAATTAAGCTCAAATTGCCCACCACAGTGACCACATAGTTCACCAAAAACACAAAAAACAGGTGCAGTTGGAGTTCAAGTTGGTCTGTTAATCCCACAAGTATAAACTCAGTCACAGAAGATTCATTTTCCACAGCCATTTACTTTGCAGGTGTGATCACAGGAGTAGAAAGTGACGTTTACAATGGACCCTCACTCTTTGTGTCCAGAAGGAGAGCTAGATCTGCTGATTTACAAGCTCAGGGTTGTCTGAAGACACACAGCAAGACTTCCTAAGATTATTCTTAGTGATTCCTCATTTCCTCCTTTACCCCCATTCATGTTGTTTGTCTCTTTCTGGAAAGAATCCTGATAGACCACTGGCATCTTTGCACTTCATTTCCTCTCTTCTCCCAGTCTCCATGAAAGAACAAGACCGAAAGGAGCAATAAGTAGGTGGTGTTTCCCAGATCCCTTGATTTATTCAGTTTGGGTTTGAAAGGAAATTATCGAGGCAAAGTTGATTCAACCCTTACCTTCCTTTTCCTGGAGGCCTCACTGCTTCTGGATTTTAAGAGCCCGTCTACCCTACAGTCTAGAGGGGATCAACAACAATGAAGGAGATGCTATATATCAGCAGTATCCACAGTCTTTGAAATGCTAAAAGAGGTGTTCTGGGGAATAGACCATGATTTCTATTTGAGAATTTGCCTAGAAAGTTCTCTTTACTTGCAAGGAGGAAAACAACCTTACATGAGCTCCAAAACAATCAGTTGGCTGATGTGAAAATCTATTCCATGCCCTGTAGTTCTAGGAAAATTGATTAGAAGCCCAGAAAATTTTTCTCTCCCTCATGATTTCATTTCAAGTTAAACTAGTCCAAGAGGGTAGAAATTAGTGAGACTGTGTTTCCATCCTTTGTTATAGATCTAACATTGGATCCTTTGAGACACAATGTTCTATTCAGTTTATAATTTCAGAAAAGGAATTCCTAATTGCCAATGCAGAGAAATGAGTGCCCCCCTTGTCACTTCCTTCATTATCCCCTGGACTCTATGCACAGTCCTAAAAGAGGAATATCTGAAGCATGGTCACTTGCCATTTTGAGCACTTTCCTAGAGCCTCTGAAATTGCATTAGTAAAATACTAAATCATAATTTTAGTTCTATCTGTGCTTGTGATTTTACCTCCATAAAGAGATGTAGCAAAGTGGTTAAGAGAGTTGGGGTGGGCCCCTCAAGTCAGACTGAGTTTAAATCTGGACTTTAAACTCCTTAACTCTGAGACTGCACACAAGGATATAACTTCTCTGGCATTTGTATATGTATATTTTTATCTACTTATACCTCTTCACATCTATAAAATGAGTCTGGTTAAAGAGCTATCTCATAGGGTTGTTGTGGGGACTAAATGAATTGAGTCACATAAAGTATTAGAAACATGCCTGACACATAACAAGAGCCTGAGAAGTGTTGGTACCCTCCCTCTGCTCCTAATCCATATTCATTACATCAGGGTTTCCTAATCATGGCACTGTTGACATTTTGGACTAGATAATTCTCTGTTGTGGCCTGTCCTGTGCATTATAGGATGCAGAGCATCCCTGGCCTCTATTCATTAGATGCCAGTAGCAGCCCCCCTCACCACTGTGACAATCAATATGTTCTCCAGACATTGTCATATGTCCTTTGGGTGGCAAAATCACCCATTTTTGAGAATTATTGATCTTTGTGTATAGCCTGGACTTCTGTCATGACTACCTCCCAGACAATCCTACTTTATGTCTATGTAAGTGCCTCAAGCTCAAAATGCTCCAAGCTGAATTTGAATTCAGTATTTTCTTATAATTCTCAGTGCTGCTCCTCCAGGTCATTATTTTTAAGTTATTTTCACCACCCTCCATGGCGCTAATCCATAAACTAAACTTAAGCACCTTCTCACTCACCATATTCATCCAGTTTCCAAGTATCAAAGGATCCATCTCTTTGAAAAGTTTGGTCTGTCCTCTCACTTACACAGCTTCTTTTCACATTTGGAGTACTCTAACAGTATTCTAAGTTGGACTTCTATGGAAGATGAGAATTTGGAACTTTTCATACCCCTCATCGTCACCGCACACACACACACACACACACACACACACACACACACACACACACCCCTTTCTCTTCCTGCTCCCCATCCCTAATTCCTACCAATATAGTTATAATCATAAATTAGGTTAGATCAATATTCCTGTGTTACATTGCTAACACCATTTTAAGCAATATTCACAGCTAATCCACCGTATGATTTTGTTTCCCTAATTATTTTTGTTTGTTTTTCTTATTATTCTATAGATTTTGCTGATTTCTACACAAATGCTTCTCCAGTTTCTATAAATCTCTTCTCAGTATATTTAGTCACTTGTTTAATTTCATCTTCTTGAAGACATCTTCTCAGAATTTTTTGACCCACTTCTATCTTGACAGATTGTCTCCCAGCTGTGATGAAAATCTGAAATCTTGAGATCTTCCTTTATCACCATGGTAGGGATTCCCTTTATCTTTATCATGTTCTGGATCCTCTATTTCCTCAAATACATATGTCCCTGTTTCTTGGTTTTCTGATTCATTTTGGCACAAAACGTAAACTATCCTGATTTCTTGAAAAATATGTGTGGAATGCAAATTTATCTGACCTTCCACATCTGAAATGACATGTATTGTACCTTCTTATTTATTGGCCACTTACACGGGAATAAACAACTAATTTAGAAGTCACTTTCCCTCAAAATTTTAATGGCATTGATCCAATCTTAAGAAGCTCAAAACCTCCCTGATTCTTGATATTTTTAATGAAAATTGGTTACTTTCGGTCCATTTTGGACGCTTTTAAGATTGCATGTTTGTTTCCATTATTTTGAACATTCACTGTTATCTTCTTCTTTTCTTCTTTTTTTTTTTTTTTGACTGAGGAAGATTCACCCTGAGCTAACATCCATGCCAATATTTCTTTATTTTTTTAGTATGTGGGCCACCAGCACAGCCTGACTGCTAATGGAGTGGTGAAGGCCCACTCCCAGGAACTGAACCCTGGCTGCTGAAGCAGAGTGTGCTAAACTTAACCACTAGGCCACCAGGGCTGGCCCACAACATTGTATCTTTATGTGTCTGATTATACATTAAGGGGAGCATTAATTCAGTCCACTCAGGAAATTCAAGTCCTTCAAGTCTGGAAAATATTTCTTAAACTATAGATTATTATTTCATCCTCACTGGACTTTCTGTTGTCTTTCAGGAACTCTTATTATTCAGATGCTGAAATTCTGAATATCCTCTTTTTGTGCTGCATTTTCTCTTCTATTTTCCATTCATTTACTCTACTAGCTGGGAGATAATTTCAACTTTTCCTTCCAGGACTTTTATTGATTTTTTTTCTTTAGTCTATTATTTCTAATGTTCAAGGGTATATTTTATTCTCTTATAAAATTTTTTCAGAAATTTTCTTCTCTTGAGTTGCCCCTTTCCTTCAAATTATTTCTGTTTGTTTACATTGTTTATTTTATATTACAGGTTCCCTTTGAATGTCTCAGGATACCTGCACATGTATTAACATTTAGGAGTGGGGTTCTAAAAAGCTGACTAGCATCTCCATGTTGGGGCTTAGAGCTTGCCAAGTGGAGGCTTCATTGTATAATGTCCAATTTCAGTGGGGGTACTCTTAGTGGATATATCAGTAGGTCATTTGCCATGTGCTAATTTGATCACCCAGAAAAGGGTCTTCTAATATTCCTGAAAGACATAATCCTAGCTTTCAACATTCTCTGACCTGAGAGGAGAAAGAAGGCTAATGATATCAACATTCATTAGGTGAAATTTCCATTTTCTTTCCCTTTTTTTAGTATGGGAAACTCTCTCTCAAATGTACAGATAGTCTCCTAATATAAAGACTCTGTTTTACTTTCCTTAATTAATAAATCTCTGTCTTTTACTGGGTGATAATGGAGGAAGTCATCTGGCTGCATGGAGAGGTAGAGGAGATCTGAAGATCTAAATACTTCTTAAAGAGACTTTTAAGCATTCCATTTCCTCTGTCCTTAACTTCATGACTTCTTTAAAAAACACCTGGTACCACAAAATCCTTGGTATATGAGAGAGAATATGGTATAAATTGTTATTTTCTTGGTTTCCACAGCTCTATTGTAAGGTCAGCTATTGGGAGTATGCCAGATCAAATACTGCTTATTTACCTACTTTCTAGCTTCCAAAATTTTGTGGTTGTTTGTGAGTCTATGTTTTTTTGTCCTTGTGAGTTAATGCCATTTTTTAATCTCTTTTCTTTCACGTTAGTGAGTTGTAGGAAGAAGTACATACAAGTTGCCTATATCAAGTTTGTCATTTTCAACCAGAGTTCTCTGTTTTATTTCTATAATGACATCAAGGAGAAAACTAAGTCAACGGGAACCTGGAGCCTGGCAGTAAAAGCTCCAGACCTTCTTTAGTTCTATTCTACTATGAATATATGGTGCATGAAGTGTAAAACTCCGTCAATAGATTCTCTCTTTATTTTAGAGATTTTACTGATTCATTTCATCCAATGAACATTTGTTGGGCATTTAGACTGCAAGACACAGTGAATACAAACAGAATGAGACAGAGGCCCTGCCCCTATGATTTCTCTGTATAATTAGAGAGAGAACCAAAGAAATTGAGATTCGTATCACTATTAGTTATTGTTAGCCAATCATAGTGCTAAATTCTTTATACCCCTTCCCTCAGGTCACGCCTACAATCACCCTCTAAATCACACATCATTGTCTCATATATGAAAAAGCTAAAGCTGGGAGGGATTCATTGGTTGTTACAAGGTCACAGTTACTACTCAAGAATAAGGTTAGTACTTAGGTATCTAAAATTGATTTATTTAGTCACTACATCTTGCAAAACTTTGTGGTATGTGCTTTCACAAAGTTTTGTACAGGGTACATTCAGGATTCTTTCAATTTAAGTGACAGGAATACAAGTCAAACTTGGCTACATAAACCAGCCCACACCAAAACCGTGTGTGAAACTGGTGGGTCAAGGATGGACATGGCTTCTTATTTGGCTGGATAGGACTGATCATTCATGAGAGTGTCTCCCTTCCCACTTTTTGTACAGCTTGATTCTCTTTGGTTTTATTCGCAGATGAACTCTACCCCTGAAGTGAAAATAGGACTACCAGAATCCCTAGATTTAATCTTACCAGTTCAGTAAATCCAGGAATAAAAAAAAATTGTTAAAAATAATTTTAGTGGAAAAGATTGCAATCAAATGACTATTTCTGTCTAATCATTTTCATCATAGTTTAACATGTGCAGATTAGACAGGATTATGTCTTGTGAGGTGGGCAAGTCGGTCCATCAAATTCACTTAACATGTGTTTCCTGGATCAGACAAGGTCTAATGAGAAAAAGAAATGGTATACTATGTGCTTTCTACAGAGGATATTTAAAACAGAGAATTGGTTATACAGATATTACAGGAGGAAAGAGCAAAAAGTTGTCACATAAAAATATAAAGTTAGGCACATTTTCAAGTTCTTATTGGCCATTTGCACACCTTCCTTTGGGATTTTCCTTTCAAATTATTTGCCCATTTAAGATATGGTCTTTTTATTATTGAGATATCTTTCAATTTTTAAGTTATTTTATATTCTGGATACAATATCTTTATCAAATATATGTACTTAAAATACTCTTCAAGTCTGTGACTTATCCATGAATTTTTTTGATAAATAGATGTTCTAATTTTAATCAAATTTATTTTATTTTTTCTTCTTTGGGATTTAGTACTTTCCAGAACATGTCTAAGAAATTTGTGCCTAGACCAACATATTTTCTGATGTTTTCTTCCAGAAGACTTATATTTAAGCTTTGTGTATATGATTTTGATCCATTTAAAATTAATTTTTGTGTATGATGTGAAGTAGAGTTAAAGTTTAATTTCTTTCTTCTCAATAGTTGGTATTTCCAGCATCAATTGCTTAAAAGATTTTCTTTTCCTATGTAATTACTTTGTTGCTTGGTTAAAAAGCAATTGACTGTTGAGTGAGGATTTGTTTCTGAACCTTATTTTCTGTCCCATGATTTATTTGTCTAGTTTCATAACAAAACCAATCTGTCTTGATTATCAGAGTTTTATGCTAAGTTTTAAAATCAGTTATGGAAGTCATCTCTGTCATTTCGGGTTCCCTAAGAAGCAGATGCCAAGAAATGATTGGACTTGCAAGACATTTATTGTGGAAAATATCTGTGCAGGATAAGCGGGAGTAGAAGCCAGTTCTAAAGGCCTTCAGACACAGATGAAAGTCTGACACCTAAGAAAAGAGAGAAATAAGTAAGGAGTGGATAGGAAAATTTCAAACCACAGTCCAGTTCTAAAAAGTCTTAGAACGATAGGATTCCCTAAGCAAAGACTGCCTATCAGAAGAGACCCATGTTACATAGAAATTGGAAAGCTCCTGTATGACCCACCATGCTAAGCAATTGGCTGGGGACATCTCAGAGTAAGCATGGACTCTGCCTCAACGCTATGGTGGATCCAAAGGAGTATCAGCTATAGACTTTTATCAGTGATGCTCCCCATAGCTGGTTCTCTTGAAAGGGAGCTGAGCAGCACATCTATGGCTGCCACAGTCTCCTCCCAAAACTTAAATTGTACCTCAAAGTTTTTCTGAAGTATTTATTTATTATTGTTGTTATTTATTATTATACTTTACTAATTATCATCACAATAAAATTTATTGTTGTTATTCAAACAAGATAATATAATTCAACAAATATTTCTTGTCTTCCAAATATATCTGACATTCTAAATATACAAGTGGGAAAAGCAATGGAGAAATAAAGAAATTATGGGACCTAGCATCTACTTTAAGTATGTTTATTTTCCTTTTTATTTTTCCTGAGGAAGATTATCCCTGAGCTAACATCTGCCAATTCTCTTTTTCCTGAGGAAGACTGGACCTGAGCTAACATCTGTGCCCATCTTCCTCCACTTTATATGTGGGACACCTACCACAGCATGGCTTGCCACGCGGTGCCATGTCTGCACTCAGGATCCAAACCAGCAAACCCCCGGCCACCGAAGTAGAACGTGTGCACTTAACTGCCGTGCCACTGGGCAGGCCCAAAATATGTTTATTTTCCTGTTGGTGAGATAAGATGCTATAATCAAGTCTTGAAATCCTAACTCCCAAAGTTGATGATATTAGCAGGTGGGCCATTTAAGAGGTATTGAAGTCATGAGGATGGAACCCTCATGAATGGGATTAGTGCCCTATAAAAGAGGCTCCATAGAGATCACTGACCCCTTCCACCATATGAGGCTATAATGAGAAGTGTGTGACCAAGAAGACCCACACCCGTTTATGCTGACACCCTGATCTTGGACTTCCAGCCTCCAGAACTGTGAGAAATGAGTTTCTGTTGTTTGTAAGCCCCAGTTCTGGTAATTTGCTATAGCAGCGCAAATGGACTAAGACACAAATTTAAATAAGCCCACAAAATATTGCTAGGGATATAGTTTATTATAATTAATCTACACCTTTTTTCATGATGTCTCATTAGATAAGTAAAACAGTCTCTAACATGTCTCTCCAAACTTAACGTGCAGTATTTTCCTTTAAGCAATACATAATAAATCTGCAATAACAACTACATGCTTTTTTCCAAAATATTTAACATCATTTTAGACAGTAATGAATGGAAAATTTATAATAAACTCGTTATGCTCCCTCATTGAGATCCTAAGATACATATGCATTATGGCTTTAATCATAGTCTGGTAATGCTATTTTATGTGTGTGTGTGTGTGTGAGGAAGAGTGGCCCTAAGCTAATGTCCGTGCCAATCTTCCTCCACTTTGTATGTGGGGTGCCACCACAGCACAGCCTAAGGAGAGGTGCATAGGTCCTCACCTGGGATCTGAACCTGCGAACCCCAGCCACAAGAAGCAGAGCACGGGAACTTACCATTATGCCACTGGCCAGCCCCTGTTAATGTCATTTTTTGCAATAAAATGTGGACTTATATGCATTCTCTTCAATATTAAAAGAGCTGGGTTTGATAGAGGCTCTCAAAAACAGGTAGTGTGTAATACAGGTTGTGCCATTCTCAAAGGGAACAAGAAAGGACAGAATATGCATAAAGTTGGTATGAAAAATAGAAAAAAAGGAAAAGATCAGGGTGATTTAACTATAAACTATATTTTAAGCTATATGCACAGTGTATAATGAAGATGTATCATTGAATCCTCTTGCCTATACCGGCAATAATATTTCTAAGAATGAGAATGCTTCTATTGTATTTGGCACTTCTGTGTTTAGGTGAACAGGATGTAATTTTAACACTCTGGGACTTATGAAACTCATCATATTTGTCCAGATTAAGAATAGCCCAGGGGACAGAAGGAATATGAAAATATATGAAAAAAAGTAGGTCCATATATTTCTTCCTTTTATAAACATGTTTTTAGTTATTTAGTAAACTGGTATGAGGTGTAAGAGATATGCAGGCAAAAAATGAGACAAGATCCTCTATAAGGGAAATAACAAGACAATTCTATTAAACCATACATAACACAATCTGTAGAAGCAATATCATCATGGAAAAATCTCATCTTGAAAAACAATAATAAAAATTAAATTAAAAAATTGAATGTCTTTACATTATTGCTGCTTCTAATCAGAGCATGTTTCTCCTCTGGATTTTAATCAGTGCTCTCCTCAGTGCAACTTTGACATCCTTGTTCCTCAAACTGTAGATCAGGGGATTGAGCATGGGTCCCACATTAGTATAGAAAACAGAAGAAACTTTTCCCTGCTCCATAGATCCAGGAGAAGAATATTTAAGATACATGAATGCAACTGACCCAAAGAAGAGAGAAAGAGCAACGATGTGGGAGCTACAGGTACTGAAGGCTTTTGATCTTCCTTGAGTAGATTTGATATGAAAAATGCTAGTGATGATAAAGATGTAAGAAATTAGGATGGTAAAACTGGGTACTGTGATATTAATGCCCACAACAATGAGAACTACTATCTCGTTGACATAGGTACTGGTACAAGAGAGTTGGAGGAGGGGAAGGATGTCACACAAGTAATGGTTGATGATATTAACATCGCAGAAGGTTAGTCTAAGCATGCACCCTGTGTGGGAAGTGGCTCCAGCAAATCCCATCAAATATGCAGCAAAAGTTAGCACAGAAGAGACCTGATGGGACATGGTAACCTTATACAGTAATGGATTACAGATGGCCACATAGCGATCATAAGCCATTGAGGTCAACATATAGCATTCAGAGATGACAAAAAAGAGAAAGAAGAAGAGCTGAGTCATGCACCCGACATAGGATATTATGTTCTTCTTTGACACAAAGTTCACCAGCATCTTGGGAGTGAAAACAGAAGAGTAACAGAGATCAATGAAAGATAGATTGAAGAGGAAATAGTACATGGGGGTGTGGAGGTGAGAATTTAGACTAATAAGAATGATCAAGCCAAGGTTGCCCACCACGGTGACAATGTAGATCACTGTAAACAGGAAAAGGAGGGGTTTCTGCAGCTCTGGACAGTCGGTTAATCCAGCAAGAACAAATTCAGTCACTAAGGAGTCATTTCTAGCCAGCATTCTCAACTTTGGAAATCTGTGAGAAGAGAAAAAAATTCCAGTAATAGAGAACCCAGCTTTGTTCTTACAACCTCTCATTTATGAGAAGGGGACTCAGACTGGCAGAAATCAAATATGTCCTCCTTTGCCTTATGGGCTCTGAATGTACTGCCACACACACCCCTCAACACTTAAATCACTCTGTCTTTTATTGCATGAGCTGCATGTGACAAACAACTGCTCCTGTATTTACTAGAAGATAGAGGGATGGAGTGGCTGAGGAACAAGCCTACCTGATGATGAGTTTCAGTAGTGGGAATGTATCCCCCATCTCTCCCACCTATTCATCTGGTCCTTCACTTTCTGGTTCCTACTCATGTTTCCACTATCCTAATAGAAACCTCAGTTCCCTTGTGATGACCATCAATAAATAGAGGATTCCTCCAGGGCAGAGACCATACTGATATTCTGCTTTTTACAAGGGAGTCCCAGCAGCCTACGGGGTTTTCAGATACCTTACTACAAGATTTTTTGACGCCAATAATTGATAACAGGTATTCAGAGCCTTGGTAGGCTAAGATTTGTAATTAACACTCCAGTGTTTCTACACATTCTTCTCCCCTGTTCCATTTTTGAAGGACAGAGAATGAATAAGGAAAGGTGGATATGCTTTTCCAAGTGTTGTAAGATGGCATGAAAGAGAAACATAATTAACTTGAATGCTAATTAAATTAGTTAAATTTATGAAAATTTATCAAGCTGTATACTTATATGAATTCTTCTATATGCATAGTACATTTCAATGAAAAACTTTTTCTTAGGAAAGATACAAACATCTTCTTTCTCTAATGTTGCAATATTCTGGATATGTCACTTGGTACTAACATAGCGATCTTGCTACCAGATTGAGGATGACTCCAGCACAGAGAGGTATGCTGGGAATGATGCAGGCATTGTAGTCAGAGCTCCATACTTTTGAGTTTCCTATTATTCAATATAAATACTTTTCCTCATTTTTCAGCAACAGAGAGAGTAAGAGAAAAATAGAAATTTGATTAACACTCTCCTTCCACTGAGAGAACTCAGTAGTGACCCTTTACCTGTGTTTCCCCTCCACTGTCCTTGAAGAAGAACTGCCTTCTGTGATATAAAAGCTGAGGAGATGTAGTCAGAGAATCTTCTTCTTTTATTAGCAAAAGAGTCAAATCATAGATCTCACAGTCTGAATATTTCAGGAGTCATTCTGAATTGTACATCAAACTTGTAGTTATAAATTTACTAATAGAGTATAAAGGGAAACCACAGACTTGACACCTGAACCCCCAAGTCATAGAGCACATGGCATTTGCTTAATGCTTATAATTCTTTTGGACCTGATTAACAATCCAGTCATAGGTCTCCCCTAGGACCTTCCCATCATGATAAGCTCTGCAGGGAAGAAACTGACGTCTCTGTTTACTCTGTTACTCTGTTACTAACCATGACAGTAAATATTGGTTTCCCATCAGGGATTACATATCCCCCAGGGCATAGGAAAAATGATCCTCTGTTGTTCCCTATAAAGATGCAAATTATTAATGTTATTGAAAATTTCACTAATTATAATTCTAGGTAACAGGCTAGTTTTAAAGATTTATGTTCATAAAGATTTATGAACATTTTAGTAAAGTGTATTTATTATGCTCTTTTTAAATATTTGAATCTCTTTAAATAATCAGTGTTTATGCAAATTTTATAAAGATAAACAAAAGGATTTTAACTGATTTCAGAGATTTTTGTTTATAAAATGTTATATAATGCAGATCTTCTTTAACTTATGATGAGTTTGCATCCTGATAAACCCATTGTAAGTTGAAAATATCATGTCAAAAAGATTCCTAACCTATCAAACATTTTAGCTTAGCCTAGCCTACCTTAAAACTGCTCAGAACAGTTACATTAGCCTACAATTGGGAAAAATCATCTAACCCAAAGCTATGTTATAATAAATCATTGAATATCTCATGTTATTTATTGAATACTGTGTGAAAGTGAAAAACAGAATGATTGTACGGGTACAGAAGTGTATCACTTGTTTAGCCTGGTGATCACATGGTTGACTGGGAGCTGTGGCATGCTGCCACGCCCAACGTCACAAGAAAGCATCATACTACATATCATTAGCCCAGGAAAAGATCAAAATACAAAGCATGGTTTATACTTATACATTCAAATTATTGTAAAGTTGAAAAATTGTAAGTTGAACCATCATAAGTCAGGGATTGCCTGTATAAGAATGATCCATTATTTCATCAAAGTTTAATTATCTTGGGTTTTCTGGCTCAATATGTCTTTTCTATTAATAGATTAAAATCAAATCTATTGGACAAATCACTATTAATAAGCTTCCACTTTAAGAAAATATGACTTTAGAATTCCCAGATATATATAAACTTGTGGTCATGCTTGTGAGAAGGAAACTATTTTTTTATTTTGAAATTATTATAGATTCACAGGAAGTTGCAAAAATAACGTGTAGAGTTCCCTGAACTCCACCCAGCTTCCTGCCATGGTAACATCTTAAACAATTGTAGTACAATAACAAAACCAGAAAATTGACATTAGTGCAATAATGTTAACAGGTTACAGGACTACAGATGTTGTTCAGCTTTCAACAGTTTTATATACACTCTGTTTGTATTGTTATGTGCATCTTTGTGTGTGTAGATCAATGTGATTTTATAACCTGTATAGATTTATGCAGCTGCTACCACACTCATGATACAGAACTGCTCCACTGTTATAAAGGACTCCCTTATATTACCAGTTTATAGTCACACTTATCCCCTCCCACCTTCATCTCTGTCTTCTGACAACCACAAACCTGTTCTCCATCTGTATAGTCAGGTCATTTGGAAGACAACAAATGAAACTATACAATATCTAACCTCGGAAATTGGCTTTTCTCACTAGGCATGGTGCCCTTAAGTCCATCCCAGTTGTTGCTTGTATCAATAGTTTACCCTTTTTATTGCTGAATTGCATTCCATTTTTTTAGAACTCACTTTTATTCAACCTTCTGCAGTAATTTAAAAATTACTAGGTTGTTTAATACAAAACTAAATTTGTTTTGTTTATGGAAATTTTTCAAAGGCAGAGGCTAGAAGATCATACTTGAAACTGGTTCATTTGTAATTTTTCTTTAAAGCAATTCTTTTTTTTTTTTTTTTTTGGTGACAAAGATTGGTCCTGAGCTAACATCTGTTGCCAATCTTCCTCTTTTTGCTTGAAGAAGATTGTTGCTGAGCTAACATCCATGCCAATCTTCCTCTATTTTGTATGTGGGAAGCTGCCAAAGCATGGCTTAATGAGTATTGTGCAGGTCCATGCGCGGGATCTGAACACATTGAGCCCCAGACTGCTGAAGAGCTGCACACAAAGTTAAGCACTATGCCACCTTTTGGCCCCTTTAAAATCAATTTTATTGTGGTATAATTTGGATGCAACAAAAATCACTCATTTTAAAAGTACAGTTCAATGACTCTCATAGAATAATATAGTCATGTAACTACCACGATAATCAAGATCTAGAGCATCTCCATCACCCCCAAACTTTCATCATACCCTTTGGCAAAACATTCCCTGTCCTTTCTTAATCATGAAGGAATGTAAAAGTTTGTCAAATGGTTTTTCTGCATCTACTACATGATCATGGGATTTTTATCTTTTGTGCTATTAATCTGGTGTATCACATTTATTGATTGGTGTATGTTGAACCAACCTTGCATCCCATGGATAAATCTCACTGTTTAGGGTGTATGATCCTTTTAATGTGCTGTTGAATTCAATTTGCTGGAATTTGGTTATGAATTTTTGCATCTATATTCATCAGAGAGATTGGCCTGTAGTTCTCTGTTCTTGTGGTGTCTTTACCTGGTGTTGATGTGAGAGTAATGCTGGCCTTAGAAAATGAGTTTAGGAGTGTTTCCACTCTTTAATTTATGAAGAACTTGAGAAGTGAATATTTTCAGTGCTTTCATTTGCTTAATAATCTATAGATTTCCCTGATTTAGCCCCAACCTATTTACCACTTGTATAGATCTCCTCTGAGTATAAACAGTTGTAGCTGTATGTACATATGTATATATTATACATGACGTCAGCTAGTATTCTATAATTTCATCTTCTTTAGGAAGTTTTTCCAAGAAACTTATGATCCACTCCAGTGCTGACAGGATGCTCTCTTTATTTGTTGAAAACCTAACATCTTGAGATCACTCTTCACCATCTTTCTGGGGATCTTTTCATCTCTTATCTGTGTTAGGTCCCCTACTTTTGGGCTCTGTGTCTAACTGTTTCTTGGTTTCCCTCCTTGATTTTCAAAATGAACGTTAGTTTTTAATACAGTTTTAGATTTATAGAAAAATTGATAACATAGTACAGAGAGTTCCCATATACCTACACTCAGTTTCCCTATAATTATCTCACAGTGCATTTGCTACAATGAATAAACCAATATTGTTATGATATCTTTAACTAATGTCTATGCTTTATTCATATTTTCTTAGTATTTTCTTAATGTCTTTTTTCACTTCCCGGATCTCATCGAGGCTACCCCACTACATTTAGCTGTCATGTATCCTTGACTCCCATTGACAATGTCAGTTTTTTCCATATTTTGATGAAGCAATACTCCATTAATTTCCTTAGAAAGGGTACATAGAATGCAAATTTTATAGACATTGTGTGTCTGAAGTTGCTTTTATTTTACCTTCCTATTTTATTGGCAGTTTGGTAGGGTGTAAAATTCTAGTTTTAAAGTTATTTTTTTTTCCAGAATTTTGAATGCATTAAACTTTATGTTTATTTGGATTGCATTGACTCTGCAGATCAGTTTTGGGGACGTGAACCTGTTAACAACATTGATTCTTCCAATCCGTGAACATGGTGCATCTCTCATTTATTTAAATCTTCTTTTCTTTCTCATAGCAAGGTTTTGAAGTGTCCAAGTTAGAGGTTTGGACATCTTTCCTTAAATTTATTCCTAATTATTTTAGTTTGGGATACTATTGTAAATGGTATTTTTATTAATTTCATTTTCCAAGTTTCAATTGCTAATATATAAAACAACAATTGATTTATGTTTACTGACCTTGTATCTGAGACTTTGCTAAATTCACTTATTAGTTCTAGTATTTTTTGTTCTCTGAGGATTTTTTTTAGAATTTTCTACATTAATCATATTTTCTATAAGTAATGCAGTTATGGAGCTGGTTCCATAGTGTAGTGGTTAAGTCCCACATGCTCTTCTTTGGTGATCCATGTTCACGGGTTTGGATCCCAGGCACAGACCTACAGCACTCATCAAGCCATGTTGTGGCAGTTACCCACATACAAACTAGAGGAAGATTGACATAGATGTTATCTCAGGGATAATCTTCCTAAAGCAAAAAAAAAAAAAAAAGAAGATTAGCAATGGATGTTACCCCAGAGTGAATCTTCCTCACCAAAGAAATAAATAATGCACTTATTTATCATCTTGTTTTTCAATCTTCTGGCATTTTATTTCATTTTCTTATCTTATTTCCAATAGGTAGGCTCTTCACCAAATATAGAGAAGAGATGACAATCTTAGCTTATTCCCAATCTCATGGGAAACATTCAGTCTTTACTATTAATATTAACTATGATGTTAGATGTAGATCTTTCATGATCACTCATTGCTGAATTGAGAAAGCTCTCTTCTGTTCCTATTTTTCTGAGATTTTTATGATAAATAGGTGTTCAGTCTTTCCAAATGCTTTTTCAGCATCTACTTAGCAGATTATATTATTCCCTATTTTATTCTGTTAATGTTGTGAATTATATTGAATGATTTTCAGAGGCTAAACCAACATTGACTTCCTATGATGAACCCCACTTGGTCATAATGCACTATCCTTTTTATAGAACACTGTATTAGGTTAGCTAATATTTTGTAAATAATTTTTCCCTGTATGTGTATCAGAGATATTGGTGTATTTTTTTTCTTGTAATGTTTTGTCTCATTTGGGTATCACAGTTATGCTGGCCTCATAAAATGTCTTGCAAAGTATTTTCTCTTTGTTTTCTGAAAGAATTTGCATAAAATTTGTAAATTTGCAAAAAATTGCATAAAAAGTATTATTCCTCCTTGTAAGTTTGATAGAACAAACCAGTGAAGCCATTGGGGACTGAAGATGTGTGTGTGTGTGTGTGTGTATGTATGTTTATAAAGGATTACTTACTAATTCAATTTGTTTAATAGATATAGGACTCTTCGTGTGATCTATTTTGACCTAGTAACTTTTTATACTCTTTCAGCTTTCCATTCTAATAAGAAAAAAAATCTATATTTTATATGACCATACAGTTATTTCCAACAAGACTGTTGGTTTGAATAAGCCAGCCCACCATATTTCCAGTAATAGTCCTAATAATCTTTTGAATATTTACTTTTCCTGAAATAACACAAGTTTAAATGATGAACGGTGGTGTTTTTAACAAAATTAAAACCAAAAAAGTATTTCTGAGTTGAAAGTGAACCAGCTCTAAATCAATGCAATATAGCTCTTTAAAATATACAGATATTTCAAAAATAATATTTCTGAGAAGACTTCTAGGAAACCAAAGAAAATGGCAGCTACCTAGATCTTTGACTCCAAGTATTTCTGGTAAATGCAATATAGAACAATAAGAACTAATAAAACTCCATAGAAACAATATCCACAGTATAATCTAAAGACATAAAATGCCCAAAGTTCAAAATAACTATAAATTAAGAAAGAAGAAACCTCTAAATCTCAGGGAGCATTCTCTGTCACTCCTGCTCTGCTTCAAGCTTTTGCAGTGAGCAGGACAGGTGGAAAAATGCTGTGGAGAAGAGGGAAGAAGGGCATTTGCAATGGATCTAATTTGATCTAAAACCATAGGCAGAAAGAGTAAGTTCACGCTAAATATGAAAAAGGAAAATGTGTCTTGATTGATCAGAGCAAGATATACAAGAAGGGAATGAAAAGGATATGCAATTTGAAATGGAACTTCTTGGTACCTCAAGAGAAGGAAAAAATTAAAATTCTGAAAGTACCACGTGTAAAGGAATAATAGACACTAATAACCAGAGAGGTCAAATAATAATATAAAATTTGTATTTTAATGGTTTAAAAGTAAAACCTTAAAGACTGCAACAAGGGAAAAAAGAGATATAGGCAAATCAAATAAGGAGTGAGATCCTTCACAGGGGTTGGCATTCTCCAATCCCCAACTGAGAAGAGTGTTCTATTAAATCTCACCCAGAGTTATGCACTTGAGGGTGAGTTCATTTTCTTTGCATCAGTCACATTTTAAAGATGTATCTCTTTCAGAAGAAAACTAAAATTAAAAGTACAGGCATTGAGCAGCAGATATTGAGTCTTTTTCTTTCCCACTTCTTCATTCCCCTTCCTCATTTGAACTCTAAAAGCCCAAAATACCTCTGGGATAATCTTGGGTGTATGGTAATAAAATTAGTGCTTGCCACATTGACAACCGGAAGTTACAAAGTAGGTACCCAGATAAGAGCTACTCTCTCTCATGGGATCTGAGTATATGGAGAAGGGCCATAGAGTCCCAGAGGAGTCTTAATATGGTCTCATGGTAAGCCATTTTCCCCATGAGTTATGCCCCAACTCTTAGTAAGGTCCATTTTGAAATTTCAGCTAGGATGAGATCAAGCAAAGAAGTGATCTTTTCATGGCTTGAGTCAGCATAATAAAGTTGGAGATACATATTCATGAGAAAAACAGTTGGTCTATTGTCTACACATGTAGAAATTATGTCCAAGAATAAAGCCATCTAGAACCAAGCATATTCAAGAAAATGAAACAGAGAGACACAACTTCCTTGACCCTTTGGATCCAGTCAAATCTGAAGCAAAACGCATCCCTGAACTTCCCAGTTAAATGAACTTTTTTTGTCTCAAGTTCAAATGAAAAGTAATTTATTACACTGAAAAGTTTTTAATAATATATATCATTATTGTACCTTGTACAAACTACTATAGTAGCACCTACTCCCTTTTTCTACGTAGCATTGTAAAAGAAATTAATTTTACATTAGGAAAGATTTGTGTCTGAATCCTGGCTCTGTCATTAGTTGTGACTTTGGCAAAATCATTAAACTTGGCTTTGGTTTCTTCATATGTAAAACAGAGATACCTGTCTCAGCTAGTTGTGAGTGTTATAAATGATAAGTTAATAAAAGAATTTAGTATTGTGACTAGCATCATTTATCTATAAATTGCACAATTTTCAGTTTCTTTTGTTGCTTCTTTAATTAGACTGAGAGTGCCGAGGGGCAGGATCCGCATCTTATTCCTTTTCCTGTTCATAGTGACTTGCAACTTAAATCCTCAAAGAGACGTTTATTGAATGAAATTAATCAGTAAAAGTAATAAAATAATCAGATAACTTGTTTGTGGAGTTTAAACCTCAGGGACAGTTCCTTCTCTAAGTAGGGATATAACAGCTCAGGACATGGGTGCTTCGTTACCAAGAGACGAAATTATGCTGACTTTGTGTTCTCCTACATATCACCTTAGAAGTTCAGTGATGGGACTTTTGATTAGAGATAATAGATTGAGCATATGCATTTAACCACTCTTACTTTCTGAACACCCACTAAAATGGTAATAAAGGCATTAAAAGTCAGAAGCACAGGTATGTTACATTAACTCCCTGGGAGAAGGAGAACGGTAGGGGGAAGAATAGCAGGAAGAAATTTGCAAATCTGGAAAGCAGAGGAATGATCAGTAACTGACTCAGCAGTCCCGAGAAAGCTTAACTCTAAGCTATGAGGTAGAAGCAAATATCACACACCATATCATCTCCCGTATGTTCAGCACTTTGTTAGCACAGATCACCTCTGAGAGTAGAGGTGAAGAAGAGGATAAAAACAGGAGAGCTACAGGGCCGGCCCGGTGGTGCAGCAGTTAAGTGTACACGTTCCGCTTTGGTGGCCCGGAGTTTGCCGGTTCAGATCCCAGGTGTGAACATGGCACCGCTTGGCAAACCATGCTGTCGTAGGTGTCCCACACATAGACTTGAGGAAGATGGGCACAGATGTTAGCTGAGGGCCAGTCTTCCTCAGCAAAAAGACGAGGATTGGCAGCAGATGTTAGCTCAGGGCTAATCTTCCTCAAAAAATAAAACAAAACAAAACAAAACAGGAGGGCTACTTGAAAGTCTGTCAAAGAAATAGATTCCCAGAGTCTCTCTTCCACTCAGTGCATCAAGGTGAATGATCCTCCTGAATCCCAGCAGAAGACTGGAAATTATTCTGTAGAGAATGTAAAATGGAGGCTCTCTGGAAGGAAGGCAATAGACTGTGCTAGTACTATACAGAAAACAACAGAAATAATCAGAAGTTCACATATTGAATGCTATCATATCATTTAAATATAAGTATAAAATAAAGACACTTTCAGGCATACAAGATGTGGTCAAGACATACAAAGTGTGGATAGGCTAGCTGTTCAACAAACTCATTTTAGAACTCATTTCCCAGCATAACTTTCAGTTACATACAGCCAGTTGCCTGAGTTCTAGTGAAAGGAATACAGGCAAAGTTAAGTGTGCCAGTTCCAAACCCACAAAAACTTCATTTTCATAATCTCTCATATTTCCCCTTTGGCCAACTTGTTACAAAAGAGCATGTGTTAAAGATGACAAGAGCTACAAGAAGGAAGGATCTTGGGTCTAAGTTTATTAATTTTAGGGAGCTGCCTACCATTTAGAAAAACATACTTTGGGTTTTCTGTTAGTTAAATAGGAACTTTTATTGTATTTTCATTATTTTACATTTGAATTTAAAGGGTGTGTAAGTATAGAAAGATGATTTAAAGAACTAGGGGAGAGTGTTGAGATGAATTAATTATAAATGTACACGAAATTGAACAAACAAAAAACCAAGACCATTATTTACTCTAGAGAGAACAAAGGTTGTGAAGAAAAAGTAATCAGCATGTTTTACTACTTAGATGTGCAAAGCATTTACATCTTCATAATCATGTAAACACTGAATATTGATGTTACTAAAAAATAAATTGTATTGGCAGGATTAGGAAGTATATTCGTGGTGATGGAAGGTGAAAACTGGCTAAATTCTCATTTCTCAAACTTAAAGTCAGCTAACGAGGCCTAACACTGAAAAATCAAGATGCAATTACATGTTATTTGGAAATATGGAGTTAAAGACCAAAAAAGCAAAAATCCATTAAGAGCAGCATGAATAAAAATAAGTAAGATTGAATCCTTGCCTTCTAGGAGTTTACAGCCTAAAGGTAATGAAGGTACACACATTGTGTATAAATAGGAGCATGCACAAGATGCCACAGCAGCATACAGACATGGGACTTCAGGTGCTGGGAGTGGGGACAGGAGAAGAGATCAGAATAGATATTCTATCAGAAATGAGGACAGAACTGACTCTTTGAGTATCAGTAAGGGTATCCAAGTGAACAATAAGGGAGAAGGCATTTCAGGAAGATGAAAAAACATGTAGCCAAGAAATCATCAGAATGTGTGAGAGGAACTTCAAGCTCTTCAATACTAGAAAGTGAAATTCAAGGAGTGGAGGCATGGGAGGGAAAAGGCTGTGAACATAAAAATCGTGGAGCAGACCCTAGAAGGCTTTCTGTGGCAGGCTGAGGGGTTTACACTTGTGTTGAGAGAGAAGCTGAAGAGTTTTAAGCAAGGGAATGTTGCATTTTATATAGCTAATTCTATACAAAATGTGTGAAGAATACATTTCCAGACTTTTTTGTTTGAATCGAGTTAGTCTCACCTACAATGAAAAGTAAAAACAAGCTCCCCAATGACTTTCTCCCTTGTATAATCTCCACTTCTTTGAGTGTGGGTGGAACCAGTAAATATAATGAGATACCGCTCTAGTGATTATGTTATGTTATATGGTACAGTTGACCTTAAATTAGGGAGATTGGCAAAGCAGGCCTAACCTAGTCACACGAATATTTTAAAAGCAGAGAGTTTTTTCTCAAGCTAGTGGCAGAAGGGAAAGTCAAGGAGTTCAAAGCACAAAAATAATTCAGCGTGTTATTTATTGCTGAGTTGAAAACAAGGGAGCAACTTGATGAGGAATGCAGGCAGCCTCTAGAAGCTGAGAGTGATTCCTAGTTGACAGCTAGCAAGGAAATGGAGATCTCAGTTCTACAATTGCAAGGAACTGAATTCTACTAACAACTGAATGAGCTTGGAAGCAGATTCTTCCCCAGAGCCTCTGGAAGGAAATGCAGCCCTGCCTACACCCTGATTTTGACCTGGGCAGAGAATCCAGCCAGGCCATTACATACCAGACTTCTAATTTACAGAAGTATGACTAACAAGTGGGTGTTCTTGTAAGTTCTTTTAAGTTTAAGGCAATCTGTTACACATCAATAAAAAGCCACTATAACAGGTAACGGTAGAACTCAGGTTAAGGAAACTTTTAGAAGACAGTCATGCACCGCATAACATTTCAGTCAATGACAGATTGCATATACAGTCCCATAGGATTACTACCATATAGCCTGGGTGTGTAGTAGGCTATACCAACTAGGTTTGTGTAAGTTCACTCTATGGTGTTCGCACAATGACAAAATCACCTAATGATGCATTTCTCAGAACATGCCTATGTCGGTAAGGAACACATGATGGTATTTCCGACAAAGTAAGAGAGGTAAGAGAGCTTTATCAAATGAAGAGGAAGGGTCAGAAACCAGGGATTTTAAGGAAAGAAGAGCAATGTAAACTTTGAAGATCAGATGCTAGTGGTTAGTGAGAAGGAGGAGTCCAGAATGACAACCTGTTTCTGGATTAGCTAACTAGGTAGAAGATGTTGCGTTGAACTTAGAAAAGGATGATGAAAGGAGAAACAGTTCTTGGACCACAAGGAGAGGCTGAATTCAGTTTGAGTATGGATATCTAGTAGACGGTTGGATATAGAATTGTGGACTAAGGGAATAGGCCCAGGCTAGATGCAGATTACAATAAAGACGAAGGAAACCTAATACTGATTTAGCACTTACCATATGCCAAGCAATGCTCTAAGTGCCTTAGAGTTTATAAGGCATTTAATCCTCAAAGCAATTTTAGGAAGTAGGAATTATTGTTAAACTCATAATGTAGATGAGGCAAAAAGGCTCAGAGAGATTAAGCAGCTTGTCCAAGAGCACACATACAGTAAGTGGAGGAATTTGAATTCAAGCTTAATCAATCTGACTCCAGAGCCCATTCTCTTAACATGTGCCTGTTATACTTCTCTATAGATATGAAAGACAACAAAAGATGGATAGTAATTAAAGCTATGACATATACTCTATCAATCACAGAAAAATGTAAAAAAATATTGTAAATGGCAAATGACTCTATCCCTGAACACTCTTCTTTTAGAATTAAGCATGAGCTCTAGAGGGTGACTAGGAACAAAAAGGAGGCTACTCACTCCCTGTACAGAGAATTTGAAATTCTTAATATGAGCTGATACTTGGATAAGAGCATTGAATCCCATAGGAACCAAGTTAATTCCTTGACAGAGGATGTAAACACAGGCTCAATAATTTCTTCCCTCAGGAGCCTTTTCAAACTTTCATCCTAAATGAGACACGTTTTCCAAGCTTCCAAACAAGTTGCTGAGATCCGCAGAGAATAAGACAAATTCACGATATTAGCCAGCTGGTGATTTGAAGATGTAAAGTCAATGCATTTGCTTTGCCCTGAAGACATGCAAATCCACAAACAGAAGCGATGTTGCATCCTCCATTACCTGAACCTTTGTCTCCTTCAGGACAGTGAAGGGAAAAGAACACTTAAGGTTTGGTAATAGAGAGATCTCCAGAAGGAAGTTGGGCAGCTGAGTCTTCTATTTTGTGATGTTTTCGATCCCATAGCTACAGCAGTGGTGAGGTGTGGGGAGGCTATCTGTCCTTCCTCAACAATTCCTTGTGATTTTGAAGTAAGATTGGATGAAGATAATGGATAGGAGGAATACAGGACAGTAGGGGACACTCTTGGCCCTTTCACTAAGCCAGGTACTGAGTTTCTGAAAAGTAAGAAGCAGAGAATGGGTTGAGCAATGGGTGCAATGGGGACCACACTGACATCACTATTTCAGAGCTTCACAAATTTCCTTATAAAATGGTCCTGAGTACTACTCTTGTCTCCCTTGCTCTTTTGCTGTATGACCTTGGCAAGTCTATGCATCTTTTCAAAATACTGTTTCCTTATCTTTCAAATGTGGACATCACTTCTGATGACCATATGAAAAGATTTTATTCTGGGTTGTGTCGGCCCAGAGTAGGTGAGGAGTTACAGTTAAGATTTTAAAATATAGAAGGAAGAGGCCGGCCCTATGGACGAGTGGTTCAAGTTCCACGCGCTCTGCTTTGACATGCAGGTTTGTGGGTTTGGATCATGGGTCTGGACCTGCTTTGCTCATTGGCCATGCTGTGGAGGCATCCCACATATAAGGAGGAAGAAGATTGACCCAGATGTTAGCTCAGAGCGAATCTTCCTCACAAACCAAAAAATAAACAAACAATCAAAAATAAGCAAAATGGAAAGAAAGGACAAATGAAAGAAGAAAGTTAAAAGATAGGGAGTTGTTGCTCTGGCTCTTCCTTCAGAGTGCTGTCCCAGCAGTCACATTTGAGCCCAGTAGAACAAGTCCTCACTCTGGAAACAAAGGATCTGAGTCCCTTCCTAATGTGACATTCTTCTTTCATTTCCTCACAGATCACATCCTTGCAGATAATGGCTATGGAAAATGACTCTTCAGTAACTGAGTTCATCCTGGTAGGATTTACAGATCAACCTCAATTCCAATTACCCTTCTTCTTTCTCTTCTTATTAAACTATATGGTCACTGTGGTAGGGAATTTGAGCTTAATTAATCTAATATGCCTGAATCCTCACCTTCACACTCCCATGTACTCTTTCATCTTCAACCTATCCTCCATAGATCTCTTTCACTCTCTGGTCATTACTCCTAAAATGCTGATGAGTTTTGTGTTGGAGAAGAATATCATCTCTTTTGAAGGATGTATGACTCAGCTGTTTTTTTTCTGTTTCTTTGTCCATTCTGAGTGCTATGTGTTGACAGCCATGGCCTATGATCGCTTTGTAGCCATCTGTAAGCCCCTGCTGTACACAGCCAACATGTGCCCTCAGATCTGTTCTCTGCTGATGTTTGGTTCATATGTAATGGGGTTTGCTGGTGCCATGCTCCACACAGGGGACATGGTCAGATTGTCTTTTTGTGGTTCCAACATCATTAATCATTACATGTGTGACATCTTCCCCCTCCTCCAGCTCTCCTGCAGCAGCACCTATGCCAATGAATTGGTGGATTCCATTATTGTGAGCACAGTTGTAATAATATCCAGCTTCATTATTTTCATTTCTTATGCTTTGATCCTTTCCAGTATCCTCCAGACCTCATCAGCTCAGGGTTTGTCCAAAGCCTTCAGCACTTGTAGCTCCCACATAATTACTATCGCCTTATTCTATGGTTCCGGCTTATTCACACATCTGAAGACATCTTCTTCTGGTTCTGAAGACCAGGGGAAGTTCCTCTCAGTATTTTATACCAATGTAGTGCCCATGTTGAACCCCCTCATCTATAGTCTAAGGAACAAGAATGTCAAACTTGCTCTGGAGAAAACCCTGAAAAGAATTGCAAACTAAGCAGAACCAATGTTATTGGGTTGTTGGTATGTGTGTGTGTGCTTGTATATGTATGAGTGTGTTTCCCCATAATTTTCTTCAGAACAAGATTTTTGCTTTACCTACTTTTTTTCCTCAAGCATGTCATTTAAACATGCTAACATGTTATTGAATCTCATGATTATTCTCAGTTCCATACTTACTCACTTAACTGAGCTTTATTCTTAACAGTATGGTCCTGAAATTCAACCCCATTTCTTTTCCTTTTTAGACCACCTCTCACTTGCCCCTTTCCATGTATTTTTCATACATAAGCAAACATTATAGTGAAACACTGTCTGATGAAGTCACCCCTCTTTGTTTTCCCTAAAAACAATTATGTATAGCCTTTTCTTTTTAAAGCATTTTAGCAATGTCTACTGTATTATAAGAGATTAGGCCATAAAGTTAAAAGCTTTGCAGATTTTCAGAGTTCTTTTAGTCATGATTTCTGTACGTGGTTTCTTAACTCACAGATGGGGAAAGGTAACTTGTTGAGCTTTTTGTTTTTTATTTTTATTTCATTCCTGAGGATGGGTAAGAATGAGTGAGGGTCACCAATCTGCCCATCTTCTTTGAACTCACTGGAGATAAAAATTACAGACATTTCTTGAGAAGCATGGCTATGTTTCAAAGCATTGAGCAAATGGTCTGATATAATAGAAGGAAAGAAGATTGCCACTGTCCTGTCTGCTGATCAGCTTTTTTCTCCTAGTGTTTTCATAATTCTTGAAAAATCTTGAGATCTGTAAGTAAATCAAATAAAATTCACAGCTTAGTGAGTGTCCTTGGTTTCAAAATAAAGTGTCAAATTCAATAAGAGGCTTCTATGCCCAGGTGTACAAAAAGAATTCCCCTTTGCATAGGTTGAAAGCTTCTGTTCAAGACATAAAAACAAGAATGGGCAGAATTTTTCCCTGGAGGGCTTTATGCTTTCAATTTTAAATTTTCTCTCTAGAGAAGATAGAATTAACATTTGTTGAGTTCTTACCAGGAGCTGTTACTTTTTAAATGTATCATAATGTAAGTCTTAATGCCCTGTTTTATAGATGGAGAAACTGAGATTCAGCTCAAGGTCACACAAGCAGTTCACAGCAGAGCCCAGATTTATACCCAAGCCATCTAACTTCAAACCCTGTGTCCTTTCCACATTATCATTTTGCTTCTCAGGATGGAATTGAAAAAAATAGGAAGTGTTAGAAAAAGGAGAAAAAATCTGAAAAATTATTTTGGAATCAGCTTGAAAGTGAGAGTAAGAATTACACTCTTAGCCAAAAATCCCTGCAGTGAAAGCATGGCCCTTAAAGGCTTTCCACCAAACTGTAGAAATGCTTATGCTTCTAGAAATCTTTAATCTGGCTTCTTATAATAATAGGTATAATATAGTATAATATTGATGATGCACGACAGAATCACCATGGACATTTTAAAAGTGAGATAACTAATTATTATGATATTTTACATTTGTAAATATAATAAAAACCTAGTGTTTTCATAATGCAAAATATCAAAAATAGAGCTCTACCAAATTTCTTGTTTTATGCATATACAGAGATACAATGCTAATTTCTTTCCTTTGATGATTCTCAATGGGATCAAAGGAAGACACTGTCTTAGGTGCTGCATCAGGGACTATGGAAAGCTCAACAGAGGCTCAGTGGTATCTGTGAGATATTTATGCTTAGGCAAAAGGAATCACACACATTAGGTTATAAGAATAAGTGTGGAACATGCTAATACCAGTTAGGAACTGAGAGAAATTAACCTAATTAATTTAAATTAATTTAATCTGACTTTTATAATAGCATTGGGGATATGATCTATAATATATATGTATAATATATTTATGTGTATATCAGACTATCATAATTTTGCTTAGATTTCTGTCTAATCAAGCAGAATTTTACCATCTGGTGTTCACATCTTCCTTCTTTCCCCTACACATGCTTACACTAGAATCTGGCAAAATAAATACTCATGAAATTTATATCTTGAATTTGTTTGATATAAATTTTATTATAAAACAAATTAAAAGTTTGTTAGTAAAAACTTTCATGTTTTTCATAAAAAGAGCTTTCTTTAAATTCATAGCTATAAATCTTCAATACTGAAAAAAGATACTGGTTTGATATAGAAATAAATGTCATTTTTTCTAGTATAACACATTTGTCTTTAAAACTGACAATGTTTCTGAGTAAATAGCACTCCTATTTGCAAAATATCTTGTTCTTTCTGAAGAACTTGAATCTCCTTTGAAACACAAAAGAATTGTTTGCTTTGGTTACAACATAAATTAGAAAAAAAACATGCAATTTTAACTTCAAAAACTAAAAAGAAATAGAGTTGTGTTGCATTTACTTATATATATGAAATTAAAAAACCTGTCTCCAGAATTCAATCTAAAGCCTACAACAGTAGAATATAATAAAATCAAGTAAATAAATTAGCTGAGCATGCAAAGTGGCTGTGGCACTTTTAAAACACAAAAATTCATCATGGTAGATAAAATCTTGTCTCAGAGTGGCAGCAGAAACAGTAGAGACACCCCTCCCTATTTTGCAGCCTCATGCCTGGCTTGAACCATGGTGAACTGGTTGCATTTCAGTTTCTTTCTTTCTTTTTTTTCCCTGAGTAAGATTCACCCTGAGCTAACATCTCCTGCCAATCTTCCTCTTTTTGTATGTGAGCTGCTGCCACAGCATTGCCACTGACAGACCAGTCATGTAGCTCTGTGCCTGGGAACCAAACCCTGGGCTGCTGAAGTGGAGCATGCCAAACTTAATCAATAGGCCACTGGGGCTTGCCCACATTTCAGTTTCTTCATGAGGACTGAAAGTGGCATTGCCCTAAATCTAAGGCTAGTAGAATGCTAGGTATCAGATACTATACTGGGAAAACAATCATTTATGATTTGGTGTATTACCTTCAAGTCTTGTTGCACCTGCAGGTACATTTAGGGGGAAATTGGTGTGATATTACACATAAAGTTATGCACTTTTTTCCCCAGCTTTATTGAGATAAAGCTGACAAAAAAAATTATATGTATTTAAGGTGTGCACCATGATAATTTGAAATACACATACATTATGAAATGATTACCACAATCAAACTAATTAACATATCCATTACCTCACATTTTTTTGGGTGTGTTGAATGAAAACACTTAAAATCTACTTTCAGCAAATTTCCAGTACAGATCCCAAGAACTTATTCATCTTATAATTGAAAGTTTGTACCCTTTGACCAATATATCCTCATTTCCTCCACTCTGTAGGCCCTGGTAACCACCATTCTACTCTCTGATTGTATGATTTTGACTTTTTTAGGTTCCACATATAAGTGAGATCATACAGTATTTGTTTTTCTGTGCCTGGCTTATTTCATTTAGCATACTGTCTTCACGTTCCATCCACGTTGTTGCATATGGCAGGATTTTCTTCTTTTTATGGCTGAATAATATTCCATTGTATATATATATAACACATTTTCTTTACCCATTTACCCATTGATGGACACTTTTATTCTATTCTTAGTTATTTTGAATAATGCTGCAATAAATATGGTGCAGATATCTCTTCAAGATCCTGATTTCATTTCCTTGGATATATACCCAGAAATAGAATTGCTGGATCATATGTTAGTTCTATTTTTAATTTTTTTTTTTAAGGAAGATTAGCCCTGAGCTGACTACTGCCAATCCTCCTCTTTTTGCTGAGGAAGACTAGCCCTGAGCTAACATCCATGCCCGTCTTCCACTACTTTATACATGGAACTCCTACCACAGCATGGCTTTTGCCTAGCAGTGCCATGTCTGCACCCGGGATCTGAACCAGCGAACCCTGGGCCACTGAGAAGTGGAACATGCGCACTTAACCACTGCGCCACCGGGCCAGCCCCTATTTTTAATTTTTTGAGGAACCTCCATACTGTTTTCTATAGCGACTGAACCAATTTTACATTGCCACCAACAGTGTAAGAGTGTTCCCTTATCTCCACATCCTCACCAACACTTGTTATCTCTTATCATTTTGACAATAGCCATCCTTACAGGTGTGAGGTAATATCTCATTGTGGTTTTGATTTGCATTTCCTTGATGGTTAGAGATGTTGAGCACCTTTCCGTGTAACTATTGTTCGTTTGTATGTCTTTGGAAAAATGTCTATTCAGGTCATTTGCCCATTTTTTAATCAGGTTTTTTTTTCTTATTGATTTACATGAATTCCTTATATATTTTGGATATTAACCCCTTATGAGATACATGGTTTACAAATACTTTTTCCCATTCTATAGGTTGTCTTTTCATTTTGTTGATTGTTTGCTTTGCTCTTTCACTTGGTTTTATGATCACTTGCTGTCAGGGCATTTTCCCCTGGCACTAAAGATTTCTTCTTATGAAGGCACTGTTCCTGATGCTGTGCTCTCTCTTGCCTCTTAGACCTTTCACTGCTATTTCTTCTTAGGATGCGGTTTCCTCTGGAAAGTTTCCTTTTACCACATTCTCTTACCACCATCACACCTCTACCTAGATTTTTCTCCTTTCTTATGTGTATATGTAGAATTGTAGAATGTGTATAATGTAGAATTAATAACTCATGATATTAGAGAAATACCACTTCTTGGTATTGGGGTTCTTTTTAATTATTTAGTCTTTGAGTCCATAATGCATTCACATAGTTCAAAATTCAAAAGGTACATAAAGAATATACAGTGAAAAGTTTCCCTTATACTCCTGTCCCCCAGCCACCCAGTTGTTCTTCCAGGAGGGACCCAGTACTATCAGTTACTATCAATGCTTTCAGTGATGTTTTATTCATATATAATAAAATTCGTATATATGCAAGCGATGGAAGCACAGTGGGACAGCTGGGAACCATTTGTGTGGCTATAGCAGTGTCCAGGAGCTGTGTTAGCTGTATGGAGCAGCGGTTTGGCCAGACTGTTCCTGCTGAAATACACCCTGCTCTTGGCCTCTGGAATTGCCTTGGTTCTGTCTGTTCTCCAAGTATGGTTTTACAACCTTACACCAAGTCTCTGCATCTCCAATATTCTTTCTCTAAACTCCTAGGGTCACTCTCTATCATTTGTAAATATAAATCCTGATACAGTCTTTTTCCCTTGCATCAATATAAGCCAAATCATGGACTAACTGGAAGAAGATATATATGTGAAAAGTTAAACATTGGAAAAAAAAAAGGTTTTAGGGTGTTTTGATTCATAATTAATAATTGAAAGTAACAGTTTTTGTAACAGTCTCTGTACCTCACTTATCAAAACATAAAATTCTAGCTTCCTACTCTGAAAAGCAATATCATCAGCTTTCCTAATATTGAGTCCTCTTTCATGTAACTTCAACCTCATCTGCTACAATTTTGAGATTTTGCTGCTGAAAACTATGAGAGATAAATTACATGCGAATTTTGCTTCTGTTAAAAAATATGGGGAATACAAGATCAAAAGACTTACGTCACCTGAATTGCCTAATTTTGGCTACATTCAAATCACACTAGGATATTTGATGATAATACCTTGGCACATTGGTGCCCAGCTAAATTCAACATAATGTTAATTTTACTCACCATGGACTCTAGAACCCACAATATTTATTCAGGATTAAAAGTAGAGCTGAAAAGGGGCTGGCCTAGTGGTGTAGTGGTTAAGTTTGCAGACTCCACTTTGGCAGCCCAGGGTTCACTGGTTTGGTTCCTGGGTACAGACCTAGACACTGCTCATTAAGCCATGCTGTGACGGCCTCCCACATACAAAATAGAGGAAGATTGGCACAGACGTTAGTGTAGGGACAATCTTCCTCAAGCAAAGAGGAAGATTGACAAGAATATTAGCTCAGGGCCAATCTTCCTCACCAAAAAAAAAAAAAAAAGAACTGAAGAGAATTAATAGAGAAGACAGAATGTGCTAGATAATGCTCACTGTCTCTCAGCTCTACACGTCTTTCCTGTGTAGATCCAAGGTTAGACACCTACTGCCTGTGTAACAAACACATCATTGATACAATGACAAGTTAAACATGGCCCTTGTCCTGGAAGAGCTTAAAGTATATGGTGGAGTCGGACAAGCAGTTTTGTTCTCACAGTGAGGATAACAGGTGTATTGGTACCCAAGCATGTAAGATTGGTTTAAGAGGCTTGGAGACTTAATAGAGAAAGTAATGTTTAAAGAGAGAACAGAAGAAGGAAATGACAACTTAACAAAAGGTAAAGTGTGTATTGTCAGATGGGAAGTTGAACGCATGACAGGGAAGAGAACGTTCTAGAAGCAACAGCATGAGAAAAGGGCCAAAGGCGACAGAGCATGATGCATTCCTGGAAGAGCATAAGACTATAATGGAATGTGTATGGCAATTACAAATTAGGATTGTAAGGAAATACAGCAAAATATTAATAGCAGTAAATTCTGGGAGATATGTAAGGTGTGGCCTAGGATTTAGGATGAGGATCTAGTCAGTCTCAGCAGAGGCTGGAATGTAATTAGGTATACGAAACTAAGGCTGGGCACCAATAGAAGAAGCTAGGGTAAATTCCAAAAGGCCAAAAAGATGCAAGTTCCCAGAGATTTAGCATATGCCCACCAAATATTGAACTTAAGAATGCAAGCTAATGTCCCTGAGTGATGGGCATAGGTATCCATATTGCCCATCTTGGTTATTTATTGGATAATATATTTATATCCAATGGTATGGATGAACCTGCAGAACACAAACCTCAGAACTTGAGACTGTGTATAACTGAGGAGGCGTGGAGAGACTCCTTCCTCTCTAAGGTAACCAGCCTGAGAAATTCTTGTTGTGTTCTCCATGGCTCTATCATTTAGAAATAAAATGCTAAGCGAATTCGCTGTTCTGATTTTTATTGCAGTGATGACTCTCTTAAATTGCGTAAAGAAACAGTTAGTGGTAATATCCACTGGTTCGTTCATTCAGTCATTCCAAAAACACTTTTTGAACACCTATCATAGTAGGTGCTATGCTTGGGATATAATAGAGGACAAAACAGAATTCCTTACATTCATGAAACTCCCATTATGACAAGTAATTGTAGCTATGTCTTGGGGGAGAAATTTCCTATTTCCCTAAATTTTTAATGAAATATCAAACAGAAGATAGTAAAAATGATTAAGAAAAATCAACCCATAAAGGAAGTGATGTGTGCAGCTATGCATCTGAATTCACTCAGAGGAAAATTATCTTTTTTCGTTTATGATTAATACTGTTCCTTTTTAATGGAGACAATTTTTTTTCTTTTTGAGGAAAGTTAGCCCTGAGCTAACAACCACCAATACTCCTCTTTTTGCTGAGGAAGACTGGCCCTGAGCTAACATCCATGTCCATCTTCCTCTACTTTTACACGTGGGACGCCTACCACAGCATGGCTTTTGCCAAGCAGTGCCATGTCCGCAGCCAGGATCTGAACCGGCAAACCCCGGGCCACCAAGAAGTGGAACGTGCAATCTTAACCGCTGTGGCATCTGGCCGGTCCCCTGGAGAGAATTTTTTGTGATACCTAATCTTTTCCAAATATCATCAGGATTACAATTATAATTAGTAAAGGAAAACCTCCAAATGACTGATTTCATTGTGAAAGCTAATGACTATGCTCATTTTCCCTATGGAGTTCACGTGAATTTATCCTGACTCACAGAGACTCCTCATAACCATAGAAGACTAAGAGTTAAACTTAGCTGAGATCATCAATAAAACCTGCCAGGGAGAAAATTTTGATCTTCTAGACCCTGTTTCTAAAACTTTCTTTTCTAAGTATGATAGACAGAGTTGGAGGTCAAAACAAAAGCCCAATGGTGTTAAACTCCTTTATTTGTTCAAAAGAAAACAGATTTTGAGAAAATCTTCAGGATTCAGGCATAGATTTTTAAGATTAGGCATAGGTTTAGGCAAACATGATTTTAAGACATGATGCCGAAAGCGTAATCCCTAAAAGGAAAAATCTGTAAATTTAACCTCACCAAAATTAAATGTTTTGGCTCTGTCAAAGACCCCTAAGTTAATAAAAAGACAACCTACAGACAAGGAGGAAAATATCTGCAACCATATAGCTGACAAAGGGCTTGTATAAAGAATATATAAAGAATTCTCAAAACTCTACAGTAAAAAAAAAAATACAATTAGAAAATCAGAAAAAGACATTTCACTGAAGAAGACACACTGCTGGCAGATAAGGACATGAAAAGATGTCCAACATCATTAGGTAAACATTCAAAACCACTATAAAATATTACTATAAATCTATCAGAATGGCTAAAATAAAAAATAATGACAACGCCAAATGCTGGTCATGATGTAGAAAAATTGGATCACTCATAAATTGCTAGTGGGAATGTTAAATGTTACAATTACCCTGTAAAACAGTTTGGTAGTTCCTTATAAAACTAAGTACGTGATTACCCAGCAATTGCACTCTTGGGCATATATCCCAGATCAAGGAAAACTTATACACAAATGTTCATAGCAACTCTACTTATTATAGTCAAAAACTGAAATCAACCCATGTATCCTTCAATAGATGAAAGGTTAAGCAAACTGTATACATCTATCCATACCATCAAATACTATTTAGCAATAAAGAAGAATGAACCATTGATACATGAACAACCCAGATAAATATCAAAATTATGCTGAGTGAAAAAAGCCAATCCTCAAATGGTATATACTCTGTCATTCAATTTATAGAATATTAATGTAATGAAATAATTATAAAGACAGCACATTTGTGGCTGTCAGAGTTTAAGGATGGGAATGAAGTTTAAGGATGGAGATGGATGTGATTATAGAAAGACAACACGAGGGATCTTTACCGTAATCAAACTGTCCTGTATATTGACTGCAATGGTGAATAAATAAACCTATACAGGAGATAAAATTGTATAGAACTAAATACACACACATACACAAATGAGTAAAACTGGGGAAATCTGAATAAAATCAATGGATTGTATCAGTGTCAATATCCTGGTTGTGATATTATACTATGGTCTCAAGATGTTACCAATGGGGAAAGCTGAAGAGCATACATGGGATGTTTCTGCATTATTTCTTACAACTGCATGTGAATCTACAATTAAAAGCAAAAGTTTAATTTCGAAAAAAGATAAAGAATGTAGGCTTTTGTCTCTGAAACAGAGAGGTTAAGGCATTTAAGGAGTTTTTTGTAATTATATTCTCCTTGAAACTGAAATCTTAAGATTTACCCATTTAGGTTGATTTCTTATTTTGAATTTAATTCTAGATGAATAGTTTCAATGTAATCAACACTTTACATACTAGAACAGGTTTCTTAAACTTTGGTGTGTCTCTAATACATAATGCTATGGGGCATCCTGTGTGCATATAGTCCTTACTATATAAATTTCTCCCAACAATAGAGCCACCCAACATACCAAGGGATTCCCAACATTTAAAATGGGCCCTCTAGAAGTGTGTGTGGTTAAATGCTTGTTTTGCCCCACATCACTTTAGATTGATGAAAATAAACTTACACTCAGGCAACTTAGACTCAATATTCAGAACCAATTCTTGACCATATATCCCTAATCCCTATGCATTTGTCTAACTCATTCTCCTTAAAGGTATGAGGTTTCCCATGCCCAACAAAGCCGAAATACATCTATCTTCCCTACCCTCTTTCACTATTTCTGCTTCAGATATCTTTTTAAATTATCTTACATTTGGAAGGTATCTTGAACTACCCTTCCAGAAACCTCTCTTCAATCCTCTCCATTCCCAAAAGCACTCACACTCTTTCTTTCCAGCGAACATTCATTTGAGACCTCTGCCAGCTTTATAGCAACAACAGCTTCGTACAATCCTGAGCATAAAGTAAAAAAAGAAGACCAATGCTTCAAAATGCTCAGTTTCTGGGCTCCCTAAGGGTCTAGGAACTCCATAATCTATATAAGAAAAATATATATATATATATATGTGTGTGTGTGTATTATTTATATATATATATACACACATATACAGAACTTTGAAATACTACATATTATATATATATATATATGGAACTTGGAAACAATTATACACACATATTTTTTAACATGATACGCAAATTCGTTTTTAATCTATGATTCACTTGGACTTTTATTATTGTTGCTGTTGTTTTTTAGATTGAGCCTACAATTTCATCTAAAACTCATTAAAGATTGTCTTATTTACCAAAGCTGGTAAAATCAATACTTATTTAACAGAAGTCCAGATAAGCCAGGGAGATTCTTAATGTCTGATGAAGTGGTAGGCTCCATTAATTCACGGTGAGGGGCCGGCCAGTGGCACAGCGGTTAAGTGAGCATGTTCTGCTTTGGCGGCCCGGGTTTACCAGTTCGGATCCTGCGTGCAGACATGGCACTACTTGGCAAGGCATGCTGTGGTAGGCGTCCCACATAGAAAGTAGAGGAAGATGGGCGTGGATGTTAGCCCAGGGCCAGTCTTTCTCAGCGAAAAGAGGAGGATTGGCAGCAGTTAGCTCAGGGCTAATATTCCTAAGAAAAAAAAAATTCATGGTGAGATGATCTATTTTGCATCCATATTTATTTGTTGGGATAGATGCTCCATAAGAACTGGGACCGTATCTGCATAGGTCGGGGCTATATCCCCAGTGCCAGATACAGGGCCCAGTACCTCTTAGGTGCTCGGTTAAATGTTTCTTATGTGGATATGTGAAAAAGACAAAAAGCAATGAAAGTGGCCAGCATCCAGAAAGCAGCAGATGTGTGTGGGAGGTGGGAAACGAAAGACAAAGGAAATGGAATTCTGTGTCCTATCTGGTAACAGAGCCTCAGAAAATATGTCTGTACTATGGACTGTTCTCTGAACTCTGGTAACAGAGGGCAGCATGCAAATCTGACAGAAAGTCGGGAGCAAAAGCAGCCATTCTCTTCCTCGCTGAGCAGTACATCCTCTGATTGTGAAGGAGGGGCAGTTGCAGGAGAGGGTCAGCGGAGGCCTGGACAGATAGCGTGCTGCCCGTGAGGTGACTGGTTCCTGAGCACAAGCAGATCCTTCTGGAGACTCCCAGAAATTCTTAAGGGAATTTCACAGGAGTTGAATTCTTGCATTAGCTGGTGAAAGCACAAGTGGACAAAAATCTATTTTAATGAATCATTAGTGGTGTTAAAATCTTAGAATGACAAGTCTAGTGCAACCACCCCCATCCCTGGTGAAAAACCTTTTAAGATAGTTCTGGCAGATTATCATTCTGCTTCTGCGTGGATATTTCCAGCCATGGCCACTTGGAGGAAGGGCCATCTCCAGCTCCTCAGATTATAGATATCATGGATCTGACAAAAATACTTTTCCCAGACTCTATTGAGCGGATATCAATCACCTGGAAAACCCACAAACCCCTTTAAAATTGCAAATAAGTAAAACAATAATTGTTTTTAATTCACAAAATATTAAGTTCCTATGAGAGAGAAGGATTATAATGCAAAACTACATGACACTCTTGCCCTCTGGAAATTAACTAACTTTGAGGGGAGAGAAATCTTGCAATCACGTTGCTAGTAAAGGACCAGTACATACAGTATTTTGAAATACCTATATTTGTTTCACAAAAAGTTGTCTTGTAAATTTTAATTACTCTAGTTATAAAATTCTTAATGTGATTTTTAAATACAACAATAAATAAGTAAGCAAGCCAGGCCAATACAAGAATGGAGAACATAACTCACAAGGGAAACTTTAATTACTGAGCCAAGCAGTTCACTTAAATCACCACCAGGTTGTGCTGGTGACTCAGTAACCTAGTTTAAAGGAAAAAGAAAAAAAAAGAATTTTGCTTAAGATTTGCATTTTTCATCTTTCTTAGGCCACTATATTGTATAGTCATCGATTTTACATAACTCCTTATATAAAAATTTTAGCTCATTATTAAAACATAAACTTTAAAAAAAGTTATTCTTTAGAGCAAAATGTAAATCAAACAGGTTGAACGTATTCAGTTTGCAAAACTTATTTGGCACTTACTATGTTGTGTAGTGAGGAAAGAATGGATAAGATATGCAATCACAATATAAATAATATACACAAATGTAAACAAATGATTCCAATATAAAAACCAGTAGAATGTTAGCTTTAAGTATTTTTTGTTGTTTTGTTTATTGCTCTATCCCCTACACCTAGAATATAGTAGGAGCACAATAAAGAGTTGATAAATTCATGATTATATAATAGATGTTTGTAGAAAGTGCTATGAACCTAAAATTTAGTTTTTATGTTCTCTAGTTTTAAATGCTTACCAATATAACCTATAGTCTAAATTTATTCCTATAAAACAATGTTCTCAACCATCTTAAACCATTTGATGAAAATTTAAATTTTACAAATCCAAAGACTCTGATATATACTTGAAAAGAATAGCCTTAATTGCCATTCTTTAGAATAACTGGTGTCAAAAAGATTAATTCTATCTTTTCCATATTCTTGCCAGAATATTTTATATCACTAAATTTCACTAGGAAATTATTTTTACTTATTTTACTTTGAATAAAAAAATCATATGACAACAAATTTTTTTTAACTACACACGACATCCCTAAAGATTTTGACATATTCCAAGAATGAGATTGACACATCCGTCACTCTTGTGAGAGTTACTGTTGAAAACAAACCAAAATAAAATGTTTCTTTGTAGCTGACTTTCTTCATCCAGCCCCAGAGACAAACATTTTAAGAATAGGAGCAAGTGTCCACTTTGCAGTCTAAACTGCACAGACTGTATCTGACTTTTAGGGTTCAGGACACCACCGCTGTGCCTACTCTGTCTTCTATTATGATTTGCAACCATTTCTCCAGATTGTCACTTTCTTCTCTCCTCTCATATTTCTTTCCTTCATATTTCTGACTCTTTCCATTCCTTCCTAGAAGGTGATGTATATTAGTGCAAAAAAGCATACGAGTTGGATCCAGATAAAGTGGGATTTACAAATAGTATCTGCCGCATTCTGGTGACCTTCAGCAGAATTCTTTAACTCTAAAACTCAGTTTACTCCTCTGTAAAAGATAATAGCCAGAGAAAACACATTATCTCTACCTCCTAAGAAGCTGAAGACAGGTGGGAGTTGCATGGAAAGGTATTCAGTTCACTCTTAGGAAGCTTCTCTGCCACATTTCTCTCCTTTCCTAAAGAGAAATAAAAGAAATTCACTTGCACTAGGAAGTTATTTTTGCAGTTAAGAAAACAAAGAAACTTCATGCTGTGGATAGCTTTTTGGTCCTTAACTAAGAACAGTATGCTGTAGTTTTTACTCTTATAATTAAGGAGCCGGGAATATTTGTCCAGGACTTGGAAACAGCTAGAAAATAAAAGGAGCTGTAAATACAAATGAACAAGTCAGTGAAAATGTTACATTTTACCTAATACAGCACGAGTTACTCAAGGTCAGAAAATTTGACAGATGAAATGTCTCTGTGGATTTTGTCCAAAGAGGGCAGGCAGTTTGATGAACATCAGATATTGCTAGAAATAATAGTAAACAGAATGGAGCCAATAGGGTTTTTAATTCTAGCTCAAAAAGAGAGAGAGAGAAATCCAAACGTGAAACCATTTGGAATCAGTAATGTTTTTAACTACAACTCTTTGATAACTCTATTTATTCTATGGAACTGGACCCTTTAGATTTTCTATATGCTCCAGTATTAGTTTTATTAAATTATGTTTTCCCAGAAAATTGTCTGTTTCATCCAAGCTTTCTAATTCATTTGAATAGAGCTGAACAGAGCAGTTTGTTTTCAGGTTTTTTTATTTCCTCTATTTCTATTCCCCCCTTATTTCTTAATTTTTATATTTGTTCTCCCTCCTTTTTCTTCTGAATTAGAATAGATAGTAATTGGTCTATTTTATCAATTTTGCAAAGAACCAACTGTTGAATTTATTTATTAATTCCACTATTTTCTGTTTTCTAATTCAATAATTCCTTATTTTAACTTTAATTCCTACCCTTCATTTTTATTTAGTTAATTTTATTGTTTCTTTTCCTGACGTATTGACTGAATAACTCATTTATTTTCATCGTTCTGTTTATTCACACAATATTTAAAGTTGTGAGTTATTTTTCTGCTTTAGCTATAGATATATCCCATAAATTGTGAAATATTGCATTTTATTTTCCCTTATCTATATTTTTTGCAATTTTGAATTTTTCTCTCACCTATAAGTAGTTTTAAAGAGAGTGCTAATATCTAGGTAATAGAGGACTTTGTTTTCTTAATTACTGATGTAATTAAGTTTTAGTTTAACTACACAGTGATCAAAGAACATTTTACTAATATACAACATTTATTGAGGCTTGCTTTTATGACTTAATATCCATTCAAATTATGTGCCTGTCTCAACCTCTTAATAAGAAGGTGTATTTCTAATGTGTATCACACAGAACTACAAACACACACATACACATATATATTAAATTTATATATATAATGTAAATGCTATTATATAAATTAGGTTTATTTAACTAATTATCTTATTTAGACATAGGATTTTCTATCATTTGTCTTTCTCTTTTTCTATAAACTTGTTTTATGATGGACTGAGAAAGGTAATTTAAAATTTCCTTCCACTGGTGTGTTTATTTCTTCTTATAATTCGTTATAACTTCTTACTTATAACTAACTTCTTATAACTATTTGGTGTATAGAGAGTCACAACAATTGCATACACATTGGAAATTTTACCCTATAATATTATAAAGTTTTCTTATCTAACAGTTTTTGGCCTTATTTCCATTCTGGCTTATACCCATGTTGTTTGTTTATTTGTTTGTTTGCATTTACTTGGTATATCTTTGGCCACCATTTTATTTTCAGTCTTTCTGAATCACTTGGTTTCAGATATGTTTTGTGTGTAACATGGACTTATATTTTTCTTTGTGATCTAGCCTGATTATTTTTCAGTTACAAAGAAGTTGACATTTACAATTTTTTTATATAGTATATGTTTGCTTTAGTGCTATCATATTATTTTATGTTATGGCTTCTCATTTTATATTCATTGTTGTTAGTGCAGTCAAGTCGATTCTGACTCCTAGCGACCCTGTGCACAACAGAGCAGAACTCTGTCTGGGCTTTTTGCACCGCCTCTCACTTTCCAACGCTATACCAGACAGTGCTCCACTGATATTCACATGGTTTTCATGGCCAATTTTTTCAGAAGTGGGTAGCCAGGTCCTTCCTCCTACTCTGTCTTAGTCAGGAAGCTCCACCAAAACCTTGAAACCTGTCCATTATGGGTGACCCTGCTGGTATTTGAAATACCAGTGGCATATCTTTCACCATTACAGCTATAAGCTGCCACCACAGTATGACAACCGACAGATGGGTGATGCAGTTCTCTGAACAGGAAACAAACCCGGGGCCTTGGCAGTGAGAGTGCTGAATCATAACCACTAGACCACCAGGGCTGGCCATTTTATATTTACATTATTTTAAATCATTCACTAGGTGGTTTCTTTTTTTCCTCTTCATGTGCATGAAATTGTGATACTTAGAAAGATTTGTATTTTTGTACTACTGGTTGCTTTTATAATTATAACTTTATGTGATACTCTTACTTTTTTTTTTTCTTGAGGAAGATCAGCCCTGAGCTAACTACTGCCAATCTTCCTCTTTTTGCTGAGAAAGACTGGCTCTGAGCTAACATCCATGCCCATCTTCCTCTACTTTATATGTGGGATGCCTACCACAGCATGGCGGGCCAAGTGGTGCCATGTCCGCACCCGGGATCCAAACCAGTGAACCCTGGGCCACCAAAGCAGAACGTGTGCACTTAGCCACTGTGCCACCGGGCCGGCCCCTGTGATACTCTTACTATATCTATAACTTCCCTACTAATACATTTTCTTTTCCTATCCCTTCTGTTCCCTCTTCCCCACCACTCAGTTTTAGCCAATAATAAATCCTTCCTTAGTGTTTACTTTACACTGTTATATACTTACCCTTTCACTGTGTGTCAGCTTGTAGATATTCTTCTCTGACATCTTAAGACATGTCAAATTGTTCTAATTAGACAGATGTTCTAATTAGAATTCTCAATTTTCAGAAAGCAGTATCAATCAATCCCACCTCACCTTATTTATCAGTTAAGGCATAAGGTTGTATATATTAACAAAACCAAAAACCAGCTATAAGTCCTAATGATCCCATAAAGTGAAATCTGGAACTCTTCACCTCAACGTAGTAAGAGTGCAGTGACTCTCTATCGAAACCATAAATAGTTGGGCAAATCTTGAAAGATAAGCAATTTTTTAAGTGATATTATGGATTCTCTAGCCTAATTTTCCTTGTCAAATTTCCCTATTAGCACTCAATGAGCCCCTCTGTCCTTGGCCCTATTTGAGTTGCATTGTGTGTCCTCTCAGTAATTTTGTCTTGGTGTTACCATACCAGAATATGCTACCCCAAAATATTCCACTTTGGCATAAGGATTATTTTGGGCTGAAGGCAATTGAAAAAAAGTAGATACAAGAGAAGCTCTTTGCCCTCCCCCTATTTACCTAAAAGCAGGATATACATTTGCAAATGTGTCCTCCATCCTGACCCAGCAAGGACAGAAGTTAATCACCAGAGACAATTCTAGACCCTCCTCAGCCCAGAGACTGAACCAGCAGAATCTACATAAACTTAACTAACTAGCCCTTATCTTCCATTAGTTTTTCCCGTATATTTACCTTCCCAGAATTTGCCACCCCCAGAAGCTCAAAGCTCTGTTCCTTTGTCTTTTCACTTCTCTACAAATTTATTGTTCTTTGTAAAGATACTATACAAGCCCAAGTTCTAAACACTCCTTTGAGTTACTCGTCACCGAGTATTCCGATGTGTGTGTGCAATGCACATGTTAATACACTTCTATTTGCTTTATCTTGTTAATCTTCTTTGTGTCATTCTAATTTTTAGTGCCCAGTCAACAAACCTAAGATGGATGGAGGAGAAGTTTTCTTTTTTTTCTCCCCTATAGTTTCCAATAACCCTTTACAGATCAAGGGGGAGCATCTCAAATCATAAGAAACTGAGAGCTTCTGTTACCAGAAGTCTCTTAAGCTAAAAGTGTGAAGACAACCATAATGTGGGAGACTTAGCAACATTAATCACTCACTCTCTTCTCCTGTGAGATCTAACTGGTGAGAACAAGTACAAGGAGCCAAAAGGGGATCAAAATCCCATTGCATCTTTAATTATAGCCAAGCTGAAGAGAGAAATATATCAAGACTCAAACTTCCCTCTCAGAACCTAGACCCAAACTTCACCTAATAAGAGACAGGAGCAGAAGTTGAAAATGAAACAACACAGATCTAGCTTGTCTTTATCAAGATTTTGCTTTACTTAAGTACCAACAGGTCAGTGATAAGTAGACATTAGGTACAGTTCCATCAACAGCCAACTTCTCAATCTTTTTCAATCTTATCTGTCGAATTAATCTAGCCTCCTCTCATAGAGTGGACCAAGCAATGAAGCAAAAGTAAGGATGAAAAGTGTTCACTTCTGAACTGCTCCCTTCCGGCAAGTGGAACCAATTCTATCCTTTGGCAGAGATTGCTAATTACCTACCAATAGCCATTTGCCCTTTCTTAATTAGTAAGAAAATCCTATTGTTTACCAGGATGGCAATGTTCTGAAGTTAAATGTTAAGTTTCCCAGTCTCCTTGCAGGTAGGAGTGGCAGGTAGGAGTGGCTCATGAAATGTCAGTGGAAGTCACTCGTTGAATAAGTAAAGCACCATTTGCCTTCCTTCACTCTTTTGTCTTTCTGCTGCTTGGAATGTGGACAAAACCATAGGAGTTCTAGCAGCCATGTAGAAGCCATGATACGTCCATGAGAATGAAGTCACTACTAAGAAGACAAGAAAGAGAAAGAGACTGAGTCCTCCATGAGTCGCATGGTCATATCAGCCCTGGACTGCCTACCTCTAAATGCTTTGTATATTAGAGAAAAACAAACCCTCATATGTTTAAACCACTGCAATCAGACTTATGCTACTAGCACCTGAAACAATTATTAAATGATGGATTGCATTTTTGGAAGTGTGAGGGAAGAATGGGTGATATGTTTCTCTATCCAACACATGGGCTGAGGATCACAGTGAGCCATAGTCACAGACATCCTCTCATCTGCTCCATGAAATATAAGAAAGTACCTGGCCTGTCCCTCCCAAGCTCCACGAAAAGTTCTCTGTGGACTCACTCCTACTACTCGGTGTCTATCACTTATCTCTGTGTTGTCTTATATGTTTAGTATGTAGGAGAAGACATAGATTTCAAGAACATTTTATTCTTCCTTATACTCCAAAGCTATGTCACCAGTTAATCATTACATAATTCAATATGGACATCAATGTTGATAATGCTTTTATATTTCTAATTTATAACGAATTACAGATTGTAATCAGAGAGCAAGACCAGAGTTACGGATTTAGGGATCACCATCAGATATGTGGTTGTTGAAGCCATGGGAAGTGGAGAGATGCCTCAGGAAGAGCCAAGAAGAGAAATAGACCAACGACTGTGCCCAAAGGAAACTAACTTTACCATTGCTTTTTAAAGAAAAGAAAATTCTTTCCTGAAAATCAAAATGTCATGATGTGATGAGGTGACAGAATTTTGATATCGCAGCAGAGGCATTTAGTTTAGGATCTCTGACTCAGAGTATCAAATCACGTTTCTCAGTTGCTATAAATCAGAAGCCCCCAAACCTGTTCCCATTTGTTGACTACTGAAAACCAACAATTCCTCAACATCAACATCAACCTAAAAGCATATGCAAGATGAGCTAAACTTGGTTTGTGAGAGAGGTGAAGTTCCTCAGAATTTATCAAATTCTGTCTTTTCTGTGGAAGTAATAAAAAACTCTTATATGATTGTTGTAAGAACCAGGAAAAGTACCTCTGTTTTTATCCTTTTATATCTTCAATGATAACAGGACTGTTTCCCAAAAGATCCAAGTCAGTGTCTCATGAAGCCAAACTTATGCTTCCACATCTACTCACCCAATGGCAGTACAGAATGAATGTAAGGAAAGTTATACTTGGGCTTCAATGCATTTATTTCATAATTCTCCTTTACATTCTTATCCTTGTGGTTCTTATTTATTCCTTGTTTCTACTCATTTATACCAATGGTAATTGTTTTTTTCTTTATCCATGTTAAAGTATATTTGCTCTTATTCTTCCTCATTCTTGACTCTTTCCTAATATCCCAAGATCCGCTCATGCAGACACCCTCTGGAGGGTAGAGTCCAGTTGGGCCCAGAGGACTGACTAGCAGTAGTTCACTATAGCATTAACACAATTCCAATAAGTGAGTTAACGTATGTGAGGCACCTCAAACAGTGCCTAAAATATGATATATGCTCAGTAAATGATAAATATCATTATTATCATAATCTAGGCATAATCCAAGTATCAGATTTTTCCACCTTCTTCAAAGATCTCCTCCCTTGAGCATATTTGGAGAAAATAAGCTTTATCTCGCATCTCCTACTTAGTCAGTTTCATGCTACAGGTGCTTCTTTGTGCTGCTTTCATCTCCGTCTCTTGCTTCTGGTCATGACCTGGAACACGTGACCTGCCTTCTTCTCTGTGTTATGCTGCTACTTCCACATAGCGTTAACAGGTAAATGTGAGGAAGACCTAAGTTCCCTTTGCTGCCTTGTTTCTTGTACCAACACACACTGTGCAACTATCCAATCTAATGGAAGAGTCGGAGAAATATAAGCATAGCAAAATATATGGACTCAGTACTTTATATGACTCTCCCCATATCCAGAAGAAAAGTATTAAACGCTGTTCACGGAAGGTCTACTCAAGTATCCACCAAATTCTAGACTCTACTTAGAGTGTCCCCATTCTTCTGACCACACTGTGAGTCTCTATCCTCCTATTTCTCCACATGGGTTAGTTTAGCTCTAAGTTTACCTTCCTGCCTACACTCTGGGAAGTTTATAGGGTTTATTTCTCAAAATCTGAGCTTTGCAATATAGAATAGCAGAATCCTCAGCAGAGTAGTACACGATGGTCTTTGGCACTCAAAATATGGATCTCTTCAAAGTCTCCCTGAAAGTGGAAAATGGAATATGACTCATCTTTCTTCCTAATTCTCCAATAGTTAACTGTAATACACACACACACACACACACACACATATTCTTAGAAACAGTAAAATCTAGATCATCTTTAAAAAATAAAGGAATTGTCCTAAATGCCCCCATAATGTGCGTACTATCTCCAGGGCAGGCTATAAGTTGTAGTTAACATAATCATGTAAATCCATAGAATTTCTCCTTTGTTCTTCTTTTACCTTCAGCCTTAGCACCAAGAGCCCAAGAAACTGGCCCAATTACAAGGCTGCCTACCCCACAGTTACTATTCTAAGGCCTAAGAGTTTTGAACTTTGAAATGAAAGAGTTTGGTTTTTATTTATCGTTACATATCAGGCCATGTAAAGAACTCTTGGATGAGGCCTCTTGTGTGTAGATGTACGTACATGAAAGAGACCATTTATGATTTCCTAGCCAGGAAACCTGCTTAGGAGCTGGGAGACTATCTTACCTACAGCACCAAGGTATCTACCTTTGGTCTTTGGTAAGCCTGCTCCCGTAACTGAAGAAAAAATAAATTCACTGTCCAGGACCCTCAAACCACCACCTGCCCCATCTTCCAGCCAGAAATGTTGCTTGGACAAACCCATTTATCCTACCAAGAAAAAGATGGGAGTCATAGAGCCTCAACTTATTCATCTATTGGGCCAGTATATGGTCTAGTAAATAATAGGAAATTAATAGTTCTTAAATTGCATGCAAATAACCAATTTAAGTAGCACAAAATAGTATAATCCTCAACAAGAGTATAGGCAAGAGATTTCCATTTTTTTTAAGTGAAAGAAGACCCTACTAAATAAAAAAGATTGAAACTCCTCCACCTGTACATAAAAGTGTACTTGAGTATGATGCTTTCCAGGAACTAATTTATACAAATGGAACCATCAGAAGAGCACTCTCTTCAGAGTTTTACTCAGAGCAAGTTTAACATCCTTATTCCTCAAACTGTAGATCAAAGGGTTGAGCATGGGAACCACGTTGGTGTAGAAGACTGAAGCAAATTTACGCTGGTCCCTAGATCCAGGAAAAAAGGTTGTTAAATAGGTAAATGCCCCGGACCCAAAAAACACACCAACAGCAACTATGTGGGAGCCACATGTGCTAAAGGCTTTGGACCTGCCCTCAGCAGAAGGAATACAGAGGATATTGGAGAGAATGAAAGCATAAGAGATGAAGATGCTGATACTGGATAGTGTGATGACCACTCCAACAACAATAAAAAAAACCAGCTTATTGACATGGGTGCTGGTACAGAAAAGCTGCAAGAGGGGCAGAACTTCACACAGATAATGGTCAATGATGTTGGAATCACAGAAGGTCAGTCTCAGCATGCTTCCAGTGTGAGCCATGGCCCCAGCAAACCCTATCACATACGAACCAAACACCAGCCCAGAACAGACTTGAGGGGACATGGTGACTGTGTACAGCAGAGGGTTGCAGATAGCCACATAGCCATCGTAGGCCATTGATATCAACACATAGCATTCAGAATTGACAAAGAAACAGAAGAAAAATAGTTGAGCCATGCATCCCATATAAGAAATGATATTTTCTGACACAAAATCCTTCAGCATTTGGGGGGTAAACACGCAGGAATAACAGAGATCTATAAAAGACAAGTTAAAGAGGAAAAAGTACATTGGAGTGTGAAGGCTGGAACTCAGTGCAATTAAGGTGATCAAACCCAAGTTGCCCACCACAGTAAGCACATAGATCCCTAAGAACAAGAGGAAGAGGATAAGCTGGAATTCTGATTGTTCTGATAATCCCATGAGGATAAACTCAGTCACTGAGGAGCTGTTTCTCAGAGTCATTCTCTTCTGGAGAGACATCTGTGGAAACAAGGGACAAAATACATATATTGATGATAGGCACAAGCATGGCTGATGGAAGAAGGCTCTAGAAGATAATCCAGTGCTTAGATATCCTCCCTTTTGCCTTTCTTCTCTCATCTAAGTTCCCCTCCAAGCTATTGACAATGTGTCGGTGACTATATTTCAGCTCTCCTGGGCTTATCATGAATCCAAGATAGGGTCTATTAGCATGAGCAGCAAGAATTCTGCCTCCACTTGAGAGAAGAAGAGATAGAACACTTGAATTCCCTGCCCAAAGATTCTCACAAAGACACCCTATGAGCCAGGAGTACAACCTGAGCCCACTGCCTCAGACTTTGAGAGACAGGAGCTCTCATGTGCCCCCTTGTCTCCACCTCTTCTCTGCTTCCATCTCCCAACCAGATATAGGCGTGCCACACTGGAGAGAAAGCCAAGGGTGTCCCCTACTGTCTCTGCACATCCTACCTTCCTCCTATAAGCCCCTTCACAACATTTCATGTCAGAGTAAGAGCAGAGAAGGGATCAATACATCCCAGATCCCCTGGTTATGAGTTCAAAAGAAAACCGCCATGAAAGATGGGATTCAGACATTTACCTTCCTGCTCGCTGGCCCCTCTCAGTTCTGGGCCTTACACAATCTCTTTTTCCATTGGCCCAAAGGAAAAAATGGTGTTAGTGCTTAAAGCAGACAGCCTTAAGTTTTAACTCTTCTGATTCCCTTGGTGTTGAGACTCAGAGCTTTTATAGACCCCAGTCTCAAAGGTGCTCTAGGAATAGACCAAGATTTCTGTTTGTGGATTTTCCCAGATGGTCTATATCAACGTCAGGAGAAAAAATAGCAACCCTCATTTTCGCCAGAACCCCAGCTGGCATATCATGGAGAACTTTATGCTACTTCATGATCTCAGAGACCTGATCAGGCACAATTTCCCCTGAGAATTTCTTAGAGATTTGTCCCTATGGGGAAGAAATTGCACTGTCTTTGTTTATGTCTTGGATTATGATTTTTACCTAGCATCTTAAGACTCAGGTGTTCTACTCAATCTTCTCCTTAACTTCAGGGATTTCAAGTCATTCAATGCTGAGTTTAGGGGCACGTTTTTCCTCTCCTTCATTAACTCTTGGTAGTTAAGCTTGCTTTTCAGGGAGAATGCTTCCCTTATTTTAGCCACCATTTACAAATTTTCAAAGAGAGTTTTGAGACTAGAACCTCCCCAAAGATAGATCAGACTTGTAAGTGCTATGGAGAGCACCACAGATTAAGTGTTTCTGGCACCATGAGCTACTCATAACAGTGGAGACACCACACGATCACCACCACAAACATCACCTACCCTAGGTCTACTAAGGACCACAGACAGGCCTTTAATATGAGGAGATTACTTCCTGTTCCTCCCATGGCACAGGATCGAGGTGAAAAGGAGAACCCCATGTGGGAACTATGCATCTGCAAGCTCTGCCTCAATATCTGTGTAGGGGAGAGCACGGACAGACTGACCCGGGCCACCGAGGTGCTGAAGCAGCTCACTAGCCAGACCCCGGTGTTCTCCAAAGCTAGATAAACCATCAGGTCCTTTGGCATCAGGAGAAATGAGAAGATTGCCGTGCACCAGTCTGTGAGGCCAAGGCAAAAGAAATCTTGGAGAAAGTTCTGAAGGTGCGAGAATGCAAGTTAAGAAAAAATAACTTCTCAAACATTGGAAACTTTGGTTTTGGGCTTCAGGAACACATTGATCTGGGCACCAAATATGACCCAAGCACTGGTATCTACAGCCTGGACTTCTTCGTGGAGCTGGGTAAGCCAGATTTCAGCATCGCAGACAAGCAGCGCAGGACAGGCTGCATTGGAGCCAAACACAGAATCAGCAAGGAGGCGGCCATGCTCTGGTTCCAGCAGAAGTATAATGGGATCATCCTTCCTGGCAAATAAATTTCCATTTCTCTCCAGAGGCCAATAAACAGTCTTCAGCAAAATGTAAAAAAAAAAAATATATGAGGAGATTAAAATATCACAAAACATATACAAGGAAGCACACACACACATGTATGAAGTTACTCTATAGATGTGTGCAGACTTAAGGTATAACAGGAGATGTACCTAAAAGTTTTAATCCTGTCATTCTCCACATGACAAAGCTGCTTTCCATATGATCTGCTACACGAGTATTCTAAGAAACACTCAAAGACATGCAAGCAAGTGCATTTGTAAGTTTCCACTGAGGCTGCCTAAAATAATCCCAGTTTTCCTGGAGCAGTCCTTATTTACATCCATTATCCCTGTATAATTATTAATAGCACATCCTCTCACTCTCCAAAGTGTCTGGATTTGGATAAGAAATTATGTGGTCACCCAACTAAAAAGAGCATAAACAGTTATTCATACCTTCTGGCTTCTGCTGTCTCCTAGACCCACTGACTTCCATCCCCTTTCTGACTAAGGGAGTCTTTCTCTGTCTTTTACCTTCTTTGCCCTCAAATTCTCATAAACTGAACCTACTCTTCCTGGTCAACCAATACTACGTCTTTAGTAGAGCTAGGCTTCAAAAATGAGAAGGACATTAACTGCAAGCGGTTCTGATTTATACATAGCCAAAAATCCTAAAGGAAAGAAATACAAACCCTAGCTATCTGCCTAAAATAGGTGGAAGAGGAATTACATAGGTACAAAGAATAAACATTGGTACAATTTTACATAGTAACCACTGGTACAATGGTACAACATTGTTGTATACTGTACAGGGTACCATAGATTGACTAGCAGTATTTAACAAACTTGGATATATGCATATATTTTGACCCAGGAAGTCTACTTATAGGTGTATACCCAATAAAAATAAGTACATGTGTTTACCTAAATATATACCAAGGAGATTTATAGCACTGTGACACATAATAGCCAAAAAACACCCACATGTCAATCAACGATAGACTGGATAATAAATTGTGGGATACTAATAAAATAGAATTTCATACATCCATGAAAGTTAATAGCATAGACAAATGTCTCAAACCTATTATGGAGCAAAAGAAGCCAAGCACAGAAGAGTGCATACTTTATGATTCCATTTACATAAATTTCAAAAACAAGGAAATTAATCTTTTGTGTTAGAAGTCAGACAGCAGTTATTCATGGTCAAGCAGTTAGGGGCTGGTGGCTAGAAAGGGATATGAAAGGTGTTTCAGGGTTGCCAACGATGTTCTGTCTATGATAGGAGTGCTGCTTATGTGGATGTGTTTAGTTTGCGAAAATTCATCAAGCCATATCCTTATGTTAATGTTAAATTAAAAAATGTACTTAAAACATACATGGGAAATGAAAATAAATTAATATTTTAATAAATCACCCTTCTAAACTACTTTAACTTTAAAATTACTAAATACATTTGAGCCACAATTCCCTTATTTTTAAAATGGGCATTTACTGACCTAACAACTTAGTATGCAGCACATGCAAAAAAACATCATTTTTATTTCGGGTCTATCTGGTGTCTCTTGAAATAAAACCCACTTTTTTCCTTAAATAAAGGGAGGAAATCAAGAGGAAAAAGAATTAATGCATATGGAGCAACTGCAGAGTGCCTGGCATTATCCTGGATGTATTCTAATGTAATATTATGTTTATAACAACTGTACAATGTGCATGTGTGAGGCAGACTATTTTTCCAAAGATGGCCATACCAGAGCATGCACACACACACACAAACACACACATATCTTGCATCCCACATGCTCTTGGTACAATAGGTCTGACACTCCTCCAATAAAGAGATTGGGTCTATGTTCCCTACCCTTGCATCTAAGTAGGGACTTGGGATTTCTCCAGCCAATAGAGTATGACAGAAGTGATGCTATGTGACTTCCAAGGTTCAGTCATAAAAGGATACAGCTTTCACCTCTATCTTTATCTCTCTTTTTCTTTCTTTCTCCCTCTGTCACTCTGTATGCATTGTTATTTCTCTTTTGTCATGCCCTAGCCTTCAGGACAGTCATTTTGGAACCCTTTGGCTTGTCTCAAGATATACCACAAGCCAGCAAGTTTATGGTCATTTATCCAATGTTGAGCGGAAGCAAAAGCCCTCTAGGGCCTGCATGCTAGTGGGTGGACATCAGGAAAAAATACTCAAGGAAAATGGCCAGGGAATAATCTAATATACGTCTAGATTACTTGGTTCAATTCCTCTTCACTACTCAAGCAGGTTGGGAGTTTAGAACTGTTATCAACTCATTATACTGGATCCCCAAAAAAGAAGCATCATCTGTGGCTAAATTAGATGGAGAAAAAGTCAACATAGGAAGGGGGCAAAGATATGTGCCTGACATGGCCTTGGCTCTAGAAGGGCAGAAAAAGATATAAAATATTCCCTGAGAATGTCTAACTACCTCTGTTTCAGGCAAAATATTCATATTACATATAGAACCCAAAAAAACCCAGTTATTTTCTGTAGAATAAAATTTGAACCCAGATATCAAAGAATTTCCCTAGACGAATATCCAAGGATCATGAGCTCATAATGAAAATCACTAAACAAACACAAAATAAGCCACCAGGAATGAGAATCATCATGAATGATAAAGCACAAGCTACAGAGTCAGACCTGCAAAATTAGTAGGCTCATAGGGGAAGGATACAAAATAAATGTATTAATGTGTTCAAAAAAATAAAAGAGCAAGTTGAAAGGATAGAGAATGAAACATCAAAATTGACAAGGCAGATTTTTAAAAGAATAAAGAGGAACTTTCAGAAATAAAAACATGATGTTTGAAATTAGGAATTCTGTAAATACATTAAACAGCCTATTAGACATAGGTAAAGAGAAAAATAAGTAAACTGGAGGATAGATCTAAAGAAATTATCCAGAAGTCAGCATCAGCTGAGGGGAGGAGGTGTGACTACGAATTAGAAATATAATTGATGAAATGTAGAAATAAAGAGGGTCCAACAGATATGTAGAGAGCATCTACCACATTCTAGGCCTTATTATTTGGTCTAAGAATAAAGCAAGAATTAAAATAGACACAGCCCCTGCCCTGTCATATATGTAATCTAGATGGAGAAACCTAGAATAGACAGAAGTTTACACATAACTAGTTATAAATACAATGATTTTGCCAGAAAGAAGTTATGGGTTGCTAGGAAATCATTTAACCAGGGGCCCTATTGAGTCTGGAAGGTCAGGGAAGGTCTCTCTATGTAAGTAAAATTTATGTTTAAAACAAAAAAGTAAATAGTGATAAGAATAGTGAGTTTTTTGTGACTGTCCAACAATACTGTGTTTGGTATTGCACAAGCCTTGGTTGGAGCTAGGACTCAGCCTTCTTCTGTGAAATCTCCCCAAAAAGGATAAGCCCTGAACTTGGCCAGTCAGATGTTTGCATGCAGGCCTCTGAGCCTAGGCAAGTGACACAAATAAACAGGAAAAATTTATATTTCATGTCAGCAAGACAAAGACAAAAACAATCTACCAATTGATAACAAAAGTTGGGGTGTTGTTAGTGCCAGCAGGAGTGACCAGCACAACCTAACCAAGTGGTTCTGTGATGTAACTTGGCTGTAATTCCGCCTCCTGGCTTCCTCTAGATCCTGCTGGCTCCAAAGACTGGTTCCCCAGCCTGCTCTAAGAGTCTTTGAACCACCCTGTTTCTTGCCAATTAAATCCCTTTTTTGCCAAAGTTAACCAGAATCAACTTCTGCTGTTTGCAGTCAACAACCCTGGCTGGCATAATAAGGTCTGGAGATTAAGACAGGTTTGGGGAAGGGCAGGGATTGGAAACAGGAAAAGCATTCCAGGCCATGGGTCATCTTTCTCATATTCCCATGATGAAGGCAGACACACCTACCAAAATCACCTTCTTAAAAATTTGGAACAAATTCCCTGTCAAAGATCTACTCTATTTTGAATGGTTTTCCCTTTCCAGAGAAAAGTTGTTTGGACGTGGTTTGGAGGATAAAATGAACAAACATTCTCAATTCCAGGGATTATTCGTCATACTCCTGCACAATTCTTTGCTGGCTAAGTGGAGATACATTCAGTGAATTATCTGGCCAGTTTTTTTTTAACACAATGCACACCATAGCAAAACAAAATAATAATGAAAAGGATTATGTTTAACTGCTAAGGGAGCTAATGGCAAAATAATTATTTTTATTGATTAAATAGCTAGTGTATGTTTAAATTGGCCAGTGTTATAATAGGGCTGTGTTTTTCACGGACTGTGTATTCACTTTGTTGGCTTTGAGATTCCCTATAAAATCAATATATAGAATAACTTTTTGCATACTTCATAAAACTTGGAAAATAATTTTGCTCCTAAAAAATTATTATAGGGTATTATAGAAACTGTATCTTTTATTTTTACCAAGTTATTTTATGCTAGATCGTTATTCAGAAAGTCTCCAATTATTACAATGTTACTATGGAAATACACAATCTGTTTTGTGGTATAGTTTTAGAAATGCATTGCTATTAGTCTTGAATGATAAGTAAAATGTTACCAGCAGAGAAAATCAGGAGGACTTTCTGAGCAAAAGGAATTACAAAAGGATATACAAAAGGTCATAAGGGAAAAAAGCACTGCAAATTTGGGGAATGGCAAATGATATTGAGACTTGAATCATTGTCTCCATGGCAGGGAGGGATGGGAGATAGTTGAGAAGGGTTAATTGTTGATAGTTGAGATAGGTTGAGAAAGAGTCCCTTTCTGAATCCAGAATCAATTGAGAAGTCAACTGACTTCTAGATACAGAAGACAGAAAAAGAAATGCCAGCTTTATTGCTGTTAAAGTTGATTGAAAGACCCAGCTTGAATGGGCGTCTACATTAGTATTTTGTATTTCCCTCACTGTACATCACCGACTAAATTAATGAATCTAGGTCTCAACTGAGCTTGGCAACTGTTGGTCTTCTCTACAAAGAATAATGGTTGTAAATGGAAAAGTTGAATAGGGGTCCTGAGAATGTGCCTATCCTAACTAGAAATGAGGAAAGAGGCTGTAGGAAAGAGACTGGGCCACACTGAGCCACATTATAAGTTCACTCTCCCAATTTCTCACCAGTCCTATAAACTGCCCCTTTCCTTTGCATTGGATTGGGAAGGATAAGAAGGAAGAGAAAGAGTTGTCTCTTTATTTGCCTGCTTGGGACATTAAGACTTCTCCCTCACTAGAGAAAGTGAAGGGGGACCTATAAGTGAGGATAGAATCTCCAGACTTGCCTTTTGACTTTTGGTAAAGGATGAAGGAGAAGGGTGGTACTGGAGACCAGGAAATTTGAACAAAGGTGGTGGGAGGATTATGCAGAATTTGACACTAAGAATAAATCAAAGCGAAAGCTACTCTTAGAATTTAGAAAAGAAGTTTAGAATATCAGATGAACATATCACTATTAAAAAACTCTTTGAAAAGAAGAAAACAATGCTATCTTTCCATACAGCAAACAGAAACATTTTTCATATTCCACTGACCTTACAGCTTTAAACTCAATGAGCATAGTCATTAAAAATATGATTTTGATATATATTTGATAACATGGAAAATGTTTACAATGTGTTACAGAATGAAATACAAAATTACAAAATCATGCTTAATATGATCCCCTCTGTGTGTGTGTATCTATCTCTCTCTCTATCACAACCACACAGACAGAAAAATATTCTAAAAGAATATACACCAAAATACTAAGGGTAGTTATCTCTAGGTGGCTGGATCATGGATTTTTTTAAATAAATCTTTTGCTTATCTCTACTTTTACATATTCCTACAATATTCAAGAATTTCTTTTGTAAATTTAATAAAAATAATTTTTAAAAATTAAATTAAAAACAAAGCATTGCATAATTTAATATTTTAAGGTCTCACTAGGGATTCATTCAACACTTCTTTACAACCTTCTATATCTACCAGGCATTAAATTCTGTGTGTGTTAGATCACCAGGCTGAGGTTGGGAATATAACCTCAAATAAACATTTTCTAAATATATCACTGCACAGTCTGTAATTACTGTAGTTCAGCAGGTCTCACATATGTTTATATTATTGACCCCACTAGTAGAGTACATTAAAAAAGAAGAAAAATCCTTGCTTTCTTTTCCTTTATATACCTTTTTGGCAAATCGTTTCCAAATGAGAGTGACTGTCTTGACTTCTTCAGCTCAAAGGCAGCAGGAACTTACACATTGTACAAGGTGAATATACGTGCATCACATGTGCTATTTCTTACCCACCCAGGGTGAGCCTCTGCAAGGCAATGAGTGTTAAGAGTACGGGCTCTAGAGTCAGACAGTCTAAATTTATTTCTTTACTTCACCAATTGCTATCTGTATAACTTAGGCAAGTTCCTTAAGTTCTTTAAGCTTCGGTTTACTCATCCACAAAACAGAGATAATTATGTCACACAGTTGTAGAGAAGATTAAATGAGAACTTGTATGTAAAGTTCACAGGACATAAAGTTTCAAAACTTATTATTAGGGTTTGAAGAACATGAGTCCTTTGAATGTGAAACTCTTGGCCAACTTTATTTTCAAATCATGGTAGTCGGGAAAGTTAGAATAAAAGGGGAAGGTAGTAATTGCAAGATACAATATGAATGTAGGAAGCAAATGGGACAAAGAGTCATTTATTTAAGAAGGACTGACTGAATGGCATCTGCAACCAAATTGTGTGACAAGAGTTTCAGGGCTTTTTTCCCTCCCACTCCAGGCCTAATTCTTCCTTTCATGTGGTCTCACCAGTCACTGATGAGAACCTGAGGAAACTGTCATGTGAGCAAGCAGAAAGTGGTAGAAGGTCCACAGATGACACTTGGCAATCTTCGACTTTGGAACAGAGCAGTGGCCCATTCACAGAAAGCAAGTCAATTGTTTGTACACAGACAGGTATCCTCAAGGGTAAAACATATAAATGAGTATTTTCCAAACATGAATTTTCTCCCATTAAATACCTTCTTGTAAAATGACATTAAATACAGCTCATTGCATCTAGCATTCAAGTCTTGGTTTTAAATACCATTCTTCTCTAAATGGAACCAATGCTGGGACAGGGAAAGGAAAGAGTGAGCCTGAAGCATATTGTTTTGCCAGAAAGTAATAAAGTGTTCAAAATCTAATGGAGATATATTAAAAGGCCATTAGAACCAGTGTGAAGAGGCTCCCAAGGGACAAATCAGGGTGAAATTGAGCATCAAGGTAAATACTGAGAATAATGAATAACAACCCATTAGATAAAATTAGAATGCATGAGTCCAAAATGATATAAATGAACAAATAAATGAATGGATAAATAAATAATAAATATAGAAGAAGAAAATGTTCTTCCTGATAGAATGCCAACTAACAAGTAATGAAGGATTGATGGATTTAGAAAATCTCCATTTTTCAACCATCAGAGTAATAACTGATTCAGGCAAGAATCATTAATGGATGCTAAAATTAGTGTGTGAAAAATTGCAAAGGAACAAGACATTGCATAGTCTCAAAATAGGGCCGCACAAGTTACTTTTAATTACAAAGGGAAAAGTAAGAGTCTTCTGCCATAAAATTACTAAGGAACCTGAAAAGTTCCAAAAACTCTGTATTATCAGATGTCCCCAGAAGCAATTCTTACAGGGTACAGAATATATTCATTTGTGAGAGTAAAGAAAAAGGAAGGTTTGCTCTGAGAAAGCAGTACTGTGTCCTACAAAGTTAGCAAAGAAGAATCAGTCTATGGTCTCCATGACTTTTTTCTAAGTGCATTTATATTTTGAACGCAATCATTTGGATTTACAGTCTGTTGCTCTGAGGAAAATGGGAGCTTCATACATGAATGATTCATTTTTTCATTGTGCAAAGTTTCTTCACTATGTTGTCTCCGGGATGTGAGTTAAAATGGGGAGTACTAAATGAATGCACAATTGTTGGTATTTTATAAAACTTCCTTCGATAGTGACTTAGAGTTTGCATAAGTCAATCATTTTATATAACACTATACATTTGACCATTAAAAGGAGTGGAAAGTTGAGGTTTAGGAATCTAAGATAGTCTGATTTTTGCTACTGCCACTAGGTAGCATGTGCCTAAAGTTGGGGATCATGAGTTAATACACAAGAATATAACCAGGGTGATGGGATATTAGAGATCAAACATATGTTGATCAATATGCTAGAAGAGAAGAATGAGTTGCCAGAAGAATGAGAAAAGGGAAGTCCCTTTAGTAAACCAGCTGCTAAAACTGCTAGATGCTCCATTCTTGCACCCAATAAATATTTGCTAAACTCCCACTCTACATGTACCAGGCACTGTGTGAAATGTGTGGATGTATCAAAACAGGCATTAGGGACTGCTCACACAAAACTTACAGTTCAATTTGTGGTAGGGGTGGATACAGAAAAGTAAGCAAGCAATGGTCCTACATTTTGACCATCACTTAATAGGTTAAGTGCCCTGTGCTGTAAGAACACAGAACAGGGGCATTGAAACCAACAGAGAGGTAGGAGAAAGATGTTCCAGAAAAACACCTCACAATAGATTATCATAAAGGCAAAGGCTCCAGAGTATATTCCCTTCCTTGGATCAAAAAGATTACCAGAAATGTGATTAAGGTAAGAAAAAGCCATTTAAGAAACAAGGGATGAAGGGGAGCAGAATTTGCCACGGCAAAATATTTCTCTTTGGCATAAGGATTATGTTGAACTGATTATTTTTAAGAAGTAGCAGACAGAGGAGAAGCTCTGAAAACTGAGTAGAAGTTGCCCTTTTGTGAGGAAAATTTATATTTATATGGGAAATCTCCATTTGTAAGGATGTCTCCCTCTCTGTACCAGGAAGAGGGGATGACTAAATCTCTGGAAATTCTTATCAATGGAGAAGGCAATGACTTAAATCTGTACAACAACCAAACTCTCCTTTACTGTGCTTTGCGTGGTAACCTCCCATAACTGGCTCCCCCCACCACATCTTCTTTTGTTTTTCTCTGGAGATGGTATTTAAGGTGGTGGCTTAGGCCATTTTGAGGAGTTACTCATTTTCCCTGGATATCTCCCTTCTATGTGGGGGTTATGCATGTTATTGAACTTCTCTTTGTTTTTCTCCTGTTAATCAATCTTTTATTACAGCAGGGGGTCTCAGCCAAGAACCCAGAAAGGTAGAGAGAAAATTGTTTTTCCTCCTCTACAGGGAGTATGTAAGGAAACAAAGGAAAAAGAAAACATTTTCATTTTTTCTCCCTCTTTTCTTTATCCATACAGATACCACAGGTAGTTTATGAAGTAGAAAGAAAAAAAGATATGAAAGGAGGAGATGATAATACAAACACTACCACTATCAAAATTAAAGGTAACTTTTCATGAGTGATATCATTACTAGCACAGAATCTGGCCAAGAGTAGATAAACTGAGTATGTTTTTGTTGCTAGTGAGTATGTAACTTGAGATAAACTTTCAAGAAGGAATTTTGGAGTAATATTCAAGAATCTGTGTAATTCAGGAATTCTGTCTATAAATATATCCTAATTAGGGGGGAAACAAAGACTATTGAATGAACCTGTTAATCAAGCATTATTTCTAATTTGGAAAAACAAAAATAATATACAGCAGTATAAAATTGTTAATCACGTATATTACATCCATACGGTAGAATTTTATGCAAGCGTGAAAATCAAGGTGGAAGCAAAAGATTAGAAAAACCAAATTCTTGTGATGAGCTGTGTCTTGGGGCACACACTTTCATAAACAGAGTTGACATTCCCGTGTTTTCACAGAATGCCTTTCTCTCTCCCTCTTTTTTGCTCTCCATGACTCTTCATATGCATCTTTTCTGCTTATTTATTCATTTGCCTTTCCCAGTAACAACCCCTTATTCTCTCCTCTTCTAATTAGTTTTCCTCAGTAAAGACATTTTAAATGAGTTGCTCATAGACTTTGAAAACAAGGACAAGATTGTGTGCATGAATGTGCAGGCACCATCTGTAGAAAGACTCTAAAAATATACAACTAACAAGCAACAGTGATGGACCCTGGAGAGGGTACAGGAGAACCAGAAAACTGGCATAAAGGGAGACTTCCTTTCACTGACTTTTCTTTGGCAATCATTTTAAATACCATAAACATGTACCACTCAGTCAGTACACAAATGTCGGGGAGGGAAAAATCCTCCTCCTTCTACCCTTCTTGTGTTCTTATGGCTGGACTAATGATAAAATTGACACATGAACAAATAAACATGAGAAAAACCCAATTTAATTATGTATGCACAGCAGAATCATGAGAACAATGCTCAAAGGGTGAACAAAGCAGGCACTATACATATTTTCTGGATAAAGAAACAGATTTGTGAGGGATTGACTGCATAAAGAGACCTAGGTTTGGGGTACATACCTACTAGTGAGGAATTTAAACAGAGTTAAACTTGAGATAGTAAATTAACAAGGTTTGTTTATGCAGGCTTCTTGGCCTGGAATTCCCCAGCTCTGGTGATAAAGATGCAGAGACGGCACCTTTCACATGAGAGATTTACTTCCTGCTTTCAGGGGAGCAGAGAAAAGAGGGGCAGACTGCCCTTTTTCTTTCTCAAGTAACTTTAAATCAAAATAATCAATACCCATTGTGAGATATTTCAGGGTGGCCTGCACTGAGCCCCAACACAAATGAATATATATTGCAAATGGAATGTAGAAATAATTCAGTATAGCATGATCATTTTTAATATGAGCAAGCATGAGCCCAGAAAGATGAAGCAATTGTCCTGAGGTCATGCAAGAAATTAGTGGAAGTGCTGATACTAAGAAAAAGAGGATCTAGCAGGGATGGAAGAAAAAAATTTACTGAGTACCTGGCATTTAATTCTCTTAATAATCCTGCAAAAAAAGTTTTAAAGACATTGGTGCTCTGAGACATCAAGTAACTTGCTTAAGGTCAGAGAGCTACTGAGCAGAAGCTAGGGTTCAGATTAGATTCTACCTTCCAACTCCCTAGTCCCTGCTCTTTCTGAATCTTTATGCTGCTCTTCTCCTCTCTGCTGCCCCAGTAACCCAAATTTCATGCTGGTCGTCTATTCTATGCTGTCTAAACACAATACTCTCATTCCATTCTCATCCTTTTGTATTCATCCCTAGTGATCTGTATCATCCCAAGGGGCAAAACTTTATATATCCATCCAAACTTCATTTATCCAAATAGAAGAAAATTTTCCTAAAGAGAATTCATAAATCAAAAGTACCTTCATAGAATTTCACTTGTTGCTTTGCAAAAAATCTTTACCATTTAAAGTTTTCTTTTGAATCAAAAGGAAACTCTACCTCCCTTTATACAGTACTATTAAGCTGTGGATTTACTAACCTGAGCTACACAATCCTTCCACCTTTGCTGGAAGGTGTGCCATTCAGGGTCCCAGTAGAATATAGATGATCTGCTAAAACAAAGTAATTGAAAAATATAACAAGGAAACTGTTTGCATAGGTGTAGGCAAAAGGATGATTGAGAGAAACCACAAAAAGATGGTAGCACTCCCCAGGTTAGCAATAGCAGGGAGACATTACCACTTGTTGGCATGAAGAGAAAAAGGAGGGAGCAGTTACTGTAACCATGTAGGAAATAGACATTAAGTTGCTGCTACTGTAGCCCAGGATTAAGGAAGCCAGAGAAATAATACCACAATATCACACTCCTCCTGCCATCTGATTTCCTCTGCCAATGCTGCCATTGGTCTAACCTAACCAGAAACCAGAGAGCAAGGAAGTACATTGACATGATCCATCAGGGAATGCCTTCCAGGTCTTCGAGTAACGTATAAAGGGGCAGAAGTCTGACCTGGAGAGGCACACAGAGAATATCCCAGCTCGTCTCTGCCCCATGCAGTGCCATAACAGTCAGTGGTCATTTCCTCTGCTGACTGACTGCTGTGTGGTGCTAACTCGATTACTGGCTTGTAACATGTTTTCTATGTTTCTGAAACAGTCTCTAGATCCTTAGCTGACCGCTCAGAGCTGCAGATTTCTCCACTCTTGCTTGAAAAGCACAATTTGAAAACAGAGAAATGATTCTGTGTTAAATAATTCCCAAATTCTGTCCTTCATAACCTTGACCTTTTCTATGAGGTCTTCAACCCAGCATTGCCAAATCCTTTAAAGTCCAAGTCTCCGAAGCTCCATACCACCATCTCAGGAGGTACCATGCTTGCTGCTCTCTGAGTCCCAGCACATTTCCCCCACACACTCCACACAATTCTTCAAGAATTTGTCTGGTCATTTAGCCAAGACGGTCTCAACAAAATCCTATACCTCCTACCTTCTTCCAAAAATGTGCTATTTAAAATTAGCCCTTGCAAAGTTCCCTTAAATTTCTGTAGACAGAATCAGATTTTAACATCCCAGACCAGCTCACATTTTAAATTATATCTTCTGGGGCTGAGGGAGGAAGAAAGTGAGCCATAATGGAAAGCAACCAGTATTAGAAATCAAGAGCCTGGGTTCTAGTCACAGTTCAGCTATTGAGTAATTGGGTTACCTTGGGGAAGGGACGTAAGCCCATATCTATTCTCAGAGATGTTAAAGAACTGAATAAAATCATCCTTAAGGTCCGCTAAATGTGAGTATCCTACAGTCTTAAGAATCTTCTTAAAGGACACTTAAAATGGGAAGGGTAAACTTGTTTGAGAAAAAGTTAAAATTTCCTCCATGTAACCAATGGAACCTGAATCATGTATGAAAGGAAAAAAGTCCCTTTCCTAAGTGTTGCTCCTTTCTCAAGAGAATGATTTTTTGCTCAGGATTTTCTTCAGAGCAACTTTGACGTCCTTATTCCTCAGACTATAGATTAATGGGTTGAGCATGGGTACCACAATGGTATAGAATAAAGAGGATACTTTCCCCTGGTTCATAGGTAAAAGAGAAGATGGTTTGAGGTACATGAACGCCCCTGACCCAAAGAAAAGAGAAACTGCAATTATGTGGGAGCTACAGGTGCTGAAAGCTTTGGACCTGCCCTCAGTGGAACGAATATGGAGAATGCTGGAAAGGATGAGGGCATAAGAAATGAAGATGGTAACTGTGGGCACACCAATATCAATGCCCACAACAACAAAAACTACCAGCTCATTTACATAGGTACTGGTGCAAGAGCGTTCAAGAAGGGGAAGGATGTCACACATGTAGTGGTCAACCAGATTGTTGGCACAGAAAGTCAGTTTTACCATGCATGCTGTGTGGGCCATGGCCCCAGCAAACCCCATCACATAGACACCTAATAAAAGAAGTAAGCAGACCTGGGGAGACATGGCAGCCATGTACACCAGTGGGTTACAGATGGCAACATAACGGTCATATGCCATTGCTGACAGGATGAAGGACTCAGAGATGACAAAGAAAAGAAAGAAGAAGAGCTGAGTCATACACCCTGCGTAGGAGATGATGTTCTTCTTTGAGACAAAACTCATCAGCATTTTGGGTGTGATTACAGTGGAATAGCAGAAATCTATGAAGGACAAGTTATAGAGAAAAAAGTACATGGGGGTGTGCAGGTGAGAATTCAGTTCAATCAGTGTTATCAAGCCCAGGTTCCCCACCATAGTGACCACGTAGAAACCCAGAAAAACGAAGAAGAGGGGGATCTGGAGTTCCGGTTGGTTGGTTAAGCCTGCAAGGATGAATTCTGTGGTGGAGGAATTCTCAGCTACCATTCTCACTTAAGGCATTCTGTGGGAATGAGGGAAAGGAGTCACTTAGAGGGAGAGAGAGAGACAACTGTTGCCCTCCCAGCCACCACCCCATTCTTGTAAATTGGACCCATGCAAAGAAATTTTAGACTTCATCAGAAAGGCATTTCCTGAAGCCTATGGGTCCTTTCTCACAGCCACCTAGTGACTCTGCCTCCATTAGAAGGGTAGATGCTGCCAGGATGAAGGGCCCCAACAATGAGCTGAGTCTCGGGGATCTTTACTTTGGTCCCTTTATTATGTCCTTACAACTCCAGTTTCTGCTCAAGTTTACAATAACTGGGGTCAATCTCTGAGCAGAGTCCTCTCAGAGGTTGGAGCCAACTCAACTGTGCCTGGAGTGTCTACCTCCATGGTCGACATGGACAGAGCAGAAAAGTGAAGTGGCCTTTCCCAAGGTCTTTACTACCTGAGGTTGGGGACTTAAGAAAAGTTCAGCTCAGATTCAGTCACTCACCCTCCTTCAGCTTGGAGCTTCAGTGTTGTACTTTTCGATCTAACTCTTATCCTAAGCATAGATCCCTTTAGTTCCTATCCTGTCTGGAGGATCAGAGCTTGGACTGCCTTAGAATTCTTTCTGAGCTAAATAACGCTATTTATCTGATCCAGGCTTTGCCCCAAGACTTTTATCCAACCTGTAGAAGGGAGACAGCATCCTTGCCTGTAATAAGTGCCAGCTGGTGACAGGAGACTTAGTTTTATTCTAGGTTTAGAGATCTGGAGACCTGATTAGAAGTAAAAAGCCAGAGGTTCCCCTGGGATCACAGCCCTAGAAATTAGTTTAAAAAGAAGGACTATTTTCTAGTACCCTTGATAATATCTGAGTTGGCTTTTAGAAACACTTTTATTTGTTCAATTAACATCTACTCAGTAAAAGCAAGTATTTGTGGAAAAACAGTAATTTATTGAGTACTTACTATATATATCCAACATTCTTCCCATCTTGGTGCTTATATACTGACACAGCATGCCAAGATCCAATACCATTTTACATACAATACTTCATTCTAACTTTTCCCCAAATCCTATGAACTGGGTTTTATCACTCTCATTTTGTAGATGAACTAATTCACCAGATGTTAAAGTACAAAAGTCATATGAAATCTAGGTCCATCTGACTCCAAATCTAGTGTTCTTAGTAATTGTGTTTAATATCTCTCTGTGGGAGATAAAGAAATGTATAAAGCAGGGTTCTTGTCTTCAAGGCTCTAACAATCTCTTGGAAAAGATAAGATAGAATACATCTAACTAGATATGTGAAAAAATGTGATAAGATCCAGAAAATGTAGACATAAAATGCTACGTGAGTTCAGAGGACAGCATTCAACACACCACTTGCATTTCTGTTTATCACAGGAATTGTACAAAATCTAGTCCAGGCAGGAACAAACCTCTCCAGTCATCTCTTGGAATTTGAGCTTGACAGTAAAGAACAATTTCCATCAGTTAAGAACAGTTTTTTTTTTCCAAAAGTGCTAAATTGTTGGGATTCTTCGTGATGGCCCATGTCCTCCATCCTCACAGTTCTCTTTTGGGCTCCCAGTACCTTCATGCTGACCCTGATGGCCTTGTAACATCATCTCCCTTTATCCCAACTGGACTCACCAACATTTGTTTCTCTGTTTTGTTTGCTTTGCTCTTTTCCAAACTCCCCTCACTCATGACAAAAGTTATCCCTCTGTGTCCCAGTCTCTCAGAGCCTTGCTTGAGCTCAGTGACAACTAATTCACACTTGCGGGGCCTCATAGATTTGAAGCAATATTAATAATCATCTAATCCTGTGATTCACAAACCTGACTGTACAATTGAATTTGATAATTATATGCTTATTAAAAGTACATATCCTGCTGCTCCAATCCAGACACAATAAATCAGAATCTCCAGGAGTGGGACTTGATAATCTGTTTTCTCTTCTAAAGCTTCCCTGATGATCTGGATATTTAGCCAGGTTTAGGATTCACTCATCTAATCTTCATAGCCTGTGTCTTCTAGACAGGGACATTGAGACCCAAATGATCACAGAGCTGGTTGGTGGTGTAGTCTGAAATAACACATGGGTCTCCAACCTCTCTAGTTGAAGAAGTTCTCCAGCTTATCCAGAAGAAGCCCACCTGGTTTTTAGTTTGGCTAAAATGTTAAGTATAAGTAAAGTGTGTAATTGGACATCAGGCCTGAAGCAGCACCCCAGGGTCATACAGGGGAGAGACTTGGATGTCATGACAGGGAATATGTGTACACTGTGAATCCATGGAACATTTTTAATAGGAGAATGACATAATCAGGGGAGGGTATGATCAGATGTACTGAGGAGGATCAACTAGTCTAATGGGCTACTGGGTGTCAATGACTTGATACAACAGTCCCTCCAGACACTGTTTTATCTGCATTCAGACAAGATGCCTTAACTCAAAGCACAGCAGTGAAATAAGGGATAAGAGAGAGACTTTCAGAACAAGTAAAAGGTTAGTGGAGCAAAAGGTTTTTCTAAGCTTTTAACACATTACAAATCATATAATGTGAGCCTTGCCTTATAGCTGCGGTGTCCTCTACCCTGTACTCTGAACATTTTTCAAGGCCCTGAGTTCAGGTCCCATCACCAAGCTTTCTGTGTTGGACATCTTTTCTGCCTAATTGCATATTACTCAGCCCATCTTTTCAGCTTCTACTGTTGCTACAGCAGCTGGCTGCATGCAGTTGGCACACAACACAGTTCCTTAGCTGCATCACTTACGCCCTGATTTCTGCCCTAGGATGTCTCTGCCACCACATGGGGAATGTCTCTGGGAATCTGCTCAGCCACAGTGAGCACCAGTACATGTGCAATAAGTATGCCCTGTCAAAATGCCAAATGCCAGAAGGAGGAGGATCTCAAATCATTATCAGCTCCCACTGCAATAGAGATTAGCCAAAAAATGCTACAGTAGCTTGTCCTTAGATCTACTGCAGCTCTTCTCATAACATATTACTACTGTCTTTGTGATAATCCATGTGCCTCCATGAACTGTGACGAATAGGAACTAGGTTTATTCACATTTATATCTTTAGAACCAAATGTAGAACCTGACTTGCAGCAGTTCGCAAAACATTTATTAATGTCAGATTCTCAATCTCTTCATCTGCAAAATGGGGATAATGATAACAATTCACAAGGTTATTGTGAAGGTTAAATTAAATCATAAAGTAGAAGAGCCTAGCAAAGAGGGAGACGCTTAGTAGAGCCTTGATGAATGCTTTAGGAAATATACATAAAGCAACTCTAGAATATATATAATTTAGGGAGGAAATGAGAAAGAGAAAAAGCCTGTTAAGACCTAGATGAGCCTGAAGGGGGGAAGAGAGAGGCTAATATAGGATGGAAGAGGAGAGCTGATAGAAGTGAGAAGAGTTCTGAAATAATATTTTTTCTTCAAAACTTTATCTAAAGCCCATCTCCCCATCATAACTTCATCCACAGACAGGACCAGGGTCCTTGATTATTTCACCTTGTCCCTACTTCCTGTCCTACCACCAATGCCCTATTTTTCAAATAATCATACTCTACCACTCCACAAAGCCCTAATAACAAAGTCAAGTGAGATTTCCTTTACAGCCTCCAGTCTTCTCTTTCTGTACCCGTTTCTAGTCTCAGTAAAAATTCTTTCCCAAGTGCTCACAGTCCTCATGTTTGCTCTACCTTTGAGTCTCTGCCAAAACCAGTTCTCAGGAAAGATTGCCCAAATTCCAATAAAGCTTGTTGGGAATCATCCACATTCCACTCCCTCTTCCAGGACATTTTTTTTTTAATATAGACAAAATCTTTAACCAAAAAACAGATCTCTAGTTAGGAATTATCAAGCAGGACTCAATTGATGAATCATACATCTTGGTCAGGATGGGGCAGCTGGAGTCATCATGTAGTAAGTTTATAATTAGAAGCACGGTGGCAGCTACCTGTCCTTCACTTGGCAAGCTAACTATATAACCCCTACATCAGTCCTGTGTATGAATGTGTATGTGTTTTGTGCAAGACTGTTGGGTGACATTTGCACGTACCCAGTGCTTACCATTCCAACACATGGGGGATTATATTTTGATCACTGCTCAATAACAAGAGGCCTCAAGCATGAGTCTTACACTTAGATATTTGTCACTGCCTTCGTGATTACAATAAATCTCAATCCCTGCTCTTATTCCTACTATAGTCAACTCACAATTAAAGAAAATAGATCATTATTACAAACCTGAAATGAGCCCCATGGGAGAGGGGCTCCTTGGGGCACAGAAAGAAAAGAAGACCCAAGCTTCATTAAAAGTTGGCTTTTCTCTAGGAGCCTTAGAGGATTCTTATTTGGATGATAGAACAACTGAGAAAAGTTCCTCTGGATCTATGTCACTTCAGAGCCTGTTGCCATGGGAACTGTGCTTCACAATCTTCTCAACTGGGGCTTCGCTAAAGTCAAGTTCCCCAATGAGCAGATGAAGCCCCAAACAGGAAGCAGTGTAGGAAGAACTATTCTTAACTGTATTCCTTTTGTTACAGAACTGCCCTCTTTCCAAAACTTCAATCTCTATATAGTTCTTCTTTATTTTATTTATTTCTATTTTTCCACTTTTTTTTATTACAGTCTATTTGTGGCATTCCATGTGTGATATGTGTAAATGCAATACAATGTCTCTCATGCACATGCATTAACCCTCAGACTTCTGGTGGTGTGAGGCTGGCCTCAAGTGCATTGACCAACACTACACACCAGAGAAGGCCAAGCACAAGTTACAGTTTCATACGAATAGGAACAGAACCTGACAGAAGAGAAAAGATGGCGGCTGAAAGATCTTCATTTGAAATGTCCTCAGTTAGCTCCTGAGAAAGCAAATATCAGGAGTTATATGGTTCTGCATTATATTTAATCTCAATTTACTTTTGTTAAGCATTTTAAACTCCTTAACATACAAATTTATATATAAAACATATATATATTTAACATAGAATCCTAGAATTAGAAGGGACCTTGGAGGTCTATATTGGGGGTAATTAACATGTATTGAAGCTACATACCAAGCACTCTGCTAGTAGTTTTACATACATTATGTCATTTATAGAAAATTAATAATTTACAGAAAGTACAGATTTGGCGTGCTTAAAAATATCATCCAATGGATTCAAGACTATTAATACTAGTGCTAACATTTTACATTTTTAAAATGCTTTTTAAATGTGTCAGGAACTATTTGAAGTGCTTTACACACATTAATTCAGTTAATTTTTTAAAAATCCTATTATTATCTTTATTAAGAACATTTCCTTAATCAAAGGAATCAAACATGCTTATCTCTTCGGTATGACATGCTGGTCTCCTTAAGCCTCCAGGTATTTGTAGTGATGAAGGAATAAACAAGATTTGCTAGATTAATGATCGTGGGGGAAGAATGGAGAGGAAAGATCCAGTATCAAAGGTGACTAAAATTTCAATCCCAGGACAGAGAAAAAGGGAAGGAAAGGGGCCAAATGTAGAGAATTTAGACCTGACTGTCAAGTGCTGAAAATACATCTAAGAGGGATGGTCAGTCAACACGCTGTCAGTGAGAGATAGGAGCATGGGAGGAGATCATCAAGACATGAACTGGGAATCATGTAAATAGAGACGACTACAGAAACCTCAAGTCAAGGGTTAAGGATGGAATCTTTCAATGCAAGGGGAGAGGAAGTTCTTAGGAAATGTGTCAGAGAAGGCAAGTGTGGTGGCCCTGAGCAGGCTTTGTAGCCAAATGACCTGGGTTCTAATCACATAACTCATTGGCCAAGTAAGTTTATAGTATTTGCTCCAAAGTGGCCCCATCTATAAGCAGAGATGTTAACACCTAATGCATAGGATGGTTTTGAGAATCAACTATCATAATCTTTAATAAGTAGTTTTGAATTAATGAAGTGTCACAGGACACTTATTCCTCCACATCTCTTTTTATCCACTTGGTCCAATTCTGCCTTTTACTTTACATTCAGTTTCAAGAGTGAATTTTCTCATCCCCAACTATATTATAAGCAACTCAAGGCAAGATCATATGTTGTTTAACTTATACACCCAATATTGAAGACAATGGCGAACACACATGTTGCCCATTAATATTTACTAAGTTCAATAGAAAGAAATATAAGTATGGTTCAATAAAAGCCCAAATGTAAAAATTGAGAAATTCAGGGATACATTTATTTTTTCAAATACTGAAGTAATTCATTAGAAGTTTCCTATAAATAGCTATGTGGTAAACCCATTTCCAAAAGATAAATAAATAATATAAATTACACATAACTGGTTTTACTGCAAGTATTTTTGGCATTTTAAATACGCTAATATTAACACTGAACTGGCAGTCATGCTAGATGATGTGTGCTTATTGGGTGTGACCTCCAGGATCAAGATGTTTACAGAATAAAAGGAACCTCCCAATATTTTGAGGACTGGCAAAGGAAAGTTACTCAGTGACAGAAAGAACTGCAAAGCCTTCCCAAGTCAGGAGCTGCCCAGAGCTCAGTTTCATCATAGCCCACAGTTTGGGGCTCTTAAAATAGAAATCCATTTTTAAGTGACATTTATCTCAGGGATATATGTGCTATAATTACCATAACACTGGCAATGTAAAATATGTGATTTCAAGGTGGGTTAAGGGCAAACCATGGTTCCAAGGTTGTGGTAGAGGGAGAAAATGCAAGGAGATAACATAGCCTTATTTAAAGGCAATTTGATGGAGGGAAAGTTATTCTAGGCATTAGTGGGGATGTCTCAACCGATTTAAAAAAATAAATCCTAAAAATGAAGACTCACTAATCTCTTAGAAAGCAAGAAACTTTCCTTGTTGGACAGAGATGTCTCAGAAATCTTGATTGCAGGATGGTGAAGGCTCTCTGCTATTTTTTAACATCTCTACTTGTCAAGAAAGCCACAAAACCCCTATAAAATTTTGTACTTGTGCTTTCCAAAGCTTTCTCTAGGGAACTTTCCTGAAGACTAGTTTTAATCAAGAAGCAATGTGATGTAGTGGAAGGAATCACGTTTAGAAGTCCAAAGATCTAGTTGAGTAGCCTTGGATAAGTAAGAGTGTTTTCCAGTCTGGGAATTCCTCTTCTGTAAACAGGAATATCAAAACCTACCTGATCTACCTCATAATGTTATGTACAGTACAACAGATATCATCTTCTCTGTCCATTATTAAATGTTGAAGTTCCTCAAATTTCCAACCTTACCTTTCTTATCTCCTCATCCCATACAATTTCCCAGACTAATCCAGCCACTCCTATGGTTTAAGTATCATCTACTGATGTGTTAATTATTCATAATTGCTTTAAGTATTCAGTTGCTGATAGGATTCAGAAGACTCAAACCTTTTATACTCACAGACAGCTTTATCACAAGTAAAGGATATAGCAACTGCAGGAGGAGGGTAGGCAATGAAAGGGATCCAGATATTTCTCCCACCACTGGGTTGCACAAGATGCCCTTTGTCTCCAGGTCTTGGACCACCACCAACATACCTGGGAAGTTTGTTGGTACCAACGAATCCAAAGTCTGATAATCTTATAATGAGTAGGTCTTGTAGGCATGGTCCACCTATGTGACCAGCCTGAACCATTGAAAGCCCCCAGGCTCTGCTGAAACCAGGTGCAATTTTTTTATTGTTATTATTATTGTTGAATTATTGTAGTTTAATTATTATTACCAGACAATTTTGGCAAGCTGGTACATTCTGCCCCCAAACAGCTCAGGGATGCATGGTTATAAAACACCATTTATCTTTAGTAAATATACTTCACACCATTGGCCAATGGTCTGTACCATGCCTCAGGCAGTTCTAGAGATAAACATGTGGTCAATCCACACTGGCTAAGATTAACCCTGCTATATAATTGATAGCTGACAAATGTATGTGTCCAGCTCAGTTATGTCCTGTACTGTCAACAGACTATCAGACATCCCCACCTGAATATCTCACAGACAACTAAAACTCAGCCATGTGAAATAAATTTATCTTTTCCCTAAAATGTCCTCCTTCTTGTATGCTTTTTAATGAAGGCAAAATACAAAATCACCAACCAAAATTGACACAATCTTCTTATTCTTTTATGACCTCCCCATTCAGTCCCAAATCATAGCTATTGATTACTGAGCCTTATTGAAACTTAACTTCTCAACTATGATTCAAAAGCCTGTCACTCATTAGTTAGTTTGTTACTATATACAAAGCAAAACTAGCTATTTGGCATGGATACTAAGAGAGCTTCACCTTTTTCTTTTTGATCTTTTAACTTTCATTCTTAATATATATAATGTACCCACATATATATGCATAACTTTGCATTAATGCACATGTGAACATGTAATTTTTTGTGAATGTGCGCATGAGATAAAAGGCCTAAAATTAAGGTCCAACTTTATGTGTTGCCTCAACATCTGGGAGAAACCAGGATGGTCTAGAATGCCCTAACCGTAAGTTCCCCTCCCGACTCTGGTTCCACTGATGAGGTCTCCTAGCCAAACAACCCTCCTTGTCTTGGGGTCCAGGCACAGTCTCTGCTTATCCCTGAGTACCTTAGAGTTTCAGTGCCCTGCTAGCCTGAAGAATTATTCAGACAAGCCAATTATCTTCTCCCATGGGAACTAGGGGGAACCTCATCCTTTTAATACTAGAAAGTCCGCTTCCCACAGCCTCTGGTTGTTCACTCTGTTCTTGAGTGCAACACCTTTGTGGATCTGCATGATGTGCGTGTCCTCCTCACAGGGTTGTGAGTATATTAGTCCCATAACTAGTAAACTTTTGTTAACTCATCTGCCCAATGCTAGATGTTGTATATTCAGCCGTCCCCATAATCATAGGGTGAGGATCCTTCCCTCACTAATGGTGTGAATAGGAGATGATTAAAGTAGTGCAGCTTTTTTGAAAATTTGTCTCAAAGACAGGCTGGCCACAGTACAGATATTACACATGTGACATCTAAAACAAGAAAGTTTTTTTTTTATTATCCTCTTAGTATTTGACTGCTTTTACTCCATTAAAGCTGATACTTTTAGATCCTTCCTAAAATGGGACCCAGGTGTCAACAAACAATGCTTTCATCCAAATTCGTGCCCCCTGTTTCACTTGTTGATAACCTCCTCCCAAATTTGCAGAGGCCCCTGCTGTGTTGGACAAAAAGGTTCAAGCCCTGGAAAAAATTAAAGATAAATCCAAATGCCTGGATGAAAGTCTACATTTGAACAGCATATTAAAATATGAAAAATACTTCCATACATATTTTCCTATATATGCCTTAAAACAACTTGAATTTATTTGATTCTTTCTTCATTTTATCGATAAAGAAATTGATTTGTCATTTTGCAAAAGATAAAACTGAGATTCAAAGGCTAGTCCAAATCCTAATGCCAGGCTCTCTCAGCCACTCCACAGTGCCATTACCAGGATTTGGGATTATGTAGCCTATTTTCTCATACCCTGGCATACATTTGATGATTGCCCAGATGAAAAGGAAGATTTGATTTCTGAAGTGAAGTAAACTACATCAGCAAGTTCAACTAATGAAATAGTCTTTTAGAGTATTTGAAAAAGTTGTAGCCCAAAAGTTCTCAACTTTGGCTGCACAGAAGAATTACCCAAAGCTCCTAAATTCTCATTCCTAGGCCACACTACAAACCAATAAAGCAGAAGTTTTGAGATGAGGCCCTGGCAGCAGCAGTACTTTTTTAAAGCTCCTCAGAAGATTCCAACGTGCGACCAAGACTGAGAATCACCATCATAGGCAGTCAAATCTCCAGACCTTGGGCCCCCTTTCCTCTCACCTTCTTGATATCTGAAATCAAGAAGATCCTGGTTGGTTTGATAGAGAGGAGGAGCACCTATAATAAATTGTCTCATTTCTGCTCAATATCTTCTAGATTGTCCCTTCCAAAAATTCCTTTAATAAAGTTAAAGAAAAATTTATCCCAAACATGGAAAAATGTAAATAGATGATTGATTAATTATTTGATATTGAGCAACAGCATTTTCCAAAATACCTGCTTGATCCTAATCTGATACTCTTGGAGACTATCACAGTGTATTTCTCTAACAATTCGCAACTGATAAAGGGGCAGAGATTTCTAAAGCCTTATAAAGCCTTATAAAGGTGAGAGTTTTGCATAAATTGATGTCATTATGGTTCAATAAAGGAGTTAACTCTAAAGGGAATGTGGTTTTATTGCCCTGTAAGACATTAATCAGTCATATATTTAACATGGCTATCTTATTTCAGCATCTTTTTCCTAATTATCTACATGTATATGTTTGATTTTTTATGTACCTATATAAAATCATATGCTTGTATTTGTGTGTGTGTGTGCCTATACTGCAAATGCTCTTAGCACCAGCTTCTTTGTCTTCCTGCTGGTTGCCTCACTAACAAAATAAATATAATTCTGATATGTGCTAATAACAAGTAAATATTTAAGAGGTGAGCTTTTTCAAATTAATAGCAATAATACGAGTAGTTAACATTTCTTGGGCACTTAATATAAGCTAGACATTGTACTAAGCATTTAAATGGCCTCTCATTTGATTCTTAATGAAATAGATTATGTTATTTCACTAATTTTACAAATGAAGAAACAGAAATTTACGGAAGTCAGTAATTTTCTAGAATTGGCAGAAGTGACAGACCTGGAAGCAAATCTGAATTGTCTTAATCTAGTGACCAAATTCTTCACCATTGATAATTCATTTTCTCTGAGCTTGTAATCTCTCTGTATATTGGCCTAATAGTTTTGCTATAAACATGCACTTCACATTTTAATACCTCCTAAAAAATAGCTTCCTCAGATCCCCTTCTACTATCTGCTCCCGAATCCCTCTCTTCTGTCTTATGTATGACCAAGGAAAGGATACAACCTTAATAATAATCAGGATCTTTATGCCCCTGAGGATGTATTTCTAATACTTCTACCTTTCCTATCACTCTGCCTCAGTAAGTTCAAAACCCACACTTAAAGCAAGAGCTGACACTTACACTGCTCTGTATAGTTTAAAACCCACTTTACACTATATTTTAATCACTCCTTGCAATTCTGGGAGAATATATTATTTCCCTATTTTACAGAAAAGAAAACGAAGGCATATATAACCTCTGTAACCCCAGTGGGGTTCTTTTGCCTCCAAATTTCAAAGTTCTTTATCTTTCTAATATTCTATCCTACCATTCATTCCCTAACATTTCCTGAAGACCTTTGGGTCTAAAAGGAAATTCTAACAGTGAGGTTAAAATATTTTGGAAAAAGACCAGAGTCAGGGATATAAACTATGCACCAAATGCAGGGCAGTGTTGGGGAATGAATCAGGGCCCAGAGCCAAATGTCCCTGGGACAAAGTGTACTACAAGGGAAGGCAATCCTAGCTGAGTTTTGGATCTCCTAACCCAACCCAAACAATAAAATGAAGGCCTTCTGTGCATTTTTTAAAAAATCAAACCAAACTCCACACCAATTAAATGGGTGGCCTGGCCCCACAGCACTCCCTCTCCCTACATACCTCATTAATGAGAGAGCAGCATAAAACCACAGGGCCCCACCTACTCAGAGAGGGCAGCCTGGCACCCATCCCAACCAAAGTCCCAATCTCTGCATCCTCCCCCAGCAACAACCTACTCAAGATCAAGCCTCCCTATAATTGCTAGTGTCATGGCCCATAGTCTTGTATGTTATTTAAAGACTCATCTCCTACTCCCAGCACAGATACTCCTAACTGGAACTGTAGACACTCTGCTCAGAGCCAGCTGCCTAAAACCATCATGTCCTCATTCTGCCCATCCTGGGATTCCATCCTGATAGCTCTGCTTGCGCACACTCAGCAATATCCTGTCACTGACACACACAATTTCAGAGCACATGCTCACAGGTACCCCATTGCCTCACCACCAGGGGCCCACCTCAAGGGACTACGCTGGTGTGTCCCTCGGATCTGACGTTCAAGTTCATAGCTGCAGGCTTCCAGCTATTAATGGTGTTCCTGGCATTTTCCCAAGAGTTCCACTGTAGTGAGTTGTTGCCATGGTCCACTTTTGAATCACAAGCCACAGTTTGAAAGACACTTGTATGAAGCATGCACTTGGGAGGCCAAAGAAGAAAAGGCAAAAAGGTAAGGAAGTTATTATATCATCTTCATAATTGTTAACATCACTTCAAACATTATCGTCTCCATAATTTTTAAATCAAAAACCTAGAAACCAGCTATTTTACCTTCAGGTTAGTTTTTATTACCTTGAGAAATAATATATCTAATCATGTAGGTCTGGCATTTGGGGCACAATAATCCTTTTAGAGCCTCAAAACATTTTAGGAAACACAAGTATTACCTCTGAGCTACCTTTCACTCCCCACTTACAAAGCTGTTGGTTAGATATTATTAGTACCTAACACTGCCTAACGTATAGTATGTGCTGGATAAATGTTGCTTTTACTTCTTCAGTACTTTCCTTTCCATCTCCTATGAACTCTATCCAAACCATTATTATATGTACTGTTTTGGGCTTTCAATTTATTCAGTCACTCCACAATCCCTGTTAAAGAGAATGTGGAACAGCTGGGAACTGGGACACCTGACCTTCCTTTTTCTTGTCATGCTATTTTCCTGTTTCTTCACCATAAAATGGGGGAAAACATCAGTTTCTCTAATATTCTGGGGAATGATAACGGGAAAACCAAAGCCAAAAGCTTTCCCACTGCATTCACATTTTTCCTCCAAGACCATTCCTAACCTATATCACTCCTCTGTATCTAAGCTCAAAATTGAGCCAGTAAATCCTCTAAAAGATGTCACCCATCCCAGGAAGCAGATATCAACATCACACTGCTGGGGTGCTTGTGCCAAAATGCAGGTTAGCAGACATAGTCTGCTGATGCCCTGCCTAGGTCTAGCAACCATTTGGAAAGAGAACTCCCAGACCAGAAGCCTGAGTCAGTGCATTTAGCTAGCCTGGGGCAAACAGAAGAATTAATGCACTCCCCTTTCCTACCATGACACAGCAAGGCCCAACCAGAAAACTTGTTCACTGGAGATGGACAGTGCCTGCCAAATGCAAAAATTTGGAAAGAAGAGAAGTTGCCTCCAGAAAATTCCTGGTGGATTGTGTTCCAATTCTCATTCTCCACTCCAGCAGAGGGCTGCCTGAAAAGAGTATTCCTGTTCCAGGGCTTCCTATCAGGGTTTCTTTCCCAGTAACTTCTGTAGCCAGCAGGGTGCCTTGTGGTCAGCTCACCACAAAAATGATGAGACTGGCCAATACAAGATGACAAGTCCTATTTCCCTGCATTAGATAGACAGTGTGCCTCTCTGTCTATCTGCCTCTAGATGTCTTCTGCCATGTAAGACAGGTGCAACATAACATTCTCTGTTTCATTTGAGTTTCTTTTGTTCATGTTGTAATTCTTCTTCAAATGCTCAGCGGTCCTTGGCTGTTATCTTGAAACTAAGAGTATCCTAAGTTGATAGGATACTCAATGGGCTTGAGGCACACTTGAAAACTGGAGGACTTCACTCTTGAGCAGTTTACGTGGGCTGTGTTATTGGAGGAACCATAACCATAGGTTTTTCCTCATACGTTGGTCAGTTTCACCAGAAAGGATATCCCAATCTCTTAATTTAAGAGGTGGAGGGGAGAGTGGCCTTAAGAGTGATGCTGCCCACATTCAGAGAGTTCAGAGATTAACTCCAGGAATTTCATGAAATCCCTGTCTTTTCAGTTCAATGTCCTTGAGCAGAGCTGTTCCCAGTGTACAGACTCCAAGGTCCCCCTGGTTCAAACTCTCCAAAGAGTAAACTTTAAGACTTCTGCCAGGCTGGGTGGGGAAGGGCAAAAAAATTGCAAAACTGTACCTGTGAGATTGGAGAAAAAATAAGAAAGAAAAACGTGAAATAATATTTCAAAAATTTGTCTGGCATATTAGCTATAAGTAGCAAGTTACTTAAAGTCTGTAAGCTTCATTTACCTTATTTGTTAAGTCAGGTAGTAGAACCCTATTTCATCGTTGTACAGCTCAGAAAGTGGGTCCCTTTTTGGTCCTTACTCATCATATAGATTTTCAAAAAGGCTTTCACTAAATTGTATGTAGAATGTGAAACCTCATATTTCCTCTGGAAAGAAAGAAAATTAGGAGAAAAGAGGAAATTTCTGGTGCTATGCAAAGTGCTTTATATAAATTACATATGTTAATCTTAATAGCAACCATATGAGACTAGTATTATTTCTATTTTACAGGCAACTAAACTGGGTTTAACAAAATGTAATAATCAGCTCAAATTCACATGGTTAGTAAAACACCCAGCAGAGCTACAAACTCATGCCTACCATATCCCAAAAGATTATGCTTTTACCAATGCACTGTGCTGCAATATAACCAAACCTTTGTGTCATAACTCTGATTAGAAACTTGTGGTTAAACGTTAGGTGGGTTCCATATAAGCATTCATTCTTTTATTCTCAGAAATTAAAACCATACAGCAATATCATTTAGTGCAAAGTATATGGGATTTATGGCCAGTCAAAGTTGGTTCAAACTCTAACTCCTTCATTTACTATAAGAACAAAGATGGACTCTGCTAGGTAGTAAGATTTCTTCTGCAAGTTAAAGGCATTGGCAGCGTCAGTCTCCCAAAGGAGAAGTAGATCCTCAAACAAAAGCCAACATTGAGAAAGATTGCCCTACGTAGATTGAGGAGAGAGAAGTCAGTTTCCAGCTATATGTGGACACTGAGACCTAAACATATCCGAGTAAGAGTCTACATACTGAGGGTAAAAAATGGCTTCTTCCACAGGAGCTTGGATGAGAGTAACCCCTGTGGGACACATACTAAAGATGAGTAACAACAACACCCATAAGACACGGTTTCCACAAACATTCTGTGTTTTATTTTATCTAGCCTTTATTTTCTGGCTCAACAAAAAAACAAGTGTGTGTGTTTGTACATATATGTATATTCATTTTTATTTATTTTTTATTGAGATATAATATGCAAACAAAAAGGGCAAGAATCTTAAGTGTCACTGAGTTTTCACATATGTATATGTTGGGGAAGTGGGAGAATTCCCCCCCAATGCTTTTTCTTAAGGTTCTTATGGCTGGTCAAATAATTAAAAAGGCGGGTTAGCAGGAGAAAATCAAACAAAGTTTAATAGCATGTGTACATGGGAGAAACTCAGGAGAAACTGAGTAACTCAGCCATCTGGCCGAGGCTTCCTGTTTAGATATCTTCAACTACAGACAAGGAGGATGTCGGGGGTAATGATTTGGGATTTCAGAGGGGAAGAAGACACTTTACATGGAGATGAATACAAATGTTTGTTAAACAGGTTTTGCTGGGCCAAAAATTGGCTTGCTGGTATCTTTCTGTCACACCTACTTTACATCACACTGTAGCTATCATTTGGTATGACCTGCTTCCTGAAACAGGCCTTCTATATTCTTTTAGGCAGTTTAGCGGAGAAGGTCGAATGTTCTTGCTGAGTCTTCTGAGCCTTTATTGTCTTCAGCTCGAAATAATCTGCATACCAGAGTGGTGCATCTTGGGGTGGCCTGCCCTGAATCCCCTCATGTACATCTATGTACACACCACCCAGGTACTCCCTAGCCTTCAGGGCAGTCATTTTAGAAATCTCATTTGAAAGTCTATGGTCTTGCATACACAGTCACTTTTACAGTGCTGAGGGGGAGCAACACCCCTCTGAGGCCTACGTGCTGTTGCATGCCATCTTACTGATGTTGGCATCAGACAGAAGACGCAAGGGCAAGCGGAAGAAGAATCACCAGTAAAGAGAATGGGTCACTTGGTCTAATAATTGCTCTCCTTCCAGTTTCAATTTTGAATGTTCTAAGGTTTACTTTTAGAAAAACAGCATTCGCTTTTACCATGAAGACTCTTCTACTCAATGATTTTATCATTCCCCTATGAATTTCAGCAAATGTGAAGCGATAGCCAAGGAAAGATGTGAGACAAAAGTAATAATCTTGGTTCACTAGAATATAAAATAAAACTCATTCCTTGACTCATTTATTCTCTATCACTCACTTATTCATTAATTTATAAAATCTAAAAATGTGTATAGAGGCAGCTATTTTTGGCCATATAGCAGTTTGAAATTCAGAAAGATTCCTTCCAGTTCAGCATGCATTAAAATGCTGCATTAAAAAAAAGTATAATTTTGGTGCATAACTGAGCTGCCAGCCAAAGTAAAGAAGTTCCTGGGAGGGCAGAAGAGACAAGAAGGCAGGAACCATATGAAGTAGGTAAAGGCTGCTGTGTGTCTTGGGGGAACCTACCAAGACTGAGTGTTCATATGTGAGTGACTGGAGGTGAAGTCTGGGCAAAAGCAGGCCTCACTCCCAATGAGTGGAGTAGAAAAAAGTGGCCCCACATAGGGACATGGCAGAATACAGGCTCTTCTCAGCCCTGGCTCTGGATGAAGCAAATAATGCAAACCATCTCCTCTGGGAATTCCTAACTGCAAGCCTGCATTTGAGTGTGTTTGGGGCTGGAATCTGCACTAGATGTACGGCCTGAAATTCCCAAGCCAAAAGTTTCAAAAAGTGAAAGCATCTAATAACAGGATAAACCTGATTGAGTTTCTTCAGTCAGGAAGCGAACGAAATTCAGGCAGAAACTTGAAGGATAAGATGTGTCGATATCTATCGTCTTATTTGGTGGATTCTTCCCTTAGTTGAGTCTTAGCTGAATCTCCACACTTTGGAAAGAGCCCGACAGAACACTTCACCCAACCACAGGCTCTCAGATGCTCCTGCTCAGGACTGTGCTTCTGAAGCAATTTAGAGTCCATAATGGCAAAAGCAGAGATGACACCTGCCAGGGCCCCGCTCTGGTGGGTGGCGATGTTAAGAGGTACCACCAGCAGTACTCAGTTGCCTGCAGAAGAGAAACCGGTAGGGCCAGTTGGAATCCCAACCAGTTTCTGCAGTGTGATTTGACTGAGTTTCCAGCTGCCTTCCTTCTCCTGACCCTGCCTGGTTCCCAAACTTGGCTCTTTCCAATAAACTCCCTGAAGTTAACCAGAGTCAGATACAGTTGTTTGCACCTAAGAACCCTGACTAGTTCTACTGGCACTTAGCCAGGTCGAAGCGATGCACGCTTGGCGAGCCGAGGAGTCCAAAGAAAGATTTCTTGGACTCTCAAGGTCTGGCAGTAGTGCTCTTTTATTTAGAGAATAGTATGGAATAGCATGGGGACAGGACCCACGGACAGTAAAGAGCTGTAGGTATGGGGACAGGACCCAGGGGCAGGAACAGCTGCTATGTGTTGAGGGTTAGGGCTAAATTTATAAGGCATAGGTGTATGAGTTATCTCTTTACAAGACAAAGGAAAGAATGTGTAAAAAAAGTCGTTAAGTGATATCAGTGCAGGTGGGGTCTGGTTATTGGGTGGTCTTATAACTTTAGATAAGAATCAGATTGAATTAAGTCAGGATGTCCTATGCTTCCCTGTTAAGAGTTTTTAGAGATAAGGTCATCCCCCCTTTTTCCTGGTACAGAGAGGGAGACACCCCTACAGATGGAGACTTCCTTCACAAATGCAAATGCCTCTCATCAAAGGGCAAGCAAATTCCACTTTGCAGAACCTCTTTCCTGTCTGCAGCATTCAAAAGTAACCAGCCCAAAATAATCCTCATCAGAGGGACTGAGATAGAGAGTGGGGAAGAGGAGAGCATGCAGGCTGTGGAGCAGCTCTCTCATATTGGGATAACATCAATCATGTTGGGATAACAGACCCTCTTCTTGCTTCCCACAAAGAATTGTGCTCTATTTAGATTAATTTGTTCCCTTCCAGGCTACTTTTTGATAGTATTTGGAGAAAAAAAATTGAACAAAAAGATGAGATTCTGGAGACTGCTATTCTTCATATGCTCATACCTAAAATCCTTTGTGAAATTCTTAAGCCTTTTTATCTTACAATGGCTATTTCTTTCTTTCTTTTTTTTCAATGGTAAACACACGTATTTCCACATTCTGTGGATAACATACACAAGGTGCAGGAATCTCAGGTATCCAAATCAATGTGTACCCAGCTCAAGAGACAGAATATTGTTAGATTTTAAATGGTCAATGCTATGACAGAGGTCTATTTTTCATGGAATATTTTACATGTTAATGTCTATTGTGGTTCATATGTAATCAATACACAAAATAGCTTATTGTCCATTTTATAAAATTGAGGACCTGATTTTACATCATAAAATAATTATTGGTTTTATATATGATATATCTTTGCTTTAATTACAAATTATTGATCACATATTTATTTTACTATAATTTTTCACTCAGAAACCATGTCTCATTAATAATATTGTTACTATCGAAATACATGGTGAGGTTTATGATACACTGGGAACTAATTGCTATGAGTCTTGAATGATAGTAGAAGCTGACCAGCAGAGGAGAGGGCAGGTCATTCCAGGCAGAAAGATCAGCAAAAACAAAGACTGGAGTCCCAGGAAAGCCCTACAACTTTAGATAAAGGAAATGATACTAGGGGATGAATCACTGGCTACATGAAAGGGTAGATGGGATATTTCTGGGAGGGAAAAGGTTAAAGGTGATAATTAATCAATCTCCATTCAGCACTCTGAGGAGAGATCTAGTGGAGAAATAAGACATAGGAGCCAGATGGAGGAGACCAAAAGATCAATTTTTAATATGGACAAAGTTGACTGGAAGAGAGAGCTTAAGTCTGCAACAATAGAATTCTCTAATTCCTTTGCTGCAAACTCCACATACAAATTTTTCAAACCCAGGTACAAGCAGAGCTAGGAAAACACCAGGCCTTCCCTACATAAGGGGAGAAGCACATCATATTTTCAGTTTGGTCAGTCCCAGAAGTCAGGAGCATAACTCCCCCTTGAGGAACGATGAGGAAGGAAATGTAAGCCAGAAAAGAATTCCTCCTATTCTCTGTCCTCCTGGGACATGGAAAGGTAGGCGCCCAGTTAGACCAAAGAAGATTGGCCCATTCAGAGGAATTATTTGCACAAAGCCATATTTCTTCTCATGAACAAGCCTATAAATACATATCCTATATATGTGCATAATCACTTGCTTCCAAAGTTCCATAAATATAACTCAAATATCTTTGGTACAAAATACTTTTTAAGTCTCAAAAAAGTTTAAAACACAGATTTTCATGTATTATTGCCCCCTAATTTTCTCCATTTTCCTATTCTAGTAAGTACTGTGTCCTGATTTGGGAGCCCAGGATGTCCAGGTACAAATTTTTTGATAAACAAATGTTTCTGAACAATTTTAAGAATTGGTTCTTAAAGCTAATGGTGTAATTATTAATTCGATGTTTCAAATTCAGTCATGTTAGTCCTATTTGGGGCTGTATAATGAGCCTGCTCTCCCACACCATAAGTAACTCCGAGTAGGGAAGGAGTAGATGCTGCTCTAAAGTGATTCACCAGCACTTCCTACTTAGGATGACATTCCTGAATTCAGAGTGTGCACAAGGCACTCTGCCATTCTTTGTGTGGGCAAGTAGAGAAAAGAGATGTATAACTTTCAATCATAAGTTTTGTCTAACTTTTGTGCCTCTATCCTATGGCCCGGTGAAGTAGGTAAGTACACCAGACTTAGTTAGATGAGGATTTGGAAAACTGATCATCCAGTTCACCAGCTAGGCCCTCTAGTGCATGACCTATAAGGCTGAGCAAAGCAATATGGTTTACAAAGTCGTAGGTAGGATGTAGTAAAACCACAAGGGATCGGGCAGGAATTGTTGCCACCTGTAAGCCTGAAAGGACTGTTCAGCAAGGACTATTACCACCTGTAGGCATGAAGTTGCAAGGAGAGAGCGAGCTGTGTGGGGAGGGCCACTTGACTTGAGTGTGACTCTTGGTGGATGGATGCAGCCCACAGCACCCCAACAGGGAGGAGGCCAGAGGAGTAAATACCTTATCCTCACTCTCTTCTTTCCCCTCATTGCTTGCTGCAGACAGAGGGCAAGAGAACCTGCTAATGCAATCTATATCAGTCAGACTCCTAGGGGACAGGGCAAGATGGACAAGTGTAGAGAATGGATTTAAAGGGGCAAGAGGAGGACAGTCCGCATAGACATAAACACAGTCCTTTTTAAAAATGAGGCCCAAATGAGTAGAAAGAATAAAATGATAAAATGCGAGTTATCCAAATATCTTGGGCATATGAGTCAGGAAAGCCGGGAACTGCAAGAAGACATCTAAATTCTCTGGGAGGGTGAGGTCTGTTAAAAACTGCCAGTTTTTTAGAGAATTGGAATAGGGCCAGGGTAAGTGAGAAGGAATCAGTGTTTCCAGCTCCAAATGCCTGGGAAAAGCAACATTAGCAGAAACCAGGATACTCATCACTAATAGCAAAACAGGTCAGTTGCCTTCCATTTAAAAGAGGATTAATTGATTCCAACTGGCAAACCAAAAACTTCACCCAACATATAGAACCTAAGAAGACAGAGAAGTATATCAGAAAGAGGGAAAGCTCCAGAGACAAAGGGACAATTCAGACGTAATGTTTTGGGTTTTTTTCCCGCTAATGTCACAGCAGTAACACAAAGGCATCTCCATCAGTTTGGAGGTTTATCATCTACTGTCAGTGCTTCACCCACATCCCTCCCATCCCCTTATCAAATGTTCATGCCTGCCAGCTTCAAGTAAGCTTTCACAAAATTCCAACACCTATCTCTACTTCTCTTTGCCAGAGAGCTTGCCCCAGGATGCTGGAGACTGGTCTGCCTGCACAGGAGGTAAATCAGAAAGAATGATTGATTAGTGGGAAAGCATAAATACACCAGCTCCCTTAGCATTAAGGAAGACGACTCCAAGGTGTGATGAGATAAACTGAGATTATGGTGGTGAGAGTTGACCAAAACATTTAAGTAGAAACTCCACATCTTACAAAATGCCACCCTAACAAGGCTAATTTCTGACAGTGTGCTCTGCACATTCCACTTAGACCTGAGTCATAGTGAGGAAAAGACTCTTCTCATCCAGAGAGAGAGGAGGCTGAAGGACAGCCTGTACCCAGATGAACTAGCAAGAATAGAAAGCAACCACTGCGGGGAAAATACACTGTTCACCTCTGTTTTGAAGTGCTGTATATTTTCTTCAAACGTATCTAAAATCATAGGTTTGGAAATCAGACATGGCCTTTTCAAAAATGATCTTCTCAATCTCCCAGAAACTTCATTGTTTCTGCCGCTAGTTATTAAGCATCTATTGCACACGAGTTACTCTCCTAAGCAATGTTGAGATAATCAGACAGACACCACAGACCTGCCCTCACTGAATTTATATTCTTGTGTGGGGATGAACCACACATAAACAGGCAATTGCTTTATGGTGTGGTAAATGTTGTAACAGGTTAAGTGAAAGGTTCTGTGGGACCACATAGTAGTGGTACCTAATCTTAAGGGGAAAAGGAAGAAATGGGTATTCAGGTTACACATCTCTAAAAAATTTATCACAAACCACAAGGTGTCTTATAAGTTCCATATTTCTCTCCCCTTCCAATTTCAAGAATGCCAAAACCGTGGTAAGATTAATGATACTGAGTCTTAGTGAATAAGGTTTATGTATCCAGAGAGAGAAGCAGGAAGAAAAGATTTACAATGGCCTTTCACTGTCATCCTACTAAAAGAGGCTTGTGAAGAGAAGAGAATAATGACAACTACTTTTAAATAATCAGGGTGATTACTTTTCATGAGCTATACGCTTACCAGTAGTGTGTCTGGCAAAGAGTAGACATTTCATAAAGGTATTTATCTACTGTTAGAAGTTCAAATGGAATAAATTCACCAGAAAAGAAAGATCAAATCCAAGATGTCATGCTGTTTGATGCCACAATTCTCTGTGGAGAATCTATCCTGAAGAAATTGCCATATATCTAGACAAAGATTTTTTAGACAAAGGTGCTAGCCACAGTGTTAGTTGTACTAATGAATTATTGGAGGACTTGCAAAAGAGGACAAGAGTTTTATAAAGTATGATTACATCCATATGATGAAATAACATGCAACAAAACTATAATTTAAAGAATTAATTAACAAGGAAAAACCTCATATTACAATAACGAATGAAAACATTTTGTAACATGGAATATAGAGTATAATCCTACTGAAAGAAAATGCTTCAAAATGAGGACATCCTTTCCCAATCTTTGCTTAGTAGTCTTAGGGGAAATTTCTCTCTTTATACTTCTCTTACTTTCCAAATTCCTTAAGTAAGTTTGTATTATTTCAAAACTCCGAAAAGAAATGATCATAACTCTTATTTTTTAATTAATAGACTTTATTTTTTAAAGCAGTTTTAGGCTTACAGAAAATTGAACAGATAATGCAGAGAGATCCCATATATCTCTTCTTCCTCCGTTTCTTCTGTTATTAATATCTTGTGTTAGTGAGGTATGTTTATTATAATATATGTACCAATATTCTCACAGTTCAAAATACTTTTTATTTTAATTTTTATTGAGACTACTTCTTTGACCTATGTGCTACTTAGAAGTATGTTATTTAGTCTCAAAATATTTTGGAATTTTCCTCCTATTTTTATGTTATTTATTTCTGGTAAATTTCGTTGTGGTCTGAGAGCATACTTTGTATTATTTCTATTCTTTTAAATTTGTTCAGGTGTGTTTTATGGCCCAGAATGTGGTCTTCCTCGGTGAGTGTTTCATGTGAGCTTGAGAAGAATGTGTATTCTGCTACTTTTGGATGAAATATTCTGTAAATGCCAATTAGATTCTGTTGATGGATGGTGCTGTTCAGTTTGACTATGTCCTCACTGATTTTCTGGCTGCTGGATCTGTCAATTACTGATAGATAGGTGTTGGATTAGCCAACTATGAAAGCAGATTCATATATTTCTCCTTCAAGTTCTATCAGTTTTTTGCTTGACATATTTTGACACTTTTCTGGTGTGTGCACTTAAGAATTATTATGTCTTCTTGGAGAATTGACCCCTTTATCATTATGTAATCCTTAATAATTTTCCTTGTTCTGAAATCTGATTTATCTGAAATTTATATAGATACTCTAGTTCTCTTTTGATTAGTGTTAGCATGGTATACCTTTCTCTATCCCTTTACTTTTTTTTTCTTAAAGAAGTTTCACACTGAGCTAACATCTGTTGCTAATCTTTCTCTATTGGTTCAGGAAGATTCACCTGAGCTAACATCTGTTGCCAATCTTCCTCTTTCTGTACGTGAGCTGATACCACAGTAAGGACACTGACAGATGAGTGGTGTAGTTCTGTGCCTGGGAACCAAACCAGGGCCACCAAAGCAGAGGATGCTGAACTTAACCACTAGGCCACTGGGACTGGCCCTCTATCTCTTTACTTTTAATCTGTGTCTTTATATTTAAAGCAGGTTGCTTGTAGATTGCATATCACTGGGTCTTATTTTTTTATCCACTCTGTCAATCTCTGTCTTTTAATTGGTGTATTTAGACTATTCATATTTAAAGGGATGACCTGTATAGTTGAATTAATGTCCATAATATTTGAATCTGTTCTCTATTTGTTGCACTTGTTCTTTGTTTCTTTTTTGATCTTTCACTATCTTTCTACCTTCTTTAGCTTTAATTGAGCCTTTTTAATATTCCATTTTTTTCTCTCTTAGCATATCAAGTATTCTCTTTTAAAATTTTTTAATGATTGCCCTAGAGTTTGAAATATACATTTACAACTAATCTAAGTTTAAAATAGCGTGATATCACTTCATGGGTAGTGCAGATACTTTATAAGAGTATTCGCAATTCCTTCCTCTCATCCCTTATAACATTGCTGTCATTCATTGCACCTTTCCCTAAGCTATGTTTACCCAGGGTACCCAATATACTGGTGCTGTTATCATTTCAACAAATACATATATTGGATCAATTAAAAACTTAAAATTAAAGGTTTTATTTTACCTTTATTTATTCCTCCTTCAATGCTCTTCTTTTTTTATGTAGATCTCAGTTTCTGACCTGTTTTCCTCTCTCTGAAGAACACCTTTAATGTTCTTGCAAGGCAGACCTCCTGGCAGAAAATTCAGTTTTTGTTTGTCTGAGAAAGTCTTTAAATTTCCTTCACTTTTGAAGGACAATTTTACTGGATACAAAATTCTAGGTTGATGGGGGCTTTTCTTTTAATACTTTAAATGCTTACTCCACTCTTTTCTTGCTTGCATGGTTTCTGAAGAGAAATCTGTTGTAATTCTATCCATGTTTCTATAACAGGTAAGGTAGGTATTTTTTCTCTGGCTTCTTTTAAGATTTTCTTTTTGTCTAGTTTTCTGCCATTTGAATGTGATATGGCTGGGTGTAGTTTTTTGGTATTTGTCCTACTTGGTTTTACTGAGGTTCCTGTATCTGTGGTTCTGTGTCATTAATTTTTAAAAATTCTCATCTATTTTTTTTTTAATTTTTCATCTGTTCCTTTCTCTCTTTCTTCTTTTCTGGTATTCTCATTATGTGTATGTTATACCTTTCATAATTGTCCTATGGTTTTTTGGTATTCTGCTCCACATTTTTCATTCTTTTTATCTCTTTAAATTTTAGTTTGGCCAATTTCTATTGACATACCTTCAAGATCGCTGATTCTTTCCTCTGCCTTGCCCAGTCTACTGGTAAGCCCATCAAAAGCATTTTTTATTTCTGTCACAGTGTTTTGATTTCCAGCACTTCTTTTTGATTATTTCTTAGAGTTTCCATCTCTCTGCTTACATTACCTACTGTTCTTGCTTATTGTCTATTATTTCCATTAGAATCTTAGCACATTAATCATAACTATTTTAAATTCCTGGTCTGAGAATTCCAACATCTCTGCTATATCTGAGTCTGGTTCTGTTGCTTGCTTTCTCTCTTCAGACTTGGTTTTATATTGCCTTTCAGAGTGCCTTGCTATTTTTTGTTGAAAGCCAAGTGTGATGTTTTGGGTAATAGGAACAAGATAAGTAGAACATTAGTGTGAGGTTTTATGTTTCCCTGGCTAGCAGTTATGCTGTGTTCACTGTGTGCTGTAGCTGTGGGTGTATGTGGCTTCAATTTCCTCTAGCGTCATTTTTGTCTTGCCTTTTATCTTTGGATTTCCTTAGAAACTCTTTCTCAATTAGAATCTGAGCCTTGCCTTTCTTTCAGCTCTATATCGTTGTTATAAAGACTTGTTGGGACAGGAAGACTAGAGGGGAAAGGAGGATCAGGAGTTCGGTATTTCCCTCCCTCAATGTTGTTTAGTTTCTGGTAAAGTAGCTTCCCTGAGGGCAGGCAGAGAACAGAAAATGCTGAGAGTGTTTCAAAATGACTACTTTTCCTCTCTCTTTGCCCAAAACTGGAGGAGATTTTTCTCCTATCTTCAACATAAGAACCTAATGGTGCTCCTGGTAAAAGTGTGGGGGCCTCCCTAAGAGCAAGTCCCCAAGATTTTTTACCTTTCAAGCTACACAGCATTTCATCAATTCCCACTTAGGCATTACTACCAATATATATGTATACTAGCTCCAGCAGCTTCTGCCCCAAATAAGCTGTAATTCTGTATTCTCACCTCTCTCTCTGCAATTTTCAGGGAGTCAATTTGCCCTGTGACCTCAGCTCTCTGTTGGATCTCAGAAGCTGTTAATTTTCAGTTGTTCAGCATTTTTTCCTGTTGTGAGAATGAGTGTGATGCCTTCCAAGATGTTTACCTGTTGGAGCTGAAACCAACACTTATTTTTTTAAATAGATAAATAAACAAACATACAAATGTTTGTTGATTGAAAATGCTTGCCACTCTGGCACCTCAAGCATTCAATGGCTCTGCCCCCAACACAGCAACAAGCACACAACAGTACAGGTAGACAAAACCATGGGTGGGGATAGAAAAGCAGGAGAAACCAAATGTTACCAGAGCTGAAGCCACTGTGGGTTTGCTGTGTTGCTTCCTCTTTCCCCTTCATTTCTACTCACACACTTTCCCATATCTCTTCTGTCTTTGATTCCTCTTCTTGCCTAGCAATGTCCTCTGCTTACTCCTCTTCAAACCATTTCTATTGGAAGATACATCATTAAATGCCTTTTTATAGAATTTTAAAACAAAAACGGGTGTCTAGATATATAAATATATATGTAAATAAATATGAATAGATATAGAGATATGCTTATATATGGCTGTACAATTTCTAAAAATAGTTACATCTAGGGGAAGAACATAGGCATGAGAGAACTGTAGTGAAAGGAAGGGTTATTTTGGCATATACTCTTTTGTACTGTTTAATTTTTTATCATGCACATGTATTCTCTAGAAAAAAATATTGCCCACTCTTTCTTTCTTTGTTTTGTTTTTTTTAAATTGAGGTAATATTGATTTATAATATTAGATAAATTTCAGGTCTACATAATTATAAATTATAATCCATCACCACACACATGTGCCTAAGCACCCCTTTGATCCTTCTCCCTCCCCCCTTCCATTCTGTTAACCATCAAGCCAGTGTCTATTTCTACGTGTTTGTTTGTCATTGTTTTTATCTTCTGCTTATGAGTGAGATCACATGGTATTTGACCTTCTCCCTCTGACTTATTTCACTTAGCATAATACCCTGAAGTTCCATCCGTGTTGTCACAAACGGCTAGATCATTTTTTCTTATGGCTGAGTAGTATTCCATTGTGTATATACACCAAGTCTTCTTTATCCATTTGTCCCTTGATGGGCACCAAGGTTTCTTCCAAGTCTTGGCTATTGTGAATAATGCTGTGACGAACATAGGAGTATATATATCTTTATGCATTCATGTTTTCATGTTCTTTGGATAAATACCCAGCAGTGGAATAGCTGGATCACGTGGTAGATCTATTCTTAATTTTTTGAGGAATCTCCGTAGTGTTTTCCATAGTGGATGTACCAGGTTGCACTACCACCAGCAGTGTATGTGGGTTCCCTTCTCTCCATATCCTCTCCAATACTTATTGTTTCCTGTCTTGTTAATTATAGCCATTCTGCTGGGAGTGAGACGATATCCCACTGTAGTTTTGATTTGCATTTCCCTGATAGTTAATGATGTTGAACATCTTTTCAAGTGCTTGTTGGCCATCTATATATCTTCTTTGGAAAAATGTCTGTTCAGATCTTTTGCCAATTTTTAAATTGGGTTGTTAGCTTTTTTTGTCATTGAGATGTAAGAATTCTTCATATATTTTGGATATTAATCTGTTACCAGATATATGGTTTGCAAATATCTTCTCCCAATTAGCAGGTTTTCTTTTCATTTTCTTGATGATTTCCCTTGCTTTGCAGAAGATTTTAGTTTGACATAGTCTCATTTGTTTATTTTTTCTATTATTTCCTTTGGCCAGTCAAGGGAACTTGACTTGGTCCTTGAACATATACTGCTAAGACTGATGTCAAAGAGCTTACTGCCTATGTTTTCTTTAAGTCTAATCGCTCCAGGTATTACATTCAAGTCTTTAATCCATTTTAAGTTAATTTTTGTGTATGGTGTAAAATAATAGTCTACTTTCATTCTTTTGCATGTAGCTGTCCAGTTTTCCCAACCATTTATTGAAGGGACTTCCCTTTCTCCATTGTATGTTCTTGGCTCCATAGATGTGTGGGTTTATCTCTGGGCTCTCAGTTCTGTTCCATTGATCTGTATGTCTGTTTTTATTCCAGTACTCTGCTGTTTTGGTTACTATAGCTTTGTAGTATAGTTTTAAATCAGGGAGTGTGATACCTCCAGCCTTGTTATTTTTTCTCAGGATTCCTTTGCCTATTCGTGGTCTTTTGTTATTCCATATAAATTTTAGGATTCTTTGTTCTATTTCTGTGAAAATGTTGTTGGAACTTTCATAGATTGCTTTAGGAAGTATGGATATTTTAGCTATGTTAATTCTTCCAATTCAAGAGCATGGAATATCATTCCATTTGTTTGTGTCTTCTTCAATCTCTTTCAACAATGTTTTCTAGTTTTCAGTGTATAGATCTTTCACTCATTTTATTAAGTGTATTCCTAGGCATTTTATTCTTTTTGTTGCAATTGTAAATGGGATTATATTCTTAATTTCTCTTTCTGCTATTTCTTTGTTAATGTAAAGAAACACAACTGATTTTTGTATGTTGACTTTGTATCTTGCAACTTGACTGCATTCATTTATTGTTTCTAAAAGTTTTTTTAGTGGATTCTTTAGGGTTTTCTATATATATAATCATACCTTCTGAAAATAGTGACAGTCTCACTTCTTCCTTTCCAATTTGGATCCCTTTCATTTCTTTTTCTTGCCTGATTTCTCTGGCTAAGACTTCCAGTGCTGTGTTAAATAAGAGTGGTGAAAGTGGGCATTCTTGTCTGGTTCCTGTTCTTAGAGTGATAACTTTCAATTTTTCTCCTTTGAGAATGATATTAGCTATGGGTTTGTCATATATGGCCTTTATTATGTTGAGGTACTTTCCTTCTATACCCATTTTATTCAGAGTTTTCATCATAAATGGATGCTGTATCTTGTCAAATGCTTTCTCTGCATCTGTTGAAATGATTATGTGATTTTTATTCTTCATTTTGTTAATGTAGTGTATTACCTTGATTGAATTGGGGAGGTTGAACCATTCATGCATCCCTGGGGTAAATCCCATTTGATCATGGTATATCATCTTTTTAATGTATTTTTGTGTTCAGTTTGCTAGTACTTTGTTGAGGATTTTTACATGGATGTTCATCAGTGATATTGGCCTGTGGTTTTTTTTGTATATGTTGTCCTTGTCTGGTTTTGGTATCAGGGTAATGTTTAATCATCCACTCTTAATCTGATTATTGCTATCTACCAAAAAAAAAAAAAAAAGCTACAGTAAACATCATATTCAGTAGTAAAGGCCTGAATGATTTTATTCTAAGGTCAGAAATAAGATAGGGATGTCCATTATTCTCACCTCTACTCATCAATGTATTGGAGGTCTTAGAACAATGAGGAAAATAAAAGATCATTAAGAAAGTACCGAATCTGTTTGCAGATGACATAATTGTGTATACAGAAATTTAAAAAAATAAGATATTCTCTTTTCTCTTGTGTTAACACAATAATTAGAATGGAGAGATGAACTTAGCAAGGTTGTTGGATACAAAATCAATATATGAAAATCAATTATATTTCTATATACTGGTAATAAACAATTAAAATTAAATTTTAAAAACATTTAAAAAGCATAAAAGATATTAAATCCCTAGGAATAAAAATAATGGCCACTTCAAAACAAGACAATAATGTCTATTCTTACCACTTTTATCAACATTGTACTGGTAGAATACAGCACTTTGGCTGTGTGCCAACTTCTCCCTTACTACTCCCAGAAAGATTGTCACCTGATATTCAAATAGATCCATATAAATACAGCCAATACAATTTAAAGAGGGGAGATGGATTTTTCAATAAATGGTCTGGAAGTAATTTAATATCTTCATGAAAAAAATTAAACTTAGTAGATACCTCACACCATTCATAACTAATTTGAAATTGTTCAAAAATCTAAATATTAAAAGAAAAACAAGAAAGCTTTCAAAAGAAAACATGAAAATACATTTGTAACTTTGTAATAGGAAAAGATTAAACAGGACACAGCACTAACAGTAAAGAAAAAAGTTGATAAATTGAACTCTATTAAAATTAAAACATCTATTACCAAAAAACATCATTAAGAATAGCCATATGAATAGGCAAGCCAGAGACTGAGCAAAAATAACTACAATGTATATGTCTGAAAAAGGACTCATATCCAGAATATGCTTTCTTAAAACTCAAATTAATAAGAAAAAAACTAACACTATTTTTCAGTGGGCAAAAGACTTGAAAACGCATTTCAAAAATGGTGATAACAAAATTTTTAAAAATATACTACATGCTCAACATCATTATTTACTAAAGAAATGTAAAAAAAAAAAAACAATAAACAAGACAAAAGTTATATTGCACTACACACCCAAAAGAGTAGTTAAAATGAAAAGGACTGCAAATAAGAAGTGTTCAGATGAATGAGGAGCATCCTTACCTGGAAACCGTTGGGAGTACATATTAGTTTAAATATTTTGGAAGACAGTTTAGTGACATTTAATAAGCTTAGAAGTATATTGATCCTGTGACCTGATAAATCCACTTCTGGGTATAGACCCAAGAGAAATGAATGTAAATTTCAAAGAAACTACATGTTCAAGAATGTTCATGAAAGCCTTATTAATAATACGCAAAAAAGGAAAACAAGCCAAATGTCCATTAAGAGAATTGATAAATAAATTGCTCTATAGTCATACAATGGAATACTAAACAATAATAACCAAGAACAAGTTACTTATACACAAAATGTTATGGATGAATCTAACACTACATTCTATATTGAGAGAAAGAAGCTAGATATAAGAAAGTAAAAGCAATATTTAACATCTATATGAAGCTCAAGAATGAGCAAAATGAATCTAATGATAAAAGTACTAATAGTAGATACATGCAAAAAGAGAGTGAAGAATGATATTTACTGGGAAGGGGCAGGCAGGAATAATCTGAAATGATGAAAATCCTCTATATATTGATCTAGGTCATGTTTACATAGCCCTATATATGTGAAAAAATTCATTGAGCACTTAAGATTTGTATGTTTGCTGCATATAACTCATACTTCAACTTAGAAGGGAGTGGGATTGTTTTTTCACTACCAATATTGTACTGATTCTCCATTACCCCTACCTTACCCTCAACCCTGAATGTCCTGAATTCAGTGATCTTCCCTCTACTATCTCCTCTAAAGCACAGTCTTCCCCTACACTTTTTCCTTTTATTCCTTTCCTTTATTACATTGTTGTTATTACAGCCTCATTGAACAACCATTCCAAAGAACAAAACTAAACATTTTTCCAAACTTTCTTTTTTTTCTAATAGCAGAGAACTTTCCTAAGAAAAGTTCCTAAGTTGAAGTATCAGCTCACACACTATTGCTTCTAAAAGAACTGTTACCACTAAGAATGTGTTCAGATCAAAAAATTGTTCTCTGAGTTTTTATATAAAGTTGTACCTCCATTTGCCCAATACTGTGAATACATAACTGACACCACCATCCTTTTGCTGTGCCCTGAATTAAAAGATCACAGCTATATGCAATGCCTTAAAATTCAAAGGCAACTCCCTCCCTAAAAACTAGTTGGTTGACAGAGCTCTAATGGCTCACTTCAACCCAAAGCTATTAGTCAATTACATCATTCAGATCCTTGAAGTGAGGCTCCAAATTCTATCTTATTAGTCTAGAAATAAAGAGTGAATCTTGAATTCACATCTTTAACTCCCTTAAATCTATATATCTCTCCCTTAGAAGGTCTAACAAATTAGCCTCGGTCCTCAGAGCTCTGCATACCACTTCAGTGGACACCATGCTTGATTCTATATGGAACTTTAGTTTCCACCAAAAAAATCTTAAAACATTTTTTTTATCATTTTGCCAAGACCAAATCACCAAATGTTTCATCTCCTACATTCTTGCAAAAGTGATGTTCCAATATTAACCCTTGAAAAGTTGTATGACATCACTGTAAGTAGAATTAGATTTCCTTAAATACAAAAATAAAAATAAAAACCTTTGAAATGAAATTTTCCAGGGAAAATAGGGATCAAGAAAGCATAGCAAGGGCGGCCCAGTGGCACAGTGGTTAAGTTCTCACATTCTGCTTTGGCGGCCCAGGCTTCGCCAATTCGAATCTGGGGTGTGGACATACGCACTGCTTGTCAAGCCATGCTGTAGTGTCGGTGTCGCAATCCAATGTACACATCAGGATAGATGCGGAGAGGGCTGATGGCCACTCTGAGTTTATTATAACCAGCGTTTCAATATATACATAGCTTACATCTGTTAAACATACACAGGTGTTCTGGATGAAGTAATTAGCGAATGCCAAAAATTCTTAGTGATTTCTCAAGGAGCCCTCCCTTGGCCTCTGTTTTGATAGTATCATGTTGTCGCTGTGCTCCTATATTTTTAACTCAGAGCAGGCAAGGTCTCTTAGGCAACGGTCCCTCTTGCTCCCGATATCGATATCGTTTGTCCCCGGGCGGCCGCCGCCTGGCTTAGGTTGTCCCCCCAGGGGGTCTTACCCGTCATTGGCTAACCGGCCTTCTCACCTCCGGGTCACAGTTTGTTGGCAAGCTTTTTCCAGTGATTATTAACCCTTCCTGTGTCAGGGGCGGCTACATGTAGCAGATGTCCCACATATAAAGTGGAGGAAGATGGGCACGGATGTTAGCTCAGAGCCAGTCTTCCTCAGCAAAAAGAGGAGAATTGGCTGCAGATGTTAGCTCAGGGCTAAGCTTCTTCTTCAAAAAAAAAGCATGGCAAGAGGAAAGCAGAGCAAAGTGGATTAGAATTCAGGGAACTAGATTCCAGTCCTAGCTCTGGCACTGTTCACGTGTGTGCCTTGTAGGGCAACTTACAAAGTATTTGAGCCTCTAGTGTGTATGTGTCATATGAGGGCCTGGATTAAATGACTTCTTACACCTAATTAAGAGTAATCCTCTGTGACAATGGAAACAATTTTCATAAATTAAAGAATTATCGGAAGAGTTAGGGTAGAGTAAGGAGTAAAGGAAATATATTGCTTAAGAACAAGCTAAAAATTTCTTATAAGCATAGGAGAGCAAGAAGAGGCATTTATTTCCCTCATTAAAAATATAATAAAAGAAACATTTATAAACAAAGCTTTGGTTCCCTTTTCTCAATCATTTTTAAGAGAAAATTTTTCTGCTCAAAGTTTTCTTCAGAGCAATTTTGACATCCTTATTCCTCAGGCTATAGAGTACTGGATTAAACATGGGCACCACAGAAGTATAGAATATGGAGGACACTTTCCCCTGGTCAAGGGGTAAAATAGAAGGTGGTTTGAGGTACATAAAAGCTCCTGACCCAAAGAAAAGAGATACCACAATTATATGGGAACTACAGGTACTAAAGGCTTTGGATTGGCCTTCAGTAGAGCTAATGTGGAGAATGGTAAAAAGAATAAAACCATAAGAGATAAAAATGGTCACAATGGGCACCCCAATGCCAATGGTCACAACAATAAAGACCACCAGCAAATTTATGTAAGAGCTGTTGCAGGAGAGCTCAAGGAGAGGAATAATATCACACATATAGTGATTGACAAGGTTGTCGGCACAAAAGGTCATAATCATTATGTTTCCCATGTGGGCCACAGCCCCAAACACTCCCATCCCATAGACACCCAATAAAAGGAGTAAACAGACCTGAGGAGACATGGTGACTGTGTACACCAGTGGTTTACAGATGGCGACATAGCGGTCATATGCCATTGCTGACAGGATATAGGATTCAGAAAAGACAAAGAAACAGAAGAAAAAAAACTGAGTCATACACCCTGCATAGGAAATGATGTTCTTCTCTGAGACAAAACCCATCAGCATTTTAGGGGTGAGGGTAGTGGAGTAACTAAAATCTATGAAGGACAAGTTGAAGAGGAAAAAGTACATGGGAATGTGAAGGTGAGAATTCAGCCCAATCAGGGTCATCAAGCCCAGGTTCCCTGCCACGGTGACCACGTAGAAACCTAGAAACAGGAAGAAGAAGGGGATCTGCAGTTCTGGCTGGTCTGTTAAGCCTGTGAGGATAAACTCTGTCACAGAGGAGGTGTTATCTGCCGTCATTCTCCTCTAGGAGAGTCTGTGAGGGGAAGAAAGAAAAGAGTCACTGAGAGAAAGAGATGCTACATACCATGGAATTTAAGGGGGTGAGTTGGAGAAGAAAAGAACAAGAACATTTACTGAGCACTAACTATGACATAGGCATTGTTCTAAATGCTGAAGAGCATTATGATTATCCCCATTTGACAAATGAGGACACTGGGCTTAAGTGGGTATGCAAGTCCCAATGTTACTAAGTTGCAGCAGAAGTTGAACTCAGGCGGTCTCGCTCCCAGGGTTTGAGCTTTTATCCATCTGCTTCAGGACAGACCAGGTCAGGCAGGCACTCTCCCTCTTCGTGCTTGGAGTCACAGTGCTGTACTCTACTGGCTCTGATCCATCTCTGTCAAGGAAACTCAAATGGCCCTGGTGAAAACAAGACGACAACTTGGAGCTCATACCCCTCTGCTTCTGTTTCTCTACTTTGAGGATTAAAATCTCTAGTTTATCTTGATTCTCTTCCTGAGCTGAAGAACGTGATGTCTGCTTGCAGCTTTATCCGGAGCCAACTGTCCAGCTTCCGGGGATGAGAGAACATCGTTTCCTAATGCCCAAGGATACCCAGAGACTAAAGAGTTTTATTCTGGATTAGAGATCTCAGTGACCTAGTTAGAGATACTCCCTCAAGATCGCTGCTCCAGAGACCACCTTCCCTAAGGAAGAAGAAATGTGTGTTTATACCCTTGATAATTCTTGATGTGACTTCTAGTGACCTATTCCTTTATTCAGATTACATCTTTTTAAGCACAATTAAGAGCAAAGCACTGTGGGAAAAATAATTCTTGCTACCTTATACTGAGTACTCACTGTGCATCAAACACTGTTTCTGACCCAGCAACAGCCTACTAACACCAAGTATCTAAAGCAATGCACAGATCATTTTACCTTGTTTATTCCTCACAATAACCTTATATGTTAGATCTATTAATCTCCAATTTAAAGGTGAGGAGCACACAGGTGTAGTAGGTTTCAGAATCTTGAGTCAAATCCTAGTCTATCCAACTCCAAAATTCTTAGTTTTAATCACTATGCTACACTACCTCCCTCTGAGCAATGGATGAACTCTCTGAAGCAGGATTTTTACTTACTAGGTTCTCACGAGACTCTATACATAAAAACAAGTACTTACATAACTTTAATGGAATGCAGAAAGAGTTAGAGCCAAAAAAGGTAACGTTAAGGATATTGGACTTCAGAGGAAGATATTCATTATTTCAATCACATCTAATATATACCAAGAATTATTTGCACCTTCTCCAAGCTTACAAATAAACATTCTCTGATTTTTCTCCACTACTTGATCATGCAGTTTAAGCTTGATTATTAAAAAGAAATACTTGTCATATAAGAAATAACAACTTTTGTCCAGACCTAACAGCAGAGAATGGACTATACAGCCAATATGTTGGATAATGGGGAGTTGATGGAAGGATTTGAATAAGAATAGCATTTCTTCAACAACTACCAATTCAGCATCCACCCTGTCCTGAAACTGTTGTAAGTCCTGGTGATTCTTTAGTAAAAAAACAAAAACCAAAGAGATTCTGGCCCTCATGGAGCTTTCATTCAAGTGGGAGAAAACAGAAAACACATGAAAGAAAGACGTAAATCTTGTAACATGAAAAGTGCTATGAAGAAAAGGAAAGCAAGGGAGAAGGACAGAAAAGGCAAGCGTTCAGATTTCAGTTTTAAATAGCGTAATCTGACATTTGAGCAATGACTTGAAAGAGACCTGAAAAGCAGTTACTCGAATAAAATGTTGGACTTCCATGGCTTAATGCAGCATGTTTCCAAGACATCACATTTTTGTCCTGCACTTTAAACACAATACTTTAACCCAAAATACTGGCTCTGAGGAAGAAAATTGTGACTGTAGTAACAGGATAGAGGAGCAAAAGACCTTGTTGAGGTTTAGACAATCACAAGTCACACAATGTAGCTTATTGACTGATAATGATATAAAGAGTATATAAAATTTTGTATGGCAACTTGCATTCTACACCCCTTATCAGGGGCTTTTATATAGTCAAATCTCAGTTAGCACATCAGTTATACATGTTTTTGCTCAGAGTTAAGACCTGGAGTCCTCTTTGAAAAGTTATGAAATCAAAACACAAAAGCAGAAGTCCATCTTCTTACAGGCAAGTCCAACTAAAATCACCTCACACAGACCTGTGTGTTTATGAGTATGTGCACATTCATCAATGAGGATTTGCTCACCCTCAGCTAAGACTTAGTAATGACAGTTTCTCATCTGTCTATTTACACTGACAATTGTCCATGGCCCAGAGTGACTCTAATGAATCCCAATCCCTGTTCTCAAACCCATTACACATTTTTCAAAAATAAAGAAAAACAATCCATTATCAAAAAATTAAGATAAAAGCCATAAGTATGCTCTCCTTAAGAGCCAGGGGCAAAGAAGAACTTAAGGGTTCATTAAATGTTCACTTTTTTCTAGGAATCTTAGAGAGCTCTTGTATGCATGTTGCAACACCAGGGAAAATTCTTCTGAGGGTTTTGTCACTTCGGAGATGGTTTCCCATGGGAATTTCATTTCAAATGCATCAAGGTTTTTTTTCAAGTGAACCAGGGCCTCTCTGAAGTCATTTTCACTGTTGCCTTGCTCCCATGCAGGCAGAGAGAAACATAGAAGTAAAGATTTTTGATTAAGTTACTTTTGTCACAGAACTATCTCTTTCCCAAAACTTGAATCTCTGTATAATGGATTCCTTGTTCTACTTACTGCTGATATTAAAATATAAGTGATATCTGGATTATAACATACTCATGTGGAAAATGTATGTACAATGTGGTGTCTTTTAATACATGCCTCATGCACATGAGTAACTCTCAAATATCTGGTAGACCTTTAAGCAACACCAGAGTGGTGCTGAGAGCAGTACCCTTCATTCCATTCACACCAGAGAAACACAAGGATAAGCTACAATCACAACCAAAAAAGTCAGAGAGCCTGTCCAAAGAAAAAAGATGGCAGCTGAAGTGTCTTCATTTGATATGACTTCAAATAGATTCTAAGGATGGGAAAAAAATTAAATTAATCTATCAGAAGTCATATGGTCTGTATTATACTTAATTTTCAATTAGTTTTTAATATGTAAATTTGACATATTAAAGTGATAGGTAAAGGGATTCAAAAGAAATAGTTCATGCCTTACAGGGGTTTATAGTCTAATAGAGGAATCTCCTGTTCTGTCTTTTTATGACTTTGTTCCTTTCATATTTCAAATTTCCAGCGTTCCATTCTCAACCGTCTGAGCTGCTTCTCCCTTAAATGTCTGATGAACCCATTAGTGACTTCAACAACATCCTTTATGAGGCTAATTCCTTGATTTGTGTCTTTAGTTCTTATTTGTCTATTCCCTCTCTTGTGTATACAACCTCTCTACTAAAATGTTCCAATGTGCTGTCCTGTTGTCATCTTGAACTTGACAAGTACAAAAATTAACACATCTTCTTTGTCCCACATATCTGCCATCTTCCCATTTATTTATTGGAGCGGAAGTAGAGGATAGTATTAGTGGCATATTATAAGCCCTGGTTCACTTGAGTTGGTCCTAGTTAACATTTGTTGTCCCACAAAACATTATTAGTAGCAGTCCCTTTCACTATTTAATATATCCAGGGAAATGATAAATTGTATGTGGAATCAAACCAACCTCTACAATTTCTGGCTCTGCCACTTACTAGCTGTGTGGCCTTGGGAACTCTGTTTAATCTCTCCTGATCTTCCAATTACTTATCTTAAAAAGGGGATAATAATCATAAATGGTGCAGTTTCCATTATAGAGAACATAGAAGGCATAAAAGTATTTTATTATTGTTACTATTGTTATTGGTATTATCAATATTATTATTCTAGTCTATGCACTCAAATGAAAGGGATAGTTTAGACTGCAGTGGTATACAGAAGCAGCTAAAACAGGGAGAGACTGAAAGTAGGAAGATCAGTTAAGATTTCACAAGCAGTGGAAATAGTAAACTAAAAATAGTATCAAGAGATAAGATAATGGAAGAATTGGATTTAGCATCTCTATGGTTTGAGAAAGGACAGAGAAGAAAGAAGCACAAATCAAATCTGACTAAAATTTTGAGCCCGGAACCAGGAGTAGGATGGCAGAAATGAATAAATAAGGAGTGGGAAGGATAAGGAGCTAGATTTTAGTCTAGATGATAAAATGTTGGCAGGAAATCTTCAAAAGGAAAAGATAAGAAAAAATTAGCAGTGGAGGATCAGACTTGGGAGAAAAGTGGTCAAAATACAAATCAGGATCCTCTAATCACAGAAGGATTATAAATTGTTTTCAGGAGAAATATTTAAAGACACAGTAGTCAAAGATTAAGTAAATATTTCTTGAATTCATGAAATTCACAGAAGCCAAAAACCGAGAATTTCAAGAGTGAGATTAACTGATGTTTCTGTGCATTCAAGGGAAAAAAGAACTGAAAATTATTCTAAATAAATTGTACTCTTGCACTCCAATTTACTTCTTCAACATCACTGTTTACCTATATTTTGTCTTTAAACGTTTGGAAGAATTCAACATTAAAGCCATTTTATCCTGAAATTTCCTTTGTAGGAAGGATTTTAATAACAAAATCTATTTCTTTAATAAACAGGGCTATTCAGATTTTCTATTTCATTTTTTGTAAGTTTTACTGGTTTATATCTTTAAAAAATTTTTCCAGGTCCTCTAAGTTGTCAACATTATCAGCATAAAGTTATTCATAATATTCCTTTATTATTCTTTCAATATTTGTAGGATCTGTAATGACTACCCCTCTTTCATTCCTGATATTATTAATTTTTGCTTTATATCCTTTTCTTGATCAGTGTAGCTAAAATTTTATCAAATTTATTGATCTCTTAAGAGGTCTACATTTTGTTTTAATTGATTTTCTCTATTAATTAATTATTGATATTCTATTTCATTAACTTTCACTCTCATCTTTATCATTTCTTTCCTTCTCTTTACTTTGGGTTCAATTTGCACTTCCATTTCTATGGTTTTAGAGTGAGAAGCATTGGTCATTGATTTTTAACTTTTTTTCCTCTCCGATACAGACATTTAAAATTTTAAATTTCCCAGGGCCAGCACAGTGGCATAGTGGTTAAGTGCACATGCTCCGCTTCAGTGGCCTGGAGTTCACAAGTTAGGATCTCAGGCGTGAACCTATACACTGCTCATCAAGCCATGCTGTGGAAGCATCCCACGTACAAAATAGAGGAAGATTGGCATAGATGTTAGCTCAGGGACAGTCTTCCTCACCAAAAAAATAAATAAATTTCCTTCCAGAAACTGCCTTAGCTATATCATGAAATACCCAGAAATTATTTTTTCATTTTCATTCGGTTCAAAAATATTTTCTAATTTCCATTGTGGTTTGTTTCTCAACACTTGGGTTATTTAGAATTGTGTGGTTCAATTTCCAAATATTTGGAGTCTTTGCAGTGATCTGTTCTTAGTTCCTAATTTAATTCCACAGTATTCAGATATACTCCATTTTACGTTCTCCTAGATTTATTGAAATGTGTTTAATGTCCCAGCATATAGTCTATCTTGGTAAATTTTTCATATGCACTTGAAAAAATGCTGTATTCTATTGTTGTTGGATGAAGTGTTGCATAAAAGTCACTTTGTTCATGTCTATTGATAGTATTATTCAAGTTCTCCTATGTCCATAATAATTTTCTGTCCACTCATTGTATCAATTGCTAAGAGTAATATTGAATATCCAACCTTGTGAATTTTTCTGTATCTTCTTTCAGTTCTGTCTGTATTTGCTTTATGTATTGAAGTTCTGTTTTTAGATGAATATGCACTTAGAATTATGTCTTTTATTACTTAATACTTGAATTATTATGAAATATCCCTCGTGGTCTTTGTTAATATTTCAAGTCCTGAAGTCTACTGTGTCAGAAATTAATATAATTATTTCAGATTTCTTATGATTTGTTCTTGCACAGTATATCTTTATCCTTTTTTTAAGAAAATATCTATCTTTATATTTAAATTGCAATTTATTTAAACTGCATGTGGTTAGGTTTTTATTTTTTCTTTATCCAGTTTTACTTTTTCTGTCTCTTAATTGGCATGTTTGTTAGTGCTATTGAGTTGATTCCAACTCCTTGCACATTTAGACTATTTATATTCAGTGTAACTATTGAATTAAGCCTCTGATCTTGCTGTTTGTTTTCTACTCATCCCATCTGGTCTCCCTTCCTTTTTTTCCTCTTTTCCTGCCTTCCTTTAGATTACTTGAGTACTTTTTAGCAACCTCTTTTATCTCTTCTGTTGGCTTCTTTACTATATCCCATTTTATCTGAGGCTTCTAATAGTGTTGACAATGTGTAAATTTACCTTATCAAAATCTATCCTGAAATAATAGTTTAGCAATCTATGTAAATGTCAAAAATTTTAAGAAAATATGTTTTCATTTCTCCTTCCATCCTTTGTGATCATTGTCATAGAGAATTGGCTCTTTATTGTTAAGTTGCCCTGCAGACAGATAATGTCAGACTGTTAACCTTTAGACATTAATATTAATAAACAGTTAATAGCTAAGAGTGAGAGCCAGAGTGCCTCTTTAATAACTTACAGAGAGGTCCTTATCTCTGGTCTGAGCAAAAGACTAAAGTTTAATAGTTGGGGTCACAAGGCTCCAAAGGCAATTGAATGCTCAGACTGTTATCATCCTCCAACCAGGGCCCTTGCTAGGAAAAACTGAGGCCATGAAACATACATTCCTCAATATGGGTTTGCTTTTCCTTCCTGCAGAGCCTCAGCCAGCATCATTATTATGGAATGACTGGTTAGCATCCAAACAGGAGACCCATTGCATATTGAAACAAGTGTGGGAGTAGGTCTGTGACCACAGATTCCACTGGTCATAACACATACTACACCATCCAGAGCCAGCCAGCGTCATAGAACACTGGAACAATCTTTTAAAGCACAGGTAAAGTGCCAGCTCAGAGACAAGACTCTGAAGGGATGAGGTGCTATCCCTCAGGTCATGGAACCAAGTGGTCGAAGTAGAAGTGGCTCCATTTCTCATTGCTTCCAGTGGACCACCAAGAGGTTTTGTGTTCCACATCAGTGTAAGTCTGAGCTCAAGGGAGTCTGAAATCCTAGTCCCCAAAGGGGCACACTCTGGCCAGAGGACACAGAAATGGGCCTACTAAATTATAAATTATGGCTGCCACCAGGGCACTTAGGACTCCTCATTGCCCAGCACCAGCAGACAAGAAGTAGATTCGCCATTCTGGTAGAAATAATTGATCCAGTCAGAAAAGGAGGTAAGGCTTCTTTTACACACAGAAGCAAAAAGGACTGTGTGTGGAACTCAAATATTCCACTTGACGCTTCCTGGTACTCCTTTGCCCCACTGTAACTGTGAATGGATATGGTGGCAAATCTAAGATATGAAGGATATTATTGCCAAAGATTCAAACCCTTCCATAAGGAAGGAATTGCTCTATTTTAGACATTCATTTACTGATCACTCTATAGTAGGACTTAACTCATAATAGTTATTAATAAATATTTGCTGAATATATTACTTTCACTTAAAATAGATGTGGACTTAGCTTTTAACACTCTCCAGCACCAGTTCCTCTTTCTAGTCTCCCAAAAATTTCTATTACAATTTTTCATTCTCAATACTTAATGTCTCTGTTATTAGAACTATATAAATAACCATCACTACAGAGCCAAATACTATACTCTGAATATATTTCCTATTTGTACTACCCGAAATTTTCCCTGAAGCTGATAGTAATTGCCCAATGCCATTCTGCATCCTGTGTAGTATCTGTCAAATATCCATCAATATTAATTTCTAAATGTCCAAACATGAGACAATCTACCAATTTCCTTTTTCTCCTGGAGGCCTCCATCTTTCTTGCATATCTGGACTGATTGCTCTTGGATCTGATTCATGACCATCAGCCTGGAACTCCCTTTGCTGCTCTCCTATGTTGGATCTCCTCTTTCCTAGACTCCAGTATTGTCAGTGACAAGTCTAGTAGCATTCTCAAATCTGTTCCTTTCATGTGATCGTCTCTCTCTTCTTTACCTACATGCCCCACCTTGCCACCATCTCAATCTCTCTCTCTTCCTCTCTTTTTCTCCCTTTGTTTGAAAGCTTTTAGGATCTTCATCCACAGTGTTCTTAAATTTCACAAGAATATGTCTTTGTATACCTATTTTCATTCAAAGTGTTCCTTCATCTGGCAATACAATTCCTTTAGTTCTAGAAATTTTTTTAATACTATATATTGATAATTTTCTTCCAACCAAGTTTTTCTGTCCTTTCTTTCCAGGATTATGATTATTCGGATATTGGATTTACCCTCCTCTATCTCTTTAACCATTTTTCATACTTTTGAGAGACTTCGTTACCTTTAAGTTCTACCCTGTTTTTTATTATTAAGCTATCATGTTTTTTAATTTCTTAAGAGTTATTTCTCACTCTATGACTTTTTTTCATGTCATTATATTCTTGTGTGATAGATGGCACACAGAACACTATATTTAAGTGTAAATTCCAAAAAAGTTTCAATACTACAAAAAACCCCTGTAAAATCAGGTTACTTCACATACTAATAATTATTTTTAATGTTTAATTGAAATATAAATCATATATATAAAAATTCACCTATTTTAAGTGTGCAGTTCAATGAAGCTTAATAAATATATGGTTGTGTAAATATCAGTACATTCAAGATATAGGATATTTCTATCATTCCAGAAACTTCTCTCCTGTCCTTCTGAAGACAAATTCCCCACCCCATTCCTGGGCCAAGACAACCATGAATCTGCTTTCTTTCACTATGTTTTTGCCTTTTCTAAAATTCCACTAAATGTAATCAAAAAGTATGAAGTCTTCTATATCTACTTGTTTAACTTAGAAGAATGAGTTTGACATTCATCCAGGTTGTTACTTATATCAGTAGTCCCTTCCTTTTTATTGCAAGGCTTTATTCTATTGTCTGGATAACACAACTTGTTTATCCATTCACTTGTAAATGGATACATGAGCTGTTTCCTTTTTTAGTCTATGATAAATAACGCTACTGTGAACATTAATATTCAGTTTCTCTTGGGGATATGCGCTTTCATTTCTCTAGGGTAATATCTATCAGTAGGTAAATATCTAGGAGTAAGATTACTGGGTTGTATAGTAAATGTTAGTTTTATAAGAAGCTGAAAAGTTGCTTTCAAAACCTTCCTCATCATCAGGGAGTGCCAACTCATACAAATCCTTGTTAACACTTGGCATGGTCAATTTTTATAATTTTAAACCTCCTAATGGGTGTGTAGTAATATTTTATTTGATTCTGATTTGCATTTCCCTAAAGAAGTGTTTTCAAATCTTTTCCCAGTTTCTAATTAGGTTGTCTTATTGAGTTGTAAGCAAAATATATATAGTCTATTTATATTATTATTTATATATTATGTATTCTAGATATAAGTCGTTTATCAGATATATATTTTATAAATATTTTCTTCTACTTTGTGGTTTGCATTTTTATTTTTAACAGTCTTATGAAGAGAAAAAGTTTTTAATATTGATGAAATTCAGTTTATGAACTTCTTTCTTTTAGGATTCATACTTTATTTGTCTTAAGGAGTCTTTCCCTAACACAGAGTGAGAAATATTTTTTCCTGCGTTTCCTTCTAAAAGTTTGATAGTTTTAAATCTTATATTTAAGTGTATAATTCTTTTTGAGTTCATTATCATATGGATTTCCAATTATCTAGAATCATTATTGAAGAGACTTTCCTTTCTATTGCTTTGGTAACTTCGTTGAAAATAAATCAACCATACCTGAGTAGGTCAACTTCTAGAGCTCCTGTTCTATCATCAATCTATAGTCTATCTTTATGCTAACACTACAGTGTCTTGATTACAGAATCTTTAGAGTAAATCTTGAAATCAAATAGAGTAAATCTTTCAACTTTGCTCTTATTCTTCCAGGTTGTTTTGTTTAGTCCAGATCCTTTCCATCTCTGTATAAATTGGAGAATCAAACTGTCAATTTCTGAAAAATTGTAGTGGAATCTTGATTGCGAATTTCATTGAATCAAAGGATCAATGGTAGGGAGAATTGATATCTTACCAGTTTTGATTCTTCCTTCCTATGATTATGGCATGTCTCTCCATTAATTTGGAATTATTTTCATTTCTTTTGCAATATTTTGTAGTTTTCAATGTGCCAGACTTACATATATTTTGTTAAACTTTCTGCTAAATATTTCATGTTTTTGACACTATTGTACAATGCATTGTTTTTTAATTTCAATTTCTAATTGTTTATTACTAGTATACAGAAATACAACTGATTTTCTTGTATCCTCTAATCCTACTAAACTCTCCTGTTAGTTCTAGCAGCTCTTCTGTAGATTCATGAGGCTTTTGCATGTGGAACACTATGTTCTCTGTTTATCTTTCCCTTCCAGTCAAGATGACATTTTATTTTTCTTGCTTTGTAGCACTTCCCAGGCCCTCCACTACGGTGTTGTATAGAAGTGGTTGGAGATGTCAGCCTTGATGTGTTTCTGATCTTAGAGGAAAGCATTACATCTTCCACCAGCAAATACAATGTTTTGTCACAGATACCCTTTATCAAGTTGAGTAAATTCCCTTCTATTTTCAGATTTTATTATGAATGGATGTTGAATTCTGTCAAATGATTTCTCTATACTTATTCAGATTTTTTTTGGTTTTCCTTTTTATTTGGTTAGTGTGGTGAATCACATTAATTGATTTTTGAATGTGAAACCAACTGTGTGTTCCTGGGATAAAATTCCACTTCAAAACTATGTAAAACTATTTTTGTATTATGCTGGATATTATCGGCCAATATTTTCAGTTGATTTTTTTGCATGTAAATGCATGAGGGATGTTGGCCTTTTCTTTTCTTTTTTTTTGTTTGTAATGTCTTTGTCTAGTTTAGGTATCAGGAGTAATATGGCCCCACCTTATTCCTACAATTTCCCCAGGGGAGCCAAGGTTTCTGTCACTAATGATCACTGCACCAGACTTATCCTTAGATCCAGGTGACACATTAATGCTTTCTGAGAACTGAACAGGCCATGGACCTGAGAGATGGGAACACAAGGGCTTCCTTTGAACAAGATTTTTCCCAGTGGCTCTTCTTTTATTCTTCAAACTGACTGGGTCTATAATTAAAGCAAGAACTGAATAAAGAAAACAAGAATAAAGCAAGAACTTTATTCTGCATTCTATAGTTTACAAAAGCCCTTCACACACACTGTATCTTAATTAATCCTCACAAACCTTTGAGATTGTATCATGTTCCCATTTTATAGATAAGAAAGTTGGAGTATGTATGACTTGCCTAAAGTCACCTAGTAAGAAATTAGCATATCAATGCATCCTATGGAAGTCTTTTACCTCTAAATTTCAAAGTTCATGATCTTTCCAGTACTCTACCATTTCATGCCTTTTCCAACTTTACTAGAGGATTTTGGGGGTCTGGAAAGGAATTGTAATAATATGATTAAAACATTTTGGAAAAAGACACAGCAAGGAGCAAAATTTAACACCAAATGCAGAGAAGTTTGGGAGAACAAATCAGGAATGAGAATTGAATCTGTTATGGAGATAAAGATTGTGCTGGGGTAACAATCCTAGTCAAGTATGGCTCTCCAATCCCACCCAAACAACAAAATGAAGGCATTCAATGCATTTAAGTAAACTCAAACTAAATTCAACACCAATTAAATGGGAGGCCTCACAGCACTCCATCTCCCCCCAATCCTCCCCACCCCCCCCAACACACACACACCTCATTAATGAGAGGGCAGTATAAAGCTACAAGGCTCCACCTTCTTAGGGAAAGCAAAAGTTGAGTCCCATCCATAATAAAGGTCAAGCCTCCCTATAATTACTAGTGCCCTGGCCCATAGCTTGGCATGTTATTTAAAGAATCACCTTCTACTTCTAGCACAGATACTACCAAGACTGGAACTGCAGACAGTCTGCTCATAGCCAGCTGCCTGAAGCCACTGTCTCCTAATTCTGCTTATCCTGGGATTCCATCCTGATAGCTCTGCCTGCCCACACTCAGCAATATCATGTCGTTTGTATACACAACTGCAGATGACATGCTGAATTTTTCCAAATGCTTTTTCTCTGTCTTTTGAAGATGTCATATGGTTTTCTCCTTTTTTCTATTAATATGGTGAATTATATTCTTTTGTTCACATGTTAAACCAGATAGGCTTTATTTGGTTCTAGGAGAAACCTTATTTTATCATGATATGTTATACTTTTACATACTGTTGTATTCAAATTGCTAAAGTTTTATTTTATTTTATTTTAAAGAATTTTTAAATCCCTGTTTACAAGGAATATTGATCTGTGTTTTCTTATGATGTCTTTGTCAGGTTTGGGATTGAAAGTAATAAAGACTTCCTAAGACAATTGAGAAGTAGTCCTTCCTCTGTTTTCTGAAAGACAATGTGTAGAGTTGGAATTATTTCATCTTCAAGTGTTTGATAGAATTACCTTATGAAACCAACTTAGCTTCAAGTTTCTTTGTGGGAAGACTTTCTACTAAAATTGAATTTCTTTAATAATTAGTAAGCTACTAATATTTTCTATTTCTTCCTTGGATCAGTTTTGGTAATTTGCATCTTTCAAGAAATTTATCCCTTCCCTCTCTGTTGTCTGATTTAATGTCACGATGTTATAATTCATTCATGATTTTATTATGTCTTTAGGATCTTCAATGATCTTCTTTCCTTCCTTATACTGATAAATTGTGTCTCCTTTATTATTTTTCTCAATTAGTCTGGCTACATGTTATTCAATTTTATTGATCTTTTCAAAAAGCAATTTTTGGTTGTATTTATTTTTCTCTACTTGTTTTCTGGTTTCTGTTTCATTGATTTCTGATCTTACCTGTTTTATTTTCTTCTTTCTGCTTACTTTGTGTTTAATTTGTACTCCATTTTCTAATTTTTCAAGGTAGAAACTTAGATCATTGATTTAATATATTTTTTTCTAATATTGGCATTTAAGCCATAAATTTCTCTCTAAGCACTGCTTAACTACTCTCAAATTTTGGTGTATATATTTTCATGATCATTCAATTCTAAATATTTTCCAGTTTCTCTGGTGATATTTTTCTTTTGATCCAATGATTATTTACACATATATTGTTTAATTCCTAAAATTTGAGAGGTTTCCTTGTTTATCTTATTGTTGCTAATTTCTAATCTAATTCCCTTGCAGTCAAATAACATATTTTGTATTGTTATGATTTTATTAAATTTACATTTGTTAAGTGGAGCACAGAGTGCCAGATGGTGAGCTTATTCAACAACAGACCACAAGAGAAGTTGAGATAGAGAAGTTTATCACTCATGGGTCCTGGAGGAAAAACATGGCATGCCTCAAGGGCCCAGACAGGGAGGTCAAGGCAGGGTTCAGACGGAGAAAGAGTGATAGGACCTCAGGCATGTACTTGTATTAGGGTCCATGGGTGCAGTGCGCTGGGCTCCTAGGCTAAGGCCTGATTGGTCAACTCAAACGGAAACAGTAGGGTTTTGGAAACCTCCACAGAAGTCTTATCTAAGGGGCTCATAAGGGGAAGGCCTTGGGAGGCAAGGGAGATGGTTGTTCACAAGAGCTGCCGGGAGAAGTCATATCAGGAACTTTACATTTGCTTGGGACTCTGTGGGCTGTTATCTCGGACATATCCTTGCAGTTTAAGGTTTATTTGACTGCTTGGTCAAATAAAATGGATGTCGAGACAGCAGTACCATGGAGTATCTTAGCTAAACTTTCGATGCCATGACTTCAATTTTTTAAAATTTATTGAGATTTGTTTAATTCCCTAGACTATAAACTATTATGACAAATGTAATATATTCTTTTAAAAAATGTATATTCTGACCGTTGTTGGGTCAATTATGTCAAGGTGGTTGATAGTGCTATTCAGACTGGATAAAATTGTTTATGTTTAGTATTTCTATCAATTGCTGAGAGAAGTGCTAATTATGATTATAGAATTATATATTTCTCCCTTTATATTTGTCAAGTTTTGCTTCATGTATTTGGAAACTCTGTTTTGGGGCATATTTACATGTGATCTCTGATGCATTGTTCTTTTTATCATTATGAAGCATCCTCTTTCTCTCTGGTAACATAACTTTTAAAAATCTGTTTCATTATATATTAATATAGCCACTTCGGGCTTCTTATACTTACTCTTTCTGTGGCATGTGTTTTTTCATCCATTCATTTTCAACCTTTTTCTGTCTATATTTTAAGAACCTTAGTATAAAACATATAGCTAAGTCTTGTTGTCTGTTTATAATCCATATAATAATCTCCTCTTCTTTTTTTTTTTTTTTGAGGAAGATTAGCCCTGAACTAACTACTGTCAATCCTCCTCTTTTTTGCTGAGGAAGCCTGGCCCTGAGCTAACATCATGCCCATCTTCCTCTACTTTATACATGGGACGCCTACCACAGCATAGTGTGCCAAGCTGTGCCATGTCCGCACCCGGGATCCAAACCAGCGAACCCTGGGCCACTGAGAAGCGGAACGTGCACACTTAACCACTGCACCACCGGGCCGGCCCCCAATCTCCTCTTCTTAATTGGAGTGTTAAACTCCTTAAGGTTTAATGTAATTAATGATTTGTTTGGGTTTGGCTGTCCCATTTTAGTTTTGTTTTCTTCTTGTCTCCTCTATTTTTTGGTACCTCTATTTCACTTTTCATGAATTTTATTTGAATGATTTCTACAATTTGATTTTAACTTTCCTATTGTTTTCCTTAACAATACTTCTTTGTGTTAATTTGTTAGTGATAGTCTGATTACAATATATATCCTTAACCTTTCACTGTCTTCTTACAGTTAATAATGTTCTATTCTGTATGAAATATAGAAATCTTGCAACACATAGGTCCATAATCACCCATCCTTTATGTTATAGTTGTTATATATAAGAACTATATCTACACATAATATAAATCCACAATAAAATGCTATAACTTTTGTTTAAACAGTTATGTGGTTTCTAAATAAGTTAAGAGAAAATAACAAATAAACATAATGGTTTTTATTTGGTCAAAAACATATAGCATAAAATGTACCACCTTAACCATTTTAAGTGTATAGTACACTACTGTTAACTATATGCACATTGTTGTACAACAAATGTCTAAAACTTTTTCATCTTGCAAAACTGAAACTCTATATCCATTGAACAAGAAATGCTCCCTTCCCCTCTCCCCAGCCCTTGGCAACCCCCGTTTTACTCTCTGTTTCTAAGAGCTTGACTACTTTGGATACCTACATAAGTAGAATTATGCAATATATACCTTTTTGTGACTGGCTTATTTCACCTAGCGTAATATTCTCAATGTTCATCCATGTTGCAGCATGTGACGGGATTTCTTTCTTTTTTAAGGCTTAAAAAAATCATGTTGTATGTATATATACCACATTTTCTTTATCTATTTAACTATGATGGACATTTTATTTGCTTCCACTTCTATTTCACTATTGTGAATAATGCTGCAATAAACATGGGTCCGAGTTTCAATGCTTTGACATTCTATTTTCAGTTCTTCTAGACATATACCCAAAAGTGGAAAAAATAATCTCTTCTATTATCCAGATATTTTCTGGTTTTGGTGTTCTTTTTCTTTTTTTTTCCTTTTTTTTTTCTTAAGGGTTCAAGTTTTAATCTGATATTTTCCTTCAGCCTGAAGAATTTCTTTTACCATTTCTTACTTTGAAGTTCTGTTGGCAATATAATAAATATTATATTCTCTTATTTTACTTTTACTTGAAAAATGTTTTCATTTTGCTTTATTCTTCATTTATTTTGCTAAATATTAAATTCTGGGTTGACATTGTTTTCTTTTCCTTTTAGCACTTTAAAGCTGTTGTTCTGGTCCCTTTGGGCTTCCAGGGTTTCTGAGGAGAAATCAGCCTTTTATGAGATCACTGTACCATGTATGTAATTTTTTCTCTCTCACTGATTTTTAAAGTTTATTCTTCATCTTTGACTTAAACAGCTTCACTGCCATGTGCATTCATATAAGCTTTTTTATATTAATTTTGTTTGGTGTTCACTTAGCATCTTACATCTAAAAATGTTGTGTTTTATCAAATTTGAGAAATTTGGATGGGTTATTTTTTTCAGGTATTTTTTTGTGTCCCTTTCTTTCTCTTTTCTCCCTTTGGTATTGCAATTAAATGTATATTTGACCATTTAATATAATCTAACAGCCTCAAGGTTCTGTTCATAATTTTCCATCTTTTTTCTCTGTGTTTTACCATAGATAATTTCTTTTGGTAAATCTTCAAGTTTACTAACACTTTCTTCTATTATATCCATTCGGCTATTAAGTACATCCATTCTGTTATTTTATAAATTGTGTTTTTCCAATCTAGAGCTTCCTTTTTATGTGTGTTTCTATTTGTATGTTGAGATTTATCACTCCTCATTTGAGATTTTCATTCATGCAAAACATTTTCTTTTACTTTATTGAGAAGGGGTATAACAATTGCCTCAAAATTCTTACCTGTTAGTTCCAACATCTAGTTTATCTTGAGGTCTGACACAATTGATCTTTTGTTGAGAAGGTTTTCCATTTTCTTAGTTCTATCTCAGGTAATTTTGGCTTGTATCCTGGACATTGCAAATGTTAAGTGGAGATTCTGGATTCTGTTATTTTTTCCTGATGAGTTTTGTTTCCCTTCTTTCATCGGGTATTTTTTTGGCTGGGCTTGAACTGAAAACTATGTTTCATGGGCGATATCTCAGATATGAGTTCAGATATTTTGTCTTTATCTGAACCTGAACTTCTCTGAGTCTGTTCTGTATGTGCATGATTTAGGGGTCAATCAGAGAGATGGGTGAGTCTAGTTTGGGGATTCTCTCTCTGACTCATTTGTTTCCACAATTCCTCCAACTCTCTTCAGTATTTATGATTTCTTGGCTTCACTTATCTGGTTCCTTGAGCCAGAGAAACTGTGAATTTTTCCACGTGGACACCATGCAGACTGCACTTAGTGCTAATGAAAAAGCTACAAAGATGGATACTGACTTGGTATTGCTCCCTATTTTCCCTTCTGCAAGTGAATGTTCATTCTTTACCAGGATCTGTCTGCTTCTGTTCATTTTCCAACACCTTCAGGTAGTCATTTTTGCTTTTCGTTAATTGTGTCCAGATTTAATTTTTATGCAGGGGTGTCATCTGCTAGTATCATAGTCCATCTTAACCAGAATTGTTTTTTTTAAATCGATTTATAATATACATGTATTTCTTCACCCTACACTGTGTAAGACATAAAATGCAGAAATCTTCAGTTCAACATAATCTGTAATTGATATTGAACCTGAAGTGAGTTCGCTCACCCATTGCGTAGCAAGCCAATCTCTGACACCAGGGGTAGTGGAAGAAAGTAGGAATTTTATTTTTGCACAGCACTGAGCAAGGAGAGAGGGCAGCTAACACTGAAATCCCAAACTCCCTGAAAAGCTAAAAGGAAGGCTTTTTATTTGGGGTTTTAGGTAGGGGAGGGGGAGCATATAGCCTTGCTGGTCAGAGCTTTCCCACCAGCCTGTCTTTGGTCTTGAGACTACTTGCAGAGAGGAAGAAGCCTGTGACTTTGCTGGTCAGCAGCTTTTCCACCAGCCCGTATCTCTTTGTGAAAAGAGTCCAGGTGCTTGTCCTTGATGGTGTCTGTTTCCATGGAGGATAGTGGATTCTGGAGCCAAGAAGCCAGAGAGTAAGCAGGGAATGAGTGTTTTGGTTTTAACCCCATATATGCTGGGTTTAATGTGGGGAAACTGATATCAGGGTCAATATCATAATCACTACTCAGATCAAGATACAGAACATTTCCAGCACCCCAGAAAGTTTCCTCACGCCCCTTCCCAGTCAAAGCACCACCACCCTCCCAAGAAGTTACCATATTCTGGCTTTTATCTTTATAGGTTGCTTGTGCCTCTTCTTGAACTTCATGTTTTGTTTTCTGGTTTATTTTGGTCATCATTATGTCAGTGAGAAAGATTCATCCATATTGTTGCGTAAGGTAGTACTTTGGGAGTTTTTTCTGTATATTATTCCATTGTATTAATATGCAACAATTTATTTCTCCATTCCACCTTATGATATTTCTTAAAAGAATATTCCAAGTTACACTGTTTTACTGAAAATAGAATAAATATAAACATGGCTTACATATTACACAGATATCTATTGAATATGTGCATTACTTCAAAATTTTCTAGGAAAATTTATAAAATAATGAAGGCCAGCAATGGATCTCCAAATTCTTTTTAACGTGTATTAAAACTAATGATACTGTTATTAGTTAAATGCTTATTTAACACATAGCATATTTAGCATTTTTGTTTTAAGTCGTCAATATTATGAGGTCTGTTTTTAGACAGCTATTCATACCAGAGGCTTATTTTTCAGGGACCATTTAATTGCACTTTATTTACTATTAAGTTTCTTTAGGTAATAAATTCAGGAGGTAGTTCATTGCCCATTTTATAAAATTAGAGACTTCGTTTTTGATACAAAATAATATGATTTGATATGGTATATTTTTGCTTTTATTTATCTTTCATTTATTTTACTTTAATTTTCACTCAGAAACCATTCCCAATTATATGTTATTATTATATCGTCTCTAAGAAAATGTGTTATTGGGTTTATAACATACTAGAAATGTACCACCATGAGTCATAAATAATAAGTGGGTTAATGGTAGAGGGTAGCAGAGGGCATTGCAGACATAGGAACTGAAAAAAAAACCATTAATCTCAGTAAAGTCCTGCATATTTGGGCAAAAGAAAGTGATATTATGGGCTGAATCACTGAGTCTATGGAAGGGAGGGAAGGGAAGGAAGGATTGCTGAGGTCATCAAGAATGATAATCACTCATTGTGCTCTGCACTTTCAATAGAGAACTAATTGAGAAATCAGACAAATGAGGCTCATGTTGATGCAAATAATCCATAACCAATCTATAAATCAAAATTAGGGTGAGTTTATTATGAGCCAAATGTGAGGACCATATAGCCTGGGAGAGTCCTTCCACAAAGGAATGGAGCACTCCAAAGAAGTTGGGTGTACAGAGTGATTATATACCGTCAAGGAGCATGTACCACATATGATTGAAATGTCCCTTTTACAGTAGTCACAAGATTGCCCTGTCAGCACAATAGTTGATGGCCACAGAGGGTAGTAGGTCCACTGTCCTGGTGGGCACAGCAGGAAGCAGGTCTGTTGTCTCAAGCCAGGTGGTCACATGTGAGCTGGGTGGTCACAGGCGAGTGCAGCAACTTCTAGTCTAGGGAGAGATGCTTATCCTTAAGGAAATGCTACTGTGGGGAAGTTGCACCTTTATCTTAAGGGCATTTGTTCTTGCCTTTGGGACATAGCAAATGCTTAAAGCAGATATACAATGCATGCTCAATGGTCACATCAGGCGTTTTTGGAAAACAAAAAAAACAAGGTTAGGCCAAAATAGATTTACAACGAATGGCTTCCTCATATACTCCAATATATCCTATTGCTTGCCATTTATTTGTCACTCATAAAAGGAGATAAAAAAGATCAACTTTTATACTAATAAAGTTAACTGGAGGACAGAGCTTAGCTCTGCAGCCACAATGAGATTCTCTAATTTCCTCACTGCATCCCTCAGATAAGTCTGATGAACCCAGGCAAGGAGAAATGGACAGCACCATGCCTTTCCTTCCAAGGGAAATGGGGAACATAAAAGAGGAGACAAGTATTGGTCCAGAGGACAGGCCAGTCCTAAAAAGAGAGCCCTCAGGGTATTGGACCATTTATTCCCCCATTCAGTCTGGCAGTTTCAGCAGTAATGAGTCACTCCTCTCCCTTAAGGAATAGAATAACAGGGATATGGATAAAGAGAAAGGATTCTTCCCTTTCTTTATTCTCCTAGGGCATAAAAGGATAGGTACCCATTTTAGATGAATCATCTGCTTTTGGCCAGAGAGAATTGGCCCATCTATGGAGAGGAGGAATCATTTGCTCAAACCAGGTTTCCTCTTGTGAATAAACATATAATTACCTATCTCACATATGCGCATAATTGAATGTTAAATTTTTGCTTCCAGTGTTCCATAAACAGATCCCAGAACTGTTTCACTGATGAAATGTTTATTTTTCAAATCATCTTGAAAATGTGCTTAGAAAATGTGAGGACCACAACTTCTCAAAGAATATTTCTCCTTTAGCCCAGTTATTTCCCTCTATTGGTCAGCTATCAGCCCTACTTCTGGGAACCCAGGGCATTCTATGCAAACTTTGTGTAAATACACAAAATGGGAGCTATTTCAGGAGGGTACTTTCCAAGCCATATGTAATTTCAAGAAAAGAAAGGGCAGTCACTGCTCTGGAAAAATTCACCAGCACTTCCTACTTACAGTAACATTCCTGAACTCAGAGAAGGCACAAGGCTCTTGACTCTCCCATTTTGTGTGAGGAAAGAGAGACAGAGAGATGTGTAACTGTCAATCATAATCTTTGGCTTACTTTTGTGACTCTATTCTATAAGTTGGTGGAGAAGAGAAGTACAACAGAGATGGCCAGATCAGATTTTAGAAACCTAATCCTGTAAGCACACCAGGTAGGCCCTCTGGGTGCACAAGATGTCCAGGGAAGAACAAACCCATATAACCCATATAATTTAGTTAGACAAAGAGAATAGAAACTATTTCCAAGCATGGGTGGGATATAGGAAAATACAAGAGACTATGCAGTATCCCAGAACTAGTAAAGGAGTCACCATTAGCATCTCTAGGCCTGAATTAGTGGTACAGAGAGAGAGCTGTGTGGCTAGGGCCACTCAAACCTGAATGTGATGCTTGGTAGATGAGTGCAGCCCAGAGTGATCCCACAGGGAGGAGGCCAGAGGAATAAATACTCTGTCTTCACTGTCTTCTTTCCTCACATGGCCTGCTGAAGACAGAAGGCAAGAGAGTCTGCTGATGCAGTTTATATTAGTAAGTCTTCTGGGGAGAGAGCAGAATGGATGAGCATAGAGAATGGACTTGCAGAGGCAAAATGAAAATATCCAGCTTAGGCAGAAATTCAGCCCTACGAATAAGGCCCAAATGGTCAGGTAAAATAGAATGTTGGAATGTCTGCTTCCAAAGCATCTTGAGGGATGCCAAACAGGAGAGTTGGGAGCAGGAAGAAGTTGCTCATTCCTCTAGGAGTTTGAGGGCTATTGAAGAACTGCCAGTTTTTGTCAGAATTGAAATGTTACCGGAGTAAACAGGAAGGAATCAATGGCTCTAACTCCAAATATCTGAGAAGAAAACAGGCGGAAGCCAGGATATCACTAAAAGAAAAATAGATCTCTTCCCTTCCTGAAGAAGGGGGAATCATTTATTCACAATAAAAAAAAAAATCACTCAACACATAGAGCATAAGGATATAGATAGATACACTCTGTTATGAAGTTTGCTCACGATCAAACATCAAGAGCAGAAAATATGTCCAGAAGGAGGAAATCTCAGTATATAAATGACAACCAATTCAGATGCAACTTTTTGCTCCATAAAATCACATCAATAACATAGAAACACCTGTGCCAGTTGGGAGGTGTACCAAATACTAATTAGTGCTCCACCCACATCCCTTCAGATTCTGTTTTCATTTTGATGCACATTAGCTTCAAATATGCTTTCACAAACTCCCAACAGCTAGCACTTCATTTTATTTGCCACACAGCTCCCCTCAGGATGCCAGAGCTTGCTTTCCCTGCAGAGGAGAGCCAGAGTGCTGAGAAAGTACATCCATGGAGTGCCCCCGAACACATGACTGCCATGTGTCAGAGTACAGAGAATCTAGATGCCTGGCCCTGCTCAGGACAGTTCTGAGGCATGTTACACAGTGTCTTCAAAGACTCCATGCAAGCTTGAGCCAAAGTTGCCTATCACCAGAGTTTGCTTGATATTACACACTTTCTCAGTCTTTCTTATTCTCACTTCTGCATTCCCTACTGGATTTACCTGTGAATGCTTCCTAAGAAACCACTTTCACATGAATCTTCATCTCAAGGTCTTCTGGGGAACCCAATAAAAAGTCGAGGGGAATGAAACCAAATGAAGATTATGGGACAAGATTACACAGAACGGAATGGGGGAGAAAAAAAACCATTTGAGGAAAAATGGAAACCCATCAATTATTATTCTTTTGAGGAAGATTAGCCCTGAGCTAACATCTGCTGCCAATCCTCCTCTTTTTGCTGAGGAAGTTTGGTGCTGAGCTAACATCCGTGCCCATCTTCCTTTACTCTATATGTGGGATGCCTGCCACAGCATGGCTGACGATTGGAGCAAGTCTGCACCCGCGATCAGTACCTGTGAACCCAGGCTACCAAAGCGGAGCATTCACAACTTTAACCACCTGGCCACAGGGCAGGCCCCCAAACCCATCACTTTTTAGAAGAAAAATTTTAGAATTCAGAATGTATCATGAAAAATTTCAAAAATGAAACATGCTTGATATGTCACTAGTTCCCCAACTCAAAGGAAAAATCTCAGGGTTTCACATCAGGAAACTAATTATTGAGTAGATAATTGAGCACAGCTGCTACTGTGCTGTAGGAGATAATGGGTTAGCCCAGTGGTCCTCAGTGGCTGGTTCCCAGAGCAGCAGCAGCATCTGGGAACTTTTTAGGAATGAGCATTCTTGAGTCTTAGCCTCGACCTACTGAATCAGAAACTCTGTTGATGAGGCCTAGAATCTACGTTTTAGCAAGCCCTGCAAGTGATTCAGATGCATGTTTAAGTTTGAGAACCACCAGTGTAGCTCCTGATCCCAGGAGGTGAGCTGAGGTAGAAGCATTTCCCCGATCCAAAGAAAAAGAAACAGCTTATGGGTCTACCTTAGGAGAGAGGAAATGGAGGATACTGGAAAGATGAGTATGTAAGACACGAAGACGGTCAGTCATAATGCTTATGACTACAAAATCCACCAGCTTGTGAAACAGGTGCTGATAAAAGAGAGTTTGATGAGAAGAGGTGTGTCACACGTGCAGTGGTTGATGGTGTTGTGGTCTCACGAAGACAGACTGACCATGACCACTGGGTCGCCATGACACCATCAATATCGATCCCAATACAAATCAGCCATCAGCAGAGAATAGACCTGAGGGACACAGATCCCATAGTGACCCAAGCCCAAGTACTAAAACGGTATAAACAGGCAGAAGAAAAGAGCAGAATCTTGCACTTCAAATTAGTGATGATGTGACTCTCTGCTATGGCGTTCATTATCATTTTAAGTCAAATGACAAAGGAGTAGGAGAGATCTCAGAAAACAAGCTTGTGAGGATGGCAACAGAGAATTCAGCTCAGTTAAAATGACCAAGTTCTGAGAATAAGGAGAAGAATGTGGGATGGAATTCTTGTCCGTTTGTGGAACAAACAAAAATAAGGTAGTCCCTGTTGAGACGTTTCCCACAGCCACTCTCTTCAGGGAAGTCATCTTTGCAGGTTAAAGAGAAGAACTTTTTTATGGGCTAAATGGATTTGATGACTCAGACATGAGAATTTCTAATGCTGTAACAGGAGAATGATTCGTCTTAACATATGGAAGATGAGGAATGTAAGAATGCCTATCTCTTCCTGTCCCATTTGACTCTTATGAATGTACTCCCAAGTTTGAAAAATGTCCCAACACAGTCAGCAGCTCAGTGAGGCCAGTGATCCAGGCTGAGCTAAACCAGAGTGTGCACTGGAACCCAGTCCTCACAGCAAAGGCAGGGAAGCAGCATCTCGGGGATATTCAGTAATCTCCCAGGTTGCTGAGAAACCACATATTGAATAACGAATGAGAACTGAGAAGAGACCTAGAGGCATCATGTTCTCTGCCTCCATTGTTTCAATCACTTCCACCCCAGAACCAAATTAGGGGAAGAGGTAGTCCCTAAACACTCAGTTTTCAGGACTCTATGTTAAGAAGAAGGACAAAAAGGGACCTAGGATGCCACCATGCAGCCACTCTCCTTTGTTCAGCTTACTGTCAGCAGTACAGAGTCTTATAGTCTCTGCTTTCCCACTTCCTAGAAGGAAAATGGCTTGGATGGTATAGGAAGAGGGGTACCCTGAGCACATATACTTATTTTTCCTGTTCAGGCAGGAAAACTACAGCCAACACTATCTTGGAATCAATTCTGAGCCAAAGATCATGATTTCAAATCAAGGCCATGTCCAGACACTCCTCTCCAATGGAAGAAAGGAAACATCTCCTGTCCCTGGCACTGTGGCCATCAGGTGATATTTAAAAGGGGTCTTTGTTTATGTGTTTATATATCAAGATCTAACTGGACACCCAAAGAAGGTTTCCTCAGATGTCCTCCTATGTGGAGTTTATATAACAAACAAGAAAATGTCATCTTCAAAATAGACCACATTTTGACTTCTGCAGAATTTCCTATCTCCCAAAGACTGCTAATCCAAGGAGTAGAAGCAGGAGCCCTCTTTCCAGAGCCACAGACAGGGTGCAGGGTTGGCTCTACATAGGAATCCCTATGCTGGCTCTCCATAACAATGACAAATTTCGGTAGCACAATCTGGCAATTGGTTAAGATCTTAACATACCCAACATGGCAAAGCTCTCATCATGTTACCTTTTTCTGTAAAACTATCTAGAAATCTTCAAAGCTACAAAGATTCTTTGTCATCAGCTAATAATGGAAGTTGCCCCCAAAGGGCTTAAAATCTGTGCATAAAGGAGAGAAAGAAGTAAATGCTGTATTATCACGGGTTCTATGAAAGCACTAATGTGCCATGTAGAGACAGCAGGGAAGAATCACACATAACCATGGTGACATTTTTCTAAAGATACCTCACTTTTGGAGGCCAAGAATCAGCGTATATATTCTCTATTATGTTGGCTAAGGCAGAAGTTCACTATATGAATGATTCATACTTTTATTCGATAATTATTCCATCATTCAATAATTTCTGCATTTGAAAAAGAATATAGAAATTAAATCATACCCAGTTGCTGTAAAAAGTTTCCTCTAAAACTTAATGTTAATTGAATGATGGTGCAATTTTTTCTGGAATTTACTTTCTTAAATAATGCTATATATTTTCTAATTAAAGAGATATGGAATATAGCGAGGTTTTTAAATGTTATGTTCCTTGTTTCTGTGTCTAAGTTGTTTTACATATTTTTTTATTGTGGCAAGATCACTTAACTTGAGATCTACCCTCTTAACAAATTTTTAAGTGTACAATACAGGATTAACTAGAGGTACTGTGTTGTACAGCAGATCTCTAAAACTTATTTATCATGCATAACTGAAACTTCATACTTATTGAAAAATTGGAATTGGCATAACAACTTCAAATTTAGGTGAGACAGAGTGACTCCCTGCACCTGGTGGCTTCATGCCTAAATTTCAAGACAGTAATCAGGGCTCATAAACAAGAGCTGAACCTAGGGTTCAACAATGCCCTGAAAATCAGACATGAAGTCCTCACTGGCATGGAAAAATCAGATTTTGAGATACAAGTGCATCTGTACAGGGGTGTTACACTCTGACACTGGGGTACAAAGGGAGACATAGGCAAGAAATTACATATATAATCTATAAAATATAGCATTGAGACTATGAATGCGGAGAAGAAGGCAGCACTGCTCACTCTTCTTAATTTTAGGCAGAAGAGGAGGAACAGAGAAGGAGTATCAAAGGAAATTTTTAAGGGTGAAGCAGGCTTGCGTATGTTTAGAGGTAGAAGATTCTGTAGAGACAGAGAGATAAAGGATCTAAGAAAGTGGAGCAAATTTTGAGGGAATGAAATCCCAAAGAATATGAAAAGAAGTTGATAAAATTCAATATCCATTCGTTTTAAAATACCTATTTGAATCAAGGAATGATGGATACTACTTTAAGATGATAAAATACATAAAACTCAGACCAAAAGCAAGCAACTTAATTTGAAAACTCCAAAGGCATTCCTAATTAGAGCCAGGAGTAAAACTAGAATGCCTACAATCTCCTCTATTACTTAACATTGTATTAAAGGTAGTAAAAAATGCCATTATAAATGGGAAGTGGATAAGAGTCATAAGAATCAGAAGCAGGAGGCAAGCCCAGTGGCCAAGTGGTTAGGTTCTCGCACTCTGCTTCAGCGGCCCAGGGTTTCACCGGTTCAGATCCTGGGCGTGGACAAGACACCGTTCATCAGGCCATGCTGAGGTGGCATCCCACATGCCACAACTAGAGGGACCCACAACTAAAATATACAACTGTATACTGGAGGGATTTGGGGAGAAAAAGCGGTGGGAGGAGAAGAAGATTGGCAACAGGTGTTAGCTCAGCTGCCAATCTTTAGGAAAAAAAAAAAGAATCAGAAGGAAAGAGGAAAAATTATCTCCATTTATAAAAAAATTTATTGCATATTTGGAAAACTTAAAAGAATTCATGGAAAAACTTCTACAAAAAATGACAATTATATTACAAGGTATAAAATTAACATAGAATTCATACATACAAAGAATAATCAGAACATACAATGAAAGAACCCTCGTTATAGTAGCAAAAATAAAATTTTAAAAATTTCCCAAGTATAAATCTAATGAGAAATATGCAAAACATAGATGAGGAAAATTATGAAATACTCCTAAAAGATACTGAAGTATACCTGAAAAACATGGGAAGACATACTACACTTCATAATTGGAAGTCTCAAGATCCAAAGATGTCAGTTCTCCCTAAGTTTACTTATAAATTTAAGATACAAGCAAAAAGTGTACCACTAAGGGTATTTTCTGTAGCTATACAGATTAATTATAAAGATTATAGTCAAAAATGAATAGCTAGGAAAGCCCTAAAAAAGAACAATATGTGGGAAGTTACCTTCAAGATATGAAAGCATTGTGAAGCTTCTATACTTAAAGCAGTGAGCTATTGGTTTATGAATAGACTTACAGACCAATAGAACAGAATGGAAAACACAGAAATAGCTCAAGTGCCTATGAAACTTAGTATGTAATGAAGGCAACAGCTCAAATCAGCAGGGAAAAGATGGACATTTTTTATAAATGGTGATACAACAACTGGATAGCCATATGGAAAAAGATAAAGTTGGATCCATTCCTCACACCATATACTGGTACAATTTCTAAAAATATCAAACATCTAAATGGAACAAAGTGAAATCACCCAAACATTATGAGAAAATGAGTGGATTTCTATATAACCTAAGAGGAAAGAAAACATTTCTAACTATGATTAAAATCCCTGAAACAATAAAAGATTAATAATTTTAATTTTAAAAATTTAATATCATAAGGAAAGTCAAAAACCAAATCACAAATTGGGAGAAAAGTATATGCAACTTGTATCTCAACAAAAAAACTAATATGGCTAATATATAGTCCTCCTAAAAATTGAGAAAATCAAAATCCAACAGAAAAGTGGGGAGAGGGTATGAAGAGATAGTCTCTTTAAGAAGTAATAGGAACAGCCATTAAATACATGGAAATATCCCCAATGTTTCTCATTATTAGAGAAATGCAAACTGTAACAATATTTAAAAACTGTTTCTTACCTATCAGTTTGGAAAGATTGAAAATTCTGAGAATCTACTATGCTGTAGACTGTAGAAAAGTAGGCACTCCTTTTTATGACTGAAGGGAAAATAAATATCCATTCACCCCAAAAAGATCCACAGATTCAACATAATCCCATCAAAAGATCTCAGCAGATTCTTTTGTAGGAATTTACAAGCCAATTTAAAATTCATAGAGAAACTCAAAGGACCTAAAATAACCAAACCAACTTTTAAAAAGGTGAATGAAGGTAGAGAACTTATACTAACTGATTTCAAGAATTATTATAAAGCTACAGTAAGCAAAAGTGTGTGGTACTGGCATCAAGATAGACAAGCAGATGAAAGGAATATGTTATAAAGAACAAAAGAAACGCATACAAATAGAGTCAATTAATTATTAACAAAGGTAAAGGAACAATCCCTGGACATCTATATGCAAACACACACACATACCAAAAAAACAACTTTGATCCATACTTCACTCTATATACAAAAATTAAACTCAAAGTGAACTATAGACCCAATGTAAAAACCTATAAAACTTCCAGAAAAAGATATAGAAGAAAATCTTTGTGATCTTTTTTTAGGCAAAATTTCTTGGATATAGCAACAAAGCTACAATTCATAAAAGAAAAAAGTGATAAATTGGACTTCATTAAAATTAAAATCTTCTGTTAATAGAATGAAAAGATAAGCCATGGACTATTTGAAAATTTCCTCTTTGGTAAAGGACTTGAATTCAGAATATAAAAAGAAACTTGAGAACTCAATGATATGGAATAAACAACCTACTTTTAAAATTCGGCAAATAAATTGGATAGACATTTCACCAAAGAAAATATATGGATGACAAGTGACCACATGAAAATATGCTCATCGTCATTAGTCATTAAGGAAATGCAAATTAAGACTACCAGGAGATACCATTGCATGCCTATTAAAATGTCTTCAATTAAGAAGTGGACAAGTGTTGGTGAGGGTGTGGAGGAATGGAAAATCTCAAACACTACTGGTGGGAGTGTAAAATGGTGCAACCGCTTTGGAAAACTTTGGCAGTTTTTCTAACAGTTAAAGATACGTATGTGATATAACTTTACTATTCCACATCTATGTGTTCCCAAGATAAATGAAAGGATATGTCCATACTAAGACTTGTATATGAATGTTCATAATAGTTTTGTTTATAAAAGCCAAAACTGGAAACAACCCAAATGTCCATCAACAGGGGAATAAATAAACAAATGATAGTATATCCATTCAGTGAAATACTACTCAGCAATAAAAAGTAATTAATTATTAGTAGAACAACATGGAAGCATCTCAGCATGGAAGAATCTCAAAATACTTATACTAAGTGATAGAAACCAGACAAAAATGAGTACATACTGTATGATTCCATTTGTACAAAAATCTTAAGAGTGAAAACAAAAAAAATGTCAGAAAGCAGATCAATGGTTGCCTAGAAGGGAGGGAGGGGTGGCAGAAGGTAGGAGGGAAGGTTCTCAAAGGGACAAGATCATGGTGATGGTTTCATGAGTGTATAGATATGTCAAAATTTATCAAAATTAATGCTTTAAACATTTGTAGTTAGTGTGCTGATCATCTCTCCTTAAAACTCTTTCTAAAACATAAAAAGTAGATAAATAAACAAATAATGTGTTTATTGAATTGAAAATACTTGTAATCCTGGCACCTTCAGGTCTCAAGTGCTCTGCCCCTACAAAGCATCAACCAAATAGAGGTAGAGGTAGTATAAGCATGGGTGGAGCTAAAAGATAAGGAGACCCAAAATGTTGACAGAGCCAAAGCTGCCACGGATTTGTTACATCTTCTGTCTCACTCCTCTCTTCACACTGCTCTTCTTCTGGCCTCAGGAAAAATAAAAAACATCTCTTAAACAGGACACAACGCTAACCGCAAAAGTCAAAGTTGATAAGTCAAACTTCGTTACAATTAAGAGCATCTGTTATCAAAAGATACAATTAAGAATAAGCAAGGCATAATCAGGGAGAAGATGTAGAGAAATAGAGATAGAGATAGACATTATATATGCATGCACATATATGGGCTTATATATAGAATTTTTAAAATTCTTTCAAATCACTAGGAAAACAACTAACAGTCTTGTTTTTTGAACAGGCAAAAGACTTGAATAATGACTTCACAGGAGAAGATATCCAAACAGCCAATAAACGTATTAAAAGGTGTTCAACAACATTATTCATGAGGAAAATGAGAATTAAAACAAAAAAGCATTCTGCTACACACATCAGAATAGGTAAAATAAAAATACTGGGTGTTAATGAGGTTGTAGAGAAACTGGAACCGTCGGGCATTGTTGATAGCAGTGCAAATTGATTAAAATGTTTTTGAAAATAGCTTGACAGTGTTTATAAAAGCTAAACATATGCCTACTCTATTACCAACAAATTCACATCTAAGTACATATCCAAAAGAAAGCTTTGCAAATTTCAATCAGAATACATGTTCAAAAATGTTTATAACAGCTTTATTAATAATAGGCAAAAACTTGAAACTATATGTTCATTAACAGACTAAATAATTCTATATTCAGATGATGAAATACTACACGGCAATACAAAAATAGTGATCCATCCATATATGCAACAATATAGATGAATACTACAGGTTTTATGCTGAGGAAAAGAAGCCAGAAACAATACAGTACATGTTTACATGAAGTTCAAATACAGGCAAAATCAATCTGTGATAATAAAAGTCAAAATAGTGGATAGCTTTAGAGTTGGGGGTTGAGGGCAGGTAATATTTACTGGAGAGGAAACCTTCTAAAGTGGATGGAAATGTTTACATCTTGATCTAGGTTGCATATACATATGCAAAAGTTCAATGAGCTATACACTTAAGATTTGTGCTCTTTGCTATATGAAAACTGGACTGCAGAGTTTTAAAAGAAGGTTTACGTTTTCTTCTATTGCCTACATTTTACTGCATACCCAATACATACACCAACCTCACTCCTAAATTCTAGGTCCCCTGAATTCAAGGATCTATTCAGTCTCATCTAAAGTGCAGTCATCCCCCATATGCGTATTTTTTTCATTGAAGCAACATTGAACAAAATCAAAGGGCAAAATTAACATTTATCCAAACTTCCCTTATTTCCCAATAGAAGAGAACTTTCCTAAGGAAAAGTTTACAGGTAAAGATATTTCCCCAGAACATCACTTATCATTGTTTCTCAAAGAAATTTTTACCATTAATGGTAAGTTTAGATCAAAAAATTGTTCCTTTGAGTTTTTTATATAAAGTTATATTTCACATTACATAGTACTGTGGATTTATGAACTCATCCTGGATTGTCATCCCTTCCCCATTTTGCCCATTAGAATGTAATGACTATCTGCAATGCATGAAAATTCAGTAGCAATTGCCTCTCCTAATAAGCAACAGCTTAATGCTACCCTGATAGCTAAATGTGTACCCATAACTATCTAGTGTTCTGTTACATCCTCCAGACCAGTGTCATCAAATAGAAATATAATGCAAGCCACATATATAATTCTAAACTTTCTAGTAGATACATTAAAAAACTAAACAGATAAATTCATTTAATGATATACATATTTTATTTAACATATTATTTCCAAAATGTTATTTCAACATGTACTAAATACAAAAAGTTATCAACGAGATATCTTACATTATTTTCTATATTAATTCTTCAAAGATCCAGTGTGTATTTTGCACTTATATTGCACACTTACAGTATGTCTCAGTTTGGATGATCACATTTGAAGTACTCAACATAGCTAGTGGCTACCATATTGGATAGTGCAGCTCCCAGTTACCTCAGACCACAACCAAGGTAACCCTTGAAAAAAGACTCCAAATTCTATCTCTGTTAGTCTTGAAATAATATATGACAACTCCTCTCCACATCTTTACACACCTTAAAATTATATTTCTCTTCCCTGGGAGTTCTAATTCACAAAACTATGTCCCTAGGGCTCCACTCACCAAGTAAATGGTCACCATACTTGCCTCTATCTGAAATCTAACATACTCACCACTTACACACTACATAATTCATCAAACTCTGATCTTGTCATTTTGCCAAAACCAACTCGATAAAAATTTTCACCTCCTACTCTCTTGCAAAATGTGATATATTAAAATTATCTTGTGAAAAGTAGCATGAAATTACTATGAATATATTCATAATTTAAATGTGCTAGGTCACCAACATGAGAAATTAAATCTCCCAAGAAAGAGATGAGGCAAGAAAACATGGCATAAAGGAAAGCAAACAGGATTGGGATTCAAGCTGGGGTTTTAGTCCCAGCTCTGGCCCTGGGTAGTCTTATGTTTTGGGCAACATACAAATATTTCTGAATTTCCAAAGAGTAATGTATTATATAAAGGCACTGGATTAAACAATTCCTAAGCCCCATTCAATATTGAATACTCTAAAATTGTAGCAACTCTTTTGATAAAATAAAGAAGGAAGAGTTGGGGGATGAAGGTGAGGGAGAATAAATTCATTTGGGAAAGATAGTTAAAATTCCTGTACATATAGGACAGGAAAAACAGCACTGAAGCTTGGGTTCCTCATTGTAGAAAATGATAACAATAACAATAATAATACACTCCAATAAAAAAATCCTTGAATTCCTTTTCTCATTTTCTAATAGTTTTTCAAGAGAAAGTTATTCTGCGCAAGGTTTTCTTCAGAGCAAATTTGACGTCCTTATTCCTCAGGCTATAGATTAATGGGTTGAACATAGGCACAACAATGGTATAGAACAAGGAAGACACTTTCCCCTGCTCAAGGGGTAAAACGGAAGGTGGTTTGAGGTACATAAAAGCTCCCGACCCAAAGAAAAGAGAAACTGCAATTATGTGGGAACTGCAAGTACTAAAGGCTTTGGACCTGCCTTCAGTGGACCTGATGTGGAAAATGCTGGCAAGGATGAAACCGTAAGAGATAAAAATGGCAACGATGGGCATCCCAATGCCAATAGTCACAACAATAAAGACTACTAGTACGTTTATGTAAGAGCTACTGCAGGAGAGCTCAAGGAGGGGAAGGATGTCACACATATAGTGATTGACAATGTTGCCAGCACAAAAGGTCAGAAACACTATATTTCCCGTATGGGCCATAGCCCCGAAAACTCCCATCCCATAGACACCTAACGAGAGGAGTAAACACACTTGAGGAGACATGGTAACATAGCGGTCATATGCCATCGCTGACAAGATGAAGGATTCAGAAAAGACAAAAAAACAAAAGAAAAAGAGCTGAGTCATACACCCTGCATAGGAAATGATGTTCTTCTTTGAGACAAAACTCATTAGCATTTTGGGGATGATGGCAGTAGAGAAACTAAAATCTATGAAGGACAAGTTGAAGAGGAAAAAGTACATGGGAATATGAAGGTGAGAATTCAGCCCAATCAGGGTCATCAAGCCCAGGTTCCCCATTATGGTGACCGTGTAGAGACCTAGAAACAGGAAGAAGAGGGGGATCTGGAGTTCTGGATGGTTTGTTAAGCCTGTGAGGATAAACTCTATCACAGAGGAGGTGTTGTCTGCAGCCATTCTCCTCTAGGAGGATCTCTGAGGGAAAAAGAAAAGAATTGCTCAGAGAAAAGGCGGGGGAACATTTTTGAGAATGGTATTTTAATAGAGATTTTTGAAGTTCAAGATGGCATTTCCTATATGTCTCTGTTTTCATGGTCCCCAAGTGCTTTGAATCATCTTAGTAACTATCTGTGGGTGAATTTTACCTCCAGAGTAAGGGCTGGTACAACTGAGAAGGGAGTCCACAAAGCCCAGCTGGGATGACCTTTCGACTTTTACTGTTACCATCTTCTGTGTACTTCTTTCCTTCTACAGCCCTTGATCAAGTTTGTTAGATGTGGGGCTCTTCTCTAACATGATTCTTGAGAAATGGGAGCCATTTGACCCTGCCTAGACTTTCCACCACTGGATCAATGCTAGACAGGGCAGGAAAGTGAGGTCATGTTGCCCAAAGTCTTTAGCTGAAACGGCTGTGGAATTATCATGTCATAATAATATTGGGATGATCATGTAAAGTTATTGATTAAATCTAAGAAAAAAGAAAATAAATATTTACTGAGCACTAGCTATACGATAGGCACTGTTCTAAATGCTGAGGGGCATTATGATTATCTCCATTTGACAGTTGAGGACACTGGGCTAAGTGATTTGCACAAGTCCCAATGCTACTAAGTTGCAGCAGAAGGTGAACTGTGGTGGTCTGGCTCCCAGGGATAGGGCTTTTAATCATCTGCTACAGGACAGACCAAGTCAGGCAGGCACTCACCCTTCTGCTTGGAATCACAATGCTGTACTCTGCTGGCTAACCAGAGACTAAAGAGTTTTATTCAGAATTAAAGATCTCAGTGACCTACTTAGAAACACTCCCTCAGGATCACTGCTCCAGAGACCACCTTCCCTAAGGAAGAAGAAATGTTTGTTTACACCCTTGATACTACTTGACGTGGCTTTTAATGACTTATTCTTTTATTCACTACATCTTTTTAAGCACAGTTAAGAGCAAAGTACTGCGGGAAAAATAATACTGACTACCCTGTGTTGAGCATTTACTGTGCGCCAAACACTGTTTCTGACCCAGCACCCTCCTACTGACAGCAAGTATCTAAAGCAATGCACAGATAATTTTACCTTGTTTATTCCTCACAAAACCTTATAGGTTAGACCTGTTAATCTCCACTTTAACAATGAGAAGCACATACATCTTGTAGGTTCCAGTATCTTGAGTCAAACTGTGGTCTGTCCAACTCCAAACTTCATGGGGCCAGGGATCTTGCTGGGCTTCTTAAGCAAGCAGAACATATTTAATGTGCATTACTGACAACATACAATTTTATCTCTAGACTCAAGTCCTGGCTATTGTAAACTGCACACATTTTCAAAATAGTTATCTGGAAGGCAATTTATTTATATAGGGACTAATGAAGTTTTGTGTGGCAACTTGCATTCTACACCTTTACCAGGGGCTTTTATATATTAAGGATGACAGATTTCCTAGCCAGGAAACAAATCTTGATTTGGGGAAATTTCATGTGCCAGTGGATTAGATAGGTTTTTGGTCCTGGGTTAATGGCAGAAATCCTCTTACAAAAGTTATAAAATCAAAACACAAAGGCATAAGTCCATCTTCTTCCAGACAAGTCCAACTAAAACTACTGCAGACAGGCCTGTGTATGTTTATGAGTATGTGCACATACATCCATGAGGACCTGCTCACCCTCAGCTAAGACTCAGCAATAACAGTGCCTCATCTTTTGATTTACACTTAGAGTTTTTCATGTCCCAGAGTAACGAATGAATCCCAATCTTTGTTCTCAATCCCACTGCACAATAATTATAAATAGAGAAAAACAATTCATTAAAATAAGCTCTCCTTGATATCTAAGTGCAAAGAAGATTTTGGGAGTTCTCTGAGAGCTCAAGGGGGATTTTGTTACTTCGGAGACAGTTGCCATGACAACCTCATTTCCAAATGCATCTTCAGCAGGGCTCCTCTAAAGCCATGTTACCTGATGACTTGCTCCCGCACAGAGTAGAGAACAAAAAAAGCTATTTTGTCTTTTTCCATTTGTGCAGTACTATTGCCTTTCCAAAACTGGAATCTCTGAAAAATGGCCTCCTCCTTCTACTTATTTCTGACTTCAACTATATAAATGTAACATTATGAAGCATGTGAATATTTAAATACTAATAAAATGTCTTTGCATGTATGTCTCATGCATGTCCATTAGCTCTCAGACTTCTGGTAGATCATCAAAGATGCACAAGTATGGTCCCAAACCAATCCCTACATATCATAGGATTCCCAGCTTCAACAAGAAGCACAAATTTAGCCAGAGAAAAGAGATGGCAACTGAGAGGACTTCATGTGAAATACCTTTGATTAGCTCCTAAGAAAGTAGATAGAATTAAATTCATCTTTCAGGAGTAATATGTATAATAATTAATGTTAAGTTGATTTTAATAAATGTATTTGAGGATGTAATATGTGAGGTTCATGGATATAAAAAACATGGTTCATGCAAGAAAGAAACTTACAGTCTAATAGAGGCATCGCCCCTGTAGGCGCTTTTTCCTATTTCTGTCCCTTCATATTTCACATTTCCTGGGGTTCAGTTCTTAATCTTCCGCACTGTTTCTGCTTCATTAACTTCCGGATTAGCTCATTTGTTTTATGGCTTCAACAGTCCCTCCATATAATGGCTCTCAAATTTGTGTCTTTAGTTCTCAATTTCCTATTAAGCTTTTTTCCTATGTAACCAACCTTTTTCTGGATATTTCCAAGAGGCTGTCCCGTGGTCATCTTTGAACTCACTGAGGACATAGATGAATACATTTTCCTTTCCCCAAAAGTAGATGTCCTCTCAACCTCTCCTAAGTGAAAGAGCACTAGCAGTATCCTTTGTTTTAATATTTGGTCTTGGATCCTGGTTCCTGATACAGTGCTCTGAAACCCTTGTAACTTCCTGTGTAACAGGAGTGTCTTTTGTTCTAATGAGGTGACTTGGATAGGCTCCTGGATGAGGGCTAGTCATCAGGAAGACCAAGACATGATTAGAAGCTTGGAATTTTCAGCCCCGCCCCCCCCATTCTCATCAGAAGGGAAAAGGGCTGAAAATGGAGTTAATGATCAGTCACGCCTATGTGATCAAGCCTCCATAAAATTTCACAAGTATGTGGTTTGGACAGCTTATAGGTTAGTGAACACATGGAGGTGCCGGGAGAGTGGCACCTGGAGAGAGCACAGAAGCTCTATGCCCCTTCCCACATACCTTGCTCTACACATCTCTTCCATCAGGATGTTCATCTGTATCCTTTTTATCATATCTTTTAATAAACTGGTAAACGTTTAGTATTTCCACGAGTTCTGTGAGCCACACTAGCAAATTAATTGAACCAAAGGAGGAATTCTTTGGAACCTCTGATCTATAACCAATGGATCAGAAGCACAGGAGGTAACCTGGGCTTGCGACTGGCGCTTGAAGTGTGTGTGTGTGTGGTGGGGGGAGGCAGTCTTGTGGGATCCAGCCCTTAACCTGTGGGATCTGACACTATATCCAGATAGACAGTGTAAGAAATGAGTTAAATTGTAGGACATCCAGCTGATGTCAGAGAGACTTGCTTGCTGTGGGGAAAAGCCCCCACATATTTGGCGACCAAAAGTGTCAGAAGTGAAGCATGCTGTGTGAATAGTAGAGGAGATTCACAGGAGAGAAACACACAGTAGGGAAGAACTGGGTTTTTCCCTATACAGGAAAGAAAAAAATGGATTTTTTTTTATTACAGAAAGGAAAATAAGTATTTCAGGAAGAAGTTAGCTCTCACATTGTTAAGTAAAATAGGACTGAAAAATATTCATTGAATTTAACGTCTGGTTTCATCTATTTCTTTCATAGAAGATGAACTTCCACAAGGTAGTGGCTTGTCCAAGACTCTTTGACCAGAGCCAGATCATTAGACTCCTAAGCCTAGGGTTCTTCCGGGATGCCACATTGCCTCTTGGTTTAAGCTAGTCATCAGAATAAAGTTCCTGAGAGAAAGCTTTGTAAAATATTGGAACACATCACTGAGAGAGTGTGTGGTGTTCCTTTCCAGAGAGTCTTTAGAAATTGTAGACAATCTCTTTGTTTTCCGAGAAGAGATTCCTAAAAGTTAAATTAAGTCTAAAGAGATACTCTCTGTTAAGAATATTGCTGAAATGTTCTCATGAAAGGCTTTTTTCAATTATACTCCTATCAGCAATGTATAAGCACACCTTTTTCCTTATGTCTTTCCTAAGTTTCTAACAAATTGAGCCAATTTGACGCTAAAAATGCCATCACATTACTTTAATTCATATTTCTTTTATTACAAATTATGTTGGGCTTCAGGAATTTAATTTTCTGTCTTTTGGCCTTAGCCATTCATGTGTTGTACTTGAATATTTAAATCTACTTTATTGAGGTATAATTGACATACAATAAAATGAACCCAATATATGGGTTTATACAGTTCAGTGATTTTTAACACATGTATATTCCCATGCAACCACCACTCAATAAAGACATGACATTTTAATTTTCCTAAAAAGTTCCCTAGTATAATTAGTGACCAGCACTCCTGGTCCTGGAAAACCACTGCCTGGTTTCAATCACTATATATTATTTTTGCCTTTTAAAATTTATGACAATGTAATCTTACAGTATGTACTGTTTTGTGTTACCTTCCTTTCACTCAGCATAGTTTTGAGATTCATTCACGTTGTTGCATTCATCAGTAATTCATTCCCTTTTATTGCTGAGGAGTATTCAATGATATGAACGTGCTACAATTTGTTTACTCATCCACTAGTTGAGGGACATTTATATTGTTTCCAATTTGGGACTAATATAAATAAAGCTGCTATGAATGTTCATGCATAAATTTTTTTTACAGGGATATGCTTTCGTTTCACTCAGGTAAATACCTAAGATCATCATATAGAACACAGATTTTTAATTTTTTAAAAAATCTGTGTAAGTTTTCTAAAATGATTGTGCCATTTGACACTCCCACCAGCAATAAATGAGAGTTCCAGATGCTCACTAATACATAGTATTATCAGTATTTCTAATTTTCATTTTCTTTGGCATGTAATGGTATCTCATTGTGATTTTATTTACATTTCTCTGATTATTAATGACATTGATCCTCTTTTCATGTCTTATTGGACATTTATATATCCTTGTATTTGACTATTTATCTATTTCTTACTTGGCTTTTGTGTTTTCTTGTTATTGGGTTATAAAAGTTCTTTATATGTTCTGGGTATAAGTCTTTTGTAATATATATTTAAAATATTTTCTCCTAGTCAGTGGCTTACTTTTCATTTTCTCAGCAGTGTATCTCAAGGAATAGAGTTTTAAATTCTTATGAAATTCAATTTATACTATGGTTAGTGCTTTTTTTGTTCTGTCTAAAATTCTTTGCCTAGCCCAATGTTGGGAAAATGTTTTTTCTTCTATGTCTTCTTCTATACTTTTATTGTTTTCACCTTAATGTTTAGGTTGATGGTCCGTTTTGAGTTAATTTTGTTTAACTTTTTTATATTGGGGCATTTCAAACGATGAAATGTAAATAGAAGTGTATAGTAAATTCTTTTGTACCCATCCCAGTTTCAACAATATCAACATTCTGACAATCTTATATCATATATACCTCACTAACTTTTTACTCTCGATCAATGATGATAATAATTACAGTTCTTTCTTAGGTAAAATTTATGTACCTTGAAACACATAAATCTTAGCTATCCAACTTTTAACAAAAAGATGCACCTCTGTAACTCACAATATTATCTTAATAAATAAGTTTTCTATCACTCCAGAAAGTTTTCTTTGTTCCACCTGAGTAATTTCCTCCCCCTGGAAAACCAGTCAGGTTTTTTTCACCTTAAATTAGCTTTACCTCTTCTACAACTTCATAAAGTGAATCATACAGTTTGTGGTCTTTGATCTGGTCTATTTTGCTCAGCATAATTTCTGTGAATCATAAGGTAGATCTATTTTTATATTTTTAAAGAACTTCCATATTGTTTTCCATAGTAGCTGAACCAACTTCATTCCCCCCAACAGTGTACAAGCGTTTCCTTTTCTCCACATCCTCACCAACACTTGTTATCTTTTGTCTTCCTGGTGATAGCTATGCTAACAGGTGTGAGGTGATATCTCATTGTGGTTTTGATTTTCATTTTTCTTATGATTAGTAATGTTGATGTACCTGTTTGGTCATTTGGATGTCTTTGTTAAAAACATGTCTATTTAGTCCTTTTGCCCATTTTTAATCATATTATTTTGGTGGTGTTGTTATTGAGTTGCATGAGTTCTTTATATGTTTTGGATATTAATCCCTTACCAGAAATATGATTTGCAAATATTTTTCTCCCATTCTGTAGGTTGTCTTTTCATTTTATTTATTGTTTCTTTTGCTGTGCAGAATCTTTTAGTTTGATTTAGTCTTATTTGTTAATTTTTTATTTTGTTGTTTGTGCTTCTGGTGTCATAGCTGAAAAATCATTACAAGACCAAAGTTAAGAAATTTCTTCCCTATGTTTTCTTCTAGAAGTTTTACTGTATCATGTCTTATGTTTAAGTATTTGATCCATTTTAAATTAATTTTTGTTAGTGGCATAAGATAGGGGTGCAATTTCATTGTTCTGCATGTGTTTATCCAGTTTTCCCAACACCGTTTGTTGGAGAGACTATCCTTTTCCATTGGGCATTCTCGGCTGCCTTGTTAAATATTAGTTGACCATATACGCAGTGGTTTAATTCTGGACTCTTTATTCTGTTCTGTTGATCTGCATGTTTAGTTTTATGCTAGTACCATACTATTTTTATTACCATGGCTTTGTAATATAGTTTGAATCAGGAAGAGCGATACCTCCAGATTTGTTCTTCTTTCTCAGGATTGCTTTTGCTATTCAAGGTCTTTTACATTTCTACACAAATTTTAGGGTCATTTTTTTCTTTAGGATTTTGCGAGGGATTCCACTGAATCTATAGATGGTTTTGGGTAGTATGAACATTTTAACAATATTAATTTTTCTGGTCCATGAGCATCAGATGTCGTTCCATTTGTGTCTTCTCTGATTTCTTTCAACAAAGTCTTGTAGTTTTTATTGTACAGATCTTTCACTTCCTTGGTTAAATTTATTCCTAGATAGTTTATTGTTTTTGATGCTATGAGAAATGGGAAAGGTTTCTTTATTTCTTTTTCAGATGTTTCATTATTACTGTATAGAAATGCAACTGATTTCTATATGTTTATTCTATATCCTGCAACTTTACTGAGATTGTTGATTAGTGCCAACGGTTTTTTGGTTGAGTCTTTGAGATTTTCTATATACAAATCCATATCATCTGCAAATAGCAACATTTTTACTTCTTCCTTTCCAATTTTGATGCCTTTCATTTCTTTGTCCTGTCTAATTGTTCTAACTAGGACTTAAGTATTATACTGAATAAGAGTGGTGAGAGTAGGCATCCTTGTCTTCTTCCAGAAATTACAGAGAAAGCTTTCAATTTTTCTCCATTGCATATAATGTTAACTGTGTGTTTGTCGTATATCGCCTTCATTATATTGAGGTTTCTTCCTTGTATACCCAACTTGCTGAGGGTTTTTGTCATGCAGGATACTGTATTTTGTCAAATGCTTTTTCTGCATCTATTGTGATGATGATGTGATTTTTATCTTTCATTCTATTAGTGTAAATGTATTTCATTTATTGATTTGCATATGTTGAACCATCCTTACATGCCTCAGATAAATCTCAGTTGGTCATGGTGTATAATCCTTTTAACGTGTTCTTGAAGTCAGTTTGCTAACATTTTCTTGAAAACTTTTACATTTATCTTCATTAGGGGTATTTATCTATAGTTTTCTCTTCTTGTAGAGTCCTTATCTGGCTTTGAAATCAGGGTAATGCTGGCCTCATAGAATGAGTTTGGGAGTGTTCCCTCCTCTTCAATTTTTTGGAAGAGTTTGAGAAGGATTGGCTTTCATTCTTCTTTAAATGTTTGGTAGAATTTGCCAGTGAAGCCATGGACCTGGAATTTTATGTGTTGGGAGGTTTTCGATTAATGATTTAACCTCTACTCATTATTGGTCTGTTCATATTTTCTATTTCTTCCTCCTTCAGTCTTTGTAGGTTGTAAATTTCTAGAAATATGTCCATTCTTCTAGATTATCTAATTTGTTGGCATATAATTGTTCATAATAGTCTCTTATGATTCTATGTATTTCTGTAGTATCAGCTGTAATGTCTCCTCTTTTATTCCTAATTTTATTTATTTGAGTCTTCTCTCTTTTTTTCTTAGTCTACCTAAACGTTTGTCAGTTTTGTTTAGCTTTTCAAAGAACAGCTCTCAGTTCTGTTTATCCTATGGTTATTCTGGTCTCTTTTATTTATTTCCACTCTGATTTTTATTATTTCCTTCTTTCTACTAACTTTGGGTTTAATTTGTTCTTCTTTTTATAGTTCCTTGAAACTTAAAGTTAGGCTGTTTATTTGAGATCTTTATAATATCTTAATATATGCATTTATCACTATAAACTTTCCTCTCAGAACTGTTTTTGCAGCATCCCACAGGATTTGATATGTTGTATTTCCAGTTTCATTTTTTCAATTTAATTTTTATTTCTCTTTTCATTTCTTCTTTGACCCATTGGTTGTTCAGAAGTATACTTTTAGTTTCTACATATTTTTAGATTTTCCAGATTTCCTCTTGTTATTGACTTTTAGTTTCATACCATTGGTCAAATAGTTGATATGATTTCAGTTTTCTTAATTTTGCTAAGATTTGTTTTGCATGCTATCATACGATGTATCCTGGAAAATGTGTTTTGTGCCCTTGATAAAAATGTGTATTCTGTTGCTGTTGGTTAGAATGTTCTATATATGTGTGTTAAGTCCACTAGGTCTAAAGTACAGTTCAATTCCAATGTTTCCTTGTTAATTTTCTTTCTGGATAATCTATCAATTGCTCACAGTGAAGTATTGAAGTCCCCTACTATTATTTTATTGTTGTCTATTCCTCCTTTCAGATCTGTTAGTATTTGCTTAATATACTTAGGTGCTCTGATGATGGGTACATATATATTTGTGGTATATCTTCTTGATGTACTGACCTCTTTATCATTATATAGTGACCTTCTTTATCCTTTGTTACCATTTTTAGTTGAAGTCTATTTTGTCTGATATAAGTATGGCTATCCTCACTTTCTTTTGGTTTCCATTTGCATGGAGTATCTTCTTCCATCCCTTTGCTTTGAGCCTATGTGTGTCTTTAAAGCCAAAATGAGTCTCCTGTAGGGAGCATATAACTGGATTTTGTTTTTTACCCATTCAGTCACTCTATAACTTTTGATTGGTGAACTCAATCTATTTACATTTAGAGTGACTATTGATATGTAAGGACTTACTACTGCCATCTCATTGTTTGCCTTCTGGTTGTTATGTGTCTCCATTGTTTCTTTCTCCCTCTTTTTCTGACCACCTTTATAAGCTGATGGTTTTCCATGATGGTGTGTTCAGTCTCCCACTTTTTTATGGGTCATGAATCTACTCTAAAGTTTTGATTTGTGGTTACCATGAGGCTTACGTAAAACATCTCATAGAGGCACCGGCCCCATGGCCAACTGGTTAAGTTCGCACACTCCACTTCAGCAGCCCAGGGTTTCACGGCTTCGGATCCTGGGTGCAGTCATGGCATTGCTCATTAGGCCACATTGAGGTGGTGTCCCACATACCACAACTAGAAGGACCCACAACTAAAATATACAACTATGTACTTGGGGGATTTGGGGAGAAAAAACAGGAAAAAAAAAAGAAGATTGGCAACAGTTGTTAGCTCAGGTACCAATCTTTAAAAAAAAAAAATCTCGTAGATAAAACAGTCCATTTTATGCTGAGAGCAACTTATCTTCATTTGCCTGTAAAGGCGCCACCTTTTTACTCCTTCTCTCTTACATTTTCATGTGACAACTTACCTCTTTTTATGCTGTGCATTATTTAACAAATTATAGTAGCTGTACAGTAGTACCCCCCTTATCCATGTGAGATATGTTTCAAGACTCCCAGTGGATGCCTGAAACCAAACTCTATATATACACAATGTTGTTTCTTATGCATATATACCTATGATAAAGCTTAATTTAGAAACTAGGCACAGTAAGAGATTAACAATAACTCATAATAAAATAGAATAATTATAACAATATACTGTAATAAAAGTTATGTGAATGTGGTCTCTCTCTCTTTCAAAATATTTTATTGTACCTTACTCACCCTTTTTCTTGTGACAATGAGAGATAATAAAATGCCTACATGATGAGATGAAGAGAGGTGAATGATAGGGCATTGTGACATAGCATTAGGCTACTATCGACGTTCTGAGGACATGTCAGAAGGAGGATCATCTGCTTCCAGATATTGATTGACCACTAGTAACTGAAATCACAGAAAGTAAGACTGCAGATAAGGGAAGACTGCTGTAGTTATTTTTAATACTCTTTTCCTTTAACCTTGTACTATAGTTAAGTGGTTAACACACCATTCTAATATAGAGTTACAGTTTTCTAATTCTGACCATTTGTCTTTCACCTTTACCAAAGTGTTGTGTACTTTCATATGTTTTCATGTCACTGATTAGCATCTTTTCATTTCAGATTAAAGAACTCCTGTTAGCATTTCTTATGAGGCATATCTAGGGGTGGTGAACTCCTTCAGGGCTTTTTTTTTTTTTTTTTTGTCTGAGAAAGCCTTTATTTCTCCTTCATATATGAAGAATAATTTTGCCGGATATATTATTCTTGGCTGGCAATTTTGTATCTTTCAGCACTTAGAATATGTCATTTTACTCTCTCCTGGCTTGTAGACTTTTTGCTGAGAAATCTGCTGATAGCTTAATGAGGGTTTCTTTGTAGCTTGCTTTCTTTTATTCCCTGACTGCCTTTAAGATTCTTTCTTTATCATTGATTTTTGACAGTTTCATTGTAATATGTCTTGGAGAAGCTTTGCAATTTTATTAGCTTCTTGGACTTGTATGTCCAAGTCCTACCCCTGGTTTGAGAAGTTCTCAGCTATTATTTCTTTAAATAAACTCTCTATTCCCTTCTCCCTCTCTTCTCCTTCTGGTACACTATTCTTATACAGGCATACCTTCAGATATTACAAGTTCAGTTTCAGACTCCCACAATAATGTTAATATCATGAGTCACATGAATTTTTTGGTTTTGCAATGCATGTAAAAACTATGTTTACACTATACTGTAATCTATTAAATGTGCAATAACATTATTTCTGAAACAAAAGAAAAAGTACATAGCTTAATTAAAAAATAATTTATTTCTAAAAAATACCATCATCTGAGCCTTCAGTGAATCATTATCTTTTTGCTGGTGTAGGGTCTTGTAAGAAACACAATATCTGTAAATCTCAACATGGCAAACCACAATAAAACGAAGTATTTGCCTTTCTGATCAAATCTGATATGTATTTGCCTTTCTGATCAAATCTGATAGCTCTCATAGGGCTTTCTCACTTTTTTAAGGTTTTAGTTCTCTCTCCTCTTCTAACCAAGTTATTTCTATATTCCTACCCTTGAAGTCACTTATACTCGCTTCCATCTAGTCTTTCCTGTTAGCAATGTTCTCTATTGGCTCTTTGTTTCATTCACTGAATTCTTCTCTCCAAAATCTCTGTTTGGTTCATTTTATAATTTCAATCTCTGGTGAAGAACTTATTACTTTTATTAATTTTATTCCTGAGCTTATTGAATTACCTTTCTGAGTTTTCTTGCAGCTTGTTGAATTTCTTCTACAGTTCTTTTAATTATCGGTTACGTTGCAAAGTTCCATGCCTTTGAGTTTGGTTGCTAGAGATTTATCATTTTCTTTTTGTGATACCGTATTTCCTTGATTTTTCATCGAGTTTGAGGGTATGTACTTTTGCTTTCACATTTGAGATAGCAATTACCTTCCTTAACTAAAGTTTTATGTCTGCTTTTGTTCTTACAATTCAACAGGCTGCTTATTTGAAACTTTTCTTTTCTTTTCCAGAAGGTGGCACAAAATCTCAAGTTTGTAGTTTCTCCTATAGGAGCTGATTTTAGTGAATGCACTCAGGAGTGGTGCATAAGGAGCTAGCAGCAGGGTAGAGGGATGTGTGGGCTTAGCATCTGGAGCTTTGGGGGTGTCCATGGGCTGGTGGAGGGATCCTCCAGTGGGACAGTCCCAGAGGTCTGTGAGTGGACCTGCTGCTGAAATCCCAAAGCAGGTGGGAGGAATCACATTCTTTTAATCCCCTTTGATATTCGTTCTTTTTTTTTTTCTTTTGAGGAAGATTAGCCCTGAGCTAATATCTGCCTCCAATGCTCCTCTTTTTTGCCAAGGAAGACTGGCCCTGAGCTAACATCTGTGCCCATCTTCCTCTACTTTATATGTCTCTACTTTACTACATCTTCGTCTACTTTATGTCTACGACAGCATGGTTTGCCAGGTGGTGCCATGTCCGCATCCAGGATCCAAACCGGTGAACAGCGGGCCGCTGAAGCAGAATGTGCAAACTTAACCTCTGTGCCACCAGGCCAGTCCCTCCCCTTTGATGTTCTTAGCTGCAACTAGAGCAACTAGGGCAGCCAGGAAGTCACTCACTACTTTTGCTTTCCACTCCCATGCCAGAAAGTATGTGTCTGCTGCCGCCAAAATCTCAGCCCCTTGTAATGTTGCCCTGGGGAGTGGGACAACTTTAATGAGTTCCTCCCTCTCCTCTGCTTCCAAACTCATCTCTATGCTGTTCCAATGGATGCCAGATTCCCCCTTGGGCAGGCTGAACCTCCATAAATTATTTATTGCCTCTGGGTATCCACCCAGTTTTGCACTCTCCAGGTTCCCTTTTTCCTGCTTGGGCTAGTGGAGGTGGGGTAGGATTGCTAACTCCCTTGGGTCTGCAGCCCTGACCAAAGTCCTTGCCATTCACTTTCAAATGCACAGGTGAATAGAAACCTCCAAGGCATCCTGTGTAATGTTCAGAGACACTTTCATACCATTATGCATGTCCAATTAGTTGTTAAAATGGAGAGAAAAAAGGAACAACTCATGCTGCTATGATGCTGATATCACCTTCTTTTTCATCATTTTAATTTTAAGCCATCCATCTCTTTATCGTCCAAGTGTGATTCTTGTAAACAACAAATAGTGTGTTTTACTTTGTTTTTGTCTTTTAATTGGAGTGTTTAATTGGAGTGTATCAAAGTACTTATGGATATAGTTAGGTTTAAATGCACCATCATTCTATTTGTTTTCTACGTGTCCTTTTTTATTTTTTATATTTACATGAATATTTATATATTTTAATATATTCTGATTTTTAATATTTTTTAATTTCCTCTCATTAAATATACGTCTTTATTTTTTAAAGATTTCTCTAATGTTTAATATATGCATCTGTAATTTATCTCCTTTTAAATAATACTATACAGCTTCCTGCAATATTTAAGAAGCTAACAAAAGTCTAATCCATTTCCTTTCTATGTTCTTTGTGTTATTATTGTAATATTTTTATTTCTAGATATATTAAAAACTCCACCTTACACCATAATTATTTTGGCTATAAACTGTTATCCTTTTAAACAAATTTAAGTAGAAAACAAATATCTTTTATATTTACATTCTTTTGTCTACATACAAGTCTCCACCTGACATCATTTTCCTTTAGTTGGAAGAACTGACTTCAACAATTCTTATAGGGCAGACATGCTGTCAATGAATTCTCTAAGCTCTTATTTTTCTGACCAAAAAAAAAAATCTTTCTTTACTTTAATTTTGAAGAATATTTTCTCTGGATATAATCCTGAACAGACAAATTTTTTTCAGTGTTTTAAATACATAGTCTCATTGTTCTTCGGTTTGTTCATTACAAGAAGTCAACGACCATCCTTATTTTGGTCCTCTTTGTGAAATTTGTCTTTATTATCTGGTTGGTTTTAACATTTTTCTTCTTACCTAGTTTCATGGAACTTCACTCTATACATACACAGTTTAGTACTTAGCCAAAGACACAAAGGGACTGGTATTCATATTTCTGGACTTGTATTCATTTTTTTCATCGTAGCTCAAGTCATCTTCCCCATAAATTCAAGGTGACTCAGCCTTCCTGATCTCTGACTCCAAACTCAATGACAATTTTTTGCTCTGCTTCAGTTGCCCCTCTGGTGGCAGGGTCTGCACACAGGTAAAATTATTTTAAAAATTTAGCACAAGCTAAAATTATAGCTTGGACAATTATAAGACTCACCTGTCTTTTTCTCTTCCATCTTAAATCCCAGTCCCCAGATGCTTGTTCTCAGATGTCTAAAGCTTAGTTACACATATTTTTCCAGTTTTCCAGTTTACAGCGGGAAGATAAGGCTAGTATTGGTTACTCAGTCATGGCTGCACACAGAGGTCTTATCTGTTTACTTTTGACTGGTTTTTAGTGACTGCTAAATGTTGGAGACACAGAGAAAGAAAGACCAATAAAAGCCAAAAGAAATATATGCCTGAGAAAATATGCCTGAGATAGAGTAAGCACTAGGTATTACTATTACTCATACTTAAAGAATATTTTTAACATATTTAAAATATTAAAAAGTGTATCTTTTAGGAATTTACTTTCTGAATATATTTTAATGTGTGTATATATATTCTTATAGATATAATAAATAAATTTATATTCCTTATAAACATATATTTGAAATGAGTATATTTTTCTTTGAAATATATACAAAAAGAGTGCATTATGGAATTCTTGGAAACTGTTGGCTGTATTTGTCTACTGTTTCTCTCCATAAATTCTTCTTAAAAACATTCAGTGAACTAAAAATTCTATGAACAATATCCATAACAAAAATAGATGACCAACAGCATGAGTCCCAAAGTGCAAGCACTTGGGAATAAAACACCAAAAATTATAAAATCTTCATGTTATCAACAATTGTGCAAGAAAAAGTGAGAAAAGCAAGAAGGGATCAAACAAAGCTCAGAATCCCAAGATGACTTAAAGTTACTTATAGGAAAGCTTAGTAGGCCAGACTGGGAATAGCAACAGAAACTGGGAGAGGTTTAACACACTCCAGCAAGTAAGTGTCAGATTCCCACCATAGGGTCTTAGGGCCTGCATAAGTCTGTTCTTCATAATTCTCAAATTTAATCACACAGAACTCTTCACCAGAACAAAGCCCTACACTGATAAGAAATTTCTGGGAATAAAATCCAGCCTGGGGAGCACAAGGACAATAGAGATCCTTAAAAGGAGCAAAAGAATCTAAGTTTTCAAATCCCATATAAAGTTATTATATGAAAAATATATATATACATATTTCATATATATATGAGGTAGAAAAATTTCCCTGGAAAAATAATGGGAAGTGGGAGAGGAGAAAGTATGGAACAGAAAACAGCCCTACAAAGAAAAAAGAAAAAGCATGGCCAAAAGACGTGCCCACAAAACACATTAATCCTCTAACCTTGTATTTCAAAATGCGCTGAGATAATTTAGAAAATACTACAACATATGAAGGAACAATATAAATAGAATTACAAAAAACTCATAAATAGGCAACAGAACTCAAGAAATAATTAGAAATTAAAGAAAAAATTATCAGGAATGAAGACTAAACTAGATGTAACAGAAGAAGAAATAAGCACAATAGATAATATCTTAAGGGAAACTTATGTGGAAAAGAAAGGACAATTTAAGATCAAAAGAAAAGAAAGAGTATTCAAGAGAAATTTCTAATTTCTAAACTTCTAACTGAAGCTAGACAAAGATGATCTGATATACTGATATACACAGAAGACCCAAGAAGATAATGAAAGCAAGGGAACACTAAAAATTAGAGCTCAAGAAAATTCTCCTGAGGTTACAAAAACAAAAAAAGGATTGAAGCATATATTGAAAAGTAACACAGCATACCAAAGAATATCAACTCAGAATGAAAAACACCAAACCATGTTCTACTAAAATGACTGGACCTTAACGAAAATGAAGAGAGCTTTTAGGCACCCAGGCAAAAAGACCAATTAACTCATAAGGGGAAAAACTTATATTGTTATCAAATGTTTTGGCAACAATGCTTTTGCTTTACAGAAGAAGAAAATGGAATAATAGTTTTCAGAAACTAAAAAATTTAAATATGAACCAACGATGATTTTTTATACAGACAATCTGACTTCGGATATAAAAGCTGCAGACATACTGTTAATAACTGATAAAAACTCAGCGGATCTTGTTGCCACGAGTTTTTCCTAAGGAATCTACTGGACAACAAGCTTTAAATAACCAAAATTACTATATAGACATTGTAGCATTAAATATTTATTTACGTATAGATCTAAGAATAGTGGTTGCCAGGGGCTAGAGGATGGAGGAAAGGGGAGATGTTGGTCAAAGTGTACAAACTTTCAATTATAAGATGAATAAGATCTGGGGATCTAATGTACAGCATGGTGAATATAGTTAGTAATACGGTATTGCACACTTGAAAGTTACTAAGAGAGTAGATCTTAAGTTCTCACCAGAAAAAAGAAAATGGTAACTCTGTGGGATGATGGATATGTTGATTAGCTTGATTGCGGCAATCATTTCACAACATATACGTATTTCAAATCATCACATTGTACACCTAAAAAAATCACCTTGTACAACCTAAATATATACAATTTTTATTTGTCAAGCATATCTCAATAAATCTGTAGAAAATAAAATTAATCAAGGTTAATTGTAAAATATAAAATAAAAGTTCATTCTGTTTCAATTAAAAAAAACAGTTAACCAAAGTTAAACAGGTTTTCTTTTCTTTAGTACATTCAGTGAATTTATTTTGGAGAACTATTCAAAACATAAATATGTAAAATAAATATTTTTATAATAAATATTATAAATACAGTTCACTGTACATAAAGACAAAAAATTAATCAGGAATACTGACCATGATGGTGGCGACTGAGGGCAAAGGTGATGATACTGGTGAAGGTGATGATGATATTGATGGTAATGACCATAGTGGTCATGGTAACGATGATGAAGCTAAAAATGTCCCAGTGCTGGCACCAGGCACCAAGCTTCCCAGACTACAGGGTAACTCTCCCAAGAGAAGAAAAATTAACACAACTGGGAAGCAAAACATCATTCATAGTGCAAGTGTAAACCCAGACTAATTACTCCTTCAATAAGAAGCTACTCTGTAGTGCCTACATCCCAGGAGAAGCTCTGCCTATTCATGAACATACTTAATTCTCCCAATCTCAGTGACCCGTCTTTATGACTGTGTTGGCCCCTTTGACTAGAAATAAATGTAAATCTGATGACTTTCTATTTTCTGACATGTATTTCTTGATTGCTAAAAACAAAGTACCATCTAACATTTCCAGGTAACGGTGTTCCAGTTTTCCTCAATACACATATTCAATTATAGTTTTAAAGGAATTATGTAAGATAAGAATAAAATATCTTCCATGAATTCCCATTTATAATGCAAACCTCTATATATACTATTTTCAATCACATATTCCCTTTTGCACAGTGCTTTTTCCCTCCTTCATAAGGAAATCTAGTTGTCTATGTAATTCTGAATGTTGTTATTAGCAGCAATTCTGAGCTTCTGATAACCTGATAAAATCAGTGGTAACATGAAATCTGTGGACCTGTATAAGTTAGCTAGAAGATTACAGGAGTAAAACTTAGGTTTCTCTTGCCCACAGTTTTCTATACAATAGAAAATGTGTTCACATGAAAGGCAGGAAGAAACTCTGCTCTGAACAATAATTGTGTTTGTAAGGAACTCTGATTCCTGGTAGTGATATATTTGTAGTGGATTTTCTGTTCCTTATTTTAGGAGACTCAGAACTGAAAGAAGAGGATATGTGAAATATCTTTTAAATCTATTGTCACCATCTAGGTGAAACATTTCTTTTTATAAGAAATTGGAATGCAATTCAAATTCTAGCTGTTACTAGTTCTAAGAAGTTAAATATCTCACTGTGAATAATTTAAGGTTTAAAGTTTATGATAATGCAGATTTCCCTGTTTTCAATACCACAACAAACACAAGTAATATTGTTGCTGGACAAGTGAGTCAATGTCTTTTAATGCTACACAAGCAAGCAGGTTATAAAACAACATGTGTAGTATGATCATTTTGAGTAAAAAAGATACACATATATTTAGCCATATATGTAAATGTGTATATGCATAGAAAAAGTCTGGTGGAATATACATAGAAGTTTTAGATTCTTGGTAGTTAGACTATGATGATTTTATTTTTGCCTGTCTCTGTGTTTACTTTTCTAGATGCGAATATATTACTTTGGTAGTTTAAAAACATGTTTCTGGAAATACGGTAATAAGATCTCTCCTTGGCCTTAAGGTGTTAAATTAAGTTTACTTAAAATATAAAAATAAAATGTCACAAAAAGATAAATTACAGCAAGACAGCATGGTGTGGTGGAGGACAAAACAGATTGATGGTCTACTTTTTCCCAAAGAAGAGAATCTTCCCAAACAAAAGCTCTTAAGTCAAGGTGTCTCCCCAGCATTTAAGACACTAGTGCTTTCCCAAAGAACCTTCCTTATTGCTAATTATTTATTACCTCTTGTTTCTCCATTACATGCTTACAGTTATCTTTGAGGATTTCGTTATTTTAGACATTATTCATGGCCTATAATAGGACTTAACTCATAATATGTATTGATAAACATTTGTTGAAAGCATTACTTCCATTTAATGTGGATGCAGATTTATCTAATACTCCCACACCCCAATTCCTCTCCCTATTCTCCCAAAATAGCCATAATACAATTTTGTATTCTCAGTACTCATTGTCTACAGTATTAGAACTATGATAATGCAGATTTCACTATTATAGTGAATTCTGCAGTGAATCATCACTGCAGAGCCAAATATTGTGCTTTGCATTGTTTCCTCATTTGCACCTAGTTTGTATTGTAATAATTACCCAGTACTAAGTATCTCTCCTTTATGTTTCCACATGCTCTGTAGTATTTGTCATGTAATCTTTTATATTATTTTCCAAATGTCCAAACATTTGGGACAATCTACCAATTTCATTTTCTCCTGAAGGCCTCCATCCTCTGTCCTTTCTGAACTCACTCTCCAGATCGGAAGCATGGCAGTCAGCCTGGAGTTCCCTTTGCTCCTTTCCTGTGTGGATCCCCTCCATCCTAGGTCCCAGTATTGTCATTGAGATGTCCAATGCCATCCTCATCTCATTTCTGCTCTTTATATGATGTGATTCTCTATCTCTATCTTCATCGCTATCTCTTTGACGAGATATTTTTCACTTTATTAATATTTTCAAAGACCAGTTTTAGTTTCATCAATTTCTTCCTACTGTTTCTTATTTCATTGATTTCCATGATTATCTATAATACTATTTCCATAATTCTACCTTTTTTGTAGTGTATTGAGGTGGAAGCCTAGATTACTGATTCTAGAATTTCCTTTGGTTCTAAAATAATAATTTAATGACGTTTCCCTATTATTACTTTAGCTGTATTCTAGAAATTTTGACTGACGTATTTTCATGTTCATTCAGTTCAAAATGTTATTTTCTAACTTAATTTGTGACTTCTTCTTTGACCCACGTGTTACTTAAAAGTATGCTAATTTTTAAATATTTGAAGATTTTCCAGGTATCTCTCCATAAATTATTTATAGTTTGTATCTGTTGTGTTAAGGGTGCATATTCCATATAACTTCAACTCTTTAAAGGTGTAGTGGCTTGTTTATTGCCCAGAATAGATTTTATCTTGAAAAATGTTTCATTTAAACCTGAACAATTGTGTATTCTGCTGCTTCTGGGTAGAGTGTTCTAAAAATGTCAACTTTTAGATATTTTCTATGTCCTTACTAATTTTTCTACTAGCCATATCAATTAATAAAAGAGGAGTATTGCAATCTCCAACAAGTGGTGGATTTGTCTATTTCACTTTCCGATTCTATCAGTTTTGGTCCACGTCTTTTGAAGGTCTATTAATAGATGAACTCATTTAGGAGTATTATATCACCTTGATGAATTGACTACTTTATCATTATGAAACGTGTCTCCTTACCTCTAGTAATATTCCTTCCTTTGAAGTCTATTTTGCTAAATGCTGAAACCTGGACAAACACTCCAGGTTTCTTTTGATGTTGTTGCATGGTATATCTTTTTCCATCCCTATAGTTTTGGCCACCTGTGTCTTTATATTTAAATTGGATATCTTGGAAAAGCATTTAATTGGGTAATATATGTATTCACTCTGACAATCTCTTCATTTTAATTGGAATATTTAAACCATTGGCATTTACTTCAATCATCAATATGGTTGAGTTTAATTCTACCTTCTTGCTATAGGTTTTCCACTTCTTCCAACTGTCTTTTATTTCACTTTTTCTTTTCTTGCTTTCTTTTGAATTAATTGAGTATTTTTAATGATTATATTTTATCTCCACTATTGACTTATTAGCTATATCTCTTTTTTATTACCTAGTTGTTGTTCTAGGTTTTACAACATTCATTCTTTCTGGAGTGAAAAATTCCTACAGGCAGGTAAGCTGGTACTATCATTGGGATCATGTTGTTTGTTACCCTCCTCTCAGGAATCAGTTTGGTGCTGCCTGTTGTCAAATGGCTTGAACCGGTTTCATATACTTTGTCTGGTTTTCTAGTTGTTTATGGTGCAAACACAATTCCAGTAGGAGTTCATCCTTTGTGGGTGAAAATAGAAGTCCACCCACTAACTTTTAACTATTCTAAATGACTATGTTGTGAAATTCTTCAAATTAAAAAAAAAGTAAAACTCTTTTTCACTCATATGGAACTTCTCTTTGCCCATCTATGAGCTGAAATCATAAAAAATAAGATTAGAGTAGTTTTAGAGTCATTTCTTCTATTGACCAATCTTGTTTAGAACTTAGGAAACTTTAGCCAGTGTCAGGCAAATGATCTTCCAGCAGCTTACGTTTATCACTTGATAATTACTCAACAGAATCTACCAAATTACTTTTAGCAAGCAACTTATCAGAAGAAAAATACCATCTGCTCTTATAAATGATGGGTTTTTTTGTCTTTTTTCTCATTAAGTAGAAAGGAGAAATTAAGAAAAATCATCACAAGAAGATGAAACATCTAGTGACAGGAGTTCCTTCTCCAGACCAACTTTGAATTCCCATGTTGACTTAGACATACCAGGATTCCTTCCTGTGAGTCTCTTGAGTATCTACATATATTTACTATCAGCTAAAAATCTTCTCTGCATTGATCATAGCTTGATTCTAAAAATAAATAGACAATAAGTAGTAAATTGGAAATCAGCAGCATAGAAAGAGAAACATGGTGAAGAAATAAGAGAGACTGATTATTATAGAAGACACATTTAGTGTGAGGAAAGAGGCCAAGATAGACGGACCACTAAGGACATTAGGATTTAAGGGTATGCAAAGAAGGGGATATGGGAAAATGTCCATTTCCCACTCAAATCATTTTGCTTTTGATGTGTAAGTTGCATTATGTTCTATTTATACTTCCACCAACTCCTAATCCTGATACAACCTGAGCTTTTCCTGAGTCCTCTCAGCACAATGGAGAGCAATCAACCTCAAACTGTTCCTCAGTAGCTTTATTTTACTCAGGTTAAACCACAATCCATGGCAATTTTTCAATTAACAAAATTATTCTGGTTCCAATAATCACAAAAATTTTCAAAAACAAAGTCTTTACTTTCTTTAGCTGAACTTTCCCACCTGCCCAGAAACATAGAGCTCAATGCCCAGGAAATGCCATAGAACAATAAATCAGAATTACTATAGATAGGGACCTGATACTATTATTTTTTAAAGCTCCCCAGGTGATTATTATGCATAGCTAGAACCAAGAATAAATACCCTAGGACCACAGGTTCAATGAAATATTAAGACCAATCTCATCTGGCTAATGAAAATTCACGTTTGCATAGCAAGTGAATATTTGGAATATATTTCCATGTATATTATCCAGTTACATACATATATTTTTTAACTTTGGGAATTGATATTATAACTCCATCTGTTTCTCAAATGTGGAAACTGAAGTCACTCCGGAATTGGTAGGGCTTTAAATACCAGTCTACAGTACCTGGACTTGAGATAAGATGGCCACACATTTTCATTTTACTGGTAATATTTTGGGATTGCACAGATGACAAAGGAGATTCTCTTTCTAGAGAAACATTCAACTCCAAACTAATAAATAACACATACTATAGTCACCTCTAGGGTATTTGAGAAACATGAGGGTAGTGAAAGCTCCAGAGAGACCCATTTTTTCTCACCTTCATGTTCTCCAAAACTTAGCAAAATCATCTGAAAACTAGAAAACATTAGAAGGAATTAAGAGACAAAGGATCAGGCAAGAGTTCAAGATCACTCATTCAAGAGCAGATGCTGGTACCTTGACTCAACAGAAGACTCATATATAGCCTTTCATAGGCTCTTCTCTCTTTTCTCCACAAGGGTCCCAAACAAAGGAGAATGGCTGCAGAAAATTACTCGACAGTGAGAGTTCGTTCTTGAAGGTTTAACAAATCAGCCAGAGCTCCAGCTCCTCATCTTCCTCCTCTTCTTTGGGTTCTACTCATTCACCATGATAGGGAACCTGGGCATGTTCACACTGATTTGTCTGAATGCTCAGTTTCACACCCCCATCTACTACTTCCTCAGTAATCTGTCACTTGTGGATCTCTGCTATTCCTCTGTCATTACCCCTAAGATGCTAGTGAACTTTGTGTCAGAGAAGAACATCATCTCCTATGCAGGGTGCATGTCACAGCTCTACTTCTTCCTTGAGTTTGTCATTGCCGAGTGTTACATGCTGACGGTGATGGCCTATGACCTCTATGTCGCCATCTGCAGCCCTTTGCTTTACAACATCATCATGTCTCATCAAGTCTGCTCTTAGCTGGCAGCTTCCGTCTATGCCATGGGGTTCATTGGCTCAACAATAGAGACTGCCCTAATGTTAAAACTGTCCTATTGTGAGCTCTTCATCAGTCATTACTTCTGTTACATTGTTCCCCTCATGAAGCTCTCCTGCTCTAGCACCTATGATATTGAGGTGACAACTTTCTTTGTGGGTGGATTTAACATCATAGTCACCAGCTTAACAATCTTTGTTTCCTACACCTTCATCCTCTCCAGTATCCTCTGCATCAGCATCACAGAGGGAAAGTCCAAAGTCTTCAGCCCCTCAGCTCCCACCTTGCTGCTGCGGAATTATTTTATGGGTCTGCTTCATTCATATACTTAAAACCCTCCACAGCCCGTTCCCTGGCCCAGGAGAATGTGACCACAGTGATCCCCATGCTGAAACCCCTAATCTACAGCTTGGGGAATAAGGTAAAGGCTGCTGTGCAGAAAACACTGAGGTGAAAACTCTTTGGATACAAATGTCATTACTCTTTCTCAGGTTGAAATATAGGGGAGAAGCCTTCTAAAACTTTGGGTGCACAGGAATGGAAAACAAACACTTCTCAACATGGCTGATTGTGTGCATTTACTCCTTTTTCCTCTTCCCTTTCTCTTTCTTGCTTCTTTTAGGTCTTACTCTGCTTAAATCTTTGCTGGTTTCAAGCTCATGTTTTCTTCCACTTGGGATCACTTTTTCATTTGTTTATTTTTCTTGTCCTTGGCCTTCTGGTAAACATGTATCTATATTAATTGTAATATAACATAAATTTAGAACTTTCCACAATGAGTTTAAGAGAGTTGTTCATTGATTTATCATCTTTTATAGAGAAAATATTACCCAAACTAATAGTAATTTGCACTTGGGTGTACTCAAGACAAATGGAGATGAATTTCAAAGTCACCAAGAAATAGCAAATAGTCTCTTTCTCAGCCAGATTTCTCCCTCTATTCTCTCTCTTATTATACTATTACTATTTACTTATTCCAGCCAATATTATCTAACTAGCCCCTTAATCAATTACTGCCATCATTATCACCAACATCATCATCATTATACTGTCATCATCACATCTAACATTTATGGATGCTAGGCAATCTAAGTGTTTTCCTTAATTATCTCATTTTCTCAGATAAGAAAACTTTAGTTTAGAGAGGTTAAGTAATTTTTCTTTGGATCTCAAAGCTGGTAAACAATTAAAACTGAAAATCACAGCCACAACTCATTATCCTCTCTCTTTTGGCCAACAGTCCCTCTATGCAGCCTATTGATAACCTTCCAATTTCAAATATATCCTGAAAATACCTTCCTCTCCTTCCGCTATCTTCCCAGAGCTCCAAGATAGCCAATGAAATTAAACATTCTTGTAGTCTTTTCTCCTCTGTAAATAACTGACATTTTGCATCATCTGCCAAACAGATTCAGTAAATCCAATTGGCTTGGGACAAAACCTCTTCTGCCAATTTGGTTGAAACAATCTCAGGGATTCATGTTAAAGAATTAGTTACCTCTCACTGCCAAAGGTCTGTGGACTTTCTTTTAATTGTCATTTATAATTATTTTAGGAATAACACTATATCTGTCTTTTGTCATTTTTAATTCTTCTGGGTGCAACACCTCATCCATCATTCAGACATGGAAAAATGAATAATTCTAAGTTTCTGAAATAGAAAGTGATTTAATACAGGAAACTAAACGGCCACAGTATTTTTTTGGCAATTTTTAATAGAATTTATTTCTTAGAGTAGTTTAGATCAACAGCAAAACTGAGGAGACGGTACAGAAATTTCCCATGTACTCTCTGTCCCGTAAACATGCATAGCCTCTTCCATTAACAACGTCCCCCATGAAAATGATACATTTGTTACAATTGACGAACCTACATTGACAGATCATTATCACCCAAAGTCCTTAAGTTACATTAAAGTTCACTCTTGGTGCTGTCATTTTATGGGTATGGATAAATGTATAATGGAATGTATCCACTATATGCATGACCATTATAATGTCACACAGAGCAGTTTCATTACCCTGAAAATCCTCTGTACTCCACCTGTCCATCTCTCCCTCCCCTAGAACCCCTGGCAACCATTGATCTCTACTGTATCCGTAATCATGGAGTTGGCTTCTTTTACTTGATAAAATGCATTTAAGTTTCCTCCATGTCTTTTCATGGCTTCATAGCTAATTTCTTTTAAACTATGAATAATATCTCAAAGTCCAGATGTACCACAGTTGTCCATTCACCAACTGAAGGACATCTTGGTTGCTTCTAAGTTTTAGCAATTAAGAATACAGCTGCTATAAACATCCATATGCAGGTTTTTGTGTGGACATATGTTTCACTCCTTTGGGTAAATACCAAAGAGCACAACTACTGGGTTGTATGGTAAGAGTATGTTTAATATTGTAAGAAATTGCCAAACTGTCTTCCAAAGTGGCTGTACCATTTTCCATTCTCACCAGCACTGAATAAGAGTTCCTGTTGCTCTACCTCCTCACCAGCATATGGTGTTGTCAGTATTCTTGATTTTGGTTATTATAATAGACGTGTAGTGGTAGCTCATTGTTTTTTAAGTTGCATTGCCCTGATGACAAATTATGTGGAGCATCGTTTCTTATGCTTATTTACCATCTGTATATTTTCCTTGGTGAAGAGTCTGTTAAGGTCTTTGGAACACTTTTTTATCAGACTGATCCCTTTTTTTTTGTCTTTTTCAATGAAATATATTTGTCATTTAACATTGTGTAAATTTAGGTGTACAAAATGTTAATTTGAAACATTTGTATACCACAATATTATGGCAATTGCATTGATAATTAGAACTTCTATCATGTTACATAATTACCATTTCTTTCTAGTTATTGAAATAATTGAGTTCTAGTCTTTCAGTAAGTTTGATGATTATAATACAATATTGTTGTCTGTATTCAGTATATTGTGCATCTAATTTACTACTCATTGCAAGTTTGTATTCTTAAAGAACATCTGTCCTATCTCCACACTCCCCTCTCCTCTGACAACCATCATTTTAATCTGTTTTTACCAGTTTGGCTTAGATTCCATCTACAAGTGATGTCATACAGTATTTGTCTTTCTCTTTCTGACTTTTCTTACTTAGCATGATGTCCTCAGGGGTCCATCCAGGGTTTTCATATTTTATATAATAGTTCTTTATCAGGTATGTCTTTTGCAAATATTTTCTCATAAACTGTGACCTGTCTTTTCATTCTCTTAACAGTGTATTTCTATAGAGTAGAAATTTTTAAATTTGATAAAGTCCAGCTTATCAATTTTTTCTTTCATGGATTGTGCTTTTGCTGTTGTACCTAAAAAGTCATCAGCACACCCAAGGTCATCTAGATTTGTAGTTATGTTATCTTCTAGTAGTTTTATAGTTTTGCATTTTACGTTTAAGTCTGTAATCCATTTGACTTAATTTTTGTGAGCAGTGTGTGTCTAATTCATTTTTTTGCATGTTGATGTTCAGTGCCATTTTTTAATAAGACTATCTTTTCTCAATCATTTATTGCCACTTTGTCAAAGATCAATTTACTAGATTTATGTGGGTCTATTTTGGTTATCTCTATCCTGTTCCATTGATCTATTTGACTATTCTTTCATCAATACCATATTGTCTTGATTACTGTAGCTTTATAGTAAGGCATGGAATCACGTAGTGTCAGTTTTCAACTTTTAATTCAGTTCTATTTCTTCAATATGTGTTGGCTATTCAGAGTCTTTTGCCCCTTTGTATAAACTTTAGAATCAGTTTGTTGATATCCACAAAATAACCAGCTGGTATTTAGATTGGAATTGCATTGAATCTATAGATCAAATTCAGAGGAACTGACATATTGACAATATTGAGTCTTCCTGTCCATGAACATGGAATATCTTTCCATTTATTTAGTTCTTCTATGATTTATTTCATTAGAGTGTTGTTTTCTTCCTATACTAGATCTTGTACGTATTTTGTTAGATTTATGCTTGAGTGCTTCATTTTTGGAAGTGCTACTGTAAAAGGCATTGTGTTTTGAATTTCAAATTCCACTTGGTCTTTGCTGGTGTATAACAAAGCAATTGACTTTTGTATGCTAACCTTGTATTCTTCAACCTTGCTATAATGGCTTATTAGCTCCAGGGAGTTTTGTTGATCTTTCAGATTTTCTGCATAGACAACTATGTCATCTGTGAATAAAAACAGGTTTATTTCAGGGCCAGCCCCATGGCCCAGTGAAATTTCCGTGTTCCGCTTCAGCAGCCCTGGTTCACAGGGTGGGATCAAGTGTGCTGACCTCTTCCACTCATCCATGCTGTGGAGGCATTCCACATACAAAGCAGAGTAAGATTGGCACCAATGTTAGCTCAGGGCTAATACTCCTCAAGCAAAAACCAAAAAAGAGAGAAGGATTGGCAACAGATGTTAGCTCAGGGCAAATCTTACGCACACACACACGCAAAACAGTTTTTCTTCCTTCTGAATGTGTATAACTTATATTTCCTTTTCTTGTCTGACTGCATTAGCTAGGACTACCAGTACTATATTAAAGCAGTCATGAGAGGGACATTCTTCTTTCTTCCTGGTCTTAGTGGGGAAACCTCAAGTTTGTCACCAATAAGTGTGATGTTAACTATAGATTTTGTGTAGAAGTTCTTTTTCAGATAGAGGAAGCTCTTCTCTATTCTTAGTTTACTGAGAGCTTTATTGTGAATGGATGTTGGATTTTGTCAAATGCTTTTTCTGAATCTATTGATATGATCATGTGATTTTTCTTCTTTAGCTTGTTTATGTGAGGATTTATACTAATTGTCTTTTGAATGTTCAACCAACCTTGCATAACTGGGATAAATCCCTCCTAGTCATGGTGTATAATTCTTTCTATATATCATTGAATTCTATTTGCTAATATTTTGAGGATTTTTGCATCTATGTTCATGACAGATGTTCTGCAGTTTTCTTATTTTTTTCTTGTATAGTTTTTGTCTGCTTTTCATATTAGGATAAAGCTGTCCTCATAGAATGAACTAGGAAGTAATCCCTCTGCCTCTATCTTCTGAGAGAAATTTTAGACAATTATATAATTTCTTCCTTAAATATTTGGTAGAAATCACCATTAAACCCATATAAACCTGGACAGGATGGCTAGAGAGGGCTGGAATTAGGTATTTCCTTTTATCCTTTGGAGGGCTAGAACCACCTGGACTTTTGCTCTGTAAGGACTGCCAGGAAGAGCCCTCATAATTGCCTATGCTCAGCCTGAAAGATTGCAGAGATTTGGCCTGGAGCAAGACGACTCAGCTTCCAAGCTCTATGCAAGCCTCTTCTATGGGTCCATTCTTCCAGTAGCAGACCATACTGTTGTTGTGTTCACCTCATGAAGTGGTTAGGCAGAAGCTGTATTCCAGGGATGTGGATGGCAGTTGGGCCTGTGGAATGGAGGTATTCATATCTGTGCATGTGTGGACTCCACACACTGTAAGAAGAGTGGGAGTGAGAAGTGGAGGGAGAAAGCTGTGGCCCATGGGCAGGTACCTGGGAACCAGGATGGCTCTCCCTGTGCCACCATGTTTTGGCATGGACTATACAGATTCTCAGGATTCTAAATTTGAATCTGGCCTTCTAGGGTTGTTAAAATAGTTTGTCAAGGCAAGAGGTAGGAACATATTTTATTTATCACTTTATTAGCCTTATTTTTTATTGGGGTAACATAACATAAAATTTACCATCTTAACTATTTTTAAGTGTATAGTTCAGGAGTGTTAAGCATATTCACATTGTTGTGAAACAGATCTCTGGAACTTTTTCATCTTACAAGTCTGAAACTCTATACCCATTAAAAAACAATTACCCTTTCCTTCCTTTCTGAAGCCCCTGGTAACCACCACTCTACTTTATGATTGTATGAATTTGACTACTTTAGATACATTATATAATCATACAGTATTTGGGTAATCATACAGTATTTTTCATTTTGTGACTGGCTTATTTCATTTAGCATAGTGTCATCAAGCTTCATCCATATGGTAGCTTGTGATGGGACCTTCCTACTTTTTACAGATGAATAATATTCTGTTGTATGTATATACCATGCTTTGTTTGTTCATTCATTGTTGTAGGATATGTGGGTTGCTTTCACCTCCTGGCTATTGTGAATAGTGCTGAGATGAAGATAAGTGTGCAAATATCTCTTTGATATCTGCTTTCAATTCTTTTAGATATATCACAGAAGTAGGATGCTGGATCATATGGTAGTCCTATTTTTAATTTTTGAGAAACCTCCACGCTGTTTTCCATAGCAGTTGTAATGTTTTACCCAGCCATTAATAATGCACAAGTGTTACAATTTTTCTGTATCCTCATCAAAACTTGCTGTGTTGTTTTTGTTTTATTTTGTTTTTTAATAGCAGCCATCCTAATGGGTGTGAAGTGATATCTTACTGTGGTTTTGACTTGCATCTTTGCTTGTTGGCCATTTATATATCATCTTTGGAGAAATGTCTATTCAAGTCTCCCTTAGTCCATTCAAGCTGCAATAACACAATATCATGGATTGAGTATCTTATAAATAACAAAGATTTATTTCTCACAGTTCTGGAGGCTAAGTCCAAGATGAAGGGGCTAGCAGATTCAGTGTCTGGTGAGAGCCTGTGTCCTGGTTCATAGATAGCTGTCTTCTTCCTATAACATCACATGGTGGAAGGAGCAAGGGACCTCTCTGGGATATCATTTATAAGGGCAATAAACCCATTCATGAGAGCTCTGCCCTTATGACCTAATCACCACCAAAAAGGCCCAAGTCCAACTACTATCACGTTGAGGATTAAGTTTCAACATAGGAATTTGGGGGGAATAAAAGCGTTCTGTCTATAGCAAAGTCCTTTAGCCATTTTTCAATCAGGTTAACTGTGTTTTTTTGTTGTTGTTGAATTGTAGGAGTTCTTTATGTACTCTGGATATTAACTCCTTATCAGACATATGATTTGCAAATATTTTCTCCCATTAACTAGTTTGCTTTTTTATTCTAGCAATTGTGTCCCTTGATGCACAAAAGTTTTCAAGTTTGGTATAGTGCCATTTGTCTATTTTTGCTTTGGTTGCCTCTTTACTTCCACATCCAGAGATATTGATTACATCACTTAGGTAAAATGCATATCAATGCCTGTCACATAAATAGGTTCTGGATAATAGTCACTTCCATTCACTCTCCACTTCCCTTTGTTTCTCTCAACAAACCCAAGTCACAAAAATATAAACAAATACATATATAGATATAAATATAGATATCTGTTGTTTTAGATTATAACTCAGCAAATCCACAACCCCTATTAAAGAGAACATGGGCCATGTGGGAATTGGGATTTCTTATTTTCTTCCCCATCTGTGCTGTTTGCTTACTACACTTCCCAAGAATGGTTCATCATCAACCCCCTGCCTCTTCAACCACAGATGGGGAGAAGTGTCATTTCTCTTCTCCTTCTGGAAGAAGGAAATGGAATGTCAGGGGCTCTCTCTCAACCCCAATCCCTTCCTGCAATGTCAACCCACACCCCTCTTGTTTCAGAAATCCAGGCAGAAAATGTTCCACAACTGTCAGCTATCTTAAGAAGGAGTCATGAAATTACATGCATGCTGGAGCCAAAATACGGAGGCAGCAGATGCAAATGCTCATTAGCCTGGGAGTCCAGGGGAGCCTTTGAGAGGAAGGAGCTATCAGAACAAAAGACTGAGTCAGAACATTTGGCTGACCTAGGGCAAAGAGCAAAGTCCTTGCACCTGTCATGTTCTGTACTATTATATCCCAGCAGTATCAACCCAGAAAGCAGAGGCTACATGAAGAAAATCAAGACAATGGATGAGCAGAAATAGAAGGGCCCACTAGAGACACCAAGATGGTTGCTCCCTGAGTTCCTTCCACTCCTCTGTTCTAGTTCAGGAATGCCTCAGTGCAATATTCTTGTCCCAGCATCTGTTTCTCCAACATCCATGCCCAGCAGGCTGCCTACATGGATAGCTCTTGTGGGAACTCCATGCCCATTGCATTCAGTATGAGCCTGACTGACAAAATCATGCCACCTCTCTGGTTTCTCACAATACAGCCGACATGAGCCTCTTCACTGAGAAAAAGGAGGGGGCAGCTGTCACATGACATTTTATTTTCTCTCTTTTTTTAAATATAAAATCATTGCTCAAATGGCTGGTGATCCTAGGCTGTCCTCATATATTCAAGTCAATAACAAGTTGACTGAACACTCATTATAATCTGGCTGGACTTGTCAACTAGTGGATTTAGGGAAAGGGTGATCCATGTGGGCCACTTTATTAGGAGTCAAACATCCAACAGTATCTGTAGTTCTTTTTCCTTAGGCAGGTTTGTTTCACCAGAGAAAAGCCCTACAATCTTCTAATTTCAGGGGGTAAAGCAGGATGACCATAAGACTGACTGCAAATATTCTTAGAATCCAGCAGTTGGAAGAGTCTGCAGATCTCACCCTTTAGTAAACATTCCTAAACTTAATCACACTCTTTGCAGTAAAGAGTCACGCCCCTCGTTCTGATGGGCTTGTAGATCCCACTCCAGGTCTCTCTGGTTCAAACTCTTTAAAGTCAACCTTTTTCTGATGGGTGGATTAGGCAAAAAGGAATTGCAAAACTTAGGTGTTTAAACAGAATGAGGAAGGGCATCAATTAACATTCAAATAAAATTTTCTACCATATTTTCTATAAATTGAAAGGTACTTAATCTCTGAGCCTCTTTATCTGAACTGCTGAGGCATGAAATATTGAGAAACTTATGACATGGGTCCTATTTTTTCCTCCTTATGAGTAAACCCAAGCAACATTATTATAGCACATGAGATATATTTCTTATATAATCAGAGGGGAAGATAAAAAAAGAAATAACAGAATGTCCAACCCTATTCTATGTGATTGCTACATATAATGCAATTTATATTCATAACAACCATATGAGATACATAATGTTTGTATTATACAAATAAGTAGCCAAAGGTAAAAAAAAGGTAAAAATACTTAGATCACGTTTGCATGGTTAGTGACAGGCAGAACAGAGATGTGAACATGTTTTTAGATTGACTCAAAAAATCATGTTCTCTTTAAGGCTTAAATTATAACTAGAAATTCATATTCACAGATCTGATGGGTTCCAGGTAAAAATGACAACTTGATTCTCAGAGAAATGCAAATCTTGCAGAAGCATCATACAGTGAAAACGATATAGGCTTTGTGATCAGGCTGATTTTAATCAAACTCTGATGCCTTCATTTGCTGCAAAACTGAAGAGATGCCCCACTGGGTTCTTCTTCAGAGTGAAAGGGTTGCTAGTGTCAATCAACAATGTGATAAGTGCATCCTTATACAAGAAATCAACCTTGTAAGAAGAGGAGCCCAAATGGAAAAAAGGAGAAGACCTGGCTTTCCTTTCTCAGTCTGAACTTTGGGAAGAATAGACAAATCCAAATGTGATATTGTACAGTAAGGGTAAAGGATGATGTTTTAAAATATGAGTTTTATTATTATTTAGGCATGGCAAAGACAACAGATCAGGAGATGACTGCCATTGAAAAGAGGTTTGTGAGAAAATATTTGCAAGAGATATATCTGATAAAGGACTGTTATCCAAAATACGCAAACTCTTGAAGCTAAACAATAAAAAAAAAAATGACCTGACTTAAAGATGGGCCAAAGACCTTAATGGACACCTCACCAAAGAAGATATGCACATGGCAAATAAACACATGAAAAGATGCCCCATATCATTTGTCATCAGGAAAATGCAGATGAAAACAACGAGATAACATTTGACACCTATTAAAATGACTAAAATCAAGAACACTGACAACACCACATGCTGATGAGTATGTAGAGTAAGAGAAATTCTTATTCATTGCTGGTGAGAGTGGAAAATGGTACAGCCACTTTAGAAGACAGTTTGGTAATTTCTTACAAAACTAAATATACACTTACTATATGATCTCACAACTGTGCTCCACGATGTTTACACAATGGAGCTGAAACCCATGTCTACATAAAAACCTATGCATGGATGTTTATAGCAGTTGCAGTCATAGTTATGAAAATGTGGAAGCAACCAAGGTGTCCTTCAGTTGGTGAATGGATAAATAGACTATAGTACATACAGACAATGAAATATTATACAGCATTAAAAAGAAATGAGCTATCAAGTCATGAAAAGACATGGAGGAACCTTAAATGCATATTACTAAGTGAAAGAAGCCAACTCTGTGACAATCTGGAAAAGGCAAAACTGTGGAGACAGTAGAGAGATCAGTGGTTGCCAGGGAGTAGGGAATAGGTTGGGATGAATAGGTAGACCACAGAGTATTTTTAGGGCAATGAAACTGCTCTGTATGATACTATAATTGTGGCTATATGCTGTTATACATTTGTCCAAATCCATAAAATGTACAACACCAAGAGTGAACCCTAATATAATCCATGTACATGGGGTTACAATGACATATCAATGTAGGTTCATCAATTATGGCAAATATAAAACTCTGATGCAGAATGTTGATAATGGGGGAGACTATGCATGTGGGGAGGCAAGAGATATGTGGAAAATATCTGTATTTTCTGCTCAATTTTGCTGTAAGCCTAAAACTGCTCCAAAGAAAAATAATGCTTTTTTTTGAAAAGAGAGTTTTTCACATTCATAGTTTTCAAGAAAAGGGAGAATGCCACACCAGTGAGGCCAAAGAGGGAAGTACCAGGATTGGTCAGGAGGCAGAAAGAGAGGGGAAAATTGGATAAGAAATTTTATTGTGTTTTCCAAAGGAAAGAATGAGTAAGCCAGAGTAAGTAGGTGTAGGATTGGCCACTTTTGAATAATTTCACCTGGTTGTGGAGCATAGGGCTGTCTTCAGTTTTCTGGATCTGACTATGGGATGATTAGTTAAAGTGGATAGTCACCCAGAGTTTGAAAGCTTGATAAAGAGGGTTTTGGGGGTTATGCACCCTGGATTCATTGGTTTATATTTGAAGCCCATGCACATGGGCTGAGGGTGTTCATCACTAGACCTGCCTTACAAGAGATGCTAAAAGAAGTTCTTCAAGCTGATAAAAGGACACTAATTAGTATCATAAAAATACGTGAAAATATACAAGTATTTGTAAAGGTAAGTATATAGTCATACTCAGAATACTCTCACAGTGAAATATGGTGGTGTCTTAACCACTTAACTCTAGTATAAAGATTAAAAGACAAAAATATTAAAATAACTGTAGGGACATTAGTTAGTTAATGGATACACAATATAAAGAGAAGCAAATTGTGACGTCAAAAACATGAAAATGGGGAGAGTAAAGGTGTAGAGTTTTTGTGTGCAACTGAAGTTAAGCTGCTATCCAGTGAAACAGACTGTTCTATCTATAAAATGTTTTATGTAAGCCTCATGGTAATCACAAAGCAAAAACCTACGGTAGATACACAAAAGATAAGGAGAACAGACTGAATAAAAGCATAATGCTATGGAAAATAATCACAAAGGAAAGTAGAAGAAGAGGGAAAAAGTTACAAGGGAAGTACAAAATGGCTAGAAAGCAATAAGAGGGCATTAGTAAGTCCATGCCTACTCTTACTGTAAATGAATTAAATTCTCAAGCAAAAGGCATATACATTAGCGTAATTATGGATTACTTTTAAATTTTTTAATTAACTTTTAAAATTATTCATTTTAGACCAAATAACCTAACAGAAAAATACAGAACATTCCATCCAGTAGCAGCAGAATACACATTCTTCTCAAGTGTACACAAGACATTGTCCTGGATAAATCATATGATAGGTCATAAACAAGTCTTATGAAATGTAAAAAGATGGAAGTCATGCCAAATATATTTTCCAACCTCCTTGGTGTGAAACTAGAAATCAATAACAGAAGGAAAGCTGGAGAATTCACAAATACATGGCAGTTAAACAAGACAGTCCTGAACAACCAATAGGTCAAAGAAGAAACTTTTAAAAATATCTTGAGACAAATGAAATGGAAACACAACATATCAAAACTTATGAACTCCAGCAAAAGAAGTTCTAAGAGAGAAGTTTATAGCTATAAACACCCACATTAAAACGGGAAAAAGAAAAATTTCAAAGAAACACCCTAACTCTACACATAAGGAACTAGGAAATGAAGAACAAATGAAGTCCAATGTTAGCAGAAGGAAAGAAATAACAAAGATCAGAGAAGAAGTAAATGAAACGAAACCGGAGAAACAATAGTAAAGATTAACAAAACTATGATCTGGTTTTTGAAAAGACAAACAAAATTGACAAACCTTTACCCTCAGTAATTAAAAAGAAAGGAGACTCGAATTAAATCATAAATAAAAAAGATGTTATAACTGATACCACAGAAATATAAAAGATCATAGAAGACTACTAAGGACAATTATATTCCAACAAATCAATACTCTAAAAGAAATGAAAAAATTCCTAGACACAGACAACCTCTCAAAATTGAATCAGGAAGAAATAGAAAATCTTAACAGATCAATAACAAGTATGGAGGTTGTATAAGTAATCAAAAATATTCCAACAAGGAAAAGCCCAGGACCAGGTGGTTTCCCTGGTGTATTCTACTAAACATTTAAAAAACAATTAATGTCAAACTTTCTCAACTATTTTGAAATACTGAAAAAGAGGGAACACTCTCAAACTTACTTTATTAGGCCAGCATTACCCTAATATCAAATCCAGGTACAAACAAAGAAAATTACAGGCCCATGTCACTGATGAATATAGATGCAAAAATTATGAACAAAATTCTAGCAAACTGAATTCAACAGCACATCAAAAGAATTAGACATCACAATTCTGTGGGTTTCATCACTGGGATTGAAGGATGGTTAGAATGAAAGAAAAAATCATACCATCATCTCAATAGATGCAGAAAATGCATTGACAAAATACAAGATCTTTTCATATTAAAAACTCTCAACAAAGTGGGTATAGAAGGAACTAACTCAATATGATAAGGCCAAATATGACAAGCCCAAAGCTAACATCATACTCAACAGTGAAAAGTTGATAGTTTTTCTTCTAAGATCTGGAAAAAAAGTGAGAATACCCACTCTCATCACTCCTATTTGTCATAGAACTAAAAGTCCTAGCCAAAGCAATCAGTCAAGAAAAAATAACAAGGCATTCAAATTGGAAAAAAAGAAGTAAAATTGTCTTTGTTTGCAGATGACAGGATCTTATATAGAAAATCTTCTTCTCCACCAAAAAACTATTCAATGAATTCAGTTAATCAATTGATTCAGTGAAGTTAGAACAAAACAACAAACTCAGTAAAGTTGTAGAATGTAAAATCAACATTCAGAAAGCAGTTGAATTTCTATATACTAACAACAAATAATCTGCAAAAGAAAGTAAACAATCTTATTTACAATAACATCAAAAATAAAAAATTACTTAGAAATAAATTTAACCAAGGAGATGAAAGACCTTTACACTGAAAACTATAAGACTTTGATGAAAGAAATTGAAGAAGATGCAAATAAATGGAAAGATATTCCATGATCATGGACTGGAAGAATTAATATTGTTAAAATGGTCATACTACCCAAAGCCATCTATACACTCATTGCAATCTCTATCAAAATTATACTGTCATTTTTCACAAATACAAAAAACAATCCTAAAATGTGTATGGAGCCACAAAAAGCCCAGGATAGCCAAAGCAATCCTGAGAAAGAAGGACAAAGCTGGAGGCATCACACTTCCTGATTTCAAACTAGAAGGGTACTCACATAAAAATAGACACATAGACTGCTGAAACAGAAATGAGAGCCCATAAATTGCTTTCACATTTATGGTCAACTAATGTAAATGATGCTGGGAAAACTGGATTCTCACACATAACAGCAGGGAAAAGCTGGGTCTTTGATGTCAAATAGGTGGTTATGTTTTTAATTGTCACAAAAATCATCATTCTAGGAGAAATGATAGAGGAGAAGAAAATTATGAGGGAAAAGCTAAAGATCAAAACGTTCAGAGGTGTTGAAGTTAGAATTATCCAAATCAGGAGGACCAAAGAACAAAGAGAACACACAGGACTGGAGCTCTGATCCACCTGTCAATTTAGCAAAAACTTATCCGAGAAAACAAAGATATAACAACACATTTCTAAGTAACAAATAGGAAACATAAGAAGAAATCAGAGGGACAACTGGAAATATTTTGAAGCAAAAAAATAATGAAAATAAAATAGGAATCTCTCTTGAGAAAATAATCAGAAACCCAGACAAAATTGTTAACAGAAATTGTAATCACAGCATTATCTATAGTAATAAAACAGAAGAGCTTGACACAATTTTAATGTTCAATAATAGGGAAAGGTTTAAATAAAATATGGCATACCTACATAATGAAAACCATAAAAAGTATAATTCAGAAAATATTTATTGGTAAGCAAAAAAGTTCACATTATAGTGATGTTAGACGATATTTTATAGCATGGAATATAGACTATGATTCCACTGGAACAAAATTTTATACTTCAGGTGAGATGCTCCTTTCCTGAATTCAGAATGCAGGAGTGTAAACACAGACAGCTGGGTGTTCTTTCTTTCTTTTTTGTAATGGAAGTGCCTGACTTAAGCTTTGCTTACCTAAGCATCCACTTCAAAGATGGCTATTTCAAATACACACATTACCAGCCACAGGACTAGATAAAGATCCAGGTCACCTAGCCAACTGAAGCTCCTTTGTTTGAGAGATCTTGGTTGATTTCAATAACTGATTATCTGGGCCACATGTTTTTTCTCTTCCCATGCTTCAAATTTCCACTCTTATGTTTTACAGTTACTACTAAAGAGTGAACTTGCCAAACCCTGGGCCATCAACCTCAACCCCAATAAAAGTAGAACTCTAGGCCTGTGCATTCCCCGCCTCCCACCGCCTCTGCCCGCCAGCAACTTTGCTGTGTGGCCCCAGCTGTGATGTCTAATTGCCAGGTCCTATAAGTAATAAACCTTTATTTCTTCAAAGTTTCCTGATGGTTATTGCTTAAGGGCATCTTGCAATCATAATAAGAACCATGAAGACTGGTCCAACCACAACATTGGTTATTGATAAGCTGAGACCAGCACAAAACATGGAGTGTATCAGTTACAACCTTAAAAATCTCATTGGCATAAAACAGTGAATATTTGTTCCTCACGCATCAACAAGATGATTGTGGTGCTTCATCTTGCCTGGGCCTAGGTGGGCAACTCTGATTCAATATCTGCTCCACATGTTTTCACCATGAGAATCAGTTGGAAGCAATAGCAGTTGCCTAGGAGAAGCTCTTCTCAAGGCAAAGGCAGAAACACAAAAGGGCAAGCCCCACCGTGTAAACACATCCCATGCATCTACTTACGTCACATTTGCTGATACCCTATTGGCCTAAATGGGTCACATGGCAAACCTGACCAGTAATGAGGCAAGCAAATATAGCGAACTTCTATGAGACCATGGCAAGAGTATGGATCAATAATACTACTAGATGAGTGACAAATTTTGACCAATAATCTAAACTACTACATTGAAGTATAGGTAATTTTTTTCTTCACACATTTTTTTATATTCCGAACTTGTGACATTAAATATGAATTACTTCAAGAGTGGGAAAAAGAGAAAGCATGTGCCTCATTTATTAAAATAAATAAATAAACAAGTTTAGAACCATGTGCTGAATTAAAAACACTTGCCATCCTGACAAGTATTTCAGCTATGAAGAGCTTTGACCTCATTACAGCATCACCCAAAAATAAAGGTGGTGCAACCTAGAACGAGGACAGAAGACCAGGGGACAAAATGTTATTCTGTGGCTGCAGGATTTGGATCCATAGGGACACTTCCAGGGCCAAGGATGCATCTCTTCTCCTTTTTCTTGTCACCCAAATCCTTCCCCTTGCCTCTTTTGTGATTGGCTCCTCTTCTTTTTACCTCTGAAATGTTCTCTGTTCCATCCTCTTCTAAGCTGTTTCCACTCAAAAAATCATTCTTCAATACCTTTTTATACTACTTGAATATAAGAACGGGCACAAGAAATATACATACAAATATATAAAGACACGTATATGCTTGAATATGGAAGGATTCATAAGGAATTAGCAACAATTATTGCTTCTAAGGAAGAGAATTCAGGAACAGCATGACTAGATGGGAGGAAAACGTTTTTACTGTATAATCTCTACGTATATTCTTCAATTTTCTACCATGTGCAAGTATTAATTTTGTCATTAGTGCTGTGGAGGTAATTGCAACTCCTAGCAACCCTGTTGATAGCAAAGCTGAATCCTGCCGGATCTTTTTGAGCCATCCTCTCACCTTCTAGAGGCTGTATCAGAGGATGTTCTGCTGTTATTCATAAGATTTTCATGGCTAATTTTTCAGAAGTGAGTGGCTAAGTCCTTCTTCCTACTGTCTCTTAGTCTGAAAGCTCCACTGAAACCTGTCCATCGTGGGTGGCCCTGCTAGTATTTGAAATACTGAGGTATAGCTTTCAGCATCAAGGTGACATGCAGCCACCACAGTATGACAACCAACAGATGGGTGGTGTGGTTCCCTGACCCAGAAGTGACGCACACTGTGCTTGAGAGAGCACCAGATCTTAACCACTAGATCACCAGGGCTGGCAAAGTATTACTTACTCAAAATATATTTTAATAATATTTAATATACCTTTTAAATGAAAGTTACAGAAGAGATCTTTTTTCTCATGACTAAGCAGAGTTCCAGGACGATGAAGTGATTTGCCTTAGGTCAGGCAAAAGCTAGAGGAGGTGCTGAAACTGGATGAAGGAGTGCCAGCAGGAAGGGAACTAAGATTCATTAAGTTCCTGGCATTTATTTCTCTCAAAAACCTAATGAAATCAAGATCATTGTCTCTCTTTTAAAAACACAGAAATTAATATTTAGAGACATTGAGTCATTTGCTCAAAGTCACACAACTACTAGGTGACTGAGCCGGGATACAAATCTGTCCCCACTGTATGCCTCACAAATTGCTGTTTCCTTTACTACTTACTGAATGTGGCCTATTCACCTTACCCACCTGACACACACCCCACAGTCCTCCCAAACTCAGTTCTTTTTCCCTATTCCATACTGATTAAAGCAAAATGTTCCCCCAAACCTCTCAGTTTTACAGCTTCCCCGACTTTTTCTGTGTCATTCTAAAGGTCAAAACGAAGCACTCATCTAAACTTCCTTCTATCCCAAAGAAGAGAAACTTCCCAAAGAACAGCTGACAAGTCAGTGTCTACCCAGTACTTAATACATTAGTGCTTTTCCAAAGAACCTTCCATTACTAAGTCATTGAGATCAAAGTGTTCTGAGTAATTAATACCTCTCTTTCCCAATGTTGTGGATTTATAAACAAGTCCTGAGGTGAATTATCCCTCACATATACCTGTATGAGAAGATCAGTGCAATCTGAAGTTCCATAAAATTCAATGCAAATTGCTTCCTCTAAAAATCAGCTGCTTGGTGCAGCCTCAATAACTAACTAGATCCCCCAAATTATTTACTCCTCCTTTAGAACTTACAGACACTTAGGTGATTATCGTGAGCCACAGATTTCTGCCTCATAGCTAAAACACCCAAACTAACACAGAGGAAAAAAATCTCTCAATTCTGACTCTCTTGGTCTTGAAATAATGTATAAAACTTTTCACTCAGCATCTTCATGAACCTTAAACCTACAGAAGTCCTAATTCCCTAAGCAGGGTCCCTAGGTTTTCATACATGATCTCAGGAATTACCATGCTTTACCTGCTATTGGGCCCTACATACTTGCCACCCACACCCCACATTCTCAACACACCTCTCTTCTGGTTGAGCAAAGACCAAATTAAGTAAATTTTTCACTTCTATCACTCCAAAAAATGAAACGTTCAAAAATTATTAATATAGAAGTTACATTAAATTTTTACGAATAAAATGAGGTTTTAAATGATAAGGTATCATATTTTTAAACTGAAAACAGCAAGGGCAGCAGTGAAGAATGAAAATATGACATTAGAAAAAAGTAGATTGGAACTCAAGGGCCTGGATTCCAGTCAATTTCAGTACCAGGGAGTTGTGTGGCCTTGGCCAAAATAAATATTTCTAAGTGTCAAAGCCATTAAATAAGGAAGTTGGACTAAACGATTTTTGAGGCACATTCAAGCTTAAATGATCTATGATTGTAGACACACTTTGAATAAAATAAAGAAATTTTGAAATAGTAGAGATGGGTCTAGGGACAAGGAGAATAGATCTGCACTAAAGACCAATCCAAACATAAAGACTTAAACTTCTCTTTCTGTACAGGAGACTAAAAAAACCTAGAACTTGGATCTCTCATTGAAAACACACACAAGAATAAACAAAGCATTATATCTCCTTCCTCAAATACTACACTTTTTCAAGAAAATATTTCTCTTCCCAAGGTTTTCTTCAGTGCAACTTTGACATCCTTGTTCCTCAAACTATAGATCAATGGGTTTAACATGGGAACCACAATGGTATAGAATAGGGAGGACACTTTTCCTTTCTCAAGGGGCAAAATAGAAGGTGGCTTGAGATACATGAAAGCTGAAGAACCATAGAAAAGAGAGACCACCATTACGTGGGAGCCACATGTACTGAAGGCTTTGGATTTGCCCTCAGTGGAGTGAATGTGGAGAATGCTGGAGAAGATTAGAGCATAAGAGATGAAGATGGTGACAATGGGCATTCCAATGCCAATGGAAACAACTACAAAAACAACCAGCTCATTGACATAGGTGCTGTTGCAGGAGAGCTCAAGGAGAGGAAGGATGTCACACATGAAATGATTAATAAGGTTCTTGGCACAGAAGGTCAGACCTGCTATGTTTCCTGTATGGGCCAAGGCCCCTGAAAATCCCATCACATACACACCCAACAAGAGGAGTAAACAGACCTGAAGAGACATGGTGACAGTGTACACCAGTGGTTTACAGATGGCAACATAGCGGTCATATGCCATTGCTGACAGGAGGAAGGATTCAGAGATGACAAAGAAGCATAAAAAAAATAGTTGAGTCATGCACCCTGCATGCATGATTATGTTCTGCTTTGAGACAAAACTCTTCAGCATTTTGGGGATGATGGTGGTAGAGTAACAGAAATCTATTAAGGAGAGGTTGAAAAGGAAAAAGTACATGGGAATGTGTAGGTTAGAGTTCAACCCAATCAGAGTTACCAAGCCCAGGTTCCCCACCACAGTGACCATGTAGAAACTTGAAAACAGGAAGAAGAGAGGTATCTGGAGTCCTGGTTGGTCTGTTAAGCCTAGTAGGATAAACTCTGTCACAGAAGAATTTTGGGCTGCCATTATTCTCTAGAGACAAGCAGAAATAGGGTATTCTGTGGGGACAAGAAAAGAGAAAATGTTAGAGAGAAAGAAACACCACGAACACACTCCCAGTATTTACCCCCCATTCTTGAGATTAGAATCCACACAGAGAGATTTGAACTTCAGTATGGTAGGAAGGTTGTCAACTGTCTGCTATGGATTTATCTTCACATCCCAAGTGACCTTTACTTCCGGAGAACATTATGAGGCTTAACTTTGCCTCCAGAGAGAGAACTGGTGCTACCAGAGAAAAGGATAGGAAAAATAAGATAGATGTCATTAGATTTTTAACTCAGTCCATTTTCTATGTCCTTCTCTCTTCTGCCTCTGCTTCATTTGCTGAAACTTGGGCCTCTTCCATGGTGGGAGTCCTGACAGGCAGAAACCACTGTGACTCTGCTCAAAGCTCCTGCATTTGGCTCACTGCTGTTGGATAAAGAAAGTGAGGTTACATTTTCCAAGATTTCTTAGCTCAAGTGGCTATGGGGTTAATGATAGTTTTTTAAGCTAACACTTATTTAAGTGGTGCTACAAGGGGCTGTGTACTAAGAGCTATGTTATAATATTATTATCCCATTTGCAGATCAGACAACTGAGTTAAGAAGCTATGCGAAAGTCCCAAAACTACTGAGTGGCTGCCAGAAGCTGAACTTAGGCAGCCCGAGTCTCATAGTTTGCACTTGTAGCAATGATGTTACACGACTCACCAGGGTCCGGCGGGGATTCATCTTCCTTTTTTCAGAGCCATAATGCTATACTCTACTGTCTCTTGTGCACAACTGTTCTGGGAAGGAAAGTGACCATAGTGAATAGAAGACACAGCTTAGAGCTCAGAACTCTCCTCTCCCAGTCCAGTCCAAAGGATCAGAACATCTATTTTATCTTATAACCTCTTCTGCACAGAAGAACATGATTTCCAATTGTTGATTTGTCATCCAGCCTCAAGGAAGGAGACAGTTCCTTTTCCTGACCAATGGATACAGGGGATTAAAGTGTTTTATTCCATTTCACAGATCTCAGTGGCCTAATTGTTAACACAAAGACTCCCTCAAGACCATTTCCTCAGAGATTATTTTACCAAAGGAAGAACAGATGTTTATTTATACTCTTGATATTACTTTTTAGGCTTTTAAAGATGACTCTTTCTTCCAGGTAATATTTAACCAGCACTACAGAGGAAAAATCATTGTGAAAAAAATTATTATCATTTCCATTTCTTGAATACCCAGTAATGTACCTGACACAGCACACTTATACTGACTTCTGGCCGCCAAGATCCAAAGCACTACACAAACATATCCTCATTTATTCCTTGCAGTAATGATATCCATTTAAAGGTAAGTTGCTCACACAGACAATATGTTTCAGAGCCCACATGCCTATGTCTCTCTAACTCCAAGGTCCTGAATCATATTCACTAGACTAAATTTCCTCCTGAGTAGAGCTACTGAAATCCATAAAGAGTGGTCATTGCCTATTGGATATGACAATCTCTTGAAAAGTAACAAATAAATAAACAATGACTATAATAAAAAGAAGTTATTATATCAAAGAAAGATTGACAGAAGGGGACATCTATTGTAATTTAAGACAGGACATTCAGTAAATTATTCATCTTCCAGCTCATTCTAGGAATAATTGCTCTACTTCCAGCATAGACAATAAAAGAGACTTCTCTGTTCCCCTGCCCTCTCATGGAGTCTAAGTTTTATGATAACAAGATATCAGGGTAAGGGATATCAGGAAATTGCTCTCAACCTCTTTCTAAAACAACCTTTCTCTTATTACCAGCTAGTCAAAGTCCCTTTACTGTCTCCGCCTTCCACCCACTTTTCTTCAAGCACTTCTCTCCAGTGACTTTCTAGCTTCTCTGTTTTCTTAAATTGAATCCTATCAGATCAGATGCCCAGTGCAGAGACACATCCAAAGTTGTTCTTCCTCTTTGATTTGCTTTTGTCTTTTTCTGACTTCTATTCCCTACCACCAACCTCTCCTTGAGAAAAATTATCTACCTTATGTCTCAGTCTCTCAGATCTTTACTTACTTCATTTAACATCAAGACCACAAACTCATAGAGTTTTAGACCTGAGAAGACAGCAAATTATCAAATCCAGTCTATCCAAAATATGGCTGAGAACCACAACTACATGCAGAATTTACTAAAAAGAAATTCTGGGCCTCACTCAGACCTTCTGAATTAGAATCTCTATGAGAATGAATATGGTAGCTGTATTTTTTTTAATCTTCCCACATGATCCCAATGCCAGCACCTTATAGCTCCATGGAATTCATATTCTCCCTTGTCTTACAGACAAAATAAGGAGATCCAAAGAAGTAAAGCCACTGGTCCAAGGTAACAGATAGATCTAGTTTAACTCTCCAGGTTTCCATTCTCTCCTAGTGCATGAGCCTATATGGTCTTAGTTTGGCAGGAATGCAAAGAACAAGTAATTAAAAATTAAGGAATGAGATTTCTGATTTCAGGTGTAATAGAGTAGCTGGTTTCACACTTACCTTCTGACCATAGACAACTGTAAGACTGGGAAATATATATAAAACAACTATTTTCAAGCTTTGGGAAGCTGACAGCACAGAGATGAAGTACTTAAGAGAAGGTAAGAAAATTAAATGACTACCACATTCATCCTAACTTGCTCCCTATGGGCAATTTCTAAACCAAGCATAGTGAGGTGGAGCCCAAGCAAATGGTAGCAGTCGCTACCAGTGGAATAAAGAAAGATCAGTGTTCAGGGACACTAAGACAGCTGGAATTTTAAGGGCCAGGTGTGGAGAAGAAGAAGACATAGACAAGGACCCTCAGCCATCTGGATAAAGGGCTCACTTGGGTTCTTAGCTGAATCCTAAATTTTGTGTATGCATGGCAAGACTCTATAGGTCTAGGAGACAACAGCTGTAGTACAACTAAGGCATGAACACAGATCACATAGTACTGGGGAGATGTTAGATTTCTGACCTAGTGAGAGTAGAGAGGCTTTGGAGAAGAAACAAGGCATCAATCTGGGACCCCTGAAACCCATACCCTAAGAGTAAGGACTAAGCACTCAGAATAAGGGCAAACTGAAACGGATACATGATAGCAAAAGGTAAATCCAGTTCTGAACAGGATCAATGTGATCTGCTAGTAAATTAAAATCATCCCAATACAAAATTCATACTCTGTAGGAAAGAATAACATAACCACTGTCTCTACAATATATTTACATGCCCAGCATCATAAAATTAATATTGCTAGAAATGCAAAGAACATGAAAATAGGACCCAGAATCACGAAGAAAAAAATAATATACTAAATAAAAGAAGATCCACATGGGACCTAAGAGTTGTAATTAGCAGACATAAAATTTGAAATTATTGGTCTAATTGTGTATTTAAATTTAGATAAAAGAAAGAGAAAATTTAATAACAGATAGCAAATTCCAACAGAGATTTAGAAACAAGAATTAAATGAATTTTTTTCTGCTAAGGAAGATTCACCCTGAGTTAACATCCATCCCAGTCTCCCTCTCTTTTGTATGTGTGTCACCACCACAGCATGGCCCCTGATGAGAGGTGTAGGACTGCACCCGGGAACTGAACCCAGGCTGCCAAAGCAGAGCTCCACAAACTTAGCCAACAAATATTAGTTGAGAAATTATGTGTCCTGTACTGTTCTTGGGGCTGCAGATAAAGTTCTACACAAATCAAAGTCGCTCCCCTCATTGAGCGGTTACCCCAGAAGGGGAAAGATAGACAATAAATAAAAGAAATAAGTACCTTACGTAAGATTTATAAGATAACAATAGCTATAAAAAAACAAACCAAAGGGTGTGTTTAAATAGGATGGTCGATAAGATCTCTTTGTGAAGTAACACTTGAACAAAGACTTGAAAGACTGTAGTCACAGCTGTACTGTTAATATCAGCTGCTCTAATGGACTTAATGTATCATTTCTCCAAGGCAATGCATTATTGTCCTATGCTTCAGACAATAGCTTCAGCATAAGCACTGGTTCTCATGGAGGGAATTTTGTGCTTAGTGACAAGACAGAGAGACCAAAAGACCTTTCTGAGCTTTTTATAAAATCGTAAAGTCACGCAATGAAGGTCACTGTCCACACACATTTCTGGTCTTTAAATAGGCAGCACCAGCTGCTCTAAATTCACTTAATTTTTGAGTCAGCTCACAGGAAGGGATCCGATAAACCCCTTTGTACAGACACTAGTTGAGCTGATGTGTGGTCACCTATACTGCAAATCTTTTCAGAGGGTGTTTATGCTACTTTTAGCAAAAGGGGACAAAAATTCTGTATTCAGAGAAAATCAAGCCTCAGTGAACAAGTGGGTAAGCTATGTTTTTGCTGAGAGCTTCTCATGTGGAGTTTATGAAATTGTACCACAAAGGCAGAAACCCAGCTACCTATCAAATCTAACTGCAATTACTGCACCTATCACTGTGTTTGTGTGTTTGCATACATCACTGTATGCTTGCTTATCCATCTCTATGAGACATTTTCAGCCAATATTCCACAATAATGGTGCTTCATTTTTAGATTTACACTTGGAATTTTGCTGTTCCCTAGTGTTTCTAATGCATCCCAAACCCTGATCTTAATTGCACTACACATAAGTTACAAGTGGAGAGAAATAATTAACTATCATAAACTCCCACAGGGAACTAAAGGTAAAGAAGACTTCAGGGATTCATTAAAAGTTGGCTTCCCTCTAGGAGCCTCAGAGGTTGCTTGTCTGTATGATGCAACACCAGGAATATTCCCTCTGAGTTGATGTCACTTCAGAGGCTATTGTCATGAAAACTTTATTTCAAATACATTTCACCCATGGCTTCTCCAAAGTCAAGTTCACTGATGACTTGCTCCAGCACAAGCTGGCACAGTATACAGAGAAATATTTTTGACCATGTTCATTTTGGTACAGAATTTTCTCCTTTCTAAAACCTGAATATCTGCTTAATGATTTCTTTGTTTCAGTTACTTCTAGCACGTATCTAACATATGTGTATATATATACATTATATATATGTGATGTAAATGTATATTTGATATGTAAACATGTATACAATGTGTTTACATACACGTCTCAGAGTCACTGTAGACCATCAAAGGGCACTAGTATGGTACTGAGTGAGTTGTTCATTCTACACACCAGAGAAACACCAGAACTCACATTAATTCCACAAGAAGAGGCATAGAGCCTAGCTGGAAAAAAAAAGATGGCACCTGATTACTCTTCATTTGAAATAGCCTGAACTTCCAAGCAAATGAATAAAATTAAGGTGATTACTCAAGAGGCAGAAAGGATATAATTATTTTTAATGTTCAATTAATCTTTAATTTGTACTTCATTTAGCACTTTAAAATTCTAGATTTAGCAACAAAAAGACATTGTTCCTGCATTGGAGGAGCTTATAGTCTAAAAGAAATAACTTTCATACTGTCTCTTGTTCCTTTTCCTCTCCCCTCATATTTTACTTCCCCAGTGTCCTATGTACTTTTTCTTCTTCCTGGTGAGCTCCTCTGTTCAACAACTTCCTCTATAAGAATGGCCTTCAAATTCGTTACTTTAGTTCTCATCTCTCTACTAAGCAGCTAAAATATTATCCAACAACTTTACTGTATATTTACAATAGGCTGTCCTGTGATGAATCAAACACCAACATAAAAACAGAGTTCCTCTTCTGAAAAAGCAAATACATCCTCAACATGCCCCATTAACTGGGTACAGTATTGGAAAGGAATAACAATACGACAATAGAGTATCAATAAGCTGACTCCCTGTCAATTTGTCGAAAACAGTCCTAGTTGTGCCTGTTGTTTCAGCAGAACCATTAGTAGCACCACCTTTCTGTCTCAGATATATATTAGTGAATGGTCTCCCTAAATCTTCAGAGCAGGAACTTTGGAATCAGACTAACTTCAGTATGTGACTTGCCTCTTCCTCTAACTAGATGTGTGAACTTAGGAAGTGTTTAACTTGTCTCTGACCTTCAAGTCCCCTACTTTAAAATCAAGATGATAACCACACCTCAAAGGATTATTGTGATGAAAAAATGGTGCTGATTACAGCACTTAAAAGGTATAAAATGAAGTAGTTTAAATAATGTTAGTATTGAAACATCTCTATTAATAGTAGTGGTGTTTAATATAGCCAGTGGTGTCAGAATAGGCTGAAACAGAGAGAACAGCAAGCAAGGAGATCAGTTAGAAACTTTTCACAATGAGTAAATACAGAAAAAAACAAACAGTGTAGGAGAGGTAGTGATGGAATTATTAACACGATTTAGTGTTTCAGTGGTACAGGAGAGAATGATGGAAAGAGACACAAATCAAATTTGACTAAAATTTCAAGCCCTGGGAGTCAGGAGTAGAATGACAGAAATGAAGAATTAAAGAGTGAAGAGGGTAATGTTCTGAATTATAGACAAGAATAAAAAGTCCTAGCAGAATTATCAAAAGGCAAAGATCAGAAAGAAGTTGAATGGAAGATCAGAGCTTGGGAGAGAAGAGATATAGATGCAAATTGGAGAATTATAGGACCAGAGTTGTTCACAAAAAAAAAGGGAATGGTGAATTGCTCCAAGCAAGTGTGTTTAAAAAGAGAATGATTGGTAAGAGCTAAAAGTCTCCCCTAAAGCTGCCCTTACATGAGAAAAAGAAGTGGATCAACAGAAGTGTTTAAAAAAAGCATGTGTAGCATCTAAGAGCAGGTTTTGGAGTCAACCAGACCTTGAATTAAATCCTAACTCTATTACTCAATAGTTGCATGAAATTGGGCAAGTTGCTTAACATTGTCTACACTCAGTGTCCCGATAAAAATCAGAGATAATAATTCTAAATTTGCAGGTGTTTCTGAGGATTTGATGTAGCATTAGCAAAGATTCAAGTTAGCAAATAATTGTGTAATAAATGAAGTGTCACACATGTCGAGGGAGCAGAAGAGTTGAAGGGTGAGGGATGGCTGTATTCTTGAGAAGTCAACAGATAGACTGAACATAACAATTAGATCATTCTCTTGTTGTCCTGTTCACTCATTCTTACATAACTCTTTATATATACTTGGTCTAAAAGAGCCTTCTGCTATTTGTTGATTATTTCAAGAATATATTCTATAAGCCACAACTAATAAAAGGTCCTTCCAAGAAAAATCTATCTCATAACTTTTGCATATACTAACACACCCAGTATCTAAAACAGTGATGAATATATAATAGATGCACTATAAAATCTTATTTAATAGAATAAACTTCCATACAAATATACTTCTATAAGAATTCATATCACAAACATAAATTCAATGCTGGGTTTTTTAAATTGAGGCATAATTAACATATAACATTATCTTAGTTTCAGTTGTTCAGCAATATAATTCAATATTTGTATTTATTGCAAAATGATGACAAAAAGTCTAATTAACACCCATCAACATATAAAGTTACAAATTTTTTTCTTGTGATGAGAACTTTTAAGATGTGTTTTCTTAGCAAGTTTCAAGTATAAAATACAGTATTATTAATTAAGGTCACCATAAAGTGCATGATATCCCCATGAAATATTTATTTCATAATTCAAAGTTTGTAGCTTTTGTCTCCTTTAACCAATTCTCCTTCCCCCTCCACATCTGGCAACCACCCATCTCATCTCTGTATTTATTAGTTCCTTTCTTTTTTTCTTTTTAGATTCCACATATTAGTGATATCATACAGTATTTGTCTTTCGGTGTCTGACTTATTTCACGTAGCAGAATGCCCTCAATGTCCATCTAGGTTGTTGCAAATGGCAGGATTGGCTTCTTTTTCAGGGCTGAATAATATTCTATTGTGTGTAAATATAATATTATATACATAATCTTGACTATTGTTAATAATGCTGAAATGAACATGGCAGTGCATATATATGTTCAAGTTATTGTTTTCATTTCTTTGGATAAATACCCAGAAGTAATTTTTATGGATTATCGGTACTTCTATTTTTAACTTTTTGAGGAAGTCCATACTGTTTTCCATAGTGGCAGCACCATTTTTCATTCCCACCAACAGTGCACAAGGGTTCTCTTTTCTCCACAGCCTTACCACACTTGTAATTTCTTGTCTTTTTGATAATAATCATTCTAACTAGTGTGAGATGTTATCTCATTTTGGTTTTGAGTTGCATTTCCCTGATATTTAGTGATGTTGAGCACTTTCTGATGTACATGTTGGCCATCTTTATGTCTCCTTTGGATCCTCTGCTCATTTTTTGATTGGATTGTCTCTTTTTTGCTATTTGTAGTATGAGATCTTTACATATTTTAAATATTAACCCTTATCAGATATTTAATTTGCAAATATTTTCTTCCATTCACTAGGTTGCCTTCTCATTTTGATGATGGGTTCCTTTGCTGTGCAGAAGTTTTGTTTTTGTTTTTCTTTTGCAGAAGTTTTTTACTTTGATGTAGTCACATTTTTTTTATTTTTGCTTTTAAAATCAAATTCAAAAAATATCATCAAAACTGATGCATAAGAGAATAGCTTGCCACATTTTTTTTCTGTGAGTTTTATGGTTTCAGATCTTACATTCAAGTTTTTAATACATTTTGAGTTGATTTCTGTCTACAGTGTAAGAGAGTTGTATAGTTTCATTCTTTTGCATGTGGCTGTCCAGTTTTCCCTGTACCTTTTATTGAAGAGACTGTCCTTTCCAAATTGTATATTCCTGGCTCCATTGTCACAACTTAACTAACCATATATTTGTGGGTTTATTTCTGGACTCTCTATTGTGTTCCATTGATCTATGTGTCTGTTTTTATGCTAGTACCATACTGTTTTGATTACTATAACTTTGTAATATAGTTTGAAATCAGGGAACTTGATTTATCTAGCTTTGCTCTTCTTTCTATAGATTGCTTTGGATATATAGGGTTTTCTGTGTTTCCATACACACTTTAGGATTGTTTGTTCTATTGCTGTGAAGAATGCCCTTTGAATTTTGGGGGGTATTGCATTTAATCTGTAGACTGCTTTGGGTACTATGGACTTTTAAAAATGTTAATTCTTAGTGAGATAAACATTATGGCAGAGTGAGCTCTCCCCTTGAACACTCCCATCTAAAATACAACCAAAAGGGAATTCAAACACCAACAGAGAATATTTACACAACACAACAGACATCTGAGAGACCCACACAGCCATACATCTGAAGGTGAGGGGGCTGGATCCTCCAGAGGAAGTGGAAGCTGATGGGTGGGAGCTCTACAAACAGAGAGAGGTGGTGGTTGGGGGAGCATGCAGGTGAGGGAAAGTTGCCCTTCCCTTGTCCAGCACTCCATCCCTGTGATCACCCAGAGTGCTGTGCAGAGAGAGAGATGGAGGTCAGGGGAGGTGTGCTGTAAGAATATGCCCCTTCTCCTTCCCAGCACTCCAGCCTGGCTATTGCCCAGAACACTGTGAAGAGAGAGCATCAGAGGCTGGGAAATGTGCTCAGGTGTAAGAAGGTACCCATCTCCTGTCCAGCACTCCAGCCCTGTGATTGCCCAGAGCACCATGTGGAGAGAGAAGCAGCAGCTGGGAGGGGTATGCAGGTGTAAGAAGACACCCCTTCCCCCTTAGCACTCCAGCCATGTGATTGCCCAGAGCAACTCATGGAGAGAAAAGCAGCAGCTGGTGGCAATGCAGGAGAACGAAAGTGCCCCTTCCTCCACCCAGCACTCCAGGTCTGTGATCACCTAGAGTACCACACAGAGAGAAACACAGCCACTGGATGAGGCACGCAGGTGAAAGAAGGCACCCCTTCCCCCGTCTGGCACTCCAGTTCTGTGATCACCCAGGGTAACAGGCAGAGAGAAAAGCAGTGGCTTGGGAAGTGCAGGTGAAAGAAGGTGCCCCTTCCCCTGCCTGGTGCTCCAGATCTGCCATCAGTCAGAGCTTCATACAGAGAGAAAAGGAGTCAGCAGCTGGAGCTGAGAAGCCATGGATTATGCTGTGCCCAGAATACACAGCACCTGATCCCCACCCAGTGGCAGCAGGTGGAAGCTGTGACCAGATAATAACACTATACAGAGACAAACCTCCACACTGTCAAGCAGTATGAAGAAGTATATTAAATCTCCAGCCCAGAAGGTAAGTGACAAGTACCAGAAATGAACCCTGAAGACACAGAATTTCGTAACTTAAGTGACAAAGAATTCAAAATAGCTGTCATAAAAAAACTCAAAGAGTCACAAGAAAACAGAAAGACAAATCAATGAATTCAGGATCTTCTTCACAAAAGAGATTGAAACTATAAAGAAGAACCAATCAGAATTGTAGGAGATGAAAAACACAATGGTTGATATAAAGAAAAATCTGAATTCCCTAAATAGCAGAGCTGACATTATGGAGTACTGAATTAGCAACATAGAGGACAGTAATATAGAAATGCTTCAGGCAGAGAAGAGAGAACTAAGACTAAAAGAAGTAAAGAAACTCTCAGAGAATATCTAACTCAAGTAGGAAATGCAACATAAGGATTATAGGTATTCCAGAGGAGGAAGAGAAGGAGAATGGAGCAGAAAACTTGTTCAAAGAAATAATAGCTGAGAGCTTCCCAAACCTGGGAAAAAATCTGGAAATACAAGTGAATGGAGCCAATAGATCTCCTAATTACATCAATGTAAAATGACCTACTGCAAGCCATATAGTACTAAAGCTGGCAAAAGTCAATGGCAAAGGAAAAATAGGAAGGGCAGCAAAGAAGAAAATAACTTATCAAGGAATCCCTATCAGGCTTTCAGTGGATTTCTTAGAAGAAAACTTACAGGCTGTGGGAGAGTGGAATGATGTATTCAAAATTCTGAAGGACAAAAACGTCCAGCCAAGAATACTCTATCTAGCAAAAATACCCTTCAGATATGATAGAGAAATAAAAACTTTCCCAGATAAACAAAAGCTAAAGGAGTTTGTCACCACAAGAGCTCCCCCACACAAGAAATTGTCAAGAAGGCCTTCATACCTGAAAAAGAATAGGAAAAGCTATAGAAGCCCCTGAGCAAGGAGATGAATAGGTAGACAATGATTAGAAAAAGACAGCTATTTATCAAATCCAACTAGTAAACACTTAACTGTAATGTTAAGCATAAGGAGAAAGGTAATACCAAAATAAAAATAATCTCATCATTTTAACCACAAACTCACATCACAAGAAGGAAAAAGATATGACAAAAATAAGTTAGAAGGGGTAGAGGAAAGGGACAGAATTGGCATAGTCTACAGAAATAAGAGTCTATCAGAAAATGGACTTTCTCATCTATGATATTTATTATGCACACCTAATGGTAACCAGTAAACAAATAATTAGAACAGAGACATACATGATAAACAAGGAGAAAATGAAGAAAACCATCATAGAAAACTACCTAATCAAATTGGTACTCTGAAATACGAGAAACAAAGGAAAGGCAGAAGAACTGGCAAATGAGTGATAAGATGTCAGTATTAAGCCCTCATATATCAATAATCACTCTAAATGTAAATGGATTGAATGCTCTAATCAAGAGATACAGAATGTCAGGATGAATGAAAGAACAAAGACCCAACAATATGCTGCTTCCAGGAAACACCTCTCAGCTCCAAAGACAAATACAGGCCTGGAGTGAAGGGATGGAAGACAATACTCCAAGCTAATGGCAAACAAAAGAAAGCATATGTTGCCATACTTATATCAGACAAAGTAGACTTCAAGACGAAACAGGTAGAGAGACAAATAGGGTCAGTATATAAACATATGTAACACATAAACATATGTGAACCCAACAAAGGAGCACTGAAGTACATAAAGCGACTATAACAAATGTAAAAGGAGATATTAATGACAAAACAATAATAGTAGGGGACCTGGACACCCCATACATGAATGGATAGATCATCCAGACAAAAAGTCAACAAGGAAATAGTGGAATCAAATGTAGAAATAGATCAGATGGACTTCATAGATATATATAGAACACTTCATCCAAAAACAGCAGGTTACACATTCTTCTCAAGTGCACATGTGCACATTTTCAAGGATACACCATATATTGGGAAACAAGGCAAACCTCAATAAATTTAAGAAGATTGAAATCATAAATAGTATCTTTTCCCACAATAATGCTATGAAACTAGAAATCAACTACAAGAAAAAAGCTGGGAAAGGAACAAAAATGTGGAGACTAATCAACATGCAACTGAACAATAAATGGATCATTGAAGAAATAAAGAGAGAAATCAAAAAATATCTGATAAACAAGAATGAAAACACAACATACCAACTCATATGGGATGTAGAAATAGTGGTCCTGAAAGGGAAATTTATAGCAATTCAGGCCCACGTTAACAAACAGTAAAAAGCTCAAATAAGCAATCTTAAACTACACCTGACAGAACTAGAAAAGGAAGAAGAAACAAAGTGCAAACTCAGCAGAAGGAGGGAAACAATAAAAATTACAGCAGAAATAAATTAAATTGAAACAAAAAGACCGTAGAAAGGATCAATGAAACAGGGAGCTGGTTCTTTGAGAAGATAAACAAAATTGACAAACCTTTAGCCAGACTCGCTAAAAAATAAGTGAGAGCAGTCTCAAATATATAAAATTAGAAATGAAAAAGGAGAAATTACAATGGATACCACAGAAATGCAAAAGATTATAAGAGAATACTATGAAAAACTATATGCTAACAAACTGGACAATCTTAAAGAAAGATAAATTCTTAGACTCTTACAACCTCCCCAAACTGAATCAAGAAGAAATACAGAATCTGAATAGACCAATCATAACTAAAGACACTGAAACAGTAATCAAAAACCTTCCCTGAGAAAAAGTCCAGGACCAGATGGCTTCTCTGGAGAATTCTACCAAACAGTCAAAGATTTATTACGTGTTCTTCTCAAACTATTCAAAAAAATTGAGGAAGACAGAAAAATTCCTAACACATTCTACAAGGCCAACATCACCCGGATACCAAAACCAGACAAGGACAACACAAAAGAAGGAAAATTACAGGTTAATATCACTGATGATATTAGATGCAAAAATCCTCAACAAAATACAAAGCTATAGTAATCAAAACATCATGATGCTGGTACAAGAACAGGCACACACATCAATGGAACAGAATTGAAAGCCCAGAAATAAAACCACACACCCATGGACAGCTAATCTTTGACAAAAGAGCCAAGATTATACAATGGAGAAAGGAAAGCCTCTTCAGTAAACAGTGCTGGGAAAACTGGACAGCCACCTGCAAAAGAATGGAAGTAGACCATTATCTTTCCCCATACACAAAAGTAGACTCAAAAAGGACAAAAGACTTGAAGATAAGACCCCAAACCATAAAACTTCTTGAAGAAAATATAGGCAGTACATTCTCTGACATCAGACTTAAAAGGATCTTTTCAAATACCATGTCTACTCAGACAAGGGAAACAAAATAAAAAATAAACAAGTGGGACCTCATCAGACTAAAAAGCTTCTGGAAGACAAAGGAAACCAAGATCAAAATAAAAAAACAACTCACCAAATGGGAGAAAATATTTTCAAATCATATACCTGATAAGGGGTTAATCTCCATAATATATAAAGAACTCACACAAATCAACTACAAAAAGACAAATAACCCAATCAAAAAGTGGGCAGAAGATATGAGCAGACATTTTTCCAAAGAAGATACACAGATGGCCAATAGGCACTTGAAAACATGCTCAAAATCACTAATCATCAAGGAAATGTGAATCAAAACTATACTTAGATATCACCTTTCACATGTTAGAATGGCTACAATCATGAAGACCAAAAATGACAAACGTGGGAGAGGTTGTGGAGAAAAGAGCACCCTCATATGCTGCTTGTGGGATTGCAAACAGGTGTAGCCACTGGGGAAAACAGTATGGAAATTTCTCAAAAAATTAAAAATAGAAACACCATATGACCCAGCTATCTCACTACTGGGTATTTATCCAAAGAATGGAAATCAAAGATACAAAGAGACTTATATACTGCTAGGTTAATTGCAGCTTTATTCACAATAGCCAAGATGTGGAAGCAACCCTAGTGCCTATCAACTAATGATTGGGTAAAGAAGATGTGGTATATATGTACAATGGAATACTATTCAGCCATAAAAAAGACAAAATTGTCCCATTAGTACCATACAGATGGACCTTGAGGGTATTATGTTAAGTGAAGTACATCAGACAAAGACAAACACCATGCAATTTTACTCATTTGTGGAAGATAAACAAACATACTGACAAAGAGAATAATTTAATGGTTACCAGGGAGAGGGGGCTGTAGGGTGGGCACGAGGGGTGAAAGGGTACATTAATATGTCATCTGACAAATAATGTGCAACTGAAATTCCACAATGTTATAAACTATTATGATCACAATTAAAAAAAGAGTAAGATAAGTATATTAATTCTTCCAATCCATGAGCAAAGAATATCTTTCAGCCGATTTGCGTCTTTTTCAGTTCCTTTCACAGTGTCTTATTATTTTCAGTGTTCAAGTCATTCATCAGTTAGTTAAATTTTTTCCCAGGCATTTTATTCTTTTTGATGCTGTTTTAAAGGGGATTGTTTTCTTAATTTCTCACTCTGAAGTTTGTTATTAGTGTATATAAATGCAAAGATTTTTGTACAGTAATTTTGTATCCTGCAAATCTACTGAATTCATTTATTAATTCTAACAGTTTTATGATGGAATTTTTAAGATTTTCTACATATATGATCACGTCATCTACATAAATGACAATTTCATTTCTTTCTTTCTAGTGTTGATGCATTTTATTTCATTTTCCTTCCTAATTACTGACTAAGGACTCCCAATACTATGTTGAATAAAAGTGGTAAGAGTGAACATCCTTGCCTTATTCCTAATCTTACAGGAAAAGCATTCAGCTTTTCACCACTGAGTATGATGTTAGCTATGTGCTTGTCATATATGCCTTACTTATGTTGAGGTACTCACTTTATTGAGAGTTTTTATCATAAATGGGTGTGGAATTTTATAAAATGCTTTTTCTACATTTATTGAGATGATTATATGATTTTTATCCTTCTTTTTTTAGTGTTGTGTTTCACATTGATTGATTTATCCATGTTGAACCATCCTAGTATCTCTGGAATAGTGCTACTTGATTATGATTTATAATCCTTTTAAAGTGCTTTTGAATTCAGTTGGCTAATATTTGTTGAGGATTTTTTTGTCTATGTTCATCAGGAATGTTGGCCTTTAATTTTCTTTTCTTATAGCCTCCTTATCTGGCTTTGTTGTCAGGGTAATCCTGGCATCATAAAGTGAGTTTGGAAGTTTTCCTTCCTCTTTTTTCTCTGGAAGACTTTGAGGAAGATTGCTACTAACTCTTCTTTGAATGTTTGGTAGACTTCACCAGTGAAGCCACCTGGTTTTGGACTTCTGTGTGTTAGGAGGTTTTTGATTACTGATTCAATATCCCTATTATTAAACAATCTGCTCAGATTTTCTGTCTCTTTATGATTCCGCCTTGGGAGGTTTTATGTTTCTAGGACTTTATCCATTTCTTCTGGGTTGTCTAAGTTTTTGGTGTATAATTGTTCATAATAGTCTCAGGATCCTTGGTATTTCTGTGGTATCAGTTGTAATGTCTTTTCTTTCACTTCTGATTTTATTTATTTGAGTGCTCTCTCTTTTTCTCTTGGTGAGTCTAGCTAAAGTTTTGTCAGTGTTATTTATCTTTTCAAGGAAACAGCTCTAAGTTTCATTGATCTTTTCTAATGTCTTCTTGGTCTCTATTTCATTTATTTCCACTCTGATACTTGTTATTTCCTTCCTCTGCTCACTTTAGGCTTTGTTTGTTCCTTTTTATTGTTGTTCTTTGAGCTGCAGAGTTAGATTGTATATTTGAAATCTTTCTTGTTTCTTGATATAGGCAGTTATTGCTATGAACTTGCTATTTGGAACTGGTTTTGCTGATCCCCATAAGTTATGGTGTGTTGTACTTCCTTTTTCATTTGGCTTGAAGTATTTTTTTATTTCTCTTTTGATTTCTTCTTTCACCCATTGGTTGTTCAGTAACATGTTGTTTAATTTCCACATATTTGTCAATTTTCCAGTTTTCCCCTTGCAATTGATCTCTAGTTTCATACTATTGAGGCCAGCATATATACTTGATATGATTTCAATCTTCTTAAATTTATTAAGACATGTTTTGTGGCCTATCAGATGATCTATGAGAATGTACTATATGTGTTGGAGAAGAAAGTGAATTCTTTTAATTTGTTTGGAATCTTTGGTACATGTCTTTTAACTCCATCTAGTTAACATGTTGTTTAAGCCAATGTTTCCTTAATGATTTTTTTGGCTAGATGATCTGCTCCTTGGTGAAAATGGGGTATTAAAGTCCCCTACTATTATTGTATTGCTCTCCATTTCTCCCTTTTTATCTGTCAATATTTCTTTTATGTAATTTAAGTGCTCCTATTTTAGGTGTATAAATATTTACAAATGTTATATCCTCATTTTGGATTGAGTCCTTTATCATTATGTAATGGTCTTCTTTGTCTCTCATTACAGTCTTTGTCTTAAAGCCTGTTTATCTGCTTTAAGGATAGCTACCCCAGCGTTCTTTTGGTTTCCTTTTGCATGGAATGTCTTTTTCCATTTCTCTGCTTTCAGTTTGTGTGTGACCTTACATCTGAAGTGAGGCTTTGGTAGGCAGCATATAGGGGACTCTTGTTTGTTTTTGTTTTTTTTTTTTGAGGAAGATTAGCCCTGAGCTAACTACTGTAGGTCCTCCTCTTTTTGTTGAGGAAGCCTGGCCCTGAGCTAACATCGTGCCCATCTTCCTCTACTTTATATGTGGGATGCCTACCACAGCATGGCATGCCAAGCAGTGCCATGTCCGCACCCGGGATCTGAACCGGCGAACCGCGGGCCACTGAGAAGCGGAACATGCGAACTTAACCACTGCGCCACCGGGCCGGCCCCAAGAGGACTCTTGTTTTTTATCCATTCAGTCACTCTATGTCTTTTGATTGGAGGATTTAGTCCATTTATGTCTAACATAATTATTGAAAGACATTCTTATGGCCATTTTTTAAATTTCTTTCTAGCTGTCTTGTATTTCCACTGTTCCTTTCTCTTCTTTTCCTCTCTTCCTTTGTGATTTGATCATGTTCTGTAGTGGTATGCTCAGATTCCTTTCCCTTTAACAGTTATGTATCCAGTGTAGGTTTTTGCTTTGTGGTTACCATGAGGCTTACATTTAAAAAAACCTTCTATTCATAAAAGTCTATTTTAAATTGACAACTTAAGTTTGAACACATTCTAAATCTCTACATTTTTACTCTCACCCATGATAATCTATTTTTATTTATTTATTTTCAGGGTTTTTTTGATGTGTGAGGAAGATTGGCCCTGAGCTAACCTCTGTTGCCAATCTTCCTCTTTTGCTTAAGGAAGATTGTTGAAGAGCTAAGATCTGTGCCAATCTTCCTGTAATTTATGTGGGATGCTGCCACTATGTGGTTTGACATGTGATGCTAGATCTGCACCTGGGATTTGAACCTACAAACCCCAGGCTGCCAAAGTGGAGCATGTAAACTTAACCACTACACCACCAGTCCAGGCCCCACATGCTTTATTTTTTGATGTCACAGTTTAAATCTTTTTACCTTGTGTATCCATTAAAAACTTATTGTATTATGGCAATTTTAAGTACTTTTGTCTTTTAACCTTTGTACTAGACTTTTAGGTGATTGACTCACTACTTTACAACATTAGATTATTCTGATTTTTAATGTATATTTACTTTACATCAAGACTTATACTTTCAAATAATTTTCTATGACTAATTAGTGTCCTGTTTTTTAAGCTTAAAAAAGCCCCTTTAAAATTTCTTGGAAGGCCAGTCTAGTGGTGGACAATTCCCTTAACTTTTGCTTGTCTTAAAAGTACTTATTCTCTTCTTCAATTCTGAATGACAATTTTGCCAGGTAGAGTATTCTTGGTTGGATGCTTTTTTTCTTTCAGCACTTTGAATATGTCTTTCCACTCCCATCTGGCCTGCAGTGTTTCTGCTGAAAACAACTTTGATAGTCTTATGGGGGTTCCCTTGTATGTAACAAGTTGTTTTTCTCTTGCTGCTTTTATGATTTTCTCCTTATCTAACTTTTGAAACTTTAATTATAATTCATTTTGGTGTGCGTCCCTTGGTTTCATCTTATTTGGGAACCACTGAGCTTCTTGTATCTGAATGTCCATTTTCTTTCCAAGGTTAAGAAAGTTTTCAGCCATTATTTCTTCAGAAAATTTTGCTGGCCCTTTCTCCCTCTCTTCTCCTTCTGGGAGCCTGTAATGTGAACGTTAGTCCACTTGATCTTGTCCCATAAAAACCTTAAGTTATCTTCACTTTTTTTCTTTTTGATGCTCTGATTCAGTGAGTTCCTCTGTGTGTCTTCAAGTTCACTGATCCATTCTTCTGATTCATCTAGTCAGTTGTTGAATATCTCTAGTGTATTTTTAAGTTTAGTTATTATATTCCTCAGTCATAAAAAGTGACTCCTTTTTAATGCATTCTTATGTTTTCTATCTCTTTGTTGAAGTTTTCACTGTATTCATCCATTCTTCTCCCAAGTTCAGTGAGCATCGTTATGACTGTTATTTTGAATTCTTTATCAGGTAAATTACTTATCTTTGTTTCATTAAGGACTGTTTCTGTGGTTTTACCTTGTTCTTCCATATGGAACATATTTTTTCTCTTTCTTCATTTTCCTTGACTCTCTCTGTTTGTTTATATGTATTAGATAAAACAACTATCTCTCCCAGCATTGAAGGAGTGGCTTGGTATAGGAGATGAAACTTATCATTCAACTCTGCCCTAGTTCTTTGTTGTCTTTCAAACCTTTGTGATTCTTTTTAGTGGTTCTCAATATTTAAGGGTGTACTAAGATCTGTCAGTGTCCTAAAGGTACTGTCAGCATCTAGATTCAGGCTGATTGGAATCCAGACTCTCAGGCAGCAGATTTTGAAGTGTGCAAATACATACACACCTGTGAGACTGCATAACACAAGTGTAAGTTCATTGGTCACCAGAGCCAGGCAATCTAGAGGTGTCTTTGGGGGACATCCACAAAAATGGGTGCACCAAATGAGTGCACAAACTCCTTTCCAGGAGATACTGCTGACCTGGAGTGAGGCAGAATAAGAACACAAAATGACATCCACCTGCCTCCATCCTTGAAGGCATTTAATTAGGCCTCTATTTCTGTGCCAAAACAGAAGCCTGGTCCTCAGGTTGAAGCTCCAAGACAAGCAAATAAGCCTCTTTCACAGAAAGACTGGGGATGTCTTTTAGTCTGTTGTGTGCACTATGGCCAAGAGGTGGTAGCAGAACACAAGCTATTTCTCCACTTCTTGTAGTTCCATGGGACCCATGAACTCAAGTCCTGCTGGACCCCAGAACTAAGTAATCAAGGGGCATCACCTGTGCAGCAGCCACAAAACCTGGAGCATCTGATGTAAAAACTTGGGCACCAGACACATGTACTACCTCTGCTCTGGGAGATACTGCTGTTCCGCAGAGCAGCAGAGGGAGAATGTAAAGATAGCACTTGTCCTTCAATGTTTCTGGAGAGGATTAAAGTTGGCCCTTAGAAGTGTGTTTAATTAGAAGCCTGACACTCAGGCTGAAGCTATGAAGATAAGATAATAGCCATCTTTCACAGAAAGAGAGGGCAATTCAGCTGTTGCTTCTTGCTGTGGCCTGGGGGTGGAAGCTGGTTAAGAGCACATTTTCCATTGGTTAGAGTTCTGTGAGACCCACAAGTACAAACCTTGCTGCTCACCAGAGCCAGGCAATCTAGAAGTGTCCCCTGAGTGGCATTTGCAGCAATCAGGGAGGCATGCAAGGAGCAAACCTCTTTTCTGGGAGATACCAGCAAGCTGAACTGAGGCAGTAGGAGAGCACAAAGATGGCTCCCACTAGCTCCATCTCCAGAGAGTATTTCAATATGCCCTTAGATGTGTGTTAAATTAGATGCCTGCCACTCAGGCTGATGATTTAAGATAAGCAAATAGGCTTTTTCACAGAAAGTCTGGGTGCTCTTCAGCTGGTTGGCTCTGTGCTCTGCTCTGGGATGGATGAGTTTGAGCACACAAGCCTTTTAAGAACTGTTTCTCTGTTTGCTATAATCTTGTGGGTCTTGTGGAGGCAAGCTTCATTGGCTTCAAAGCTACACGTTTTGATGGCTCATCTCTCAAGTGCAGGTCTACAATATGGGCTGCCCAATGTGAGGTTCAAACCCTTTACTCCTCAAAGAGAAGACCAGGATCTTGAGCTCCCTCCAATTGTTGGTTTCCATCAAGGGGGAAGTTTTGGGATGTGAGGTTGTGTCTTAGCCTCTCCTACCCATTTTAATAGTTTATTTTTCTCATTATTTCAATGTGTAGGAGTTGTTCAGTTAGTTTCAGGGGGTTTATTCTGAGGAAATTATTCCATAGGAAGTGGTAGATTCAACGTGTCTGTGAAAGGAAGTAAGATCAGGACCTTTCTACATCACCATCTTGAATCAGAATTCCTAATTCAATTTTGAATTTTAAACCAGCCTTCATAACTGGGAGAAATTCCCTTAGTCATGGTGTTGTATAATTCTTTTATGTAATTTTTGGTTTTATTTGCTAATATTTTGCTGCGGATTTTTGAATTTCTGTTAATAAGAGAAAAGGTTGTGTAGGGTTCTTTTTTTCTTGTATTGTCTTTTCCTGCTTTTAGTATTAGGGTAATGCTGACCACAGTGAATCAGCTAGGATATTCCCTCTGCCCCATCCAAGAGAAATTATAGAGATTTGGTATATTTTATTCCTTAAAAACCTGGTAGAATTGGCCAATGAACTTATCTAAGCCTGCAAAGAATGGCTAAAGTGGGCTGGAGTTAAGTATTTTCTTTTTCCACATAGGCTAGAACCACTGGACCTTTCTCCTGTTAGACCTTCCAGGAACAGACTTTGTAATTGCCTATGGTCAGGCCAGAAAGATCACACATAGATTTTGGCCTGAAGCAAGACTCCTGCTCCCAGGGCCTGTGCAAGCCTCTTCTCTGGTTCCGGCCTTCCAACAGCAGAACAGACTCTTGGGTTATTCACTCAAAGGGATGGCCAAGAAGAAGCTATATGCCAATGAATGTGGATGGCAGTTGGGTCAGTGGACTGAAGGTATTCATACTTGTGAATGTGTAAGCCCTTGACATTCTGGGACAAATATGAGAGTGGAAAGTGGAAGGAGCAAACTGTGACCCAGGGTGGCTCTTGCTCTGCTACCACATTTTGGCATGGATTCTCAGGATTCTGAATTTGAATTTGGCCTTCCAGAGTTGTGAAGTAATTTGTCAAAGGAAGAGGTAGAAATATATTTTATTTAACACTTTATTAGTTTCATTTTTTATTTATTTTTATTGTGGTAAAAAAAATAAAATTTACCATCTTAATCATTTTAAAGTGTACAGTTCAGTAATGTTAAGCATTTTCACATTGTTTTGAAACAGATATCCAGAAATTATTCATCTTGCAAATGAGAAACTCTATACCTCTTTAAAAAAACTTCCCTGGAGGAAGTGGGAAGTCAGGCCTTGGATAAAAGGAAACCCTCATACACCACTGGTAGGAATGTAAAATAGTGCAGCCACTATGGAAAACAGTATGTAGGTTGGTCAAAAAATTAAAAATAGAGATATCATATGATCTAGTTATTCCACTTCTGAGTATTTATCCAAAGAACATGAAACCACAAACTGGAAAAGATATAAGCACCCGTATGTTCATTGCAGGATTCCTCACAACAGCAAGACTTGGAAGTAGTCCAAGTATCCACCAATGGATGAATGGATAAAGATGTGGAATGGACTACTAAGATGGAATACTATTCAGCCATAAAAGGACAAAATTGTGCCATTTATGACAACATGAATGAACCCTGAGGGTATTATGCTAAGTGAAATAAGTCAGACAGAGAAAGACAAATACCACATGATTTTACCCATATGTGAAAGATAGACATACAGATAAGGAGAACAGATTGATTGTTACCAGAGGGGAAAGGGATGGAGGGAGGATGACAGGGATAAAGGGGCACGTACATATGGTGATGCATAAAAAGTAGACTTTTTGTGGTGAACACAATGCAGTCCATACAGAAGCCAAAATATAATGATGTATATATGAAATTTACAAAGTTTTATAAACTGATGTGGCCTCAATAAATATTTTTTAAAAATAAATAAATACAAAAATTAATAAACAAATTAATAACAAGAATGTGATTGCTGGGTCATACAATAGTTCTATTTTTAATTTTTTGAGGCACCTCCATGTTTTCCATTTTAAAAACCCACCAATTGTGCCCAAGTGTTCCCATTTCTCTGCATCCTCACCAACACTTGTTGTTTTCTGTTTTTTTTGAGAGTAACCATCCTAAAGGATATGAGGTGATATTGCATTGTGGTTTTGACTTGCATTTCCTGATGATTAGTGATGTTGACCATCTTTTCATATGCTTGTATCTGTATATTATTTGTATATCATCTTTGGAGAACTATCTATTCAAGTCTCCCTTAGTCCATTGAGCTGCTTGAAGAAAATACCATAGACTGGATGCCTTATAAAAACTAGAAATTTATTTCTTAGTTCTGGAAGCTAGGAACTACAAGATCAAGGCACTGGTAGTCAGTATATGATGAGGTCCTGATTCTAGTTCAGAGATTGCCTTCTTCTCAGTATAAGCTCACATGGCAAAAGGGATGAGAAAGCTGTCTGGGATCTCTTTTATAAGGGCACTGATCTCATTTATGTTGGCTCTGCCCCCATGGTCCAATCACCTCCCAAAAGCCCCACCTCCAAATACAATCACATTATGGAGTAGGTTTCAATATACAAATTTGGGGTGACCCAAACATTCAGTCTATAGCAGGGTCCCTTGCCCATTTTTTGATCACGTTCATTTTTCTTCATTGAGTTATAGAAGTTCTTTGTATATTATGGATATTAACCCCTTATAAGATATACGATTTGCAAATATTTTCTCTTATTCCCAGGTTCTTTTTCACTCAATGGTGTCCCTTTATGCACAAGAGTTTTAAAGTTTTATGTAGACCCACTTATCTACTTTTGCTCTTGTTGTTTCTTTACTCCCACACCCAGAGATGTTGATTTCATCACCTAGGTTAAGTGCATAACAATGCCTGTCTGTCACATTAGGTGCTGGATAATTGTCATTTCTACTTTCCTTTTTCTCCACTTTCTTTGGTTTCTCTGCACAAACCCAAGTCACACAAACATATATATATTCTCTACTCTGTCTGTACTATTGGCTTACTACACTTCCCAAATATGGTTCCTGAACTCCCCACAGCCTACTTTTTCAACCACAGATGGGGCAAGTGTTGCTTCTCTCCTGTCTCTTTCTAAAGGATGACAATGAAAAGTCCGTAGCTCTTCTTCAAGACATAACTCTTTCCTACAACATCATTCCCCCACCTTTCCTCTGTTTCAGAAATCCAGGCAGGAAACACTCTAAAACTGTCAGTTACACTAGGAAAGAGTCATCAAATTGTACGCACACTGGTGCCAAAATGCAAGGGCAACAGAGACAAGTCACTCTTGGCCTTCAGGTGAATCCAGGAGAAACTTTAAGAGGGAAGATCTACTGCAAGACTGAGTCAGAACATTGGGCTGGTGTAGGACAAAAAGCAAAGTACTGGCCACTGTCATGCTCTGTACTATGATATTGTGGCACAGTAGGTTCCAACCCAGAAAGCAGAGACATGAGAGGAGAACAGATGAAGAAAATCAAGAGAGTAGATAAATAGGTAAAGTATCCTCTAGAGACTCCGCGATGGTTGCTCCCAAAGCAACTCTTGCGCCTCTGTTCTAGTTCAGGAATGCCTCAATGCTGTATTTCTGTGCCAGCATCTGTTTCTTTAATATCTGTGCCCAGCAGGCTGCCTACATGGACAGCTCCTATAAGAACTCCTTGGCCCATTGCAATCATGATGAGTCTGGTTGATAAAAAAAAACAGCACTTCTCCTTCTCTGCCTTCTCACACTACAGCAGACACAGGACACTTCACTGAACAAAGTGAGAGGAAAACTGCCACATAACATTCTTCTTTCCTGAGTATGTTTTTCTATTTACTTTAAATCTGCAATCATCCCTCAAATGGCTGGTGATCCTTGGCTATCCTCATTTATTTAAGAGACAGTCAGTAACAAGTTGATTGAACACTCACTGTAATTTGTCCGGGCTTATCAGCTAGCAGACTTCACTGTAGGGAAAGAGTGATCCATGAGTGTCACTTTATTAGGGTCCAAACATCCAACAGTATCTGTAATTCTTTTTTCTTAAGCAGGCCAATTTCATCAGAAAAGAGCCCCACAATCTTGTAATTTTGGGGGGTCAAGGTGGATGATCATCATTCATACAATTCAGCAGTTGAGTCTGCTGATCTCACCACTTACTACACACTCCTAAACTTGATCACCCTCTTTTCGGTAAAGAATTGACCCATCCTTATGATGGGCTTGTTGATCATAGTCTAGAGTCTCTCTGGTTCAAACTCTTAAATTCAACTTCAAATTTATTGACAGATTGACTAGGGAGAGAAGATTTGCAAAACGTAGTCATCTAAATAGAATGACAAAGAGCACCATTTAAAATTTAAATAAATTTTATGACACATTTACAATAGATTGAGAAGTACTATCTTGGAGCTTCAGTTCCTTCAACTATTAATATATTACCTACCTCAGCCTGAAGGTATTAAGAAACTCATGGAATGGTTTCTTTTTTGTCCTTCTTATGAGTAAACCCAAAAAATAGTATCATAACATATGAAATATTTTTCTCAAATAAGGAGAGAGGAAAATGAAAAAGGGAAATAGCGTGCCTGGCTCCATGAAATTTATATTCATAATCACTTGATGCAGGCAGTTGTTTGCATTTCAAAAATAATTAAACAAAAGTTAACAAAAATGAAAATCCTTATATCAAGATTGCATGTTAATAACAGGCAGAACAGAGATACAAAAACATATTTAGACTGATCCAAAAATCATGTTCTCTTTAATGCTTAAATTATAACAAGTGGAAATTTATGCTTACAAAACTAGGTTGCTTCCAGGCTAAAATTTAAACTTGATTCTCAGAGAAATGTAAATCTTGCAACAGCATAGAACAGTGAAAACATACATAGGGTTTGTAATCAGTCTGACTTTAATCCATCTATGACTCCTTCATTTACTGCAAAGACAAGGAGATGCCCCACTGGGTTCTTCTGCACAGTGAAAGTGTAGCCAGTGTCATTCAAAAAAGAGATAAGTGGACCCTCATAAAGGAAATCAACCCTGTAAGAAGAGCCCAAATAGAAAAAAGGAGGGGACCTGGCTTTCCTTTCTCAGTCTTGACTTTGAGAACTAGACAAGACCAAATGGGATCTTGTAGGTGAGAACAGAGAATGATGTTTTAAAGCATAGATTTTATTATTATTTAGGTATGGTAAAGAAAACAGATCAGAAGATGACCACCATTGAAAGGGTAGTTTGTGAGAAAATATTTGCAAGAGACGTATCTGATAAAGGACTGTTATCCAAAATACACAAACTCTTAAAACTGATCAATAAGAAAAAGAACAACTTAATTTAAGAATGAGCCAAAAACCTTAACTGACACCTCACCAAAGAACATATATAGATGGAAAAGAAGCATATGAGAAGATGTCCCACATCATTTGTCATCAGGGAAGTGCAAAGGAAAACAATAATGAGATAACACTACACACCTATTAGAATGATCAAAATCAAGAACGTTGACAACACCATATGCTAGGGAGAATGTAGAGAAACAGGAACTTGTATTCACTGCTGATGAGAATGGAAAATGGTACAGTGACTTTGGAAGACAGATTGGCAGACTCTTGTAATACTAAACATACTCTTACCATATGGTCAAGCAATTGTACTCTGTGGTATTTACCCAAAGGACTTGAAACCTATGTCCACACAAAAAACTTCACATGGGTGTTTATAGCAGCTGTAGTCATAATTGCCATACATTGAATCAACTAAAATATCCTTCAGTTGATGAATGAATAAACTGTGGTACATCCAGGGAATGGAGTATTATGAAGTGCTAAAGAAAAATGATCTATCAAGTTATGAAAACACATGGAGGAAACAAATGTATATTATTAAGTGAAAGAAGTCAATCTGAAAAGTCTGCATACTGTATGATTCCAACTTTATTACAACCTGGAAAAGGCAAAACTATGGAGACAGTAGAGAGGTTAGTGGTTGCTAGAAGTTTGCAGAGAGGAATCTGGTGCATAGCTGGAGCACAGAGGATTTTAGGGTGCTGAAACTACTCTGTATGACACTATAATGATGGATACACATCATTATTCATTTGTCCAAACCTGTGAAATGACAACATCATGAGTGAGCCCTAATGTATACCATGGACTTTGGGTGATATTGATTTGTCAATAGGTTCATCAATTGTAACCAAAGTACTGCATTGACAATGTTGACAATAAGGGAGGCAGAGTAAGTAGGCTTAGGATAGGCTTGTTTGAATAATTTCATCTTGCTCTGGGGCATAGATGCTATCCCCAGTAGTCTGGAACCTGACTCTGGGATGATTAGAGGAGGTACATAGTGGCACAGAGTTTGAGCAATCGATGAAAGGTATTACTGGGGCTATGGGCCCTGGATTTGTTGGTTTGCATTTGAAAGCCATGCTCACAGGTAAGCTGTTTGCTGTTTCTAGGAATTGGACAACGCTGAGAGAATTGGGACCTCCAAGATCAGCAAAGCCCCAGGTGTCAAAGCATCAGAGTACAGAAAATAAAAGACATGGTTAATGCAGATGTCCTCTGCTACATTGGCTGGAGGATGGTAAATCTGTGGGACTCCACAAGCTGACAATGATTCAACATCTCATAAGACATATTCTGCAGAAACACTCCACATTTATTTTATTCTTCTCATCTCACAGCCTTTAGGACAGCTATGTTGGAACCCTCTGGCTTTATCTCAATTTTCATCACGAAGAAGCAACTTTATGGTCACTTGTCCACTGTAGGGGAAAAGAAGAGGCCCTCTGAGGCCTGCATGCTGGTTAGTTAACATCAAAGAAAAGACTCAGGAAAGGAATAGGGAAATCTCCAAGATAGAGTCTGATCACTTGGTCCAATCATCAACCTGCACCATGAAATTCAACTTCTACTTCTAAATTTCAACGGATTCCTTAGTTTATTTTTGGATCTGTTACCTTATTTGCTCTTCTATTACAGCTTCACATAGCATAAAAAATATCCTAAGAGAAGTGATGTCAGCAATATAGCTGAATAAGATGTCCCTCATTTGATGTACCCCTCAAAAACAACAATTTGGCATCCATTCATGAACAAAAGAGTCTTTGTGGGAGCTATGAGATACAACCCTATAAGACAAGGAACCTGGAAAGAGTCTCGCCCACATATACAAAGGATAATAGGCACACAGGCCTCAGTTCCTGCTGTGGAAATTGAAGTGGCTTGTGAACGTGTTCTGTCACCTCTCAGTCACAATCCAGGAGCCCCTGGAGAACACTGTCTTAGACAATAATTGATGGATGAGTGAGACTTTGTGTAAGTTCAGGTGTCCAGTGGAGAAGTTCCAGCATGCTGCTTGAGCAATATAATATGAATTTGGGCCCACAGGAGAGGGTAAAAAGAACAATTTCTCATTATCTCTATCACCCCTCCACCAGGTGGTACGAGTCAGTGCCAAGTCAGGCCCTCTCATCTTGTGATTTCTACCACAGGCGAAAATGACGGAGAGTGAGTGAACGCCCAGATTCCTCACTGTATGGGACAATGTCAAAAGGCCGATTCTTTCTTGCTCCATTCAGAGTAGTGAATTGGTGACTCCATGTCTGGCTGTGAGAAGAGACTGGGAAAGCATCACATGAGACTCTTAGAGGGCATTAAAGGGACCTGGATCCTAGTAACTACATCACAGACTGCATCAAGAAGCCTATCCACAAGCCCCTGGAGTTGCCTCACCCATGGACCCCACAAACTGGCCAATGGTCACCCACAGTGCTCCACATTACTCACCAACAAATAGCCTCCCTTTTGGAAAGCTCTGTTTGCACTCCAAGAGTGGTGAGAGTGAGTTTGGCAGAAAGCTAGTGAGCTCAAATAGAAAGCCAGCACAAATCTGTGGGCCTGGGGAGACTACAAACTGGAGCTTTAGTTCCACCTTTGAGAAAACAAAAGGAAAGCCATCAGGACCCAATCTGGTGAATTTCAGGGTCAAGAGAAGGCATAGAAACTTAAGAACTCTGCCACAGAGGGAGCAAGAAATGTGGCGCAGGCATATCCATCAAAGGTCTGAGAAAGCCTCAGAATCCCTAGCAGAGCTCACAGAAGCTATTTCTATCTTCAGATGGCAATGACTGGAGTTGGTGACTTCTACTGCAAATTCAGAGACAGCAATGCTCAACTTCAAGGAAAATGCAAGACCAAGTAAACATGACACCCTTAAAATATCACAATAACCTTCCAAAACTGACTGCAAAAACATGGAGTTCTCTGATTTACTTGATAAATAATTCAAAATAGCTGTTTTAAGGAACCTCAATGAGCTACAAGAAAATATATACATTCAATGAAATCAACAAAACAAAACATGAACAACATGAGAAGTTTAAAAAAGATAGAGTGATAAAAAAAGAGCCAAACAGAAATCCTGGAACCTAAAACACAAGGAATTAAATTTAAAAATGCAACATAAAATGATTCAAGTAGAAGAAAGGTTCTGTGAATTAGAACACAGGAACATTGAAATTACACAGTCAGAGGAGAATAAAGAAAAAAGCATGAAAAAAATGAAGGAAGCGTGTGCAGTCTATAGGATACCAATTAAAGAAGCAATTTTCAAATTACTGGAGTCAAGAAGGAGAAAAGAGGAAGAAAAGGTAGAAAGCTATTTAAAGAAATAATGCTCAGAATGTCCCAAATCTGGATAGAGATTTGGTTATTCAAGTTTATGAAGCTTATAGGTACCAAACAAACTCAACTGAAAGATATCTTCTCCAACACATATTATAATAAAACCATCAAAAATCAAAGACAGAGAAAAATCTTAACAGCAGCAAGATAAAATAAAATGCTTATTACTTATAAGGAAATCCCTATAAATCCATCAGCATCTTTCCTGGCAGAAAACTTACAAGTCAAGAAAGAGTAGGGTGATATATTCAAAGTGATGGAAGACAAAACTGCCAACCAAGAATAAAGAATAGTCTATCAAGTCAAGTTGTCCTTCAGATATGAAGAACAGGTAATGACTTACACAAAAGCTGATGGAGTTCATCACCACTAGATCTGCCTTACAAGAAGAGCTAAAAATAATACTCCACCTGCAATGAAAGGGCACTAATTAGTCACTTGAAAATATACAACACCCTTGTAAATGTAAGCATATTGTCAATTTCAGAATACTTTAAAACTGTGATATGTCTTAACTACTTTAGTGTAAAGGTTAAAGAACAAAAGGATTGAAAATAATTGTAGCTAAAATAATTTGCTAATGAATACACTATATAAAAAGAGCTAAATTGTGACATCAAGAATGAAAGAGTGGAGAGTAAAAGAGTAGAGTTTTGTTTGTAACTCACGTTAACTTGCAGCAGCATAAAATAAGCTGTTATATCTAAAATATGATTTATGTAAGCCTCACAGTAACTACAAAGCAAAAACCTGCAATAAATACTCAAAAGATAAAGAGAATGGAATCAAAGCATATCTCTTGGAAAAATCATCAATTCACAGAGTATGACATCAGGAGAAGGGGAAAGGAACAAGGGAGGCACCAAACAGCCAATAAACAATTAATAAGATGGCATCAGTAAGTCCTTAACTATCAATAATTACTCTTCATGTAAATTAATTAAGTCCTCCAATCAAAAAGTATGGAGTGGCAGCATGGACATAAAAACAAGATCCAATTTATGTTGTCTACAAGAGACTCACTTCAGCTTTAAGGACACACATAGGCTCAAAGTGGACAGATAGAAAAGGATTATTTCAAGCAAATGGAAACCCAAAGAGAGGAGTGGGAGCTATACTTATATCAGACATTGTATCACACAAAATGGACTTTAAGCCAAAAATGGTAATGAGACAGAGAAGATCATTATCTAATTCATCAAGAAGATAAAACAATTATAAATATGTAAATATATACATGCACAAAACAACAGAGCACCTAAATTTATTCAACCAATTCTAACAGATCTGAAGAGAGTAATATACAACAATAAATAATTAGGCGATTATCATACCTTACTTTCAACAATGGATAGATCATCCAGACAGAAAATCAATAAAGAAATATTGGACTTGAACTACCCTTAAGACCAAATGAACCTAACGGACATGTACAGAACATTCCTTCCATCAGTAACAGAACACACATTTTCTCAAGTACACACTGAACATTCTCTAGGATGGATCGTATCATATATCATAAAACAAGTCTAAGTAAATTTAAGAAGGTTGAAATTATACTAAGTATCTTTTTTGACCACAATGCTGTGAAACTAGAAATTAATAACAGGAAGAAAGCTGGAAATTTCATGAGTACACGGAAACTGAATAACACGCTCCTGAACAACCAATGGGTCAGAAAAGAAATCAAGAGAGAAATCAACAGGTATCTTGAGACAAATGATGTGGAAAAACAACATACTAAAACTTATGGATGCAGCAAAAGTAGTACCAAGAGGGAAGGTTCTGGCTATAAACACCTACATTAAGAAAAAAAAGATGCCAAATAAACCACCTAACTTATACCACAATAAACTAGAAAAGAAGTACAAACTGAGTATAAAGTCGGGAGAAAGAAGAAAATAACAAAGATCAGAGAAGAAATAAATGAAATGGAGACCAGAAAAACAACAGTAAACATTAACAAAACTAAGATCTGATTTTTGAAAAGATAAAGTTGACAAAACTTCAACTATACTAAGAAAAAAGAAAGGAGACAAATAAATAAAATCAGAAATAAAAGAGGAGTCATTACAACTGATATCACAGAAATAAAACAGATCTTTGTACTCACTATGAACAATTACACAGCAACACATTGGATAACCCTTAGAAGAGATGGATAAATTCTTGGAAAAATACGACCTAGCAAAACTGAATCAGGAATAAATAGAAAATCGGAACAGATTAATAACGAATAAGAAGATTGTGTCAGTAACTAAAAATCTCCCAATAAATCAATTTGTAAAATTGATATTTCTAGCCAAATGCCATTATGATGTTCAGGAAAAAGTACCCTCCTGCTAGAACAGTGAGACATGTTGAATAAAAATACTAATAATAAAAATGCTAAGCCATTGATTATTTCAGCTGGTCTGAAAATAGTACTTAGGAGTGAAAAAAAGACAAAAAAGCAGAAACCTATACGTATAGATGAGTTGGATCCAATGTTTAGCTTGGGAATTTCTGCCAATGCTTGGAGACCTTGAGCCATGGTTTGTACACATGAGGGGCAAGAAGCAAAGCCTGGAACCCAGGCAGGAAGGAGTGTGGGATTAGAGGCCACTGAACATCTCCATGCCCCTCATAAACCTGTGACCAAAGCAGGCTATTCTTGACGGTGAATAAACTAGAAAGGAATAACCCCATATGGTGAGATGGGGAAGATCCAGGCTGGTCTCAGCCTTGACTAAGGTAGAAAAAGGAAACGCCTTTCCTCTGTGACTCCCCAGCCATAGACTGCACTCACACGTGTATAGATCTGGAACTAAACTTCTTATATACCTGTGAAACCCCTCACCCAAAATTTATTATAAAGAGGTCCTAGAAGTTATTACTTATGAAGAATTAGAAGTACAAGGTTGTCTTCAAGCATTAAATGAAAGAAACTGAACTGACTTTCTAAGGTGAGGGACAGCCTCTCTGAGGAAGTGAAATTCAGTGACCTGAAGGATAAGGAAGTATTGTCTATATTTGGCTTCCCAGCATCAGAACTTCCTTGTTTTCCTGGAGTATCTGCCTTTGTTTGAGTTTGAGTTGTTATTTCCCCACATGTTAGATAGTAAGACCAGGCATGTCTTTCCCAAACTCCTGGAGTCTACTGGTAGTCAACCTCAGCCAATCAAATGCTCTTCCTCAGGTCTCTGGTTCTGGAAAAAGTTGTATGAAGAAGCCATGACAATTTCTAGTTCATAAAGGCAAAGACAAAGACAACATCTTCCAGCAAGTAGCTCTGGAGCATGTGACATCCAACTGCCAACAATATAACCAGACTATATCTAGGATTGGAACTTAGCTGAATCTAGAAATTGGTAGAAAGATTAAAATACACCCTACTTCACAAGAAAAGATTAAGAGGACAAATATTGTCTTAAAAGAATTCCAAAAGAATCCTAATAACCATCACTGCCCAAAATCAAGAGAAAAATCATAGAAATTTCATCACAGCAAATTAGACACTCTGGTTCCTCAAGATCTTGACCAGACAGTTCATCACTAGACCGACACTGGAGGAGACTGTATGTAATTTGCTTTAGCCTTTAGTTCCAGGAGGAGATTTGAAGAATGTCTCTAATCCAAAGAAGGAAAGAAAGGAATTTCTGGTATCTGTGGACTTATCATCATCATTGAGTGAATGAAGGATGATGAAGAGAAAGAAACTGAAAGATGAAGATGGTAACATTGGGTACTATGATGCAAGTCCCTATGACTACAGATCCACCTGCTTGTGATATACAGTCATCCCCCTTATCCACAGGGGATACAATCCAAGACCCCCAGTGGATGCCTGAAAGTATGGATAGTATCAAACATTATATATACTATGTTTTCTCCTATACATTACTACCTAGGGTAAATTTTAATTTATAAATTAGGCACAGTAAGAGAATAGCAACAATAACTAATAATAAAGTACCACAATAATAACAATAATAAACTATAATAAAATAGAACAAGTATAACAATATACTGTAATAAAAATTACCATAGATCTTACCAAATTCTACATACAATTTTTTTCATTCCTTATTAAGTCAAGGAGTTTCGCCTTTTCACTTACAGGAAGCACTTTATGGCTTCTCTTTGGCATGTCCGTATCACCAGGATCACTACTCTTGTGTTTTCAGGCCGTTATTAAGTAAAACAAGAGTTACTTGAACGCAAGCACTGTAATACCATGATAGTTGATCTGATAACACAGACAACTACTAAATATCTAAGTGGGTACAGGGTAGCATATACAGTGTTGACACCCTGGACAAAGGGATTATTCATGTCCTGGGTGGGATGGAATATGATGGCAAGAGATTTTGTCTTGCTACTCAGAACAGTGCAAAATTTAAAATATGAGTTGTTTATTTATGTAATTTTCCATTTAATATTTTCAGACTGTGGTTAACTGCAGGTCACCAAAACTGTGAAAATGATAACAAGGATAAAGAGAGACTACTGTAAATACTGAATCCAGAGACCTGGAGTGGAGGGCCTATGTTACACAAGTAAAGTTTTGTTATCACAAAAGGACAGCTGGTCCATGTCCCCTGATTAGACCAAAGCATTAGTAAACTGAATAGCTTATGAACCATCAGCAGGGAATAGTCCTGAGTAGTCAAGGCCTCATAGTGACCAAAGGTTAGTGGTACAAAATGGGAGTGATCACTAATGACAAGCAGAATGGAAAAGCTGAGTCTTTGATGTCACATAGATGATGATATTCTTTTCTGTCACAAAATTCATCATCATTTTGGGAAAAATCATGGAGGAATAGAAGAAACCTATGAAGGAATAGCTAAAGATTAAAAAGTATTTGGAGGTGTTAATGTTAGAATTAACCTCAGTTAGGATAACCAAAGAACAAAGAGAATGCAGAGGGCTGGAGCTCTCATACATCTGTCAATTTAGCAAAAATATATCTGAGAAAAGAAAACTTAAACACATTTCTAAGTAACAAATAGGTTCAATAAGAATAAATTATAGGGTAAAATGGAACTATTTTGAATTGAAAAATAATGAAAATAAAATAGAAATCTCTCCTGAGAAAATAATCAGAAATCTAGACAAAGATTTTAATAAAGAGTGATAATCATACAATTATGTATAGTAATAAAACATTGGAGAGTTGACACAATTTTAATTTCAACAATTGGAAAAGCTTAAATAAAATATGGTATAACTACGTGATGAAATCCATGAAAAAGTATAATTCAAAAAAATATTTATTGACAAGTAATAAAGCTCACGTGTAATAATAGGATAGAAAACATTTTATAGCATGGCATGTAGAGTATGATCCCACTGGAAGAAAGTTTTATACTTCAGATGAGATTCTCCTTTCCTGATCTCTGAATGGTGGAGTGTTACCAGTTAGCTATTGCTATATAACAACCTCACAATATCTCATCGGCATACAACAATGAGTACTTGTTCTTCATATGTCTACAAGTTGATTGTGGTGGCTCAACTTGTCTGAGCACAGCTCGCCATATTTGTTTCCAGATCTGTTCAACATGTTCATCATTAGAATCAGTTGGAAACAGCAGCAGTTACCTAGGACAAGGTCTTCTCTAGACAATGGCTGAAGCACAAATTTCAAGCCTGATGACATGAACACATCCCATGAACCCGCTTATATCATATCTGCTAATATCCTATTGGCCAGGATGGATCCAATGGTCAAGCAGACCATCAATGAAGCAAGAAAATATACCCTACTTGTGTGAGACCATGCCAACAGTATAGATGCATAATACTGCTAGGTGAGTGACAAATTTTGACCAATAATGCAAACTACCACATTGAAGTATAGGTAATGTTTTTCCTTCATTCATTTTTTATATTCCAAATTTGCAACAATAAATAGCAGTTGCTTCAAGAATTGGAAAAAAGAAAAACCATGTGCTTCATTTATTAAAATAGATCAATGAACATGTTTGGAGCTGTGTCCTGGATTGAAAATACTTGCCATCTTGACATTTCCAGCTCTCAAGGGCTCTAACCTCAACACAGCATCAACAGAGATGGAGATGTGCAACGATGGGGTGAGGACAGAATATCAGAAGACAAAGATGTTACTCTGTAGCTACAGGGTTTGAACTGCTAGCAACCCACCAAGAATGCCACTGTTCTCCCTCCCCTTCTCACTCAGGCTGATATCCTTTCCAATGCCTCTTCTGTGATCGACTCCTCTTCTTTTTACCTCTGAAATGTTCTCTGTCCCATCCACTTCTAAGCTGTTGCCATTGAAAAAAATCATTCTTAAATTCCCTTACATACTACATTAAAACAATGTAGGGATGTACATATATTTATACACAGAGAGTGAGAGAGACATATATGTTTAAATATGGAAGGATTCATAAGGAATTAGCAACAACTGTTACTTCCTAGGAGATTTCAGGAATGGGATGACTAGCTTTGATGAAGACATATTTCTCCTGTATAATCTCCACTTACATAATTTAACATTTTACCAAGTCCAAGTATTATTAAGTCAAAATATATTTTAATATTTTTAATAATATTTAATACATTTTTAAATGAAAGTTAGAGATGAGTGCATTTTCTAATGACTAAGCAGAGTCCCAGGAAGAGGAACTGATTTCCTCAGACCAGGCAATAGCTAGAGGAGGTGCCGAAACTGGATGAAGGAGTTCCAGCAGAGAGGGAACTAAGATTTATTAAGTGCCTGGCATTTAATTTTCTCAAAAACTCCATGAAGTCAAGATTATTGTCTCTCTCTTAAAAATAATTAAGTTAATACTTAGAGACATTAAGTCAATTTCTCAAAGCCGCACAACTAATAACAACTGAGCCAGGATACAAACCCAACTCCACTATATGCCTCACAAATTGCCGTTTCCTCTACTACCTACTGAACGTGGCCTATTCACCTCACCCACCTGACACACACCCCACAGGTCTTTTTAACTCAGTTCTCTTTCCCTGTTTCATACTGACTAGAACAAAATCTTCTCCCTGACACTCTTAGTTTTAAACTTCATCCCCTCTGATCTGTGTCATACTAAAGGGGTAAACTACACACTCGTCTGATCTTCCCACTTTCCCAAAAAGGAGAACCTTTCCAAAGAAAAGCTTGTAAGTCAGTGTCTCCTCAGCACTTGACATAGTAGTGCTTTTCCAAAGCACTCCTTTATTACTTACTAATAAGTCTTTGAGATCAAAGTGTTCTGATGTATTCTATACTTCTCTCTCTCTCTCTTTTTTTTTTTCCTGAAGAAGATCAGCCCTGAGCTAACATCTGCCAAAACTCCTCTTTTTTCTGAGGAAGACTGGCCCTGAGTTAATACCCTTGCCCATCTTCCTCTACTTTATATGTGGGACGCCTACCACAGCATGGCTTGCCATGGGGTACCATGTCTGCACCCGGGATCTGAACAGGTGAACCCCGGGCCTCCGAAGCAGAATGTGCCCACTTAACCACTACACCACCGGGCCAGCCTCTCTATACTTCTCTTTACCTAAACTAGTCTTGAAGTGAATATTCCTTTCCCACATAGGCCTATGTAAGAAGATCTGTGTCAACTGCATTTCCTAAAACTTTGATGGAAATTGCTTCCTCTAATAATTAGCTGCTTGGTACTGCCTTGATAACTAACTAGATCCCCCAAATTATTTACTCCTCCTTTAGAACTTATAGACCCTTGTGTGATTATCTTGAATAAGAGATTTCTCCATCATAGCTAAAACACCCAAACTAACCCTTAGATGAAAGCTTTAATTCTGAACTTCTTAAGTTTGAAATAATGTATGAACTCAACATCTTTATAACCCATAAACTTACAGAAGTCCTAATTAAGTAGTCTGGGTCCCCAGGGTACCACACATTACCACAAGAATTGCCATGCCTTACCTGGTATTGGGACCTACATACTTGCCACCTACACCCCACAGTCTTAACACACTTCACTAGTCATTTAGCCAAGACAATTTAAGAAAATTTTTCATCTTCTATCCTCTTGAAAAAAAAATGTGATATTCAAAAGTTATTAATTGAGAAGTTAGTTATAGTGCTATAAATAGAATCAGATTTTAAAATGTTAGACATAGTACTTACAAAATGAAATCTATGTGGGTAGCAATTAAGCAAGAAAACATAATGTAAAGGAAAGCAAAGTAGATTGGAATTCAAGGACCTGGATTCCAGTCCTAGTCATGGCATCAGGTAGTTGTGTAGCTCTGAATAACATATGTAGTATGTCCAAGTCTTCAACATCCATTAAATAAGGAGCTTGATAGAATGCTTTATAAGGTCCATTCAAGAGATGACCTATGATTGTAGAAAAACTTTACATATAATAATATTGGAATACTCAAGGTGGGTCAGGGACATGAAAGGTAGACCTACAGTAAAAATTCATCCAAATATAAAAACTTAAAATTCTCTCTCTGTACAAGAGAAAAAAACCTGGAACTTGTATCCCTCCTTGAAAACACACAAACTAATAAAGAAAGCATTAGATCTTCTTTCTCAAATACTACTTAATTCTCAAGAAAATATATTTCTTCCCAAGATTGTCCTCAAGGTAACTTTGACATCCTTGTTCCTCAAACTATAGATTAATGAGTTTAATATAGGCACCACAATGGTATAGAATAGGGAAGATACTTCCTCTTGGTCAAGGGGCAAAATAGAAGGTGGTTTGAGATACATGAAAGCCCCAGAACCAAAGAAAATGGAGACCACAATTATGTGAGAGCTACACTTACTGAAGGCTTTGGATTTTCCCTCAGTGGAGTGAATGTGGAGAAGTCTAGACAGGATTAAAGCATAAGAGATGAAGATGGTGACAATGGACATTCCAATGCCAATGGAAACAACTGTGAAGACCACCAGCTCGTTCACATAAGTGCTGTTGCAGGAGAGCTCAAGGAGAGGAAAGACATCACACATGAAATGATTGACAATATTGTTGGCACAGAAGGTCAGGCTTGCTACATTTCCTCTATGGGCCACAGACCCTGAAAACCCCATCACATACACACCCAACAAAAGGAGTAAACAGACCTCAGAAGACACGGTGACCGTGTACACCAATGGTTTACAGATGGCAACATAGTGATCATATGCCATTGCTGACAAGATGAAGGACTCAGAGATGACAAAAAAGCTGATGAAAAAGAATTGAGTCATACACCCTGCATGCAAGATAATGTTCTGATTTGAGACAAAGCTCTTCAGCATTTTGAGTGTGATGGTAGTTGAGTAACAGAAATCTATTAAGGAGAGGTTGAAGAGGAAAAAGGACTTGGGGGTGTGCAGATTGGAGTTCAAACCAATCAGTGCTATCAAGGCCAGGTTTGCCACCATGGTGACCATGTAGAAACCTCGGAACAGGAAGAATAGAGGTATCTAGAGTCCTGGATGGTCTGTTAATCCTGCAAGGATAAACTCTGTCACAGAAGGGTTCTTGGCTGTCATACTCCTCTGGAGAGGAATAAGGTAGGGGCAGTCTGTGGTGACAAGAAAAGAGAATGACTTAGAAATAAATAAACACTGCCACTCATCTCCCATTATCCACCACCAATTTTTGAGAATGAAACCCACAGATAGAAATTTGAATTTTGGTATGGTAGGAAGGCTGTTACTATTTACTATGGATGGATCTTCACAGCCCAAGTGGCTTTCACTTCCAGAGAACAATATGAGGTTAAACTTTGCATCCAGAATAAGAACTCGTTCTTCTAGAGAAAGAGATACCAAAATAGGTAGATGTCTTTGTATTTTTGTCAGCACATTTTCTATGTCCTCCTCTCTTGCCTCTGCTTCAGGGGCTGAAACCTGGACCTCTTCCCTGGAGACAGTCCTGACTGGGAGAAGACTCTGAGACTTCCCAGAGCTCCCACCTCTGGGTCTCTACAGTCAGATCAAGGAGGTGAGATCATGGGGCCTGCCCTGTGCCATAGCAGTTAAGTTCGTGGAGTTCATTTCCATGGCCAGGGATACTCTGGGTTCAGATCCTGGGCGTGGACCCATATATAAAGTATAGGAAGATGGGCACAGATGTTAGCCCAGGGCCAGTCTTCCTTAGCAAAAAGGAGGATAGGAGGCGGATGTTAGATCAGGGCTAATCTTCCTCAAAAAAAAATTAAATAATGTGAGGTCATATTTTGCTAAAGATCTCCTAGCTCACCTGGATTTAGTTTTAACGATAATTTTTTTAAGCTAACACCTATTTAAGTGGTTACTGTGAAAGGCTGTGTCTAAGATCTATGTGGCAAAATTATCATCATTCATATTATGCAAATGAGAGGACTGAGTTAAGAAACTAGCCCAAAGCCCCAAAACTACTGACTTTCAGCCAGAAGGTAAACTTAGGCAGTCTGACTCCCAGGGTTTGCACTTGTAACAACTATGTTAGATGACTTACCAGGTCAGGCAGGCTCTAACCTTCCTTTAGTTCAGAGCCATAATGCTATACTCTACTGTCTCTTGTCCACAACTGTCTTGGGAAGGAAAGTGACTGCAGTGAATAAAAACACAGCTGTGAGGGGCTGGCCCCGTGGCCGAGTGGTTAAGTTCATGCGCTCTGCTGCAGGCAGCCCAGTGTTTCGTTGGTTCGAATCCTGGGCGCGGACATGGCACTGCTCGTCAGACCACGCTGAGGCAGCGTCCCACATGCCACAACTAGAAGGACCCACAACGAAGAATATACAACTATGTACTGGGGGGCTTTGGGGAGAAAAAGGAAAAAAATTAAATCTTAAAAAAAAAAAACACAGCTGTGAGCTCAGAAATCTCTCCTCCCAGTTCATTGCAAAGGATCAGAATCTTTAATTTGTCTTGTAACCCTTTCTGCACAGAGCAACGTGACTTCCAAATGTTGATTTTCCCAAAATCCCCTCCAGCTACAAAGAAGGAGAGAGTTCCTTTTTGTGACCAGTAGATAACAGGAGACTGAAGTGTTTTATTGGAATTGAGGGTCTCAATTGCCTGATTATTAAGACAGAGACTCCCTCAAGACTGTTTCCTCAAAGACAAACTTCCCAAAGGAAGAAAATATGTTTGTTTATACCTTTGATATTGCTTGTTTGGCTTTTAGAGGCAATTCTTTCAACATACATTTATCCAGTACTTAGAAAAACCATGGTGGAAAAAATTGTTATCATTTCCATTTCTAGAATACCCAAAAATGTACCTAACAAAACTCCCTTATACTGACTGCTGGGTGACAACATCCAAAACACTATACAAATATATTCTTATTTATTCTTCATAATAATGATATCAATTTAAAGGTAAATTGCTCACACAGACAATATGTTTCAGAGCCCACATGCCTAGGTCTGTCTCACTCTGTGGTCCTGAATCATATTCACTAGACTAAACTTCCTCCTGATGAGAGCTACTGAAGTCCATAAAGCAGGGTTCTTGCCTATTGGATCTGACAATATCTTGGAAAGTAAAACATAAATATGCCATGACTTTAATCAAAAGAAGTGGTTAGATCAAGGAAAGATTAACACAAAGGGCTATCTATTATAATTTAGGAGAATATATTCATATTCCAGTTCATTCCAGGAATTAATTTCTCTACTTCCAGCTCAAATAACAGTGGAGACTTCTCCAATTCCCTTCCCCTGTCTTCTCATGGAGTATAAGTTTATTTAGTTTTCCTCTTATTTTTTCGTTGTTGCAGTAATATTGGTTTATAACATTATGTAAAGTTCAGGTAGGTCATTACATTTCAATTTCTATGTACATTACATCATGTTCACCACCCAAAGACTAATTACAATCCATCACCAGTCACATATGCCTAAGCACCCCTTTCCCCCTCCTTCTCACCTTCCCCTCTGGGAAACACCAATCCATCTCTGTATCTATGGGTTTGTTGTTGGTTTTATCTTCTATTTATGAGTGAGATCATATGGTATTTGACTTCTTCCTCTGACTTATTTCACTTAGCATAATACGCTCAAGGTCCATCCATCTTGTCATAAATGGCCAGGTTTCAACCTTTTTATGGCTGACTAGTATGCCGTTGTGTATATATGCCACATCTTCTTTATCCTTTCATTCCTTGATGGGCACCTAGGTTGCTTCCAAGTCTAGGCTATTGTGATAATGCTGCAGATAACATAGGGGTGCATCTATCTTTATGCATTTACGTATTCATGTTGTTTGGATAAATACCCAGCAGTGGAATATCTGAATCATATGGTAGTTATACTGTTAACTTTTTGAGGAATCTCCATACTCTTTTCCATAGTGGCTACACCAGTTTGTACGCCCACCAGCAGCATATGAGATGTCCCTTCTCTCCACAACCTCTCCAACACTTGTTAGTCCTTGTCTTGTTAATTATAGCCATTCTGACAGATGTGAAGTGATATCTCATCATAGTTTTGATTCACATTTTCCTAATAATTAGCGATGTTTAACATTTTTTCATATGCCTGTTGGCCACATGTATATCTTCTTTGGAAAAAGTCTTTCGCCCATTTTTTAATTGGGTTGTTTTTTGTTTTTGAGATGTATGAATTCTTTATATATATTGGATATAAACCCCTTATCAGATATATTGTTTGCAAATTTCTTCCTCCAATTGTTAGGTTGTCTTTTCGTTTTGGTGATGGTTTCTTTTGCTGTGCAGAAGTTTTTAGCTTGAAGTAGTCCCATTTGTTTATTTTTTCAATTGTTTTCCTTGCCCCGTCAGTCATGGTATTGATGATATGCTACTAAGACCCATGTGGAAGAGTGTACTGCTTATGTTTTCTTCTAGAAGTTTTATGGTTTCAGGTCTTACACTCAAGTCTTTAATCCATTTTGAGTTAATTTTTGTTTAAGATAGTGGTCTACTTTTATTCCTTTGCGTGTGGCTGGACAGTTTTCCAGCAGCATTTATTGAAAAGACTTTGCTTTCTCCATTCTATGTTCTTGGCTCCCATGTCTGTAATTAGCTGTCCACAGTTGTGGGAGATTTATTTCTGGGGTCTAGATTCTGTTCCATTGATCTGTCTATTTTTCTGCCAGTACCATGCTGCTTTGATTACTATAGATTTGTAGTATATTTTGAAATCAGGGAGTGTTATACATTCAGCTTTGTTCTTTTTTTCAGTGTTATTTTGGCTTTTCGGAGTCTTTCGTTGTTCCATATACATTTTAAGATTCTTTGTTCTATTTCTATGAAAAATGTCATTGGTACCTGATAGGGACTGTACTGAATCTGTAGATTGCTTTAAGAAGTACGGACGTTTTAGCTATGTTAATTCTTCCAATCCAAGAGCACAGAATATCTTTCCATTTCTTTGTCTTCTTCAATTTCTTTGAACAATGTTTCATAGTTTTTAGTGTACAGGTCTTTGACCTCTTTGGTTCAAATTATTTCTAGGGATTTTATTCTTTTTGTTGGAACTGTAATTGTGATTGCATCTTTAATTTCTCTTTCTGCTAATTTGTGGTTAGTGTATAGAAACACAACTGATTTTTGTACGTTAATTTCCCATGCTGCAATTTTACTGTATCCATACATTATTTCTAACAGTTTTTTTGTGTATTCTTTAGGGATGTCTATATATAACATCATATCATCTGCTAAGATGACAGTTTCACTTCTTCCTTTCCAATTTGTTCCCTTTTCTTTTTCTTGCCTGAAAGCTCTGGCTAGGACTTCCAATACCATGTTAAATAAGAGTAAATGAAAGTGAGGATCCTTGTCTGGTTCATGTTCTTAAAGAGATAGCTTTCAATTTTTCTCCATTGAGTATGACATTAGCTGTGGGTTTGTCATGTATGGCTTTTATTATTTTGAGGTACTTTGCTTCCATACCCTTTTTATTCAGAGTTTTTATCATAAACGGATGTTATATCTTATCAAATGCTTTTTCTGCATCTATTGAGATGATCAGGTGATTTTTATTCTTCATTTGGTTAATATGGTGTAACATATTGATTGATTTGTGCATGTTGAACCATCCCTGCATCCCTGGAACAAATCCCACTTATTCATGTTGTATGATCTTTTTAATATATTGTTGTATTCGATTTGCTAGTATTTTGCTGAGGACTTTTGCATCGATGTTCATCAGTGACATTGGCCTGTAATTTTCTTTTTTTGTGTTGTCCTTGTCTGGTTTTGGTATCAGGGTAATGTTGGCTTCATAGAATGAATTAGGAAGCCTCCCCTCTTCTTCAGTTTTTTGGAAGAGTTTGAGAAGTGTAGGTGTTAAGCCTCTGAATCTTTGGTAGAATTCACCAGAGAAGACATCTGGTCCTAGACTTTTATTTTCAGGGAGGTTTTTGATTACTGTTTCAATCTCCTAACTGGTGATTGGTCTATTCAAATTCTCTATGTTTTCTTAAGTTCTGGAAGATCTATGATTCTAAGAATTTATCCATTTCTTCTAGATTATACAATTTGTTGGCATATAGTTTTCATAGTATTATCTTATAATCTTTTGTATTTCTGAGGTGTCTGTTGTAATTTCTTTTCTTTCATTTCTGATTTTATTTATTTGAGCCTTCTTTCATTTTCTGAGTAAGTCTAGCTAAAGGTTTATCAATTTTGTTTATCTCTTCAGAGAACTAACTCCTTATTTCATTGATTTTTCTATTGTTTTTTCAGTCTCTATTTCATTTATTTCTGGTCTGATTTTTATTATTTCCTTCCTTCTACTAATTTTGGGCTTTGTTTGTTCTTCTTTTTCCAGTTCCTTTAGATTCACTGTTGGTTTGTTTATTTGAGATTTTTCTTGTTTGTTGAGGTAGGGCTGTAGTGCTATAAACTTCCCTCTTAGAACCACTTTTGTTGTACTTTTATTGTAGTCCATAAATTTTAGCATGTCACATTTTCATTTTCATTTGTCTCAAGATACTTTTCTATTTCACTTTTGCTTTCTTCATTGACTCAATTGTTTTCAGGAGCATTCTCTTTAATCTTCACAGACTTTTCACTTTTCCCACTATCTTCCTGTAGTTGATTTCTAGTTTCATACCTTTGTCCTCAGAAAAGATGTTTGGTATTATTTCAATCTTCTTAAATTTATTGAGACTTATTTTGTGGCCTAATATGTGATCTATCCTGGAGAATATTCCATGTGAATTCAAAAACAATGTGTAATATGTGGTTTTTTGATTGAATGTTCTGTGTATATCTACTAAATTCATCTGCTGTAATGTGTCATTTAAGGTCACTGTTTCCTTATTGATCTTCTGTTTCGATAATCTATCTATTGGTGTAAGTGGAGTGTTAAAGTCCCCTACTATTATTGTCTTACTATCTATTTCTCCTTTTATGTCTGGTAATAATTTCTTTATATATTTAGGTGCTCCTATGTTCGGTTCATGGATATTTACAAGTGTTATACCCTCTTGTTGGATTGTTCCCTTTATCGTTATGTACTGCCTTTCTTTTTCTCTTGTTATAGTTTTTGCTTTAAGGTCTGTTTTGTCTGATATGGGTATTGCTACCCCCGCTTTCTTTCCATTGTCATTTGTATGGTGCATCTTTTTCCATCCCTTCACTTTCAGTTTCCGAGTGTCTTTTGCTTTGAAGTGTGTCTCTTGCATGAAGCATTACATTGCAGCTTTATGATTACCACGAGGTTCATATATAATAACGTACATATATAGCAATCTATATTAAGTTGATGGTCTCTTAAGTTTGAGCTCTTGCTAAAAGCTCTACTCTTTTACTCCCTTCTTTCCACATTTTATGATTTTGATATGATATCTAACCTCTTTTTGTGTGTGTGCATTCATTACCCTCTTATCACAGAAATAAATAATTTTAGTGCTTTTGTCTTTTGACCATTATATTAGCTTCATAGGTTGTTGATCTGCTAATTTAACTGTATATTTGTCTTTACCAGTAATTTTATTGTTTTGTTTTTGAAAATTTTCTTATTCCTATTTGTGATCTTCTTTCTTTCACTTAAATAGTCCGTTTAGCATAGCTTGTAAGTCTGGTTTCTTGGTGATAAACTACTCTAGTTTCTGCTTGTCTGGGAAACTCTTTATCTCTCCTTCTATTCTGAATGATAACCTTACCAAGTAAAGGACCATTGGCTGTAGGTTTTCACCTTTCAGCACCTTAAATATATTGTGCCACTCCCTTCTAGCCTGTAAGGTTTCCACTGAGAAGTCAACTGATAGCATTATGGGTTTCCTTTGTATGTAACTTGTTGACTTTCTTTTGTGGTTTTTAGGATTTTCTCTTTATCTTTAATTTTGGACATTTTAATTATAATGTGTTTTGGTGTGGGCTTCTTTGGGTTCATCTTGTTTGGTGCTCTCTGTGTTTCCTGTGCTTAGATGTCTGTTTCCTTTCTAAAGTCAGGAAAGTTTTCAGCTATTATTTCTTCAGATAGATTCTCTGCCCCTTTGTCTCTCTCTTCTCCTTCTGGGACACCTATAATATGGATATTGTCCTAGACGCCCCCTGAACTGTCCTCATTCTTTTAAATTCTTTTTTGTTTTATCTTTTCAGCTTGAGTGGTTTCCTCTAGTTTTTTTGTCCAGCTTGCTGATCTGTTCTTCTGTATCATCTACTCTGCTATTGAGTCCCTCTAGTGAATTTTTCATTTCCATTATTGTATTCTTTGTTTCTGATTTGTTCTTTTTTATATTTTCTGGTTCTCTGTTGAAGTTCTCACTGAATTCATCCCTTCTTCTCCCAAGATCAGTGAGCATGCTTATGACTATTAGTTTGTACTCTTTGTCAAGTAGATTGTTAGATTGTCACGTAGACCTCTGTTTTGTTTAGTTCTTTTTTTGAGAATATGTCCTATTCCCTTATTTTGGAGTGTATTCCTTTGTCTCCTCATTTTGACTCTTTCTCTGTGCTTATATCTATGTATTAGGTAGATCAGCTATGTCTCCTGATCTTGGAGAGATTGCTTTATGTAAGGAAAGCCTTATGAGGCCCAGCAGTGTGCCTCCTTCTTGTCACCAGTTCCAAATGTTCCAGGAGTGTCCCCTGTGTGGGTTATGTGTGTCCTTCTATTGAGGCAAGGTTGCTCTTACTGGAGGTGCCCAGCTAAGCCGTCCCCCAGCCAGTTGGTTGTAATGCTCAGCTGCATGTGGCTACTATGGTCCTTTAGCTCACTTTATTGGGCATGGGGAGCTCCAGCACAGTGGCTGCAAGGTCTAATAGAACATTCCTGTTGCAGTTTTTCTCTTAAGTGTGTATCCTCCAGAGTGACTGGTTGCTGGGTTAAGGGGCTTACAATTGCTGTAGCCTCTGGCCTGTAAGGCTGTTGTCAGCTTTCTCAGGAGTGAAGCTGAGCGTGACCAGCCCCAGGCATTGGAACACCCAATTGCTTCAGGCTGTGGAAGGTGGGGCCAATCCCCTATGTGGCTCAAGTCTGCTGCAGCTGACAATCTCCACTGCCCATAGGCCCACACACCCCATTACACAGTCCTGTACTATGTGCACACCCTAACCCACTGAAGTGGGTCCAGTTGCCCTGCTACAGAGACCCCACACACTCTACCAATGCAGGCCCACCACTCACTCATGCCCTGCCCCATAGAGGCAAACCTATTTGCCCTTCTGCAGAGGTCCTAGGCATCCTGACTATGCTGGCCCACAAGTTACATGAGGGCTTCCTCTTGGGTGGGGCAAGTTCCTAGAGTGGGTTGCCTGGGCAAGTTCCTAGAGTGGGTTGCCTGCCGTGGCTCAGCTGGATTAAATTTGTGCTTTAGTGAGTGGGGCAGACCCCTGTGTTAACAGGCCAGGGGAAGAGCTCCAATGGCATCTGCCAGTGTCTGTGTCACCATGGCTGTACTAGGTTAACATACTGCTGCCACCAATGTCTCAGTCCATGAGTAGTTGGTCCCAGCCTGGGGAGGTCTAACTTCTCACCAAGATACACCCAGAGCCTATGCAGAGACTCTCTTTTCACCAAATAACTGTGTACCATTCTTTCTTGTGATTTTATGTTGCTCTCCAAAAATAATGGATTTGTGTATGGGCCCTTTTAGAGCAGGCTTTTCCCCCCCTTATGTCCTATAGCTTTCCTGGAGTATTTCCCCATTGTTGTTAATAGCCAGCAAAGCCAGATATTATGACTCTTGTCTCAGTTGTGCTGAGTCCAAAAGCTGATTAGTCTGGTAAACCTTCCATGCTTACATGACCCACTCCTCCAGGAAAGGCTTCATACCTTAAAATTGCTCTCAGTGGACTGTGAAGTGCCATAGCTAGAAGGCATATTTTTCGTCTCCAGAAAGGAATTTTTGCTTCTTCAACATCAGTCAGTGCTGTCCCTTGTTGTGGGGGTTCTTTTTATGCTGTTTTCAATTCTCTCTCAAGGGTAATTATTCCACAAGTAGTTGTAAATTTGTCATGTCTGTGGGATGAGGTGAGTTCAGAGTCTGTCTATGCCACCAGAGGAGTGTAAGCTTAATGACAGCAAAGAACCCCTATCAGGTAACTACTCTTAAGCCTCTGTGAAAAACAAGCTTTCCATAAATTACTGACTAATCAAAATTCTGTCCCTGCCTTCCACCCTCTGTTCATCAAGTACTTCTCTCTCTCTTGACTTTCTATCTTCTCAGTTTTCTCAAATTGCATCCTAGCAGGTCAGACTCCCAGTGGAGGGACACACCCAAATTTGTTTTCCTCTTTGGTTTGCTTTTGTCTTTTTCTGTCTTCTACTCTGCAAAACCAACCTCTGCCTTGACAAAAATTATCTATCCTATGGTCTCAATCTCTCAGATCATTACTTGCATTCTTCAACATCAAGGCCACACAATCATAGTATTTTACACTTTAAAAGACAAAGGAAATTATCAAATCCAGTATTTCCCAAACATAGCTGAGCACCACAATTACCTAGAGTGTTTAAGGAAAAGAAATTCTGGGCTCCACTCAGACCATCTGGATCAGATTCTCTATGGGTAAGAATACAGTAGCTGTATTCCTTTGAATCTTCCCAAGTGATTCTAGTGCCAAGAACTTATGGTCCACAAAGTATCTCCCATAATCTTACAGACAAAAACTATAAGGAGATCCAAGAGAGTTTAACTCTCTTGGTTTTCCATCTCTCCTAATCCATGAACCTATATGTCCTTCAGCTTGGTTGGAATGCTAAGAACAAATAATTAAAAAGTAAGCAATCAGACTTCTGATTTCAGGTATAAAGAGTACCTGTTATCTCACTTACCCTCTGACCATAAACAACTGTAATACTGGAAAAAAATATGTAAGGTGACTATTTGCAAGCTTTGGGAGCAAAATGGGGATGAAATTCTTGACAGAAGGCAAGAAAATGAAGTAACTACCACATTCACCCTAACTTGCTCCCTAAGGACAAATTGCAAACGAAGAATCATGAAGTGGAGCCTAAGCAAATGACAGCAGTCTCTAGTAGTGAAATAACAAAAGATCAGTGTTCAGGATGCTAAGATGGCTGTTACTTGTGGGGCAAAGTATGGAGAGAAAGAAGCCAAAGAAAAGGACGCACAGGCATCCACATAAAGAGTTCCTTTGAGTTCTTAGCTGAATCCTAAATATGGTATGTATATGGCAACACTCCACAGGTCTAAGAGATGACAGCTATTGAGGGACTAAGATGTGAACAGAGATCACAGAGGATGAATAGTACTAGGGAGATGTTAGAATTCTGTGCCAGTGAGAGGGAAGACTTTATAGGGGAAAAAATAGACATTAAAATGAGTCCCTGAAATCCATACACTAGGTGTAAGGACTAAGACCTCAAGCTAAGGGCAAAACCAAAATAGACCCATCGCAGCAAAGGCTAAATCCAATCTCAACAGGATCAAGGTGATCTGCTGGCAAATAAACTGCATCCTAGGAAAAAAATCAACTCTCTGTGGAGAAAAATAACATAATCCACTCTCTCTACAATATATTTACAATGTCTAGCATCATAGAATCAAAAGTTACTAGAAATACAAAGAAGCAAGACAGCATGACCCATAATCAAGAAGAAAAATATTCAATAAAAGCAGATCCACATCTCACCTGAATGTTGCAATTAGTGAACAAAGACTTTAAAATAACTACTATGATTACTAGTTTATTTAAATTTAGATAAAGGAAATGCAAAATTGACTAACATGGCAAATTTTAACAGACATAAAAAAATTAGAACGACTAAAGGGAAATGTCAAAAAAATTCAAAATTGAAAAATATAATATTGGAAATACAGAATGCAGTGGGTTGGCTTAGTAGCAGACAGAGCACAGCCAAATAAAGAATCCCTGAAAGCAAAGCAAATCAACAGAAATTATCCATACTAAAATACACACAGAAAAAAATCAAAAAGTACATAGCAACCAAAATCTTAGGACAACGCTAAATAGTCCAACAACATATGTCTAAGCAGCTTTTCAAAAGTTGAGTTGAGCGAGAATTGGGGGGAAAGAATATTTTTAAAGATAATAGATGAAAATTTTCCAAAATGATGACATACATGAACAAGCAGAACAAAAATGTTCAGGAAAACAAGAACAATATAAATACAGAATATTCCACATCGAAGCATATCGTACTCAAACTACTCGAAAACAAAGATAAAGAAAACTCTTAAAAGAAACCAAAATAAAAGGCATATCACTTTCAAAGGAGAAAAAATAAGAATGATAACTGACTTCTTATAAACAAAGGGAAGTCCAAGACAACAAAATGACATACTTAAAATGCTGAAGGATAAAACTGTCAACCTAGTATTCTGTATGTGGCAAAAATACCTTTCAAAAAACAAGAAAGAAAATTTGAAGCAAACAAAAGGTGAAATGACTTGTCACCAATAAACCTACACATGAAAAAAATGAGGAGAAGGAAGAGTACACAGTTGCAGATGAAAGCTCAGATCTGCAAGAAGAAATGCAGGGGCCAGCCCGGTGGCAGAGTGGTTAAGTGCGCATGTTCTGCTTCAGCTGCCCAGGGTTGACTGGTTCAGATCCTGGGTGCGGACATGGCACTGCTTGGCATGCCATGCTGTGCTAGGCATCCCACATAGAAAGTAGAGGAAGATGGACATGGATGTTAGCTCAGGGCCAGTCTTCCTCAGCGAAAAGAGGAAGATTGGCAGCAGTTAGCTCAGGGCTAATCTTCCTCAAAAAAAAAAAAGAAGAAGAAATGCAGATCACTGGAAGTGGTAAATAAGTGGGTGCATACAAAAGGCTATTTTTTAAATTTCTTGAGAAGTCAAATTACTTTAAATATCTGAAGCAATACAAAAAATTTGTGGTGGATATATAACATATGAAAAAATAAAACATATAAAATGACAGCACTGTAAAACATAATATAATACAAAAAAATGCAATAAAAGTAATAAAGGCAATTATAGTTAAAATCTCAATAAAAGACCTAAATTGCAATTTTTAAAAATAGCTCAAATAATCCAGGAGATGGCAGGAAAAGAGGAACAAATATGGACTAGGCTTTGCAATATTAATCAATATTATTCACCACATTAATAGAATAAAAGAATACAACCGTATAATCATCTCAATAGATGCAGAAACTGTTTTTGAGAAAAGGCGATACATATTCATGATAAAAACTCTCAGCAAAGCAGGAATAGAAAGGAATATCCTAAATCTAACAAAGGATATCTATGAAAAACCCACAACTAACATCATACTCGATAGCGAAATACTAAATGCTTTCATCCTAAGATCAATAACAAGTAAAGAATATCCACTTCACAAGTTCTAGTCAACATTGTAAGTGAGATTCTACCAATTCAATACTAAAAAGTATTGAGCTTCTCAACCCTCTCAAAGAAGGATAACAAAGATACCATCTACAATAATCAGTCAAAATGACAAGCATATAAAGTCACGTGTCAGTTAATGACAGGGATACTTTCTGAGAAATGCATTGTTAGACAATTTTATCATTTTGTGAACATCAGAGTATACTTACACAAATCTAGATGTTATAGCCTGCTACACACCTAGAATATATGGTACTAATCTTATGGGACCACCATCATATGTGTGGTCCATCATTGACCTAAATGTCATTATGTGGCAAATACCAGTAATCCAAAATTCCCATTGACTGTCTTGGCCCTCTATTCACACATTTCTGCACATTGCTCCTAACTGAATTTCCAGCTGCTCAGTTCTCTCAAACTAAGTCCAGTTAGATAAGATTCCCAGTATAATTTGTTCTCACTGTTATGTTTGCATAAGATATCTAAAGATTGGAATGGAAGACATAAAACCATCTTTAATTACACATGTGTACATAGTGTACATAAGTCCTAATGACATAGAAAATACAAATATATCTATAAACAAACTGCTAGAATTTAAAAATTAATTAATATGGTCATGGAATACAAGGTTAACATATAAATATTAATAGCACTTCTACATTCTAGGGAAAAATAATTAGAGAGCGAAATTTTAAAATACCATTTATCCTAGCACAAAAAAAAAAGAAATTCTATGAATTCATTTAACAAAATTAATGTAAGACTTCTATGCTGAAAACTATAAAATATGACTAAAGAACATTTAAGAAAATCTAAATAAATGGAAAGATATGTCATGCTCACAAGTTGTAAGACTAAATATCATTAAATTTTTAAGTCTATCTTAGTCAATCTATGGATTCAATTCAATACTTGTCAAAATACCAGCAGAAATGTTGGTAGCACTTGACAAGATGATTCTTAAATTTATATGGAAATACAAAGGTCCTACAATAACCGAACCACTTTTAAGAAGAAGAAAGTGGGAGGACTTACAAACCTAACTCCAAGAATTACATACAGTTACAGAAATTAAAACAGTGTGGGAGTGAAGTAAGGACAGGCAAATAGATTAATGGAGCAGAGGGAAGTATCCAGAAATAGACCCATATATATAGGTCAATTGACTTTTTTTAAAAGTGCTAGAGTAATTCAGTGAGAAAAGAAAGTTATTTTCAATGAATGATTCTCAAACTTCTAGATGTCTACATATAAGCAAAAATGATCCTCAATCCACATTTCACATCATACACAATTAATTTATGATGAATCAGAAACTTAATTGTAAAGGTTAAGCCTAGAGAAGAAAATAGGAGAATATCTTCACGACCTTAAAGTAAGAAGAATTACTTAAATATAAAAAGTACTACCCGTAAAAGAAAAATACCATAAATTTGATTTGATCAATATAAAAAACTTCTGTTCTTTGAAATACATCATTAGAATATTATAAAGGAAAACCAAAAACAGGAAGAAAATATTCACAATATATATATATCTATCAAAGGACTCATATCTACATTATACATAGAAATCCTACAAATAAGTTAATAAAAGACTAAAAGTATATATTAAGGGAACCAATATTTAAACACATAATTCAGGACCTTCAAATAGACAATAAGCGTATGGAAAGTTGGTCAAAGCATTACTTTTTAGAAAAATGAAAATTAATACAACAATGGGCTATCACTACATACCTATTACAATAGACAAATTGAAAAGGTTGACAATATGTAATGTTGGCAGGAATGTGGAGCAAATAAAATGCTCTTATATTGCTTGTAGGAATATAAAATGGTACAACTATTTGTAAAACTGGCAGTATCTTATAGGTGAAACATATACCTGTCCTGTGACCCAGTAATTCCATTCCTATTCTTGCACCTCAAAAAATTAATACATACATCCACAAAATGTCTCCTACATAAATGTTCATAACAGCTGCACTCAGAACAGCCAAAAAAATTTCCCTTAATGGGAAATGAACCAAATAAGGATCAACATGAAAGTAGATAAATGAGCAATGTTATATTCACACAATGGATGATAAACCGGCAACAAAATAGAACAGACTATTGATATGTGCAACAACTTGGGTGAATCATGAAAAGAAATAAGGAATTAATCTGGCAAAGTACACCAGGAACACATTAAGGAGAGTCTAGATTGCAAAGCCCAAAGGCAATTTGTCACCCAATGAGTAGCCTGTAAAATTCTTTGAATAACAGAGTGATATTCATTGATTCATTCCACAAATATTAATGGAGAAACAATGTGTCTGGCACTGTTCTAGAGGTTGCAGATAAAATCTACATAAAACAAAGTCCCCACCCTCATTGAGCTTTTACTCTAGTAGGGAGAAGACAGACAACAAATAAAAGAAATAAGTAACTTATGTAATATTTTAGAAGATATTAAGAGCTATAAAAATCAAACTGAGGTGTGGGATGTGTGTTTAAATAGGATGGTAGATTAGGTCTCTTCAGAACATTTGAGCGAACATGTGAAGACTATGGTCAGAGTTGTGCTGTTAATATCAGCTACTCTAAAGGATCAGTGGGTGAACATTCTTAATGTCTCACTCCTTCCAGGCAGTGCATTATTTTCCTGTGCTTCAGACAATAGCTTCACCATAAGGACTGGCATTCACAGAGGGAATTTTGTACTTAGTGACAAATTAGAGAGAGCCAAAGACTTTTCTGAGCTTTTTATAAAATCACGAGTCACACAATGAAGGTCACTGCCCATGCACATTTCTGGTCTTTAAATAGCCAATGCCAGCTACTTTAAATTTATTTAATTTTCAAATCAGCTCTCAGGAAATGATCTGATAAATTCCTTTGTACAGGGACTAACTGAGCTGGTGTGTGGCAACCAATACTCCAAAAGCATTCACAGGGTGTTTATTATATTTTTAGTCAGTGGGAAAAAATTCTGTATTCAGAAATTCTGAATCAAGCCTCAGTGAATAAGTGGGTAAGCTTTCTTTTCAATCAGGGCTTCTCATGAGAAGTTTATGAACTCACACCACAAAGGTTAAACCAAGCTTCTTGTCCAGTCCAACTGCAATCTCTGCACCAGTCACCATGTTTATGTTTGGGCACATGTCAATGTCTGCTTGCTTATCCACCTCTGTGAGACACTATCAGCCAATTCTCCACAATGAAGGTACTTCATTTGTAGGTTTACACTTACGTTTTGTTTTGTCTCATGGTGATTCTAATGAACCCCAAGCCTGATCTAAATTCCACTACACATAAATTACAAATGGAGAAAACTAGTTAACTATCATAAATTCTCATAAGGACCTAGAGGTAAAGAAGATCTCAGGGGTTCGTTAAAATTTGACTTTTTTTCAGGGCTGGCCCAGTGGCATAGTGGTTAAGTTCAAGTAAATAGAGGAAGATTGGCAACATACATTAGCTCAGGGCCAATCTTCCTTTCCCTCCCCACCCAAGAATTGATTTTTTTTCTAGGAGCCTGGAGGTTTCTTGTCTATATGATGCAACATGAGGAAAACTCCCTCTGAGTTGACATCACTTCAAAGACTATTGCCATGAAAACTTTATATCAAATGCATTTTAACCATGCCTTCTCCAAAGTCAAGTTCACTAATGACTTTCTCTAGCACAAGCAGAAAGGAGTACAAAGAAATATCTGTGACCATGTTCATTTCGTACAGAATCTTCCACTTTCCATAACCTGAATATCTGCTTGATCATCTCTTTGCTTTAGTTGCTTCTAGCACATATCTAACGTAAGTATGTTTATATACTATATATATTATTATGCATAATGTAGTTGTATGTCTCATATGAAAATGTATACAATGTCTTTGCATATATGTCTCAGAGCCTTGGTAGACTATCATATAGCACTAGTATGGCACCGAGTGAGTTGTTCATCACTACACACCAGAGAAACATAAGGACACACATTACTTCCACAAGAAGAGACATGGAACCTAGCTGAAGATAAAAGATGGGAGCAGATAAGTCTTCATTTGAAATAGCCTTAACTCCAAAAGAAGTGAATAAAATCAAGGTCATTAAACAGGAGTCAGATGGGACAGTGCTCTTTTTTAATGTTCAATTAATCTTAAATTTGTACATCACTTAGCATTTTAAAATTCTAGATTTAGTGACAAAAAGACACTCTTCCTGCATTGGAGGAGCTTACAGTCTAAAAGAGGCAGCTCTCATATTGTCTCTTCTTCCTTTTCCTCTCCTATCTAATTTCACTTCCAAGCAACCCATGCAGTTCTTTTTCCTCTTTAAGTGCTTGGTGAGCTCCTCTGTTCAATAACCTCCTCTATAAGGGTGGCTACCCAACTAGAAACTTTAGTTCTCACATTTACATTAAATCCATAAAGTGGTATCCAGTATTCCTAGATACCTAGATTTACAGTAATCTGTCCTATGATCAATCACAGACAAACTTCAAAGCTGAGCTCATCTTCTCTTCTGCAAAAGCAGATACATCCTCATCCTTCCCCATTAAGTGGGCATAAGCATTGGAAGGAATGACAGTGGAGTATCAATAAAGTGACTGCCTGGCAATTTGCCTAAAACAGTCCTAGCTTATGCCTGTGGTTCCAACAGAACTGTTAGAAGCACCATCTTTCTGTCTCAGATGCGTACTGGTGAATGATAAGCTATAGTCTCCCTAAGTCTCAGAGTATGAACTTTAGAATCAGTCTAATTTCATACAAATCCTGGCTTTGCCTCTAACTACATGTGTAACCCTAGGAAATCTTTAACCTCTCTCTGAACTTCAAGTCCCTTACCTTTCAAGAAGATGATAATTGTGTCTCAAAGAATTATTGTGAATAAATGGTGCTTATTACCGCCCTTAGAATACATAAAATGAACTAATATAAATGATATAATAAATTCTAAAATATTTAGCTTTAAATATATAAAAATAATAAACTAATAAATACTAATACTTAGTATTCAAAATTATCTCTCTTAATAACAGTGATATTTTATATAGCCAGTGGTATCAGAATGGGCTGAAAGAGAGAGCAGAGCAAGCAAAAAGATCAGTTAGAAGACTTTCCATAGTAGTAAATATAGAAAGACACAAACAGTGTAGGAGACATGGTAATGGAATAATTAACACAATTTTCTATCTCAGAAAAAAGTAACAAAATGGCAATAGATACACAATAATAGCTTCTTTAAATGTCAATGAACTAAATGATTCAATTGAAAGACATAGCATGGCTAAATGGATAGAAAAACAAGACTCATATATATGCTGCATACAAGAGACACACTTCAGACCTAAAGGTGCTCAGAAACTGAAAGTGAAGGGATGGGAAAAGATACTCCATGCAAAGGGCAAGGAAAAGAAAGCTGGGGTAGCAATACTCCATCAGAAAAAAATAGAATTTAACAAAAATTGTAACAAGAGACAAAAAAGACTACATAATAATAAAGGGACCAATCCAACAAAAGGACATAACACTTGCAAATATCAGTGTGCCCAACATAGGAGCACCTAAATATAGAAAGCAATCAGTAACAGATATAAAAGGAGAAAATGACACTAACACAATAATAGCAGAGGATTTTAACACTCCACTTACATCAATGGATAGACAATCCAAATAGAAGATCAATAAGGAAACATTGGCCTTAAATGATACATTAGACCAGATGGACAAATATATACAGAACATTCCATCCAAAACCTACAGAATACACATTCATTTTGAATGCACGTGGAATATTCTCTAGGAAGGATCACATATTAGACCACAAACCAATCTCAATAAATTTTAAAAGATGAAAATTGTAGTAAGCATCTTTTCAGACCACAACAGTATGAAATTAGAAATCAATTGCAAAAATAAAACGGGAAAATTCACAAGCATGGAGACTAAACGTAATGGTACTGAACATGTATTTGGTCAATGAGGAAAGCAAAGGAAAAATTTAAAAAATACCTGAAAACACACCAAAATGAAAATAAAACATGCCAAAATTTATGAGATAAAGCAGAAGAGGTACTAAGAGGGAAGTTTATAGCAATAAACATGAGTAGCCAACATCAATAGACAAGAAAAACTTCAAACAAACTAAAAGTACACCTAAAGGAATTAGAAAAATACAGCAAATCCAAAGTGAGTAGAAGGAAGGAAATAATAAACATCAGAGCAGAAATGAAAGACTAAAAACAATAAACAAAATTAATGAAACTAAGCACTGATAATCTGTAAAGATAAAGCACATTGACAAACTGTTAGCCAGACTCACCCAGAAAGAAAGAGAGAAGGCTCAAATGAACGAAATCAGAAATGAAAGAGGAGAAATTACAAAAGACACCACAGAAATGCAAAGGATTATAAGATAATACTATGAAAAGCTATACACGAATGAATTGAGGAATCTAGAAGAAATGGATAAAGTATTAGAATCATACAGCCTTCCAAAACTGAATCAGGAAGAAATTGAGAATCTAAATAGACCAAGCACCAGTAAGGAGGTCAAAACAGTATTAAAAATCTCCCAAAAAACGAAAGTCAGGACAAGTAGTCTTCCCTGGTGAATTCTACAAAACATTCAAAGAAGACATAGTACTTATCCTCTCAAACTCTTCCAAAACTTTGAAGAGGAGGGGAAGCTTACTAACACATTCTACAAGGCCAACATTACCCTGATACCAAAACCAGACAAGGACAACAGAAAAAAGGAAAATTACAGGGCAATATCATTGATGAACATCGATGCAAAACTCCTCAACAGAATACTAGCAAGTTGAATACAATAATACATTAAAAAGATCATAAACCATGATCTAGTGGTATTTATTCCAGGATTGCAAGGATGGTTCAACATCTGCAAATCAATTAACGTGATACACTACATTAGCAAAATGAAGAATAAAAATTACATGAAAACCTCAATAGACACAGAGAAAACATTTGACAAGACCCAATATATATTTATGATTTTAAAAACTCTCAATAAAATGGGTATAGAAGGAAAGTACCTCAACATAATAAAGGCCATATATGACAACCCACAGCTGACATCATCAATGGTGAAACACTGAAAGTTATTCCTTTAAGAACAGGAACAAGACAAGGATGTCTACTTTCACCACTCTTATTTAACATAGTATTGGGAGTACTAGCCAGAGCAATCAGGTAAGAAAAAGAAATGAAAGGGATCAAAATTGGAGAGGAATAAGTAAAACTATCAATATTTTCAGATGAAATGATCTTACATTTAGAAAACCCTAAATAATCCACAAAAAAAACTATTAGAAATAATAAACGAACACAGAAAAGTTGCAGGGTACAAAATCTACCACAAAATTCAGTTGCATTTCTATACACTAAAAACAAAATAGCAGAAAGAGAAATTAAGAATACATTTCCACTTACAGTTGCAATAAAAACAATAAAATACCCAGGAATAAATTTAACCAAAGAGGTGAGACACCTGAACACTGAAAAGTATAAAAGGTTGTTGAAAGAAATCAAAGAAGACACAAAGAGGTGGAAAGATATTCCACGCTCATGAACTGGAAGAATTATCATAGTTAAAATGGCCAGTCTTCCTCAGACAATCTACAGATTCAATGCAAACCTTGTCACAGTACCAATGACATTTTTCATGTAAATAGAACAAAAACCCTAAAATTTACATGCAACAACAAAAGACCTCAGTTAAAGTAATCCTGATAAAAAAGAACAAAGCTCAAGGTATCACACTCCCTGATTTCAAAATATACTACAAAGCTATAGTAATCAAGGTAGCATGGTACTGGCACAAAAACAGACACACAGAACAATAGAACAGCATCGAGAGCCCAGAAATAACAGTACACATCTATGGGCAGCTAATTTTCAACAAAAGAGCCAAGACTATACAATGGAGAATGCAAAGTCTCTTCAATAACTGGTGTTGGAAAAACCAGACAGCAATATGCAAAAGAATGAAAATAGACCATTATCTTCCACCATACTCAAAAATTAACTCAAAATTGATTAAAAACTTGAATGCAAGACCTGAAACCATAAAACTTCGAGAAGAAAGCATAGGCAGTATGTTCTTTACATCAGTCTTAGCAGTATCTTTTTGAATACCATGTCTCACCAGGGAGGAAACAAAAGAAAAAATAAAGAAATGGGACTACATCAAATTAAAAAGCTTCTGCACAGTAAAGAAAGCCATCAACAAAGTGAAAAGACAACCTAACAATTAGAAGAAGGTGTTTGAAATCAGAAATCTGATAAGGAATTAATATCCAAAATATGCAAACAACACCTATAACTCAACAACAAAAAACCAAACAACCCTATTGAAAAATGAGCAAAAGAATTGAATGGACATTTTTCCACAGAAGATATGAAGTCAACACGCATATGAAAAGGTTTTCAATATCATTGGTTATTAGGGTAATCCAAATCAAAACTACAATGAACTATCACTTCACACCCATCAGAATGACTATAATGAACAGGACAAGAAATAACAAGTGTTGGAGAGGATATGGAGAAATGGGAACCACCATACACAGTTGGTGTAAATGCAAACTGATGCAGCCACTGTGGAACAGAGTATGGAGATCCCACAAAATATTAAGAATACAACTACCATTTGATCCAGCTATTCCATTTTGGGTATTTATCCAAAGAACACAAAAACACAAATGCAAAGAGATATTCACACCCCTATGTTCATTGCAGCATTATTCACAATTTCCAAGACTTGGAAGCAACCTAAGTTCCCATCAATGGATGAATAGATAAAGATGTGGTAGATAGATATATAATGGGATACTACTCAGACATAATAAAAGATGAAATGTTGCCATTTGCGACATCATGGGGGGACCTTAGGGCGTTATGCTAAGTGAAATAAATCAGACAGAAAAAGTCAAGTACCTAAATACTGGATAATTTCACTCATAAGCGGAAGAGAAAACAGCAACAATAACAAGACACAAACACATAGATAAAAAGATTATATTGTTGGTTACCAGAGGAAAAGGGGGAGGGAGGAGGGAAAAGCAGTAAGTGGGCACATGTGTATGGTGATGGATGGTAATTACTCTTTGGGTGGTGAACATGATGTAGTCAACACTGAAATAGAAATATAATTATGTACACCTGAAATTTATATACTGTAAACCAATGTTACTTCAATAAAAAATTAATTTAAAAAATTTTTTAAATAATGGATTTTAAAAAAGGATTGAAACTTTCCCCCAAAATGCCCACACATGGGAAAAAGAATTCGATAATCAGAAATGTTTGAAAAGGCATGTGTAGCATCAAAGTGCAGGCTTGGAGTCAACCAGACGTGGAATAAAATCCTAACTCTATTACTCATTTTCTGTGTGAACTTGAGCAAGTTACTTAACCCTGCCTAGACTCAATGTGCCCATCCAAAAAATGAAGATAATAATACCAAATTTGCAGGTGTTTGTGAGGATTAGATGTGGCCTTAGTAAAGATTCAACTTAGAAAATAATTATGGTATAAATAAAGCATCACAGATGACAAGAGAGAACGGTTGAAGAGTGAGGAATAGCTATATTCCTGAGAAGTTGGGAGAAGGATTGAAAATAACTGAATAGATCATTCTCTTGCTCTCCTGTTCATTCATTCTTACATAGCTCTCTACATATATTCAGTCTAAAAGAGCCTTCTACTACTTATTGATTATTTCAAGCATATATTTACAAGTCCCGAGGATCTTATATAAAAAGCTCCAGCCAGGAAAAATCTTTATCTCATAACTTTTGCACATACTAACACACCCAGTATCTAAAACAGTGACGAATATATTTTTAGATGCACGATGCAATCTTTTTGAATACAATAGACTTATAAATGAATATATTTAAATAAAAATCTTTACTACAAACTCGCAAATTAGGAGTGATCTTTTATTTTCTGAAGCAATACACAAGAGGTTCCCAGAGACATTTAGTAAACTCCCTCATTTCCCTCACCACAAAAAAAATAGAAATATAACTAGTTTTATAAATCAGTTTGAGGTCTGAATGTGCTAGAGTTGGTGATGGTTGACGATAATGCCAGATGGTGTATGTCTAATGGCTGAGATTTCCAAAGTCAAGTTAATTGTAGAATAAAACAGTATACCACAACTTATCACAGAAATACTGGAAGAGATTCAGTTATTAGCTCCTTCAGGGCTCATCTTTGTTACAGGTACCTCCTCAAAGCTCATCAAAATAAAATTCTTATGTTAAACATTACATGTCAAGAACATAGGTACTATTTCATAAATCTGCCTCTACAATACTATAAAATCTACAATTTCCTAAGGAGGAAAGATAAATCAAGATTGTGTGGTGGATTGAAATACAGATGGGGTTAATCAGGAAAAAAATAAGATGGTCTTCAAGTGCAAGTTGTGGTTTAATAGGTAGGATCAGGGAGATGATTCTACACATAATGAAGACATATCCACAGAAAAGAAAACTTTTTGTAAAACAGAAATCTTAGACAAATACAGAACAAAGATTGAAGGGGCTGTCTGCAATTTACAATGACCTTTACTGAGAATGAAAGTCACACACTTTCTCTGGAAAATGTTACAGAATTTCACAAAGCCTTTTATCAGGAACGTTATTCTAGTGACTTGCTTAAATCAGAAAGCAAAGTGTTATTGTGGAAGGAGCTGAGTCAAAAGATCTGCTCTGATTGTACTGCCTTGAACAAGACACTAAGTTCTCTTCGCCTGTTATTTCCCCCTCTGTAAAGTGCCGATAATTAAACCTGAATTATGTGTCATGATCTTGTTGAAATCAAATCAGGTGTTGTTAAAACCAGGAAATACTTTTTGGTGCTATTTTACTTGATGCTGTTGACAGCTAATTCCTTCCTGAACTATTGACATTCCTTCACTTTCAAGATATCTGAACTTTCTGTTTTTTTTCCAAATTCAGGCCACTTATTCTCATTCTCCTTCAAGGCCCCTTCTTACCTGCCCATGAATGTTGCTGATCCACACATCCTCAACTTTCTTCCTCTCATCCTACTTACTTTCTCTGAGAGATCTCATTCACTTCCTTCATTGAATGATTTGACCTGCTAAATCTACACTCCTAGGAATGATTTTATAGCTGAAATACAAGCAACCTACTGGACATCTGCACTTGACTCTCCCACAGATACCTAAAACTGAATATGTTGAAGTCTTAATTTAGTGTTATCTTCCCTCTAAAATTTCTGCTTCTCCTATGTTACCCTACCTCAGAATATGGCACCATTTTCCTTGTTGCTCACTCTTCTCCATAGATATTTAAATCATGGTGATTTTACCATTTAAATGATTCATGCCAGTTGTCTGAAAATCACTTACTGAAAGCTAATTTAGTAGCAGGCCAATTTGTTAAAAGCCAATTCACTGAACAGCCAATTTGTAAAATGATCGTTTTGCTGTGTCTAGTTTTACTTTCACTTGTCTTGTAAGCAGTATGTGCTTATTTCATAAAATTAGTAAATATAGATAAACATAAAATTACTCGTATTTCCACAGTGCATAAACAATGTTAACATTTTAATGTATATTGCCACATATAGTTTATGCATGTATTCCATTTGCATAGTATTGTTATGACAAAAGAGATAATGTTGTACATAAAATTCTAACCTGTTTTTCATCTTGAAAACATCATGAACATCTTTCACGTAAATAACTAAAATTAATCATCATTCTTAATGAGTATGTGGTATTCCTTTGATGGGAGAACCGTAATTAAGTCTGTGAATTCTTCATTGTCTAACAGTTTTTATGTTCAGTTTTTCACTATAATAACAAGGATGAATAGGAAGTGCATTTTTTCAACATAACATTATGCTTTTAAGATAAATTCCTGAAAGTTTAATTGTTGTGTCTAATGATGTACTTTTTATTAAGGCTTTTCATACATATTGCTGAATTGTATTTACAAAAATTTTTCCCAATATAAACTCCTATAAACAATAAAGGAGAGTTCCTTTTTCCCCATATCCTAGCTAACAATAGATACTATCATTCAAAAACTGCTCAACCTATAATCTCCATAATATACAAAGAACTCACACTGCTTAACAACAAAAAAACAAACAACCCGATCAAAAAATGGGCAGAGGACATGAACAGACATTTCTCAAAAGAAGATATGAATATGGCCAATAGACACATGAAAAGATGTTCATCATCGCTAATCATCAGGGAAATGCAAATCAAAACTACACTAAGATATCACCTTACCCCCGTTAGATTGGCAAAAACATCCAAAACCAAGAACGACAAATGTTGGAGAGGTTGTGGAGAAAGAGGAACCCTCATACACTGTTGGTGGGAATGCAAACTGGTACAGCCACTATGGAAAACAGTATGGAGATTTCTCAAAAAGTTAAAAATAGAAATACCCTATGACCCAGCCATCCCATTACTGGGTATCTATCCTAAGAACCTGATATCAGATATCTCAAGAGTCCGTTGCACCCCTATGTTCATCGCAGCATTATTTACAATAGCCAAGACGTGGAACCAGCCTACATGCCCAGAAACTGATGACTGGATAAAGAAGATGTGGTATATATACACAATGGAATACTACTCAGCCATAAAAAAAGACGAAATTGGCCCATTCACAACAATGTGGATGGACCTCGAGGGCATTATGTTAAGCGAAATAAGTCAGTCAGAGAAAGACGAACTCTATATGACTCCACTCATAGGTGGAAATTAGTATATTGAGAAGGAGATCTGATCGGTGGTTACCAGGGAAAAGGGGGGGTGGGGGGAGGGCACGGAGGGGGAAGTGGTGTACCCACAACATGACTAACAAAAATGTACAACTGAAATTTCACAAGCTTGTAATCCATCATAACATTAATAAAAAAAAAAAAAAGGAAAAAAAAAAAAAAAAACTGCTCAACCTAATTTGATTTTGAAAATGGCATCCCATTATTTAAGTCACAATTGTTTGATTACTAATGATGTTGGTCATTGGTCATTTTTGTTTATTGGCCATTTCTATTTTTCCATTTTAAATCAACTTTAGTAATTTAAATATAATACATTATTAAATACAATTATTGTAGATGAACAATTTGCATTACCACAAGAAGTCCCCTTATACACCTTTGCAGTTAATCTCCTTATACCCCTGAGCCAAGACAACCACTGACTTTCTTTCTATCACTATTGATTAGTTTTGCCTGATGTAGTAGAATTTCATGTAAATAGAACCCTACTGAAGGTACTCTTTTGTATCTGATACCTTTTGCCCAGCACAATGCTTTTGTGATTCATTCATATTGTTGTGTGTATCAGTAATATATTACTTTTTATTGATTAGTAATAATCCACTGTATTACTATATCCACAGATTTGTTTACCCATTCATTTGTTGATGGACAGGTGTTGGTTCCAATTTGATCCAATGAAGATCACGCTTCTTAGGGACATATCTATAATTTAGTTCTTTGCCATTAGGGAGATAATGGGGCTATGGTTTCATATTATCATATGAAAAGAATAACAATAAAAACAGCTATTGAGCACTTACTCTGGACTATACTATGTGCTAGAGTCCAGGTTGCCCCACAGATCAATTACGTCAGAGCACCTGTGGGGGGAACCAAGACATCAACACTTTTCAAGTGCTCCAGGTGATTATCATATCCAGACAATGTTGAAAACCAACGTCTTAGGGCCTCAAGTCCAGTGAAAAAGTTAAGAACAAATTCCAGACACCTAATGATAACTCCCATTTTTATAGGAACCCATTGCTTTAAAAAAATTTTAAATATGTATTATCCCACGTTATATTTACAACCACCTTTGGACTATACATCACTCATTTTTTTCAACTTTCAGATACAGAAATTGATTGTACTTAATGATACATTTGTAACTACCATTTTGCCCTCACACTGTATCTATTTGAGAGAGGTATTTTTACATTGATATTTAATGAATATTCAGGAATTGCATAGATAACAGGGAAATTTCATTTCTGAAGCAAAAGGCATCTCCAAATGCAAAATATGAAATGTACTGCTTGTTACCTATAGGGTAGAGGTTCTCAAATTTTGCCTGCATCACCATCACCTGGAGAGAATGTTAAACACAGATTGCTGGGCCCCATCCCCAGAGTTCCTGATTTGGTAGATCTGAGGTGAGGCCTGAGAGTTTGCATCTTGAATGTCTCCAGATGATGCTGATGCAGCTGCTCCAGGGACTACACTTTAAGAACCACTGCTCTAGGATATTTGTAAAATATGAAGGTGGTAAAAATTCCAGATCTCACCCCCTTTCTCTTCTCATCTCCATCATCTTTGAAACACATAGGGGTCTGGTGTTCCACACAGCAAACAGCAGGATGAGGAGAAGGTGCATCAAGAAAGAGCCCAGGATGACTCAGCTGGCCTCAAAAGCTCAAAACTACCTTCACTCAGTAGTCCAAGACGCAGCCTTTCATGATGTTCCGCTCTCCCATCTCCACAGGGCTCCCAACCAGCAAACAAAGGCTGCAGAAAATCACTTTACAGTGACAGTTTTCATTCTCTAGGGATTAACAAATCAGCCAGAACTCCAGCTCCCCCTCTTCCTCCTCTTCCTTGGGATCTACTCAGTCACCATGATAGGGAACCTGGGCATATTCACACTGATTTGTCTGAATGCTCAGCTCCCCCCCCCCCCCCGCCCCATGTACTGCTTCCCCAGCAATCTGTCACCTGTGGATCTCTGCTATTCCTCTGTCATTACCCCTAAAATGCTAGTGAACTTTGTGTCAGAGAAGAAAGTCATCTCCTATGCAGGGTGCATGTCACAGCTCTACTTCTTTCTTGTGTTTGTCATTGCCGAGGGATGTACGCTGTCATCAATGGGCTATGACGGCTGTATCCATCTGCAGCCGTTTGCTGTACAACATGATCATGTCTCATCAAGTCTGCTCCCTGCTGGTGGCTGTGGTCTATGCCATGGGGCTCATTGGCCCAACAGTAGAGACTGCCCTGCTGTTAAAACTGTCCTATTGTGAGGAACTCACCAACCATTACTTCTGTGACATTCTCCCACTCATGAAACTCTCCTGCTCTAGCACCTATGACATTGAGATGACAACTTTATTTTTAGTGGATTTAACATCATAGTTACCAGCTTAATAATCTTTCCTTTGCCTTACTCCTCTCTAGCAGCCTCCATGTCTACTCCACAGAGGGAAAGTCCAAAGCCTTCAGCAACAGCGGCTCCCACTTTACAGCTTGAGATTATTGTATGTGTCTGCTTTGTTCATGTACTTAAAACTCTTCACGGCCAGTTCCCTGGCCCAGGAGAACGTTGCATACATATTCTACACCACAGTGATCCCCAAGCTGAACCCCTTAATCTATGGCTTAAAGAATAAGGAGGTAGATGCTGTCATGCAGGGAATGCTGAGGAAAAAACTCTTTGGATGTAAATGTCATTATTCTTAGGTTGAAAATTGGGATTGAAATATAGGGGAGAGGCCCTCTAAAAGTTTTCACTCACAAAAATAGAGGACAACCACTTCTCAACATGACTGATTTTGTGCATTTACTCATTTTTCCCTCTTCCCATTCTCCCTCTCACATCCCTCATGTCTTGCTCTACTTAAACTTTGCTGGTTTCAACTTCGTGTTTTCTTCCTTTTGTGATCAGTTATTTGTTTTTGTATCCTTGGCCCTTTGGTAAACATGTATCTATCTTGATTATGACTTAACACAAATTTAGAACTTTCCACTATGCGGTGTTTTTTTTGCGGGGGGTGGGTTAATTGCAGTAACATTGGGTTATAACATTATATAGCTTTTGGACGTACATCATACTATATTTCCAATTCTGTGTAGATTACATTATGTTCACCATCCAAAAACTAATTATAGTCCATCCCCTCACAGTTGAGCCTAGTCACCCCTTCCCCTCCCCTCCTTCCCCCATGGTAAACAACAATCCATTCTCTGTTGCTATGTGTTTGTTTGTTGCTGTTTTTATCTTCTACTTATGATTGAGATCATATGGTATTTGACTTTCTCCCTCTGACTTATTTCACTCAGCATAATACCCTCAAGGTTCATCCATGTTGTCACAAACGGCCGGATTTCATCATTTCTTATGGCTGAGTAGTATTCCATTGTGTATAAATACCACATCTTCTTTATCCATTCATCCCTTGATGGACACCTAGGTTGCTTCCAAGTCTTGGCTATTGTGTATGATGCTGCAATGAACATAGGGGTGCAAATATCTCATACAGCTCAACAACAAACATCCAACAACCCAATCAAAAAATGGGCAAAGACTTGGACAGAGATTTCTCCAAAAAAGATATATGGATGGCCATCAGGCATATGAAAAGACACTAAACATCATTAGCTATCAGGGAAAGGCAAATCAAAACCGCAATGAGGTATCACCTCACTCTTGTCAGAATGGCTATAATTAACAAGACAGGAAACAACAAATGTTGGAGAGGATGTGGAAAGATGGGAACCCTCGTACACTGCTGGTGGGAGTGAAAACTGGTGCAGCCACTGTGGAAAGCAGTATAAATTATCCTCAGAAAATTAAGAATAGATCTACCATATGATCCAGCTATCCCACTGCTGGGTATTTATCCAAAGAACTTGAACTTGAAAACACAAAGGCATAAAGATACTTCCACTATGTGTTTAAGAGAGCTGTTCATTGATTTGTCATCTTCTATAGAGAAAATACTACCCAAACTAATTGTAATTTGTAATTAAGAGTACACAAGACAAATGGAGATGTATTTGAAAGTCACCAAGAAGCAGCAAATAGATTCTTTAACGCCCATATTTCTCCTTCCATTATATTGTTCTGATTATACTGTCAATGTCTACTTATTCCTGCCAAGATTATCTAAATGGTCCCTTCACCAGTTACTGCCATCATCACCATCATCATCATCATATCTAACAATTTTCTAAGTGTTTTCTTTAATTATCTCATTTTCTCAGATGAGGAAACTTTGCTTCATAGAGGTTAAGTAACTTCTCCAGATCACAGAACTGGTAAGTAACTAGCAATGATATTAAAACCCACAATTCATTATCCCACTCTCTTGGCCAACAGTCTCACTAGGTAGCCTATTAAACTTAGCCTAATTATAACCTTCCAATTTCAAGTGCTTCCTGAAAATAACTTCCTCTCTTCCACTGTCTTCCCACAGCTCCCAGATAAGCAAGGAATATTGGACATCCCTGTAGTCTTTTCTCCTCCTAAAACAACTGACTTTTTGTATCACCTGTCAACCTGACTCAGTACCGATAGGCATGGGTCAAAAATCTCTTCTGCCATTTTTTTTCTTCTGCCATTTTTGAAGCAACATCAGAGATTCATGTTAAATAATTAGTTACCTTACACTGCAAAAGATTGATGGACAAAATGGGTATAGAAGGAACGACCTCAATATGATAAGGCCAAATATGACAAGCCCACTGCTAACATCATAGTCAACAGTGAAAAAATGATATTTTTTCTTCTAAGATCAAGAAAAAAGTGAGGGTACCCACTCTCAGTACTCTTATTTATCAGAGAACTGAAACTCCTAGCCAGAGCAATCAGTCAAGAAAAAGAAACAAAAGGCATTCAAATTGTAAAGGAAGAAGTAAAATTCTCTTTCTTTGCAGATGTTGTGATCGTATATAGAAAAATTTCAAGGCTCCACCAAAAAACTATTCAACAAATTCAGTTAACTTAATCAACTGATTCAGTGAAGTTAGAACAATCAACAAATTCAGTAAAGTTGAAGAGTATAAAATCAACATACAGAAAGCAATTGAATTACTATATACTAACAACAAAATATCTGCGAAAGAAATAAAGTAAATCTTATTTACAACAGCATCAGAAACAAAAATCTACTTAGGAATAAACTTAACTAAGGAGGTGAAAGATCTCTACCATGAAAACTGTAAGACTTTGATGAAAGAAATTGAAGACAACACAAATAAACGGAAAGATATCCCATATTCATAGACTGGAAGAATTAATGTCGTTAAAATGGCCATACTACCCAAAGCCATCTATACACAAATTGCAATACCTATCAAAATTATACTGTCATTTCTCACAAATAGAAAGAACAATCCTAAAATTTGCATGGATTCACTGAAGACCCCAAATAGCCAAAGCAATCCTGAGAGAGGACAAAGCTGGAGGCATCACACTTCCTGTTTCAAACTAGAATGGTATTCGCATAAAAATAGACACATAGACCAATGGAACAGAAATGTGAGTCATAAATAACTTTCATGTTTATGGTCAACTAATATAAATGATGCTGGGAAAACTGAATTATCACACAGCAGCAGGGAGAAGCTGGGTCTTTGATGACAAATAGGTGATCATGTTTTTCATTGTCACAAAGGTCATCATTTTGGGAGACATGATAGTGGAATAGAAGAAAATTATGAAGGAAAAGCTAACGATTAAAAAGTATATGGTGTTAAAGTTAGAATTATCCAAGCCAGGATGACCAAAGAGCAAAGAGAACACAAGGACCTGGAGCTCTGATCCATGTGTCAATTTAGAAAAACTTACCCAAGAAAACAAGGACTAAACAACACATTTCTAAGTAAGAAATAGGTCACATCAGAAGAAATCAGAGGGAAAATTGGAAATAGTTTGAAGTGAAAAAATAATGAAAAGAAAAGAGGAATCTCTCTTGAGAAAATAATCTGAAACCTAGACAAAAATGTTAACACAAAGTGATAACACAGCATTATCTATAGTAATAAAACATAGAAGAACTTGACACAATTTTAATATTCAACAGTAGCGGAAGACAAATAAAATATGGCATACCTACGTGATGAAAACCATGAAAAATATAATTCAAAAAATATTTATTGGTAAGCAAAAAAGTTCACATTACAATGATGTTAGACAGTATTTTATAGCATGGAATATAGACTATGATTCCACTGGAACAAAATTTTACATTTTGGATGAGATTTTCCTTTCCTGAACTCTGAATGAAGAAGTGTAGTGTAAACCCTGACAGTTGAGTGTTTTTTCTTTCTTTTTTGTAATGGAAGTGCCTGACTTAAGCTTTGCTTACCTAGGCATCCACTTCAAAGATGGCTATTTCAAATACATACATTACCAGCCACAGGACTAGATAAAGATCCAGGTCACCTAGCCAACTGAGGCTCCTTTGTTTTAGAGATCTTGCTGGTTTCAATAACTGATTATTTGGGCCACTTGTTTTTCCTCTTCCCATGCTTCAAATTTTCACTCATGTTTTAAATTCACTGCCAAAGAGCAAACCTGCCAAACTCTAGGCCACCACCCTCAACTCAATAAAAGCAGAACCCCAAAGCTGTGCATTCTCTCTCTCTGTCTCTCTCCTCACAACTTCTCTGAGTAGTCCCAGCTATAATGTGTAATTGCCAACTCCTATAAGAAATAAAACTTTATTTTTTCAAAGTTTCCTGATGATTATTGATTGAGAGTACTGTGAAATCAAAATAAGAACTATGAAGACTGGTCCAATCACAAAATTGGTTATTGATAGGCTGAGACCAGCACAAAGCATGGAGTGTATTGGTTAGCTATTGCTATATAACAACCTCACAAGGCCTTACTGACATAAAACAGTGAAAATTTGTTCCTCACATAACTATAAGATTATTGTGGTGCCTCATCTTGTCTGTGCACAGGCAGGCAGCTCTGATTCAATAGCTGCCCCACATGTTTTCATCATGAGAATCAGCTGGAAGCAGTAGCACTTGTCTAGGAGAAGCTCTTATCAAGGCAATGTCAGGAGCACAAAAGGGCAAGCCACACCATGTAATCACATCCCATGCACCTACTTACATCACGTTCACTGATACCCTATTGGCCTAAATGGGTCACATGGCCAAGCTGACCAACAGTGAGGCAGGCAAACATACCATACCTCTATGAGACTATGGCAAGAGTAGGGATTGATAATACTACTAGGGTGAGTGACAAACTTTGACCAATAATGCGAACTACTACATTGAAGTATAGGTAATCTATTTTGTTCATACATATTTTTATATTTGAAACTTGCAACAATAAATGTGAATTACTTCAAGAGTGGAAAAAAGAGAAACCATGTGCCTCATTTATTAAAATAAATAAATAAACATGTTTAGAACCATGTGCTGAATTAAAAACACTTGCCATGCTGGCAAGTATTTCAGCTATCAAAGGCTCTGACCTCATTACAGCATCACCCAAAGATAAAGGTGGTACAACCTAGGATGAAGACAGAAGACCAGGGGACAAAATGTTACTCTGTGGCTGCAGGATTTGGATCCGTAGTGACACTTCCAGGGCCAATGATGCCTCTGCTCTCCCTCTTCTTGTCACCCAAATCCTTCCCCTTGCCTCTTTTGTGATTGGCTCCTCTTCTTTTGACCTCTGAAATGTTCTCTGCTCCATCCTCTTCTAAGCTGTTTCCATTGAAAAAGTCATTCTTCACAACCCTTTTAAACTACTTTAAAACAAGAAAGGGCACCAGAAATATACATATAAATAAATAAAGACACATCTCTGCTTGAATATGAAGGAATTCAAAAGGAATTAGAAATAATTGTTGTTTCTAAGGAGGAGATTCAGAAATGGAATGATAGATGGGATGAAAACATGTTTTTACCGTATAATCTCCAATTATTTTGTTCAGTTTTCTCCCATGTGCAAGTATTACTTTTGTCATTAGTGCTATGGAGGTGATTACAACTCCTAGCCACCCTGAGGATAGCAGAGGTGAATCCTGCTGGATCTTTTTGAGCCATCCTCTCACCTTCCAGGGGCTACATCAGAGTATGCTCTGCTCCTTTTCATAGGATTTTCATGGCCAATTTTTTCAGAAGTGGGTAGCTAGGTCCTTCTTCCTAGTGTCTCTTAGTCTGAAAGCTCCACTGAAACCTGTCCATCATGGGTGACCCTGCTAGCATTTGAAATACTGAGGCATAGCTTTCAGCATCAAGGTGACATGCAGCCACCACAGTATGACAACCAACAGATGGGTGGTGTGGTTCCCTGACCTAGAAGTGACCCAGGCTGCAGTGGTGAGAGCACCAGATCTTAACCACTAGATCACCAGGGCGGGCAAAGTATTACTTAGTCAAAATATATATTAATAATATTTAATATACCTTTTAAATGAAAGTTACAGAAGAGTCTCTTTTTCTCGTGACTAAGCAGAGTTCCAGGATGGTGAAGTGATTTACCTCAGATCAGGCAAAAGCTAGAGGAGGTGCTGAAACTGGATGAAGCAGTTCCAGCAGGGAGGGAACTAAGATTCATTAAGTGCCTGGCATTTATTTCTCTCAAAAACCCCATGAACTCAACATCATCGTCTTTCTTTTAAAAGTACAGAAATTAATATTTAGAGACATTGAGTTATTTGCTCAAAGTCACACAATTGCTAAACAACTGAGCCAGGATACAAAACCATCTCCACTATATGTCTCAAAAATTGCTGTTTCCTTTACTAGCTAAGGAATGTGGCCTATTCACCTCAACCCACCTGACACACACCCCGCAGGATTCCCGAACTCAGCTCTCTTTCCCTATTCCATACTGACTAAATCTTCCCCCAACACTCTCAGTTTTATAACTTCACCCCCCTTTGTCTGTATCATACTAAAAGACAAACTAAACACTCATCTAAATGTCCCACTTTCCAAGAGAAGAGAACCTTCTCAAAGAAAAGCTCATAAGTCAAAGTGTCTCCCCAGCACTTAATGCTTTAGTGCTTCTCCAAAGAACCTCCCTCTATTACCAATAAGTCATTGAGATCAAAGTGTTCTGATGTAATCTATACCTCTCTTTACCCAATGTTGTGGATTTATAAACCAGTTCTGAGGTGAATTATCCCTTGCATATGCCTGTATGAGAAGATCAGTGCAATCTTCAGTTCGATGAAATTCTATTCAAATTGCTTCCTCTAAAAATTGGCTGCTTGGTACTGCCTTGATATCTAACTAGAGCCCCCAAATTATTTACTCTTCCTTTAGAACTTACAGACCCATAGGTGACTATCCTGAGCCACAGATTTCTGCCTCATAGCTAAAACACCCAAACTAACACAGAGAAAAAAAACTCTCAATTCTGACTCTCTTAGTCTTGAAATAATGTATAAAACTTTTCACTCAGCATCTTCATGAACCTTAAACCTACAGAAGTCCTAATTCCCTAGGCAGGGTCCCTAGGTTTCCACACATGACCTCAGGAATTACCGTGCTTTACCCGCTATTGGGACCTACATACTTGCCACACTACCCCCCCCCAACAATCTTAACATGTATCTATTCTCATTTGGCCAAGACCAAATTAAGTAAATTTTTCACCTCAGGGTCTCTACAAAAAAAATGAAATATTCAATAATTATTAATTGAGAAATTATATTAAATTATTATGAATAGACTCAGATTTAAAATGATAAGGTATCATACTTTTATTTATTTATTTTTTTGAGGAAGAGTAGCCCTGAGCTAACATCTGCTGCCAATCCTCCTCTTTTTTTTTCTGAGGAAGATCAGCCCTGAGCTAACATCTGTGCCCATCTTCCTCTATTTTATGTGGGATGGCTGCCACAGCATGGCTTGATAAGCAGTGGGTAGGTCTGCTTATCCCGGAATTCAAACCCATGAACTGCAGGATTCCAAAGCAGAACATGTGAACTTAGCCGCTGTGCCACCAGGCCGGCCCCAAGGTATCATACTTTTAAAATGAAAATGCAAGGGCAGGCTTGAAGAATGAAACAGCGACATTAAAAAAGAAAGTTGATTGGAATTCAGGGCGTGGATTCCAGTCCATTTCAGTACCAGGGAGCTGTGTGGCCTTGGCCAAAATATATAATATTTCTAAGGGTCAAATCCATTAAATGAGGAAGTTACATTAAATTATCTGTAAGCCATATTCAAGATTAAGTGATCTATGATTGTAGAAATAGTTTTCACAAAATAAAGAAATCTCAAAATAGTAGAGGTGGGTCAAGGGAAAAGGAGACTAGATCTGCACTAAACACTCACCCAAATATAAAGACTTAAACTTCTCTTTCTCTATGGGAGATAGGAAAACTGGAACTTGGATCTCTCATTGAAAACAAACACATTAATGAACAAAGCATTGTATCTCCTTCCTCAAATACTACTCTTTGTCAAGAAAATATTTTTCTTGCCAAGGTTTTCCTCAGGGCAACTTTGACATCCTTGTTCCTCAAACTATAGATCAATGGGTTTAACATGGGCACCACAATGGTATAGAACAAGGAGGACACTTTCCCTTGGTCAAGGGGCAAAATAGAAGGTGGCTTCAGATATACAAAAGCTGCAGAACCATAGAAAAGAGAGACCACAATTATGTGGGAGCCACAAGTACTGAAGGCTTTGGACCTGCCCTCAGTGGAGTGAATGTGGAGAATGCCGGAGAGGATCAGAGCATAAGAGATGAAGATGGTAACAATGGGCATTCCAATGCCAATGGAAACAACTATGAAGACCACCAGTTCATTGACATAAGTGCTATTGCAGGAGAGCTCAAGGAGAGGAAGGATGTCACACATGAAATGATTGACAAGGTTCTTGCCACAGAAGGTCAGACTTGCTATGCTTCCCGTATGGGCCAAGGCCCCTGAAAATCCCATCACATACACACCCAACAAGAGGAGTAAACAGACCTGAGGAGACATGGTGACCATGTACACCAGTGGTTTACAGATGGCAACATAGTGGTCACATGCCATTGCTGACAGGAGGAAGGACTCAGAGATGACAAAGAAGCAGAAAAAAAAGAGTTGAGTCATGCACCCTGCATGCATGATTATGTTCTGCTTTGAGACAAAGCTCTTTAGCATTTTGGGGATGATGGTGGTGGAATAACAGAAATCTATTAAGGAAAGGTTGAAGAGGAAAAAGTACATGGGAGTGTGCAGGTGAGAGTTCAACCCAATCAGAGTTACCAAGCCCAGGTTCCCCACCATAGCGACCGTGTAGAAACATAAAAACAGGAAAAAGAGAAGTATCTGAAGTCCTAGTTGGTCTGTTAAGCCAAGTAGGATAAACTCTGTCACAGAAAAGTTTGTGGCTGCCATTCTTCACTGGAGACAGGTAGGGACAAGGCAGTCTGTGGGGACAAGAAAAGAGAAAATCTTAGAGAGAAAGAAACACCATGAACACTCTCCTGGTATCTGTCCCTGATTCTTGACATTGGAATCCACAGAGAGATTTGAACCTCAGTATGGTAAGAAGGTTGTCAACTGTCTGCTGTGGATCTATCTTCACATCTCACGTGACTTTCAATTCCAGAGAACAAGATGAGGCTTAACTTTGTCTCCAGAGTGAGAACTGGTGCTTCTAGAGAAAAGGATAGGAAAAATAAGATAGACGTCATTACATTTTTAAGTCAATACATTTTCTATGTCCTTCTCTCTTCTGCCTCTGACTGACCAGGGTCAGGTAGGCACTCACCTTCCTTTAGTTTAGAGCCTTAATGCTACTCTACTGTCTCTTGTACACAACTGTCCTGGGAAGGAAAGAGAACATAGTGAATGAAGACACAGCTTTGAGCTCAGAACACTCTCCTCCCAGCCAAGTCCAAAGGATCAGAATCTCTATTTTATCTTTTAACCACTTCTGCACAGAAAACCATGATTTCCAAGTGTTGATTTGCCCAAAAGCCACTCCTGCTACATGGAAAAAGAGAGTGTCTTTTTCTGACTAGGGGATACAGGAGACTAAAGTTTTTAATTCTGGATTACACATCTCAGGGGCCTAATTGTTAAGACAGAAACTCCCTCAAGACCATTTCCTCACAGATCGTTTTACCAAAGGAAGAACAAATGTTTGTTTATACCCTTGACATTAATGATTTGGTTTTTAAAGATGATTCTTTCTTCCAGGTAACATTTAACCAGGACTATAAAGGAAAAATCATTGTGAAAAAAATTATTACCGTTACAATTTCTTGAATACCCAGTAATGTACCTGACACAGCACCCTTATACTGACGTCTGGCTGCTAAGATCCAAACCACTACACAAACACATCTTTATTTATTCCTTGCAGTAATGATATCCATTTAAAGGTAAGTTGCCCACAAAGACAATATGTTTCAGAGCCCACGTGCTTATGTCAGTCTCACTCCAGGGTCCTGAATCATATTCACTAGACTAAACTCCCTCCTGAGTAGAGCTACTGAAATCCATAAAGCATGGTCCTTGCCTATTGGATCAGATAATCTCTTGAAAAGTAACAAATAAATGTACAAAGCCTGTAATAAAAAGAAGAAGTGACTAGATCAAGTAAAGATTAACACAAGGGCCATATTTTATAATTTAAGACAGGACATTCAGTAATTTATTCATATTCCAGTTCATTCCAGGAGTAATTGCTCTACTTCCAGCACAGACAAGAAAGGAGACTTCTCTGTTCCCCTCCCCTGCCCTCTCACGAAGTGTAAGTTTTATGGTAACAAGAATCCCTATCAGGCAACTGTTCTCAACCTCTTTCTAAAACAACCTTTCTCTTATTACCAGCTAATCAAAATCCCCTTACTGTCCCTGATTTCCACCCACTTTTCTTCAAGCTCTTCTCTCTACTGACTTTCTAACTTCCTAGTTTTCTCAAATTGAATCCTAGCAGATCAGGTTCCCAGTGCAGAGACACATCCAAAGTTGTTCTTCCTCTTTGGTTTGCTTTTGTCTCTTTCTGACTTCTATTCCCCACCACCAACCTCTTTGAGAAAAATTGCATACCCTATTGCTCAATCTCTCAGACTTTTACTTGCTTCCTTTAACATCAAGACCACAAACTCATGGAATTTTAGACCTGAAAAGACTAAGGAAATTATCAAGTCCAGTATATCCAAAATATGGCTGAGAACCACAACTACCTATAGTGTTTACTAAAAAGAAATTCTGGGCCTCACTCAGACCTTCTGAATTGGAATCTCTATGGATATGAATATGGTAGCTGTATTTTTTTAATTTTCCAAAGTGATCTCAATGCCAGTAACTTATAGATCCACAGAACTCATATTTGCCTTCATCTTATAGACAAAGACTATAGGGAGACCCAAAGAAGTAAAGCCACTTGTCCAAATTTGCATATAGATCTAGTTTAACTCTCCAGGTTTCCAATCTCTCTTAGTCTATGAGCCCATATGGTCTCCAGTTTCGCAGAAATGCAAGGAACAAGTAATTAATAATTAAGCAATGAGATTTCTAATTTCTGGTGTAACAGTATCTGGTTTCACAGTTACCTTCTGATCATAGACAACTATAAGACTGGAGGATGTATAAAGCAACTATTTGCAAGCTTTGGGAAGCAGATAGCACAGGGATGAAGTACTTGAGAGAAAGCAAGAAAATGAGGTGACTACTTTATTCACCCTATCTTGCTCCCTAAAGGCAATTTCGAAACCAAGCATCGTGAGGTGGAGCCCAAGCAAATGGCAGCAGTCTCTAGGAGTGGAATAAAGAAAGGTCGGTGTTCAGGAATACGAAGACAGCTGGAATTTGGGGCAAGGTATGGAGAGGAAGAAGCCAAAGAAAAGGACCCTCAGTCATCTGCATAAAGGGCTCCCTTTGTTGTTAGCTGAATCCTAAATTTTGTGTGTGTGTGGCAAGACTCCATAGGTCTAGGAGACAACAGCTGTTGTAGGACTAAGACCTGAACAGAGATCATAGAGGATGCACAGTACTGGGGAGATGCTAGATTTCTGACCTAGTGAGAGTAGAGAGGCTTTGGTGAAGAAACCAGGCATCAATCTAAAACCCCTGGAATCTATACCCTAAGAGTAAGGACTAAGCACTCAGTAAGGGCAAAACTGAAATAGATACATCATAGCAAAGTCTGAACAGGAACAAGGTATCTGCTGGTAAATTAAAAGCATTCCACAACAAATTCATACTTTGTAGTAAAGAATAACATGACCACTGTCTCTACAATATATTCATATGTCCAGCAACATAAAATCAAAATTACTAGAAATACAAAGAAGATGAAAATAGGACCCAGAATCAAGAAGAAAAAAATATACTGAATAAAAGAAGATCCACATGGGACCTAAATGCTGTAATTAGCAGACAGAAAATTTGAAATTATTACTATAATTATGTATTTAAATTTAGATAAATGAAAGAGAAAATTTAAGAACAGATGGGAAATTCCAACAGTAAGACAGAAACAATAGCAGAAACTAAATGAATTTCATTTTTTTTTTTGCTGAGAAAGATTCACCCTGAGCTAACGTCTGTTGCTAATCTTCCTCTTTTTGCTTGAGGAAGATTTGCCCTGAGCTAAGATCTGTACCAGTCTTACTCTATTTTGTATGTGGGTCACTACTACAGTATCACCATTGACAAGTGGTGTAGGTCTGCACCCAGGAACCAAATCCAGACCACTGAAGTGGAGCAGGCCGAACTTAGCCAACAAATATCAATTGAGAAACTATGTTTCTGGTAGTGTTCTAGGGGCTTCAGACAAAGTTGTACACAAATCAGAGTCCCCCCCTTCACTGAGCTGTTACTCCAGTAGGAGAAAGAGAGACAATAAATAACAGAAATAAAAGTATGCAATATTTTAGAAGATAATAATAGCTGTACAAAAACAAACCAAGGGGTGTGGGTTATGTGCTGAAATAGGATGATAGATAAGGTCTCTTTGTGAAAGTGACATCAGAAAAAAGACTTGAAAGATTATGGTCAGAGCTATGCTGTTAATGTCAGCTGCTCTAATGGACTTAATGGATCACTCCTCTCAGGCAATGCATTACTGTCCTATGCTTCAGACAATAGCCTCACCATAAGCACTGGCTCTCATGGAGGGAATTTTGTGCTTCGTGACAAGTTAGAGAGACCAAAAGACCTTTCTGAGCTTTTTATAAAATGGTACATCACACAATGAAGGTCACTGTCCACACACATTTCTGGTCTTTAAATAGCCAGCACCAGCTTCTCTAAATTCCCTTAATTTTTGAATCAGCTCACAGGAAGAGATCTGACAAACTCCTTTGTACAGGGACTACTTTGGCTGATGTGTGGCCACCTGTACTCCAAATCTTTTCACAGGGTATTTATGCTACTTTTAGCTGAAGGGAAAAAAATGTTGTATTCAGAGAAACTCAAGCCTCAGTGAACAAGTGGGTAAGCTGTGTTTTTGATCAGAGCTTCTCATGAGAAGTTTATGAAATCATACCACAAAGGCAGAAACCCAGCTTCTTATCAAGTCTAACTACAATTACTGCACCTATCACTACGTTTATGTATGTGCATACATCACTGTCTGCTTGCTTATCCACCTCTGTGAGATATTTTCAGCCAATGTTCCACAATAATGGTTCTTCATTTTTAAATTTACACTTGGAATTTTGCCTTTCCCTATAGTGGTCTCTAATGAATCCCTAAGCCTGATCTTAGTCCCACTACACATAAGTTAAAAATGGAGAAAAATAATTAACTATCATAAACTCCCATAGGGACATAGAGATAAAGAAGACTTCAGGGTTCATTAAAAGTTGACTTTGCTCTAGGAGCCTCAGAGGTTTCTTGTCTACATGATGCAACACTAGGAAAACTTCCTCTGACTTGATGTCACTTCAGAGGCTATTGTCATGGAAACTTTATTTCAAATACATTTCACTCATGGCTTCTCCAAAGTCGAGTTCGTTGATGACTTCCTCCAGAACAAACAGGAACAGTATAGAGAGAAATATTTTTGACCATGTTCATTTTGGTACAGAACTTTCCCCTTTCTAAAACCTGAATATCTGCTGAATGATTTCTTTTCTTTAGTAACTTCTAGCACGTATCTAACATGTGTGTATATATACATTATACATATTATATGTGATGCAAATTTATGTCTGATATGCAAACATGTCTACATTATCTTTACATATATGTCTCATTGTAGTCATATAGCAGTTGTTGTAGACCATCAAACAGCACTAGTCTGGCACTGAGTGAGTAGTTCATCACTACACACCAGAGAAACTCTAGAACACACATTAATTCCACAAGAAGAGGCATAGAGCCTAGCTGGAAAGAAAAGATGGCAGTTGATTGCTCTTCACTTGAAATAGCCTCAACTTTCAAGCAAATCAATAAAATTAAAGTGATTAAACCAGAGTCAGAAGGGATAGCATTCTATTTAATGTTCAATTAATCTGTAACTTGTACATCATTTAGCATTTTAAAATTCTAGATTTAGCAACCAGAAGACATTGTGCCTGCGCTGCAGGAGCTTACAGTCTAAGAGAGTCAGCTCTTACCATGTCTCTTGTTCCTTTTCCTCTCCCCTCATATTTCACTTCCCCAGTGCCCATGCACTTCTTCTTCCTGGTGAGCTCCTCCATTCAACATTCTCCTCTATAAGAATGGCTCCCAAATTTGTAACTTTAGTTCTCATCTTTCTACTAAGCAGCTAAAATGGTATCCAGCAACTTTGCTGGATATTTACAATAGGCTGTCCTATGACCAACCAAACACCAACTTCAAAACTGAGCTCCTCCTCTGCAAAAGCAAGCACCTCTTCAATCTGCCCCATGAAGACGGTACAATACTGGAAAGGAATGACAGTGGAGTATCAATAAGGTGACTGCCTGTCAATTTGTCTAAACCAGTCCCAGTTATGCCTGTTGTTTCAGCAGAACTATTAGTAGCACCACCTTTCTGTCTCAGATATATACTGGGAAATGGTAAGTTATGGTCTCTCTAAGTCTTCAGAGCATGAACTTTGAAATCAGACTAACTTCGGTACAAGACTTGCCTCTTCCTATAGCTAGATGTGTGAACTTAGGATCTGTTTAAGCTCTCTCTGGCCTTCAAGTCCCTTACTTTAAAACGAAGATAATGACCACACCTCAAAGGATTATTGTGATGAACAAATAGTGCTGAGTACAGCTCTTGAAAGGTATAAAATGAAGTAGTTTAATTAATGCTGGTATTGAAACATGTCTCTCTTAATAACAGTGGTGTTTAATATAGCCAGTGGTGTCAGAATAAGCTGAAACAGAGAACAGCAAGTGGGGAGATCAGTTAGAAGTTTTTCACAAAGAGTAAATACAGAGAAACACAAACCTTGTAGGAGAGGTGGTGATGGAATTATTAACTATTTAGTGTCTCAGTGGTGCAGGAGAGAATGATGGAAAGAGGCACAAATCACATTTGACTAAAATTTCAAGCCCTGGGAGTCAGGAGTAGAATGACAGAAATGAAGAATTAAAGAGTGAAGAGAGTAATTAACTGAATTATAGACAGGACAAAAAAGTCCTGGCAGAAACTCCAAAAGGTAAATATAAGAAAGAAGCTGACAATGGAAAATCAGAGCTTGGGAGAGAAAAGATAGAGATGCAAATTGGAGAATTATAGGCCCAGAGTTGTTCACAAAACAGAGACATACTGAATTGCTCCAAGAAAGTGTGTTTAAAAAGAGAATATTTGATTGGTAAAGGCTAAAAGTGTCCCAAAGAAATGCCCACACTTGGGAAAAAGAAGTTGACCAACGTAAGTGTGTGAAAAGGCACATGTAGTATCTAAGAGCAGGCTTTGGTGTCAACCAGACCTAGAATTAAATCCTAACTCTCTTACTCATTACCTGTGTGAACTTGGTCAAGTTGTTTAACATTGTCTAGATTCAGTGTCCCCATAAAAATCAGAGATGCTAATTCCTAACCTGCAATTGTTTCTGTGAATTTGTTGTGGCCTTAGTAAAGATTCGACTTAGTAAATAATTGTGGCATAAATGAAGTGTCACGGATGGTCAAAGGAGGAGAAAAGTTTAAGGGTGAGGAATATCTATATTCCTGAGAAGTCACTAGATGGGCTGAACATAACAATTAAATCTTTTTCTTGCTGTCCTGTTAACTCATTGTTACGTAACTCTCTATATGTACTTAGTCTAAAAGAGCCTTCTGCTGTTAACTGATTGTTTCAATATTATATCCTACAAGCTCCAACTGAATAAAATATCCTTCCAAGAAAAATCTCTCTCATAACTTTTTCACGTATTAACATATCCAGTATCTCACACAGTGATGAATATATAATAGATGTGCTATAAAATCTTATTAAATAGAATAGACCTGCAGACCTATATACTTCGCTAAAAATTCATACTGCAAACTCATAAATTCAGTGCTGGTATTTTTGTATTGAGGTATAATTAATGTAACATTATCTTAGTTTCAGGTGTTCAGCAATGTAATTCAATATTTGTGTGTATTGCAAAATGATCACCACAATAAGTCTAATTAAGGCCCATCAATATATATAGTTACAAATTTTTTCTTGTGACGAGAACTTTTATGATGCATTCTCTTAGAAAGTTTCAAATATACAATGTCGCAGTATTAACTAAAGTCACAATGCTGTACATTATATCCCCAAGACTGATTTATTTTATTAAGAGGAAGTTTGTACCTTTTGTCCCCTTTACCAATGTCCCCTTCCCCTACCCTAAGTCTGTCTCTGGCATCCACCCATCTCATTTCTGTATTTATGAGTTTCTTTCTCTTTTTTTTGGTATTTTAGATTCTACATGTTAGTGAGATCATACAGTGTTTGTCTTTCTGTGTATGACTTTTTTCACTTATCATAATACCCTCAATGTCCATCTATGTTGTTGCAAATGGCAGAATTGGCTTATTTTTCATGGCTGAATAATATTCCATTGTGTGCTTATACAATATTGCATGCACAATCATGGATATTGTTAATAATGCTGCAATGAACATGGGGGTGCATATATCTTTTCAAGTTAGTGTTTTCATTTCTTTGGATAAATACCCAGAAGTAGAGTTGCTGGATTATTGGTACTTATATTTTTCATTTTTTGAGGAAACTTCATACTATTTTCCATAGTGGCAGCATCATTTTTCATTCCCATCAACAGTGCACAAGGGTTCCCTTCTCTCCACAACCTCGCCACGCTTGTAATTTCTTGCTTTTTTGATACTAGTTGCTCTAACTCGTGTGAGGTGTTACCTCATTTTGGTTTTTATTTGCATTTCCATGATGATTAGTGATGTTGAGCACTTTTTCATGTACATGTTAGCCTTCTGTATGTCTTCTTTGGATGCTCTGATCATTTTTTAATTGCATTGTTTATTATTTTGCTATTTATAGTATGAGGTCTTCACATATTTTACTTATTAACCCCTTATCAGATATTTAATTTGCAAACATTTTCTTACATTCACTATGTTGCCTTCTCATTTCGATGATGGTTTCCTTTGCTTTGCAGAAGCTTTTTACTTTGATGTAGTCATATTTCTTCATTTTTTATTTTGTTGCCTTTGCTTTCAGAATCCAATTCAAAAAATTATCATCAAGATGGATGTCAAACAGCCTGTGTTTCCTTCTAGGGGTTTTACAGTTTCAGATCTTACGTTCAAGTTTTTAATCCATTTTGAGTTGATTTCTGTCTATGGAATAAGAGAATGGTCTAGTTTCATTCTTTTGCATGTGGCTGTCCAGTTTTCCCAGCACCTTTTACTGAAGAGACTGTCCTTTTCCCATAATATCTTCCTGGCTCCTTTGTCAAAACTTAATTAAACATATATTTGTGGGTTTATTTCTGGAATCTCTATTCTGTTCCATTGATCTATATGTCTGTTTTTATGCTAGTATAGTACTGTTTTGATTACTATAGCTTTGTGATATGGTTTGAAATCAGGGAACTTTATGTCTCCAGCTTTGCTCTTCTTTCTCTAGATTGCTTTGGATATTCACGGTCTTTTGTGGTTCCATAAAAATTTTATGATTATTTGTTATATTACTGTGAAAAATGCCTTCGGAATTTTCTTAGGTATTGCCTTAAATCTATAGATTACTTTGGGTAGTGTGGACTTTATAAAGATATTAATCCTTCCAATCTATGAGCAAAGAATGTTTCAACTTATTTGTGTCTTTCTCAATTTCTTCCACAGTCTTATAATTTTCAGTATTCAGGTCTTTCACCACCTGGTTAAATTTATTCCCAAGCATTTCATTCTTTTTAATGCTATTTTAAATGAGATTGTTTCCTTACTTTCTCTGTTGATAGTTTGTTATTAGTGTATAGAAATGCAACAGACTTTTGTATGTTAATTTTGTACCTGCAGCTCTACTGAATTCATTTATTAATCCTAACAATTTTATGGTGGAGTCTTTAAGGTTTTCTATATATAATATCATGTCATCTACATAAATGACAATTTCACTTCATTTCCAGTGTTGATGCATTTTATTTTATTTTCTTGCCTAATTACTTTGATTGAAGACTCCCAATACTGTGTTAAATAAAAGAGGTGATAGTGAACATCCTTGTGTTGTTCCTGGTATTAGCGGACAAGCATTCAGCTTTTCACCATTGAGTATGATGTTAGCTCTGGGCTTGTCATATATGGCCTTACATATGTTGAGGTACCCACTTTGTTGAGAGTTTTTTGTCAGAAATGGATGTGGAATTTTGTAAAATGCTTTTTATGCATTTATTGAGATGGTTATATGATTTTTACCCTTCATTTTGTTAATGTAGTGTTTCACATTGATTGATTTATCAGTGTTGAACCACCCTAGTATGTCTGGAATAATGCTACTTTATTATGATTTACAATCCTTTTAAAGTGCTGTTGAATTCAGTTTGCTAATGTTTTGTTGAGGATTTTTATGTATATGTTCATCAGGAATATTGGCCTGTAATTTTCTCTTCTTGTAGTGCCCTTGTCTCGTTTTGCTATTGGGATAATGCTGGCATCAAAAAATGAATTTGGAATCCTTCCTTCCTCTTCTGTTCTTTGGAAGACTTTGAGGAGGATTGGTATTAATTTTTCTTTGAATGTTTGGTAGAATTCACCAGTGAAGCCATATGGTTTTAGACTTTTGCGTGTTGGGACGTTTTTGATTAATGAGTCAATATCCCTGTTAGTAATCGGTCTGTTCATATTTTCTGTCTCTTCATGATTCCAGCTTGAAAGTTTATATGTTTCTAGGAATTCATCCACTTCTTCTAGGTTGTCCAATTTTCTGGTATATAATTGTTCATAGTAGTCTCTTGTAATCCTTGGTATTTCTTAGGTATCAGTTGTAAGTTGCTCTCTTTCATTTCTGATTTTATTTATTTGAATGTTCTCTCTTTTTTTCTTGGTGAGTCGAGCTAAAGTTTTGTCAGTTTTGTCTATCTGTCCGAGGAGCTAGCTCTTAGTTTCATTGATCTTTTCTAATGTCTTTTTGGTAACTATTTCATGTATTTTTCACTATGATATTTGTTCTTGCCTTCCTCTACTAACTTTAGGCTTTGTTTGTTCATTTTTCTGTTATTCTTTGAGCTGAAAACTTAGATTGATTATTTGAAATCTTTCTTGTTTCTTTTTTTCAGCTGTCCATCATAATATATTTTGAATTCTGAGTAGATCACATCATGTTCACCAACCAAAAAGTAATTATAGTCCATCACGACACATGTAAGCTTAATCACCCCTTTTGCCCTACCCCCTTCTCCTCTGGTAACCACCAATCCAATCTCTGTTGCTATGTGTTTGTTTGACCTTGTTTTTATCTTCTACTTATGAGTGAGATCATATGGTATTTGAATTTCTCCCTCTGACTTATTTCACTCAGCATAATACCCTCAAGTTCCATCCATGTTGTCAAAAATGTCCAGATTTCATCATTTCTTATGGCTGAGTAGTAGTCCATTATGTATATATACCACATCTTCTTTATCCATTCGCCCCTTGATGGGCACCTAGGTTGCTTCCAAGACTTAGCTATTGTGAATAATGCTGCAATGAACATAGGGGTGCATGTATCTTTATCCATTTGTGTTTTCAAGTTCTTTGGATAAATACCCAGCAGTGGGATAGCTGGATCATATGGTAGATCTATCTTTAATTTTCTGAGGATACTCCATACTGCTTTCTATAGTGACTGCACCAGTTTGCACTCCCACCAGCAGTGTACAAGGGTTGCCTTCTCCCCACATCCTCTCCAATATTTGTTTTTTCCTGTCTTGTTAATTATAGCCATTCTGACTGGAGTGAGGTGATATTTCATTGTAGTTTTGATTTGCATTTCCCTGATAGCTAATGGTGTCGAACATCTTTTCATGTGCCTGTTGGCCACCTGTATATCTTCTTTGGATAAATTTCTGTTCAGATCTTTTGCTCATTTTTTAATTGGGTTGTTGGGTTTTTTGTTGTTGCGATGTATGAGTTCTTTGTATATTTTGGATATTAACCCCTTATCTGATATATGACTTGCAAATATCTTCTCCCAATTGTCAGGTTGTCTTTTCATTTTGTTGATGGTTTCCTTTGCTGTGCAGAAGATTTTAGTTTGATATAGTCCCATTTGTTCATTTTTTCTTTTGTTTCCCTTGCCCAGTCAGACATGGTACTTGAAAATATGCTGCTAAGACTGATGTCAAAGAGCATACCGCCTCCATGTTTTCTTTTGGAAGTTTGATGGTTTTGGGTCTTACATTCAAGTCTTTAATCCATTTTGAGGTGATTTTTGTGCATGGTGTAAGGAAATGGTCTACTTTCATTCTTTTGCAAGTGGCTGTCCAGTTTTCCCAACACCGTTTATTGAAGAGGCTCTCCTTTCTCCACCATATGCTCTTGGCTCCCTTGTCAAATATTAGCTGTCCATAAATATGTGGGTTTATATCTGGGCTCTCGATTCTGTTCCATTGATCTTGTTTCTTGATAGAGGCAGTTATTGCTATGAACTTCCTATTTGGAACTGCTTTTGCTGCTTTGCATAAGTTTTGGTGTGTTATATTTCCATTTTGATTTGGCTCAAAGTATTTTTGATTTCCCTTTCTATTTCTTCTTTGCCCCACCAGTTGTTCAGTAACATATTGTTTAATCTCCACATATGTGTCAATTTTCCAATTTTCCCCTTGCAATTGATTTCTAGTTTCATATCATTGAGGCCAGAAAATGTGCTTGATATTATTTCAATCTTCTTAAATTTATTAAGACATGTTTTATGACCTAACAAATGATCTATGGAGAATGTACTATGTGTGTTTGATACAAAAGTGTATTCTTTTAATTTGTTTGGAATTTTTGGTACATGTCTTTTAAGTCCATCTGGTTAACATGTTAAGACCAACGTGTCCTTATTGATTTTTTGGCTAGATGATCTACTCTTTGGTGAAAGTGGGGTATTAAAGTCCTCTACTATTATTGTATTGCTTTCTAATTCTCCCTTAAGGTCTGTTAATATTTGCTTTATATATGTACGTGCTCCTATTTTTGTGCATAAATATTTACAACTGTTATATCTTCATTTTGGATTGACTCCTTTATCATTATGTAATGGTCTTCTTTGTCTCTTATTACAGTGTTTGTCTTAAATTCTGTTTGTCTATGTAAGAATAGCTACCTTGGCTTTCTTTTGGTTTTCTTTTGCATGGAATATCTTTTTCCATCTCTTTGCTTTTAGTCTGTGTATGTCCTTACATCTGAAGTGAGTCTTTTGTAGCCAGCCTATAGAGGAGTCTTTTTTTAATCAGTTCAACTACTCTATGTCTTTTGATTGGAAAATTTAGTCCAATTAGATCTAAATTAATTAATTATTAAAAGATATACTTATTGCCTTTTTTAAATTGTTTTCTGGTTGTTTTGTATTTCCATTCTTCCTTTCTCTTCTCTTCCTCACTTCCTTTATGATTTTATCATTTTCTGTGGTGATATGCTCAGATTCCTTTCCCCTTAAGAGTCGTGTATCCACTGTAGGTTTATGATTTGTGGTTACCATGAGGCTTTCAAAAAAAGACTTATATTCATAAAAATCTATTTTAAGTTGATTACTTAAGTTTGAACACATTCTAAAACTCTACATTTTTACTGTCACCCCCCACCATGTTTTATTTGTTTACTTATTTTTTGGTGTGTGAGGAAGATTGGCCCAGGGCTAACATCTGTGCCAGTCTTCCTCTATTTTATGTGGGATGCCACCACTGCATGGTTTGATGAGCCATGCTAGGTCCACGCCCAGGATCTGAACCCGCAAATGCTGGGCTGCCAAAGTGGAGTGTACAAACAACCACTAAGCCACTGGGCCTACCTCCACGTTTTATTTTGTGATGTCACAGTTCACATCTTTTTATCTTGTATATCTCCTAACAAGTTATTGTATTTATGGTTACTTTTAGTACTTTTGTCTTTTAACCTTCATACTAGCTATATAAGTGGTTGACTCACCACTTTACAACATTAGATTATTTTGATTTTTAATATATATTTACTTTACCAACAAGATATATACTCCAAATGATTTCAGTTGCTAATAAGTGTCCTTCTGCTTCAGCTTAAAGAAATCTCTTTACCATTTCTTGCAAGACCAGTCTAGTGGAGGTCAATTCCTTTAGCTTTTGCTTGTCTTAAAAATACTTAGTCTCTTCTTCAATGCTGAATGACAACTTTTCCAGGTAGAGTATTCTTGGTTGGATGCCTTTTTCTTTCAATGCTTTGAATATGTCTTTTCACTCCCTTCTGCCCTGCAATGTTTCTGCTGATGGTCTTATGGGAGTTCCCTTGTATGTAAAGAGTTGTTTTTTTCTTGTTGCTTTTAAGATTTTCTCCTTGTCTTTAACTTTTGACACTTTAATTGTAATTTGTCTTGGTGTGAGTCCCATGGGTTCATCTTATTTGGCAAATTTTGGGCTTCCTGGCACTGGATGTCTCTTTTCTTCCCCAGGTTAAGAAAGTTTTCAGCCATTATTTCTTCAAATAATTTTTCTGGCCCTTTCTCTTTCTCTTCTCCTTCTAGGACCCTATAATGTGAATGTTGGTCACTTGCTGCTGTTCCATACATCCTTTAAGCTATATTCACATTTTTTCTTTTTTTTTTTCTTTTTGCTGCTCTGATTGGATGAGTTCCACTGCCTCTCTTCAAGTTCACTAATCCATTCTTCAGCTTCATCTAATCTATTGTTGAACCTCTCTAGTGTACTTTTAAATTTAGTTATTGTATCCCTGCATCCATTTTAGTGTATTCTTATATTTGCTATCTCTTTGATGAAGTTTTCACTGTGTTCATCCATTCTTCTCCTAGGTTCAGTGAACAACTTTATGACTGTTATTTTGAAGTCTTTATCAGGTAAATTACTTATCTTTGTTCCATTAAGGTCTATTTTTGAGTTTTTACCTTGTTCTCCCATATGGAACATATTTTTCTCTTTCTTCATTTTCCCTGACTGTCTGTGTTAGTTTCTATGTATTAGCTAAAAGAGTTACCTCTCCCAGTATTGACGGAGTGGCCTAGTATAGGAGATGAACTTCATCATTCAACTCTGCTCTAGTTCTTGGTTGAATCTCAAATATTTGTGATTGTCCAAGCAGCCTATTTTCTTTTTAGTGGCTCCCAATATGTGAGGGTGTGCCAAGATCTGTCAGTGTCCCAAAGAGACAGTCAGCACCTAGATTCAGACTGATTGGAAGCCAGATGCTCAGGCAGCAACTTTTAAAGAATGCAAATACATACAGTCCTCTGGGACTGCATAACATAAGTGTCAGTTATACTGGCCACCAGAGCCGTGGAATCTAGAGGTGTTGCTCAGTGACATTCACAAAAATTGGTGTACCAGATGAGTGTACAAACTGTGTTCCAGGAGATATTGGTGACCTGGAGTGAGGAAGAATAAGAACACAAAATGACATCTACCAGCCTCCATCCTTGATGGCTTTAATTAGGCCTCTATTTGTGTGCCAAACCAGAATCCTGCCCCTCAGGCTAAAGCTCCAGGACAAGCAAACAGGCCTCTTTCACGGAAAAACTGTGGGTGTTTTAGTCTTCTGTGTGCACTATTGCCTAGGGGTGGTAGCAGAACACAAGCTATCTCTTCATTTCTTGCAGTCCCATGGGACCCATGAACTCAAGTCCTGCTGATCCCTAGAACCAAGCAATCAAGGGGCACCCTTGTGCAACAGCCATAAGACCTGGAGCATCTGATGCAAAAACTGGGGCACCAGACACATGTACAGCCTCCTCTCTGGGAGATACTGCTGTTCTGGAGAGTAGTAGAGGGAGAACGCAAAGACAGCACTTGTTCTTTAATGTCTCTGGAGAGGATTAAAGCTGGCCCTTAGAAGTGTGTTTAATTAGAAGCCTCCCACTCAGGCTGCAGCTATGAAGATAAGTTAATAGCCATCTTTCACAGAAAGAGAGGGCACTTCAGTTGTTGCCTCTTGCTGTGCCCTGGAGGTAGAAGCTGGTTAAGAGCTCATTTTCCATTGGTTAGAGTTCTGTGAGACCTGTAAATACAAGCCCTGCTGGCCACCAGAGCTAGGCAATCTATAAGTGTCCCCTGAGTGGCGTTTGTAACAATCAGGGTGCCACACAGGGGTAAAACCTCTTTTCTGGGAGATACCAGCAAGCTGAAGTGAGGCAGAAGGAAAGCACAAATTTGGGGCCCACTAGCATCCATCTCCAGAGAGTATTTCAATATGCCCTTAGATGTGTGTTAAATTAGATGCCTGCCACTCAGGCTGATGCTTTAAGATAAGAAAATAGTCTTTTTCACAGAAAGTCTAGGTGCTCTTCAGCTGGCTGTCTCTGTGCTCTGCTCTGGGATGGATGAGTTTGAGCACACCAGCCTTTTAAGAACTGTTTCTCTGTTTGCTATAATTCTGTGGGTCTTGCAGAGGCAAGCTTCATTGGCTTTCAAAGATAGAGGTTTTGGGAGCTCATCTCTCAGGTGCAGGTCTACAATATGGGCTGCGCAATGTGCAGTTCAAACCCTTTTCTTCTCAAGGAGAAGATGGAGTTTTTTAGTTCCCTCCAATTGTTGGTTGCCATAAGTTGTGTGTGTGTGGGGGGGGGGCGTAGTTTGTGATGTAAGATTGTGTCTCAGCCTCTCCTACCCACTTTAATGGGGTTTTTTTCTCATCCACTCAACATGTGGGAGATGCTCGTATACTTTGGAGTTTTTTTCCTGAGGAAATTATTCCATATGTAGCTGTGGATTCAGTGTGTCTGTGACAGGAGGTATGATCAGGACCTTTCTACACCATCTTGAACTAGAATTCCTAATTCACTTTTGAATTTTGAACCAGCCTTCATAAGTGGGAGAAATTCACTTAGTAATGGTGTTGTACAATTCTTTTATATATTGTTGGACTCTATTTGCTAATATTTTGTTGAGGATTTTTGCATCTCTGTGCATAAGAGATATGGTCTGTAGTGTTTTTTTTTTTTTTTTTAAGATTTTATTTTTTCCTTTTTCTCCCCAAAGCCCCCCGGTATGTAGTTGTGTATTCTTTGTTGTGGGTTCTTCTAGTTGTGGCATGTGGGACGCTGCCTCAGCGTGGTCTGATGAGCAGTGCCATGTCCGCGCCCAGGATTCGAACTAACGAAACACTGGGCCGCCTGCAGCGGAGCGCGCGAACTTAACCACTCGGCCACGGGGCCAGCCCCTGTAGTGTTTTTTTTCATCTACTGTCTTTGTCTGGTGCTCGCTTCGGTAGCACATATACTATACTGTCTTCATCTGCTTTTAGTATTAGGGTAACGCTGACCTCATTGAATCAGCCTGGATATTCCCTCTTCCTCTTCTGAGAAAAATTATAGAGAATTTGTATAATTTATTCCTTAAAAATCTGGTAAAATTGGCCATTGAACTCATCTGAGCCTGGATAGGAGGGCTAAAGTGGGCTGGAGTTAGGCATTTCCTTTCTCCACATAGTCTAGAGTCACTGGACATTTCTCCTGTAAGTCCTGCCAGGAAAAGCCTTTGTAATTGCCTATAGTCAGGCCAGAAAGATCATACATAGATTTTGCCCTGGAACAAGACTCCTTGCCTCCAGGCCCTGTTCAGGCCTCATCTCTGGGTCCAGACTTCCAAAAGCAGACCAGACACTCAAATGGATGGTCAGGCAGAACCTGCATGGAAGGGATGTGGATGGCTTTGGACCTGTAGACTGAAGGTCTTCATGTTTGTAAATGTGTAGGTCCCTCACATTGTGAGACAAATACGGGAGTGGGTAGTTGAAGGAGTAAACTGTGGCCCATGAACAGGTACATGAGAATGAGTGTGACTCTCCCTGTGCTACCACATTTTGGCATGGAACTTTAAAGAGTCTCAGGAATCTGAATTTGAACCTGGCCTTCAAGGGTTGTGAAAGTAATGTGTCAAAGTAAAAGGTAGAAAAGTATTTAATTTAACACTTGATTAGTTTTATTTTTAATTGTAGTAAAAAAACATAAAATTTACCATCTTAATTATTAAGTGCACAGTTCAGTAATGTTAAGTATTTTCACATTGTTGTGAAACAGATATCCAGAAGTTATTCATCTTGCAAATCTGAAACTCTATACCTCTTTAAAAACAACTTCCCGGGGCAGGCCTGGTGCCGCAGTGGTTAAGGTCGCACGCGTTCCGCTTCGGCGACCCAGGGTTCGCCAGTTCGGATCCCGGGTGCGGACATGGCACCACTTGGCAAACCATACTGTGGTAGGTGTCCCACATATAAAGAGGAAGATGGGCATGGATGTTAGCTCAGGGCCAGTCTTCCTCAGCAAAAAGAAGAGGATTGGCAGCAGTTAGCTCAGGGCTAATCTTCCTCAAAACAAACAAACAAAAAAAACTTCCCTGGAGTAAACAGGAGGTAAGGCCTTGGAGAAAAGGAAGGTCTCATACACTGCTGGTGGGAATGCAAACTGGTGCAGCCACTATGGAAAATAGTATGAAGATTGCTCAAAAAATTAAGAATAGAGATACCGTATGGTTTAACTATTCTACTTCTGGGTATTTATCCAGAGAACATGAAACCACAAACTGAAAAAGATAAGCACCCCTATGTTCATTGCAGCATTGTTCACAATAGCAAGACTTGGAAGTAGCCGAAGTGCCCATCAGTGTATGAAAGATAAAGATGTGGAATGGAATCCTAAGATAGAAGACTACTCAGCCTTAAAAAAGACAAAACTGTGCCATTTACAACATGATGGCCCTTTAAGGTATTATGCTAAGTGAAATACGTCAGGCAGAGACGTACAAATACCACATGGTTTTACTTATATGTAGAAGATAAAGAAATACATAGATAAGGAAAACAGATTGGTGGTTACCAGAGGGGAAAAGGATAGAGAGAGGATGAAAGGGATAAAGGGGCACATATGTATGGTCATGGATGGAAAGTAGACTTTTGGTGGTGAACACGATGCAGTCTATATAGAAGCCAAATATAATAATGTACAACTAAAATTTACACAATGTCATAAAGCAATGTGACCTCAATAAAATAATTTTTAAAAATAAATAAATACTGAAATTAATAAACAAATAAATAACATAAGTGGGATTACTGGATCATACAATAGTTCCATTTTTAATTTTTTGAGGCACCTCCATATTTTCCATTTTATAAACCATTTTACAAACCCACCAATTATACACAAGTGTTCCCATTTCTCCACATCCTTGCCAACACTTGTTGTTTTCTGTTTTTTTGAGAGTAGCCAACCTAAAGGGTGTGAGGTGTTATCTCATTGTGGTTTTGACCTGCATTTCCTGATGATTAGCAATGTTGAGCATCCTTTCATATGCTTGTATCTGTATATCATTTGTATATCATCTTTTTAGAACTCTCTATTCAAATTTCTCTTAGTCCATTTGAGTTGCTTGAACAAAATACCATGGACTTGGTGCCTTATAAACAATAGAAATTTATTTCTCAGGTCTGAAAGCTAGGAACTACAAGATCAAAGCACTGGTAGATTCAGTATCTGATGAAGCCCTGCTTCTAGTTCAGAGACAGCCTTCTTCTCAATATAACCTCACATGGCAGAAGGGGTGAGGGAGCTGTCTGGGGTCTTTTATAAGGGCACTAATCTCATTATGTGGGCTCTGCCCCCATAGTCTAATCACTCCCCAAAAGCCCCACCTCCAGATACCCTCACATTATGGATTAGATTTCAACATGAATTTGGGGAGACACAAACATTCAGTCTATAGCAGGGTCCCTTTGCCCATTTTTTAATCAGGTTCATTTTTTTTTCCGCTTTGTTATAGAAGTTTTTTGTAGCTTATGGATATTAACCCCTTGTAAGATATATGATTTGCAAATATTTACTCCCATTCGCAGGTTCTTTGTCACTGTGTTGATTGTGTCTCATTATGCACAAAAGATTTCAAGTTTTATATAGTCACATTTATCTGTTTTTGCTTTTGCTGTCCCTTTACTCCCACACCCAGAAATATTGATTTCATCACCTGGGTTAAGTGCATAACAATGTCTGTCTGTCACATTAGATGCTGGATAATTATTATTTCTACTTTCCTCTTTCTCCACTTTCTTTGGTTTCTCTGCACAAACCCAAGTCACAGAAATATATATATATTCTCTACTCTGTCTATGATATTTGCTTGCTACACTTCCCAAATATGGTTCTTCATCTCCCCACTTCATCCTTCTTCTACGACCAGAATGGGGAAGTGTTGCTTCTCTCCTGTCTCTCTCTGAGGGATGACAATGAAAAGCCCATAGCTCTTCTTCAAGACATAACTCTTTCCTGCAACGTCATTCTCCCACCACTCCTCTGTTTCAGAAATCCAGGCAGAAAACTCTCTGAAAATGTCAGCTATCCCAGGAAAGAGTCATGAAATTACAGGCAAGCTGGTGCCAAAATGCAAGGGCAAAAAAGACAGCTCACTGTGGGCCTTCCTGGGTGTCTAGGGGAAACTTTAAGAGGGAGGATCTACCAGACCAGAAGACTGAGTCAGAACATTTGACTGACATAGGAGTTTTCTGTTTAGCCACTAGCCATTGTTGTGCTCTGTACTATTATATTATGGCACAGCAGGTTCCAACCCAAAAAGAAGAGATGCAGGAGAAGAACAGATGAAGAAAGCAGGAGAGTAGGAAAATAGATAAAGTGTCCCCTAGAGACTCCAAGATGGCTGCCCCTGAAGATCCTCCTGCTCTTCTGTTCTAGTTCAAGAATGCCTCAGTGTTGTATTTCTGTCCCAGTATCTATGTCTTAACATCTGTGCCCAGCAGGCTGCCTATGTGGACAGCTCCTGCAAGAAATCCTTGGGCCAGTGCAATCATGATGAGTCTGGCTGATAAAAAACATAGCACCTCTCTGGCTTCTCACATTACAGGTGACACAGGCCACTTCACGAAGCTAAGTGAGAGGGCAACTGCCACATATCATTCTATTTTCTCTGAGTATTTTTTCTCCTTGCTTTTTCATACACAATCATCCCTCAAATGGCTGGTGATCCTTGGCTATCCTCATTAACTTAAGGGACAGTCAGTAACAAGTTGATTGAACACTCACTGTAATTTGGGTGGGCTTATCAACTAGCAGACTTCACTGTAGGGAAAGAGTGATCCATATGTGTCACTTTATTAGTGGCTAAACATCCAACAGTATCTGTAATTCTTCTTTCTTAGGTAGGTCAATTTCAATAGAGAAGAGCCCTACAATCTTCTAATTTTGAGAGGTCAAGGTGAATGATCATAAGACTGGCTGTAAACGTTCTTAGAATTCAGCAGTTGAAAGAGTCTGCTGATCTCACCATTCACTACACACTTCTAAACTTAATCACTCTCTTTTCAGTAAAGAATTGACCCATCCTTCTAATAGGCTTGTTGACCCTAGTCCAGAGTCTCCCTGGTCCAAACTCTCTAAAATTCAACCTCCTTTGTATTGACAGCTTGACTAGGGAAAGAAGACTTGCAAAAGCTATTCACCTAAACAGAATGACAAGGACATCATTTAAAACTTAAATACATTTTTATGATATATTTACGATAAATTGAAAGGTACTTAATACCTCGGAGCTTCAGTGCCTTCAACTACTAATATATTACCTACCTCAGCCTTGAGATAATAAGAAACTCATGGAATGGGTTCTTCTTTGTCCTTCTTATGGGTAAACCCAAATAATAGTATCATAGCATATGAAATATTTTTCTTATATAAGGAGAGGGGGACATGAAAAAGAAAAATAACAGAGTGCCTGGCTCCATGAAATTTATATTTATTATCACATTATGAAAGTATTTGTTTGCATTTTAAAAATAAATAAAAGTTGACAAACATGAAAATAATTAGATCGTTTGTATGTCAGTAACAGGCAGAACAGAGATGCAAACACATATTTAGACTGACCTAAAAGATCATGTTCTCTTTAATGCTTTAATTATAACAACGACTGGAAATTTATGCTTACTAAACTATGTGCCCTCCAGGTTAAAATGAAAACTTGATTCTTAGGGAAATGTAAATCTTGCAACAGCATACAATAGTGAAAAACATACATGGGGTTTGTGATCAGGCTGACTTCAATCCAAACTGTGATCCCTTCATTTACTGCAAAGACAGGAAGGCACCCTACTGGCTTCTCCTGCACAGTGAAAGTGTAGCCAGTGCCATTCAACAAAGAGATAAGTGGATCCTCATAAAGGAAATCAAGCTTGTAAGAAGAGGAGCCCAAATGGAAAAAAAGAGGGGACCTGGCTTTCCTTTCTCAGTCTGGACTTTAAGAAGTAGACAAGTCCAAATATGATCTGGTGCAGTGAAGGTAGAGAATAGTGTTTTAAAACATAGGCTTTATTATTATGGGGTATGGTAAAGAAAACAAGGCAGAAGATGGCTGTCATTGAAAGGATAGTTTGTGAGAAAATACTTGCAAGAGACATATCTGATAAAGGACTGTTATCCAAAATATACAAACTCTTAAAACTGAACAATAAGGAAAAGAACAACTTAATTTAAGAATGGCCCAAAAACTTTAACAGATCCCTCACCAAAGAACATATATAGATGGTAAATAAGCATATGAAAAGATGCCCCACTTCATTTGTCATCAGGAAAACGCAAATGAAAACAACAATGAGTTAACACTACATACTTATTAGAATGACCAAAATCAAGAACACTGACAACACCACATGCTGGGGACTGTTTAGAGCAACAGGAACTCATATTCATTGCTGATGAGAAAGGAAAATGGTACAGACACTTTAGAAGACAGATTGGCAGTTTCTTATAAAACTAAACATACTCTTATCATACAATCCAGCAATCGTACTCTGTGGTATTTACCTAAAGGACTTGAAACATATGTCCAAACAAAAACTTTCACATGGATGTTTATAGCAGCTGTAGTCGTAATTGCCAAACTTTAAAGCAACTGAAATATCCTTCAGTTCATGAATGGATAAACTGTGGTACATTCAGGCAATGGAATATTATGAAGTGCTAAAGAGAAATGATCTATCAAGCGATGAAAAGACATGGAGTAAACAAATGTATATTATTAAGTGAAAAAAAACAATCTGAAAAGTCTGCATACTGTATGATTCCAACTCTATGACAATCCAGAAAAGGCAAAACTATGGAGACAGTAGAGAAGTTGGTGGTTGCAAAAGTTTGACAAGAGGGAACGGGTGCATAGGTGCAGCACAGACGAATTTTAAGGCACTAAAACTACTCTGTATGACACTATAATGTTGGATACACATCATTATACATTTGTCCAAACCTGTGTGATGACAACATCAAGAGTGAGCTATAATGTAAACTATAGACTTTGGGTGATATTGATTTGTCAATAGGTTCATCAATTGTAGCAAATGTACCAGACTGATGGGAAAATATTGATAATGAATGAGGCAGAGTAAGCAGGGTTAGAATAGGCTAGTTTGAATAATTTTATCCAGGTCTGGGGCATAGAGGCTGTCCCCAGTAATCTGGAACTTGGCTCTGGGAAAATTAGGCAAGTGTGTACTAGCCAGAGTTTGAGAGCTCGATAAAGGGGGTGCTTGTGTGTATGGGCCCTGGATTGGTTGGTTTGCATTTGAAAGCCATGCTCACAAGCAAACTGTTTACTGTCTCTAGGAATTGGTTAACCCTGGGAGGAAGAAGACCTCCAGGTAGCAACACATCAGATTATAGAAAATAAAAGACATGGTTAATACAGATGTCCTCTGCCACATTGGCTGGAGGATGGTAACTCTGTGGGACTCCACAAGCTGACAATGATTCAATATCTCATAAGACATATTCTGCGTAAAAACTCCACATTTATTTCATTCTTTTCCTCTCCTTGCCTTTAGGTCAGTTGTGCTGGAACCCTCTGGCCTTATCTCAAGTCGCAACACAGGAAAGCAAGATTTTGGTCACTTGTCCACTCTAGAGGGAAAGAAGAGGCCCTCTGAGGCCTGCATGCTTGTTGGTGAACATCAAAGAAAAAACTCAGGAAAGGAATAGGGAAGTCTCCAGAATAGTCTAATCATTTGGTCCAATCATCAACCTGTACCCTGGAAGTCAACTTCTAGTTCTAAATTTCAGTTGATTTCTTAGTTTATTTTTGGATATGTTACCTTATTCCCATTATTTCCTCTTCTATGACAGTTTCACCTAGCATAAAAAAAAGAGCCTATGGGAACTGACATCAGCAACATGGCTGAATAAGATGTCCTTCATTTTATGTCCCCCACAACAACAACAATTTGGCATCCATCCATGGACAAAAGAGTCTTTGTAGGAGCTATGGGACCCAACACCATAAGCCAAGGGACCTGGAAGGAGTCTCGTCCACATGTACAATGGATAATTGGCACACGGGCCTCAGTCCCAGCTGTGGAAACTGAAGTGGCTTGTGAACTTATTCTATCCTCTCTCAGCTGATACCTGCCCTGGTATCAGTTTCCCCGCATTAAACCCAGCATATATGGGGTTAAAACCAAAACACTCATTCCCTGCTTACTCTCTGGCTTCCTGCCTCCAGAATCCGCTATCCTCCGTGGAGACAGACACCGTCAAGGACAAGCACCTGGACCATCTCCTCTCCACAAAGAGATAAGGGCTGATGGGAAAGCTGCTGACCAGCAAGGTCATGAGCTCCCTCCTCTCTGCAAGTGTCTCAAGGCCAAAGACAGACTGGTGGGAAAGCTCCGACCAGCAAGGCCATATGTTCCCCCTCCCCTACCTAAAGCCCCAAATAAAAACCCTTCCTTTTAGCTTTTCGGGGAGTTTGGGATTTCAGCGTTAACTGCCCTCTCTCCTTGCTCAGCGCTGTGCAAAAATAAAGTTCCTACTTTCTTCCACCACCCCCGGTGTCAGAGATTGGCTTGCTGTGCAACGGGTGAGCCAACTCACTTCAGGTTCGGTAACACAACCACAGTCCAAGAACCCCTGGGGAACACTGTCTTAGACAATAATGGATGGATGAGAGAGCCTTTGTGTAAGTTCAGGTGTCCAATGGAGAAGTTCCAGCATGCTGCTGGAGCAATATAATATGAATTTGGACCCACTGGAGAGGGTAAAAAGAACAATTTCTAATTATCTCTATCACCCCTCCACCAGGTGGTACAAGTCAGTGCCAAGTCAGGCCCTCTCATCTTGTGATTTCTACCAGGGGAAAATGACGGAGAGTGAGTGAACACCCGGATTCCTCACTGTATAAGGCAGCATCAAAAGGCCCATTTTTTCTTGCTCTATTCAGAGTAGTGAATTGGTGACTCCATGTCTGGTTGTGAGAAAAGACTGGGAAAGCATCCTATGAGACTCTTAGAGGGCATTAAAGGGACCTGGATCCTAGTAACTACATCACAGACTGCATCAAGAAGCCTATCCACAAGCCCCTGGAGTTACCTCACCCATGGACCCCATAAACTGGCCAATGGTCACCCACAGTGCTCCACATTACTCTCCAACAAACAGCCCCACCCTTTGGCAAGCTCTGTTTGCACTCCAAGAATGGTAAGAGTGAGCTTTGGCAGATGGCTAATGAGCCCAAATAGAAAGCCAGCACAAATCTATGGGCCTGGTGAGATCACAGACTGGAGCTTTAGTTCCACCTTTGAGAAAACAAAGGAAAGCTATCAGGACCCACTCTGGTGAATTGCAGGGTCAAGAGAAGGCATAGAAACTTAAGAACTCTGCCACAGAGGGAGCAAGAAATGTGCAGCAGGCATATCCATCAAAGGTCTGAGAAAGCCTCAGAATCCCTAGCAGAGCTCACAGAAGCTATTTCTATCTTCAGTTGGCAATGACTGGAGTTGGTGACTGTGGCTGCAAAAGCAAAGACAGCAATGTTCAACTTGAAGTAACATGAAAAATCAAGTAAATGTGACACCATCGAAAGATCACAATAATCTTCCAAAACTGACTGCAAAAACATGGATATCTCTGATTTACTTGACAAAGAATCCAAAATAGTTCTTTTAAGGAACCTCAATGAGCTACAAGAAAACACAGATATTCAATGAAATCAACAAAACAAAACATGAACAACGTGAGAAGTTTACAAGAGATAGAAAGCATAAACAAACCCAAACAGAAATTCTGGAGTTTATACCACAATGAATTAAATTAAAAAATGCAACATAAAATAGTTCATGCAGAAGACAGGACCTGTGAATTAGAACACAGGAACTTTTAAATTACCCAGTCAGAAGAGAATAAAGAAAAAAGCGTGAAAAAGAGTGAAAGAAGCATGTGCAGTCTATAGGATACCATCTAAAGAAGCAATTTGCAAATTACTGGAGTCCCAGAAGGAGAAAAGAGGGAAAAGAGGGCAGAAAGCATTTTAAAGAAATAATACTGAGAATGTCCCAAATCTGGAGAGAGATTGGTTATTCAAGTTTATGAAGCTCATAGGTACCAAATAAACTCAACTAAAAGAGATCTTCTCCAAGATACATTATAATAAATCTGTCAAAAATCAAAGACAAAGAGAAAAATCTTAATGGCAGCAAGATTAAAAGAAAGCTTATAACTTATAAATGAATCCCTATTAAGTCATCAGCGATTTCTCAGCAGAAGCCTTACAGGTTAGGAAAGAGTGGGATGATACGTTCAAAGTGCTGAAAGAAAAAACTGCTAACCAAGAATACTTTATCACGCAAAATTGCCCTTTGGATATGAATGAGAGCCAAAGACTTTCCCAGACTAACAATAGCTGAGGGAGTTCATCACCACTAGACCTGCCTTACAAGAAGAACTAAAAAGAATTCTCGAGCTGCAATGAAAGGACACTAATTAGTAACTTGAAAATATACAACACACTTATAAAGGTAAGTATATAGTCAAATTCAGAATATACTAATACTATAATATGTCTTAACCACTTAACTCTAGTATAAAGGTTAAAGAACAAAAGCATTAAAAATGATTGTAGCTACAATAATTTGTTAATGAGTACACAGTATAAAAAGAGGTAAATTGTGATATCAGAAACAAAAGGGTGGAGAGTAAAAGAGTAGAGTTTTGTTTGCAATTGAATTTAACTTGCAGTAGCATAAAATAGACTGTTATATCTATAAGAAAGATGATTTATGTAAGCCTCATGGTAACTACAAATTAAAAACCTACAGGAAATACTCAAAAGATAAAGAGAATAGAATCAAAGCACATCTCTTTGGAAAATTATCAATTCACAGAGTAAGGCATAAAGAGAGGGAGAAAGGAACAAGGGAGCTACAAAGGAGGCAGAAAACAATAAGATGGCATTAGTAAGTCCTTATCTATCAATAGTTACTCTGCATGTAAATTAATTAATTCCTCCAATCAAAAGCATAGAGTGGCAGGATGGATACAACACCAAGAATCAACTTATGTTGCCTATAAGAGACTCATTTCAGCTTTAAGGGCACACATAGGCTCAAAGTGAATGGTTGGAAAATGATTATTCCATGCAAGTAGAAATCAAAAGAAAGGAGGAGTAGCTATACTTATATCAGATAAAATAGACTTCAAGCGAAAAGTGGTAATGAGACAAACAGGTGATTATATAATAATAAAGAGGTTAATTCATCAAGAAGATAAAACAATCATAAATGTAAATATAAATATGCACACAACAGAGCACCTAAATTTATTCATCAAATTCAAATAGATCTGAAGAGAGTAATATACGACAATAAATAAGCAGGGGATTTTCATACCCTATTTTCAACAATGGATAGATCATCTAGACAATAATTCAATAAGGAAATATTGAACTTGAACTGTACTTTAGACCAAATGAAGCTAATGGACGTGTACAGAACATTCCATCCATCAGTAACAGAATACACATTCTTCTCAAGTACACACTAAACATTCTCCAGGACAGATCATATCAGAGATCATAAAACAAGTCTAAGAAAATTTAAGAAGATTGAAATTATACTAAGTATCTTTTTGACCAAATTGTGTGAAACTAGAAATTAATAACAGGAAGAAATCTGGAAAATTCACTAATACATGGAAATTAAATAACACGCTCCTGAACAACCAATGGGTCAAAGAAGAAATCAAGAGAGAAATCAAAAAATATCTTGAGACAAATGATGTGGAAAAACAACATAGCAAAACTCATGGATGCAGCAAAAGTAGGTCGAAGAGGGAAGGTTATAGCAATAAACACCCACAGTAAGAAAAAAAAGATGCCAATAAACCACCAGCTTATACCACAATGAACTAGAAAAGAAGTACAAACTGAGTATAAAATTAGCATAAGGAAGAAAATAACAAAGATCAGGGAAGAAATAAATGAAATGGAGACCAGAAATACAATAGTAAACATTAACAAAACTAAGATCTGATTTTTGAAAAGGTAAACAAAGTTGACAAAACTTCACCTATAATCACTAAGAAAAAAGAAAGGAGACTCAAATAAATAAAATAAAATCAGAAAAGAGGGGTCATTACAACTGATACTACAGAAATACAAAAGATCATAGGACTCTACTATGAACAATTACACACGAACACATGGAATAACCCTTTAGGCAACATGGATAAATTCCTATAAACATACAATTTACCAAAACTGAATCGGGAAGAAACAGAAAATCTGAACAGATCAATAATAAATAAAAACATTGTGCCAGTAACCAAAAATCTCCCAACAAATCAATTGGTAAAATTGATATTTCCAGTCATTTAACATTTAGATGTTCAGAAAAAAATGCCTTCCTGCTAGAACATTGAAAAATGTTGAAGAAAAATACTAATAATAGAAATGTTAAGCCACTGATTATCTTAGCTGATCTGAAAATAGGAGTACTTAGGAGTGAAAAAAGACAATTTAAAGCAGGAAACTGTCTGTATAGTTGAGATGGAGCCAATGTTTCCCTTAGAAGTCTCTGCCAATGCTTGGAGGCCTAGAGCTATGGTTTGCACTCATGAGGGTCAAAAGCAAGGCATAGAACCTGATGTGGATTAAGACTGCCCCAGCTAGAGAAGCCCAAGGTGACCTGGCCTACATGCCAAACTATATGACCCAGTGGATTTTTTTATGGTATAAATTACGGCTGCCCCAGGGAGAGAAGCCCAGGACATCCTCACCTACATGCCGATCTATATGGCCAGATTCATATCTAAAGTTATATGACCGTACAATAACCAAACCCCATCTGCACTGAAATCATTTAATGACTTTTTACATCATCTTTTCTTTTTCCAGTAAAAATAAGTCACGTACCCATGCCTTATAAAATTAGCCCTAACCCTCAACTCAGGGCAGCAGAAGCTCTGACTGCCCATGGGTCCTGTCCCCATGCGGCAACACAGAAGCTCTGACGGCCCATGGGTCCTGTCCCCATGCGGCAGCAGCAGGAGCTCTGATGGCCGATGGGTCCTGTCCCCATGCGGCAGCAGCAGGAGCTCTGACTGCCCATGGGCCCTGTCCCCATGCAGCAGCAGCAGCAGGAGCTCTGACTGCCCACGGGTCCTGTCCCCATGCAGCAGCAGCAGCAGCTCTTCACTGCCCATGGGTCCTGTCCCCAGGCAGCAGAAGCTCTGACTGCCCATGGGTCCTGTGCCCATGCTATTCCACATTATTCTCTAAATAAAAAGAGCACTACTGCCAGATCTTGAGAGTCCAAGAAATCTTTCTTTCGACTCCTTGGCTCACCGACCCCGCATCAGAACCCAGACAGGAAGGAGTGCGGGACTAGAGGCCACTACACCTCTCCGTGACCCTCATAAACATGTGACCAACCAAGGCCATACTTGAAGGTGAATAAACTAGAAAAGAATCGCCCCATATGGTGAGATGGCGAAAATGCAGGCTGGTCTCAGCCTTGACTGTGGTAAAAAAGGAACAGCCTTTCCTCCGAGACTCCCCAGCCACAGACTGCACTCACATGTGTATGGACCTGAAATTTACAATTATCATGTTCTTGTAAAACCCCTCACCAAATATTTATTACAAAGGGGTCCTAGATATTATTACTTATAAAGAATTAGAAGTCCAAGGCTGTCTAAAGAATTAAAAGAAAGAAACTGAACTGACTTTCTAAGGTGAGGCACAGCCTCTCAGAGGAAGTGAAATTCAGTGACCTGAAGGATAAAGAGGTGTAGCCAACATTTGGCTTCCCAGCATCAGAACTTCTTTCTTTGTCTGGAGAATCTGTCCTTATTTGAGTTTGAGTTGAAATTTCCCCAGATGGTAGATAGCAAGGCCATCACGTGTTCCCCAAACTCCTGCAGTCTACAAACAAAACACACCTCTCAACCTCAGGCAATCAAATGCTCCTCCTCAGATCTTTGGTTCTGGAACAAGTTGTATGAAGAAGCCATGACAATTTCTAGTTCATAAAGGCAAAGACAAAGATAACATCTTCCAGCAAGTAGCCTGGAGCATGTGACATTCAACTGCCAACAACATAACCAAACTATACCTAGGCTGGAGCCTTACCTGAATCTAGACATTGGTAGAAAGATTAAAATACACCCTACTTTACAAGAAAAAGGTAAGAGGACAAATACTGCCTTAAAAGAATTCAAAAGGAATCCTAGTAACCATCACTGCCCAAAATCAAGAGAAAAATCATAGAAATTTCATCACAGCAAATTAGATACTCTGGTTCCTCAAGATCTTGACCAGACAGTTCATCACTGGCCCTAACACTGGTGGAGGAGACTATGTGTAATTTGCTCTAGCCCACAGTTCCAGGAGAAGATCTGAAGAATGTCCCTAATACAAAGAAATATAGAAAGGAATTTCTGGTATCTGCGGACTTATCATCAGCATTGAGTGAATGAAGGATTGTGAAGAGAAGAAAACTGAAAGGTGAAGATGGTAACATTGGGTACTACAAAGCAAGTTCCTATGACTACAGATCTACCTGCTTGTGATATACAGTCATCCTCCTTATCCATGGGGGATACAATGTAAGACACCCAGTGGATGCCTGAAACCATGGGTAGTAGCAAACCTTATATGTACTGTTTTTTCCTATATATACATATTTATGATAAATTTTAATTTTTAAATTAGGTACTTTAAGAGATTAAGAACAATAACTAAAATAAAATACAAACGTAACAATAATAAATAATAATAAAATAGAACAATTATAGCAGTATACAGTTATAAAAGTTACCATAGATCTTACCAACTTCTGCATACATTTTTTTCTTTCCTTAAGTCAGTTACTTTCACCATTTACTTAAAGGAAGCACTTATGGCTTCTCTTTGGCATATCCAAATAGCAATGATCACTACTCTTGTGTTTTAGAGACATTATTAAGTAAAATAAGGATTATGTGAACACAAGCACTATGATACCACGATAGTAGATCTGAAAACAGAGACAACTACTAATGTCTAAGTGGGAACAGGATAGCATATACAGTGTGGATACACTGCACAAAGGGATGATTTATGTCCTGGGTAGAATGGAGCATAATGGCACAAGATTTCCTTTTGCTACTCAGAACAGCGCAAAATTCAAAACATGAATTATTTGTTTTTGGAATTTTCCATTTAATATTTTCAGACTGTGGTTGACCAAAGGTCACTGAAACTATGAAAAGTGAAACCGTAGGTAAAGAGAGACTACTGTAAATACTGAATCAGGAGACCTGGAGCAGAGGGCCTATGTTACACAAGTAATGTTTGATGCTATTGTTATCAGAAAAGGACAGCTGGTCCATGTTCCCTGGGAAGACCGCAGAACCAGTAAACTGAATAGCTTATGAACCATCAGCAGGAAACAGTCCTGAGTAGTCATGGCCTCATAGTGACCAAAGACCAGTGGTACAAAATAGGAGTAATCACTAATGACAAGCAGAATGGAAAAGCTGAGTCTTTGATGTCACATAGGTGATGATATTCCTCTCTGTAACAAAGCTCATCATCATTTTAGGAGAAATGATAGAGGAATAGAAGAAATCTATGAAGGAAAAGCTAAAGATTAAAAAGTATATGAAGGTGTTAATGTTAGAATTCAGCGCAGTTAGGATGACCAAATGACAAAGAGAGGACAGAGGGCTGGAGCTCTGATACGCCTCTCAATTTAACAAAAATATATCTGAGAAAAGAAAAATTAAACAACACATTTCTAAGTAGCAAGTAGTTTCAATAAGAAGAAACTACACGATAAATTGGAAATATTTTGAATTGAAAAATAATGCAAATAAAATAAGAATCTCTCCTGAGAAAATAATCAGAAATCTAGACAAAAATTTTAACATAAACTGATAATCATAGCATTATTTATAGTAATAAAACATTGGAGAGTTGACAATTTTAATTTCAACAATTGGAAAAGCTTAAATAAAATATGCTATAACTACATGATGAAACTCATGAAAAGTATAATTCGAAAAATATTTGTTGACAAGCAATAAAGCTCACATATAATGATAAGACAGAAAACATTTTATAGCATGGCATATAGAGTATGATCCCACTGGAAGAAAATTCTTTACTTCAGATGAGATTCTCCTTTCCTGATCTCTGAATGGTGGAGTGTTACCAGTTAGGTATGCTGTATAACAACCTCAAAATCTCATTAGCTTATAACGATGAATATTTGTTCCTCATATGTCTACACGTTAATTGTGGTGACCCAACTTGTCTGGGCACAGATGGGCATCTCTGCTTCAATATCTGTTCCAAATGTGTTCATCACGAGAATCAGTTGGAAACAGCAGCCGTTACCTATGACAAGCTCTTCCCAAGGCAATGGCAGAAGCACAAGAGGGCAAGCCCCAGAATGTAAATACACCCAACGCATCTGTTTATATCATATCTGCTAATATCCTACTGGCCAAGATGGATCCAATGGTCAAGTGGACAATCAACGAAGCAGAATCCTACCTTTATGAGATCAAGGCAAGGGTCTAGATGCATAGCACTGCTAGTTGAGTGGCAAATTTTGACTAATAATGCAAACTACCACATTGAAGTATAGGTAATCTTTTTCCTTCCCACATTTTTTATATTCCAAACTTACAACAGTAAATAGGAGTGGCTTCAAGAACCAGAAAAAGAAAAAACATGTGGCTAATTTATTAAAATAGATAAATAAACATGTGTAGAACTGTGTCCTGTATTGAAAATACTTACCACTCTGACATTTCCAGCTCTCAAGGGCTCTAACCTCAACACAACATTAACAGAGATGGAGGAGTAAAACCATGGGGTGAGGACAGAATATCAGAAGATGAAAATGTTACTCTGTGGCTACAGGGTTTGAACTGATAGTGACCCGTCAAGAATGAAGGATGCCTCTGCTGTCCCTTCCCTTCTCTCTCATATGCTCAGACCCTTTCCCAGGCCTCTTCTGTGACTGGTTCCTGTTCTTTTTACCTCTGAAATGTTTTCTGTCCCATCCACTTCTAAGCTTTTTCCATTGAAAACATCATTCTTAAATACTCTTATATAATATATTTAAAAAGGAAGGGACAGACATTTATATATATACACAGAGAGAGAAAGAGAGACATATGTTTGAGTATGGAAGGATTCATATGGATTTAGCAACAATTGTTGTTTCTAAGGAGGAGATTTCAGGAATGGAATGACTAGAGGGAATGAACACATATTTTCCCTGTATAATCTCCACCTACATGGTTTAATATTTTACCAAGTCCATGTGTTAGTTAGTCAAAATATATTTTAATATATTATAATAATAATTAATATATTTTTAAAATGAAAGTTAGGGAAGAGTCCATTTTCTCATGACTAAGCAGAGTTCCAGGAAGATGAAGTGATTTCCTCAGGTCAGGAAATAGCTAGAGGAAGTGCTGAACCTGGATGAAGGAGTTCTAGCAGGGAGGGAACTAAGATTTATTAAGTGCCTAGAGTTTAATACTCTCAAAAACCCCACAAAGTCAAGATTATTGCCTCTCTCTTAATAGTGAAGTTAATATTTAGAGACATTAAATCATTTGCTCAAAGTCACACAACTGATAACAACTGAGCTAGGATACAAACCCAACTCCTCTATATGCCTCACAAATTGCCGTTTCCTCTACTACCTACTGAATGTGGCCTATTCACCTCACCCACCTGACACATGCCCCACAGGTCTCCTGAACTCCATTCTCTTTCCCTATTTCATACTGACTAAAGCAAAATCCTCCCCCTAACACTCTCGGTTTTAATCTTCACCCCCTTTGATACGTCATACTAAAGGGTTAAACTATACACTCGTTTAAACTTCTCTCTTTCCCAGAGAAGAGAACCTTCCCAAAGAAAAGCTCATAAGTCAAAGTGTCTCCTCAGCACTTGACATAGTAGTGCTTTTCCAAAAAAAAAAAACAAAACCTTCTTTGGTTACTAAGAAGTCATTGAGATCAAAGTGTTCTGATGTATTCTGTACTTCTCTTTACTTAAACCAGTCTTGAAGTGAATTTTCTTTTCCCACGTATGCCTGTATAAGAAGAGTTGTGCAAACCACACTTCCTTAAAATTTGATGTATATTGCTTCCTGTAATAATTAGCTGCTTGGTACTCCCTTGATAACTAACTAGATCTCCTGAATTATTTACTCCTCCTTTAGAACTTACTGGCCCTTAGCTAATTATCCTGAGTAACAGAGTTCTCCACCAAAGCAAAAACACCCAGACTAACCCTTAGAAGAAAGCTTTAATTCTGATCTTCTTAGATTTTAAATAATGTATGAAACTTTCCACTCAGCATCTTTATAAGCCTTAAACCTACAGAATACCTAATTAACTAGCTTGGTCCCCAGGGTACCCCACATGACCCCTGGAATTATCATGCTTTACCTGGTATTGGAACCTACATACTTGCTGCCCACACCCCACAATCTTAACACACCTCACTCGTCATTTGGCCAAGACAATTTAAGAAAATTTTTCACCTCCTGTCCTCTTGAAAAAAAGTGATATTGAAAAATTATTAATGGATAAGTTACATTAAATTGCTACACATAGAATCAGACTTTAAAATGCTAGACATAGTACTTTCAAAATTAAATCTATGTGGGTAGAATGAAGCAAGAACACATAAAATAAATGAAAGCAAAGTAGATAGGAATTCAAGGACCTGGATTCCAGTCAGAGTTGTAGCACCAGGTGGTTGTGTAGCTCTGGATAATATATGCAGTATTAGTATTTCTAAGTTTTCAATGTCTGTTAAATAAGGAGATAGATAAATGGTTTATAAAGCCCACTCAAGATTAAACGATCTTTGATTGTAGAAATACTTTGCATAAAAGAATATTGGAACACTCAAGGTGGGTCAAGGAACAAGGAAAATAGACCAACAGTAAAAACTCATCCAAACATAAAGACTAAAATTCTCTTTCAGTACAAGAGAAAAAAAAACTGGACCTTGGATCCCTCATTGAAAACACACGCAGTAATGAACAAAGCATTGTATCTTCTTCCTCAAATACTACTCATTTCTTAAGAAAATATATTTCATCCCAAGGTTTTCCTCAAGGAAACTTTGATATCCTTGTTCCTCAAACTACAGATAAATGGGTTTAACATGGACCCCACAATGGTATAGAGTAAGGAGGACACTTTTCCTTGGTCAAGGGACAAAATAGAAGGTGGTTTGAGATACATGAAAGCTCCAGAACCAAAGTAAGGGGAAACCACAATTATGTGAGAGCAACACGAACTGAAAGTTTTGGGCCTGCCCTCAGTGGAGCGAACCTGGAGAATTCTGGGGAGGATTAAACCACAAGAGATGAAGATGGTGACAACGGGCATTCCAATTTCAATTGTCACAAATATGAAGATCACCAGTTCATGCATGTAACTGCTATTGCAGGAGAGCTCAAGGAGAAGAAAAATATCACACATCAAATGATTGACAACATTGTTGGCACAGAAGGTCAGACTTGCTATGTTTCCCATATGGGCATGGCACCCTGAAAACCTGCTCACATACACACCCAACAAGAGGAGTAAACAGGTCTGAGGAGACAATGGTTTACAGATGGCAACATAACGGTCATAGGCCATTTCTGGTAGGACGAAGGACTCAGAGATAACAAACAAGCAGAAGAAAAAGAATTGAATTATACACCCTGCATGCAAGAAAATGTTCTGCTTTGAGACAAAACTCCAGCATTTGGCGGGTGATGGTGTTGGAGTGACTGAAATCTATTAAGGAGTGGTTGAAGAGGACAAAGTACATGGGAGTGTTCAGGTTAGAGTTCAAACCAATCTTGATAAGACCAGCTTCCCCACAACGTTGACCATGTAGAAACCTAGAAACAGGAAGAAGAGAGGTATCTGGAGTCCTGGATGATCTGTTAATCCTGCATGGATACACTCTGTCACAGAAAAGTTCTTGGCTGCCGTACTCCACTGGAGATGAATAAGGTAGGGGCAATCTGTCAGGACAAGAAAAGAGAACCACTAACAAAGAAAGAAACACTGACACTCGGCCCCCATAATACACTCCCCATTTTTGAGAATGAAACCTAGCGAGAAATTTGAACTTTGCTATGGTAGGATGGTTGTTACTATTTACTATGGATCTATCTTCACAGCCCAAGTGACTTGCACTTCCAGAGAGCACTATGAGGTTAAACTTTGCATCCAGAGTAAGAACTGGTGCTTCCAGGGAAAGGGATACCAAAAATAGGTAGATGTGTTTAGATTTTTAAGTCAGTTCATTTTCTACGTCCTTCTCTCTCTTGCCTGGAGAGTCCTCACTGGGAGAAGACTCTGAGATTTCCCAGAGCTCCCACCTCTGGATCACTGCTGTCAGATCAAGAAGGTGAAGTCATGTTTTACCAAGGATGTCCTAGTGCAACTGGCTTTAGGTTTAATGATAATTTTTTAAGCTAACACTTATTTAAATGGTTACTGTGTAAGTCTTTATATAAGAATTATGTAGCAAAATTATCATCATCCCCATTACACAAATGAGACAACTGAGTTAAGAAACTAGCCCAAAGTCCCAAAACTACTGCCTTGCTGCCAGAAGGTAAACTTAGGCAGTCTGACTTTCACGGTTTGCACTTGTAACAACAATGTTACACGACTGACCAGGGTCAGGCAGGCATTCACCTTCCTTTAGTTTAGAGCCATAATGCTATTCTCTACTGTCTGTTGTCCATAGCTGTCCTCCAAGGAAAGAGGCCATAGTGGATAGAAGACACAGCTTGGGTCTCAGAACTCTCCTCTCCCAGTCCAGTCCAAAGCATCAGAATCTCTATTTTATGTTAGAACCCCTTCTGCACAGAAGAACATGATTTCCAATTGTTCATTTGCCCAAAAGTCCCTCCAGCTTCAAGGAAGGAGACCATGCCTTTTTCTAACCAGGGGATACAGGAGACTAAAGTGTTTTATTACAATTACAGCTCTAAGTAGCCTGATTATTAAAACAGAGACTGCATGAAGACCATTTCCTCAGAGATTACTTTGCCAAAGGAAGAAGAAATGTTTGTACCTTTGATATTGCTTGGTGTGGCTTTTAGAGGCAATTCTTTCAACATACATTTATCCAGTACTTAGAAAACCTCTGGTGAAAAAATTATCATCATTACCATTTCTGGAATACCCAAAAATGTACCTAACAAAAATCCCTTATACTGACTGCTGGCTGCCAAGATCCAAAGCACTATACAAATATATCCTTATTTATTCCTCGCAATAATGATATCCATTTAAAGGTAAGTTGCCCACACAGACGATATGTTTCAGAGCCCACATGCCTAGGTCTGTCTCACTCCAGGGTCCTGAATCATATTCGCTAGACTAAACTTCCTCCTGATGAGAGCTACCGAAATCCATAAAGCAAGGTTCTTGCTTATTGGATCTGACAATCTCTTGGAAAGTAAAAAATAAATACACCATAACTTTAATCAAAAGAAGTGATTAGATCAAGGAAAGACAATACAAAGGGCTATCTATTATAATTTAGGATAGTACATTAAATAATTTATTCATATTCCAGTTCATTCCAGGAATTAATTGCTTCACTTCAAGCTCAAATAAAAAGGGAGTGTCTCTCATTTACCTCCTCTGTCTTCTCTTGGAGTGTAAGTTTCTTTATTTTTCCCCTTTTTTTGTGTGGTAACATTGGTTTCTAACATTATGTAAATTTGCAGTGTACATCATTATGTTTCAATTCCTGTGTAGATTACATCATGTTCACCACACAAAGACTACGTAAAATCATCACCGCACACATGTGCCTAATCATTCCTTTCACCCTCCTTCTCCCCTTCCCCTCTGGTAACCACCAATCCCATCTCTGTCTCTATGTGTTTGTTTGTTGTTGCTTTTATCTTCTATTTATGACTGAGATCATATGATATTTGACACTTTTCCTCTAACTTATTTTACTTATTTAGATAAGATTCCCAGGATAAATTTGTTCCCACTGTTATGTATGCTTATGAGATCTAAAGATTGCATTGGAAAATATAAAAAAAATCTTTAATTACAGGTGACATAAGTGTACATAGAAAATGCAAGTAAATCTATAAACAAACTAGTAGAATTTAAAAGTTAATTAATATGGTCATGGAACACATGGTTAACATATAAAAATTAATAGCATTTATACATTCTAGGAAAAATAATTACAGAGTGATACTTTAAAATACCATTTCCTAGCACAAAATATGATATATCTATTTAACAAAGTTAGTATAAGACCTCTAAGCTTAAAACTAGAAAATATGACTAAAGAACATTTAAGAAAATCCAAATAGATGGAAATATATGTCATGTTCATGAACTGAAAAACTAAGTATTGTTTAATTGTTAAGTCTATCTTAATTAATCTATGGATTCAATTTAATACCAGTCAAAATACCAGCAGACACATTGATAACAAGATGATTCTTAAATTTATATGGCAATACAAAGGTGCTAGAATGAGCAAAATCACTTTGCAAACGAAGAGAGTGGGAGGATTTGCATACCTGCCTCCAAGAATTTTAAAAAGTTACAGAAATTAAAACAGTCTGGGGAGTGAAGTAAGGACAGGCAGAGTACAATGTCCAGAAATAGAGCCCTATGTATAGCATCAACTGATTCTTTTTAAGGTGCTGGAGTAATTCAGTGGGAAAAGAAAGTTATTTTCAATGAATGATTCTCAAACACCTAGATGTCTTTATATAAACAAAAAAGATCCTCAAGCCCTATTTCACACCATATACAGTTAATTCATGATGGATCGGAGACTTAAATGTAAAGGTTAAGCCTAGAGAAGAAAATAGGAGAATATCTTCAAGACCCTAAAGTAAAGAGAATTTGTTAAATATAAAAAGTAATATCCATAAAAGGAAAATACCATAAATTCAATTTGATCAATATTAAAAACTTCTGCTCTTTGAAATACATCACTAGGATATTATGAAGGAAAACCAAAAACAGAAAGAAAATATTCACAACACATGTATCTGTCAAAGGACTCATATCTACATTATACATAGAAATCCTACAAATAAGTTAATAAAAGACTAAAAAATATATATTAAGGGGATGAAGTTTTAAACAGATATTTCAGAAGATATTCAAATAAATAATAAGCATGTGGAAAGTTGCCCAAAGCATTACTTATTAGAAAAATGAAAATTACTACAACAATGCTATCACTACATACCTAGTACAATAGCTAAATTTTAAAAGATTGACAATATTCGATGTTGGCAGGTATGTGGAGCAAATAAAACGCTCTTATATTGCTAGTAGGAATATAAAATGGTACAACTATTTGTAAAACTGGCAGTATCTCATAAGTGAAACATAGACTTACTCTGTGACCCAGCAATTCCACCCCTAGTCTTACACTCAAAAAACTTAATGTATACATCCACAAAATGTCTCTTACATAAACGTTCGTAATAGCTGCATTCATAACAGCCAAAAACATTGCTCTTAGTGGGAAATTAACCAATGAAGGATCAACAGGAAAATAGATAAGCAATGTTATATTCACACAATGGATGATAACTCAGCAATAAAATGGAAAGACTAAGGAAATGTGCCACAACTTGGGTGAATCTTGAAAAGAAATAAAGAACTAGTCTGGGAAAGTACACCAGGAAGACACTAACGGGAGTCTACAATGCTAAGCCTAAAGGAAATTTGCTGCCCAATGAGTAACCTGTAAGAGTCTGAATAACAGAGTGATAATTCATTTATTCATTCAACACATTAATGAAGAAACAATATATCTGGCACTGTTCTAGGGGCTGCAGATAAAGCTCTGCACAAAACAAAGTCCTCACCTTCGTTGAGCTTTTACTATACCAGGGAGAAGACAGACAATAAATAAAAGAAACACGTAAGTTATGTAATATTTTAGAAGTTGATAAGAGTTATAAAAAACAAACAAAGAGGTGTGAGATGTGTGTTTAAATAGGATGGCAGATTAGGTGTGTTTGGGAAGATGACATTTGAGCAAAGACGTGAAAGACTATGGTCAGAGTTGTGCTGTTAATATCAGCTACTCTCATGGACCAATGGGTGAATATTCTTAATGTAGCACGCCTCCCAGGCAATGTATTATTGTCCTGTGCTTCAGACAATAGCTTCACCATAAACACTGGCTATCTTGGAGGGAATTTTGTACTTAGTGGCAAGTTAGAAAGGGCCAAGGACTTTTCTGAGCTTTTTATAAAATCACGAGTCACACAATGAAAGTCACTGCCCACAAACATTTCTGGTCTTTAAATAGCCAACACCGGCTACTTTAAATTCCTTTAATTTTCAAATCAGCTCTCAGGAAGGGATCTGATAAACTCCTTTGTACAGGGACTAATTGACCTGGTAGGTGGCCACATATACTCCAAAAACTTTCACAGGGCATTTATGATATTTTTAGTCAAAGAGAAAAAATTCCGTATTCAGAGAAGCTCAAGCCTCAGTGAACAAATGGGTAGGCAATGTTTTTGATCAGGGCTTCTCAACAGAAGTTTATGAAATCATACCACAAAGGCAGAAACCCCAGTTCTTGTCCAGTCCACCTACAATCTCTGCACCAGTCACCATGTTTATGTGTGGGCACATATAAATGTCTGCTTGCTTATCCACTTCTGTGAGACATTTTCAGCCAATTCTCCAAAATAATGGTGCTTCATCTGTGGGTTTACACTTAGATTTTGCTTTGTTTCATAGTGACTCAAATGATTCCCAAGCCTGATCTAAATTCCACCACACATAAGATAGAAATGGAGAAAACTAGTTAACTATGATAAATTCTCATAAGGACCTAGAGGTAAAGAAGACCTCAAGCGTTCATTGAAAATTGGCTTTTTTCGGGGCCGACCCGGTGAAGTAGTTGTTAAGTTTGTGTGCTCTGCTTCGATGGCCCAGGGTTCATGAGTTTGGATCCAGGTGCAGACCTACACAGTGCTCATCAAGCCACGATGTGGCAGTGTTCCATATACAACACAGAGGAATATTGGCACAGATGTTAGCTCAGCAACAATCTTCCTAAAGTAACAAAGAAAGATTGGGAACAGATATTAGCTTAGGGCTGATCTTCCTCACCCCCACAAAAATTTGTCTTTTTTCTAGGAGCCTGGAGGTTTCTTGTCTGTATGATGCAACTTCCTCTGAATTGATGTCACTTCAGAGACTATTGCCATGAAAACTTTGTATCAAATGCATTTTGCCCATGGCTTCTCCAAAGTCAAGTTCACTGATGACTTTCTCCAGCACAAGCAGAAAGGAGTACAGAGAAATAATTTTGACCATGTTCATTTGGTATAGAACCTTCCCCTTTCCAGAACCTGACTCCACTTAATCATTTCTTTGCTTTAATTACTTCTAGTGCATATGTAGCATGTGTATATCTAACATATGTATACTTATATACTATACATATTATTATATGTAATGCAAATTCATGTATGACATGTAAACACATATACAATGTCTTTATACATCTGTCTCAGAGTCTTTGTAGACCAGCAAATAACACTAGTGTGGCACTGAGTGAGTTGTTCACCACTACACAGCAGAGAAACACTACAACACACATTACTTCCACAAGAAGAGGCATAGAGCCTAGCTGGAAAGAAAAGATGGCAGCTGATTGCTCTTCATTTGAAATAGCCTCAACTTCCAAGGAAGTGAATAAAATTAAGGTCATTAAACCAGAGTCAGAAGGGATAGCATTCTATTTAATGTTCAATTAATCTTCAATTTGTACGTCATTTAGCATTTCAAAATTCCAGATTTAGCAACAAAAATACATTGTTCTTGTGCTTGAGGAACTTACAGTCTAAAAGAGGCAGTTCTCACATTGTCTCTTGTGCCTTTTCCTTTCCTCTCATATTTCACTTCCCAGCATCCTATGCACTTCTTTTTCTTCTTCCTGGTGAGCTCCTCTGTGCAACAACCTCCTTTATGAGGGTAGCTACCAAACCGGAAACATTAGTTCTCGTCTTTCTATTAAATGCCTACATGTGGTATATAACCTCACTGGATATTTACAATAGGCTGTGCTATGATCAATCACACACCAATTTCAAAGATGAGCTCGTCTTCTCTTCTGCAAAAGCAGATACCTCCCCATCCTACCCCATTAAGTGGGTATAACCATTGGAAGGAATGACAGTGGAGTATCAAAAAGGTGACTGTCTGACAATTTGCCTAAAACAGTCCTAGTTTATGCCTCTTGTTGCAACAAACTATAAGAAGCTACATTGTTCTGTCTCAGATACATACTGGTGAATGATAAGCTATGGTCTCCCTAAGTCTCAGAACATGAACTTTGGAATCAGACTAATTTCAGTACCAATCCTGGCTCTGCCTCCAAGTAGATGTGTAACCTTAGGAAATGTTTAACCTCTCTCTGAACTTCAATTCCCTTACCTTGTCCAAAGATGATGACTGCATCTCAAAGAATTGTGGTAATGAATAAATTCTGCTTATTGTAGCCCTTAGAATTCATAAAATGAAATCATTTAAATTATATAGTAAATTTAAAATATTTAACTTTAAATATATAAAATTAATAAAGTAATAAATAGTAATATATTAGTATTCAAAATTATCTCTCTTAATGACAGTGATGTTTAATATAGCCAATGGTATCAGAATAGACTGAAAGAGAGAGAACAGCAGCAAAGAGATCAGTTAGAAGACTTTCCACAGTAGTAAATACAGAAAGATACAAACGTTGTAGGAGACATGGTGATGGAATATTAACACAATTTAGTGTCTCAGTGGAACAGAAGTGAATGATGGAAACTGGCACAAATCAAATTAGACTAAGATTTCAAGCCCAGGGAGTCAGGGGTAGGATGATATAAATGAAGAATTAAAAAATAAAGAGAGTAATTAACTGAATTTTAGACAAGACTATAAAGTGCTGGCAGAAATTTCAAACGGTAGAGATCAAAAAAAAGTTGGCAATAGAAGATCAGAGCTTGAGAGAGAAGAGGGAGATGCAAATTGAGAATTATAGGAACAAGATTGATCACAAAGGACAGAGAAATGGTGAATTGCTAAAAAAAAAAAAAGTATGTTTAAAGACAGAATACTTGATCTTTCAGAATAGAAACTTGGAGATTCTGGGAAGATGGCAATAGACAAGGATTGTGAACTCACCTCATCCTACGGACAAAACAAGCCTACAGGTACCTGTGGAACAATTTCCTCTAAGAGAGATCCAGAAACTGGATAAAAAGAACCCCTGCAACAAGGGACAACACTGACAGGGGTGGAAGAGGCAGAAATACACCTCTGCTAAGGAAAATAAAAAACACATCCTAGCTGTGGCGCTTCATGGCCAGGAGCAATCTTAAAGGCACGAAGCTTTTCCTGGAGGACTGGGGGGATCTGAGCAGGAGATCTGTGTCACAATAGGCATCCCAGACTTTGAACTCAGTACAACTGAGAGGAGTTCCCATAATACCTGGCTTTGCCAGCTTTTAAAACCAATGGAGAATACCTCTGGAAAAACTATAGAATTTCAGAGAAAGAAAAGCCTGCTCTTAAAGGGCTCACACACAGATTTACCCATTCCAGAAATCACCAAAAAAACAGCAGAAAGAAATGTGCATAATGCTTTGGTAAAAGAAACTCACTTTCTAAGCTGTAAGTGCATCTCAGAGAGACAAGAAGTGGCTGGGCCCACATCCCCAGGGACAGGGACACTGGCGGCAGCCATTACTGTGACCTAGTACAGTCCTGCAGACACAGACACTGATGGTCACCATTGGATGTCTTTCTCTGGGTTGTTTGTACTCAGGTTTACTCCACTGACCACAGCACTGATTTAATCCAGGGCAGCCAGGGCAGACAGCCTACACTAAGGACTGGCCCCACGAACCAGTAAGCTCACAGGCAACTTGTGGGCCCACATAATGTGGGTTATGTGGGATTTCTGCATGGGGTGGGTAAATTCCGCTTTGGCAGGGTATGCCCATCAGGTAGGTCTGCATTGGCAGGGTGTTTGGGCCCAAGGGCAGTGGGCATGTGGGCCACAACAGACGTATAATTGCTGGCCATCTCAAACACCCACCCAAGTGATCAGTGCCACCTTCCAATGCCTGAAACAACTGTACACTGCCACATCTGGGTGATCCCCACTCATCTTCACTCCTAAGAGATCTCACAACAGCTTCATGCCCCAGGGAGCTTTACTGGAGACTTGAAGCAATTTTGATCCTCTGAGCCTAGCAACCAGCTCTGCCACAGGTCTCATGTAACAGGAAAACATCAGCAATTGTGCTCTATGTGACCTTGCAGCCAGCTGTGTAGGGACTTGCCACATACAATAAAGTGACTAAAGTGACTGTCACAGCCACATGTGGCTGAGCTTTACAACCAGATTGCCATGGGGCCAGTCTAGCCTACCCTTGTGCACACAGCCAGAGAAACTCAAACACAGAAGAAGGACACACAGAGGACACTCTTGGAACATTTGGAATTGGTGATGAGAAGGAAGCACATTGCTGGGCCTCATAGGCATCTCTTACATAAGACCATTATTTCCAAGATTGACAGAAATAGCTGATCTGGTACATAAATATAAGCACAGAGAAAGAGGCAAAATGAAGAGACAAAGGGATATGCTCTCAGAAAAAGAAATCAATGAAATGAAAAACAATATAGAGTAAATACCTATAGAGTACAAACTAAGAGTGATGAGAATTCTCACTGATCTTCCTTGAAGAATAGATGAACACAGTGAGAACTTCAACAAAGAATTGGAATATATAAAAAAGAACCAATCAGAATTGAATACAATAATGGAAATGAAAAATTCACTGGAAGGAATCAACAGCAAAGTAGATGACACACAAGAACATATCATTCATCTGTATGAAAGCATAGGGGAAATCACCCAAGCTGAACAGAATAAATAAAAAAGTATTAAAATGAATGAGGAAAGTCTAAGGGACTTCTGGGACAATGTCAAGTGTACTAATATTCATATTATAGGTGCCTCCAAAGAAGAAGAGAGACACAAAAGGTCAGAGAAACTATTTTAATAAATAGTAGATGAAAACTTTCCTAACCTTGGGAAGGAAACAGACATCCAAGTACAGGAAGCACAGAGAGCACCAAACAAGATGAACACAAAGAGACCCACACCAAGGCACATTATAATTAAAATGTCAACAAAGATAGAGAGAGAATCCTAAAGGCTGCAAGAGAAAGGCAACACGTTATATGAAAAGGAAACCTCATAAGACTATCAGTTGATTTCTCAGAAGAAATCTTACAGGGTAGAAGGGAGTGGCATGATATATTTAAAGTGCTGAAAGGAAAAAACCTATGGCTAAGTATACACTACCCAGTAAGTTTGTTCTTCAGAGTGGAAGGAGAGATAAAGAGATTTCCAGACAACAAAAACTACAGGGGCTTATCATCACTAAATAGGTCTTATAAGGAAAGTTAACAGGACTTATTTAAGTGGGGAAAAAAGACTACAAGTAGGAATAAGAAAATTATCAAAGAAAACAGATAAAGGTAAAGATACAGTAAAGGTAGCAGATTAATCACCTATAAAGCTAGTATGAAAGTCAAGAAACAAAAGTATTAAAATTATTTATCTCCATGATAGGAGGTTAAGGGATACACATAATCACAAAAAGAGGTTAAATATGATATCAAAAATATAAAATGTAGGGTGATGGCAGTAAAAGTGTAGGGTCTTTTGGTAAAGCTCAAAGTTGAGACCATCAGCCTAATATAGATGGCTACTTACATAGGTTATTATATATGAACCTCATGGTAAACACAAACCAGAAACCTATAATAAATACACACATACAAAAGAAAAAGAACCTAAACGTAACACTAAAGAAAACCATCAAATCACAAGGGAAGAGAGCAGAGAAGAAGAAAAGAACAGAAAAAAAGTAATGAAATAGCTATAAATATATACTTATCAATAACTACTTTAAATGTCAATAGTAAATGCTTCAAACAAAAGGCATAGGGTGGTTAAGTGGATAAAAAACAAGACCCATATATATGCTGCATAAAGAGACACACTTCAGACCTAAAGACAGACACAAACTGAAAACGAAGAGATAGAAAAAACACTCAATGCAAATGGAAATGAAAAGAAAGCTGGGGTAGCAATACTTCTATCAGAAAAAAATAGACTAAAGCAAAAACTGTAACAAGAAACACAGAAGACTACATCATGATAAAGGGATCAATCCAACAAAAGGACATAACACTTGCAAATATCAATGTGCCCAACATAGGAACACCTAAATATAGAAAGCAATAATTAACATATATAAAAGGAGAAATTGATAGTAAGACAATAATAGTAGGATATTTTAACAGTCCACTTACATCCATGGGTAGGTAATCCAAATAGAAGATCAATAAGGAAACATTGGCCTTAAATGACACTAAGACAAGATGGACTTAGTAAATATATACAGAACATTCCACCCAAAACCTACAGAATACCCATTCTTTATGAATGCATGTGGAATATTCTCCAGGATAGATCACATATTAGGTCACAAAACCAATCTCAATAAATTTTAAAAGATTGAAATTGTACCAAGCATCTTTTCTGACCACAAAAGTATGGAACTAGAAATCAATTACAGGAAGAAAACTGGAAAGGCCACAAACATCTGGAGATTAAATAAAATGCTACTGAGCATTTTTTGGGTCAATGAAGAAATCAAAGGAAAAGATTAAAAATATACCAGAAGACACTTGAAAATGAAAATAAAACATACCAAAATGTATAAGATAAAGCAGAAGTGGTACCAAGAGGGAAGTTCATAGCAAGGCCAACATCAATAAAATCGGGAAAATATCAAATAAGCAATCTAAGATCACACTTAAAAGAATTAGAAAAAGAAGAACAAACAAATCCAAAGTCAGTAGAAGGAAAAAAGTAATAAACATCTGAGCAGAAATAAATGAAATAGAGACTAACAAAAACAATAGAAAAAACTAGTGAAACTAAGAGCTGATTATTTGAAAAGATAAAGCAAATTGACAAACCTTTGTGAGACTTACCAGGAAAAAAAGACAGAAGGCTCAAATAAATAAAATCAGAAATGAAAGAGGAGAAATTAGAAAGGGCACCACAGAAATATAAATGATTATAAGAGAATACTATGAAAAGCTATACACCAATGAATTGGATAATCTAGAAGAAATGGATAAATTCTTAGAATCACACAACCTTCCAAAATTGACTCAATAAGAAACAGAATCTGAATACACCGATCAACAGTAAGGAGGTTAAAACAGTAATCAAAAACCTCCCAAAAGACAAAAGTCCACGACCAGACAGCTTCCCTGGTGAATTCTAGAAAATGTTCAAAGAAGACATAATATCTAACCTTCTCAAACTCTTCCAACAAAATGAAGAGGAGAGGAAACTTACTAACACATTCTACAATGGTAAACATCACCCTGATACCAGAAGCAGACAAGGACAACACAAAAAAAGAAAATTACAGGCCAATATCAATGATGAACATTGGTGCAAAATCCTCAACGAAATACTAACAAATCAAATAGGCAATACATTAAAAAAAATCATACACCACAATCAAGTGGGATTTATTCCAGGATTGCAAGGATGGTTCAACATCTGAAAATCAATCAACGTGATACACCACATTCGCAAATTGAAGAATAAAAATCACATGATCACCTCAATAGACTCAGAGAAAGCATTTGGCACGATCCAATATCCATTTATGATAAAAACTCTCAATAAAATGGGTATAGAAGGAAATTATCTCAACATACTAAAGTCAAAAATGACAAACCCACAGCTAACATCATACTCAATGGTGAAACAATGAAAGCTATTCCTTTAGAACAGGAACAAGACAAGGATGCCTACTTTCACCACTCTTATTTAACATAGTATTGGAAGTACTAGCAGGAGCAATCAGGCAAGGAAAATAAATAAAAGGGATCCAAATTGGAAAGGAAGAAGTAAAACTGTCACTATTTGCAGATGACATGATTTTATATATAGAAAACCCTAAAGAATCTACCCAAAAAACAAACTATTAGAAATAATAAGAGAATAGAAAAAATTTGCAGGGTACAAAATCAACAAACAAAAATCAGTTGTATTCCTATACATCAAAAACGAAGTAGCAGAAAGAGAAATTAAAAATACAATCCCATTTACAATTGCAACAAAAAGAATAACATACCTAGAAATAAATTTAACCAAAGAAGTGAAAGACCTGAACACTGAAAACTATAAAACATTGTTGAAAGAAATCAAAGAAGACATAAAGAAGTGGAAAGAAATTCCATGCTCATGGATTGGAAGAATTAACAGAGTTAAAATGTCCATACTTCCTAAAACAACCTACAGATTCAATGCAATCCCTGTCAAATTGCCAATGACAATTTCCATGTAAATAGAACAAAAGCCCCTAAAATTTACATGAAACAAAAGACCCCAACTAGTCAAAGGAATCCAAAGAAAAACAACACAACTCAAGTTATCACACTCCCTGATTTCAAAATATATTACAAAGCTATAGTAATCAAAGCAGCATTGTACTGGCCGAAAAACAGACACACAGATCAGTGGAACAGAACTGAGAGTCCAGGAGTAAGATCACATATCTATGGACAGCTCATTTTCAACAAATGAGCCAAAAACATGCAATGGAAAAAGCAAAGTCTCTTCAATAAATGGTATTGGAAACACTAGACAGCAAAATGCAAAAGAGTGAAAATAGACAATTATCTTACACCATAACGAAAAATTAACTCCAAAAAGATTAAAGACTTGAATGTAAGACTTGAACCATAAAACTTTGAGAATAAACCATAGGCAGTATGCCTTTGACATCGATCTTAGCAGTATCTTTTTGAATACCATGTCTCACCAGGCAGGAAATGAAAGAAAAACAAATGGGACTACAACAAACTAAAAAGTTCCTGCACAGCAAAGGAAACCATTAACAGAGTGAAAAGACAACCTAACAATTGGGCGAAGATGTTTGCAAATCAGATATCTGATACTGGGTTAATATCTAAAATACACAAACAACCCATACAACTCAACAACAAAACACAAACAATGCTATTGGAATATGGGCAAAGGAATTGAACAGACATTTTTCTAGAGAAGATCCACAGATGGACAACAGGCACATGAAAAGTTGTTGTACATCACTAGTTATTAGGGAAATCCAAATCAAAACTACAAAAGAGCTATCACTTCACACCCATCAGAATAGCTGTAATGAATAGGACAAGAAATAAAAAGCATTGGAAAGGATATGGAGAAATGGGAACCATCATACACTGCTGATGTGAATGCAAACTGGTGCAGCCACTATGGAAAAAGAGTATGGAAATTCCACAAAAAATTAAGAATAGAGCTATCATTTGATCCAGCTATTCCACTTTGGGTATTTATCCAAAGAACATGAAAACATGAATGTGAAGAGATATTTGCATCCCTATGTCATTGCAGCATTATTCACAATAGCCAAGACATGGAAACAACTTAAGTGCCCATCAATGGATGAATAGATAAAGAAGATGTGATATATATATATGATGGAATGCTACTCATCTATAATAAAAGATGAAATGTTGCCATTTGTGACATCATGGATGGACCCTGAGGGCATTATGCTAAGTGAAATAAGTCAGACAGAAAAGTCAGGTACCCAAACACCGAATGACTTCACTCATAAGTGGAAAATAAAGAATAATAACAAGAAACAAACATATAGATACAGAGATTATATTGGTGGTTATCAGAGGGAAAAGAGGGAGGGAGGGAGGGAGGGAGGAGGGAAAAAGGGGTAAAAGGGCACATGTGAATGACGAGAGATGGTAATTAGTCTTTGGGTGGTGAACATGATGTAGTCAACACTGAAATAGAAATATAAGGATGTACACCTGAAATTTGTATAATGTTATAAACCAACGTTACCTCAATAAAAGATAATTAAAAGAATTTTTTAAATAATAGATTTTAAAAAGGACCAAAACTTTCCCCCAAAATGCCCGCACATGGAAAAAAGAACTTGATAATCAGAAATGTTTGAAAAGGCAGGTGTACCATCTAAGTGCAGGCTTAGAGTCAACCAGATGTGGAATAAAATCCTAACTCTATTATTCATTAGCTGTGTGAACTTGGACAAGTTACTCAATCCTGTCTAGACTGAGTGTGCCCATCAAAAAAATAAAGATAGTAATACTGAACTTCTAGGCATTTGTGAGGATTAGATGTGACCTTAGTAAAGATTCAATTAGGTAAGTAATTGTGGAGTAAATAAATCATCACAGATGACAAGGGAGGAGAACAGTTGAAAGGTGAGGAATAGCTATATTCCTGAGAAGTTGGGAGAAGGATTGAAAATAACTGAATAGATCTTTCTCTTTCTCTCTTGTTCGCTCATTCTTACATAGCTCTCTACATGTATTCAATATAAAAGAGCCTTCTTCCATTTATTGATTATTTCAAGCATATATTCTACAGTTTCAACTAGATAAAAAGCTCCAGCCAGGAAAAATCTTTATCTCATAACTTTTGCATATACTAACATACTCAGTATCTAAAAACAGTGATGAACGTATTTTTAGATGCACCATAAAATTTTATTGAATAGGATAGACATTAATGAATACATTTAAATAAAAATCTATATTACAAACACACAAATCAGAGGTGATATTTTATTTTGTGAAGGAATGCACAAGAAATAGTGGAAGAGAATTCAGTTATAGAACTCCTTCAGGGCTCATCTTTGTTACGGGTATCTCCTCAAAGCTCTTCAAAATAAAATTCTTATCGTAAGCATTACACTTCAGGAACATATGTACTTTTTCATAAGGAAAATCTGCCTTTACAGTACTATAAAATCTATAACTTGCAAAGGAGTGAAGATAAATTGATTGTGAGTAGATTGAAATAAAGATGGAGTTAATCAGAAAAAAAACCAAGATGGCCTTCAAGTGTAAGTTGTGGTTTGATAGGTAGGAGTAGGTAGATGATTCTGAACAAAATGAAAATGAAAACATCTCCTTGGACATAAAAAAAAATTTTTTGAGGAAGATTAGCCCTGAGCTAACATCCGCCACCAATCCTCCTCTTTTTGCTGAGGAAGATTGGCCCTGAGCTAACATGTATGCCCAACTTCCTCTGCTTTATACGTGGGTTGCCTGTCATAGCATGGCTTGGTAAGCCGTGAGCATGTCTGCACCCGGGATGCAATCTTGTGAACCCCTAGTGGAGCATCTGAACTTAACTGCTACACCTCCAGCCAGCACCAGAAAAATATTTTAAGAAGAAATGATCTTAGAGAAATAGAGAATGAAGATTGAAGGAGCTGTCCACAATTTACAAAGAGCTTTACTGAGAACAAAAGTGATACACTTTCTCTGTAAAGTCTTCCAGAATGTCACGAAGTCTTTTCTCAGGTACTTTATTCTGCTGGCTAGCTTAAATCAGAAAGCAATGTGTTGATGTAATCCACACAGAAATCAAATTATATTACAATGGACACCTGAAATTTATATAATGTTATAAACCAACATTACTGCAATAAAAAAATCCCATTACAAATCAAAATAAATAAAATGTTAATCTCATCCCCAAAAAAAGAAAAGAAAGAAATGTGTTATTGTGGAAGGAACTGAGTCCAAATTGTGCTCTGATTGTACTGCCTTGAACAAGATACTAAATTCTCTTTGCCTATTATTTTCCCCTCTGTAGAATAGCAATAAAAAATCTGAAATATCTGTCATAATGTTGTTGAACAAAACAAATCAGGTGTTGTTAAAACCAGTAAGTACTTTTTGGTGCTATTTTACTTGATACTGTTGAAAGTTAACTCCTTTCTGAACTATTCACATCCCTTCACTTTCAAGACACCTGAACTTTCCAGTTTTTCTCCAAATTCAGGCCACTTACTCTCACTCTGCTTCAAGGCTCCTTCTTCACCTGCCCATAAATGTTGATGATCCACACATCCCCAACTTTCTTCCTCTCATCCTACTTACTCTCTCTCAGAGATCTCACTCACATCCTTCATTGAATGATTTGACCTGCTAAGTCTACATTCCTAGGAAAGATTTTATAGCTGAAATACAAGCAACCTACTGGACATCTCCACTTGAATGTCCCACAGACACCTGAAACTCAATATACTGAAGTCTTATTTCAGTATTGTCTTTCCTCTAAAATTCCTCCTTCTCCTCTGTTACCCTATCTCGAATAAGGCACCATTTTCCTAGTTGCTCACTCCTCTCCATCAATATTTAAACCATGGTGATTTTATCATTTAAATGATTCATGCCAGTTGTCTGAAAATCAAATACTGAAAGCTAATTTGCCAACAGACCAATTTGCTGAAAGCCAATTCACTGAATAGCCAATTTGTAAAATGGTCAATTTGCTGTGTCTAGTTTTACTTTCAGTTCTTTTGTAAGTAGTATGTGTTTATTTCATAAAATTAGGAAAAATAGGTAAACATAAAGGAGAAAATTAAACTTATTCATATTTCCACAATGCATAAATAAGTTAACATTTCACTGTATATTGCTCCGTATATTTTATACATGTATTCAATTTGCTTAGTATTAATTTAAGAACAAAGAGATAGTGTTGTATGTGAAATTGTAACATGTTTTTCATTTAAAATGTACCATCAACATCGTTCATATAAATGACTAAAATTAAACGTCATACTTAGATGAGTGTACGGTATCCCTTTGATGTTAGAACCATGATTAAGTCCGTCAATCCTTCATTGTTTGACAGTTTTATGTTCAGTTTTTCTCTAAGATAACAATGCTAAATAGAGAGTGCATTTCTTCAACATGACATTATTTTTTTAGGATAAATTTCTGAAAGTGTAATTGTTGTGTCTAATGATATGCTTTTTATTAAGGCTTTTCATACATGCTGCAGAATAGTACTTACAAATTGTTTCCCCAATATATACCCCTATAAACAATATAGGAGAGTTCCTTTTTCCCGACATTCTAGCTAACAATAGATATTATCATTCAAAACCTTCTCAACCTAATTTTATTCTGAAAATGGAATTTCATTATTTAATTCACATTTCCTATTATCTATTTTGTTAATTTTTTAATTCTTTATAATGGAAATTTCAAATATGTACAAAGAAAGGGAATAGTTTACTAAATACTCATGTACCCCACACCCAGATCAACAATCGTGAACATTTTGCACTTCTTATATCATCTATATCTCCACCTATCAAGTGTAAAATGCTTTTGCCATTATGTCTTCAAATAATTTTCCTGTCTCTCTTCTTCTTTCTGAGACTCTAATTATACAGTCATAAGACTGACTGATATTGTTCCACAAGTTATTGAGTTTGTTCATTTTGTGTGTGTGCTTTAGTTTTAATAACATCTATTGCTGTATCATTGAGCTTTTCTTCTTCAACGCCTAATCTGCTATTAAGCCCATTCAATACATTTTCATTTTATATTTTTATCCCTAAAAGTTCTTTTTCATTCTTTTTATATCCTCCATTTTTCTTTTCAGTATGTTCACATGTTCATGTAAATCCTCATGCAAATTCATAATAGCTGTTATTAAACACTTTTCTCTTAATTTCATCAGAGCTGTTATTTCTATTTACTTTCCTCCTGCTTTTCTTACACATTTTCCCACTTATCTGAATGTCTAGCAATTTTTGATAGGATTCTGGACATTGTTGACTCTCATAATTGTGTTTGGTTTTTATTTCTTTTTGAAATGGAGATTCATAATATTTTACATCATTGTGAATTTCAACTGTACGTTATTTCTTGTCTGTCACCATACAAGTGCTCCCCTTCACTCCCTGTGCCCACACTCTATCCCCTTTCCCCTGGTAATGACTGAGCTGTTTTCTTCATGCATGTGTTTCTTTATATTCCACATATGAGTGAAATCATATGATGTTTGTCTTTCTCAATCTGGTTTATTTTGCTTAGTATAATACCCTCAAGGTCCATCCATGTTGTTGCAAATAGGATGATTTTCTCTTGTTTATGGCTGAGTAGTATCCCATTGTCTATGTATACTACATGTTCTTTATCCAATCATCAGTTAATGGACATTTGGATTGTTTCCATGTCTTTGCTATTGTAATAGGACTGCAATGAACATAGGGGTACATATGTTACTTTGGATTGTTGATTTCAAGTTGTTTGGGTAGATATCCAGTGGGATAGCTGGGTCATATGGTATTTCTATTTTGAGTTTTTTAAGGAATCTACCTACTGGTTTCCACAGTGGCTGCACAAGTTTGCGTTCCTACCAGAAGTGTATGAGCGTCCCTTTCCTCCACATCCTCTCCAACATTTCTCATTTTTTGCCTTTGTAATTATAGCCATTCTGACTGGTGTAAAGTGACATCTCGTAGTTTTGATTTGCATTTCTCTAATGATTAGTGATATTGAGCATCTTTTCATGTGACTATTGGCCATCTGTATATCTTCCTTGGAAAAGGTCTGTTCATATCCTCTGCCAATTTTTGATCTGTTTGGGGTTTTTTTTGTTGTTGAGTTGTGTGAGCTCTTTATATACTTTAAAAATCAACCCCTTGTCTGATAAGTGATTTGCAAATATTTTCTCCCAGTTGGTGGGTTGTCTTTTCAATTTTTTGATGGTTTCCTTTGCTTTGCAGAAGCTTTTTTAGTCTGATGTAGTCACATTTATTAACTTTTTCTTTTGTTTCCTTTACCCAAGTAGACATGGTGTTTGAAATGATGTGACTAACACCAGTGTCAAAGAATGTACTTCCTATATTTTCTTCTAGGACTTTTATGGTTTCAGGTCTTAAATTTAATCTTTAATCCATTTAGAGTTAATTTTGTGTATGGTGCGAGATAATGGTCTACTTTCATTCTTTTGCATGTAGCTGTGCAGTTTTCCCAACACCATTTATTGAAGAGACTTTCCTTTCTCCATTGTATATTCTTGGCTCCTTTGTCCAAGATTAACTGTCCATAGGGGCCAGCCTACTGGTGCAGCAGTTAAGTTTGCACCTTTGGCTTCGGTGGCCTGAGGTTTGCTGGTTAAGATCCTGGGTGAGTGAGCACATGGTACCACTTGGCAAGCCATGCTGTGGCAGATGTCCCACATATAAAGTAGAGGAAGATGGGCATGGATGTTAGCTCAGGGCCAGTCTTCCTCAGCAAAAAGAGGAGTATTGGCAGCAGATGTTAGCTCAGGGCTAATCTTCCTCAAAAAAAAAGAAAGATTAACTGTCTGTAGATGTATTCTTTTATTTACAGGCTTTTAATCGTGATCCATTGATCTGTTTGTCTGTTTTTGTGCCAATACCATGCTGCTTTGATTACTATAGCTTTGTAGTATGTTTTGAGTCCATGGATTGTGATACCTCCAGCTTCATTCTTTTTTCTGAGGATTGCTTTGGCTATTTGGGGTCTTTTGTTGTTCCATATAAATTTTTGGATTATTTGCTCTATTTCAGTGAAGAATGTCACTGGGATTTTGATTGGGATAGCATTGAATCTGTAGATTGCTCTAGGTAGTATGTACATTTTGACAATATTTATTCTTCTGATCCATGATCATGGAATATCTTTCCATTTCTTTATGTCTTCTTCAGTTTCTTTCAACAATGTCTTACAGTTTTCAGCATAGAGGTCTTCCACCTCTTTGGTTAAGTTTATTCCTAGGCATTTTATTCTTTTTGTGTGTGATTGTATATGGAATTGTATTCTTGATTTTTCTGCTAGTACAATTTTAGTGTATAGGAATGCAACTGATTTTTTTTAATTGATTTTCTACTCTGCACCTTTGCTGTAGCTGTTGATTATTTGCAATAGTTTTCTGGTGGATTCTTTAGGGGTTTCTATATATAGAGTCATATGATCTGCAAATAGCAAAGATTTCACTTCTTTTCCAAGTTGGATTCCTTTTATTTCTTTTTTTTTTTTTTTTTTTTTTTTTTTTTTGCCTAATCGTTCTGGCCAATACCTCCAGTGCTATGTTGAATAGGAGTGGTGGGAGTGGGCACCCTTGTCTTATTTCTGTTCTCAGAGAGATGGCTTTCAATTTTTCACCATTAAGTATGATGTTGGCTGTGGGTTTGTCATATGTGGCCTTTATTATGTTGAGAAACCTTCCTTTAATACCAATTTTATTGAGAATTTTTATCATAAATGGAAGTTGGATATTGTCAAATGTTTTCTCTGCATCTATTGAGAAGATCATGGTATTTTTATTCCTCATTTTGTTACTGTGGTGTATCGCACTGATATATTTGCAGATGTTGAACCATCCCTGAATCCCTGGAATTAACCCCACTTGATCATGGAGTATAATCTTTTTAATGTATTGCTGTATTCAGTTTCCCAATATTTTGTTGAGGATTTTTGCATCTAAGTTCATCAGCGATATTGGCCTCTAGTTTTCCTTCTTTGTGTTGTCCTTGTCTGGTTTTGGTATCAGGGTTATGTTGGCCTCATAGAATGTGTTAGGAAGTGTTCCATCTTCTTCAGTTTTTCACAATAGTTTGAGAAGGATAGGTACTAAATCTTCTTTGAATGTTTGGTAAAATTCTCCAGAGAAGTCATCTGGTTCTGGACTTCGATTTTTGAGAGTTTTTTTTAATTACTATTTCAATCTCTGTACTTGTGATTTATCTATTTAGATTCCCTATCTCTTCTTGATTCAGTTTTGGCAGGTTATATGAGTCTAGGAATTCATCCATTTCTTCTAAGTTATCGACTTAGTGGGTATATATTTTTTCATGGTATTCGCTTATAATGCTTCATATTTCTGGAGTATCTGCTGTAATTTCTCTTCTGTCATTTCTAATTTTATTTATTTGAGCATTCTTTCTTTTTTTGTTGGTGAGTCTGGATAAGGGTTTTTGTTTATCTTTTTGTTTACCAATTTTTTATATCTTCTCAAAGAACTGGCTCTTAGTTTCCTTAATCCTTTCTACTGTTTCCTTAGCCTCTGTTTCATTTATTCCTGCTCTGATTTTTATTATTTCACTCTTGATGCTGATGGTATGCTTTGTCTGTTCTTTTTCTAGCTCTGTTAGGTGCATTTTACGATTACTTATTTGAGACTTTTCTTGCTTGCCGAAGTGGATCAGTATTGCTATGGTTTTCCCTCTTGTGACTGTTTTTGCTACATCCCATAAGAGTTGGTATGTTGTATTTTCATTTTGGTTTGTCTCCAGGTGTTTTCTAATTTCCTCTTTGATTTCTTCAATGATCCAATTGTTGTTCAATAACATGTTATCCTCCACATATTTCTGACTTCTCCAGTTTTGTTCTTGTGGTTGATTTCTAGCTTCATAGCATTGTGGTCAGAAAAAAACTGGTTAGGATTATTTTAATCTTCTTGAATTTATTGGGGCTTGCTTTGTTACACAACATATAGTCTATCTTTGAGAATGTTCCATAGGCATTTGAGAAGAATGTATAATCTGCCGATTTTGGATGGAATGCTCTCTATATATCTTTTAAGTTCACCTGGTCAAGTGTTTCATTTAAGTCTACTATTTCCTTGTTGAGTTTTTGTCTGGATGATCTGTCCATTGAAGTAGGTGAGGTGTTGTGGTCCCCTACTATTATTGTGTTGCTGTTAATTTCTTCCTTTAGGTCTGTTAATAATTGCTTTATATATTTTGGTTCCCCTGTGTTAGGTTCATATATATTAATAAATGTTATGTCTTCTTAGTGGAATGTACCTTTTATTGTTATATACTGTCCCTCTTTGTCTCTCATTGTCTTCTTTTTTAATTTGAAGTCTTTTTTTTTTTTTTGTCTGATAAAAGTATGTCAACACCTGCTTTCTTTGGTTGAACATTAGCTTGGAGTATTGTCTTCCATCCCCTCACTTTGTGCCTATGTTTGTCTTTACAGCTGAGGTGGTTTTCCTGGAGGCAGCATATTGTTGAGTCTTTTTTTTTTTATCCATTCCTCTACTTTGTGTCTTTTGATTGGAGAATTCAACCATTTACATTTAGAGTGATTGTTGTTACATGAGGTTAATGCTTCCATTTTATCTCATTTTCTGGTTGTTCTATGTTTCCAGTGTTTCTCTTCCTTTGTTTTTCTGATTCCCATTTCATTTTGTTGGTTTTCTGAGGGGGATTTCTTAGTTTTCTCTCTTTTTGTGAATTGTGTCTCTGCTCAGATTTTTTGTTTAGTAGTTACCATGAAGATTGTATGAAAGATATTGGAGATGTGATAGTCCATTTTCTTATAGCCTCTTATCTCCATTAATCTAAGCGGATTCCTTCCCTTTCCTCTCTCCTTTGGAGTAATTGCTGTTACAAATTGTTCTATTTTTAATTTTGTGTGGTTTTGGCTAAGTTGAAGTGTTTAGCATTACTTTTGATACTTTCTTTCCCTTTTTCTTTTAAGTTGCAATTGAGTATTTCCCTCCAAGTTCTGGTAGAGAGCTGTAGGTTTCTGATCATGTCTGTCTATTTATCTCTTTCCTCAGAGCTTTGTAGACCTTTGCCTTTTTGTTGCCAGTGTGAGGGCATCTTTATTCCTTGTAGGAGAGGTCTAGTGGTGATGAACTCCTTCAGCTTTTGTTTACCTGGGAAAGTTTTTATTTCTCCATCATATCTGAAGGAAAGTTTCACTGGATAGAGTATTCTTGGCTGAAAGTTTTTGTCTTTCATTGTTTTGAATATATCATTCAATTCCCTCCTAGCTTATAGAGTTTCTGCTGAGAAATCCACTGAAAGCCTGACTAGGTTTCCTTTATAGGTTATTTTCTTCTGCCTTGCTGCTCCTCATATTTTCTCTTTATCACAAACTTTTGCCATTTTTACTATTATATGCCTTGGAGAAGGTCCTTTAGCATTGATGTAGTTTGGTGTTCTATTAGCTTTATTTATCTGTAAATCTGAAATCATCCCCAGGTTTGGGAAGTTCTCAGCAATTATTTCTTTGAACAAGCTCTCTGCTTTTTGCTCCCTCTCTTCTCCCTCTGGAATACCTATAATCCTTATGTTGCTTTTCCTAATTGAGTCAGATATTTATCAAAGAATTCTTTCAGGTTTTAAAATCTTAGTTATGTTTCCTCTTCAACCTGTGGAATTCCTACATTTTTAACCTCAAGAAGACTAATTCTTTCCCCCATAAGATCAGTCCTATTTCTTAATGGTTCTAGATTATTTTTAATTTCATTAATTGTGTTTTTCATATCCAGAATTTCTGCTTGTTTTTTTTAATAGTTTCAATCTCTTTGGTGAAGAGATTCATTTTATTGCTGTGTTCCTTGAATTGTCTTCTTGAAAGTCATTGAGTTCCTTATGACAGCTATTTTGAATTCTCTGTCATTTAGGTTGTATATTCTTTGTCTTCAGGGTTGCTTTCTGGAGAATTGTCATTTCCTTCTGGTGTGAATTGTTGCTGCAGTTTCTCATGGTATTTGATGAACTAATCTTTTGTTGGGGCATTTGTGGTATTCTTAGAATATAGATTCCCCATGTTACCACTAGAAGCAAGCAGGAGCAGCCTTTCTGGCACCACCCTGTCTGCAGGAAGCTGTGGGGGTATTATGAGTGCTTGCCACAGTCTGTGGTGCTTTCAGGCACTTGTGTGGACTCTCCTTGTCAGGCAGGCCTTCCTCACTTGGCTATGTCCACTCTTTAGCACCACAGGGGCATTCTGATCTCCCCCTCCCTGCCAGAAAGTGATCATCAGTGGGCTCAAAGCTACCATGCTTATTCCCACAGCCACTCAGACCCTTCCCCTCTTTGAGGGCTCAGCAGCTCTGAGAGTCCTCACTCGCATGCCTGTGAAGCATTTTCCCCAGCAAGTAGATCTACTGAGGTCTCTGTTTATGGTTCATGGTCCAAGGGGCTGCTGTGATTGGTGGTTGGGGCTTCCTCATTAGAACGCAGGCTAGGGCTGCTCCTTGACATCACAGGGGCATACTGGGCTCCCTCTCTCTGCAAGGAAAGTGAGCACAAGTGGGCTCAAAGCTGACACTCCCATTCCCACAGCAACAAGACCATGAGAACTTGCACGTGTGACTGAGAAGCATTTGCCCCAGCATGTAGATCTGCTGAGGTCTCCATTTACAGTTTGTGGTCCGTGGGGCCACTGTGCTTGATAGGTGGGGCTTCCTTGCTGAGACCTGAGTTATGAATGCTCCTTGGTGGAACAGGGGCTTGGTGAGCTGCCCCTCCCCACCAGGAGAGTGACCACAAGTGCAGGCTAAGCATTATTGCCACCTCCTTCTATGGTCGCCCCCATGCGTGCTCCCACTTTCTGGTGCTTGCACCAGATTGGAAAGCATTCATATCTGTGCACAGGGCTACTTGGGAGAGCAGGGCATGCTTACCTATCTCTCCCACTTCCGTGGGGTCCAGTTCATCCACCCTCCAGATGTATAGCTGTGTGTGTTTCTCAGGCATCCTGTTGTGCTGTGTGGGCTTCCTCTATTGGTCAATGAATGTTCATTAAGTTGTACTTCAAAAGCGGGAGACGAAGGGAATAGCTCACTCTGCCATGTTGCTGACATCACTCTACTGGGTTTTTTTTATTTCTTCAAAGTGTTTTAAAGTTTGTTCTGGCAGCCAGTCAAGCTACTTGTATTTGGCTTAATGTTTTTAAGGCTTGATTTAACCTCTGTGAGTACACATCAAGTATAAGTTTTATTCTGGAATTAATTTAGACCTAATGTTAAGACATAAATCTTCTGGTCTCTATGGAATCCTGCAGGTGAGCAAAGAGATCAGCATACTGACTGGTGTACCACAAACATCTTCACAGTATTGTGTAAGCTATAATAATTTTCAGCTTAAAGTACCCAAGTATTTATTCTTTGTCCAGCTTCATGGAATTTTATCTTACAAATGCATAGCTTATACTCAAAGACACAAGGAGAGCTCCATGCCGATTTCTTGAATTCTTTTTCTGTGTGACTTCAATATGCTTCTCCACATGTTCCAGCTACTTCAGCCTCCTAAAACTCTAGTCTGCTTCTTCTCAGCTCACCAATGCTGCTGTACTTTCTTTGTATATACCTGCTTTAGTCAATCATCTAGAAAGGATCTCTAGAAAAAAAGTCAGGGTTAACACAAGGCTCACCTCATTTGCTCCTCTTCTGCCTTAGATTCAGAAATACCTGTCCAATGTCTAAAAAAATTATTTTACATATTTTGTCCAGCTTCTTAATTGCTTATAGTGGATGGCTTATGGGAGGGGGTCGCAATTCAGATGGTCCTCACCACATTTTCACAAATAAATAAATACTATTATATGATTTCAAAATGAGATAACACACATTTTGAAAATGATACAAGGTATAGAAAAATAATAAAACTCTGAATTAGAAAAACTCATACATTAGGCAATGAAACTCAGAAAATTATTAGAAATAAAAGAAAAAATAATTTAGGAAATCAAGACTGAATTAGAAGTAACAAAAGAGTGAATAAACACAAGAGATAATACCTTAGAAGAAATGGAAAAATAAAGATAAAAAAATAAATGAAGAGAATTAATGAGAAAGTAAAAGTAGATGCAAGGCAAAGAAGATATAATCTACATACAATAGGAACCCCAAAGGATAAAACCAAAGCTAGAGACAGAACAAATACCAAAAAAAATAATTCAAGGAATTTTTCCTAATGCTAAAAAAGAAAGATGAAGTAACATATTGAAAAGAAACATCACCCCTAAGAAAACTGCCCAAAAACAAATATCAAAACGTATCCTAGTAAAACTACTGGTCTTTTGTTAATAAAAAAGATATCCTTTGGGAATAACATAGTCCCAAATTTCCTAGTTCTTTTAGAAATGGCCTACAAACAATAACTAAACCAGAAACAATGATTCTAAATATAGCACCTAAATTTTGGCCATGAAACATCATTTTACCACTAAAAAAAATTGCTTGGAGAAATATTTAATACCTGGAATGAAGAAATAAATGTATGTGATGAGCTCAGAACATCTTACCCTATCAGAGAACAGTTAGTATTAGAGACTAATAGTACCGTGTCAAAAAGACTCAAGAGATAACTGTAGAGAATTCTGTAGACCAAAGATAGAAAATTTTGAGCAATAAAAGGATAATAATTGCAATGGACTGAAAAACATAAAACATATTTTTCAACAGTGAAAATATAATGATACTAAAGAAAAATAATTGGTTACCTTCAAAGGATAATAAGAAACCAAATAATTATTTTGAAAATTAGAAAATGAACGAGAAGTAATTGTTTTTATTGGAATAGTGGTGGTGGATACTCAACCATATGCATGTGGTAAAATTGCATTGAATGAAATGTACACACACACACACACAAAGGACTATAAGTAAAACCAGGTAAACCTGAATGAGATCAGTAGATTGTATACCAATGGGGGAAACTGCATGAAGGGTACACAGGATCTCTCTACATTATTTCTTACAACTGCATGTGAATATACAATTATCTCAAAATAAAAAGTTTACTTTGAAAATCTTCCTTAGCAACATTTTCATGGATAATGTATTCTTGAAAAGCACATTTTCTTATGAACATATTTCCCTCATGAATGAAAATATATGAGTAAAGACTTCTTATCAGTCTACCTTCTTGTGTCACTCAACCTTCTGCCATTCAACACACTCTGTCTCCAGGCAAAGCAGCAGGGTGAAAATTTTACTGTTCCTTATGATTTAACATTTCTTTACTGAAGTTATAGTTTGTTTTAGGAAAATATTGAATTTGTTTTAAAAACTCTTTAAAATAAACATTTAAAGACTAGTTGACTATGCCTAATAATGAATAACTAATGATAAGTAACAACAATAACAATAGTAACTGATGATGTTGATGGTAATGACTGAGGTTGTTGTGGTTGTGGTGATGATGATGACGATGATGATGGTGGAGTTACTGTTCATAAAATATTTGAGTGCTGGCATTAGACTTAAGTTTCTCAAACTGCAAAATGACTCTACGAATAAAAAGAAAATTAGCACATATGCAAAACAAAACATGATTCACAGCACAGGTGTAAACCAAGATGCTAATTGCTCCTTTAGTAAGGATTCCGTCTCTGAAGTGACTGCATCCCAGGAGAGGTTAGGCCCCTATAAATATATATATATATATGTATATAAACAGACCCCTGCAGTCTCCAAATCTCAGTGACCCATTTATCGTGGCTGTGCAGGCCTCTTTGAGTAAATTTAGGACTAGATATAAATCTGTATGATTCTCTCTTTTCCTGATATTTATTTTCTGATTGTTGAAACCAAGGCATCCTCTATGATTTCCAGGAGACCGTTTGCCATTTTGTCTCAGCACAGGTATTTAATTACACATTTAAAGCGATTGAGGGAGAAAATATTTCTTCTGTGACTCCTGTTTCTAATGAAGGTTATTTCTAACCATACTTTTACCTTCACCTCTGTGTTTTTTCTTTGTGTGCTGTGTTCTCATTGGCAGAAATCTTGAGTCTCTGATGGTCTGGTAAAACTACAGGTAATAATTGTAGTAAATGATAGCAAATATGTGGGTCATGTTTGCCTATTTTGTATTATTAGATGATTATGAGGGCAAAAGTTCAATCAATGCTGATAAAATTTTCCCATCTGCGCTGTGCAGAGTGAATGCTGTTCAGTGTGCACTTCTTTGTAAAGCACTTTGATTTCTGGTAATGGCAATCCTAGGTGGACTTCCTATGTTTCTTATTGTTTTAACAGGTGCAAATTGGGTACAAGGGGATATGTAAGATTTTATTAATCTATTGTTATCTAGAAGAAATTTTTCTCCCTTGTAACAAATGGAAATAATACTAAAAGATCTTAGCTATCTCTGATAGTAGTTATTACGAAGTTAAATATCTCACCACCAATAATTTAACATATAAGATTTACAATGCACTGCAAATTTTCTTGTCTTCATGCCACATACTAAGAATTTAAAGAGTCTTACACCAGGGGCTGACCCTGTGGCTGAGTGGTTAAGTTCGTGTGCTCCGCTGCAGGCAGACCAGTGTTTCGTTGGTTCGAATCCTGGGCATGGACATGGCACTGCTCATCAAACCACGCTGAGGCAGCGTCCCACATGCCACAACTAGAAGGACCCACAACGAAGAATATACAACTATGTACTGGGGGGCTTTGGGGAGAAAAAGGAAAAAATTTTTTAAAAATCTTTAAAAAATAAATAAATAGTCTTACACCTAAGAAAATGAAATACAGTTAGTGCCAGAGTTATTATTATTACAGGAATCAATGAGACAATGTTTTTCAAAGAACTACACTTAAAAGGCTGGTTACAAAATGTTTTTTTAAAAAATACTTATACATTCATACACATGTAAATATATATATGCATAGAAAAAAGTCTAGAAAGGATAGTCATTATGAAGTGTTAATCTCCAAGTAGCAGAAAAATAGCATTTTATTTTTGCTTATTTGTATTTCTAATTTTCTAAAATGCATATAGGTTGCTTTTGTTAAATGCACCTGAGATAGGAAAAAAATTTACCCTCTATCTCCAAAAATTTAATAAGTTAAATTGACTAAATAATGATAAAGTGCTACACAAAGATAAGCTACAGCAAAACTATATTGTTTAGTGGAAAGAAAATAGGCTGGGCGTCAGAAGTCCTGGGTTTTAGGCCCAGTTCTGCCTCTTGCTAGTTGTATGACTTCGGGTAACTTATTTAACTTTCAGAGCTTCAATTTCCCAGTGAATGGAAAAGACAATATAACATTCCTCTTTTTCCATATGCTATGCAGAAACTAACACAAGTCTAAGCATGTTGTCCCACAACATTTTTAGAGCTGTAAGTGTGGAGATTTATAAGGACAGACACTTGGGCCAAGGGAAGAAGCTCATGGTCAGGAGAGAGCTGTTTGAGTTCCAAGTCTCCAGTGATTAGTAGTCCTCAGGCAGGTCACGCAGTGTCTGGCGCTTCAGTTTTCTCACTATGAAAATGGGAATGATACTACTACTATGAACACATTTCTTCTCAAACCCAAAAATTTTAGGAGGAGTTTGTGAGATTGACCTTTGAAGAGTATTACACAAAAGTTAGTAATTATATAAGGAAGCGATTAAAATAGTGAGAATTTATGGTTTTAGCTTAAGAAATGCATCTCAGAGACAGGAATGTCTATAGGTATTGTATCTGTCAATGATGATCGATCACCCTAGGGACATATCTATAATTTAGTTCATTGCCATTAGGGAGATAATGAGGCCATGGTTTAATACTATGATTGATAATAATAAAAATAGTAACAATAATAATAGCTATTGAGCACTTACTGGACTATACTCTGTGCTAGGGCCTAGGCTGCAACACTGATCAATTAAATCAGAACCTCTGTGGGTGGAACACAGGCATCAATACATTTCTTTTTCTTTTTGGTGAGGAAGATTCACTCTGAGCTAATATCTGATGGAAATCTTCCCTTTTTTTTTTTTTTTTTTTTGCTTGAGGAAGATTAGTCCTGAGCTAACATATGTGCCAGTCTTCCTCCATTTTGTACATGAGATGCCTCCACAGCATGGCTGATGAGTAGAGTAGGTCCGTGCCCTGGATCTGAACCCTCAAACCCGAGCCACAAAGCAGAGCACGTGGAACTTTAACCACTTGACCATCAGGCTGCCCCCAAGGCATCAATTCTTTTTAAATGTTCCAAAGAGTTATAATATAGAGCCAATGTTGAGAACCACTGTCTTATAGCCTTAAGTCCAGTGAAAAACTAAGAATAATTCCATATGCCTAGTGACAACTCACATTTTTATAGGAACTGAGTACTTCAAAAGAACTTTCTAAATATTATTATCTCATGTTAGTGGTACAACCACTTTTGGAACTGATATCACTAATTTCTTAATCTTTCAGATACAGAAATTGATTGTACTCAATGATACAGTTGTAGCTACCATATAGCCCTCACACTGCATCAATTTGAGAAAGGTATTCATATGTTCACTTTCAGTGAATATTTAGGAATTGCATAGATGACAGGGAAATTTCATGTCTGAAGCAAAATATATCTCAAACTACGAAATATGAAATATGGTATTCATTCCTTATAGGGCAAAGATTCTCAAACTTTGCCTGCATCAGCACCACCTGGAAAGAGTGTTAAACGTAGATTGCTGGGCCCCATCCTCAGAGTTCCTGATTTGATAGGTCTGGAGTGAGGCCTGAGCATTTGCATCTCTAATGTCTCCAGATGCTTCTGCTGCTCCAGGGATTGTACTTTAAGAAGCATTGCTCTAGGATATTTGAGAATCAGGAAAGTGGTAAAAATTCCAAATTTTGCCCCTTTTTCCTCTTATATTGATGATCTTTGAAACATCCAGAATCTGCTCTCTCTCTCAGAAAACAATAGGATGAGGGGAAGATGCAGCACGAAAGTATCCAGGATTGCTCTGCTGACCCCGAGTGCTCAAAACTAGTTTCACCTAGCAGTTCAAGATGCAGCTTTTCATGAGATTCTTCTCTCCCCTCCCCACAGGGCTCCCAACCAGAAAACAATGGCTACAGAAAATCACTCTACAGTGACAGAGTTCATTCTTGGGGGATTAACAAATCAGCCAGAGCTCCAGCTCCCCCTCTTCCTCCTCTTCCTTGGGTTCTACTCAGTCACCATGATAGGGAACCTGGGCATGTTCACACTGATTTGTCTGAATGCTCAGCTTCACACCCCCATGTACTACTTCCTCAGCAATCTGTCACTCGTGGATCTCTGCTACTCCTCTGTCATTACCCCTAAAATGCTAGTGAACTTTTTGTCAGAGAAGAACGTCATCTCCTATGCAGGGTGCATGTCACAGCTCTACTTCTTCCTTGTGTTTGTCATTGCCGAGTGTTACATGCTGACAGTGATGGCCTATGACCGCTATGTAGCCATCTGCTGCCCTTTGCTTTACAACATCATCATGTCTCATCAAGTCTGCTCTCTGCTGGTGGCTGTGGTCTATGCCATGGGGTTCATTGGCTCAACAATAGAGACTGACCTCATGTTAAAACGGTCATATTGTGAGCAACTCATCATTCATTACTTTTGTGACATTCTCCCTCTCATGAAGCTCTCCTGCTCTAGCATCTATGATAGTGAGGTGACAACTTTCTTTGTGGGTGGATTTAACATCATAGTCACCAGCTTAACAATCTTTCTTTCCTATGCCTTCGTCCTCTCCAGCATCCTCCATATCCACTCCAGAGAGGGAAAGTCCAAAGCCTTCAGCACCTGCAGCTCCCACCTTGCCGTTGTGGGATTATTTTATGGTTCTGCTTCGTTCATGTACTTAAAACCCTCCACGGCCAGTTCTCTGGCCCAGGAGAATGTGGCCTCCGTGTTCTACACCACAGTGATCCCCATGCTGAACCCCCTAATCTACAGCTTGAGGAATAAGGAGGTAAAGGCTGCTGTGCAGAAAACGCTGACGGGAAAACTCTTTGGATGTAAATGTCATTCTTCTTTCTCAGGTTGAAAACTGGGATAGAAATATAGGCAAGAAGCCCTCTAAAATTTTTCACTCACTGGAATGGGGAACAACCACTTCTCAAAGTGACAGATTATGTGCATTTATTCATCTTTATTCTTCCCTTTCTCCTTCTCACATCTTTCATGCCTTACTCTGCTTAAGTCTTTGCTGGTTTTAAGCTCACTTTTTTTCCTTTTGAGATCAATTATTTGTTTCTTTGTTTTTCCTTGGCCCTCTGGTAAACATGTATCTATCTTTATTGTAATGTAACATAAATTTAGAAATTTTAGCAATGAGTTTGAGAGCTCTTCATTGATTTATCATCTTCTGTAGAGAAAAATATTACCCAAATTAATTGTAATTTGCGCTTGAGAGTACACAAAACAAATGGAGATGTATTTGAGGTCCTACTTTCAATTATTTTAGATATATCTTTGTTCACTTAAAAGACAGTTAGTAACAAGTTGACTGAACACTCATTCTGATCAGCCTGGACTTGTCAACTAGCAGACTTTACTTTTGGGAAAGGCTGATCTATGTGGGCCACTTTATTAGGGGTCAACCATCCAACAGTATCTGTAGTTCTTTTTTCTTTCACAGAGAAGAGCCCTAAAATCTTCTAACCTTGGGAGGTCAAGAAGGATGATAATAATAAGGCTAGCTGCGAATATTCCTAGAATCCAGCAGGTGAAAAACTCTGTGGATCTCACCATTTAGTATGCAGTCCTAAACTTTATCTCACTCTTTTCAGTAAAGAGCCACTCCCCTCATTCTGACGGGCTTGTTGACCTCACCCCAGATCTCTATGGTTCAAATTATCTAAAAGTCAACCTCACTTTTTTCTGACAGGTGAATTAACGAAAGAGGAATTGCAAAACCTACCTATCTAAATGGAATGTGGAATGGCATCAATTAACATTTACATAAAATTATCAGCCATTTTTGCTGTAATTTAAAAGAAACTTACTCTTTGAGCCCCAGCTTTCTCAACTGTTGATAGTATTACCTACCTCAGCCACAAAGTACTGAGAAAGTCATGAAATACATTCATTTTTGTCCTTCTTATGGGTAAACTCACACATTAGTATCATGGCAAATGAGATATTTTTCTTATATAAACAGAGGGGAAAGCCAAAAAGAGAAATAGAGTGTCCAGCTCTATGCTACATGATTGCCAAATATTATGCAATTTATAGTCATAACAACCATCTGAGCTAGGTTTGGTTTGTATCATACAAATAAGTAGACAGAGGTTAAAAAAGATGAAAATACTTAGATCAAGCTTAAACATTAGTACCTGACAGAAAAGAATGCAAACATTTATTTAGACCAACTAGGAAAAATCAGGCTCTCTTTAATGCTTAAACTATAACAATAACTGGAAATTTATGATCACAAATCTAGGTGAGCTCAATGTTAAAAAGAAAACTAAATTCTCAGAGAAATGCATATTTTGCAGTAGTATCATACGGTAAAAACAACATAGGCTTTGTGATCAAGCTAACTTTCATCCAAACTCTGATGCCTTCAATTACTGCAAAGCCAAGGAGATAGAACTAGGTTCTTCTGCAGAGTGAAAGAGTTGCCAGTGCAAACCGTGAAAGAAATATGAGGGTCCTACAGGAAGCCAGTTTTATAAGAAGAAGGGAATAGATGGAAAAAAGGAGAGGACCTAGATTTCCTTTCTCGGTCCAGACTTTGAGAAGTAGATAAATCCAAATGTGATCTCTTGCAGTGAGGGTAAACAGTGTTTTAAAATATGGGTTTTATTATTATTTAGGTATGGCAAAGTCAACAGATCTGCTGATGGCTGCCATTGAAAAGATTGTTTGTGAGAAAATATTTGCAAAAGGCACATATGATAAAGAGCTGTTACCCAAAATATACAAACTCTTAAAACTAAACAATAAGAAAAGGAGTGACTTGATTTAAAAATAGGCGAAATATCTTAACAGATACCTCAACAAAGAGATATACAGATGGCAAATAAGCGTATGAAAAAGATGCCACACATCGTTTTTCATAAAGTGAATGCAAATTGAAAAAAGTGAGATACCGCTACATACATATTAGCATGACCAAAATCAAGAACACTGACAACACTATTATACACTAGGGAGAGTAAAACAAACTCTTATTCCTTGCTGATGAGAACGGAAAAGGGTGCAGCCACTTTGGAAGACATTTTCATAGTTCCTTACAAAACAAACTCTTATCCTACAATCCACCAAGTAAGCTTCTTAATATTTACTTTAAGAGGTTGAAACCTATGTCCACACAAAAACCTGCACATAGATGTTTATAGCAGCTATATTCATAATTGTCAAAACTTGGAGGCAACCAAGATGTCCTTCAGTTGGTGAAAGGATAAACTTTGGGACACCCAAACAAGGAAATATTAGTCAGAGCTAAAAAGAAATGAGCTTCAAGCCATGAAGAGACAAGGCACAACCTTAAACGCATATTACTAAGTGAAAGAAGTCAACTTCACGATAATTTAGAAAAGGCAAAATTACGGAGACATTAGAGAGATCAGTGGTTGCCAGGGGGCAGAGAAGAGTTTTGGATGAATAGGCAGAGCACTGAGGATTTTTTAGGGCAATGAAACTACTCTGTATGATACTATAATCATGTATATATGTCGTTATACATTTGTCGAAACCCATTGAATGTACATCAGCAAGAAAAAGCCCTAATGTAAATTACGGATTTTGGGTGATAATGATGTATCAACATAGGTTCATCAATTATAACTAATATACAACTCTGATGGGGAATGTTGATAATGAGGGAGACTATGCATGTGGGGAGGGAAGAGATACGTGGAAACTCTCTGTACCTTCTGGTAATTTTCCTTGTGACTCTAAAACTGCTGGAAAGAACAGTAATGTTTTTCAGGAAAAGATAGTTTTTCACATTCACAGTTCCCAAGAGAAGAGATTCTGCCACACCATGGGGCCCACACAGGGAAGCACCAGGATTAGTCAGGAGGCAGAAAGAGAGGGGGAAATTGGACATGAAATTTTATTCTATTTTCCACAGGAAAAAATGAGCAAGGCAGAGCAAGCAGGTTTAGGATTACCTAGTTTGAATAATTTCAGCTGATTCTGGGACATAGGGGCTGTCCCCAGTTGTCTTGAAGCTGGCTCTGAGATGATTAGGAGAAGTGGAGAGTGGGCTAGTGTTTGAGAGCTCTATAAACAGGGTCATTAAGAGTATGGATCCTAGATTCATTGGTTTGCATTTGAAGCCATACTTTAGCTGAGGGAGTTCATCACGACTAGACCTGCCTTACAAGAAATGCCAAAAGCTGTCCTTCAAACTGATAAAAGCACACTAATAAGTAACATAAAATACATGAAAATATACAACGTATTTGTAAATAAGGTAAGTAAATAATCAAATTCAGAATACATTCAGACTGTAATATGGTGGTATCTTAACCACTTAACCCTGTTATAAAAGTTAAAGGATTAAAAGTTAAAGGTATAAAAGTATTAAAATAATTGTAGCAACTTTAATTTGTTAATGGATACACAATATAAAAAAATAAATTATGACATCAGAAACATGGAAGAGCGGAGAGTAAAAGAAAGAGTTTTTGCACAATTGAAGTTAAGTTGCTATGAGGTAAAATAGACTATTCTATCTATAAGAGGTTTTATGCAACCCTCATGGTAATCACAAAGCAAAGCCTACAGTAGATACACAAAAGATAAGGAGAAGGGAATCAAAGCATATCACTACAGAAAAATATTCACAAAGGAAGGCAGTGAGAAATGGGGAAAGGTACAAGACTAATACAAAACAGCTGGAAAACAATTAATATGATAGCATTAGTAAGCCCTTACTTATCAATAATTTCTCTTAATGTAAATGAATTAAATTCTCCAATCAAAAGGCATATAGTGGCTGGATGGATAAAAAACAAAACTCAACTATATGCTGTTGACAAGAGATTGACTTCAGCTTTAAGGACATACATGAGCTCTAAGTGAAGGGATGGAAAAGGATACTCCATGCAACTGGAAATCAAAAGAGAGCAAGGGTAGCTATACTTATATCTGACAAAATAGATTTTAAATTAAAAATGGTCATAAGGGACAAAAAATCATTATACAATGATAAGAAGTTAATTTATCAGGAGGATATAGTGATTGTAAAGTATATGCACTAAACATCAGAGCATCTAAATATATTAATCAAATACTGACAGATCTGAAGGGAGTAATAGACAATAACACAAAAGTGTAGGGGATTTTGATACCCCACTTTCAACAATAGATAGATCCCATTTGGACAGAAAATCAATAAAGAAACATTGAATTTGAACTATGTTTTAGACCAAGTCAATCTCACAGACAAATACAGAATATTCCTTCCAACAACAGGAGAATACACATTCCTTTCAAGCGTGCACAGAACATTCTCCTGGATGAATCATATGATAGGTCATAAACAAGTCTTAGGAAGTTTTGAAAGACTGAAATCATACCAAGTGTCTTTTTCCAACCTCATTGGTGTGAAACTAGAAATCAACATGGGAAGAAAGCTAGAAAATTCACAAATATGTGGAAATTAAACAGCACAGTCCTGAGCAAATAATGGGTTAAAGCAAAATCAAAAAAAATCTTCAGACAAACAATGGACATCTGAAATTTATATAATTTTATAAGCCAAAGTTACCTCAACCAAAAACAAATCTTGAGACTAATGAAATGGAAATACAACATGCCAAAATTTATGGGCTGCAGAAAAAGCAATTTTAAAAGTTTATAGTGAAAAATGCCTACATTAGGAAAAAAGAAAGATAGCAAATAAACAAAGTAAGTTTATACCACAAGGCACTAGAAAAAGAAAAAATCAAGTCCAAATTTAGCAAAGGAAAGAAATAACAAAGATCAGAGCAGAAATAAGTAAATTGGAAACCAGAATAACAATAGTAAAGATCAACAACACTACAATCTGGTTTTTGAAAAGATAAGCAAAATTGACAAATCTTTACCTCAACTAACCAAGAAAAATGAGTGGAGACTCAAATAAAATCAGAAATGAAAGTTGAGATGTTACAATTGATATACAAAAATACAAAAGATTATCAGAGACTATGATGAACAATTAGACATCAACAAATTGATAACCTAAAAGTAGACAAATTCCTTGAAACATATAACCTACCAGATTGAATCAGGAGGAAATAGAAAATCTGAACAGATTAATAACAAGGATGGAGATTGTATTATTAATCAAAAATCTACCAACAGAGAAAAGCCCAGAACCAGATGGTTTTCCTGGTGGGTTCTAATAAACATTTTAAAAAATAATTAACACCAAACCTTCCCAAACTCTTCCAAAAGATTGAAGAGAAGGGAACATTCTCAAACACATTATACAAGTCCAGCATTACCCTCATACCAAATCCAGATACAGACACTACAAAAAAGGAAAACTACAGGCCAATATTCCTGATGAATATAGATACAAAAATCATCAACAAAATTCTAGCAAACTGAATTCAACAGCACAATGAAACAATTATACCATGATTAAGAGAGTTTCATCACTGGGATGGAATGATGGTTCAACACACGCAAGTCAATAAATGTGATGCATCACAGTAACAGAATGAAAGATAAAAATCATACGATCACTTCAATACATGCAGAAAAAGCATCTGACAAAATACTACATCGTTTCATGATAAAAAAAAAAATTCTCAACAAATTGGGAATTGAAGAAGTGATCTCAATACAATAAGGCCATATATGGCAAGGCCACAGCTAACATCATAGACAACAATGAAAAGTTGATAGTTTTTCTTCTACGATTGGCAGGAAGGCCAGGGTACTCACTCTCACCACCCCTGTTTATCATATAACTGAAAGTCATAGTCAGAGCATTTAGGCAACAAAAAGAAACAAAGGCATCCAAATCGAAAAGGAAAAAGTAAAATTGCCTTTGATGATGATATGATTTTATATAGAAAATTCTTAAGACTTCTCCAAAAACTAGTCCATGAATTCAGTTAAACTAATCAACTGATTCAGGAAAGTTAGAACTAATTAACAAATGCAGTTAAGTTGCAGTATACAAAATCTACAAACAGAAAGCAGTTGCACTTCTATATGCTAACAACAAAATATCTGCAAAATAAATAAAGAGAACAATTCCATTGCAACAGCATCAAAAACAAAAAAAGACTTAGAAATAAATTTAACCAAGGAGGTGAAAGTTCTCTACACTGAAACTATAAGATTTTGATGAAAGAAATTGAAGAAGACACAAATAAATGGAAAGATATGTTCATAGACTGGAAGAGTTAATGTTAAAATGTTTATACTACCCAAAGCCATCTATACACTCAATGCAATCCCTAACAAAATTACAGTGTCATTTTTCACAGAAATAGATAACACTAACCTAGAGTGTGTGTGGAGCCTCAAATGACCCAGACTAGCCAAAGCAATCCTGAGAAAGGACAAAGCTAGAGGCATCACATTGCCTGATTTCAAACTAGAATGGCACTGGCATAAAAATAGACACACAGACCAATGGAACAGAATTAAGAGCACATAAATAAACCTTCACATATACAGTCAACTAATATTTGACAAGGGATCCAGTACTCAATGGGGCAAGGAGAGTCTCTCATAAAAGGTGCTGGGAAAATTATCACCCACAGAAGAAGGGAAAAGTTGAGTCTTTGATGTTACAGAGGTAATGATATTTATCTCTGTCACAAAGATCACCATCTGGGAAGAAATGACACAAGAATTGAAGAAACCTATGAAGGGAAAGTTAAAGATTAAGAAATACACAGAGATGTTGAAATTAGAATTATCCAAGTTAGGATGACCAAAGAATAAAAAGAAAACATGGGCCTGGAGCTTTGATCCATCTGTCAATTTAGCTAAAATATGTCTGAGAAAAGAACAATTAAACACATTTTTAAATAAAAAATGAGTCAAAGAAGAAGAAATAATAGAAAAAATGGAAATGTTTCAAATTGAAAAAAATAATGAAATAAAATAGGAATCTCTACTGAGAAAATAATCAGAAATCTAAACAAAAATTTTAACACAAAGTGATAATCACAGCATTATTTATAATAATAAAACATTGGAGAGCTTGACACAATTTTAATGTTCAACAATAGGAAAAACCTGAACTAAAATATGGCATACCTAACATGATAAATCCTCTGACATTACCCCTAAAATGCTGGTGAACTTTGTGTCAGAGAAGGACATCATGTCCTATGCAGGGTGCATGTCACAGCTCTACTTCTTCCTTATGTTTGCCATTGGTGAGGGGTGTATGCTGTCACCAAGGGCCTATGACTGCTATGTTGCCATCTGCAGCCATTTGCTTTAGAACATCATCATGTCTCATCAAGTCTGCTCCCTGCTGATGGCTCTGGTCTATGCCATGGGGTTCATTGGCTCAACAATAGAGACTGGCCTCCCGTTAAAACTGTCCTATTGTGAGCAACTCACCGGTCATTACTTCTGTGACATTTTCCCCCTCATGAAGCTCTCCTGCTCTTGCACCTATGATATTGAGATGACAACTTTCTTTGTGGGTGGATTCAACATCATAGTTATCAGCTTAGCAATCTTTCTTTCCTACGTTTTCATCCTCTCTAGCATTCTCCACGTCCACTCCACAGAGGGAAAGTCCAAAGCCTTCAGCACCTGCAGCTCCCACCTTGCAGCTGTGGGATTATTGTATGGGTCTGCTTTGTTCATGCACTTAAAGCTCTTCATGGCCAGTTTCATACCCAGGAGAATGTGGCATTCATATTCTACACCACAATGATCCCCATGCTGAACCCACTAATCTATGGTTTGAGGAATAGGGAGGTAAATGCTGCCATGAACGGGATACTAAGGACAAAACTCTTTGGATGTAAATGTCATTATTCTTGGGTTGAAAATTGGGATTGAAATATAGGAGAGAATCCCTCTAAAAATTTTCACTCATGGGAATGGAGAACAGTCACTTCTCAACATTGCTGATTGTGTGAATTCACCCATTTTTTCCTCTTCCCTTTCTCCCTCTCACATCCCTCATGTCTTGCTCTACTTAAACTTTGCTGCTTTCAACTTCATGTTTTCTTCCTTTTGTGATCAGTTGTTTGTTTTTTTTATCCTTGGCCCTCTGGTAAACATGTACCTATCTTGATTATAACATAACATAAATTTAGAACTATCCACAATGAGTTTCAGAGAGCTGTTCATTGATTTGTCATCTTCCTCAGAGAAAATACTATCCAAACTAATTGTAATTTGCAATTAGGAGTACACGAAGCAAATGGAGATGTATTTGAAAGTCACCAAAAAGCAGCAAACAGACTCTTTAACACCCAGATTTCTCCTTCTATTGTACTGTTCTGATTACACTGTTAATGTCTACTTATTCTTGCCAAGATTATCTAAATGGTCCCTGCACCAATCACTGCCATCATCATCATCAACACATCGTCATCATCATATCTAACATTTATAAATGCTAGCAGTCTTCTAAGTGTTTACTTCAATTATCTCATTTTCTCAGATGAGGAAACTTTGGTTCATAGATGTTAGGTAACTTCTCCAGATCACAGAACTGGTAAATAATTAACAATGAGATTCAAACCCACAACTCATTATCCCACTCTCTTGGCCAACAGTCTCACTAGGTAACCTATTAAACTTAGCCTAATTATAACCTTCCAACTTCAAATGCTTCATGAAAATAACTTCCTCTCTTCCACTGTCTTCCCACAGCTCCCAGACAGGCAAGGAATATCAGACATTCCTGTAGTCTTTTCTCTTCCTTAAATAACTGACATTTTGCATTACCTGCTAGCCTCACTCAGTAAAACCAATAGGCATGGGACAGAACCTCTTACATCATTTTTGAAGCAATATCAGAGATTCATGTTAAAGAATTATTTACCGTGCACTGCAAAAGATTTGTGGACATTCTTTCCATTGTCATTTATAATTATTTTAGGAAGAATGCGCTATCAGTCTTTGACATTTTAATTATTTTAGGGGTAATATCTCATCCATCATTCAGACATTAGAAAATTACTCATTCTATGTCTCCCAAGCAGAAAGAGATTTAATGCAGGAAACTAAATACTCACAGTATAGTTTCTTTTTAAAAAATAGACTTTATATTTTAGAGCAGTATTAGATTCACAGCAAAATTGAGCAATAGGTACAGAGTTACCACGTACCTCTTGCTTCCCACATGCATAGTCTCCCCTATTATCAACACCCACCATCAGAAGGGTACATTTATTACAACTGATGAACCTACATTAACACATCATTATCACCCAAAGTTCATAGTTTACATTAGGGTTCACTCTTGGTATTGTACATTCTATGGGTCTGGACAAATTTTTAATGCACGTATCCATTATAGGTATGAGCATTATAGTGGCATACAGAGCAGTTTTATTGCCCTAAAAATACTCTGTGCTCCACCTGTCCATGTCTCCCTTCCTCAGAACCCCTGGCAACCACTGATCTCTCTACTCTCTCCATAGTTTTGCCTTTTCCAGATTGTCATAGAGTTTGAATCATACAATATGTAGACTTTTCAGATTGGCTTCTTTCACTTAGTAATATGCATTTAAGATTCCTCCATGTCCTTTTGTGGCTTGGCAGCTCATTTTTTTAGCACTGATTAGTATTCCATTGTCTGGAAGTAGGCACAATTTATTTATCCATTCACCAACTTAAGGACATCTTGGTTGCTTCCACATCTTAGCAATTATGAATACAGCTTCTATAAACATCCATATGCAGATTGTTGTGTGGACCTAGATTTCAACTCCTTTAGGTAAATACCAAGGAGCATAATTGCTGCATTGTATGTTTAGTCTTACAAGAAACTGCCAAACTGTCTTCCAAAGAGGCTTTACCATTTTCCATTCTAACTAGCAATGAATACGAATTCCCATTGTTCTACACCCTTGTCAGTATATGGTTATGACAGTCTTCTTGATTTTGGTGATTCTAATAGGTGTGTAGTGGTATCTCTTGATTGTTTGAATATGCATTTCCCTGATGACAAATAATTTGGAACTTTTTTTATGCTTATTTTCCATCTGTATATCTTCTTTAGCAAAGTATCTGTTAAGGTCTTCGGCCCATTTTTTAATCAGTTTGCTCTTTTTTTCATCTTTTTTAATTGAAATGTATCCACATTTCAATAAATATATATAAGTATATAATAACATAAATATAACATTGTGTAGATGTTAGTGTACAAGATGCTAATTTGGTACATTTATATAGTGTAATATGATTGCCATTGTAGCAATAATTAGCACCTCTCTCCCATTATATAGTTATCATTTCTCCCAAGTGGTTGAAATAACTGAGTTCTAGACCCTTAGCAAGTTTGATGATTATAATACAATATCGTTGTCTATATTCATTATACTCTGCGTCAGTTCCCTAGGACTTACTTATTAGTCATTGCAAGCTTGAACCCTTAAACAATATCTATCCTATGCCCTAATCTTCATTCCCTGGTAACCACCATGTTAATCTCTGTTTTATTGTTTGGCTTTTTAGATTCCACCTATAAGTGATGTTTTACAGTATTTGTCTTTCTCTTTCTGACTTACCTTACTTAGGTTAATATTCTCAAGGTATATCTAGGGTTTATATATTTTGGATAATAGTCCTTTATCAGATATGTCTTTTGCGAATAGTTTCTTATACACTGTGGCCTGTCTTTTCACTCCCTTTACAGTGATTTTCTACAGAGTAGAAATTTTTAATTTTAATGAAGTCCAGGTTATTGATTCTCTCTTTCATGGACAGTGTTTTTGTTGTTGTACCTAAAAAGCCATTGCTATACCCAAGGTCATCCAGATTTTTTCCTCTGTCATCTTCTAGGAGTTTTATAGTTTTGCATTTTACATGTAAGCCTATGATCCATTTTGAGATAATTTTTTGCGCACAGTGTAAGTTCTGCATCCAATCCATTTTTTTGCATGCTGACATCCAGCACCATTTTTGGTTAAGACAATCTTTCTTAATTGCTTTTTGCCAATTTGTCAAAGATGAGTTGACTATATTTATGTTGCTCTATTTCTTGATTATTCTGTTCCTCTAATCTATCTGTCTATTCTTTCGCAAATACCATAATGTCTTTATTACTGTAGCTTTCCAGTAAGTCATGATATCAGGTAGGTTCAGTTCTCCTACTTCCAAATCAGTTCTATTTCTTCAATATGTGTTGGCTATTCTGACTCTTGCCTCTCTATATAAACTTTAGAATCAATTTGTCAATATCCACAAAATAACCAAATGGGATTTTGATTGGAATTGCATTGAACCTATAGATCAAGTTCAGAATAACAGACATCTTGACAATATTGAGTCTTCCTTTCCACAAACATGGAATACCTTTCCATTTATTTAGCTCTTTTATGATTTAATTCATCATAATTTTGTAGTTTTCCCCACATAAATATTGTATGTATTTTGTTAGATTTATACCTAAGTATTTCATTTTGAGGAGTGGTACTGTAAATTGCATTGTGTTTTTAATTTCAAATTCCACTTAGTCTTTGCTGATACATAGAAGAGCGATTGAGTTTTGTACGTTAACTCTGTATTCTTTAACCATATTTATTAGTTCCAAGAGTTCTTTGATGATTCTTTCAGATTTTCTGCATAAGCCACTATGTCACCTGTGAATAAACACAATTTTATTTATTCCTTCCAAATCAGTATAATTTTTATTTCCTTTTCTTGTCTTACTGCATTAGCTAAGACTAATTGAAAAGCAGTCATGAGAGGGACATCCTTGCCTTTTTCCTGTCTTGGTGAGAAAGCTTCCAGTTGCTCACCACTAGGTATGGTGATAGCTGTAGGTTTTGTGTAGATGTTCTTTTTCAAATAAAGGAAGCTTTTCTCTATTTTTAGTTTACTGAGATTTTATATCATAAATGGATCTTGGATTTTGTCAAATGCTTTTTTTGCATCTATTGATATACTTATGTGATTTTTCTTCTTTAGCTTGTTTATGTGATACATTACATTAATTAACTTTTGAATTTTGAACCAGCCTTGCATAACTGGGATAAATCTCACATAGTCACAGTGTATAATTCTTTTTATACATTGTTTCTATATTTACTAATTTGATTTGCTAATTTTTGGGGGGTTGCTGCTAATATTTTGTTGATTACTTTTGCATCTATATCCATAAATGATATTGGTCTTTAGGGTTTTTTTCTACTGCCTTTGCTTTAAGTATCAGGATAATGATGGCCTCTTAGAATGATGTAGGAAGCAATCCTTCTGCTTCTACCTTCTAAGAGAAATTAAAGAAAATTTGTGTAATTTCCTCCTTAAATATTTGGTAGAATTCACCAAAGAACCCATATGAGCCTAGACGAGATGGCCAGAGTTGCTTGGAGTTGGGTATTTCCTTTGCCACACTTGGAAGGCTAGAGCCAGCTGGACCTTTACACTCTGAGGCCTGCCAGGAAAAGCCCTCATAATTGCCTATTGTCGGGCCTGAAAGATCATACATAGATTTTGACCTGGAGTGAGACTCCTCAGCCTTCAGAGCCTCTGCAAGCCTTTTCTCTGAGTCCATCCTTCCAACAGCAGACCAGACTGTTGTGTTCACTCCATCAAGTGGTGAGGCAGAAGCTGTATGCAAGGGATGTGGATGGCAATTGGGCATGTGGACTGGAGTTGTTTATACCTGTGCATGTGTAGGCCCCTCACATTGTACAGAGAGTGGGAGTGAGAAGTAGAGGGAGGATGCTGTGGCCCATGGGAAGGCACCTGGGAACCAGGGAAGCTCTCCCTGTGCCACCACTTTTTGGCGTGGAACTTTAAAGATTCTCAAGATTGTAAATTTGAAACTGGCCTTCCAGAATTATGAAAGCAGTTTGTCAAGGTAAGAGGCAGGAATATCTGTTATATAACACTTTATTAGCTATACTTTTTATTTACTTTTTTTGTGGTAAAAAAACACAACATAAAATTTACCATCTTAACTGTTTTTAAGTGTATAGTTCAGGAGTGCTAAGTATATTCACATTGTTGTGAAACAGGGCTTTAGAACCTTTCACCTTGCAAGTCTAAAACTCTATATCCGTTAAACAACAAGTACCGTTTTCTTCCTCCTTACAGCCCCTGGTAACCACCATTCTACTTCTGTTTCTATGAATTTGACTAAATATCTTATATAAGTGAAATCACATGGTAACTGTCATTTTGTGACTGACTTATTTCACTTAGCATCATATCCTCAAGATCCATCTATATTGTAAATGCGACAGAATTTCCTACTTTTTAAGGCTGAATAATATTCCGATGTATGTATATACGACATTTTCTTCATTCATTCGTTGGTGAAGGACAATGAGTTGCTTCCACCTCTTTGCTTATTGTGAATAGTGCTGGGATGAACATGGGTGTGTAAATATGTCTTTGAGGTCCTGCTTTCAATTCTTTTAGGTATATTGCCGAAGTAGGCTACTGGATCATGTGGTAGTTCAATTTCTAATTTTTTGAGGAACCTCTATACTGTTTTCCATAGCAGCTGCATCATTTTACAAACCCATCAAAAATGCACAAGTATTCCAATTGTTTCTATCCTCACCAACACATGGGTGGTTTCTGTATTTTTTTTATTAGTGATCCAAATAGGTGTGAAGTGATATCTCATTGTGGGTTTGACTTGCATTCTCCGATAATTAGTGGTTCTGAGCATCTTAAATTTGCTTATTGGCCCTTTATATATCATCTTTGGTTAAATGTCTGTTCAAGTCTCTCTTAGTTCTATTCAGCTGCTATAACAAAATGCATGGATTAAGTGTCTTATAAAAAAAACATAAATTTATTTCTCACAGTTCTGGAAGCCTCCACAAGTCCAAGATCAGGGCACTACCACATTGAGTGTTTAGTGAGAGCCCACTTACTGGTTCATAGATAACCATCTTCTTACTATAACCTCATGTGGTTGAAGGCAAAGGGAGCTCTCTGGGGTCTCTTTTATAAGCGTGTTAATCCCATTCATGAGGTCTCTGCGCTCATGATCTTATCACCTCCAAAAGGGCCCAACTCCCAACATCATGACAATGGGGATTAGATTTCAACATATGAATTCTAGGAGAACATAAACATTTTGTCTATAGCAAAGTCCTTTTCCCATTTTCTAATTGCGTTATTTTGTTATTGAACTGTAGGAGTTCTTTACACATTCTGGATTTTAACTTATCACATATATAATTTGTAAATATTTTCTCCTATTCTGTAGTTTTCTTATTTGCTCTATTGGTTGTGTCCTTTGATTCACAGAAGTGTTCAAGTTTGATGTAGGCCCATTTGTCTGTTTTTGCTTCTTTACATCCACATCCAGAGATATTGATTGCATGACTTAGATGAAGTGCATAACAAACCTTGTCACACAAATAGATCCTGGATAATGGTCACAACTCTTCCCTTTAGACTTCCCTTTTCTCCTTTCAATGAGTCATACAAACATAAACAAATACACACATATCTATCTATTGCTTTAGATTGTAATTCAGAAAATCCAGAACTCCTATTTATTAAAACATGGGCCAGTTGGGAATTTGGATTTCTGATTCTCTTCCTTGTCAGTGATGTTTGCTTACTACACTTCCCAAGGATATTTCATCATCTCCTCACTGTCTCTTTCTTCAACCACTGATGGGGAAAAGAGTTGTTTCTCCTCTTTCTGGAAGTTTACAATGGAGAGTAAGAAGCTCTCCCTCAAGACCAACTCACTTCCTCTACATCATTGTTCTCCCTCTCCTCTGTTTCAGAAATCCAGACAGAAAACCTTCTAAAAATGTCAGCTATCCCAGGAAAGAGTTACCAAATTACAGGCATACTGCTGCAAAAATGCAAAGTCAACAGAGACACATCCCTGTTGGTCAGCCTTGGAGTCCAGGGGAGCCTCTGAGAGGAAGGAGTTACAAAATCAGAAGACTAAGTCAGAACATTTGGATGACCTAGGGAGAACATCAAAGTGCTGGCCCCTGTCATGCTCTGTACTATTATGGCCCAACAGGTTCCAACTGAGAAAGCAGAGACATGGGAAGAGGAAAGATGAAGAGAATCAGAACAATGGATAAACAGATAAAGAAGTGTCCTCTAGAGACTCCAAGATGGCTGCTTTGCAAGCTCCTCCCACTCCTCTGTTCTAGCTCAGGAATGCCTCAATGCTATGTTCCTGTCACAGCATCTGTTTCTCCAGCATCTCTGCCCAGTAGGCTGCCTACATAGATTACTCCCATAGGAATTCCCTGCCCATTGCAATCAGAATGAGTCTGACTAATAAAAACATGGTACCTCTCTGGCTTAACACATTGCAGCAGATACAGGCCACCTCACTGAGCAAATTGAGAGGGAAACAACCACATAACATTCTATTTTTGGAAGACATTTTTCTTTGTTTTTTGATATACAATCATCTCACAAATGCCTAGTGATACTAGGTTGTCCTAATGTATTTAAGAGACAGTCAGTAACACAAAGGGTTAATCTCCATAATATACAAAGAACTCACACTGCTTAACAACAAAAAAACAAACAACCCGATCAAAAAATGGGCAGAGGACATGAACAGACATTTCTCAAAAGAAGATATGAATATGGCCAATAGACACATGAAAAGATGTTCATCATCGCTAATCATCAGGGAAATGCAAATCAAAACTACACTAAGATATCACCTTACACCCGTTAGATTGGCAAAAACATCCAAAACCAAGAGTGACAAATGTTGGAGAGGTTGTGGAGAAAAAGGAACCCTCATACACTGTTGGTGGGAATGCAAACTAGTACAGCCACTATGGAAAACAGTATGGAGACTTCTCAAAAAGTTAAAAATAGAAATACCCTATGACCCAGCCATCCCATTACTGGGTATCTATCCTAAGAACCTGATATCAGAAATCTCAAGAGTCCGTTGCACCCCTATGTTCATCGCAGCATTATTTACAATAGCCAAGACGTGGAACCAGCCTACATGCCCAGAAACTGATGATTGGATAAAGAAGATGTGGTATATATACACAATGGAATACTACTCAGCCATAAAAAAAGACAAAATTGGCCCATTCACAACAACGTGGATGGACCTCGAGGGTATTATGTTAAGCGAAATAAGCCAGTCAGAGAAAGACGAACTCTATATGACTCCACTCATAGGTGGAAATTAGTAGATTGATAAGGAGATTTGATCGGTGGTTACCAGGGAAAAGGGGGGGTGGGGGGAGGGCACAGAGGGGGAAGTGGTGTACCCACAACATGACTAACAAAAATGTACAACTGAAATCTCACAAGGTTGTAATCTATCATAACATTAATAAAAAAAAAAGAGACAGTCAGTAACAAGTTGACTGAACTCTCATTGTAATTGGGCTGGACTTTTCAACTAGTGGACTTTGCTTTCAGGAAAGGTTGATCTATGTGGGTCACTTTATTAGAGGCCAAGCATCTAACAGTGTCTGTAGTTGTTCCCTCTTAGGCAAGCTCGTTTCACCAGAGAAGTGCCCTACAACCTTCTAATTTCAGGGGTCAAAGAGGATGACCATAGAACGGCTACAAACATTCTTAGAATCCAGCAGGTGAAAGAGTCTGCAGACCTCACCATTTAGTACTCAGTCTTAAACTTTGTCTCCCCCTTTTCGGAAAAGAGCCACCTCCCTCACTCTGATAGTCTTGTTGGCCCCTCTCTATATCTTTCTGGTTAAAACTCCTTAAAAGTCAACCTCATTTTTTCTGACAGGTGGATTAGGGGAAGAGGAATTGCAAAACCTACCTATCTAAATGGAAGGAGGAATGATACCAATTAACATTGACATAAAATTTTCTGTCATATTTGCTACAATTTTCTCTGAGTCTCAGTATTCTAAACTGTTGGTAATATTATGTACCTCAGCCTTGAAGTCCTGAGAAACTCATGAAATGGGTTGTTTTTTGTCTTCCTGTTGATTAAGGCCAAATAATATTATCATGTTAAATGAGATTTTTTTTATATAATGAGAGGGGACAATGAAAAAGAGAAATGAAAGAGTGTCTGGTTGTATGCTACAATATTGTTATAAATTATGCAAGATGTACTCATAACAACCATACGAGGTAGGTATTGTTTGCATTGTACAAATAAGTAGACAGAGTTTAAAAAAGATTAACTACTTAGATCAAGCTTGCACGTTAGTAAAAGCCTAATAAGAGATACAAACACATATTTAGACTGACTCAAAAAATCACATTCTCTTTAATGCTTACCTTATTACAATGGCTGGAAATTTGTGGTCTCAAATCTAGGAGAGCTCCAAGTTAAACTGAAAACTTGATTCTCAGATAAATGCACATCTTGCAGCTGCATCCTACAGTGAAAACTACATAGTTTTTGTGACTAGGATGACTTTAACCCAAACTCTGATGCCTTCATTTACTGCAAAACCAAGGAGATGCCCTACTGGGTTCTTCCAAAGAGTGAAAGTGTTCCAGTGACAGCCACAAAAGAGATGAGTGGACCCTCATAGAGGACACTAGCCTTGTAGGAGAGGGCCTAGATGGAAAAAAGGAGAGGACCTGGCTTTCCTTTCTCAGTCTGGACTTTGAGAAGGTGACAAGTCCAAATGTGATCTTATCCAGTGAGGGTAAAGGACAGTGTTTTAAAACACAGGTTTTATCATTATTTAGGTAAGGCAAAACCAAACAATCAGGAGATGACTGTCACTGAAATGATAGTTTCTGAAAAAATATTTGAAAAATATATACCTGATAAAGGACTATTATCCAAAATATACAATCAATGAAAACTAAATAAGAAAATGAACAACCTGATTTGAAAATGGATCAAGGTCTTTTTTTTTAAAGGAAAAAACTTGTTTATTTGATTACATAAACGTTTAAAACTTTTATATTGCAAACCAAAATAACAAAATAAGAAAAAAGAAAAAGCCCTAACATAAACAAAATTCAAAGATGAGCAACTCTGGGAAAATTTTCTGCAATATATGTGGTAAGCAAAGAGTTAATATGTTTGGGTTTTTAATTATTTTTTTAATTGCAGTAACATTGTATTATAACATTATATAGCTTTTGGATGTACATCATAATATATTTAAAATTCTGTGTAAATTACATCACGTTCACCACCCAAAAACTAATTATAGTCCATCCCCTCACATGTGAGCCTAATCACCCCTTTTACCCTCCCCTCTGCCCCTATGGTAACCACCAATCCAATCTCCATTGCTATGTGTTTGTTTTTCATTGTTTTTATCTTCTACTTAACAGATACCTCACCAAAGACGATATACCGATGGCAAATAAGATATTCCACATCATTTGTCATCAGGGAAATGCAAATTAAAACAAAAATGAGATACCACTCCACACCTATTAGAATGCCCAAAATCAAGAACACTGACAACACCATATGCTGACAAGGATATAGAGCAATAGGAACGCATTCATTGCTGGTGAGAACAGAAAATGGTACAACCACTTTGGCAGCTCCATACAAAACTTTAGTCTTACTACACAATCTAGAAATTGTGCTCCTTAGTATTTATTAAAGGAGTTGAAACCTAAGTCCACGCAAAAACCCGCACATGGAGCTTAATAGCTGGTTTATTCATAATTGCCAAGACTCGAAAGCTACCAAGATGTCCCTCAGTGTGTGGATGGATAAACTTTGGTACATCTAGACAATCTATTTGAGGTAAAAATAAATGAGCTATCAAACCACAAAAACACATGGAGGAAACTTAAACACATATTACTAACTGAAAGAAGCCAACTCTATGACAATCTGGACAAGGCAAAATTATGGAGACAGTACAGGGATCAGTGGTTGCCAGGTGGTAGTGAAGAGTTTTGGATGAATAAGATTTTTAGGGCAATGAAGCTACTCTGTATGACACTATAATTGTGGATATATGTCATTATACATTTATCTAAATCCATAGAATGTACAACACCAAGAAAGAGCCCTAATGTAAACTATGGATCCTGGGTGGTAATGATGTACCAATGTAGGCTTATCAATCATAACAAATGTACAACTCTGAAGGTGGATATTGCTGATGGGGGTGTTACGTATTTGGGGAGGCAAGAGATATGTGGGAAATCTCTGTACCTTCTGCTCAGTTTTGCTGTGAGCCTGAAAATGCTCTAAAGAATAATAACATTTTTTTAAAAGACATTTTTTCACATACACAGTTCCCAAGAGAATCGAGTGTGCCACATCATTGGCACCAAACAGGGAAGCAGCAGGATTGATCAGGAGGTAGAAAAAGAGGAAGAAATTGAATAAGAATCTTTATTGTGTTTTGGACAGGAAAGAATGGGCAAGGCACAGTAAGTAGGTTTAGGATTGGCTACTTTGAAAACTTTCAGCCTCTTCTGGGGCATAAGGGCTGTCCCCAGTTGTCTGGAACATAGCTCTGCAATGATTAGGGGAGGTGGTTAGTGGCCCAGTGTTTGAGAGCTTGATAAAGGAGAATTTGGGGGAATGGACCCTGGATTCATTGGTTTGCATTTGAAGCCATACTCACTGGCTGAGGGAGTTCATCACCTCTAGACTTGCCTTACAAGAAATGCTAAAAGAGTTCTTCAAGCTGATGAAAGGACATTAATTAGTCATTTGAAAATAGGCAATGTATTTGTAAAGGTAAGTAAATAGTCAAATTCAGAATATTTTCATACCATAACATGGCAGTGTCTTAACTACATAACACTAGTATAAAAGTTTAAGAACAAAAGTACTAAAATAACTGTAACTACATTATTTGTTAATGGATACACAATATAAAAAGAAGTAAATTGTGACATCAAAACATGAAAGTGGGGAGAGTAGAAAGGTAGAGTTTTTGTATGTAACTGAAGTTAACTTGCTATCAGGTGAAATAGACTGTTCTATCTATAAAATGTTTTATGTAAGTCTTATGGTAATCACAAAACAAAAAGTTATGGTAGATACACAAAATATAAGGAGAAACGAATCAAAAGCATACTGCAACAGAAAATTATTCACAAAGGAAGGTAGCAAGAGAGGGGGAAAGGTACAAAGGAAGTACAAAGTAGCCAGAAAACAATGAATAAGATAGCATTGTAAGTCCTTACCTGTCAATAATGACTCTTAATGTAAATGAATTAAATTTTCCAATCAAAAGACATATAGTGGTTGGATGGATAAAAACAAGACACAGCTCTATGCTGTCTACAAAATAATCACTTCAGCTTTAAGGAAAAACATAAGCTCAAAGTGAAAAGATGGAAAAGGATACTCCAGCCAACTTGAATTCAAAAGAAAGCAAGGGTAGCTATACTTATATCTGACAAAATAGAGTTTGTTAAAATTGATCACAAGAACAAAGTCATTATATAATGATAAGGGATTAATTCATCAAAAGGATATAACAATTTTAGAAAGTATGCACTAAACATAAGAGCATCTAACTATATTAATTGCTGACAGATCTGAAGGGAGTAATAAACAACAACCCAAAGAGTAGGGGATTTTGATAGCCCACTTTCAACAATGGTTAGATCATCCAGACAGAAAATACAGGAGGAAACATTGAACTTGAACTATATTTTAAACCAAATCAATCGAACAGGCATATACAGAACATCCCATCCAATAGCAACAGAATGTACATTCTTCTCAATTCATGCAGAACACTCTCCTGGATAAATCATATGATGGGTCATAAACAAGTCTTAGGCAATTTAAAAAGACTGAAATCACAGAAACAAAGTATCTTTTTCCAACCTCATTGGTGTTAAACTAGAAATCAATAAGAGAAGGAAAACTAGAAAATTCACAAATACGTGGAAATGAAACGACAGTCCCAAACAACCAAGGGTTAAAGAAGAAATCAAAAAATATCTTGAGACATATAACGTATCACTGAAATTTACATAATGTTTAAACCAATGTTACCTCAATAAAAAATATCTTAAGACAAAAGAAATGGAGAAACAACATCCAAAACTTTCGGACTACAGCAAAAGCAGTTTTAGTAGAAACATTTATAATGATAAATGACTACAGTAAGAAAAAAAGAAAGATCTCAAATAAACAACCTAACTTTACACCACAAGGCACTATAAAAATAAAAACAAATATAAATTTAGGAGAAAGAAAGAAATAACAAAGACCAGAGCAGAAATAATGAAATGGAAACCAGAAAAATACTAATAAAGATCAACAAAACTAAGATCTGGTTTTTGGAAAATATAAGCAAAATTAACACGCCTTGACTTTGACTAACTAAGAAAAAGGAGAGGAGACAAATTAATAAAATCAGAAATGAAGGATGAGATGTTAGAACTGATACCACAGAAATACAAAACATCTTCGGAGACTGCTGTGAACAACTACACACCAACAAATCGATAATGTAGAAAAAACAGATAAATTCCTAGAAACGTACAACCTACAAAGACTGAATCAGGAAGATAGAAAGTCCAAAAAGATCAACAAGTATGGAAATTGCATCAGTAATCAAAAATCTAACAAAGAAAAGCCCAAGACCAGGTGGTTTCCCTGGTGGTTCTAACAAACATTTTAAAAAGAACTAATACCAAACCTTCCCAAACTCTTCCAAAATATTGAAGAGGAAGGAACACTCCCAGACTCACTTTACAATGCCAGTATTATGCTAATACCAAATCCAGAGAAGGACGCTACACAAAAGGAGAACTACAGGCCAATAGCCCTGATGAATACGGACAGAAAAATCAACAAAATTCTAGCAAACAGCTTAACAGCACATTAAAAGAATTGCACACCATGATTAAGCAGCCTTCATCACTGGAATAGAAGTATGGTTCAACATATCCAAATCAATAAATGTGATACACCACCATAATAGAATGAAAGATTCATCTCAATAGATGTATAAAAGCATTGAAAAAACACTACATCCTTTCATAATAAAACCTCTCAACAAATTGGGTATAGAAGAAACCACCTCAACATAATAAGGCTATATATTACAAGCCGACAGCTAACATCAAACTCAACAGTGAAAGGTTGATGGTTTCACTTCCAGGAGCAGGAAAAAGGTCAGAGTGCCCACTCACACCACCCCTATTTATCATAGAACTGGAGTCCTAGCCAAAGCAATCAGGCAAGAAGAAATAAAAAGGCATCTAAACAGAAAAGGAAGAAGTAAAATTGTCTTTGTTTGCAGATGACATGATCTTATATAGAAAATCCTCAAGACTCCACCAAAAACTTAGTCAGTGAATTCAGTTAATCAACCAATTCAGTAAATTTGGAACTAATCAATGAATTCAGTAAAGCTGTAAGATACAAAATCAACATACAGAAAGCAGTTGCATTTCTAGACACTAACAACAAAATATCTGCAAAGAAGTAAAGAAACAATAGCATTCACAATACCATCAAAAACATAAAAACTTAGGAATAAATTTAACCAAGGATATATAATATCTCTACACTGAAAATAATAAGACTTTGATGAAAGAAATTGAAGAAGACACAAATAAATGGAAAGATATTTTATGCACATGAACTGGAAGAATTACTATTGTTAAAATGTTCATACTACCCAAAGCCGTCTATACACTCAATGCAATCCCTATCAAAATCACAGTGACAGTTTTCACCAAAATAGAAAAAACAATCCTAAAATGTGTATGGAGCCACAAAAGATCCAGAATAGCCAAAGAAATCTTGAGAAAGGACAAAGCTGGAGGCATCATATTTCCTAATTTCAAAATAGAATGGAACTGACATAAAAAACCAGACATAGAGACCAATGGAACTGAAATGAGAGCCCATGAATAAACCATAGCATATATGGTCATCTAATATTTGACAAGGGAGCCAAGAATACTCAATGGGGAAAGGATAATCTCTTCAATAAATGGTGTTGGGAAAACTGGATTATCACACTCAGCAGAAGGGAATGATGATGACATACGAGATGATGACAATTGTCACAAAGGTCTCTATTTTGGAGGAAATGATAGAGGAATTGAAGAAACCTACAAGGAAAAGCTAAAGATTAAAAAGTATATAGAGTAGTTAAAGTCAGAATTATCCAAGTCAGGATGACCAAAGGACAAAGAGAAGACAGGAGCCTGGAGCTCTGATCTCCTGTCAATTTAGCAAAAATATATTTGAGAAAAGAATGATTAAACAACACATTTTCAAATAACAAATAAGTCAAAGAAGAAGAGATTATAGAGAAAATTGGAAATACTTTGAATTGAAAAAATAATGAAAAGAAAATAGGAATCTCTTCTGAGAAAATAATCAGAAATCTAAGCAAAAATTTTAACACAAAGTGATAATCACAGTATTATTTATAGTAATAAAGCATTGGAGAGCTTGACACAATTTTACTGTTCAGCAATAGGAAAAAGTTAAAATAAAATATGTCATACCTATATGATGAAATCCATAAAAAGGTATAATTTAAAAATATTTATTGATAGCTAAAAATGTTCACGCTATAATGACAAGTTAAACAACATCTTATAACATGGTATACATAGTATGATCCCACTGGAAGAAAATTTCATACTCCAAATGTGGTTCTCCTTTCCTGATCTCTGAATGATTGAGTGTAGAGTAAATCCTGACAGTGTTTTTTTTTTCTTTTTGGCAATGCAAATGCCTGACTTAAGCTATCTTGAATAAACAAATTGCCAGACACACAACTAGATAAAGAGCCAGGCCAACTTTTTCAACTGAGGCACCTTCGTTTTAGAGATCTTAGTTGATTTCAATAACTGATCATTTGGGCCACTTGTTTTTTCTCCTTGCTAGCTTCAAATTTCTGTTCTTATTCACCAATAGTGAGCCTGCCAAACCCTAGGCTCCCACCCTCAACCTCAATAAAAGCAGAACTCCAGGCCCATGTGTTCTCTCTCTCTCTACCTGCAACTTTGCTGTGTGATCTCAGGTGTGCTATGTAGTTGCCATGTCCTATAAGTAACAAACCTTTATTTTTTTCAAAGTTTCCTGGTGGTTATTGCTGAAAGGTATCTTGCAATCATAACAAGAACCACAAAGACTGGCCCAGCTGCAATATTGGTTATTGATAAGCTGAGACCAGCACAAAACATGGAATGTATCAGTTACCTATTGCTATATAACAACCTCACAAAATCTCAAGGAATATGACAATGAATATTTGTTCCTCACATGTCTACAAGATGATTGTGGTGGCTCATCTTGTCTAGTCATAGGTGAGCATCTCCGATTCAATATCGGATCCACATGTGTTCATGGTGAGAATCAGTTGGAAGCAGGAGCAGTTATCCAGGAAAAGCTCTTCTCAACGCAACAGCAGAAGCACAAGAGGGAAAGCCCCAACACATAAAACACATCCCAGGCACCTACTTACATCATATTTGCTAATATCCTATTTGCCAAAATGGGTCATGTGGCCAAGCTAACCATCAATTATCAGTGAAATATATCCAACCGCTATGACACCATTGCAAAGGTATGGATGCATAATACTGGAAGAGTGACAAATTTTGACCAATAATGCAAACTATCACACTGAAATATAGGTAATCTTTTTTCTTCATACATCTTTTATATTCCAAATTTGCAAGAATAAATAGGAGTTGCTTTCAGAATCAGAAAAAGAAAAACCATGCCCTCATTTATGAAAACAGATGAATAAACATGTTTAGAACCATGTGATACATTAAAAACATTTACCATCCTGGCAATCATTTCAGCTATCAAGGGATCTGACCTCATCACAGCAGCAATAAGAGATGGAAGTGGTACAACCATGGGGTGAGGACAGAAGATCAGGGGACAAAATGTTACTCCATGACTGCAGGGTTGAGCCCATAGTGACACATCCAGGGCCAATGATGCCTCTGCTGTCCCTCCCCTTCTCACCAATATCCTTTCCCATGCCTCTTCTGTGGTTGACTCCTCTTATTGTTACTTCTGCAAAGTTCTCCATGCCATCCACTCCTGTTTCCATTGAAAAAATCTTTCTTATATACCCTTTTATACTACATTAAGACAACAATGGACACTAGATATGTATATTATATACTCAGAGAGAGAGACAGATGTTTGAATTTTAAGGATTCATAAGGAATTAGCAACAATTGTTGCATATAAGGAGAAGAATTTGGGAATGGAATGACTAGATGGGAGGAAGATAGATTTTTACAGTATAATCTCCACTCATATTGTTTGATTTTTACCATGTATAACTTAGTCAAAATGTATTTTAAAATACTTTAATAATATTTAATATACTTTTTAAATGAGAGTCAGAGAAGAGTCCATTTTCTCACGACTAAGCAGAGATCCAGGAAGATGAGGAGATTTCCTTAGCTCATGCAAAAGCTAGAGGAAGTGCTTAAACTGGATAACAGAATTCCAGCACGGATGGAAGTAAGATTCATTAAGTGCCTTGCATTTAATTCTCTCAAAAACCCCATGAAGTCAAGATCATTGTCTCTCTTTTAAAAAAAGAGAGATTAATATTTAGAGACATTGGCTTATTTGCTCAAAGTCACACAACTACTAAAAAACAGAGCCAGGATACAAAAGCAACTCACTATATGCCTCACAAATTGCCATTTCCTCTACTACCACGGAAGGTGGCCTATTCACCTCACCCACATGACACACTCTGCAGTCTCCAGACCTCAGTTCTCTTTCTCTATTCAATACCAATTAAACTTAGATCCTTAATTGAAAACAAACACATTAATAAACAAAGCATTGTATCTCCTTCCTCAAATACTACTCCTTTCTCGAGAAAATATTTTTCTTCTCAAAGTTTTCCTCAGGGCAACTTTGACGTCCTTGTTCCTCAAACTATAGATCAATGGGTTTAACATGGGCACCACAATGGTATAGAACAGGGAGGACACTTTCCCTTGGTCAAGGGGCAAAATAGAAGGTGGTTTGAGATACATGAAAGCTGCAGAACCATAGAAAACAGAGACCACAATTACGTGGGAGCCACATGTACTGAAAGCTTTGGACCTGCCCTCAGTGGAATGAATGTGGAGAATGCTGGAGAGGATTAGAGCATAAGAGATGAAGATGGTGACAATGGGCATTCCAGTGCCAATGGAAACAACTATGAAGACCACCAGCTCATTGACATAAGTGCTGTTGCAGGAGAGTTCAAGGAGAGGAAGAATGTCACACATGAAATGATTGACAAGGTTGTCAGCACAGAAGGTCAGACTTGCTAGGTTTCCCGTATGGGCCAAGGCCCCTGAAAACCCCATCACATATGTGCCCAACAAGAGGAGTAAACAGACCTGAGGAGACATGGTGACCATGTACACCAGTGGTTTACAGATGGCAACATAGCGGTCATATGCCATCGCTGACAGGAGGAAGGACTCAGAGATGACAAAGAAGCAGAAGAAAAAGAATTGAGTTATACACCCTGCATGCAAGATAACGTTCTGATTTGAAACAAAACTCTTCAGCATTTGGGGGATGATGGTGGTGGAGTAACAGAAATCTATTAAGGAGAGATTGAAGAGGAAAAAGTACATGGGGGTGTGCAGGTGAGAGTTCAACCCAATTAGTATTATCAGGCCCAGGTTCCCCACCACGGTGACCAGATAGAAACCTAGAAACAGGAAGAAGAGAGGTATCTGGAGCCCTGGCTGGTCTGTTAAGCCTGCAAGTATGAACTCTGTCACTGAAGAGTTCTCGTCTGCCATTCTCCTCTGGAGACGAATACAGGAGGGGCGTCTGTGGAGACAAGAAAAGAGAACCATTTAGAAAGAAAGAAACACCACCACCACCGTCCAGCATCAAATCCCAATTCTTGAGAGTGGAATAAAGAGGAAGAATTTTGGAATTTTGGTATGATAGGAAGGTTGTTAACTGTCTGCTGTGGATCTATCTACACAACCCAAGTGACTTTTACTGTCAATGAAAAATATGAAGATAAACTTAGTCTCCAGAGTAAGAACTGGTGCTTCTAGAGAAAAAAAATACCAAAAATAAGATAGAAGTCTCTTAGATTTTAATTCAATCCATTTCTTTGTCCTTCTCTATCCTACCTCTTCTTCAGTTACTGAAACTTGGTCCTCTTCCATGGACAGTGTCCTAACTGGCAGATGCCACCAAGATTCTGCTCAGAGCTCCCATCTCTGGGTCACTGCTGTCAGATCAAGAAAGTGAGGTCACATTTTTACAAGATCTCTTAGCTCAAGTGGCTTTAGGTTTGATGATAATTTTTTAAGCTAACTCTTACTTAAGTGGTTACTATGAGAGGCTGTGTACTAAGAGCTACGTTATAATATTATCCCATTTTGCAGATGAGACAACTGAGTTAAGAAACTGGCCCAAAGCCCCAAAACTACTGAGTTGCAGCCAGAAGGTGAACTTAGGCAGTCTGACTCTCACAGTATGCACTTGTAACAACTATGTTACACGACTGACCAGGGTCAGGCAGGTACTCACCTTCCTTTAGTTTAGAGCCATAATGCTATACTCTACTGTCTCCTGTCCACAACTGTCCTGCTGGGAAGGAAAGAGACTATAGTGAGTAGAAGACACAGCTTGGAGCTCAGAACTCTCTCCTCCCAGTCCAGTCCAAAGGATCAAAATCTTTGTTTTATCTTGTAAGACCTTCTGCACAGAACATGATTTCCAATTGTTGTTTTGCCCAAAATCCCCTCCAGTTTCCAGGAAAGATACAAGGCCTTTTCATGACCAGTGGATAACTGGAGAATAAAGTGTTTTATTCTGGATTACAGATCTCAGTGGTCTAATTATTAAGACAAAGACTCCCTCACAACCATTTCCTCAGAGATTACATTCCCAAAGGAGGAAGATATGTTTGTTTATACCCTTGGTATTTCTTGATTTGACTTTTCAAGACAATTCTTTCTTCCAAGTAACATTTAGCTAGTGCTCTAAGAGAAAAACCATTGTGAAAAAAATCGTCATTACCGTTTCTTGAATATTCACTAATGTACCTGACACAGTACACTTATACTGACTTCTGGCTCCCAAGATCCAAAGCACTACACAAATATATCCTTGTTCCTTCCTCACAATAATGATATCCACTTAAAGGTAAATTGCTCACAATGACAATATGTTTCAGAGCCAGCATGCCTAGGTCTGTCTCACTCCAGGGTCCTGAATCATATTCACTAGACTAAACTTCCCCCCGATGGGGGCTCCTGAAGTCCATAAAGCAGGGTCCTTGCCTATTGGATCTAGCAATCTCTTACAAAGGGACTAGTAAATAAACAATGACTATAATAAGAAGAAGTGATTAGATGAAGGAAAGATTAACACAAAGGGCCATCAATTACAGTTTAGGATAGACACTCAATATTTATTCATATTCCAGCTTATTCCAGGAATAATTGCTCTACTTCCAGCTCAAATAAGAGGGGAGGCTGCTTTGATTCCCTTCCCCATCTTCTCATGGAGCGTAAGTTTGATTGGTAACAAGAATCCCTATCAGGTAACTGCTCTCATCCTTTCCCAAGAACAGCCATTCTCTAAATTACTAAATAGTAAAATCCCTGTACTATCTCTGCTTTTCATCCACTTAACTTTGACCACTTCTCTCTACTGACTTTCTAGCTTCTCGGTGCTCTCAAACTGAATCCTAGCAGATCGGATTCACAGTGCAGGGAGACATCCAAACATGTTCTTCCTCTTTAGTTTGCATTTGCCTTTTTCAGTCTTCTGCTCCCTAACCCCAGCCTCTCCTTGAGAAAAACTCTATCCTATCTCTCGATCTCTCAAATCTTTATTTCCTTTCTTTAATATCAAGAGAACAAACTCATAGATTTTTAGACCCCAAAAGATTCAGGAAATTGTCAAAGCCAATATATCCCAAACCTGGCTGAGCACCACGATGACTTAGAATGCCTATTAGAAAGAAATTCTGGGCTTCACTTACACCTTCTGAACTAGACTCTCTATGGGTATGAATACAGTAGCTGTATTTTTTTAACCTTCCCAAGTGATTCCACTGCCAACAATTTATGGATCCAGAGAGCTAATATTTATCCTCATCTTACAGACAAAGACTATAAGGAGATCCAGAGAAGCAAAGCCCCTTGTCCAAGGTCACAGATCAAGATTAACTCTCCAGGATTCCAGTCTCTCCTAGTCCATGAGCCCATATGGCCTTCAGCTTGGCTGGAAGTCAAAGAATAATAATTAAAAGGAAAACAATCATATTTCTGATTTCAGGTATAAAGAGGAGTTAGTTTCATACTTACCTTCAGACCAAAAACAACCATAAGACTGGAAAATATATAAAGCAACTATTTGCAAGCTTTTGGAAGCAGACAGCACAGGGATGAAATTCTTGAGAGAGGGTAAGAATTTGAGGTGACTACCATGTTCACTCTAACTTTTTCCCTAAGAGCAATTTCCAAACCAGGCATAGTGAAGTGGAGCCAAGCAAATGGCAGCAGTTGCTACTAGTATAATAAAGATCAGTGTTCAAGGATGCTAAGACAGCTGGAATTTGTGGGGGAAGGTATGGAGGGGAAGAAGTTAAAGAAAGGACACTCAGTACCTGCATAGAGGATTCCTATGTGTTCTTAGCTGAATCCTAAATTTTGTGTATGCATGGCGAGACTCCATAGGTCTAGGAGAAAATGGCTGTTGGAGGAGTAATAACTGAACAGAGAATGTAGAGGATGCTCAGTGCTAGGGAGATGTTAGATTTCTGACCAAGTGAGAGTAGAGGGATTTTGGCAAACAAACCAAGCCTTAAGATGAGACACCTGAATTCCATACCCTAGGAATAAGGAGTAAGCCCTCAGAGTAAGGGCAAAACTGAAATGGACCCATCATAGCAAAGGATAAATCCAAGTCTCAACAGGATCACACGATCTGCTAGTAAACTAAAAGCATCCCAGTACTAAATTCAATACTCTGTAGAGAAAAATAGCATCTCCACTGTCTCTACAATATATTCACAATGTCCAGCATCTTAAAATCAAAATTATAGAAATTCAAAGAAGATAAAAATAGGACCCATAATCAAGAAGAAAAAATATACTGAATAAAAGAAGATCTATATAGAATCTAAATCTTGTAATAAGCAGACAAAAAATTTGAAATTACTACTATAGATGTGTATTCAAATTTAGATAAAGGAAAGAAAATTCAATAACAGATGGCAAATTCCACCAGAGAGATGGAAACAATAACACAATTAAATGAAACTTTTTTAACAAATAAAAACTTAAAAATATAATATTGGAAATAAAGAATTCATTAGATTGGCTAAATAGCAGATTGGGCACAGCCAAAGAAAGGATCAATGAAAGCAAAAACAGATCAATAGAAATAATCCAACTGAAATAAAGATAGAAAAAAATAATTAAAAAGAATATAGCAACCAAAATCTTTAGGACAATGCTAAGTGACCCAAAATATGTGTAACCAGGGTTTCAATGGTGAATTCAGTGAAAATTGGGGTGGAAAATATTTTAAAAGATAATAAGTGAAATTTTTCCTAATTTGATGAAATATTTGAACCTGAACCACAAAAAAGTTTAGGAAACCGTGAGCAGCAACACAAATTCAAAATATACCACACCTAGGCATATCATACTCAAACTCATGAAAAGCAAAAACAAAGAAAAAAATCTTAAAAGCAACCAGAAATAAAAGTCATGTTGCTTTCAAAGGAGCAAAAATAATAATGAGTGCATAAAGGCAAATCAAAGACAGGGAGGAAATATTCACAACAGATATATCTGTCACAGGACTTATATCACAATATAGACAAAACCCCTACAAATAATAAAAAATAAATTAATAAAAGACTAAGAGGTGTATATTAATGGGATGAAGATTTAAAGAGATACTTCAGAAGATATTCAAATAGACAATTTGAATAAGCTTATGGAAAGTTGCTCAAAGCATTACTTATTAGAGAAATGCAAATTAAAGCCACAATGAGCTCTCGCTACACACCCATTACAATACCTAACATTTCAAAGACTGGCAATACCAAATGTTGGCAAGAATGTGGAGCAAATAAAACTCTCTTATGCTGCAAGTGGGAATGCAAAATGATACAACTATTTGTAAAACTGGGAGTATCTCAAAAATGAAACCTACACCTACCCTATGACCCAGAAATCTCACTCCTAATCTTATATCCCCCCAAATTAGTGTATATGTACACAAAATGTCTCCTACACAAATGTTCGCAGCAGCTTTATTCATAACAGCCAAAAACATTTCCCTTATTGGGAAATTACCCAAATGAGCCTCAAAGGAAAATAGATAAATAAGCAACTGTATATTCAATGGATTACAACTAAGCAATAAAATAGACAGACTATTGATACCTCCAACAACCTGGGTGAATCTTGAAAAGACGTCAGGAATTAGTCTGGAAAGTACACCAGGAACACACTAAGGAGAGTCGAGAAAGCTAAGTCTAAAGGCAATTTGTTACCCAATGAGTAACCTCTAAGAGTCTTTGAATAACAGCGTGACATTCGTTGATTCATTCTCAATATTAGTTGAGAAACTGTGTGTATGGCATTATTCTAGGGGCTGCAGATAAAGATCTACACAAAACAAAGTCTCTACTCTCATTGTGCTTTTTCTGTAGTAGAGAGAAGACAGACAACAAATAAAGGAAATAAGTAACTTACGTAACATTTTAGAAGATAATAAGAGCTATAAAAAACAAACCAAGGGTTTGTGGTTTGTGGGTTTAAATAAGATGCTAGATTAGGTATCTTTGTGAAGAGGACATTTGAGCAAAGACTTGGAAGACCATGTTGAGTTGTGCTGTTAATAGCTACTCTAATGGACCAATGAGTTAATGTTCTTAATGTGTCACTCCTCCCAAGCAATGCATTATTATCCTGTGCTTCAGACAATAGCATCACCATAAGCGCGGGCTCTCATGGAGGGAATTTTGTACTTGGTGACAAGTTAGAGAGAACAAAACACGTGAGCTTTTTATAAAAATCACAAGTCACACAATCAAGGTCACTGCCCACACACATTTCAGATCTTTAAATAGCCAACACCAGCTACTTTAAATTCCCTTAATTTTCAAGTCAGCTCTCAGGAAGGGATCTGATAAACTCCTTGGTTCAGGGACTAATTGAGCTGATGCGTGGTCATCCATACTCCAAATGCTTTTCACAGGGTATTTACAGTGATTTTAGTCCGAGGGAAAAAATTCTGCATTCAGAGAAACTCAAACCTCAGTGAACAAGTGGGTAAGCTATGTTTTTGATCAAGGCTTCTCATGAGAAGTTTATGAAATCATACCACAAAGGCAGAAACCCAGCTTCTTTTTAAGCTTAACCACAATTACTGCAAGTATCACTATGTTTATGTGTGTGCACACATAAATGTCTGCTTGCTTATCCACCTTTGTGAGACATTTTCAGCCAATATTCTACAATAACAGTGCTTCATTTTTAGATTTACACTTAGCATTTTGCTGTGTTCTACATTGACTCTAATGAATCCCAAAGCCTGATCTTAATCCCACTACACTTAAATTACAAATGGAAAAAAAGTAGTTAACTACCACAAACTCTCATAGGGACCTAGAGATAAAGAAGACCTCAAGCATTCATTAAAAGTTTACTTTTCTCTAGGAGCCTTAGAAGTTGCTTGTCTGTACGATGCAACACCAGGAAAACTTCCTCTGAGTTGATGTCACTTCAGAGACTATTGCCATGAAAGCTTTATTCAAATGTATTTCACCATGGCTTCTCCAAAGTCAAGTTCACTGATCACTTGCTCCAGCACAAGCAAGAACAGTACAGAAAGAATTATTTTTGACCATGTTCATTTGGTACTGAACCTCGCCTTTTCCAAAACCTGAATCTCTGCTTAATTATTTCTTTGCTTTAGTTACTTCTAGCATATATCTGATATATAATAAATACTTATACATTATACATATTATTACATATAGTGTAAATGTATGTCTGAGACTTAATGTGTCTTTACATATATATCTCAGAGTTTTGGTGGACCATCAAATAGCACAAGTATGGCCCTCAGTGATTGGTTCAACACTACACACCAGAGAGACACAAGAACACACATTAATTCCAACAAGAAGAGGCATAGAGTCTGTCTGGAAAGAAAAGATGGCAGCTGATTGCTCTTCATTTGAAATAGCCTCAACTCCCAGGGAAGTGAATAAAATTAAGGTCATTAAACAGGAGTCAGAAGGGATGGCATTCTATTTAATGTTCAATTCATCTTTAATTTGTACATCATTTAACATTTTAAAATTCTAGATGTAGAGACAAAAAGACCTTGTTCCTTCATTGGAGGAACTTGCAGTCTAATAGAGGCTGCTCTCATATTGGCTCTTTCTCGCCCCTTCATGTTTTAGTTCCTCAGCATCCTATGCACATTTTTTTTTCTTTAAGTTCTTGGTGAGCTCCTCTGTTCAACAATCTCCTCTATAAGGATGGCTCCAAACTTGTAACTTTAGTTCTCTTCATTCTATTATGCCCCTAAGGTGGTATCCAATCACTTTACTGAATACTTCCAATAGATTTTCCTGTGGTCAATTCAAACACCAACTTTAAAGCTGAGCTCCTCTTCCCTATTCAAAATCAGGTGCCTCCTTCACCTGTCCATTAAGTGGATATAACCATTGGAAAGGAGCAACAGTGGAGTATCAATAAGGTGACTACCTATAAATTTGCCTAAAATAGTCCTAGTTTATTCCTTTTGTTCCAGGAGAACTATATAAGATCTACCTTTGATTCTTGCTAGGGTGTGGCCTTAGGAATTGTTTAACCTCTGTCTGAATTTCAAGTCTCTTATTTTAAAATGAAGATAACCATACCTCAAAGGATTATTGATAAACAAATCATGCTGATTATAGCACTTAGAAGGAATAAAATGAAGTAGGTTAAATAATATTAGTATTCAAACTTATCTCTCTTGAAACAGTGGTGTTTTATATAGCCAGTGATATCAGAACAGGCTGAAACAAAGAGAAGAGCAAGCAGTGAGATCAGTTTAATGACTTTTCACTAGTAAGTACAGAAAGGCACAGTGTAGGAGAGGTGGTGATGAAATAATTAACATGATTTAGTGTCTCAGTGGTGCAGGGGGGATTGATGGAAAGTGGCACAAATCAAATTTGACTAAGATTTTAAGCTCATGGAGTCAGGAGCAGGATGACATAAATGAAGATTAAAGAGTGAAGAGGGTAATGAAGTGAATTATAGACAGGAATATGAAGTGCTGGCAGAAGCTTCAAAAGGCAAAGATCAGAAAGAAACTGACAACGGAAGATCATAGCTTGGGAGAGAAGAGGTAGAGATGCAAATTGAAGAATTATAGGACCAGAGTTGTTCACAAAAACAGAGGAATGATGAATTGCTCCAAACAAGTGTGTTTAAAAAGAGAATAGTTGATTTGTAACAGCTGAAAGTTTTCCCAAAAAAGACCCACACATGGGAAGAAGAAGTTGACCAACAGAAGTGTTTGAAAAGGCATGTGTCGTATCTAACAGCAGGCTTTGGAGTCAACCAGACCTAGAATTAAAACCTAACTCTATTACTCATTACCTGCGTGATCTTGAGCAAGTTACTTAACACTGTCTAGACTCAGTGCCCCCATCTGAAAAACAGAGATAATAATACCAAACTTGCAGATGTCTGTGAGAATTAGATGTGGCCTTAGTAAATATTCAACGTAGTAAATAATTGTGGAATAAGACTAAACATAGCAGATCATTCTCTTGCTGTCCTGTTCACTCATCCTTAGATAACCCTCTCTGTGTACATAGTCTAAAAGAGCCTTCTACTATTAATTGATTATTTCGAGACTATCTTCTACAAGCCCCAACTGGATAAAAAGCTACTTCCAGGAAAAATATATAACTTTTGTATACAGTAACACACCCAATATCTAAAACAGTGAATAATATTTGATAGATGTGCTATAAAATCTTATTGAACAAAATAGACTTGCATACAATTATACTTCAATAAAAATCCACATTGCAAACCCATAAATTCAGTGCTTGTCTTTTTTTATTAAGGCATAATTGACATTTAACATTATGTTAGTTTAAGATGTTCAGCATAACAATTCAATATTTGTATATATTGCAAAATGATCACCACAATAAGTCTAGTTAACACCCGTCAACATACATAGTTACAAAATTTTTTCCTTTTTTTTTTTTTTGAGTAAGATTAGCCCTCAGCTAACATCTGCCACCAATCCCCCTATTTTTGCTGAGGAAGTCTGGCCCTGAGCTAACATCCATGCCCATCTTCCTCTACTTTATATGTGGGACGCCTACCACAGCATGACTTGCCAAGCAGTGCCATGTCCACATCTGGGATCCCAACTGGCGAGCCCTGGGGCCACCAAAGTGGAATGTGCGAACTTAACTGCTGTGCCACTGGGCCAGCCCCCAAACTTTTTTCCTTATGGTGAGAACTTTTAAGATGTATTCTCTTAGCAAGTTTCAAACGTACAAAACAGTATTATTAACTAAAGTCACCATGCTGTACATTACCTCCCCATGACTTATTTAACAGGAAATTTATATATATATAAATATAGAGAGATATAAAATATTAAAGTATACATTTTATAAATATATTTATACGTTATATATATTTATATATTATAAATATATATAAATATATAAACATAAATATATATTTAAATATTTATATATAATTTTTTTTATAAATATAATAAATATATTATATATATAAAAATATATATAGGGGCCAGCCCCATGGCCAAGTGGTTAAGTTCACGCTCTCTGCTTTGGCAGCCCAGGGTCTCGCCGGTTCAGATCCTGGGCGCGGACATGGCACCACTCGTTGAGCTACACTGAGGCAGCGTCCCACATGCCACAACTAGAAGGATCCACAACTGAAAAAATATACAACTACGTACTGGGGGATTTGGGGAGAAAAAAAGCAGGAAAAAGAAAAAAGAAGATTGGCAGCAGTTGTTAGCTCAGGTGCCAATCTTTAAAGTATACATATATATATATATATATATATATATATTCAAAATCTTTATCTATTCATCTATTGATGGACACAAGTTTTTCCATATCTTGGCTATCATTAATAACGCTGCAATGAACATCGGGGTGCATATATGTTTTCAAGTTAGTGTTTTCATTTCCTAGGATAAATACCCAGAAGTGGAATTGCTGTATTATTTGTACTTCTACTCTTAATTTTTTGAGGACCTCCATACTGTTTTCCATAAAGGCTACACCATTTTTCATTCTCACCAACAGTGCACAAGGATTCCTTTTTCTCCACATGCTCATCGCACGTGTAAGTCCCTGCCTTTTTTGATAATATTCTAACTATTTGAGGCGTTATCTCATTGTGGTTGTGATTTGTATTTCTCTGATGATTAGTAATGTTGAGAACCTTTTCATGTACCTGTTGGCCATCTGCATGTCTTCTTCGGAGAAATGTCTGTTCAGATCCTCTCCCCAATTTTTAATTGGATTGTGGATTTTTTTGGTTTAGTTGTTGGTTTTTTTTTTTTTTTTGCTATTTCCAGGATGAAGTCTTCACATATTTTAGACATTAACACCTTATCAGATATTTTGTTTGCAAATATTTTCTTCCATTTACTAGGTTGGCTTCTCATTTTGAGGATGGTTTCCTTTGTTATGCAGAAACTTTTTACTTTGATGTAGTCACATTTCTTTATTTTTACTTTTTGTTGCCTTCACTTTTAGAATCAAGTTCAAAAAAATTATCATCAAGACTGATGTCAAGGAGCTTACTACCTGTGTTTTCTTCTAGGAGTTTTATGTTTTCTAATCTTACATTCAAGTCTTTGATCCATTTTGAGTTGATTTTTGTCTATGGGATAAGATAGTGGTCCAGTTTCATTTTTTGCATGTGGCTGTCCAGTTTTCCCAACACTTGTTATGGAAGAGACTGTCCTTTCTCCATTGTATATTCCTGGCTCTTTTGTCATAAATTAATTAATCACATATTTGTAGGTTTATTTCTGGGCTCTCTATTCTTTTCCATTGATCTACGTGTCTGTTTTTATGCCAATACCATACTGTTGTGATTCCTATAGCTTTGTAACATAGTTTGAAATCAGAGATCTTGATGTCTCCAGCTTTGTTCTTCTTTCTCTAGAATATTTTGGATATTCAGGGTCTTGTCTGGTTCCATACAAATCTGAGGATTGTCTCTTCTATTTCTGTGAAAAATGCCACAGGAATTTTGATAGGGATTGCATTAAATCTGTCGATTGCTTTGGGTAGTATGGATATTTTAAAAATATTAATTCTTCCAATCCTTAAGCACGGAATATCTTTCCACTTATTTGTGTCTTTCAATTTCTTTCTGAATGTCCTATAGTTTTAGTGTCCAGGTGTTTCACCACATTTGTTAAATTTATTCCTAGGCCTTTTATTCCTTTTTTTTTTTTTGAGGAAGATTAGCCCTGAGCTAACATCTGCTGCCAAGCCTCCTCTTTTTTGCTGAAGAAGATTGGCCCTGAGCTAACATCTGTGCCCATCTTCCTCTACTTTATATGTGGGATGCCTGCCACAGCATGGCTTGACAAGCAATGCATAGGTTTGCACCTGGGATCAGAACTGGTGAACCCCAGGCCCCCAAAGGTAACGTGCAAACTTAACCACTGCCCCACCAGGCCAGCCCTGGCATTTTATTCTCTTTGATGCAACTGTAAATAGGATTGCTTCTTATTTTCACTTTCTAATAATTTGTTATTAGTGTATAGATATGCAACAGATTTCTATATGTTAATTTTGTATCCTGCAACTTTACTGAATTCCTTTATTAGTTCTAACAGTTTTATGTGGGATATTTAAGGTTTTCTACACATAATATCATGTCATCTACATATAAGGACAATTTTACTTCTTCTTTCCCAGTATGGATGCCTTTTATTTCATTTCCTTGCCTAATTTCTCTGACTAAGGCTTCCCAATACTATGTTAAATAAAAGTGGTGAGAGTGAGCATGCTTGTCTTGTTCCCTATGTTAGAGGAAAAGCATTCAGCTTCTCACCATTGAGTATGACCTTAGCCATGGACTTTGTCATATATGGCCTTTCTTATGTGGAGAGTTTTTAACATAAATGGAAGTTGAATTTTGTCAAATGTTTTTCCTGCATTTTTTGAGATGATCATATGATTTTAATCCATTTTGATAATGTAGTTGATTGATTTATGGATGTTGAACCACCCTTGCATCCCTGGAATAATCCTACTTCATCATAGTTTATGCTCCTTTTAATGTATTGTTGAATTCTGTTTGATAATATTTTGTTGAGGATTTTTGTGTTTATGTTCATCAAGAATATTAACGTATAATTGTCTTTTCTTATACTGTCTTTGTCTGGTTTTGGTATAAGTGTAATGCTGACCTTATAAAATGAGTTTAGAAGTGTTTACTCCTCTTCTGTTTTTGGGGAAACTTTGAGGAAGATTGGTATTAATTCTTTGAATGTTTGGTAGAATTCACCAGTGAAGCTACCTAGTCTTGGGCTTTTGTTTGTTGGGAGGTTTTTTGATTACTGATTCAATCTCCCTATTAGTAATTAGCCTTTTAGATTTTCTGTCTCTTCATAATTCAGTCTTAGTAGATGGTTTGTTTCCAGGAATTTATCTATTTCTTCCAAGTAGCCCAATTTTTTGGTGTATAATTATTCATAGTAGTCTTTTACAATCTTTTGTATTTTCTGTGGTCTCACTTGCAGTGTCTCCTCTTTCATTTCTGATTTTATTTATTTGAGTGCTCTTTTTTTCTGGTGAGTCTACCTAAAGGTTCGTTAATTTTATTTATCTTTTCAAGTAGCAGCTCTTAGTTTCATTGATCTTTTCGAATGTCTTTTTAGTCTCTATTTCATTTATTTACACACTGATATTTGTTATTTTCTTCTTCTACTAACTATAGGCTTTGCTTGTTCTTTTTCTCTAGTTTCTCGATGCAGGCAGTTACCACTACAATATTGCCCATTTAGAACTGCTTTTGCTTCATCCCATAAGTTTTGGTGTGTGGTGTTTCCATTTTCATTTGTCTCAAAGTATTTTTTGATTTCTCTTTTGATTTCTTATTTGACAAACTGGTTGTTCAGTAGCATGTTGTTTAATTTCTGAAGGTTTGTCAATTTTTCAGTTTTCTCCTTGTAATTGATTTCTACCTTCATACCATTGTGGGCAAAAAAAGATGCTTGATATGATTTCAATCTTCTTAAATTTATTAAGATGTTTGTGACCTAAAAAATGATATATGGATAATATTCCATGTGTATTTGAGAAGAAAGTATATTCTGCTAATTTTGTTTGAAATGTTCTGTACATGTCTGCAAAGTCCATTTGGTTAGTATGTTGTTTAAGGCCAATGATCCCTTATTGATCTTTTGACTGAGTGATCTACCTATTGCTGAAAGTGAGGTTAAAGTCTCCTACTATAATTGTATTCCTTTAGGTCTGTTAATATTTCCTTTATATATTTATGTGGTCATATGTTGGGTGTACAAATGTTATATCCTCATTTTGGATTGACTACTTAATCATTATGTGATGGCCTTCTTTGTCTCTTATCACAGTCTTCATCTTAAAGTCTATTTATCTGATATAAGTACAGCTACCCTACTTTCTTTTGGTTTCCATGTGGATGAAATATCTTTTTCCATCCTACGCTTTCAGCCTGTGTGTGTCCTCACATCTGAAGTCAGCCTCTTGCCAGCAGCATACAGAGGAGTCTTCGTTTTTTATCCATTCAGCCACCCTATGTCTTTTGATTGTAGACTTTAATCGATTTACACGTAATTATTGATAGGTATGTACTTATTGTGATTTCACTCAGTGTTCTCTGGCTGCTTTGTAGTTCTTCTGTTCCTTTCTCTTCTCTTACTTTCATCCTTTGTGATTTATTTTCTATAGTGGAATGCTTAGACTCCCTTTCATCTGTTGTGCATCTACTATAGGTTTTTCCTTTGTTGTTACCATGAGGCTTACATGAAACAACTTATATTCATAAATGTCTATTTTAAGTTGATTACTTGTCAATATGTTCTAAAGCTCTACATTTTTATTCTCACTCCTGCACATTTTATTTTTTGATGCCAAAGTTTACATCTTTTTAACTTGTATATCCCATAACAAGTTACTGTGTATATAGTTATTTTTACTACTTTTCTCTTTTTCCTTTCAAACTAGCATTATTACTGACTAACCCACCACTTTACAACATTATATTATTCTGATTTTTACTATATATTTACTTTTACCAGCAAGATTTTTACTTTCATATGTTTTCTTGTTACTAATTAGTGTCCTTTTGTTTCAGCTTAAAGAAGTCCCTTTAACATTTCTTGTAAGACTAGTCTACTGGTGAAGTCTTAGCTCTTGCTTGTCTGAAAAGCACTTATTCTCTTCTTCAATTCTGAGTGACAACTTTGCTATGTAGAGTGTTCTTGGTTGGAAGCTTTTTTTCTTTCAGCACTTTTATTAAATGGTGCCACTTCCTTCTGGCCTGCAAAGTTTCTGCTAAAAACTCTGTTGATGGTCTTATGGGGTTCCCTTGTATGTAACAAGTTTTCTTTTGCTGCTTTTAAAAGTCCCTCTTTGCCTTTAAATTTTGACATTTTAGTTATAGTTGTAATTATAATTATAATGTGTTTTGGTGTGAGCCTCATAGATTCACCTTATTTGGAAAACTCTGGGCTTCCTGGATCTGGATGTCTTCTTTCTTCCCCAGATTAAGGAAGTTCTCAGCCATTATTTCTTCAAACAATTTGGCCCTTTCTCTCTCTCTTCTCCTTCTGGGACCTCATACTGTGAATATTGGTCCACTTAATGTTGTTCTATGAGTCCCTTAAGCTATCTTCAATTTTGTTCCTTTTTGTTTTCTTTCTGCTGCTCTGAGTAGGTGAGTTCCTGAGTTCCTCCATCTGTCTTCAAGTTCATGGATCCTTTCATCTGCTTCATGTTGTCTATTGTTGAACCCCTCTAGCATATTTTTAAGTTCAATTGTTGTGTTCTTCAGTTCGGTGACAACTTTTTGGTACATTCTTATATTTTTTATCTCTTTGTTAAAGTTCTCACTGTATTCAGCCATTCTTCTCCTATATTTAGTTAGCATCTTTATGACTGTTATTGTAAAATCTTTATCTGGTAAATCTCTTATCTCTGTTCCATTAAGTTCTGTTTCTGAGGTTTTATCTTGTTCTTTTGTTTGGAATATATTACTATGTTTCTTCATTTTCCTTGACTTCTGTGTTGGTTTCTCTATATTACATAAAGCAGCCACCTCACCCAGTCTTGAAAGAGTATTCTAGTGTGGGAGATGGACCTTATTGCTCAACTCTTCCCTATCTTTTGTTTGTCTCTCAAACTTTTGTGATTGTTCAAGTAGCCTACTTTATTTTTAGTGGCTTCTAGTAGTTGAGGGTGTGCCACAATCTGTCAGTGTCCCAAAGGGACAGTCAGCACCTAGATTCAGGCTAATTGGAAGCCAGACATTTAGGCAGCAGCTTTCCAAGCATGCAAATGAATACAGTACTCTGGGACTGTAAGTATAAGTCCTCCTGGTCACCAGAGCCAGGTGACCTAGAGGTGTCCCTGGGTGACAGCCTCAGAAATTGGTGCACCAGATATGTGTACAAGCTGTTTTCCAGGAGATCTAGAGACCTGGAGTGAGGCAGTAAGCACACAAATATGGAATCCACCAGCTTCCATTCCTGAGAGCATTTAATAGGCCTCTATATGTGTGCCAAATCAGCCTATCCCTCAGGCCAAAACTCCAAGACAAGCAAATAGGACTCTTTCACAGAAAGACTGGGGGTGTGTTTCACTCTGCTGTGCAGGCTATGGCCTGCGTGTGGTAGCTGAAAATAAACTGACTCTCTGTTTGTTTCATTCCCATGGACACAGGAATGCAAGCCCCACTGGCCCCCAGAACCAAGCAATCAAGGGATGCGCCCTGGCCAGCAGCCACAAAACCGAGTGCACTGGATGGGAAAACTGGGGCACCGGACATGAGTACAACCTCCACTCTGGGAGACACTGGCATTTTGGAGTGCAGCAAAGGAAAAGCACAAAGATAGCACTCACCTTCAATGTTTCTGCAGAGGATGACAGTTGGCCCTTAGACATGCGTTTAATTAGAAGGCTTCCCTTCAAGCAGCAGCTATGAGGATAAACTATAGGCGTCTTTCACAGAAAAACAGGTACCTTAGTCTGTTGTCTCTTGCTGTTCCCTGGAAGAAGAAGCCAGTTAAGAACTCTTTCTCGGTTATAATCCTGTGGCACCCGTAAGTGTAAGCCCCACTGGCCACCAGAGTCACTTGATCTTGAAGTGTCCCCTAGGCAGCAGCAGAGAAAATGAGAGTGCCAGACAAGGGTACAAGCTCCTTTGTGGGAGACACTGGTAAGCTGAAGTGAGGCAGAGGGAGAGCACAAAGGTGGTACCCATTGGCCACCATCTCCAAAGAGTATTTCAGTAGGCCCTTCGATGTATGTTAAATTAGAGGTCTTCCCCCTCAGGACAATGCCTTAAAATAAGCAAATAAGCCTTGTTTACCGAACGTCTGGATGCTTTGCAGTCAGCTGCCTTTTCCTGGTCTCTAGGATGGGTGAGTCTGAGTACATGAGCCTTTTAAGAACTGTTTCTCAATTTGCTATAATCCTGTGGGTCTCATACATCCACTGGCTTTCAAAGATAGATGTTTTGAGGGCTTGTCTCAAGGGTGCAGGTCTTAAAATATGGAGTGCTCTATATGGGGTTCAAATCCTTCACTCCTCAGGCAAAAGCTCAAGTTTTTGAGCTCCCATCAATTGTCAGTTGCCATGCAGGGGGTGGGTTTATGGTGAGATTGTGTCTCAGCCTCTCCTAATTGCTTCATTGTGAATTTTTTCTCATTTCCCCAAAGTGAAGGAGATACTCAGCTAGTTTCGGGGGTTCTTCTGAGAAAATTATTCCATATGTAGCTGTAGTGAATCTAGTGTGTCCATGAGAGGAGATGAGTTCAGGAAACTCCTATGTCACCATCTTGAATCAGAACTCTTAACTGACTTATGAATTTTGAACCAGCCTTCATAGTTGGGATAAATCCACTTAATCATGGTATATACATTTTTATATATTGTTGTATTTATTTGCCAATATTATGTTGAGGATTTTTGCATCTATAGTCATGCAAGATATGTTCTGTCAGGTTTTTTTCTTGTACTGTCTTTGTCTGCTTTTATTATTAGGATAATGTTGGTCTTATCGAATCAGCTATGATATTCCCTTTGTCTCTGTCTTCTGAGAAAAATTATAGAGAATTTGTATAATTTCTTCCTTAAGATTTTGGTAGAATTGGCCATTGAACCCATCTGAGTCTGGGCAGGATGGCTAGAGTGGCCTGGAGTTGGGTATTTCCTTTCTCCACATGGAAGGCTAGAGCCAGCTGGTACTTTCCCTTGTGAGGCCTGCCATTAAAGCCTTTGTAACTGCCTATGGTAAGGCCTGAAAGATTACACAGAAATTTGGGCCTTGAGCAAGACTTTAGCTTTCAGGGCCTGTGAAAGCTTTTCTCTGGGTCTATCCTCCCAAGAGCAGACTAGATTGTTGGTTTTTTCACTTGAAGGGATCGTCAGGCAGAAGCTATATGCAAGGGATGTGGATGGCAACTGGGCATGTGGACTGGAGGTGTTCATACTTGTGAATGTGTAGGCCCCGCACATTATGGGACAAATATGAGAGTGGGAGGTTGAAGGAGTAAGTTGTGGCCCATGGGCAGGCACCTGGAAACCAAGGTGTCTCTCCCTGTGCTACCACATTTTGGCATGGATCTTTAAACATTCTAGGGATTTTAAATTTGAATCTGACCTTCCAAGGTTGTGAAAGTAGTTTGTCAAGGTAAGAGACAGGAACATATTTTATTTAACACTTTATTAGCTTTATTTTTAATTTATTTTTCATTGTGATAAAAAAACACATAACATAAAATATACCATCTTAATTATTTTTAAGTGTATAGTTCAGAAGTATTGTGTTCTCACATTGTTGTGAAACAGATATCCAGAATTTATTTATCTGCAAATCTGAAACTCTGTGCCTCTTAAAAAACAACTTCCTTTTTCTCCCTCCTTCCTGCCCTTAGTAACCACCATTCAACTTTTTGTTTCTATGAATTTGGCTATTTCAGATATGTTATATAAGTGGAATCATACAGTATTTGTCCTTTTGTTACTGGCATATTTCACTTAGCGTAATATACTCAAGGTTCATCCATGTTGTGGCATGCGACAGGATTTTCTTACTTTTAAGGATGACTAATATTTGTTGTATGTATATACCACATTTAAATATATATAAAAGTATATACCACATTTTTTAATAGTCATTCATCTATCAATGGATATTTGGGTTATTCCATCTCTTGGTGGTTGTGAATAGAGCTGCTATGAAGTACAAATATCTCTCTGATATCCTACTTTCAATTCTTTTGAATATATAGCAGAAATGGGATTGCTGGGTCATATAGTACTTCTATTTTACATTTTTGAGGCATCTCCATAGTGTTTTCCATTTTCTAAACCATTTCACAAACCCACCAATAGTGCATAAGTGTTCCCGTTTCTCCACATCCCCGCCAACACTTGTTTTCTGTTTTTTTGATAGTAGCTGTCCTAAAGGGTGTAAGGTGATACCTCACTGTGGTTTTGACTTGCATTTTCTGATGTTTAGTGATGTTGAGCATCTTTTTATATGCTTGTATTTGTATGCCATTTGTATATCATCTTGGGAGAATTGTCTATTCAAGTTTATCTTAGTCTGTTTGAGATGCTAAACAAAATAACATAGACTGAATGCCTAATAAACTACATAAACATTTCTCACAGTTCTGGAGGCTGGGAAGTACAAGATCAAGGCTCTGGTAGTTTCAGTATCTGGTTAGTTTCTGCTTCTGGTTCAGAAACAGCCTTCTTCTCCATATAACATCATATGGTATAAGTGGTGAAGGGACTCTCTGGGGTTACTTTATAAGGGCACTAACCCCATTCATTACGGCTCTGCCCCCATGATCTAATCAGCTCAGAAAGGCCCACCTCCAAATACCATTGCATTGTAGATTAGGATTCAACATATGAATTTGGGGAGACACAAACATTCAGCCTATAGCAGGGTCCTTTGCCCATTTTTAAATTATTTTATTTTTGGCTGTTTAGTTGTAGAATTTCTTTATATAATATGGATATTAACCCTTTGTAACATATGTGATTTGCAAATATTTTCTCCCATTCCCAAAGTTCTTCACTCTGTCGAGTGTGTTGCTTCTTGAACAAAAGTTTTCAAGTTTTATGTCGTCCCATTTATCTGTTTTTGCTTTTGTTGCCTCTTTACTCCCACATCTAGAGATATTGATTGGTAACCTAAGTGAAGGGCATAATAATGCCTGTCACATAAAGTTCTGGATAATTGTCATTTCTACTTTCCTCTTTCTCCATTTCCCTTTGTTTCTCTGTACAAACCCAAACCACATAAACATAAACAAATATAAACTCCCACTGCCTTTTTCTTCAACCACAGATAGGGGGAAGTGTTGCTACTCTCCTGTCTCTTTATGAAGGATGACAATGGAAAACCAATAGCTCTTCTTCAAGACCCATCTCTTTCCCACAATATCATTCCCCTATCCTTCCTCTGTTTCAGGAATCCAGGCAGAAAATCTTCTAAAAATGTCAACTGTCCTAGGACGAAGTCATCAAATTATCAAATTACAGGTGTGCTGGTGCCAAAATGAAGGACAATACAAACAGCTCACTGCTGGTCAACCTGGCAGTCCAGGGGAACTTTTAAGAGGGAAGAGCTACCAGACCAGAAGACTGAGTCAGAATATTTGCCTGACCAAAGGCAAACAGCAAAGCAGTGGCCTGTGTCATACTCTGTACTATATTATGGCACAGCAGGTTCCAACCCAGAAAGCAGAGACATGGGAAATAAAGAAGTTTCATCTAGAGACTCCAAGATGGCTGTTCCCCAAACTCCTCCTTCTCCACTGTTCTAGTTCAGGAATGCCTCCATGCTATATTCCTGTTTCTCCAATATCTGTGCCCAGCAGGTTGCCTACATGGACAGCTCCTGTAGGAACTCCTTGGCCAACTGCAATCACAATGAGTCTGCCTGATAAAAAACATGGCACCTCTGTGGTTTCTCACATTACAGCAGACACAGGCCACTTCACTGAGCAAAGTGAGAGGGCAACAGCCACATAACGTTCTATTTTCCTTGGGTATTTTTTCTTTGTTTCTTTATGTACAATCATCCATCAAATGGCTGGTGATCCTTGACTATCCTCGTGTATTTAAGAGACAGTCTGTAACAGGTTGACTGAACATTCATTGTAATTTGGCTGGGCTTGTCAACTAGCAGACTTCACTTTAGGGAAAGAGTGATCCATGTGTGTCACTTTATTAGGGGCCAAACATCAAAGAGTATCTGTAACTCTTTTTTCTTAAGCAGATCAGTTTCACCAGAGAAGAGACCTACAATCTTCTAATTTTGTGGGGTCAAGGACGATGATCATAAGACTGGCTGCAAACATTCTTAGAATTCAGCAGTTGAAAGAGTCTGCAGATCTCACCATTCACTACACAGTGCTAAATATAATCACACTCTTTTCAGTAGAGAATTGCCCCACCCTTCTGATGGGCTCGTTGACCCTAGTCCAGAGTCTTTCTGGTTCAAATCCTCTAAAAGTCAACCTCAAATTTAGTGGAAGGTTGACTAAGGAAAGAAGACTTGCAAAATCCAGCCCTCTAAACAGAATGACAAAGCATCAGTTAAAATTTAAATAAATTTTTACAATATATTTGCAATAAATTGAAAAGTATTCAATACCTCTGAACTCCAATTGTTTCAACTGTTAAAACATTACCTATTTCAGTCTTGAGGTATTGAGAAACTCATGCAATGGGTTCTTTTTAGTCTTTCTTATGGATAAAACCAAATAATAGTATCATAGCATATGAAATATTTTTCCTACAAAAGCAGAAGGAGAACCTAAAAAGAGAAATAACAGAGTGTCTGTTATGCAATGTATATTAATTTATGCAATGAATAGATTTATGCAATGTATATTCATAATCATTTGAGATAGGCATTTGTTTGCACTTTAAAAAGAAATAAACAGAATCTCACAAAGATTGAAATACTTAGATCAAGGTTGCATGTTAATAACAGGCAGAACAGAGATGCAAACACATATTTAAATTAACTCAAAAAATCATGTTCTCTGTGATGCTTAAATTATAACAGTGACTGTAAATTTATGGTTACAAATCAAGGTGGGCTCCAGGTTAAAATGAAAACTTGACTCTCAGAGAAATGCAAATCTTGCAGCAGCATCAAACTGTGAAAACTACAAAGGCTTTGTGGTCAGGCCAACTTTAATTCAAACTCTGATGCCTTCATTTATTGCAAAAACAAGGAGGTGACCCACTGGGTTCTTCTACAGAGTGTAAGTGTTGCCAGTGCCAATCATGAAAGGCATAACTGGATCCTCCTACAGGAAACCAATCTTGTAAGAAGAGGAGCCCAAATGGAAAAAAGGAGAGCACCAGGCTTTCATTTCTCAGTCTGAACTTTGAGAAGGAGACAAGTCCAAATGTGATCTTGTACAGTGAGGTTAAAGAATGGTATTTTAAAATATGGGTTTTATTATTATTTAGGTATGGCAAAGCCAATGGATCAGGAGATGATTGCCATTGAAAAGATAGTTTGTGAGAAAATATTTGACAAAGACATATCTGATAAATGACTGCTATCCAAAATATGCAAACTCTTAAAAGTAAACGATAAGAAAAGGACTAACTTGATTTAAAAATGGGCCAAAGACCTTAACAGACATCTCACTAAAGAAGATATGCAAATGGCAAATAGGCATATGAAAAAATGCCCCACATCTTTTGTCATCAGGGAAATTCAAATTAAAAACAATGAGATAACATTACACACTTATTAGAATGACCAAAATCAAGAACATTGACACCACCATTTACTGGGGATGACGTAGAGCAGCAGGGACTCTGATTCACTGCTGGTGAGAATGGGAAATGGTACAGCCACTGTGCAATATAGTTTGGCAGTTTCTTATAAAACTAAAAAAGTCTCACCATATAATCCATCAATCATATTCATTGGTATTTGCATATTAAACACGATCATGCAAAAACTTTCACATGGATGTTTATAGCAGCTGTATTCATAACTACCAAACTTTGAAGCAATCAAGATGTCCTTCAGTTGATGAATGGATAAATAAACTGTAGTATATCCAGACAATGGAATTGCCTCACTCATGGACCACACCAACTGGCCAATGAGCACTACAGTGCTCCACATGCCTCACCCACAAACAGCCCCACCCTTTGGCCAGCTCTGTTAGCGTTCCAAGAGATGTGAGAGTGAGTTTCAGCAGATGGCTAGTGAGCAAACATAGAAAGCCAGCCCAAATTTGTGAGCCTGGAGAAACCACAAACTGGAACTTTAGTTCTAACTTCGAGAAAACAAACGGGAAGATATCAGTATGCACCCTGGTGAATTCAGGATCAAAAGAAGGCATTGAAGCTTAAGAATTCTGCCACAAAGGGACAAAGAAGTGTGGAGCAGGCATATCCATGGAAGGTCTGAAAAAGCCTCAGAATCTCAAGTGGAACTGAAAGAAGGTACTCTCTTTTCAGTTAGTAAAGACTGGAGTTGGTGACTGCTACTGCAAATGCAAAGACAGCAATGCACAACTTCAATGAACATGAAAAATCAAGTAAACATGACACCATCAAAGGATCACAATAATTTTCCAAAACTGACTGCAGAAACATGGAGATCTGTGATTTACTTGATAAAGAATTCAAAATAGCTGTTTTAAAGAAGCTCAGTGGGCTACAAGAAAACACAGATAATGCAATTAAACCAGCAAAACAAAACATGAACAAAATGAGAAGTTTAAAAGACACACAAATCACAAGCAAGAACAAAAAAGAAATTCTGGAGCTAAGAATACAATGAATAAAGTGAAAATCCAACATAAAATGGATCAAGCAGAAGAAAGGAACTGTGAATTAGAACATGGGAACTTTGAAATTACCCAGTCAGAGGAGAATAAAGAAAAAAGAATGAAAAAGAATGAAGGAAGCCTATGTGGTCTATAGGACATCATCTAAAGAAGCAATTTATGAATTACTGGAGTCCCAGAAGGAGAAAAGAAGAAGGAGGCTGAAGGCTATTTAAAGAAATAATGGCTGAGAATGTCCCAAATCAGGATAGAGATTTGGTTATTCAAGTTAGTAAAGCTCATATGTCACTAAATAAACTCAACTTAAAGAAATCTCCTCCAAGAGTGCATTATAATAAAACTGCCAAAAATCAAAAGGAGAGAATCTTAATGGCAGCAAGAGAAAAGAAGTTTATAATTTACAAGGCAATCCCTATAAGGCCATCAGTGTATTTATCAGCAGAAATCTTACAATCCAGGAGGAAGAGGGACCATATATTCAAGGTGCTGAAAGAAAAAACTGCCAATGAAGAATACTCTGTTAAGAAAAGTGTCCTGCAGATATGAAGGAAATATACAGACTTTTGTAGATAAACAAAAGCTGAGGGAGTTCATCACCACTAGACTTGCCTTCCAAGAAATGCTGAAAAGAGTCCGCAAGATGAAATGAAAGAACACTAATTAGTAACTTGAAAATATGCAACACACTTGTAAAGATAAGTATATAGTCAAATTCAGAATATTCTAACATTGTAATATGTCTTAACCACTTAACTCTAGTATAAAGGTTAAAGAACAAAATTATTAAAGTAACTGTAGCTACAATAATTTGTTAAAGAATAGACAATATAAAAAGAAGTAAACCATGACATCCAAAACAAAAGAAAGGAGAGTAAAAAGGTAGAACTTTTGTTTGTAATTGAAGTTAAGATGTGTAGGAGAGGAAGACGTTTCCTCTACCTGCTCTGGGTTCTTCTGGCTGGAGAACAGATTAAATTCACATGAGACAGATTAACAGGAGAAAATTAAACAAAGCTTTATAACACGTACACATGGGAGAGGCTCAGGCAACCTGAGCAACTCGCCAAAATGGTTGAAGCCATCACCTTAAATATCATCTTCAGCTAAAGGCAAAGGAGGATATTGGGGGTGGAGGGGGAGTCGATCATGGGAGATTACCACACAAGTACAGTAAACAGGAGTCAGGTTATTATGCAGACTTGAGTCCTTGCCTTCCACATTGATAAGAGTTTCTAGAGATAAGGTCATCCTCCCTTCCTGGTACAGAAAGGGAGACACCTTTACAGATGGAGATTTCTTTTACAATGTAAATGTCTCTTAACAAAGGGTAAGTAAATTCTACTTTTCAGAGTTTCTTTCTTGTCTACAGTTTTTAAAAGTAACCAGCCCAAAATAATCTTCATGCCGAAGAGACATATCTTGGGGTGGCCAATTCCAGTCCCCCATAGTTGCTATTGACATAAAACAGGCTGTTATATCTATAAGATGTTTTATGTTAGCCTTATGATAGCTACAAAGCAAAAACCTACTGAAGATACAGAACAGATAAAGAGACTAGAATAATATGATATCAGTATGGAAAATCATCAATTCACAAAGGAAGGCAGAAAGAGAAAGAGAAAGGAACAAAGGAAGTACAAAATAGACAGAAAACAATTAATGAAACAGCATTGGTAAGTCCTTACTTACGAAAAATTACTCTTAATGTAAATGAGTTATTCCTCCAATCAAAAAGCATAGAGAGGCGGGATGGATAAAAGAAAAAAAATAAGACTCAACTTACACTGCCTGCAAGAGACTCACTTCAGCTTTAAAGATACACATAGGCTCAAAGTGAAGGCATGGAATAGGATGCTCCATGCAAATGAAAACCAAAAGAGAGGAGGGGGAGCTACACTTAAATCAGACAAAATAGACTTTAAGTCATAAATGGTAATGAGACAAAGAAGGTTATTATATAATTATAAAGGGGTCAATTCATCAAGAAGATGTAGCAATCATAAATATATATATGCATACAACATCAGAGCACCTAAATTTATTAATCAATTTCTAACAGATCAGAAGGAAGAAATAGAGAACAATAAAATAAGAGTACAGGATTTTGATAACCCACTTTCAACATTGGATAGACCATTCACACATAAAATCAATAAGGAAACGTTGAATTTGAACTATACTTTACACCAAATATACCTAACAGACATATGGATAACATTCCATCCATTAGCAGCAGAATACACATTCTTCTCAAGCACACACAGAATGTTCTACAGGATAGGTCATATGATAGGTCATAAAACAAGTCTAAGCAAATTTAAGAATGAAATCATACCAAGTACATTTTCTGACCACAAGGTTGTGAAAACTAGAAATGAATAACAAGAAGAAAGCTGGAAAATTCAAAATACATGGCAATGAATGTAATGTAATGTAAATGAGTTATTCCTCCAATCAAACAGCATAGAGTGGCTGGATGGATAAAAGAAAGAAAGCAAGACTCAACTTATGCTGTCTACAAGAGACTCACTTCAGCTTTAAGGATACACATAGGCTCAAAGTGAAGTAATGGAAAAGGATATTCCATGGTGGTTCACTCCTAAACAACCAATGGGTCAAAAAAGAAATCATAAGCGAAATCAAAAAATATCTTGAAATAAATGAAATGAAAATACAATGTACCATGCTCCTCCTGGATGCAGCAAAAGCAGTTCTAAGAGGGAACGTTATAGAAATTAACACCTACATTAAGAAAAAAGAAAGGTCTTAATCTAACTTATTCCACAAAGAACTAGAAAAGAAATACAAACTGAATCCAAAGTTAGCAAAAGGAAAGAAATAACAGAGATCAGAATAGAAATAAATGAAATGGAGACCAGAAAAACAATAGTAAACATCAACAAAACTAAGAACTGGTTTTTTAAATGTAAACAAAATTAACAAAACTTTACATAAACTCATCAACAAAAAGTGAGAAGACTCAAATAAATAAAAGTGGAAATAAAAGAGGAGCCATTACAACTGATACCACAGAAATACAAAAGACCACAGGGTTCTACTATGAACAATTACACTCCAACAAATTGCATCATCTGAAAGACATGGACAAATTCTTAGAAACATACAACTTACCAAGGCTGAATCATGAAAAAATAAAAAGTCTGAACAGATCAATAATAAGTAAAGAGATCGCATCAATAATCAAAAATCCCCCAACAAAGAAAAGCCTAGGACTAAACAGTTTCCCTGGAGAATTCTATCAAACATTTACAAAAGAATTAACACCAACCCTTCTCAAACTCTTGCAAAAAATTGAAGAACAGGGGACTCACTTCACAAGGCTCGCTTGCTCTGATGTCAAATCCAGGTAAGGACACTACAAGAAAGAGAAACTACAGGCCAATATCCTGGATGAATATAAATCCATAAATTCTCAACAAAATTCTAGCAAACTGATTCAAAAGCACATTAAAAGAATTATGCACTATGATCAAGCAGGATTCATGCCTGAGATGCAAGGATGTTTCAATGTATGCAATTCAAATGTGATACATCACATCAACATAATGAAAGATAAAGATCATACAATCATCTCAACAGATGCAGGAAAACCATCTGACAAAATACTCATCTTTTCATAATAAAAACTCTCAACAAATTGGGTATAGAAAGAACCTACCTCAATGTAATGAAAGTCATATATGACAAGCCCACAACTAACATCATACTCAGTGGTGAAAGACTGAAAGAATTTCCTCTAAATTCAGGAACAAGGCCAGGGTGCCTACCCTCACCACTCCTATAAAGAAATAAAAAACTTTCAAACTTCTAGGAGGAAGTAAATTTGTCATCATTTGCAGATGTCATGATTTTATATACAAAATGCTCAAGACTTCACCAAAAAAATCAGTCAATGAATTCAGTTAAATTAATCAACTGATTCAGTAAATTTTAAACTAACCAACATATTTAGTAAAGTTGCAGAACACAAAATCAACAGAAATCATTTGCATTTCTAGACACTAACAACAAAATACCTGAAAAAGAAAGAAAGACAATCCCATTCACAAGAGCATCAAAAACAATGAAATACTGAGGCTGGCCCTGTGGCCGAGTGCGCGCTCCGCTGCTGGCGGCCCAGTGTTTGGTTGGTTCGAATCCTGGGCACGGACATGGCACTGCTCATCAAACCACGCTGAGGCAGCGTCCCACATGCCACAACTAGAAGGACCCACAACGAAGAATATACAACTATGTACCGGGGGGCTTTGGGGAGAAAAAAGAAAAAAAAATCTTTAAAAAAAAACAATGAAATACTTAGGAATAAATTTACCAAGGAAGTGAAAAATTTGTACACTGAAAACTATGGACTTTGATGAAAAGAAAATGAAGAAGAAATAAATAAATGGAAAGACATCTAGTGTTCATCAATTGGAAGAATATTCTTAAAATGTCCATACTACCCAAAATTATCTATACCTTCAATGCAATCCAAATCAAAATTCCAATGGCATTTTTTACAGAAATAGAAAAAACAATCCTAAGATTTGTATGGAGCCACAAAAAGACTTTCAAAGGCAAAGCAATCCTGAGAAAGAAAGACAAAGCTGGAGGCATCACACTTCCTGATTTCAAACTATACTACAAAATTATAGTATGAGACTGATATAAACAGTATGATACTGGCATAAAAATAGACACATAGACAAATGGAACAGAATCAAGAGCCCAGAAATAAACCTCCACATAGACAGTCAACTAATATTTGACAAGAGAGCCAAGAATACTCAGTGAGGAAAGGATGATCTCTTCGATAAATAGTGTTGGGAAAGTTGGATAAACACATGCAGAAAAATGAAATTGAACCCCTGTCTTACAACACTCATGAAAATTAACTCAAAAAGAATTAAAGACTGGAATAAACATAAGACTTGAAACCGTAAAACCCCTAGAATAAACTCCTTGACATTGGTCCATTGGTCTTGGCAATGATTCTTTGGATATGACACCAAAAGCACAAACAACCAAAACAAAAATAAATAAGCAGGACAACCTCAAACTAAAAAGTTCTGGACAGCGAAAGAAACATTCAACAAAACAAAAAAGCAGCTTACAGAATGGGAGAAGAAATTTTCAAATCATTTATATAATAAGGAGTTCATGTCAAAATATATATAAAGAACACAATACAACTCAATAGCAAAAAACCAAATACACCTATTAAAAACTGGACAGAGGAAGTGAATAAACATTTTGCGAAGAAGACATATAAATGGCCAACAGATCCATTAGAAGATATTCAACATCACTAATCATCAGGGAAATGCAAATCAAAGCCACAATGAGATATCACCTCACACCTGTTAGAATGGCTATTATCAAAAAGACAAGCAATAACAACAAACAAAAAGAAAAAAATGGAGCTCATAGATATAAAGACAAGATTGGTGGTCACCAGAGGCAGGGGTGGGTGGTAGGGTAGTGCAGAGCAGGCAAAATGGGTGAACAGGGTTAAAAGTACAAACTGTCATGTTTAAAATAAGTCATGGGGATGTAGTGTACAGTAGGGGACTATAGTTAATATTACTGTGTTGTATATTGCAAAGTTGCTAAGAGACCAAATCTTAAAAAATTTTCATCACAAAAAAATATTTTGTAATTCTTTATGGTAACAGATGTTAACTAGACTTATTGTAGTGATATTTTTGCAATGTATACAAATATCAACTCATTATCTTGTACATGTGAAACTACTATAATGTTATATGTCAATGATATCTAAATTTAAAAAAAGACGAGATAACATGTTGACAAAGTGGGAAGACAGAGCCCTTGTGCACTGTTGGTGGGAATGTATATCGTTAGCCACTATGCAAAACAGTATGAGAGATTTTTAAAAATTAAAAATAGAACTACCATATGCTTCAGCAATCTCACTTCCAAGTATACATCCAAAGGCAATGAAATCAGTGTCTCAAAGAGATATCTGCATTCTCTAGTTCACTGCAGCATTATTGACAATATCCAAGACATGGAAACAACCTATGTGTCCATCTCCAGAGGAATAAAGAACATGTGGTATACATACAGTGGAATATTATTCAGGCACAAGAAAGAGGGAATCTTACCATTTGCAACAACATGGATGGAACTTGAAGACATTAAGCTAGTTGAAATTAGTCAGAAAGAGAAATACAAACATAGTCATATGTGCAATCTAAATATGTGAAATATTTGTATATGGAATCTAAAAAGCCAAACACATAGAAACAGAGTAGAATGGTGGTTGCCAGGAGATAGGGGATGGGGAAAATGGTAAGATGCTGGTCAAAGTGTTCAAACTTCCAGTTATAGGATGAATAAGTCCTGGGGAGCTAATGTACAGAATGGTGATTATAGTTAACAATACTGTATTATATACTTTAAAGTTGCTAAGAGAGTAGATATAAAATGTTTTGACCACAAAAAGAAATAGTAATTAGTGAGAATTGAAGGTGTTAACTAACCTTATTGTGTTAATCAATTTGAAATGTATGAATGTATCAAATCATCATGTTATACACCTTAAACTTACACAGTATTATATGTCAGTTATATCTCAACAAATCTTTAAGGGAGAATGGCTTAAGAAAGCATAAGAGAGAAGAAATTACTTGTTTATTAGAGAAAAAGACAAAAGCCTATTCATTCATTAATTTGTAAAATTGATATTTCTAGCCATTTAGCATTTAGATGTTCAGAAAAAAATGCCTTCTTGCTAGAATATTGAAAAATTTTGAATAAAAATGCTAATAATAAAAAACATTAAGCCACTGATTTTCTTAGCTGATCTGAAAATCCAGAGTTCTGAGGAGTGAAAAAAGACAATAAAGCAGGAATATTTTTATAGACAAGGGGAGCCAGTGTTTCCCTGGGAAGTGTCTGCCAATGCTTAGAGGCCTAGAGCTATGATTTGCACACATGAGGGGCAAGAAGCAAAGCCTGGAACCCAGGCAGGAAGGAGTATGGGATTAGAGGCCACTACACCTCTCCATGGCCCTCATAAGTCTGTGACCAAAGAAGTCGATACTCGAAGGTGAATACACCAGAAAAGACATGCCCCATACAGTGAGATAGTGAAAATACAGGCTGGTCTCAGCCTTGGCTGTGACAGAAAAAGGAAAAAGAAAAAACAAAAACCCTTTCCCCTGAGGATCTCTAACCATAGACTGCACTCCCATGTGTGTGGACCTGGAATTTATACTTCATTTATGGCCTGTAAAATCCCTTGCCAAACATTTATTATAAAGAGGTCCTACATGTTATTACTCATAAAGAATTAGAAGTGTGGTAAGTGCTTCAAAGGGAAGTACACGGTTGGCTGAAAGCATTAAGTGAAGGAAACTGAACTGAGTTTTGAAGATGAGGGACAGCCTTTCTGAGGAAGTGAAATTCAGTGATCTGAAGGATAAGGAGGTGTAGTCAATATTCTGCTTTTCAGCATCAGAACATCTTTCTCTGTCTGGAAAGTCTGCCTTTGTTTGAATCTTAGTTGTAATTTCCCCACACGATAGATAAGGCCAGATACATGCTCCCCAAACTCCTGGAGCCTACAGCAAAAGCATACCACTCAACCTCAGCCAATCAAATGCTCCTGCTCAGATCTTTGCATCTGGAACAAGTGGTATGAAGAAGCCATGACAATTTCTAGTTTATGAAGGCAAAGACAAAGACATCTTCCAGCCAGTAGATCTGGTGCATACATAGTGTGGATACACTGGACAAAGGGAAGGTTCATGTCCTGGGCAGGATGAAGCGTGATTCCAGGAGATTTCATTGTGCTACTCAAAACAGTGCACAATTTAAAACATGAATTGTTTATTTCTGGAATTTTCCATATAATATATTCAGACTACGGTTGACCACAGGTAAGTGAAACCATGAAGAGAAAATCCACAGATAAAGGGGGACTACAATAAATCCTAATTCAGATGACTTGGAGCAGAGGGCCTATGTTACACAAGTAAAGTTTAATGTTATCATTTTCACAAAAGGACAGCTGGTCCATGTCCCCTGGTTAGACTGCAGCATCGCTAAACTGAATAGCTTATGAACTTTCAGCAGGAAACAGTCCTGAGTGGTCATGGCCTCATAGTGACCAAAGACCAGCAGGACAAAATTGGAGTGATCACTAATGACATTCAGAATGGAAAAGCTGAGTCTCTGATGTCACATAGGTGGTGATATTCTTCTCTGTCACAAAGCTCATCATCATTCTGGGAGAAATGATGGAGGAATAGAAGAAACCTATCAAGGAAATGCTAAACATTAAAATGTGTATGGAGGGTTGAAGTTAGATTTAATCTCAGTTAGGATGACCAAAGAACAGAAAGAATGCAAAGGAAGGGAGCTCTGAAGTGCCTGTCATTTAGCAAAAAATATATCCGAGAGAAGAATAATTAAACTATACATTTCTAAGTAACAAATTTCCAAGTCAATAAGAAGAAATTATAGGAAAATTGGAGATATTTTGAATTGAAAAATTAAATAGGAATCTCTCAAGAGAAAATAATCAGAAATCTAGACAAAAATTTTAACACAAAGTGATAGTTATAGCGTTATTTATTGTAATAAAACATTGGAGAGTTGACACAATTTTAACTTCAACAATCGGAAAAGCTTAAATAAGATACGACATAACTACATGATGAAACCCATGAAAAACTATAATTCAAAACATATTTCTGACTAGCAAATAAGCTCATGTGATAATGTTAAGTTAGAAAACATTTTATAGCATGGCATATAGAGTGTGACCCCACTAAAAGAAAATTTTATACTTCAGATGAGATTCTCCTTTCTTGATCTCTGAATGGTGGAGTGTTACCAATTAGCCATTGCTACATAACAACCTCACAAAATTTCACTGGTATACAACAACGAATATTTGTGCTTCATATGTCCACAAGTTGATTGTGGTGGCTCATCTTGTCTTGGCACAGGTGGGCATCTCTGCTTTAATATCTCTTCCACATGTGTTCATCATAAGAATCAGTTGGAAACAGCATCAGTCACCTAGGACAAGCTCTTCTCAAGGCAATGGCAGAAGCACAAGCCAGCAAGCTTCATCATGTAAACACATCCCATGCACCTGGGTTGTATCATATCTGCTAATATCCTGTTGACCAAGATGGATCCAATGGTCAAGCAGACTGTCAATGAAGCAGGAAAATATACCCTACCTCTATGAGACCATAGCAAGAGTACGGATGCACAATACTTCTAGGTGAGTGACAAATTTTGATCAATAATGCAAACTACCACTTTGAAGCATAAGTAATCCTTTTTCTTCATACATTTTTTATATTCAAGATTTGCAACAATAAATAGGAGTTGCTTCAAGAATCATAAAAAGAAAAACAATGTACCTCATTTATTAAAATAGACAAACATGTTTAGAACTGTGTCCTGAGTTCAAAATACTTGCCATTCTGACATTTTCAGCTCTCAAGGGTTCTGACCTCATCACAGCATCACCAGAGATGAAGACATGCAACCATGGGATGAGGACAGAATATCAGAAGACAAAAATGGTACTCTGTGGCTACAGACTTTGAACCAATAGTGACCCATCAAGAACCAAGAATGCCTCTGCTCCCCTTCCCCTTCTCACTCATACTTTCCCATGCCTCTCCTGTGATTGACTCCTCTTCTTTTTACTCTGAAATATTCTCTGTCCTATCCACTTATAAGCTGTTTCCATTGAAAAACATCATTCTTAAATACGCTTTTATACTACTTTAAAACAAGAAGGGGGGCCCTGTGGCCCCGTTGCCAAGTGATTAAATTTCCACTTGCTCCACTTCAGTGGCCTAGGGTTCAAGGGTTGGATCTTGCATGCAGACCTCCTCCTCCACTCATCAGCCATGCTGTGGAGGCATACCACATATAAAGTAGAGGAAGAGTAGCACAGATGTTAGCTCAGGGCCAATCTTCCTCAAGCAAAAAAAAAGAGAAGGATTGGCAACTGATGTTAAATCAGGGCAAATTTTCTTCACAAAAAAAGGAAAAAAACCAAGAAGGGACATTATATATACATATCTGTACACACACACAGAAAGTGAGAGAGACATATATGTTTGAGTATGGAAGGATTTATAAGGAATTAGCAACAACTGTTGGTTCTAAGGAAAAGAATTCAGGAATGGAATTAACTAGATGAGAGGAAAACATATTTTTACTGTATAGTCTCTACTTGTATGGTTTAGTATTTTACCATGTGCAAGTACTACTTAGTCAAAATATATTTTAATACATTCTATTAATATTTAATATAGTTTTTAAAAGAAAGTTAGAGAAGAATCCATTGTCTCGTGACTAAGCAGAGTTCCAGGAAGATGAAGTGATTTCCTCAGCTCATGCAGAAGCTAGAGGAGGTGCTGAAACTGGATGAAGGAGTTCCAGCAGGGAGGGAACTAAGATTCATTAAGTGCCTGGGATTCAATTCTCTCAAAACCCCACAAAGTCAAGATCATTGTCTCTCTTTTAAAAATAGAGAAATTAATATTTAGAGATATTAAGTCACTTGCTTGGTCACACAACTACTAAACAACTGAGCCAGGATACAAAGCCAACTCCACTATATGACTCAAAATTGATGTTTCCTCAAAAGAGAAAATACACAAGTAGGACTTCGTCTGACTAAAGAGTTTCCACAAGGCAAGGGAAACCAGGATTGAAACAAAAAGACAACCCACCAAGTGAGGAAGAATATTTGTAAACCATCTATCCAACAAAGGGTTAATCTCCATAATATATAAAGAACTCACACAACTGAACAATAAAAAATCAAAGAATCTGATCAAAACATGGGCAGAGGATATGAACAGACATTTCTCCAAAGAAGATATACAGATGGCAAATAGGCACATGAAAACATGCTCAACATCACTGATCATCAGGAAAATGCAAATCAAAACTACACTTAGATATCACCTTACACCTGTTAGAATGGCTATAATAACCAAGACAAAAAATAACAAATATTGGAGAGGTTGTGGAGAAAAGGGAACCCTCATATACTGCTGGTGGGAATGAAAACTGGTTCAGCCACTGTGGAAAACAGTATGGAGATTTCTCAAAAAACTAAAAATAGAAATAGCATATGACCCAGCTATCCCACTTCTGGGTATCTATCCAAAGAACTTGAAATCAGCAATTCAAAGAGACTTATGCACCCCTATGTTCATTGCAGCATTATTCACAATAGCCAAGATGTGGAAGCAACCAAAGTGCCCATCAATTGATGAATGTGTGAAGAAGATGTGGTATACATATACAATGGAATACTACTCAGCCATAAAAAATGACAAAATCGCCCCATTCACAACAACATGGATGGACCTAGAGGATATTATGTTAAGCGAAATAAGCCAGATAGAGAAAGACAAACACTGTATTATTCCACTCATATGTGCAAGATAAACAAACACATGGACAAAGAGAACTATTTAGTGGTTACCAGGGGGAAGAGGGGTGGAGGGTAGACACAAAGGGTGAAGGGGTGCACCTATATGGTGACTGTCAAATAATAACGTACAACTGAAATTTCACAATGTTGTAAACTATCATAACGTCAATAAAAAAATTTAAATGAGAAAAAATTGCTGTTTCCTCTTCTACCTACTAAATGTGGCCTATTCACCTCACCCACGTGACACACACCCCACCGTCTCCTGAACTCAGTTCTCTTTCACTATTCCATACTGACTAAAGCAAAATCTTCCCCTGATGTTCTCAGTTTTAAACTTTACCCTATTTGATCTGTGTCATACTAAAGGGCAAAACTAAACACTCATCCAAACTTCCCTCTTTCCCAAAGAAGAGAACCTTCCAAAAGAAAGGCTCATATATTAGTGTCTCCCCAGCACTCAACGTATTAGTCCTTTTCGAAAGAACCTTCATTTACTACTAATAATTCATTGAGATCAAAGTGTTCTGATGTAATCTATACCTCTCTTTACCCAATGTTGTGTATTTGTAGACCAGTCCTGAGGTGAATTATCCCTTACTCACATATACACGTGAGTCTGTGGAATTTGCAGTTCCTTAACATTTGATGGAAATTGCTTCCTCTAATATTCAACTGTTTGGTACTGCCTTGACAACTAACTAGAGCCTGTAAATTCTTTACTCCTCCTTTAGAACCTGCAGACCCTTAGGTGATTATCCTGAGACACAGATTTCTCCATCATAGCTAAAACCCCAAAACTATTCCTCTGAATAAAGCTCTAAATTCTGACTTTCTTAGTCTTGAAATAATGTATGAAACATTCCACTCAGCATATTTATAATCCTTAAACCACCAGAAGTCCTAATTAACTAGGCTGGGTCCCTAGGGTTCCACACACAACCTCAGGAATTACTATGCTTTACCTGCTATTGGGACCTACATACACACCACAAAGACCCTGCAGTCTTAACACAGCACTCTTGTCTTTTGGCCAAGACCAACTTAAGAAAAGTTTTCATCTCCCATCCTCTTGACAAAAAATGTAATATTCAAAAATTATTAATGGAGAAGTTACATTAAATTGCTATAAATAGAATAAGACTTTAAACGCTAGATATTATACTTTCAAAATGAAATCTACAAGGGCAGCAATGAAGTAGGAAACATGGCATAAAGGAAAGCAAAGTAGAATGGAATTCAAGGGCCTGGATTCCAGTCCCAGTTGTGGCACTAGGTAGCTGCATAGCTCTGGATAACACATATATTTGTAAGTCTCCAATGTCTATTAAATGAGAAATTTAGATAAAATGATTTATAAGGCCCACTCAACATTAAATCACCTATGATTGTAGAAAAAAAATTGCATAAAATAATCTTGTAATAGTCAAGGTGGGTCAATGGATGGGGAATATAAAACTGCACTAAAAATTCATCCAACATAAAGAATTAAGATTCTCTTTCTATACAAGAGAGAAAAAAACCTAGAACTTGGATCCCTCATTGAAAACACACACACGAATAAACAAAGCATTGTATCATTGTATCTTCTTTCTCAAATACTACTTATTTCTCGAGAAAATATTTTTCTTCCCAAGGATTTCCTCAGTGCAACTTTGACATCCTTGTTCCTCAAACTGTAGATCAATGGGTTTAACATGGGCACCACAATGGTATAGAACAGGGAGGACACTTTCCCTTGGTCAAGGGGCAAAATGGAAGGTGGTTTGAGATACATGAAAGCCCCAGAACCAAAGAAAAGACAGACCACGATTATGTGGGAGCTGCATGTACTGAAGGCTTTAGACCTACCCTCAGTGGAGTGAATGTGGAGAATGCTGGAGAGGATTAGACCATAAGAGATGAAGATAGTGACGATGGACATTCCAATGACAATGGTCACAAATATGAAGACCACCAGCTCGTTGATGTAAGTGCTGTTGCAGGAGACCTCAAGGAGAGGAAAGACATCACACATGAAGTGATTGACAAGGTTGTTGGCACAGAAGGTTAGACTTGCTACATTTTCAGTATGGGCCAATGCCCCTGAAAACCCCATCACATACACACCTAACACGAGGCGTAAACAGACCTCAGGAGACATGGTGACCGTGTACACCAATGGTTTACAGATGGCAACATAGCGGTCATAGGCCATTGCTGACAGGATGATGGACTCAGAGATGGCAAAGAAGCATAAGAAAAAGAGTTGAGTCATACACTCTGCATGCAAGATAATGTTCTGCTTTGAGGCAAAACTCTTCAGCATTTGGGGGATGATGGTGGTGGAGTAACAGAAATCTATTAAGGAGAGGTTGAAGAGGAAAAAGTACATGGGAGTGTGCAGGCTAGAGTTCAACCCAATCAGCATTATGAGGCCCAAGTTCCCCACCACCATGACCATATAGAAACCTAGAAACAGGAAGAAGAGAGGTATCTGGAGTCCTGGCTTGTCTGTTAAGCCTAGTAGAATAAACTCTGTCACTGAAGAGTTCTTGGCTGCCATACTCCTGTGGAGATGGGGGGTGAGGGGGGGCAGTCTGTAGGGATAAGAAAAGAGAACCACTTAGACAGAAAGAAACACCATGACCACCCTCCAAGTTTCCACCCCCCATTTTTAGAATGAAATCCACACAGAGAGATTTGAACTTTAGTATGGTAAGAAGGTTGTTACTTTTTGCTAGGGATCTATCTTCACAGCCCAAGTGACTTTCACTTCCAGAGAACAATATGAGACTAAACTAAGCCTCCAAAGCAAGAACTTGTGCTTAGAGAAAGGGATACCAAAAATGGATAGATGTCTTTAGATTTTTAAGGCAGTACATTTTCTATGTCCTTCTCTCTCCTACCTCTCTTCAGTGAAACATGGTCCTCTTCCCTGGAGAGACTCCTGATGGCCAAAGTCTCTGAGACTCTGCTCTGAGCTCCCACCTCTGGGTCACTGCTGTCAGAACAAGAAGGTTAGGTCACATTTCTACAAGACCTCTTAGCTCAAATGACTTTAGTTTAATGATAATTTTTTAAGCTAAAACATATTTAAGTGGTTACTATGAGAGGCTGTGTACTAAGAGATATGTGATAATATTATTGTTATCCCATTTTGCAAATGTGACAACTTAATTAGGAAACTAGCCCAAAGTCCCAAAACTACTGAGTTGCAGCCAGAAGGTGAACTTGGGCAGTCTCACTCTCATGGTTTGCACTTGTAACAACTATGTTACATGAGTGACCAGGGTCAAGCAGGCACTCACATTCCTTTAGTTTAGAGCCATAATGCTGTACTCTACTGTCTCTTGCCCACAACTGTCCTGGGAAGCAAAGTGTCTTTCGTGAATAGAAAACACAGCTTTGAGCTCAGAACTCTCTCCTCCCAGTCCAGTCCAAAGGATCAGAACCTCTAACTTACCTTGTAACTCCTCTGCACAGAAGAACATGATTTCCAATTATTGATTTGCCCAAAAACCCATCCAGCTACAAGAAAGGAGACAGTGCCTCTTCCTGACCAGTAGATACAGGAGATTAAAGTGTTTTATTACAATTACAGATTCCAGTGGCCTGATTTTTACAACAGAGACTCCCCCATGACCACTTCCTCAGAGATTACTTTCCTAAACTAAGATGACATGTTTATTTATACCTTTGATATTGCTTTGCTTGGCTTTTAGAGACAATTCTTTCAACAAACATTTATCCAGTATTATTCAGAGAAAAATCATTGTGAAAAAAATTATTATCATTACCAGTTCTTCAATCCCCAAAAATGTACCTGACACAGATCCCTTATACTGACTTCTGGCTGCCAAGATCCAAAGCACTGCACAAACATATCCTTAATTATCCTTCACAATAATGATATCCATTTAAAGGTAAGTCACTCACACAGACAACATGTTTCACAGCCCACATGCCTAGGACTGTCACACTTCAGGTCCCTGAGTCACATTCACTCGACTAAATTTCCTCCTGAGAGCTCCCGAAATCCACAAAGCAGAGTTCTTGCCTATTGGATCTGACAAACTCTTCGAAAGTTGCAAATAAATATACAATGACTATAGTAAAAAAGAGTGCTTAGGTCAAGGAAAGATTGACACAAAGGATCACCTATTATAATTTAGGATAGGACATTAAATAATTTATTCACATTCAATTCATTCCAGGAATAAGTGCTCTGCTTCCAGTTCAGACAAGACATGAGAACTCTCTATATCTCCTCCCCTGTCTTCTCATGGAGTTTAAGTTTAATGGGAACAGAAAAACTCTATCAGATAACTGCTCTCAACCTCTGCCAAGAACAATCTTTCTCTAAATTATGAACTAATCAAAATTCCCTTTACGGTCCCTGCCTTCTACCCTCTTTTCTTCGAGTACTTCTCTCTACTGACTTTCTAGCTTCTCGGTGCTCTCAAATTGAAGCCTAGCAGGTCAGATGCCCAGTGCAGGGACACATCCAAATTTGTTCTTCCTCTTTGGTTTGATTTTGTCTTTTTCTGTCTTCTACTCTGCAACACCAACCTCTACCTTGACAAAAGTTATCTATCCTAGATCTCAATCTCTCACATCTTTACTTACACGCTTTAACATCAAGACCACACACTCATAGTATTTTAGACCTGAAAAGACTCAGGAAATAATCAAATCAAGAATTTTCAAATATAGCTGAGCACCACAATTACCTAGCGTATTTATTAAAAAGAAGTTGTGGGCTCCACCCAGACTTTCTGAATCAGATTCTCTATGGATACAAATACAGTAGCCGAATTTTTTTTTATCTTCCCAAGTGATTCAAAAGCTGACAACTTATGGATTCACAAAAGTAATATTCACCCTCATCTTTCAGACAAAGACACTAATGAGATCCACAGAAATAAAGCCAATAGCCCAAGGTTACACATCTAGTTTAACTCTCCTAGTTTTCAATCTCTCCTAGTCCATGAGCCCATATGGCCTTCAGCTTGGCTCGAGTGCAAAGAACAAGCAATTAAAAAGTAAGCAAGCAGACTTTTGTTTTCGGGTGTAACGGAGTAACTGTGATCACACTTACCCTCTGACCGTAAACAACTATAAGACTGGAAAAAATATATGTGACTATTTGCAGTCTTTGGGAAGGAGAAAGAACAAGGATGAAATTCTTGAGAGAAAACCAGAAAATGAGGTAACTACCACATTCACCCTAACTTACTCCCTAAGGGCAATTTCCAAACCAAGAGTTATGAAGTGGAACCCAAGCAAATGACAGCAGTTGCTATTAGCGAAATAAAGAAAGATCAGTGTTCAGGGATGCTAAGACTGTTGGCTTTTGTAGGGCAAGGTATGAAGAGGAAGAAGCCAAAGAAAAGGACTTTCAGGCATCTGCATAAAGAACTCCCTTGAGTTCTTAACTTAATCCTAAATTTGATATGTGTATGGCAAGATTCCATAAGTCTAGGAGATGTCAGCTGTTGGGGGACTAAAAAGTGAACATAGATCACAGAGGAGTAGTTTGTAAGTATGCAAATTAATAGAGCCTTGTGAGACCATAATTATACATCCTGCTGGCCATGAAAGCCAGGTGACCTACAGGTGTCCATGGGTGACAGTCACAAAAATTGGTGCACCAGATGTGTGTATAAGCTCCTTCAGGAGACACTAGAGTCCTGAAGCAAGGCAGAGTAAGCACACAAATATGGAACCCATCAGCCTCCATTCCTGAGAGCATTTAATTAGAACTCTATATGTGTGCCAAACCAGCCTCCCGAGGCCGAAGCTCCAGGACAAGCAAATAGGCCTCTTTCACAGAAAGGCTAGGAGTGCATTTCACCCTGCTAGGTGTGCCGTGACCTGAGGGTGGTAGCTGAACAAGAACTGACTCCCTGTTTGTTGCGATCCCACAAGACTCATGAATGCAACCTTCGCTGGCCCCTAGAACTGAGTGATCAAGGGGCGCCCTCTGGGCGGCAGACACAAAATTCAGGCAGCAGATGCAAAAACTGGGGCATCAGACAAGAGTACAACCTCCACTCTAGGAAACACTGGCACTTTGGAGTCCAGGAGAGGAAGAACACAAAGATCACACCCACCCTTCAATGTTTCTGCAGAGGATTACAGTTGACCCCTAGACATGTGTTTAATTAGAAGCCTGCCCTTCAAACCACAGCTATTAAGATAAGCTAATAGGCCTCTTTCACAGAAGGAATGGGCACCTCAGTCTGTTGCCTCTTGATGTGCCCTGCACATGGAAGCCAGGTAAGAGCTCTTTTTCTGTTGGTTACAATCCTGTGGGATCCATAAGTGTAAGCCCCATGGTCCACCAGAACCACTTGATCTTGAAGTGTCCCCTAGTAAGCAGCAGCAAAAATCAGAGCGCCAGACAAGGATACAAGCTCCTTTATGGGAGATACCAGCAAACTGAAGTGAGGCAGAGGGAGAGCACAAAGATGGTACCCATTGGCAACCATCCTGAAAGAGTATTTCAGTAGGTCCCTAGAGGTATGTTAAATTAGATGTCTGCCCGCTTAGGCCAACACCTTAAAACAAATAAATAAGCCTCATTCATACAAAGTCTGGGTGCTTTTCAGTGAGTTGTCTCTGTGCTGGTCTCTGGGATGGGTGAGCCCAAGCACATGAGCCTTTAAATAACTGTTTCCCAATTTTCTAGTCTTATGAGTGTCGTACACCCATTGGCTTTCAAAGCTAAATGTCTTAGGGGCTTGTCTCAAAGGTACAGGTCTTAAAATATCGGGTGCCTAATGTGGGGTTCAAACCCTTCATTCTTCGGCAGAAGCTCGGTTTTTGAGCCCCCTCTGATTGTCAGCTGCCATGTGGTGGGTGGGGTTTATGGCAAGCTTGTGTCTCAGCCTTTCCTACTTGCTTCAATGTGAGTTTTTTCTCATTTACCCAATGTGTAGGAGATACTCAGCTAGTTTGGGGAGCAGGGGTGGGGTCTGAGGAAATTATTCCATGTGTAGCTCAGTGTGTCCATGACAGGAGGTAAGTTCAGGACTGTTCTACATCACCATCTTGAACCAGAACTCTTAACTAAATTTTGAATTTTGAACCAGCCTTCATAACTGGGATAAATCCACTTAGTCATGGTATATAATTCTTTTCATATATTGTTGGATTCTACTTTCTAATATTATCTGGAGGATTTTTGCATCTATGCAACAATATATTAAAAAGATTATACATCATGACCAAGTAGCATTTATTCCAGGGATGCAAGCATGGTTCAACATCTGCAAATCAATCAACGTGATACCCTACATTAACAAAATGGAGAATAAAAATCACATGATCACCTCAATAGATGCAGAGAAAACATTTGACAAGATACAGCATCCATTTATGATAAAAACTCTCAATAAATGAGTATAGAAGGAAGGTACCTCAACATGATAAAGGCCATATAAGACAAACCCACAGCTAATATCATTCTCAATGGAGAAAAACTGAAAGCTAACCCTCTAAGAACAGGAACCAGACAAGGATGCCCACTTTCATCACTCTTATTTAACATTGTATTGGAAGTCTTAGCCAGAGAAGTCAGGCAAGAAAAAGAAACAAAAGGGATCCAAAAAAGTGAAACTGTTACTATTTGCAGATGACATGATTTTATATATATAGAAAATGCTAAATAATCCACTAAAAAACTTTTAGAAATAATAAATGAATACAGTCAAGTAGCAGGATACAAAATCAACATACAAAAATCAGTTGCGTTTCTATACACTAACAACAAAGTAGCAGAAAGAGAAATTAAGAATACAATCCCATTTACAAATGCAAAAAACATAATAAAATACCTAGGAATAAACTTAATCAAAGAGGTGAATGATCTGTACAATGAAAACTATGAAACCTTGGAGAAAGAAATTGAAGAAGACGCAAACAAATGGAAAAATATTCTGTGGTCTTGGAATAGAAGAATTAACATAGTCAAAATGTCCATACTTCCTAAAGCAATCTACAGATTCAATGCAATCCCTATCAAAGTTCCAACAACAGTTTTCATAGAAATAGAACAAAGAATCCTAAAATTTATGTGGAGCAAAAGACCTTGAATAGCCAAAGAAATCCTGAGAAAAAAGAAAAAAACTGGAAGTAGCACACTCCCTGATTTCAAAATATACTACAAAGCTATAGTAACCAAAACAGCATGGTACTGGCACAAAAACAGACTCACAGATCAATGGAACAGAATTGCGAGGCCAGAAATAAACCCACGCATCTATGGACAGCTAATGTTCAACAAGGGAGCCAAGAACACACAATGGAGAAAAGAAAGTCCTTCAATAAATGGTGTTGGGAAAACTGTACAATCACATGTAAAAGAATGAAAGTAGAACACTGTCTTACACCATACACAAAAATTTGCTCAAAATGGATTAAAGACTTGAATTTAAGTCCTGTAAACATTAAACTTGTAGAAGAAAACATAGGAAGTATGCTCTTCCACATCAGTCTTAGCAGCATATCATCAGGTACCATGTCTGAGAGGGCAAGGGAAACAATAGAAAAAATAAGCAAACGGGACTACATCAAACTAAAAAGCTTCTGCACAGCAAAGGAAATCATCAACAAAACAAAAAGACAACCTAACAACTGGGAGAAGGCATTTGCACACTATATATCTAATAAGGGGTTAATATCCAAAATATGCAAAGAATTCACACATCTCAACAAAAAAAAAAAACTAAAAATCCAATCAGAAAACAGGCAAAAGATTTGAACACACATTGCTCCAAAGAAGATATACAGATGGCACATGAAAATATGTTCAACATCATTAACTATCAGGGAAATGCAAATCAAAACTACAACAAGATATCACCTTACTCCCGTCAGCATTGCTATAATTAACAAGACCGGAAACAATAAGTGTTGGAGAGGATATGGAGACAAGGGAATCCTCATACACTGCTGGTGGGAGTGCAAACTGGTGCAACCACCATGGAAAACAGTATGAAGATTTCTCAAAAAATTAAAAATAGATCTACCATATAATCCAGCTATTCCACTGCTGAGTATTTATCCAAAGAACATGAAAACATGAATGCATAAAGATACACGCACCTTTATGTTCATTGCAGTATTATTCACAATAGCCACGACTTGGAAGCAACCTAGGTGCCCATAAAGGAACCAATGGATAAAGAAGATCTGGTATATATACACAATGGAATACTTCTCAGCTATAAGAAACAATGAAATCCGGCCATTTGTGACAAAACGGATGGAACTTGAGGGTATTGTGCTAACTGAAATGTCGGAGGGAGTCAAATATCATATGATCTCACTCATGAGTATAAGATAAAAACAACGACAAGCACATATAAACAGAGATTGGATTGGTGGTTACCAAAGGGGAAAGAGAGAGTTAGAAAGGAGAAAGGGGTGATAAGGCACATGTGTGTAGTGATGGATTGTAATTAGTCTTTGGGTGGTGAACACGTTGTAATCTGCACAGAAATCAAAATATATAACGATGTACACCTGAAAAAAAGCAAATGGACATTAAATCAAACTGATTTTGATACAGGCAAAAAAGATGAATAGTTTATGAACCATCAGCTACAATCAGTTTGAGTGGTCATGGCCTCATAGTGACCAAAGACCAGTGGTACAAAATTGCAGTGATCATTAATGACAAGCAGAATGGAAAAGCCGAGTCTCTGATGTCACATAGGTGATGACATTATTCTCTGTCACAAAGCTCATCATGATTTTAGAAGAAATGATAGAAGAATAGAAGAAACCTATGAAGGAAACGCTAAAGATTAAAAAGTATTTGAATGTGTTGAAGTTAGAATTAATCCCAGAAGGATGAGCAAAGAACAAAGAAAAGACAAAGGGCTGGAGCTCTGATACGCCTATCAATTTAGCAAAAATATGTCTGAGAAAAGAATAATTAAACAGTACATTTCTAAGTAACAAATAGGTCCAATAAGAAGAAATCATACAGAAAATTGGAAATATTTTGAACTGAAAATAAAATAAGAATCTCTCCCGAGAAAATAGTCAGAACTCTATACAAAAAGTTTAACACAAACTTATAATCATAGCATTATTTATAGTAATAAAACATTGGAGATGACATAATTTTATTTTCAACAATCGGAAAAAGCTTAAATAAAATGTGGCATAACTACATAATGAAACCCATGAAAAAATATAATTAAAAAATATTAATGACAAACAAAAACCTCACATTATAATGTTAAAAAAACATTTTGTAGCATTGATTATAGAATATGATCCCACTGAAAAGAAAATTTCATACTTCAGATGAGATTCTCCTTTCCTGATCTCTGAAAGATAGACTGCTTCCATTAGCTATTGCTGTATAACAACCTCACAAAATCTCATGGCATTTAACAATGAATTATTTATTCCTCACATGTCTATAAGTTGATTGTGATGGTTCATCTTGTCTGGGCACTGGTGGGTGTCTCTGCTTCAATAACTGTTCCTCATGTGTTCATCATGAGAAGCAGTTAGAAGCAGCAGCAGTTACCTAGCAAAAGCTTTCTCGAGGCAATGGCAGAAACCACAAGAAGGCAAGCCCCACCATATAAACACATCCCATGCACCTGCTTATATCATATCTGCTAATATCCTATTAGCCAAGATGGAACAAATGGCAAAAAGACAATCAACGGAGCAGGAAAATATAGCCTACTTCTATGAGACCATGGCAAGTCTCTGGATGCATACTACTATTAGGTGAGTGATAAATTCTGACCAATCATGAAAACTACCACACCAAAGTATAGGTAATCTTTTTTCTTCATATATTTCTTATATTCCAAATTTGCAACAACAAGTAGAAGTTGCTTCAAGAATCAGAAAAAGGGAAACTATGCACCTCATTTATTAAAATAAATAAATAAACATGTTTAAAATAGTGTCCTGGTTTACAAATACCTGCCACCCTGACGTTCTCAGCTCTGAAGGGCTCTGACCTCATCACTGCATCAACCAGAGATGGAGGTGTGCAACCATGGAGCGAGGACAGAATATCAGAAGACCAAAATGTTACCCTGTGGCTACAGGGTTTGGACCGATAGTGACCTTTCAAAGGCTAAGGAGGCCTCTGCTCTCTGTCCTCTTCTCACAAACTCTCATACCTTTTCCCATGCCTATTCTATGATAGACTCCTCTTCTTTTTACCTCTGAAAAGTTCTCTGTCCCATCCACTTCTCAGCTGTTTCTATTGAAAAAATCATTCTTAAATACCATTTTGTAATACTTTAAAACAAGAAGAGGCACTAGACATATATATACATATATGAAATATATGTTTGAATATAAGAGAATTCATAAGGAATTAGCAAGAATTGTTGCATCAAGTATCAAGAATGGAATGCCTAGATGGGAGCCGGACATGTTTTTGCTGTATAATTTCCACTTATATTGCTTAATTTTTTACCATGTGCAAGTATTACCTAGTAAAAAAAATATTTTAATATATTTTAATAAAATTTAATATACTTTTTAAGTGAAAGAGAAGAGTCCATTTTCTCATGACTAAGCAGAGTTCTAGGAAGGTGAATTGATTTGCGTCAGGTCATACAAAAGCTACAGCAGGTGCTGAAACTGGGTGAAGGAGTTCCAACGGGGAAGGAACTAAGATTCATTAAGTGCCTGGTATTCAATTCTCTCAAAAACCCTCCAAAATCAAAATCACTGTCTCTGTATTAAAAATAGAGAAATTAATATTTTGAGACATTAAGTCATTTGCTCAAATCACACAACTAATAACAACTGAGCCAGGATAACCAACTCCACTGTACACCTCACAAATTGCTGTTTCCTCTACTACCTACTGAATGTGGCCTATTCACCTCACCCACCTGACACACACCCACAGTTCTCCTGAACTCAGTTCTCTTTACCTATTCCATACTGACTAAAGCAAATCTTCCCCCGACACTCTCGGTTTTGTAGCTTCACCCTCTTTGATCTGTGTGATACTAAAGGGAAAAACTAAACCCTCATCTAAACTTCCCTCCTTCCCAAAGAAAAGAACCTTCCCAAAGAAAAGCTCCTGAGTCAAAGCGTCTGCCCAGCACTTAACATAGTAGTGCTTTTCCAAAGAAACTTCCTTTATTACTAAGTCGTCGAGATCAAAGTGCTCTGATATGATCTATACCTCTCTCTACCCAATGTTACGGATTTCTTTGTCTTCCTTTCTTTTTTTTTCAGTTGTGGATTCATAACCTTGTCCTGCAGTGAATTACCCTTTCCCACATATGCCTGTATGAGAAGATCAGTGGAATCTGTAGTCCTTAAAATTCAGTGAATTGCTTCTGCTGATAATCAGCTGCTTGGTGCTGCCTTGATAACTAACTAGATCCCCCAAATTATTTACTCCTCCTTTAGAACTTACAGACCCTTAAGTGATTATCCTGAGCCACAGATTTCTTCATCATAGCTAAAACAAACAAACCAACCTATAGAAAAAAGCTCTAAATTCTTACATCTTAGATTTGAAATAATGAATGAAATTTTCCACTCGGTATCTTTATAACCTTAAAACTATAGAAGCCATAATACACTAAGCTGGGTCCCTAGGGGTCTGTACATGACCTCAGGAATTACCATGCTTTACCTGCTATTAGGAGCCACATACTTGCCACCCACACTCTTCATTTGCCTCGCTTCTCATTTGGCCAAGATCAACTTAAGAAAATTTTTCGGGGCCGGCTCCGTGGCCCAGTGGTTAAGTTCGCCTACTCTGCGGCGGCAGCCCAGGGTTCGGATCCTGGGCACCGACATGGCACCGCTCGCCAGGCCACATTGAGGCGGTGTCCCACATCCCACAACTAGAAGGACCTGCAACTAATAAAGCAGAAAAAAAAAAAAAAAGATTGGCAACAGTTGTTAGCCCAGGTGCTAATCCTTAAAAAAAAAAAAAAGGAAGATTGGAAACAGTTCTTAGCCTAGGTGCTAATCTTTAAAAAGAAGAAATAAAATTTTTCACCTCCTATCCTCGTGAAAGAAAAGTGTAATATTCAAAAGTTATTCATTGAGAAGTTACATTAATTTACTATAAATAGAATCAGATTTTAATATGCTAGTGTACTGTACTTTCAAAATGAAATCTGCAAGAGCAGCAATGAAGCAAGAAAACATGGCATAAAGGAAAGAGAAGTACATTGGAATACAAGTGTCTGGATTCCAGTCCCAGTTGTGGCATCACGTAATTGTGTGACCCAGGAAAACATATACAATATTTCTAAGTCTCCAGTGTCTGTTAAATGAGGAAGTTATATAAAATGATTTATAAGGCCTGTTCAAGATTAAATGACCAATGATTGTAGGAAACTTTGGATAAAATAATCTTAGAATAGTCAAGGTAGGTCAAGAAACAGGGAAAATAGACCTGCACTAAACACTAATACAAACATAAAGACGTAAAATTCTCTTCCTATAAGAGAGAAAAAACCTGGAACCTGGACCCCTCATTGAAAACACTAATAAACAAAGCATTGTATCTTTCTCAAATTTTATTCCTTTCTCAAGAAAATATTTTTCTTCCCAAGGTTTTCCTCAGTGCAACTTTGACATCCTTGTTCCTCAAACTATAGATCAATGGGTTTAACATGGGCACCACAATGGTATAGAACAGAGAGAACACTTTTCCTTGGTCAAGGGGCAAAATGGAAGGTGGTTTGAGATACACGAAGGCCCCAGAACCAAAGAAAAGAGAAACCACAATTATGTGGGAGCCACACGTACTGAAAGCTTTGGACCTTCCCTCAGTGGAGTGAATGTGGAGAATGCTGGAGAGTATTAGGCCATAAGAGATAAAGATGGTGACAATGGGCATTCCAATGTCAGTGGTCACAAATATGAAGACAACCAGTATATGCACATAAGTGCTGTTGCAGGAGAGCTCAAGGAGAGGAAAGATGTCACACATGAAATGATTGACAAGGTTGTCAGCACAGAAGGTCAGACTTGCTATGCTTCCCGTATGGGCCAAGGCCCCTGAAAATCCCATCACGTACACACCCAACACTAAACGTAAACAGACCTGAGGAGACATGGTGACTGTGTACACCAGTGGTTTACAGATGGCAACATAGCGGTCATATGCCATCGCTGACAAGATGAAGGACTCAGAGATGACAAGGAAGCAGAAGAAAAAGAGTTGAGTCACACACCCTGCATGCAAGATAATATTCTGCTTTGAGACAAAACTCTTCAGCATTTTGGGGGTAATGGTGGTGGAGTAACAGAAATCTATTAAGGAGAGGTTGAAGAGGAAAAAGTACATGGGGGTGTGCAGGTGAGAGTTCAACCCAATCAGTGTTATCAAGGTCAGGTTCCCCACCACTGTGACCATGTAGAAACCTAGAAACAAGAAGAAGAGAGGTATCTGGAGTCCAGGCTGGTCTGTTAATCCTGCGAGGATAAACTCTGTCACAGAAGAGTTCTCAGCTGTCATTCTCCTCTTGAGACGAACACAGGAGGGGCAGTCTATGGGGACAAGAAAAGAAAACCACTTAGAAAGAAAGAAACACCACCACCACCATCTGAGTATACACCCGCAATTTTTGACAATGGAATCCACACAGAGAGATTTGAACTTTGGTATGATAAGAAGGTTGTTACTGTTTGCTATGGATCAATCTTCACAGCCCAAGTGGCTTTCTCTTCCAGAGAACAATGTGAGGCTAAACTTTGCCTCCAGCATGAAAACTAGTGCTTCTAGAGAAAGGATTCAAAAATAAGATAGATGTCTCTAGATTTTTGTCAGCACATTTTCTATGTCCTTCTCTTTCTTGCCTCTGATTCACTGGCTGAAAGCTGGGCCTCTTCCCTGGAGAGAGTCCTGACTGGCAGAAGCCACTGAGACTCTGCCTAGAACTCCTACCTTGGGTTACTGCTGTCAGATCAAGAAGGTGAAGTCACATTTTTCCAAGATCTTTTAGCTCAAGTGGCTTTAGGTTAAATGACCAATTTTTTTAACTAACACTTATTTAAGTGGTTACTATGAGAGGCTGTGTACTAAGAGCTGTGTGACAATATTATTGTTATCCCATTTTGCAAATGCAACAGCTTAATTAGGAAACTAGCCCAAAGTCCCAAAATAACTGAGTGGCAGCCAGAAAGTGAACTTAGGCAGTCTGACTCTCATGGTTTGCACTTGTAACAACTATGTTACACCACTGCCCAGGGTCAAGCAGGCACTCACCTTCCTTTAGTTTAGAGCCATAATGCTATACTCTACTGTCTCGTGTCCACAACTGTCCTGGAAAGGAAAGTGACCATAGTGAATAGAAAAAGGCAGCTTTGAGCTCAGAACTCTCTCCTCCCAGTCAGAATCAAAGGATCAGAACCTCTAATTTATCTTGTAGCCCCTTCTACAAAGAAGAGCATGATTTCCAATTGTCAATTTGTCCAAAAGCCCCTCCAGATACAAGGAAAGAGAAAGATCCTTTCCTCACCAGTGGATACAGGAGATTAAAGTGTTTTATTAGGATTACAGATCTCAGGGGGCTGATTATTAAAAGACAGACTCCATCAAGACCATTTCCTCAGAGATTCCTTTCCCAAAGGAAGAAGAAATGCTTGTTTATACCTTCAGTAGTGTTTGGTTTGGCTTTTAGAGACAAATTCTCTCAACAAACATTTATCCAGTACTATTAAGAGAAAAATCATTGTGAAAAAAATTATCATCATTACAATTCCAATAATGTACGTGACACAGATCCCTTATACTGACTTCTGGCTGCCAAGATCTGTTAAAAGCACTGAACAAATACATCCTTATTTATTCCTCACAATGATATCCATTTAAAGGTAAGGCCCTGACAGAAACAATATGTTTTAAAGCCCACATACCTAGGTCTGTCTAACTCCATGCCCCTGAATCATAATTACTGCACTACATTTCCTCCTAATGTGAGTTACTGAAATCCACAAAACAAGATTCTTGCCTACTGGATCTGATAAACTCTTCGAAAGTTACAAATAAATATACAATGACTATAGTAAAAGGAAGTCCTTAGGTCAAGGAAAGATTGGCACACAGGACCACCTATTATCATTTAGGATAGGACATTAGATAATTTATTCATATTCCAATTCATTCCAGGAATAAGTGCTCTGCTTCCAGCTCAGACAAGAAAGGAGACCTCTTTGTATCGCCTCCCCTGTCTTTTCATGGAGTTTAAGTTTAATGGGAACAAAGAACACCTGTCAGATAACTGCTCTCAACCTGTGCCAAGAACAACCTTTCTCTAAACTACTAACTAATAAAAATTCCCTTTACTGTCCCTGCCTTCCACCCTCTTTTCTTTGACCACTTCTCTCTACTGACTTTCTAGCTTCTCAGTGCTCTCAAATTGAAGCCTAGCAGATCAGATGCTCAATGCAGGGACACATGCAAGTTTGTTCTTCCTCTATGGTTTGCTTTTGTCTTTTTCTGTCTTCTACCCTGCAATGCCAACCTCACCTTGACAAAAATTATCTATCCTAGGTATCAATCTCTCACATCTTTACTTACACTCTTTAACATCAAGACCAAACACTCATAGTATTTTAGACCTGAAAGACTCAGGAAATAATAAAATCCAGAATTTCCATATATAGCTGAGCACCACCATTACCTACAGTGTTCATTAGAAAGAAATTCAGGGTTCCACTCAGACCCTCTGAATCAGAATCTCTATGGGTATGAATATGGTAGCTATAATTTTTTTAATCTTCCAAAGCTGGCAACTTCTGTATCCACAAAACTAATCTTTACCCTCATCTTTCAGACAGAGACACTAAGGAGATCCAAAGAAGTAAAGCCATTAATTAGCCCAAGGTCACGGATCTAGTTTAACTCTCCTGATTTCCAGTCTCTGCTAGTCCGTGAACCCATGTGGCCTTCAGCTTGGCTCAAATGCAAATAATAAGTAATTAAAGGGTAATCAAAGATATTTCTTATTTCAGGTATGACAGAGTAGCCATTATCACACTTACCTTCTGACCGTAAACAATTATAAGACTGGAAAAAATATTCAGAGTGACTATTTGCAAGCTTTGGGAAGCAGACAGAACAGGGATGAAATTCTTGAGACAAACCAAGAAAATGAAGTGACTACCACATTTATCCTAACTTTCTCTCTAAGGGCAATTTCCAAACCAAAAATAGTGAAGTGGAGCCCAAGTAAATGGCAACAGTCTCAATTAGTGGAATAAAGAAAGATCAGTGTTCAGGGATCTAAGAGAGCTGGAGTTTGTGGGGCAAGATATGGAGAGGAAGAAGCCGAAGAAAAGGGCCCTCAGGTATTTGCATAAAGGACTCCCTGGAGTTCTTAGCTGTATCCTAAATTTGGTACGTGCATGGCAAGACTGCATAGGTGTAGGAGGTAACAATTGTTGGGGATTAACACCTAAACAGAGATCACAGAGGACAAAGAATACTAGAGAAATATTAGAATTATGACCCAGTGAGAGTGGAGAGGCTTTGATGAACAAACCAGGCATTAAGATAAGACCACTGAAATCCATACCCTAGGGGTAAGGACTAAGCCCTCAGGCTAAGTGCAAAACCAGAATAGACCCATCACAGCAAAGGCTAAATCCAAGTGTCACCAGGTCAAGGAGATCTACTAGAAAAATAACTGCATCCCAGACAAAATTCAACACTCTGCAGAGAAGAATAACACAACCCACTGTCTCCACAATATATCCACAATGTCCAGTACCATGAAAAAACAAATTACTAGAAATACAAAGAAGCAAGAAAGTATGCCCATAGTAAAGATGAAAAATACTCAATGAAAGTAGATTCACATGTGACCTAAATGTTGCAATTAGTGGACAAAGATTTTAAAATAACTACTTTAGTTATTCATTTAAATTTAGTTGAAAGAAATACAAAATTGACTAACAGATGGAAAATTTCAATAGACATAAAAAATAAAAATAACTAAAGGAAAATTTCAAAACAATCAAAACTAAAAAATATAATATTAGAAAGAAAGAACCCATTGAGTTGGCTTAATAGGAGATTGGACACAGCCAGAGAAAGAATCATTGAAAGCAATACAAATCAATAAAAGTTAACCATACTAAAATACAGATAGGAAAAAATTGAAAACATAGCAACCAAACTCTTTAGGACTCTGCTAAATAGTCAACACATATGTAATCAGAGTTTCAAAAGCTGAGATGAGTGAGAATTGGGAGGAAGGAATGTTTTTAAAGATAATGGAAGAAAAGTTCCCTAATCCGATGAAATACATGAACCCATGAAACAATAAAGTTCAGGGAAACATGAACAAAATGAATACAAAATGTACCACAGCTAGGCAAATCATACTCAAACTCTAAAAACTAAAGATAAAGAAGTAGCTTAAAAGCAACCAAGATAAAAGGTACTTTGCTTTCAAAGGAGCAAAAATAGGAATTATAACTGACCTCTTGTTAAAAAAATGGAAATCAAAAGAAAATAAAATGACATCTTTAAAATATTGAAAGAAAAAACCATCAATCTAGTATTCTATATCTTACAACATTTTCCTTCAAAACAAAGAAATAAAGAAAATTTCAGGTGAACAAAATGTGAAATAATCACCAATAAGCCTATTTGACAAAAAAAATGTGGTGGAGGAAGAGTATGTGATTCCAGATGAAAGCTCAGATCTAGAGAAAGAAATGCAGAACACTTGAAATGGTAAATTTGTGGGTACACATTAAAGGCTATTTTTTTATTTCTTTAAGTTTCCTGAGAAGTCAATTTCTTTGACTACTTAAAGCAATAAAAATATAATTTATGGTGGATGTATAAGATATACAGAATTAAAATATATAAACCGACAGCACTATAAAACATAATAAAATAATACAGTAAAAGTAGTGCAGTGAATTACAGCTAAAATCCCAATAAAAGACCTAAAATGGAATTTTTAAAAAAAATCAAATAATCCAAGTGATGGTAGGAAAAGAGGAACAAATATGGATTGACATTTGCAATATCAATCAGTATCATTCACCATATTAGTAGAATAAAAGAATACAACCATACAATCATCTTAATAGATGCAGAAAGAGTATTTAATAAAAATCAATACTTAACTCATGATAAGAAAAAAACTCTCCACAAGTGGGAATAGAAAGGAACATCCTAAATGTGATAAAGGATGTCTATGAAACACTTACAGCTGACATCATACCCAAGTGAAATACTGAATTCTTTCATCCTAAGGTCAATAACAAGTCAAGAATGTCCACTTTACAAGTTCTAGTCAACACTGACTGGGAAGTTCTAGCCAACTCAATAATAAAAAGTGTTGAGGGGCTGGCCCAGTGGTGTAATGGTTAAGTTCACATACTCTGCTTTGGCAGCCCAGGGTTCATGGGTTCAGATCCCAGGCACAGACTTACCCATCACTCATCAAGCCATGCTGTGGCTGCATCCTACATACAAAATAGAGGAAGATTAGCATGAATGTTAGCTCAGGGACAATCTTCCTCATACACGCAAAAGAAGTGTTGAGCTTCTCAACCATCTCCAAGAAGGACAACATAAGTCAGTCTCTACAATCTATCAGTCAAAATGTCAAGGATACACAGTCATGCGTTGTTTAATGATGGTAATACATTACAAGATATGCATCATTAGGCAATTTCATCATTGTGCAAACAAGATAGAGTGTACTTACACAAATCTAGATTGTATAGCCTACTACACACCTAGGATATGTGGTCCCAAGCTTATGGGATCGCTATCCTATGTGTGGTCCATTATTGACTAAAATGACATTGTGTGGCACATGCTGAATCCAAAGTTCCCATCAACTATCCCTTCTCTACAGTCACACCTCTCTGCACACTGCTCCTAACTGAATTTCCAGCGATTTAGTGCTCTCGAACTAAATCCTCTTAGATAAGATTCCCAGTATAAATTTTGTCGCTCTGTTTTGTTTGCATAAAACATCTAAAGATTGAAATGGAAGACATAAAACCATTTTTATTTAAAGATACATAAGTGTACATAGAAGATAAATCAATAAATAAACTACTAGAATTTAAAAGTAAATTAATATTGTCATCAAATATATGGTTAACATATAAGAATTAATAGTACTTCTACATTCTAGCAAAAAATAATTACAAAATGGAATTTTAAAATACCACTTAAACTAGCAAAAAAATGAAATATCTAAGAATTAAACAAAATTCATGCATGACCTCCATGCTGAAAACTATAAAATATGACTAAAGAACATTTAAGAAAATCTAAGTAAATGGAAAGATATATCATATTCATGAATTGGGAAACTAAGTATTTTTAAATTGTCTATGGATTCAATTCAATACCAGATGAAATACCAGCAAACATGTTGGTAACAATTGACATGATGATTGTTAAATTTATATGGAAATGCAAATATCCTAGACTAACCAAAACAACTTTGAAAAAGAAGAAAGTTGGAGGGGCCGGCCCAGTGTCACAGAGGTTAAGTTTGCACGTTCTGCTTCAGTGGCCCAGGGTTTGCTGGTTTGGATCCCAGGTGCACACATGGAACTGCTTGGGAAGCCATGCTGTGATAGGCGTCCCACATATAAAGTAGAGGAAGATGAGCATGGATTTTAGCTCAGGGTCAGTATTCCTCAGCAAAAAGAGGAGGATTGGCAGCAGATGTTAGCTCAGGGCTGATCTTCCTCAAAAAAAAAAAAGAAGAAAGTTGGAGGACTTGTATACCTGACTCCAAGAATTACATAAAGTAAGTTACAGAAACAAAAACAGTGTAGTAGTGAAGTAAGGACAAGTAAATAGATTAACAAAGCAGAGTATAGTGTCCAGAAATAGACTCATTATATAGAGTCAACTGATTTTTTTTGCAAAGGTGCTAAAGCAATTCAGTGGGAAAAGAAAGTTATTTTCAAGAAATGATTCTCAAACACCTAGATGTCTATATACAAATAACAATGATATTTGACCCCTATTTCACACCATACACAATTAATTCATGATGGATCAGAGACTTAAATGCACAAGTTAAGCCTACAGAAGAAAACAGTAGAATATCTTCAAGACCATAAAGGAAGAAGAATTTCTTAAACATAAAAAGTACTTTCCATAAAAGAAAAATACCATAAATTCAATTTGATCAATATTAAAATCTTCTGCTCTTTGAAATACATCATTTAAAAAGTATAAAGGAAAGCCACAATCAGAAAGAAAATATTCACAACACATGTGTCTGTCAAAGGACTCTTATCTACACTATATAAAGAACTCCTAAAATAAATTAATAAAAGAACTTTGAAAATTTTAATGGATGAAGATTTAAACAGACTTCAAAAGATATTCATATGGGCAATAAGCATATGGAAAGTTGCTCAAATAATTACTTACTAGAGAAATGCAAATTTAAAACCACAACAATTTATCACTACACAACCATTACAACAACTAAAATTTAAAAGACTGACAATACCAAATGTTGACAAGAATGTGGAGCAAATAAAATGCTCTTATATTGCTAGTGGGAATGTAAAATGGTATAAATATTTATAAAACTGGTAGTATCTCATGAAGTAAAACCCACTGACCCAGCAATTCCTCCTAGTCAGATATCCTAAAAATTTAATGCAAATGTCCACAAAATGTATCCTACACAAAAGTTCATAGCAGCTTCATTCATCATGGCCAAAAACATTTCCCTCTTGGGAAATGGCCCAAATAAGCATCAAAGGAAAATAGTTAAATAAGTAATGGTATATTCACACAATGGATTACAACTCAGCAATAAAAAGGGTAGACTATTGATACATGCAACAACCTGAGTGAATCTTCAAAAGAAAAAAGGAATTAGTCTGGAAAAGTACACCAGAAACACAACAAGGAAAGTCTAGAATTCTAAGCCTGAAGGCCATTTTTTTACCCTTGAATAACAGAGTGAAATTCATTGATTCATTCAACAAATTTTAATAGAGAAACTATGTGCCGAGCACTCTTCTAGGGGCTGCACATAAACCTCTACACAAAACAAAGTCCCTGCCCTCATTGAGTTTTTACTCTAGTAGGGGGAATACAGAACAAGAAATAAAAGAAATAAGTAAGTTACGTGACATTTTAGATGATAATAAGAGCAAAAACAAACAAACAAAAGGGTGTGGGCTTTGCTTTTAAATAGGATGGTAGATAAGGTCTCTCTATGAAGGGATTGGAGAAAAGACTTGAAAGACTTTGGTCAGAGTTGCACTGTTAATATCAGCTACTCTAATGGACCAATAGGTGAATGTTGTTTAATGTATCACTCCTCCCAGGCCGTACGCTTTTCCTGTGCTTCAGACAATAGCTTCACCATAAGCACTGGCTCTCATGGAGGGATTTTGTACTTACTGACAAGTTAGAGAGACAAAAGCTTTTTATAAAATCACAAGTCACACAATGAAAGTCACTGCCCACAAGCATTTCTGATGTTAAATAGCTAAAATCAGCTACTTTAAATACTCAATTTTCAAATGAGCTCTCAGGAAGGGATCTGATAAACTCCTTTGTACAGGGACTAGTTGAACTGGTATGTGTCCACCTATACTCCAAATCCTTTTACAGAGAATTTATGATATTTTTAGTCAAAGGGAAAAAATTCTTTATTGAGAGAAACTCAAGCCTCAGGGAACAAGTGGGTAAGCTATGTTTTTGATCAGAGCTTCTCATGAGAAGTTTACGAAATCATACCACAAAGACAGAAATCCAGCTTCTTGTCAAGCTGCACCAATCGTTATGTCTATTTGTGTGCACACATCAATGTCTGCTTGCCTAACCACCTTTCTGAGACATTTTCAGCCAATTCTCCACAACAATGGTGCTTCATTTGTAGATTTACACTTAGAATTCTGTTGTGTCCACAATGTCTCTTATGAATCCAAAGCCTAGTCTTAATCCAACTACATGTAACTTACAAATGGATAAAAATAGTTAACTATCATAAACTCTTACAGGGACCTGGAGGTAAAGAAGACCTCAGGATTTCATTAAAAGTTGACTTTTTTGAGTGACATCAGCAAAATGGCAGAGTGAGCTGTTCCCTTTATCTTTCCCCCTTCAAAATACAACTAAATAGACATTCATTGATCAATGGAGGACATCCACACAGTACAAGAGTATACCTGAGAGACTCATGCAGCTATACATCTGAGGGTGGATGGAATACTCCAAGGGAGGTGGTGGAGATAGGTGAGCACTCTCTGGCCCACCAGTAGCCCTGTGCATGTGTGTGACTGTTCTACCAGCTGGTGTGAAAGCCCATAGTACTGTTGTAGCCCTGAGGGTGGGAGTGTACCTTGGCATGACTGTGGGAACAGGTGAAAGCAGCCCTGAGCCCCTGTGTGATCACTTTCCTGTCCAGTGGAGGATTCCACAGTGCCACCATGGTCCCAGGGGGTGGCCCAGGCTTGGACTCTGTGGGGAAGGCCCACTCACCAAGCACAACAGCCAGTGCCACCATAGAAAGAGGAGGTGGTGGATCTATGCACCCAGACAAACGATTTCCTGGCTGGAACAAATGTCCGTAGTACCATTGCAGCCCTGAAAGTGGGAGCACACCTCAGCATGACGTGGGAACAGGTAGCAGCAGCCCTGAGCCCCTGCATGATCACTTTTCCATCTGGTGGGAGAGCCAACAGTGCCACTGTGGTCCCAAGGAGTGACCCAGGCTCAGGCCCCATGAGGAAGCCCCATCCATGAAGCACTGTGACCAGCATGACCCTAAGAGGTGGCAGCAAATCTACACAGCCATGTGAATGCTGGTGCAAGTGCCAAGAATACCCTACAACTTCCAGCATGTGGGATGGAGTCAGAAACAGAGCTCCTGCTTCCCTCCAGCTGTAGCAGGTGGTATCTGCAACCTGATAATTTCACAAATGCCCCTGCAAAGATTCATTCATCAAACACCATGAGAAACTACAGAAACAATTCAGAGCAAAGGAGAATGACAATTCTCCGAAATCAACCCCGAAGTCACAGAAATTTACAATCTAAATGGCAGAGAATTCAAAATAGCTGTCATAAAGAAACTCAACGAGTTACAAGAAAACTCAGAAAGACAGTTCAATGAGCTCAGGAAAAAAATAATGAGAATAGGGAATACTTTGCCAAAGAGATTGAAACTATAAAAAAAAAAAAAAGCAAAAATTCTGGATATGGAGAACACAATTAATAAAATAAAAAGTAATCTAGAATCCTTAAAAAATAGGGCTGATGTTATGGAGGAAAGAACTAGTGATTTAGAAGATAGAAATATAGAATTACTTCAAGTGAAGAGGAAAGAGAACTAAGATTTTTAAAAAATGAAGAAATTATTCGAGAAATATCTGACTCAACTAGGATAAGCAACAAGGATTATAAGCATTCAAGAGGGCGAAGAGAAGGAGAAAGGAGCAGAGAGCTTGTTCAAAGAAATAGTAGCTGAGAACTTCCAAAACCTGAGGAAGAAATTGGACTTACAAATACACTAATCCAATAGAACTCCTAATTACATCAATGCTAAAAGACCTTTTCCAAGGCATATAATAGTAAAACTGGCAAAAGTCAATGGCAAAGAAAAAATATTAGGGCAGCAAGGCAGAAGAAAATAACCTACAAAGGAACCCATATCCGGCTTTCAGTGGATTTCTCATAGGAATCTTACAGGCTAGGAGAGAATGGAATGATGTATTCAAAACAATGAAAGACAAAAACTTGCAGTCAAGAATACTCTATCCAGCAAAAATATCTTTCAGATATGATGGAGAAATAAAAGCTTTCCTAGATAAACAAAGTTGAAGGAGTTCATCACCACTAGACCTCCCCTACAAGAAATGATGAAGGATTCCCTCATACCTGACACAAAAAGGTGAAGGTCTACAAAGCTTTGAGCAAGGAGATAAATAGACAAAATCAGAAAACTGCATCTCTCTTTCAGAACAGGGAAATAACATACTTAGTAATAACTTAAAAGATAAGGGGAAGAAAAGCATCAAAACAACTATAAACACTTCAAAAGAGTCACAAACTCACAACACAAAACGGAATAATTTGTAACAACAACAACTCAGAAGGGGAACATGAGAGAGATGGAAGCTGCTTAAGCTAATTGAGATAAGAGGCTATCAGAAAATGGACCATCTCATCTACAAGGTCTTTTATACAAACCTCAAGGAAACCACTCAACAAAAAATTTGAGCAGAGCCACAATTAATAAAAAAAGAGAAAAATGAGAAATCCTCCACAGAAACCTCCAAAATAAAATGGCAGAATGCACAACTAAAAGGACCGACAACTAAGATATACAACTATGTGCGGGGGAGTTGGGGGAGATAAAGCAAAAAATAAATAAATAAATAAATAAATGAGCTCTCATTTTCAAAAAAAAAAAAAAAGGCAGAACAACAGAACACAGAACAACCAAAAAACAAGAGATACAATGCCAGTATTAAGCCTTAATATATCAATAATCACTCTAAATTTAAATGGATTGAATTCTCCAGTCAAAAGACACAGCATACCTGGATGGATTAAAAAACAAGACCCAACAATATGCAGCCTCCAGGAAATACATCTCAGCTCTAAAGATATACATAGGCTCAGAATGAAGGGATGGGAGATGACACTCCAAGAAAATGACAAACAAAAGAAAGCAGGTGTTGCTATACTTATGTCACACAAAACAGACTTCAGGATAAAAATGACAATGAGAGACAAAGAGGGCCAGTAAATAATGATAAAAGGGACTTTCCACAAGAGAACATAACACTTATGAATAAATACGCACCTAAAACAGGAGCAACAAAGTGTATAAGGCAACTATTAACAGGCCTAAAGGGAGAAATTAACATTAACACAATAATAGTAGGGGACCTAACACCCCATTTACATCAATGGATAGATCATCGGACAGAAAGCCAAGAAGGAAATAGTGGATTTAAATATTACACTTGAGCAGATGGATTTAATAGATATATATAAAACATTCCATCCAAAAACAGCAGAATACACATTCTTCTCTAGTGGCATGGAACATTCAAAAAGATAGACCATATTTTGGGAAACAAGGAAAGCCTCAATAAATTTAAGAAGATTGAAATCATATCAAGCATCTTTTCTGACTACGATGCTATAAACTAGAAATTAACTACAAGAAAAAAGCAGAGAAGGCCACAGATATATGGAGGCTAAACAACATGCTACTGGACAACCATTGGATCAATGAAGAAATCAAAGGAGAAATTTTAAAAATACCTGGAGACAAATGAAAATGAAAAAATAACATACCAACTCTTATGGGATGCAGCAAAAGTAGTTCTATGAGAGAAATTCATACCAATACAGGCCTACCTCACCAAACAAGAATAATCTCAAATAAGCACTTTTAAACTACACCTAACAGAACTAGGAAAAGAAAAACAAACAAAGCCAAAAGTTAGCAGAAGGAGGGAAATATAAAAATTAGAGCAGAAATAAAGGGAATAGAGACTAAAACAGTAGAAAGGATCAGTGAAACTAAGAGTTGCTTCTTTGAGAAGATAAACAAAATTGACAAGCCCTTAGGCAGAAACACCAAGAAAAAAAAAGAGAGAGGCTTCAAATAAATAAAATTAGAAATTAAAGAGGAGAAATTACAATGGGTAACACAGAAATGCAAAGGATTATAAGAGAATACTATGAACAACTATACACCCACAAATTGGATAATCTAGAAGCAGTGGATAAATTCTTTGACTCATACAACCTCCCACTGAATCAAGAAGAATAGAGTATCTAAATATACCAATTACAAGTAAAGAGATTGAAACAGTAATCAAAAATCTCCCAAAAAACAAAAGTCCAGGACCAGATGGCTTCTGTGGAGAATTCTACCAAACATTCAAAGAATACTTAATACCTATCCTTCTCAAACTATTCCAAAAAACTGAAGAAGATAGAATGCTTCTTAACTCGTTCTATGAAGCCAACATTACCCTGATAACAAAACCAGACAAGGACCATGCAAATTACAAGCCAATATCATTGACGAACATAGATGCAAAATTTATAGATCAATAATTTATTCAGATTTCCTTAGTTTTGGGGTTTTTTTTTTGTTTTGGTGAGGAAGATTGGCCCTGAACTAACATCTGTTGGCAACCTTTTACCCTTTGCTTGAGGAAGATTTACTCTGAGCAAACATCTCCACCAATCTTCCTCGATTTTGTATGTGGTATGCTGCCACAGCATGGCTTGATGGTTGATGTGTAGGTCTGCGCCTGAGACTTGAACCTGAAAAACCTGGGCTGCTGAAGCAGAATATGCAAACTTAACCGCTATACCACTAGGCCAGCCCCTAGGCTAGATTTTATGTCTGAAATACCAGCTACCTACTATACATCTGCACTTGAATGTCCCACAGACAATTAAAACTCAATATATTGAAGACTTATTTTAGTACTATCTTTTCTGCAAAATTTCTCCTTCTCTTATGTTACCCTATCTCAGAATACGACACCATTTTCCCAGTTGCTCACTCCTTTCTATCAATAATTAAATCAGGGGCCAGCCTGGTGGCACAGCGGCTAAGTGCACACATTCCGCTCCTCGGAGGCCCAGGGTTCACAGGTTGGGATCCTGGGTGCGGACATGGCCCCGCTTGGCAAAAGCCATGCTGTGGTAGGCATCCCACGTATAAAGTAGAGGAAGATGATCACAGATGTTAGCTCAGGGCCAGTCTTCCTCAGCAAAAAGAGGAGGATTGGCAGATGTTAGCTCAGGGCTAATCTTCCTAAAAAGTAAATAAATTAAAAATTAAATCATGTTGATTTTACCTTTTAAAAGATTCATGCCAGTTGTCTGAAAATCAGTTAATGAAATCTAATTTACCAACAGGCCAATTTGCTCAAATTCAATTTACTGAATAGCCAAGTTGTAAAAAGGTCAATTTGCTATGTCTAGTTTTACTTTCAGTTATTTTGTAAGTAATATGTATTTATTTCATAAAATTAGGACACATTGGTAAACATAAAGTAGAAAATTTAAATTACTCATATTTCCACAATCTATAAATAATCAGTTAACATTTCAATGCATATTGCTCCATATATTATCTGCATGCATTTAATTTGCATAGTATTGTTTTCTGACAAATGTAGATCATATTGTGTATAAAATTTTGAAGTTTTATTCATTTTAAAGATATCATTAGCATCTTTCATATAAATAAATAAAATTAAATATCATTCTTAATGGGTGCGTGGTATCATTTTGATGGGAGAACCATAATGAAGTCTGACTATTCTTCATTATTTGACAATTTTTTGTCCAACTTTCAATATGATAAGCAATGCCAAATAGAATATGGACTTTTACAAATATCACTTATTATTTCTTTAGGATAAATTCCTGAAAGCAAAATTGTTGTGTCTAATGATGTGGTCTTTATTAAGGCTTTTCATACACACTGCTGAATTGTACTCACAAAAGGTTTTCCAACATGTACTCCTAAATCAATATATGAGAGTGATTTTCCCCACATCCTAGCTAAAAATAGATCTTATCAGTCAAAAATTTCTCAACACAATTTGATTCTGAAAATGGTATCTCATTATTTAATTCACATTTCTTTGATTACTAGTGATGTTGGACATTGGACATTTTTGTTTGTCAGTGATTTCTGTTTTTCCATTTTAAATCAACCTTACTGATTTAAATACAATAAATTATTAAATACAACTATTATGGATGAGCAATTTGCATTACCATAAGATGTCCCCTTATACACCTTTGCAGTCAACCATCTCTACCCCTGAGCCAAGGCAACCACTAACTTGCTTTCTATCACTATTGATTGTTTTTGTCTGATGTAGTAGAATTTCATTAAATAGAACCGTACAGGATGTACTCTTTTGTGTCTGATGTCTTTTGCTCACCACAATGCTTTTGAGATTGATTCATATTGTTGTGTGTATCAGTAGTATGTTATTTTTTATTGATTAGTAATAATCCATTGTATTAATACATCCACAAATTTTTTTATCCATTCACTTGTTGATGGAGTGGTGGTTGGCTCCAGTTTGGGCTATTATTAATAAAATAGAAGGAAGCATTCATGTACAAAATTCTTTGTGAAGAGATGTTTTCACTTACCTTGGATACAAACCTAAGAGTGGAATTGTTTGTTCATACGCAAATTTAACTTTATAAGAAACTTCCAAAGGATTTTACAAAGTTGTTTAATTTTATATTTCCAACAGCAATGTATGAGAGGTCCACTTGCTCTACATTCTCAACAAAACTTGATACTGTCAGATTTTTTTAACATCTCTAGTGAGCACATAGTATTACATTAGTGTATTTTTAATTTCATTTACCTGATGCCTAATGATATTGAGCAAATTTTCATGTGTTTCTTGACTATTTGCAATTCTTCTTTTATTAAGTATCTATCCAAATTTTTGGTTCAATTTTAATTTTTTTATTTGTGTTTTTTTTTAAAGATTGGCACCTGAACTAACAACTGTTGCCAATCTTCTTTTTTTTCCTACTTTTTCTCCCCAAATTCCCCCAGTACATAGTTGTATACTTTAGCTGTGGGCCCTTCTAGTTGTGGTATGTGGGATGCCACTTCAACATGGCCTAATGAGTGGTGCCATGTCCGTCACCAGGATTCAAAGCAGCGAAACCCTGGGCCGCCGAAGTGGAACACATGAACCTAACCCCTCAGCCACGGGGCCAGCACTGGTTATTTGTATTCTTGATTAGTGACTTGTAAGTGTTCTCTATAGGTTTTGAATATAAGTCCTTCAACACAGAATATCTTGTCCCAATCTGTGTCTTGTCTGTTAATTCTTTAATAATCTATGTCAAAGAGTAGAAGTTTTAATTTTAAGTCTAACTATCAGTTTTGTCTTCTTCGGTGAGTGCTTTTGTGCCTAGTCTAAAATCACTTTGCCTATGTCAACATCGTGAAAACTTTCTGTTTTCTTTTCTAGAAGTTTTGAAGTTTTTGCTTTTAATCTTTTGATTTTTTAAATTCTTTATAAATGAAAATTTCAAGCATATACACAGTTAATAATTTACTAAGTTCTCATGCACCCAACACCCAGCTCAACATTTATCAACTTTTTGCACTTCTCGTATCATCTATGTCTCCACGCATCAAGTATAAAATATTTTAGCCATTATGTCTTCAAATAATTTTTCTGTCTCCTCTTTTCCTTCTTGCACTCTAATTACATAGTCATTACACCACTTGATATTGTTCCTCAAGTTACTGAGTTTGTTCATTTTGTGTGTGTTCTTTAGTTTTAATAATATCTATTGCCCTATCTTTAACCATTTCGTCTTCAATGTCTAATCTGCCATTAAGTCCAATCAATACGTTTGCATTTTTTATTTTTCATCTTTAAAAGAATTATTTCATTCTTTTTTGTATCTTCCATTTTTCTTTTCATTATGTCTATATTTTCATTTAAATCCTTGGGTAAATTTATAATGGGTGGTTTAAAACTCTTAACCCTTAATTTCATGAGATCTGTTATTTCTATTTATTTTTCTCCTGATTTTCTTGTATATCTTCCTGCTAATCTGGATGTCTAGTAATTTTTGATAGTATGCTGGACATTGTTGACTCTCTTAACTGTCTTTTTATTTCTTTAAAGCATTTTAAAATTTGTTATGGCAGTCGGTTAAGCTACTTGTATATTACTTTGATGTTTTTGAGGCTTGACTTAAGCTTTGTTAGTACATAATAAGTATAACTATTATTCTAGAACTAATTTAGCCTAACGTTAAGAAATAAATCTTCTGGGATCTATGAAATGCCACAGGTGAGCAAGAAGATTATGTTACTGACTGGTTGTAATACAAACATCTCACAGTACTGGGTAAGCTGTGAAAATTATTTAGCTTAAAGTATCCAAGTAGTTATTCTTTGCCTTGCTTCATGGAGTTTTGTCTTATAAATGTGTAGCTTAGTAGTCAGACAAAGACACAAGGAGAACCCCTATGCAGATTTCTGGATTTCTTTTTCTGTGTGGTTTCAGTATGCTTCTCTACATGTTCCATCTATTTCAACTTCCCAAAACTCTTGTCTGCTTTGTCTCAGTTCATCAACAATGCTGTGCTTTCTTTACATATACCTTCTTTGGTTCATGATCTAAAAAGTATCTCCATACAAAAAGCCAGGGCTAATACAGGGATCGCCTCATTTGTTCCTCTTCTGTCTCAGACAGTAATTCAGCAACACCTGTCCAATGTCTAAAAACAATTATTTTATATATTTTGTCCAGTTTTTTAATTGCTTATGTTGGATGGCTTATGGTAGGGACACAATTCAGTCCCTAGCACATTTCCACAAATAAATGAATATTATTACATTATTTCAAAATGAGATAAAACACATTTTCAAAATAATACACGGTATGAAAGTACAACAAAACTCTGAATTAGAAAAACCCATAGATTGAGCAATAGAACTCTGGAAATTATTACAACTAAAAGAAAAAATAATTTAGGAAATTGAGATTGAATTAGAAGTAACAGAAGAGCAAGAAAACACAACAGATAATACCTTAGAAATAAAGGGCAAAAAAGAGGGATAAAAGTAAAAAGAAAAAATAAATGAAAAGAATTAACGGGAAAGTAATAGATGTAGCTACAACGCAAAGAAGATCTACTCTAAATAGAATAGGAGACCCAAAGGAGGAAAACAAATCAAGGAACAGAATAAAAAATAAAAACTACAATGCAAGGAAAGTTTCCTAGTGTTAAAAAAAAAAAAAGATTTCAAGTGATACATTGAAAAGAAACATCACACCAAAGAAAATTGCCCGAGTGAATATCAAAATGTCCTAGTACAATTATTGTTCTCTTCGAATTAAAAAGAGATACTGTAAAAACCAGGTAGGCCAAATTTCCTAGTTCTTTTTGAATAGATTTAGAAACAATAACTAATCCCAAAACAATGAGCCTTTGTAGCATCTAATTTTTGGCCTTGAAACATCATTCAGCACTAAAAGAAATCAAGTTTCTTGGAGAAATGGTTGATTCCTGGTCTGAAGAATAAAATGTATGAGATGAGCTCAGATAGCAAGGAAAATCTGTATGATTTTCTCATTTACTGATACTTATTTCCTGATTGTTGAAACCAAGGAATCTCCTACATTTCCCAGGAGACTATATGCCATTTTTCCTCAGCACAGGTATTTAATTTCAGATTTAAACCATATCAGATAGCAAGGAAGGTATTAGAGACTAATAGCATTGTGTCAGAATGACTCAAGAGATAAACTAAAGAGAATTCCACAGACCAAAGATAGGAAATTTTGAGCAATAAGGGGATAATAATTACAATGGACTGAAACATATAAAATATATTTAAATTGATGAGAGTATAAAGATACTAAAGAAAAATAACTGATCACCTTTGGAGGATAACAAGAAACCAAATTATTTTGAAAATTAGAAAATGAAGGTGATGTAAGTGTCTCTCAAGTGACTGCATCCCAGGAGAGGGTCTGCTCATACACATATGTAAGCAGACCCCCCAGTCTCCTAGTCTCAGTGACTTGTTTTTCATGCTGTCCACACCTCTTTGAGTAAATTTGGAATCAGATATAAATCTGTATGATTTTCTCATTTACTGATACTTATTTCCTGATTGTTGAAACCAAGGAATCTCCTACATTTCCCAGGAGACTATATGCCATTTTTCCTCAGCACAGGTATTTAATTTCAGATTTAAACCAATTGCATGAGAAAAAATATTTCTTACATGACTTGTGTCTCTAATGAAGGCTATTTCCAACCATATGTTTACCTTCATCTCTAAGTGTTTTTTCTTTGTGTGCTGTGTTCTCATCAGCAGCAATCCTGAGCATCTGATGGTCTGATAAAACAAGAGGTAGTTATTCTAGTAACTGATGTCAAATATGTGGGTCATGTTTGCCTATCTTATTAGATCATTATGGGAGTAAAACTTTCAATCAATGATTTCGAAAATTTTCCCATCTGCACTCTGCTGAGTGAATGGTGTTCATTCTGCACTACCTCGTAAAGCACTTTGATTTCTGGTAATGGTAATTCAAGGTAGCCTATGTTTCTTATTGCTTTAAGAGGTGTAAATTGGGCACAAGTGGGAATATAATGCTTTTTTAATCTATTGTCACCTAGAAGAAAATTTCTCCTTTGTACTAAATGGAAATAGTATTCAAAAAACCTTAGCTACCTCTAATAGTAGTTATTACAAAGTTAAATATCTCACCACCAATAATTTAACATATAAGGTTTATAAGGCAATGCAGATTTTCTTGTCCTCACACCACATCCTAAGGATTTAAAGGCTCTTGTATCTAAGGAAAAGAAATACAGTTAGTGCTAGAGTTGTTATTATTATAGGAATCAATGAGACAATGTATTTTAAAGGGCTACATTAAAAAATCAGGTTAGATAATGTTTTTTAAAAAGTACATATATACTTATACCCATATAAGTACATATAGGCATAGAAAAAATCTAGAAAGATAGCCATTACCAGTGGTAGTCTCCAAGTAGCAGGAAAATTGATATTTTACTTTATTTGTATTTCAAATTTTCTACAATGCTTGTATATTGTCTTTGTAATTTTTTAAGTGCACTTAAAAAGGCAATAGATTCTATCTTCTATCTCTAAAAAGTCAATAAGTTAAGTTTACTAAATAATAATAAAATGCTACACAAAGATAAGCTACAGCAAAACAATATTGTTTAGTGGAAAGAAAACAAACTGGTGGTCAGAAGTCCTGCATTTTAGGCTCAGTCCTGCCTCTTGCTAGTTGTATGACTTTGGGTAACTTATTTAACTTTTAGGGCTTCCATTTCCTAGAGAATGGAAAAAATAATATAGCATTCCTCTTTTTAATATGCTGTGCACAAACTAACCTACCACCACCATCATCATCATCACCACCACAATCACCTCAGTCATTATCATCGACATCATCATCAGTTACTACCACTATGATTGTTACTCATCATTAGTTATTCACCATTAGGCATAGTCAGCTTGGCTTTAGATGTTTATATAAAAAGACTTTTAAAACAAATTAAAATATTTTACTAAAACAAACCATATAATTTCAGTAAAGGAGTGGTATTTATAAGTAATGTTAAATTTGTCACCCAGCTGCTGTACCTGTAGACTGACAATGTAGAATGGTAGGAAGTTGAAGGACATAAGAACGTAGACTGATAAGTCTTTACTCAAATATTCTCATTCATGAGGGAAATACGTTCATAAGAACATGTACTTTTCAAGAATACATTCAGTAATATATTATCTATGACAATATTGTTAATGAAGGCTTTTAAATTAAACTTTTTATTTTTAGATAATTGCAGATTCACTTGCAGTTCTAAGAAATAATGTAGGGAGATCCTGTGTACCCTTTATGCAGTTTCTCCCACTGGTAACAATTTTGCCAAAATTTAGTACAACATCACGCACAGGATATTGAGATAAGACCTGGGTGGTAGGGTTGTTGGTTGTAAAGTATTATAATGCTAGCATTAGATTCTAAGTTTCCCAAGCTGCAAGATGGTTCTTCCAATAAAAGGAAAATTAACACATCTGGGAGAGAAAAACATGATTCACAGCACAGGTGTAAAGCAAGACCCTAAGTGCTCCTTTAGCAAGTCACTTGGTGTCTGACACTTCAGTTTTCTCAATATGAAAATGGGAATAAAAACACTAGTATAAAGACATTTCTCCTCAAATCCAAAAGGAGTTCATGAGATTTACCTTTGAAGAGCATTAAACAAAAATTAGAAATTAAATAAGGAAGCAATTAAAATAGCAAAACCTTAAGGTTTTTAGATTAAGAAGTACATCTTAGAGAGGGGAAGTCTATAGGTATCACATCCGAGAATATTGAAGCATGCTTCTGGGAGACGCATCTATAATTTGAGTTCTTTGCCATTAGGGAGATAATGGAGCCATGGTTTGATATTATCATCTGTAAGTGATAATAATAATAATCAAAATAGTTATTGAACACTTACTCTGGGTATACCATATGCCAGGGCCCAGGCTGCACCAAAGATCAATTACATCAGAACCTCTGTGGGTGGAACCCAGGCATCAATGTATTTAAATACTCCAGGTGATTATAATATACAGCCAATGTTGAGAACCACTGTATTAGGACCTCAAGTCCAGTGAAAAAGTAAGAAAAACTTCCAGACACCCAATGACAACTCACATTTTTATAGGAACACAGTGCTTGAAAAAAAAAAACTTCTAGATATGCATTATGCCATGTAATTTTGACAATCATTTTTGGAATTGATATTACTAATTTCTTCATCTTTCAGATACAGAAATTGACTTGTACTCGATACAGTTGTAACTACCACATCGCCCTCACATTGATTTGAGATAGGTATTTATGTGTTCACAATCAGTGCATATTCAGGAATTGCATAGATGACAGGGAAATTTCATTTCTGAAGTAAAATTACATCTCAAACTACAAAATATGAAATATACTACTTGTTCCTTATAGGCTAGGGGTTCTCAAACATCACCCACATCAGCATCACCTGGAGAGAGTGTTAAACGCAGATTGCTAGGCCCCATCCCCAGAGTTCCTGATTTGGTAGATCTGGGATGAGGCCTGAGAGTTTGCATCTTGAATGTCTCCATGTGATGCTGGTGCTGCTGCTCCAGGGACTACACTTTAAGAACCACTGCTCTAGGATATTTGAGAAACATAAAAATGATAAAAATTCCAGATCTTGCCCCCTTTTCCTCTCATCTCCATATCTTTGAAACACCCAGGGTCTGGTCTTCCTCCCAGCAAACAGCAGGATAAGGGAAAGATGCATCAGGAAAGAGCCAAGGATCTCTCAGCTGGCCCCAAGTTCTCAAAATTACCTTCACCACAAAGTCCAAGAGGCAGCTTTTCATGGGGTTCTTCTCTCCCATCCTGCAGGGTCCCAACCTGAGGAAAATGGCTGCAGAAAATCACTCTACAGTGACAGAGTTCATTCTCGGGGGATTAACAAATCGGCCAGAGCTCCAGCTTCCCCTCTTCCTCCTCTTCCTTGGGATCTACTCAGTCACCATGATAGGGAACCTGGGCATGTTCACACTGATTTGTCTGAATGCTCAGCTTCACACCCCCATGTACTACTTCCTCAGCAATCTGTCACTCGTGGATCTCTGCTACTCCTCTGTCATTACCCCTAAAATGCTGGTGAACTTTGTGTCAGAGAAGAACGTCATCTCCTATGCAGGGTGCATGTCACAGCTCTACTTCTTCCTTGTGTTTGTCATTGCCGAGTGTTACATGCTGACGGTGATGGCCTATGACCGCTATGTCGCCATCTGCAGCCCTTTGCTTTACAACATCATCGTGTCTCATCAAGTCTGCACCCTGCTGGTGACTGCAGTCTATGCCATAGGGTTCATTGGCTCAGCAATAGAGACTGGCCTCATGTTAAAACTATCCTATTGTGAGCTCTTCATCAGTCATTACTTCTGTGACATCCTCCCCCTCATGAAGCTCTCCTGCTCTAGCACCTATGACATTGAGATGGTAGTCTTCTTTTTGGCTGGATTTGACATTATAGTCACCAGCTTAACAGTCCTTATTTCCTATGTCTTCATCCTCTCCAGCATCCTCCACATCAGCACCACAGAGGGAAGGGCCAAAGCCTTCAGCACCTGCAGCTCCCATGTTATAGCAGTGGGGATATTCTATGGATCTACTGCATTCATGTACTTAAAACCCTCCACAGCCAGTTCCCTGGCCCAAGAGAATGTGGCCTCCGTGTTCTACACCACAATTATCCCCATGCTGAACCCTTTAATCTACAGCTTGAGGAATAAGGAAGTAAAGGCTGCTGTGCAGAAAACACTGAGGAGAAAAATGTTTTGATGCAAATGTTATTATTATTCTATCGTAGGTTTAAAAGTAAGTTGTTATAAACACCATACGGAAGCCCTCTGAATAGTTGCCCAACTATGATGGCAGTCACTTCTCTACGTGGTTGAATGAATGCCTCCTCCACTTCTTCCTTCTTCCTCCCTTCTCCCTTTCTATTCTCATTTCTGTTTGAAACCAAATGATTTCAAGTTCTTGTTTTCTTTCATTTGAGATCCATTTTCTCTATCCTGAGTTCTTTGGTACACCTTTACTATCTTAATTGTAATTTAACAAAAATTTTAAACTTTCAGCATTGATGTAAAATTCATTCATTGTTTTACTACTTTCTATATAGAAAATATTACTCAACCCGATTCTTACTTTTTTTCCTTTGGGAGTACACAAAGCAAAGAGAGGTGACTTTAAAAGTCACCAAGAAGCGTTACACAGCCCCTTCTCATCCAGACTTCTTCCTCTCTTCTTTCACTCTCCTCTACTTTTTCATGCCCAAGAACTTCTACCCAGTCCTTTTATGTAATTTCCTTAGTAATAATAATAATATTAATAATAGCCACTAACATGTTTTCAAATGCTTACTCTGAGCCATGCAACACAGCATATGCATTATTTCAATTACACCTCACAACAAGGGGATACTGTTGTTACCCCCATTTTACAGATATGGAAACTTGGTTTAGTAACTTGCTCAAGGTCACATAGCTGGTAAACAAAGACACTGGGATTCAAACCCAAGTCTAAGTGACTCCAGTGCCCACACTCTTGGCTCTCACACATTATTCCTTTGGCTAAATTTAGGCTGACAATCCCTTTGAACAGGCTATTGAGCCTGCCCTAATTAGGCTCTTCCAATTTCAACTACCTCCTGAAAATAATTTCTCAGATCCACACCTGCTACCATCTGCTCTAGCCTCTTCCCCTTTATAGGTAACTTCTTCAAGATGACTGAGGAAAGATTACACTAGAGTGACCAACTTGACCAAGGTTGTCTGGCACTCTCTCAGTTTTAGCACTGAAGGTCCCACATAGTAGGACTCTCTTCAGTCCCAGACAAACCAGGATGATTTGTCCCCCTAGATTACAAATTGCTTCAAAATCCCTTGTCCTGCTTAAATAACTATAGGTCTCCTGCCAACCTCACTCAGCAAATCCAACGGCCATGGAACAAAGTTTCTCTCTGCTCCCCTTGCTTATAACAATATCAAGGACACCTGTTTTAGACTCAGCAGCCTGATATTGGGCAATGGATTTATGGACATCCTCTTGTCAATTATAGCTATTTTTGGTATACTATTGTATCAAGCAGTGGTTTATTATCAGAAACAGAAATAACTCTAGTTTTCTCAAGCAGAAAGGGATTTAATACAGGAATAACCTGTGTACAGATTTTTGAATGACTGGAGGAGTGAGGGAGCCGCCAAAGAGACTCCACAATAGATATGATCTTGAGGTCAGAAAGCTCCTGCTGCCACTGTCACTGCTACCACCATGAAAATTGCCTCCCACACTCATGAAACAGGCAAATAACAGAAACTCAGGGTGAGCATCACCTGGAAACTTGTTAGAAATGCAAATTTTGGGGTCCCATCTCCCGACCTATAGAATTACTGGGTGAGACTCAGCAATCTGTGTTTTAATGAGCACTCACATGATTCTGATATACACTGAAATGTGAGAATCAGCTCACTCCCACTTTTCAAATCTCACAAAAATCACATAAATTAGTAGAAATCAATTCACACCCCAGTGCTCTAGCTACAAGGGAATCTAGGATACACAATTTTTAGTTTTTAACCTGACTAGGAGAATGGAACTGATATTGAAAGAACCATCCCCAAGTGGCTACTCTACCCATTCTGTCCTAAACTTTCTCAGCAGGAGATGACATCTCGGGGTCAGCCTGGTGGCATAGTGGTTAAGTTCCCATGCTAAGTTTCTGTAGCCTGGGGTTTGCGGGTTTGGAGCACAGGCACACACCTACACACTGCTCATCAAGCCATGCTGTGGTGGCATCTCACATACAAAATAGAGGAAGATTGGTACAGATGTTAGCTCAAGGACAATCTTCCTCAAGCAAAAAGAGGAAGGCTGTCAACAGATGTTAGCTCAGAGCCAATCTTCCTCACCAAAAACAACAACAAAAATGATGACATCTCTACCATTATAGATCCCCTCTAGTTAGAAAAAAAGTAGGAAAATAACTTATCTGAAGGTGAGAAACTACAAAGTAAAATAAATTGGTAAATTTAATTATATCAAAAATTAGGACTTTGTTCATTAAAAGACACCAGGGATAGAGTTAATAGAAACAGAATGGAAGAAGATATCTAATTAGCACATATTAGAAACTCCTGCAAATCAACAAGTAGAAAGATATCAACATCAACAGAAAAAAATGAGCAAGGTATACAGAACAAACATTGTACAGAAGAGAAAAACCTGAAGTGCCCGACAAGCTTGTGAAGTGATGCTCAGACCAATTACTAATCAGAGAAGTGCAAATTAAACAATGAGATACCTCCTTACAACCACCACTGGGTAAATAAATAGATAAATTGCAGTGGAGACTTTGCAGCAGTTAGAAGCAAAGGGTTAGTTATAAGCAATAGAGCCTAGAGCTCTAGGGCTGAGTGAGAAAAGTAAGAAAGACAATGAGATATGAAACACAATATTACTTATATATATTAAAATTACATGCAACAAATCAGAAAAAAAGCACATTTAGAAAGAAAATAAAGGAACATAAAATACGCATTAAGCAGGTTAGAATGGTTACCCAGAGAGATAAGACGCACAGAAGTAGGGTGTGGGGAAAAGGGAAACAAATAAAAATTCCTTTTCTAGACCCGCCCCCAGGTGCATACTAGTCAACACACCCAGGCAGCCCTGGATCAGAGCTAGCCACTGAACTGTGGAACAGGGAGACAGGGCTGGCCCACCCTTAATATTTGTGAGGCTTGGGGAAGGATTCTCTAAATATTTACAGGTTAAAAATCAAGCTAGGGGCTGGTGCCATGGCTGAGTGGTTAAGTTCACTTGCTCCACTTTGGCGGCCCAGGTTTGTCTGTTTGTATCCTGGGCGCGGATCTACATATGGCTCATCAGACCATGATGTGGTGGCATCCCACATAGAAGAACTAGAATGACCTTGCCAGGATATACAACTGTGTACTGGGGCTTTGGGGAGAAAAAATAAATAAAGAGGACCATTGGCAACAAATGTTAGCTCAGAGACAATCCTCCTCAAAAAAAAAAACCAATCAAGCTAACAAAATGTTAAATATTTATTTCTTCCTACCTTAACAAATATACCTTTACAAAAAACTAGAAGTCCAGGTTCAAACTTATAAATCTCAGAATTCCAGGAGTTTCACACCAGAACAGGATACTAAAGGAAGGCTCTCCCTGGCCCCAGACCCCTGCCCACAGCCACAGCTTGCCCCCTCCACTGGTCCCTCCCAGTTCTGTCCCACTCCACAGTATGCACATAATTCACATCCAAGCTCCGTCCATACTCCTGCACTTAGCCACCCCCTGGGCCAGCCCTTTGGTCTAGGGGTGAACGATCAGCTGTGTGGTTTGCCTTTGGGGGAATGGGCCTTGGGAAGGGCCTTATAACCAGGTACAGGGTATTTGGGCAGAGAATTCTGGTATCCGCACACTGAAATGAAAGCCCAGAGGAGGTACATCGGCTCAGGCTGGACATATCCCCTTGGATCCGTTCACCCCCTGGGGACAGGCACAGCCAGAGAAGGGCTGAGGACGGGGCACCTCTTACCAAGTCTCAGAAGACTACCATGGGGAGAAGTGACCTTTGTCCACATGCCCTCCCATAGCTGCTTCTCCTCTGCCAGAGGGCAGGTCCCACTATTGAGATAAGATATGCATGTCCCTCATATTACAGTTTACAAAGCATCTTCTTTTTGAAGAATGAATTCAGATACATATGCAGATCATTCTTTATGAGAAAGTCATACTCAATTCAAGACAAACTTTATTTCATCTTTCTCAGGCTTTTTTTCCCCTTATTATGTCTGTGGCATAGTGTTCGCTCAAAAAGACAGGAAGGCTACCTGAGTGTTTCATAAGCTTCTGATTCATTTTTCATCCCATTAGAGATAGAAGGAATGTACACATGGAGGATTCTCACAGATGTGTCCTCTGAAAAGTCCTTAGCCTAAACTTCAAAGGGTTTCTTCCTTTTTTGCCTACAGTTAACAATATTATATTGTATATTTAAAAATTTGCTAAGAGGGTAGATCTTACATTAAGTGTTCTTATCACAAAAAAAATGAAAATAAACACTTTGGGAGGAAACTTTTGGAGGTGATGCATATGTTTATGGCATTGATGGTAGTGATGGTTTCATGGGTGTAATATACTTATCTCCAAACTCATCAAGCTGTATACATTAAGTATATATTTATTTATATATTAGTATTTATATATATACACACAGCTTTTTGTATGTCAATCATACCTCAATAAAGTAGTTCTTTTTTAAAAAAATAAAAAGCATCTTAACACTCAGTATCAATCAATGCTCACAATCTTATGAGATCATGTACATACCATCTGTAAATAAGAAAAAGAGGGCTAAGTGACTTGTCCCAAGTGTAGAATAAACAAAAATCACCAAATGAGAACAAGAAAAGGCTATATATTCAAGGCTTTGTATACCATGAGGGTCAGCCACTGTCACTTGCTCTTGGTGGAGACTCATAAGCAGGCGGAGGCATGTGAAGAAAGGGGAAGACTCCAGATGTGCTTTGATTCAAGGCTGTTGACATGGGGAAGCTGGAGGCAGGCTAACTAGAAATGGGGCATCCTTTGTGATTGGTTTGGGCAGAATATTTGGTTCTCTCTGATTGGTCCCAGGTTGGAAGTGAGGGCAAAAATTAGGGAAGCTGGCAGTCAATGAGTCCTACACATTCTGGGCTGATTATTGCAGAGGCTGAAGTTTTGCTTCCTGGGCTGCTTGTTGCAGAGGTTGTGGGTAAGAATTCTATTTTAATATATAGTCTGACCATTATATGTTTGTATCTTCGGTTTCTCAAAAGTTCCACGGTGAAAAGATGATACTACCATCCTTGATCTTTTGACTGCAGCTTTCAAAGTTCATGCCCCTTCCACCTCTATACCCAGACATGCATTCTGGAGCTTTTCAGAAGGACCTAATGTATTTGAAACAGCTTGGAAAAAGTCCAGGGCAGACACTTTGGAAGGACAGCCTTTAGCATCAAAATGCATAGCCGTTTTGGAATAGGAACTACAGTCCAGAGCTAAAGCCTTCATCGGAAAAAAGCACAAAACGCAGGTATAACAATCCCAGGCAGTCATGGGGCTCCATTCTCATTCCAAACCATAAAATGAGAATTTTCAATACGTTTAAGCAAATTCCACTCAAATTCCACACCAAATACATAGAGTCTTGCCCCTTGGCCGCCCTTTCTTCATCACCATGCTAAAAAGTTTTCATTTGTGAGAGTTTAGCCCAAAGCTGTCCCCAGCTCATGGACAGCTCAGGGTAAGCAGCCTGACACCAGTCCCAGCTGAAGTTGGATCTCCTCCAGCAAAGACCAGCTCAGACCAAGCCTCCCTCTAATTACCAGGGGCCTGGCCAGTTATTTAGAGAAGCATCTCCTGCTCCAAGCATAGATAACTGCTCAGAGGCCACTGCCTGAAGCCATCGTGTCCTTGCCCTGCCTATCCTGGGATCTCTCCTACTGTCTCTGCCAGCACTCTCCCTGACCCCACCCCTGATCAGCAGTATCTTGCTTGTACACACAGTTGCATAGCACATGCTCTCAGGAGCCCTGGTTCCCAATGGACAGTCACGTTTATAGCTGTAGGCTTCCCCCTGCTGCTGATGTCCCTGGCCCAGGAGTTCCCCTCCAATGTGTTGCTGCCACTACACCATCCAACAGGGGAGTCTCCACCACCTTATTCCTCTCTTTGCCTGGGATTTGGAGCACGACAGCTCCAAGTGTGACTCATATGTTGACCAGGTTTCATTACTTTCGGCTGGGCTGGAAATAATGAAAAAGCAGACGAAACATGAGCTTAGGCACCAGTAAATCACGGCACCAAAAAGATTTTGGAAAACATCTCCACAATTTTTCAATAAAAAAAAAGCTAACAACTACTTTAATTTCAGAATATATACAATTTTTGTGTCATTTCAAATATTAAGCTATTACTTTGAATTTCATTTGGCTAAGAGAGATTGGATACTATAATGATTTCATGGCCCAGGACCCCAATATAATCCAGATTAGTTGTGAACCAGTAGACAGAGGGATGGTTCTCAAACTTTAGCCTGCATCAGAATGACCTAGGAAGTTTGTGAAGACAAAGTGCTGGGCTGCACCCCAGAGCTTCTGATTGCACGAGGATTGAGAATTTGTATTTCTAATAAATTTCCCGGTGATGCTGCTGCTGCTAAGCTGGAGACCACACTTTGGGAAGCTCCACCCAGACCTTCTGAATCAGATTCTCTATGGGTATGAGTACAGTATCTGTATTTTTTTTAATCTTCCCAAGTGATTCCAATGCCAGAAACTTATGGATCCACAGAACTAATATTTACCTTTGTCTTTCAGATAAAGACACTAAGGAGATCCAAAGAAGTAAAGCCACTTGCCCAAGGTCACAGAGCTAGTTTAACTCTGCTGGTTTTCAATCTGTCCTAGTACACGAACCCATATGGCCTTCACCTTGGCTCAAATGCAAAGAAGAAGCAATTAAAAAGTAAGCAAAGAGAGTTCTGATTTCGGATGGAAAAGAGTAGCTGTTGTCACACTTACTCTCTGATCATAAACAACTATAAGACTGGAAAACATATATAAAGCAAATATTTTCAAGCTTTGGGAAGCAGACAAAACAGGAATGAAGTTCTTGAGAGAAGGTAAGAAAACAGGATAACTGCCAGATTCAACCTAACTTTCTCCCTAAGGTCAATTTCCAAACTAAGCATAGTGAAGTGGCTCCCATGCAAATGGCAGCAGTCTCTATTAGTGGAATAAAGAAAGATCAGCGTTCAAGGATGCTAAGACACCTGGAATTTGTGGGGTAAGGTATGGAGAGGATGAAGCCAAAGAAAATGACCCTCAGGCATCTGCATAAGGACTCCCTTGAGTTCTTAGCTGAATCATAAATTTTGTATGAGTGTAGCAAGACTCCATAGGTCTAGGAGACAATAGCTATTGGGGGACCAAGACCTGAAAAGAGATCACAGAGGATGAGCAGGACTAGGGAGATGTTAGAATTCTGACTCAGTGAAAATGCAGAGGCTTTGGTGAACAAACCAAACATTAAGATGAAATCTCTGAACTCCATACCCTAGGAGTGAGGACTAAGCCCTCAGGCTAAGGGCAAAAATGAAATAGATCCACCATAGCAAAGGCTATTCCAAGTCTCAATAGGATCATGTGATCTGCTAGTAAATTAACTGCCAACATTCAATCTAACTTTCTCCCTAAGGTCAATTTCCAAATTAAGTATAGTGATGTGGATCCCAAACAAAATTCAACACCCTTTAAAGAAAAATGACATACTCTACTATCTCTACAATATATTCACAACATCAACATCATAATATCAAAATTACTAGAAATAGAAAGAAACAAGAAAACACCACCCATAATCAAGAAGAAAAAATATTCAGCAAAAGCAGATCCACATGTGACCTGAATGTCACAATTAGTGGACAAAGACTTTAAAATAACTATGATATTTGTTTATTTAAATTTAGATAAGAGAAATAAAAAATCTACCTACAGATGGCAAATTTCAACACCTATAAAAAAAATAAAAATATCTAAAGGAAAATTTCAAAAGAAATTCAAAATTGAAAAATATAATATTGTAAATAAAGAATGCACTGGGTTGGCTTAATAGCAGACTGGACAAAGCCAAAGAAAGCATCACTGAAAGCAAAAAAGATCAATAGAAAATATCCACACCAAAATATAGATAGAAAAAAATCAAAAACAACATAGTAACCAAAATCTTTAGGACAAAACAAAATCTTTGTTAAATAGTCCAACAAAGGTGTAATCAGAGTTTTAAAAGGTGAGTTGAGTGAGAACTGGGATGGAAAATATGTTAAAAGATAATAGGTGAAATTTTTCCTAATTTGATAATATACATGACTCCACAAAACAAAAAAGTTCAGGAAAGCATGAGTAATATGAATACAAAATATACCACAGCTAGGCATATTGTACCAAACTACTGAAACCAAAGACAAAGAAAAAGTTTAGAAGCAACCAAGATAAAAGCCATATTGCTTTCAAAAGTACAAAAATAATGACAACAGACTTATTTTTTAAAATAATGGGAAGTCAAAAGACAATGAAATGACATCTTTAAAATACTGAAAGAAAACCTGTCAATTGAGTATTCTACATCTAGCAAAAATATTCTTCAAAAAGAAAAGAAAGAAGATTTCAGACAAACAAAAGGTGAAAGAATTTCTCACCAATAAGTTTACATTACAAAAAAATGAGGGGAAGGAGGGATACATGATTCCAGATGAAAGCTCAGATCTGCAGGAAGAAATGCAGAAGACTGGAAAAAAATAAATATGTAGGTGCATATAAAAGGCTATTTTCTAAATTTCTGTAAATTTTTCAAGAAGTCAAATTACTTTGACTATTTAAACCAATCGACAAATAATTTACAGTGGATTTTTAAATATATGTAAAAGTAAAACATATAAAATGGCAGCACAATCAACCATAATACAATAATACAAATAAAATAAGTAATACAATAAAAATAATAGAGAGAGGTATACCCATTCCAATAAATAATCTAAAATGGAATTTTAAACACTCAATTAATCCAAGATATGGTAGGAAAAGTGGAATATGGATCAACAGTCACAATATCAATCACTATCATTCACCACATTACTAAAATAAAAGAATACAACCATATAATCATCTCAATAGATGCAGAAAGAGTATTTGATAAAAGTCAATACTTACTCATGATAAAACAAATCTCAGCAAGTGGGAATAGAAATCCATACCCTAAAAAGGAACATCCTAAATCTGAGAAAGGATATCTATGAAAAACCTACAGCTAACATCAAACTCAATAGTGAAATACTGAATGCTTTCATCCTAAGGTCAACAAGAAGTCAGGAATATCCACTTCACAAGTTCTATTCAACACTGTCTGAGATGTTCCAGCCTCAATAATTAAAAGTGTTGAATTTCTAAACTCTCTCAAAGAAGGATAACATAATTCAGTGTCTACAATGTATTAGCCTAAATGGCAAGCATACACAGTCAGATGTTGCTTAACGGTGGGGGTACATTCTGAGAAATGCATTGATAGGCAATTTTGTCATCATGCAAACATTATAGAGGCTACTTACACAAATCTAGACGGTATAGCCTACTACACACTTAGGATATATGGTACTAATCTTATGGGACAATCATTGTATATGCGGTCCATTCTTGACCAAAACATCTTTATGCAGTTCATGGCTGTAATCCTAAGTTCTCATTAACTGCGTCTGCCCTCCACTCACACTTCTCTGAACTCTGCTCATAACTGAATTTCCAGCTGCTCAGTGCTCACAACTAAATGCTCTCAGATAAGATTCCCAGTATAAACTCATTCTCCCTGTTTTGTTTGCATAAAGAGATGTAAATATTGGAATGGAAGATATAAAACCATCTTTATTTACAGATGATGTAAGTGTATATAGAAAATACAAACAAATCTAGAAACTGCTACAATTTATAAGTTAATTAATATGGTCCTCGAATACATAGTTAACATATAAATTAACAGTATTTCTACATAGTGGCAAAAAACAATTACAAAATGAAATTTTAAAATACCATTTATACTAGCAAAAAAATAAAATGTCTAGGAATTAATTTAACAAAATTTATGTATGACCTCTATGCTGAAAACTATAAAATATGACTAAAGAACATTTAAGAAAATCTAAACAAATGGAAAGACACATCATGTTCATGGATTGGAAAAGTAAGTATTGTTAAATTGTTAAGTCTGTCTTAATAATCTATGGATTCAATTCAACACCAGTGAAAATACCAGCAGACATGTTGGTATTAATTGACAAGAGGACTCTTAAATTTATATGGAAATGAAAATGCCCTAGAATAACCAAAACCATTTTGAAAAAGAAGAAAGTTGGAGGACTTGTGTACCTCGTTCCAAGAATTACATAAAGTTACAGAAATTAAAACAGTGTAGTAGTGAAGGACAGGTGAATAGATTAATGAAGCAGAGTATAGTGTCCAGAAAGAGACCCATATGCAGAGGGGCAATTGATTCTTTTGCAAAGGTGCTAAAGCAATTCAGTGCTTGAATTATTTTCAAGAAGTGATTCTCGAATACCTAAATTTCTATATATAAACAAAAATGATCCTCAGCCCCTACTTCATACCATGCACAATTAATTCATGATGGATCAGAGACTTAAATGTAAAAGTTAAGTTTAGAGAAGAAAATAGAAAAATATCTCCAAGACCTTAGAGTAAAAAGAATTTTTTAAACATAAAAGGTAATAATCATAAAAGAAAAATACTGTAAATTCAATTTGATCAATACTACAAATTTATGCTCTTCGGAATACATCATTAAAAAGAATAAAGGAAAACCACAAACAAAAAGAAAATACAACACATATGTCAAAGGACTCATATCTACATTATATACAGAACTCCTACCAATAAATTAATAACAGACTAGGAAAATTTTAATGGGACAAAGGTATAAAGAGATATTTCAGAAGATATTCAAATGGACAATAAGCATATGGAAAGTTGCTCAAAGCATTACTTATTAAAGAAATGAAAATTAAAACCACGATGAGCTATCACTACATATCCATTACAATAGCTAAAATTTAAGATTGACAATACAAAATGTTAGCAAGAATGTGGAGCAAATAAAATGCTGTTATATTGCTAGTGGGGATACAAAACGGTAAAACAATTTGTAAAACTGGCAATATCTCAAAAATGAAGCATACACCTACCCTGTGACCCAGCAATTCCACTCCTAGTCTTATACCCCCAAAATTAATGCATATGTCCACAAAGTGTCTCACACACAAATGTTCATAGCAGCTTTATTCAGCCAAAAACATTTCCCCTATTGGGAAATGTCCCAAATAGGCGTCAACAGGAAAATAGATAAACAAACCATGGTATATTCACACAGTGGACTACAACTCAGCAATAAAATAGGACAGACTAATGATACGTGTGACAATCTAGGCGGTTCTTGAAAGGAAATAAAGAATTCTTTTGGAAAAGTACACCAGAAACACACTAAGGAGAATCTACAATGCTAAGTCTAAAGGCAATTTGTTAGCCAGTGAGTAACCTCTAAGGGTCTTTGAATAACAGTGACATTCATTGATTCATTCAACAAATATTTTTTTCTAACAGTAAGAGAATGCCAATTATTTTTATCACTATTATATTATTGAGGTCGCGTTGGTTTATAAAATCGTATAAAATTAAAGTGGTACATCATTATATTTTGGCTTCTGTATAGGCTGCATTGTGTTCACCACCAAAAGTCTATTTTCCATCTGTCACCACACATACATGACCCTTTACCCATTTCACCCTCCTACTGCGCCTGTCCCCTCTGGTAACCAACAATCTCTTCTCCATATCTATGTGTTTGCTTGTTTATCTTGCCCATACGTGAAATCATATGGTATTGTCTTTCTCTGTCTGACATTTCACTAAGCGTAATACCCTCAGGGTCCATTCATGTTGTTGCAAATGACAAGATTTAATCTTTTTTATGGCTGAGTAGTACTCCATATCATATAAATACCCCTTGTTTTTTATCCTTTCACCTGCTGATGGGCACTTAGGTTGCTTCCAAGTTTGGGCTATTATGAATAATGCTGCAATGAACATAGGGGTGCATATATCTTTTCAAATTAGTGTTTTCATGTTCTTTGGATAAATACCAAGAAGTAGAATAGCTGATCATATGGTAGCTCTATTTTCAATTTTTTGAGAAATCTTCATACTGTTATCCATAATGGCTACACCAGTTTGCATTCCCCTGAGCAGTGTATGAGGGTCCCCTATCCTCCACATCCTCTCCACCGTGGTGATTTCTTCTCTTTTCAATAATACCATTTGTTGGGTGTGAAGTGGTATCTCATTGTAGTTTGGGTTTGCATTTCCCTGATAGTGATGTTGAACATCTTTTCATGTGCCTGTTTGCCATCTGTAAATCTTCTTTGGGAAAATATTCAGATCCTTTGCCCATTTTTTGATGGAGTTGTTTGTTTTTGTTGTTGCTGAGTTCTTTACATATTTTGGAAAGTAATCCCTTATCAGATATATGATTTGCAAGTATTTTCTCCCAGTTGTTGGATTATCTTTTCATATTGTTGATGGTTTCTTTTGTTGCGCAGAAGCTTTTTAGTTTGATTTACTCCCATTTATTTATTTTTCTTTTGTTTCCCTTGTCTCAGGAGACACATTACTCAAAAACATACTGCTAAGGTGATGTCACAGAGTTTAATGCCTATGTTTTCTTCCAGGAGTTTTATGGTTTCAAGTCTTACATTCAAGTCCTTAATCTATTTTGCGTTAATTTTTGTGTATGGTGTAAGATAATGGTCTACTTTCATTCTTTTGCATGTGACTGTCCAGTTTTCCCAGCATCATTTATTGAAGAGACTTTCCTTTTGCCATTGTATATTCTTGGATCCTTTGTTGAAAATTGGCTGTCCATAGTAGTGTGGTTTTATTTCTGGGCTCTCAATTATGTTCCATTGATCTATGTATCTGTTTTTCTGCTGGGACCATGAGGCTTTGATTACTCCAGCTCTTTTCTCTTTTCTCAGTATTGCTTTTGCTATTTGGAGTCTTTTGTTGTTCCACACAAATTTTAGGAAGATTGTTATTGGAATTCTGATTGGGATTGTGTTGCATCTGTAGATCACTTTAGGTAATATGGACATTTACATTATATTTATTCTTCCAACACATGAGCATGGAAAATGTTTCCATTTTTTATGCCTTCATCAACTTCTTTCAACAGTCACACTTTTCAGTGTGTAGGTCTTTCACATCCTTGGCTAAATTTATTCCTAGGTAGTTTATTCTTTTGGTTGTGATTTTAAATGGGATTTTCTTCTTGATTTCTCTTTCTGCTAGTTCTTTGTTAGTGTATAGAAATGCAACTGATTTTCACCTGTTGATTTTGTGTTCTGCAACTTTACTACATTTGTTAATTATTTCTAATAGTTTTTTGGTGGATTCCTTAGGGTTTTCTATATATAGAATCATATCATCCACAAATAGTGACAGTTTTACTTCTATCTTTCCAGTTTGAATCCTTTTACTTCTTTTTCTTGCCTAATTGCTTTGGCTAGGACTTCTAATACCTTGTTGAATAAGAGTGGTAAGAGTGGGCATCCTTGTCTTGTTCCCATTCTTAGAAGAATAGTTTTCAGTTTTTACCATTGAGTGTGATGTTGGCTGTGGGTTTGTCATCTATGGCCTTTATTATGTTGAGGTACGTTCATTCTATACCCTTTTTATTGAGAGTTTTTATGACAAATGGATGTTGAAACTTGTCAAATGCTTCCTCTGCATCCTTTGAGATAATCATGTGATTCTTATTCTTCATTTTGTCAATGTGGTGTATCACACTGATTGATTGGTGGATGTTGAACCATCCCTGCATCCCTAGAATAAATCTCTCTTGATTGTGGTGTATGATCCTTTTAATATATTGTTGTATTTGATTTGCTAATATTTTTTGAGGATTTTTGCCTCTAAATTTATCAGTCATATTTACCTGTAATTTTTCTTTTTTGTGTTGTCCTTGTCTAATTTTGGTATCAGGGTAATATTGGCCTTGTAGAATGAATTAGGAAGTATCCTCTCCCCTTTGATTTTTTGGAAGATTTTGAGGAGGATAGTGTTAAACCTTCTTTGACTGTTTGGTACAATTCACCAAAGAAGACATCTGATCCTGGACTTTTATTTTTTGGAGGTTTTTTATTTTTATTTCAATCTCTTTACTTGTGGATGGTTTATTTAGATCCTGTTTCTTCCTGATGCACTTTTGGAATGTTGTATGATTCTAAGAACTTATCAGTTTCTTCTAGGGTATCCCATTTGTTGGCATACAACTTTTCATAATATTCTCTCATAATCATTTGTATTTTTGTGATATTGTTGTAATTTATCCTCTATCATTTCTGAATTTATTTATTTGAACCTTCTCTGGTTTTTTCTAAGTGAGTCTATCTAAGAGTTTGTCCATTTTGTTGACTGTTTCAAAAAACCAGCTCTTAGTTTCATTGATCCTTTCTATTCTTTTCAGTCTCTATTTCACTTATGTCTGCTCTGACTTTTACTATTTCCCTCCTTCTACTGACTTTAGGCTTTGTTTGTTCTTCTTTTTCTAGTTCTTTATTGCTATAAACTTCCCTCTTAGTACCACTTCGCTGCATCCCATAAGTTTTTGTATGTTGTGCTTTCATTTTAATTTGTCTCAAGGTATTTTTTGATTTCTCATTTGATTTCTTCATTCATCCAATAGTTGTTTAGTAGCACACTCTTTAGTCTCCACATGCTGGAAGTTGTTACTTCCAGCCTTTTCTTTGTAGTTGATTTCTAGTTTCCTACTATTGTGGTTGGAAGAGATGTTTGATATGATTTCAATCTCCTTAAATTTATTGAGGCTTGCCTTTTCCCCCAACATACAGTCTATCTTTGAGAAATTCCGTGTGCACTTTAGAAGAGTGTATATTCTGCTGCTTTTAGATGGAATGTTCTATTTATATCTATTAACTCCATCTGGTCTAGTATTTCATTTAAGGTCAATGATTCCTGTTGACTTTCTGTCTGGATGATCTATCCATTGATATAAGTGAGGCATTAAAGTCCTCTACTTTTATTGTGTTCTGTCATTTCTCCCTTTAGGTCACTGAATAGTTGTTTTATAAACTTTGGTTCTCCTATGTTAGGTAAATATATATTAATAAGTATTATGTCTTCTTGGTGGTATGTCTCTCTCATCACTATATAACGTGCATCTTTGTCTCTTGAAATCCTTGTCTTGAAGTCTATTTTGTCTGATATAACTATAGCTACACCTACTTTCTTTTGGTTGCCATTCATTTGGAGTATCATCATCCATCCCTTCACTCTGACCCTATGTTTGTCTTTAGAGCTGAAACTGGTCTCCTGGAGGCAACATATTGTTGGGTCTTGTTTTTTAATCCATCCCACCACTCTGTGTCTTTTGATTGGAGAATTCAATCTATTAACATTTAGAATGATTATTAATATATGAGGGCTTAATACTGCCATTTTATCTTTTGTTTTCTGGTTGTTCTATATTTCCATTGTTTCTTTTCTTTGTATTTCTGTCTGCCATTTCAGTTGGTGTTTTCTGTAGTGTTTTTCTCAGTTTCCTCTTTATTTATGATTTGTGACCCTGCTCTGATTTTTTGTTTTGTGCTTATGAGAGTTTTGTATAAAAGATCTCATGGATGAGATAGTCCTTTTTCTGCTGATAGCATCTTATCTCCATTATCCTATGCAGGTACCATCTTTTTCCTTTTACTCTTCTATTTTGCTGTTGTCACAAATTATCCTTTTTAGTGTTGTGAGTTTGTTAGCAAATTGAAATGGTTACAGGTTTTTTTATACTTTCTTTCCCTTTAGCCATTATATTATAATTAAGTACTTACTAACCTATTCTGACATAGAGTTGTAATTTTCTGATTCTGCCTATTTATCATCTTCTCAAAGCTTTCGAAAGCTTTACCTTTTTGTTTTAGGTAGGAAGGCTCCTTTCAACATTTCTTGTAAGGTAGATCTAGTGGCAATGAACTCCCACAGTTTTTGTTTGTCTGGAAAGCTTTTATTTCTCCTTCATATCTGAAGGATAATTTCACTGGAAGAGTATTCTTGGCTGACAGTTTTTGTCCTTAATATTTTGAATATATCATTCCACTCTCTCCTAGCCTGTAGAGTGTCTGGTAAGAAATTCACTCTTTGTAAGTTATTTGCTTTGTCTCTGGTCACCTTTAAAATTCTTTATTTCTCATTGCTTTTGAGAGTTTTAATATTATATGCCTTGGTGAAGGTCATTTTAAAGCAGCTCTAATACCTTTATGTACTTGCATATCCAGTTCCTGCCCCAGGTTTGGGAAGTCTCAGCTAGTACTTCTTTGATTAACATCTCTGCTCCTTTCTCTCTCTCTCTCTCCTCCTTCCTAGATCCTCATTATCTCTATGTTGCTTCTCCTAATTAAGTTAGGTATTTCTCATAGAAATTCTTCATTTTTAAAAAATCTTAGTTCTCTGTTCTTTGACCTCAATCATTTCTAGATTTCTACCTTTGAGCTCACTAAGTCTCTCTTCTGTATGGTCTTCTCTACTTCTAAGGATTTCTACTGTATTTTTCATCTCATTACTTGTGTTCTTCATATCCAGAGTTTCTGTTTGGTTTTGTTTTTGTTTGTTTGTTTGTTTGTTTGTTTGTTTTTAGAGTTTCAATCTCTTTGGTGAAGTACTCCTTCTGTTCTTTAATTTTATTTCTGAGCTCATTGAACTGTCTTTCTGAGTTTTCTTGTAACTCCTTGAGTTCCTTCATGACAGCTATTTTGAACTCTGTCAGTTAGATTGTAATCTTCTGTGACGTCAAGGTTGTTTTCTGGAGAGTTGTCCTTCTCTTTCTCTTCTACTGTGTTACTGTAGTTCTTCATGGTGCTTGAGGAGTTGATCCTCTGCTGACACGTTTGTGGTAGTAAATACTTTTCCTATTTGTGTTAGACTTTGGTTACTTTGATTCTGTGCTGCCTCTGACTGTATTTGAGAGCATGCACTTTTCACCCTCCACTATCTCTGCCAGAGGTATAGTCAGTGCCCTGCTGGTGCAGCTTGTGTCTCTGAGGTTGTTGGTGCCTTGCTGCCTATGATGTTGCTGCAGTCTCAGGTGTCACCACCAGGGACACCAGCCTGTGAGCACTTCTGCTGCTTCCAGGGTCACTGGGTCTCATATTCCCCTACTGACTCTCCACATGTTCTCCATGGGCTCAGGTGCAGCTGCCCCTTGCACCACCTGTACTGCTGTTCCTGGGTTATCTGGGTGTGTTGACAGCACTGCTACCCAGGGCACAGGGTTCACAGGTGTCATTGTTGCTGCCAGGGACCTGGGGTCTTGTATGAAGCTCCTGCTGCTGGTAGAGCCAACGTCAGGGGTGCCACCACTGGGGGCTGGGTTACAGTTCTACTGTGGTTCATGAAGCCTCAGGTTGTAGGTGCCAGCTGCCACTGCTGGGGGAGGGGCAAAGACTAAGTACCCTTGTTGCTCCTGCAGCCTCTGGTCACTGGTGCACACTGGTGTGCTTTTTTAAACCTCAGGTCAGGACATCCCACCCTTGCTGGGGAAATCTGCGTTTTGGATACTGTCCCCACTGCTGGGAAAATCTGCTGCCACTTCCAGGGGAGGGGCATGGGTCTGAGTCACAGGCACTACTCTGTGTCCTGTAGCCTCAAGAGGTGTGTGCCACCCACTACTGTGGGGGGTGGGGGGAGGGTCTAAGCTGTTACTGTCATGCTCTCCTACAGCTTCTGGTCATGGGCATATGTGTCAGGGTGAGCATTTGTGTTTTGGATCACTGCCACCAGGAGAGGAGTAGCGGGCCTCTCCTCTAGTTCCACTGCCTCCCAAAGGTCCAGTCCACCCGCCTTCAGATTCAGATGTATAGATGCATGGATCTCTCAGGCAATCTGGTGTGCTGTGAATGGAGTCTTTTGTTGGTCAATGGATGTCTGACTGGTTGTAACTTAGAGGGGAGAGACAAAGGAAACAACTCACTTGACCATGATGCTGACATCACTCTGGACATTCGACAAATATTAATTGAGAAACTACGTGTCTGGCACTGTTCTAGGGACTACAGATAAAGCTCTACACAAAACAAAGTCCCTGACCTCATTGAGTTGTTACTGTAGTAGGGAGAAGACAGACAATTATTAAAAGAAATAACCTTGGGGCTGGCCCAGTGGCACAGCGGTTAATTTCACACATTCTGCTTCGGCAGCCCAGGATTCACCGGTTCAGATGCTGGGTGTGGACCTACACACCACTTGTCGAGCCATGCTGTGGCAGGCATCCCACATATAAAGGAGAGGAAGATGGGCACAGATGTTAGCTCTGGGCCAGTTTTCCTCAGCAAAAAGAGGAGGATTGGTGCTAGGTGTTTGCTTAGGGCTAATCTTCCTCAAAAGAAAAAAGAAAGAACCTTATGTAGTATTTTAGAAGATAATAAAAGCTATAAAAAACAAACCAAAGAGTTGTGGTTTGCATTTTTAAATAAAAAGGTAGATCAGGTCTCTGTGAATATAGCATTTGATCAAAATCTTGAAAGACTATGGTCAGAGCTGTTCTGTTAATATTAGCTACTTTAATGGACCAATGGGTGAATATTCTTAATGTATCATTCTTCACAGGTAATGCATTATTGTCCCTGTGCTTCAGGCAATAGCTTCCCCACAAATACTGGCTCAAATGGAGGGAATTTTGCAGATGGTGACAAGTAAGAGGGCACCAAAGACCTTTCTAGGTGTTTATTTTGGTTTTTGTTTTTGTTTTTTGTGTGTGTTTTTTTTTTTTTTTTTGCTGATGAGGATTCACGCTGAGCTAACATCTGTTGCCAATCTTACTCTTTTTGTATGTGAGCTGCCATCACAGCATGGCCACTGATAGACAAGTGGTGTAGGTCCGCACCCAGGAACCGAACCCAGGCTGCTGAATCAAAGCATGCCAAACTTAACCACTAGGCCACTGGGGCTGGCCCTCTGAGATTTTTATAAAATCACAAATGACACAATGAAGGTCACTGCCCACACATTTCTGGTCTTTAAACAGCCAGCACCAGCTACTCTAAATTCCCTTAATTTTTAAATCAGCTCAAAGGAAAGGACCTGGTAAGCTTCTTTGTACACAGGCTAATTGAGCTGTTGTGTGGCCACCTATACTCCAAGTCCTTTCACAGGCACTTATGATGCTTTTAGCCAATGGGAAAAAGTATCACTATTTGGAGAAATTCAAGCCTCAGTGAACAAGTGGGTAAGCTATGTTTTTGATCAGGGAATCTCAGGAGAAGTTTATGAAATCATACCACAAATGCAGAAACCCAGCTTCTTGCCAAGTCCTGCTAAAATCTCTACACCAATCATTATATTTATGTGTAAACACACACCAATGTCTGCTTGCTTATCCATCTCTGTGAGACATTTTCAGCCAATACTCCACAATAATAATGCTTTATTTGTAGGCTTATACTTAGAATTTTGCTGTGTCCTACAGTGTCTCGAATGAATCCCAAAGGCAGGTATTAATCCCACTACACATAAGTCACAAATGGAGAAAAATAATTAACCATCACTCTCTTAGGGACCTAGAGGTAAAGAAGACTTCAGGGGTTCATTGAAAGTTGAATCTTCTCTAGGAAACTTAGAGGTTTCTTGTCTGTAAGATGCAACACCAGGAAAACTCCTTCTGAGTTGATGTGACTTCAGAGACTATTTCCATGAAAACTTTATTCAAATGCATTTCACCATGGCTTCTCCAAAGTCAAGTTTACTGATAACTTGCTTCAGCACAGGCAGGAAACAGTAAAGAAAGAAATATTTTTGACCACGTTCATTTGGTACTAAACCTTACCCTTTCCAAAATCTGAATCTTTGTTAATGATTTATTTGCTTATCTAGCATATATCTAACATACAATGAATATTTATATATTATACATCTTATTACATGTAATGTAAATGTATACTGAGACATTATATCTTTACATATATGTCTCAGATGCCTTGTAAACCATCAAATAACACTAGTATAGTCCTGAGTGATCACTACACACAAGAGAAACACAAGAACGTACATTAATTCCAACAAGAAGAGGTGTAGAGCCTGGCTGGAAAGAAAAGATGGAAGCTGATTGCTCTTCATTTGAAATAGACTAGACTCCCAAGGAAGTGGACAAAATTAAGGTCATTAAACAGGAATCAGATGGGATAGGATTCTATTTAATGTCTATTTAATTTGTACATCATTTAGCATTTTAAAATTCTAGATTCAGGGACAAAAAAAATGTTCATGCATTAGAGGAACTTGCAGTCTAATAGAGGCAGCTGTCATATTATCTCTTATTCCTTTTCCTCTCCCCTCATATTTTACTTCTTCAGCATCCTATGCACTTTTTTTCATCCTGTAAGTTGGTGAGCTCCTCTGTTAAACAGCCTCCTCTGTAAGGGTGGCTCCAAAACTAGAAACGTCAGTTCTCATCTTTCTATTAAGCCCCTAAACTGGTATCCAGTCACTTTACTGGATGTTTCCAATAGGCTGTCCTGTGCTCAATTCAAACATCAACTTCAAAGCTGAGCTCCCCTTCTCTATGAAAAATCACGTACCTCCTCAACCTGCCCATTAAGCAGGTATACCTATTGGAATTTATTGACAGTGGAGTATCAGTAAGGTGATTGCCTGTCAATTTGCCTAAAATAGTCCTAGTTTATTTCTGTTATTCCAGGATAACTATTAGCAACACCTTCCTTCTGTATCAAATATATGCTGAGACCATATACTTAGGGTCTCCCTAAGTCTCAGAGCATCAACTTTGCAATCAGACTAACTTCAGTATAAGACCTGCCTCTGCTTCTTACTAGTGTTTGACCTTAGGAAATGTTTAACCTCTCTCTGAATTTCAAGTCCCTTATTTTAAAATGAAGATAACCATACCTCATAGGATTATTATGATGAACAAATGGTGATTACAGCATTTAGAAGGTAAAAATGGAGTATTTTAAGTAATATTAGCATTCAAACTTATCTCTCTTAATAACAGTGGTGGTTAATATAGCCAGTGGTATCATAACAGGCTGAAACAGAGAGAACAGCAAGCAGGGAGATCAGTTAGAAGACTTTCCAGAGTAGTGAATACAGAAAGAAACAAACAATGTAGAAGACATGGTGATGGAATAATTAACATTATTTAGGGTCTCAGTGGTACAGGAGAGAATGATGGAAAGAGGCACAAGTTAAATTCGACTAAATTTCAAGCTCAGGATGTCAGGAGAAGGATGACATAAAAGAAGAATTAAAGAGTGAAGAGGGTAAGGAACTGAATTATAGACAAGAATATGAAGTGCTGGCAGAAGTTTCAAAAGGCAAAGATCAGAAAGAAGATGACAATGGAAGATTAGAGCTCAGGAGAGAAGAGATAGAGATGCAAATTGGAGAATTATAGGAACAGAGTTGATCACTGAAACAGAGGAATGGTCAATTGCTCCAAACAAATGTGTTTAAAAAGAAAATAATTTATTTGTAATGGCTGAAACTTTCCCCCCAAAAATGCCCACACATTAGAAAAAGAAGTTGACCAACAGAAGTGTTTAAAAAGGCATGTGTAGTATCTAAGAGCAGGCTTTGGAGCAAATCTGACCTAGAATTAAATCCTAACTCTATTACTCATTAGTTGTGTGAACTTGGACAAGTTGCTAAATACTGTCTAGAATCAGCGTCCCCATCTAGAAAAAAAGAGATAATAATCCCAAACTTGCAAGAATTTGTGAGGATTTAATGTGGCCTTAGTAAAGATTCAAATTAGTAAATAATTGTGGAATAAATGAAGCATCACAGATGCCAAGGGAGAACAGTTTAAGAGTGAGAGATGGCTATATTCCTGAGAAGTCAATAGATGGAGTGAACATACAATTAGATCATTCTCTTGCTGTCCTTTTCACTCATTCTTACATAACTCTGTATAAGTACTTAGTCTAAAAGAGCCTTCTACTATTAATTGATTATTTCAAGACTATATTCTACAAGGCCCAACTAAATAAAAATCTCCTTTCAGGAAAAATCTATATGTCATAACTTTTGTATACACTAACATACCAAGTATCTAAAACAGTGATGAATATATAATAGATGTGCTATAAAATCTTGTTGAATAGAGTAGGCTTGCAAACAAATATACTTCAATAAAAATCCATATTGCAAACTCATAAATTCAGTGCTGGTCTTTTTTTATTGAGATATGATTATATATATATATAAAATCAACCTATACATATATATATATGAGATATAATTACCCTAGTTTGAGGTGTTCAGCATAATAATTCAATACTTATATATATTGCAAAATGATAGAGGCAAGAAGACTAGTTAATATCTATCAACATACATAGTTACAAAAATTTTTTTTTATGATGAGAACTTTTAAGCAAGTTTCAAACATACAAAACAATATTATTAACTAAAGTCACTATGCTGTACATTAAATCTTCATGACTTATTTATTTTATAATAAGAAGTTTATATCTTTTGTCCCCTTTAAACAATCCCCCCTACTCCTTCACCTCTGGCAACCACTATCAACCTCTTCTCTGTATCTATGAATTTGGTTTGTTTGGTTGGCTTTTTCCAGATTCCACATATTAGTGAGATCATACACTATTTATCTTTCTGTCTGACATTTGACTTAGCATAATTCCCTCAAGGTCCATCCACATTGTCACGATGGCAAGATTTCCTTCCTTTTTGTGGCTGTATATTATTCCATTGCATATACAATCTTCTATTGCTGGACACTTAGGTTGTTTCTACATCTTGGCTATTGTTAATCATGCTACAATGAACATTTTCTAATGTTTAGTGATGATGAACATCTTTTAAAATGCTTGTGTTTGTATATCATTTGTATATCTTTGGAGAATTGTCTATTCAAGTCTATCTTAGTCCCTTTGAGCTGCCGTAACAAAATACCATAGACTAGGTGCCTTATAAACAACAAAAAGTTATCTCAACAGTGCTGGAGGCTGGGAAGTACAAGATCAAGGCACTGGTAGATTCAGCATCTGGTGAGGTCTTGCTTCTGGTTCAGAGACAGCCCTCTTCTTGATGTAACCTCACATGTTGGAATGGGTGAGGCGTCCCTGTGGGGTTACTTGATAAGGGCAATAACCTCATTCATTAGGGCTCTACCCTATGATCTAATCACTTTGCAAAGGCCCCACCTCCAAATACCATTGCACTGTGAACTAGGTTTCAACACGTGAATTTGGGGAAACACAAACATTCAGCCTATAGCAGAGTCCTTTGCCCATTTTATAACTGGATTATTTTGTTGTTGTTGTTGTTGAACTATAGAAGTTCTTTATATATTATGGACATTAACCCCTTATCAGATACATGATTTGCAAATATTTTTCTCCCATTCCCCATGTTCTTTTGCACTCTGTTGCTTGTGTCTCTTGATGTACAAAAGTTTTCAAGTTTTATGTAGTCTCAGTTATCTATTTTTGCTTTTGTTGCCTCTTCACTGCCACATCCAGAGACACTGATTGCATCACCCAGGTGAAGTGCAAAACAATGTCTGCACGTCACATAAGGTGCTGGATAACTGTGATTTCTACTTTCCTCTTTCTTCACTTCCCTTTGTTTCTCTGCACAAAGCCAAGTCACACAAACATAAACAAATATATATTCCCATTGCTTCTTTCTTCAACCACAGATAGGAGGAAGTTTTGCCTCTCTCCTGTCTCTTTCTCAAGATTGACAATGGAAAACCAGTAGCTCCCCTTCAAGACCCACCTCTTTCCTGCAATTTCATTCTCCCACTCCTTCTCTGTTTCAGAAATCCAGGCAGAAAACCTTCTCAAAATGTCAGCTATCCTAGGAAGCTCTCATCAAATTACAGACATGATGGTGCCAAAATGCAAGGGCAATACAGACAGCTCACTGTTGGTACACCTGTCAGTCAGGGGAACCTTTATAAGAGAAGAGCTACCAGCCAAGAAGACCAAGTCAGAACATTTTTCTCACCTAAGGCAAACAGCAACATGGTGGCCCCTGTGTTTCTCTGTATTATGGCACAGCAGGTTCCAAACCAGAAAGCAGAAACATGGGAGGAGGACAGATGAAGAAAGTTGGGAGAGTAAACAGAAAAATGTCTTCTAGAGACTCCAAGATGGTTGCTCCCCAAGCTCCTCCTACTCTGCTGTTCTAGTTCAGGAATGCCTCGATGCTGTATTCCTGTCCTGTCCCAGCATCTATTTCTGCAACTTCTGTGCCCAGCAGGTTGCCTACATGCACAGCTCCTGTAGGAACTCCTTGGCCCACTGAAACCACAATGAGTCTGGCTGATAAAAAACATGGCACTTCTCTGGCCTCTCACATTACAGCAGACACAGGCCACTTCACTGAGCAAAGTTATAGGGAAACTCCCACATAACATTCTAATTTCCCTGAGTATTTTTTTCTCTTTGGTTCTTCATATACAATAATCCCTCAAGTGTCTGGTGATCCTTGGCTGTCCTCATATATTTAAGAGACAATCAGTAACAACTTGAGTGAATCCTCTTTGTAACTTGGCTGAGTTTGTCAAGTAGCAGTTTTCACTTTAGGGAAAGGGTGATCCATGTGTGTCACTTTATTAGGAGCCAAACATCCAACAGTATCTGTAGTTCTTTTTTTCTTAGGCAGGTCAGTTTCACCAGAGAAGAGCCATACACTCTTCTAATTGTGGGGAGGCAAGGAGGATGATCATAAAAGTGGTTTCAAACATTCTCAGAATTCAGCAGTTGAAAGAGTGCAGACCTCACCATATACTACACAGTCCTAAACTTACCTTCTTTTCAGTAAAGAATTGCCCCACCCATATGATGGGCTTGGTGACCCTAGTCCAGAGTCTCTCTGGTTCAAACCATCAAAAATCAACCTCACACTTACTTACAGGTTAATTAGGGAAAGAAGACTTGCACAACCTAGCCATCTAAACAGAGTGACAAAGGGGATCAGCTAAAATTTAAATTTTAATGACATATTTACAATAAATTGAAAGGTACTTAGTGCTTCTAAGATTCAGTCACTTCAACTGTTAAAATATTACCCACCTCAGCCTTGAGGTTTTGAAAAACTCATGGAATGGGTTCTTTTTTGTCCTTCTTATGAGTAAACTCAAATAATAGTATCATGGCATATGAAATATTTTTCTTATATAAGCAGAGGGGGAAATGAAAAAGAGAAATAACAGAGTGTCTGGTTCCATGCACTTTCCATTCATAATCATATGAGGTAGGCATTTGTTTGCATTTTAAAAATAAATATACAAAAGTTAACAAAGATGAAATACTTAGATCAAGCTTGCATGTTAGTTACAGGCAGAACAGAGATGCAAACATAATTAGACTAAAAAAATTATGTTCTTCCTAATGCTTGAATTATAAAAATAACTGGAAATTTATGGTCACAAATTTAGGTGGGCTCCAGGTTAAAATGAAACCTTGATTCTCAGAGAAATGCAAATCTTGCAGTAGCATCATACAGTGAAAACTACACAGGCTTCACAATGAGGCTGAATTTAATCCAAACTCTGATTCCTTCCTTTATTGCAAAAACAAGGAGGTGCCCCACTGGGCTCTTCTGCAGAGTGAAAGTGTTGCCAGTGCCAATAATGAAAGGGTTAAGTTGCTCCTCATACAGGAAACCAAAGTTGTAAGAAGAGGTGCCCAAAAGGAGAACAGGAGAGGGCTTGGCTTTCCTTTCTCAGTCTGAACTTTGAGAAGTAGACAAGTCCAAATGTGATCTTGTACATTGAGGGTAAAGAATGGTGTTTTAACATATAGGTTTTATTATTCTTTAGATACGGTAAAGCCAACAGATTAGAAGATGACTGCATTGAAAGATAGTTTGTGAGAAAATATTTGAAAAAGATATAGCTGATAAAGTACTGTTAACCAAAATACACAAACTCTTAAAATGAAACAATAAGAAATTGAACAACCTGATTTAAAAATGGGCCAAACACCTTAACAGACATCTCACTAAAGAAGATATACAGATGGCAAATAAGTATATGAAAAGATGCTACACACCATTTGTCATCAGGGAAATTCAAATTAAAACAACAATGAGATGCCATTACACACCTATTAGAATAACCAAAATCAAGAACACTGACAACACCATATGCTGACAAGGATGTAGAGCAACAGGAACTCTTATTTATTGTTGGTGAGAACAGAAGTGGTACAGCCACTTGAAAGACAGTTTGCAGTTTCTTATAAAACTACGCATACTGTTACCATACAATTCAGCAACTGTACTCTTTGGTATTTACCCAAAGGAGTTGAAACCTGTGACCAGGCAAAACCTTGACATGGATGTTTATAGCAGCTGTCACAATGGCCAAAATTTGAAGCAAACAAGATGTCCTTCAGTTAATTAATGGATAAACTGTGGTATATCCAGACAATGGAATATTATTCAGTGCTAAAAACATATGAGCTATCAAGCCATAAAAATCATGGAGGAAAAAAATGTATATTACTAAGTGAAAGAAACCATGAGAAAGTCTACTTACTGTATGATTTCAACTCTATGACAATCAGGAAGAGGTAAAACTATGGAGGCAATAGAGTGATCAGTGGTTGCCAGGAGTTCAGAGAGAGGAAGAAGTGGATAAATGGAGCACAGAGGATATTTAGGGGAGTGAAACTAGTCTGTATGACACTATAATGGTGGATACATGTCATCATACATTTGTCCAAACCATGAAATGACAACATTAAGAGTGAGCTCTAATGTAAACTATGGACTTTGTGTGATATTGATTTGTCAATAGGTTCGTCAATTGTAACAAATGTACAACATTAATGGGGAATGTTGATAATGAGGGAGGCAGAGTAAACAGGGTTAGGATAGGATAGTTTGAATAATTTCATCTGGCTCTGGGGTATATAGGCTGTCTCCAGTGGTCTAGAACCTGAGTCTGGGGTAATTAGGGCAAGTGGGTAGCAGCCCAGAGTTTGAGAACTCGATAAAGAAGGTTTTTGGGAGTATGGGCCCAGGATTGGATGGTTTGCACTTGAAAGCTATGCTCACAGTCAGATTGTTTACTGTATATGAGAATTGGATAACCCTGGGAGGAAGAGTACCTCCAAAGTAAGCAAAGCTCCAGGGGTCAAAGCATCAAAATACAGAAAATAAAAGACATGGTTAATACAGATGGCCTCTGCTACATGGACTGGAGGATGGTAACTCTGTGGGACTCCACGAGCTGAGAGTGACTCAATATCTCATAAGACATATTCTGTAGAAACATTCCACATTTATTACATTCTTTTCATCTCCCAGCCTTTGGGATAGTTGTGTTGGAACCCTCTGGCCTTATCTCAAGTTTCACCACAGGAAAGCAAGGCTATGGTCATTTGTCCACTGTGGAGGGGAAGAAGAGGCCCTCTGAGGCCTGCATGCTGGCTGGTGAATATGAGAGAAAAGACTCAAGGGAAGGAATAGGGAAATCTCCAGGACAGAGTCTGAGTCATTTGCTCCAATCATCAACCTGCAACCTGCACCCTGAGAGTTCTAGTTCTAAATTTCAATTGATTTCTTAGTTTATTTTAGGAAATGTTACCTTTTCCCATTATTTCCTCTCCTATGACAGTTTCATCTGGCATTATAAACAAGCCTAAGGAAAGTGATATCAGCAACATGGCTGAATAAGATGTCCCTCATTCTATCCTACTCTCAACAACAACAATTTGGCATCCATCCATGGGAAAAAATGTCTTTGTGGGAGCTATGGGATCCAACATCACATGTCAAGGATGGAGATTCCAAAAAAAATAAAAATAAAAGGTACATCAGCATTCTGGCAGAGAAAGTTCTTCCCTTAGATTCTCCCCTTAAGATACAATGAAAAGGACATTCATAAACCAACAGAGGACATTCACACAACAAAAAGACATCTGAGAGACCCACACAGACATACGTCTGAATGTGGAGATGCTGGACCCCCTGGAGGAAGTGGAAGGAGGTAAGGGGATCTCCTCTCCCTCCCCCAATGGCAGCAACCCAGGACACAGGACGTGTGTGGCTCTAAGAGGAGAGAGGGCAGGGGTGGTGCTCTGAGGGAACACTTTCACTCTCCAAGTTCCCCAACAACCTGTAGGAAAGCTACACACAGGTGGCTAAGCTACTGCAGGGGTGTCTTCATCAAGCCAGCACACCAGGAGAACAGATAGTGAGGGCAGAGAGAGAATGCCCCCAGGATCATGCAGGCAAAAGAAAGTGCCCCTCTCCTGAACCGGCACTCCAGCTTAACCAGTTGGCCACAGCTTGTGTACATATGACAGAAAAGCAGCAGCTGTGAGCAAACAAGCCACAGATCACAGCAGGCTCAGAATACACGGCTCTTGACCCCCACCCAGTGGCAGCAGGTGGAAGCTGTGACCAGATACTATCACCATGGGGAGGCAAAAATCCACACCATCAAACAGTATGAAGAAATATATTAATACTCCAGACCAGAAGTAAAATAACAAGCACCCAAAAATCAATCCTGAAGGCACAGAATTTTATAATCTAAATGACAGACTATTCAAAATAGCTATCATAAAAAAAAAAAAAACAATGAGTTACAAGAAAATAAAGATAAATAGTTCAATGAAATCAGGAACAAAATTAATGAGCAGAGGGAATTCTTCACAAAAAAGATTGAATACATAGATAAAAACCAATCAGAAATATTGGAGATGAAAAACACAATGGATGAGATAAAGAAAAATCTGGACTTGCTGAATAACAGAACTGATATTATGGAGGAGAGAATTAGCAGTCTGGAGGACAGAAATATAGAAGTGCTTCAGATGGAGGAGGAGAGAGAACTAAGGCTAAAAAGAAATGAAGCAATTCTCTGAGAAATATCCCACTCAACTAGGAAATGCAACATAAGAAGTATAGGTATTCAAGAGAGAGAAGAGAAGCAGAATGGAGCAGAAAGCTTGTTTAAAGAAATAATAGCTGAGAACTTCCCAAACCAGGGGAAGGAGCTGGAAATAGAAGTGAAGGAAGACAATAGAACTCTTAGTTACATCAGTGTAAAAAGACCTTCTCCAAGGCATATATTAGTAAAGCTGGCAAAAGTCAATGACAAAGAAAAAAATATTAAGGGCAGCAAGGCAGAAGAAAATAACTTGCAAAGGAACCCCCATCAGGCTCTCAGTGGATCTCTTAGCAGAAACCTTACAGGTTGGAGAGATTGGAATGATATATTCAAAATTCTGAAAGACAAAAACTTTCAGCCAATAATACTCTATCCAGTGAAAATATCATTCAGATATGATGGAAAAATAAAAACTTTCCAAGATAAACAAAAGCTAAGGGAGCTCATCACCACAAACTGCCACCCTACAAAAATTGCACAAGAAGGCCCTCATACCTGAAAAAATAAAAAGAAAGGGGTTACAAAGCCTTGAGCAAGGAGATAAATAGACAGACAAAATAGGAAAATGGCAGATCTCTATCAGAACAGGTTAGCAAACACTTAATTATAACATTAAAAATAAAGGAAAGGAAAACATCAAAAATAAATATAATCTTCTCATTTTAACCACAAATTCACAACACAAGATGGAATAAGTTGTGACAATACTAATTTAGAAGAGAAAAAGGAATGGGATGGAATCAGCTTAGTCTGAGGAAATAAGAGGCCATCAGAAAATGGACTATCTTATCTAAGAGATTTTTTTATACAAATCTCATGGTAATGACTAAACAAATGATCAGAACAGAGAAACAAATGATGAATAAAGAGAAAACTAAGAAAACCATCATAGAGAACTACAAAACTGAATTGGTAGTCTGAAATACACAGGATGAGAAACAAGGAAAAGGCAGAAGAACTGGAAAATGAGTGACAAAATGGTAGTATTCAGCCTTCATATACCAATAATCACTCTAAATGTAAATGGATTGAATTCTCCAATCAAAAAACAGAGAGTGGTGGGATGGATTAAAAACCAAGACCCAACAATATGTAGCCTCCAGGAAACACAACTCAGTTCTAAAGACAAACACAGGCTCAGAGTGAAAGGATAAAAGATGATACTCTAAGCTAATGGAAAATAAAAGAAAGCAAGTGTTGCCATACGTATATCAGACAAAGTAGACTTCAAGATAAAACAAGCGAAGAGAGACAAAGGGGGCAGTATGTGATGACAAATGGGACACTCCACCAAGAAGACATAACATTTATAAATATATATACACGCAAAACAGGAACACCAAAGTACATAAAGCAACTATTAACAAACCTAAAAGGAGATATTAAAGGCAACACAATAATAGTAGGGGACCTTAACACCCCATTTACACCAATGGATAGATCATTGAGACAGAAACTAAACAAGGAAATAGTGTACTTAAACAAAAAACCAGACCAGATGGACTTAACAGTTATATAGAGAACACTCCATCCAAAAACAGCAGAATACACATTCTTCTCAAGTGCACATGGAACATTCTCAAGGACAGATGATATGTTGGGAAATGATGCAAGCCTCAAAAAATTTAAGAAGACTGAAATCATATCGAGCATCTTTTCTGACCATAATTCTATGAACTAGAAATCAACTACAAGAAAAAAGCTAGGAAAGTGACAAATATGTGGAGACTAAACAACATGCTACTAAACAACCAATGGATAACTGAAGAAATTAAAGGAGAAATGAAAAAATATCTGCAGACAAATGAGAATGAAAATAGACCATACCTACTCATGTGAGATGCAACAAAAGCGGTCCTAAGAGGGAAATTCATAGCCATACAGGCCTAAGTTAACAAACAAGAAAAATCTCAAATAAGCAATCTTAAACTACACCTAACGAATCAGAAAAAGGAGAACAAAGCCAAAAGTCAACAGAAGGAGGTAAATAATAAAAATTAGAGCAGAAATAAATGAAATGGAAAACAAACAAAAAAAACAGTAGAAAGGAAAAATGAAACAAGGAGCTGGATCTTTGAGAAGATAAACAGAATTGACAAACCCTTAGCCAGACTCACCAAGAAAAAAAGAGAGAAGGCTCAAATAAATAAAATGAGAAATGAAAGAGGAGAAATTACAATGGACAACTCAGAAATACAAAAGATTTTAAGAGAATACGATGAAAAGCTTTATTCCAACAGATAGGATAATCTAGAAGAAAGGGATAAATTCTTAGAATCATACAACCTTCCAAAACTGAATCAAGAAGAAACAGGGTATTTGAATAGACCAAACACCAGTAAAGAGATTGAAACAGTAATCAAAAACCTCCCAAAAAATAAAAGTCCAGGACCAGATGGCTTCCCTGGTGAATTCTACCAAAGACTTAATACCTACCCTTTTCAAACTCATCTAAAAAATTGAAGAGGAAAGGAAGCTTCCTAACTCATTCTACAAGGTCAACATTACCCTGATGCCAAAACCAAGGACAACACACAAAAAAGAAAATTACAGGCCAGTATCACAGATGAACATCAATACAAAAATCCTCTACAAAATACTAGCAAATCAAATGTAACAATACCTTAAAAAGCTCATACACCATGATCAAGTGAGATTTAGTCCATGGATGCAGGAATGGGTCAACATTTGCAAGTCAATAAACATTATACACCGTATTAACAAAATGAAGAATAAAAATCACATGATCATCTCAATAGGTGCAACGCAGCATCCATTTATGATAAAAACTTGGAATAAAATGGGTATAGCAGGAAAGTACCTCAACAGAATAAAGGCCATATGTGACAAACCTACAGCTAATATCACACTCAAAGGAGAAAGCTATCCCTTTAAGCACAGGAACCAGACAAGGATGCTTACTAACACCACTCTTATTTAACATAGCATTGGAAGAATCAGTGAGAGGAATCAGGCAAGAAAAAGAAATAAAACGGATCAAATTAGAAAGGAAAGTGTTAAACCATCACTATTAGATGACATTTTATATATAGAAAACCCTAAAGAATCCATGAAAAACTTTTAGAAATAATAAATGAATACAGTAAAGTTGCAGGATACAAAATCAACACACAAAAATCAGTTGCGTTTCTACACATCAAAAATGAAGTAGCACGAAGAGAAATTAAGAATATAATCCCATTTACAATTGCAACAAAAAGAATAAAACACCTAGGAATAAACTTAACCAAAGAGGTGAAATGAAAACTATACAACACTGTTGAAAGAAACTAAAGAAGATACAAAGAAATGGAAAGATATTCTGTGCTCTTTGATTGGAAGAATTAACATAGTTAAAAAGTCCATACTTCTTAAAGCAATCTACATATTCAATGCAATCCCTATCAAAGTTCCAATGACATTTTTCACAGATATAGAACAAAGAATCCTAAAATTTGTATGGAACAACAAATGATCCCAAATAGCCAAAGGAAACCTGAGAAAAAAAGATCATAGCTGGAGGTATACACTCCCTGATTTCAAAATATGCTATAAATCTACAGTAACCAAAACATCATGGAACTGGCACAAAAAGAGACACACAAATCAATGAAACAGAATTGAGAGCCCAGAATAAAACCACACATCTATGGACACCTAATTTTTGACAAGGAAGCCCAGAGTATACAATAGAGAAAGCGAAGTTTCTTCAATAAACTCTGTTGGGAAAACTGGACGGCAACATGCAAAAGAATGAAGGTAGACCATTATCTGACACCATACACAAAAATTAACTCAAAATGGATTAAAGATTTGAATGTAATACCTAAAACCATAAAACTCCTAGGAGAAAATATAGGCAGTATGCTCTTTGACATCAGCCTTAGCAGTATCTTTTCAAATACCACATCTGACCAGGCAAGGGAAACAATAGAAAAAATAAACAACTGGGACTACATCAAACTAAAAAGCTTCTTCACAGCAAAGGAAACCATCAACAAAAAAACAACCTAACAATTGGGAGAAGATATTTGCAAACCATATATCTGATAGGGTATTAACATACAAAATATACAAAGAACTCACACATCTCAACAACAAAAAACAAACAACCCAATTTAAAAATGGGCAAAAGATCTGAACAGACATTTTTCCAAAGCAGATATGCACACAGCCAACAATCACATGAAAAGATGTTCAACATAACTAACTATTAGGGACATGCAAATCAAAACAACAATGAGACATCACCTCACATCCATCAGAATGGCTATAATTAACAAGACTAGAAACAACAAATGTTAGAGAGAATGTGGAGAAAAAGGAACTTTCATATACTGCTGGTGGGAATGCAAACTGGTGCCGTCACTATGGAAAACAGTATGGAGATTCCTCAAAAAATTAAGAATAGAACTACCCTATGATCCAGTTATTCTACTGCGGGGTATTTATCCAGAGAACATGAAAACATGAATGCATAAAAATATATGCATATCTACGTTCATCGCAGGCTTATTCACAATAGCCAAGACTTGGAAAGAAACTAAAGTGCCCATCCAGGGACAAAGGGATAAAGAAGCTGTGGTATATATCTATACTACTCAGCTATAAGAAAAGATAAAATCTTGCCATTTGTGACAACATGGACGGACCTTGAGGGTATTATGCTAAGTGAAATATGTCAGATGGAGAAAGTCAAATATGTCTCATCTCACTCATAAACAGATGATAAAAACAACAATGATAACAGCAAACACACACATAGATACAGAAATTAGACTGGTGGTTACCAGAGGAGAAGAGGGAAGGGAGGAAGGCAAAAGGGGTGACTGGGCACATGTGTATGCTGATGGATGGTAGTCTTTAGGTGGTGAACATCATGTACTCTACATAGAAATGGAAATATGATGTACACCTGAAATTTATATGATGTTATAAACCAATGTGACCTCAACAAAAATAAAAATAAAATAAAGGGATCTAGAAAAAAAAAAAGAAATGTTCTGTGTCCCATCCACTTCTAAGCTGTTTCCATTGAAAAAATAATTCTTAAATACCCTTTTATACTACTTTAAAACAAGAATGGACACTAGACATATATATATATACACACACATAGAGAGAGAGAGAGACATATGTTTGAATATGGAAGGATTCATAAGGAATTAGCAAAAATTGTTGCTTTTAAGGAGGAGAATTCTGGAATGGAATGACTAGATGAGAGGAAGACACAATTTTACTGTACAATCTCCGCTTATATTAACTTTTTACCATGTGCAAGTATTACTCAGTCAAAATATATTTTAATATATTTTAATAATCTTTAATATAGTTTTTAAATGAAAATTAGAGAAGAGTCCATTGTCTCATGACTAAACAGAGTTCCAGGAGGATTAAGTGATTTCCTCAGATCAGGCAAAAGCTAGAGGAGGTGCTGAAACTGGATCAAGGAGTTCTAGCAGGGAGGGAACTAAGATTCATTAAGTGCCTGGCATTTATTTCTCTCAAAAACCCCATGGACTCAAGATCATTGTCTCTCTTTTAAAAATACAGAAATTAATGTTTAGAGACATTGCATCATCTTCTCAAAGTCACACAACTTCTAAACAACTGAGCCAGGATACAAACCATCTCCTCTATATGCCTCACAAATTGCTGTTTCCTCTGCTACCTACTGAATGTGGCCTATTCACCTCACCCACCTGACACACACCCCCACAGGTCTCCCGAACACAGTTCTCTTTCCCTATTCCATGCTGTCTAAAGAAAAATCTTCCCCCAACGCTCTTGGTTTTATCACTTCACACACTTTGTGTTGTACTAAAGAGCAAAAATAAACCCTCATCTAAACTTCCTTCTTTCCCAAAGAAAAGCCCACAAGTCAAAATGTCTCCCCAGCACTTATTATTTTAGTACTTCTCCAAAGAACCTTCCTTTATGACTAAGTCATTGAGATGCAAGCGTTCTGATGTATTCTGTATCTCTCTTTATCCAATGTTGTGGATTTATTTTTTTCTCTTTTTTTTCAGTTGTCAATTTATAAACCAGTCCCAAGGTGACTGATTTATGCCTCTATAGAAGATCTGTGCAATCTGCTGTTCCATAAAATTTGATGAAAATTGCTCCCTCTAGTAATCAGCTGCCTGGAACTACCTTGATAACTCACTAGATCCCCCAATTATTTACTCTTCCTTGAGAACTTACAGACACTTAGGTGATTACCCTTCAGCCACAGATTTCTACATCATAGCTAAAACACCCAAACTAACACTTAGAAAAAAGCTCTAAATTCTGACCCTTTTAGATTTGAAATAATGTATGAAACTTTCCACTCAACATCTTTATAACCCTTAAGCCTCCAGAAGTCCTAGTACAGTAGGCTGGGTCCCTAGGTTTCCAGAAATGACCTCATGAATTACCATGCTTTACATGATTTTGAGACCTACAAACTTGCCACCCACACCCCACAATCACAACATGCCTCTCTTGTCATTTTGCCAAGACCAATTTAAACTTTTAACCTCCTACCCTCTTGGAAAAAAGAAGTGATATTCAAAAAGTATTAATTGTGGGGCCAGCCAGTGGCATAGTGGTTAAATTCATCTGCTCCACTTCAGCAGCCCAGGGTCCACCAGTTCAGATCCCAGGCACTGACCTATGCACCACTTATCAAGCCATGTTGTGGCAGGCGTCACACATATAAAGTAGAAGAAGATGGGCACAGATGTTAGTTCAGGGCCAATCTTCCTGAGCAAAAAGAGAAGGATTGGCAGCAGATGTTAACTCAAGGCTAATCTTCCTCAAAAAAAAGTTATTGAGAAGTTACAGTAAATTACTATAAATAGATTCAGATTTTAATATGCTAAGATATCATACTTTCAAAATGAAATATGCAAGGGCAGCAATGAAGCAAGAAAATATGGCATAAAAGAAAGCAAAGTAGAATGGAATTCAAGCACCAGGATTCCAGTCCCAGTTGCATCACCAGGTACTTGCATAGCCCTGGATAACATATGTAATATTTCTAGGTCTCTAATGTCTGTTAAATGAAGAAGTTAGATAAAATTATTTATAATGCCTATTCAAGATTAAATGATCTATGATTGCAGAAAAAATTGCATAAAATAATCTTGGAATAGTCGAGATGGGTCTAGGGACAAGGAAAATAGACCTGCACTAAAAACTCATACAAATATAAAGAATTAAAAATCTCTTTCTGTACAGGAAAAAAAACTGGAACTTCTATCTCTCACTGAAAACACACACACTAATAAACAAAGCACTATATCTCCTTCCTCAAATACTACGCTTTCTCACAAAAATATTTTTATTCCCAAGGCTTTCCTCAGAGCAATTTTAACATCCTTGTTCCTCAAACTATAGATCAACGGGTTTAACATAGGCACCACAATGGTATAGAACAAGGAGGACACTTTCCCTTGGCCAAGGGGCAAAATGGAAGGTGGTTTGAGATACATGAAAGCCCCAGAACCAAAGAAAAGACAGACCACAATTATGTGGGAGCTGCATGTACTGAAGGCTTTAGATTTGCCCTCAGCAGAGTGGATGTGGAGAATGCTGCAGAGGATTAGACCATAAGAGATGAAGATGGTGATAATGGGCATTCCAATGTCAACAGCGACAACTACGAAGACCACCAGCTCATGCACATAAGTGCTGTTGCAGGAAAGCTCAAGGAGAGGAAGGATGTCACACATGAAATGATTAACAATATTGTTGGCACAGAAGGTCAAACTTGCTATGCTTCCTGTATGGGCCAATGCCCCTGAAAACCCCATCACATACACACCCAACAAGAGAAGTAAACAAACCTCAGGAGACATGGTGACTGTGTATACCAATGGCCTACAGATGGCAACATAGCGGTCATATGCCATCGCTGACAGGACGAAGGACTCAGAGATAACAAAAAAGCAGAAGAAAAAGAGTTGAGTCATGCACTCTGCATGCAAGATAATGTTATGCTTTGAGACAAAACTCTTCAGCATTTTGGGGGTGATGGTGGTGGAGTAACAGAAATCTATCAAGGAGAGGTTGAAGAGAAAAAAGTACATGGGGGTGTGCAGGCGAGAGTTCAACCCAATCAGCATTATCAGGCCCAGGTTCCCCACCACAGTGACCAGATAGAAACCTAGAAACAGGAAGAAGAGAGGTATCTGGAGTCCTGGCTGGTCTGTTAAACCTGCGAGGATAAACTCTGTCACTGAAGAGTTCTCAGCTGCCATTCTCCTCTGGAGACGAATACAAGAGGGGCAGTCTGTGGGGACAAGAAAGGAGAACCATTTAGAAAGAAAAAAACATCACCACCACCCTCCCAGAATCAACCCCTCATTCTTGAGAATGAAACCCACACAGAGAGATTTGAACTTTAGTATGGTAGGAAGGTTGTTACTGTTTGCTATGGATCTATCTTCACAGCCTAAGTGACTTTAACTTCCAGGGAACAACTTGAAGCTAAACCTTGCCTCCATCATGAGAATTGGTGCTTTTAGGGAGAGGGATACCAAAAACAAGATATCTGTCTTTTAGATTTTTAAGTCAATCCATTTTCTATGTCCTTCTCTCTCTTGCCTCTGTTTCAGTGACTGAAACCTGGTCCTTTTCCCTGGAGAGAGCCCTGACTGGCAGTAGACACTGTGACGTGACTCTGCTTAGAGCTCCCACCTCTGGGTCACTGTTTTCAGATCAAGAAGGTGAGGTCATATTTTTCCAAGATCTCTTAGCCCAAGTGGCTTTAGGTTTAATGATAATTTTTTTTAACTAACGCTATTTAAGTGGTTACTATGAGAGGCTGTGTACTAAGAGCTATGTTATAATACTACCCCATTTTGCAGATGAGACAACTGAGTTAAGAAACTAGCCCAAAGTCCCAAAACTACTGAGTTGCTGCCAGAAGGTGAACTTAGGCAGTCTCACTTTCATGGTTTGCACTCGTAACAACTATGTTACACTACTGACCAGGGTCAGCCAGGCACTCACCTTCCTTTAGTTTAGAGCCAGTATGCTACACTAGTAGTCTCCTGTCCACAACTGTCCTGGGAAGGAAAGTGACCATAGTGAATAGAAGACACAGCTTTGAGCTCAGAACTCTCTCCTCCCAGTCAAGTCCAAAGGATCAGAACATCTAATTTACCTTGTAACCCCTTCTGCACAAGAGAAGATGATTTCCAATTATTGATTTGCCCAAAAGACCAAGGAAGGAGACTGCCTTTTCCTGACCAGTGGGTAACAGGAAATTAAAGATCTTTATTAGGATTAGAGGTATCAGCAGCCTAATTATTAAAACAGAGACTCCCTCAAGACCATTTCCTCAGAGGTTACTTTGTCAAAGGAAGAAGAAAATGTTTGTTCTACCTTTGTTATTGATTTCACTTTTAGGAACAATTCTTTCCTTTTTAATTTTTTAATATTTTAATGAGGTAACAAGGGTTTATAGCATTGCATAAATTTCATGTGTACCTCATTATATTTTGGATTCTGTAGAGACTGCATTATGTTCACCACCAAAAGTTTGGTTTCCATCCATCACCATACATATGTGTCCCTTTATTCCTTTCACCCTCCTCCTACCCACTTTCCCTCTGATAGTCACCAATCTGTTTGTCTGTGTTCCAGATACGAGTGAAATCATGTGGCATTTGTCTTCCTCTGCCTGACTTATTTTGTTAAGCATAATACCTTCAAGGTCCATCCATGCTGTCACAAATGGCACAATTCTCTTTTATGGCTGAGTAGTATTCCATTGTGTGTGTGCATATATATATATATATATATATATATATATATATTTCACATCTTCTTTATCTATTCATCGGTTGATAGGCACTTGAGTTGCTTCCAAGTCTTGGCTATTGTGAATAATGCTTCAATGAACATAGGGGTACACATATCTATTCCAATTAGTGTTTTCATATTCTTTGGGTAAATATCTAGATGTGGGATAGCTGGATCATATGGTATTTCTATTTTTAATTTTTTGAGAAATGTCCATACTCTTTTCCATAGTGGCTGCACCAGTGTGCATTCCCACCAGCAGTGTATGAGGGTTCTCTTTTCTCCACACCTTCTCCAACACTTGTTATTTCTTGTCTTTTTAATAATAGCCATTTCAATGAGTGTGAGGTCATATTTTATTGTACTTTTGATTTTCATTTTCCTAATAATTAGTGATGTTGAACATTTTTTCACGTGCTGATAGAGCCAGTGTTGAGGGTGCCATCACTGTGGGCTGGATCATGGGTTCCTGAAACCTCAGGTCACATGTGCCAACTGCCACTGCTAGGGGAGGGGCAAGAACTAAGCGACGAGTGTTGTTGCTGTTCCTGCATCTCTGGTCACTGACACGTGTTGGTGTGCTTTGAAACCTCAGGCAAGGGTACGCTACTCCGGCCAGGGAAATCTGTGTTTTAGATGCTTTCACCTCTGGTGGAAAGACCAGCATCACTGCTGTGAGAAGGGGAGGGGGCTGGGTTACCGGCTCTGTTCTTTGTCCCGAAGCCTCAGGACTTGTGCACCACTCAACAACACTGGGGTGAGGGGTGGGGAGGCTAAGCCAGGACTGCCATATCTGCCCGTACATGAGGATCTGCATTTTGGATCATTGCTGTGGGGGGAGGCAAAGGGGGATGCTCCCATGGTTCCACTGCCTCCCAGAGGTCCAGTCCACCCACCTTCTCTGCATCCCCTCCCCTGTCTTCTCACGGAGTGTGAGTTTAATGGTAACAATAAACATCTGTCAGGTAACTGCTCTCAACTCTGCCAAGAGCAGCCTTTCTCTAAATTACTAACTAGTCAAAATTCCCTTTACTGTCCCTGCCGTCCACCCACCTGACTTTGAGCATTTCTATCTACTGACTTTCTAGCTTTTCAGTGCTCTCAAAGTGAATCCTAGCAGGTCAGATTCCCAGTGCAGGGACACATCCAAACTTGTTCTTGCTCTTTGGATTGCTTTTGCCTTTTTCTGTCTTCTACTCCCCAACACCAACTTCTGCCATGACAAAAAAATTATCTATCCTATGCTTTTTCGTCTCTCAGATTTTTCACTTACTTACTTTAACATCAAGTCCACAGACTGATAGAATTTTAGACCTGAAAAGACCCAGGAAATTATCAAATCCAATATTTCTCAAACATAGCTGAGCAGCACAATTACCTAGACTATTTATTAAAAAGAAATTATGGACTCCACACAGATCTTCTGAATCAGAATCTCTATAGGTATGAATATGGTAGCTGTATTTTTTTTTATTTTCTCAGCAATGTATGGATCCACAGAACTAATATTTACCCTCATCTTAAAGGCAAAGACTACAAAGATATCCAAAGAAGTAAAGGCACTTGCCCAAGGTCACACATCTAGTTTTACTCTCCAAGTTTCCAATCTCTCCTAGTTCATGAGCCCATATGGCCTTCCACTTGGCTCGAATTCAAAGAAAAAATAATTAAAAAGAAAAAATGAGACTTCTGATTTCAGGTATAAAGAGTAGCTGTTATCACACTTACCCTCTGAACATAAACAACTATAAGACTAGCAAATACACGTAAATCAACAATTTGTGAGCTTTGGAAGGCAGAGAGGACAGGGATGAAATTCTTGAGAGGAGGCAAAAAAAACGAGGTGACTACCACATTCACCCTAACTTGCTCTCTATGGTGAATTTCCAAATCAAGCACAGTGAAGTGGAACCCAAGCAAATGGAAGCAGTTTCTACCAATGGAATAAATAAAGACAGTGTTCAGGATGCTAAGATGGCTGAAATTTGAGGGGCAAGGATGGAGAGGAAAATCCAAAGAAAAGGACCCTCAGACATCTGCATAAAGGACTACCTTGTGTTCATAGCTGAGTCCTAAACATTCTAGGTGTATGGCAAGTCTCCATAGGTCTAGGAGATGACAGGTGCTGGGAGACTAAGAACTGAACAGAGATCACGGAGGATGTACAGTTCTAGGCAGATATTAGTATTCTGACCTGGTGAAAGTAGAGAGGCTTTGATGAACAAGCCAGGCATCAAAGTGAGACCCCTGAAATCCATACCCTAGGAGTAAGGACTAAGCCCTCAGGCTAAGGGCAAAACTGAAACAGACCCATTACAGCAAAAGCTAAATCGAAGTCTCAACAGGATCAAGGTGATCTGCTGGCAAATTAACTGCACGCAGAAAAAAACTCAACTCTCTGTAGAGACAAATAACATAATCCAGTCTACAATATATTCACAATGTTCAGCATCATAAAATCAAAAACACTAAAACTACAAAGAAGCAAGAAAATATGACCCATAATCATATTTATGGGTCAAGAAAAAATATTCAATTAAAGCAGATCCAATTGTAACCTGAATGTTGCGATTAGTGGACAAAATCTTTTAAATAATTACTAAAATTACTTATTTAAATTTAGATAAAGGAAATATAAAATTGACTAACAGATGGCAAATTTCAACAGGCTTATAAAAAATTAAAATAACTAAAGGAAAATTTCAAAAGAATTCAAAACTGAAAAATATAATATTGGAAATAAAGAATACATTGACTTGGCTTAATAGCAGACTGGGCACAGCCAAAGAAAGAGTCATTGAAAGCAAAACAGATCAATAGAAATTATCCATACTAAAATACAGATAGAAAAATAATCAAAAAGAACATAGCAACTGAAATCCTTAGGAAAATCTTAAATAGTTCAGCATATGTGTAATCAGAGTTTCAAAAGGTGAATTGAGTGAGAATTTGGAGGAAAGAATATTTTTAAAGAAAATAGATGAAAATTTCCCTAATTTGATTAAATACATGAACCCACAGAACAAAAAAGTTCAGGAAAACACGAGCAATATGAATACAAAATACCACCCTTAGGCATATCATACTCAATCTCCTGCAAACCAAGGATAAAGAAAAAGTTTAAAAGTAACTAGAGATAAAAGGCATATTGCTTTCAAAGGAGCAAAAATAAGAATGATAACTGACTTATTATTTTAAAAAAATGAAAGTCCAAAGACAATGAAATGACATCTTTAAAATACTGAAAGAAAAAACTGTGAATCTAATATTCTATACCTGTCAAAAATATTCTTCAAAAAAAAAGAAAGAAAATTTCAGACAAACAAAAAGTAAAAGAATTTGTCACCAATAAGCCTATAAGACAAAAAAAATGAGATGGAAGAAGAACACATGGTTCAAGATGAAAGCTCAGATCTGGAGGAAGAAATGCAGAAGACTGGAAATGGTAAATATGTCGGTGCACATATTTTTTTAATTTCTGTAAATTTCTTGAGAAGTCAAATTACTTTTACAATTTAAAGCAACAGATGAACAATTTATGGTGGATTTTTAAATATATGTAAAAGTAAAACACATAAAATGATAGCACAATAAAACATAATATAATAATACAAATAAAATGAGTAATACAATAAAAATGATATAGAGGGGCCAGCCTGTGGCCGAGCAGTTAAGTTCACACGCTCCGATTTGGTGGCCCAGGGTTTCGCCAGTTCAAATCCTGGGTGTGGACATGGCACTGCTCATCAGGCCATGCTGGGGCGGGGTCCCACATGCCACAATTAGAAGGACCCACAACTAAAAATACACAACTAGGTACCAGGGGACTTTGGGGAGAAAAAGGAAAAAATTAAAATCTTTTTAAAAAAATGATACAGAGAAGTAGAGCTAATTCCAATAGAAGATGTAAAATTGAGTTTTAAACATTCAGATAATCCAAGAGACAGTAGGAAAAGAGAAACAAACATGGATTAACATTTGCAATATCAATCAATATTATTCACCACATTAATAGAATAAAAGAATACAACCATGCAATCACCTCAATAGATGCAGAAAGATTATTTGATAAAATCAACACCCACTCATGATAAAAACTCTCAGCAAGTAGGAATAGAAAGGAATATCCTAAACCTGATAAAGGTTACCTATGAAAAACCTACAACTAACATCACATTCAATAGTAAAATACTGAATGCTTTCATTCTAAGGTCAATACCAAGTCAAGAATGTCCATTTCACAAGTTCTAGTCAACATTGTATGGGAAGTTCTAGCTAATTCAATAATAAAAAGTGTTGAGCTTCTCAAACTTCTCAAAGAAGGATAGCATAAGTCAGTCTCTACAATCTATCAGCCAAAAAGGAAAACATACACAGTCATACATCACTTAACAACAGAGATACATTCTGAGAAATGCATCATTAGGTGATTTTGTAATTGTGCTAACATCATAGAGTGTGCTTACACAAATATAGACGGTATAGCCTACTACACACCTAGTTTATAAAGTACTAGTCTAATGGGACCACCATTGTATATGCAGTCCATCATTGACCAAAACGTCATTATGTGGTACATGCTGGTAGCCCAAAATTCCCATTGACTACCTCTGCCCTCCACTCACACCTCTCTGCACACTGCTCCCAACTGAGTTTCCAGCTGCTCAGTGCTCTCAAACTAAATCCTCTTAGATGAGATTCCCAGTATAAATTTGTTCTCCCTGTTTTGTTTGCATAAAGAGATCTAAAGATTGGAACGGAAGATATAAAAGCATCTTTATATACAGATGATGTAAGTGTATATAGAAAATACAAACAAATCTATAAACAAACTACTAGAATTTAAAAGTAAATTAATGTGGTCAGGAATACATGGTTAACATAAAATTAACAGTATTGCTACACACTAGCAAAAAATAATTAGATGAAATTTTAAAATACCATTTATACTAGCAAAAAAATGAAATATCTAGAAATTGATTTAACAAAATTTGTGTATGACTTCTATGCTGAAAACTATAAACTATGACTAAAGAACTTTTATAAAAATCTAAATAAGTGGAAAATATACCAATGTTCATGAATTGGAAAATAGTATTGTTAAATTGTTAAGTCTACCTTAATTAATCTATGGATTCAATTCAGTATTAGTCAAAATACCAGCAGACATCAGTCACAATTGACTTGAGGATTCTTAAATTTATATGGAAATTAAAATGTCCTAGAATAACCAAATCAACTTTGAAAAACAAAAAAGTTGGAGGACTTACATACCTGACTCCAAGAATTACATAAAATTACAGAAATTAAAACAGCATAGTAGTGAAGTCAGGACAGGTAAATAGATTAATGGAGCAGAGTAGAGTATCCAGAAACAGACCCATATGTATAGGGTCAATTGATTTTTTTTCAAAGGTGCTAAAGCAATTCAGTGGGAAAAGATATTTTCAATAAATGATTCTCAAACATCTGGATATCTATACATAAACAGAAATGATCCTCCACCCCTATTTCATACCATACACAATTAATCCATAATGGATCAGAGACTTAACTATGAATGTTAAGCCTAGAGAAGCAAACAGAAGAATATCTTGAAAACCTTAGAGTAAGAAGAATTTCTTAAACATAAAAGGTACTAATCATAACAGAAAAATACCATAAATTTGATTTGACCAATATTAAAAATTTCTGCTCTTTGAAATACATCATTAAGAAAGTATAAAGGAAAACCACAGACAGAAAGAAAATATTCACAATACATGTATCTGTCAAAGAATTCACACGTATATTATATAAAGAACACCTACAAACAAAAGACAAAAATTTTAATGAGACAAATATATAAACAGAAACACCAGAAGTTATTCAAATGGGCAATAAATATATGGAAAGTTGCTCAAAGAAATGTACATTAAAACCACAATGAGCTATTACTATACATACCCATTAAAATACCTAAAATTTAAAAGATTGACAATACCAAATATTGGCAAGAGTGTGAAGCAAATAAAACACTCATATCACTAGTGGGAATGTAAAATGGTAGAAATATTTGTAAAATAGGCAGTATCTAGTAAAGTGAAACATACACCTACCCTGTGAACCAGCAATTCCACTTCTAGTCTTATACCTAAAATAATTAATGCTTATATCTACAAAATGTCTCCTACACAAATGCTCTCAGCAGCTCTATAACAGCCAAAAACATTTCCCTTATTGGGAAGTGAACCAAGTAAGGATCAACAGGAAAACAGATAAATAAACCATGGCATATTCCTACAATGGACTGCAACACAGCAATAAACTGGAGGAGACTATTGATACCTGCAACAACCTGGGTAAATCTTGAAAACACAAAGGAATTAGTCTGGAAAAGTACACCAGAAACACCCTAAGCAGAGTCTACAATGCTAATCCTAAAGGCAATGTGTTAGCCAATGAGTAACCTCTGAGAGTCTTGAATAACAAAATGACATTCATTGATTCATTCAGCAAGTATTAACTGAGAAACTCTCTGTCTGGCACTGTTCTAGAGATTACAGATAAAGCTCTACAGAAAACAAAGTCCCAGCCCTCACTGAGCTTTTAACTCTAGTAGGGGAAAGACAGACAATAAATAAAAGGAATAAGTAACTTAAGTAATATTTTAGAAGATAAGAGCAATAAAAAACAAAACAAAGGGTTGTAGTTTGTATGTTTAAATAAGATGATAGATTAGGTCTCTTTGTGAAGGTGACACCTGAGCAAAGACGTAAAAGACTATGGTCAGAGCTGTTCTGTTAACATCAGCTACCCTCATGGATCAATGGGTGAATGTTCTTAATGTATCACTCCCCCCAGGCGTGCATTATTGTCCTGTGATTCAGACAATAGCTTCACCATAAGCACTGGCTCTAATGGAGAGAATTTTGTACATAGTGACAAGTTAGAGAGAGCCAAAGACCTTTCTGAGATTTTTATAAAATCACAAGTCACACAATGAAGGTCACTGCCCACACACATTTCTGGTCTTTAAATAGCAGGTGCCAGTTGCTTTTAAATTCCTTTAATTTTCAAGTCAGCTCTCAGGAGGGGATCTGATAAACCCCTTTGTACAGGGACTAATTGAGCTGGTATGTGAACACCTATACTCCAAATCCTTTCACAAGGCATTTATAATATTTGTAGCCAAAGGGCGAAAGTATCACTATTTGGAGAAAATCAAGCCTCAGTGAACAAGTGGTAAGGTATGTTTGTTTTTGTTTTTTTTTTAAAGATTTTATTTTTTTCCTTTTTTCTCCCCAAAGCCCCCCAGTACATAGTTGTATTATATTCTTCGTTGTGGGTCCCCCTAGCCGTAGCATGTGGCACGCTGCCCCAGCGTGGCTCGATGAGCAGTGCCATGTCCGCGCCCAGGACCCGAACCAACGAAACACTGGGCCGCCTGCAGCGGAGCGCGGGAACCCAACCACTCAGCCACAGGGCCAGCCCCGGGGAAGGTATGTTTTTGATCAGAGCTTCTATGAGAAGTGTATGAAATCATACCACAAATGCAGAAACCCAGCCCCTTATAAAGTCTAACTACAATTACTGCACGTATCACTATGTTTATGTGTGTGCACACATCACTGTCTGCTTGCTTATCCACTTCTGTGAGACAATTTCAGCCAATTCTCCATAATAATGGTGCTTCATTTGTAGATTTATGCTTAGAATTTTGCTCTAATGAATCCCAAAGCCTGATGTTAATCCCACTACACATAACTTACAAGCGGAGAAAAATAATTAACCATCAGAAACTCTCATAGGGACCTAGAGGTAAAGAGGACCTCAGGGATTCATTAAAAGTTGACTTTTCTCTAGGAGTCCTAGAGATTTCTTGTCCATATGATGCAACACCAGGAAAACTTCCTCTGAGTTGACATCACTTTAGAGACTATCGCCATGAAAACTTTATTCAAATACATTTCACCCATGGCTTCTCCAAAGTCAAGTTCACCAATGACTTGCTCCCACAAGCAGGAAATAGTACCGAGAGAAATATTTTTTTTTTGGCTTTTTATTAATTAAGATTATGATAGATTACAACCTTGTGAAATTTCAGTTGTACATTATTGTTAGTCATGTTGTGGGTACACCACTTCACCCTTTGTGCCCTCCCTCCACCCCCCCACTTTCCCCTGGTAACCACCAATCAGTTCTCCTTATCTATATGTTAACTTCCACCTATGAGTGGAGTCATATAGAGTTCATCTTTCTCTGTCTGGCTTATTTCGCTTACCATAATACCCTCAAGGTCCATCCATGTTGATGTGAATGGGACGATTTTGTCCTTTTTTATGGCTGAGTAGTATTCCATTGTGTATATATACCATATCTTCTTTATCCAATCATCAGTTGCTGGGCACTTAGGTTGGTTCCGCGTCTTGGCTATTGTAAATAATGCTGCGATGAACACAGGGGTGCATGGGACTCCTAGAATTGCTGATTTCAGGTTCTTAGGATAGATACCCAGTAGTGGGATGGCTGGGTCATAAGGTATTTCTATTTTTAACTTTTTGAGAAATCTCCATACTGTTTTCCATAGTGGCTGCACCAGTTTGCATTCCCACCAACAGTGTATGAGGGTTCCTTTTTCTCCACAACCTCTTCAACATTTGTCACTTTTTGTTTTTGTTATTTTTGCCATTCTAACAGGTGTAAGGTGATATCTTAGTGTAGTTTTGATTTGCATTTCCCTGATGATTAGTGAAGATGAGCATCTTTTCATGTGTCTATTGGCCATCCTTATATCTTCGAGAGAAATATTTTTGACATGTTCATTTGGTACAGAACCTTCCCCTGTCCAAAACCTGAATCTCTGCTTAATGGTTTCTTTGCTTTAGTTATTTCTAGCACATATCTAACATATGTAAATATACACATTATATACATATTATATGTAATGTAAATGTATGTCTGACACATAAACATGTATACAATGTCTTTACATATATGTCTCAGAATCTTTGTAGATAAGCAAACAACACTAGTATGGCACCAAGTAAGTTGTTCATCACTACACATCACAGAAACACAACAACACGCATTAATTCCACAAGAAGAGGCATAGAGCTTGGCTGGAGAGAAAAGATGGTAGCTGACAGGTCTTCATTTAAAATGGCCTCAACTTCTAAGGAAGTGAATAAAATTAAGGTCATTAAATGAGAGTCAAGTGGAACAGCATTCTTTTTAATATTTAATATAGCTTTAATTTGTACATCATTTAGCATTTTGAAATTCTAGATTTAGAAACAAAAAGATATTGTTCATGCACTTTAGGAGGCCATAGTCTAACAGAGGCAGCTCTCATATTGTCTCTTGTTCCTTTGCCACTTTCCCAGTGTCCTATGCACTTCTTTTTCTTCTTTAAGTGCTTGGTGAGCTCTTCTGTTCAACAACCTCCTCTATAAGAGAGTCTCCCAAACTAGAAACTTTAGTCGTCATCTTCCTATTAAGCCCTTAACCTGGTATCCAATCACTTTACTGGATATTTACAAAAGGCTATCCTGTGATCAATTCAAACACCAGCTTCAAAGCTGAGCTCCTCTTCTCATCTGCAAAAGCAGTTACCTCCTCAACTTGCCTATTCATTGGGTACAATGTGGAAAAGGAATGACAGTGGAGTATCAATAAGGTGACTGCCTATAAATTTGCCTAAACTAGTCCTAGTTTATGCCACAGAGATAATGGGAAAGAATTCAGTTATGGTGCTCCCTCAGGGCTCATCTTTGCTACAGGTAGCGCCTCAAAGCTCTTCAAAATAAAATTCTTATTTTAAGTATTACATTTCAGGAACATATGTACTATTTCATAAAGAAAATCTCCCTCTACAATACTATAAAATCTACAATTTCCCAAGGAGGAAAGATAAATCAAGAGTGTGGGTGGAGTGAAATACAGATAAGGTTAATCAGAAAAAACTAAGATGGTCTTCAAGTGCAAGTTGTGGTTTGATAGGTATGACCAAGAAGATGATTCTAAACATAATGAAGACATATCCACAGACAAAAAAAAAATTTTTAACAAAAATCTTGGACAAATACAGAACAAAGATTGAAGGGGCTATCTGCAATTTACAAAGACCCTTACTGAGAACAAAAATCGCACACTTTCTCTGTGAAATGTTCCAGAATTTCACAAAGCCTTTTCTCAGGAACGTTATCCTGGTGACTAGCTTAAATCAGGAAGCAATGTTTTATTGCGGAAGTTCCTGAGTCTAAAGATCTGCTCTGTCTGTACTGCCTTGAACAAGACACTAAGTTCTCTTTGCCTGGAATTTACCCCTCTGTAGAACAGCAATAAGTAAACCTGATTTATCTGTCATGATGTTGTCGAATAAATCAAATCAGATGTTGTTAAACCCAGTAAATACTTTTCAGTCCTATTTTACTTGATACTGTTGACAGCTAATTCTTACCTGAACTATTCAGATCCCTTCACTTTCAAGACACCTGAACTTTCTGAGTTTCTTCCAACTTCTGGCCACTTACTCTCATTCTCCTTCAAGGATCCTTCTTACCTGCCCATAAATGTTGATAATCCATGGATCCTCAACTTTCTTCCTCTCGTCCTACTTATTTTCTCCAAAAGATCTCATCTACTTCCTGACATTGAATGATTTGACCTGTTGCATCTATGTTCCCAGGTTAGATTTTATACCTGAAATACCAGCAACCTACTGGACATCTGAACTTGTATGCCCCACGGACACCTAAAACTCAATACACAGAAAACTTATTTAGCATTATCTTTCTCTAAAATTTCCCCTTCTCCTATGTTACCCTATCTCAGAATATGGCATCATTTTCCTAGTTGCTCACTCCTCTCCATCAGTATTTAAATCATGTTTATTTTACCATTTAAAAGATTCATGCTAGTTGCCTGAAATCAGTTACTGAAAGCTAATTTACCAACAGGCCAATTTACTGAAAGCCAATTCACTGAATATGCAATTTGTAACATGGTCAATTTTTTATGTTTAGTTTTACTTTGAGTTTTTTGTAAGTAGTATGTGTTTATTTCATAAAATTAGGAAATGTAGGTAAACATAAAACAGAAAATTAAAATTACTCATATTTCCACAATCCATAAATAATCAGTTAACAATTCTGTGTATATTGCTCCAAATATCTTATGCATACACTTAATTTGCATAGTATTATTTTATGATAAAAGATACCATATTGTATATAAAATTTTTAACTTTTTTTTATTTAAAAAATAAAAAATATCATGAATGGGGCCATGTGTGGTTAAGTTCACACATTCCAATTTGGCGGCCCAGGATTCACAAGTTTGGGTCCTGGGTGTAGACCTACACACTGCTCATCAAGCCATGCTGTGTCGGAGACCCACATACAAAACATAGAGGAAGATTGGCAGAGATGTTAGTTCAGTGACAATCTTCCTCAAGCAAAAAGAGGAAGATTGGTGACAGATGTTAGGTCAGGGCCAATCTTCCTCACCAAATATATATATATCATTAACATCTTTCATATAAATAACTAAAATTAAACATCATTCTTAATGGGTTTGTGGTATCTTTTTGATGGGAGAAGTATAAGTCTGTCAATTCTTCATAGTTTGAGAATTTTTGTGTTCACTTTTTCACTATAAACAATGCTGAATACATCATGCATTTTTGCAAACATAACATTATTTTCTTAAGATAAATTCCTGAAAGTACGATTGTTGTGTCTAATGATGTGCTTTTTATTAAAGCTTTTCATACACACTGCTAAACTGTACTTACATAAGGTTTTCCCAATATATGCTCCTACAAGCAATATACAAGAGTGCATTTTACCCTATGTCCTGGCTAACAATAGATCTTATCATTCAAAAACTTTTCAATCTAATTTGATTCTGAAAATGGCATCTCATTTTTATTTAATTCACTTTCTTTGATTACTAGTGATGCTGGGCATTGGAAATTTTTGTTGGCCATTTCTATTTTTTCATTTTAAGTCAACTTTACTGATTTAAATTCAATAAGTTATTAAATACAACTATTGTACATAAGCAATTTGCATTACCACAAGAAGTCACCTCATCCACCTTTGTAGTCAATTTCCCTCTATCCCTGAGCCCAACCACTAACTTGCTTTCTATTACTATTGATTAGTTTTGCCTGATGTAGAATTTCATATAAATAGAACCATACAGAACGTGCTCTTCTGTGTCTGATGTATTTTACCCAGCACAATGTTTTTGAGATTCATTCATATTGTTGTGTGTATCAATAAAACATTCCTTTTTACTGATTAGTAATCAGTAGTATCCATTAGTAATCCACTGTATGAATATATCTACAAATTAGTTTATCCATTCATTTGTTGATGGACAGTTGATTGTTTCCAGTTTGGGCTATTATGAATAAAGCAGATATATGTATTCATGTACAGAACTCTTTGTGAACAAATTTTTTCATTTACCTTGGATAAATATCTGAGAGTGAAATTCTTTGGCCATAAGCAAGTTTAACCTTATAAGAAGGTACTAAACACTTTTGCAAAGAAGTTGTTTAATTTTACATTTCCAGTTGCGAGGTACAAAAGGTCCACTTGCTCTACATTCTCAAAGACAGTTAATGTTGTCAGGGTTTTTTTTTTAATATCTCTAGTAGCTACATAGTGTTATGTCATATGTTTTGGATTTGCCTGTTGATACTGAACAAATTTTTATGTTTCTTGAATATTTTCAATTCTTCTTTTATGAAGTGTCTATCCAAACTTTTGGTTTAGTTTTAACTTGGTTACTTGTCTTCTTGATTAGCGAGTTAAGAGGTCTTTATATGTTCCAAATACAACTTCACTGACATTGAATACCTTCTTCGGGTCTGTGTCTTGTCTTTTCATTTCTTTAATAGTCTATTTCAAAGAATATAAGTTTTTATTTAAAGTCCAATCGTCATTTTTCATCTTTTATGGTGAGTGCTTTTGTGCCTAGTCTAAAATCTCTTAGCCTATACCAACATCATGAAAATTTTGTTTTTTCCTCTATCAGTTTTTAAGTGTTTGCTTTGGCTCTTGGATCTATTATCTATTTTAAGTTAAATTTTTCAACTTTTTATAATGGAAAATTTTAAACATACACAATATAAACAGAATAGTTTACTAAATGCCCATGAACCCAAAACATAGCTCAACAATTATCAACATTTTACACTTCTTATATCACCTATATCTCTGCCCATCAACTATAAAATGTTTTAGCTGTGTCTTCAAATAATTTTTCTGTCCCTTCTCTTCCTTCTTGGACTCTAATTATGCAACTGTTAGACTACTTGATATTGTTCCACAAGTTATTGTGTTTGTTCATTTTTTCTACGTGTCTTAGTTTTAATAGTTTCTATTGCTCTATCATTAATCTTCTCTTCTTCAATATATAATCTGCTATTAAAGCCATTCAATACATTTTCATTTCATATTTTTCATCACTAAAAGTACTATTTTATTCATTTTTATACCTTCCATTTTTCTTTTCATTATGTTCATATCTTCATTTAAATCCCTATGTAAATTTGTAATAGCTGTTTCAAAACACTTGTCTTTAAATTTCATCAGATCTATCATTTCTATTTCTTTCTCTTGCTTTTCTTACATATTTTCTTGCTTATCTGAACGTCTAGTAATTTTTGATAAGACGCTGGACATTGTTAACTTTCTTAATTGTTTTTTATTTCTTTAAAATGTTTTAAAGTTTGTTTTGGCAGCCAGTTAAGCTGCTTGTAGATTGACTTCATGTTTTTGAGGCTTGATTTAAGCTTTGTTAGTACATATCAAGCATAAGTTTTGTTCTAAAACTAATTTAGCCCTAATATTAAAACACAAACCTTCTGGGCTCTCTATGGAATGTCACAGGTGTCCAAGAAGATCTTGATGGCTGGTTATAACACAAACATCTCATAGTCTTGTGTAAGTTCTGATAATTAATTATTTACCTTAAAGTTTTTAGGTATGTATTCTTTCTCCAGCTTCATGGAGTTTTATCTTAGAAAAGCGTAGCTTAATACTTTGACAAAGATATAAGGAGACCCCTATACAGATTTCTGACATGTTTTTCTGTGTGGCTTCAATATATTTCTCTACATGTTCCAGCTACTTCAGGCTCCAAAAACTCTGGTCTGAATCTTCTCAACAACTCACCAAACATCTTCCACCCTCTTTGCATATACCTTCTTTGGTCCACAATCTAGAAAGTGTCTCCAGACAAAAATTCATGATGAATACAGGGCTCACCTCATTTCTTCCTCTTCTGTCTTAGATCATAATTCATCAACCTGTTGCCCAATGTCTTAAAAAAAGTTATTTTATATGTTTTTTCCAGTTTTTCAATTGCTTATGGTGTATATCTTATGGGGGGGGGGGACACAATTCAGTCCATAGCACATTTCCACAAATAAATAAATATTATTAAATTATTTCAAAGTGAGATAAAACACATTTTCAAAATAATACAAAGTATGAAAGAACAAAAACACTCTGAATTAGAAAAACATAAATTAGGCAATAGAACTCTGGAAATTATTACAAATAAAAGAAAAAATAATTTAGGAAATTGAGATTGAATTAGAAGTAACAGAAGAGCAAGTAAACACAACAGATAATACCTTAGGAGAAATAGAAGGCAAAAAAGAGTGATAAAAGTAAAAAGAAAAAATAAATGAAGAGAATTAATGGGAGAGTAATAGATGTAGCTACAAGGCCACGAAGATCTACTCTGAATAGAATAGGAGCCCAAAAGAGGAAACCAAATAAAGAGACAGAATAAAAAATGAAAACTACAATTCAAGGAAATTTTCCTAGTGTTAAAAAAAAAGATTTGAAGTGGTATATTGAAAAGAAACATCACATCAAAAAAAATTGCCCAAGAATCAATATCAAAACATCCTAGTAAAATTATTGGTCTCTTTTAATTAAAAAGAGATCCTTTAAAAACCATGTAGGTCAAATTTCCTAGTTCTTTTTGAAAAGATTTAGAAACAATAATTAACCCCAAAACAATGAGCCTCTGTAGGACCTAATTTTTGACCTTGAAACATCATTCAACACTAAAAGAAACCAAGTTTCTTGGAGAAATGGTTGATTGCTGGTTTGAAGAATGAAATGCATGAGATGAGCTCAGAACATCTTGTCATATCAGATAGCAAGGAAGGTATTAGAGACTAATAGCACTGTCAAAATGACTTGAGAGACAAACTGAAGAGAATTCCACAGACCACAGATAGGAAATTTTGAGCAATAAGAGGATAATAATTACAATGGACTGAAACACAAAACATATATTTAAATTGGTGAGAGTATAAAGATACTAAAGAAAAATAACTGATCGCCTTTGAAAGATAACAAGAAACCAAATCATTATTTTGAAAATTAGAAAATGAAGGTGATGTAAGTGTTTTTATCTGAACCGTGGTGGTAGATACTCAAACCTATGCATGTGATAAAACTGCATTGAACTAAATGTGCACACACACACAAATGAGTATGAGTAAAACCCAAGAAACCTGAATAAGATCAGTATATTGTATATGGCACTATGCAATATCCTGGGTGTGATATTGTACTATATTATGGCAAAATTGTTACCAGTGGGGGAAAGTGCATAAAGGGTACACAGGATCTCTCCACACTATTTCTTACAACTGCAAGTGAATCTGCAATTATCTCAAAATAAAAACTTTAATTTAAAAATCTTCATTAACAATATTTTCATGGATAACATATTACTGAATGTATTCTTGAAAAGCATATTTTCTTATGAACATATTTCCCTCATGAGTGAGAATATATGAGTAAAGACTTCTTATCAGTCTACCTTCTTATATCCCTCAACCTCCTACCATTCTACACTCTCAGTCTACAGGTGCAGCAGCAGGGTGACAAATTTAACATTTCTTATAAATTAAATTCCTTTATTAAAATTACACAGATTGTTTAAGTAAAATATTTGAATTTATTTTAAAAATCCTTTAAGATAAACATTTTATGGAAAAAGGAAAGTCTCTTCAATAAATGGTGTTGGGAAAACTGGACAGCCACACGCAAAAGAATGAAAGTAGACCATTATCTGACACCATAGACAAAAATTAACTCAAAGTGGATTAAAGACTTGAATGTAAGACCTGAAACCATGAAACTTATAGAAGAAAACATAAGCAACACGCTCTTCAACATCAGTCTTAGTAGCATATTTTCAAGTACCATGTCTGACCACGCAAGGGAAACAATAGAAAAAATAAACAAATGGGACTACATCAAACTAAAAAGCTTCTGCACAGTAAAGGAAACCATCAACAAAACAAAAAGACAACCTAACATTTGGGAGAAGATATTTGCAAACCATATATCTGATAAGGTGTTAATATTCAAAATATATAAAGAACTCATACATCTCAACGACAAAAAAACTAACAACCCAAGTAAAAAATGGGCAAAAAATCTGAACAGATATTTCTCCAGGGAAGATATACAGATGGCCAACAGGCACATTAAAAGATGTTCAACATCACTACCAGGGAAACGCAAATCAAAACTACAATGAGATAGCACTTCACACCCATCAGAATGGCTATAATTAACAAGATGGGAAACAATAAGTGTTGGAGAGGATGTGGAGACAAGGGAACTCTCACACAGTGCTGGTGGGAGTGCAAACTGGTGCAGCTGCTATGGAAAATAGTATGGAGATTCCTCAAAAAATTAAGAATAGAACTACCACATAATCCAGCTATTCCACTGCTGGGTATTTATACAAAGAACATGAAAACATGAATGTGTAAAACTACATGCACTCCTATGTTCATTGCAGCATTATTCACAATAGCCAGGACTTGGAAGCAACCTAGGTGCCCATCAAGGGATGAATGGATAATGAAGATGTGGTATATAGACACAATGGAATACTACTCAGCCATAAAAAATGATGAAATCTGGCCATTTGTTACAACATGGATGATAGACCTTGAGGGATTATGCTAAGTGAAATGTCAGAGGGAGAAAGTCAAATACCATATGATCTCACTCATAAATAGAAGATAAAAACAACAACAAACACATAGATACAAAGATTAGATTGGTGGTTACCAGAGGGGAAGAGGAGAGAGGAGGGAGGAAAGGGTGATTAGGCACATGTGTATGGTGATGGGTGGTAATTAGTCTTTGGGTGGTGAACATGATGTAATCTACACAGGAATTGAAATATAATGATGTACACCCAAAGTTTACATAATGTTATAAACCAGTGTTACCACAACAAAAACATTTTTTAAAAGGAAGCCATTCAGCCCATAGTCAATAGGATGCAAAGTCTTTGAAAAGTTTAATAAACAGAAAAAGCTCATAATAAAATGTTTAAGTGAAAAAGTGAAGGCTATAAAGTATATGCATGACTATGATTCAAAATCTATTTTTTAAAAAAATCAGAAAGAAATTCACCAAACTTTTACAATAAAGTTCTTGGAGTTAAATTTCAAAAAGAAAAGAAAAAATAAAAATACAGAAACCATTAAAGAGTGAAATATACCGTAGTTTTCCTCATGAAACAGGCCTCTGTAATTACATCAAAAGAACTATATTTGAAGATAACATTTCAAAAGTAAAACAAAAACTGATACTATTTCACAAAAAGGAAAATAAAAATGCCACCAGTTAAACTGATGCAACTTTGATTGAAAAACATATTCTCATTTCAGTGTTGTTAAAATGTGCAAAAAAAATAAAATAAACATTTTAAGTCTAGTTGCTTTTGCCTAATGGTCAATAACTAATGACGAGCATACGAGCATAATGGTAGTAACTGATGACGATGCTGATGGTAACGACTGAGGTTGTTGTGGTTGTGGTGGTGATGACAATGCTAATATGGTGGGGTTGTTGGTCATAAAATATTTGAGTGCTGGCATCAGGCTCTGAGTTTCTCAAGTTGCAAGGTGACTCCCCCAATAAAAGGAAAATTAACACATCTGGGAGTCAAAAACATGATTCACAGCACACGTGTAAACCATGACCCTAATTGCTCCTTTAGTAAGCACTCCAGTCTCTGAAGTGACTGCATCCCAGGAGAGGTTCGGCCCATGTATATATAAACAGATCCCCCCCAGTCTCCCAATCTCAGTGACCCATTTTTCATGACTCTGTAGGCTCCTTTGAGCAAACTTAGGACTAGATATAAATTTGTATGATTCTCGCATTTCCTGATATTTATTTCCTGACTGTTGAAACCAAGGTATTCCCTACAATTTCCAGGAGACCGTGTTCCATTTTTCCCTCAGCACAGGTATTTAATTACAGATTTAAACAATTGCATGAGAAAAATATTTCTTCCAACCATATGTTTACCTTCATCTCTAAGAGTTTTTTCTTTGTGTGCTCTCTTCTCATCAGGACCAGTCCTGAGCCTCTGATGGTCTGGTAAAACTACAGGTAACAATTGTAGTAACTGATGTCAAATATGTGGGTCATGTTTGCCTATTTTATATTATTAGATGATTATGGGAGTAAAAGTTCAATCAATGCTGATAAAATTTTCCCATCTGCACTGTGCTAAGTGAGTGGTGTCACTCTGCACTACTTTGGGAAGCATTTTGATTTCTGGTAATAGCAACTCAAGCTAGATTTCCTATGTTTCTTATTGTTTTAAGAGGCATAACTTGGGAACAAAGGGATATGTAAGATTTTTTTAACCTATTGTTGTTTTCCAGAAGAAATTTGTCCCCCCTGTAACAAATGGAAATAATATTCAAAAAATCTTAGCCACCTCTGCCAGTAGTTATTACAAAGTTGAATATCTCACCACCAATAATTTAACATATAAGATTTAAAATGCAATGCAGACTTTCTTGTCTTCATACCACATCCTAAGGATTTAAAGTCTCTTACACCTAAGAAAAAGAAATATAATTGGTCTTGGAGATATTATTACAGGAATCACTGAGACAATGTATTTTAAAGTACTACATTAAAAAAGCAGGTTACAAAATGTTTTTTAAAAAGTACATATATACATATACGAATGTAAATACATGCATGCATAGAAAAAAATCTAGGATAGTCATTACCACTTTTAGCCTACAAGTAGCAGGAAAATGGTAATTTTTTAATTGAATTTCTAATTTTCTACAATGCATATATATTACCTTCATAATTTTTAAATGCCTGAAATAGCAATAAAATCCATCTTCTATCTCAAAAAAAAATCAATAAGTTAAGTTTACTAAATAATAATAAAGTGCTACACAAAGATAAGCTACAACAAAACAATATAGTTTAGTGGAAAGAAAATAGACTGGTGGTCAGAAGTCCTGGGTTTTAGGCCCAGTTCTGCCTCTTGCTAGCTGTATGACTTTGGGTAACTTATTTAACTTTTAGAGCTTCCATTTTCTAAAGAATGGAAAAGATAATATAGCATTCCTCTTTTTTTCACATGCTTTGCACAAACTAAAACATAAAGTCTAAAACAGATTCAACCACAACATAGCTTAGAACTGTAGGTGTAAAGATTTATAAGGATACACACTTGGGCCAAGAGAAGAAGTTCATGGTCAAGAGAGAGCAGTTTGAGTTCCAAGTGCCCAATAATTAGCAGACCCCAGAGAAGTCACTTGGTGTCTGACAATTCAGTTTTCTTAATATGACAATGGGAATAAAAATCTATTATAAATAACTTCTCAGACCCAAAAATTTTAGTTTATATGGTTGACCTTTGAAGAGCATTATACAAAATATAGTAATTATATAAGGAAGCAATTAAAATAGCAAGATTTAAGGCTTTTAGCTTAAGAAATATATATTATAGATGGTAATGTCTATAGGTATCATATCCAGCAATATTGATCCATGCTTCTTAGGGAAATATCTATAATTTTAGTTCTTTGCCACTAGGGCAATAATGGAGCCATGGTTTGATATTATCATCTGAAGATAATAACAACAATTATAATACTAAAAATAGCTACCAAGTACTTACTCTAGACTACACTATGTGGTAGGGCCCAGGCTGCACCACAGATCAATTACATCAGAGCCTCAGCAGGAAGAACCAGGCATCAATACTTTTAAATTCTCCAGGTGACTATAATATACAGCCAATGTTGAGAAGCACTGTCTTAGGGTCTCAAGTCCAGTGAAAAACTAAGAACAACTTCTGGACACCTGATGACAACTCACATTTTTATAGGATCTGAGTGCTTCAAAAAATTTTTCTAAATATGCACTAGCCCATGTTATTTTTACAATCACCTTTGTAATTGATATCACTAATTTCTTCGTCTTTCAGATACAGAAATTGACTCGTACTCAGCAATACTGTCGTAACTACCATATCGCCCTCACACTGCACCGATTTGAGATAGGTATTCACATGTTCACATTCAGTGAATATTCAGGAATTGCATAGATGACAGGGAAATTTCATTTCTGAAGCAAAATTACATCTCCAACTACAAAATATGAAATATACTACTTGTTCCTTATAGGGCAGAGGTTCTCAAACTTTGCCTGCATCAGCATCACCTGGAGAGAGTGTTAAATGCAAATGCTGGGCCCCATCCCCAGAGTTCCTGATTTGGTAGGTCTGGGGTGAGGCCTGAGAGATGCTGATGCTCCAAGGACTACACATTAAGAACCACTGCTCTAGGATATTTGAGAAACCTGAGAGCAGTTAAAATTCCAGATCTTTCCCCCTTTTTCCTCTCATCTCCATATCTTTGAAACACCCAGGGTCTGGTCTTCCTCCCAGCAAACAGCAGGATGAGGGGAAAGTGCATCAGGAAAGAGCCAAGGATCTCTCAGCTGGCCCCAAATGCTCAAAATTACCTTCACCACAAAGTCCATGATGCAGCCTTTCATGGGATTCTTCTCTCGCATCCCGTAGGGTCCCAACCAGAGGACAATGGCTGCAGAAAATCACTCTACAGTGACAGAGTTCATTCTTGGGGGATTAACAAATCGGCCAGAGCTCCAGCTCCCCTTCTTCCTCCTCTTCCTTGGGATCTACTCAGTGACCATGCTAGGGAACCTGGGCATGTTCACACTGATTTGTCTGAATGCTCAGCTTCACACCCCCATGTACTACTTCCTCAGCAATCTGTCACTCGTGGATCTCTGCTACTCCTCTGTCATTACCCCTAAAATGCTGGTGAACTTTGTGTCAGAGAAGAACATCATCTCCTATGCCGGGTGCATGTCACAGCTCTACTTCTTCCTTGTGTTTGTCATTGCCGAGTGTTACATGCTGACGGTGATGGCCTATGACCGCTATGTCGCCATCTGCAGCCCTTTGCTTTACAACATCATCGTGTCTCATCAAGTCTGCACCCTGCTGGTGGCTGTGGTCTATGCTATGGGGCTCATTGGCTCAACAATAGAGACTGGCCTCATGTTAAAACTATCCTATTGTGAGCTCTTCATCAGTCATTACTTCTGTGACATCCTCCCCCTCATGAAGCTCTCCTGCTCTAGCACCTATGACATTGAGATGGTAGTCTTCTTTTTGGCTGGATTCAACATCATAATCACCAGCTTAACAGTCCTTATTTCCTATGTCTTCATCCTCTCCAGCATCCTCCGCATCAGCACCACAGAGGGAAGGTCCAAAGCCTTCAGCACCTGCAGCTCTCACCTTACAGCAGTGGGGATGTTCTATGGATCTACTGCATTCATGTATTTAAAACCCTCCACGGCCAGTTCCCTGGCCCAAGAGAACGTGGCCTCCGTGTTCTACACCACAATTATCCCCATGCTGAACCCTTTAATCTACAGCTTGAGGAATAAGGAAGTAAAGGCTGCTGTGCAGAAAACACTGAGGAGAAAAATGTTTTGATGAAAATATTATCATTCTTTCTCAGTTTTACAAGTAAGTTGTTACAAAGACCAGAGGGATGCCCTCTGAATACTTGCCTAAGCATGATGGCAAACAATCACTTCTCTACATGGTTGAGTGAATGCCTCCTGCCCTTCTTCCCTCTTCCTTCTTTCTCTCTCTATTCTCATTTCTCTTTGAAACCAAATGATTTCAAGTTCATGTTTTCTTTCTTTTGGGATCCATTTTCTCCCTAGTGAGTTCTTTGGCAAATATTTACTATCTTAATCATAATTTTAATAGAAATTTTAAACTTTCAGCATTCATGTAAAATTCATTCATTGTTTTATTACGTTCTATATAGAAAATATATTCTTACTTTTTTTCCCTTGGGAGTATGCAAAGCAAAGAGAGGTGAATTTAAAAGTCACCAAGAAGTGATACACAGCCCCTCTCATCCAGACTTATTCCTCTCCTGTTTCACTCTTCTCTACTTATTCCTGCCTAGCAACCTATACTCAATGCCTTTATGTAATTTCCTTAGTAACAATAATAATAATAATAGCCACTAACATGTTTTTGACTGCTTACTCTGAGCCATGCAACTCTCCATATGCAGTATTTCAATTACACCTCACAACAAGGGGATACTGTTTTTAGCCCAATTTTACAGATATGGAAACTTGGTTTAGTAACTTGCTCAAGGTCACATAGCTGGTAAACAAAGACACTTTGGATTCGAACTCAAATCTAAATGACTCCAGACCCCACACTCTTGGTTCTCATACATTATCCCCTTGGTTTTAGGCTGACAGTCCCTTTGAACAGCCTATTAAGCCTGCCCTAGTTAGGCTCTTCCAATTTCAAATACCTCCTGAAAATCATTTCTCAGATCCACACCTATTACCATCTGCTCTAGCCTCTTCCCCTTTACAGACAACTTCTCCAAGACGACTAGGGAAAGATTACACTAGAGTGACCAACTTTACCGAGTTTGCCTGGCACTTTCTCAGTTTTAGCACTGAAAGCCCCACATCCTGGGAATCTCCTCAGTCCCAGAGAAACCAGGATGATTGGTCCCCCTAGATTACATATTGCTGCAAAATCCCATGTCGTGTTTAAATAACTATAGATCTACTGCCAACCTCACTCGGTAAATCCAGTGGCCACGGGACAAGTTTCTCTCTGCTCCCCTTGCTTATAACAATATCAAGGACACATGTTTCAGACTCAGCAGCCTGATATTGGGGAAAGGATTTATGGACATCCTCTTGTCAATTATAGCTATTTTTGGTATACTATTGTATCGAGCAGTGGTTTACTATGGGAAACAGAAATAACCCTAATTTTCTCAAGCATAGGGGGATTTAATACAGGGAATTACGTGTGTATAGTTTTTCGAATGACTGGAGGAGTGAGGGAGCTGCCAAAGTGACCCCACAAAAGATAAGACCTGGAGGTCAAGAAGCTCCTGCTGCCACCAAGAAAACTGCCTCTCACACTGATGAAACTGGCAAGTAACAACCCTAGCATGAGCATCACCTGGAAACTTGTTAAAAATGCAAATTTTGGGGCCCCGCTCCAGACCTAGATGAGGCTCAGTAATCTGTGTTTTAATGAGCCCTCAGGTGATTTGTATACACTGAACCGTGAGAACCAGCTCACTCCCACTTTTCAAATCTCATATAAATGAGTTTAATTAGTGGGAATTAATTCACATCCCAGAGCTCTAGCTACAAGGGAATCTGGGATATGTAATTTTTAGTTTTCACCCTGACTAGAAGGAGGGTGGAACAGATACTGAAAGAACCATTCCCAAGTGCCTACTCTACCCACTTTTTCCAGACCTTCCTCCAGCAAGAGATGACATCACTACCATTATAGATGCCCTCTAGTTAGAAAAAGATGTAGGAAAATATATTTGTTATCTCAAGGTGAGAAACCATAAAGCCAAATAAACTGGTGAATTTGATTATATCAAAAATTAGGATTTTTGTTCATTAAAAGAAACCAGGGATAGAGTTAATAGAAATAGAACGGAAGATAGCTAACTAGCATATATTAGAAACTCCTGAAAATCAACAAAAGACATCAACGTCAACAGAAAAAAACAAGCAAGGTATGCAGAACAAACATTGTACAGGAGAGAAAACCTGACGTTCCTGACAAGCTTCAGAAGTGATGCTCAAACCAATTACTAATCAGAGAAGTGCAAATTAAACGAGGTATCTCCTTAGGACCACCACTGGGTAAGTAAATAGACAAATTGCGGTGGAGACTTTGCAGCAGTTAGAAGCAAAGGATTAGCTATAAGCAATATAGCCTAGAGCTCTAGGGCTGAGTGAGAAAAGTAAGAAGGATAATGAGATATAAAATACAATATCACTTATATATATTAAAATTACATGAAATAAATCAGAAAAAAGCACATTTAGAAAGAAAAAAAAGGAACATAAAATACGCATTAAGCAGGTTAAAATGGTTACCCAGAGAGATAAGATGCACAGAAGTAGGGTGTGGGGAAAAGGGAAACAAATAAAAATTCCTTTCCTAGACCCACCCCCAGGTGCATACCAGTCAACACATCCAGGCAGCCCTGGATCAGAGCTAACCACTGAAGTATGGAATAGGGAGACAGGCTGGCCCACCCTTAATATTTGTGAGGCTTGGGGAAGGATTCTCTAAATATTTACAGGTTAAAAATCAAGCTAGGAGCTGGCGCCATGACCGAGTGGTTAAGTTCACACGCTCCACTTTGGCAAACTAGGTTTGTCGGTTCGGATCCTGGGCGCAGGATACATATGGCTCATCAGACCATGACATGGTGGCATCCCACATAGAAGAACTAGAATGAGCTACAAGCAAGACGTACAACTGTGTACTGGCGCTTTGGGAGAAAAAAAGAGAACCATTGGCAACAGATGTTAGCTCAAAGCCAATCCTCCTCAAAAAGAAAAACCAACCAAGCTAACAAAATGTTAAATATTTATTTCTTCCTACCTTAACAAATATACCTTTACAAAAAACTAGAAGTCCAGGTTCAAACTTATAAATCTCAGAATTCCAGGAGTTCCACACCAGAACACGATACTAAAGGAAGGCTCTCCCTGGTCCCCAGACCCCTGCCCACAGCCACAGCTTGCCCCCCACACTACCCCCTCCCAGTTCTGTCCCACTCCACAGTATGCACATATTTCATGTCCAGGCTCCGTCCATACCCCTGCACTCAGGCACCCCCTGGCCAGCCCTTTGGTCTAGGGGTGAACAATAAGCTGTGTGGTCTGCCTTTGGGGGATGGGCCTTGGGAAGGGCCTTATAACCAGGTACAGGGTATTTAGGCAGAGAATTCTGGTATCCCCACACTGAAAGGAAAGCCCAGAGGAGGTACATAGGCTTGGGCTGGACATATCCCCTTGGATCCGTTCACCCCCTGGGGACAGGCACAGCCAGAGAAGGACTGAGGACAGGGCACCCCTTACCAAGTCTCAGAAGACTACCATGGGGAGAAGTGACCTTTGTCCACGTGCCCTCCCATAGCTGCTTCTCCTCTGCCAGAGGGCAAGTCCCACTGTTGACATAAGATATGCTTGTCCCTCATACTACAGTTTACAAAGCATCTTTTTTTTAAAGAGTAAATTCAGATATATATACATAAGACCATTCATTATGGGAAAGTCATATTAAATTCAAGGCAAATTTTATATTGGCTTTCTCAAGTTTTTTTCCTCTAATTGTAGGTGTGGTATAGGGCTTTCTTAAAAAGAGAGGAAGGCTATGTGAGTATTTCATAAGCTTCCTACACATTTTTCATACCATTAGAGATACAAGGAATGTAGATATGGACCATTCTCTCAGATGTGTCCTCTAGGAAGTACACCCAAACTAAACCTCAAAGCGTTGCTTCCTTTCTTGCCTATAGTTAACTATAGTGTATTGTATACTTAAAAATTTGCTAAGAGCGTAGATCTTACATTAAGTGTTTTTATCACAAAAAATAAAAATAAAGAGGTCAGGAGGAAACTTTTGGAGGTGATGGCTATAGCACTGATAGTGGTGATAATTTCATACATTTTGTATGCTTATCTACAAACTCATCACGTTGTATATATTAAATATGCACAGTTTTTAGTATGTCAATCATACCTCAATAAAGTGGTTCTTTTTTTTTTAGGAAAAAAAGCATCTTAACACTCAGTATCAATCAATGCTCACAAATGTGAGATCATCTACATACTGTCTGAAAATAAGAAAAATGGAGCTAAGTGACTTGTCCAAAGTGTAGAATAAACAAAAACCACCCAACAAGAACAAGCAAAGCCTTTTTATTTAGAGCTTTGTATAGCATGGGGGTCAGCCACTGTCACTTATGTTTGGTTGAGACTCATAACCAGGCAGAGGAGTGGAAAGAAAGGGGAAGACTCCAGGTGTGCTTTGATTGGAGGCTGTTGCCATGGAGAAGCTGGAGGCAGGCTAAGCAGAAATGAGGCATCCTTTGTGATTGGTTTGAGAAGCATATTCGGCTCTCTCTGATTGGTCCCAGGTTGGAAGTGAGGGCAAAAACTAGGGAAGCTGGCAGTCAACGAGTCCTGCCCATTCTGGGCAGTTTTATTGCAGGGGCTGTGGTTTTGCTTCCTGGGCTGGTTTTGCAGAGGTTGTGGGTAAGAATTCTATTTTTATACATAGCCTGGCCATTATTGGTTTGTATTTTCAGTTTCTCAGAAGTTACAGAGTGAAAAAATGATACCACCACCTTGATCATTTGATTGCAGCTTTCTAAGTTCTTGCCCTTTCCACCTCTGTACCCAGCCATGCATTCTGGAGCTTTTCAGAAGGACCTAATGTAGTCAAAACAACTTGGAAAAAGTCCAGGGCAGAGGCACTGGAAGGATGGCCATTAGCAATACACAATAGTTTTGGAATAGAAACAACAGTCCAGAGCTAAAGCCTTCATTGGGAAAAAGAATAAAATGCAGGTGTAACAATCCCAGGCAGTCTTGGGGCTCCCTTCTCATTCCAAACCACAAAATGAGAGCTTTCATTACATTTAAGCAAATTCCACACCAATTACTTAGAGTCACTGCCCCACAGACTCCCTTTCCTCATCACCATGCTAAAAAGTTTTCAATTGTGAGAGTTTAGCCCAAAGCTGCCCCCAGCTCATGGACAGCTCAGGGTAAGCAGCCTGACACCAGTCCCAGCTGAAGTTGGATCTCCTCCAGCAAAGACCAGCTCAGACCAAGCCTCCCTCTAATTACCAGGGGCCTGGCCAGTTATTTAGAGAAGCATCTCCTGCTCCAAGCATAGATAACTGCTCAGAGTCCGCTGCCTGAAGCCATCGTGTCCTTGCCCTGCCTATCCTGGGATCTCTCCTACTGTCTCTGCCAGCACTCTCCCTGACCCCACCCCTGCTCAGCACTATCTTGTTGCTTGTACACACAGCTGCATAGCACATGCTCTCAGAAGCCCTAGTTCCTGATGGACAGTCACGTTTATAGCTGTGGGCTTCCCCATACTGCTGATGTCCCTGGCCCAGGAGTTCCCCTCCAATGTGCTGCTGCCACTACACCATGCAACAGGGGAGTCTCCACCACCTTATTCCTCTCTTTGCCTGGAATTAGGAGTAAGACAGCTCCAAGTGTGACTCATATGCTGACAAAGTTTCATTACTTTGGGCTCAGCTGGAAGTAATGAAACAAGCAAACAAAGCATATGGTTAGGCACCAGCAAATCAAGGCACCGAAAAGGTTTTGGAAAACATCTCCACAATTTTTCAATCAAAAAAAAAGCTAGAAGGCTGGCACTGTGGCCTAGTAATCAAGTTCAGCACACTCTGCTTCGGCAGCCCAGGTTCATGGGTTCAGATCCCAGGTGCAGACCCACACCACTCGTCAGCCATGCTGTGGCGGTAGGCCACATGCAAAACAGAGGCAGATTGGCACAAATGTTAGCTCAGGGGAAATCTTCCTCAAGCAAAAAGAGGAAGATTGGCAACAGATGTTAGCTCAGGGTGAATCTTCCTCAGCAAAAGAAAAACTTATTTTAAAAAAAAAGCTAGAAACTACTTTAACTTAAGAATTTATGTAATTTTTGTGTCATTTCATATATTAAAATTTTGTCCTATTTTGTCATATATCTGACAAGGGGTTAACATCCATAATATATAAAGAACCCACAGAACTCAACAACAAAAAAACAAACAACCCAATCAAAAAGAGGGCAGAGGATCTGAACAGACATTTTTCCAAAGAAGATACACAGATGGCCAATAGGCACATGAAAAGATGTTCAACATCAGTAATCATCAGGGAAATGCAAATCAAAACTACACTGAGATATCACTTTACACCTGTTAGAATGACTATAATCACCACATGCACTGCTGGTGGGAATGCAAATTTGTACAGCCACTATGGAAAACAGTATGTAGATTTCTCAAAAAATTAAAAATAGAAATACCATATGACCCACTACCTGGTATTTATCCAAAGAACTTGAAATCAACAATTCAAAGAGACTTATGCACCCCTATGTTCATTGCAGCATTATTCACAATAGCCAAGACATGGAAACAGCCCAAGTGCGCATCAATTGATGAATGGATATAGAAGATGTGGTATATACATATACAATGGAATGCTACTTGGCCATAAAAAATAAAAAGACAAAAATCATCCCATTCACAACAACATGGATAGACCTTGAGGGTATTATGTTAAGCAAAATAAGCCAGACAGAGAAAGACAAACACGGTATGATTTCACTCCTATGTGGAAGATAAAGTAACACATGGACAAAGAGAACAGTTTAGTGGTTACCAGAGGGGAAGTGGGGTGGCGATGGGCATAACAGGTAAAGGGGCACATTTATATGGTGACTGACAAATAATAAGGCACAACTGAAATTTCACAATGTTATACACTATTTTGACCTCAACAAAAAAAAAATTTATTTTGAATTTAATATAGCTGAGGGAGATTGGGCACTCTCATGGTTTCATAGCCTAGGACCTCAATGTAATTGAGACAGTTTGTTGACTAGTTTGTTGACTAGAGGGATGGTGCTCAAACTTTAGCCTGCATCAGAATGACCTAGGAAGCTTGTGAAGACAAAGTGTTGGGCTGCACCCCAGAGCTTCTGATTTACTAGGTCTGACACGAGGATTGAAAATCTGCATTTCTAATAAGTTCTATGTGATGCTGGTGCTGGTAAGCTGGGGACCACTAAGACCAGCAAGGGAAAGAGCATCGGAGTGTCACAGTTTAGTATACACACTCGTACTCCATCCCTATCTTTTCAAAAGGGAACTTCCCCAACTGTGCTTGGTGTCCCAAGTACATAATAAAAAGATAAGTGGTATTTCCATTTTAGACCAAGTAAACTGAGGCTAACAAAAGTGAGAGAATTAGTTCAAGTTCAGGGATTAGTAAGAAGCAGAGCAGACATGCAAGTGCACATCTAGTGTACCTCAAAAGATCATGTTCTTCTTCAAGGCACAATGTCTTTATGTCATCGTTTAGATTGGAAATTCACGTATAAATCCCCATTTATCATCAATTCATTCTCTTGAATCATAATTCAAGAGAATTATCATCTTGAGGCGCAGACAAATGCAAACCTTGCAGCAGCGTCATACAGCACAAACTATATGGGCTTTGTGGTCAGGTTGACCTGAGTGCAAATTCTGAGGCCTTTGTTAACTGAAAAACATAGAGGTGCCCTGCTGGGTACTTCTCCTGCAAAGGAAACGTGTTACCAGTGGCAATCACCTAAGGGATAAGTGGATTCTCATACAAGAAACCAACCTTGTAAGAAGAGGGGCCTAGATGGAAGAGGAAAGAGGACCTGGCTTTCCTTTTTCAGTCTGGACTCTGAGATCAGAAAGTCCAGATGTGATCCTGGATAATAAGGGTAAAGGATGGCCTCTGCCACAGGAGCTGGGCTGTGGAAACCCCGTGGGACTCCACAGCTGACAGTGATTAAACAATATCTCATAAGACGTATTCTGCAGACATGCTCCATGCTTATTTCCCTTTGGTCATCCCCTAGACTTTAGGAGAGTCCTGTTGGAATTCTCTGGGCTTGTCTCAAGATGCACCAAAGGGCAACAAGGGTTGTGGTCATTTGTCCAGTGTTGAAGGAAAGCAGCGGCCCTCTGAGGCCCACATGCTGATGGGTAGACTTCAGAGAGAACACCCAAGGGAAGGGACACAGAAATCTCCAGGCAAAGTCTGGGTCAGTTGGTCCAATCACCTCTCTCCACCCTAAGAGTCATCCTTAGCTCCAAATTTCAATGTTCTGGGTTTATTTAGGAAAAATGGCTTTTTCCTCTTTTTTCCTTCTCCGACATAAGATTCACCAAGTACACAGCAATGACCAAGAAGCACATGAAAATATTATTCAGCCATAAAAAAGGAAGGAAATCCTGCCATTGGCAACAACATAGGTGGACTTTGAGTGTATTATGCTAAGTGAAATAAGTCAAACAGAGAAAGACAAATACCATATGATCTTACTTATATGCAGAATCTAAAAAAAAACTTGTAGGTACAGAGAACAGATTGGTGGTTTCTAGAGGCGGGGGTGGGAGGGGATGGTGAGCAAAATTGGTGAAGGGGATCAATAGGTACAAACTTCCAGTTATAAAATAAATAAGTCCTGGGGATGTAATGTACAGCTTGATGACTACAGTCATGCATCACTTAACAGGGATTCCAGGGATACCTTCTGAGAAATGCATTGTTAGGCAATTTCATCATTGTGTGAACATCATACAGTGCACTTACACAAACCCAGATGGTATAGCCTACTATATACCTAGGCTACATGGTATTAATTTAATGGGACCACCATAGTATATGCAGTCCATGGTTGACCAAGATGTCATTATGTGGTGTGTGACTGTATAGTTAATAATAGTGCATAGTATATTTGAAAGTTGCTAAGAGAGTATATCTCAAAAATTCTTAAAAATCACAATAAAAACAATTTGTAATTATGTATGGCAATGGATGTGAACTATTATTGTGGTGATCATTTTGCAATATATACAAATATCAAATCATTATGTTGTATGGGTGGCCAGGTCCTTCTTCCTGGTCTATCTTAATCTGGAAGCTCTATTAAAACTTGTCCACCATGGGTGACCCTCCTGGTATTTGAAATACCAGTGGCATAGTTTTCAGCATCCCAGCAAAAAGCAGCCACCACAGTAGGACAACCTATGGATGGGTAATGTGGTCCCCTGATTGGGAAACAAACCCGGTTCAGGATGCTGAGAGCGCCAAGTCTTAACTACTAGACCACCAAGGCTGGCTCATTATGTATACCCGAAACTAATATAATACGTCAATTATATCTCAATAAAAAATTTTTTCAATTGTTAAAGAAAAGCACATGAAAGAAAAGGAAAAATTATTTCTGTTTAAGATAATTAAAGTATCCATTCATTAATTCATAAAATTGAAAAATATTTATTAAAACAGTCCTTTCTGGATACATGATCAGAAGAAAACCTTCTATCACTAGTGACACATAAAAATAGTAGATAAATAATAATAAAGCAACTTTTTATTACATAGTATGGTTTGTGAGAAAGTAAAGGAAGTTTCTGTCAGGGAAAAAAAAAATTTTAAGCAAGCAGGAATCTGACAGTGTAAATTAAGCTGGAGCCGTGTTGACCTGTGGGTGTCTACCAGTCGTTGGGGGCTGAGAGCCTGAGTTTTCACAAGTGAGGGCAAGAGACAAAGCTCGGGGCCCAGGCAGAATGGAAGGTGGGATTCAAGACCATTTAACCTCCTCACCAGCCTCTAAACCCACGCTCAAAATAGGTGAAACCTGAGAAAAAAATTGCCCCACACAGGGAGATGGTGAGCATGCAGGCTGGTCTTAGCCTTGGCTTGGGATGGAGCGGGTTTTACTAAAGAAAACCCTCTCCCTGAGAATCCCTAACCATAGTCTGGACTCACATGTTTGTGGACCTGAAATTCACACTACCTCCATGACTTATAAAACCCCACTCCATTTATTATAACGAGTCCTAAATATTATTACTTATAATGAATTAGAAGTGTGGTAAGTGCGCCAAAGGGAAGTACAGGGTTGTATGAAAGCATTAAATCGATAAAACTGAACGGAATTTCCAAGATCAGGGCTAGCCTCTCTGAGGAAGTGAAATTCAGACACCTGAAGGATAAGGAGGTACAGTGGATATTTGGCTTTCCAGCCTCAGAACCTGCTTCTCTGTCTGAAGAATCCACCCTTGTTTGAGTCCTAGTTGAAATCTCCTGACATGGCAGCTATTCAGGCCAGACACTTGCTCCCAGGCCCTCTAAAAAATGCAGAGGGACTCTCAATCTCAGCCAATTAGATGCTCCCACTCAGGATTTTACTTCTGTAGCAAGTAGTACAAAGAAACAAGGAGAATTTTGACTCCACAATGGGAAGACAAAGATGACAACCTCTTGCAATCAGCTGTGTTACACAGTGGTACCAGGTGGGGCCAGCTGGAATGACCAGTGGCCAATGCTACTTAGAGCAGTACATTCCTTACCTGTAGTCTCGGCTGTGATTCTAGCTACCTGGCTTCCCTGGATCCTAATTATTTCCCAAACCTAGTTCCCTAGGCTTTTATACAATTCTGTGAATTACCCTATATCTTTCCAATAAATTTCTTTCCTGCTGAAATTAAACAGAGTCAGATTGTTTTTTGCAGCTAAGAAGCATCACTAGCTATAACAGAAGCTAGCCAGATGGAGAGCCCGAGGGAAGAGAGTGAGGAAGACAGCATTCCAGGCTGGGCAGCAGCTCTCTCCTACCCTGATTGGGCACAAGCCCCTCCACCAACTTTCTGGTAAAGTGGAAACAGCCCTTCATTCTTGCTTCCACAAAACACTCATGTATTTATAATGTATTTACACTTGTTTTTCCCTTCCAGGCTCTTTTTGTCAGTGTATTAAGGGGAAAAAAAATTGTACAAACAGACTGGATTCCAGAGATTCTTCTTCTTCCAGAGACTAACATCCTTGAGGAAGAAGGTAGGGAAACCTGCAGGCCATTTGTCTCACAAGAGCTATATTTCAAAAAGAATAAACCAGTTATTACTGCTCCGATGTCAGCAAAACAATTATAAACACGTTTTCTGGCAACATAGATATCCATATATGTATTGGCTCAAAATTTACTGGGAAGCTTCTTAAAATAATTTACTATATCCTCAAAATTATTTCCAAAATCAAATCAAGCTAATGACATCATTATTGTTTAAATGTTTAACATGCAGCATAGTTAGCACTTATATTTTAAATGCTCACTGTTATAGCAGAGGTCTATCTTTCATGTGACAAACACACCCTTTGTCGTCTGTTGACCTCAATATGTAATTAATACAACAAGTAGTTCATTGCCAATTTTACAAAATTATTTTATGGTTTTATGTTTTTAAATGATTATACCAATATTATATGGTGTGTCTTTACTTTTTTGACAGATAATTGGCCATACCTTTATTTATTTTATACTCAATCTTCACTCAAAAACCATGTCCTATTTTTTAATATCCTTACTATGGAAACACATGATCAGGTTTTTGATCTGCTAAGAAACATTGCTCTGGGTCCTGAATGTTAAGTAGAAGGTGACCAGCAGGGGATGAGGGAGGGACTTCCAGAGAAAACAACACTAAAAAAGACACAGAGGTGCAGAAAACCCATGTATATTTAGGGAAAGGTAGGTGATATTATGACTAAATCACTGAGTGTGCTGAAGAGTGGAATAGGAGAGCTTTGGGGAAGAATGGGTCTGCTTGTGGGAACCAATGTGCAACTTTGGGGTAAATATACAAAGTCAAATCTCAAGTCAAGAGCAAACCAGAGAACTCCCAAATCAATTTGGGAGCTCCTTGGGGAGCTTGCTCTCCTACAACCTAAGTGACTTCTAGAAGGGAAGAAGTGGAGGCTGTCCTGGAGCAGTTCACCAGTGTTTTCTACTTCTCCAACATCCCCAAGTTCAGAGAAAGGAGGGGGCACATTGCTCCACAACTCTATGTGAGGAAGGAGAGCAGAGAGATGTATCCTGCCAATCTTAATCTTTAGTTTCCCTGTGTCCTACCCTTCCCTGTCCTGTGGGCTGCTAGGGCAGGCAAGTACGCCAGACCTGGGCAGATGAGGGTTTAGTGCACAGGAGCCACGGGGCAGAGCAAATCTGTGTGTTTGGTGAGGCAAGGAGAAGAAAGAGTCCTGGTCATGGGGCACAGGAGCCAGAAAAGTAAAGGCAGGAAGGAATACTTGAAGCTAGGCAGGAATCATTTTCCTGCTTCCTGGTGACCTTTCCATACACAGTAGGGCCACAATTAATGGCTGGTTGGGAATAAAAACAGGATTTAGAGATGGGGCTAGCAAGAGACAATGTTAGAATCCAGGTCAAGGAAATTGAGGGCTTGTCCAGAAAACTAAGACAATATCTCTCAGGGTCCCAGTAGAAAGCAGCACACTCCAGCATAATATACAATAGCCAAGATATGGAAACAACCTAGGTGTCCACTGATGGGTGAATGGATAGAGAAGATGTGGTATACACATACAATGGAATACTACTTAGCCATAAAAAGGTGAAATCTTGCTATTTATGAAACATGGCTGGACCTGGAGGGTATTATGCTAAGCAAAATAGACAGAGAAAGACAAGTACCATATGACGACATTCATATGTGGAAGATAAAAAACAACAAACACATAGACACAGAGAACAAATTGATCTTTACCAAAGGAGAAGGATCTGAGTTCCTTCAGATCTCAGGGAGAGTAAAAGGGGTAAAGGGGAACATTTGTACAGTGATGGATGGGAACTAAACTTTTGGTGGTGAACACGATGTAGTGTATACAGAAGTCAAATTATAATTATGTACAACACATATGTTATAAGCCAGTGTTACTTCAAAAAAATAGCACACTCAAATTGGATTATTTACCCTAGACTATAGTTCCAAGAGAATTTCTGAAGTGCACGAATGCTGAAGAAGAGAAGAGTGAGAAGGAGAGAAAAAGAAAGAGGAGGAAGAGAGAGTGACTAGGATTATGTGGAATCTGCAGATACTGAAAAGATACTGAGACTGGGAACTTCAAAGTGAATGCCCATAACTGCAAAATCCACCAGCTGTGACCTGGTGCTGATTCAGGAGAGCTGGAGGGAGGGAGCTATGGCATACCTGTAAAAGTCAATGCTGTTGTGATCACAAACTTAATCAGTCTGTGCCTCCCAGTCAAGCCCTGGCTCTAGCAAACATTGTAACATAGGAACCAAGCATGAGCAAGAAAGAACCCTTAGAGAACACAGCCTCAATTGTGACCACAGGCCACTGGTATCTAAACACAGTGATCACCAATGACAAAGAAATGAATAAAAAGATCTAAGTCTTGCACTTCACATAAGTGATGGTGATTAGAAAGTTTTATTATCATTTTGGGTGAACTGAAAAATGAATAGAGGGGATCTATGGAGGATAAGTTAAAGATAAGAAAGAAGAACACGGGGTGTTGAGTGACTCACCACAGTTAGAGCGGTGAAGCCCCGGCTTCCCTAAGATCAGGAAGTGAATGGCCTGTGGCTCTGGTCTGTGAACTCAGCAGGGATCTAGGTGTCACAGCTGAGCCATCTTCCTCTGTGTAGCCGTCTCTAAGTTTAGAAAAGAAGAACCTTATTAGGGGTAGAACCAATTTCTTACCTCCAGAATGAGAATTTCTATCTCCATATCAAGAGAATGGCTAGTCTTCATGCAAAGGAAGAGGAGCAAGGTAGTAATGTCCATCTCTTCTTGCCCCTTTCCACACTTAGTGTGCCCTTCTCTTATAAATTCATCCACAGGTTTGAAGTCACCACAGGTACTCAGCCCCTCAGGGCATATCACCAGACCAGGCTGGGCTGCTCTAGGCTGTGCACCAGAATTCAGCCCTCACAGCATCTCAGAGAGATTCATTAGTTGTCCAGCCTGCTCAGAACTTGGCCTTGAACCAAGTTCAAAGACTGAGACCTGGAAGGAGGCCTAGAGACATCACGATCTCTCCTCCCTTGCTTCAGTCTCCCCCACCCCAGAGCCAAACAAAGGGAAGGGACAAATCCAAACCAAAATCAAATCCAAAACATTTTGTCCTATGACTCCAGGTTAACAAGAACAAGAAGAGACAAGGAGTGCAGCCACTCTCCCCTGGTGTCATCAGAGCTGGGTCTTATAGTCCCTTCTCTCCTGCTCCTGGAAGGGAAAAGATTCAGGTAAGGGAGAGGGGACAGTCCTGAATCTAGACCCTTGTTTTCCATTATGCTAGGAAAAGAAAAGCCTAGTCCCTTTGTTTCTACATTATCCAGACAGGAATTCTGAACTAAAGACTGTGATTTCTGATGAAGCCTGTTCCCACAGGCTCCTCTCCAACTGAAGGAGAAAAACATCATTTGTCCGAATCACTGTGGCCATAAGATGGTATTTTTAAAAGAGTTTTATTTTACATGAAAATGTATCAGAGGCCTAAGCAGTAATCAAGAGGAGGTTCCCTCAAATACCGTCTTATTGTTACCATACCTAATGAGAAACTATGGCCTTTGAGTTCACACATGAAACACACTTTAATTACTACCATGCACAATTTCACCTCAACCCTAGTACTGCTTATCCCAAGAACAATGGAGGGAGATGCCTACTCTGTCCACTTGCCCATTCAATCCTGAGATCCAGGGTTGATGCTAAAAAGAAATCCCTACACAGGCTATCTTCAAAGATGACCAGAATGTAGTAACACAATTTATGGACCTGGCAATTGGGCAGGATTTTTAAATTTTCCATATGAAAAACTCTAGTGTTTGCTTTTATTTTACTTTTTAAAATAAATATATATATATTATGTGTAAATATATATGTCTACTATGTATAAGTATATATATATATTCCCCCATTAAATATATATGTATACTATGTATAAGTATATATATATTCCCCCATTAAATAAATTATATATGTATATATAAAACATAAATATGTATATTTATATACACACATTTTATATTTATATATTTCCATTAAAAAGAAATAGAAGGTGGTATTTACAAATCAACAGAAGCCTAAACATCTTCAATTTCAGTTCAGATAGATTGATTCCTTCAGCTACTGCCACCTGGTGGCACCATGCCTAAAATTCAAGGACAGGAATCAAAAAATGTGCTCAGGAGCTCCCTCTAGCCCAAGAAAAACTTGACAATTAGCAAATTCTAAAACATAGAAAACTCAGATTTTGATTTACAAGTACATCTATCTATATAGGAGTTGTACTCGGTATGAGGAGAAAGATGAGCAAGGAATAGTATAACATTTAAAACTGAATACCAGCCCTTGAATGTAAACAGGAAGAGAAGGCATAAGTATACATCACTGTTTTAAACTTTTTTACAATAAAAGAAAAAAGGGAAAGGGCATTGGAATATTTTTAGGTAATAAATGTATGCTTATGTTTGTACACTGAAGGAAGAAGTTAGTAGAGAAGAGAATATTGAAGGTACAAGAAATAAAATGGAAATTTGAGAGTTTGAAATAACTGAGAGGATGGGATGGGGTGGACCCAAGTGGACATGAAAGGCATTTGACCAAATTCAATACTCATTCATTATTTTTAAATATAAAGTGAAATAGAAATTAATAGACAATTATTAATATGATATGAAAACATTCTTAACATAAAAATATTTGTTGCTGTAATGGGCTGAATTGTGTCTCCCTGAAATTTGTAAGTTGAAGCCCTAACCCCCAGCACCTTAGACCATGACAGTATTTGGAGACAGGGCCTTTAAAGAGGTGATTAAGTTACAATGAGGCCATTAGGCTGGGCCCTAATCCAATCTCACTGAAGTTCTTATAAGAAGAGGAAATTTGGATACACAGAGAGACACCAGGGCTACAGGCACACAGAGGGCAAACCCTGTAGGATGCAGGAAAAAGCAGCCATCTGTAAGCCAAGCAGAGAGGCCTCAGGAGAAACCAAACCAACCAACACGTCAATCTTGAATTTCTAGCCTCAAAAACTATGACAAAATAAATTTCTGTTGTTTAAGTTATCTAGTCTATGGTGTTTTGTTATGGCAGCCCTAGCAAACTAATGCAGATTCATTTGTATTAAAACGTGAACCAAGCCCACTGTATCTTCTGTTACTTAATACTGTATGGAAGAGAAAAAATGCAACTGGACAAGAGAAAGGAATTACAGGCAGAGAATCAGAAAAGAAGAGGTAAAACTATGTGTATGCAGATGATATTATTCTGTATCTGGAAACTTCAAAAGAATCAATGAAAATATACTAAAAATAATACCAGTAAAATTGCAGGAATAAAATCAGAAATCAATATACTTCATATACAAACAGTAACCTGTCAGAACGTATAACAACAGATCTCATCACAATAGAAAAGTAAATAAAATTGCTAGGCAAAAATCTGACAAGAATTGTATAAAATCTATATGACTAAAGGTATAAACACACCAAAAGGATACAAAGAGATCTAACAAACAGGAAGAATTTCCATGTTCTTATATTGGAAGACTCAACCAAAATATATCAATTCTCTCTAAGTTTGTTTATAAATGTAACATGATCTCAATAAAAATAGCAATAATTTTTTTCTAGAGGAATACAAACTGATTATAAAGTTTATATGAAAGAATAAAGAAGTAAGAATAACTTGGAAAATCCTGGAATAAACCACACAATGTGTAGCAGCTAACCCTAACAGATACAAAAACATTACAAAGCTTCTACAGTTAAATCAAGGTGGTGTTAGCACATGAGCAGAACAGTAGACCACTGGAATAGAATATAAAACTGATATAAACCCAAGAACAAGAAGAAATTTAATATTTGATGAAGGTAAGTAGGAAAAATATGGGTTTCCATTTTTTTAAATGGTGATGATACAACTAGACAATAAAACAATAAAATTAGATCCATTTCTCAAACCATAAACAGTATAAATTTCAAATGTATCCAAATGTATATATTTATACCTCAGACAAAAAGCTAGTCTGTAATATAAAGAGCTCCTAAAATTTGAGAATAAAAAACCCTACAACCCAAGAGAAAAGTGGCTAAAAGACATGACTAGAGATTTCAGAGAATATAGAAATATTAATAGTTTTTAAACATATGAAAAGATGCTAAACTTTTCTCATATAATAAATGCACATTAAAACTACAAAAAAGATACTTCAAGAAAAAGTAGGGTTGAGACTTTCTCTTCCAACCATGAAGGAGTAACAGGGTTCAGACTTTCCCTTAAACAACTAGAAAAATAGAATATATGAAACAACTGTTTTCAGACATTGACAAAAGGTGGCAGAAGAATCTAATACCAGGAAAAAAAGGAAAATAAATGTGATTATCCTGACTTTCTTTCTAGAGGCAGTTTCCAAACAGGGAAGCAGGGAAAGGGAAGCAACAGAGCATGGTTGTCTCACTGAACTGAGCAGACAGACTCTGGAGCTAAGGGAGCCCAAAGCAGCTAGAACCTGTGGAGGATAATACTGAAACAGAGGGAGCTTTGCAAAGAATAATTCACAGATCTGCCCAGAGTTCTCCTTGAGACTTTGGCTCAATAACAAATCTGGGCATAGTTAAATTCCATGAGGCCAGGTTTATAAAAAACAAAAATTTCTTTGACAAAACCAATTACCAGAGAGCAATAAGCAGAATAATTCCCAGAGTTCACACAGCCTAGCGTCATTCAGATCCCACCAGACAGGGTGAAGAGATTTCAATAAATACGTGGGGCATACCCAAGGCTACTCTAAATGTACCCTATATAGAATGAAAACTAACTTCAAAAGGATCTAACTGATCCTCAAGACACTTAAAAACCTGCCAGAATAAAGCCCAACACACTATAAAGGAATACAACAAAATCTAGCACTCAATAACATAAAATCTGTAATATCCACATCCAATCAAAAATTACTAGATATGGAAGAAGCAGAAAAATGTGCCTTGTAACCAGGAGGAAAATAAGGCAACAGAAAGAGCCCATAAATGACAGAGACAATGGAATTGGTAGATAAGAACTGTACAATAAACTATTATAAATACACTCAATATGCTCAATAATTCAAAGAAAAAAATGAACATATTAAAAGAAAAGAAAGATATCAAAAAATCCAAATGGAACATCTAGATATTTTAAAATATATAATATCTGAAGAGAAAAAAAATCATTTAATTATATTAATACTGCAGATTAAACACTGCAGAAGAAAATATCAATGCACTTGAAGACATAGCAACAGAAACTATCTAAAATGAAACACAGAAAGAAAAAAACTGACATACGAAATGAATAAAGCCTCAGTACCCTATGGAAAAATATCAAGCAGATTTAATTTGAGTCCCAGCAGGAGAAAGAGGGAAAGAAAAATATATTTAAAGAAATAATGGCTAAATTTTTTCCAAATTAGATGAAAATTATACAGTCACGTGTCTCTTAACTACGGGAATACATCCTGAGAAATACATCATTAGGCAATTTTGTAGTTGTACAAACATCATAGAATATACTGAAGGGGAACAAAATTTGCTATTCCAAAATGCATCTCTTTTACATGAGAATTATTTTGGGCTGATTGAAACAAAAAACTCAGAAAGTTTTTCTTGTTTCCCCTAAACTCCTAAAAGAATTCGGATTGAAAAAAAATCTGTCTCAGGAAGCGACCTATGACTTAGCATAACTTGAACTAGGTGGTAGACAGGGAGGAACCTAGAAAAGCCTGTTTGTTGCGCTCCCCTCTGTGTTCTTCTGTTTCTCTGTCGCCAAACACTTGTTTTCCAAACATTTTCTCCTTTTTACCTACCTATGAATTGCTTTTCTTCCCTTTGAAGTCCCTGACTCTCCCCACCCCCAACATCTTTTATCTTTAGCTGAGGATGGTATTTAAGGTGAGAGCTTCAGCCCTTTTGGTGAGTTACTCAGTTTTCCTGGGTTTCTCCCATGTATACCTGTTATTAAACTTTTGTTTTCCTGCTGTTAATCTCATCTTAATTCTTAGACCAGCCAGAAGAACCTAGAAGGGTAGAGGAAAATGTCTTCCTCCCATACAGTACTTACACAAACCTAGCCTACTACACACACCTAGGCTATATGGTGCTAATTTTTTGAGAGGACCATTGTATATGCAGTCTGTCACTGACTGAAATGTCATGATGCAGCACATGACTGTATACCCACAGATCCAAGAAGCTCCATGAATCTACGAGCAGAATAAACACAAATAAAACCACACAAAGGTATATCATAATTAAATTGCTGAATATCAATCATAAAGAGAACATTTTAAAAGTATCCAGAGGAAAAATGTACATTACATACAGAAGAACAAAGACAAGAATGACTATAGACTTCTCATTAGAAATGATGCCAGTAGTAAGATATTGGAATGACATCTTTAAAATATGGAAACAAAATTGTCAATTTAGAATTCTATATTCAATGGAAATATCTTTCAAAATTCAAAGTGAAATAAAGGCTTCTTCATACAATAAAATCTTAGAGAATTTGTTGTCAGCTGACTGCACTAGAAGAAATGTTAAAGGAAGTTCTCTAGGCAGATGGTAACTTGGGGAGCCCCTAAAATTGTTTTAAAAAATAACCTTGGAGATACAATATAAATGTACTCTTGGAAAGCACCTAAAATTGTAAATGTGTGGATAAACATAAAGGTTATTTTTCTAAATTTTTAACATCATTAAAAATAAAGCAAAGAATGATAGAAAGGGAGAGATACAGGCTACAATTTAAGGAGGGTGGTGAGTTTAGGCCTCATGGTGAAGGTAATATTTGTACAAATACTTGAAAAAGGCATGGCCAGAGTTGTGCTTGATAATTTCAGCTACTCTCCTGTCCTATTGGGTAAACATAGCCTCAATGAAACATCCCTCCCAGGCAAAACATTCTCATTATGTACTTCAGTAACCATATCTTAGCCCAAAGCATTGGCTCTAAGGGAGAAAATTTTAGACCTAGTGAGAGTTTACAGGAGTAAAACCCCTTTCTGAGCATTTTAAGAAATCAAAAGTCACACAATGAAGGTACTGTGTACATCCAATTCTGTTCTCCAAACACCCAGCTCTGGCTGCTCTAAATTCTATTCATTGTATAACTGGCTTCAGGAAGGGATCTGATAAACTCATTCCTTCAGGGACTAATAACACCGGTACATGACCACCTGTACTCTACACTTCTTATTAAGGACACTTTTATTTTAATGAGAAGAGCCTTTTTAGCAAAAGCAATAAATCTCAATTTGGGGAAATTCAAGCCTCAGCAAGTGGGTGAGTTACATATATTTTTGGTCAGAGTTAAGAGCTGGAGTCCCCTTGGAGAAGTTATGAAATCATAACACGAAGGCCAAAACCCATTTACTTTAAGGCCTGGTTATGTTTACGAGCATATGTACACACATCAATAATGTGTTTATCCTTGTCTTTTCTCTTCAATATTCAACAAAGGCTCTGCAGTAATGGTGACTTGTTTACAGATTTTCAATTAGAAATTTGCTACCTCCTTCCAAATCATTAATAAATCCCCATTCCTGTCCTCAATCCCACTGCTCAAAATTTGAAAACACAGAAAAACAATTCATTATCACAAACTTCAAATAAGCCCCATAAGGCAGACTTTCCTTGGGACTCAAGAGCAAATAAGACCTGAGGGATTCATTAAAAGTTGACTTTTCTCTAAGAACCTTGGAGGGTTCTTGTCTGGATGATGCAACACCAGGGAAAGCTGCCCTGAGCCGATGTCACTGCAGAGACTGTTGCCATGGAGGCTCCATTTCAAATGCATTTCACAGCTATTAGAGCACTCCCTCTTTTGCTTTTTTTAATTTTCCTATTTTTAATTTTTATTGAGATAAAAATCACACAACAAAATTTACCATTTTAAGGTCTACCTACTGTGGTTTTTAGTACCTTCACAATGCTGTGCAACCATCAGCACTAATTCCAGAACATCCCCGTGCCTCAAAAAGAAATCCTGTACCCCTAAGTAGCCACTTTCTATTCCCTTCTACCCTCAGCCCCTGGCAACCACTAATCTGATTTCTGTCTCTATTGATTTGCCTATTCTGGTCATTTCATATAAATGGAATCTTACATGTGGCCTTTTGTGTCTGGCCTCTTTCAATCAGCATAATGTTTTCAAGGTTTGTCTGTGATGTCACAGGTATCTGGACATCATTCCTTTTTATGGCTGAATAATATTCCATTGTGTGGACATATTACATTTTATTTATCCATGGATCAGTTGATGGACATTTGGGTTGTTTCCACTTTGGGGCTATTATAAATAAGGCTGCCTGAAGGACAGCCAGAGGTGAGAGCTTAGGGTCTCCTCAGGTCTTTCCTGAGCATGTACCCAGCCCTGGGCATGTGTGTGGCCTTCTAGGTTCCCAGGAATATGTGGGAGCTTTTCAAAGTCTGTATTTCTCAAAGCATCTCATTCCCTAGTCTTTCCTCCCAAGCTTTTTGGTTAATCTATTGTTTGTCCCAATTCTTATCCCTTGCCCCAGGTGGCAGTGACTAATATATTTGCCTTTAAACATTTCCCACAAACAGCCTCCCCTCCCTGTAGCCACCTCAGCCCTGGGAGAGTTGCCGGTTAGGCCATATAGAGGCAAGCCCTTTGAGCTGGTCTTTCAGAGAACCACCAGACAGGTCAAAACAAACAGCCGCAATTCTTGGAGAATAAGGTCTGTTATGCTCCCTCTAGTACAGGTACTTATACCAGGAACGCACGCTGTTGTCTTCAAGGCCAACGCTGAGTTGGGAGCTGGAGATGCAACCGGGATAAGTTAAAGTGCCACAAAGCTTTATTATAAGAGATTCACCATTTTTTATTGATTGTGTCCCCTGCTTGCCACAGCTTTTAGTTAGTATCCAGAATTCCAAGAAAGTTGATTTTGAAAGTTTTTGCCAGTTTATTTGTTGCTTTTGTGGATAGAAGGACTATGGGAGTTTCCTACTCTGCCATTTTGGCTGAGATCACTGTAGAAGCACCCCCTTTCAAATCTGATACATCCCAGTTGAATGACAAATTATACAGCCTCACTAAGTATTCAGAGAATAAACTTGGAATCAGTCTGTTCTTAGTACAAATCCTGGCTCTGCCACTTCCGAGCTGGGATGACAGTGGTAAACTTGTTTAACCTCTCTCTGAACTTCAAATCCCTTATCTTAAAATGAGGATAATAAACACAACTCAAAGAGTTTTTATGAACAAATGGTACCATATCTGGCACCATAATTTAAGATACAAAGCTTATGATGCAATGTAGATTTCCCTATGTTTACTGCTGCAACCATAAAGGAACATGGTTAGGGCAGGTATGTGGGAGGGGAAGGCCTGGGGTGGTGAAATCAAATGAAGCTATGTATTTTAAAATGCAATATAAAAAAGCTAGTTTTAAATAGTATATGGTCTCATCTATAATATGGTCTCATTCTAGGAAAAAATGAAACGCATATGTATCCATACAAAAATATCTGGAAGGATAGACAATAAGAAGATAAGAATAGTAATCACTGGATAGAGGAAATATGGTGTTTTTAGTTTTTCATTTTTTCTTACCTACCTATGTTTTCTCATTTTCTTCATGCACATATATTGCTTTTGTAAATTTTAAAAATTCTTATGAAATACAGTAATAAGTCTTTCTCTTCTTTATCCCCAGAAATTCAATAAATCAATTTTACTTTAAAAAATATAATCTTACATAAAAATAAATTATAGCAAAATAGCATGTTACAGTAGAAGGCATGATGGGCTGGTGGTCAGAGGTCCTGGGTTCTAGGCCTAGTTCTGCCTCTTACTGGCTACATGACCTTGGATAAAACTTGACTGACTTCTTGAGCTTCAGTTTCCCAGAAGAGGAAAAATATAATGCAGCGTTCCTCTTTTCCCCTGTGCTGATGGTAAGACATTAAGAGAAAAGCATGTGTGCCATGATGCCTGAGTGACACAGGTGTACAGATTTAAAAGGCTACAAACTAGAAGAGTGGTTCTTAAATGTTAATGTACACCAGAATAACCTAGAAAAGTTGTTAAGACTCAGACTGCTGGGCCCCATTTCCAGCATTTTGATGGATCTGGGGGGGGCCGAAGGATTTATATTACAAATTCCCAGGTGGTTCTGATGATACTGTTCTAGGGACCACATGTTAAGGATCAGTGAACTAGAGGCCAGGGAAGAAAGCATAGGCTCTTCAGGTGCGAGTTCCACGTCACTGTTTTAGTTCTGTGACCTTGGGCAAATCTCCCAATCTATCTGCACTTGAGCTTCCTCACCAATAAAAAATACATTATAATTCCTGCTAATAAACACCATCTGCCCCCAAGATTTTTATGAGGATTAAATGATTTAAACTTGTGAAAGGAATGCATGAACTCCACTGAATTATGCAAATAGCATTAATTATATAAGTTAGGCAACTAAAGTAGCTAGAATTTAAATTATTTTTATTTTAGGAAATAAACCTCAGACACAGATGTCTGTCAGTTTAGATTCCCAACAATGAAGACCCCGTGCTTCTGGAAAGCCTGTCTGAAATGTGAGTACTTTACCACTGTGGAGATGCCTTGGTTAAATACCATGATGTGAACATGTAAATAATAATAAAAACACAAGAGTTAAAATTTCTTGAAAACTTACTATTTACAGGGACTGTAATATTTTAACCTCACAATCCTATGAAGTAGCTGCTATAATAATTCCAAATTTGTAGTTAAGGAAGCTTAGGCTTCAAATAGTCAAATAACTTGCTCAGGGTCACACAGTAAAGAGCTGAAGCGGGGTTTCTAAACAATATGCTTACAATGCTCTTTGTTGATTCATCTAATTCAGACATTATTCATTGATTCAGAGCCTAGAATAATATCTAACTCTCATAATAGTTACGATGAGTTATTTGCTAAGGGAAATTCTGCCAATTAGATTTGATTTGGATTTAGTTCTCTTACATTCTTTGAACTCCCAATTCTTCTCTCCTATCCTTCCAATATAGGTACATCACAATTTTTATTTCTCAATACTTAATGTTTACTATGCTATGATGATGTTTCTTTACTTACTGTATTATTTCCCAGAGTGAATATTGTCCCAATCACCTTCTTTTTTTTTCCTTAAAGATTGGCCCTGAGCTAACATCTGTTGCTAATCTTCCTCTGTTTTTTTTCTTCTTCTCCCCAAAGCCCCCTAGTACATAGTTGTATATTCTAGTTGTAGCTCCTTCTAGTTCTGCTATATGGGACGCTGCCTCAGCATGGCTTGATGAGCGGTGCTAGGTCTGCGCCCAGGATCCGAACCAGTGAAACTCTAGGCCGCCAAAGCAGAGTGTGTGAACTTAACCCCTCAGCCATGGGGTCGCCTCCCCCCCATCACTTGCTATGTGCCTCTTCCTAATATTTCCACATACTCCATTTTCAGGGGTAGAATGTAACATGACAATGGGAAATTAAGGACAGACAGACTTCTTAAGATCCCAATACAAAGGGTATACAGAGGAGGAGGATCTGGTTTCCCCACTCAAATCATTTTTCTTTAGATGAGTGAGAATGCTGTATTCTATTTCTAGTTCCACCTACTTCTAACCCTGACCTATCCTGAATTTTCCTGAGCTCCTCTGAGCACAGAAGGAGCAACAGATCTCATCTTTTCTTCTTAGTTCTCTTATTTTACTCAGGATAAACTACACTGCAAGCCTAGTTTGCCCAATATTTTAAGGTACGAAATTATTCTGATTCCCCAATTTTTCAAGCTACAAAACTCTCAGTTGATATAATCTAATCTTTCTTTAGTAGAACAGTGCCTCCAGTCTAGAGTCAGAGACACTGGCTTTTTAGTAATCATAGGGCTTCAGCTCAACTACCAATTTGTTGGATTCAATTTCATTTAAAGCAAACCTAGTTATTGACAGAAATGCACAAAGTGCTATATCCTATTTCTTTTCATCTTTTATTTTCAATACATATACCCATAAACACATATATAATTTTTCATAAGGACATACTGTGATAATGTGCATTTTTTGTGGGTGTGTACAATTCCTTGTTCTTTATTCTTTTCCTTCTTTTTTGGCTACATTATGTTCATACCACAGATAGGCCACATGCAGTCACCTAAAATAAGAGTTTCTTCATGGTCTTCTAACTTTTACATCTGTGCACACTGAAATTCCCTTAGTCAAGCTCCATCAGTACTGATACACACGCCCTATCAGGGTGCAGACTGTGCTCCGTTTCGGAAGGTTTCTCAGGAACCACCACATCATGCTCTCACCCCAACTACTGCCCACTGATTTAGCTGGTAACTAATCTCCACAAAGTGGGAAGACACCTGCTGTGTTGGATCATAGAGCTTCAAGTCCAGGGAAAAACTCAGGTCAATTTCCAGATGTCTGATGACAACTCACATTTCTATAGCAACTGAGCATTTTCAAAAAGTATTTCCATGTATATTATCCCATTTTGTGCTTACAAAACACCTCAGGAGTTGATATTTTTACTTCTCATTTTATAGATAAGGACATGACTTGTCATTCAGCAAGTCCTATAACCACACCATGCTGTACTCTCTGGATTTGGGATAATGTCAGCTTTACATCATCATATTCTAGTGAATATTTTGGAATTGCCTATACAAAAAGTGAGATTAAATTTCTGAAGCAAAATACATGTTCAAACCCAAGAAGTGAAACACAAAAGTTTTTATTTCTAACTATATGAAAAAGTTGTAGGCAGTAAATACTCCAGGCCTTGCCCATTTCTTCTAACCATGCTGGTCTCTGAAACGCTGCCCAGCTGGTCTGACTCCTAACAATCAACAGCAGTAGTGAGATGAGTAAAAACAGTTCAGTTGGGGAAGATGCTCATACCCGGCCTTACCACAGGCCTCCTATCTGGAAGAGAATCGTTGCAGAAAATCACTACACAGTGACAGATTTCATTCTCAGGGAATCAACAAGGCAGCCAGGGCTTCAGCTCCCCCTCTTCCAGGGAGCACCATAGTGGGGAGCTTGGTCTTGACTGCTATAATTTTCTTAATTCTCAGCTTCACAGTCCCATGTATGACTTCACAGAAATTCATCATTTGTTGGTCTCTGCAACTGCTCTATTATTATCTCTAAAATACTGAGTAACTTTGTGTCAAAGAAGAACATCATCTCTTTTGAGGACGGTGTGTCACAGCTCTACTTCTTGCTTGTATTTGTCATGGCTGAGGGTTACATGCTGACCAAAGACTTCTAAGTCATCATACCTCAACAAGTCAGCTCCCTGCTGGTAGTTGTACTGTTTGTAACGGGATTGGCTCAGCAACAGTCATTGTGCGTTGTATTAAAATTGTCCTTTTGTGAGTTCACCAGTCACATCCATTCACCAGTCATTACCTCTCCCATCCCTTAGCATGTATGATATTGATATGACAATTTTCTTTTTGGCTTGATTCAACATTGTAGTCACTAGAGATTAACAGTTCTTGTTTCCTACGCCTTTTCTCTCCAGCATCCTCCACATCAGCTTCACAGAGGGCAAGTCCAAACCCTTCAGCAGAAGCTCTGGGATTTTTCTACCAGTCTGATGCATTCACACCTCTCCTTTGTTCTCTCACAGATTACTTATTCTAGGAGAAGCCAGCTGCCACGCAGTGAGAACACTCAATCAGCCCTATGGAAGGGTTCACGTGCTGAGGGAGTGAGGCCGTCTGCCACGGTGAGGTCTTCTGCCACAGCATCCTCCAATGCCAGTCAAGCCTTCAGATAACCACAGCCCCAGCCAATCTTTGACTTTAACCCTGTGAGAAACTCTGAGCCAGAACAACTCATCTAAGCTGCTATCAAACTACTGACCTACAGGAACTGGGAGATAATAATGTTTGTTGTTTTAAGATGTTAAGCTTCAAATTAATTTGTTAGCCCAAAAAAGTAATGCACATATGAAGAGATATTCAACTCATGAATTATCAAGAGAAATGCAAATTAAAATTATACCAACAGTTCTCAAACATTTTAATCTCAGGACGCCTTTGCACTCAGAAAAATATCAGGGACCCCAAAGTGCTTTTATATATGTGAGTTATATCAATTTATATTTACCATGTTAGAAATTAAAGCTGAAAATCTTTAAATATTTATTCATTCATTTTTAAATAAAAACAATAAGCCCATTACATTTTATCATAAATATTTTTGTGAAAAATAACTATATTTTCCAAAAATTTAGTGAGAAAAGTAACACTGCTTTACAGTCTTACAAATCTCTATAATATCTGGCTTAATAAAAGACAGATGGGATCTCATATCTGCCTCTGCATTCAGTCCATTGAAATATCACATTTTATGTAGCCTCTGGAAAACTCCACTATACTCTCATACAAGAATGAGACTCAAAAGACTGAATAGTGTCTTAATATGAGTATGAAAATAGTTTTCACCTTGCGGACCCCCTAAAAGGGGCTCAAGGACTTTCACAGGTTCCTGGACCATACTTTGAGAACACCTGCTTTACATATAAGAGACTGACAAAATTTTAAAATTAGATGGTGCTGTCGGTGAAGATGTGGGAATATAGGCAATTTTATGTACCGCAGCCATTCTAGAGAGCAATATGATACTACTTAAGACAAGTTAAGGATATGCTGCCCCACAACCTAGAAATTCTAGTCCTGGATCTATACCCAAGTTGAATTATCTTGTAGGACCATAAGAGGAAACACGTTTTTTTGTGGTACAAGGAGTACAAGCATTCATCAACAGGCAAGTGAGTAGGTAAAATGAAATATTTTGCAGCAGTAGAAACAACAGATTAGCTGTGAACATAGCAACATGGATTTACTTTAGAGCTACAGGGTAGAGTAAAAAAATAAGTAAGAAATAATGAGATATAAAATACAAAATCACCTATGTACATTAAAATTATAATGCACAGACTTTCGGGCAAAGTGCAGTATGTCTTGGCAGGCAAATGCTCCTACAGCAACAAATAGAAAAAGTTACATTAGTTACAAAAATTATGTTTTGTGGATATTGGAAGCTATGGAAGAAATGAAGACAAAATGAATTAAAATTCCAGAGGGAAGAGAACCATTCTGGGGTAAGATGACAATCTCCAGGAGTTTTTGCCCCGGAGGAATTTTCTGCTTCTGGGTGCCAACACACCATTGGTCTCGGTCCAAGCAGAGGGCCTTTGCTGGGAAAAAACAAACCATCAAAGCTTTTAGTGGTTGTTATAAGGGTGGAGTGACAGCTGGAAATCTGAGCAACTTCAAACACATGACCAGTCTTTCCCCAGGACATTTATGAGGACTGGGGTTGTGTGGACAGAACCAAAGCTTCTAAAATGCAAAATGAGATCTTCTGCACTCTGTGGTGATTAGGAAACAAAGACACTGCAGGGGGAGGGAGCCTGCATTAAACTCACTGATAGAGACTCACTGAGCCAGTCTCTCTTTCAAAGCATTTGCTGGGTGTGAAGCTACAGGAAGAAGGAGGCCAAAGAGCTAAACTGAAATCCTCTAAAGAGGATAACAGAACCTCTCACAAACTTTCAGAGCTTAAAAGACAAAGACCCAACAGACTCTTCAATCAAAAACCTGGAAAGACCAGGCTGCATGAATGGGAAAAACTAACTATAGACTGAATCTTATTAAAACTCCAGCACACATCTAACTCAGTTTAGAGCCCGACTGGAACCAGTGGTTACCCCCTCACCCTATATGCTAAAAAGAAGAAAAGGGAGCCATCTTTGGTGAAAGATAGTGTTGGGGATCAGAATTTACCACCCCAAAATGTGTCTTTTGGGCTTGATTATTTTTAAGAACAAAAGACTCAGAAAGAAACTTTGACCTTCCCCCTAACTGCCGAAAAGAATTTAAGACAGAAGGCCTGTCCCAGGAAGGAGCTATCACTATTTATAACCATAGTACAATGTGAATTAGATATGACAGACAGGGAGGAACCTAGCAAGGCCCATTTAATCAAAGTCCTCATCATGTCACATTGTCTTTGCAAGATATGGCAAACATTTGTTTACCAAACATTTGCTTTTCAATCTCCATGTGAATTGCCTGCCTCCACTGTGAAGTTCCAAATCACTACCCACAACATCCTCTTTTGTCTTTAGCTGAAAATGGTATTTAGGGTGGTGGCTTCAGCCATTTTGGCAAGTTACTCAGTTTTCCTGGGCTTCTCCCATGTATACACGTTATTAAATTTGTTTGATTTCCTCCTGTTATTCTGTCTTATGTCAATTTCATTCTTAGACCAGCCAGAAGAACCTTTAAGGTAGAGGAGTATTTGTTCCTCCTCTACAATAGCATCATCTAGAGGATCTCTGGTTCTTATGGTTCTTTTATCCACAATGTTCAGCATACAAGGCAAAATGACAAATATGTAAGACCATACACAAAAAGTAGACAGTAGAAGCAGATTCACAGATTACCCCAATTCTGGAGTAAATAATAGGATTTTAAAACAACTCTGATTGATATGATCAAGAAAATAGAAGACAGATGAATTAGATGAAAACATGGAGATTTTCACCAGAAAATTAAGATCTCTTAACAAGAATAAGATGGAATTTTCTGGAATGATGATAATGTTCTAATCTTGATGAGGTACGGATTTCACAGGTATATGCATTTGTCAAAATCTCTGTATGTACACTTAAGCTTTGTGCATTTCATTGTATGTAAATTTTACCTTAAAAGAAACAAACTATGAATAAATATTGAAGTACAATTAGTGACGTGCATGCTGAAGTATTTAGGAAGAAGTATATCAATGTCTACAATTTACTTTGAAATGTATCCAAAAAAATAACACAAATTGAAGGCTAGATAGAAGGATAGATAGGCAGAAGTATAAAAAAGCAAGTCAAGTAAAATATTAATGATAGAATTAACTATTATAGATGTTCACTGTAAAATTCTTTCAACTTTAATGTATATTTAATTTTTTTATAATAAAATATTGTTACAATATAATAAGAGGACTTTATGAATAACAGTATGCAAACAATCTTCACACTGGATGAAAAATGGACAATTTTCTCAAAAATTGAACTTATCTGGAGACCAGCCCGGTGGTCCAGCGGTTAAGTTCACATGTTCTGCTTCAGTAGCCCAGGGTTTGCCCGTTCGGATCCCAGGTGTGGACCTATGCACTGCCTGTCAAGCCATGCTGTGGCAGGCATCCCAGATATAAAGTACAGGAAGACAGGCACAGACGTTAGCTCAGGGCCAGTGTTCCTCAGTTTAAAAAAAGAGTAGAATTAGTAGCAGATGTTAGTTCAGGGCTAATCTTCCTCAATAAATAAATAAATAAATAAATAAATAAAAATTAAAAATTTAACTTATCTAATATAGTGGTTTAAAATATCCACAAATTCTTGGAGCCTAATTCCCTTCCCCTTGAATATGGGTTGGATTTTGTGACTTCCTTCTACTGAATAGAAAAAAATAAAAGTAGCAGTTGCAACTTCAGAGATTAGGTTATGAAAGGCACTATGGCTTCCTGTTTGCTGTCTCTCTTGGATCACCTGCTCTGGGAAAACAGCTGTCATGTCACCATATGAAAGACCCACATGGTGAAGAACTGAGACCTCCTACCAACACCCAACAAGAAACTGAGACTGTCTGCCAATAATCACTGAGACAGCTTGGAAGTGGATCCCAGTCAAACTCTTAGATGTCTGCAGCCCCAGTCTACAACTTGACCATGACCTCATGAGAGACCCTGAGTCAGAAAAACCCAGCTAAGCTGCTCCTAAATTTCTGATCTACAGAATCTTTGCAATAATAAATGTTTGTTGTTTTAAGTCCTAAGTTTTAGAGCAATTTTTATGCAGTTAGAAGACTAGTGCATTGGGCAAGCCCAGTGGTGCAGTGGTTAAGTGCACACATTCCGCTTTGGCGGCCTGGGGTTCGCCGGTTCGGATCCCGGGTACGGACATGGCACCGCTTGGCAAGCCATGCTGTGGTAAGTGTCCTACATATAAACTAGAGGAAGATAGGCACGGATGTTAGCTCAGGGCCAGTCTTCCTCAGCAAAAAGAGGAGGATTGGCAGCAGATGTTAGCTCAGGGCTAATCTTCCTCAAAAAAAAAAGAAAAGAAAACTAGTGCATTTAAGCTAACATTAACAGAAACTGGAAAATCTGAATAGTCAAATATTTAATAAGGCAATTGAAGCCATTAACTAAAACCTCCTCAAAAAGAAAACCCCAAGCCTACATGGCTTCACCTGTGAATTCCTCCAAATATTTAGTGAAGAAGTCATACTACTCTTGCACAGACTTTTCCAGAGAATAGACACAAAAGAACTATTTCCTAACTCCTTTAGTGAGGCGAGCATAACCTACCAAAGTCCTTACAAGAAAGGAATATTAGACCAAGCTTCCTCTCTTTTGTAAATATAAACGCAAAATCCTTAACAAAATTTTAGCAAACTGAAATCACCGAAAAATCAAAAGATAATATCTCAGAATCAAACAAACCTATTCCAGGAATGCAAGAATAGTATAACATTCAAAATCCAACTGATACATTTCATCACAACAAATGTAATGGAAAAAAATCATATGGACATCTCAAAATATGCAGAAGAAGTGTTTTTAAAATTTCAAAGAGCCAGCCCCGTGGCTGAGTGGTTAAGTTCACATGCTCCACTTCAGTGGCCTGGGGTTCACCAGTTTGGATCCCAGGCATGGACCTACACACTGCTCATCAAGCCGTGCTACGGAAGCATCCCACATGGAAGAACTAAAATGACCTACAACTAGGATATACAACTCGGTACTGGGGCTTTTGAGAGAAAAAAAAAAAGGAAGATTAGCAGCAGATGTTAGCTCACGGTCAATCTTCCTCACCAAAAAAAAGCTTACTTTAAAAACAAAAACTTTCAACATCCATTTATAATAATCACACTTAGCAATTTAGGAATATAAGAGATCTTCCTTACTGTGAAAAAGAATGTTCACCAAACGTTTTTTAAAAAGAGAGAGAGAAAGAAAGAACAAGACAAGGATACTCACTATCACTACCTCTATTCAATATTGTACTGGAAGTCCTAACCAGTGTAATAAGGCAAGAAAATAAAATGTTTTTGAGAAATAAAAGGCACAAAGGTTAGAAAATGAAACTGTCATTTTTCATAGATGACATAGCTGTATGGATAGAAAATCCAAAAGAATCTACAGATAAACTATCAAAATCAACAAACAAATGTAACAAGCTTGTTGATAAAAGATCAATGTACAAAACTGAGCTGTTTTCCCATATATTAGCAATAATTAGAAAATCAAATTATTTTTTAAATAGATACCAACCTGGTGGCACAGTGGTTAAGTTGGCACATTCCGCTTGGGGAGTCCCGGGTTTGCCGGTTTGGATCCTGGGCACAGACCTACACACCACGTATCAAGTCATGCTCTGGCAGGCATCTCACATATAAAGAAGAGGTTGATGGGCACAGTTGTTAGCTCAGGGCCAGTATTCTTCAGCAAAAAGAGGAGGATTGGCAGCAGATGTTAGCTCAGGGCTAATCTTCCTCAAAAAGAAAAAGAAGAAGAAGTAATGGAATAGAATTGATTATAACACAAGCAGCTTAGTATTATCATAGTTTAAAAGAAAAAGAGGACCAGCCCTGTGGCCGAGTAGTTAAGTTTGTGCGCTCTGCTTCGGCGGCCCAGGGTTTCACTGGTTTGGATCCTGGGCGCGGACGTGGCACTGCTCATCAGGCCATGTTGAGGCAGCGTCCCACATGCCACAACTAGAAGGACCCACAACTAAAAGTATACAACTATCTACTGGGGGGATTTGGGCATAAAAAGCAGGAAAAAGAAAAAAAAAAGCTTGGCAAGTTGTTAGCTCAGGTGCCAATCTTTAAAAAAATAAAATAAAATAATAAAAAAAAAAAAGATACCATTAACAATACTATTGAGAAACATCAATACCTAGGACTAAATCTTAACAAAAGATGTGTAAGTTATCCACACTGAAAACTGAAAACCACTATGAACAGAAATTAAAGAGACTCAAATAAATAGAAGTGTATACTGTGTTCATGGATTTGAAAACTTAACACTGTAAAGACATCAATTTTCCCCAAATTACTCTACAGATCTACAGTCCCAGTAAAAAATTCTGGCAGGTTTTTTTTTTCTTGAAATTGATAAGCTGATTGTAAAATTAATATAGAAATGCGAAAGGTCAAGAAGAGCCAGAACAATCTTGAAAAACAGTAAAACTAGGAGATTTACACTACAGGTGAAAAGATCTATTATAAAGCTATAATAGTTAAAATAGTGTAGTACTGGTAGAAAAATAAGACAACTTGTCACCTGACTTATGACAACAGCAAACTGTATTACAATGAGAAATGGATGGTCTTTTTAATAAATTGTGCTGGGTCCAGCCCCGTGGCCAAGTGATTAAGTTCACACGCTCCACTTTGGCAGCCCAGGGTTTCGCTGGTTTGGATCCTGGGCGCGGACATGGCACTGCTCATTAGGCCATGCTGAAGCAGCGTCCCACATGCCAGAACTAGAAGGACCCACAACTAAAATATACAATTATGTACTGGGGGTATTTGGGGAAGAAAAGCGGAAGAAAAAATTGTGCTGAGTTGATTGGATATCCACATGGAAAATAATGTATCTTGACTCCCTATCTCATATAATATATTAAAAAGTTCCAGGGGCTGACCCAGTGGCGTGATGGTTAAATTCACGCACTCCGCTTCAGCAGCCCAGTGTTCGTGGGTTCAGATCCTGGGTGCAGATCTACACACTGCTCATCAAGCCACACTGTGGCTGCATCCCACATACAAAATAGAGGAAGGCTGGCACAGATGTTAGCTCAAGGTCAACCTTCCTCACCAAAAGAAAAAACAAAACAAATTCCAGATGGACTGCAGATCTACATAATAAAAGTAAAAGAAAAATATTTTAAGGAATAGCTAAGAAAAATTTTTCAGGATATTGGAATAATCAAAGTTTATTAAATAGGATACATAAAGCACTATCCAGAAAAGAAGAAAATTGATACATTGACTATATTAAAATTAAGAATTTCTGATCATTAAATGACACCATTAAGAGAATAAAAAGTCAATCAATAGAGTGGGAGAAGATATAAATAAAACATTTATCTGGTAATGGTCTCATACCCAGAATATAAAAAGAACTCCTACAAATCAATAATCAAAAGATAGAAAATCCAACAGAAAAGCAAGCGAAAGAAGACTTGGACATACACTTCACAAAAAAGAGATCTGAATGCTCAAAGTGGCCAGCTGCACTCATCATCAGAGAAATGCAAGTTACAACCCCAATCTGAGCTACCACACACCTTCCAAAACGGCTAATTTTTTTTTTAATTGCAAAAACATAATGGTAAAGATGTGGAACAACTAGGACTCTAATAAACTGTTGATGAAAATGAAAACTGATACAACCACTTGGAAAACTAATAAAGATGAACATATGCAAACCATTATGACCTAGCAATCCCACTCATTGGTATATACCCAACAGAAATATATTCACCATAAGACACATATTAGAATGTTCACAGTAGCATTATTTTGTAATAGCCGGAAATTGGAAATCCAAATGTCCAACGATTGAACTACTGATGGTCCCAAATGCCACCAATAGACAAACTAACTGTTGTATTTCTGTACAATAAGAAGGAATGGATTTCTGATACATACAACAACACAAATGTGTCTCAAAAATATGTTGAGCAGAGAATCCAGACACAAAAAATACACACATATGATTCCATTTATATAAAGTACAAAAATAGGCAATAAAATGAATGATTCTCATAAATATAATGTAGAGCAAAAGAAGCTAGACACAAAAGAGTATATACATACAATTTCATTTCTATAAAGTATAAAGAAGGCAAAACTAATCTATGCTATTAGAAGTTAGAATAACGATCACCCTTTGAGAAATGACAGTTATTAGAAAGGAGCACAAAGGTGGCTTTTGGGGTATTAGTATGGATCTGTTTCTTGATCATATGGACGTTTATTGAACTGTACACTTATGTGCATACTAATGTATGTATATGTATGTATATTATACTCCACTAAAAATGTGAACTTTTGGGGGGTGTGGTGAGGAAGATTGGCCCTTAGCTAACATCTATTGCCAATCTTCCTCTTTTCGCTTGAGGAAGATTGTCCCTGAGGCAACATCTGCGCCCATCTTTCTCTATTTTGCATGTGGGACACTGCCACAGCATGGCTTGATGCACAGAGTGTAGGTCTGTGCCCAGGATTCAAACTTGTGAACCCTGGGCCACCAAAGTGGAGAGTGAAAACTCAAACACTATGCCACTGGGCTGGCCCAAAATGTAAACTATTTTTAAAAGGCAAAAGAAAATATATGCATATAAACAAATAACAAGCATTGGGCAAAAATGCACATAATGGAAAGAATCAGAAATGGGAGTGTGGAGAGGCTAATGGGGAAGAGAATTAAAGGATCGCTTCTCCTGCTGCCAGGCAAGGATCACTCCAGTTAGCACACACAGGGCAGCTCTGCATCAGAGGTGGCCTCTAGCCTGGGGACGGGCAGAGTGGTAAGCCCAGCCCAAATATTTGTGGGCCAAAGAAAAAGTTTGAATAGAGGTCCACATACCATATATCTAAAAAATTAAAAGTTATAAATCAAGCTAACAAACTGTTAAATAAAGTATGTTCTACCTTTACATATATAGACACACACAAATACAACCTTCATAAGGATCAGGAATGCCAGGCTCAAATTTAGAATCCTCAGACTCCCCAGGCCCCTTCTTCCCAGCCCAGCTAAGCCTCACAATGGCATGTGTGGGCTCCCTAGGACTTCTAATTTCCACCCAAACCCCCACAACGAGCCATTCCTCAGGCCTGGGGGTGCACACCCACAGCATGATCTACAGCCTTGGGTCATCTGGACAGGGACTTGCAGCATCCCAGGTGCTAGAGGAGTGGTCTAGAGGGGGTGCATGGGCTCTGAATGGGCACATCCCCCTAGCCCCATGTACTCCTTGCCTTGTGGGAAGGATGCGGCCAAACGGGACCAGTGCGAAGGCCCAAGTCAGGGCCTCTCTTGCCAAGTGTCAGGGCAGTGCTAGAGACAAGAGCACCCCACACCCCAGTGTTAGCTTTCCCACCCACCCAACCCCACCAAACTGAAATAAGAGTTGACATTTGCGCTACAGTTTACAGTTTACAAAGTACCTTCACATGTAATACTCTTAATCAACCCTCACAATCTTATATGGTTACAATATAATACCATGTGACAGATGAGCACACTGAGCCAAAAGTGACTTGCCTGAAATCACGCAGTAAAAAAATGAGTACTGCTAGCTCTCCAGTGGAAGACTTTTCCCTCCAAATTTCAAGTCATGCTCTTTCCACCACTCAACAGCGCCACCCATCCCTCAGCTTTCTAGAGAATTGATGGGGCTAAAAAAAAATTTTTTTTAAAAAAGTAAATTACATGGAAATTGTAAATATGTGGTTGAAACATTTTGGGAAAAGATGAGAGGCAGGGAAGGCAATTTAACACCAAATTCAAAGCAGTTTCTGGGAAACAGTAGGGACCCAAAGCAAAGTCATCCCTGGGACAAAGAATACCATATAGAAGTAGCAGTCCTGAGTCCCGGGGGCTCCATTCCCACCTCAAACCACAAAACGAAGGCCTTCAACACATTTAAGCAATCTCCACCCAAATTCCACACCAATTACATGGGGGGCCCAGCTGCACAGCCCTCCTTCTCTCCACCACCCCACTAAAAATACTTTATTAATGAGAGGGCAGTATAAAGCCACGGGACTCCATCTGCTCAGGGACAACCCAGAGACAGCAGCCTGGCACCAGCCCCAGCTGAAGCCTGACCCTCCTCCAGCGAGGACCCACTAAGCTACACCTCCCTCTAATTACCAGGTTCCTGGCTCAGGGCCTGGCCAGTTATTTAGAGAACCAGCGCCTGCTCCAAGCACAGACATCTACGAGGTTGGGGCTGCAGGCACTATCTCCTCAAAGCCAGCTGCCTGAAGCTGCCATCTCCTCACTCTACCATCCTGGAACCCCTCCTGCTGCCTCTGCATAATGTCGCTTGCACACACAGCTGCAGAGTACATGCTCTCAGATGCCCTGCTGCCGGATCGCAGGGGCCCCCGCCTCAAAGGACTGCGCCTGGAACTTCCCCTGGACCGGATGGTCAAGTTCATAGCTGTGGGCTTCCCCTTGCTGCTGATGTCCCTGGCATTTGCCCAGGAGTTCTCCTCTGGTAAGTGGCTTCCAAGACCCAGAGTATAAAAGAGACTCCACTTTGTTTCACTCTTTGCATGGGATGTGAAGTGTGACAACTCCCACATGGTCTAGGTTTCATGACTTTGGCCTGGGCATTACCCAAAAGAGAGACTATGCATGAGTTTAGGGTACCAGCAAAGCAGAGGTACCAAAAAATTTTGAAAGTCATTTCCAAAATTTTGCAATAAAAAATATTTAGTTTTAATTCCAGTATTCACATATTTTATATCATTGCAGTAATTGAGCTTTTATTCTGATTTTCATATAGTTGAGACAGATTGGGGCCCCATAATCTTTTCATGACCTAAGACTTCTAAAGGTCTTAGTAGGTCATGCTTTAGAGCAGTCTCTTATCTTCTCTGAGCATTCTTCCTACTCCCCATCTCCAGGGTTACTGATTTGAGAACATATGTTAAGTGCCTGACAGAGCCTGGCATATCATAGGTGCTAAATAAATCCATTCCTTCCTCTCCATGAACCCCAACCACACACACAAACATTACCAAACACATATATCTAGTGTTCTAGATGCTGTATTAACTCAGCAAATCTGTTGCCTCTATTAAAAAGAATGTGGACTTGCCGAGAATTGGGATTTCTGGCTTTCTTTTCTGGCTGTGTGATTAGCTTACTATGTTTCCCAAGGAGGTGTGTCAACTTCCCCCTGCCTCTTGATTCACCTACAAGATGGGGAGAAGTATTGGTTCCCATTTCTGCCTCTTTCTAGAGAGTGATGCAAAAAGCAGAGACTCTCCCTCCAAGCCCACTTTCCTTTCAGCACCACATGCTCACCCTTTCTCTTGCTTTGGGCTCAGAAGGAAATTAATCCTCTTTTGGAATCTAAAAGATTCTCTTAGGAAAGAGACTTCACCAACAAACTGTAAGCCCTCTGGTGCCAAACTGCAGGAGTGCAGGGAAGCCCCACTGCCGACTTGTCTGGGAGTCCAGGGGGAGCTCTGAGAGAAAAGAACCACTGGCAGATATCAAAAGCGAGTCAGCAGCTCGGCAGGCCTGGGCCAAACTGTCCTAACGGTGACATGGCAGGGCCAAATCCAGAAACTGGGACATGGGAAGAAGAAAGTGCCTACTAGCTACAAAAATTTGCAGAGTGGTGGAGGCAGCCCCTAGAAAACTCTTGGCTGATTGCACTGTGGATTCCATTCCTCCGCTCCAACTCAGAGCTCTCAAAGCTGCATTCCTGTTCCAGGGTCTCCCATCAACTGCTTCTCTCCCAGTAACTTCAGCATCCGGCAGGCTGCCTACGTGGACAGTTCCTGCTGGGACTCACTGGTTCACCATGAGCAGGAGGAGTCTGGCCAGTACAAGACAAAATCCCTCTGGCCTCACAAGGTAAGGTGGGCTAGGAGTCTATCACACTGGCTTCATGGCTGAGTGGAGTGGGATGGAACTGCATCATTATGTTCTCTTGCCTCTTCACTGCTTCCCCCTACTTTTTTATCTTGACCATTGACTTTCACATTTCAGGCATTCTTCAAACGTCTAGTGATCATTGGTTGCCCACTTTTATTTAATTAGAAGCTTTGCGCCTATGCATGAGGCTTATTGACTGGCAGCCTTCAGTTTAAGGTGATCCCTTTGGGCCATTTCATTGGGAAAACTTCAAATATCAGTATCTGTAATCCTATCTCTTCGGCTAGTCAGTTTCCCCAAGAAGAGTGATTCGATCCTTAATTTGTACAGAGGGGCAGGGAGCAGTTGTTATCAAGCTCAGCTGTCAACCCTCTTGGAAGTCAACTGTGGGTCTCAGTATTCAGTATTCATTCAACTTATCCCCCTGTTCTCAGGATGGTTCCCTTACCCTCAATGGACCCAAGTGAAGAATCTCTCTGGTTTAATGTTTACAAAGAGTAAACCAGAAGCCTTCTGCCAGGAAGGGAAAGGGTAGTCGCTTGACTGCATCATGTTACAGAAAGGATCTGTCTGTTAGTTTTTCAATATTCTCATCTTCAGCCCCACCTGCACCCCCACCTTCAGGCATACCTGGTATCTCCAATTCCTGAGTCTTTCTGGTTCTGTGGTGCAAAATAGCTGGCATCTTCTATATTATGCAGCTGCTTTCCAGTTTTCAAGTTTGTTGTTCTCGTCTCCTCTCCTATTTTGTCTTTATAGGAGTATGTCTTTTTGATCCCTTTATTGCCATTCTAGTGGGGCTTCAGGAGGGAGGAGAAGTCATATGTACACCCAATTTACAATGTTTAATCAGAAGTCACTCATAACATTCCCTAGTTATGACAATTTACAAGGCCTCAGAATGCTACAGTTCTAGGACCTAGACAAAACCAGAGACTTAGTGGAAAGAGTTCTTGAGATCTCTGTCACTGGAAGTGTTTAAGCAGGATCTAGACAGCAACAAGTTCAAGATACTACAGAGGGGATTCAGATGTCAGAAAAGAGTGAAACCATCTGATCAGTAGGATTGTCTGAGAGCTCTCTGCACCCAGATTCTCTTGCTGCACTTCAACCCTACTGGAACAGAATCCTTAGGGGTGAAGAGTCTATTTTCAAGAAATGTCATTTCTTGGAAAGGAGTGAAAACGTTCTAATTTTCTCTCGTGACCTAATATACCTTTCTTAACCTGTCTCTCTTGTTTAGATGGGAAACACACATACATACAAACACACACACATACCCCTTTCTCCTCTATCTAGATGCAACCAAATATGCATCCTCCCTCTTTTTCTTCAAACTTTCCTCTAAAACAAAAAGTGTCTCTGGTTCAGGATAAGCTGTAGTCAAGTAGTTGTCAAGGGAATAAGCTCCAAAATCAGACTGTCTCATTCCAAATCCTGCTCACTCACCCACTAGAAGTGTAACCCTGTAGAGGTTACTTAACCTTTTCATGCTTCGGTTTCTTCATCTGTAAAACAGATACTAACAGTACCTACCTCATAGCACCATTGTGAAGATCAAGTGAAATAATGCATGTTAAACACCTAGTACAAATGTAGCTTTAAAAAAAACCTTTATAAGCAGTTTTAACTGTGGGCAAAATAGTGGGCCCAGCCCTTTTAGGTGTAGTAAGTAGGATGAGAAAACATAAAGAAAAGTCCCTTACCTCAAGTAGCAAATAGTATAGTTAGGACACAAGACTTACGCTTACCTCAATGTCAGCTTACATACATACTTACCAAAATAGCCCCAAAGAATTCCAAGATAGTACCTGATGGTGTGGTTTTGTATTACCAAGAATCTGGAAATGAGAAAAGACCACTGCATATGAGAGGAGTCAGGGAAGGAAATAGGATTTGACCTCCTCTCTGGAGCAGCTAAGTAAAAGTCAGCAATGTTGGGGTCCCGGGCTGGAATTTAAAAGCTAGTGAACTCTCAATGTCTGCGGATAAGAACCTGGAGCAGTCAAAGAAAGAAAGGCGGAAAATTGGGAATGAAGACGGTCTCCCCTAAGATCCCATGATCTCTAGTTAGCTACTCAGGCTAACATGCATGAGGAACAGGGAATGGGGAGCACAGCTCTCCCTCCCCCTCTCCTGTTCCTAGAGCCCTACACACCTACACAGACCCCACATTTGAAGGGTGGAGCTGGGGAACATGGAGATCCACTATCCCTTCTTTCCTGGGCTTCACTATATTCAGCCAGGTTAGTAGAGAGCCTTAGGTCCTGGGCTTGCGGTACTCATTCTCCATATTGCTTTCCCCCTCTGAGGCAGGAACCAGGGAATGAGAGCCCCTCTCTCACAGCTCTCTCCACAAGATCCCAGTACCCTGGGCCTCCCTCCTCAGCTCACTCTTGTCCTACAGGCCCTCCCTTACTCCATGCTGGCCCTGGCTGTGGTCATGTACCTCCCAGTTCTGCTGTGGCAGTACGCAGCTGTGCCAGCCCTCAGCTCAGATCTGCTGTTCATCATCAGCGAACTGGACAAATCCTATAATCGTTCCATCCGCCTGGTGCAGCACATGGTGAAGATCCGGCAGAAGAGCTCGGACCCCCATGTTTTCTGGGATGAGCTGGAGAAGTGAGTTGTCTCTTCCACTCCTTTGTGAAGGACTCAGCATTAAAATGATGTCCTTGCAGGGTAAACTATCCTCTATACCATCTTTCTGAAGAATTCAAAGTGCTTAACACATCTCACTAACTGTCTATCATTTCTGTACTCAGAGAAGAGAAAGAACTCTACCCTTATCTTACATATGAACACACTGAGTCACAAAGGGATTAATCTCTCTAAAATGCCACTTTCTTTCCTATACCATTGCTCTGCTCAGAAACCTCAAATAGCTCCCCCCATGCCTACAGAAAAATATCCAAATTCTCCCAAATATTTTTCCAAGGCCCTCCACAGCATCACAAACTACGTTTTCAAATTTCTCTCTAACTAGCAAGTGACAGAACCCTTCCACTCTACCTAGGTAGTCTCTTCCTTTTCTCCTAAACAAGCCATTCATTCACTTAAGCAGTCATTCATCATTTACTGAGTGCCAGGCACTGTTCTGGGTGCCTCTGATATGTGTGTGTCTGTGTGTGTCTGTGTGTGTGTGTTGGGGTTGGGGGTGGGGAGGAGGAAAGATACACCTACTCATGTGGGGCTTACATCATATTGAGAGAAAACAATGAACAAAGCATAAGACATAAGTAAATCATACAGCAGAAGACAAGTGGTATGAAGGGAAAAAATGTAAAGCAGGGTAAGGGGGCTCAGGGAAGCTGGAAGACTGAGGAAGGTGACAGTTTTAAATAGGGTAGCCAGGGTAGGCCCCACCAAGAGGACAATTGGGCTAAGATTTGAAAACATATTTTCTCATGTTTGTGCACCTACTCCATCCTCTGAGAAAAGTTCCTTTCCTATCTCTTTCTGAACAGTATCTACCTTTTGAAGGCCAACTCTAAGACAACATTCTCCATAAAGGTTTCTGAACACTCCAGCCCAGTGTTCACCTTTCTCTCCTAACTTTTACAACTACCATGGTTTGTATCTACCATTTTAGCAACAAATCAAGTGCTATTTTTATCTCATATTTGCAAATCTTATCTGCCCCTTCCCCATAAGCCAGTCTGTAAGCTTCTTCAGAGCAGAGACTGGCTTATATGTACCTAAACACTACAGCTCTCAACAAATACTTGTTAGCACATTTATTTTTATGAAATGGATGAATTGGTCTAAAAATCATACACAGAGTATACAGACCAAGGACCAGAATGTGGTTATTTAGACTCCCAGTTCAGCGCTAATTTAAGAAGGCTTATTGCTTCCTACGTATCTTACTTCAGCTTGGAGGTGTAGTCCGTTCTGCTGGGCAGAAATCCATGTGACTATTCATTATTCATTGATCATTCACTGGGTTTAACCACACTGTACTCATTGCTTGGAGAATTAAGATATACACACACACTTCATTTTGGGGAGAGGAGTGGTTATGCTCAGAGAAGGCATATTTTCATGTGTGTGGAGAAGGCCACGTCAAATACACAGCTTCTGTTACTTCCCCACATGGGCTTTCTCAGGAAATGGTTCTAAATGGTCCCTCCTAACCTTGCCTCTTTTCTTCCCCTGCTCAGGGCTCGGAAAGAACGATACTTTGAATTCCCCTTGCTAGAGCGGTACCTGGCATGCAAGCAGCGCTCACATTCACTAGTAGCTACTTACCTCCTGAGGAACTCCCTCTTGCTCCTCTTCACATCAGCCACCTACCTGTACCTTGGCCACTTCCATCTGGATGTCTTCTTCCAAGAGGAATTCAGCTGTTCCATCAAGACTGGGCTGCTAAGTGATGAGACTCACATCCCTGATCTGATCACATGCAGGCTGACCTCCCTGTCTGTTTTCCAGATTGTTAGTCTCTCCACTGTAGCAGTATACACCCTAATGGCTCCAGTGATAATATACAACCTCACACAGCTATGTCAGTGGGACAAACGACTCCTATCCATCTATGAGATGCTCCCAGCTTTTGATCTCCTCAGCAGAAAGATGTTGGGATGCCCCATCAATGACCTCAACGTGATCCTTCTTTTCCTCCGAGCCAACATCTCTGAGCTCATTTCTTTTAGCTGGTTGAATGTCTTATGTGTGTTGAAGGATACAACCGCCCAGAAGCACAACATTGACACAGTTGTTGATTTCATGACTCTGTTGGCTGGTTTAGAACCCTCTAAACCTAAACATCTCACCCACCAGGTGTATGATGAAAACCCATAGTTAAGAAACCATGAAACAAAAAATTTTATGGAAAGTAAAAATCTCTCTCCTTCCTCACAAGCCTCACACACTAATATGCAAAACTACCCACTTTAGAATTGCTAAGCTTGGATTCAGCTGAATCACACATTCTGTATCATTTTATCCTAAAAGTGAGAAGATATAATCAACACATGGAAACAAATCTGATCATTGGAACTGAAGAGACAGAAAATTAAAAAATTAGACCTAGAGCATAATATGAGGACAAGGAAAAAAAACAAAAACTAAAACTAAAGTTAAAGTCTAGACATTCTACAAGGAAAGAAGGTTCTAAAGGCTATTTATGGAGGCAGGTTCTTCTCACTGTATTTACTCCGTGGCCCTCATAGGATACAGTTTATCCCAAAGAGCAAGTATGGTAATCTGGTAAGAGAACGAAGATATAAAATCCCTGGAAACCCTTTGGTGTAGCCTGAAATCCAAGGAATTTTCCCACCTTGTTTTGTGGAAGTCATCAACCTTGCCCGGGCTCTCTGTGCCCTGCAAAGTGGGCCAGGAGAAACTGATGGAAGGAATTTGTAATCTGCTCTTGGGGCTTAAGGACAATGTAGGACAAGGCCAGGGCCATGCATCAGCTATGAGTGGAGACTTGAGGTGTACAAATACACTTTTTCATCATCTAAACCAGGGACTCACTTCACCAAGGGCTGGGATTATGTGCTGTGGACTCTTCCACAACTCTTAATGGGCCCTGGTATACTCTTCATACCCAAGGAGATGCTATGCATCCACTTACAGCCAGTCACTGAACAGTAACCCCTTAGAAGTAAATAGGATATATAGCAGAGTGCTGTTGAGCCACTTCTCTCTCTTCTCTGACTCATCACCTCACCTTAGCTTCTAACTCCCATTCCTTTGCTGGATTTAACAGAATCTTGATCTGACTCCAAACGCCACATTCAGCTCACAGTACCACGCTGTCTCTCATTTGATATTTCTTTCTAGAGCTCTTCAGAGGATTTTTGCATAGGCCATTTAGACCCTTCTTCATATAGGTAAGTAGAAAAGTTATGTCACTTCTAACAAATTCAGCTAAGTTTACCTAAAACAAGCAAAGGGTCTGATGTATAGACATTCATCGATGGCTTCCTAGTGTCACTGGGCAAAAGTCTAACTTTTCAGTTGGGACATAAGACCCTTCATGATCCAAATCCTGCCTACTACATCAGTCTCTCCTCTTGCCTCTCTCCACATACATCTTTCACTCTGACCAACTACTTTCAGGTCCTATGCTTCCCATGATGCTGAGCCTTTGAATATGCTGTCATATTCTACCCAAGATGACTCCTCTGTTCTTCACTGGGCCAACCACTAGCTCTCCTTCAGAGTCTGCCCAGGCATAATTCCTTCAAAAAGCCTTCCCTATCTCCTTTCCCCTTCCCTAACTAGGTGCTGCCATATTATCCAATACCTACCTCTGAGATAAAATTTTATTACACTGTATTAATATTGCCCATTTATTTGTCTTTCTCTCTTAAATAAGCTTCCTAAAGGCTGTGTCGTAACGGGCACTAAATAAATATTCTTCTGAATACATAAGCGACTGAATGAGTTGCTCAGTAACTTTACGTTGCCTGCAGCACACAGATCCAATAGCTAAATAAGCCTTACTGAAAAAGCTTCGTGCACAAAGATGCACTTGACGGCAACCAAGAACCAAAAAGTCAAACAACATGGAAATAATTATGTAAAATTATTATGTCATAATTGGAACAGTTAGTAGCTATTTAAAATTATGTTTATAAAGAAGTCATAAAGACTACAAAATGACTATAATAATGGTAAGTAAATAAAAAGGAAACATTATATTCAGTATGATCTAACCTATATGAAAATATTAAACACACATACTAACATGTTAAAAGTGGTTCACTCCATGTGGCAGCATTATGGACTTTTTTTAAAATCTGCTTTGTACTATATTTTCTAAATTTCTAAAATTAGCATCAAATGTTTTATAAATTGGAAGGAATTACTTCTAATAAAGAAGAAACAAACATTTTAATGGGCTGGTCTGGTGGTGCAGCAGTTAAGTTCACTTCAGCAGCCTGGGGTTGGCCTCGTTTGGATCCCAGGTGCAGACCTATGCACCACTTATTAAGCCATGCTGTGGTAGGCGTCCCACATATAAAGTAGAAGAGGATGGGCACAGATGTTAGCTCAGGGCCAGTCTTCCTCAGCAAAAAGAGGAGGATTGGTGGAGCAGGTTAGCTCAGGGCTAATCTTCCTCAAAAAAAACAACAATTTAACACAACTTCCCCTGAAATCCACTGTCCAGAGCATCTTGCAAACTAAGGTAAATGACAGCATTTTCCCTCCCAGTAGTCATGATACATCTATGTGAAGAGGAATAATGAAAATAGAGTCAGGTCACAAAGCCTGCAAGAACAAAATACAGCTGGACAGCACATAAATCAGGCAGTTAGCAAATAAGGGGTTTTGTGTTTTGTTTTGGTGAGGAAGTTTGTCCCTGAGCTAACATCTGTGCCAATCTTCCTCTATTTTTTGTATGTGGGACACTACCCCAGCATGGCTTGATGAGCAGTGTGCATGTCTGCATCCAGGATCTAAACCCTGCTGCCCAAGGCAGAGCACTGAAACTTAACCACTACGCCACGAGGCCTGCCCCAGGGTTTTTTTTTTTTTTTTTTCAAAAAAAGAAAATCTCTTCATATATTACTGAGAACTACCTATTTTCAGGTTCCAAGGTAAACTGTCAATCTATAGTATGAAAGGCATGAATATGAATAATTTGTAGGCTGAAAACATTCCTGGCAGTTTCCAAAAATGAATCTATATGGCTGCCTTGAGTACGTTTGTGAAAGTGCACTGGCACCACGAGGAATTGCTCTATTAAAACCGCGCCAGGTACAACAAGGGCAGCTTTCAATATGGATGGAAATAAAGGGACTTTCATAAGCCTTCTCTCTGTGTTAAAACCATTTTGTCAAGACTCCATCGCTATTTTTACAATTTTCAAAAATGAAGTACCTGGGTCATCAATTCTAAGCCTCTTTTTTTGAACCCTGATTCTAAGTTATTTATATTAGCGTTAGATTTTTCTCCAGTAATTCAATGAATTTATTGTTTGGACCGTGTACACATTTTCCTTAATTTCCATGTGCAATTCTAGAAGTCTACACTTAGAATATGTAACAGTAATTGTATATGAGTAGAGTACCTTTCCGTTTAGAACTCTTCATTCATCTCCATTATTCTAAAGAGTATATTCAGTTTTGAGAGGAAAAACCTGTGACTCTGAGGCTCATCACTCAACTAGTTAGTGGCACTGCGGGAAGAAGAATCAATACAGGCCTTCTGACTTCCAGACCAGCGCATTTACCATTACTGCATCTAAAGAACAGTCTATCCCCCTCTCTGATGATTTCAGACAGACCTTGGTTATAAAGTCAGAGCTATATAAATACAAGTACAGAAAAATACTTTAGGTTTTATTAGGCAAACACTGAGCACCTACTCAGGGCTAGCATGTTATTAAAATTGCTTGTTAAATTTTCCATCTTCCCTACTAGATTCCCAGGCCTTTTTTCTATTCACCACCGTAGGCTCAGCTCCTAGTAACATCACCGCATAACAGGCACTCAAACATTTACGCGAGCTGTATAAAGGAAGCAAGTAAGGAAAGAGCAGTACCAGCACTCGCGTTCAAGTGCGTCCTACACTCGGGAAGGCCAGTCTGCACCAAGTGTGAAAAAGTGGAGTTGAAACGCACAGGGCTGCGGGAGTGCGCCCGAGACTCGCGTTGGCAAGATTTTTGTTTGTTTCCGCCTCAGCTCTACAGTAATACTACTCAGCTAACCACACAGACGGGGGTCACAGTGGTCGTTTGGGGTCAGCGTGCCGCCCACCTCGCCCCGACCTACACTCGCCTCCCGTCTTCTCCTCCCTCCTACCGGGCCACAGATGCGCAAGGCCGACAGGACCACACTCACGCAGCCCCGGAAGTCAGACGCGGCTAGCGACCTTACGTAACTTCCGGGCAGGGCTTACTTCCAAGGCAGACGCGGAAGTGCTGGGAGGTACTGGGAGCCGGTTCGGTTGCAGGGTTTTTGGCTCAGCCGTCCGCCTTGGGGACGTCTGGAAAGGTCGATTCCCCGAGACCTGGTTCCGCCAGCCCAGACCAGGCGAAGCCAGCTCTCCCGGCCGCCCTTCGGCCCAGAAGCCGATGCCGGCCGCGCCCTGGAGCCCCCTTAGCGGGGCCGGACCATGAGCCTGCTGGGCGGCCTTGCCTCCTCGCCGCGGGCCGCGCTGCCGTCCAGCAAAGCCAGGATGAAAAAACTCCCGAAGAAGAGCCAGAACGAGAAGTACCGGCTCAAGTACCTGCGGCTGCGCAAAGCGGCCAAAGCCACGGTGTTTGTGAGTCCAGCCGTCGCTCGGCCCTTCTCCGCCTCAGGGCTTTCCTAACTCGGGAAATCGTTCCCCAAGCTGTTCCTCTTCCCAGGGTGGCAGCATTAATACAGCTTTAGCTTTGGCAGGATACATTACTTCTTGTTAGTCTTGTGTCCTTGGACAAATTGCGTAGTTTTGTTTCCTCATCGGTGAATGAGAGCTAACTACTTTGCGGAGTTAATGAAGGTTAAATGAGGAAAGTAAAGTGCTTGGTACCTGGAACATGTGCCAATAAGTTTTAGTCATTATCGTTATTACCGCAAAACTCTTAGAAATGCGTTTGATTCTCGAGAGAACCCTGAGAATGAGGCACTGTTTTTAAAATGAGAGCACTGAACCCCAGAAACATGATTTGTTCAAGGGACAGTTGTGACAGTGTGAGAGCCTTGACTCCAACTCAGACACCCTGATTCTAGTTTCTTTCGTACTTCCACTGCACAGCCTATTTCCCAAGCACCCAGCATACCCATAACTGACCCCTTCCCGAAAATAGGCACATGAAGCTATCAGTAATCCCCTCTTCTAACCTCTTTTGAGTCTCCCAAGTGTTTCTGCCATTCCTTTATTGTAGAGGCACGGGATTTATTGAATGAATGAACTGGTTTGCCAGCCACAACTTTGTGTTAGAACATTGTGGCTTGTCCAAGCTTGCCTCAGTGCTTGGTAATAGGGAGTGGAGTCCTCGAATGTCCTGCCATGCCCAAATCACCACCTTACCTCTTCTTTGTACCGAAAGCTTGAACATCTCTCAGCTTTTTTGGAAGCATAAGGAAAGGTTTGGAAATTAGAACATGCATTCCAAAAACATTTATTTAGCACTTGGTATGTGCAATAGAGAGAAATGAGAAAAGTAGAATTAAGAGGACTTGATATCTAATTAACTGTTACCTTTCTTTTATCCCCTACATGTCAAAGGTATCTAAAGCTTGGAGCCTATGTTATTAGAAGGATGTTGGTTCCATCAAGTACATGAAGAAGGTTTTGTGAAGAAAAGGGATCTTGTTTTGAACATTCAGAGTTTGAGGTCCCACCTATGGAACATCAGATTGGAGCATTCCCTTCAGGACTGATGATTGGGAAACACATTGAGTCATCAGTAAAGAAAGATGATATTTGAATACACATAAGTAGATTATGAAATTTAAGAATTTTACATACTAGAGTTAATTTTGTTTCATCTAGTTTTTCTCTTTAAGGTTTATATCGCATGGGATGCCTTGGGTTAAGTTGGTTTTATAAGCACCCCAAGAATCAAGGCACTTGAGAATGGACGTTCCTCATATTTATAAGGACTAAATTTAAGCATCTATAGATTTGAGCAGTATGCTCTTTTCTCTGCCCGAGGATACCCTAATTAAGGTGACCATACATCTTTGTTTGCATAGGACAGCTGTAGTTTACCATATTGTTCTGGCATAATCATTAATAGCTTCCCCTTTTCGCTCAAAGGTGCCTCCACTTATATAAATTATGTAATTACCCTGCCCATAGTAGAACGTGACTCTGCCATTACCTATAGGTTTTTAATAGTTTGTCTGCAAGGTGGACTAGCTCTTCCTTCTCACCTAGCCACACAGACCTCTTTGGTTTGGAATATAGCTCCTCTTCCCAGCAGAATACTTTGATCTTTTATTCATTTTGTATGATTATATTGAAAATTTTTCTTAAAGGAAAATGCTGCTATTTGTGATGAAATTGCTCGTCTTGAGGAAAAATTTCTTAAAGCAAAAGAAGAAAGACGGTGAGCTGGCTTCATTTTGTGTTCAGAATCACATTTTTGGTGATTGATATGGTTTTATGGCTCTGGGGATTTTTCTCTAGTGGGATTTTTGTGCATTTCACGGCCCGTTGGCCACTGATCAAGTACAGAGAAACCCACAACCTGTGGTATTGGTTCCTATTTACCCAAGTCTTCTTGGACCATGGTGATGAGACAGCTCTATTCATCTTTGTCACAAAATCCTTTTGTCACATCTAATAAGTAATCTTATTATAACTCCCTAATTATAAAAGCCGAGGGATAAAAGAAACTACTTTTCATTCTACAAATATTTGTTCAGTATATACTACTCTGCAAAGTACAGTGGGTATATAACACATGCGGTTCATGGTATATGCCCTTCAGAAGCCTAACACCTTCCAACATCAAGGTACAGGGACCCTCCACATGCAAAAGAGATATGCTACAATCCTTTATCCTTGGCTTCTTGAGGTATTATCCTCTGAAGCTTCGTAATTCCTAGGTTCCAATAAGAACCTTATTTTTATGAGTGTAATAATCTTTGTATTTAGTTCTGGCTTTTCCCAGTACTTGAGTAAAATATTGAATTGAGATGAAACAAGTTCATACCTCTGTTCCCTTTCCTTCTCGACCTCAGGTACTTGCTAAAGAAGCTCCTCCAGCTTCAGGCTCTAACTGAAGGGGAAGTGCAGGCTGCAGCTCCTTCCCACAGCTCCAGTTTGCCCCTGACTTATGGTGTGTCCAACTCTGTGGGAACTATACAGGGAGCAGGGCCCATTTCTGGGCCTAGCACTGGGGCTGAGGAACCATTTGGGAAGAAATCAAAGAAGGAGAAAAAAGAAAAAGGCAAAGAGAACAACAAACTGGAAGGTACCTTGCCTCAGTGGTTCAAATGCTAATGATAGAGACCTGGTACTAACTGGTGACACACACGGCTGATCCTTAAGCAGCCCTAACAGCCCTTAAAAAAGCAAGTGTATTAAAGCCACTTTGGGTGGAGGAATTTCGGTTAGAGCTGGTTAAATGCGAAGGGAGCAGGCTAAGGCCTCCCCCTTCTCGCACACCCTCAATTCTCTGGGTTGCCTTCAGTTCAGTCTTTCCTAGAGGCAGGGAAATGGGCTAAGTGGCCTTTTGAGCACACAGATGGAAAATTTCTGATCTTATAAATTAAGTAAGAGGCCTTAAAACGTGTAAGGCTTTTAGGTCCTAAGCACTAATATTAAAATTGGTTACTGCCAGGTGGGTGGGTTAGAAAGATACTCAGGGCTTTGGGGAAAAGTCCCATGTGCCCATTCAGTGAGTGTGTAGAATGAGATTGGCTTATTGCTCTTAGCATTCATGTGTAAATTCTTCCCTTCCCCTCAGCACTGGGAGGGGCCTAAAGTGGGTGACCCCAGATTTGCGTTTCAGTTCTGAAGAAAACATCCAAGAAAAAGAAAATGGAGGGAGGTGCTCGCAAGCTGGTTCAGCCCATTGCCCTGGATCCCTCAGGACGGCCTGTGTTCCCCATCGGACTGGGGGGTCTAACAGTATATAGCCTGGGGGAGGTGAGTGAGACCAGAGAGAGAAGAATCAGAAATATGGGAATGGGGTTAAACCTCCCCTCCCTGTTCCCATTAGCAGCAGCCCCTTGCTGATCCAGACCACTCCCAGAAAATCTCCAGTCCCTAGGAAACCAGGTCAGTTGTGTCTGCTGCACAGCCTACGCGCTCTCTCTGATTTGAGTCACTCTTTGCAGCCCCAGAGTAGCTCTAAAGGCTCCCATAGTACACTGGACTTCTAAATTCTCCAGTGACCTCAATCACAGGTTTGGGGGAATCTTTTTTATAGATCATCACCGACCGACCTGGCTTCCATGATGAGAGTGCCATCTACCCTGTGGGCTACTGCAGTACTCGAATCTATGCTAGCATGAAGTGCCCAGACCAGAAGTGTCTATATACCTGTCAGATCAAGGATGGTGGTCTGCAACCTCAGGTACCCACTCTGATCATAACTACTATTTTTCCCATTTTTTGACAACCTTCTCTGTGACGGGCACTTAATATTTATTATGTGTTCTCATACTTTACAAGGTAGATACTGTTTAATTGCCATTTAGGTAACCCCAAGATGCAGAAAAGTGTTTGGCCCTAAGTCACACCTCTGCTAATAAGTGATTGAGCTGGGATGTAAACTTTATCTGTCTGACTCTCCTACTGACACCCTTTCCCTTGAATCATGCTGCTTCTACTCTCAATATGGTGACTATGCGAGGCCTGATCAAACCTGCCTATTTGTAAAATGCAGGCCCATATACAGGGAAGATAAGTTTGATTCTGCCGTTTCAGGTAGGACCAAAATGGAGGTAACAAAGAAACCCCTTAGCAGTTTCTGGCTGCACATACTCTTAAGGACCTGAGAGACCTGAATCCCATCTTATTAAATACCTTTGTTCATCCTTCTCAGTGCTATGATTCAAAGCAGTTCATTTTTCCCAACCATCACCTCTGATCATTGGGGAAAAAAAGATGATTTTCAGAGTTCCAGGCTTCACTGTCTGACGATGTTACAGAATGCTAGAAAATTGAGTGAAAGGAGGTAAAGGCAAGGTAAGGAGCCTTTGAGCAGAAGCTGAGAGCCTGCCTGACACACGTGGATAATACTGCATCACTCCTATCTTGGTCAGAGCACCGTTTGGACATATCTGATAGTTCAGATGACCTTGGCCGTGCAGCACTTCTCTTCAGGAAAATGCTCCAACAGAAAGACTCAGTGTTGTAGCAGTATACCGTATTTATAATAAATCTAGCAATTCAATGCAAATCTAATCAAAGTCCTAATAGAATTTTAATGGACAGTGGCAAGCTGATTCTTAATTTCCTCTGAAAGACAAATTGTTAACATATTTTTGAAAAAGAATAGTCTGTGGGGTGTTTAGTTTCCTTTTTTTTTCCTTAGCTTATTAACCCATCTGGACATTATTTTTAGGTACATTGTGAGCTTTAATTTTTTTTCCCAGCTAACATCAAGTGACACCTTTAGTATATACTAAATACATACAATACTTGCGTATGTTTCCAGATGATGCTGTTTCATCTATTTGTCTATAAATGCCAATATGACTTTTAATTACTTTAGTTTTATAGAATGTTTTATACTATAAATATATTAAAAGAAAATATAGAAGAATATTTTTATAATCTTAGAGTGAGGTAAAAGGTTTTCTTTAGCAAGACATGAAGTGTAGAAGCCATAAAGAAAAATGGAACAGATTTAACTATTAAAAATGTAAACACTTCTGAATGACAAGACACCATAATCAAAGTTAAAACTCAAGCAACAAATAGGAATAAAATATATGAGTGGGTTAATATCCAAATAAAGTGTTCCTATCATCCAAACTAAAGAGCAATCAGATAAAATAGGCATTTCACAGAAATAGTGTAAATGGTTGATAAGAACAGACCTCACTAGTATTTAGGAAAATGCAAATAAAACAAAAAGATCTTATTTTGCTAATAGGCAAATACCAGATTGATAACAGCAAATGTTGGCCAGGGTATAGGAAAACAAGTATGCATTAGTACAATGAAAATTGTAAAGTCTTTTTGGAAAGCAACTTGGCAATATCAATTTCAGCATGTGTATCCTTTGACCCAGAATACTTCTAGGTATTCTAGTATTTCCCAGAGAAGTGTGCAAATGTGAACAAAAGAATTGAATGTAACAGTGTACTTGCAGCGTGGTTTACAACAGCAAGAAATCAGAAATAGCCTAAATACTCACCAGTAGGAGAATGGTCAAAAAATTAAGATAGATCCACTTTCTGTAGTATTACACAGCAGTTAAAAGAATGAAGTAGATTTATACATACGAACAGAGAAAGATCTCCAAGACCAAAATATGACATTTTGTCCTTTTAATTGCTCTTTGCTCAAATAGGATACTGTGCACACAATATAAAAGATTGGAATTGGCATGACCAATACCAAATGGTAGAGCAATCCTGGAATATTTGAAGATAATTGCTCACAGGTTTTTCATGAATTAGCTGAGAAGTAAATATAAACCATCAGTATTTTAAACTTGCAACATATGTCATTGATTGAAGTAATAAAACCACCACTGACTAAAACGTCTCACAAGATAATTCATTATTGACAAAACTGAAAGATCTCTACAATTTGACACAGTAAAATTTGAATCAAGTGAAATAATAACTGCAGAAGAAAACTTACAATAATAGAAACTGTACTCTGTTTTGGATTCTGTAAAAATGATCAGTAACGCATATACAGAAAATAATCCTGTTTGGAATAATTTGATTAAAGTAAACATTGAAAAACTGGAAACTGTTTTAACTGAACTTTACAGAAAACTAGTGAAGAAATTTAATTGGCTGAATAGAACTTGTTACAGAAATATTTTCTTTGCAAAAATTCATTAAACTTTAAGGAAGACTGGTCAAGGAATTAAGTTGGTTAGATAGTGCTTGCTACAAAAATACTTTCTTGCCAAAATTCCTCGGTATTAGTATGATTTTGACTTAAAAGTTTCTTTTTATAAATAGTCAAGATATTTTGAAATTCAAAAACTAAAGTGAATTGGGAATTTGTAGTCAAAATAACCTGTACCCCACCCAGATATTATAAAGTAAACTTAAGATTACATGGAGAATGATGTCATTTGTTTTTAAAATACCATATGTATTTGTACTTGTAGATATAAGTAAGTAGATAGGAAAGGGTCTGGAAAGGTGACAAATTAAGTGTTGACTTCTGGTGAGCAGTCAACCAAAAAATACAGAACTGAAACAAAGGACTTTCTCTGTTTTCTTGGATTTGTTTGAAGTTTTAACAGTACTCTAAGGAAATTGCGCCCGCCTCCTAGTATGGTATACATCAGCTTCAAGTGCCAGTGAAGAAATAGTTAGAGTAGTATGACTTTCTCCCTACTACTTCCTCCTTGAAGACTGAGCTAATTGCACCTTTATCTTTCTCAGTTTGAAATTGTTCCTGAAGATGACCCCCAGAATGCCATTATCAGCTCTTCTGCAGATGCCTGTCATGCAGAACTGCTCAAGACCATAAGTGCTACTATGTAAGTTGACCAATAGCTTGAAGACAGGCTAAAAAGATCACTTCTTGCACAGTGAGACCTTTTTTCTTGCTTTTAATGAGTGGAGATCCTTTATTTTATAGAAGACTATCCTGCATCCTTCGGATGTCTTAGCAACTAGATTCTCCAGAGTATCTAAGTCAAGAAATCTTACTATGTTTGTTCACACCGCCTTCCATTCTTAAACCCATTCTTATCTCCCTCTAGCTTCTCAAAGTAAAATTCTCCCTCTCATATTTAGGGGGAAACTCAGGCCCAACCTGCTTCCATCTGGAGCTGACTTTTTTGGGTTTTCTCATCCAACCATCCACAACCTGATCCAGAGTTGTCCAGGAGCTCGAAAATGCGTCAAGTAAGTAAGGTCAGATCCCTTGAGAGAAGCTCCATGATCAGCAGGCCAGGGACCTAAATTGTTTTGCTTATTCATACATTAAGCTGCTTCTGTATGCAAGGTATGCTTACTCCTTGACCAGTGTGCCTCAGTACTGGTCCTGTTTGCCCTCTGGACAGGTGAGCAGGAGCCAGCATCCCACTGTACCATAATTATCATCCTTTTCCGTGTGTTCCATGACAGCAAAAGGGCTGGGAAGTTCTATAGAATATTGTATCACAGACTAAGATAGTCCTATCTGTCTACTTTTGGGTTTTTTGTTAGTTAATATGTTTTTTAGATATATATGGGAGAGATCTACGGAAAATAAATGCATAATCCCTTTGGAGGTGAAAATGGGTTATTATGGCTAACAGACAGCTCTCAATAATGAGTCCCTTTAATCCTGCAGTTACCAGTGGGTGAAATTTGATGTGTGCAAACCTGGAGATGGGCAGCTACCCCAAGGACTGCCAGAGAATGATGCAACTATAAGCTTTGAAGCCTTTCAAAGACAGACCTTTGATGAAGATCATAATGATCCCATTCTACAAGGTATCTTTTAATTTTACCTTTCTGGTTTGAAAATTGACCATTTTAGGCTCTCCTCCCCTTAGGTCATAGCTGAGTACCCCAAATACCTGGGCAGTAAGTGGTATAAGCTTTCAGTGCTCCAACCTTGGAGAGTACTGAGTTCGAGGATCTGTCACCCTATGTAGCTCTACAGCTGTCCTCACAGCCACAAGGGGCATCTGTGATCATAGTAAGGCAGGGCCCACCAAGAAACTAGGGTTTCTCATTTTCTACCTAAGTAAGACCTAAGCAGAACTCTAGGAGAAAGTTTACTGTATAGGACTAAAATTTCAAATGAGATAAAAGGGATCAGGTCATGGCCTGGATCCGGCATTGGGGTCACATAGGGAGAGCTCTGGGCTGTAAAGAAGAAAACAGAATTAAAATTCTCACTGTTTACCTAATATACTATATAACCCTGGGCAAGTCACTTAATCTATTTCAGCCACAGTTTTCTTCATTGTAAAAGTAAGTATCTGTCCTGTCTTAGCAAACAAAGGCAAAATTGGGTTGACAGAGGCAAGGATGTTAAAGAGTTGAAAGAACATATATGTGTCTGATCAGTCTCCTGAGATTCCCAGGCAACACTGGAACTCAAGGAATTCTTTCCCCCAGGATCCTTGGACCTCCCGGAGCTTCAGCCTACAGCCTTTGTGTCTTCTTACCAACCCATGTTCCTGACACACGAACCTTTGGTAGATACTCACCTACAGCACTTGAAGTCTCCGTCACCGTGTAGCCCAACTCAGTCTTCAGACTGAACAAGAAGGGATCAGATCCACATCATTTTCATCGTGATGAATTTTTTAACTTAAATTAAAACTTAGAATGTATGGAAGAAGGCAGCAATTCAGGAGTGAAGAAGATATTAACACCTTTTGTCTTGGAGGTTCCTGTGGTGACAGTTTTCCCTGAGAAAAACTTCAGCTGCTTTATTTTTAGTAATAAATTTCTCTTGACAATCCTGCTTATTTTCATCTTGTTGTAATCAGAATATAATCTTTTGTACTTAGTTCTGCCTGAGGTAAACTTAAGTCCTTTATAAGCCAGAGTGAGAAATGGCTGCTGCTCATGAAGGATGTACTAAGATTCTAACAACCTTCTACCCTTGGTTCTGATTCTGCTTCAAGGAATATTAAGTCCTAGCTCCTGTAACCCAAGCTGCTGCTTTATTTTCATGTCAGTATCATCAAAATCAAATCCTGTTTATTCCTAAGCTTGAGTCCAGTCCAAAGCACGCTGTTCATCTTCTTTGCATTTCACACATCCTTCAAGGAAATCAACAAGTCCGCTTTTACCCTTTCTGTATTTGTGGTTCCTTATTGGAGAATGTGCTTTCAACTAAACAGATTGAAACCACGTGATAACACAGATTTAGATAAGATTGGGGATTGGTTCCCATCCTCCATAACAGGCTCACCCCATCATTTCATTAACCATGTAATAACTCCACATTCAGTGCAGCTAAATTTTTTGGAGCCTGCTTATGGCATTAAGGTGGAATTTTACTGCATCACCTAACCTGACCACTCCACAGCACCTGGTTGGATGGGCAGCAAGGACATGGTACCAGGTACCAGGACTGGCTGGAATGGGAAGGAACAAATGGACCCCAGAGTAGAAGAAAGGGGAAGGAGTGGTGAGAACTGGATTGTTACTGTGCTACAGTTCATAACTGCCAACTGGGGACAACACCAATAGGATTAACATTTTACAGGAATAAATCTGAGCAGCTAAGGGAGGGGATCAGACAATAGCATTTAGAGCACGCCAAAGTGGCCAATACAAAGTATCAGAAACTAAACGGTATTAATTTTATAAGTTGGTATAACTTTACATTGCAAAAAATTATTAAAATTGGATAATAGCAAATCAGGGATGGAAAGGGGATTACTCAAAGTTGTTAATTTTTTAATGTTTTTCATTAGTCTTTTTTCTCTGCATAAGTTGCCTGAACATATTTGCACTTGTACAGAAATGATATATGCTGCTTTTCTCATATAGCAAATATCTTTCCATTCTGTTACAGCCTGAGTAAAATACATATTAAAAGAGAGTCTCATTTTAAGAAAGACATTTAACATTTTTTTAGTAAGTTAGTGTGCTGTTTAATAAGAGTATTCACTTTGTAGCTTTCCTAGAACAGTGTTTTTCAGACTACAGATCTCAACCCATTAGTTATTCTTAAACTTAGGGAGTCAAGACCTGCATCTTTTAAAATTAAATAAAGAACATACTGGAATGCATCACATGTTGAAAGGTTGAAACTTTGGTTTCAACTATAGTGTGTTTATGTATTTATATAAATACTGGGGATACATGGAACAATAAAAATGTTTTTACTATAGATCATCATTTTAAAAAACTTGAAAAACACTGCCGTCATATACCTAAAATATCTTTTCATCTACTGGATTGTAAAAGATTTTTTTAAATTTGACATCCAACGTCAATGAGAATGAGGGGAAAAAATTCCCTTGGTGGGAATGTAAACTGTTGAACACTTTGGGAGGGTTAAGCTGTAGGTAATCAAAATTTTAAACATATTTATCCTTAAACATGTCATTCGACATTAATTACCCTAAGGAAATAAGAGTGGTATGATGTTTGCAGGTAACAGTTATCATGGTATTAGTTTAATAGAGGAAAAATTAGAAAAAACCTGTATGTCTACTAATGGGAAACTGGTTAAATAAAGCCTGGGGCTCCCACAAACTGAAACACTAAATCTATATTCAATTTACATAGTAAAATTATTTTGCTAGAATAAGTCAGAAACACAAATTACAAGATAATATACCATGCAATATGTAAAATACAACCCAAACAAATCAAGTGACCGTTGACCAAAATATTGTGTTTCTCTCCAAATTATGAATTTTGGGGTGAGTTTTACTTAGGCTTTTTCCTAGCATCCAAATGTTCTACAATGATATAACTTTCATTTTTCAAACCGTAAAAAGTTATTTTAATTTGAGAAATAAACTGAATTATCACAGAATGCTTTAAATTATTCAACCATTAAAAATAAATTCACATGCCTCCATTAATATATCCACTACCTAAGCCTAACTTTTTACACTCTGTGCACTAGGTTGTTGGGGGTGAAAGGAACCTGAGCTGAGCTATCTCCAGCTGCTTCCAAACTAGAAGAACCCCTGAGTGTATGTGTATTGGGGGTGGGGAGGGGTGGCTGGATAGATTTACTTTTTCTCAGGAGTCTGTTACTACATTCATGGTTCCCATTAGGCCAGATGTATATGGCTGTTAGGAGTTAATGGTACTAGGAAGTCCTCAGGGGAACCAAAGTTCCTTGCAGGCTACATAGTTGTTTTGGGTTTTTACTAAAATAAAATCCTGACACTGACAAAGCTATTCCTGATGTTCAGAGCTACACCAGGATGACTTGGGGGACAGGTGTGGGGAGAGATGCTTACTGCTTTAGTTCTCATTTTTCACATTAAGGGAATCGAAGCTACTCATAGGTAACAGTCTTACTCCTTTCTCATGCTTCAAAGGACAATTTACAAGCCCGTTCCTAACCCAGTTTTGACTGGATATAAATGTATACATGCCACTAATGATTATACTTTTATTTCCAACTTTTAGTAGATAACCGCAATTATCAAGTGCCATTAGCTGTTTTTAATCAACCAATCAACAGCATTATGATTCCTCAGAGTACACACATAAGCCCTCTTTCATATTTGCCCCACCTGGATTATTTTTCTAAACGCTTATCATGTAGCTTTACTTTCAGCCTGACTTTTTTCTTCCATCTGGATCATCCTTTTTATAGTTAAACCTCTTACCTTTAAAGAGCCTGAGATTCATATTTAACTCTAACGACCTGTTTGCCTCTCAGTGACCTCCACTCTCCTATTTTTCAAAGCTTGTGATTCCCCTACTCCTGCTCCGGGCAGCCTGAGGGCCATCCTGGGCTCCCACCACCTCACCCTTTCTCTTTGTTCCTTAAAGCAATCCCTCAGCACCTCCCCCAAATGCCTGCACAGGGTCCTGGTTTGTTGGTTTTCAACATTCACATTTTCATTATTTAGATTGAAGGAACAGAATTGTTTGGGGCTTAGAACACAAATTGGGCTATCTTCAGTTATCTGATAGATGGTTGGATAGTGGAAGAAAGATTTCAGTTCAACATAAGGAAAAACTTGGGAAGTTTAGAATGGAAACTTTATACAGAAATTCAATAACCACTTGTCAAATTTTGTAAAGTACATATAAATACTACCTGGCCTACATGGCCTTGAAATCTCTGCCAATCCTGAGTTTCCACAACTCTGAATGTAAGGGGACAAAAGTGTTAGACACTGCACTCCCAATAATGAAGGAAGTGAATGACAATGAGGTTCAATTTGTAGTTTGGAATTAGTCCAATACAGACACCTAGACCAACCGGGGGAGAAAGTAATCATTTCATTTGCCTAGGAGCCCTGGATCATCTCAGAATACAGAAACAGCCATGTGCTAGCTGGGGCTGTCCAATGAGACCTTGTATTAATTTCCTTTAAAAGCAATAGTTGTCATCATTTAAACTCCTAAATGCCAAAATCTAAAGGATCCACACTTCCATCTAAGATATGATCATATTGCAGCTAAATTATTTCATGACCTTGCTGTGATATCCAGGAGTCTGGTTTGTAATGAAAGCAATGAAGGGAGGAGCTGGCAAGGTACTGGTGGGGTGGTATAGGGGACACTGTTTATATTCACAGGGCCATGTGGCCCAGGCATAGCGAACAGCAACCACAGTGTCATGACAAGAACTGATATTCAGGTCCAGGGTCTGGGTGGAGAAAGTGTTCATAGGAGCTGGAAGCCACTTGCATCGCTGGTCCCTGCAACATGAGATCTAATAAGAGAAACAGAAACAGTTAGGTGTGTTAGTAGGATATTCCAAGAGACTGGGAACTGCTCTTTCAGCCAGACTAGAAGCGGGAAGAGGAGCCACCCATTTCCTACAGCAATCAAAGGTCAGCACAGCCACAGGTTGATAAATGTTCATGTGATAAAATAAATAACAAATCAATAAATAAAACATTAAATTACTGAGGAAGACAAGGAAGCATAACCACACAAAGCATAGAGAGAAGGCCTCCCTGAACATTCCTGCTATGACCACTCCCACCAAGCAGCAAAGCAGGCAGGGACTGTGCGAGGAAGCAATCTAGGAGCTGCCACTACTCTTTGGCACTCCCAAAGGAGCTGAGGAATGAAGAAGGAGCACAGAGGAACTTTAGGTAATAAGCCTTTCTCAATTCAGAAAGCAATTCAGGGAGGGGAACATAAATTATCCAGGACTCAAGGGTTAAATTCTGTCTTGACCCCAACTATGATTCCCAGTCCAGATGATGGGAAGACTGCCAGCAACTGACTGAAGAGGAAAACTCAGAATACAGAGACTTCTTGGGAGCTAGAATTCATCTAAAACCCAGTGTCTAAAGAAGCCAAGTAGAGTAAGCACTGACCAAGCACCTGAGGCAAGTGGATACTATAGTCAGGATTCCAGAGGAGGAGCAGCCCTAGAAGAACTCCTGTGTAACTAAAGTTTGCCTTTCGTAATCTTTCACCTCCTCCAATGCCCTCTTTTCGTACAAACCCCCCCACACACACTCATGGCCTTATGATTCCCAAAGACACTCATTTAAATGTTCCATCTAGGAATGCCTCTGTCCCCTCACCCCCAACTACAGAGACTCCTATAACCTCTAATCAATAGCCCAGTTCCACTGTAGCATGATCCTTGCTAGGTTTTAGAAGAAAGTAGTTTCATTACATTAATTCACACTAAGTGACAAATCACCAAGATTAAGCCACTGAAAGGAAACATTAAACTCAAAAGAATATCAGAATTTAGGATAGCGTGACCAAAGAGACATCCAAGGATGAGGGAAATGTTCTACAACAAGGATCCTTTCAATAGGTAACCTACAAATAAAGCTGCAGGCCGTTCCCAGAGCCAAGATGGTTGTTCTGGAAGGGAAAATCTAAAAGGAGTATCATTTCAATATGGACTCATTTTGACTGTCCTGTCTATCAAAATTGCCTCTAAGTGAATGAATGAATAGGTGCTTATTTGCCCCTCTAAGATAAACTCAGACTCCACCATCCAAGACCTCCCCCACAGTAAAGTTATAATTAAAAAGATGGGTCTCAGTGTGGAGAAAATCTGACTCCCAACACAGGATGAACCGCTATTGTTTCTGCTCTTCTTCTCACCTCAAATATCTTGTCCTGCCTCTGCACGTGGATTTGCTGAGAATATGTGAGGTTGAGCAGCCCCTTGTCAGTCAAGAGCTCGATCTTCTCAGGCAGTGGTCCTTGAAAGATCAAATTCTTCTCACCATAAGCCACAGCACGGGCCCCCAAATGCAGCCTATATGCCACAGTCTGTTTATCTCGAGGGTGGATGCTACAAGACAAAAAACAAGTAGAGAACTTTGGGTTTGAGCTCAATAATAACCATATTTTTTAAAAAAAGGAAATATTATATAAAGCACGCTTTAAGAAGATGAAAATAAAGTTGACTGACCCTAATAGCCAATGATTGGGGCTAAAGAGAAATAGTGAATGGCAACCATAGATGGAGCTCTGGGCCTTCTATGGGTTGGAAACCGTGAGAAAAAGATGACTTGGATGGAAGGAACATACGGAGGGAGGGAGGGAGGGAGGGAGAAGGTAAGGCATTCTACCTACCTAGGAGAGCTAACTCATAAGACTATTCCAACCTCTAAAAGCCCTGTGTTTCATTCAAGTCAGCAGCTCATTATTTGGTCCCCTCCAGCTGTTATTCGTTCCTTCAATAAATATTCATTCATTCAAAAATAAAGAAATATTTGTTTATTCAAGATCCTACTATAATCCAGACACTATGTGTTGGGCTCCATTTCACATTTGAAATCCCCTCATATCCTATAGCTAATATGTGGTAGTCGTCAGGGCTATTCACAAATATTCCATTACTCCTCCCCTGAGTCCATGGGAGAATTCCATTTGCTGCTCTTGCTGAAGGTGGGCATGGCCATATGACTTGCTTCAGCTAATGCAACGTGAGCAGAAGTGTCTCACGTTGCTTCCAGGTGGAAGCCTTTAACTGCTAGTGTGAGACTTTAAGGTCACCACAGAAGCACAGACCGTGGAGCCTCTGTCACTCTGGATCTGTGAATGGCTATGATGAGCAGAGCCTCTCTGTTGACCTTCTTTGGACATGTAGTATGAACAAGAAATAAATTTTTGTTGCATGAAGGCACTGAAATGTTAAGAGGTGTTTTTTGTTACTGCAGCACATCCCAGCATGAATGCTTGATAGATAATGCTTCTAAGGTCCAATCCTTAGACCACCTACTCTCCGTTCCCTCACAAGTGAACATCAGAGTGAAGCCTACAAAGAACAAATATTGTTCAAGCAAAGTACAAGAAGCAACCATACCTGCCAAAAGATGAGTTCCAATCACCGAGATCCATAGCTACAGCCATGAAAGTGTTGGGCATCCTTAGGTTGGGAACATAGCCAAAGTCTGCTGTTTGATGCCAACGGATCTCAGGAAATTCATCATCTGAGGTTGCAGCAGACCAATAAGAAGATAACTGCAAAGTAAAGAGATTGTTATATCAGAATTTTATTGTGTCAGAATCCTACACTGGAGTCCTTTTCACAAGCAGACCCTGCTTCTGCTTCATTCGTTTAAATGTTCATTCAACAAGTATTCACTAAGCTTCTTACTGTTGTGGCTGAATCCCTCTCATCCCACATGGCACAAAGTAACCTTGCGATGCCTATCATCAAGAGGTAGAGTCTACTTCTTCTCCCATTGAATCTGGGCTAAGCCTGGGATGTTCTCTGACCAACAGAATGCAGCAGAAGTGATGCTGTGCAGCTTCTGAGTCTTTGCCTCAAAAGCCCTTGCCTTATGATTTCTTTCTCTTGGAAGCCTGAGATGGCCACACACACAAAAAAAAACCAGCTACCCTGCTGGAGAAATTATGTGGAGAGAGGGGCCTTAGAAATTGGAAGATCATGAGGAGACAGAGGTGCCAATGTCCAATTTCAAATTGTAGCCACATGAGCAAGCCCAGCTGATATCACATTGAGCAGAGATAAGCCATCCCAGTTAAGCCCTGCCTGGCCAACCCATGGAATCATAAGCAAATAAAATGGCTGCTGTATTAAGCCACTGAGTTTGATACAAAGCCATAGGTAGCTGATACATCTGTATACAACACAGGGCCAGGTACTGTAAGGAAGCAGAGAGGAATCTGCCCTTGAGCTCGTGGTAAATTGCATCAAAGACCCCAATTCTTCACACCTTCCTATATCCCCAACTTCCAGCCATATAGCCTTGCTTGTTTCTCCCACTAAGAGAAAGAGTATATTTCCCCACCACTTGATTCTGAGTTCCGCTATGTGGTTTGCTTTGGTCAACAGACTGAAACAGAAGTCACAGTCAATTCCTAGCCTAGGTCTCTAGACACCTTGTGTGATTTCACTTGCTCTTTTGCATTTCTGCCATCACCACGAGAACAACATGCCTGGGCTAGCCCACTACTCTCTGAAGAAAAATGAGAGCTGTGGAACAGAGCTGCCTCATCTAATCTACTCCAGCCAAGCCTGGACCAGAACACAGCCCCCCAGCTGACCCACAGAGATTTGGAAGAGCCCAGTGGAGCTCAGCCAAGGTCAACCAACCCAGCTACCCAGACATGTGAGCTATAAAAATAAATATTATTTTAAGTCATGGAGTTTTGAGGTGGTTTGTTACACAGCAGTAGCTAACTGGTACAAGTACTTCACAATTTGTTGAGGGGACAGACTGGCACATAAGAAATGTTAATAAATACAGTATAAAATAGTATGGATTTCATGCTTTACTGGTGGCACAGACAGCAAGTGCACTAAGTTTAGAAGATACAAAGTTTATTATAATAAGAAAACATGGCCTTAGAATATGTAAAAAAATTTGGATGGGCACAGAAAATATGAGAAGTCACTACAAATAGGATGCTCATAGTTCACATGTTAGAACCTCGTAAGATGGAAAGATGGGAAGCAGAAAGGCAGCTTGGAGAGACCAATCTAGCTGGACTAGAGGATTTACATAGGAAAGACAAAGGTGGAAAAACAGTGAGGCAAGTGTTTGATAGAGTTTATACTTTATTCTATAAACAATAGGGAACCACTGTGAATGTACTAAATGCCACTGAATTGACTAATAATAAAATGGCTAATTTTACATTATGTGAATTTCACCTCAATTTAAAAATTAGAGAGCCACTGAAATTACTGACATGACTAAAGGACTATTTCAAAAGATTAATCTAGTGATCATGTAAATAGTTCTGTGAAGAAAAAAGACTGAAAGCAGAGAGATTGATTAGTTAAGAAGCTACTATAATATTCTAGACACAAAAGAGAAAGGTCTAACCTAGAAGTTTTGTAGTGGGAATAGGATAGTTAGAAATAAGATAATCTAAAAAACAAACTGACAGAACCAGGCAAGCCACTGGATATGGGACACAAGAGAAAGGATAACATCCAACACTCAAAATCTATAACATCTGAATTATGTGCTTGGTTTTGCAGATGTAAGTAAGATCCTTTATCAGTTGACTTCAAGGTAACCAAAAGGAAGAGTATGATACTGAGCCTGATCCAGTCAGGTAAGTCCTTTAAAAGAGGGCGTAGAAGTCAGAGGCCTCTCACCCGCTGGCCTTCAAGAAGTTAGTGCCATGAGTTCTACAGCTTCAAAGAAATAAATTCTGCCAACAGCCACATGACCTTGGAGAAAACCCCAAGCCTCAGATGAGACCCCAGCTCTGTCCAACACCTTGACCACAGCCCTGAGCCGAGGACTGAGCTAAGCCATGCATGCCCAGACTCCTCACCCATAGAAACTGTGAGGTAAAAAATGTGTGTGGTATTGTTTGAAGCTGCTAAATATGCAGTAACTTGTTATGTAGCAATAGAAAACTAATATACTGGGGAAAGAATTTTCCAGGCAGAAGGAAAAGAAAACGGCAGGCCCTAGGGCAGGAATATGCCCAGTGCGCTTAAAGAAAGTAAGGCAGACAGTGTGGCTGAAATGGGGTAAGCAAGGCAAAGAAAATTAGGAGATGAGGTCAGAGGGGTAATGGAGGCAGGGGGACCATGTATGGCCTTGTTGACCTCAGTCATATGGAGGAAACACTGGAGCCTTCTGATATGACATAGTAATATTAAAAACACTTAATATTACTACAATGCACGTGGTCCCACTAGTTCTTCCTTCCTTACTTCTTCGATGTCTATATCACCCTCTTCTCTGACTTAGATAGCACCTATTCTTAGCCCTAGTTCCAGCCAATGAGAGGCATCAACCTATTACCTCTCTTTTACAAACTATGATCTTAAAGTAAGTCAAGTCGCAAACTGGGAAACAGCCTGGGCAAGCAACCACATTGTCTTTGAACTCCATTTCAGAATTTCTGCATCAGAGGAGCTGCATTCTCAATAGACTGTTCCTTCTAGTCTTATTACTCTCATAGCCCAGGAAAGACCTGAGATCATCCCTCCAAATGTGGCCAAGTGAAGCTTTGGATAGAAGAAGTTTTCTGCTTCTTGAGTTGTTCCAGAAAGACTAGAAAATCATCAGGAAAACACTGGAGAAGTCGCAATAGTAGCAGAAAGGATAAGGAACAAAGGATATGAGATGGAACTAAGAGGACACTTCCAATTCTCTTATTAAAATCTCTTAAGTAAATCGGTTTTAATGTATGAAATGATAAAAGGTGCTGACACTTCACAATGGAATCTCAAGAAAACTACAAAACAGGACTAGAAAGATCCAGTGATCTTCTTCCCACACTACACCCAGAAGAATGAAAGTGGAACCATGTTCATCAGCCAGTGGCATAATAAGGATCGTAGCAACAAAGTTACCAGAAAGAGTCTAGAGTAAGTTCCAGCTTCAAGCACAACAGGAAGGAATGCTAATAATAGCCACTCAAACCAAGGAAGTTTTCTCAAAATGGCAGTTTGCTGAAAATTCCTGCAGCAATTCTCCACTTATTTCACTGATTGCACTACTACATACTGGCCACATGGGGACACCAGCATACTCCACAACCAAAAGAAATTCCTGTGTTTTTCCTAATCTGAGATATTAGTAGGGCACTGTGCGGTCTCCCACAGTGTTTGGTAGAAATACTGTTGCTAATGAAGGCATATATTAGGCAAAAAATGTAAAAGCGGCCAAATTTAGAGGATTTTACAAACACACATAGTTTGCAGTCTGTTCCACTGTTCCTCCTAACCCCTTTAAAAAAGATACGCCTAGGACTTCAGTCCCTAGCCACATGCTCTTCTTTCCCCCTCATGCTGCAGGACACCTCTCTACTAATCACTCTCGGATACATGTCTCTAGTCCTGGTCTCTCCACTGAGCTCAGTCCCACATCTCTAACTATGCTCTAATTACCACAACCATCATTTCAGACCCAGCACTTCTATAAAGCCAATTCACCTTTCCTTACAGACCAACTGTCCCGCCAGATTTTCTGACTTCTCTCATTAATAATAATAAACATTATTATCTGGCATGTGCCACACTTTACATGGATTAACTCATTTAATACTTAAAATAATAAAGAGGTTTGATATCTTGTTCAAAATCATATACCTAAAGAAGTGTCAGAGCTGGGATTTGAATCCAGGCAGACTAGCTCCAGGATCCATGCCTGATCCATTACATTCTCATAGCTGATACTTCCCTTTGAAGATGTACATTTATACTCCCAGTTTTCCACAAGTAACCAGCATATTTTCATTGACAAAGTTAGAGCCCAAAGGCTAAAGAACTAATAAACTGAAAGACATAAACATAAGTGCAAGGACCAGGCCTCTGACTCATGCTACACTGTCAGCCCTTCACACAGTTCATGGCATCTAATAAGCATTCAACACACACTTTAGGTTTGAAGTGGCTGAAGTCACATTCAAATCACCATGTACACAGGCTAAGAGATAAAAAAAAATGTACCTCAAAAGTCCAAATGTAGCTTCCACCAAGAGTAGTTCAGAACTGGTGCCAAGAGTTGCTATTTTGAAAATAATGAGCAAAAAAATCTTTTTTCAAAGTCAAAACAAATGTAAGAAAGAAGGAAGAAAATGATTGTAAAGTAATTATAAGTGGAAAGAAGGTCTATAAAAGTCTTCATCCAAAAAAAGGTATAGTGAAATAGGACAAGGTAGAGGAGATAGGGAGGATGGTGAGAAGAAGGTTATGCGTGGGACGTGCAGAGGCAGCTGTCTGGAAGTATGTATGTCCAATTCAAACATTAAAGCCCATTCCATTATTATGTTGACTTGAGCCTTGTTTTTATAATACCTTACTTGTTTAATTTCCTATGTTCGAGAAAAGTCAGAACTACCACTCTGCTAAAAAGTCTAGGTCTTGGAGGGGTCATATGAACAGGTAAGGCAAGGCAATTATGAATTTGGTTAAATACGTTTATTCCTTTTAGGCAAGGCTGAAAGCAGAAACTGACTAGTTACTGCTAATTAAAAGTATGGTTTCTCTTGATCTATTTTTTCATTTGTATGTTAGGCCATGTTTAGTAAGTGTCGACCAATTAGGTACTGGGGATATAAATGTGATCCAGGGAAATACAGCCATGTGTGCAACCTCCATGCAGGTAAAAAGGGGAAGCAGAGGGTGCTAAGAATCACCCATCTGGAGAGAGAGGGTGTCTAACCCAGACTTTGGATAGTCACAGAAGGCTTTCTGACTGATATGCAGACTGAGACCTAAAGGAAGATGAAAAGTTAGCTGGGAAAGTATGAGACAGAAAGACTACCCCAGACAAAGAGCATGTGAGATGGGCTAGGAGTGCGAAAGCAAGGTTCATTCTAAGGAGTGGCAGGGATAACACCAAGTTGGGAGGGTGTGGGGAAGTGGACATTCTCACACACAGGTGCTAAGAGAATCATTTTATACAAATTTATAAATTTCTACAGAGAAATTTGTGGACATGTTCAATGCCTTAAAAAGTGTTCAATTTAATCCAGCAATTTCATTTATCTTATGGAAATAACTAAGCACATATGTAATGATTTAGCTACAAAAAAAAAAACATGCCATTGCTTAAAAAAGCAAAATGTTTAAAGCAACCTAAGTGCCCATCTAATGAGGACTAGTTAAATAAATTACAATACAGCCACATTTCTGAACACTCTACAATCATTATAAATTGTGCTAAAGATTAATATTTATTGTCATGAAAATTGTTCAGAATATGAAATTATGAGAAAAAGCAAGATAAGATACAGTATTGTGGTATGGATCCTATTTTAAAAATACATGCGCAGAAAAGGTCTGGTTATGTCTGGATTGTGGAATTATAAATGTTTTTAGCTTCTTTTTTTGCTTATATTTTTAATATTTCTTTAATGAACATGTAATGCTTTTTTAATAAGAAGAAATATTAGTTACTAATTAACTTTTTCTAAAGAGTTAATTGTCCCACCAATGAACTGAGATGAATTGTCTTACATTCAGGTCTTGACCAGCAGGCTACGAGGACATAAAAAGGAACATGGATTCCAGGAAAGAGATCTAGACAGCACATCCGCACCTCAGTGCCCAAAAACCCTCTTCCTCTCAACACATACCTGAACAAATCCAAATGGGAAGAAACGCTCTGTCTGCCCCTGGGAGCCACGGTGGAAGGTTTGGCGCCAGTCTTCAATGAGCGCAGGGAATGTGCAGTTGTACAAGTCTCTGTTAATATTTATATTGGACTCCCCTAAAAACAGTCCAAATTGTGAGAGGAGTTTGGGGTAGATGCAGAAACAGCCACACGTTACTCCCCAACTTCTATCTGCCCTTAGGAAGTGGGCCTTCCTGCAGGATCTTTGGACTGGACTTGTGAGCTGCTCCGGCCAAAGGGGCATCAGTAAACATGATGCAAGCAGAGGCTTGAAAAGCACTTCAGCTTTGCAGTTTGCTCTCCTTTGATACACTTGAATCCAGAAACTGCTATGTAAATGATAAATAAGTCTGAGCTAGCTTGCTAAAGGATGAGAGGCCACATGAGAACCATGGTACTCCAGCACATGGACAGCTCCCAGTCAACAGACATGAGGGAGAGGCCATGGTGAGTCATCCAGCCACCAAACAACCTGCCAGGTGGCCACAGACACATAAGAGATCCCAGCAGAAATTAGCCAAAGCAGCCCAGACAGAAAAACTACCTGCCGACCCCCAGAACAGAGCTAAATAAAATTATTACTGTTTTAAGTCACTAAGTTCTGGGGTGGTTTGTTATACAGGAAAAGCTAACTGATACAATGGAGAAATAGTAAATGGAACACTCACCCTGATACCATATCACCCCTTTCAGAGTCATATTATGTAGCGGATGGATCATGGCATTCCAGAGAACAGAGTGCTGACTGGGACCGGCTACAAAATCAGATGCAGTGAACCTGAAATCAGTAAGATGCATAGTGTCAGGAGAGAGCTAGTGATCGATCACATGATGATCCCTAAGCTGGGAGTGTATCCACCTTTCATTTGGGTCAAACTTCTGAGATAAGCAATAGAGAATTAAATTGAACCTCTCTGTTTCACATGAAAACAAGTGAACAGTCTCCAAATTTCACCTCCAGGTTCTTCCCAGGATAAGTGTATCAGTCAGCTTTCTGTGAGTTCAAAGTGGGCCATCCCAGTTTGCAGATAAGGTCATCAAAACCAAAGAGGAAGAGTGTTTCATTATGAGTCTCTCATAGAGGCAATAAATGTATTTAACTAGTGCTCAATGGATAGACACTTAGATTGTTTTAAGCTTTTTGCTTTTATATAAGCAATGCCAAGATTATCTTCCTTACAGCTAAATCATTTCATACAGGCTTAATTATTTCCTTAAGATAAATTCCCAGAAAGGAAATTGCTGGGTCAAAAGGCACATTTTTGTAATGCTCTAAACATGTTCCTAAATTTCTCTGTGAAATACTTATATATGAATTTATACTCGTGGCAGTCATGTAAGAGAATGCCCACTTCCCTACACCCTTGGTATTGTCCCTTCCATGTCCCCAGAGATCTGGGAGGCCCAGCTTTAGATCCCTCCTATTCTTCCAGAGGCCATTCTTTCTGTTCCCAAGTTGAATGTCTTCACTCCCCCACAGACAAGCCTTTACCACACTATTCAAAAGCCCAAGTCCATCCTCCTCCCAGAGGCCTTCCCAGAATTGATGAGACAATGTCTGTGAAAGCAGGTCACAGACTGTTAATCTCTATGTTAATACTAATACCAGGATTTTAGTAACTAGCCCTTTCTCTCCCACCCCAAATATTCTTCCTGGTCTAGCTTTTCCTAAGTGTGCTTTCATAATCAGTAGACTAAGATATTTCTTTGATTACAGGTACATTTTTTCTTCCTATTAGACTATTTATTCTTATATAGCACAGTAGTTAAGAACACAGACATTGAAGCCAGCCTTTGTCACTCACAAGTCGTGTCCATGAGCAAGTTACTAAACCTCTCCCAGAATTGGTATCTTTATCCATAGAATATTCATAGGTTCTACACTTCAAGAGGTTGTTGTATTAAGTGAATTAATATATATACAGTTCTGACAGCAATATGTGGCATACAGAAAGCTTTCAGTAAGTATTAGCTATTACTTATTGAGGAAAGGAATCATAATTGCTTCTTGACATATTCTCTGAGGATTGCAATGGTGACTTCTGTGCATGGAATAAGTTACATACATTCAGTACATACTTGGACATTCAACACACACTTGACTCCCCAGAGGAGACCGTGATCCTTCTCTCTTCCATAATTTCCTGGGAAGCTTTCTCCCAGACTGAGGATGCTTTCTTACCCTTACCTAGGGACCCCACAGGCTTTCAGTGACCTTCCAGATGACCAGGCTTCAATGGGTGTCCCACCCCACGAGGAGGCAAGCAGCCCAATGGGATACTGCAGAGTGTCATACAGGTAACGCCCAAAGAGCCAGCACACTGCTGACATGTACTGGAAACTTCCATGGCCCAAGTTTTCTGTTCACAGAAATAGTTAAAGAAAGAGTCAGGGAAAAAGTATATGGATACAAACTGTAGCTACTAGATGAGTCTAGGTGAGAAGAATGGGTATGGGTCATTCCTTGTATTCTTTTCTAAGACTTTCAAAAAGTAGGATAAGATTGAGAGGCAATTGTCTCATTAGCAGAGAGCCAAAGCCCTCTGGCCAGGCAAGACGGCTTCCCCCCACTGCATGCTACCCCATCACTTACAGGTTCCTGAGAACCTAGGAATATCAATATTCCTCTTTAACAGGTGAGGGGCGGAAAGGCCATTGGGCCTCTATACTACTATCATCTACACCTCTCCTCTCACCTCATCATTCATCCCCACTTAGCTCTGTGGAGGGGAATAAGCAAGCAGGGAGCATGTTGAGAAGAAATGTATATTTTTTCTGGGTAGTTTTATACCCAATTTTATAGCTATGGTAATGAAAACATGGACAAGTAAGTCACAGGAAGTTTGGCCAAAAAGGAAAGCAACAGAAACCAAAACCAGTGTTTACATGTTCAGTATAGTCTAGCTCATGTGTCCATACAGCCCAGTAACCAACACAGACCAGAACGGGCAATTTCCATGTCAGAAAAAAGCTGATGAACAAGGGAACATGCACACACATAGAACTGACGGGATCAATTCAACCCAGTATTTATTAAAGAACTACTATGTATAAGTCACTCGCTTGGCACTATAAAAGATTCAAACTCAATATAGGCCCAGTGCCCAAAAAGCTGATAGTGTAATAATGAGAATTCAACACAATTACAATTGACTGAGCAACTACTAGGCGCCAGGCACTTCTAGATGGTTGAGATACAGTAATTAAAGAAATATGGAGAGACAGGGAACCTCTCCGCATAGGTCTTATATTCTACAGAATACAACAAATATTCAGCTGAACAAAATAAAAGAAAAAAACATGGTTAAGAGCCTTAAGAGGTACAAACAAGTGTTAAGGGGTTTTAACAGCAAAAAGGAAGAATATCAAATGAAAAGCAGGTCATAAAAAGCCTAACAAAGCCTGACCTCCTCCCCTGTGCTCCATAACACTCTGTGCATAGTGTTTCCCTTTCCCCATCAAACTATTAGGTCCTTGAAGGCAGGAACTTCATCTTATTTACTTCAGTATCCCCAGTGTCTAGTACCTACCAGAGAGTCAGTAAACGTCTGTTGACTGGTGAGGGTGCCTGTGGGTAGCCAGTATCAAGGTGGATTCGTTGACATGTAGACAGGGGGAAAGGTACATAAGAGGGAAGGGGAGAAAGGTAGGGAAGCGTTGAAGGGTAGACAGGAGTTTAACAAGCAGAGCTGGCATTCTAGGCAGATGAAACAATACATAAAAAGGCACAAAGAATAGGAAAATTTTGAAAGTATTTGACTGGAGCACAGATTATAAAAGGAGAATATTAGGAGATAAGACAGGAGGGGAGGTTAGAGTCACATCTTAGAGTCAAGAAAACAGAAAGCCACTTGAAAATGCTTGAGAGTGAGAATGTGTGGTAAGCAAAAGTACCTCCAAAGATATCCACACCCAATGCCCAGAACCTGTGAATATGACCTTCTGTGGCTAAAGGGCCTTTATAGATGTGATTAGGGTTAAGGACCTTGAGACAGGGAGAATGTCCTGATTATCCAGATGGATCCAATCCAATTACATGAGTCCTTAAACTCAGAGAACCTTCCCAGCTGCAGTCAAAGAGACGTGACAACAGTCGAAGAGGCAGGCGAGATCTGAAATGTGACAGGGACTTGGTCTCCTATGCTCTTCCCCAGACATCTGCATTGCCTCACCTCCTTCAGGTTATTACTGAAATGTCACCTTTTTCAGTTGGGAGTACCACAGCCACTCTCAACGGGGAACCACAACCCCATCCCAGCCCCACTGGTCTGTACTGCCCCCTTCCCTGGTATATTTCATTGATTTATTTTTGTCTCATCAGCATGCATCACCATCTAACCTATCCCTTAATATTCAAAGATTTATTCAGTCTCTGAGTGCAGAGAGTGAAAGGGAGCTGACAGCAAGGTATAATAAATTATCCAAATCTAATTGATTCTTGTGTTCTGGATAACATGTAGGAGGAGGTCATGGACCAAAAGATTCATCCAAAAATTTACCCGAATCTATTCAATTCCTAAGTTGTTACAGGGAGAGTTCAGATAGTGTGATACTAAATACTATCAAACACTTCATATATAATTTACTAGTTTTATTATTCATTTCCGTATCCCACGCACTAGGATATAAGCTCCATAAGATTAGACGGTCTTGCCTGTTGTATTCACTGCTACACTCCCTGCACAGAGAACAGTACCTAACACACAGTCAGCACTCAAATTTGCTGAATGAATTAATACTTGAAAATATAGGAGCAATTGAGGTTACCAAGACAAAGCACATACAGACAAGAGAAAAAGGACTAGGAAGAGCACAAGGGACTACTTTTGGAGGAAGAGATTGAAGAAAGCGAAGAAACAGGGAGGAAGAAGACAGAGGAAGAGACCCAGGGAAAGGAAGCACCATGCAAGCTAAGAGGAATATGTGGTTTCTCAAAGCGGTGGTCAGCAGTGTCAAATGCTACAGAAGTGTCCAGAGTGTATAATTAGAAGAATAGTAACACCCTTGAGGGGAACAAGTTGTTGAGGTAGAAGCAGAAGCCAGATTACAAAGGGTCAGAGTGAATACATGGAAAGACAATGAAAAGGATGAAAACCAAAGATGTTCTAGAAAAGTTTAACAAAGCAAAGGGGAGAGGTGAGGAGGGTGTTTGTTATATTTAGTTTTGCTTTGTTTTGTTAGAATAAAAGAAAAGCTCTGAGAGTCTGTCTTGCTCACAACTATATCCTTGGGGCCTAGCACAGAGTGGGCATGAAATAAAGGTTTCTTGCCGAATGGACAGGGGGTAAAAGAACAGAGCCTGAGGGATAAAAGAAGACCCTGAAGGAGGTACGAGACAAAATCAAAGGTGGCCCTGAAAAGACACCAGTCAGTTGTGTTCAGACACAGAACCAAAGGAAGATAGCGAAGAGGAGAATAGAGCATTGAGGTGTTGAAGAGAGATGCTGGCAGAGCTCATGCTGAATAGCCTCAGAGTGTTCAGTGAAGGTGAAGGAAGAGTCATCTGCTCATAGCAAAGGGCAAGATTCACTGTTAGACTCTTGGGAAGAAACATATGAATTGGCCACCAACAGGAATGGGGTGGAGAGTCAATAAATGAATGAAAGGATGGTTGAATAATAATAAATAGATCAGAACAAAATTCAGGATTACAGATTCCATAGGGTGCTAGCCCAGTCTAAGAGATGGCGCATGCTCTAGCAATCACTTACCTGCGGTAGGCTTAGACCATTGCAAGTCAACCTCAGGAAGGTCCTCCAGCTCCTGCTCTGCCTCAACAAGAGACACAGAGAGAATGCGGACAGACTGATAGGCAGCAGTGTTAGACAGCTCACTTGTAGCATTAAATATCTAGAAAAGAAATAGGAATGTAATTTCTTAGACCAACCTAGTGGGTGTCAACTATCCTACTCCCTCTTAGTAAACACTACCAACCCTCTGAGCTCTTTCTGAGCCTTCAATATACCAAGATCAACTGAATGACCAAAACCGATGATGGGCTGGTCTGAGTCACCTTGATCCACCTTGACCAACAGAGATCATGATGAATCATGTCCCCAAAGAAGGTAGGAGTACAATGAAATCTGAGATCTCAAGGAGCAAGTCTGTATTAGAAGAGAGGAGCTATGGAGTAGTTTAGGCTAAAGAAGATCAACTATCAATTAGACCACTGTGATATCTTGAAACTAAAATATTTCTATTCAAAAAAAGTATCTGATAACATAAAGCCACAGCATTAGCTTCTTTCAAAAATGGAGCCAAAAAGTCCATGAGGAGGTAGGTTTGTGTAATCTTTACTACATAGGAGAAGTATATTCAAAGGAAACATACCTGAGAAATGATTGTTGAACTACTAAAACACACTGAAGTCAGTCTCAAAAATGCTTCTACTCTCACGTCAGTCCCGGCAAATCACCAAAGGAAAGCATTGAAACATGGCAATTTGAAAAGTGGTGTTCAGGGTGACTGCTGAGGACAGTCCCAGGAAACCAGACAAAGAAAAGGGGCCATCCAAAGACACATCCCTTTTTCCAAAATCATTTCATGAAACCTCATCAGTTGCCAAGAGTACGACAGGAATGGCTTACAGTTTTGCTGGACAAAAATGTGTGTGCTACACTGAGTAGTTTCTTTGTTAGTCCTATGAAACATCATTCCTCTCTGAGCTTACACATAAGTGCTATTTCCTTTAATCTTGATTTTTTACTTATGGTTTTCCTTTATTTTAAAAAGAATGTATCATAAACATATTTTGCTTTCTTATTTGTGTTTGTTTTTTCTTGTCTTCTCTCTATCTCCCTGGACTAGTCCAGTTTTCCCAAAACAAAGGGCTAACAGGAGCATCAGGAAACCCAGTTATCATGGGCCTCAGGGAAAAGAGCTCCAGCTGAGACAGGACGGCCACAGTGAGATGCACAGGAGGCTGGGATACTTTCCATTGGCCGCTAGCCACAGAGTGTGCAGCTGGTTTGCTTTCCCTCCCACTCACCACAGAGAATACAGCTGGCCCTCCAGCCCACAGTGTAAGAGAAATGATGGAGCAGCCAGAGTGCCCCCACAGAGCATTTCACTGAAATATGCAGCCCCTTGAATCGCCTTTTGACTTGCCACTGAGCCTGCTGTGGCCAGTAAGATGGCCAGATGCAAATGACATGGCTCTTTTGGTCACAATGGGAGCCACAGCCTGAAATGCTCCCTGGGTAGCAGAAGCTCTAGCTCCAGTCAGGGTTACTGGTCTTCCCACTATCGGGACAAAGATTACACATGGCCTCAGGAAAATTCCATGGGAAATCCAGACCTGTTAGTTCAGGATCTTGCCTGGCAAGTTTAATGTAAAATAAACATTAAAGAGTAAGAACAGGCTAATGCACTCACAGTATACTCTGGCAGGGAAATTATTTTTCAGCAGCAAGTACCTGTAAAAAGTCACCTCCCTTGAAATTCAGTTCTGCACTAAGCGCTAAGGATCGTATGTTGCTTCCATGGAAACAGTGGATAAAACTGCTTTCATTCTTTCCACCCACACCAGCTTCCGTGCTGACTTGGGACTCAAGTGCCTCGTCGCAATGAGATGCCAGCTTGGGAGGCAGTATGAGGGAACATGCTACTTGTCTTTCAGACCCGCTTCTAACACTGCAGAGTATTCAAGGCCAACAGAGTCGGGCTGGTTGGCATTCTCCTATATTGTTACCAGCACACAGAACTGGAGCCAAAACATTGGCTGGAGAACTTCCATGTTCAAACTCACATTTGTGTATTATTTCAAGCCAAAACTTGAAAGCCACAGAAAGTGTTAACAAAAATGGTGGTGGGGGAAAATTCTTGCTATACCTGATGACAATTAATTCTGAAATTGGTAGCCTGTCCCAATATCACCAAGCCTTTTTTGATGGAAGCATTTCCTCAGGGATATTGGCAGCAAATTTAGGAATAAAGAGATTTCAGGAAGATTTTCATTTAAATGACACTTGGTTTCCCTGCTGATGAAAGGGGAAGCCTTACTCCATCTGCTGAGATCAAATTTCATCTCATCAAACACCTCAGTGTAATTATTTTGCTACCGACTATTTAAATGAGGATGTAAATGAATACCAAAGTATTTGAAGTCATTAAGACTGCTGCGGCTGAGAGAGACCACCGCTGCCTCTCCAGGGACCGGCGGTTCACCATCAAAGCAGCTGCTCGCCGGTGTTCATTTTGTAACCTTTATACCACATTCTTGAATTAATGAAGAAACATCAAGAATCTATTTCCTCAGAGAATCCTGGCTTGGGGTCTGCATGGGGGAGCAAGGCATAGGTGTAAGAGTATGTATGTGTGTGTGTGCGTGCATGCACATGCATGGCACGCACACATGCTAAAGGACACAGGGAAACTTTACTTAAAAGAATTTGGACCCTAGAAGTCATTTTACCTTCTACTACATGCAATACAGCAGTTCTAAAGTTGAGGGTAGCAACTATAAATAAGCCAGCCAACATAACTCCTGTGATTCTTTTTTTTTTTTTTTTGAGGAAGATTAGCCATGAGGTAACATCTGCCAACCCTCCTCTTTTTTCCGAGGAAGACTGGCCCTGAGCTAACATCCCTGCCCATCCTCCTCCCCTTTACATGTGGGACGCCTGCCACAGCATAACTTGCCATGCGGTGCCATGTCCGCACCTGGGATCCAAACTGGCGAACCCTAGGTCACCGAAGCAGATAGTGTGCACTTAACCGCTGCGCCACCGGGCTGGCCCCATCCTGTGATTCTTTTATTGTAATGTGATACCAGCCCTTCTCTTCTGGATTTTAATTTTTCTACATGTAAAGCAGGAATGGGGGGATTGCTAAAACAGTGAAAAATGGGTGTACTATCTAACACTGGCCATCTTCTTCTGAGCCTAACTAGAAATATCCAATAAGACCAAGCCCTGGGGCCAGCCCCAGTGGTCTAGTGGTTAAGTTTGGCCCACTCTACTTCGGTGGCCTGGGTTCAGTTCCCAGGTGTGGACCTACACCACTCGTCTCTCAGTGGCCATGCTGTGGTGGTGGCTCACATACAAAAAAGAGGAAATCTGGTAGCGGATGTTAGCTCAGGGTGAATCTTCCTCAGGAAAAAGAAAAAAAGACCTACCCTGACTTAGGAGGCAACAGATGAACATTTAGACTTTTCTCCATTTATAAACATCTCACTCCATGTTATAAATAACACTTGATTTTAAAATTCCACTTTACCCTGACAACAAGATGGGCACGCAATCTGCCATTTCATTTAAATGTGAAGAGTGGTAGGTTACAGTGGAAATCTTACCTCCTCAGAAAAATCACATGGGGGGTAGGGAAGGAGAAAGAAAGAGACAAACACTGTGTTTGCCTGTGTGTGTGTGTGTGTGTGTGTGCACACGTATGCCTGCACATGTGTGCTGGGAGTTGTGTAGAACATCCTTTTGATCATGAAATAAAGTTCTACAGAGTGTTAAGAGACTAGAAAGCTCGGCTTTTGATACTGTCAGCACCTAAAATGCTGTGTTGCAAAGCAAGTGAATGAATTAAAACAAAAAAACAAAAAATCAACAAATGGGATGTTTCAAATGGACTCTTTTTTCTATTTCTCTATCTCAGAGTTTGTAGCCTTAGCTTAAGAAGTAAGATGCTTAAATGCTTAAGAGTAAATTCTAGGCAGAAAGAATGTGTTCACTCTTAACAATCAAAATCTGATTTAGCTTGACAGAAGATGGGATGGAATCCCCTGACAGACTGCAACTGAGAACCTGACTGTATGGATACAAACAGATCTGGTCCACGCCTTTCTGTGCAAACACGGAACTGCAATCAAAACATTAAGGAAAGGACTTAACAGCAACCCCACTTCTATACAGAACCACGCTTCTATCAAGAGATAAAACTTCATTTTTGCCTCCCTTCACTTACGCTAAAAAAAAGCCCAGAAAAGCTCAGTTTAATAAACATTTAAATTTAAAAGGATTCTGTATATTTAAGGAGGACAGGAAGCAAGAAAAAACAAAATATTGGTTAGGAAGACATAAATAAGAGAATTTAAACTTTGAATTAGAAAACTAATGATGAAATGAAATGGATATGTCCAGCGGATATTTTTAGTAGCATTATTTAGTAAACAGTGAGAAAAAGAAGAAACTATAAGGGGTAGAAGCCATAGAAGCAAAACAAGAAATCATAAAGCATATGAAAGGGCTGTTTTATAAATCTTTTAAAAAAAGAAATAAACTGAGACCATGCTCTAGTTGGAGAGACTTTTAAATCTCAAATTTAAATATTTCTCGAAGATGAAGAAGTAGATAGATAAATAGTAGATAGATAGAGAGAAGTAGATAGAAAAATAACTTGAGAAGAAACTGAGTTTTAGAGAAAGAGCTAGAGAAGACAATCATCTTTCAAAGTTCTCAACCTATGAAAGGAAACAAATCAAAGTATACAGAACATATTAGTGCTAATCAATAATTCAAATTCAAGAATTTATTCCTAAGATTCTGATTTACATAATCTGCCTCTTTATTGTAAACTGAGCCTTTGATAAATATTTAAGAGGTGAAATCAACATCAATTTCTTGTTTTAGTAACTTTCTTTTAAAAACTATAGTTATTTCATGTTCATTATGGAAAAATCACATGATTCGGATAAGCAGAGAAAACCAATCCCAATTTCAAACGTGCCAAAGAACTTAACTCATTTTAATTTCTCTGGAGTTCTGATACTGAGTAAAAAATATCTATTAATATTTCAGCAATATTTTAAGCCTATATAGTTTAAAAATGTCTCTGAACTTGCTATTACACTGTCTTGCCTTGAGCTTAATTTAAATGAAACGACAATGGTCACTCATACCTTTAAGTCAGATAGCTTCCACTAAACAAATAAAATGACAATTCTGAGGCCCAGAGCACTAACTCCTATCATGCTCTACCCAGAAATCCATGCTCTTTATTCTAGATTGTTTTTGTGTTTAATTAGAAAGTAGAGTTGATCCCAAAAATAAATGAATGCTAAAGACATATAGCTCCAAGGCGTTTGTTCTACCACTGCTGCCTTGCTAGAATACCAATCAAACTATCAAGAGACTGGCTTCCCTTGATAACCTTTTCAATGTCCTTTTTATCCAGCTTTACATAAAAGACTCACTCACAGTCTATCAAACGGGCCCTATGCTCTAACACAGGAGACAGGAACACCTCAAGGTGAGTTTCATCGCAGACCAACATGTCAGCAAGTCAGCATTTCCTTGTTCTGTCCCTCTTGATTCTCCATGTATGGCATGTGCCCCATCCCTACTTGGGAGCCTACATAGTGCTCTTCCTCCCGACACTCTAGCAGAGTAAATAGAGCCCAGTGAAGCCTCTGTATAGTTATAACAAAGGAGAAAAAAATGATAGGTCTCAAATTTAAGAATAATTAATCTTTGGGGCCAGCCCCATGGCAAACTGGTTAAGTTCACGCACTCTGTTTTGGCGGCCTGGGGTTTCGCTGGCCCGGATCGTGGGCACGGACACAGCCCCACTTGTCAGGCCATGCTGAGGCGGCATCCCATATAGCACAACCAGAAGGACCTACAGCTAGAATATACAACTAGGTACTGGGGGTCTTTAAGGAGATGAAGAAGAAGAAGAAAAAGACTGGCAACAGATGTTAGCTCAGGTGCCAATCTTTAAAAAAAAAAAAGTCACTTCCTCCCCAACAGCTCCTACTCTCCCCACCTACCCTAGAAAAAAATTTTTTTAATAAAAAAAAAAGAATAATTAATCTTCAAAGGTCATGACTGAAATAGAGAAGAAAATTGACACTAACAAAAGAAATTCCAGGCTATGAAAAAGTTGAGCCAAAAAATTAATCACTGGTCTATTATTATTTCTTCTTTCCATGAAAAGAAAAAAGAAATATATATATACACATGTCAATTTGATATACATATTAATATATATCAATATAATATAAGACACCTAACTGAAGTATCAAGATGTCTGAAGCTTACCTTGAAATGGTTCACACACACACAGAAAAAAAAGATAAGCTAAATATGGCAAAATGTTAACATGTGTCAATCTAGGTGATGAGTGTATAGGTGTTTATAAGTCTCTTACCTTTTGTGTGTGTTTGAAATTTTTTATGATAAAAAGTTGAAAAAATAATGACATCTTATATTTAGACAGCAGTTTTCAATTTCTAAGGGCCTTTAGAGACAAACAAAATAATTTAATCTTCATAATGGCCCTGTAAATTAGTTGGGTCAGATATAATGACAGGTATAGTATAGTCATAAAAACTAAGCCTCAGACATTTAACAAAACTCAATACCTTTCCAGGATAAAAACTCTCAAGCAACTAGGAATAGAGGGAAAATTCCTCAACATGATGAAAGGCATTTACGGAAACCCCACAGGTAACATCATATTCAGTGGTGAAAGACTGAAAGCTTTCCCCCTAAGACCAGGAGCAAGACAAGGATGTCTACTTTTCACTACTGCTATTCAACACTGTACTGAAAGTTCTAGCCAGAACTATTAGACAAGAAAAAAAATAATAAAAGGCATCCAAATTGGAAAGAAAGAGGTAAAACTATCTCTGTCTGCAGATGGTACGCTCCTATACATAGAAAATCCCAAAGAATCTACAAGAAAGCTACTAGAGCTAATAAATGAATTCAGCAATGTTCCAGGGGGCAAGATCAATATGAAAAATCATATGTTTCTATACATCAGCAATCAACAATCCTAAGAGAAAATTAAGAAAGAAATTCCATTTACAATAGCATCTAAAAGAATTAAATACTTAGGAATAAATCTAGCCAAGGAGATAAAAGACTTGTACATTGAAAACTATAAAACATTGCTGAAAAAGATGAAAGACCTAAATTAATGGAAAGACATCCCATGCTCATGAATAAGAAGACTTAAGATTGTTAAAATGTCAACACACCCAAAGCAATCTACAGATTTAATGTAATACCTATCAAAAGTTCCACACCTTTTTTTGCAGAAATGGAAAAGCAATTCTTCATATTCATATGGAATTGTAAGGGACCCTGAATAGTCAACACAATCTAGAAAATGAAGAATAAAGTTGGAAGACACACTTCCCAACTTTGAAACTTACTACAAAGCTACAATAATTAAAACAATACTGGCATAAGGAGAGACATATAGACCAATGGAATAGAACAGAAAGCCCAGAAATGAGCCCTCATAAATATGGTCAATTGATTTTTGACAAGAACATCAAGATCATTCAATGGGGAAAAGACAGTCTTTTCAACAAATGGTGCTGGATAAACTGGATATCTACTTGGAACAGAATGAAGTTTAGACCCTCACCTCACAATGCATAAAGAATACACTATACACTTCAAAAAGAATCAAAGGCCTAAACTTAAGAGCTAAAACTATAAAATTCTTAGAAGAGAACATTGGGGAAAATCTTTATGACACTGATTTGGCAGCAATTTCATGACTATGAAACCAAAAGCACAGATAAAAGAAAAAATAGATAAACTGTACTTCATCAAAATTAAGAACTTTTGTGTATCAAAGTATACTATCAAGAAAGTGAAAAAACAGCCTAGAGAATAGGAGAAAATATTTGCAAATCATATATCTGACAAGCAATTAATATCTAGAATATATAAAGAATTCCTACAATTCAACAACAAACAATTCAATTCAAAAATGGGCAAAGAACTTGGACAGACATTTCCCCAAAGAAAATATACAAATGGCCAATAAGCACACAAAATAATACCTAACATCATTAGTCATTAGGGAAATGCAAATCAAGACCACAATGACATACCACTTCACACCTATTAGGATGGCTTTAACAAAAAGAAAAAAATAAGTAACACACGTTAGTGAGTACGTAGAGAAACTGGAACCTTTGCACGTTACTGGGAGAAATATAAATTGGTACAGCCACTGTGGAAAATGGTTTGGTGGTTACTCAAAAGTTAAAAATAGAACTCACAGATGACCCAGAAAGTCTACTCATAGGTATATACCCAAAAGCATTGAAAGCAAGGACTAGAACAGTTATCTGTACACCAATGTCCATAGAAGCATTATTCATAATAGCTAAAAGTTAGAAACAACCCAGGTGTCCACCAACAGATAAATGGATAAACAAAATGTGGTATATGCAATAGAATACAATTCAGCCATTAAAAGGAATACAATTTTGATATATGCTACAATAGAAAGCAGAACAGGGGTTAGCAGAGGCTGGAAGAAGGGGAAAAGGGGGAGTTACTGTCTAATGCGTACAATTTATGTTGGGGATGATGAAAAACTTCTGAATATAGTTAGTGGTGATGAGTACACAGGGCATTGCAAATATATTTAATGCCACTGAATTGCACACTTACCAATGGATAAAATGATAAATATTTTGTTATATTCATTTTAACCATAATTTTTTTAAAGCATGTTTTAATAACAAAGTCTCAGGAATACCAAGTGATTTGCTAGAAGTCATACTAGTTGGATGACTAACACTCAGTCTCAATTTTTTAATCTCCATGACAACAAAAGACACATAGTATATTAGCTGCTCAGCATTAAAACAAAAGTAAGAAAAAAAGTGAGAAAACAGTGCCTGGCACACTTAAGTACACTAGCCGTGATCAGGAAAGCAGGCTCTGGAGTCACATTAGCTCCACTATTAACTGCATGACCTTAGGTGGGTAATCTAACGTCATGGGCCAGTTTCCTCATCTGTGAGATGTGAGTAACAGTTCTTACCTCATAAAGCTGTTAAATCAAATTAATACATCCAAAGTACTTAGAAGAGATCTTGGCACACGGTAAAAAAGAAGATTTCTACCTCCTTCTCCTCTTTACCCAGCTTCTTCTTCCTGTTTTTTTTTTTTTTTTGAGGAAGATTAGCCCTGAGATAACATCTGCTGCCAATCCTCCTCTTTTTGCCAAGGAAGACTGGCCCTGAGCTAACATCCATGCCCATCTTTCTCTACTTTATATGTGGGACGCCTACCACAGCACGGCTTGCCAAGCAGTGCCATGTCCACACCCAGGATCCGCACCAGTGAACCCCAGGCTGCCGAAGCAGAACGTGCACACTTAACCACTGCGCCACCAGGCTGGCCCCCTTTTTCCTCTTTATCATCATCATCATTACGTATTGGCTGACACTCTGCAAATTACCTGGGAAACCGTCATCTGCATGTTACTTTGCCCACTGCAAAGCCAGACATCTCCAAATAAGACATCATGAACGCTCAGGGTGAAGTTCATTGTCCCAAAAGTCTGCTGTGCCATCATTTTATAAGGTCCACCAGGCTTCATCGGATCCAGTACCACCATCCAGCTATTAGAGTGTGCTGAAATAACAACAAGGCTCCATGGAATTAATCAATCAATTAATTAAAATGAAATTAAAGCCCAATCCTGTCATGCATCATACTCACTTGTGGCTATTCCAAGCCTCTGTGATGAACTGAATTCAAAGCTATAAAGATTGGCCAAATCTCAGACAAGTGAATAGAAATAATAAAAGCAGCACCATTTCTATCCTTAATCTGTACCAATCCCTCCTTACTTTTAACTGAAGCATTTACAGGAAAAATAAGTTAACAGTTATAATCCTAAAAGAGGATAGACAAAAATACATGGAGATTAAAATTCAGGAGAGTTTAATAAAAAACATAAAATAGAAATTCTTATTATACTCTTGAACAGTCACTGTTAACATAATCATAATCTAATAGATTTACATAGTGCCCCAAACTAACTTGTGATTATCTGATCAAATGTGAGCACAGGTTAGAGATAATCATCCATGATCTGAAACTTCGCCTCACTGATGGTATCATCCTTGTTATCAATCCCCCCACCTCCTCCCCATAGTGCTACCAAGATTAATACTACTAGTGGTTCTGGGTTCTATCAACAGTTAACCAGGTGAGTGGAAAGTGACACATAAAGAAGTAGTGGGAGGTATATAAATTAACCTCTACAAAGAAGACATTTAGGCTTGCCCAATTAATTATTTTCACAGAGTTATTCACCAGACTTAAGGTTTTCGAACTCAATTAGGGAGATGAAAAGTTATCCAAGACCCTATTTCAGAAATTCATAGCATATTCCTTAGGAACCACCTCCCTACCACCTTCCTACCTCTCACCCACTCACCCCACCACCGCTGCCAACATCACACTTGGAAACTTAAGAAAGATATCTTGAAAATGGCAAAATTATGCATAGGAAAACCAAACAACATGAACAAAGTTGAAGAAACAAGAGTGAGAAAAGAGACTAAACAGATAAACGATCACTTTAAAATAAATATTCTTGGTATAATGCTGAAGAATACGAACTGATTTATAATTTGTGCCCACCAGATCAATGTAAGTTCAAAGGGAAAGAGTGGTAAGAACTGGAAATGGAGCATCCTAAAGTTATTATACCAACCTGTAAAGAATAATTATAAAAATACTGTCCAAGTGCCTACTATGTGGCAGACACTGTGCTAAGTTCTTTCTACTCAGCAAGAGCTAAGCAAAAGCATGAGAAGTCTCAATGCACGATTGGAGATTAGTAAAAGCTCAAACCATAAAGGACTGCTCAGAGTCTTGGGGAAAATGTCCAAAACCCTCCAGGCATCAGTGAAAGGGTGCATGTTTGCTCCTCTCAAAAGCACAACTGACTAAGCTTGCTACTCCCATGCCTAAGAGGTCAATTAAGCCCAGGACCAAATGCTCACTAGTGTTTTTATACCACTAATAGCCAGACATCGACATATTAAATGTATAATTCACCTAAAGCAGAAAAACCACTGTTTTGGAAACAGTGGGCAGCTAGTACAGATTGTGTCGGACAGGTGTGATGTGCTCCGTATGGCTCACTTCTGAGCAGGCAGACACTCCAATCTGTCCCCACTACACTCTTGCCAAGGTCTTTCCAGGCTTCTTGCACTGACATATCTTACTGGAGCTCTGTCCTCCTGCCACCAACATTACTCATTATTAGTGATGAGGTCAACCTACAGAAAACCTAGGACAGAACCATTTTTTAGCCTTCGACTACTGTACAATCTATTCCTGGTCACTGCTATTAATTAGATATTTACACTTAGTCTCAATCCAGGCAATAAGGCTGGTGAAGAAAACTACCTTCACCAGAGCTTAAAAAAATTTTGCTGCCCAGCAATAGAAAGACAACAAGGGAAGGGGGAGACATTTGGGCAAACCATGGCAAAACCATCCTACTGTAGCCAGACAATGAGCAACCTCTAGGGCCTAAAGCATCTGAAGAGAACCAGGCATCAAGACCTGAGCCTTATTTCGAAGAACTGGTCTCACAAGGAAATCTCTCAACTTCCACAAAGACCTTGGAGAACTTCCTTCTGTGATAGTCCTCAAGTTCTTTCAGTTTCTAGCTTTTTTCCTCTCCCACTTGATAAAAGAAAAATAAACTCCAACACAATAATGGGTACTAAGAGAAGTGAACTGCCAGGCAAGGCAGGGGAAACAAGATCCACCACAGAGAAGTCACTAATGGTCAAACTAACTCAGAAACAACTCATTTAAAAGAATGAGGATTTACTCCCTTGTAAATACATACAAAGTAGAGCAGCCCCTGTGAAGACTGTTTCTTAGACAAAAGGCAAGGACAGGATTATAAAGGCAATGGCCACCACATCTCACAAGTCCTTGGCCTGTCAGATTAGGATTAACTGGTTAAAGTGGAGCTCACCACAGGCCAGTGAAGACCATTATAGTTTTTAGAAACTGTGTTGACTCACCAAATAATAAAATTGAGTCACCAACCACAAAGAGTTGAAGTTCACCATCCAGCTGGTTTTCTACTGATGCTGGGCTTTCCAAGCAACAGTTGCTCTGGTTCCTTCTTCTGGGCCCTAGTCACTTGCTATCTTGTAACCTCTCTTACCAATCCAGGCCCAGGTTTCTGTAAATTCTCATTTTTGTTGCATTCAAATCTCTGCTTCCTCACATTCCTTCTCCTCCCATCTAGGAAGATTCATTTCTCTCCTTCATTATACAGCTACTTAGAGTGCCTACTGTGTGCCAAGCACTCCATCAAGCAGACAGCAGCCCTGGGTTACACTGACAAGAAAGCCATGAAAACTGACTGGGGCGTTGCGTTTTCGTGTCTAATGCTTAGCATATCTGGTGGCCTATTTCTTACTGTCTCTCTTCTCTTCATATTCCAGCCAAGGGCATAAATAAAGAACTCTCACCATTTTCTCTCCACCTCCCTGACCAACCTCCACCTCAAAATGGGAAGAACAATCAAAGGGAAAAAATTAAGATAATTTGTCTAGAGACAGGATTGGTCGTAAAGAGCTTTCTTGCTTTTTTCCTATTGCTATTCACATCAGATGTTAACTATTTTTCAGGTTATTGTGCCAAATCTCAGATGCCAAGAAGAGAAAAAGGAAAATTATCCACGATCTTTCCCTTCCCAAGAGGAAAAACCTAAAGCTAAAAGAAGCAGCCCTGTTCACTTCTTCCCCTACAGAACCCTGGCACTTCACAGCTGCGAACTGGTTCAGTAATTTGTGGAAGTGACTTGGAGGTAAAGAATTTCTTACTGCCTAAACTGCCCCTCCCCAATCTGCATTTATTCTGTATAAAGTTCATCTCTATCACCACCAAATATTAATGTAAAACCAAGAAAACCTAAAATACTTTTCTATCAATAAAACTGTTTGTGCAAGTTTCTTAAACTATAGCATTCTGTGGCAGACATACGCCAAGGTGACCCCCAATAGGTCACACCCTTGTGTAATGCCCACCCCTCAAGTGCAGGCAGAATCTGTGATTTGCTTCCAACCAACAGAAACTGACAGAGAGGATGAGACGTCATTCTTGTCATTGGGTTACATTATACAAAAAAGATGAAGGAGTTTTGCAGATGGAATTAAAGTCCCTAATCAGTTATCTTTAAGTTCATAAAAAGGGAGATTATCCTGGGTGGGCCTGACCTAACAAGGTAAGCTGTTTAAAAGAAGGTCTAGAGCTGGGGCTGGCCCCGTGGCCGAGTGGTTAAGTTCGCGCGCTCTGCTGCAGGCGGCCCAGTGTTTCGTTGGTTCGAATCCTGGGCGCGGACATGGCACTGCTCATCAAACCACGCTGAGGCAGCGTCCCACATGCCACAACTAGAAGGGCCCACAACGAAGAATATACAACTATGTACCAGGGGGGTTTGGGGAGAAAAAGGAAAAAAATAAAATCTTTAAAAAAAAAAAAAGAAGGTCTAGAGCTCAGAGATTTGAAGCAGCAGAGACGCTGCCATGAATTCTACAGGCACAAGGAAACGAATCTGCCAGCAACCGAAGGGACCTTGGAAGTAGATCATCCCTAGCTGAGCTGCCAGATGAGAACACAGCCTGGCCAATACCTCCACTGAGAAAGACCCCAGAGACATTTAGCAGAGACCTCAGCTAAATGACGGCCAGGCTTCAGACCTACACAAATTGTGAGATAGTAGAAGTGTGTTGTTTTAGGCACCTAAGTTTGTGGTAATTTATTATGTAGCATAGAAAACTAGTATGCATGCTAACACTGCAACCAGGAGCTTTTTATTTTTCTAAGAGCTTTAGGCTTTTTGTGTTTTTCTAAGTTAGAGAAAATATATCTATTTACCTCAATCATGATAAATTCAGGCAGACCCACCCTCATTTTATCACCTATATATGTATCCACCATGTGAGAAGATATACCCTATTCTCCCCAATTTTATTCCTGGTGTCTGAAAGAATCATGACGACTCATTTGACAACATGGCTCGAACGGGCCCAGTCCCTGACCGTATTCCCAAGCATCCCTCAGGCTTTAATTTTCCCAATGCTTAAGCGTCAGTCTGCTGGACAAAACTTTTTTGTTGTTTAATTCCACTTTGCTGTGGGCATCTAAGGGATTCTAGGTAATAACTTAAATATTAATAGAGATAGACAGTGGCAAATTGAGGTAGTCTGGCTGAAAATCCCAGAGTCCTCATCAAAATTTAAACAGAAGTCAACCTTTCAACGTACCCTGTAGTGTCTCCTTTGAGGAACATTTTCTTTTCTGCCTTATGAAATTTCCTATACGTCTACCTCCTTCATTCCAAGTAACACTTTATCCATTGTACTTTACGGGCAGGACAGAACAAGATGCCCATTGAAGTAGGCTTGCAGCTTTATATAAACTGAAATACCTTTCTTCTCTACCAAGCAAATGTGAAGAGCCTACTAAATAGATCTACACCCCCCCACCACCAATAACAACAACCCCTTTTCCTGTGAAACTGCCATCAATAGTCCATGAATCACTTGGTTCCCTTAAGTTGCTGCTGGATATTTTAACTCCAAATGATGCATCACTTTGCAGTGAAGCAACTGAGGTATGACTTGACCCTAAACTACAAAATGTGAAAGGACAGCATGAGACAGTGAGCTCCTGGAGGACGGGCACTGTTTGTATTCTTCTTTGTATTCTCTAGGGTTCCTAGCTCAGTGTTTTATACATAGACAGCCCTCAATCGACATTTATAGAATTGAACTCTAAGTGAGCAAGTTCACTATCACTGTAAAGGAAGAGAGAGGCCCATTCTCTAATTCATACTTTTTATTCCTTCTTGTCACCACCTACCTTCCTGCCTCATCTCTGGCTACTCCAAATATTGGTCCTGAAATAGCCATGATAGGGAGCAAAACTAAAAGTAATGAATAAGATTATGTTTTCAAACTGAAATGCTATATATTAGGTGCTTTCTATTCTATCTCTACAGTACTATGTAGTCTCTGTTTTCTAAATATTTATTGGTAATGTTAACTATTAGCACCAAGGAAATCCTATTTCTTATTTTTACACTATGCACTTCCTTGGATTTCTAAATCATCACCGTTACTGAGAGCACCACTACTTGTACTCTGTGCTGCTAATTTCTAAAATGGACAGGACACAAAAGGAAAGCACTGCTAGTCTCCTGAATTCTTCATCTTCAGTACATTCTACAAGTCACTAACAGCATTTAAATCTAAAAGAGAACAACTTCTCAATCAGTTTAAGCTTCCCTTTCGAGTCTCTTAGTTTCACCAAGTAACACTCTTACCTGAAAAAGTCTTAAAATCCAAGAACTAGAAACACTTACCTTGCATTTATGCCGGGTACATAGTATTTTAAAATGCCTGTTGAATGGAAATGAATTATGAAGAGCCTGCAGCAAGGTCTGGATCACTCTGGATTGGATATCAGTACCGTATATTGACAAGACTAATTAGGCCACCCTGGTTTTCAGGGGCCAATAAAATTTCCACAAGCTTCTCCGTCACATATGTATTCAAGTCACTGCTCAAACCACCAACTCCCACATTAACTCCGCCACCCTTCAGAGCAGCCTCCTCACCTGCCTGCCTCTCACTTCAGTATCCCACAGCTGCGTAGCTACCTCTAACTAAGATATAATCAGGTCTCCACTTGACCCAGCCCTGAGTATGCCTTCCTGCATCCCATAACTTCTAGCTTTGCTCCTCCACACACTCTCTTATACACCTTTATCTCTTCTAGACAGACCTCTCTGCTCATGAAGACTGCTAATTCTCACCTTCTTGAACATCATCACAGCCACTATCTTGGGTCAACTCTTCACTGTCTATTGCCTGAATATCAATAATAGCCTGCTAACAGGTCCTACCACCTCTAGTCTTATTGATCTCCAACCCATCTTCCACAGTGCTGCCAGAGTAATCTCTAGAAAATACAAATCTGATTGTGTTATTTTGCTGCTTAAAATCCATTGATCCAAAACAGAGTATACACTCCTTAGCAAAGACAAACAAGCCCCCCTACATCTCCAACCTTATCTCAGATCATCCACCACCAGTCACATACCCCAGTGTTCCAGAAAAACCAACCTGCTTGCCATTTCTCCAATGATCATGCTAACTCATGTCCCCTGCCTTTGCCAGGCTCTTCCCTCTACCGGGTTTGCCGTACTCATCTTTCAATATAAAACTCAGACTAAGTTAATTATCCCTCCCAAGTACTCCCATAGCACCCTGTACTTCCCCATTATGACATTTACCACAGTTAACTGTAATTGCTTATTAATATTCTGTCTCCTCCTCTAACCTATAAGCTTCAATAGGGGAGAGACCACATAATGTTTTGCTCATCACTGTATCACCAGTACTAGCACATTATCTGGCATATAGTTGGCACTCAATAAATATTTGAATGACTGACTAAATATTATAATAATAATAACAATAACAATGACAGCTAACACTTATTTAGTACTTACTGTGTGCCAGGTACTGTTCTAAGTATTTTACATATGTTAAATATGTTACATATATTTAATCCTCACAATAATCCTAAATATTATTATCTCCACTTTACGAATAAAGAAATTGTGACACAGAGATGTTAAATAACATGTCCAAGGTTATATACCCATTAGTTGACAGAGTCAAGACCTAAACCCAGACAGTGAATTTCAGAGCCTACGTTCTTAATCTCTCCTCCATACTGCCTCTCCTTTAAATATGATTCAGTTCAAACATAACTTTCTGTGGAAACCTTCCCTTACCATCCAATCGGAGTTAGCTGTTTCTCTTCTGTATCCCATGACACCCCATATACACCTTCATCATAGCATTTATCACAGTGCACTGTACGACTTGGTGTCTATTTCCATCATTCCATGAGCTCCTTAAGGACAGGGACTTTGACTCAGTCTTATTTTGTGTGTGTGTCCTCAGTGCCTAGCACATGGTAAATACTCAAATAACTTTTATGGATGGATGGATGGATGGATGGATGGATGACCTGAGCTGGAGCATGAGCATTCATTTTCAGATAATCCAGCAGGTGGCAGAAGACGACAAAAGCTGAACAGAGGATGGGCTGCCTTACCTTTCACACTGGTCACTTTCTTCATGATGGTTTCCTGATCTTGCCACAGAGTCACTGTCACTGTGGCTCCAGATACGCCATAGCCCCAGATCACTGCCCCTGCAGGCTCCTTCTGCAGCACCATGTAATCATGGATGTACGAAGCAAAGCGAAAACCAACACCTAAAAAATTTAGAAGAACATCATTGGAGAGATTCGTCACCAATTGAATCTGGTTAAACTGCAAGGAACAGACAGTCTTTATACAAGAGAATTTGAATAACCAGTCCTTTTAATCTTCTAAAACTAGATCTTGTTTCTCCTAATTAGGTAAGCAACATAACAAGAACAGTTTCCAACAATATGCATCATGGTACAAGATGACGAATAAGGAAAACTCAAAGAGCCTGGGGTAACCAATGTGCCATAAGCCTCCTCCCATTCAGAGCTCTTAACCTTCCTTTGCTTTCAGGGTTGGCCTAAGGTTTAACTCTTTCCCCCAAATCACTAAAATGCTCCTTTTTTGCACACCACAGATGGTATTTATGAGAAAAATAAGCCATTTCCTTCCCCTAACTTCCATTACCACACCTACTTCTCGTAGCTGGGAATAAAGAAGCCTGCCTCTCTCCAATACAGCCTTCTCTAATCTTTTCCCCATTCTTCATCTCCCCCTCTCTTTCCTACCAGTGTCAATTCCCCTCAAATAATTCCCCTTATTGTGGTTTTTTGAGAACCCATCGAAAATTCTAAATGAGCATTTATGAATATCTGTGACAAGTCTGCTTCTTTCTAAGGTAAATTCAGATAAACTAAGACACAAAAACTGAGGTCAGTGAGTGACAGAAGGTCAAAATATCTGAACAAAGGTCTTTCGTTGCAATGTTACCCATTTCACAAGCGAAATTATTCAAAAAGAACAAGAGGAAGAACACTTGAAACTGTGGATTCTATTCTAGAGAGTCACTAACAAGACTGAATAAGAACTCACCTTAATGAGATCATTCCTATTTTTAACATCCAGCCTATCTGAAGTATTTTATTAATAACAAGCATCTATCCAAATTATCTCAGTGAGTTCCTCATCAAAACTCAACAAAGAAAAAAAAACTTAAGTTACATCCCAATTTGTCTGAACAAAACAGACAAAAATCCTTAGAAGAAAATAATTAGCAAAATTAAGATTTTTTTAAGGGTTTTAAACAAAAATTACAGGCAGGAAAGAGAATTAGAACTAACAAGGTTGACATTTTCCTCCCTGCAAGATACAAGTGATGACAGCCCCTTAGGCTATACTTAACAGGGCAGCATAGCTAATGGGGTCTCCTACACAGACCCCGGGGCTTATCTGTCCTACTGCTTCAAATAACAGCCCAGTCCCTAAACATCCTCAGCTCTCTCTTATGAGTTAGTTCCATCATAAAACCTACGTGACAATCAAAGATCATCCAGAAGGCCCCCAGGGCTTGAGAGGCACAGCTACCATGAGCAAAATGCTCTAAGAAGAGACTATAACACCCCAGGATTGCATAAGCACATTGGCAGCCTGCTAGAGGGAAAAGAAGAGGCACATGTGTGGGAGGGCCTAGTCTTGGGTAGGTGCTTCATATGGAACAAAAACCAAAAACCAAAGGCCTAAGAGCTAAGCAGAGAGAGGGAGGGGGTAGGGCAATGGAGTGAAGAAAACTGCCTGCCGCTTGCATATGAGCCAGTGCAAGTGAGGGGCTCAAAGAGACCTGTACAGCCAGTTTCATAGGCTGGGGGAAATACCTTTCCAAGTCAGTCTGTTTTCAGCAACACACATTTACCAAACCTCTTTGTGCGTGGCTGTATTCTGAATTAGAGAATTTTAGCGGTGGAAAAGATCTTTTTCACACCCTGAGGTATAATCATGTTATTTGCTGATCAATAGACTGAGACCCAAGTAGATTAGGTAATTTTATTAAATAGCTTGCATATTCATTAATTAATTCAACAAATATTTATTGGCGCCTACTATGTGCCAGGCACCATTTTAAGCACTGAGGAAATAACAGTGAAAGAAAAACAAAAAGAAAACAGACAAAAATCCTTGCCAACAGGGAGCTTACATTCTACTGGGAAGCTTACTTGTGGCAGGCACAGTGTTAAACACGTTGCAGACATTAAACTTCTTTGACTGGTCTCAAATCACACAGATAGGTTTATGACACGCCTAGAAACCACACCACCTGATTCCAAAATTATTGCAATTTCCAGTCTGTCACAGTTAGATACTGGTGGTAAATCAAAGAAAAGTCATATTCCCTGTCCTTATAAAGCTCACAGTCCAAGGTGATAAGAGTAGACAGTGGAACATTACCAAGGAATTGAGAAATGGACAACAGGAGAACAAGAAAGGAGGCGGGACTGCTCACTGTTTTTGTCAAATACAAGACTCTTAACATTTGAATATTTTTTAGGTCTTCAATTTTCCCTTCATTTGGGTGTTGGAGTAGGAAAACAGGAATTAGTGTTCTGGGGAAGTTAAAAGTAGTCATTAAAAGTAGACTGACAAAATTAGGACAGTGGTTACCTCTGATGAGGAAATGGCGGGTGCACTGGGGAGGAACATCCAGTAAAACAGGCAATGTTCTAGTTAAGTTGGGTGAAGTGCCCATGGGTGTTTATTTGATTGTTTCATTGCTACATTTTTTTTTTTTTTTGGAGGAAGATCAGCCCTGAGCTAACGTCTGCTGCCAATCATCCTCTTTTTGCTGAGGAAGACTGGCCCTGAGCTAACATCCGTGCCCATCTTCCTCTACTTTATACGTGGGACGCCTGCCACAGCATGGCTTGCCAAGCAGTACCATGTCGGCACCTGGGATCCGAACCGCTGAACCCCAGGCGCCGAAGCAGAACGTCCAAACTTAACTGCTGCGCGACCGGGCTGGCTCCCATAGCTACACATATTTTAGTACTTTTCAAATATTACATGATAAACATGAGCACAGGGGGGATGATCTGAAGGAAAGATCTCAGGATATGCAACAAAATAAGAAGGAAGGAAAATTTAGAGCACTAATGAATGAAAAATATAGTCAATGTCCATGAAAGCTAAGTAAGAATATGACCAAAAGTCAAAGATAAAATATTGATATTAAAGTTAGCCTTTAACAGAGAAACTAGTAAAACTATGGCCCTACTCTCTACTTTCTCCCAACCTCATATGCTTGACTCAAAGGTCACTGAGTGGGGATGAGAGTCAGGAAACGACAAGCGCTGCTAGTTTACACTTTTGTTAAACCCTGAAAAACCACTTCTGGGCCGCAGCTTGTCTGAATCTGGGTACTTTTTGGGTTCACAGGTAGTGCAGCATTTTTCTGCATTCTGTCCGTTCTCCACCTCAACTTTCACTTCTTAACAGGGATGCTGGGGTCCACTACTTGAGTGGTGTGAAGGAAAAAAACAGGTCCAGCATTATCACTTTACTTTGCATTAGCAGAGAGGTTTCATGTTCCGCTTTCTCCATGGTTGTAACCCAGTGTCCAGCCTAGGGTCAAAAGAGAGGATCTGACCTGCACAATCGTCAAAATGAGTCACTCTCCTCCCCAGGGCTATCTATGCCTTTTTCCCCACCACCAGTATCTGTAAGCCACACCAGAAATCAAAGCTGAGCCTTCAATATTCTGAGCTAGTGAGGGGGTTGTATTTCTTAGCCCTAATCACCACTTAAACTAGTGAAATTTAATTCCCCCAAGGAACCCAGCCTGAAGCAAACCCTCCCCAAGGGTACCCCTGAGGGGGCAGAACTGAAATGTTTCCGATGACTCAGCCATCTGTTTCCAAATATTACCCAACTAGCTTCGCCCCTCCCCGCCGAGCTCCCCTGCAGTCATTCAGAGACCCTGGGGGCCTCGGTCTGGGCACATTTGGGCCTCGCCATGCAGGAAACCGAACTCTCCCGCTGCCCCACACGCTGCACCCCAACGGAGGAGGAAGAGAGTGAAGGAAGCGGACGGCCGGAGCTCCCGCCCGGCAGACACCTGCAGCCCAGGCCCCCTCGGAGAGCCTGGCTCCGGGCCGAGGTTCCTTCCTCGACCTTGAGAGCGGGGCGCGGGAGCTCGGAGCCCGCGCAGGCCGACTGACAGGCAGGGCTCGGGCCAGGCCGCCTCACCTGCACTTATGTCGGCCCACAGGATTAACGGCAGCACCAACTCAAATACAAGCCCCAGGGGGACCATGCTGGCGAGGATCCACCGCCCCAGCGCCGAATTCCGGGCCGCGACCCAGGCGGGGGCGGGGCCTGCGCGGGGCCGGCGCGGCCGGACTCCGCCCTCCCAGGCGGCTCAGTCCGCGAAGCGGCCCGCGGCCGCCGGACGAGGCCGTTCCTCCTCGCTTCTCGGCCGCCGTAGTTGAATTTTGAAAAAAAAAAACGGTTACCCAGCAACGAGAAAAACAACTGGAACCATCGGCACCAGCTCTGAGAGAACCAAGAGGTGAGGCGGCTTACCCCACTTCTTCTCCACAACCGAGGCCTCGCTTTTTCCCCTCGCCTCTCGTACTCTCTCAGGATCCCGGACACACTCCGGGAACCCTAGGGCCGACTGGGAGCCCAGGCAGCCCGTCTGCGAGCGCCTGAAAGCCCAGACGTCCCGCCCCGCGCCAGACCTGAGTCCCCCTCTGACCGCCCCCCACGCCCCAGGTTGGTTCAGGGTCTCACCAGGCCTTTCACAGCCCTGGTCTGATTCGGTACCTCATCTCCTGTTCCCTCGAAAAAGAAAACCTCCAAGGATTGGGCCGCATCAAACCGTCTAGCCCCTCACCTCGACCCCTACCACGGCTCCCGGCCCTATTTGGCAGTGACCATCCTCTCGGACAACCAGGCCAGGTCCCTGAGCGTTGTTTGCATACTCAGTGGCCCAACCCCTGCTTGAGAGCTGTATTTAATCGAGCCCTTGTATTCCAAGACGGGAAACGAAGACCTGGTCAGGGCAAAACCAGAAAGTACAAGAATCCTAAAGCTTTGGAGACGGATTGCGAAATCCTGACCTTGCCCTCCCCATCCCCGCCCCTTCCAGAGCGTATGGTGCTTTGAGGAAAGACTAAGAGTGAAACTTCTTCATTCAACAAATTAGAGTAATTTCTAGAACAAGGAGTAATTTTTTTTTTAATTTTAGACCCTACACAGTGTCTTCTTGGCAATTTATCATGAATTTTTAACAATTATTCTCACTCAATTCCTGTGGGATATCAAAAATTACCCTCACCTTTTAAAGACAGAAAGAAGAGGGACAGAGAGAAAAAGTACTATTGTTGTAGTGAAAAATCTGTGATTTTTGTAAGTTTTTAAAAATGATTTGTCCTATTAAATGGGTCTGTATTTATAATATTCTAACTAATAATGGAGAATTCAGAATTCTTGGGAAGAAATGGATGGACGTGGGTTGTGTTGGGGAACAAAGAATTGACAATCAGAAAATTTGGGTCTCAGAAATAATTTGCTGTCATAGTTGTGATTATATAAGTGAAATCAGACAAATTTAAACACCGTACTCTTTAATGAATCTCTAGGTGCAATAGGCAGTTCCTTCCAAGGAGATGTCGATTCCATTCTCCAACACCCACTACCGAATTCCACAAGGATTTGGAAATCTCCTTGAAGGGCTGACATGCGAGATTCTGAGGGAGCAACCGGACAATATACCAGCTTTTGCAGCAGCGTATTTTGAGAATCTTCTAGAGAAAAGAGAGAGTAAGCTTTTTTAAAATAGACATTTTTAAAAAAGTAAGAGACTAAGCATTTGGTTATGGTGAAACTTGCTTAAGACTACTCCTATTCCACGGAAAGCCTTTATGAGGCAGCTAGCTTCAAATGATACTTAGTGCTATTTGAAACAACATGTGCCTTTTTGACAGGTTCTCTTAAATCACATTATGTCACATTATTGAAAATTACCAGTTTATTACCCAGACCTTCTTTGTTGTATGTCATGGACACACTGGTAGAAGAGGACCTCAAGAGATATCCAGCCGAGCTCTTCATTTTCCAGCAGGCCATTCCTGTGTATCTCAGGCAGTTGACTGTCTGTTCTTCCTAGGAGGAGAGTTCGTGGTTTTCTTTACATTTTGATTCTTCTTACTTGAAAGCATTCTAAGTGTGTAAAAAATAATTCTGCACTCCTTAGATTAAATACATTGGTATTCGCTGGGGAACATGAAACTGTTCTGCAATAAAGGCACAGAGAAAAACTGCTTTGAAAAGTGAACTTCCACCTTGGGAAGGTAGTTTATATTCTTTCTCTGTACTCCCAAGGTGCCATCCTGCCCAGAGACTAAGATTCAAGCTAACAGTTAGTCTTTGGTTAAGAGCCAAAGCAGAGTTTCTTCACTTTCCTAAGTAAAATTTCCAAATCTCCAAGGACTATCAAGACCTGACCCAGTGGCCAAAATTGGAATTATTACAGCTATAAGTATCTACTAAAAACCCATTCTTGACTAGAACAACCATTTTTTATAAGCCGTTGTCATCATTACGTTTGATTACGATATTCTAACAGAGCGGTAAAGGTGGCTAGAAATAGCCACATTCCATTTTAAATCAATTTACAAAGGGAAGAAACCTACCCCAAGGCTTGAATTGAAACAACTCCCATATACACTGCACAGCTCCACCCCCTTGCCTTCTTTGTCCTACCCTGGTAAAGCTCAAAATCTCTGCCAATTTCCAGAATGTTGCTGGTCTTTTCTATATTCAGTCAGTGGAATATTTATTGTACAATCTGAGACTTAAGTGCCACAAAAAACCTGTTAAGAGAAATCCTTTAGGGTAAGAGATGAATTGTAATTAACATTAATTTAATTTTGTTACTATAACATTAATTTTACAAATTCCTGCAATAAAAAAATCTGTAGTCATTTACTTAATTTTAGACCTCAGAAACATCCCATTCCAAAAACATTTGAGTCATTGTTACTGGATCATGATAATTAAAGCAATTGGTGATTCAGATTAATGGTCTCAAAATACTAGCTCTGTAACTAAAAAAAAAAAATGGGTAAAACTGTTTCAAAAAATTTTGAGCACCACACCCATTTCCACTCATGTAAACCAAAGGTGAATTATCCAACTGATATGAGTAATACAATTTAGTCTCTCCAAAAGGGAAGAAAAAAGTCCTCTAGGACAGTCTCTCACACAATGTGAGAATTTCCTTGCTGGCATTCTTCGTAGGTAATTACTAGTATTAATTTTGGTTTTTGTGATAGGAAATGTGTTGGTATATAATGAAAGTGGCATCTCAAATCAGTAGGGAAAAGGTGGGTTTTTTATTAAATGGTGGTGTGATAAAGATGAAAAAAGATAAAATAGGGTCTATTCCTTATATCATACACTAGGATAAGTTCCAGATTGATTGCAGATTTAAATGTTTTTTAATTGAAATTACACAAATAGTAGAAAAAAATATGGATGAGTTTCTCTATAACATGAAAGAGAAAAAGAATTTGGTTAAGTTGCTATAATTATTTTAAAAGTCCAAAAAGCAATTAGGGAAAAGATTGATAAAATTGACAATGTAAAAGTAAACTTCCACATGGCAAAAATCAACACGGGGAAAATAAAATGACAAATAACAAACTGAAAAAAATATTTGCAGTTTATATCACAACAGGTTAATAAATCTAATAAATAAAGAGCTTGTAAAAACAGTGAAGGAAAAACCAAATGCAGCCGGCCCCATGGCGTGGTGGTTAAGTTCTGCACATTCTGCTTCAGCGGCCGGGTTCACAGGTTCAGATCTTGGTCGGGCACAGACCTACACCACTCATCAGCCATACTGTGGCAGTGACCCACATACAAAGTAGGGAAAGAGAGGCACAGATGTTAGCTCATGGCTAATCTTCCTCAGGAAAAAGACGAAGATGGGCAACAGATGTTAGCTTAGGGCTAATCTTCATCAGCAAAATAAAAAATAAAAATAACAAAACCAACAACCCTGTATAAAAAACGGGCAACAGATACCACCACCACCCTCCCCCATCAGATTGGCAAGAAGCCAAAAATTTGCCAATTTATTCTAGGCAAGGCTAGAGAGGAAATAAGCACTCATATGTTGCTGGAGTGAGAAGGGGAATTTGGCAATATCTACCAAAATTATGTATGTATTTAACCTTTCACCAGAAATTCCACTTCTTCTCTTTTCATTGCATCATTATTTGAGGAAACAAACCAAATATCCCTAAATAAACTAGAGTACATCCACATAATGGAATAATATGCAGCTGTAAAAAAAAAAAAAAAAAGAATGAGGAAGATCTCGATATGATGCTATGGAGCGATCTTCAGGATGAAGTGAAAAAAGTAAGGTGGAAAAAAGTGTGTTTAGTATGCTACCAACTATCTAACAAGGGGGTGTTGATGTGAATATGTAGCTGTTCATTTATATTTTTTAAATGGAAGAGTAAATCTTTACAAAATTTACATTTACCTCTAGCGGGAGGAGCAGAGTGGAGGAAACAGGGTAGAAGCTAGACTTCTCTGAATATATCCTGAATTCAAAATCATAAATGTTTAACATAGTTATAAAATGGAATTAAATTTAAACATTGTTAAGCAATTTTTAAAATTTAGAAGGAAAGTGAAACAAAAGAACCAGCTAGTATTGGGTGGGTAGCATAACCACACAGAAAGGAGTTATTTCAAGTGACTTTCTAACACAGTAATTTGACTGTCTATCCCTGATGGATATAGCCTAAAAGCAAAATGAAGTAAAAAAAATTCTTAAATTGTTTTCAGTAGTCATTGTTAATAATAGTATAGTATAGTTATTTTGAAATTATTTTTTATATATTGTAGGACATAGCAAATAAGTAACTATCCTACTGTCATTAGGAATAAGATTTTTAGTGTAAGAAAAATGATATACAAGTACAAAAACGAAAGAAGTAAATAAAATCCTGTAATCCTAAATTCGAATTGAAAAATATCAGTGTGACCTCATGATATATTTTCTCTTGAAAAAATGAAAAAGATATTTTCTAGCTCTATACATTTTTTAAAATGCCTCAAAATAATGACCAACCCAGAACCAGTGAGCACCTAAGCCCTAACCTGTGGCCTTCTGACCACCATTTCCCAGGAACCAGGGCTTCTTGGAGAACTAGCTAATTTCATGAACTGGGCAAGAAATATACAAGAGGAGCCTGAACATCTTGCCATACCAGAAAATAAAGAAACTATCAAAGATTACTCGAGTTATTTCCAAAGGACTCAGGAGCATCTAAGTACCCGAGAAAGCTCCTCCTGGACAATTTTGCACAATTAGAGCATCAATAAGAATAATAAATGCAATGAATGAAATTCATCCAATTTGTTAAATGCTCATGAGTTCAAAATGATTTTTTTAAAATAAAAACAGGGCCAGCCCTGGTGGCCTAGTGATTAAGTTCGGCACACTCCACTTTGGCTGTGCAGGTTCAGTTCCCAGGTGCAGACTTACACCACTCCTCTATTAGTGGCCACGTTGTACCAGTGACTCACATACAGAATAGAGGAAGACTGGCAACAGATGTTAGCTCAGGGTGAATCTTCCTAAGCAAAAAAATAAAGGAAAACTCCTTGAGAGGATCCTAAGGAACCAAGTGATTATTCTGAAAACTGGTAAGTTATGGGCAAGAGTCAAATCTTTAACCTGTCTTTTCTGTAAGAACTGTATTTCAGGGTAACCAAGTAGTTGATGAAGGAAAATTTTTCTTTATTGAGTACTCCAGAAATTAAGAAGCAATGATCAAATTAAAACATAAAGTATTCTTGCCAAAAAAAAAACCCTGAATCAGATGGAACATATACATCTAACTAGCACAGGAAATTCAAAGGCAAAGATACTTGTTGAAAATCATCATGGGAATGGAGTCGGAAATATCTAAACTGTGGAAAACTCTAAAGGAAAAATGACTCAATTTCCTCAACAAATAAATTGCAAGGAAAAATTCGGGGTGGGAGGTAGGAAGCTTTCAATTAAAAGAGATTTAAAAGATGTAACAAAAGGCTGTATGTCCCCATTGTTTGGGTCCTGATTTAAACGAACCAACAATAAATAAATAAATAATGTATTAGACAGTGGGGGAAATCTGGATGGCTGATCATATTAAGCAATTGTTAGTATTTTTAGGTGTGATAATGGTATTGTGGCTTTATATCTTAGAGATGCATACTGAAATAAATATTTGTAGATAAAGTAAGAGGATGCCTGGGATTGGCTTGAAAATAATCAGAAGTGAGGGCAGGAAAGTTGGAATTAGAACTAAAATAAGATAAATCATAATTTATAATAATTTAAGATAAACATAAATTTAACAATTTATAATTGTTGAATCTGAGTAATGTGCACATGGAAATTTGTCGTATTAGTCTCTCTGCTTTCTAGATTTAAAATTCTTCATAATGAAAAGTTAGAGAAAAATTCTGTTTAAATATAGGTAGTTCTTCCTGTCTATGTCAACTGGCTATATAATATGTCTCATTTTTTTAAAACCTCTCCCATCCTTCTCTTTTCCAAATTTCCTTACTATTTAGCATTTATTTTTATACATTTTCCTGTGTTTACTAATACATGTTTATATGTTGCTATACTTATATTTTAAGTATTGACATTTGTTTCACTCTCTCCCATTTTATTATAAATTCTATGATGGCAGCAATTGTATTTCTTTACTGCCTTTCTAAATATCCTCAAAGGCTCGTCTGATGTGTAATTTGTCATCATACATTTATTGGTCACTGGTTATCTCTGCAGTGCTAGGCTATGTACAACATCAATATCATTTTCAGCTGGCAGTAAAAAACCTGTGATTCGAAAAAGAAAACTTTTGTGTTACTATTCTAGATTTACTTTAATGAATTCAAAATGACTCTGCAATTATTATATTTTTATTATTTAGAAACCAACTTTGATCCAGCAGAATGGGGAGCTAAGGTAGATGACCGCTTCTATAACAACCATGCATTCCAGGTATGGTCCTGTGAAGCTACTGGATTTGGTTATTTCTTCTCTCTGTTGCTAAAACAAAGATTATTGGGATCTCCCCAGAATCATGAAAATTGTGAGAGGCATCACAAATACCTTATTAAACTTTTTCAGTTGTACTGTTCTTTCTGACAAAAAATTCTTTTCTAAAATATCTGAATCATGTACAGATACTTAGCTCAAATTTAAAGATGATCAACAGGAAGAATGTACTTGAAAGCTATAGAATAATCACTCTCATTTGTTCTTCAAATTTTATTGACTATCACAGTGCTTAGCAATAGCAGATAATATTTGTCGAATTAATAAATGATATTTTGTAAAATAAAACACTATTTGTCCAATTATTTCATTATCATTGACTTCTTACAAAAGACTGATTAGAATTAAAGATGGTAATGGTATAGAGTTTTCTCTGTAAAACTAATCTGTTTAGAGACTGAACCTATCCTCTCCTTAGCAGCATTCTCAAAACCAGCCTTTCTCAACCAAGTTTCCTCAAAATATAAACCCTAAGCCAAAGGCACCCATTGCATGAAAGAAATCAATGTCTCTCCTTTGTATCTAGAATGATTCTAGTTATGTACCACCCTTGAGACAATTGAGAAAATAGTCACTCAAAACATTCTGTACTGTATGGTTCAGATGAGGAACACTAGTTGAGAAAGGCTGTGTGGGATCTAGTGTCATTGGTGTCAACTGGAAGCTTGGTGAAAATTCAGTCACAGGCCCTACCCCAGCTCTACAAATCAAGTTGAATTTTAACAAGATCCTCAAAGTAATTTGTAGATATGTTAAAGTCTGAGAAGCACTACTGCAGGCAACTGAGATAATACATTAGCCACAAAGCAACAGCAGATATTACAATTAAAAGGACTTAACAAGTTCAAGTTTTGATGGTGTTCCACACCAGATTTGGAGAATTTCCTGGAAAAATATCTGTCACTTATTCCATGAGTTTAAAAGTGAAGTTCCATCCATTTGTGTCTGCCAGATATGGGGGTATTTTGTTTATTTCCATTTAACTGGATTCTCTGTGTTCATGTTTAATTGAAATCAAAAAAATAATTTTTAAATCCTTGTGTCACATAGCAATTTCAGGATTTTTTTTTCTTCTCTTTTGAATTCGAAAGACTTTGTCTGATTAGCTAAATCCTTGTGTCACATAGCAATTTCAGGATTTTTTTTTCTTCTCTTTTGAATTCGAAAGACTTTGTCTGATTAGCTTACATGTCCTTAAATTTCTCTTTTATGGATTAAAGAAGCTCTTTCCCTAGGTTGTGAATTGGCAATGCCTCTATTTTGGAGGAAGATTTTAATAACCATGTAAAAATGGACAGAGGTAGTTTTCCTTTTTCTATTTAAATCATTGCCCACAGTAAAACTTGAAGTAAGTTTGACTCAGTTTTTAATCTACAAACTTCATTAAAAAATCAACTTGACTTCATACTATGGAACACAACAATATTTATTTTGTTTCCATTTTAGAAACTACTGGCACTTCTTTTTTATACTTTTTTCAGGTTTTTTACAGCATCTTATCAACTTTTAGTATAAGACACTGGTTTGTTTTTAATATCAAATAATGTCACACACATTCCAAAAGCAAAAGATCATTTTTTACCAAGTCTTTCATCTTTAAATTTGTTTATGCGTATTTCCTTAAGAGTTTTCATTTGTTTCCTCTTTTTCCAACCTGCTTTCCTTGTTGAAAAATCAGTGTATATTTAATTCCCACTACTTCTCAATAACTTAAAGTAATATTTAATTACCTTTAAGCAGTTTGATCCAAGACTTTACTATTTTGGAAACACTGCCTATCTGGCCCTCTCCCCTCTCCCCAGGAGCAAGAATCACCTGAGAAATGTGAGCCTGGCAAAGAAAAGTCGCAGACATCTGTGAAAGAGGAGACTCCAGTCACAGCCTTGGTAAGTTATAGTTTCCACGTACTATTGGATTCCTACAAAGAATGATATCACTCAATTTAAAATTGTACTCCAAAGGTGGATCTAGTCTGTTATCCATATTGCTAAAATTATGATTTTGCTTTCTAGATAACTAGCATCAGTGATAAATTAACTGGTGGATCATTTTTAGTGATGCCTCTTATAAAGGAAAACTCATTCTTCCCCTTAAAAATAAAATCTTATTTTCCAAGATTGTCAGTGGATGGAAAAATCTCACCGAGGGGAAGAACAGGCAGAGCTCACAGCGCCAGTCTTGATCTTTCAGGTTCACCTTCCACATTGGAAATTTTTCACTAATTGATGCTGTCACCACCACACAGTGTCAAAGGTTCAGAGATAACAAAAGGAAACTCACAGGGAATTACATACAATCAAATAAAATGGGTTTACACGATGTGTCTTACTCACCTTCCATGCATTGCCCGCTACAAAAATGGCTTCCTGCCTGACAGTCTGCATTTAAACAATAAAGACTTAGGAAGGGTCCACCCTCAAAGATAGCTGTATTTAGTGGTGTGCTACAGCCAGCTCTCAAGAGACAATTGGGCACATCTCTGCACGGCCCCATGTTCAGTAATGTCACTTTGGTAACTTGAAATGAGTCACAGTAAAAGTATTAAGACCATAGCAAATACTACAAATCAGGACTTTTTTTTCTGGAGAGCCAATTTTTAAACATTTACCAGCATATCACTGTTTATATTCTTCGTAGTCCAGACTCAAGAGGACCAAGCCTAGTGAGAAAGAACACACTCTTTACAATGTTCAAGGCCAGACTTCTGAGTTCCTTTCCATGTCTTAATGTCCCAGTTAGTTACCCAATAATTGACACCCAAAATGGACCACCCCCTCAAGGAATACCTTACCTCCTATCCAGTGGGACATAACTTTTCCATATAATCTCTATAAATTATCCCAGAATTATATCAGTACAGCTCAGTCAGCCTAACATTGGCATAACATGCAATGGGAGATCAGGGAAGAAGAAAGGGAGTGTCATTTTCTTACATCTTTAATAGGTGCCCGTACACAGGTTTTCGTGAGTTTGAATTGAGATCCCATTGATTTCCAACTTCAGCATAATTCATTTGCCCATAGTGGAGCAACATCTCGGAGGATTTTATACCATTCTGTTTGCATTTAAAGGTTTTAAGAGCTAGATTTGCCTCATTGTTTGTAATGAGGGGGTGGGGGTGAACAACCTAAAGGTCCATCAATAGGACTCAGTAAATAAAATACATCAGTACAATGTAATGCAATGGTATTATAAAAAAAAAAAAAAAGAATGGGCATAGTTATATACTGAATAATAACATAGAAAAAGAGAACCAAGATATATTCTTACCTGGAAAAAGTAGTTGCAGAACATTGTGATTAGCATGATTTCATTTTTTAAAGAGGCATACATATACCCACATGAATACTTTGTATATGGAAAAATTTTGGAAGGATACATATACTCAACCCGTAGTAATGGTTACCTCTTAGGAGTAAGATTCGGGAAGTGGGAGAAAACTTCACTAACAGCGATATTTAAGTTTTCAAATGCGTGTGTATCACTTTTATGATTTAAAAAGATATATTAAAAGCTATATATCTATTGAATTATACACTTAAAATCTGTGCATTTCACTGTCTTAAATTATACCTAAATTTAAAAAAAAAGAAGCTATATACAAAAATTCAACCAACCATATTAAAACTGACACTATCAAACTAAATGGATTTCTCTTTGGCTAATCTTTGAGAAATTAAGAAGTTAACACTTTAATCTATTTTATGTAATCATGATTGTTTGAAACAGCACATTTACTATTCTTCTTAACATTTTTACCATGCTTCAAGAATTCTTACCTATTTTCCCTCCCCAAAATGTTATTGCTCAGGAAACTGTTAAACAGGAGTTATTTTGGGGGGTGAAAAGTTGGCAATGATCTTTTATTGAAGAGATGTATAAAAGTGTGACAACATAAAATGCCTGCTATTTTGGCATTAACCATTTGGTACATATGCAACATGGCAATATATAAAATTCCCTCAGGAAGCAACAGATCTCAATTGTTGCACCCCTAAATTGATTAAACTTTTGCACTTATTTTTGTGGCATCAAGAAGTCTCTTACTTTTCTCCTTTCCTTGAAGGAAGCTTCTGAAGAAGATAAGGATAAAGAGGAGAATGCTGCTGTCAAGATCCAAGCAGCTTTCCGGGGACACTTAGTCAGAGAAGAGGTGAAGAAGATGAAATCGGATGACCATGAAGAACAGCAAATAGAGGAAAACTGAGGAGACCGGTTTTGCCCCCCAGGAAACATGAAAAAAACAATCCAAATCCATCAACCTTGTTGTGATTGTCGTTTTTTTCTTAGTGAGATTTAATGTAGTGAAATAACATTTGCTGCTGTTATGAAAATCTGTCGTGAGCATTTGTTTAATAAACATGCCATTGAACACATGCCTCTTGAAGATTTCTCTGAGATCATGAATTTTATTTATACTTCTCCCGAGTCTATGTATAGAGACCCTTGGATTTAGAACCGGAGAATCTTGAGTTTTCAGAGATCTCAGAGGTTATGTGGTCTAACCATTATCTAATGAATAAATCCTGTCACATCCCTGAAAAATGGTCCTTTAACTCCTATTTTACTCCTAGTGATAGAGAATTTCACTGCCTTTCAAGGATAGTCCATTTAATTTTTGGGTAACTCAAATTATTAGAAAGATAAGCTGAGTCAAAAATCTGCCTCCCTATAAGTTTCACCCATTGATTTTCATTTATCATGCATGCATTCAATCATTTATTGAAAAGTGTATGGTGCATAATTCATGTGCTTAATAGTTTAGTAGTAAATATCTGTTCTTATACTCATGCAGCCAACAGTTTTTTTGTTGTCTTGCTCTCCAGAACCACACAGAATAAGACTGATACATTATATTTGAAAAAAACAAAAGCTATCATAACATCGTAAATACTATCTTCTTCAGCTAAAACTTCTCAAGTTTATGGGGCTGGCCCCGTGGCCGAGTGGTTGAGTTTGCGCGCTCCGCTGCAGGTGGCCCAGTGTTTCGTTGGTTCGGATCCTGGGTGCGGACATGGCACTGCTCATTAAACCACGCTGAGGCGGCGTCCCACATGCCACAGCTAGAAGGGCCCACAACAAAGAATATACAACTATGTACTGGGGGGCTTTGGGGAGAAAAAGTAAAAAGTAAAATCTGAAAAAAAAAAAAAAACTTCTCAAGTTTAATGTATAAATGATAATACCTGTTGCACAAACTCAGAGGCCTTATTTCTTTTATTTTTTTCAAGGAAGCATTCAAGCCCTCAGTGCCTTATTTTCAGAAAGTTCAGTTTCTCCTTTTTGAGGCTTCCCTACCCTTAAATATCCAAGAAACAGGGGGTTCATGTCTTAGACCAAAAGATGCAGTTCACTTCCCAAAACGAAATGTGGAGAAAGAGTCTTATTTAATTAATGCTGTTGCCTGCTACCACAATAATGTAGCATAGTCCAGCAAACTGAAGTAATGTCCTGACTGGTTCAGATTTCTGTCTGCACCACAGTGGATGCCCCATGCTTTGGTGCTAGGGTTACACTTCTCTTAGTTCCCCACACAGCCATTGTTCCCCAAAGCTCAACAACATGCCTGGGTGTTTCGGTCTTGAGCTTCTAAAACTAGCCATGTGTTATGCATAACAAGTGCTCTCCTGCAAACACTTAGATCCTTGTCTTAAGCTCAGACATTCTCTTTCTGCAAAGCAGTTTTATTTCAGGTGCCCCGTTGCCCTTCCCTTTCACTGAGCCTTTATCAGGCTGTACAGGTTCACCCAGGTGATCTTCTCCAGTCAAATGCAGATGACTTATGCCAATGATTTCAAGGTTGCGGCATAGGTTCTCTAATCTCCTCCAGGCAGCCATCCCCTTTCCAGTGTCTTACTGCCACTAGAGAGCTGCATACCAGCTAAACACAAGTCTCTAATATCCACTGGGTCCCTTCCTCCCCTCCTTAGGCCCCCTCCTTTCCCAGGCTTAGAGAGAAAAAAGTAATCAACTCTCCTCTAGGATTCCAGCTTCTTGTTCCCTTAGTCCATTCAAAGCACCAGCCTCCAATTCCTTTTCTCCTCAAACAAAGTCATTTTGCTTGGGGGATTGTCAAGGGGACCTACAGTTAATGCAAAGACTTAGCTTCCCTGTCCTTGGAGAGGAGATGAAAAGAGAAAAAGGAGATTTTTTTTCCTTGGTGAGTATATAGCAGGAAAAAAAAAAAAAGATTGGCAACAGTTGTTAGCCCAGGTGCCAATCTTTAAAGAAAAAAAAAACTGAGAGCCCAAAGTTCTGTTTATATCTTGCTCATTCTCAGTCTCTTTTGGTAGTTGGTAGTGCTTTTGCCAATAAACTTTTCTCAAAAATTTTGTGAGTATCTACATGTTTGACTCCAGTCAACCCCCGGGTGTGCCAAAAGCCGCACTCACAATTTCTTTCAAGATGTGCCTCCCTCTCTCTCTCTAGATTTCATTCTGTTAAGAGGAGTGACTAATTGGAACCAATATTTAAAGATTTTATTTTTCCTTTTTCTCCCCAAAACCCCCCGGTACATAGTTGTATATATTTTTTTAGTTGTGTGTCTTCCTAGTTGTGGCATGTGGGACCCTGCCTCAGCATGGCTTGATGAGGGGTGCTATGTCTATGCCCAGGATCCGAACTGGTGAAACCCTGGGGCGCCAAATCAGAGCGTGAGAACTTAACCAGTCGGCCACGGGGCTAGCCCTAAGGAACCAATATTTAAATATACTAAAGCCTCATAACTGTCATAACTAGTCTCCCTGCTTCCACCCTTTTCCCCTTCCGACACAGCAGCCAGAGGATTCCATTATAGTTTAGTTCATATCATGTCACTCCTCTGCTTAAAACCTCCGCTGGCTTCTTATCTCACTCAGAATAAAAGTTAAAGTCTTCATAATGGTCTACAAAGTTCTATGCAGATTTTACCTCCTATTACCTCTCTAACCCCTTTCCCTTATCTTTTATTTTTCTCTTTGGTTCTGATCACCATCTAATATATCTTGTTCACTACCCTCTTCCTCCTACTAGGATGTATGCTCCCTGAGGACAGAGATTTGCTATTTTGTTCACTGCCTAGTGCCTTTCGTCCATGCAGCAGGAAAGAGTGAATCATCTCTAACGGCTCATATAGAAGTGAGAGGAGCTCCAACAGATATCTCCCTCTATCAAATTAGCTTTGGCTGTGTTATACATCCATCCCCGAATGAATCACTAAAGCCAGGGAAAAGAACATGCAAATTGGCTTATACCTATCACCATCAGAACCCACCCCTGGAGTAGGGGTCAGGTCTGCCCGAAAACCCTGGCTGAAAGTCAAGGAAGTTTGAAATCCCTTATAGAAAATAGGGTAATGTTGTCAGGAGGAAGGAATACTGGATGCTGGGCAGGCAACCAACAAATACCCACCATAATACTTTAATCACCACATGGCTTCTCACTACACTGCACTGTTTATTAAATTATTTGTCAAACCAAAGCCCAGGGAAGTATCAAGAATGAAAGGAAAAACTTAAAACAGCAAATGAGGGGTTGACAAACATGGGAATGTTTGGATAGCCTGCCCCATAAACTGCAATGTTAATGGTGTTCCTGGAGTTGTGCAATGCAAACAGGGGAATCTCCCCAAAGAAAGAGCTATGGAGTCTAGGAGAATATGAAAAATCATGTGAGAGAGAAAGAACTTAAACTGTTTTTAAAATATATGCAAAACTTTGCTCTGTGGGAGGCTAAGTTAGAGTTTGTGAACATGAATTTTTCATAAAATATTCTTATAAACACTGTACCTAGAAATTAGAAAATTCTGGAGTCTGCTGTCAAGATCATCAATCAGCCTTTTTAATAAATCTAAGTCCAACATAATCTGGAGGGACCTGCTCGCTGCCGCACTACGCTGTGGAGCTCAAACAGTGTCTCTCTGAGGAAGAGATGAGCCCAGGAAAAGAACCCGAATCTCTGCTCTTATTCTGTCTCTAAACATATGATATTCACTTTTGTTGTTGTTCTAACTCAAACTAAACTCTGACTCCCCTAATTTTCTCAATAAAATCGGCCCAGTAGTTCTTCTCAAAACAACTTGAGTTTTCTGACATTTGGGAACATTTCAACAAGCACCAAATTTTCTTCAAATGGTGGGTTTTCCCCTATGAAATTATATCCATGTTTTTGTTTTATGGGAGGGAAGAGAGGCTATACAGGAGCCAGGTACTAATTTCCTACCTGAAGCTCTCTTGGCTTAAGGATATTACTAAAAAGCAGATTACAGACGAAAGACTAGGACTTTTGTCTCTTCATTTTTAGTCCTATTTTCGCTCTTCCAAATGTGTGTAACGAACATATAATAGTGACCCATTTATATCAATTTATAATGTTGATAAACTCATTTCCCATCTGAAGTGCTTTTTACAAATATAGCTACTGAGATTGGCAATTATTTATGCCTGTGAGGTTCTCAGAGGAGACTGAACATGGAAAATACAATACTTCAGAACATGAAGTTATTTTTGTGAAAGAAATGTGCTTGGGAGTAAGCAGTCTCTGTTGTGTAGAGCCAAAAAATAAAAGCCCGCTGGACGATGATGTTATTGTAACTAAAATCTCTAGAGCCACCACACTCATTACCAAACACCTTGACAAAGGATTGTCAACATTCCAAGACCAAGGGATCACCACAGGAAGTGTACAAACATACTATCCCAAGGGGGTCAGATATAATGGAGAAAGGGTGAAAGTCTGCCATCAATCCATCCCTGAAGACACCTGTCTCAGAGGCTTCTGACAAAGAACTACAGCGTCTTATTTCATTGAAATGATTAAGAAGTAGGGCCCCATTTGATAAACCAGGCTTTAAACTGATTTGGGAAACTACCAGGAAAACTTGTTTTTGAAATCTTTGAAGCAAAAGAAAATAAGCTTGCCTGGAGACTTAACAAGCAATTAGTAGGGAAATATGATCACTGCAATGCTGTCCCAATAATGAATTTAGAGGCACTTGCTTTTAGGTTGCTTGGGTAATGTAGTGAAGGCTGTATGCTGCCCAGATCTGTCCTCAGCCCCACTCGACTTTTTCAGGCCTGAAGGCTGCTTCTTTTCTAAGAATTGCCTTCAGCATTAAGGAGCTGCTTGACCCTAGGTGTACCCTACCTGGAGGCGGCTTACCTGTAATGACTAGTCAATGCAGTGGTAATACCACTTGACCCCTTGCCTCAAATTGAAACAACTCTCCAGGGCCATCCCAGCTCTCAGCCTTGGAGTTGGCTGAGCCTCTGTTGCAACTTCATCACAGTTCAAATTCATCCTCCATCCAGTCTTGCTTCCCTACCATCCTTACAGGTGTTGTTCCTAAATGTACTCTCCAATAAACCACCTCTACTCAAACCCTGTCTCGAAAACCATTCCCAGGAAACCTGACCTATGATGGGTAAATTGAAAATCTCTGAAATACCTGCACATTTAAAAACTCTTTGCTTCCTCTAATGTCATCTGTATAAAAATTCAATGATGTAACAGAAAAATATGTTTCTATTTCTTCTCTAAATGAATTATAATTACCAAAATTCCAAATAGTAATATTATGTACAGAACTGTGTCCCCTCCAAAATTCATATGAAGCCCTAATCCTCAATGTAGTGATATTTGGAGGTGGGGCCTTTGGGAGATAATTAGGTTTAGATGAAGTACTGAGGGAGGGGTCCTCATGATGGGATTGGTGCCCTTATAAGAAGAGACACCAGAGATACTTCTCTCTCTCTCTGCTTCCATTAGAATGGAAGAGCTAATGGTGAGGGCTTAGAACTGATTGATTATTGGATATTAAAATGGGAGAAGAGTGGCAATGGCCACTTAACTGCCACTTTGGGCCTCATATCAAGTTTTTCTGGGAGTGGCTATTTCTTGACTATCCAGTATCACTGCCAGCTTCTCCCTTTCTACTAGTACCTAGCTTTTCTTTTTGGTTTCTACGCTTCATCAACACAGACCAAAAGTTGAACCAGCTCTAAAGATAAATCCAGATTGGCTTAAGCCACTTAGTACCTTCCATCCATCAGCAGGCTCTCATTGTTTCAGGACCAGATATGTGTTTTAGGCCTATCTAATTAGGATAGAGGCTCTCGGCCAAGGGTGAGTTCACCCCTTAGGAGACATTTGGCAATGTCTATAGATATTTTGGGTTGTCACAACTCAGGGCAGGGTGAAGGAGTGCTATTGGTATCTAACGAGTAGAGGCCAGGAATGCTTCTTAACATCCTTCAAAGTTCAGGACACCCCACCCCCACAATAAAGAAATATCCAGTCCAAATGTCACTAGTGTCAAGGTTGAGGAACCCTGAATTGGCATAAAAATGTCATATAGTTGCAAGGAAGAATAAGCTTTAGAATAAAGCTGACCCAGTAGGAAGAGGGGAAAAAAAACAGAAAGACATGGTATCTGTTCCTTTAGCGATCATATCAATGACCTCCTGGATCAAAGCTGAAGTCCAAGGACTCTCCACTTGTATGAGCCAACTAATCCCCTTCATTTTTAATAGTGTTCAGTTGTAACCGATATTCTTCTAAACTCATGAGTCCCGGGTAAAAGAATGAAAAGGAGAAATTTAGATGAGAAGAAAAAGGGAAAGAGAGGAAAGGACATAAGATAGTGACTAAACAGAGCAGCAGCCAGAGCCCGCTACGCAGAGAAAGACAATGAGCTGCTGTCCACCACTTAGGTTTTTTTGACCTACCAGTTGGGAGTTATTGGAATTAACATTGCAGAGAATGACAGAAACACATAAGTCATGATCCTTTCCTCAAAGGAACACAGACATTGATCAAGGAGATAAAACATACATTCACAAAAAGAGTACAGAAAAGATAGAAAAAGGATTTTTAAAATACAACACAAAAAGCACACACCATAAAAGAAGCATCTGATAAATAGGATCACATTAAAATTTAAAACTTTCATATATCAAAAAACACCATAAGCAAAGTTAAAAACATAGCACAGAATGAGAGGAGATATTTGCAATTCAAAAATGCATAAAATTAACAAAGGATTAGTATCCAGAATATAACACCTACTCAGTACAAAAACTTTGCATAGCAGTAATAAACACTAAATTCATGATAGTGATTACTGTGGGAGGAATGGAAGAAAATAGAGGATTGGAGAAGAGGGTAAAAAGATCTCAAGGATATTTACGTTTTATTTTATTTTTTTAATCTGAAGCAAATGAAATAATGAATGAAGACAAACAAGACCATTTAATGAAGCTGAATGGCAGGAACATGGATACCTTTTATATCATCTTTTATTCTTACCTTTACGTTTTAAATATTTTTACCAAAAAAATTTGTGAATTCCTGAATATCACTAAGAAAAAAAAATGGGCGAAAAATAGGAGCAGAAGAAGAAACCAAAGTCCAATAAACACAGGAAAACAAGATGTTCAGCCTCCCCAATAAGGAAATGTAAATTAAACAATAGTGAGAACAATTTCTCATTTGTAGAATGGCAAAACGTAAAAGTCCTACAACACTAATTAGAAGAAGTTGAACAACTGGAACTCACTGATACTGCTCTTGGGAATGAATGTAAATTGGCACGATAGCTAATAAACTTGCTGATGATAAGCATACCTGTTAGTGTTTAAGAAGGTCAATATATAATATCCCTCTCTTCCCAGCCTAAATTCTGAATCAATTGAGGGAAACTAAGGAGGAAAATTAGGATCGAAAGATAGTGTTTAGAAACAGAATATTCAGATGGGACTATGACTGAATTTAATCAGCAATTGATATAGTTCAGAAATAGTGAGACCATCTCCCATATATGGATACAATTGCTGTTTGGACTTTGTGTCTCCTCATTTGGGGAAGAGAGTGAGAATGATTTTGTAAGAAGGTGGAAACATAGAATTGATCACATTGTCGATGGAAGTTTAGCTATGCTAACCAGGGTGTGTGCGAATCCAAGTAGCCAAAAGGTAGGCTATATCAGTTATTGAGCTATGGCCCCTCAGTTTCAAGCCCGCCTTCCAGTTGACTCCATGATGCTGGGATTGGGCTCTGCACATCGCTCTTCTTTGCCAGCTGGATCTCTTTTCAGCTCTGACAACAAGGCCTTCAGGGAAAGACTTGAAGGCGGGAGGAGGAGGATGGCACATGCTCCTTTCTGTTATTCCTGTTGGCTTCCTATGCTTGTCAGTGTCACACAATACTGCTTCTTCCTCACCCCAGAGGAGCAGTTCAGGCCAGGAGCAGTTGAAGGCAGCTTTCCAACACTCATAGCCAGCCTCATCATGTCCCCTCCGAGACACCAGCCCCAGCCATGCAGTGTCCCTCCTCAGAGGTCTGAGTTTCATCCCTGTGAGCCCCTTTTATTAAGTTTCTAAGTTTGAGTAATTCTTCTCTTTGTTCCTCCAGCCCTAGGAGTGGTAGCTGCTGCCTGCAATTTCTGTCTTCATAACAGCTGAGTTCTCTCTTTTGGCTTTTTCAGCCACCATGTAACAGTTCTTTATACCTAATTAACAATTCTTTGTATGAAATTCTATCTATTAAAATAAGTATAATGGGAGCTGGCCAGGTGGCGCAGCAGTTAAGCTCACACATTCCTCTTCGGCAGCCCAGGGTTCGCCAGTCGGGATCCTGGGTGCGGACCTACACACTGCTTATCAAGCCATGCTGTGGCAGGCATCCCACATATAAAGTAGAGGAAGATGGGCACAGATGTTAGCTCAGGGCCAGTCTTCCTCAGCAACAAGAGGAGGATTAGTGGCAGATGTTAGTTCAGGACTAATCTTGCTCCAAAAAAAAAAGTATAATAGTTTCTGTCCAGTAATTAGACAGTGACTAAATCAGATAGGAATCAAAATATCAGATTTCTTTTACTTAGAAGGGTGGATTGGAGACTTCTGGATTAAGATAGAAAACCGAACACATGCATCTAATTCTGTATCCTATGGAAACTCCATTAAAAAAACAGCACGTGAATTTTTTAAATTAAAACATCGTTAGTACAACAGGAAATGAGACAAAATCAACAAATTTTGGAAGCTGGGAACCAGATTCAGCAGAATCGAGAGAGCCAAATCCCAGGCCCAAAGTGAGAACAGCTGAGAATCAACACAATTTGTACCACAAAATTCACGAGAGGCACAGGAATAGGCAGTGTCAGCTAGCATTGGAACTAGAGGTAAAAGCGGGAAGGCTAAATAGAAGAAAACTGGGTAAAAAGCTGTTTGAGAAGCAGTTGGATCCTTAGATTCCCTTTGCCACTCCATGCTGCTGGGAACCTGCCCACCACCCCTATCCTTGCAGAAATCCAGAGGCCTTCAGTCCAGAGGGAAGAGAACAGCCTGCAGACTGGAAGATGCCAGGCCCATGTGAGGACAGTGTGAAGTGACCATGTGCATACCAAATCATGAGTCCAGAGACTTCCAGTTCTCTTTCCCAATCATCTCCCAGAGCAAGAGTAGAAAGATCCTAACCTTCCAGATGAGAGATTGGAAGGTCCTTCTCTGAAGAACCCAACCTAAATAACTGACATCAGGGGTTCTCAACGAATAGCCCATCAAATCACTTTGAAACTCAGTCAATAAGACCACCCACATGACAAAGAGAATGGCCTAATCCATTTTCTTGTTCCTCATTCTTGAATAGAATCACTCTGGATCAGCCAAGGAATACAAGACATAGACATTTGGGCAAAGCCTCTAACGTAGAAAATAAAGATTTTTTAAAAGTTAAATTAAATTAACTTTGTGAGACAGACTGTGCAGGGAGAAGAAATCTAAAAAAAAAAAAAGAAAAAATATCATTGATATCATCAGAGAGAAGAGATATTACAGTTAATTTTTCAAAAGGAGAAACATTCAGAACATGGAAAAAAACGAGCTCTTAGAAATATCAAACTTGGTAGCAGAATTTTAAAACTCAATCAAGTTTGGCAGTTCCTCAAAAAGTTAAACATAGAATTGCCATATGACCCAACAATTCCATTTTTAGGTGTATACCCAAGAGAACTAAAACACATGTTTACACAAAAACTTGTACATGAATGTTCATAGCACGAAAATTCATAATAGTCAAAAAGTGGAAACAACCCAAATGTTCATTGACTGCTTAATGAATAAACAAGATGTAGTATATCCATACAGTGGAATATTATTCTGCCATAAAAAGGAATGGAGTATTGTTACTTGCTAGAACATGGATAAACCTTAAACACACTATGTTAAGTGAAAGAAGTCAGACACAAAAGGCCACATTTTGTATGATTTCATTTATATGAAATGTCCAAAATAGGTGAACACAGAGAGACAGAAAATAGATTAGTGATTTCCAGGGGATGAGAGTAGGAGGGAATTGGGGTTAACTGCTAAAAAGTGCAGGGTTTCTTTTGGGGATGTCGGAAATGTTCTGGAATTTGATAGCGGCGCTAGTTGCACAACATAGTGAATATACCAAAAATCACTCAAGCATACACTTTAATGTGGTGAGCTGTCTGCTATGTGAGGCATATCTCAATTTTAAAATGCTATTAAAATAAAACTTAATAGAAGGATTGAAAGAAAAAGTTGAGGAAATCTCCTAGAAAGAGAGGTAAAAAGACAAAAGATGGAAAGTAGGAAAAAGAAAATTAGAAATTTAGGGAAATAGAGAGCAGGAAAACAGAATAGGGTAAATAATCAATGAAATGATTCTAGAAACATTTCCAGAACTGAAGACAGGTTTCCAGATTGAAAGGACCCTCTGAGGGTCTAGAACAATGGATGAAAGTAAATCCACTGCAAGGCTCTCTCTAATTTTGGGAGAGAAAGAAACAACAGGTCACACATAAAGGGTAAGAGATCAGAAGAATTTCACATCTCTCAACAGCTACACTGCACTGGAAATTTCTTCAAACTTCTGAAGGAAATTATTTCAAACTTAGAATTCCATACTCCACAAACTATCATACAAGCATGAGGGTAAAACAAGGCATTTTCAGATACACAAAATGTGTTCTATATTTTCCATTTTCCCTTCCAGACCTTCACCCTGTTTTGTGCACTAGGAGAATTTTTTAAATGGCCTCCATCAATTGGCTGCCTTGCCTTCTAGTTTTGATAATAAGAAACACCAGCAGGAGGTTAGACGGCAGAAGCAGAGCAAGGGGATGATATTAATTCCCCTTGCCTCCCTCCTCAGTTTCTATGGATTGTCTATATCCCTCTACTAAAGGTCACAGGTCTTGTCCAACATCCTCTCCTATAGCTACTCTCTCCACATTCTAGTAACTTCTTTCTCTCCTTGATCATTTAAGCCTACCATCAACATCTCTGAGGTTCTGTCCCATCTCTTATTGGTTTTTATTTATTCTAGTGTATCAGCTAGCTATTGCTATGCTAATCTGCATATCCACCACTCCAAAGTCCAATGTCTTAAAACAACCATTTGTTCTCATAGATCTGCAGGTCAGCTAGAATTTAGCTGATTTAGGCTGCGTGCAGTTGGACATCTTTACTTCATGCTTTGGTAGCTAGAGCAGCTATGCTTCTCACTGTAGGTCTATGGGGTAGGTGGAGAAATTCTGTTCCACATGTCTCTCATCCTCCTTGGACCAGGAGGTATTTTCTTTTGTGATGGCTCATAAGAGGCTCATAAGAACAAACAAAAACACGTGATTCCTCTTAAGGCCTAAGCTTGGAACCAGTATGTTCTCACTTCTACCCATGTGCCTTTGGCCAAAAAGTCACATGACCGAGCCCACAGAGTCAAGGAAGTACACTCCATCCACAATGAGGACATGAAAGTGTATGGATAAATATAGGAATGAAGAATAATCGAACTCAATTATTCAATCTACCAGCCCTGCCTTCATCTTTATAAACAGTCCCTTTATTAAATCCACCTCAATTACATTATTTGAGTGTGCCATGTGTTGTCTTCCAGGCTCTAGACTGATGTAAGAATGGATATCAGGAAGAGCCCAAGAAAACAACCCCTCAAAATGAGATTCTGATATTCTATTGCTCTCATATTTAAGAAGCACACAACTAACCTCCTTGCCAGAATAAAATGGGATACTGGTAATCCATGGCATTCAGTGGCATCACCGTGACCCACTTATCACTGGTGGTGGCAAGGAATGAAGTTCAGGTAGAGGACAACAGCAATAAAGTGACTGTGACACTTAGTCACCATGGTGACAATAGAGATTATAAAGATTGTAGAATCAGCTGGCCACTTTTGATGGCTCCAAAGAGAGTTAACAGGAAAAAGGACATATCGAAAGCCTTGAATACCCAACTCAGGTGGAAAATCAGAAAGTCTCTATGGTAGCTCCAAAAGACTCCTTCCCCTGTATTCTCTGGACTAACATGGTTGAGGACCCAGTCTAAAAACTGATTTTAATGGTTGCAGAGTTGCAAACCCAGTTAAATACTCAAATCCTTCAGTTTCAGTCCCTTACAATAAGCTGAAGGTACGGATGGGAAAGAAGTGGGACCCCAAGATATGGGATGGAGACATTTGTGCAGACATGGGTGAGACTGAGAACTTAAATGCTCAAATCCTCCTAAACCTCCCTGAATATCCTGCAACCCAATTTCCATTGAATAAAAATCTTTCAATGACTGCACGAAGGATATTCGATTTTCCTCAGAACCCGCCTCCAGTACCCTTATTGCTTCTAGATCTCAAGGAAAGTTAAATGACAGCATAGTTCAGACTGTAAAGTATGAGACGTGGGTCTAGAGAAGATAGACTGTACGCCAAAATAGCTGCAGGACTTCACTAAACTTGTATCAACACGAGTCTGCGGAGCATGCGTTTAAGTGGATTCTAAGGTTGTTAGGCCAAGAAGAGCTTGACTTAAGACTCAATTAGCTAAAAATTATTTGAACTTTACAACTGGGTACTGTACAACTGGAAATTAGGATTTAACGTCATGGTTTGAGCACTTGAGAAGTGGCATTAATAGTCAACTAGGTTAGCCAGTCTCAACAGTAAGCTACAGCCAGTAAGAGAGAAAGGCCAGAACTTCCCTGGCATCCTATAGATAGAGGAAGAAGTCTAAATGCTAAAGAACACGAGAATACTAAAATGGATTATATGCAACCACCCCCTAGCTATATTCCCTCATGAGGTTCCAGAGGCTACTCTATTCTTCAAGGCTTTAAGAAATGAATTGAACTGGCTCTACTCCTAAAAGCTGAAATGCCACCTTCATTCACTAGTCAGAGTGTGCTTATGAAACTCAGGTAAAAGATGGAGTTTTCATCCAAGTCCAGTGGCACCATGCATCGTTTCACCATTCCCAGTCTCAGAAAGCATATTTAGAATAGATACACTTAGTAACTGAAAGAACCTTCATATTGGTTCCCTGACCCACAAAGTGAAGTCGTCTATGGCCAGAAGGGAGGGCCGGGTAGAAGGCGCTAGAGCTGCCCTACCCCAGTGCACTCCCTCCTGCCACTTTAGTAACCCAAAAGCAAGCCCACCATCCTGGAAGAATTACAGAGTTAGTGCCACCATTAAGGACTTGAAAGAGGCAGAGGTGTGATTCCAACCATATCCCCCTTTAACTTCCCTCCTGGCTCTTGCAAAAGTCAAATGGTCCTGAAGAATGGCTGTAGATTATCACGCACTTAATCAGTGGTGCCATTTGCAGCTGTTTCTGGATGTGGTAACTCCACTCTGCATTCCTATCACCAAAGATAATCAGAAGCAATTTGACTTCATGTGCCAGGAGCAACAGTATACTGTTAATGCTCTTGCTCTTTGTCGTAACAGAGTCTGGAGAAAACTTGATTGTCTTGATACCCTGTAGAACATCATACTGGTCCATTACATTGGGACTATGATAGAAAGCTCAAGCTTGCCACCTCAGGGAAGTTCTTAAGGATCTAGTGGTCTAGTTCATGTCAAGATATACTCTCTAAAGTCCCATTACATTGGGACTATGATAGAAAGCTCAAGCTTGCCACCTCAGGGAAGTTCTTAAGGATCTAGTGGTCTAGTTCATGTCAAGATATACTCTCTAAAGTGAAAGACAATTGGTTGCATCTACCCACAAAAAAGAGGCACGATGCTTGGCAGGACTCTCCGGATTTTAGAAGCAACCATACCGCATATGAATGTGTTGCTCCTATCCATTTATCAGGAAACTCAGAACAAGGATCTTGGTTTTAAGTGAGGTCTAAACAAGAAAAGACTTTGCAACAGGATGCAGAGCAATCTATCCTGCCGCTTTTAATTGTACAGGACAACCGATCAGTAGTAAGTGAATAGGTCAGGTCGTGCATTCTCCAAGAGGATTATTTTGCACAGCTACGGTCAAGGAAAGATTCTTGGGGGAAGAAGAGGTTGGAATCATATGTTGGAAAGGAAAGGTGAGTCCATTCTAGTCAGGGAAAACAGGTAAAAGGCTCATGTGTTTCCATTTAGCTTTGTTTCAAAAGCCACAGTTGCAGGAAGAAGTGTCATTCTTAGAGAAGTCACATGAAGTTCAGAGTTTCCTGTCCTCTGGGGACACAACCAGGATTAGGGGTCATGGGCTTGCTTTCTACCCAAGTTATTCCAAATCCCTGTGAAATAGTCCGAGTGTTTTAAAGTAAGTCTTTCCCACCAACGCCATGTCTGGCTCAGATGGTTCAGAAGGTGACCCAAAATTGGGAAAAAGAATGTAATATCCCTGGTAAATCTGCAGTGTAGTGGCTATGGCCACTCTTAGCTGATACATCCAAGGGTGATTTTTGAAAACTGTTTTCCATTCTATAACAACCACAGTCCCTTGAAGGACAGACTCCTTCCTAGGAGCAGACTATGGGCGTCCTAGAAGTGGTTTCTCTCCGAGGCTCTCCTCTGTCGGTCCCCAAATCGGCACTCAGAGGCCAGACGAAGTGAAAGAGTGGGAAAGCGTGCCCTGTCTAGTTTTGCCTTCCTTCTGGTTTTGGCGAGGTTGGAAATAAGCGGCACCACGCGCCCATCTCCCTAGCAGCAGGGAAAAGGCGGCAGCCAGGGGAGTCGGGCGAACCATCAGTGAATCATGGGTCTCATTCGTGAGACCAGCAGAAAGGAATCTTGAGACGCAGCGGAAGTCCATCCCCCACACTGCGGCTGTCCCTGCTGCATCTCTCCAGGAGAGAAATTCTATCAGAAGCAAGGTCTGCCTGTCAGAGTCCTGTGATGGTTGAGGAGGCGGGGCCAAGAGCGTAGTAAATATTTGGCAAAGTTAGCAGCCTTCGGAACCGGAATGGAGAAGGGAATGATTCAGAGAGCAACATGGAGGCCCAGGCAGCCTGAGCATTATTTTTGCTCCTACTCTGAGGGAAAAGAACAGGTTTCAAATAGTATCTGCCTGCTGAAAGTGCAGCTATCCCGCTTCCCTTACGAGGCTTCCAGCACCTCGCAGTGGGGCCGCCGCGCTTGAGGAGAAAAAGAGCCCAGGCGTGGGGACAGCCGGGGGCGGGAGTGGCTGCAGCGTGTCAGCCGTCAGGCTGCAGGCGCCCACTCGTGCGGCGGTGCCCTTTGTGCGGAGAGCTGTTCTGGAGCCGAGATGATCCAGGGGGAGTTTTAGGCAGCATAATGATTTGTTTCTCCTCAACCACACAGTTGTTAGTGGTGGTGGCTTTATTGTCGGGGTTTGGCACTTGGCAGCGCCTCACCTCCCTCCACTCTGCTCACTGGCTCTCTTCCCCTGGGGCAGCTCTCCCGCCAGCTCCACCGAAAGCCGGCTGGGACCCAGACCCCCTGGGCAGGCCTCCTGCCTTGTCTTCCCTTCCCCCTCCCCATTTAGGGAGCGTGCATTAGGGAGGGAGCAGGCGCGATGCTAAGGTACTAATTGTATTAATGAAAATGGCAAACACACATCCTTTCCATCTGGCAGCACAAAAGGAGAGGCTGTTGGGGATGCAATTACCCACTACAGGAGAGAGTAAAATATTTGTCAGGTTTAGCAATAAAATTAATATCCCCAATTACTAGAACCTCACTAATGAGATGAATACAAATTGCCTTTTCTGGTTGCTAAAGGAAGAACCTCTCGCATAAAACTCAAAGTGCCATTTTTCACAGGAATCTCTGCCATTGAGACAGGCTTTTTCCATGTTTGAGGATTCAGGGTAGTGAAGCTGGAGATGATGTTCCCATTATTGGTGATGCACACCCTGACATTACAAACTGAGGTTGTGTGTGTGGGAATGTCCATCTGGAGCCTGTGCTCCCAGGACTCCAGAGGGCTCTGGACAATCCCTAGACCTGCACGACGAGACAGCCAAGGACCCCATGCACCCCTGACCCACCCAGTCTCTTTTCCCACATCATCTGCCCAGCCTTCCAGGTCTCCTGCAGCAAGTGGTTGCAGCCCACTTACGGCCAGATATTTCTGCAATTTCCGACATTTTTTCCTTCATGAAATTTGTGTATAGCAAAAGCTCCGTTTGCTTTAGGCAGAGCATATGCTTCATATTTATTGGAATAAGTTTTCTAGTTCCTTAGCATTCTGTTCACTGATATTCCGTATGTTAAAAATATCTCGGCTTTTTCCCCTGGTACTCAGTAGTAGGCAGCCACAGTATTCCTCTGTAGTTTTTCTGGGTAGAAACAAGAATCTGCTCTCCGCAGCCTGGGGGAGTATTCTTTACCTTTGGAGAGGATGACCTGATTTCCCACCCATGAAGAGAAATACGATTTTCTTACTCACCACCAGTTTCACGGATAATGATATCAGGCAGCCGGATTCCAGGGAGCAAAGACCCTTATTTTAGAAAGGGAAAAGCTAAAACCAAACACTTTGTCTCTCACTTAGGGATTCTGGAATGCCGAATCCTCTTCTGATCTATAATGTGTTCAGTGTAGGAAGCAAAAAGAAGAGGATCTGGACACTTCAATGAGTTTGGGACTCAAAGAGATTGCAGATAAGCTCAGCGGGTGCACGCTTCTCAGGAGGAGTGGGCTCTAATCCCCTTGGGACTTCACATGCTGAGCCCACAGCTATAACACCCTCTGCGATTTCCCAGAGGTCCCATGGGGAGGCCATCGTCCCTGCCCCCAAGAGACACAGGGAGCTCCTATCTCAGTAATGAGAAATCGATCTTTATGACAACTTCAGCAGCAAGAGAACAATGAATAAGCCAGAACCATCCTCGTTTGAAAAATACAATTTGGAGTTAAAATGGTGGTATCAATATCCAACTTCATATACGTGTGTGTGTATAAGAGAGACAGAGAGAGAGAAGAGAGAGACAGAGAGAAACAGAGAGAGAGACTGAGACGGTGGGGTAGGTGGCAGGGAGATATTTACAAATAACATGGAAGAGCAAAGCACTCCTTGGAGGAGACCTCAGTTGAATATTCCCCTCACCTGCTGGAAGGGTGGGATAGAGGGTGGAGTTTCCAAGGCCAAGGCTGACTGTCCACTCTCCTGGCCCCAACAGCCCCCCAGAGATATCCCAGGAAGACCCTCCCCCTCAGAACCCATTTAGTGATTTACTGTAGCTTGATGTCTTGTCTGAGCCAGGAGGCTGTCCAGCGCTGGGCTTCAGGTCACGGCTTGGTAGACCCGATTCCAGATCAGGGACCCACCCTGGACCCCGACTTGTCTTCTCTAGGCCTGGCCTCAAAGAGATTTTGTAAGCAGACCAAACTTATGCACTCCTTATGTTTCAAATGTTCTTTTGTAAACTGTTTATCTTTAATTTAAAATGCCTTTTCTCTCATAAACAACACATTTGTTCATTCACTCACAATTGTTTACTGAGTGCCTACTATCCTAGGTGCTGGAGACACAATGGTGAAAAACAGACATGGATGTTATGTTCCCAGATCAATCCATAAAAATCTATTTAATCAATAAGAAAAGCAAACTAATTTTCACATGTGGGAGAATTACATTCTGAGCTCCATCTTGGGCTACCTGGAAAATAGCATTCCCTGCCTTGGCAATGGCAGTTGAAACTCCCACCTGGTCCCTGAGCAGCTGCAGCCACAAGTAAGAAGTGCAGAAACCAATATCTGTTGAGTGCTTACTGTATGTCTGACTGTGCTAGCACTTTATATACATCTATGAGATATGACTCTATCAGAGAGACCAAATTGCTCTCCTTTTACAGATAAAGAATCCAATTCTCAGAAGCTAAGTTACTTAAGGTCATACAGCCAATGACTAAGCTAGAATTTGAGCCCAGGCTGCTGACACCAAAGCCCATGTTCTTTCTTCTATTCATCAACTGACTGCCTCAGTTCAAGCTTTGACCCGGAAAGATGAGGCAACTTGGGAAAGTGAGGACTGAGGGCACCTTTGGCCATGAGGTACCACGGGGCCACGAGGAAGTGAAGCATGCAGATGTATAGATCGTTCCGAGGTCAGTGGTTCTGAAATCAAGCTCTGAGTACATTAGCCGTTTCCCCCAACATGGCTTGTTGCTGTTATCCGCCCTACTACCTATCCTGGAATCCTCACGATTCGACCGTGCACTCCAGTGGCCAAGACAGCTGGAACTAAGAACCCTTTTTCTTCCACCATGCTTTCTGGGGGAGATGCTGTACGAGACTTGCAGGAGGAAGCCAGAGTGTGAGTAATAAAAGAGTTGCTTATGTAATAGGAAACCACACTTTCTAGGGCACATGGACCTCTCTGGGAGGCAGGATTCCAGGGTTCTATTCCAAGTTCTACCGCACTTGGATCTGTCCCCTTGAGCAAGTCACCTCACTTTCTCCAGTTTCATCCCATGTAACCTTGGCAGGGTAATGTTCTTCCTCTCGTTTCCCACTGAGAGACCCCCACGGAATGTCTGTGCATAGCAACCGCCAGGAGCTGTGTGGCATTCTGAGCGACAATCCTTTTGTTTCTAACCTCCATCCAATGCCTCTCTCATCTTCAGGTGCTCACTTTTCCACAGCACTTCACATGGGTTGCAGCTGCCATTTGTCTCTCAAATAACTTTACACTTGTTTGATGTCCCTAAGATGATTGCCCCCTGCCCTCCGCCCCAGAGGCCCAGTAAGGTTATCATGGCTTCTAATTATCTAGCTGTGTGCAGAGGAGGGCCAATAGCAGCTTTGACTCAAAATGGAATGAGGCGTGGCCTGGATACCTGTTTTCTAATTCCACCTCTGCCACTAATTAAATCTGTGTCCTGGGAGAGTCACTCACCTCTCTGTACCTCAGTTTCTTCGTTTGTAACAGAAGGGGGTTAGACCAGGCATCTCTAAGAGTCTTTGCAGTTTCCTGATTTAGATCCCTTACCTTGTAATCTGAGGCATCTTATACTTCCATTTATTTCATAACATTAGGAATGACAAAGCTCCATGGGTTGATTCAAATGGACACATAGAAACATACACACAAATCCTGGCCCTTCTCAATCATGCACCTAGTTCGACCCCTAGTGTCACGTTCTGAGAGGCACCATTACAAGCACTGCCATCAGGAGATGTCTTCAACTAGGCCTGCTGCTGTCTCCCCTACCCTTGAACCTTCTCCCCAGCACATGATCCTTTGCTCCAGTCCCGTTCATGGAGAGTTCCTTCTGCATAGCAGGTGGCTGCCACAAGACAGTCCATCTCTGAAGTTAGAGGGTCGAAGCTGTAAGAGGAGACTTGTTCCTCGCCCCAGCCACCCGCATCTCAGCCTCAGGACAGTTTTGCTCTGCTCCACACGCCCTGCGTGGGTTGGCTCCTGTTGCTAGGAGAACCTGACCATTTGCATTTCCTGCTGTTTTTATTTTAGATTAGCAGCCGCACTGCTGCAGGAACACAGGGTATTTTAAGAAAGACAGAAAAGGGAAGGGTGAGGGGAGGACCTATTGTAGGACCACCTTCCCAAAGCCCTCCAAAACTCCCAGAGCAAGGTAGTACCCAGCCCAGACCCCAGCCCCACCCAGGCCTCTTGCCTCTTCTTCTCTGTACGCCATCTCCCAGTCCTGACACCTTCACAAGCACCTTCAAGCCACGCGGGAACAAAACAACAGTCTTCCTCCAGAAAAAGGTCAGGCTTTGTACTCAACCTGACACACCTAGAGCACCAGTTTTCCTATATGAAAACAAACAAACAGAAACATTTCTAGATTCCCACAGGGATTCTGCAATCCTGCCATAACCCCTGATCTCCAAAGAGGGCTCATGTTTTCTCCTTTCTCCTCCCCCTTCTTTCCCAGTCACTGCCCTAAAGACGGGGGCTTGACTTTTCCTTCAAAGCTTCACACAAATCCGTGTTACCTTCCCAGATCCCCCTCCGTTCTATTAATCTCTCCCTCCCCTGTTCTAAAAATACCTGCACCTTTTCACCATCACCTTTGTGTCAGACAAGTAATCTCTTCTTCTGTCTCCCCCACTAGACTATGAACTCCTAGAAGCCAGTGTCTATGCAATTTTTATTTTTTTAATCCCCGTCTTACCTGTAGAATATTTTGCCCACACAAGATGCTCATTAACACTTTAAAAATATTTTTTTCATCTCCATCAAACATGTAATGAGCCCTCCCCAGAGTTGTATACCACAGGTAATCATGAAATATTCTCTATCACGAAGGAGCTCTTAGCCCAGTTGAGGAAGACAAATAAAAGTATGAAATAATGTGAGGACATTGTAATTGTAATGAAGATATGTTCAGAATTACAAGACGTTTCCTGAGGCAGGGCTTGGGGTGGGTGGAGAAGGAGCAAGAGAAATCAGGAACCGTTTCATGGAGCTGATGCCTCAAGAGAGATTAAAAGTCGGCCATGGGATGACCACGGCAATCATATGGCACAGCCCATGCAAAGGCACAAAGACCTAAGAGAAATAGATTGAATCAAATATACCACCCAGGTCCTTAACAGGTGGACTGTCACACTGGCCCAGTTCACCTCTCTGACACCCACACCCCAGACCCCTTCCTATTTGCATATTTCAGAAAGAAGTAAAAATGTCTTTCCTCTCCTCAGCTACCCATTCCAGGCTGTGGGGAGCAAAGTGCTGCCAGGAAGAAGATAATTATGAGAGATAAAACAAAGCCATTCCTAGACACACACCACAAAGCCCCCTGTTGGGCCACGTTCCTCGATGGAACGAGCGCCTATTTATTTAGCTTCCTTTCAGATAGCCACCCCTGTCAGAGGCTAAACCTGCAACCTCACTTGGGAGGACCAGCCCCTAAGTGTGAACTCAAGAGTGGCTGATGGGACTCCAAAACAAAGCAGACACTTGGACAAGCGGCCTTTTTCCTTAGTCGGCTTTGTCTGGGCAGTGGACATGGAAACCCTGGAGAGATGGTAACATCTCCCCCCACGAATGTGAGATTCTTGAACTTTAGTGAGGCAGATTTCAGGAGAAATTCCTAGCTGTCTACCATGCTCTCCTTTTTCTCTTTTTTTCTTAAAGATTGGCACCTGAGCTAACAACTGTTGTCAATCTTCTTTTTTTTTCTGCTTTTTCTCCCCAAATCCCCTCAGTACATAGTTGTATATTTTCAGTCGTAGGTCCCTCTAGTTGTGGCATGTGGGACACTGCCTCAGCGTGGCCTAATGAGTGGTGCCATGTCCACACCCAGGATCCGAACTGGTGAAACCCCGGGCCACCAAGGCAGAGCGTGCAAACTTAACCACTCGGCCACCAGGATGGCCCTCCTTTTTCTTATTAACAGAAACACTGATTTTTATATGGAGCTGCAGCATGATCAGCTGAAAGACCATATTTCTCAGCGTCTCTTGCAGGCGGGTGTGGACAGGAAGATGGAAGTGGATTTCTGGGATAGCTCATTAATAAGGGGACCAAAAACTGGAGTGGACATTTTTTGCCCCCTTCTCCCACTCCACCCTTCTCCTGCTTCCTGCCTAGAAGATAGATGTTTGGCTAAGGTTCTAGCGGCCATCTTGAATCGTGAGGTGACCTCAAAGATGGGTACTACATGCTGAGGATGACACTGTGGGACATCATACCAGCTCTGATGAAAATTCACAACTCTCCAAAAAGCTGTTTATGTGCACAAACACAGTTTTTCAAACAATTTCCAGGGTTTCATGAGCCCTGAAACCAATGCATGGATCCCAGGTTAAGAACCCTGCCTTGGACGTGGGAGAGCCAGCTCCATCCCAACTTTTTAGATTACTGTTGTTCAAGTGAGGAGAGCCTAGGCTTGTGTTGTGACCATGTCCTCTGTAACCTAACGAGCCCTCTTCTTCCCTCTGGAATTCTAGCACCAATACCTCCCTTGCCTCCTTCCTCTTAATGGTTCTGAAGCAGGGCCACCCGTCTCTCCACACCTCCTCCCCCTCCCCCTCCCCAGCTCTTCTCCCTGGGCTGCCAATCCCACTCCAAAGTCACTTTATACCAAGAAGGAAATTAGCATTTGTGTTGGGACAGAAAGTGACACTGCTCAGATCTCACTGTCATTTTGCTCTTAATTAATATTTAACCTCAGAGAGATTGTGTAGCAGACGGAAGTGGCTGATGGGAGAACAAAGCCTGAGCTGGCTCTCTTTTTCAACACTGCCTCCCCCTCTTCCAGCTTCTCTCCCTGTACCTTTGGGCCCTAAAGGACCCACAGGACCCAAAGGGAAATGAGCAGGAGTGGCAGGGCATGCCCCTGAGGCCCCCCAACTGTACTTTATGGATTTGCTCCCTCGGATCTCTTGTCTAGAGAACAAAATGAGAGCAGCTGGAGCCCAGAATCTGATTCCCAGTGCCCAGAGTTAGACCCAGGCCTGGCCTGTCCGGAAGCATTAAGAGACAGGCATGGGGAAAGAAAAGCAATGCAAATGTGCCCCTCAATAGATTATATTTAATGCACTATTTTTAGTTGCCTTCAATCCCTCGGGGCTGTCAGGGCGGTTGCAGCCCCACTCCCCCGGGAGAGGAAATGACAGGCATTATTACCCAGCCCAGAACGCTGGTGCAGTGCGTGGTGGGTAGGGGAGGTGCTGCCTTGCCAGCTCCAAAATTTGGGAACTTAACTTCCAACGGGAAATTGAGGACACCGAGAAAGATCAGGCTACATACACAAGGCCCACAGGACCCCCTCCTCCGTTCCCAGCCAGCCTACCAGACCATCCCCAAATACACGTCCACTGGGCCTGGACCAGGAGTGTGGGAGTCTCCTCAGTCCCCAAGTGTCTCGAAAAGTAGGTTATACAACATCCCTCACTGCCAAGTTCTTCCTTCTCTCTAATCTTAGCCCTGCCTTCGGTCTAAGCCCATTTCCCCTTGCTCTGCATGCAGAGGCAAAGGAGGACAGCTGGTCACCATCCCCCAGCAAGAGAGCACTTCTTTGTCTAAAAGAAAATGATTCAGTTTCCTCTCGGCCTTCTCTTCTCCAACCTGAGTCACTCCAATTCTTTGAATCTTTCCACATATGTCATGTTTTTTAGCACCTCTCCTTGTCACTCTTCTAACCCTGCTCTTAATATATCTCTAAGTTCTTCCTTGGAAACTCAACAGACCCTGGACCTTCTCAGGGAGCACCTGAGCACCAATTTGAATGGAAGAACTTATGATGTATCATCTTGGAGCAGTTTTCTAATTGTGTTAGTTATCTTGCCTCTCCTCAAGAACAAACTCTCGTTACAGATCGCATCCTCTACTTCTGTAACCTCCTCACCCTCCTCTACACCCAGCTAAGTACAGGCTTATAAGAAGTGGTACATACATTTTCATTGTATTTAGATTTAAATGAGATGCATATATAAAATTGGGGAGGAAAGTAGTTATCATTTACTTTGTAAATTATACAATGGCATCTAAGTGGAGCCTTATTATTGTGGTTTGTGCCAGACCTGAAGATTGCTTGTTTTCTTCCCTATGGCATTGCAAACCACAGCATTCTAGTATATTCATTCATCTGATAAATATGTATTGAGTTCCTCCTATATGTCAAGCAGGATGCTAAATGCTGAGATGTCAAAATGAAAGACCAAATCCTCATTCTACAGGTGTTCACAGCCTGGTGGGGAAGATAAGATGTAAACAATTACTGAGCAGTATGGGAACTGCTAACAAAGTTCACACAAAGTGTGAGGGGAGTATCGAGAGGGAGGGATCTGACCACAGCTCTTCACTCTCCATGATTCCACCTTGTTAGGCAGTGATGTGGATGTGTTTATGACTTCCAGCATCCCGTCCTAGGACTGCCCTAGTTCATGCTGTCCTGGAGCGTTTTTCAGTAACATGGGCACATACCTAAGAAGGGCTGTTCAGGACCCTTTCACAAAATTTGGTATATGGATACACAGAGAGAGATGGTCTTTTTTCTTTTGTAGTTTTGGGTCTGTCCACAGCCTTCTCACCAATCTGAGCATAAATCTAACACAGAGAGACTTTGTGGAAGACACAGAGGAAGCACTGCTGAAAGGGAAACAGACACCTGACACCACCACTCAAAGCCCCTGGGTCCAGCCACGTCAACCGAGTTAAGTGGCCCAATAAGTCCCTGATTTTGTTTAAGCTACTAACTGCAAAAGGAAGCAGAAACATGAAAAGAACCTAAACGCCAAGATGGCCTTTCCTGGAAGGGAGCAGAGGGTAGAAGATGTTGCCTAATGTGCAAACATAGAGTAATTTGTCTTAATGGCTTCATGCCTCTGAGATACACAGATTGAGAAGAAATTCATCTAAGTAGGAGAGGTGGCCAGATAATGGAGTAGCTTTGAAGTTAAACAGATTTGAGTAGAATCCCAGCTCTGCTGCCTACCAGCTGTGTCACCTTGTTCAAGTTACTTAAGATCTCTGTTTTCTCACATGTTCCTTGCCTGTAAAACATGGATAATAGTATTTGCTTCACTGGACTGTTGTGAGCATTACATGACATAACGTACTGAGATGGACACACATTACTCAGTTAGCCTGGTCTGTAACAACCCTTTCTTTGGTGGAACTGTTCTTCCCCCACTCTAACCAAATGGCTCTGGAGGGCACTGCCAATCATATAATCCAGCTGGTCACATGGTTGTGCCACAAGCTGGGTCAATCATAATCCTTCATTCTCCTAGCCACAGGGATTGGTGCAGAGAGGGGCCTGTGGCCTGAGTCTGGTTTATCAGAGACCTGTCCTGAGAATTTTTCAATTATTGTTAATGGAGTTGGGATTGAAGAATGATATTTCCTCTTTGGTCCCAAGGCTATAATGGTTTAAGTTCAGAGCTGTCTGCTGCCGTAGTTCCAGTATTATGGAGATGGCAGCATTATGCAAATAGAAGCAGAGACAAGAGACAAAAAGGGAAGAAGAGAGTCTTGATATGATTTTGTATTCCTGGATCTGGCTGTTTCTGAAGCTCCACCTCTGCCCCTGCAGTGAATTGATGTTTCTGCTACTGTAAGTTGGGTTTCTATCCCTCACAACTAGGAGAATCTTGATCAACAAGCATGCGATGCCCTTGGTATAAAGCAGATGGCACACAGCAAATGTCCGTAATAAATATTTGGCACAGAAAGTGCTCCCAGGAAAATGGTTGGAGATCTTCAAGACTTAGGAAATCTTTACTTTAATTTGAGGTTAATTCAGAAGTCCTTGTATATATGTACTGGTTTACAATAATAATAACGTATAATAATCAGTGCCCTCCAGTGTCCCAGAGGTTTCTGCTTGTAGATACAAGGCATTCCCATGTAGCGGTTAAAAATAATGGCCATTTTAAAGGAGACAAGCCTACTTTAGCCAAAGAACTGGTAGAGAATCTTTGTCCTAAGGATGTCTAATTAACCCTTCAGACTATCAGCACAACTGGACTGGCAGCTGCGTGAGGACCACACATACCGTCTGCAGGAATGGTGAGGGAGGGGAGCCATACCCTGCAAGAACTCTAAAGCCTCCACAACAAGAAGTTCTGAGTGAGCAGCTGCGCTGCCTTGAATCTGTTTCCTTCCAGTCCTAACCTGGGAGGGTTTTATTTTTATTAAAAGAGGTGAGAAGTTTCTTAATTGGGTGGTCTGATACGGATGATCCTAATTCCCTTGAATGAGTTTATATGTTAATGCCTTCTGTCTACCTGGCCAACCCAGTGGCCTGTTGGGTGGATAAAGTCCAGCCTGCCATTGCCATTTATAAGGAATTGAGAGTCTAACACCTACTGCTTTTTAAAAATCAATATAGATCAGCCATCTGGCTAGAAATAAAATGCCCAAACCCATTCAGTCCTCAACTATCCCTAGGGTCTTGTCTCTGCCTTAAAGGAATGTTCCTTAATCTCCAGTAATTCTAGTTATAGCAAGCCCACACACCAGACATGGGACAACTGGGAGAGGTTGATGTGATAGAAATGCTGAGAGAGACTAGGGGACAAAGGCTTTGAGCGTGACTACAGGAACTATAAATGGTCATTTAGAATCCTACAATGGTTCCCTCAATTAAGCAGAGCCAATCTAGGACAACCAATTAGGGAGTCAAGCTGCACAAGATCACACAAACTCATGTCTGAATTACCAGCTATTCCAACTTAGAATTTTCAGGGTCTGTCATCAGAGAATCCCTGGAAATAACTTGCACATGCATTCACCATCTTGTCAAAATGATACGTACGTTAATTTGATGCACTTGAACATCTCTTGTACTTTATGGCATCTTAGGGATTCATTCGTGTAAGTCTTATAGAAAGCCTGAATGATAATAGCTTAAATACATAGGAGGTTTTTTCCTCATGATTTTGGCATTTGACTTGTTGCTTCATGGTCAAAAGATAGCTGATGCAGCTCTAGCTTTCAGGTCTGTATTCAAGGCAGAAAGAAGGGGGACAGGTGGTGCCAACCACATCTTCCTCCTCCTATCTGGAAAACAAAAACTTTCCCAGAAGATTTCTCAGCAGAAATTTGCTTGTATCTTATTGGCCACATCTGGGTCTTGTGAGCAGCCCTAGCTGTCATAAAAGCTGGGAAAGTGGAAACAGGCTTAGACCAGCTATGACACATTCTCAGGTCCAGACCCATGACCGTCCCAACAAAATTGCAGTTCTGTTAGCAAGCAAGAAGACGAAATGCATGGATATTGGCTGGGTGACCAATAATGGCTGCTGTGATAGTTTTACTAACACGTCCTCACACAGTATCCCTAATGTGGAACTTTCCCGTTGTTATGATCTGACATATCTTTAGCAAATCATAACGTAGCATAGCTCCACCATTACCAGAACAGGAAACATTTTCTCTTCTTTAAGGACCAAACTTTATACTCTTCCACTTCTGAGAAACATCTACTACATAGGATTGTGTCTACTGCGGGTCTTTGGCTCTGTCTCCTAGGTATACGAGAATATTAAACACCTGTAAAAAGACTATTTAAATACTTTGAGGCTTCAGGGTCAAAAGGACAGAGCAATTTTACCTAGCATGCCTTCCCTCCAAGCAGCAGGAACGTTTCCACCAACAACCCAATCCAAAAACATCTCATGTTCCAGAACTCCCCACTCTCACCCCACTCCAACGTGTAATTCCACAGCAGGCAAGGCAAAAATAACAGAAGTACATCAACCCGAATAACTATCAGTACTTACTTCATTCAACTTAAAATGTTCCACCCAAAGTGCAGAATAACAAAAGCTTGTATTTAATAATCCTTTCCTTTCCAGTGCTTCAGGCTGACCAAAAAGACAAAAAAAGTCAGAACAAGACCACTTCCCAACGTTAGCACCAGGGTTAATCTGGACAGAACTGCTCTCATTTTCACATAAGGAAAGACATCTGACCAAATGCCCAAATTCCTGCATCATGATCCAGTCCCAGGGGTGTGTGACATGTCTTTCATGTTGAGTGGTACCCTTAAGCAAGCTTTCTCTTGCAGATGGCCTGCCACCTAGGCCCTTACAATGGCTGAGTTCTAATATCTCTTCAACTATATGTTGGTCATATTGGATGACAATCCGCTAGGATAATTCTCTCAATGTCTCCTTCCTTTTGAAGTCTAAGGGTAAGAGACATTTCCGTACCAACAGTTACTGTCGTCACAGAAACTCATATGAAAATTCAGTAGAAGGTGACTGTTGGTAACACCGTCTCCAGCCAGATGGTTGATTTGTATTGGCTTAAAGAAAGCGATAGTTGGTAGGCCCTTAATTCCTTATAGATGGCAGTGGCAGGTTGGTCTTCATCCACCTAACAGGCCATTGGGTTGGCCAGGTAGGCAAAAGGCATTAACATATAAACTTATTTAAGGGAATCGGGATCAACCATGTCAGACCACCCAATGAAAGAAACTTCCCACTTTTTAAAATAAAAATAAAAACCTCCAAGGTTATCAGTGGAAAGAAAATCTCCAAATGGAACATGGCAGCAAGACCACGAAGCCCAACCCTGATGCCCTGAAAGCCAGCTTCCTCTTAAGATACCTCACTAAGGGCTGCTGCCACCAAGTTGCTGTTCCATCTTGGGCTCTCTGGTCTAAGACTGAGTATATAACTCTTCCATAAATGCTCCCTTGCATAGCTAAGACACAGCTGAAATGCTTAACCAAGCTAAAGGAAGGAAATAATAAAACAGAAATAGACAGAACCATTAAACTAGATAAACTGGTTTACAGGCCTGGCTCCTCCCCAGGCTCTCAGGCCCCGTCACGTCCTATCTCCTGTGCCGCTCCCATGAATGTGCCGCTTCAGTATGGACTTCTGAGGAACCCGTGTCTATAGGCCTCAGTCCCTCAGAATGGAAACCTGAATCTCAGATAGATGATGCATTGCCCCCCTGTTTAAGGCCCAGCTACTAACTTCTTACTGAAGACATACCTGGGCCTCTAACAGAATCATGGCCCACTGCAAATGAGATCATGCCTGACCACAGAAATATGCACTTTTCTTTACCCCTTGCTTCTTCTTGACAATATTATTCATTCACCCCCTTATTCATTCAATCATTCAAAATATATTTACTGAGTATCCACCACGTCCCGACATTGTGCTAAGGTTACAATGCTGAAGAAAACAGCCCAAATCTCTTTCCTTATGGTGCTTCCAGTCTAATGAACATATGCTTTAAAAATAAGTATTAAAGAGCCCTTATATTTCAGGGACACATACTTAAATATTTGTGAATGAAATGATAATGGGGGAATCATAAGGAATATAGTTCAAATAACTTTGGGGATGAGCTGAGAATCATTGAATGTGGGTGAGGGGTACAGTGGAGTTCATTATATACTACTTTATTTACTTTTGCATGTGTTTAAATTTTTCTAAAATAAAACAAAAAGTAAAAAAAGTATTAATATAAGGCAATAACTGGTAGATGTCAAATGAATGGCAGCCATAGCCAGTGGATCAAGATCAAAACCACGAGTCCACGCTCTCAGATTAGAGAGTGTCGGCGTGGAGAAGTGTGAGGCTGGCATATTAACCACACACACACACTCCAGAGACACTCATTCTGGATAATTTTAAGAGGGTCTCTATCTCCTGGATAAGAGTTTCCCCTTTCTGCCCTAAGGTAGACGATGACATGGAGAATGGCCTGAACCTCACTGAACACACATTACTGGTAGAGCCAGGAATTTCTTTTATCTGACTGTCAAGTTGAACCACAAAAGGAGAAAGAGTCTTTAAATGGACTAAGGAATAAGGCAAGAATTATACCTCATGTAAGTCTTTTTATAAAAACCATTTAAAACAGACATTTGTCTGGACCAAAATGGAGGTGGTTATTAGGTTTGTGCTAAAGTTTGTTGTTAAAATATTATCAAAATGGTTGTTACCTTGTCATAAAAATGATTGTGTTGGTCCAACGTTTATAGGTGGGATGTGTAAGCCCAGTAGGTACACACATTGCTTAGCCATCACTAGCTTTTATTCATAAGGAAAGGTAGAGAAGCAAATTGAGGAAAGGGAAGTGGAGTCACCGAAAACAAGATGTTTGGAGCAATATAGGAACAAGGAGCAAACCACATCCAGGACTGTGAACTATGCTGAGACCCACAGAAAAAAGGGGGTGGAGGTAGAGGAAGCGACACCTGGCACATCAGTAGGAACAAGGGGTAGATGTGTGTTAGAGCTCCAAGAACAGCAGGGCTGCAGAGCAGGTGGGATCACGCATTTGGTGTGCATCCAGAGGTCCTGGCCGGCTCCAATATGTCACCGCAGATGAAGTCAGGGCGCTGAGCTTTAGACATGAAACCCTGTGTGAGGGGAAGGAGGTTGAGAGTGCTGTCCTCAGGACCTTTCTGGACGGGGGTAGCATGAGCTAACAGTGACACCAAATGCAGTGCATGGCTCACATTTGCTCCTGTCTGAAATGTCCTTCTGCCCATTCCCAGCTCCCTTTACTCTTCTGAATCCCATTCTTCCTCCAACCCATCCTCATCCAGGAAGCCTTCCTTGATCATCCAAAATCTCAATCTTTTCTCTCACATCTCAACTCCTATAACACTTACTTTCTGCATTATTCATGTGGCATCTATCATTTATTACTTTAGGAGATATAAATACATCTCATACATATATATAGGCATATATATACATCTATATCTATACATACATATGTATACATAGCTATATATATGTACGTACTTGCACACACACACATGCACTTTTATTACCAGACTAGAAGATCCAAGAGAGAAGAGACTATGTCTGATTTGTTAACCACTCACTGTAACCCACTCTATCTAATTCAGTGCAAGTGCTGGGAGTCGTACAGAGCAGTTAAGAGGTGAAAATATATTGAATTCAAAGTTAGAACTCTTGCGCTTCAGCCTTAGTTCTGCAGTTCACTAGAGGTCTAATACCAGACAAGTCACAAGTCATTTAACTTTTCTAGGCCTCATTTCCCCCTCAGGAAAAAAGGGGTTAAAAATACTAATGCCTCCTCACTCAGTTCTCAAGGGCGCCATATTAAATCATGGCTGTGGAAACACTTTATAAAGCGCTATGCAGATTTAGGGTAATGTCAGTACTCTGCTCTGAGTTTTAATCTGAACTCTTCCGTCTAATGACGATGCAACCTTGGGTAAGTTCTTCAGCCCCTAGAAGCCTTTGCTTCCTCGTCTGTAAAATAGGTAACATAGTGCCTAACTCACCGGATTGTTGTAAGAATTAAAAGAAATCACATATATAACGTGGTTAGCACAACACACGGCACCTAGTACTCACTCAGAAGTGCTAGTTCCTCCCCCGTCCTACCGAGTATATTATGTTAAGCCTTCTAGATTGCGTCCCTAGCAGCCCCCTGCACACAGCAGGAGTTCAAGAAATATTTACTGTTCTTGATAATGCTGCCAATGATAATGATGATGCTGCTGATGGATAACGCCTATTGGTGAAGATGACTTAATGGTTGCTTAATGCCCAGCAAACCCGATTTTTCAATTTGAATGCACTCCTTGAGGCATGCGCTTTCTCCCCGTCTCCTTTATGACATGTGGGGTGAGGGTGGGAGGAGGCCTCCAGTCTCGCAGAGGCCCCTTTAAAAATGTACCCATGCTCCTCCTCTGACAACCAAGTTGCTAAAAATACTACTACAGCAAAAGCTGAAATATTTGCAGAGAAAACTGAATTTCCTGCTATCCCCACTCCCTCCACTCAAATGGGTAAAATCCTGACCTAAGAAGCCCTCAGATGAGCTCCACCAGCGGCACAGGCCTCCTACTTTCCACCCCCGCCTTATCATGGAGTCCCTCAGTGGGCTTGAGCTGGGATGTTATGTTCAGAAAGTGCCCACTGCAAGGAGGGGAAGCCACAAGTACTAACAAACAGCTTGTCACGTGCTTGGCTTTTCTCCCTGCTTATGAGGACCAACTCTCTCCAAATCCCCCTCCATCTGTCCCAAGAAGTGTCTGTATTAGACCCTGGAAGCTTCCACCACTCCATATTTTAACCTCTCTTTTGTCTAACCATCTCCTCCTCTGCCCGCCTTGGCTTCTATTCTGTGCCCCTCCACCCCCATGCTCCCTGCTGGATCCAGCCCACTGCACCCACATGCCCCGGCTCCCTCTCTAACCCAGCCCCTCCACAGCTCATCTCCTTTCCAGGCCTGCAGCTCTTCTCCTTCAACAGCTATGGGGACCAGCAAAGACAGAGGAGAGATATGAAATTCAGAGTCAAGCAAAACAACTACAGGGGCCAAGCCCGGCTGGCTAGTAGGTAATACTCCAAAAGCCGACACTAGCACCCAGACCTAGGCCAGGCAGTCTTCCCTGGGGAGTGTCATCTGGCACTGCTCTGCCAAGGTCCAGAGTCTCACAGAGGGAGGCAGCCTGCTCCTCAAAGCAGCCCAGACCCAGGCATTCCACACTGCACCTGTCCCTTTTTCTAACTCATCTATTCAAGAATCAGAAGTTTAGAGTTCCACCCAGCCAGTCTTGCTGACAAACCCTGGTCACCTAATCCAGAAGAAGACTCCCTTACCAGGGGATGTACGTGCCCTGGATAGACGGCGGTGAAGGGCTCCACTTCTGTGCATGTTTTTGGGCATCAGTGTGTGGCAAAGTGCCCAGAGCATGTGTCTTTGTGGATTTGTGGACAGTGTGTGTCTGTGCCTCTGGGTCTACATGGATGCGTCATTTAAATGAGGCTCCTGCCTCTGGATATTTGAGTGTGTGTGTCTATCTTCTCATTCTGGCCTCTGCCTTCTTCTCTGTCTTTTCCTCACTTGGAGTCTGCCCATCCCCCAGGGCAAGCACTGTGGCTAGTTCTACTTAGGTACCTCAAGTGGGCTCTTGCTGAAATGGTTATTTTGTGGATGGAACTGACAGTTGCCATACCTGGTCGCCCATGGGCCAGTGAGTGTTCAGAGATGCCCTCACCCTACATGAAGGTGTCTTTTAGGAAGAGGGAAGGGCTGTGCTGCCTGTGTGGGAGTTTGGGGGGGAGGGGCATTGTAAAGATACCCCTCCTTCAGCTCTGACCAGCAGGAAGAAGGGCCCAGAGGCAGCGCAGCCTGCAGAAGGATGTTGCCTAGCAACTTGGGAGACTTTACTGCAAACTCACTAAATCTCGAATTCCTCAGCTCTAATTTGGGAAAAGAAAAGCTCAGAGTCCAGGCCTGAAATCCACTCTTCCCCCAATGTCCTCCTTCCCTCTCTCCTCTGGATTCTGGAGTTGAAGTCCAATGGAACTGGCACAACCTAGGGCCCCAGATGTGCCCATCATTTAGGGAAGGGCGTGAGTTCCCAGGACATCCTGCCATTTGGTGGAGGTGGGGGGATGGAGGATGTGCCAGAGACAGATTGGGGAACAGATTTTCAGTTACAAGGGTGGGTGGGTCCTAAACACGCTGAGAGAGACACCCCTACACCCCAAGCCCTGGAATCCCAGCCAGCATCCAGCTCAACTTGAGGGCCCAAGCTGGCTAACCCTGTCCTCACATCATGAATGGCCACCAGAATTTCCTTCCCACTCATTTTCCCTTTGGCAAGCAAAGCCGGTGACCCAAACAGTCAGGTAGGAAGAAAGCATGTAACAGCCATGCTGTGACTGGCCAGTGACTGTGGACTCACTGCAGTGCTATTTCAGGATCCCCTGTCCCATCCAGAGTCAGGGCAGTTTCCCCTTTGTGTTCTGCTTCAGTGAACAAGCCTGAGCAGCAGCCATCCTTTCTCCCTTCCCCTCTCTGGGACCTTAGCTGAGAAAGATTTTTTAGTTTTCTCAGAGATGGCCACCCTATCCACATAACATGCCACTGTGCCAGCCCTAGTACCCTGACAGGCTGGTGACCACAAAAGTGGCAGGCTGCCCCTCCAAGATGCTCCTCCCATATCTCCCCTTCCCAGCCTCTCACAAAGCCCACATCCTTCCTCCACCATGGACCCAAAGAGCCCACCACTTCTGATAGTTCCCTACACTGGGGTTTAGGGTATTTTCCTTCTTCCCAGGGACAAGGGTGGGGGTGGCCAGTTTTTGTCTTATTCTGAAGCAGTGTATCAAGAGGCAAGGGAGAGTCTGATATGGGGAGAGGGAGGGAAGGGAGTTTCTCCCAAGTCAGTATCCATACACAAATACACACAAAATGGGTGTTGTGCATCTATGATTGTTTGGTGCAGGGCATACAGATAGATGGACGGATGGATAGCTAGCTAGCTAGCTAGACAGACAGATGACGGATGGATGGATTGGTGATGTGTAATGCAGGCCTCTCAGGTAGGGTGATTACACGCGCCCGCGCACGCGGGCACTTAGGGTATCTGTTTTTATCTGCACAGTGTGTGTGCACAAGGTCTGTGCAGTTATTTTTGCAGGTTGTGTCTGTAGTGTGTGCAAGTTGAAGAAAGGCACGTTTTAGTGAGCCTGGGGAGTATCATATATGGATATGTGGGGCTGGTGAGCTTTTGCGTTGACGTGTGCCCACCACCGGGCTGTGCGCCGACAGCTTTCTCCGTTCTACGGCAGAGCGATGATGGGACTTGTTTACTGCACGTCTTAGGGGGCTTTTCTTTGAGGACTGAGGGGGAGGGATGTTAGAGGGAGCCATATTTGGGACTCTAGCTACGTTGTGGAAGTGTGAGGAGTGGGTGAGGGGTGTGTGGTTTTATTTATACGGGTGGGAGGGGTGCTGTGCCCAGATGTGAGTGTATTTGTGCCCAGCATATCGGGGGCCTCCTTCTGCCTGCGCCGACATATATCTGCCTGGCAGTCTGCCGCCTCAGAAAGCAAGGGGATTGAGTTTAGGAGGATGGGTTGTGTAGGAGGAATGGATGGAAGTGTGTGGGCAGAGGGGTTGGGGCAGGAGCGGGAGCGAGGCGGAGGGAGCCGAGAGGGGGAGTGGTCCTCCCTCCAATCTCCCCGCCCACCCTGCTGAAGCCTTCTCCTGATTGGCTTCGCAACCGCAGGGCTCAGGTTACATTCGCGAGCAGAGCGGAGCGCGGGAGAGAGGACCTGAGAGCAGAGCTGCTGGTTCGGCGCGGGTCAGCGGGCGCACCACGGCCCGAGAGTCCCCACCCAGCACGACACAGACCCCACCCCCGCCCTGCGCCAGCCTCCGCCCCAGCCAAGGACCCCCAACACCAGCATGGACTGCTGCACCGTAAGTTAGAGGGACTGGGGGACGGGCGCTCAGCTTGGTCTGGGGTAAGGGGCTCCTGAGAACCCCCTGGAGGGCGAGTGAGGGATGAAAGTGGGTGCAGAAGAGCTAGGAGCGATAAGGGTGCCTGCTGAGACGTGGGTGGTGAGTGATGGAAGGCGCCCGTCTGACTTGCAAGCCCTTGGAAAAATGCTCCCTGACTGACGGGGGCGTCTGGGCGCCCATCCACCAGGCAGTCTAGGTTGGACTGGGAGCTCGGCTAGGGCTCTGCAGCAGGGAAGCTGCAGGTTAGACGAGATGAGGAACTTCCCCCAGAGAGACGCCAGAAACCGTTGCCTAGCAAAGCTGCGGCGACTCCTTTCCCCTGGCTTTTGGCCCCCACTAATTCGCCATATCTCTGCTGCCGCCGTCGGTGGGCGAACAGGATGATTCTCTTGATCGTCGTGCCCTGTACAGCGAAGGGTGAGATAGTCACTTCATATTGGTTAGCCTAGTAGTGATGATGGGTAGCAAAGAGCCTAGTCAATGTGGTTCTAGGGAGGGGTTGGCCCGCCAACGCCTTCTCGCCTTGGAGGGGGCTGGGTGAAGTGACCGCGAGAGAACCCTGCTGGTGAGGGAAGGAAGTGTCTGCATTTTGCCAGCGCCCACACGGAGACCTGGATGCTGGCAACTGCCTAATGCCAAAGTAGGTTGCTGTTAAGAGACTCTGTATGAAAGCGCCTGACACAGGACCTGGCTCCTGGGTCACTAGAGGAGTAGAGTGATCAAACATATATAAAATTTGTTTATTTATTGCCCCTACACATGGAGAAAGACTACTCCAAAATCCTTGTATTCTCATTCCGTCACCCCAGCTAATGACACAAGAGGTTACGACTTTATCTGCTCCGCCACCCTCCACCCCATGGCTTACAAAAGAAAAAAAAAGTTGGAGGCTTGGAAGGGAAGGAGGCCCCAGTTTATAAGAGCTGAGACTTCCCCTATATCTGGGTACCAAGAGGCAGAAAAAATTTAGGGGAAAGTCGTTGTAGTTGTTATTATGATTTTATCTGTTATTAATATCAATAACGGTTGTCAATTTGTGAATGCTTACCATGTACCCAGCACTTTATATTTAGCCATCACAACTCTGTGAGGTAGATATTATTTTCCCCATTTTACAGACGTGCAAACTGAGGTTTAGAAAGATTAAATAATTTGCCCAAGGCAATGTAGCTTCTAAGTGTGGAGGCAGAGTTTGAACATAGCCCTGTGTGACTCAAATAGCTGTACTTCGTCTTCTGCTCTAAATAATTATGATTTTTTCTCATTAAAAAGGTAATATGGTCATAATAGAAAATGTAAAAACTAAAGTATAAAAAAGAAGCGTCAGTCATCTACAATCCCAGCCCTGGAGAAAGGCCTGATAACATATCTGCTGCCAGTATTTTCTCCATCTGTTGTTCTCTAGGAATCAATTTTTAGTTGTGAACGGAGGAATGGGCTCTTAATGGAGGTTCCTGGGCTCCACTGAGGAAGAGCGCTTCACCTCCAGCAGTGTTTTATGAAGTAGAGAAAATACATGGGTGGTGGGTTCTGGATATGAATCGGTTGAGGGGGGCAGGGAAGGGAATATTGCTGAGATGGTAAGAATGATGGGGAATGGAAGGCAAGACCCATGGTCAGTGGAAAGAGATGAGAGAGCAAAGGATCCAAGAAGTTGGGGAAGGAATGTAACTTGTCTCCGCAGGTGCCTACAGGAGCTATTAGAGTAGGATGTTGGGCCACTGCCTGTAGGCCCTGGTCTGCCCTGGACCATGCTCTTGAGTGCCCAGGAAGCCGTACTGAGGGGTTGGTAGGCATGGTTGGAATGAGTGTCCCTAAAAAAAAGGAGAAGCTACCACCCAAACAGTACAGAGGAGACAAATACACAATTTCCCCAGTGGCCCATGGCCCTGGGGCACCTCCTCCAGGCATTCTGTACACAGGAGCCTTTGGCTTTCAGGCCCTGCCCTGGGTCTGCAGGGCTAAAGGGCTGAGCAAAAGACAGCACCATTGCCAGGCTGTGGGAGGGAGGGGGATGTGGACACGGACAAGAAGAAGGACAAGGGGTGACGGGCAGATGGTTAGGGCAGGGCTGGGTTTGGGCATCCCGATTCCATGGAGGGCTGGGCTCGGTGCTGGAAGGGAGCCAGACATGTAGAGAGAACAAAGTGCATCTGGTGGACTAGTGGCAGGTCCCTCTTCATCTTTCATTCTGCGGCTCTCCTTGCTGACTGTCTGACTGGGTATTTGGGAAACACCTAGTCCTGCAGTATTTCCTTCTTTCTCGTTGGTAAGGAGGCTCAAACAGAAATGAGAAGAAGAAAATAGATTTGCTTATTTTAAGAGTCAGAGCTCTTATTCAAATTACCAGTTGCTAATTTACATAGCCACATATATATGAGTTTTCTGCATTCACTTAATATGAAAAGGCAAAGAAACATTTTTTTCTTTTGGATCCTACTCCTTACTTTTGCTTGGTCTAGTTGACTTGGTCCAGCTGAATTCATAAAATAATTACCTGCCCTGAGGCAGTGGTTAACAGCACAGGCTTCTGAATTCCATCACTATTTGTCAGCCGTGTGACTCTGGGGAAGTTAGAAAATGTCTCTGAGGCTATTTCTTGACCTCTAAGATGGGGATTAAATAAGGTAATGTGTGCAAAGTGCTTGGCACAGGGCCTGGCACATAACAAGCAGTAGGCAGGGATAATTCCTAAAGCTATTAGGAGTTGAGAGCTGAAGATGACTATTCACCTAGGCCAAGTTCTAGTTGTTGCTGTAGAAGTTGAGATGCTCAGAAGTGAAGTGATGTGCCCATTTGGAACCAGAAACCATGGCTCTTATTCTGCCCACCAGTGCACTTCCCCTGCCCCCTGCTCCAAGGCCCCCCAGTTCATACAGAGCTCCCAGGCACACGCCATCAGATCTGGGCTTTGGAGGCACCAGCCCAGGCACCATGACCCGTCCCGATTCCTTTTACTCTCCCTTCAGTTCTGCCTGTGAACAGGCCACCAAGCAGCTCTGCCCTAAGAATTCAGCTGGAGGGAGAGGGAGCTGATTCTGGAGGGGGGGACAGCGTGTTGGGGGTGTCATCCCCTCTGGTTCCAGGTTTCCATTCTGGATCCAGCTGGGGTGGGTGGTGACAGCAGGTCGGTCTTAGCATGGTTGAGGGAAGACGTCCCTTCCTGCGCTCAGCCTCCACAGCTGCATCCGGAGAGGTGGGTCCGGAATGTTTTTGATAGTTGTCCTCTTTTGAGGAGAAGATTCACTGTTCCCTGAGACTGTCCCAAGAAACGCTTGAGTTCTGAGAATCAAGGAACCCAAAAGAGTTATTTCTGATTACAGGTGGGGAATAAAATGTCAAGGAGAGAGCACGAAGCCTGGGAAAGACAAAAGGAGTGTGGCGGGCCCCTCCACAATCACACTGGCCTCCTTTTAACTGCATTTAAATCAATTGTGGGCATCTTGAGCACAAACTGAATTACTGTGAAGCCCAGGGAATGAAACCCTTGGGAAGCACGGTGAGGGAAGCCATTTGCAAGCCTGGGTTTAGGTATCTGGGACTTCAACCTGTGCTCCTGGGGCAGAACCTGGTGGGGTAACGATCACCGAAGTCCCACTCATAGCCATCCTACTTCTGGAACTGGATAGGTGATGGCGGGGAGGGGAAAGGAATAGAACTGAATTACTATTACTAGAGACCTCGATCATCTCATGCCGGAAAAGCAAAACACTGTGAAAGCAGTGGAAGTCTTCAGGCGAAAAAAAAAAAAAAATGCAGGCAAATTGCTAGAAGCCAGAGAGTCAGAGGACTGGAGAAATGCCCATCCACATCCCCGCCCACATTAACGCTGTAATATTAAGCAATAAAGGGACTCGGGGCTGAGGCCCTCTCCATTCCAGAACCTTGCCTCTGCAATCCATACCATCAGTGTCCTAACCCTTTCTCCTCTCAGCTAGGGCAGGCGGTGGGAGAAACGTACACCTGGGGCATGGGGTGGGTCTGATTATTATTAGGTTGAACCATATGAAATTATTTTTATATGACCACCTTTGGCCTACACAAACAACTGTTTCACATTAATGTATTATTATTTAAAAGAACCATAATAATAGCTACTGTTTATTGAGCAACTAGATTGTGCCAGAAACTTTAGGCATATATCATGTTGTTGACTCTTAGCCACAACCCATAGAGATAGATGTTATTATCCTGATTTCAGATGAAGGAGCTGAGATAGGAAAAGATTAGATAACTTGCCAGAGACCATGCAGTTAGAAGTGGTAGAGCTTGGTTCATTTTCTTGACCACCTTTACTTATCCTACAGAGTAGGGGTTAAAAATAGACTCTAGACTCTGATATATAAGAGTTTGACTCTTAGGGCCATTGATAACTATCTCTATGACCTCAGGTAGGTTTATAAACACTCTAATCATCAGCTTTATTAGAGGTAAACTAGAATAACAATAAAAAGTACGTCATAGCTTTGTTGCCAGGACTAAATAAAATAACGTCTGTAAAACACTGTGTTACTGTGCTGGGAACAAGGGAAGTGCTTAAATGGTAGCTATTGTCCTAATTCCTTTCTTCCTCATGTGCACATCATGGAAAGAGCTTCTCGCGCCTGCTTATCTTTTCTTTGTCCTTTTTTGGAGTGAAGCCTTTTCTCTGTAGCATCTTCCACCTCAGCTCCTCTCTACATCCTGGGGAGCAGTGGAAAATGGAGAGTCAGCGGGAAAGCAGTCTCTGGGCCTCTATTCCTAGGTGGAGGGAGGCTGACTCCCTGAAGGGTAGCCCCGTCCTCACCCTAATTCCAGCTTTGAGCTCTGGTGTGATTTTACTCAGGGAAGGGACTTTTCCTGCTGATTCTTCTACACCCTTTCCCAAGGAATGCTGGGACTCAAAAGGGGCCCTTCAGAGGTTGAGGCCCCTCTGAGGACAGGGGGAGGAGCAGCCTCTTCAGGAGTACCTGCTCCTGTTTACTTTGCTCCTCCAATCCCATCCTCCAGCCAGCTCTGCAGCTCCCCTATCTCGGCTGACAGTGATGGGCCCTTCGCTGGTTCAGGGCTATCTAGCTGTCTTGTAGCCTATCTGACCGTGCATTTCTCTTTCCTGAGTTGTATCCACTTGACCCTGAACCCTCCTTTTTCCCTGCCGCTGCCCACGAGGGAGACACCCCCCACCCCTCACACCCACCTCCAGCGCGCGGCCCCTTGCCTTAGCCCTTCTCCACGCCGGAGGCTCCCTTCTCTGCACTTCCCACTCTCGCGTCGCCCTCGTCTCAATCCCCCATGGCTCTCCTCCAACCCCATCCCCGCCGGGTCTCGGTCCAGTTACCCTAAAAGTACCCCCTGTCCGTCCCCAGGAGAGCGCCTGCTCCAAGCCGGACGACGACATTCTAGACATCCCACTGGACGATCCTGGTGCCAACGCGGCCGCTGCCAAAATCCAGGCGAGTTTCCGGGGCCACATGGCGCGGAAGAAGATAAAGAGCGGAGAGCGCGGCCGGAAGGGCCCGGGCCCCGGGGGGCCGGGCGGCGCAGGGGGCGCCCGGGGAGGCGCGGGCGGAGGCCCCAGCGGAGACTAGGCCAGGTGAGGCGGGCGGGGCGCGACGGGCCGCAGGCGCTCCTTTCCCTGACTCGGGACCGCTGAGAGGGCCCCCGCTCCTCCTCCGAGGACCGAGGAAGACAAACAGCGGGCTGGGGTCGGGGGTGGAGAGGGGTGTGGAGGGAGCAAAGGGTGGGGGACTAGAAACCGGAGACGTGAGGTGAGCGGTGGGAGCAGGCTGAGTGTGCTGCGGTTCCGAGAGCTCACCTGTCTCTCTCTCTCTCCGCCTTCCCTTCTGCCCCGCCCTGGACCGAAGAACTGAGCATTTTCGAAGGTAATGAATACGACTCCCAAGCAGGGTGGAAGCCCTGAGTGGGAGAAAAGGACCAACTCCCCAACCCTTTCCTCTTGCCCGCCCTCACTCCCAGCCGAGGAAAATGCACCCTGCGCCTGCAGGTTTTCTGATACATCGAGATGCCTGAGGCTGCGATGGGGACACACCTGGACCAACACAGATACGCTGTCACCTCCGTGTGGCTGCACAAGCCCGGCCGGGGGCTATAAACACACTGCAGCGCACACACGTACCGGCCGCAGGCTCATTTCAGCTCAGTGACTCGGGGTGGGGGTGGGTTCTAGGTGACTGGGTCCCCCGGTCCTCCCCGCCCTACTGTTCTGGTTCAGGAAGGGAGAAGGGAGGAGGAGAGGAAGTACCGGGAGAGGCAGGTGCTCAGATTTTCTCTCTCCTCAGTTCCCGAGGAGAGATGGATGCCGCGTCCCCTTCGCAGTGACGAGACTTCCCTGCCGTGTTCGTGATCCCTTCCTTCCTACCAACCTGCCAGCTTCAGGAGCCCTCCCTGCGTCCCCAGAGACTCCCTCTCCCAGGCAGGCTCCGTCGAGGAGTCGCTAAGTCCGTGCCCTTTTACTTAGTTCTTCAGTCTAACATGGTCCCCATTTGCGCTCCCTCCCCACCCTGTCCCCAAACTCCGCGCTCCCAAATCTTCCTTTTGCTTCTCGCCCACCTCTCCCCGCACCCAGCATGCAGCTCTGCCTCCGCAGCCTCCCTCTGCGCAATGCGGAGGGCGCCCTAAGAGTCGTCCAAGTACACTAACCTTAAAAAAAAAAAGAAAAAAAGTCCTTTCGTTCTGTGTGCAGCCAATAGGGGCGCCCTGCGTCTCTGTGCTGTACCCGCCCCTGCCTAGCCCCAGAACTTTGGATTTGGGGCCAGGAAAGAGGGACGGAGGGTTTTTATGGTGTCGGATACCCCTTGCTGTGACGGAAGGGAAGGCCCTATTTCGCACCCCAACCCTATGCCTGCCTGTACTCTGCCCTCCCCTCTTCCCAGCGCATCGTGAGAGCCGCCTCTCCAGCTCTCCTGTTTGCGCAAACACCGAGCGCCTGGGAGGCTCGGTAGGAGGGGTCTGCCGCGGCCCCGCCCCTGCCCCTGCTGGCCCCGCCCCCGCTGGGCTCCTGGGGTTGTGGCCGGAAGGTTTTTTATCTGTGTGTGTGCATGTGACCGTGCTGGGTTGGAATGTGAACAATAAAGAGGAATGTCCAAGTGTTCAGAGGGTGCCAGAGGGGAGGGAGTTTGGGTGCACAAGGCCACTGCTTGAATCTTGAACAAGTCTCATTTGACCAAACCAAAAAGTGGAGGTGGGGAGGGGGAAAATAAGAGAGGGACCTACTTAAGACCTACTCCTTGGAGCCAAGCAAACTTCCCGCCTACCGCATCAGCTCTCGGACTTCCAGGTCATTCTTTCCCTTATTGGTAATACTCTGGGCCTGGGCCGTGTAGGAGAATTTGCTGTGCCGGCAGAAAGAAGAGGGAGTCAATATGGTACCCAAAGTCTTTAATTCTTGATATTCCTCCTCAGGGATCGAGAGAGATGTCAGACAAGCATAGGGAGCTTAGACTTGGTGGTCGTCACAGTGCTGGCAGAGGGGGTTCTCTCTGGGAGGCCACTGCTAGAGTCAGCCCTCAGAGAAGTTTGCTCAGAAATCCCAGGAGCGATGGCATCCTCCCTGATGAATATAAGCAAATTCTTAGTGAAGGCTGCAAGCGTCCCTCAAAGGACCCCATCCTCTGACCCAGGGACTTTTCAGTTTTGCCGTGCATGAGAATCATCTGTGGAACTTTGGTTAAAATGAAAATTCCAAACTTGTCACCCCACAACACACACACACACACACACACAGAGATTCTGCTTTAGGAGAGAGAGAAAGTGTCCTGAATCTGAATGTTTAACAAGCTCCTGGTGATTTCTGCCCAGGTAATCTGGGGACCACACTTCGAGAAATATTGCTCCGATCCCTATTCTGGACCCCATGACTAATAGGTAAGGTGGATGACAGAGGCAGCTTTTGCTTCTCCTTTCCTTACTGCCCCACAGAGGAACTAAACTCAGCTGGGTGCTCAGGACAAACCCAACTCTTGGCATCCACGTCCTGTCGATGTATATGAAAAGGTCTTAAAAACAAAAGGAAAAATTCTTTTAAGTATCAGCAGAGTGAGGGCAGCTGGTGGCCCAACCCCTCCACCCGTACACTTCACTCACACACTCAAATACACAGGCTGTACTGCCACCCCCACCACCAAATCCCAGGGCTGAGCAGCCCTCCTGATCCCGAAATGCCCCTAAAGATGTCAGAGTTTGAGGGCTGAAGTCACCGACTGTCAACTGAAGCCCATTCCTCCCTCTCTGCATAACCCCCCAGCCCTCCTGCTCACCTCAGGTCACTACCCCCATATGTCTCCTTGGGCCTCTTCCTCCTCTCTTTCTGGAACCTCATCAGGCAGAATGCAGCGATTGACAGGAACAATACACCCAGGAGCACCCCAATCACAGCCCCGGCCATGCGGCCTTTGGAAGGTTCTAGGGAGACACAGGATCCTCAGAGCTGCAGACCTTCATCAGATAGCTTCACGCAGCCTCCCCAACCCATGCCTGCCAGTCTGGCCTCTGCCTGGCATGCCCTACCAGTCACAGAGAGGGTCAGCTCACAGGATGCACTGCCCATCTGGTTGGTGGCCACACAGCGGTAGGTGCCCGAGGAGGTCAGGGAGAGATTGGTGAGAAGGAGCTGGCCAGACACCTCATCTAGAGGGTAAAGAGGAAGTGTCCCATCACTCATTCAACTCACAGTGAGCACCTGCTGTGACGACAGCAGATTTCATTTCATGCTTAGGAAGAGAGTCACCTCATTTCATTAGTAAGGAAACTGGCTCAGAGAAGGAAAGTAATTGTCCGAGGTGACCCAGAGAGGAAATGCCAAAGCCACCACAACTTCTGTGTTCTTTCCACCCTACACAGCTGCCTTTTCAGAGGAGGGGGAGACTGCACACACATGAAGGGTTCAGAAACTGGCAATGGAATCGGAGCAGGGTGCTTACTGGCTGATGTCAGGTTCCTGTTTGGGGGGGAAAAGACTTGATTGCTAGAAACTGTATCCCCTGGGGTGGCCCCAAGCTGGTGCAAATGCTTTTCTAAACTGCTTCCTTCACTTTGGAAGGCAGAGCACACACCAGGGGGGCTCTGGAGGGCTCTCTGGATTATAAAGGGGTTTGCTGGGGCTGGAAGGAGAGACAGGGCACTGGAGCCAGCATGAGGACCCACCGAGAAGGCAAGGCTCTTAGCCAGTTATATGGTTCCTACAAAGAAACTGGCTAAATGAGTCAAGCCAGTCCATGCTACTCTGCCTCAGTTTCCTCTCTGAGAAGGTGGGGAATGATTCATGACCCTTAAGAAATCTCAAAGAAATCCCCCCAAAACAGACAAGTGGGAATCATGGAACGCACCTACTTTCCACTCTCTTCCAAGATATCAGGAGTACATTTAGTTTGAGAAATGCTTGCAGGATCACGCAGTCACAGATTGTGCAGGAAGACAGACAGAAGGGAACGATATAGGAAGCCAAAGGAGAAGCAGGGAGAAGGTCTAGCCCCTTGTCTCATACCCCAGGCGTGGAACTGGCGCTGTGGGTGTGTGGAGATGAGAGACCAGATTTGCCCAGGTCCTGAGTCCCCTCTTCCTTGATGCGCTGGGCCCTTACCTTGCACCATGCTGCCAGGAGAAGGTGCAGGAGAAGATCCGAGGTGCACCCAGTTGTACACTGGCCTGGGGGCTCCCTCAGCAGAGCTGCATCTCAGTGCAGCCGAGCCCCCCACAGAGGTTTGACCACTCTGGCTGCACAAGGGGCGACTGGGGGGCACTGCAAAAATCACAGAAAGTACCTTAGAGATCTTCTATCCCTGTGCCCACTAAGTGCTAGATTTCCTGCTTCAATACCCCTACTAAAGAGTGGTCCACTTCTGTTCACATACCACTGCATCCCCAGGAAATTTCCACTATTGGAAATTCTGATTGTTAGAAAATTCTTCCTCATGTTGAGCCAAAATTTGTGTTAATGTCATATCCACCCATTGGTCCCAGTTCCTGTCCTCTGGGTCCACAAAGAGAAATGAAAAATTCCTCCTCCACAGGACAGCCCTTCAGCTATTTGAATGCCACTGTCATACACCACCTCCTAGGGTCTTCTCTTTTCCATCTAAACATCTTCAGCCTCTTTAATGGTTTATTCTGTTTGCTCATCTCTGAGCAGGCTCTAGTTTGGGGTAAGACAGAAAATCTGAACACAAATTAGTGCTTAGTAATAGGGCCACTCCTCTTCTCTGCCACTGACCTAGGGAGGGACAGAATCTGAACTACAAGAGGGAGGTACCCCCAAAGATTCAGCGGTTGGGGGCATGACTCAGATCCCTATGTATATGGGAAGGGCTTTCTCTCTGGAACCCGTGGTTAGCAAGGACCGAGGGAGGAAGCATTTTTTGTGGAGGGTGAAGCAGGAGTATGACCATCTAGATTAGAAGACTTTGGGAAAGAGGCATTTTCCCTTGGGGTCCCCAGTGCCAATGTGTGCTTGGGCTGGAAATCAGGATGGTGGTGGGGTAGCCCGGTGGCATAGTAGTTAAGCTTGCAAGCTCTGCTTCGAGGTTAGCACCCCCCATCAAGCCACGCTGTGGGGGCATCCCACATAATATAGAGGAAGATTGGCATGGATGTTAGCTCAGTGACAATCTCCCTCAAGCAAAAAGAGGAAGATTGGCAACAGATGTCAGCTCAGGGCATGTGGGGGCTGGTAGGTCCCCAGGGTGCCCTACCCAGCACAGTAAGGTTGATTAGCCCCAACCCATTGGTGTAGAAATCTGGAGGGTTGTTAACATTGCAGAGGTAGGTGCCAGTATCCGAGGGGTGAACATCAATCAGTTTCAGGGTGGCCACCCCTCTTGTTGGGGGATCCTGAAGCAGGCTGGCCCGCTCTGCCTTAGAACCAGTTGGATACAGATGGCCATTGGTGAAGTACAGGATCTGGGGAGAAGCAGAAGACACACATATGTGCCTTTTTCTGCCTGGCATCAACTCTGCAGTCCTTTCTCAAAACTGAGTATAAGAGACCCTTCCCTTACACCAGCCAGGGAGGCTGATACTCTGGCTACCAGCTAGGTGGCCAGAACCATGAAGGTCCATCTGTCCCCAAATACCACCCCTTCCAGGTGCTAAATGAACTAGATTCACTCTTTCAGTTATACATGGATCTCTCAATTTGTAAAAAAAAAAAAAAATTAATGCTAATATTCTTGGAAGGGGCAGCATATCCTACTACGAATCACAACTCTTAGTGTCAATGGGTTTATTAACCGCAGCTGGGACTGCACTGACACAAGAGAGTTGGATACAGGAGCTAAGGGAGAGGAAGTTGGAGAGAGTACAGAGCTATACATGTGATGGAGGGTCACGCAGACGGCAGTCCTGAGAAGATTAGAAAGAGTTCACTTATTTTTTTATCCAAGCACACTGACCCCCCAAACGCACTCTCCCGACTACGCGCCCTCACCATGAGTGGGCCTTCTGTTCCTGCCACTCCCCGCCACCCCATCCCAGCCCCTGCCCAAGAGGCAGGAGGCCTCCCACTCCACTCTGGCGCAGTCGCTCTCAGCTCACGGGATGGGACGCAGAGATGGGCTCCCCAGGCTGTACAAAGCTCCACTCCAGGGCGAAGTTGTCTCCCACCGACGTGCTGTAGCTGCAGGTCAGCTCGGCCGTCTTGCCCACCGGCGTGCTCAGGGGCTCGGCGGGCACCTGCACCTCCACGGCTGGCCCGGGCACTGGGGACGCAGAGAGAGGCTGCGGGAGGGGCGCTCAGACGACGCCCGGCCAGGGCCAGAGGGGAGCGGAGGCCGGCCCGCTCCAAGTCCAGGTGGTCTGGAGGTCCGGCCCACCCCACGGCTTTCAGAGCGGAGGCTGGGGGCTCCCTCCTTCCCCAGAGCTCAACTCCCTCCCCTCGATCCCTCCCTTCTCACTCGAAACCTGAGGTTTCCGGGAGGGAGGAGCCCGCATCCCAGCCGGGTTTTTGTGGGTGAAAGGACCGAGACCCGTCTAGGTGAGAGGGTGTGTTTGTGGGGGAAGGAAAACAAGAGTCCTGCGGTGGTTAAACCCTCCCGGAGAGGCCCAACTCTCTCCCGGCTTGCGTGCATCTGTGCTTCGCCCTCCCGGCCTTCGACGCCCCCTCCCCGGCCTCGCCCCCGCCGCCTCCCAGGCCCCGGCAGCCCGCCCGGCGGGACGGATAGGCCTCAGGAGGCGGGGAAGCCGGGCCTCTGCTCCCACCTCTCCCTGGGTCCCGCCCGGCCTCCTTCCTCACCACTCATGCAGACGAAGCCCAGCAAGGCCCCCAAGAGGAAGGGCCCCGGCAGCTGGGCCATGGCCGCGTCCTGCCGTCTGTTGGTCCGTCTGCGTATCTGGGTCTGGGGGAGGGAAGGCAGTGCCCACAGGGCAGTCTCCTTGTGCTGGGCAGGAGCGAGACTGGCTATCTCAGAGCAAACAAGGGGAGAGGCAGACGCCCTCAGGTAAGGAAATGCTCCTCCCTCCTCCAGGCCCAACTCTGGAGTCAATCTAGCCCTACTGCCTTCTTCTGTCTTCTTCCTCCCAATTTCTGAAGCTGTCAGGCCCTGGGAAAAGGGCTGGGCTTGGGGTGGGCACCCTAAAGGGAAAGGATCAGAACTGGAGCTCTGTGGGGAAAGAGTGACCCTGGAGGAAGTGAAAGGCATTCTGATAATCTGAGAGCTGGCAAATGACGTCACCACTTTGGGGCCTCACACTATGCGCATGAGCCAGAGGCTGAAGACCCCTTCTGACCATTCAGAGATTCTTGTTCCTTCCAAGCCTCTCTTCTTTTCGCCTCTGAGATCCCTTCTTTGGCACTTTCATCACATGAGGAAGACATTAGGAGTCTCCATGGAAACTGCAACCACCTCCCTGCTCCTAGAGCGACTCCATTTTATGGGCAGAGAAACTGAGACTTGGAGGAGAGCCACCCTTGGTAGGAAAGGGTATGGCAGAACTGGGGCATACACTGCACCACATCCCATGCCCAGCTCTCCCTCAGTACAAGGGGGATCACTACTGGATGGGCAAGAACATGTGTGTGTCAAGGATTCAATGGTCTGGGAAAGGGGAGCATGTCAGTCCGCCCCCCCCCCCAAGAGGAAGCAGGAGATTAAGTGTCTGCCGCCCAAACAGCGAGCACTCAAGTCCAGCAGAAAGTGCACCAATTTCATCCCCTTGCTGCTCCAAGTGGGTTAGGGTCTTCTCAGGCTCTTTAGGTGGTTAAGGTCAGCAGGCTCTGCTTTGGCAGCCTAGGTTCAGTATCCTGGCACTGACCTACACCACTCATTGGCGGCCATGCTCTGGTGGGGACCCACACACAAAATAGAGGAAGATTAGCACAGATGTTAGCTCAGGGTGAATCTTCCTGTAGCAAAAAAAAAAAAAAAAAAAAAAGGACTCTAGAAGAACTATCCTGAGCCAGTAAGATGGGAGGCTGCATGGAGAAGCCCTCCACCTGAGTACACAGCCTGGGTAAGGGTCCTCTTTGCATCATTGTAAAGTTCAACTTCTGGAAATTCTAAGTTTGAAAAGGCAATTTGACTCTGACTTTCCATACAAACACAATGTATCTTTATTGAAATTAGCAAAATAAAAACAAGAACACACATTTCAAGTTAGTTTCAAGATAAAAAATATCTTCCCTAACCCCTGCTCCAAAAAAACCCAACCAAGCCAATATAACCAGGACAGGTTATATTAATGCAGGGAGCTGGAGTGGGAGTGAAGGATGATGTTAGATAGGGGTCGAGGACAGATCAAGGGGGCCTGGAGGACTCATTGACTGGCAGTCTCCACCAGGGCCCTGGGGGGCAGCCAATCTCAGCAGCATTCCACTGCAGTCACAGAGAGGACTGGGGATGGGGGGGTGGTGCAGGGGCCAAGGCTCTTCCTAATCCCAGGTCCACTTCCTCCTCTTCTGCCTCCTGGAAGTTTGGGTCTTAACTGAAACTCAGTTTTCCCACAGTAAAGAAAGGTGGGGACAGAGGACTGGAGGTCTGGAAGGTGGCCACCCTCCCAAAACTCAGGCCTCTGTGCTAGGGGTAACCCCTATAGGAAGAAGAGAAACCAGATGGCTAGGCCATCACACCAGAGACCCAGCTTGACTCTGGGCGGGCACCATCACAGGGACAGCACCCATTCGGCTCAGAGCAGAGGAAGAGACTCCCCCAGGGCTGGGGGATATTGGCTGGGGGTGGGCCCCCTCTGTCCTGGGCAGCCTTGGGGAGGGCAGGACCTGACTGGAGAGGCTGGGTGTGGGGGTCAGTGCACCAGGCCTGGCCGGGCCTTGGGGTGGCCGGAGGGCTCGTGCTGAGGTGACAGAGGAAAGGGTCCCATTCTTGGAGATTGTGTCTGAGCCCTTAGGCCAGGGCAGAGTCCGAGGAGCAATGGCGTCCTCCCTAGTCATCAAAGAAGTAATACGAGGTCAGAAACTGGAAGGGGGAAGAGGGGAGAGTTTCTACATGCTTTGTCTTACTCTTCCTTCCCCCCACTTTCAACTCCCTTCTCCCTTGAAATGTGCCCATAGAAATGATGTTTCAGCCACTGCCCACCCTTGCATTAGATGAAAGCTGCCTGAAAATCCAGCCTCTGTAAGGGGAGCTAGGAGAACCCCATTTCAGCGGAGACCGGGGACACTTACTTGATATCATTGGCTGGCTCCTCTAGGGCCTTGCCCCGGCGGTGGTACAAGATGACCAGTCCAGCCAGCAGCCCCAATCCAACCAGGGTTCCCACAACAGCTCCAGCAACCACCGCAGCTCTAGGCCCTGGAAAAACCTTGGTGTCAGAGGGAAACACCCAGCTGCTCCCTACCCCTCTCCAATCCCACTACCCGTTGGCCACCAGACTCATGCACTCTTTTTGCCTGTTAAGAAGAGGGGTGGCTGTCAAATAGAATATGGCCAGTCGCTGACCAAACATACGTACAAACATTTGACCAGGACAGGCTCCTTGTCCTGTTACAATGAGAGGCCCCAGCAGACAGGCCTCCTGGCCTCTCTTACAACCCCACCCCCACCATTACCAATCTTCTCCTTAACCACACTTACCCCTCACTGACCTGTGCTCACTTCCAGGGTCACATTGCACTGGGCACTGCCCACCTTATTGTGGGCCATGCAGATGTAGACTCCAGACATGGAAGTGGAAAGGTTTGTGAGGCTTAAAGACCCGCGGGTGGCATCTGTGGACACAATTTAGCCATGAGTCCACAGACCCTCTTTCCTACTGAAAAAATCCTGCCCCTCCTGTGCAATGTCCTCTTTGACCCTCTGGGAGACTCGGCTGTCTGTTCCCTGATGAAGGGAAAGGTGTGCAGCCAGCATGCTGGGCTCTGCTCCCAGCTGCAGAACTGCTAGCTCAATACTCTTCTCCATTTCCACTGCTCAGTATCCCCAGTCTACATCTGAAGGGAGGCTAAAGAGGAAGTTATGCCCCGAAAAAACAAAACACGATTTTTACTTTTATTTCTGAATGGCTGAGCGATGAGAGAGAAAGAACACTAAGCTAGGAATTAGAAAACCTAGGTTCCAGAATAGGCCGTGTGACTTTAAACAAGTTACTTGCCATCCCTGGGTCCCAATTTCTTCATCTGTAAAATGGGGGTAATATGACCTACTTGACGTTGAAAGGATTATATGAAATTATCACTACAACAGTTAAAGTTTATTGGCTGCTTACTCTACACCAAAGACTAAGTTCTTTACATGTACTAACTTACGAAAATTTCACAACAAACCTATGAGGCAAGCACTGTTTAAAAAAACAGGGGCTGGTTCTGCTTCAGCAGCCAGGGGCTCGCCAGTTCAGATCCCAGGTACAGACCTACACACCACTTGTCAAGCCATGCTGTGGCAGGCGTCCCACATATAAAGTAGAGGAAGATGGGCACGGATGTTAGCTCAGGGCCAGTCTTCCTCAGTGAAAAAAAAGAGGGGGGTATTGGCAGCAGATGTTAGCTCAGGGATAATCTTCCTCAAAAAAATAAAAATAAATAACTTTTATTATAACAATGGTCCAATTAAAAGTAGAAAAATGGACAAAATGAAAATTCTTATGACTACTCCCTAGATCCAAAAATTGCTAACATTTTGCTATACTTATTTCATTTCTCTCTTTTTATGAGATATTTTAAAATAAATATTTTAGCATGAATCTCCAAAAGCTAAGGACATTGTCCCACACAACTACAATACCATTGCCACACCTAATAAACTAATAATAATTCTCTAAAACATCTAATACTCCATATCGAAAATGTTCTAATTGCCCCAAAATGTCTTTTATAGCTGGTGTGGTCAAATCAGAGCTATTGACATCCTCATGTTACAAAAGAAGAAATGGAGGCACAAAGTCACATGCTAGTGAACAGCAGAGCTGGAATTTGAACGCAGATTATGTGGCTCCAGAGCCTCTTGAGTAATACAAGCACAGCACGGGAAGCACCCAGCACGATGCCTGCACCTGGTAGGCCCTCTTTCTCCACCCCTCCCCACATCCTCCTTCTCCCCAGGACTTCTCAGCAGCGCCTCCCCTGTTCACCCCAGTCTCTCTGGTACCTCTGGTCTTTCCCCCACCCCAGCCACAGTGTCACTTGTCTCCACAAGTTCCCTCACCTAAAACTGGTGCAAAGAAAACCTGAGGGGATGGGGGTGGCCGCTCCCACTGGTACTGGGCAGCGGGCTTACTCCTTGGGGACTGGCAGCTCAGGGTCACGTTGGTCCCCACACGGGGCACGCCCAGGAGACGGCAGGATGGAGGAGCTGGAGGAACTGAGGGAGGGGAGACTGGTTAAAAACTCACCCCCAAGGGAAAAAAAAAAAAAAACTCACCCCCAAGGGACCAACAGACCCCCCCCCCAGCCCCCTCCTCCCACACACAATACCCTTCTGTTGCTCCATTTGCCCTTCCTCCAGCCTTTGCATCAGCCACTTGGGAGAGACCTGCCTGGCCTCCCATGGGGGTGGGGAGATATTGGAGAGGGTGTGCTTCTCACTTACCCAGCACATTGAGTTTTAAACTTCTGCTGCCATGGCCCCTCTCTTTGCCTTGACTGTCGTGCACGTTCACAGAACAGAGGTAGGACCCGGAGTCTTTCTCCTGGAGGCCCTGCAGCCGCAGTGACACATTCCGGGAGGGCATGGGGTAGACCAGGGATGCTCCAGGTTTGTTTGACAGGGTCCCACTGATGTACGCCAACACCTGGTGGGGCAGAACACCTCCCCCTTACTACCTGCCTGCACTGTGCCCGCAGATTAGCTAATCCCCCTCCTCCAAACTGGCAGTCTTCAAATGCCCCTCACCTGCACCCATCCCCTCTAACCTGTACCAGCCCCTCATTCACCCCGTCTTCCTAGTCACCCCCTCACCGCCCCAGGTCCTCTTCACCAGAACAGCTCTTGTTCCCTATACATTGTCTCTTCGTCACCCACTGGAGGTGTTTAGAAAGGTGGTATAATCTGCAAGGGCTAATGTAAATAGAGAGTATGTATGAAAGAAACTTAGACTGCAAGGGTAGATCCAAGATAAAAAAATATATATGTTTTTTAATCTTTTTCCAGAAGTGCCCCTCCCCTATGTATAAGTTCAAGCCCTGTGAAATCTGGATCTACCTCTGTGATCTAAGTTTCTTTCATAGATACCCCCTATTTATCAAGTGACCTCTTGAACACACTTTCTGGGGCCTTGGAAGGAGCCCATGCAAGCAAGGGGCTCTGAAAATGAAGTGTCATTGGCTTCTGGGTAAATCCACCTTTGAGCATAAGTCTGATGTCAAGAAGGAGGATAGGTGGGAGACTGTGAGAGGAGAATACCCTTGCCTCTCCAGGAGGGTATAAAGGGGCAGCAGGACAGATGATCATTTGGGAAAAGAAGCGGCCTGTGACAGTGTTCAAAGCACAGAGAATGTGAAAACAGAAAGATGCTCAACTTTCAAAGTTGTGTGATAATTGCCCTAACCCTTCTCATTTCCTCAAACCCCAACCCTCACTTCCCCACCCTGAAAGCAAAGTAAAACGCCACTCTACTTTTCAGTGTTTTGTGTGCTGGATTTCTAGGGAAAGCTGGGAAAAAGAGAATTCTTTTGGGAACCCTCCAAGGTCAGAACAAAAATAGAACCGATGAGGAGGACCTTGCTCTTCCCTGAAACTTCTTCCCGGACCCTACTCCCTGGCCAGTCCCTCGCCCCACGGTAGACAGCTCTTCCCTACGGCCCTGACGGGGCAGCGCAGCAGCTGGCGTCTAGCTGAGAGGCTTTCCTCCCTTACCTGGTCCGGATCCTTCCCCTCCTGTACCAAGTACCACATCACGGTGGACGTCTCCCACGGCTGAGCGGAAGACACTTCCCCTGGCAGGGTGTACCAGGCCGGCAGCACCACTTCCGCGCTCTCTACCGCCTGCAACCCGGTGAGGCTGGCGGGCATGTGCAGGTCCAGCTTGACCCGCGAGGGGGACGCTGGGGACAAGAGCGAGGCATGAGCGCGGAGGGCTGGCTCCCGGTTCGGTCCGCAGACCCTGCCCAACGCGGCGGGAGGAGAGGGTCACGAAAGTCCTGCGGACAGGAAGGACGAGCCTCGCGAGGTCCCGCCACTGGAGGCCTCGAAGACCGCCCAGGGCCCGCTAAATTAGCGTCCTGCTTTCAATTCCATCAGAGCTCGTTCTCCCCAACCTCAGCCTGTGGGTTTGTAGCGGGGATAGGGACACATTTCTATGCATTTATTTATATCCAGAGGCGCAGGTTTCGGAGCACCAAGAAGAGGGGGCAGATTTCCAGCGAGGAGGGGAAGACATCCAAGAGGAAGGGGAGATGTAATACGTTTGATGTACACTCTGCTTAGCCCACTTGCTCCCCGAATTCCCCCAGGGCGAGAGCCAACGGGGCAGACGTGACGCCGGTCAGGATCGTCGGCGTTCCTCGCTCCTGCGTTCTCAACCTCATGGGCGGAGGGGGTTGGGAGGCCGCCCCGTTACTGATTAACCCCGCGGCTCCTTCTGAACTGCTCCGAGCGAGAGCGAGAGAGGCTGGAGCGGCCCAGCGCCCAGCCTGGCCCAGTGGCTGCAGTGCTCCTGGCCTCCCGCTCCGTCCTGACACGTGGGCTTCCCCGGAAAGCGGAGAGTTGAGACCCAGAAAGCTCCCAAGGGCCCTTTTGGGGCCCAAGCGATCTGGGCTGATACTCTGAGGTCACAGGGAATAACAGCAGAGCTGGGACGAATGAAGGGCCCCTGATAATCAAGTACAAAGCTTGTGTCTGCGTGTGTCCAGTGTTCAGGAGGTGCACTGGGGTGTTGGTTTCAAGGAGTGGACTATCGAATCAATACTGGCACCCTGGCGCCCAGGAACACTCACTTTTTGCCCTTCAGAGAGGCAACGGAGCAGCCTGAATCCTAAGCCCTTTGGGGGAATAACCTTGGGTTTGTATCCGGCCAGGCCTGAGTATTCTGGCCGCCCTAGTCCTTGGCCCTGCTCTTCCAAGGCCTCAGCACTCCTGCACCAGAGTCTGAGACGTCACCTCCGCATGGTGACCAGGCGGCCAAAGCGCGCTCAGGGTCCGCAGGCCCGGCTCTCCGCCCTTCTAGGCCCAGACCGAAGGCCTCTGAGGGCCGAGGAGCAGATCCGGCCAGGATGCGCGCCGCCCCCACCGCTTCCCGGCTGCGCGTCTTTACCGAACCACCACCCCTATTCCTTGGCCTTTGCAGCACCCCCTTCCCATTTCCTGGCAGGTCCCTGCGGGCTGGGCAGGAAACTTGTGCCCAGTGATAAGCCAGAAGACAATGACGGGGGGGCCACTGGACCGGAGGCTCTACAAGCGAAAACAACCTCCGCCTCAAGGAGCCCAAAGCCCCCTGGGGACCCGCCTGCTGGCTCTTCGGGCGAAGCCAGGGACGCCAGGAGGCCTGCGGGCGGTGGCGGCTCTTCCGAGGCCTTCCTGCAGCACGCTCCCTGCGGCCAGAACCAGCTCCCGCCGGCCAACCTGCCTGGGTCCCGGGAGGGGCGCCAGCCTCCTTCGCCACACACACCCCAGCGACCCTCCCAGGTCCCGCATTTATAATTTCACTTTACAAAAGGTAGACGGGGGTTAAAATAGATAGTAAGGAACAAACGCTCCCTGTCCTACGCCGCCAGTCAGAAACTAGGGGCTGAAGAGGGCCCGAGGCTCCGCCGCCCCCGTCCCGGGTGTCCGCTCGAGCAGATGCCCCCAACTCTTCGTCCCTTTTCGCTCCCGGAGTCCACGGTGCCATAGGGAGAGGAAAACGAGGTGGTTGGGTCTGAGCGAAGGAGAGAGGAGCAGCCCAAGAGAGTGACCCTTCTGGCCCGCTCCGGGCCGAGAGTGAGGGAGCAGGCGCGGGCCGACGGAGAACGAAAACGGGCCGGCTCCCCAGGCCGACTATTTTTAGTCTCCCTCCTTCTCTGAGAAACTCCCCCCACGGGCTTCTCACGCCCCAGGGGCAGCAGCGCTGAGCCTCCGAGGAGCGCGCGGGACGGAAGGGCCGCGCTGGGAGCCGTCGGGCAGCGCCGGGTGCCTGCCCGAAGCGCCGTGGGTCCCCAGGGCCATTTAACTCTCGAGCGGCTGGCGGGAGCTCGGCAATCCCCCCGGAACGTTGAGCCTGGGCCGTCATTATGAAAACTGAGGCTCAGAGTTCGGATAGAAAAAGGAGGGGTTGCAGGAGAGCTGCAGACCATGCACGGGCGGCAAGCTTGAATTCTTCTCCCTGGCTCCGGAGGCCCAGCAGGTAGGGGGATGGGGGAGTTGGGGGTAGAAGGCAGAAGGGAAAGAGGCGCTCAGGTTGAAGTTGGGAGAGGCAGGCTGAGAAGTTGAGGGATCCTGGGGCAGGCCCACCAAGCCTAGAGGGGCCGGGAGCTGTATAGGCTTTGGTGCCGCTGGCTGCTCTTGAGCCCCACACTTTGTCTGGGGACCCTAATACTTCATGCCACAACACCCTTGCAGCAAAAACCAAGCTAAAGGGGACATGAATGAGAAGTGGTCCCCACCTCAGTCCTCATCACCGTGGCCGAATTACACTCTACATCTTTCCAAGCCTTACTTGCCCCGGAGATTTGCAACCTGAGAGAAATGAGGAGTTAAAGCCATCTCCAACAAACCCAGCCTTCACCCTCATTCAGGATCCTTGAAGAGGAGTGGCAAGAAAGCCTGGGAGGTAGCAAGTGAAATGGCTTATAACAGGTTTAGTTCCTGCAGGGTCCTTTTCTCCCCAGATGTCACATTGGGCCACCCCCAGGTCCTGGGTGCCTCTGGAAGCCTTCAAAACTCCTCAAGAATTTGCTTCAAGGAGGCGCCCTTCCTCTTTGACTCTTTGCTTTGTCCCTTTGGCTCTGGGAACGAATGGGGGTAATAGAGCTCTGGTGGGGAGGGGTCACAGTTCTGTCCTTTAGGCATTGGAACCCCTCCCCCATTTCCTGTGTCCCAAATGACCTCACGGTCGTGCTTTTGGGGCACCTCCCTTGATTCCCAGGGCAGGAAGCAGCAGGAGGGGGCAAGAGGGAGGATCTACGCAGGGGAATTGATATGAAGTGCGTGTGTAAAGCTCAGGGGACCAGGGAATTCCCGGGGGCTCTGCACATCGGTTTGTGTGTGGGGTGGGGGGGACCTGAGGGGGCTGGAGTTAAGTCCTTAAGCTCTTTAGCCAGTGTCTCATCTAGAAGCTCAGCTCATCCGGCTCTGCTGGGTGGAGGTGGGGAGTTGGGGCGAGGAATGGTTCTGATAGCTCACCCCAGAGGTCTACCCAGGTGATGCCCTAACCTCTCCCCACCCCGCACACCGCACCCAAAGTGGGAGCTGTCCCCGACAGAAGTCAGCACCGGCCAGGGATGCCCTGAGTGGCGGGGGTGGGGGACATGTCCGGGGGAGGGCAAGAGTCAGAGGCAGGAGTCCCGCCCTCCCCCCCAGGTCCTCATCAGTACCCAAAACCACCTCCCTCAGGGTCAGATTCACCCCATCTCCCATCTCAAGTCCCCTCCTGGTCCGGGTTTCACTCACCGAGGGTACTCAGCCCCAGGAACAAAAACCGCAGCAAGTTGGTCGCAGGGGGCCCGGGCAGGGAAACCATGGCCTTCCCTGGCCCCGACGGAGTCAGGGGTGCAGGCTGCGGGACACACCAACCGACAGGTGCTGAGGATGCACGACAGCCGGAGCGGACGCGGGAGCCGGGCCACTGACACCAAGGGCGGCTCTAGCCAGAGTCTGTGCGTGTGTGCCGGTGGCGGGTGGGGACCGACGGGGACACGGGGGCGGGGCATTCGAGGGGGCGGAGAGGTCGCCGTCCTCTCGGGCGGAGTGCGCGGGTGACCTGCCGCGGGGGGGCGCTCCTAGCGCTCCGACGGCCGGATCTTGGGGCCTCTACCGGGTCAGGACGTAGGGTGGGGCCGGGTAAGTCGTGGCGCCCTGCGGCAAGGGGAAAACAGAAGGGTCCTGAACCGTCACACTGCGGCCATACCCTTCCCCCTCGGCCAGTGTGGGGTAGGAAAGAGGACTAGGAAGGGAAGGAGGTTTGGGGATTATCCGACGTGCAGGGGCCACCCGCACCACTGACCCCGTAAACGGCTGGAGCTCTGGCCCGACTAACTGGTTCCGAGCTTGGGGGTAAGGCGTCCTCGGCCTAACCCGGGCGGCCTTCCTGGAGGAAGGGGAGAACCGCGTTTTCCCGGGCCCACTGGGACTCCTCAGTGCGGGGGGAGGAGCGGCAGGAAGGGGCCAGAGTACCGGCCGCGCGGGTCCCGTTCTGCTGTCCGAAACCGCCGCTTTCCCAGTGCCAGGCGCGGGCTGGGCCCCGGGAACCCGGCCGCAGGAGCTCGTCGGGGGAGAGTTAGGGCCACGGCCGCCTCCGCCCAGCCCCGCACGCGCCCCCCGCCCGAGGCTGCCCGGAGGAGGCCTGGGGCCGCACCGCGCCGGCGGAGAGGCGGGCTCTCGGCAGGTTCTCCGAAACTCCCTAAAACCCAGGCCCGAGGGTCACCCGGGTCTTGTGCCTCACACCCCGAGCAGGTAACAGACTGGCACAAGGAAGCCCCGGGAGCTGAGCGGGAAACTGAGGAAACACAAGCCTTGTTCCCAGCTCCTCGCCTCTGAAAAGAAGGGCTTAAATATAGGTCTTAGGCTGCCTGGGGAGGAGGGGGCGGCTGCGGGAAGGTAGACTGGACACAGTCCCTCCATTTCTTTATCCCCTGTATCTTCGCTGCCTCCCATCCCTCCTCAGGCCCGCTCTGATCCTTTAATTCCCGGCTCTAGATCTCGTTCGCTGTGAATTTAATTTAACGACCCCACCCCCGCCCGCCTCCCCAGCCATTCAGTCAAAAGGCCCCTCTGCGCCCTCTGGCGGCCGCGGCTCCCCTACAGAAAGGCACGCACCTGTTCTTGCCTCTGGGTCCAACAGCCAAAATCAAGATGCTTCAAACATCCGGGGCCAGCTCAACCACCGAGCAAAGGTCGCCCAGGGCAGAACGCATAACCAGTAACTCCTGGCGCTGTCTGCTCTGGGTGGCAGTTGACTGGGAAGAAAAGCAACCAGGCCTCCTGGATTCCATTTATTCCACACAGTTATGCTCTTAACATTGTGTCCTTTGTGCCTGCACTGCACAAGGTCTTTTTCTACACATTGCCCCACAGACCCTCTCAGCTGCTTCTTCCTAGTGTGACCTGCCTGGCTGCTCTTCAAATACCTACCAGGCAGTGGCTTTGAGAAATGCCTACGCAAACGCCAGACTGCTCATGCAAACCCTGGAATCTAATACTTGGCAGCTCAGTGGCAGCAAAGGCAACAGAAATAGGTAACTGCCCAGGGACCTACAAACCTGGAATTGTCAAGTAGATTGTGGGTGAGTGTCTGGGGTGGGGGGCTATTGGTTTGGTTTTTCTATTCTATCTAAATTTTTCTTGACTTTAGTCTACATTGCAAACTACCTCTTGTAAACATCCCTTTGCTTCCAGACCAGAGTACAGTCACCCCAAATAAGTAATTCCTTCCAAGAAATGCAGTGCAAAGCCTTCTAGTTGTACCTCCCAGGAACACAAAAGCACTACACAGGCTGTGCTCATCCTAGCGAGTGCTACATAGGGTAGAGCCTCAACATTCACTCTGTAGCTAACTTTTCCTTCAGAATTTGGATCCCAAATAATTTGCAACATCGGAAGGAAAGCTGCAACCAAACATCTGTAGGCAGTGACTGTCTCCATGTGACACAGGGGCAGTCCCTTCACTGTCACTGCCCTCACCCCAATCAAAGAACTTTCCAGACTGTCTCCTATTTAATCACTTTTTTCTTCTGACCCTGAGGCAGTCAAGTGCTAGAAGTTACCAGAGCAGCTCTACTACTTTCTGAAAGTTTTTGCTAAGATGAATTTTAGGGTGCATATTGCTCTCCACCCCTGTGTAAAATCAGCATGTTGGCACAGGTGCTCTGTGAGTGACCTGGGAACTGCTTGCATAAACATGCTGCGTGCAAGAACTAAGTCCAGAGTTTCATGTGTTAAGAGACTCGCAGGTCACTAGATTTCTTCCAATCAACCTCATCTTTTATCTCTAAAGTATTTTCTAATGCTGATTCTTACATTTGAATAGCGTCTCCATCCCCCTTCAATCAGTTATAAGGCTTCATTAAGGTCTAAATACTCCACTTTTTGATTTTAGCAATGCTCATATAGTTATCTGACAGGCTGCTGTCCTCTTTTCTAGATTGTTCTAGCCAAAGAGACAGGATATTCAGTATCAGCAAGCTACTTTCTTTCCAAGTCTCCATTTCCCAAAGCTCAGCTTTGTCCTCTTGCCCCTTCCCCTCAGCCACCCCAAGCCAAATGGTGAAAACACATAGTGGGTCCGTCTCTGCCATCTTCTCCGTGCTGCTCATGGTGGTCTAGCAGTGCCCCATTCTCAGTAATGTTAGGTAGATCCAAAACATCCTCCCTCAGTGCTCCCCAAGTGCTCTGCCCCAGCTAAGTGGGAGAGAGAAAAAATGCATGAAGCATGGAGGAAGATAGGCACGGATGTTAGCTCAGGGCCAGTCTTCCTCAGCAAAAAGAGGAGGATTGGCAGCAGTTAGCTCAGGGTTAATCTTCCTCAAAAAAAATAAAGAAAGAAAAAATGCATAAAGCATAATGTTAGTTCTGGGGTTGGTCAGTGGCAAAGGTTGGGGATGCCATGTAGTACTCCTGGTAATAATGCTTTTTTTCTGCAGCACTTAGCACTGAATACTATGAGATTATTGCTACAAGATGGTCAATGGAGCCTCAGCCTTTAGGTCTGTAATTCCAAGTTCCAAAAAAGAGCAAATTCATGAGAATTTCCTAAGGCCCATGCCTACAGACTGTGCCCAGGGAGATGAGGAACTACACTCAAACATTCCAGAATATCAATACTCTCCCTGAACAAGCACTCACGTTTAGCAGCTCACATCAGAAAACAGCCAACTCTATAAACCTAGACTGAAATGACATTAATAACAGTTACCCATGGATTATAAGCTCTTTTGCCACTAGAAAAATAAATAAGCAGCAACCAACCAAGCGATATCAGAATGAAAACAATCACTGAACTGATTTGAGACCATTCAGGTTGCAGGACAGAAAAAAACGTGTTTTTTTTTTTTTTTTACCAATATGCAATTTTATCTTCAAAAATGTAGAAAAATGGGGAGAATTATAGCTCTTACCTGGATTTTCAGTCCATTTAAAGTAGAGCACCTGAGAGATGTTGGGGGATCATGGAAGATAAATAACCAATCAATCAAGGCCCTGCCACGAGACCAAAGTGATCCTTGACTACCCTCCTAGTAGGCTGGTTCTTAGCCAGGAGTACTAACCTCTAAGTGGAATGCTAGTTGACCCAGAGAAATCTCTGAAAGATCTAAACGTGATGGTTACTTTCCCAATGGAGTGATACCTTACAATGTCCTATCCTATGGATCATTTAAAAAAATTTGGGGGGTCTTCTCTCCTTTTTCATGGGCAGCATGATGACATCAATTCTCCACTTGGACCCCTTGAGAGAGATGCCCCTGATTACTGAGTGTAAAGATGAGGACTGAAAGTCTCTTACAAATTCATGTACTTAGAGTCAGAAGGAATATCCTAGTGGTTTTCAAAAAAGAAATACTAAATGAAATGTCCAATGACATCTGGAATTCTGACAAGAAATACTGACATTGGTTAGTGGGATACAAAGAGCGAAAGGCACTGAAACATCCTGCTGTTTGTTCTGTTCATTCTTAGCAGCAAAGTCAGAGCACAGCCCCCATTGCCAGTGTGACTACAACTCTGCTACGAAAAGCTCAACTAGGACGCCAAGAGGCCAGGAATTCCTTTAATTTGTTTTTTTTTAAAAAAGTTTAAATGGCAACACAACCATAAAGTTGGTACATCACAGAAACAAAGGTCTTCGCAGGCAACACTGATTGGGAATAGCAAAACACTTGGTTGGTGAAAAAAATGAAACTAAATTATATACAATAGTAGCTAAGGGTGATATTGAAAAACAGTCTTCTTTACTGTGACTCAAGATTTAACTTGCCATTATCTATTGCTTATTTATTCAGGGTTGTAAATAATACTTATATAGAGACATAGAGATGTGTAAAAATGAAACATTGTGAAAAAAATACAATTTTTCAATTTCATATGAAACTCAAAGTATAAGTTTTGTCCAATATGGAATGTACCTACATTTGTTTATATCAGGGCTCTAAAATCCATTTAAAAATTGGTTTTTGTTTTTAAAAAAGAAACAGCTGACCCACCATGCAAGTTCGCTGTATATCTTGCTTGCTCAAAATGAGCATTTTCAGGTGAGGTCTGTTTTTTCTGCCCAGAGTCTACTATGATTCCTTAGAAGGTGTACTGGCCCAATCGTGGAAAGAATTTCCATGAAGAGTCTGATGGCAGCATCTGAATGAAGGACAGTCTGGGTAATGAGAAGTGAGTAGAGAAGAGGGAGGTAAGAGCCCAAATCCTTATGAAGGATGACATTCAGTTGTTAAATTTTAAGGGGTATCCAATGGCTTTTTCCAGGCATTCAACCAAAGAGCCAGCGGAAAGAAAATCCCTCTCTACTTCTACAAATTTGATATAGATGGATTTGGGGGAAACTCCAGGATCCACAATACAGTTCTGAGACAAAAACCCATTAATACCAACCCAATCTTTGCTGAAGGTTTTGGTATTTGCTTGGAAATGTAAAAATAAGCATTGCTGCAGAGTCCTGACCTCAGCAATCCCGAGGTAGCAATAGATAATTCGGGTGGGTTCTATTTCCACCTGTAATGAGGCTTGTGCTGAGAGGGTTTCCAAGTCAATCCGGCCCTCCTTTCCGGCGTCCAGGGAACGTCGCTCCATGTGGGGTGAGGGGGGCCTCTCGATACATTCTTCATAGCCAATGGCATAAAGGCCTGGGCTTTTGGGAATGCCTCCTGGCAATAAATATTGAACAACATTGCCACCCGTTGGTTTGGAGTGGGCAATGGGTATCCAGTCAATTTCCATGTGCAGCTCCAGGCACCTAGCTTCACTAATAGTGATCTCTAAAAATTTGTAGTAGACATTTTTCCAGTTCATTTTCTGCACTCGGGTCATAATGATACGTCCCTCAGGCTTCTCGGAGTTGAAGTACTCCCGGAGTCGCTTGCCAAGGGGTACCTGGGAGCTGATCTCAGCATAATGGTAACGGATATCCTCTTTCCAACGGGTGTTATAACCAATTCCAAAAATGGCCAGTTTATTAGAAAGATGAAGCCTTGAAAAGTCTGTCCAGCTCTGAAATAGTTCCCATTTCAACTGTACTGATTCCAAAATCTGTACAATATTCTGCATGATGTCTCTCTTCCTAGAAAGAGAAATAAAAGTCAAATTCCTCAGGTGTCTAGATCAGCACTGTTCAACAGAACTTTCTGCAATGATGGACATGTTCTATATCTGAGCTGTCCAACGTGGTAGCCATTAGCAGTTAAAATGTGGCTAGTGTGAGGTATTAAATTTTTAATTATATTTAACTTAAAATTACATTTAAATAGCCACATGCGACTGGTGGCTACCATATTGGACAGCACAGGTCTAGATAATCATAGTGCTAAAATCTGAGAAACACTCACCCCTAGGAATTGTCTAGGAATTAATGATAAACTGCTTTCCATGACTTGTATAGTCTGGCTGTATTAAACTTAGTAACTATTGATCATAAGATGCAAGTGAAGGATGCTACATTCAGAAGGGTATCCAGTATCACTTAAAATAATGAATAGCTTAATTTTTAACCTGGAAGTTCAATAATTTGGGCCCATAGATGCTTACTGTAGGAAAATATAAAACTGATTATGACTCATGCCTTGATACAAAAACAAAATAACATTTTCTTCTATTTGTCTGAAAATCATTACTACTCCCAAACTTAAAAAAGAACTGTCAGTTTGGCACAGATTGAAGATCTGAGAATTCAGATGGAAAGGTCCATATCAGGCTTACGTTTTAAGAGAGAAAAATTCAAGATAATGAATTGAGACTGTTCTAGAAAATATTTTATAAAGGGAAGCAAAAGTATAGAAAGTATTTCAATTTTGATTTGGATAGTTAACAGTAAGACAAAAAAGACAGGAAAATTCTTGTTTCACATGCAGCTTAACTCTCAATTATAACTGATACTTCATGATTCATATATATAAGGATATGTAATTACAAGTTTGTTTCAGGTATGGCTAATCTTTGATACTGGAGGATTGAAGTTTGTTAAATATTAATTAAACGATTATACTCTACATCAATCATAGGTTTAAACTGCAAAAATACTCAACTACCACATTCACATACAATCAGACATAGGCAAGAAAAGAGGGTGTACATGCTGGTTCGCTAACAGCTTCTTGGGAGGAGACAGATCCTTAAAACTTTCCTAGTAAATTCTCATACCTTCCGGTGGAAGCGCCTTTGGAACAAACTAGGGAATCTTCCCCAGAGTCATTCTCAGCCTTCCTCTCACTGTTCTTGACTGTTTGTGAGATGACAAACAGCTAATATTTTGTTATCAGCTGCTTCTTGGAACCAAAGACTGCCCTGGATTCATCCCCAACCCTTTAGTTTCTCTCGAAAGCTTCTCCAGTATCAGAGTGGCCATCTAGATGACATCACTGCATTCCTGGCGAACTGTTCCTCTTCTCGGGGTACACAAAGGCACTCGATGACCACTCTTCTTATATTTAGATTGTGGTGCTGGTGAGGCTAAGACAGAGGACCACATTTCTGCAGAAGTCTATGCTTTACAGAAAAACTACCTTTCATAGCCACCATCTTTCCTCATCCTCCTGTGAAATACTTCAAGGAGGACTAGGCTAAGGAGCTGGGATGGAGGGCAGAAATGTTTGTTTTACTCCCTGATGTATCCTGATGCCTGACTACAGCAGGTACTTGATAAATAAGTGGTGACTCTTCTTCATGGATGAAGGATGGTATATGTCACTACAGGGTATGTCCGCTAATTCAGGCTAATCCCACCTACAACTACAGAGTAAGAAAATCCAATGCCCAAATGAAGTTATTTTATTCAGCACTGTCAAAGCCCTAATTCATCAATAAGGAACAGTTCTGAGGAAACTGTTGCATTGGAAAATAAATTTCCTATTAGGAACCTCTCTAAAATCTGTCACCCTGTGAGCTGAAACCTGGAGAAGAGGCAGCACAGGCTGAAGATTTTTGTAGAGCCTGCTCTGCTGATCTGATCGCAGCCTGAAGCTCCCTGGGCTCAAGACTCGTATCAGCTTTTCGAAGCCATAGAGCACAGTGAGAACTAGGCCCAGTTATTTAAATGGTTCCTGAAAACCGTATGCTGTATTTCCTCATTTCTCAAGTTCCAACCACAAGAAAAGTTCAGGCGGTTTTCGGTTGGTAACACGAACTCTGTGAAGTTTGAGTTCATCCCCAGTTACATCAACTGGGCCTCTCCTGTGGGTGCCCAGGGGTTAAAGGGAGAGATGGGTCATTTCAGTGAAAGAAACAACAAATTCTTTGAAGAATACGGGTTTGAAGGTATGGACTTGTAATAACTTTTTTGTTCTTGTGAGGAAGACTGGCCCTGAGCTGACATCTGTTGCCAATCTTTGTCTTTTTTTGCTTGAGGAAGACTGTCCCTGAGCTAACATCTGTACCAATCTTCCTCCACTTTGTATGTGGGACGCCACCACAGCATGGCTTGATGAGCGGTGTGCAGGTCCACACCCAGGATCTGAACTCATGAACCCTGGGCCACTGAAGCAGAGAATGTAAACCTAACCACTACGCCAGCAGGCTGGCCCCTGTAATAACTCATTTTTAAAAATACTTGTCAAACTTGTCAGTTTCCCTTCCTTTGGGACATTTTGATGTCACAATTTTAAAAGAGACCCAGCTCCCAACAAGTGATGGCCTCAAACTTACTGATTTGAATGATAAACTTCTTTTTTGAGGAGTGGGAAATAGTTATAATTTTGGGGAACAATTCTCGATCCCTAAATTTTCACCCTCTCCCCTGACATGGAATCAGCTGACAGTGGGAATTCTTTGGTTTCAAAGAGATATTCTGAAAAAGGCAAAGGGCTGGTGGTGGTGGTTTGCTGAATGAAAACAACTAATATTTCTGCATTGTATTGCTTGTCATCTATCACAGGCCTTTCCAACTTGCCTCTTCCTCTCTACTTTCCTTCCACTCTCTCTTAAACATCGAGATCACATGTGTGGAATGAAGTATACAAGAGCAACTGGGGTTATGAATACTACAAGGTTACCAGCTAAAAAAAAAAAGCTGTTTTTCACTTTACCCCTAAATTTTTTTTTTCCCCTGAGGAAGATCAGCCCTGAGCTAACATCTGCTGCCAATCCTCCTCTTGCTGAGGAAGACTGGCCCCGAGCTAACATCCATGCCCATCTTCCTCTACTTTATACGTGGGCCGCCTACCACAGGTAGGCTTCCCAAGCGATGCCATGTCCACACCTAGGATCCGAACCAGCAAACCTGGGGCCACCAAAGTGGAACATGTGCACTTAATCGCTGCACCACTGGGCCGGCCCCTAAATTTATCTTTTAATATATTCTCTTCAGTAATTAAATTTAATCAGGGACTTACTTAAAGTTATTTAAAAGAACCGCAAACACACTATCACTGGTAACTCAGAGAACTGTGATGTTCTTACAAAAGAGTAATGTTGAACTGTTGGGGGAAGATCAGGTGATATGAGTCAGTGGAAAGACCCTGGCCCTGGACTTCCGTAGTCTTTCCTCCAGCAACTGCTTCCTTTTCTAAATGTATAAATGGGTCATCAAAGAGCTTGCTTTTTAATTCCAAAAACGTAATATTATAAGGAATTTAAGTGTCCCTTTGGCCCTCCGGTCATTTCACCTAACTGCAGATAAACTCAGGGGCCTGTAGCTCATCTTTGTATCTTATTTAAACATCCAGATATCCACATTCACACACAGGCAAACACTATAAACAGGCTTATTTTCATGTAACACATTTATTTCTTCTTGTTATATACATTTTAGACTAACCACTAGAAAACTTAAGCTAAGAAGATGAGAATGACTAGACGTGCTCCCTGAGTGGCATGGCTCTAACTCCCACAGCATGTCTAATTACAGCAATGACTTCTGGACCTTCCCAATGGTCATTAAACTCTGATAAATACACTCTGTAGAAAAGTGAAGTATCTACTTACTGTGCTTCTTCAGAAGACTCTTGTTTTATTTTTAATGTTCTCTTTGTGACAGGTATATCATCTGAAAAGCAAAGTTTTTTGAAACAAGTTATATTTTCCTAAGTGGTGGCACACATTTATGTAGACAAGTAATGTTTACTGTTCATTCCATACTTTCCAACGTGAGGCCGTAATTCTAGTGTCAAACCTTGTCCAATGCCAGACTTATAAATATTACTCTCATATAATGAGATGCATACATTTATATGCACAATCAGAAACAAGCTCTACAAGTATAAAATTCTTCAAGGTCACCAGCGGATTTCTAGCTGGGAGCTTAAAGCTTAATTTCACTGCAAACATGGGTTTTTAAAGGAACAAGAATGAAAATAATTCTGTCCTATTTAGGTTTTCTATGTAGGTTTTACAGAGCAAATATTCCCCCCAAATCAGGATCAATATACTCCGCGTGTTATTTTTTTCCCAAGTTTGGGTAACTTAACTCTCTACGGTTAAAACCAGAGTTAAGGGATGCCAATGTAATTTAGACCTTATTACTGTTTTGAAATTAATAGGCAGTGATCACTGAGCATCTGTCCTTTTTATTCTTCCAGTCTTTAAGTCTGTCTCTTATATTGTGTTAGCCTTACAGTTTTATAGCCTCTTTCTTCTGTCTCTCTCCCAATATTTGAGATTCTTTTTTAAAACAGCAGTCCTAAGAAATATTACCTTTTAATCCTTTTTCTCTGTCATCAGGAATTCTATAAATTCTGCCCATGGACATTATCTTAAGCTAAGGAAGCACATTTACAGTGCCAGTCCTACTTATTCCTTGGAGGTTGCCTGAGTACCTCCCTGGGGACCCAGAACATCTACTGGTAAGTGAGCACTGTCATACACTTGCTATTAATGCACAGTGACCGCAGCAGACACTTGATTCGTACTTCCAAATTATGAAAATCAAAAGTGGAGCATTTACTGCACAAAGAAACAAAAAAACAAGCACATATGCCCTCTTAATTAAGCCACACAAGTTTAGATTTGATGGCAGGAGTTTTCTTTTCATTTTTAATGCTAAGACTATGCATAAATCATTCCAGCTACTGTTGGGATGGGATCCCTTTTGAGGTTTGAAGGAGTATGATCACTGATAAAATTCAAATACCAGCTCTTAGCAAGATAAACTGAGGCTTCCCTTCATTTTTTGTTCAGAATAAAGTCTGGGGGTACACCTTTTCCAAATCACAAACAGAAAAGAAAAAGTATTTGGAATAAAGGAAGGAAAAGGTAGTTACATCTATAGCAGTTGATCCAAGAGTCAATACTCTCGGCAGTCATTTTAGAACTAGGAGGTGCAGGATATTTAAAATTGCATAGGAGTCTACCTGTCCCTGAGCTTCTTGTGTAGCTCAGAATTAGGAATTCTTCTGAGTCTTTAGGAATTTTGCTGCTACCCAAATCACCAAATGACCAACACCAAGCACTAGTTGACAGTTTAAGGCTAAGCCAAGGACGCCCAAATTGCCCCAAAGACACTGGCTATACGGCTTTTGCTGACAGTGGGAACAGTATCAAAAGATATTTGAGATATTAAGTACTGGTGCATATATAAAGGTACATACACACACACACATAAGTATCATATATATTAGCTTTCTTACCCAATTCCTGATCTGTGGGATAGCCATGGAGCTCCTGACTGTGGTTTCCCCAGTCCTCCTGTGAATACTCCTCCATAGTGCTGCCATCTGACTCCAGCTCCTGGTACAAGCCACTACTGTTAATAAGTACAGGCTGGCAGGGCTGAGCATCCCATCCTCCCTGACCAAACACCTGTTCCAACTGTTCAAATGTGTAACTGCTCTTTCTTTTCCCAACACCATGTTCTTTCACCCGACTGTAACACCTGCGAAGGGTCTAAGACACAAAGTCTTTTGTTATTCCTTTAAAGCTGTACTTCCTCTTCCAGGTACGGACCACAGACATTAATTACTATTAGACAGACACAGACAGACAAACATAGACACATTGTTACAGGAATGCTAGATTTCAAATTCATTATTATATTAGAAAAAAATACTAATTTAGCATTTACTCAAACATGTTATAATTCAAACAATTATTTGGCAATTAATTATCCATTAAACAACAAGAAACATTACAACATTATTGCATGTACCCCATACACATATTTTTATACCCCCACCCCCTTTTAAAAAGAATAAGAAAAAAAAAGAAAACAAGAAATACCAGCCAGCCAATAGGATGCACACCTACCACAGAAGAGAAAGAGCTGCTATTGTGCCCAGAATTTGGAAAAAGTGAGGGGGAGAGAGGACAGAAAGAAGAATTTCCCAAAGCAAAGAATATAACCTTCCTCACTATTGATTAAGAAGGAATACAGGGTAAAAAAAAATTACCTAAACGAATTAGCTAGTAAAACATATTACTTCCATAGTTCATATTCTGTACTAACTCACTCTGTCTTTGGGGAAGTTGCTAAAATTTAAAAGAGGTCAAATCAATAATGCTACCAATTCCCATCCTCAAACGTCAATTATCAAGAAACAATACACTAATACCTACGTCTAAAAATTAGCCAATAATACTAGGCTATTCTGCCAACTCAAACTTCCAGCTAAACAACTCAATAAATGAGGCCAATGATTTCTTTTTTTGAGGGAAAGTGAGGTGGAAGGGTGGTATTTCACTTCTTTTTCTGCTTCATGGCACAGCAAATAAATATCATTATGCAAGTCTGCAGATAAAACCTAGATAATTTTATTATCTTGCACAACCCTTCAATTCTCTTCATGGTCAGCTAATGCATATTTCTGATTATTAGCCCAGTTTCCTTAGTTTATTGGCATATCTTATATGATATTCCAAACACAAATCAAGGACTTAGTCCCAGCTTCCAAATTCAGTTTAGTTACATTCAGTCTCTCTCCTCTGACTCCCTTCTACTTCACTGGGCTTCACTCTGAGAATTTTCTTGAGACAAGACCCTTTCTCCCTGGTAGTTCCAAAACTCAACTGTGCAAAACCAGTTCACCTCATACTTAATTTATACACATTAGCCAGATTACAAATTTCTCCTAAATGTGAAATTACTCTCCAGAAGCCAATATATCACCTTTTCTCACCAAACTAAAACAACTCTTAATAATCTTTATAAAGCCTCCATGAAAGTTCAGTATCTTTAAATCACAGTTGACAAACTACAAGGCACTCTGTCAAATACTCTGCAGATCTGTCCCTTGAGGCCAGAAATCCAGATGGACAAAAAGGAATAATAAAAGCGTAACACATAAGATGATATTCCTCAGACATAAATAATGATTAGAGTCATAAACCATCTTAAAACCAGCCAGCCTACCCCCTGCAGAAGCACCTGCCTCATTCTCCCTTTCTTGAGAACTCTTCTGCTGCCTCAAATGATGCCTTAAAGAACTGAGGTTTCTGATAATACACTCTTTAAACGTGTTCCGTCTTTCTCTTTGTAAAGGACAGTCACAACTATATAACACAGAACTTTCTAGAACAAATCAGAAATGAACTTGGGAAATGTGTCATGGACAACCCTTCCAATGGAAGGCGACAAATGCCTGCAGCAGATCTCATTTGACTTTCTGCATAAATACTCCCCCTTCCCAGTGCCCTCTGCCCTCCTTGCAGGGATAGGAATTTGAATTGCAAACATCCCCTACCAACTTATTTTTATCTCACAATATCTAGTTTCTGCCTCCAAGAACACCCCAACCACTCTTTTCAACTCCTCTAAGGACCATAAATGGAGAGTCCCAGCCATGTCCCTTTCACCCTTCCAAGGCCATAAATGGAGATGGAAACCATGCCACTGCTCACTATGTACTGGCTGCCTAGAGAAAAGTATTCAGCACACAAGAGCCTAGTCGGTTCTGTCACCGAAGGTTATTTCAAAAGTCAAGGAATAAAACTATTGTTCCTTTGAAGAAAGGTGCCACACTTATCAGGATGTGACATAGGCATAAGCAAAGCCACCAACCTTTGACAATATACATGGTGGGAAACCACAGAAAAGATTTACTTTCTTTGAAAGCACCAAATTGAGCTTAAAATTTCACTTGGCTTATGTAATTGTGAATACGGAAACTAGCAATATCTAATGGTTTTAGATATGAAAGAATAGTCAGATGATATATTTTATATTTCATCGAGAAAGCCTAACAGATCTTGCCACCTCTGACTTTGTAATACACTTTAATCGTGTAATATGTTGATATGTAAAATATCTATTAGGGGTCTAAGGAAAAATGTTTGCTAACTCCTAAATCCATATGATAGGAATCTGATGTATTGAAATAATATTAAAAAGATCTCCAAATTGATTTTAACTCTCTCAAGACATAAATATACATAAAAGGTAACTTCTTGGTTCAGTAAAGACCACAGACCTAAGCGAAGGCTGTTTAAATAGGACACATCAACTAAAAAAAAAGGGAAGAACTCAAACATCAGCTTGACTGCTACTATAAGAAACACTGGGATTTAGTTAAACTAGAGGGACTTTAGAAATGGATAAAAAGGACAAGGGAGACCTTCCAATTCTTATCACTCATTATAAATCAGAAAAGGTTACACTTTCCACACTCCAAATGATTAACCAAAGCAAACAATTAAATGATTGTATGACTGTGTTAACAGTCCTAAATAAAGCAACTTTAAAGCCTACTCTCAATCTGAGATTAAGATAATAATGCTCCAGAATCTAGGGAAAACGAAGTCTCATCTCCCGTTTCAGACAGGTTCTTGTTCAAACCCAACAAGAACCTCTATTTAGCTTTCTTGGAGAACCATTTCCTATTCAACACAAAAACCTTGCTTCCCTTCCTTCTTCCTTTACCTCACTCATCTTAGAAATTTATATAACATAAGTTCTAGCATTTTTTTAAAAATTAAGATATTGGGAGGAAAGAATTTGTTTAATATTATTAAAGACTATTCTATTCACAATTAAGAAGAACAATACTTTCCTTATTGTTAGACATTCCCATGGCAAATGAATATTACTGTCTCCTCCCTGGGGAAGAACTATGACATAGTACTATATCTTGAATGAAGTCATAGGGACAGAAGTCAGGAGAGTCCAGATAATCTGGATAGAAGAACTAAAGTATAGGAAACAACTTGACCGGGTGGTCAAATTGGAGGAGTTCATAGGTATTTGATTTGGAAGAAATGCCAAGTGAATGCTTACTAAATCCACCGTGCCAAGTGTGTAATGACTAAGTGTTTAAAAGGCAGAAAACCAGAGAAAAGACTTGAAAGACATCCCATTACCAAAGCAGGGAGAAAAATAAGATGGCTGACAACTGACAATTTATAGACACAGGGAAAGTTTTGCCAAAGTTTAAGATTAGAGTGAAAGGAAATGAGAGAATAAAGATGACATTCATTGTGGATGAATGTAAGGGGGGTCTACGGGGGAGGAGGGCAGGTAAACAAAGGCAGGAGTTTTAGATTGGCAGGATTGGGGGTTTAACGGCAGCAATGCAGAGAAAGACCCAGGATTACAGTACACGTAACATTAAATACAGTGCACAATGCAGCTATCTTGCCAAAGTAAGTAAATCCAGTATTGGGTTGTATAAGCAGAGGAATCACATGTAAGCTATGAAGGTGGCTCTTCCTCTCTATTCAGCACCGGTGAGGCCACAGCTGGAGCACAGCATTCAGTTCTGGGCATCGAACCAGCTACAAGAGAGGGAAATTGTAGAGTTCAGAAAAGGGCAAATAAAATAATGAAAGGCTTGGAAAATAAGATCTATAAGTAGGGCCAGTGGTTTCATCAAAGCCCTTCCTGACATTATATAAGCTACTTCTGGGGTAAAAAGATTTCTTTTGCTTCAGTGTCCTCTAGTCCCTCCTTTGACTTTCGGGAAGTGGGAAGAATTGAATTCTTCCCTGGTATAGCAAAGTAGGAAGCAAACTAAATAAATCATATGGACATATGCCAACAAATTGTGCTACTGGCTCAAGCATTTTCTCAAAATTTGCCCCATTTAACACAGTCATAAAATAATCACCAGGACAAAACCATTGTTCTAACAGAACGGACTGCAGGTGGAACAGGGTATATAATAAAGAGGAATAGAAATAAGGCATAATAGCTATATAAATGTGTTAAGAAAACACTGGCATGATCAGTCTAAGATGTCAGGGGAAAAATGAAGTCACACTGCATGGAGGACAGCTTAGTTACAACAGCAGGAAACAATGTTACAAGAAAAAACAAGCAGTGAAACAGATTTTCAAATGTAGTTGTCAAAATGGCCATACTAGAAATGGATTATATAGTTTATCTCAACCCTCTGCCAACTAAATATGGTGAATTTGAGATCCTTTTAACCCAAATGATTAAATAAAAAATACACTTATTTGCAAACGAAGTCTCAAAAATCATATTTTATATTCCACAAGAGATAGGGAAAATTACACTGGGAGCAAGTCTCCAGTGACTGATTGTTTATTAAAGTGTTAAAAACAATACCTCAGTCTAAGCAGCTGTGTATTGTGAAGCAAAAAAAGTCTTTGTGAAAGAGATCTATTTTCTTCCTTTAAACTATTGTAACTATTACAAACTAGTTGCTCTTAGTTAATTGAGGTGAAAAAACAGAGTCTATTTCAATATCTTTAAGGAAGACTCAAAATTTCTTTAATTAGTTTTATTTTCTTACTGTGAGCACCAAAGGTAGGAAAGAAAAAACCCTGAAAAAGCAGAAATTAAATAAATAAACACATTTCTGCACACAGTAAGAGGGATGTTAAGAATATAGTATAAATTACTCTATATAAACTCTTGACACAGAACTGTAACTAAAGATTAGGAAGTCACCTAAGGCAAAATCCATCTGGGGCCAGCAGAACTTTTAGATTTTCTATATATTAAAATCTGGCAAACTGACTTGCCAATCACCTCAATCCTTTAAAACCAACCAAACAAAAACCCCAAAAATGAAAAAAGACAGCACTTGCTTCACAACACCCCCTCCCCCGCCCAGTTCTTGGAGCTACAGGAAGTTTTGGCAGGTGAAAGATCATTTTATTCTTAAATTTTCCTTTTCCTTTTCCTCTCCACAATAGAGGTTCTTCACTTATTTGAGTCATGGATCCCCTCCCTGGAAAAATGCACATACAAAACTGTTCAATACAATTTCAAAGGGAACAGGAACTCTCTGAAAGGCCCACATAAGAACCTCGAGTGAAAAAACTGCTCTATACCATGAGGTTGTTTATTACATAAAAGAATGTAACAAGTATTAGTCAGAAACCCTAAAATAAGGTGGATTTAATTTGTCTTAGGTTTTACAAGAGATTCTACAGATTGGGACAAGCCAGTCTAAGTACAATTTGTCCAGACTGCTCAATGTCCTGCTCATTGAGATAAAGCAGCATTAGTACTTCCTTTAAGAGGCAAATTAGCCAAATACCCCTGTTTCTTGAAAGGAACAACTTCTATCAGTAAAAGCATAGAAAGATATCAATTTACCCTTCACAAAAATATAGCACTTTTTCCCAACTGCTGGGGAAGAAATCTTTTTCTAAAGTGGCAATTAAGCAATATTAAACAATTCATAAATTATGCTGATTATCTGTTCCAATTGTATCACATAGTACTTGATCAATCATTATCTGATTAACTTATCGATATAGATGCTAGATAAATTACCTAAAGTAACAACTGAGAACAGGGAAATTCACACATCTAGAAACAAGTATAGGAAAGTAAGTCTTGACTACATTCCTTAGTAGTCACAAAGGCTAAGATTTAACATCTTACATTTTAACACTGTCTACAGACTAAAAGGTCTCAGAGGAATAGGCAATGTCTACACTAATTCAATCCTTTTTATTTATTTCTATTTTTGGTGAGGAAGATTGGCTGAGCTAACATCTGTTGCCAATCTTCGATTCTCTTTTTGCTTGAGGAAGATTGTCACTGAGCTAACATCTGTGCTGGTCTTCCTCCATTTTCTATGTGGGACGCTGCCACAGTGTGGCTTGAGGAGCGGTGTGTAGGTCCGCACCCAGGATGCAAACCCACGAACCCAAACCGCCAAAGCGGAGTGCACAAACTTTACCACTACGCCACCGGCTAGCACCACTAATTCAGTCTTTAACCCAATGGGATCAAAGTCTGCTCTATTAATCTGCTGAAACCGTTCATATTATGGTAAGCACTATGTTCTTAATTACTAAGAAGAATGGTCTTCAAACTTTGTCCTTAACTCATTTGACAATCCTGCAGCACTTGATACTATTCATTACCTATCTGTGTCTCTATCTTTGTCAAATATATCTTTAATATAACTTTCTATAAATACTGATTGACAGGAGGGGGTAGAGCTGCCCAAGGCTTTAACGGCGAATAAAGTTCCAACTTTCAAAACATAATAAAAGTTTTGAAAGGAAAAGAACCTTAGAGATTATCTAGTCCAACTTCCTCACTTAAAAAATGAGGAGCCGAGGACCCAAGACAAGTACTTCTTCCAAAGGGATGTGGCATCTAAAAATTACCAAATGCCATTCACAAAGTGTTTCCTAAGGGAGCCATTCCACTAGATTGTAAACTCCATGAGATAGGCATTAGGCCTGTCTTGTTCACTGTTTTCTGAGTCCAGAACAGTGCCTATCATGTTAGGATTGTTCAAAGTATATTTATTAGGTAAATGAATTAAGGTAATTTCGAAGTAGTAAATTACTAGCAAGAAGATCAAATTTTTCTTAGCAAAGAAAATCCGGAAACTCATCATTCAATCACAATAGTGGATTATATTTATAAATCAACGAATCCAAGGTAGGTAGGGCTCCTAAAACCTTTTGAAAAAAGCAGGAGCAGAATAGGGTATAAAACAGATACAGCTACAATTAGCAAAGCAAATTAATTTCTTTGCAACAAAGGAGGCCTAGCTGTAGAGGGCAAGGCTATTTTTAAAACATCTAACCTTGTTACATTTTTCTTTGCAGGGGAGGGGTCACCTGCCAAATGCAACTCTGCAGCCCCACCCAAATTTTAGTATTTCTTATGCCTTACAAACTAAATAAAATATTCAAGAATACAGTTCTGTCAAAAATAGAAAAGGAAAAAGCCTCAATTGTTCCCTGAATTTTAATAGGGTCAAACAGAATGACCACCAGAAACCAAGAGATCTTACCTCTCGGCAGCCTCAGTCTCTGTGGGGACTGTCCAGGGCTGAATCCTATTAGCTGGCACTTCATTCTGAACCTGGCTATCAACGACTCACTTTTCTGTCTATAACTGGTCAGTACTGTCTTCATGAGGGAAAAATTCTTGCAAAGAACAAATAATTCAAGAAATTTTGATTCTCAGTGAGTGTCAATGCCTAAATTTTGTAGGTTCCTCCATGCTAGCAGCTGAAGGTCTTGCCCATTCAGATTAGGAAGAAAAAACCCTCAAGGAGGAGAACACTAATTGTAAAAAAAAAAAAAGAAAAAAAAACCAAAACCCCCACATCTTCCATTGCTCAAGGAACTATATTCATGTGACCATAAAGCCTTTAACCCTACACTGTAGGTAAATCATATGGCTACTCACACAACATCTCATCTTGGCAGTAACATTATAAAAGCCATACCTAGTATGCGTGGTCATGTTTAAGGACTTCTTTGGGATACAAGAATCCTTCTAGACATGGAATCCTCAAGTGCTTCTCTATTTAGTACAAGACAGGTCAAAAAATCAGGGTATACTGAACTACTTAACTATTTCAGACATAAGCAGCAACAGAAATTAGTCATCAAAGATAGATAACACTATTTGCCTAGAACTTCCTCCCCACCTAAAAGGGGAAAACAATCAGTTGTTTGGTAAAGAACTGACTTGGATTAGAGGTTATTTTCATCTGACTCCTACTTCACCTCTCAAGTTGCTACGTTGGCAGCTCTCTCCAATCTTTTTCTCAGTACTTCATAACCTGGGGCACCGTATATGTAGTAACTAAAAAAAACACATTCTAGAGAATTATCTAAAATATTTCTAGGACAGCAGAGCAGAATCATTTATCTTTAAAGCCCTCCCATACAAAAACACCTTGCATTACACACTAATTGTTCCATAATAAACCATGTCTAAAAATTAAGAACTACACATGTATACACACACACACACATTACCAAACAACCTCAAACAGCTTTATTGTTAACAACATTGTATTGCTTACCCAACACAAAGGCACTTTCTTCTATTCATGAGACCAATGCTTAAGAGGGAAACCGCAGGGCAGGTTTTCCCTCCTGAAATTGATGGCCATTTTCTTTCTTTCATATGTTGACCATATGATTCTCTCAGTTTTGCAGTTATTTTCTTACTAAAAACTACCATCTATAATGCAAAGGTAACCTATAATACAGATTTTTTCCATTAGCAAATTTTACATATTTGGTTGTGAAAAAAAGAAATAATCTTGACATCTAGATAAATCATCAAAAAAGTAAGGTTATTAAAAATCCTCCATCAAGATATCTGGGTACAAGCATTAAGTCAAGATTCAGTCAATTGTTAAAAAATGGTAAATACTGAATTACTTCATAAAGTGTGGGTTTTTTTGCATTTACATGGTATAAACTACAGGTCTAAGTGCATGAAAAGAATACACCCTCATATCCTGACACATACCCTTTTATTGAAAAACCTGAAAATAACATGTTTTAAGTTTAAGCATCTGTCCTTGGGAAACTGAATTTATTGAGGAAGTTGTTAGAAAGAAATCCAGGTGATAACACTTTTTATAGCTCATTTGATAGAACTTTTGTATTTTATTCTTACCTTTATGAGGATTGCTAAAAGCAATGGCCACATGAAAAAGTCTGTACCTTTTACAAAAATCAAACATTTTCCATATGCAGCTCAACATCCATGTATGAAGTGAACCACAACGACCATTTCCTCAATGCCTACTGTGCACTGAGATCTGGGTTAGCAGTTTACATTTATTATTCCCAATTTTTACAATAATCCTAAAAGAGAGGGTCTCAGGATACAGACTCTGAGGAGACCGTGTGCAGGTTTACTGGGAAGGGCTCTTGAGAACACCACTTGACAAAGACTGAGCAGGACCGGGCAGAGAAAGTTGAAGACAGACATAGTTGTAGCAAAGCCCTCGGCTAATCCTAAAGGAACTTGGATGACCCCTCAGAGCTGTCCTGAATTGAAGCAAGGGGGCTGTACTTTGTATTTCGGCACTGACCAGTGACTGGCTTCAGGCTGCCACCAGAGAGGGGGCCTAACCTGGGGGTAGACAGCTCCCTTGGGCAAAAGGAAATTCTTGGGAGGAATTCAACCAGAAGCCTCATCAATCAGTGCTCCGGTCAGCTGGGGGGACCATGTCTCTCTCCTGGAGGAGGGGTCTTGGCAGTGCAGCACATATATAGGGAAGGCATGTGGGTATCCCTATTTAACAGAAAAGACAACTAAGAGAAAGTCAACAGCTTATCCAAGCTCACTATCAGAGGATCTTTAAATTCATCTTAGGTTGCAAAAGTAGGATGCTGTATGCTTCTCTTCAGAGACATTGAAAAGCATAGAAAGTCACTGTATTTACCTTTTTGCCATAATTGCTGGGAAATTCATAGCTCATTTTAATATATAGCTGAGGTAACCGTATTTACCTGGGTTACTGCTATACTCCTTGCACTCTCTGACTTCTTATTTTCTGGTTCTATTTTTAGCTTTCTTCACATGCATATACACTTTTTGGTATATTTATATTATATATTATAAAACAGTCTATCTCATCCCCATCACCTCTAAAAAGAAGAGTACCCAAACCATTTAGACATCAGGTGGACAATGGCAGGCATAAGGTAGTGGACATTCCATGGTCTCCTTTGGTAAGCCACATCATTACCTGCTTTTACTGTCAAAAAGTAATTCTACTTTGTAATGTTTCTCCTTACTTCCTTTAAGGGGAGTTGGTAGTCCAATAAATATAATCATTTATATAAAGACTTGAATGGATAACAATGATTATTCTACAACAAAAGCTTTATTTATGTTTCAACATGTTTTAAATTCCTCCTTGGGACTTCCAAATCAATGTTTCTCATTATGTTTATAAACTTAGGACACCATGAATTATCTGCAAGAATTTTTAAAATTTGTGTTTATTTCTATGATAAGAAACATGTATGAGCATAATGATGTCCATCTGGGTGTTGCTCTGTGATTTTAGTATTGCATTTATGACTGTTTATGATCACCCTGTTGCCAAAATATCACTTCAATTGTCAAAATTTAATAAAGGTGGGCTGATGATTCATAAAGGGGCAATATAACCAAGTGGTTAAAAGCATGGAGCCACACTGCTTAATCTAGCTTCACCACCTGCTAGCTTTGTGACATTAGACAAATTAATCTCACTGTGCCTCAATTTCTCCATCTGTAGGGTGAGGCTACTAACAGTACCTCATCACAGATTTGTTGTGTTAAATGAAAAAGTACAAGTAGAGCATTTAAAACAGTGTCCACCTAATAGCTGGAACTCAGTAAATGTTAGCCATTATTATTATTACAAAAATAGTAAGAGTGGCACCATATGGAGAGCAAGCTGCCTTACGTATACAGGTTAGTCCAAGTAGAGAAAAAGTAGCAGCACAGTTTTATCACAAAGCACACAGTAGGAACAACAAATTCAAAAGAACCTCACTGCAGCAGTCAGTATCAGAACCTCCCTTGGAAAGGCAAGTAAGTTTCAGCTAAGCCACATCATCCCATAAAGGAATGCTAGCTTGATTTTTGACTTTTAGTTTTATTAGTACTTAAAGTGTTTTATAAAGTTTTTGTTTGATAACACGTGAGATCTATAAGTAAAAGGAGTTTACACCTACATTTAGGTTTGTTGCATATTTAGTAACATTGTTACATGAACATGTTTTTGCCCACACATTCCTCAAGTTTCAGAAACACCTGGCTACATCATCATAGCTTCTTCAACTTTGTGCTCATATTTCCTCTTTTATAGATAAAAGCCAATCATTTGAGCATTTCCAAAGGTTCAGTCTTGGCAAGAATATGGGGACTAACACCCTAACATATAAATGAAGCCGGGAGAAAGGTTCCCTAACTACAGTCCAGAGTGAGGAGTAGGCCACACTGGCTGGGCTACCTGTTCACAAAAAGCAGGAGGCAGGCAAAACTCAGCATGAATCAAATAAGGAGGAAGAATGACATATATATTTTCTTGGAGTTCAAAAGAACAGAAAGCACATAGATCTCTCATTCCTTTTTTGGCGCATGTAAATTTACAGGAATTAAAATCAGATTCACCATCACTTCTTGAAAAATAACATTTCATGCATATGTGCTTATGCTACAGTGAAGAAGTTAACATTTTTCTCTTGATTTTTTGTCTTAATTTTTTAACGTGGTTTATATTACTTATATAAAGAATATTTTATGCTGTTCTAAAATTGGCACAACTCTGATCTCTCAAAGTCCAACTATTAACCATGTTTCCTAACTTGCATGAGCGAGAAGAGACATTACCTGGTTTTGCTGAAGGCTGAACCTCAGGACCCAGCACAGGGGTGCTCATTATCTAATGACTGAATGAATGCTAACAATGTTGTACTTTGCTGCTTGGTGGGGCAAACCTCAGTGACAAGTGGACATATCACAATAAAAAGGCATACTATAAAATCATGTAAATCATTCTTAATAAAGCAAAGGCAAATGAATTTCTATTTCTTAATTCATAATGAAAGGTAGAAACCTCAAACTTTCTGAGGTCAATAAGGCTGATATCAAGGAATATCATATTTGAGGCTTTTCTTTCTAATTGTGTTAATTGTTTTGAATTACATATTTTATTTATTTAAAAAAATTTTTTTTGGCTGAGCAAGATTTGCCCTGAACTAACATCTATGCCAATCTTCCTCTATTTTGTATGTGGGTTGCCACCACTACATGGCCACCGATGAGTGGTGTAGGTTCACGCACAGGAAACAAACCCAGGCTGCCTAAGCAGAGCACGCCGAACTTAACCACTAGGCCAGGAGAGGCCAGCCCCCTAAATTACATATTTTAAAGATCATATTGTTTTCTACCAAAATCTAAGCTCCTTGAAGGCAGGGGGTTTTTTCAGTTTTGTTCACTGATGTATTCCCAGCACCTAAATCAATGCCTAGCATGCAGAAGCAGCTCAACAGATTTTTGCTGAATGAGTGGATAAATGAATAAAACTTCCTTAAGGTTGTCTATGGCAGTTGAGAGATCAATAAAAGGTTGAGGGACTTTTTGACCTATCATACTCTTCTTTCTAAATCATAAACAAGCTCTTTCCATTTACAGAAAAGCATTTGTAAATTTAAAATAATAATAATAAAAGCAGTTTTTGGTAGATATGAACTTTATTCTGGTTTTATTAATATCAATTACAAACATAGTTGACTTATTTGGATAAATGAAGCAATGTGAAGGTAGATAGTAGAGAAACAATACTGTGAGTTTCAAAAATTCAGGCTATTACAACAAAGCAGTCTTACAAAGGCTGAGAAAATGTAACTAGGAAACATATCTAAGTAAATAACTACCATTCTACTGTATCAATTTATATTGAAGGAAATATTATTTGGAAACTCAAAATATGTAATTTATGAATACAGCCAAGAACACATATATGAAAATGATGGCTGTTATTCCTAAAATGTCTGAGAATAAACAGAGGTTTGTATCTTACTAAAGAATAACAACATGCATCACTAAGTGACAAAATAACACTCACTTGATTAGTGCCAAGAAAAAAAAAGTTTTTCCATTGGCTCTCAAGAACTCTCTTAACTCAAATAGGTAAGAATAATACAGATTAAAACACATGCCTTTTTCCAATATGCAGACATTTTTCAATTATTCAGAACAATTAGACGGGGAAGACTCTGCATAGATTACAAATTCCAGATAATTTGTAACATATGCATATAAGGCACAGATTTATTAAGCATTCATTTTCAACACTGAATAAAGTTTTTGCAATGGTAAATAGTAGGCAGAAGAACACATTGCATGAACCCCAGAACAGAAATAAATAATCACAGCAATCCTAACAATCAGTTGTTTAAAAGTTAAAAGCTCTTTATAGTACTGGTCTTTGTTTTTGAAACTCAAGAAGTTTTTTCTCCCATTTTGAAACATTTGTTAAACATTACACAGATATAACCTTCCAAAAGGGAAAAAAACTCCTATCCCACCTCAACCTAGTGATGTGAGCATCCTTCAGAGTGCCTGTGTGACAATGAACATTTGAAACCTTAGATCTGAATTTTAGTTCTTGCTCTCTGGTAATGTTAGAAAAAAAGAAGGCAGGATCATCATTCCTGAAGACTGGAGAGCAGATCAGAATCCAAGAGTCTGTACAGAGTATATCCTAGAGATAACACAGACACGACTGTCCTAAAATGGTTTTAGCTGGATCTCACTGGGTTCTAGAACCAACTCTAAAAACTTAAGCTATGAACTACTGATGATCTTTGAGGGCCACAACAAAGAATCCTCTGCGTAAATTGGTAGAGAAGTACATAGTGAGTTGTATGACAGGTTAAGATCTAATAAATCCTATAAATTAAAATTTTCAGATTCTCCAAACAGCCCCACTGATTTTGATGTTTCTGAAATCTGTTCTCTTCTCTCTATTTTCACTGCCACTGTTTGGCCTTTTGTCTAGCTTACTGCAAGAAGCCTTTAAGTGATCTTTGTGTTTCCAGTCTTACCCTTTCCAATTCACTGTCCACAGTACAGCCAGTTCTAGAACCTAAGACTAACCCTGTCAACCCTCAGCTTAAAATTCTTTGATGATTGGGACAAAGTCCAAACTCCTTAGCACATCATCTGACCTCCTGCTTTTGTCTCCAAGCCTCATTTCTTACCACTTCCCACCTCCTTTGACTCTCTTCCCTCAAACCCTAGGCTCCAGCTATCTAGAACTATATGGTATAAAACACCTCACCAGAATATCTGAGACATGACCCATTCCAAATTAATGATGTTTCTGGAGTTTTGATACCTTAGTTCTAAAAGAAAAAGAGCACAATGATTGAAAAAAACAATCTCACCTCAGTATCTTCTAATCGTCTTTCATCTACTTGCAGGTTGCCCATTCCTGGGTTGGGAAATCAGTTTTAGTGGGTTGCTGACCACCTTTCTAAACAGTGCAAGTGGGTGATGAAGAGACAATGTATAGGGAACAAGAGCTGTTCTGGTGAAGAGGACCTGGGGCGGTGAGGGGGTGACTAGGAAGACGGGGTGAATGAGGGGCTGGTACAGGTTAGAGGGGATGGGTGCAGGTGAGGGGCATTTGAAGACTGCCAGTTTGGAGGAGGGGGATTAGCTAATCTGCGGGCACAGTGCAGGCAGGTAGTAAGGGGGAGGTGTTCTGCCCCACCAGGTGTTGGCGTACATCAGTGGGACCCTGTCAAACAAACCTGGAGCATCCCTGGTCTACCCCATGCCCTCCCGGAATGTGTCACTGCGGCTGCAGGGCCTCCAGGAGAAAGACTCCGGGTCCTACCTCTGTTCTGTGAACGTGCACGACAGTCAAGGCAAAGAGAGGGGCCATGGCAGCAGAAGTTTAAAACTCAATGTGCTGGGTAAGTGAGAAGCACACCCTCTCCAATATCTCCCCACCCCCATGGGAGGCCAGGCAGGTCTCTCCCAAGTGGCTGATGCAAAGGCTGGAGGAAGGGCAAATGGAGCAACAGAAGGGTATTGTGTGTGGGAGGAGGAGGCTGGGGGGGGGGTCTGTTGGTCCCTTGGGGGTGAGTTTTTTTTTTTTTTTTCCCTTGGGGGTGAGTTTTTAACCAGTCTCCCCTCCCTCAGTTCCTCCAGCTCCTCCATCCTGCCGTCTCCTGGGCGTGCCCCGTGTGGGGACCAACGTGACCCTGAGCTGCCAGTCCCCAAGGAGTAAGCCCGCTGCCCAGTACCAGTGGGAGCGGCCACCCCCATCCCCTCAGGTTTTCTTTGCACCAGTTTTAGGTGAGGGAACTTGTGGAGACAAGTGACACTGTGGCTGGGGTGGGGGAAAGACCAGAGGTACCAGAGAGACTGGGGTGAACAGGGGAGGCGCTGCTGAGAAGTCCTGGGGAGAAGGAGGATGTGGGGAGGGGTGGAGAAAGAGGGCCTACCAGGTGCAGGCATCGTGCTGGGTGCTTCCCGTGCTGTGCTTGTATTACTCAAGAGGCTCTGGAGCCACATAATCTGCGTTCAAATAGAATAGAACATATCAGAGTGTACTGCACATAATTAAGTATAGTGTCATTATGTGGATTAAATAAGTTAATATTTGTAAAGCACTTAGTGCATGGCACACAGTAAGTGTTAGCTATAATCATTATTATTTCGTGAAATTTGTTTCAGTTATATATACATTATGTGAGTACTAGACCACAGGATAAAATCTATTTCTTCTTCTTGTATGTCCAAAAAGATGCATTGCTTTGGTTTTTCTTTCCAGTATGTAAATTAAGAAATGAGATATACAATGGATATTTGCACAACTACAATTCAACATCAAAAAGTTATTTATCAAAACATAGATATAATCTAGAATTATGTCTACAGTTAGTTTAGTTATTCCAAAACTATCTGCTCTGCCCTTTATCTTGGTTCTTTATGACACCACCAACCATTCATTCACAGTCATAGCTTCACCAAATGCCATGCAGTATAGCAAATTGTTCTTCAGTTGAAAGGCATGACTTTTTAAATAGCTGATCATTTAAACTTTCTGGAACAACTGCCGTTAACTGGACACCTCCAGTTTTGGATTCTTGGACAAAATATATTTTACTGTCTTTGAAGTTTGCAACATTCTAGGTTATGCTGCCTCTGGGCTTTTATCCCAACTGCTCATCTATCTCTACTCCCTTCTGCTCAATTCAATGCCACTTCACCTTCAGAATCCACCTCCTGAAAGCCTAAGATGACATGCCCTTCATGTGTGTGCCTGTAGCACGATGAGCTTACCATCAACACAATACACAGACCTTGCTCACGATACTGCAACTGGTGCTTTAGTAGCCTGACTCCTTCAGTGGAAGGTGGACACCTTGACAGTAAATGGTACACTGCTCTATTTAGGGCCTACTGCAGGAGGCACCCAAATATTTGTTGGTGATAAAAAAAATTAAGTCCTTACTTCGGACTTTAGTATTTAATGAAACCCTGAGATGAATCTGTCAGTTTCATCTGATGCAAGGGAATGGGCAAGATCTCCAAATCCTCCCCCACATGCTTGGACTTTAGTCAAGAATTAAGTTCCACATCTTTCCCATTTCCTAAGGGCAGTGGAATTCAAGGGCCTAGTCCCACTAGATCAGCCAAGAAAGGAATCAAAAGGATGCTCAGAGATCTAAAGCAGTGGTCTTCAACTGGGGTACCCATAATCCTTCTATAATGACTGATGAAGGCACCCTAAAACCTCAGGCATTCCTGTCATTCCCAGTCTTGTATTTTTTAGGTGTGAAGCATGGCCCCTGAATTTAGAATAACCAAAGCAATACAGGTTAGTGATATTATTTCTTTTAAATCTAAGTGGAATACTGTCTGATCATCAACATTTTCAAAATACATTTGATAAAACCTACAGATAAAAATTTGGGTGGATTTTTCAGATTCATAGTACATTATTCAATAAATTTTACAGGCAATCCTCATCTTACTCATCTCTTACTAGATTTAATATTTCCTATATCCTGTTAACTTCCTGTAAACTTTCAAACATGTGACAAAAAAATTTTAATGTCAGCTTAAAAATGTTTGAGAGAGTACAGGGATTTCAAAACTCTTTTGGGAATACATAAGCAAAAAATTGGAACACTATTTATTCCAAAGCTGTTCTGACCAATACCATAGCCACTATCCACATGTGGCTATTTAAATCTAAATTAATTTAAATTAAAAATTCAGTTTCACAGTCACACTAGCCACATTTCAAGTGCTCAATAGCCGCCTGTGGCAAGTGGCTACTACACAGTGGCTGTTGGACAGTGCAGAAACAGAACACTCGTATCATCACAGAAAGTTCTACTGGACAGCTCTGTCCGAGACAACCAAGAAGATGACACTGTTTGCCCCAGCCAACTAAAGTTATAATATTGTATTCCTTGCACTAAAAGCTCCTCCTCCTAGAATGGTAGATCATTTTTCTTGACTTCTATCAAGGTTGCTCCTACTCAGGGGTAAAGTGACAGGGAGGACAAGAAGGAACTTCGAGCTCCCCCTAGAGATATGAATGTATAGCCAAGAAAATCCTTTCACAAAATAAAGACTTCTTTAATACTCTGAATAACAACTTACATCCTACACTGTTCAATATGGTAGCCACTAACCACATGTGGCAATTTATAATTTAAAATTAAATTAACTAAAGTGGAATATAATTAAAAATTCAGTTCCTCAGGCACACTAGCCACATTCCAAGGGCTGAAGAGCCCCATGTGACTGGTGGCTATCTCACTGAACTGTGGTAGATATAGACCATTTTCATCAGCAGAGAGTTCTATGGAACAGCACTATTTGTACTATGTGCTTTCTAAATTCTTTTTGCCTTTTACACATCCTCTTAATGAAAGATCCAGAATATTTCACTCCACTCTTTACTAGATTTTCCAAAATGCCAGGAAATAAACTCAGAAGCCTATTCATTCACAGTTTTAACATGTGTTTGTTAGATCCCTTACCTCCAAAACTGAAAGCCTAAATATAAGCGTATGGTCAGTAGTCTAAGATGGTCTATTCTTCGAGGATATACATCAAGCCCCTGTCAGACTCACAAGTAGACAAGCAAACAAGAATGCACAAGCTTGCGGGTAACAGTGGCATGGGAACAACAGAAACTAAGTATGAAAAAAATGGAAGGAAACAAATCTGACTAAATCTTTCTTACAAACTATCTGCGCGGTATACCACATTTCTTGAAAATCTGTCAACAATAAGGCAGAGGGAAAGGCTTGTCTGCAAACCCCAGAGAGAAGTCCTCAGAGATGGGCAGAGTCTATTAAAATGCTTACAGAGGGGCAAAGGTATCTTTGGGCTCCAAGCTATCTTTGCCTTATTGGTTCTCACAAACAAATACTGACAAAGCTTGATAGCCAAAATAAAAGACCAAATAGACTATACTGTGATTTGTCTGCTAAAGGACGAGATTTGTTCCAAAGATTATGACAATTACTGATGAATAAATCTAAGCAATGTCCCTAAAAAATGAACCATTTTGTTTGCTAGGCAGAAGACTCCCTATCACTTTTAAATTTGTCTGATGAGCAACCAGCACTGATCTGGCAAAAATAAGTTTTTTAGGTCATATGATCACCTTGCATTTCATTTCATCTTGAGGCAGAGCTAGAAGTACACATCTGTTTCAAAGACATTGGCTTTAGCCAACTCTCAAGAGGCAAATTTCTGGAGAACACCCAAAAATATGGGACGTGAGAAGGAGTTTTGCAGTGCATCAGATTCACTGACTGAAGTGTGAATACAGCATCTGGCTCAGAAGTGAATGTGTTCATGAATTCCACGTTCAGATAGATCTTTCAACTACTACAGTATGGACTGTGATGAGATCTCTCCCTCCTTTGAAGTCATCACACTTATTGTCTGCTTTAGTCACATGACACTTAATCAAGTAATGCATTGCATACCATCACTTGTGTTGTCTTGTACAGCTTTTTAACTCTTTGATGTTCACTGTTAGCTCTTGCAGTGTATATTACAGTTCTTTTATTCATCCAAACACCTAGCAGACAGCCCTGCACATAATAAACACTCGAGTATTTGGTGAATGGAGATATGGAGAAAAGGCCTATAGAAAAGGGGAATGGAATGACCAGACAGAAAACCACCTATTTGTTTATCTGACTCCAAAATTACGCTGGAATTGCTGGTGGACAAACTTTCTTCTGGTAAACAAACAAAAAGCATCAAAACTTCAGAACCAAACAATAATCTGTGTAGCAAGGCAGTCTCAGGCACATGGAGTAACAGGACATGTCAGACGTGAAAATGAAACTCTTTGCAGCAATAAACAAATGTTTATATCTGACTTTATGTTAAAATTCTGTGTGTGTAGAAATATACATATTCACTTGAACAGTATTTAAAAATAGTGCCTTTGTAGCAAAATCCAAGAGTTATTAATTCAATTCCCATATGTACAATTTTAATACTTTTACTGTATAAAAAAGAGGACTGAGGCACGGTCCAGAGAAGAGAAGTGATGTGCTTTAAGGTCTTTCAGGAAGGTGGTCAGGGAAGAGGCTGGGATAAGACTCAGCTTTCTGATGCCCTCATGGAATGAAATGAAATCAGCTACATCAACAGTTGAAACTATGATTAAGGGAAAATTTCATGGAAAAACCAAAGTTACTATATATATCTCTCTTCCCTCCATTCAAACTTAAAAGAAATTATTTACTGCGTTTTCATAATTGAATTTTGATAGAATCTTTAAATACATTAGACCAGAAATACAACTGATGCACAAGGTGGGTTCCTTCCCTGGGAGCCTCCGAAATGAGATCACATTTAAGTAAGCCACATTAGTCCATACAAGAAGTTCCTCACAGTCCATATCTTACTGCACTGTTTTGTTTCTATTTTGTAAAATCTAAAGCAAAAAGGATTACTGAAGTTCTTCTTACAGTTCTTATCAACACAATAAAGTGAAAGAGATCTCTGAATTACTCATCTGTTCTAATCGGCATTTCTGAAACTGAGATCTAAAGATTTGTTTTCAGGGGTTTGGGATTCTCTGAGAATTTTGTAAGGCTGTGTTTTTATTTTCATAAACATAATCTGGATTACTTGGACATCCACCTCACAACTGTGAAAGGCTATGATTTCAGTGATCACATTTGCTTCCATGCTTAAGATAACATTCATACTAAATTCTCCTAGAGGGGGAGAGCTTAGTTTTCAATGCAGTATTTTTCAAACTGGGATTCAGAATCTATGTCTTTGGGTTACAGATTGAGTAACGCTGCTCTAGATTTTTATACTTTCCAAAATTCTCCTTCTAGACTTTATTTGGTGAATTTAATAAATATGTATCTAGTGCCCAGTATGTGCTAGGCACTGAAGATACAGTAGCAAATAGGAGAGACCAGAACTTGTCTCTACAGAGATTAAATTCTGGCAGGAAAGACCAACACAGTTTATGAAGTTTGGTTCCTTGGTTGAAATCACTTGAGCAGAGCACTTAAAAAAATCCAAACAATTATCTGCGCTCCTTTTCATCAGCTACTGTGGATCAGAGAGCCCATCATCATCACGTACATATTCTCAAAATACTCTAAGAGCTTGAGGTCAGTTTGGTCTTCTCTGGAAACAGGTAAACTGATCCTCTTTCAAAAATTCTTCAGAGAAGCTCAATCTCCTTTCCTTGCTTTAGGTTATGCTTCTCATAACTGGACAAGGATGCAATCCAACTAGACAGTTCTTGGTCATTTGAGAAACGATGTTATGGAGAGATTTACATTCAGTGAGGTTTTGATAGCACAACACTTTCTCTTTGATTGGGAAATTTCTATGGACAAAAATCGATCAAGGTAAAACAGTTACAAATGCCTAAGGTGCACTTCTAAAGTCAAGAGAAGTTCATGGATAGACGCTAACCAGCACAGTGCAAAAACTCTCCCCAAAATTTAACCTTAATGACCTTGAATAGAACAATGAATGGGAGTAAAAGAGGAGAGCCTACTATTAGCCACTACTTTAATCCTGTCTATAAGCTACTATTTTAATGACATCTTTGTTTAAAAAAAAAAAAGAGGGGGGCATAAGAAGACCCAAAGGTACATGTTATCAAGTAAACCAATTTAATTTTGTAATTCAGAAATGGGTGCCAAATTCCTTGAACAATAGTTAACACGTTTGAAATATCTTAGGACCAAATTTTCTAAGCAACAATGTCCCAGGATGAACAGTACTTGAGCCAAGATCTCTTGAACTTTGGAGCAATCTCCTCCTTTACTGTGCTTATGATTGTTCTTACTGGGTTTTACCCCCAAGGAATTGAGGTAAAAGTGCCATCCTACCAGAAAGGAAGTGCACAGGTACTATGACTGTGAACAAGAAGTGGTTCAATGAAAACTGGGAGGAAGAATCCTACCAGAATCTACGAGACACTATGATGAGGGAACTAGCTTACCTAAAAAACAACTCCATATCTGCCAATAAAACAAATTTGAACGCCTGGATTGAAAGTCAGCAGAAACAGCAAAACAATAACGAGGCTGGTGCTAATTTCCAGCCCAAATTAAGCCTCTGTATTTAAACGTTCAGATAACACAAGGAGAGCCAGATGCACACTGAGAGCTTTACTAGTCACCACATCGGGCACAATAACTAAAGCAGGGAAAAACTGGCTTTCATGAAGGAGCTTAGTCAGAAACGTAAAAGGGCCTCAAGCCAATCTAACTCTAGAGGCACCGCCACTCCAAATTCCAGACCAACTCTCAGCCAGGCTAACTTTAATTGTGCACCAAACTCCACGATATCGACACACTACTATCTGGCCACCATCGAGCCTTTCCAATTCTCCAAAGCATCTTAAGTCTTACTTGTCCTCGCAACTCAAGTTAGAAGCAAGGCGACTGACACAAAGGCCAGTCGTCCGAAGGCGCTTTTTGTACAGCTCTGCCACTGCCACTCATTTGAAAATTCCTAAACTGGGGGCTCACCGGCCCCCTCTCTTCTGCTCTTCCTCAGTCCCCCCCGGCTGGTAAGCCTCTGCCTGGGAGCCCCTCCGCCTGGAACAAAGCGAGGGGCCCCGGCGGTGGGGGCGAGAGGCGCCAGCGGCATGGGGACTGCTGCACGGCGCACAATGAGAAACTACCAACTTCAGAGCGCAGGAACATCCTCAATTGGCAAGAAAGAGGGGCGGCGGCAGGCACGCCCAACTTCAAACTCAGGAAACCTACGGGCTGGCGGCCATCTGGAAAAAAGCCCCCTTCCCAGGGAGAGAAGAAAAAGGCGGAGGAGATGCGAATCGCCCACCGGGCCCCGGAGGGGAGCCCTGCGCTCAGACCGGCCCCTGCCCCCGAGGCCCGCTTCCCCGCCTTCTCTCTGCCTCTGGTTCGCTGCCCCAGGCCGGGCGGCCGGTTACCTTGATGCGCTCCCGGCACTGGGATGGGGTCCGCTCGTAGCCCAGCTCGGCCAGGGCCCGGGACACGCGCTCGTACATGGCCGGCCCGGGGGCCTTGCTGCCGAACACCGTGCCGGCTCCCTCCAGCTGCTGGTACCGCGCCTCCACCAGCCGCTCGTTGCCCCACACTGCGATGAGCGCGTTCGTCTCGGCCGGCGTCCACGACATGCCCCGGCAGGCGGCGGCGGCGGCTGCTGCAGCCCCGCCACCGCCGCCACCAGGGGAGAAGGAGACCGAGGACGAGGCGGCGCTGCGGCCCCCCAGCCCCAGCCCGAGACCCCCGGACGCCGCTGCCCCCGAGCCCGCCGCACTGCCTGGCCCGAGCGGGGAGGCACCCCGAGGCGTGGAAGGGTCGGACAGCGATGGATTTCCGTCGCTCAGGCCACCAGGAGAGGCCGGGGAGAGCACCTCCATCTTCGGGATTTTTAGCGGCGAGTTGGCGGGCAGCTCCGAGCCACAGGGCGCAGCCATCTTCCAAGCGGCCGCCGCTGCACCGCCCGGAAGTGACGTACCCGCGCATCCGGCCGCCGCGGTCTCCGGGGCTGCCCTCGGGCCTGGCTCGCCGGTGGGCGGGTGGCTTCGGGCGCCTGGTGCCGGGCGGAAGCCGTCAGCTCCCGCCGGCCGTTCTCCGCGAGCCCTGCCGCGCCGCCCGCCCCTCTCCCGGGGCGAGGGGCGAGGATGAGGCGCGCCGAAGCCCCGAGTTGAGGAGAAGGGTGGGGGCATGAGGGCGCTGGTGTGAGGAACAGATTGGAGCCTTCCCACTTCCTCTCCAATCTCAGCCCCCGGGAGGAGGGGTGAGGCCCGCGAGGGGGCCCGGAGTTAAGGAGGACTTGACCATTTCGCTCGCTCGCTCTCCTCTCTCCCTCCCGTCTGCCTGTCCTCCCTCCAAACTGGCCCCGGGGTGCAGAGGCCGACGTCCAGGGCGGAGACTGGGGAAACCTACGGAGGGCATATCCAGTAAGGCGCCAAGGCTGAAGGGAGAGCATTTCTGGGGGAGGCTTTAAAAAGCGGTTGTGGAGCAGTATTGGAGTTTGTACGCTGTAGCTTTTCAAGAAGCCCAAGCGCATTATTTGAAGAACAGCAATTGTGGTTCCAGTTATGATCTGTGTTCCAGTTAGCCTGGGTAGGCGTGACCGTTTGCAGAAGAATTAGATATCTTTATTGCATTTGTACAGTTTGTCTGTAGTTTAAATGTGTATGAACTCTGGAGCCCTGCTGAAAAGTTAGTTTCCAATACCGTTCTCCATCCTCCCTAATTTGGAAGTTGCATCGTTTTCCCACTGTTTTTCACACACTCGAGTTATAAGGAGATTAAAAAGAAGACTGTCAATTATGACAGCTCTTGTGACCTCTAGTAATTAGTGTATTAATTGCTCCTGGATGCCCCTTAAAGTGCTGCAATTTAGTGGACATTAGCACACCAAATCCAATACATAGCTGTAAAGTATTTCAATATTCTGCAGAAACAAAAATCTAATTGGTTATTTTGGATCTTTAACTTAAAAGCCTCAGCTGATTTTTTTTCATATATGATTAAGCATACAACATTTTTTAAAATAGCAAATATTTGCTAGGTTAAAAAAAACAATAGAGCTGAGATCAGCTACATTTTTAACTCAGAATCACCCATGAGAATATGGTTGTCGGAAAACCGAAGGAATAAGCAATAGGGATGAAGTGGAGAAGATGATTGTCTTCGTTCCTCCTGTTAAAATGCCACCGTAGTTTATATAAAGAAGCATGAAGAAGTTCTAGAATTTATGCTGTCTCTTCCTCTGTTTCTAAGCACCTTGGTTAAGAGTATGGATTCTAGAATCAGAATGCTGGGCTTCAAATTCCAGTTCTGCTACCTCAGCCAATTTACTTAACCAACCTCCCGGTGCCGTGGTTTCTTCATGTATAAAATGAGGATGACCTCACAACATTGTTGTGAGAATTAAGTGAGTTAAAGGTAAAGCCGTTAGGATGGTACCTGGTCCACAGTAAACATTGTGTGAGCATTAGCTGTGATCTCACTTGGCCTGTGCTCTAGCTAATAGAATCTTTCCTTTGTTGCTTTCTCTCCATCACTGGTTTTCAGTGTTCTCGTTTTCAGTTCTCTCAAGGGCCCTAGTGGAATCTCAAACACCTGTCAAAGCAAAATTCACTCTTATTCAGCCCAACAGTAAGTTTTTTAATGTCATAAAGTATTGAGTATGAAAGGGAGAGTCATGCCTAAATCATAAACTAAATCAGGGACTCCAGAGAGTTTTAAAATCACTGCTTATCCTGCTCTCATTTTCCCACAAGCCTGAAAAAGATCCTCCCTTCTTCTACTGTTAATTCTGGATGATTCTCAGATCAACTCTGACTCTGACTCATGCAGGAAGGCTTACTAGATAAAGCGGGTTGACTAAGAGTCTCCCTTCCCACAGACTTTTGTTTCTAGACATTGTTTGTATATACCCCTCCTTTATTCCCACACCCGTCAGTCTATCCAATGAGAAAAAGTCGTATCAAAAGTTAAATTCAGGGGGCCGGCCAGTGGCACAGCAGTAGAGTGTGCACGTCCTGCTTTGGCAGCCTGGGGTTCGCTGGTTCGGATCCCGGGTGCGGACATGGCACCACTTGGCAAAAACCACGCTGTGGTAGGCGTCTCACATATAAAGCAGAGGAAGATGGGCATGGATGTTAGCTCAGGGCCAGTCTTCCTCAGCAAAAAGAGGAGGATTGGCAGTAGTTAGCTCAGGGCTAATATTCCTCAAAAAAAAAAAAGTTAAATTCCTGTAACATCCTAAAGTTAAAACTAAGCCACTAACGTAAAAGCTACTAATATGTATTTTGTAGTATAGAGACATTGCTATACATGCAACCAGGATCATGTGTGTGTCATGTTGGCTTACCACGGCTGATCCTGGATTCCAGGGGTTGTGTGATATGCTTGTTCAAGACTTCATAGTTCAATCAGAATTTATGGAATGGCTACTGTGTTTGACATAATGTGCTACACCTTTTATTCTGGATCTAAATGATAGTCATAAGTAGATAAAAAACTATTTGAAAGAGAACGTATGAAATGTCTCAAAAATAAAACAATGTGCGAAAGAGTATAGAACACTACACACTATCTTCTACCTGTAAAGTGTCAACAGCTCTCTTAATTGTATCATCCCCTCATCCATTTCCTCCACAATCTGTGTCAAGTGTTTGTTTTCTCAGCTATTCTGTGAAGCCTCCCCTAAGAAAGGACATAAGTCCTGCATCTAATACCCGCTCACACAACTGAGCGCTTCACATGAGTTTTCTGCTTCAAAAACTTAGTCAATTCTGTTGCATACTCTCTCACTGTTTTATGACTCTCAGTACGTTTGTTGCTTTATCTTTTTCTTCCTTCATATTCCACATCAAGTCCTGTTACGACTACCTCTAAAATATTTCCTAAATATGACCACTTCTCAACCCTAGTCCAAGCCTCCATCCTGTCTTCACTGGACAACTGGACTTCATGCCTGCACACTTGCCTGCTTACACAATAGCCAAAGTGAATTTGGTTTTTTAAAACTTTTTTCCTGTGAAATATAACATGCATATAGAGAAGTAAATAAAACATACGTATACAACTACTGTATGAATTATAAAGCAAATATTACATAACCACCATCTAGGTCAAGAAGTAGAATATAGCTGACCCTCTAGAAGCCCTGCCCTGCAATCCCTTCCCAATGTTAACCTCTATCTCCCTTATAAAAATAACCGCTATCCTGGCTTGCCTTGCCTTACAGCTTCATCACTTTATTACACATCGCTAAAAGAGTTCCCTGGTTTTGAATTTTTGTAAATTAAATCACATGTATTCTGTGTCTGGCTTCTTTCATTCAGTATTATGTTTTTAATTAAGATTCATCTATTCTGTATGAGGCTGCAGTTTATTTATTTTTGTTGCTGTAAAGTACTCTATTTTATGAATATATCACATTTATCCATCCTGTTGAATTTTTGGGTTGTCTCTAATTTAGGATATTATGAATAATACTGTTACAAACAGTCTTGTACATGTCTCCCAGTGCATATGTGCAAGTATTTCTGCAGAGTATATGCTTGCCTCCCTCCCTTTTTCCGTTCCTTCCTCCCTTCTTTTCTTCCTTCTTTCCGTGTGGATACCCAGTTATTCCAACTCTATTTACTGAAAAGACCATCCTTTCCCTCCCTCTTTTGCGATACCATCTTTGACATGAATCAAGTGTCCATATGTGCATGGGTCTGTTTCTGGGCCCTTCTATTACATTGGTCTATTTGTGTATTCATTTTTCTATTTGTGTTCCTTGTGGCAATATCACACTGCCTTAATAATGAGTCACACCGGCTTTAGGATAAGTCTTATGTCAGGTAGAGAAGATCCCTCCTCCTCCTCTTCCTTTTCTTCCTCCTCCTTCAACAGTGGCTAGTTCATTACAGTGATTCTCAGCTCTCTTTACGTGAGGATCTTTCTCCGTGGAAGGAATGGAATCAAGTAGAGCAAGGAAGTGATTTAGGTTTAGATTCATCCACCCAGGAAGCTTTTGACTGTGACACAGTCTATCTGGAAAAAAAAAAAAAAGAATGGCTTGCTATTTTTGATCCTTCACAGTTCCATATGCCTTTTAGAATTAGCTTGTCAAGTTCTATGGAAGAAACGATGAGTATTTGGATTGGTATTGCATTGAGTCTATGGACCAATTTGAGAAAAACGATATCTTTATAATAATCAGTCTTGCAATCCTTGAAAATGCTATATCCCTTCATTTATTTAGTCTTCAGTTTCTCTCAACAATTGTTCATAGCTTTCTGCATAAAGGTCTTACACATTTCTTGTTGGATTTATTCCTAAGTAGTTGGTATTTTTTTAAACATTCTTGTAAATGGTGCCAACTTTAAAATTTTATTTTCTAACTATTTTTGCTGGTACATAAAAATACAATTGACTTGTGTGTTGATTTTGCATCTAGTAATCCTGACAGAGTGGTATTTGAAAATTGTAAATCGTTGCACATCATTCCTTTGTTAAAAACCCACCAGTGGCTTCCCATTGTAAAAATATAATCCAAACCCTTTGCCATGACTGTGGTGGTTTTAAAACATGTCCACACATTAGTCGACACTCTTCCAACAAGAAGTTGAGTCTATGTTTCGTCCTCTTGGACCTGAGTGAATCTTGGTGACTACCTTGATGAACCAAATGTGGAAGTGACACTGTGTGACTTTCAAAGCTAGAAATACCTGAAGCTTCTGCCAGTTTCTGTTGATATACTTGCTCTGAAAACCTGTAGCCACCATGTAAGAAATTGAGCTACCCTAAGTCCATGTGGAGAGACCACAGAGAAAGAGAGAAAGCCAAAGAACCAGCAGTGCTCCGGCTTCCAGTTGTTTGTCTATCTAGCCCAGGCTCCAGACATGTGAACGAAGAAGCTCTGAGATGACCCCGGCCCCAGCCACCACCTCACTGCAGCCATGTGAGAGAGCCTGAGCAAGGGCTGCCTGCCTGACTCCAGGCACCCGCAGTTTCATGAGCAAGACTAATGACTGTTGCTGTTCGATGCCACCAACTTTTGGGGTGTTTTGATATGCAGCAATAGGTAATTGGAACAATGATCTACAAGGCCCTTATTACTCTAAGGTCCAGCCTCCCTACAGCACCAACCTCATCTCCCACCTCAAATACACTCCAGCCACACTGGCCTTGTATCTGTCCTATGAAACAAGTCAAGCTTATTTCCGTTTGGGAGCCCTTGGACTTGTCATATATCCTTACCTTAGAACACTCTTATCTTAGCTCTTCAAGTCATCTGCTCAAATGTCGCCTCCCCAGAGAAGCCTTTACTGCCTCTCTATCACATTACCATCTTATTTGATTTACACACATTTTCTGAAATCATTTATTTATCCATATTTATCTTTCTTCCATGTATTTATGGTCCACCATGCTCCTCTAGAATGTAAGCTGTTTGAAGCCAAGGATTTTATGCCTTTTTCTCCCTTCTAATAGGGACTTAGAATAGTGCCAGGCAGGCTTTGGTCATCAACCAAGATAGAGTAACAGAGAATGAATATACACTCCTATCTTAAATAACGAGAAAACTAGACAAAATATATGAAACAATGGTTTTCAAGACATAGAATGTCAGACAACACAGGACAGTGAACCCTGAGAGATGGGAAACAAACAAGGTGACTGTGGCAATGATTTCACAGGTGTATGCATACGTTAGAGATTATCAAATTATACACTTTCAATATGTAAATTCATTGTATGTTAATTATACCTCAATAAAGTGTTATGAAAACATAGTTCCAGGCACATAGTAGGCACTCAATAAACATTTTTTGACTGGCTCTTGACTTTCTTGGTCTGTGATTTCTTAATGGTTAGGGATTGATTCTTCTATACATATTTATGTAATACCCAGCAGAGTACCATGTTGGAATAAGTATTCCTCTGCTATTTTATAAATATTATCACGAAACAATTATTAGATCCATGAGATTAGTGTCATTTAAGTGGGATAAAGGTAATTTATTTTTCCTGACAAAGTGTTTAACTTCGTTAGCAATCAAAGAAATACAAGTTAAAATAATGAAATACTATTTTTAACCTTTTAATTTGCAAATAGTTTTAAATGATAGCATAAGCATGAATTATTTTTATATTCAGAAGAAGAAAGAAAGCTATTTCCATTCCTAAAGCATTTTACAATACCTACTTGACAAGAGATTGGGGAAATAGGTGCTTTCTCTACACTGCTAATGAGAATATAAACTGACAGAAATTTTCTGTAGAGCAGTTTTAATAAATACCAAAAGCTCAAAAACAAGAACTCCTTGATCCAGCTGTTCCACTCCTAAAAATGTATACTAAGAAAGTAAGATTGCACACAAAGATTTAGTTACAAAATTGTTCACCTCTACGTCATGTACAAGACCAACAATTAGAATGGACCCATAAACCCAGCAATAAGAGACTGGTTAAACAAACACTGCTATATTCATTCCAAGAAATATTATTCTGACAAAAATGATGTAGTAAATGAAGTAACTTAGAGAGATGTTCATAATATTGTTTTGTTAATCAAGAATAATAAGCTTGTTAAGAGGATGAAATGACACCATAGACTGGGAGAAAATATTTTCAAAACTCATATCTGATAAAGGACTTGTAACTAAAATACACAATGAGCACTTAAAACTCAACAGTAAGAAAGCAAACCACCCAATTTAAAAATGGGCAAAAGATCTGAATGGACTTCTCATTACAGAAGATACATGTATGGAAAATATGCACATCAAAAGATGCTCGATGTCATACATCATTGGAGAATTACAAATTGAAACAACAATGACATATCACCTCACATATTAGAATAGCTAAAATTTAAAACACTGACAATGTCAAATGCTGACAAGGATGTGGAACAGCAGGAACTCTAACTCACTGCTGGTGGGAATGCAAAATGGTAAAACCACTTACAAAGCTAAATATAGTCTTACCATATGATCCAGCAATGGTGCTTATGTCCACACAAAAACCTCATATGAATGTTTGTGACAGCTTTATGCATAATTGCCAAAAACAGGAAGCAACCAAGAAGTCCATCAACAGGTGAATGGGAAAATAAAGTGTGGTACATCCACACAGTGGAATATTATTCAAAAAATAAAGGAAATGAGCTATCAGGCCATGAAAAGACAGGAATGCATATTGCTAAGTCAGAGAAGCCAGTCTGAAAGGCTACATTCCAACTATATGATGTTTTGGAAAAGGCAAAACTATGGAGACAGTAAAAAAGATCAGTGGTTGCCAGAGGTTGGGCAGGAAGGGAGGGCGGGATGGATAGATGGAGCATAGGGGATTTTTAGGGCAGTGAAACAATTCTGTATGATACTGACATACACACATGGATACATGACATTATGCCTTGTTAAAACCCTACAACTCTACAACACAAAGAGCCAACACTAACGTAAACTATGGACTTTAGTTAATAATAATGTATCAACGTTAGTTCATCAATTGTAACAAAGATATCACAGGAAAGGGAGATATTAATAATAGGGAAAACTCTGTGTGTGTGTGTGTGTGTGTGTGTGTGTGTTTGTGTGTGTGTGTGTGTGTGTTTGGGAACTCTGTACTTTCTGGTCAATTTTTCTGTAAATCTAAAACTGCTCTTAAAAACGTCTATTAATAATTTTTTTAAAAATAGGCTTACATAGGGGCCGGCCCGGTGGTGCAGCGGTTAAGTTTGCATGTTCCACTCCAGCAGCCCAGGGTTCGCTGGTTTGGATCCTGGGTGCGGACGTGGCACCGCTTGTCAAGCCATGCTGTGGTAGGCATCCGACATATAAAGTGGAGGAAGATGGGCATGGATGTTAGCTCAGGGCCAGTCTTCCTTGGCAAAAAAAAGAGGAGGATTGGCGGCAGATGTTAGCTCAGGGCTAATCTTCCTCAAAAAAAAAAAAGAAAGAAAGAAGGAAAAGAAAAATAAATAAAAATAGGTTTACATACATTTATTAATTTTTTAAAGGATTGAAAGAATATGCAACAGCTTTCAGTACTGGTTATAGCTGATGCTGGTTTTCATTTTTGTTGTTGTATATCTTTGTTTTCTTACAAAGAAAGAAATGATGATTTTGTAATATTTAAGAAACCAGAAAATAGTTATTTTAAAAAGTGTTGCAAGAAGTAATGCAATTATCTTTCCTCTCTCCCACTGCTACAGCACCTGTGGGACACTGTAATACTGAAGGTAGACTATGTCACTTTGTTCCCAAATGGGGACATAATGCCCACCTCATAGGAAAGTATGAAGCATAAATAAGATACTGATGAATTGTAATTTGCATGGAGCCTGGTACATACCAAACACTTAATAAAATATAGCTGCTGCTATTTCTTCTCATCTGCATGCTGCTAAGGAAGGTCTCCCACCCTCAAACCTGGACCCAACCCAACGCTGATAACCCAATCTTGCCACCACTGACTTGGGACCATCAGGATTAATTTCATCCAGTCCTTTCACCTGTTTAAGTCACCAGAAGAAGCCCAGGAATCCTGGGATATCCTAAACACCTTAGAATCTAATGCCCATGGGACTCTGTAAATTCTCTTTTCTAATTCCATTATCCACCCCTCCAAACTCCTGTATCCTCTGGTGTTCACGATCGGTGCTTAGAAAAAGTTCCTAAATCCTCAATCTCTTCTCTGACCTTTCTCTACAGTTTCTCGCTCTTATTCAACTTTGGCTGTCCCCAGCTTCTTCCTCCAGTCCTTGTAAATGAGGGCTGTTATCTCTCAACTCACTTGTTCCTTTCTCTCTTTGAAGTACTCATTGGCAAAATCACAATCCTGTTTAAATCCAGCTGTCCGCCTACTCCACACCAGCATCATGCAACTGCATGATGGAGAAAAGACACTAAACCAGGCTGACTAGTCTGCCTTTCAAGTAAATGATGATTGCTGACCTCAAGAGGGCCCTTAATATGGTTCAGCAATCAGTTCATTTCTCTCATTCATCTCTCACTCTCCTGTATTACTATTTTAAGCTTTTGTTCATCTCATATTAAATATTTGTGAAGAAGGGGTCCAACGTGTTTTTGTTTTTTTGCATCTGGGTATCCAGCTGTCCCAGCACTGTTTGTGGGAAAGACTATTCTTTCCCCGTTGAATTGTCTTGGCCCCCTTGTCAGATATCAATTGACTATAATGTAAGGGTTTATTTCTAAGACTCTCATTTCTATTCCACTGATCTATACGTCTATCACTTTGCCATTATCACACTGTCTTCATTACTGTAGCTTTATAATAAGATTTGAAATTGTGGAGAGTCCTCCAACTTTATTCTTATTCAAGATTGGTTTAGCTATTCTGAGTCCCTTACATTTCCATATAAATTATAGTATCAGTTTGTTAATTTGTGCAAAAAAAAAGCCATCTAGGATTTTGATAGGGATTGCATTGAATCTGTAGATGTATTTGGGGATTATTGCCATCTTAACAATATTAAATCTTCCAAACAGTGAACACAGAATATCTTTCCATTTATTGAGGTCTTCTTTAATTCCTTTCAATAATTTTTGTGGCTTTCAGAGTGCAAGTTTTGAGCTTCTTTTGTTAAACATATCCCTAGGTATTTTATTCTTTTTGATGCAATTTTTAATGAATTATTTTCTTAATTTAATTTTCAGATTATTCATTGCTAATGTCTAGAAATACTATTGATGTATATAACTGATCTTGTAGCCTGCAAACTTGTTGAACTTGTTTATTAGTCTTGATAATTTTTTAGTGAATTCTTTATGATTTTCCATATATAAGATCATGTCATCTAAAAATAGAGATTTTTTTACTTCTTCTTTTCCAATCTGGATGCTTTTTATTTCATTTTCTTGCCTAGTTACCCTGGCTGGAACCTCTAGTTCAGTGTTGGATAGGAATAGCAAGAGCAGATATCCTTGTCTTATTTCTGATCTTACGGGGAAAGCATTCAATCTTTCACCATTGAAAATGATGTTAACTGTGATTGTTTTATAGATGTCCTTTATCAGGTTGAGGAAATTCTCTACTATGCCTAGTTTGTTAAGTATTTTTACCATGAAGGAACATTGGAGTGTTGGATTTGTCAAATGCTTTTTCAGCCCCTATTGAGATGATCATGTGATTTTTGTCCTTTCTTCTATTGATATAGTGAGTTTTATCAATTGACTTTCAGATGTTTAAACAAGTCTGCATTTTGGGCTAAATCTCACTTGATTATGATGTGTTATCCCTTCTATATGTTACTGGGTTCAGTTTGTAGTAATTTTTTGAGGATTTTTGCATCTATATTTACCCTTAACTGCTAGGCTCCACTAATTGCCAGCTGATTGATCTATTATTTTCTACAATGAGCTGGGGCACAAATTGCTCCACAGTCTGAACCAATTAAATCTGGTCTTCTTTGCACAGGTAGTTTTTGAGGTTAGTCTTTGAGGTTTATCCTAACCCCAGGGGGGCTGTTCTTAGCTATCTCTTTCCCTAGTTCTCCTTGCTAAACTTGTTGGTCTACAATTTTGCTTATTGTCCTCATCGAGCTGCCAGCCTCCTTTGAATTGCTTACCACCAAAATCCCCATTATTTTCAAGAGTGCTCCTAGGCTTGAACTTCCCCACACTCTGTTCCAAATAAAGTCAGTTCCCTTGGGGAAAGTCTTGGCACTCTCTGTTCTTATGGCCTACCACTCCCCCTGGGCAAAATCTCTACACTACTGCTTCAGAGCTGGTAGCAGGGATAGTGGTCCATATGTCTCAGAGTGATCTTCCTCTGCAGGGCACTGGGTGGGGGTAGTAAGCCTCCAGTCTTCTTGACTTGCCTCTCCCCATGTGGAATCTCTGCCCTGTGAGTGAACTGGGCTGAGGGCGATTGGGGCCTCAGTATTCTAGGCCTGTCATAGCAAAATTGAGCCTCTGACATACAAATGGGGGCTTGGTGAAGAAAGAAAGCCCTCAACCTCTTGGCAGTACTTCCCTGGCAGTTAGCCGCTGTAACAGTGTTTGGAGGTACTCGAGAAATGCTGGTACAAGGAGATAACATAGTTCTTGACTGAGAGCTGGGGGTAAGGAATCCCTATCTTCATGGCCATTGCTGCCCAGAGCAGAGCTTCTCTCATACTGAGCTGGGGGAGTGGGCAAGAGAGAGCCAGCAGTTGTAGCTTACGTGCCACAGACTCTCCCTGTTCAAACTGAGATTTAGTGGATTTTTCTTGAATAAATATTTTTTCATTTGCTATGCACTCTTAGGACAACTTCCAGGGACTTAAAGGTTTTATTTTCAAAAAATAATTTCCACCAGTTGTGGTTGTTTCACTGGAGAGAGGGTTCCTCACACTGCTGGTCCTGAAGTGGTCCTCTTTCTGTTTCCCTCTTAAGCAAAACTTCTCAAAAGTGTTGTCAATACTTCGTGTTCAATTCCTGTCTCCTTCCTCCCACCTCCTGCCAAATTCTTTCTTGAACCAATTCCAGTCAGGCTGTGATCTCCCACAAACCCAATGAAACTGCTCTTGTCAAGGTCACCAATGCCTTCCATGTTGTTAAATTCAATAGTCAAAGTCTCATTTTCATCTTACATGACCTGGCAGCAGTATTTGACACAGCTAATCTCATCTTCCTCCTTCAAATGCTTTTGTCACATTGCTTTCAGGACACTACACTCTCCTCGTTTCTAGTTTTCCTCTTACCACTTTAATTTCTCCTTCTCAGTCTCCTTTGCTGCTGCCTTAGAACCAGACCTTAGGCCTCTTGTCCTTGTTATCTACCCTCACTTCCTTGGTGATCTCATCCAGTCTCCACACGGATTTCAATAATCATCCATATGCTGATGGCTTTTGAATTTATAGCTCCAGGCCAGGCCTCTCTTCCAAACCGCACACTCGTATAATACACTCCCTACTTGACATCTCCACATGGTTGCCTAATATACTTCTCAAACTCTATGTACCAAACAGTTGCCAATCTTCCCCTCTAAACCTGTTCCTTCCGGTCTTCCTCATCATTCCAGTTGCTGAGGCCAAAAACCATGGTATTATCGGCGACTTTTTCTCACTCTGTGTCCAAGCTATTAGCCAATCCTGTTGGTTCCACCTTCAAAATGAATTCAAAATCTGACTTTTCACAGCTTTCACTGCTGTTCCAAATCACCATTTTCTCTTGACTAGATTGTTTTGAGAACTGCTTAAGTGGTCTTCCCACTTCCATCCAGTTACCTCTCTGACCTTATCTGCTATTGCTGCTCTCTCAGTCACATTGGCCTTTTTGTTGTTTCTTGAATATACAAAGCACATGGATGAGCATCTTGGGTTGGGAATACTCTGTATATTACCACACATAGATGCCAGGAGGAAAACACATTCCTGAGGACACAAAATTTTGCATTTGCAATCCTCTTAGTTCTAGATTCTGCCATATGTGTCCTTCCTCCAGCTGGTTCTAATTTATACTCTTTTATTACAATAAAACTATAGTCAGAAGTCCTGAGTTCTGTGAGTCATTCCAGCAAATAATTGAACCTGACAGTGGTCATGAGAGCCACTAATTTGTAGCCAGCGGGTCTGAAGTGAGGGTGGCCCTTGGGGTCCTTGAATTGCAGGTGGTGCCTGAAGTCTTGGACAGAGTTGGCAGTCTGGAGGGCTGTGCCCTTAACCTCGAGTTTGGCTGCTCATGGTAGCATTAGAAGAGATTATGTAGAAATATCTAGTATGTCAGGCTGAAAGAAATAGTTGTGTCCTGCAAGCAATGATGGTTTAGAATCACTCAGTCTCCACACCACCTCATCCCAACCAAGCCCCCAGTTTAGATCACACCCTGCATTAGATCCTGGATGGTCCAGAACCTTTAGCTGAACATCATAACACTAAATATTTGTGCAACTTACCTTTGCAAATTGCTTTCACATTTGAGCTTCAAACAGGTCATATCATCTTCCTTTTACAGGTGAAGAAACGGAAGTGAAGGGGAAGACACTTGTCCAAGGTCATTAGACTCCAACACAGGTGTTCTGCTTCAATGAAGAGCTCCTTATACCAGGGCTCACAACGACAGAAGTCAGTTATAACACATATGCAGTGAATATCTTTATCATCAGCTCTCCTTTAGCCCCTTTTGGGAAACTGAACGCAAGTAGGTCTCTTCACAGTTAGGACTAAGGATTCTCTCCCACCCACATGATTTTCTCCTTTGAGGGTAGTGAGATTTGGAAGAAAATATCAGAAACTCAGGTCTTCTCCAGGGAGAGAACCACATATTCCCTTTGAGCTCATCCATTGTCTCCTCATACTACTGGCTCTTCGCAGGGGAGGAGAGAATTGTTACCCTCAGCAAGATCAAAACTGAGTATTTAAGGAAATTTTTAGTTCAGAGACTCAAGAGACCCTGTCCCAGAATTGGCATCCAACTATCCCACTATTGACATGTGCAAGTTCTCGAGTGCATTGCGAGGTGATAAGCCAAACCTACAAGCCAAATGGAAGATGGCACACATACAAATAGCCAGTTTCAAATTAAAAAAGTACTTGAAAGAACCAATTGGCTCTTAAGTAAATAAAATATGTCCACTCTCACTCATAATATGTAAAATACAAATAAAAGCTACAAGAAGATGCCATTTTTACCTGTCACATTGGCACAGAAAAAAATGTGATAACACAGTGCATTGTGAGATCTGAGGAGACCTCATCTGGCACCCTCATATGGTGCTGGTGAAGTTCAAAATTGGTGTAACCTCTGTGAAGTGTGACTTGGCAATATTTCACAAATATATATTTGCATTTGACCCAGTGAGCTCACTTTTAGGAATTTATTCTAAAGATGTATCCACATGTTAGTGTAAAGATGTCTGCTATAGATTGAAAAACACTGTTACAATATTTTACAACTCTTTCCATTAAGAGATGAGTCTATTCCCCGACTCCTTGCATCTGGAATGGCTCTGTGGCTTGCTTTGACCAATAAAATGTTGCAGAAGGGATGCTGTCCCAGAGCCTCACCTCAAGAGGCTTGTAGCTTCCTCTCTCATGCTCTTGGAATTCTGCCCTTGGACCAGTTGGTGGCGATAGGCTGGAAAAACACCAAAGAGGCTGTTAGCAGAGACGGGAGGAATGGGGAAGAAACAGCTGCTGGAGGTGGGAAATGCAGTGAGAAAATGGTTATTAGAGGCTGGAAAAGAACAACTTGTGTTACGTAGTGATAGAATAATTGGCAAAATGTTGCCGTGGAAATTTGAAAGATAGAAAATGTACCTAATGAACTTTTAAAAATATGATTAAGGATGTCGCCAGACAGAATATTGAAAGTGCCATTTGGCTTTTTTCTAACTGTGCATGATAAAGGACAGGAAGAGAGACAGCAAAAGAGGAACTGTTACACTGACAAGCAGATTCTAGAGGAGATATAGAAGCCCAAGGATTTGCTGGTTTGGAAAACATAAATTTTTACAGTTTTCTCAGCTGGTAAAAATTTCTCAAAGTTAAAGGAGTCCAAGCCAAAAATCAAACCCAGGGTATGGCTGTAAGAACCCTTGCTAAGACTCCTGAATGATTTAAGGTAATGCCTAAAGGACTGTCTCAACTAGGGCTTCTGAGAATGTTGAGGGTGTTTCCCATAGCAGCCTCAAAGAATTGCCTAAAAGACCTTAATTGTCTCCATATATACAACATGGAACACCATGAAGTTCCCCTACTTTGATGGCATTATGTTAATGGGATCACTTGAATACCAGAGGAGAAGAAATGAACCCTAAGATGATTCAGGGTCCCGCCATATCAGTGAAGTTTTCAGGGGGCCAGTCGTCCGGAGCATGCCAAGATACCCATTCCTAGTAGGAGGCTAAGTTAACGCACCTTGCTTCTCCTGCCACTCAGAGGCATGGTACTGGTAGGCCTCTGGATTTTGGAGTCAGCATATACCACATTTGGGAATACTGTTCCAATCCATGTATTGGGTGACTCTGAAGGCTGCAAGTTTTGAGGGGACCCCAGAGCAAGAACGGACTGCAGCAGGTTCTGGGTGCAGTTTAAGTGCCCTTGCTGCTTGAGCCATATGACCAGCAGATTTGACAGTGCTAGCGGTGTTTGGTGTAGATGTGTATGCCATGTAGACCCTCTTGCAAGCACCATTAGGAAAGCTGCAGTATAGACCTCTAGGGCTCTGTTGCACGGCCATGCCTGCAACCGTTAGTGTTCCCAGAAGCAGATCTGAACCAACAATGGAGAGTTGGTAGATAAATATCCCAACTTCCTTACTCCTCACTTGGTATATCTCCGAGAAGTGCCGTACACCATCTCCCAGGGTTCCCCAATAGGATTAAACCCAGTTACCCACAATTCATCCTTTATTGGCTTCCTTCCTTTCTCTTGCACACCTCTATTTTCCTACTGGTGATCTTCTTCCCCAAATAAGCTCCTTGCACTCTAGTGCTTGTCTCAGTGTCTCTCTCTGAAAGGACCTCACCTAACCTACCAATAATTAGAAGAAAAGGAAAGGGTCTTGCTCATCTTTGACTCCTACCTAAAACAGAACTTTTTCCTAGAATAGAAAGTTCCTAAGCAGAGGCTGGCCTGTTGGTGTAGTTGTTATGTTCGCGTGCTCTACTTCGGTGGCCCAGGGTTTACAGGTTCAGATCCCGGGCGTGGACCTACACACTGCTAGTCAAACCATGCTGTGGTGGCATCCCATATACAAAATAGAGGAAGACTGGCACAGATGTTAGCTCAGGGCCAATCTTCCTCTCACACACACAAAAAGTTGCTATGCTGAGGCACCTGGTTTACTGACAGTTCAGTGAGCTCTCTGCTGTATTGCAAGTGCACACATACCCTCTTGATCACACGTAAAGCTCTGCCCGAAGGCGCCTGATGCAGCAGAGGTGAAGGAGGCTTCTGTTGTCACAGAGCTTTGGGTCTGGTGGAGACTAAGAACTTCTATTCACTGACACTTTCTGGTAGACACTCTACGAAGCATCTTACATGCATTATCTTATTTAAGCCTCCTTTTACAAGTGAGAAGATTAGCCCCAGCTCAGAGAAGTTAACTTACTTGCCGCAATCATATCACAGGTAAGTAATGGATCTGAACTTTGATCGTGGGACTGTCTGACCCCAGCTTATGCTCTAAACCTAAACTACTTTCCTATGTCAGTCACCACAGTCATACAATATGATGGAAAGTGTATCCTTCTTTAAAGGTGGAGCAAGGACCTCTGCCTGGCTCGACTCTTTCTCCTCCTGCCCTAAGAAGGCAGGGGATACAGTAGGGAATTCAGGATTGGACAGTGGTTGCAGAGAAGATTTGGGACTAGAATCAACAGACAGGAACAGAAATGGTAGGGACCCTACCACAACTGTGAGCCATTCATAAGACCCCACAACTCCCTGAAACTGCATCTCTGCCAGACAGCCTGGCTTTTCAAGATATAGGGAGAAAGTCCTATTTCAGTGCCTTAAGTGGGTAACGAAAATTCCTTGTTAAACAAACCAGCTGTGTCTATGTACGTATGCTAATAAAGGTTCTTAAAGTTAGCAGTGGGAAAAAACAATAAACAAACTTATGAAATCTCCTTATGTTTATAAATTAATTTTAAAGATCAAATGTTCATTTGAATGAGTCTAGCTATTTGCTTTGATCAACAGTATCTCAATAAAAAGGGGGTTTTCTGAGCCTAGTCTCCTAGTATAAGAGTTAAGAGGTTTGCCAATCCATAAGTGTTACAGATGTGACCACAATTTTATTTGTTGATGGTCACTAATGGCCTATAACCATGGCACAACCTTCCAGGTAAACACTTAACTTTGAAGCTTAGTGGAAGATGATTCACTAACTTTTAAAATTATTCTTCCCTTATAAGAACATCATCCCAATAGACTTGTATCTTTTAAGTCCACACGCTCAGACACAGGTCTGAGTAAATTCACATATATTATTTGCAGTGCGTGGTGGTTTACATAAGGCCTTCCTCGTACAAAAGAGGTTGTTAGTTTTGCACCTCAAATTAGTTCCTGCCAGCCCAGCAACTAAAGCAAATTCCTTTGTGAAAAAAGTTTCCAAGCATGACCTGGTAATTGTTTTAATGGGTTTTCAATGAAGGGTGAAGTACCAGCCCCGTGCCCTGCAGACATTCCATAAAAATGTTCTGACTGACTCAGTTAATCTACAGAGAAAAAAACCGAATGGGCACTGTTTTAATCATCTTGTATTTTTTTTCATAGTCTCTATCTTTATTGCAGATATCTACAAACATTTAAGGTGAACAAGAAGGCTGCAGCAGGGGCAGAGAATTGCCCAGTGAGGTACTCTGGGCTGGGGAGTTTTACTTAGCCTAAGATCGTCAGTGTGCACCTCAGATCTGCCCACTCCCAAATGAGGGGGGAGAGCTAAAGCTGATCAACTGAGAGAAAGAATGACCCCTGCAGGCTAAAAGGGTCATATCTCACCTAAGTTAGAGAGCATGATATTGGTCTATACAATTTCCTGTCTCCTATGTAAGGTATAGATCTGCTCTGACCTTGGCATTGCAGTGGAGGCTAGTATAGTCTCAGTATCAGTTGTACATACACTGGAGACGAGAAAAGTGCATACAACAGAAATCTTCATCTGCCCTTCTCCCAAAGAGTTGAGCTCTCCAGTAAGGCATAGATAGATATAGATCTCTCTCTCTGTGCATGTGTAACTCTTGCTACAGTTATCGTATGATTTAGGTTTTGTTATATATTGAGTATCAGCTGAGGGTCGCACTCCTTTGGGGTATAATAGAGACCATCTGCATGTCTATTAGATTGCAAACTGGAATTTAGTAAGAAGGCGCCTGAGTGGATTCTAGAGTTAGAATAAAGCTTTCATTTTTAGTTTGAGGAAAGTCAGTATGGGCAACAGAACAAAGACCTCTTGGGTGGTGGGAAGCGGAGGGAGCCTGCCAGACAGAGCCTGGGAGAAGGAAGCCAAGGGATGTGACTGTAAAGTGGTTTAGGGCTGACACGTGTTTATGTGGTGCCAGAAACCTCTGGTTTGAAGTTATATTCTTTGCATTTTTCTTAGTTAAGTAACCCATGTTCCTACATCTGCAAGAGGGTATACCTCTTTGCAGAAGGAAAAACTCGGAATGTTTCAGCAAGCAATAAGGAGGAAGCTCAAGGGATCACTCAAGTACACTGGCAGCAATTACAAAGGGATTTCCAAGCAACCGCTCTCCCTCAGCTCCGGAGTCATCTAAGTGGAGAAACAACCCTTTGGTCACGGCTCTGATTTGAAAAAAGTAGAGTTTAGGCCAGGCTTCAAGTGTATGGTTAATTCTCATTAATGAGGCAAGGTCTGCCACCTGGTGGTAAGAAATAAAATGCCACTTGCTTTTCTCATCTAATCTCTCTCTCCAGGTCCGCCCCCTGCCCTCCCCCCCTTTTTTTTAAAATCCTATTTTTGCAAACCTGTCCTCAGCCTCTGATTTGGGACTTGCTTGCCACAGGCCAAAATCTCCTAACTGGTAATAAGATACTGACACCTTGAGGAGAATATTTCAGCAAATATCTGGAACTCAACCATCTTAAATCACCTTTGAAGTTGTTTTAGAACAGCTGGGAGAAGCAAAAGTGAGGATGGGGGAACTGGTAGGTGTTTGGGTTCTCCTAAACAAGAAAGCAAGCACTCATTCATTCATACACAATTGTCCACTACGTCACTGTTGAGTACCAAAACCTATGCTAATCAATTTGCAAACAGAATTGTGTAAGACAACACCCCTGCTCCTTTAGTGACAAAGAGAAGAATGGATGACCAAGTTAGGCTGGGAAAATAAATTAGGGTAATTCTTCCATTTGAAAGGCTGAGGAGGGTGCAGAATCATTAGAGTCCATTAGGGGGAGTGCTAAGTCTCCAGAAAAGAAACACGCACACTGGGCTAGTTCTGGAATATGCCCCCAATTCCTTGGGGAGTTAACCTATCTATCCCTCACAGATAGCGAAGATACCCCAGTACCCTTGGCAGCTTGTACTTCCAATACCTTCTCCAGCACTGCACACACTTCACTTCCTCCTCCTTTCACCAGTCCTTACTTTTCCTTTCCCACCAGGCTGGTGGTCTCAAAGTGTGGTCCCAGGCATCAGCACCTTCATCACCTAGGAAACGTCTAGAAATGCAAATCCTCAGACCCTACTCCAGACCAAGTGAATCAGAAACTCTGGGAGTATTTTAACAACTCCCCCCCCCCCCTCAGTAATTTTAATGTATGCTAAAGTTTGAGAACCTGTAGTCTAGAAAACCACGTGGACGTGGACCAGGCAGACTGGTGGGAGTGGAAGCAAACGGAAGGAGTAATGGATCCTACATGTCAATCTAGTTAGCCCCACAGAGTGTTAGAGGCAGCAGAGGAACAGCTACAAAGGGAGGAGACAGAGTCATTGCCGAGGCTCTTGCCAACTCAGATTGGCATGGGTATTGTGGACACTAACCCCCAAATTCACCCTAGGTCAAACTGGTTCTGGTACCAAGATCTTCAGACTGGAAACATGGACTTAGCCTTCATTTCCTAGAGAGGGAGCCCTACGGTGTCCACGGCAGGTGAGATAAACCACAGCTAAGCCTATCCCCCCCCCCCCCCCCCCAGCTCCAACTGTCTCCACTTCCTTCCAGATCCATGGGAGGCCCATCTCCCCTCCCTGGCAGTGTGGTATAGTCGGAAGCCCCCTCTAGCACCGACCCCCTCCACTTGTGGTTGGGATACCTCTATCGAATACTAACTCCATCAAACCCCTGGCCTCACTCTGCATCCTGCTCCCTCCTCTTTTGGATGGAGAGAATACTACTTTAAAGGGAAAGGCTATTTAAATGTACAGTGCTGCAGTACATGTAATACTTACCCATGGCAGGCATTATTCCTTAGTATTATTCTGCCACACTTTCCCACCCTACCCCCGTCCCATCTGTGCCTCCCCTTCCTTGCATTTCTAGCACAAAATGGGCACTTAGTGTGGAACCACCAATTGAAGCATGCTTCTGCTATCTTCTGCGTTTTTCTCAGCTGCTGCCAAAAAGTGCTACCTCAGGGCCAGGGGCGCAGTTTGTCAGTCTCTTCTGAAGAAACCACTCTTTTTAGGAGGAAAGTAATAAGCTTATTCGGGCATCTCCCCGTCCTCGGTTCCTCCTCCCCACGCGTGGGCACACAAAGAGCGGAAGTGGGGGTGGGGGAACAGGCTCCTTATCTCTGAAGTCCCGGGTCACCTCAGCCCGGGGTCCGGCTAACTCAGCTGCAGACTAGTAGATGGGCCCTGGGCGGGGAACAGAGCCCTCCCCCACCTCCCCGGGCTGGGTGACTGTCAGGCCGCATCTGCTCCAAATTTATAGCTCCTCCTCGGGCCGCCGCCGGCCTCTCCACGGCCTCTTTACCAAGTGCAGACCCAGCTGAGACCCCTCCCGCGGGGAGGAAGCGGACACACCCGCGCCGGCCCCGGGCTGGGGGTGGGGAGCAGGTGTGAAGCGGGGGTCGCAGCCGCACGCGCAGTCACCCTCCATCGCACCGCGGAGACCCAGCTTCACCCCAACGTATACACAATGGCGCTGGGGCCAGGCCGAGGGCGGCTCATTACCCCAACCGGCCCGGGAGACGGAGGAGGTGGGAGCGGGGGAGGGCCGAACGCTTGACCGCCGCGCGCGGAGCGCTGGGCAGAGGACACCGGGCCAGTCGGCCGCCAAGAACGCCTCGCCAAGCCCCCAACGCCGGCGCCAATCTGGGCTCCCAAAGCCGGGCAGGCAGAGGAGCCAGGGAACAATGGGAGGCCCGCGGGGGCCGGGGAGGGCCGGGCCGCGCCCTGGGAGCGCGCTCTCCGCGGATTCGGCTGATGGCCCATTGTCCGGCCCCGCTCCGCGGCCGGCCGCCGCCCCTGCGCCCCGCTCATGCGATTCATTCTCCCTGCTGGCCTCTTCTGCTCAAAAGGAGCAGCTAGCGCAGCAGACACGTGCCGCGGGAAGGGTCGTTCACTGCGGTGGGAGACGGCGGGAGGGGAGGGAGGGGCTGCAATAAGAAGGGACTGCACAGAGATAGCACTATGCCAGTCTCCAACACTGACCCTCCCGCGTGCCTGTGGATAAGGGGACTTTCACTCGCTCCCTTCCTCTGCCCCAAATCCTCTGTCTCCCCAGATTGACGACCCTCTTCTCTAACCCGAACTGTTCCAAGGAAGGTTCTTGCCTTTTGTTTTTTCCCTGGGCCATGGATGCCTTTGCTCGGGCTCTGGAATGCTGAGGTAAAAGGTGGGAGGTTTGGCCAGATGTTCTCCGGACCTTTTACGCTGAGGAAAGGAACTGGATAGAAGAGGGACGCAGGCGGAGAACTTAAGTGCCAGTTGTGACAGCTCCTAATTCCCAGCACCAAGTACCCTAATCTTCAGGCGTCTTCTGTCCTAGAGATCTCACGCTGGTCTTGATGGCTTTGTCTAGTGCTCCCCTCTGTCACAGTATCACATTCCCTGGGAGACGGGGACCTTTGGGAAGGGACCTGAGAAGGGACCAGAAAAGGTTTGGGAAAGAGGTCCAGTAATAAAGGGTCCCACCACTGATGGTTGGGCTTCATGGGTGATTTAGAGTTGAATGGACGCTGAAGTCATCAGATCCAGAGGCCACGATCTGGCAGCCCACGAATCAAATGGAAGGACAGGCACATTTTGGCCCATAAAGTATTTTTTTAAACATTCTATTAGGGATAATGCATATTGTGGATAATAAACACATACAAAATTAGGGAGAAGAATAGAATGAACCCCCATGTACCCACTACCATGTACTATAAGTGCTTCAGCACTTATCCATTCAAAGGCAATCTTCCTTCATCTATTCCCTCACTCTCCCCTCATGATTTTGAAGCAAATCTCAGAAATCATATTTCTTCTGTGAATATTTCAATATAGTCCTAAAAGATAAGGGCTCATTGAATAACATAATAACAATAATACCATTATCACATCTAAAATATATAATCAATGGTCAAACTTCCTAAATGGTCTCTGTTTGTCTTCATTGTCGTTGGATCCAAATGAGTCCATACAGTGCAATGTCTCTTTTCACCTGATGTTTCTCCTTTAAACTCTTTTTTTCCTTGCAATTTATTTGTTGAAGAAACTGGGTCATTTGTTCTGTAGAATTTTCCACTGAATGTATCCCCATGGTGTCATTTAACATGTTCTTCTGCTCTTATATCTCCTGTAAATTGGTTGTTAGATATAGAGCCTTGATCAATTAATGCTTGATTTTTTTTTGCAAGAATACTTCATGGAAAATATGGTTTAATTGTATCAGGAGTAATGTCTGCTTGTCTGTTTTGTTGTTGTTGTTGTTGTTGTTATATTAGCATCCAGTGATAATCATCGCTCAGATCCATTATTTCATTAGAGAATGCCAAATTGTGACATTCTAATTCTGTGATTCCATCTTCATTTATTAGCTGGAATATTTCTCTAAAGAAAACCTGTCATCAACTATTTGTTCATTCTGAGGGGCATTCCCAATAGGAAAAGTAGGGTAAATGCTTGATTCTTTTCCTTATTCATTATTTTTCCAAATAATAACTTGATTCCTTAGTATCATCTAAAGGTGAGCAATGATTTTTTAATCACATCATTATAAACTCATGGATTTAAATATATATTTTTTAAAGATTTTATTTTTTTTCCTTTTTCTCCTCAAAGCTCCCCGGTACATAGTTGTATATTCTTAGTTGTGGGTCCTTCTAGTTGTGGTATGTGGGACGCTGCCTCAGCGTGGTTTGATGAGCAGCGCCATGTCCGCGCCTAGGATTCGAACCAAGGAAACACTGGGCTGCCTGCAGCGGAGCGTGTGAACTTAACCACTCGGCCACGGGGCCAGCCCCTGGATTTAAATATATTTGATGTTTTTCAAACCAAGTATGTCTTGACTGCATTGATATTTTAGAATTAGGAAATATCATATTAAAAATACTGAGATCTGGGGGCCTGGCCCCATGGCATAGCGGTTAAGTTCCATACTTTGGCAGCCGGATCCCAGGCGCAGACCTACACCACTTGCCAGCCATGCTGTGGTGGTGACCCACATATAAAGTGAAGGAAAATTGGCACAGATGTTAGCTCAGGGCTAATCTTCCTCAGCAAAAAATGAGGAAGATTGGCACAGACATTAGCTCAGGGCTAATCTTCCTTGGCAAAAAGAATGAAAATACTGAGCTCTGGCTTCTCTTGTAGATGATCTGGCAATCCTGAGCCCCTTTCCAGGTTGGCATCTGTGGAAGGGCATTGCCCCCTTTAGTGGGCATTTGTTCTTGTCCTGGTCTGCTCAGATCTTTTCTGTTATCTCCCCAGACCCTGCAGGTATAAGTTTGTAAACCAGATCCAATTGTGTTTCATTTCACAGATGAGAGAACTGATGAAGTAACTTATTTACCTGGGACTAGAAGATAATCTCCTGGTTGCCTCCCCAGAGGCGAGAACCAGCTGGACTCTGCCTTACATTCGATTTGAGCTGAGTCAGAGACCTTGGAACACCTCAAGATAACCTGCCTCCCAATTCCCAAAGCACACTTTGCTGAGGAAACTTGGGAGTATTCCAAACTCCTCTCTCTCTCTTGCCTCCCACACCTAGTCAGTCACCTTGTCTGCTAATTAGCCTCCCTGCCTCCATTCCTGTCCCCCTCCAATTCATCCTCCTCAATCCCAAAGAGGTTTTCCAAAACATCAGTCTAATCATGTCACTCTCTGACTTTAAAGTCTGTCAGCAACTCCTCATTGCCTTTAGGTTAGATCTAACTCACCTTTGCATGGCATACAGGGCCCTCATGAGCTGGGTTTTACCACATCTGCCTCCTTACCTCATGCTGTCCCCTTGTCGAGACCCGGTCCTCCAGCCAGACTGACTTGTCCTCTGCACACACAGTGCTGTCTGTATTTGTGGTTTGCTTCTTTAAGCACCCACTCCTTTACCAGCTAACTCCCACTTATAGTTTAAGTCCCACTTCAAGCTTTGATCTTCTTTGAAAAACCTTTTTTGGCATGCCCTGGCTGCACTGGATGTCCTGCACTGCTCTCCTATGCATCCTGTGCTTTCTTTAAGAACAGCCCCTTGCCATCCTGGATTTTTGTTTTTGTTTTTGCTTTTTCAAATTAGCTTCGTTTTTTCACTTATCTCCTTCCTGGACCATGTGGGAGCTTCCTGAGGCCTGACAGGCCCTACATCTGTATCTTCAACTCCTAGAACTGAAACACACAGTAGGCCATCAGGGAGGATTTGGTGGGTAAATGAAATTAGGCCAAAGAGATGAAGGTTTGTGGACTTTTTTGGTCAGAAGTAAGCTCCCCCTTCCCTTGTAGGGCGGGGACTTGATTTAAATGACAGCACCATAGTAAATTAACTCCCACAGATGCCAATTAGATGCTAGGGCTGCCTGGGGCTGATGTGAGCATCCTGGGAACCGCGGCCAGTGTCTGCTGCACTGCCTGGATCACGACCGGAGCCCTGCTTGGCTAGGCCATCCGCCTACCGGCGTGTGTGCGCGCGCGCCGTACTGGACCAGTGCGTGTGTAAGACCGGTGTGTGTGTGTGTGTGTGATGTGTGGACCAGTGTATGTGTGTGTGAGAGATCCGTGGACCGGTGTGTGTGTGTGTGTGTGTGTGTGTGTGTGAGATCCGTGGACCGGTGTGTGTGTGTGTGTGTGTGTGTGTGTGTGTGTGTGTGTGTGCGCGCGCGCGCACTCGCGCATCGCCCACCCCGCCTTCTCCCGCTGGGAGGATAATTAAAGCGCCAAACGGCGGAGCGGGCGGGCAGGGTTCCCGGGGGCGCATTTCATCGGGGCTGATTAATGAGGCCGGGGAGTTAATGAGGAGAAAGCTAAACGAAGGGAGCTGAGCAGCGGAAGGCGTCTCAGAGGCCCTGGAGGGGGCCCTCCGAAGGTATCTCCCGCCCTCTCTTTTCAGGGAAGGCTTAGCGCCAGCCACATGGTGCCCCTGGCTCCACTCACGCCTCTGGCCGCGGGAGGGGAGGGGTCGCCGCCACCTCACACTAGCCTCAGTGGAGAGCTCGCTTCTCCTTCCTTGTCTGTGCCTAACTCTGCTAAACGGAAAAAGAACTTCCCTTACCATCTAAAACACAACAAAGGACCTTAGGAGGCCGCCCACTTCTTTTCTCCTTGAGGAACATTGGGCGGTCCCGGACCACCTGCAGATTTCATTCCGGACTCAAGAACCAACTCTATCGTTACCAACTGAGTAACCTTAGAAAAATTACTTAGTCCTTGAGCCTCACCTTCTGCACTTGTAAAATGGGATCACACTCGTCGCCCACCCAAATGGCTAACGTTGACGGAGAACTTTGCAAGTACCAGACACTACTCTTAAGCATTTGGCTTGTATAACCTCATTTATCGATCCCAACAACTCTAGGAGGTAGGCTCTATTATTATCATCTTTATTCCATAGATAAGGACATTAAGGAAGGGAACGTGACATCACTTGCCTGAGATCACCCAGCTTCCTGGGGTGACCCAGCTACTAAGCGGTGGGGCTGGGAAGTGATCCTACAGGGTGACTCCAGAACGTGTGTCCTTACCCAGTAAGCAATGGTGCTAGCTTGCAGGGTGATTGTGAGGGTCTAATCAGATAACACACAAAAAGGACTGCAAACTAAAATCTAAGCAAGTGTGAGAAGAAGCCACTATTATTATTATTATTATTTTCATTCCCAGTTTTGAATCCAGGGTAAAGATAAGGCAGTGGGGGATGGACACCCTGAACAGAGAGAGAACAGGCAGTGTGATGGCCTCTCGGACATTCTGCGGCCTGTGTCCTGACCACAGTGGTAGAGCAGAGCAGAAAATGACCTCTCGCTGAGCCCCCCATACCTACCCCTCAATGCACACACCTCTATGGTCAGGCTATGGACACACCAAATGGTCTCTGTGTGCCCACAAGTGGCATAGGTGTAGTAGCTTCAACTTTAAAGGATAGAGTATAGTGCAAAGGGAGGGGGATGACTTTGGACTCAAAAGAACCGTATTCCTATATGAATCTGCCATTGACCAGCCGTGTGAGCCTGGTTGAGTTGCTTGATGACTCAGAGCCTCATCTGTCATTTAGGAATGGTAACTACTATCCACATTTCACTGGACTGCTGTAAGAGGACAAGCATGAAGCTTTGCATGTGAAAAGCTGTTGTAACTTTATGTTGTGCTTTGTATCTAGAAATGGTTAGAAGGAGAGTCCAGGGCACTTCCCCTGGGCGTGCCAGGGTTTTCTAGCAATAGGTAATGGGGCAAGGTGCCTGAGTCCTCCAATGAATACCGCCCCCCCCACCCCCCCCGCAGCTGACTTTGGGATCTACAACTCCATATTGAGCTCCAGTCAACAGTGATTTGAGACCAGAAGTCAATCAGCTACAACAAAGTGTTGATGAGTCTGAAATGAGCCGATTTCCTTTGGATGAGTTTCTTCTGCTGGATCAGGGAAATTGAGGCTGCCCAGGCCAACTAAAAACAAATCAGTCTGCTCCCTCTTGTCAGACACAGCCAGCTTCCCCAGTAACCAGACTCTTAAGCCCCTAGCCCTGACTAACGCTCCACACCACCCCCCTCACTGTGGGAGCTGGCCAGCACTGGCAAAGGAGGGAGCATCAATAATTTTCTCCAAAGGAGCTGTGTCTAGAGAAACCAATATTTAACATCCCCATTTACATTGAAAGCGTGATTCTGATTATGAGATGGTAATGAGGGGATTAGCCAGAGGAGAGAGCCCCCCTGCCTGCCGCCCCCTCCCATTCTTCTTTCCATCACCCTGCACCCTGGGCTTATTCCTGGAAGAGGAGGTGTGGGGGAGGGTGCAGGGCACTCCCACTGGGAGAGCATCAGAGATGCCAGAGCAGGGCAGGGGTCCTCCAAGACCCCATCTGAGAGCCCCTTATTCATGTCTGGAATCAATTAGCCTCAGAAGGGGTGATGGGTGAGGTTTGAGACACCTGACTCTGAGAGTCCTTCTGTTCCTTTCCCCTAGGCTTGGCTGAGGCCTCTACTCTCTCTCGGGTATTTCAGATAGGTGAGTTTCTTTTGTCATGCTTTGTCTCTGAGGTAGAGGACTGAAGTAAAAATGTCTCCTGGGAGTATTTTTGCTTAGCTTTTGGCTTCTCTGGCTTAACCTCAAGCCCAGGCCCCTCCTCTAAATTCCCTGCATCTGTGGAATGGCATCCTTGTTCTCCTTGTCCCAGACCCTGCCTTTTAACTAGGCGGCAGTTTATCTCTGGCTCTTCCTGTGGGGTGAGGGGTGAGGGATGGAGAGAACCCAAGGGGGTCACCCATCCTGAGGCCCTGTTTGTTGGTGGACAATTGCGCTCAGACGGGATAATTCAGTATGTGATTGTGGTCACGCCCCCCCTTTTGTGCCCCTTTCAGAGCCAATCTCCCAGGCCCAGATGGGTTAATCCATAATGCAGACGAGCAAGTAATTGGCTGTCAGCCTGGCCCCTTGCACCCCCTCCCCTATTAGTGCCACTGCCCTAATGAAGCCCAGCTTGGAGAGCCCCCTTCTCAATGAGGCGCCAGTCCCAACCCAGCCAGGCACACATGTGTCTCTGCTGCTCTGCCTGAAGCCTGGCTCCCTTTAGGGACCCCCAGCCCAGCCTCCCCGGGGTGACCCAGCTGCCAGGGCTGCAGCGGCCCGGGGGGAGGCTGTGATGGATGGGAGGGAGTTAGTTAATAGAGCCCAAAACACATGGGCCCTGTCCCCACATCGACCCTCCCCCTCATGCGCGCACACACACACACACACACACACACACACACAGGCACACACACTTTTACAGCTTCCTCTGACAGCAGCCCTGGCCTTTTGAAATAGCCCCATGGAATATTCCCCACTCCGGTCTCCAACCTAAGCTGTGCCGAAATAGGACCTAAATGGGGGCTAGGAAGCTGCTTCCTTGGATACTGGCCCAAGTTATTGCTGCCCACTCCATCCCCAACCTCTGCCAATCTAAGTCCCCTTGTGGGTTTTGGGCAGAGATGGCTCAAGGCAGTGTTAAAAGATGAGCTTGGCCCTCAGTCTCCAGTGTCTCAACCAATATTGGAATCTTACCAAGAGATTTTCTTTTCCTTAATTCTTGGACTCCATCTCTGTTTCCTGATCCTACATCTCCTTCTCCCCACTTCCCAACCAATTCTTTAGTTAGTGGCAGAACTAGAAGCAAGCCCAAAGGACGAGGCAGGTATCTGCAGACAGAACCCTTCTCTTTGCCGGAGCTGCCCTGTCTTGTGCTAAGCTTCCCCGTCAGGTTTTGAGCTCCCTATCTCTGGAAGGATTCAGGCCAAGCCTGGATGAGATTTGTTTAAAATGTCATAGAAGAGAGGTTTGGGGAGGATATTTGCAAAGGGACCTACCATTCTCTAATTCCCTCCACTTACTTCCTATTCCCACCTCTCTGTTCCCTCCTTCACCCAATACAAAGAGCTGTGGCTTTGCTGTCCCTCATTCTGAACCAATGTAGGAAAGAAGAGACTGGCCACTGCCTGGGTGTGGGCTGCTTGTGGGTACCCACTGAGGCAGGAGCTCTGTGTCCTGAGGAGAGCCCTCCACCCATAATGTGCCTGTTCTCCTTCCTCTACTTAACCCTATAAGAATGATAAGTATATATTTTTCCCTTATTAATTAACAAAATATTTTTAAGTGGTGGAAAGATGGAAAAATTGTGTATGCATTCCCTCACACCTAATTCAACCATTGCTTATATTTTGGTTTATTTTTCTTTCCATTTTTCTTCATATGCATACAGGAAATCATTCAACACAACTGAAATATTTACTGAATGTCTTCAATGTGCCAGTGCTTAGAATTTTTCTATTAGGAATGTAACTCCAGATCCCTTCCTATGGTTCCTCCTCTTCAAATGCCAGGGTTATTGCCCTGGAATAGGTAAACCTTCTCATCATGGAGTATTTGGAAATTCTCACATTTAGAGATAGGAGTCTCAGAGCCTATCAAGGTTGGAATCCATAAGGCGCTCCAAAGTCACAGTAGGCAGTCCCTTTATGATTAAGACCATGGAAAGGAAAATTAGGTCCCCATGCTGATAAGTGCAGGGCCATGGGGAGGAGGCGTGGAGGCAACTGACCCTGAAAAAAGTCTAGCCCCATTTCTGATTAGATGGGGGAAGAACACTGAGTGGTGAAATATCATTCAGAGGTTGCTTCTAGGAAATGTTGAATATTTATGAGCTATGCAATCAGGACCTAGGAGGTAAGCCTTTAAAAATAAAGAGGCAGCAGGATGGGGGTAGGGAAGATGGAAGGAGAGAGAGACATGAAAGAGAAGCCACGGGAAAAGAGGGGGACACACGAAAGAAAGGACAGAAGGGAAGAGTAGGTTCCCGTGACTTGTCAGAATAGTGACTTCTCTGCATGCTCCTAAAATCTAGCTCCGTCTCTACTCATTGTGTAGATAACGAATGAGGTCACAATGAGGCTGGACTTTTCCAGGTCAGGCTGTGCTTCTCTGTGGGAGCCCGTAGAGATCCTGGAGTCATTTTCATTCCAAGGATTGAGCTCCAGGATATGTCAGTGAAACAGAGCCCCTTATGATGTAGAAAACCAAGATCAGTGTAAAGCAGTGGAAGGAGGGGCTCCAGGGTGGAAGGATTCCTCTAGATACTAGAGATAGGTCCAGTATTCAAGGTGAATATATATAAATCTCTGAACACACACAGAAACAACCAAAGAAACACAGAGAATAGACTCAGTGATGTAACGTGGAAAACATTTCACATGTATATTTAACACAAAAGCATTTCCCTTTGAATGTAAATCATTAGAGGCAAGGGAATATTCCTCTTTAATTGAAAAATGAGACATCCTCTGTTGTATTGCAGGGGATTTGAAGATCTTAATTGGTCTCTTCCTTTGTGAATTTGATGCTCATGCACAGAGAGAGACAGAGAGAAAGCGAGGGATTGAGAATGATAAAGAACAGAGTCCATTTCTGACTTCCCTGAAACTGCGGAAGTGCCAGGAATTACAGAAATGAGCAAATACAAAGAGCGGCAGGTTTAATACTGAAAGGTACCAGGGACTAAGGGGTTTAGAAAATAAAACCCGAATGACAGAAAAAGATCTGGAAGTCTTAGTGGATTATACTCAGCAATGTGATTGTAAAAGTCACTCTATTACTAGAGTTGCACAGAGAGTGAAATGTTGGGGGGAGAGAATAGGGGGCGTCTTCCTTCTGCTATCCTCAGATGCAGGTCTTTCACAGGGATGTGGTATACCAAACATACAGGTGTAGGGTGAGCCTGAGTTTAAATCCTGGATCCTCCATTTGCTAGCCAAGTAACTTTGGGCAAGTTACCTAACCTCTCTGCCCCATCTGTAAAATGAGGGTAACGACAGTACCTCTTCATAGAATTATTAGGAAATTAAATGGGTAAAGCACTTAGAATAGTCCTGTCAAAAGTAAGTTCACAATAAATGCTATCTATTATAATTCACGTAATTCATGTCTTCATTAACATGAGCACTGACTACATGCTACACATTATGTTAGGCAACAGGGGTACAAGAATGAGTAAGATATAGTTCCTGTTCCCTAAGGGGAACTTAGAGCTTATGGAAAAGATAGACATCTAAGCAAATAATTAAAACATCATATGTTAAGTCATACAGCAGTGGAATAAACCAAGTGTTCTGGGAGGACCCTACAGTCTGGGAGAGTCAGAGAAGTCTTCACTAATTCGGCGATTGAAGCTGGATTGCCATGATGAAAGGAATCCAGCAGGCAGAGAATGGAGGGAAGTGGGCATTTCAGGAAGAGGAAATGGGGAATGGCAAAAGAAAAGACATCAGAAGTAGGGTGAGCACAACACATTAAAAACAAAGGGTAGCTTGGTAGTGGGATATAGATAACCAGAGAGAACGGGGTGAGATAATGGAGATCTTGGAAAGGCAGACAGCATCCAGAGTATGACCTCACACAACTGAGGTCTATCTTGTAGGAACTGAGGAGACACTATGATTTTTAAGTAGGTGAGTAACATGATCAGATTTGAACATTAGAGACAAGCATGTAGTCCAGTGTCTGGTACTTAGTAGGTGCTTAGTAAATGGGGGTTGAACAAATATTTGACAACTCCCTGAAGCACAGAGGAGAGGATGGATTCTCAGGGGGAGACTGAATGCAGGGAGTTAGGTTGCAATAGTCAGAGTGAGAGATGATGAGAACCTAAACTAAGGCAGTGGTGGTGGAGATGGGCAGGAGGTACAGAGCTGAGGAAATGTCTCAGAAACTCACCGGAGTGGCATGCTCAGTTTGAGGTTCAGGGTTTAAGGGGGATATGGAGAAGTTAGAAAGATTCCAAAAGAGAGGTCCTGTTTATAATTGTTAACACGACAATAATAAACATTGGGATAAACAAACAAGAAATGTTCAAGATCTACATGATGAAAACCTTAAAATTATTAAAGGACATAAAAATGAGGCAGATATTTTCTTCCACAAACCTGTACCACTGGTCCTCAAGGGGGATAGGCATACTCCTTGCTCCTTATTGTTTAATCTGTACCATTCACCCCTCCTGCTCTTTAAAAACCTCCACATCTTTGAGTCTAATGTCATAAGACTCTACTACCCACCATCTCAGTACCACCCACTATTGACTCCAGGGCCATTCCATCTCACTCCTTGCAGATTTTAGCTCCCAGATCAATGTCTCTTACCAACTCTTCCCCTGCTCTAATTCTTGATGATTTTAATGACCACTTAGATGATCCATCTAGAATCCTTGCTGCTCAGCTTCTGGACCTCTCCTCCCACAATCTTGCTGTCTGCTCTACCTTAGTCACTAATTCCTGTGGTCATACTCTAGTGGACTTTGTCATAATCAATGACTGAACTACTCCATGATCTTTTTTTCAAGCATTCTCATTTCCAATCACTTTTTTTATTCCAAAGATTGGCACCTGAGCTAACAACAGTTGCCAATCTTTTCTTTCTTTTTTTTTTTTTTTGCTTTTTCTCCCCAAATCCCCCAAGTATATAGTTGTATATTTTAGTTGTGGGTCCTTCTAGCTGTGGCATGTGGGATGCCGCCTCATCGTGGCCTGATGAGTGGTGCCATGTCCACACCCAGGATCCGAACCAGTGAAACCCTGGAGTGTACAAACTTCACCACTCGGCCATGGGGCCGGCCCCCTACATCTTCTGATATTCCAGTTCCAACAAACCTTAGACCCCACCAGAACAATTCAATGATCTCAATTTGTTCCATTCATCTCAACCTCTTTTCACCGTCACTCCTTCAATTTATCAACTCATGGCCCCACTTCCCTGTTTACTCAGCTTAAATTCCTGTAGTCAATCATTGGAATAAGTTTCTTATACATTCTCAACTTCCCTACCTGACTCTCACTTCTTTGAGCTTGTTTGGCTAATCCACAAAGTTGGGCAAATCTAGCTCTCCACTTCTGCACCTACACTCAGGCAGCTGAATGTACCTGGAGAAAAATACAAAGCTATGCATAGTGGTCTCACCTTTAATTCATGATCACTAACCTAAAGCAGACCTCTAATGCTGCCCAGCAATTATATTGCATTTCCATAGACATCAACTCTCCTCTCTCCTAAGTGACTATCATACACTTTCCTCTGTCCTCAAATTGCCAACACCTCTTCCCCTATCCTCACTCTTAGTTGAGAACTTTGCTTCCTATTTCATGGAGAATGGAGAAGCAATCAGAAGAGAACTCCACTGGCTCCCACCACTACATCTTACCACCTACTTATATCTGTGTCCATGCACCGTACCCTTTGTCCTGTTCCTGTGGATGAACAATCGTGTGTCCTTACTAAGTGAACCTGTTCAGTTATGCACTAGACCCCCATCTCTCCCACTCAAGGACATTGTTCCAGTAACTTTCCACTCTCCTCTCTGGGTCATGGGTTTCCCTTCTCTATTAGATCATTTCAGTCAGCACATAAACATGAGGTTGTTTCTCCAATTTTATTAAAAAAAAATTTTGATCCCACTTCTTTTTCAACTGTCTCCCTACAAATCTTCCCACTTCAACAAAACTCTAATTCTTTTCCTTCCATTTACTCTTGAATTTCCAGTAAGATTTTGCCTCCACCAATCCACCAAAACTGCCTTTAACAAAGTCAACAGTGACATCCACATCACTAAATTCTATGGTTAATCTCAGTCTTCATCCTGGTTGATCTTACTCCATTTGACCATTGAACCCTCCTTCCTCCTTCACCTGGTCTCGCCCTTCTTTACTTGGTTTCCAGGACATCACACTCTCCCAGATTTCCTCATATGTCTCTGGCCCTTCTTAGTTTTCTTTTTGCATCCTCCTCAACTCCCTAAATTCTAAATGTAAAAGTACAGAAAGGCCTAGTCCTTGGACCTGTCCATTTTTTCCTATCTTCCTTGATGATCTCATCTAGTTTTGTGGCTTTATATGCCGTTTATATGATGAGGACTCTCAAATTTGTATCTCTAGCCTAGATTGTTCCTCTGAACTTCAAGACTAGTTCATGCAACTGCCCGTGTGACAACACCACTGAGATTTCTAACAGGCATCTCAGACTTCGCATGCCCAAAACTGATTTCCTAAAATTACCCATTGAATCTACAATGCATTTGGGTGTCCTCATCTCAGTAAAATCTTGTCAGCTCTATTTTAAAAATATGTATAGAATTCGACTACTTCTCATCGTGACTGGTACCACCTTGATCCTAATCGCTATTATCACTTGCCTGTGTTATTGCAAAAGCTTTCTAACTAGTTTTCCTTCTCTACCCTGGCCCCATCTTCAGTCTATTCTCAGCATAGCAGCCAGAGAAATCCTAGTAAAGAATAAGATTATGTGAATCTTCTGCTCAAAACTCTCCAATGATTCCCATCTCATTCAAAAAAGCGCGAAAGTCCTTATTCTGTCTTACAAGATTCTATGTAATCTCTCCACTCATGACGTCTCTCTCCCTCATTCACTCTACTCTACCCACACAGATCTCCTTTCTTTTCCTCCAGCTCACTAGTCCTGCTACTGTCTCAGGGCTGTTGCATTTGTTGTTTCCTCTACATGGAATAACTTCCTTAAGATAGCGCCATGGTTCATTTCTTTACTTCCTTAAGGTCTTTACTCAAATGTCATCTTCTCAATGAAGCCTTTTCTGGATATTCCATCTAAAATGTTAGCTTCTCCCACCACTACCAAACAATTCTTATCACTACTTAACTTACTATATATTTGACTTATTTATCTTGCTTATTGTTTGTCATCCTCATTAAAATGTAAGCTCCATGAGGGCAGGAGTCTTTGGTTTATTTTGATAGCTGAGGTATCCCCAGCTCCTAAAAGAGTGCCTGGGACAAACCATATAACCGATAAATACTTGTTTAGTCAATAAACGAATACTTTATTTTTTGAAAAGAAAGGATCAATGTCGTAAAGATGTCAAATCTTTTAAATTAATATATAAATTCAATATGGCAATAAAAACATCTAAAAGATTTTTTTTTAAGATTTTATTATTTTCCTTTTTCTCCTCAAAGCCCCCCAGTACATAGTTGTATATTCTTCGTTGTGGGTCCTTCTAGTTGTGGCCTGTGGGACGCTGCCTCAGCGTGGTTTGATGAGCAGTGCCATGTCCTCACCCAGGATGCGAACCAAGGAAACACTGGGCCGCCTGCAGTGGAGTGCGTGAACTTAACCACTTGGCCATGGGGCCAGCCCCTATCTAAAAGATTTTTCCCAAAACTTAATAGAGTGATAATTATGATCGTTTAAAAAGAAATTCAAGAATAGCCAGAAAAAGTCTAAGCATTAAGAGTAATGAAAGGAAACTACCAGAAAATAAAATATATTACAGAGCTATAATAATTGAACAATTAAGTACTGTCATAGTACTAAGAGATCAGTTAGATCTGTTAGATCAACTAACACAGCAGAGATTCTAGAGGTAGAGAAAAATTTACATAGGAATGTAGCATATAAGAAAAATGGCCCTACAAATCAGTGAAGGAAAGATAGGGACAGTTTCTTATCTGTTTTAGGGGAAAAAACTATATCTTTACCTTACTCTTTATATCAAAATAAATTTCAGATGCATCAAAGATCTAAGTGTAAAATATTAAAGCCTAGAATTATCAGAAGAAAGCAAGGATTCTATCTTTGTAATCTCGGCTTGAAGAAGGCCTTTCTAAGCATGACACAAACCCAAAAAGATATCATGGAATATATTAGTACATTTGATTTTATTTTTAAAAATCTGGCAAAGTATTTCAAAGTGAACAGTGAATGACAAACTGGGTGGTGGTGGGGATTGCAACATATGTATGAGAGACAGATAATACATTGTCTGCAAGGACATAAGAGGGCAAATCACAGAAAAATATGCAAATGGCCAATGAACATATGAAATATGCTCGTTTACTCAGAATTAAATATATGAGTATTAAAATGATGAAATGCATGTTTCATTTATTGAATTATAAAAAATTGAAAAATTTTATATCTGGTCGTGGTGAACAAATAGGTGCCTTCATATAGTGTTGTGGGACTGGCACTTGTGGCAATATTTTGAAGGGCAGTTTGTCAATATTGATGAAATTTCAAATGCACAAACATCTTGCTATGTAACTTCAGGCAGTTTACTTAAGTAAAGTTACTTTACCCTCTGTCCTTTCTTAGGTCCAATTTTCTCATCTGAAAAGTGGCGATAATAGTACCTACCTCATAAGGTTCCTATGAGAATTACACAAGATTATGCCTGCAGAATGCTCAGGTCGGGTTCCTTGTCTATCTTTCTCGCAACTGTACCTCTGCCATTGAGAACTGTGTCTGGCACATAGTAGGTACTTGGTGAACGTCTGCTGGATGTATGAATAAATAGAACCAATCAATAAATATTAGCTATTGTTAGCTATTATTGACCTCTATAATTTCACTTTTAAGAATTTATCCTACAGTTATGCATGTGTATAAAGATATATGTATAAGATATTTATTTGTAGCATTGTTTATTTAAAAAAATCCAGAAAAACTCAAATCTCCATAAATAGGGGCCTGATTCCAAATGTATGATAAGTCTCTGCAACAGATTATTAGGCAGTCATTAAAGTATAAAAGATGGAGGGCCAGCCCGGTGGTGCAGCAGTTAAGTTCGCACGTTCCGCTTCTTGGCAGCCCGGGGTTCGCCGGTTTGGATCCTGGGTGCGGACATGGCACCGCTTGACATACCTTGCTGTGGTAGGCGTCCCACATATAAAGTAGAGGAAGATGACCACGATGTTAGCTCAGGGCCAGGCTTCCTCAGCAAAAAGAGGAGGACTGGCAGTAGTTAGCTCAGGGCTAATCTTCCTCCAAAAAACAAAAGTATAAAAAATGGAGATACATATACTGATATGAAAGGATGCTCTAAAAATCTTGGTAAGTTAAAAAAAGCAAGTTGCAAAGCAGTACAAATAGTATAATCATATTTATGTTTTAAAAAGGATAGAGATATATATGCTTTTTAAAAATCTGAAAGGATACACAAGAAGCCATTAGTAGCTACCTCAGGCAAGTAGGGTGAAGAAGTACTTAAGAGTGGTGGGGACTTTGAATGTTCATCTTATAGTCTCTTATTAAGCTTGGATATTTTAGCATGAGTATGTATTATACCTACAATAATAAAATTATTTTTAAAACCATCAAAATAGGAGAGCTATCTCCCTAGGAGAGCATCAGGAATAATGTGAGGGGAAGAAGGGAAGAAAACAGGAAAAGGAGGCATGTTGGGTTGAATAGTATCCCCCCAAAATTCATATCCAGCCAGGACCTTAGAATGTGACTTTATTTGGAAATAGGATCTTTGTAGATGCAATTAGTTAAGAAGAGGTCACCCTGTATTGGGGTGGACCCTAATCTAATGACTGGCGTCCGTATAAAACACACATGGGGAAGAATGCCATGTGAAGATGGAGGCAGGGATTGGAGTGATGCATCTACAAGCCCAGGAATGCCAAGGATGGCTGACACCCACCAGAAGCTGGAAGAAGCATGGAAGGAATCTTCCCTAAAGCCTTCAGAAAGAGCATAGCCCTGCTGGCACCTTGACTTCAGACTTCTCGCCTCCAGAACTGTGAGATAATAAATTTCCGTTGTCAGAGGCCACCTTATTTGTGGTACTTTGTAACAGAAGCCTTAGGAAAGTAATATAGGAGAGAAAGAGAGAGGGAGGGAGTGGGGAGTGAGAGGTAGAGAGGCAGAGAAGGCTAGTGGGCTCTGAGAGGAATTGTGAGGACTAACTAGTTAATCGGATGTCTTCACTAAACCAGTATTTATGAGTGCTTGCTCTGAACCAACCTGTTTAAAAGGAACCAAGAAAGCTCTTGCTCTCCCTAGTCACTGTTCCCTTTGTACTGGGATGTGGACATTTCTGCCCAGTTGCCTCCAGATTTCCAGATTTGGTGGAGTATATTGCAAAGTGTCTCCCCACAGGTTCCTCCACTGAAACCCTGTGGGGAAAGGGGTACTCTTGGGCAGGGGGCCCTGGCTTATTATCTCAGCAGCTATGGGGGTTGAGCCAACAAACTCTGGCTCCTGCTGGCGGTGGGCTCCTGCTGTCTGCTTTCTAGCCTGGTGCCTGTTCTTTGCTCTCTGATCCCCCCTCCTGTTTGGCCCTCTGGCCCCTGACGGCTGGGTCACTGCCCCCTGGCATCATCACTCTGAAGCCAGCAACCCTGCTGGGTCATTCACAGGCAGGGCCTAGTGGGGTGGGGGACAGATGTTAGTTTTGTGCTCCCCTCCCGCCCCCGCAAAAACACACATATGCTCAGTGTGTATCAGTGCCCAGGCAGAAAGAGTGATGGGAGGCTGCAAGCTCTAGGGGGATGTAAATGGACTGGGCAGTGTGTGTGTGTGTGTGTGTGCGCGCGTGCACACATGCACTAAGGAGAGTCTGTGGCAGTAATCAGTGTGAGACAGGGGGGTTGTCCTCAGACTGCCCTCCTGGGCAATTACATGCCAGCAGCTTCATCCGCTACCAGCTGGCATGCAGACTTTGGACCACCAAGAAGCCTCCCATACAGCCCCCAGCTTGGTCACTGAAAATTCCCAGCCACATTCTCTGGCCTATGTGCTGGCACTAGGCCAAGGAAGTTGGTCTGGGATAGCTACTCCCTCCCTTGACACTCACACACACACAGGCACACACACACACACACACACACACACACCAGTGCTGAGGGGAGGGGCAAAGAGTTCCTTCAGAGGCTCATGATTCCCAAAAACCACTCTTGTGCAGGGTTCTTGTGTTACTCATACTGATTTCCCTTTCCCATTTTCCGTGCTCCTCTGCAAACCAACTCACCCAAAATACAAAGCTGGGAAAGAAATATCCCTCTTCCGCATCTACCACATAACGCCTGGTCCCAGGCTCTTTTCTGTGGCTCCACTTGAGTAGTTCCCTACACACACACACACACACATTTCTTCCCACCAGATGCCATAGCCCTGTCAGAATACACTTACCGTCCATTTCTACAGACTCAACTCCTCCTATCCTCCCTGCCTCCTGCTATTCGCTCCTCTTTCTGCCAACTCCCCTTCAAAACCTCCTTTTCTCTTTCTTACCCTTTCTAAAGTGCAGACTGTATTATTAAAAAAATCCTGGAAAAGAAGTAGTCTCCTGAGGCAGCAGAAGAGAGAGGCCCTGAACTCAACTCTGATTCTTTCTTCAGCCTAAGGTGGAAACTTATAAACAAATTGCATGGACTCCCAGACACAGGCCCTCCACTGACAGTGCACATACTCAGAGTGTTTGAGGTGCTGTACAAGCTCCTATAGTCTACAGGTCAGGAAATGGGGGCAGATCCAGTGAGTTACCTGCTCTCTCTAAGCAAGAGGTAGAAGCCAGAGTCGTGTTGGTAATTTGTGGGTGGGGAGGGGCAGGCAGTGAGGAGACGAGTAATCTCCTTCCAGAACTGCCTGTGGGAACAGCCCAGAGAGCAGCTGGACTTGAAAGAGTGCAGGGCCAGTTTCTGGGCTTCCCCTGTGACCTTAAGTAAAGAAGGGAAGGGGAGGAGAGGGCTGAAGAAGAGCAGGGATGTGTGATCCCGGCTGGGCCTTCTCTGCCCCATCCCCTGTCAGGCCCAGGGTTCCAGTACCACTAGGGTCGGGGTAAGGGAGCTCATGCTATGGATGGAAGGTATTCATTCTCCAGTGCACCCCAGGTGAGCACTCCTCTCTCTTTTGGCATTATGTCTGAGTTGGTTTAAAGGGTGAGTATTCTAGAGATACAGGGGAGTACAAAGAAGGAAAGAGCAGACAAAATCAATAAAAAAGGTGGGAAGAGGAAAAAGAGAGTACAGAGAAGGGGTGAAGTGTAGAAGAGGGACAGGAGATTTCGGCCAGGAGAGTCCTGGAAAGGAAGAGAGTGGCCCCAATATTTGTCCAGCCTCCAAACCCAGGATGACAGGCATTAGGAAGCAGGCTTGCCCACGGGCTGAGTTGCAGCCTCCGCTCAGGGAGACCTGAGCAAATACGTCCTGATCCCCACATAAAGGGCCAATTAACTGCGCCGTCTCCAGGAACAAATCCGCTAACAGGGTGACAAGCCCCTAGACGCTGGCAGGCCCTGTGTTTGCTGAGAGGCCAACTGGGAGCAAATCAGGGGATTAGGATGGGGCAGGAGCCACATGGTGGGATGCGGTTTCCTGTCTGCTGCAGCCTTGCCAGCCCCAGAGCAGGGCTGCCAGGATGCTGGATTTCAGTCCTGGTTCAGCCTCTGGTGAGCTGGAACCCCAGTAACTCTGGTCAGCAGGAGGAGAAACAGAGGGCCCCTGAACTGGGAATCTGAAGTGTCAGAGCAGAGCATGTAGTCCAATTCCTCCTTAACAGACAAGGAAACTGAGGTCCAGAGCGGCGATGTCTTCTAATTGGCAAATTTAGGATTGAAACTCACTTCTGGGTTGGTCATTCCTGAAGGGATATATTTCTGGTGAGGACATACATCCCTTACCATCTCTCCTACCTGAATGAAGCCTGGCCCTAGAGAAAGGGACAGACCTCTAATCCCATCTCATAGTATCCTGGTACTTGAGAAAGAATGTGTCGCTACCCGAACTCGTCCCAGCCTCAAGGTCCGCTCAGGTTCAAGTCGTCCTCGGGGCACCAGACCGCTAGTCCAGCCAGGGCAGGCGAGGTGCTGAAAGAACAGCTCCCAGGGCGCTGCCTCCCCTGGGGCTGTCCCCGCCCTGCAATCCCCAGCACATTTTTGTTTCCAGCCTTGCGAAGTCACGCGCAGAGCTGAGGCGAGGGGGTAGGAGGACACCTAAATGCCCGTTAGTCTGAGGCCCCAAGAGCCGGCGTGTGGACTGAGGGAGGCGTTTTGAGACAAGCTCCCCCCTCCACCCCCTGACAATGTCTCCGGTTCGCTTGAGCGCTGTCTGCCTGAAATACTCCAGCTGTTGACTCTGCTTATTCTGGGGTCTATGACTGTGTAGCGCCCACCTCTCTGGATCGCGACCTCTTCACCTGCCCCCTCCCCGGTCAGAAGCAGCCGCCCAACGAAGGTGGTCTCATCACACTGAGGCTGACGGCTGAGTCAGAACCCGGGGCACTCAGCCATCAGCAGGGCCTTACCCCAGACAGGAAGACCCGGGTCCCTCTCTTGCTCTGACACCCCAACACCAACCATCTCCAGCCTAGGAAAGTGTGTGTGTGTGTGTGTGTGTGCGTGTGTGTGTGTGTGTGTGTGTGTGTCTGCAGGGGTGGGGGACTGGGAGATCTTCAGGTAAAAAGAACTCCAGAAAAGTCAGAAGCATGCTGGGACTGGGAGGGGGGGGTCATGCTCCCCCTACCCTGCCCCCCCCAAGAAGGACGACCTTTGTCAGATTTGAGCAGATTTGCACGAGTTTTCCATCAACTCCATCTCTTCTCTTGCATTTGCCTTTACAGAAACAATATCGCTCTCTTTCTCTTTGTCCCGGACTCCCTAGGCCCCCTTCAGTCTCCTCAAAAAGGTAAAAAAATTTAATGAAACACGTCAGAGCAGAGTAATGCAAAGGTATGCAAATAGATGCGAGAAGTATGCAAATAGGTGCGAGATGCCTAGGTTTCCCTGGGCTTTCCCCTCCAGTTTTATCCCTGTTCTGAGTCTCCTGCAGGAACTACTAGATTAGGGCGTCTGGAGCAGGACTCCCGGATCAAGACGCGCCGCCTCACGCTCTGGCCTCTAGGCGACTGCGGGGCAAAGGGAAATTATTCTCCACCCACCCCCAACTCCCGCTCTAGACCAGCGCAGCCTCATGCACTTACGCCGCTAAGCCCCGGGACGTGGGAGGAACGGGAGCCAGGGCTTTGAGAGCTAGAGGAGCGGTCTTGCGCTTTGCCTCAGTTTCCTTGAGGGCCGGGACAAGAGAGGAGAGAGTCCTGTTCTAAAGTCAGGCAAGGGCAGAGTCCGACAGAGCCTCGTCCCTCATCTTGAGTGCTTTGAGAAGGGAGGGAAACTCTCCTGCACTGTGCAGAACCCGACGCGGGACTCGGGACTCGGGACTCGGGACTCGGGGCGCGGGGCGGGGACTCCAACTCACGCGCTGCGCGACTCTAGTCTCTGGCCCTGCTAGTGGCCGTCGGGGTAGGGGTGGGAGGGTGAAGGGAGGCGGATTAATCCCTTAATTACGCCGTGATCGACGTGGCACCTGCTTTCCGCCCGCCGGGTCCCGGGGGACCCCAGCACTGGGGCGTGGAGAGAAGGACGAGGGAAGGAGGAGGGCACGCGGAGGCACGCACCGGACCCTGGCGCGCCGGCGGGAGAGCGGCACCGTGGCTGGGGCAGCGCGCAGAGGCTGTGGAGGGGCTTACGGCTCCCGGCCCGCGGGTCTCAGACCCAGGGGCTGGGCCCCGAGCCCCCCGCCCCGGTCCCAGTCGGGTCGCGCCATGCTGCGCTACTTGCTCAAAACGCTGCTGCAGATGAACTTGTTCGCGGACTCCCTGGCCGGGGACATCTCCAACTCCAGCGACCTACTCTTCGGTTTCAACTCCTCCATGACGGCGCTCAACCACAGCCTGCTGCCCCCCGGCGATTCTTCTCTCAACGGTAAGACCTTGCCCCATGGGGACGTCGAATCCGGGGATGGGGGTAAGATGGGAGGGCGGCGTGGAGGGGGAGGCCAAAGCGCTTCTGCCCCAAGGTCCAGGACGGAGGGGCGCCTCCCACGGCCTCCCCGAGTAGTGGAGACCAAGTGATGATTTGGGGCTTTGAGCACCTGAGTGGGGATATCGGCGGGAGGTCGAGGGCTTTACTCCCCACCTCCCCAACCGACCCCCGCCGCCACCCCACGTGAGGAGGACCGTGTTGGTGATGGGCAAGTGACGGAGCTAAGAGAGGCCGGGACCCACAGCAGGGAGGGCAGAGGTAGCCGGCGGGCCTGGGCCAGGCCAGGCCAACTAAGTGACCCACCCAGGTAGCAGGTTTTCCTTCGGGATTCTAAGTTTTCCAAGAACTCACTTAGGACGAGATGAAGAAACCAAAACGTTGGATGTGTTTGCCACAGAGGACGACAGAGACGCCGACCGTTTCAGGGAAACTTAGAAGTTTGCCCCTCAGAGGTGGAACTCACAGCCGGCCCACCCTGGCAGAGCTGCGGCGGGCGGGCAGCGCCGGCGGCGAGGTCGTTACCGCTAATTACGGTGATTAATAAATGACTGAGACAGCGCGCTCTCGCCTAGCGCTGCGGGGTGGCGGCGAGAGCTGACCGCCGGGAGCCTCGGGAGAGGCCCCCATCGCGCCCCCTGCCGGCCGCGTCGGGAACTCCCGCTTTCCCGGACGCCTTTGCCGGTGGTTTCCCTCGGGCTCCTCAGCCCGCATCACTGGGCCTCCACCTACTCGAATGTAGTAGCAAGCACGGTGCTGGAGACTCAAAGGTGGAGAGAAAGGAGACCTGGGCAATGTGTGTGTCTTCGTGTGTGGAGTACTCCAGGTGCTGGAGGAGGAGCCCCAGAGCCCCATTAGCATGGCTATTAGCTATTCATTAGCTGCTGTGAAGCATCTCCTGAGACTGGGAATGACAGGAAAGAAATTCCAGGGAAAGGGGGCCCGCAGCTGTGTCTACAGGAATTAGGGGGAAAGGCCCGAGCAGAAGGGTGTGGTATGTACGGAGGGAGCGGGGAGGAAGAAGATGGGGAATGAGCTGGCATCCTCCAGTCTCCTGACCCTCCTAGAAGCCCAGAAGGTTAGGCACAGAGCCCTTCTCACAGATGCCCCAGACACACCTCTGCTCACCTAGTGCTCTTACAGACTGTTTTCACCACACATGGTCTCATTTAAGCCAGAAAATTTAATGAGGTAGGTAGGGAAATGTTGATGGTCACATTTTGTCGCTGAGGAAACAAATGCAGAGAGGATGAATAATATCCCAATGGTCACAAAAGCAACATACAGCTTGGCAATAACAGACCTGTCTATTTCCATTACATCTGAAGGTCATGTGAAGGGGGAAAAGGGAATATTGGGGCCTGGTAGAATCTGTTTCAGGTGGAGAATGTAGAAGCCAAGATAAGGTAAGGTGGGTCGGGGAGGAAGAGCCCTAAGTAGTGGTAGAATAGCCATATATATTTAGCCTTTCCCCAAGTCCTTTGCATACATGGTGTCTTATGACAGCCCTATCACTACTCACACATTACAGAGAAAGAAACTGAGACTGAGAGAAGTTACATAATTTGCACAAGTTCTTACAGCTAGAAAGTGTCAAAGTCTGAGATTCCAGCCCTAGCTGGCTCCACGCCGACCCCTGAATGATAAGCCAGTCCAGTGTCACTCGCCATGGGGTCTGCCTAAACTGGGACTGGGACTGGGATGGGATGGAGGAGAAGAGTCGGATGAGAAGCGGAGATTTCCATCTGGAAGGGAGGAAATCGAGAAAATTACTCCCTTCCCTAAGTGGAAGGGAAACCCATCTTCTTGTCCCTAACTAGTTACGTCAACTCTCCCCAGGACAGCACCAGCAACCTGGCAACCTGTCCAGCTTTCTCTCCATCATAACGTCTAAGAGTAGGGGCGAGAAATGAAGCCCAATCCCACACCGAGGCCAGAAGCAAGAGGTCCCTGCGGATTTTGAAACTGGGGGGGAGGGTCGGGGCGGGGGGAGGGGAGGAGAAGAGCCGAAGCGCGGGGTAGTCCCCGATTACACGAGGATGCAGCGGCGCCTACTGGCCGCCAGGGGCTGCAAATCCACTTTTGATGAAGCTGGGGGTATCCGAGCATAACCGGCTCCTGGATCCTGGAACCAAACTGATTGCAGAAGACGAAGCAAGCAGAAGTCTGTAGGCCAAGTGAGGGACAGGAGCAGAACATGTGGGTGAACGGAGCAGAGTGAACACGGGAAGTAGAGAAATTTCTTTCCCAATGGACGTAGCCTTTCTTGGCTACATCAACGTGTAGAATAATCTGTTGAAAACTATGCACCTCTCAGAAAAGGAGCGTTTACTCACCTTTCCACCATCATTTCGTTCAATTCCTGTGACTTCACAGAACCCTGGAAGTGTGATCACCTGGATGTCCGTAAGAAGCACTCTGTGCCCGTTCATGGACTCTAGGATAAGAGCCCCTTCTAGTCCCAGGTCCCAGCTCTGTCACTCACGTCTTCCCTTTCCTAAGCGACCCCAGGCCGGTCCACGTTCTCCATTTCCCCGACTCGGGACCAGGCAGGCGCGAAGAACCAAGTGTTGGTGCTGGTGCCCCATTCATGGTTGTTCACTGAGCCAGGACGATCTGGGAACCAGTGCAGTGGGGGACAGAAAACCAGAAGGCTAGAGACCGGGTCTACTTGCCAGGCCGTAGCCCAGTCACTCCCCACGGAAACTTGGCAGGAGAGGAGGCGGGTGTCTTCAGGCAGCCTAGAAAGCCGGCCTAGGAGTTGTGTCCTGATTCCGCCACTGATCTGCCCGTCTGTAGGCACCTCCTTTTGAGCCTAAGAACGTGGGGTGTCTGCCCAAACGGAGATATTGGACTCTTTAGAGAGAGCGGGTGGGCAGGGGTGGGCAGGCGGGGTTCTTTTTCTCTCTGGAGCCTCAATCTTTCTCCCAATTTCCCTGTCTGAATGCTCCGCGCCACCTCCCTACTCTCAGGGTCACGAGTCGAGCCGGAGGACGCAATGCCCCGTATCGTGGAGCAGCCTCCAGATCTGCTGGTCTCCCGAGGAGAGCCGGCCACGCTGCCCTGCCGCGCTGAGGGCCGGCCCCGGCCCAACATCGAGTGGTACAAGAATGGGGCGCGCGTGGCCACTGCTCGGGAGGACCCGCGCGCTCACCGTCTGCTGCTGCCCAGCGGCGCCCTCTTCTTCCCCCGCATCGTGCACGGGCGCCGCGCGCGGCCCGACGAGGGTGTCTACACTTGCGTGGCGCGAAACTACCTGGGGGCAGCGGCTAGCAGAAACGCCTCGCTAGAAGTGGCAGGTGAGAGTCTCCACGTCGGCAGCTGATTGCTTCCAGAGCCTGGAGGAGGCGGGAGGGCACGGGATAATCCGGTCCAGAGCCAGCCCCAGTCTCAGCCCATTCAATAGCTTCCTTTGCGACTAAGACCTTTGGTCTCCAAAGTCCCCGCCAGAGGAGGAAGTGGGCCTGGTATTTTCGCACCTGGGGGAGAGTTCGGGTCTGCCGTGATTCATCCCTCCCCGAAAACACTTTACTGATGTCCTCACCCGCGTATGTCACCCCATACCCTGTTTATTCCCCTGATTATATTCTGTCTGTCGCTCTTTCTTCAGTCCTCCGCGATGATTTCCGGCAGTCTCCTGGGAACCTGGTGGTGGCAGTTGGGGAGCCAGCAGTAATGGAATGTGTGCCCCCCCGCGGCCACCCAGAGCCCTCCGTGTCTTGGAAGAAGGACAGTGCAAGAATCAAGGAGGAAGAGGGAAGGATCACGGTTAGGAACGGTGCCATGGCTGGGGATGTGACTGGGGGCCAGGGCCATCATGAGGGGCAGGGCCATAGGCTAGGGGTGTGGCACTAGTGTCAAAGGAGGAAGGCCTGAACCTAAGGCTCTTGGAGGGGCAGGGAAATAATCTTGGAGGTGATAAGGACAGAGATTTGAGATCAGGGCATTAGCTAACTGGAGGCTGAGAGTCAGCTATTGAGTGAGGGAGAAGTAAGGATGAGTAAGATGGAATTGGTATAAGATAGGTGGGAAGCATGATGCCCCAGCGACTGGTGGGAGGGAGTCTGGGCTGTGGGAGAAAAGATAGATCTGAGCCCCACTTTGGGCAAATCACTTAAGGATACCTTATCTGATAAGCAGATCAACTTCACTGGTCTTCTTCATTGGCTTGCTGTGAGGATCAAATAAATAAACATGCTTTGATAGCTATAAAGGACCAAAGTTACCATTATTACTCTGCAGATCCGTGGAGGGAAGCTGATGATGTCACATACACTCAAGAGTGATGCAGGGATGTATGTATGTGTGGCCTCCAACATGGCAGGAGAACGGGAGAGTGGAGTGGCTGAACTTGTGGTACTGGGTAGGCACACGGAGTTTTGGAGTTATGGGAGTGTGTAGCCTGGGGAGTAAGTGGCTGTGCAGACCCCCTGACTATTCACTCACTCCCACTCCATAGAACGTCCCTCATTCCTGCGTAGACCAATGAATCAGGTGGTCCTGGCTGATGCCCCTGTGGATTTCCCATGTGAGGTGCAGGGGGATCCACCGCCTCGCCTACGCTGGCGCAAGGAGGATGGGGAACTGCCCATAGGCAGGTGAGAAGCCCCTTCCTCCTGCCTTTAAGGAAACCCAACCAGCTCAAGGGCATACCTTGCCCTTGAAAACTGGAAGGCAGACCCCCTCTTACTTGATGACACAGAGAAGTCTGTTCCCCAGAGCCTATGGCCCCTGTCCTACCCAGCCCCCACATCCACTCATGGGTCCATGGGTACCAGCTTCTGTCCCTGTTGAGGCCTACCTTGTCTTTATGTACCCTGATTCTGGTCTGTCCTGGGGAAGAGAGAGGGGGTCTGTAGCTGTGGCCAACCCAGCCTTGGGGTGGGGAGTGGAGCAGGTATGAGATCCGGAGCGACCACAGCCTTTGGATTGGGCGTGTGAATGCTGAAGATGAGGGGACTTACACCTGCGTGGCGGAGAACAGCATGGGCCGTGCTGAAGCGTCTGGCTCCCTCACTGTTCACGGTGAGGGTCCACCTGGGACTGCCTGCAGCAGGGATGCAATGAGGGAAGATGAAGGATGGGTCAAAGTGGAGAATGAGGGAGAAAGGACAGAGTGGGAGACGTGAGTGGGTCATCTGAAGGAGGATCTCTAGAAGGAGCGAGAGAAGGAGAAAGCTAAAGAGCCTTGGGCAAGAGATGGATATCTGCTCCTACTTAAGCCAAGCTTGGGCTTATCTCTCCTGTTCCCTCAGTCTCTCTTCTTAGTACCCCTGACTCCCTGTTCTTTTATCTCCCCTTCCCTTCCCAGTCCCGCCCCAGCTGGTGACCCAGCCCCAGGACCAGATGGCAGCTCCTGGAGAGAGTGTGACTTTCCAGTGTGAGACCAAAGGAAACCCCCCACCTGCCATCTTCTGGCAGAAGGAGGGAAGTCAAGTAGGTGGCCAGCTCCAAGGGCCTTCCCACTAACTTCTCCTCTGGGTCTTAGCCTCCCTCCTCTATGTTCTGCAAACTTCTCTCTGCAGTTCTGTTTGACCTCTGGTCTTCCTAGAAGCCCTTGCAGGTTATTTGGGAGGATTAAATAAGATAATGAAAATAAAAGGCTTGGAACATATTGGACCCTTTTTAAATAAATGATAATAATACGTTTAGGTGGTAGAGAAGAGTCCAGCATAGTAATTCTTTGGAGAATCTTTCTATCTGGGGCAAGGCTGTCCTGAGAATGTAGCAAATCCAATTAGATCCCTTCTCCTCCAGACCCCTGGGGCCTCGCTTTAACATAGGGCTCTGGAAACCGGACCAAAGCTGCTCAGAGTAGAACATGGCTTCAACTTATAAGGGGTTTCCACCAGAGGGAGCTCACAGTCACCTCTCTTCAACTGCTGCATTTTAATTAAATTCTGAAATGAATAAAAATGCTGATAGTAGTAGAAGGTGGAGTAGGTATCAGTCAGGGGCTCAGCACGGTACTGTTTATCCTGAGACCCAAGCCTGCTTCCCTACCTTCCATGTATCTATCTAATGTAAAAATGTGAAAGCCAGAAAGAAAGGGAAAGGATTTAATGTTTATCATGCAAGGTATTAAAAGAGTTTCATATGATTATTTCGTTTAGTCTTCACAACTATCCTCTAAGAGTCAAATTTGGGGAAATTGAGGCTCAGGAAGGTTAAAAACTTGCTCAGAGTTTCCCAACTAGTAAGTCATGGACCTGGGAAGTGCCCCCCAAAATCATCTCATAATATTCCCTCATTTTTGTAAATAGGATTTTATTTGTTTGCCCAAGGTCACATAACCGGCTAGGGACAGAGTATGAACTAGAACCTAAGAGATTCTCTGGATTCCGGGGTTGATGGGAATGGGGATCTCTCTCTGCCCAGCTGCCCTCTCATTCCCTACCTTGGTTCCTGCCTCTGTCCCCAGGTCCTGCTTTTCCCCAGTCAGTCGCTTCAGCCCACAGGGCGCTTCTCAGTCTCTCCCAGAGGCCAGCTCAACATCACTGAAGTGCAGAGTGGGGATGCTGGCTACTATGTGTGCCAGGCTGTCAGTGTGGCCGGCAGCATCCTGGCCAAGGCCCTGTTGGAGGTAAAAGGAGGTACGTGCCCAAGGAGATAGGGCTGGACCCATGGCCTGGAAGGAAATAATGGCTTCAAGAGATCTGTTTTTCTTGGATTCTATACAATCATGTCTGCAATGGGTGGGGCGTGTTCCTGAGACATGTTCTTGAAGTTTGGAAATTAGCTGCAGAAGCCGCTAATAGATGGCTGGGCCCAGGCAGAGACTACAGATGGTTAGGGCAACCCCTCTGATCTTGGTGGGCAGGGGGATATGTGAAGGACAGAGAATGAGGACAAGGGGCTGGTTGTCTGGACACAGAATCCTCCCCTGAAGTGCCCAAGTTCTTCCTCTCTCAGCCTCCTTCGATGGACTGCCTCCCATCATCATCCAGGGACCAGCCAATCAGACACTGGCACTTGGCTCCTCTGTGTGGCTGCCATGCAGAGTGACAGGGAACCCACAACCTAGCGTCCAATGGAAGAAGGATGGGCAGTGGCTGCAGGGGGATGACCTCCAGCTCAACCTAATGGCCAATGGTACTTTGTACATCGCCAATGTGCAGGTAAGTCTCACCCCTAGGTCCTGAGTAACTGAGAATGGCCATGCAGTCCACATGCCCAACTCTAGTAAGTACCCACTGGGACTTTAACTCCATTTCTACCCCTGTGCTCTCTCAGACTGCCTAGAACATCCTCCCCATCCTTCAGTATACCCACCTCCACCCCCTCGCCCTACCTCGCTCCCCTCCCACTTTGCCAGTCCTCTACCCTCTCCTGCAGGAGATGGACACAGGGTTCTACAGCTGTGTGGCCAAGAGTTCCACAGGGGAAGCCACATGGAGTGGCTGGCTGAGGAGGCGGGGTGAGGTTTTGCTTTGTTCCCTTGTTTCGCCGGCACCTTTCTCTGAACCTGCTTCAAAGGTAGTCAGTAACTTTCCAACCCCTAGGACCGATTTTATCTCCCAAATGCCATGGCCATGGTGGTGGGGAGGAGGAGGACAGAAGTGGTGCCCTTGGGAGGCAGACAGGAATAGGGGTTAGTTCCCGCTCTCCACTATCACCACTGTCACAGCTCCACAGCTCCTCTGAGAAGGAGGCAGGTTATACTGGGGCCATCCATTTCCCATCTTTCTACTTAAAGATTATCTCCTCACTGCAGAATATTGGGGAGTATCACCAGATCCCCCTACAGAACCCAGCACCCCTCCAGGGCCTCCCTCTCAGCCAGTGGTCACTGAGATCACCAAGAATAGCATTACCCTGACCTGGAAGTCCAACCCACAGGCTGGGGACAAAGTCACCTCTTACGTGATAGAGGCTTTCAGGTATGGAGAAAGTTTTGACTGCAAACCTGGAAAGTTAAAAGCGGGGGAACCCTAAGTCCTTAGGGTCTTTGCTATTGTGGGGAGGGGGTCACCCCAATCCCTCTCTCAGGGTAAGGAGGTAGTAGGGGGCCATAAAGAATGGATAAAATGGAGTAGACAGGTTGGGGGTTCCCTGGCTTACACAACTCTGTTACTTCATTCTCATTGTAGCCAAGCTGCTGGCAACACATGGCAGACAGTGGCAGATGGTGTGCAGCTGGAGACACACACCGTCAGTGGTCTGCAGCCCAATACCATTTACCTATTCCTAGTGCGAGCTGTGGGAGCCTGGGGCCTCAGTGAGCCCAGCCCTGTCTCTGAGCCTGTCCGCACCCAGGGTGAGTAAGGTCAGAGTCCCTAGTTCATCGGTTGACACGTAACAGTACAGAGACCCCCTCTTCTAAAACCATGGCACTGTGGCAGCTTTTTGCTGCTGTGCCAGGTCTGTACTGGTGGCCTGGCGTGGAATAGGAGATCATGCTTCCCTTTCATTGAGGGAACAAAAGAAGACAAGAGAGAGAGAGGGAGATTGATTCAGTCATCTTGGTAGCTCCTTACTTCTGAAACTTTACCCACAGATAATGTGATTATCAGGACTAGAAGGACCTCGAAGGGGTCATCTTCATGTTAGAGATGAGGACCTGAGGCTTTAAAAGGTGCATATGCAGTTATATAGAAAGACACTCATGTTAGCCGGACACCCTGGCCCACCTCTGAAAGCCATTCTCCTGACCAGCCCCCTCCTGACCCTTGGGTGTGCTCTGGAATACTAAGTAGTACAGTCTGTGGGGCAGGGCAGAGGTAGGACACAAGCACATTCTCAGTCCCGACTCCCTGTCCCTGGTGGCCCCTGCTGAATGGGCTCTTTGGTCAATAGACAGCAACCCATCCAGGCCAGTGGAGGACCCATGGAGAGGCCAGCGAGGACTGGCTGAAGTGGCTGTACGTATGCAGGAGCCCATAGTCCTTGGGCCTCGGACCCTGCAGGTGTCCTGGACTGTGAGTGTGGCATAGGAATGAGGTTAAGAGCAGGGATCGTGATGGGAGATGGAGGGGCCTCCAAGAATGGGTACAGGAGAGTGGGAGGTGAGTGGCTGGGGAAGACTGTTGAGTGGAGGAGGGGCTGGGCCTGGAGGACTTGTGTGGCCCCAGCCTCTCCCTCCGGTGTGCTTTGTCCCATCTCCTACAGGTAGACGGCCCAGTCCAGCTAGTGCAAGGTTTCCGGGTGTCTTGGAGGGTGGCAGGTCCTAACGGGGGAAGCTGGACAGTGCTGGACCTACAGTCCCCAAGCCAGCAAAGTACTGTGCTAAGAGGACTGCCCCCAGGGACCCAAATTCAGATCAAGGTGCAAGCCCAAGGCCAGGAGGGGCTGGGGGCTGAGAGCCCCTTTGTGATGAGGAGCATTCCTGAGGAGGGTAAGGGGGCAGTGCACAGAGCTCCTGGATGGACAAAAGGGAAGAGGGAGTGGGGGAGGATGACAGTTTGCAGAGGGAGAGCGAGGGGGTAGGAGGAAAGGAGGGATGCGGATGACAGTTTGCAGAGGGAGAGCGAGGGGGTAGGAGGAAAGGAGGGATGCGGATGACAGTTTGCAGAGGGAGAGCGAGGGGGTAGGAGGAAAGGAGGGATGCGTCTTGGTTTCCTAAGATGTTAGAACTGGGAGGGAAGGTTGGGGCATGAGGGGCAGCTTGCAGTGACTGTGTCCTCACCATGCTCCACCCTGGCTCAGCCCCCAGTGGTCCCCCCCAGGGAGTGACAGTGGCCTTGGGAGGTGAAGGCAATAGCAGTATCACTGTGTCCTGGGAACCTCCGCTCCCCTCCCAGCAAAATGGGGTCATCAAGGAATACCAGGTACAGGGTTTGAGAAGGGACTGGGTGGGAGGACTACGGAAAGGAGGAAGAGGGAGGGCCTAGGGAGGTGGGAACCTAGGCCTGGCTCTGGGGCTGGGGATGAGGTTAGGAGAGAGGAGGGAGGTTTCAGAGTGTTCTCTCCAGGCTGCATTATGCCTGGCTAAGCCCCCTCTACCATTCAGAGCTTCAAGTTTCCAGTGAGGCCAGAAGTCCATTTCTGGCTCTCTAAACCTGGCCTCCCTAGATCTGGTGCCTGGGGAATGAGAGCCGCTTCCACCTCAATCGGTCTGCGGCAGGCTGGGCACGCTCCGCGGTGCTCCGGGGACTGCTGCCGGGTCATCTCTACCGGACCCAGGTCGCTGCGGCCACCGGCGCTGGCGTGGGCGTAGCCAGTGCCCCGGTGTTGGTGCAGCTGCGTGAGTCCGGAGGGGGGTGGTGGGAGAGCCGAGCTCGGGAATTTAAGGGGGGGGGGTGGTCCAGGGTTAGCAGTGCTTTTTACGGGGTCCCGAATGGCCCCTTCCTAGCTCTTGGGTTTCCAGACCCCTACTCCCCTCACCTCTCTGACCCCCACAGCGTCCCCGCCGGAAGTGGAGCCTGGGCTCGAGGTGGGCCCGGGGCTGGCGGAGCGGCTGGCGAGGCTGCTGCGGGAGCCCGCCTTCCTCGCGGGCAGCGGTGCCGCCTGCGGGGCGCTGCTCCTCGGGCTCTGCGCCGCCCTCTACCGGCGCCGGAGGCAGCGCAAAGAGCTCAGTCACTACACGGGTGAGAGCCGGGCCTCGGGGTCGGCGCCGGCTGGGGACGCGTTCCGGCGATGGGCAGACGGAGAGGAGGGCCTCGGCCGGGCAGGGCCTGGAGATCCCGCCCTCCAGGGAGGGAGGCGGGCGGGATGCAGAGAGGGAGGGGGAGGGTTCCACGCTCCGTGCGTGGGGGCGGGGGCGGAAAGGAGGGGTCGCACCAGTAGCTCAGCCCCTTGGAGAGGGGCGGGGTACGCATCGTGGACCTGGGAGCAGTCAGCACGGGGGGAGAGGGCGGGGCCCGGAGGGGGCGGGACCTGAGTCCGAGGAAGCAGGTAGGATTTGCCCCTAAGACGCCAAGGGAAGAGTAGCCTTTGCAGTCAGTCTCAGTAAAGCAGGGCCAAGTCTGGAGGGGTAAGCGAACTTCCTGAGGGGGCGAGGCCTGGCAGGAGTGTGGGGGGTGGGGAGCGGTGGCCACAATCCGGGCAATAAATTGTGAGGCGGTGTCTGGGTGGGAAGGCGGAGCCCGCTGAAAGGAGGCTTGAGTTCTGCTGCTCCCTGGTAAGAGGCGTGTCTGGAGAGGTCTGAGGTCTGTTAAATCTGTGGTTCCCAGTTTTGGCTGCACATAGGAATCACTTGGGGAACTTTAGAAAAATACTGATGTCTGAGTCCCATTCCTAGAAATTCCGACGAAATTGGTCCAGGGGGAATTGGGATCAGGGCCAAGGAATGGACAAGAATATTTCTGACCCTTCTCCCCATTTCCCCTCTTCTTTCTCCGACGGGTCTCTTTTCGGAAGCCTCCTTTGCCTACACACCTGCAGGTAAGCCGTCTCTGCCCCATTGGGGTTCAGACCCCAAGTATGGGCTCTTCTCTCACACAGTCTCCCCCTCGTCTCCCCCAGTGTCCTTTCCACACTCAGAGGGCCTCTCGGGAGCCAGTTCCAGGTAATTCTCTTAACTCATCTCCCAGGATAATCTCCTCCACTGAGAGACCGCTCCCTTCCTCTCCAGGCCTCACTGCCTCCCCATGCTGATGGTCTCCCACTTCCCACCACCAAACACAACCATTACTGTCCTACAGCTCCTCTTTTGGTGCTCCATCCCCAACATTCATTTGCTCTCATTCAGGCCACCCATGGGCCTTGGCCCTGCTCCCTACCCATGGCTGGCAGACTCGTGGCCCCACCCATCTCGAAGCCCCTCAGCCCAGGAACCCAGGGGAAGCTGCTGCCCCAGCAATCCTGACCCAGATGACAGATATTACAATGGTGAGGAGTTCTCATTCCCTCAGGGGCACACTTGGCCCCCACCACCATCCTTTCCTCTCACCCTGCTGGGACAAACTGAAGGGAGCTGAGGAGTCCCAGACTTCCTGAGGTTGGTCAGTCCTTGGGGAGGATGTGAGTTGGGGGAGCCTCTCTCACACTTAACCTTTACCCAGGTTTAGGGTGGGGAAAGAAGTTGATCAGTGGGATTGCCTTTGCCCTCCATTCTCCTGTTGTCCTCTATTTTTCTGTCTCTGCCCCCTGCCTCCTCCCTGGGCCTCCCTCTTTCTCCTCCTTAGAAGCAGGAATCTCCCTTTACCTGGCTCAGACGGCCCGGGGCACTGCCGCCTCTGCTGAGGGTCCTGTCTATAGCACCATTGACCCAGCCGGAGAGGAGCTGCAGACCTTCCATGGGGGGTTCCCCCCAAACCCCTCAGGGGATCCAGGCACCTGGAGCCAGTATGCTCCTCCAGAATGGAGCCAAGGGGACAGTGGTATGACTCCAGTTCCTAACACCCCCATTTTAGCCCTGAGCAGAGTATCCCCAGAGAGTATCCTCTACCCTTCCCCTCTGGGACCTAGCCCAGCACTTCTTCTGACATGTCTCATCACTGCCTGTTTCCTACCTGTATCTTGGTGTGCCTCCATCCTACTCTCCTCAGGAGCCAGGGGAGGCAAAGTGAAGCTTCTGGGAAAAGCTGTGCAGATGCCCTCCCTCAACTGGCCGGAAGCCCTGCCACCACCTCCCTCTTCCTGTGAACTGAACTGCCTAGAGGGGCCTGAGGAGGAGCTGGAGGGCGGGTAAGGATGTGCCCTGTTGCAGATGCCCTGTACGCATGAGACCAGCCCAGGGCCTCCTGCAGAGCGGAGGGCAGAGATGCTGGGAGAGGAAGGGAAGGGGACAACAGGAAGGCCAAGGGGAGGTGTAGAAGCTACTCATTCATCCCTACCCTCCTGCCTCTTTGCCACCAGCTCAGAGCCAGAAGAGTGGTGCCCACCAATGCCTGAGAGGAGCCACCTGGCAGAGCCCAGCTCCAGTGGAGGGTGCTTGGTCCCTCCGTCCCAAGGGGAAACCCCCTCCCCAACACCTTCCTATGGACAACAGTCCACAGCTACTCTTACTCCCTCACCTCCTGACCCTCCCCAGCCCCCCACTGATATTCCGCATCTCCACCAGATGCCCAGGTAGGGAGGTATATAGTACCTTGCACATTGTAGGCCTTTGGTACATATCTATTCAGTGGATGATTGGATGGATGGATGGATGAATCTGGGGTACAGAGGTCTCGTGACTGCATTTCTTGGGGAGAAATGTGGAGGCTGACAAGGTCCCTCACTGCCTTCAGACTGTTTCTCCGTTGGAGTGACTCTGCAAGCTTCCTGGGGCATTTGAAGGACATGGCGTTCCTCATGCTTCACTAGCTTGGGAGCCTTGTGGGGGATGGGCTATGTCTTATTCATCTGAATTTTAGGCTGAGTGGCCAGCACAGTGCCTGGCACATAATAGGTACTTAGTGTTTGCTGAGTAAACAAATGCTGAGGCCTCATGTCATTGCAGGAGGGTGCCCCTTGGGCCAAGTTCTCCTCTCAGTGTATCCCAGCCCACTCTGAGTAGCCATGAAGGGAGGCCTGCTGGCCTGGGTGCTGGCCCGGGTGCTGGCCCCATGGCTTCCCATCACCTCAGCCCGAGCCCTGTCCCTAGTGCAGCCAGCAGTGCCCCAGGTAAGTCTGTAGAACCGTCAACTTGCCCCCATCTCCCCATACCCCCAAAAGCTTGTTTCCCCTCCACCCCCAAGTCCCCTTCCTGACCCTGTCTTACTTGCTCCTCTCCTGGTCTCCTAATGCTACAGGGAGAACCCGGCAGGTGCCTGGGGAGATGACTCCTCCACTTCAAGGGCCCCGTGCCCGAATCCGGAAGAAACCCAAGGCTCTTCCCTACAGGCGGGAGCACAGTCCTGGGGGTGAGGGGGCCCTTGGGCCTGGGAGAGGGTGACAGTAGGGGGAACAGGCAGGAAACCAAGGTTGAGCTCTGCGGGTGGAGGGAGGAGCAGGTAAACCCACATCTCGGCTGTTCGTTCGCAGCCTCTTGGTGCCGGGGAATGGGAGTGGGAGAAAGATTGGTATCAGGAGAAGCAGGAGACTCTGCTGAATACAGGTCTCTCCCCAGACTTGCCCCCACCACCCTTGCCGCCACCAGAGGAGGAGGCAAGCTGGGCCTTAGGGCTGAGAGCAGCAGGCAGCATGTCCTCCTTGGAACGGGAGCGCAGTGGGGAGAGAAGAATGGTGCCGGCGGGGCCCCTGGGGACCCAGTGGGGCACCCACCTGGATGGTAAGGAGGGCCAGGGCAGGATGGAGGGCCACTGCTATGTAAAAAGGTGGGCTTTAGGGCCCACCTAGTAATAATAATAGTGTAGTACAGCTGGTGCCATCAATGGACTAATTTTCAACCCAGCTCACCCCTCACTTTCAGCTGGGTTCATGCATTTGATAAACATCAAAGACACTTGTCTCTCTAGCTCTCTGAGCAGAATCCCCTGGAGTTCCCAAATTGTGTCCTTTCCCAGGCCTGAAGCCCAGATGAGAGAAGAGTGGGGGCTGGATGTGCTGCCCCTCTTTTCCCAAGGCTCTGCTTGGGAGTGCCCTACAAGTTTCTGAGCACGTTTAATGTCAAGGCCATGTGCTGGGCACTCTGCCTCTCCTCAGCCCCTGGGATGGCCTGAGCCCTCTGCCTGCCCTCAACTCTTCTTCCGGTGCTGGGATTATGGTTGGGGTGGCATCGTGGGTGAGCAGAGGTGTTCTGTCCCCTGGGCCCAGCTGCCCTTCTCTCTTGTGCTGCAGAAGAGGCCCGGCTCCCTTACAGTCGACCAAGCTTCCTGTCGCGGGGCCAGGGCACCAGCACCTGTTCCACAGCTGGCAGCAACTCTTCAAGAGGCTCTGGCAGCTCTCGGGGCTCGCGGGGCCCTGGACGCAGTCGGAGCCGGAGCCGGAGCCGGAGCCAGAGCCAAAGGCCAGGACAGAAACGTCGAGAGGTGGGGCCTAGGAGTCTCACAAAAACGAGAGTGGAGGGCTAGGCAGGGTGGGCCAAGGGGTGACAAAACAGGAAGGTAGAGAAGGGCTTGTGGGGGAAGTGTCAAAAGGAAAGGACCCAGTGAGTGAGGGAGAAGGGAGGAGTCCTGGAGCACGAGGGAGAACGAGGGACAAAGGGTGAAGAGAAGGTGACACAGAATAGAGGAGCTGGGCTCCCATAGGAGAACTGGGTCGGGAGAGAGGCTGATGTGAAGAGAGGCACGGCCCCTCCTGGGGCCTCTTTGCCCTGGGCCAGAGCCTTGCAAACCAGCCTCTCTCTCTCTAGGAACCACGATGACCCTTGATGCGAATATCAGGAGTGCCAGGAGGAAGGGCTTGTCCCTGGGCCAGGAGCTTCTCCCCCTGGTGAATGAGGGGGTGAGCCAAGAGGAGCAGGGAGGGTCTCTTCCCTCCTGGCAGTGATGCCTGGGGCTCCCTGAGGGATTGGCTTAGAAGCCAGAGAGCCAGCTCTTCCCCTTCCATCTCTTTCTACCATTTGTGAAAAAAGGCAATAAAAAGAGTCTGAACCGAGCCCTGGGCCCTGTGTGTCTGGTTTCATGCAGAGGTCAGGAGGAAGGGGGCTGCTGGGGTCTGCGTATCAATGCACATGAGTAGCTTCCACTTCCTTTTGAATGTCTCCTGTCAAAAGCACTAGGCGAGGCCAGGGGCTAGGAGACAGCGACCTGTCCTGCCTCCTGAAGGAACTGAAGCCCACTGTGCCCCCAGGTACAACCAGAGGGACTTTCCAAATAACCAACAGTGAGAAGAAACTTGTCCCACCTTTGGAAAACCAAGCCAAGTCCTCTCTTAGGGCCCTCTTCTGGGGCATATGCATTCTCCTGTAAGGAAATATGCCCGTCGCAATAATAATTTTTAAAAACTCAAAGAAAGGAGGAGCTGATGGGGCAAACCCCGGCCAAGAAGGAAAAACAAGGCTTTTCAGACCCCTGACCGCTCACAAAGGGGCCAGGTGAGGCCCAGATATGATTCTTTTGGCTGGCAGAGAATTTTTAAAAATTTTGGACGTGAATGCGGTAGTCCCCATCTCTGCCACACCCACAGCCCACACCACTGACTGGTTACCTGAGGTTTGTTTCCTTCTTGCTCTCCCCTGCCTCAGGAACTGCCCTGGGCCCCGAGGGGATGGTCGCTGCCCCCAAGCCCAGGCTCTGACCCCTCCTGCCACTTTGACCTAAGTGAAACTCCTTGTTTCTCCCTCAGTCTGGCAAACAGGGCTGGAATATTTTCAAAAGAAATTTTAACAGGAAGCTAAAAGAAAAACAAAACCCAAAAAGGGAAAAGCAAATAGAGAGGAAGGGTTGTGTATCCGCAGCACTGAGTCCTCATCCTGAGATCACGACACTCCACCCAGACTGGCCTGAGTCCCCCAGGGTCCCGCCTCACTCAGCCTCTGAACTCAGAGCCGCCTCCAGGTAGAGCTGCTTGGGTTTGGGGGACCATCACCCCCTTTCAGGGCCTGCTTCCCAGTTGGTCCTCCCTAGAGGTGTCTTCCTGTGGCCCTGGTCATGCTTCCATCTTGTGGATTCTGCCCCTGCTTTTCCCGCCAAGTGAGAAAGGCGTGGCCCTCCCTGCCCTCCAGTAGCCTTCTGGGCTCAGGCCCTGGCCGTCCTGCTCCACCATTTCTCTGTTCTGTTGTTTTGTCTGAAGGGCGTTCACCAGCCAGTCATTACAGGTAGTTCTGCCTGTTGTGGAATTTAGCTGCTTTGTCTATTTTAAGAAACCGTCTGGGGAGTGGTGTTTGGGGAGGCGCACTGGGGCCACTGAAAGCAGGAGTTGTCTTCTGAGGAATGATTGCTAAGACCAGCAGACCCTGAAAATCCCCCACTCCTCCCTTTCCTAGATTCTGCTTGAAATCTGATGGATGCATGCAACCCACCTCTCCCTTACAGAACAGAAGTGAGTGGCACTCTCTGAGTGTCAGTGAGTGCTTGATCCCTTTCTAACTCAGGCAATTCTTCCCTCTCTCCGTGTGCCCTCCCACAATGGTGCTCTGGGAATGATCTCACAGAATCAAGTCATTACAGTTTTATAGTATCAAATTCCAGAGTGACAACAGTATGAGGAGGGTGTTTTTGTCCCACATTTTCACACCTCCCTTCCTTCAGCTTCTTCCCTAGATTCATCTTGAACCCTCTGCCTTGGTACTGAGGTAGGGCCTCAGCCTCAGTGGCATTCCTCTTTGTCTCCTGTCCACGGGGTGGGTGGGGAGAGAGTTGAGCCTGCCTCGGTAGGACTGGTCCAGGTGAAGCTGAGAGAGGAGGCTCCTTCCTGCACAGCCCTCTCCCACAAGCCCTGTTGTCCTCCAGGGAGACCTCGGGCTCCTCACTTCCCGTGACCCAAGTAGGTGGGGAGGTCAGGAGGTAGGGCTGCTGCTTAGGCCAGAAAGGCCTGGTTGTGGGAGTGGATGGAACAGAGAAAAAGGCAAGGGCCAGGAGTCAGGTGAGGACTTTTGCTCCCCAGGGGCTCCAGACCTGCTTTGTTCTTATTTTGTTTTCATTTGTTTTCACAGTCCCGGAGAGAGAACTCTCCTGGAGGCCGGGCAGGGTGGACCCCAACTGCAGAGAAGCATAGGCCAAGACCCCGACACCACAGCCTGGCGGGGGGCTGACAGGAGAGGCGGTTCTGATTCTCTTCTTTGCAGCCTCAGGGCCACACTTCAGGAGGAGTCTGTAGGAGAAGCGGAGAGCGGAGTTATCTACCTTGCTCCTTTTCTCTCCTGCTAGACCCCACGCTTCCTCTTGGCTCCTCCCCAAAACCCCTCTAGTCAAGATTGCCACAGTAGCCAGGCAGACAGACACTTACCGCCAGCCTTGGGCATAGGACAGCCAAGCTGACTTCTCTGGGGAGAGACCCGAGAGTCAGGGGGCCAGGGAGGCAGCCCCCTTGCCAGCCGCTGGGTGTGATTGTTCTCCGTGTCCTCCAACCAGTCTGCCCTCCATTCCCACAGAGGCAGGGAGAGGGTGGAGGTCAAGAAGAGGTCATCCCGGGGGGAAGGAGGTGATGACGCATCTGTCAGGGAGGGTAGAGATACCTGTGGAGGGTTGGCCTTCACCCCTGGGGACCAGTTTAGGGCAGAAAGCTTGGAGCCTGCTTAAGGCATACACCTAACCCTAGACATAAGCTAGCCCCAACTCAGTCCATCAGTTCCACTGGCCATATCCCTAGAGGCCCCAGCCCCCTGGGAAAAGAAGACAGTCCTTTGGTTTCTTTAGAGAAAAGAGCTTGAACTGTTTCCTCCCGGCTCAGCCCTGGCCTTCTATCCATACTCCCGTCACCCTCTCACTCCTTGGATATCCTTCTTCTGTCTCCATTATGGGCACTTCTGTCCTGGATAATCCTTGCTCTCCTATTTACCACAAGCCTGGTTGTTTTGCTTGGGGGCAAAGGGTAGAGTTAGGGTTCATAAGATGGGTATAGAGGATCTGATAGAGTGTATGAGGATGGGAACACCAAAGGGACATGGGGAGCCGTGAGCTATCTTCTGTTGACATGGAGACAATGGTCCCACTCTGCTAGATATGTGAAGGGGTGAGCCCACCCCAGCCACAGACAGGGCAAGAGGAAGGGCTTGGAAGTACAGCAGGAGTAAGAGAGGAAACAGAACTTCCCATAGTGAGGAGGCATCTGAAACACTAGGTTAGTAAGTAGAAGAAGTCAGGGGACAATCTGTTCTGGAAACCCACGTCTAGGTAATAGGACAGTCCTGGAGACCCATGTCTGGGTAAGAGGACAGTCCTGGAGTTAGGGGAATGGACCATACAATTGGCTGCCTCTGGGCTTTAGAATTGAACGATTGATCTATCCTTGTTCTTGTGGGTGACCTTAGGCAAGTTTATAAACCGATTTGACTTACAGTTTCCTCAGTTAGAAAAGAAAGATAAAGAATATCCTTATAGAATTGTTACTAATATGAATGTATATAAAGCACTTATATTCCTGGGACATAGTAATGACTCAAAACCCAGCTGTTTTAAGCGTGAGGACAACGTAGATGATGATTAGGAAGGTTTGCCTCTTGTTTGGGGAGAAGGGGGGTGTCCACTCCAAGAGGTGGGGCTGAGCAGTAAGATGGGATGGTCTCACATACCTGTGAAGACGCAGTCTGCCTCCCTGGGCTCCAGACCAAAGCCAAAGCTGTCCACAGCGACTGCCAGGGCCCGGGCGAAGTGCGCATCAGCGAGGAAGGAGCCATCAGAGGAGCTGACAAGGCTGGCTCGGGCGCTGGGGCCGTTGTCCTCAGAGGCTGAGCCCCAGCCGTTGGCCAGGGAGCCCTCACTGGGGGTGGGGGTGGGGCAGGGCCGAGGTGGGCACAACAAGCCCCTCACTTCGGACCCCACCCCTCCTCCAGCCCTGCCCATGTCTGCCAGCTCTGAGGCTGTCGGGACACTGATGTACCCATAGGTGACTGGAGGTGAAGGAGCCCTTGGCATGGGAGAGACACTGTTCCTGGGAAGAGGCAAAATGGGAGACTGTTCAGTGGTTGAGGTGGGGTAGGGTGGTGCCATGGCAGAAACATTCCAGTTGAGGAAAGGGGAATGGGGTAGAGATAAGCACATTCCTGTAGCATGCTGTCTGCGGTCTCCGGTTATCCCACAGGCTACTCACCTGGGGGTCTCCTCACCCTCACTGAGCTCCAGGCACAGGGCCACTTCCTCAGGAGTCAGCACACTGTCCTGATCCTCCCCGAAGGATGACAGTGAAGAGCTGGACAGGCGACTGGAAGCTGGGCTGGGACCAGAGAGGGAAGAGGCCTGGGGGCTGGAGAGACTGGGGGAACTGGAGGGGATAAGGCTGGGGATGGTGGCAGCTGGCAGTGGCGGGGAGGAGGGAGCTTTGGGCTCCTCCAAGTGCCTGATTGGGGTAAGACAGTGATGGCAGGATGGTTAGTGCAGTTCTTCGAGTTGCTGTCCATGCCTCCCTCCACCCCCGTCCAAGTCCAATCTCAGCAAACACCCGCCACACCCTCAATCCCCAGCCCTGCCTCCTGACCCGTGCTGTCTTACTGGGTCTGTTGACTCTGAATGGGGGATCCACGAGGAGAGAGGGGTGCCGGGGGGAGAGGGCGAGTCACCAGCTCACTGGAGGAGCTGAGGAGCTGCGGTCCCAGGGCCCGCCAGGCAACCAGAGCTCGGGGCACAGCTCCTGGGCATGAGAATGGCAGAACCTCTGTCAGCCCCAGACCCCTGCCTGCCTGCCTGCCCAGCCCCCTCAGCTTCCTGACCCCACTCCCCACGCAGCCAGCCTCCCCAGGACAGGAGAAGCCAGATGCAGGGCTGTGGGCTGCTACACACTGCCACCCCGCCTCGCTTCCCTCTCAGGGCCCTCCTCTCACCTGGGCTCTGGGGAAGGTTTTTGGAGCCTCTGTTCCCCAACTCCCAGGCCCAGAGCTCCATAGGGTGGCTGGCCCGGAGCAGCGGGGAGCTGTTGGCCTGGTGCAGCTCTGCAAAGAAATGAATCAATGGTTGGGGACAAGCCTGGGTGGGCTTTTCAGAGCCCAAGCACAGGCTCTATCTTCAGCTTTATCATTCAGTTAAGCTTAAGTGTCCCTGAACCCAGAGAAAAGGGAAAAGAACCTCCCTCTATCCTCTCCACTGCCCGCCTTCATCCAGGCAGCTGTGACAGGGCGGAAGGAGCACTAGGCTTGGAGTCAAAAGACCTGCACTCATAGCCTGGCTCAGCCACATATTAGCTGTGTGGCCTAAGATAAATCCATTAACCTTTCTGAGCCTGTTTCATTTGTAAGCACCCACTTCAAATGATCATTTTTGCCAATAAATAAAAACAGATTGGAAAGTTCCCAGAGCCTAATGAATACCTTAAAAAAACAGCTTTCTTCTCCTTTACTGTATACACCCCAATCTTCCTGATCTCTATACCTCACATTGCTGCTCCTCTCATAAATTTTGGCTCTGTGAAGACACATACTCCTTCTTTTCTTGGAGAGAATCTGTCCATTTCCATTTCTCACACTGCAAATATCTCACATGGTTCTACATAGTCCTGCCCTGAGAAACTTGAGCATCTCTCACTTGGGGAAATGGGTTGGACTGTCAAGTTGAGCTGAGTGGGTAAGACAAAACCAGGGAACCCCAGACCAGGTCAAGTGGGACAGGAGCGGGTCGGCTGACAACAACAGGAACTTTAGAATAGGAAGACGTGTTGGTCTCACCCAGGGAGGCAATGCCCTGCCCATAGACATTCAATGTTTGAGGAATGAATGAGTGAATTGGTGGATGGTATCAGAGTTGGAGGTGTGAGCACAAGATGAGGCAAATCACACACAAGGTGGCAGCTATCGTCTGGCCCACATGGCCATTTAAGAGCCAGGACTCTGAGTGAACTCTGACAATAGAGAAGCTGAGGTGACTGAAAGAACAGACGCAGCCATGACCTGTGAGTGTGCTTCTTAGGCCAAAACCCAAAGAGACCTAAGTTTAAACCAGAGAGGAACAGGGGAACAGAGGGAAGATTTTCTCAAGACCAGGAACCAGGAGAACATCCAGAAAAGGACAAAAGAAACAGCCTTCAGATTAGTCACGTGATCTGATGTCAATTTGGAAAGGGGATCTCTCCTTGCGGAACCAGAGACCAGGCAGGACACTCGAGGCAGAGCTGTCTAGTTAGTCTGATCTCAAAGATCTGGGGGCCACCGTGGGCAGGTTCAGAGCAGGGACAAGACCAAGGTTACAGCATTTACCAAGCGCCCATCTGGACTCTGGGAATCCATGTACAGCGGCCAGACCTTCTGAGTCACTGGGATAAAACCCCTCACAATAGCTAGACTTCCTCCATCAAAGTTTCCTTTTATACTTTGGCTGCTTTGGTTTTATTCATTTCCTTTAGTTGTATGACCTAGAGAATCCTGGAGGCCACCTTCAAGAGCTCCAAGTCTGCCATCATCAGCTGTGTCTTGTCTAGTGCCTGGCTTCTTGACTGAGTTCAGAAAAGGGGACACATACTGGTTGGTTGGTTTGCATGGAAAGCAAAGGGAAAAGGTCAGTCCTGGAAAACGCTATATTTATCCCAGCCCTTTTTATTTCCTCCAAAGGATTCTGGTAACAAAAAGCCTCCTCCCACCTTGCTTGGAATTACTTGGATTTTAGTTTCAACGTTATTTGAATTTAAACTATACAATAAAAATGTTATCAAGATTTCGTCAAATCTCATTGGGCATACCTGAATTGCAATACATATTCATTTGAATTAATGAATGAATGAGGATATTCAGTGTATGTATCTGGCAAGGCGAGCAGAACTAAGAACCTTATATAATGGGTGAGACGCGGGAGAGTGCAGTCGCAAGAATATCAGTCGTGGAGAAAATCCACAACTCAGGTCAAACAATAAGAGAAAGGAATGAGCAGGTGAAGTGGGGGAGGGGGCACTGAGAGAGGCTGCCAGTTTTAGAAGACAAAGAATCATCAGTCTTTTGGACGAGATGACAGCAGTAGAGCCAATTTCAGGGCTCTTGAAAAGATCATGACATGATATTGCCCCGCTGCTGAGACCCCGGGAACCAGAGGTGGGCCAAGTGTCCACCAGCCCAGGGGTGTCGCTGTGGTCCACTCATCCTGGGGCAGCAGGGGGTAGGGCAGGGGTGAGGATAAAGAGGGGTGAAGTGAGGACCTAAACCTTTGAGTGAGGTTAGGAAGGCTCATCTCAGAAATGGACCTTTGCTTAAGAACTGGCTGTGGAAAACGCCTCACCTTTTCCCAGGAGCATTAATATTCTGAGAGGGACTATACGGCATATTCAAGTCAGCATCGTGCTCCACTGGAAAGCTGGTTTCTAAATGAGACTTATGCAACCTCTTTTTAGCTGGTGTTTCATTACCACTGAGGATTTCTCCTGCAAAAACTCTGAGGCAAAGCTAGAAAGAATGCCAGTTTCGCTAGTAATTAGAGTCATACAATTCTGGAAATTGGACAAGTTCTTAATTACTCCAAATCCATCTTTGTCTTCATAAAAGTTGGATTATATCCACTTAAAAAAAATTGGCTGTCGAACATTTGTAAATCTTATTAATCAGAACAGAAGGCTCACGAAGACAGCAGGCAGAGTGCAGGCCAATGTTCAGAAACAGGAGAAAAAAGTCGAGAGAATAGGGTTTCCCGAGGGCCCTCCCAGACAGGTTCAGAGCAGCCTTTGGAAGCAGACCATTCTGGCTTCAACTTTGAGTTCTGCAGCTGATTGGCTTGTGGGATTTTGAACAAGTTACCCACTTCTGGTCCTCTTTCCCTATCTGTAAAATCTGAGAAATAATACCTAGCCAATATGTTGCGAGGACTAAGTGAAATAACAAAGGTAAGTGATGCACCTAACGTATAGAGTTGCTAAAGAAACAGAGACTATAATTATTTCTCTCTGGAAAGTCAAGGAAGGTAGCTGAAAGCCAGGGAGAGATCTGGGCAGAAAGGAAATACTCATTCTCCTCTGGAAAGCGAATTAGGAGTCGGTGCCCATGTAGATCCATGCCTAGTGCACAAGATGAGTCCATGTGAGCCTGAGACTGCATGCTAGCACTGGGAACATTCTGCCAGCTTCTAGAATTACTTGTATCCTGGTCAGGCACTTTCATTAGACTTTGAGCACTCAGAGGGCAAAGACTGTATCTGATATCTCTTGTGTATCCATGTGGGGCATACAGTTGTGCTTATTAAATATTTGCTGAGTCGAATTGACTGCAGAAACACGGCTCACTACTGGTGTGGCCGAACCACCAAGAGCACAGTGTAAAGGAAAGCTGAGGTCAGCACACTCCTAGCTGAGTGCTTTGGTGATAGGCGTCCGCCAGGACAGGAGAATGGAAGCTGTGGGTGGGGTGCAGCCCACCACATTCCCATTCCTGGTTCCTCCTACCACCTACTTCAGGCTCTGTCTATCCTCCCCAACCTTACCCTGCTTCTTTTTGGCCTTCCAAGCCTCCGCCGGGGCCAGAGACAAGCGCGGAGAAGAGTGTCCCCTGCGGCTGCAGAGGCTGTCTGAGCTGGGCCAAGGACTGGAGAGCCGGGCCAGCTGGGGTGGGAGACGCCTGACAGCTGGGGCCTGGGGGCTTGGCTGGGCTGGTGAGCTGGGAGGCATCTCAGCGATGAGGGAGCCATAGAAAGTGCTGGTGTCAGGAAGCAGGGGCACACCTGGACTTCGGGGATCCCAGGAGATCACTGCAATAAAAACGACAGGAGGAATTATGGTGAGGCATCCCACCCTCCATCCCCCCTCTCCAGTCCTGGGATCCCACTCCACTGCCAGGCCCTGGCCCCCACTGGGCATGCTCACAGGAGCGCCGGCAGTCTAGGGAGTCCCGGGGGTCCACTCCCAGCCGGCTGCTGAGGCTGCTGCTGCTGCTCAGATCCCGAGAGCCAGAGGTGGACCGCCAAGTGTCTGCCAGCCAAGGGGAGTCACTGTGATCCATCCTGGGGAAACGGAGAGTGCGGGTGGGGCAGGAGAAACAGAGTGAAGTGGGAACCTAATTGGCCAAGACCTCCAGCTCAGAGGGAGCAGAAGGGGTTGAGAAGATGCTGGTGTCAGCTTTATTCTCAGTGTTTTTCAGCCCGTCACAAACTCCTTAAGATCCAGTGTTCCAAACTCAGCCCCACTTTCTTATCCCCAGGTCAGGGAAAGTCCAAGTTGCCCAGAGCTAGGAGGTATTACAGAAAGAGCTGTATGTTGAGACGAAAAGAACACAGGTCTGGAGCCAGACAAACCCGGAAATCCCCATCTGCTGCAGCCTAGCTGTGCAATCCTGGGCAGCTAGGTCTATTGGCCTCTGTAAGCCCCAGTTTCTTCATCTGTAAAATGGCAACAATGAGGCCTTCCACATAAGGCTGATGCTGTGAGCTGACATGAGGAAATGTGAGCTCACTCAGCCGGCAGAGCAGGAGCTGGCTATAGGGATGTTGGCCTCTCTACATCTAGTCTGTTTCCCTTTGAACTGGGTATCATGCTGGCTGCCTGAGCCATCTTTCAAGAACAGGGATCAGAACAAAGCACTTCTCTGCCTAAAACCTTCAATGGCTCCCCATTTACCAGGATAGAGTCAGCTGCCCAGCACGGCTTACAGGGCTCTCTTTGGTCTGGCTTCCAGCTCCCTCACCTTATCCTTTGCCCTGAGCCATCTCACATCCTATGCCCCAGCCAGACCAAGTGCTTGTCTTTACCTAGGGACACAGCAGGCTGTTTCTTGCGCTCCCTTTGCTCTTCCCCTTCTTACTTTCAGGGTAAATGTGAAACATTCCTCCTCCATATTTGCCCACCCAAAACTCCTCCTTGGATCTTGTACACGTTTCTGTGCTTCCAACACCGGGTTGCATTCACGTGCTAACATAGCTGTCTCTGCCTAGACTGAGAGTTCCTGGCAGAGGGAGACTGTTCTAAAGGAATGGATGAACAAAACGATCAGAATGGAATCTCAAGGACAGGGATAAAGTCCCAGAGAGCCATAGAAAGTTCAGGGCAGAGCAGACAAAGCCCAGGAGGTAGCTGGAAGAGAAAGGCCAGTGAGCACAGAACAACGCAGGAACGTGGCACCAGCCAGCTTGGAACCTTGCTCTGGGCTGAGAAACTGACAGCAAAATGGTAGCCCAAGGCCTGGATATGACTGGCACATAGTGTGTGCTCGATGAACTTCTGTTGAAAGATGCAGACTTGGAATGTGAACCTCCCAGAGGCAATCTAATGAGATAAAGAGCAGGAGGTGGGCAGAGATTAACGGCCTATTTAGTGTAAAACTCAGCCAATAGGAGGGAAGAAAAGGATGTCTTCTTTCTCAGTATCTTGTCTCGTAACTACAGACTTGCTCTGGCAGCCAAACTCCCCTGGAGCAGATGCACCTGCAAGCTGGTCTCGTTATTGAGAACAATGGGTAAGAATCTATGACGTGGGGCAGAGCGCCCTCTGCTGGACCTGTGGGTGGATTATTGTGAAGGAATGATCGCTCAATAGGTGGGTGACTTACCAAATGCAAAGGCACTATTGGGTAAGCACTGAGGGTATAGAGAAAATTAGAAATTAGACTGGTCCTCTGGTACTAGTTATTCTCCACCCGGCAGGTGAGTCAGCAGGAGAGTGTAGTAAGTATTAGTGAGAGGTCAATGAGGAGAGCCCTGGGTTAGGAGTTCAGAAGACCAGTTACTAGCTGTGCTGCCTTGGGCCAAGTCACTGAAGTTTTCTAATTCTCAGCTTACTCACCTGTCAAGTGGTGCATTAGTAATATTATTGAAAGAGAAATTAATTCTCACTCGGAGTTCAGGGGAGATTCAGGTGCTAGGATCCCAAACTGCCTGGCACGGGGGAGACTACTGCTCCATCCAGTTCTCAGTCCCAGCTCCACTGTCCCTCGGCCCCTCTGCCCCTCTCTCACCTCAGGTCCCTCCCCTTTCATCTCTCACCTGTGTTTTAGAATGGCGTCCTCACTGGTATATCTGTACAGACCTGGAAGAGGGCAGGAGAAGACTTAATCCAGAGTCTCCTGCACTTGGCCAGAGATCTAAACCCCTGTGGCATTCTGACTGGACCCAGGGAAGGCCTGACCACTTGGGCGTCCACTCCACCCTCTCACCTGGGCCCAGGTGCACCCCAGCCTGGCGCCGGCGGTGGACACACACAGCGGTGCCCAGCAGCAGCAGCCAGAGCACAACACCCCCGCTGGCAATGACCTCTGGCCGTCTCAAGGCGGCTCTCAGCTGCTCCAGGGTCCATGAACTGTGGTTGCTGGGTTCTCGGGTGGCTCGCTCCATGGCCTGCTCTGTATGAGATTTGGAGCTCAGAAGGAGGAGGCAGGTGAAGCAATGAGGGTCTGGTAGACAAGGTAGAGGAGCTGGAAATGTGAGGTGGGAGCAGGGAGAGGAAGGTGGGAATGGGGGCTGAAGGGGTATAGGTGGGACAGGTGGGCACTGCTCTCACCTAAAAGGAGGCAGACAGGCCTACTGGGCTCTCCAGCCCCAGCGCCAGTGACTGCAGCCACTTGTACACAGTAGGAACCTGGCATTCGGGTGGCGATCTCCAGCTGGGTCTGCTCGCCTGCCACGGTCCAGTTGCTGGGGGGCAATGAGGTGTTGCCCAGGCTCCAGACCTGATACACAAGAAGAGGTGAGTACTCGCCTCCTGGCACCATCACAGCACCTGAACCCTTCATACAGATCACACTTTCGGCATGTGGTCATCTTACCCTGCCGTTCACCTGGGGCCACTCCCCCAACATGCGCCCACACTTCCTTCTCCCCTACAAAGTGAGAGAGACCTCTCTAGACCGACAGAGGAGAGCAAAAGTAATCTTCTAAAATATGCGTTAGATCAGTGGTTCTCAAACTTCAGCATGCCTCAGCATCACTTGGAGGGTTTGTTAAAATCTAGGCTAAAATCGAGGCCCATCCCTGAGTTTGTGATTCATGAAGACTAGGAAAGGACCCAAGAATTTGCATTTTAAAGAAAATCTTTTGGGTTTTTTTTGCTGAAGAAGATTCACCCTGAGCTAACATCTGTTGCCAATCTTCCTCTTTTTGTATGTGAGCTGCCTCCACAGCATGGCCACTGAGGGGTGGTGTAGGTCTGCACATGGGAACTGAACCTGGGCCACCAAAGTGGAGCACGACAAACTTAACAACCAGGCCCAAGAATTTGCATTTCCAACAAGTTCTCAGGTGATGCTGACGTTGCTGGTCCAGGAACCACGCTCTGACACCCACTGCCTTAGAAGCTGAGAGTCAGACACAGCCTGATTTGATTCCTGTTCTGATTCCTATACCTGTAACCTTAGTGTCACTTTTCTTGTCTGTAAATTGGGGGTAATAACCCAGGGCCGACTGTGAGATGAAATGAGGCCATGTAGGTAAGTGCTTGGTGGTGTCTGGCAGACAGCAGGTCCTTGCTCAACAACAGTGAGCTTCCCTTGCTTCTCTGCACAGGTGCTTCTTCTCAGTGCCCAGAGCAAGGATGTGCAGGATGAGGGATATCCTGGCACCACCAGGAAGGAGTGTGTCAGCTTGAGGGGGTTACCTGGTAGCCACGGATGATGCCGTTGTGGTTTTCAGCAGGTGGTGGGATCCAGCTCACAAGGACACTGCTGTTGCCAGGTTTTAGAGTCACCTCCTGAGGAGGGGCACTGGGCACTGAAGGGAGGGAGGCAGGCTGTAAGGGATGCTGAGGGAGAGGACTCTAGGGAAAAGAGCTGGAAGGGGACACAGAATCAGAGCCCACACTGATGAGAATAGAAGCTTCTCACAGCTCTCCTTGCCTGGCCAGGGAGGAAAGGAGTCCAGGAGTAGGCCTCACCATCCCGCCAGACTAGAGCGAGACAGTCCAGGGTCCCCAGAGAAGAAAGGGCCGGAGGGCATACTGGGGGCGTCTCTCCCTGACCTTGTTCTGGCAGCCTCAGGAGCAGCACGTTGCTGTCAGGGCCTCGAGCCCGGCCGGAGGATGGCCTCACTTTGAACTCATAGTCTTGGCCCCAGTGGAGGCCCCTAAGCTCCGCGCTCTGCCAGCCATCCAGCAGGACCTCTGCCCATGGAGCTCCCTGGCCTCCTGGGGGAGTCTGGGCCCTGAACAGGGCTGTGTAGGACTGAGCAGGTGCAGCAGGGCCGCTCACCTGGGAAAGAGTCCAGAGGAAGGGGGAGGGGTCAGGGAGCTCATGACCAGCCCTTTCTCAAGCTCTGGACTGGCTCCCACCCCTAGGTCCTGGGCCTCACCTTCCAGCTAAGCCACACAACAGGCCCAGGCTTCGTGCCTTTTGTGGGGTCCGGGTTCAGCAGGGTCGCGTTTTCCAGCTGAATTCGCACAGCCAGAAGCTCCAGAGGCTCCTTGTAGTCGTGGGGCTCTATAGGGAGTATAGGGCTGGGATGAGGCCTACAGGCCAGGGTGAAGGAACTGAGACATGGAACATTGCTCAGCTACAGAAGAACCAAAACCCCCAGATTTCCCAGGTCTAGAGCACTCATTTCTACTTAGGATGGGGGTGGGGGTACCTCCTCCTAAATGGAGTCCCCACCACTCTGACCCTGATCCCAGGTTGAGTCCCACATACTATAACCCTAGCCAAAAGCAGACCGCACCATCCTAACTGGAGCTCCCCACCTTGGCCCTGACTTTAGCTGACCACCCACCCTCCTCTTACCCTGGACAGACACCCTGGCTGCCCGGCTTTCCCGTCGTCCTGCATTGTTGGTGGCCACACACATATAGGTCCCTGTGTCACTCTTCTCTGCTCTTGCCATCAGCAGGGAACCCCTGGATACCTGTCAGGGCCAGGTGCATTGTGAAGTCTCCCATGTGGGGAGGGAAGCTTAAGGCCTCACTGCCTTCTCTTCCTCTAGCTCTGCAGGGGGACACGGGGCTGGAGGGCAGCTCAGTCCCTCAGGGTGTGCCCATACCCAGGACGGGATGAAGTACACTCACCGTGTGCTGCCCTGGCTGTAGGGCCAGGGGTTTCCCATCCTTCCACCATGAGACTGTGGGCTCTGGGTGGCCCCAGGGTGGCCCACACTCCAGAATCACCTGTTCACCCACCGTGGCCACCGTGTCCTGAGGCTGGATCTGGAAATCCTCCCGAAGGACTGTGGGGAGGATGCAGGGTCAGCAGGGAACAGCACCCAGTTCTCCCCTCCCCAGAGCTCCCCCCACCACCCTTGCCTCATTCTGCTTTACCTAACTTTTTGCTGCCTTGTGTTCACTCTTCAGACCCACCACTCAAATCTCCCATCTAGGACCACCCCAACCCAGCTCTCTTTTCCCAATCTCCCAGCCCAGGCCTCCCCTCACAGATATCCCCTCAAACCTGCCTCACCAAAGGCATCTCACCCCAGGTGTGCCCCACCCTGGGCGTCCCTTCCCAGGCCTCACCAGCCACAGACAGCCGAGCACCTCGGCTGACTGCCGTGCCCAGTCGGTTGCTGGCCTCACATGTGTAGACACCCAGGTCTGTGGATAGGGCCTGGTCATCCTGGGCATGTCCTCGGCCAGGGGGCCGCAGCAGCAGGAGGGTTCCATCAGGCAGGAGGTGGTGTATGTCTGGGGGCACCATGCTCAGGGGCTGTCCATTCAGCAGCCAGCGGATGGTGGGAGGTGGCTGGCCTGAGGCGCGGCAGCTCATCTTGGCAGGGCCAGGGCCCTGGAGCAGCTGGTCCTGGGGATGGACTAGGATCTGGGGTGGGGAGTCCTGAGCCGTGCCTCCTGGGAGGGAGATGGAGGTGGAGCCCGATCTGACTACTGATGGCTCCCCCAAATCCTTGCACACCTTATCTGCCTTCTCTTATCTGAAGACCGGCTCCCAAATAACAAGCAAGCTGGGAAGGGAGAGGGCCAGTGTGCATGGGATCCAGGTGGGGGCCAGGAGGGCTCTCAATCTGTCTCTCTGTCTTACACACACACTTCATCATCATCATCATCATCATGCTCATCATCTCTGGCACCCCTACTGCAAAAGGGAAGCAAAGGAATAAGGAGGCCTCTTCTCCCGTCGCCAGGCCTTGGATCAAGGGAGCATGGGCTAGGAGAGGGAGGGCCACACTCACCCGTGACGAGCAGAAGTAGGAGAGGCAGGGGCCACCCGGCCCCAAGGAGGCCCACTCCTCCAGCGCCCATGGCTGCTCTCAGGCCGCTGTCCTTGTCTGAAACACTTTGTCCTGCTGCTCTGAGCTCACAGCGGAGGAAAGGAGGGGCGGGGCAGGGTGGTGGCGGTTGTTTGTGACCGAGACTCTGCCCCAGGAGGGAAGCAGCTTTGAGGAAACCGATGCTTCCTGCCTGGCCCTCCGTGCCTTGGAGAACTGGGAGGAGACCAGAGCAGAGAAGCTCTCTGACCTTGACCTTTTAGCCATAACCCCTGACTCCAACCTCAGCCCTAAGATTACCTGTGTTCTAGTCTGGGATTTCTTAAAGGTAACCCTTACACTAACCATAACTCCACCACAGCCTTTAACCCTAAGCCTCTATTTAAACCTGGAATGCCAATCCTTATCCCTTTGCTTCCAAGCTACCCTTTGCTAGAGTGGAGCGGAACCCCAGAGGTGGAATCTCAGGGCATGGCATTAAGAAGCTGAGGAGAGAGGAAAGTGGGCCAAAGAAGCTAGGTGGAGGGGGGCAGGAGTGTATTATCGTTCCTTGGCCCATTTTCCGAAGGCTAGGTGGGGCTAGGGGTGAGTAGAACAGAAGATAGGAAGGATTTGGAGGCTCTGGGACAACCTGGGAGATGCCCACAGTGTGTTCCTATTCAGCTCAGAGACAGATGAAATAAGCTTCTGTGAGACCTTGGGTAAGTTACTTAACCCCTGCAGTTAGTTGTCTTATCTGTAACGTGGGAATAATAATAATAGTTCCTATCTTGGGGGCTGGAGTAAGAATGAGACGAGATAGAGCATAAAACCACTTAGCACAGTGCCTAATGCATTATAAGTGATCAGTAAAGGTTAGCCAATATTGTTATTTATTCACTTTTATGCATGTCCCATCACTGAAACTATTCAAGCCTCCTCGGCAGGAATATTTTTCAGGCCCTGGAAAGGTGATTGGAGTAAATGACCTTTAAGAGCCTTTGCAGCCCTGGAACCTGGTCTGGAGCAGCCAGAGCTTGTAGCTTCTGAGACTGCAATGTCAGCGCTCCCCGCACTGCTCCCCACCCCCTCCCTAGAGAGAGGCTGCTCTCCCCTCTCAGAGCCCAGCTCATTTACAGGTCTCTTCTTCCAAATCTGGAATCTCAGCCATTTCCTGGAGCTGTTCCCGGAAGGCCAAGGCCAGGCTCTGGGGGCTCAGCGGAAGAGTGTCCAGCCTTTGTTCCCATTTGTTGCTGGCCGGCTCCTCTGTGGGGCCCCTAACTCAGCTGACTCCCTCTCTTCCTCCCCCTTCCCAGCTTGGCCTCAGTGCCAGCAATGGCCACAGCCACAGCCCTAACAGCCTAGCAAGAGGAAAGCCTCCCTCACTCCTTCTTCTCTTTCTCCTCAAACGCAGACCAAGACGGATTAAGACAATCGGAGCAAGAGAGCACTGTGGTCTCTAAAAACTGGGCATTTCCAAGGGGTAAAGAATAGACAGAGTGAAAGTAACAGAGAGACAGAGCTGGAAGGATAGGAACTGGGGTCAGAGAGTAGAATTTGGTATTCAGAAGCGGAGGAGCTAAGAGCAGTGACAAATTCCAAGGCATGTGCATGAACATATGTGTGCCACGCAGAGGGGAGCAGAGTTATGGGGTCAAGGATCTGTGGGGCCAGAGTGATGAAGGGGGTATTCATATGGACACTGAAGTCAGCCAAGGGCTAGACAAGAAAGGATGTGGTGAGGGGGCTGGCCCCGTGGCCGAGTGGTTAAGTTCGCGCGCTCCGCTGCAGGCGGCCCAGTGTTTCGTTGGTTCGAATCCTGGGCGCGGACATGGCACTGCTCATCAAACCACACTGAGGCAGCGTCCCACATGCCACAACTAGAAGGACCCACAACGAAGAATATACAACTATGTACTGGGGGGCTTTGGGGAGAAAAAGGAAAAAATAAAATCTTTAAAAAAAAAAAAAAAGAAAGGATGTGGTGAGACAGATGGATTTACCGCACATACAGCCAACTCGGGGTTTCCCAGATACAGAGCCCCTAGGCCTGTCTGACCCCCTGACTGCCTGCTCCCCAAAAATGTTGCTGTCAGCATCCTTCTTTAGTTTCTCCTGCTTATGCATTAGACTTGGGGAAATTAACCAAGTTCCCTGCTAATGATTTAGTGCCAACTTGATTTTACTAACATCTCTATAATCCAAAAAAATGATATAAGTTTCCCTCAGGGGAAAAGAGGGCAAGTCTCAAAGGAATTCAGGTTCATGACTAGCCCTGTCCTCAGCTGAGTGAGAATGGACAGGCGACACAGTGAGGAGAGGTGCCAGTGTTATACTGCAGGAGCAGAGCCCCAGAGGCTACAGCAGCCAGAGAAGTGGCCAATGCCTACAGTCACGTGCCTCATCTCTGGAGATGGCCTTCAGCAGCACAGCCTCTCTCTATTCCCAGACTCTAGAGAGCCAGGTGCTAAGAAATGATGGGGATTGGAGGGGCCAAGTACTCTGAGCTGTTCCTGTAGGACATTAAGGCTCTTTCTTCTCACTCAGCCCAAGCATTCAGGGCACTCAGGGATCCATAGAGTGACGGCCAAGGGGACTTCCCATCAGCGAAGTGTATCTGCACGGCTCCCAGACACTGTAGCACTCATTTCCAGCAACCTGGCCCATCAGCATCCTGATTGTCTCATTTCCACACACTAAGGAAGAGCCGACTGCATGAGTCATGGGAATGATGTTAGCGAAGGGGAGCCGCCTTCAGTTATTTCAAGGAAGCTCTGCTTGGGGCCCTGGTGATGTGCAGGCCCCGTGATCAGCTTAGATAGCATCTTTCACTCCCTGGTTTAAGAGGTTTGTGTTTTTGTGAGTAACTCTTTAGTTGCTTGTAAGAAGGAAGAGGTAAGAGAGAGATCGAGCGCCCTTCTAAAGGACTCTTCAGAGGAAATTCTTTTTGACCTCTGGCTCCTGGCTTTTCTGGCTTCTTATTCTGAGTTCTCTGAAGATGCAGACAAGGACTCCTGCTGGTTAAACTAGTGGGGTGAATTTAGATGGGTTTGGAAGTCAATTACACTTAGGTTGAAATCCTGATTCCACCTCTTACTGTCAGAGAGACCTCAAACAAGTCACATAGCCTCTCTGAGCCCCAATTTCCTCGTCTGTAAAATGTCTGTATGAGTTTTATGGATGGTGGAAATGAAAGTGCTTTGAAAACACTAGATATGTGTTAATTATCCCTTGAGTGTTCTGGGAATGGCACATTCCTTCCCTGACCAACATAGCCACAGCCGGCCCCAACCACCTGTAGGCCTTCTTTTTGGCCTTGAGATCCTGCCCTTTTTGTCTTCTTGGTTTATTTTTCTTTTCCTCTTTGCTTGAGTCTATTTAATCCCGTTCTTCAAATTCTTATCTCTGTTCCAGGATGTCAATAGCTGGAGAGAAACTGAGTCAAGAGAGGACACAGTAATGAGCTCCTTTTAGCCGAATGGAAAAATTGCCCTGATGCCACTGCACTGGCACAGCTTCCATTCCCTAGCTCCTGGGCCCGTTAACATTGTGGGCAATTTCAGGGTCCATGGGAAAATCATGTCTAATGCTTTCAAATCCACAGTTTCTTGACTTTCTCAACACCAATGACTATGGCTCATGCCTAGACCAAACATTGGAGATTGGACCAATTAGAGATTTCAAAGGCTGCTGGCATCATCAACATTTAACTGTCTGCTAACATGTCCAAGAAGAGGAGATCAGTTACAATACTTTGTGTTCAGCCTGTCAATGCCCTCCAGCCAAAAACACACCTGTTGTTAAACACGTTGGGTTTATTACTCCTTGCAGCTAGGGAGGGTGCATACCACGGGGAACTGTGGAGCGTCTCAGTAACAGGGTGTTAGAAAGAACCTATTGCAGAATTTGGGCTTTGACTGGGTGATATGAGGAGGGTCCTAGAATGTGGAGCTTTGCCCTAAATTGGGTGCTGTCGGGAATCAGGGACAACGCTATGATTCTTTGCAGAAGAGTATCTTTGATAATTTCTTTGCTATGTAATATACCAAGTGGTTCTTCTTCCTCTTTTCTTCTTCTGTTATGAACCGTGCTGCCCTGAATCTTTATTTTACATGTCTCCTACTATAACTATAAATGTTTAAGAGTTTCTCTAGGGAATAAACAAACCTACAAGTAGAATTTCTGCATCTTGGGGCATACAAATATTCAACTTTAGTTGATAATGACAAATTATTTTTCAAATCAGTTGGTTATACCAATGTCCTTGAGCCACATCCTCAGAACAGTAGGTGGACTCCTTAATTTTTGACAATCTAGTATGTAGAATAATATTTTATTGTTGTCAGTTTGCATTTGCCTGATTAAATAATGAAGGTGAGCATCTTTTCAAGTCTTTACTCACCATTTGTGTTTTCTCTTCTGGGAAGTATCTATTTCTATCTTTTGCTCATATTTCTATTGCTTATCTGTTTATTTCTCAATAACTTTCAGGAATTTTATATATCCTGGATAATAAGTTTCTGTGGATTAGAGATGTTGCAAAAACAAGTTTGGCCTTATATTTTCTCTTTCTTTATGAGGTAACAAAAGTTCTTAATTTTAAGGTAGATATATTTATTAATATTTATTTTTATAATTAGTGCCTTCTTTCTGTTTTTGAAGAAAATCTCCTCTAAAGTCAAAAAGATATGCTCCTACATTTTCTTCTAAGTGTAAAAATTTCACACTTAAGTCTTGGATCTCTCACTAAATGATTATTTGGTATGGCTTGAGGTAGGGATATGCTTTTTTTCCAGATAGGAATCAATTATCCCATCACTACTTATTGTTTAGATCCAGTGACCTGCAATGATTTCTTGGTCACACATCAAATGTTCATATATGTGTAGCTTCCATTGGCCTGTTCGTCTGTTCCTGCATGAGCACCACACTGTCTCAATTACAAGAGCTATATAATAAGTTTTAATAACTGGTAGGGTGATTCCTCCTCTCTTCTTTTTCAGAAGTGTCTTGGGTATCCTTGGGCCTTCAGCTTATCAAGTTCCTTGAAAACCTTGTGGAATTGATTGAATGTATAGAAAAAACTCACATTTTATGACATTGTCTTCCTATCATGAATATGTACACCTCTTCCTTTATTTGCTCTTTTTAAATGACTTTCAATAAAGAACTATAATTTGCTCTCTATAAATATTATACACATTTCGTTAAATGTACTCTTAGCTAACTTGTTAAACTTCCTCTTGAGATTATTTGCAAAGATAGTTGCAATAATCCCTACCATCCTGTATGCTCATCCCTTTTAATGCTTCTTGGCCCTCCCAGAAAGAAGTGGAATCTTTTTCCCAACCTCTTGAAGCAAGGCTGAGTAGGTGGATTCTTTGATCAATAGAATACAGTGGAAGTGAAATGCGGAACTCAAGAGGTCTTGCAGCTTCTACTCTGAGACGACCATGTGAAGAAGCTCAGTTTAGCCACATAGAGCAGAGAGGAGCTATTCTAGCTGAGGATTCCTAAACCTTCTAGTCAAGAGCCAGTATCAATCACCAGACATGTGAGTGAGGCCATCTTAGGACCCAGCTCTAGTTCAAGGTGCCAGATGATATAGTCACATAAGTGACCTCACACAGCACTAGCAAGTGAATTGCTTAGCTGAGTCCAACCCAAATCATGACAGGGAGCTGTGATAGAATAAAATGGTTATTCTTTTAAGTCACTCAATTTTGGGGTGGTTTGTTACAGATCAATAAAGAACTAAGACACCTTGATGTTATGTCTAATAGTTTCTAGATTCTTTTGATTTTTCTATGTAGAAAATCATATAATCTAAATATAATGGCATTTTTGGCTTTTTATTTCTCATCTTTATACACTTTTGTTTCTTTTTCTTGCTTTACCAGCATGATGTTGAATACAAGGAGTGATTGTAGGTATCTTTGTTTACTTCTTCATTTTCAAAGGAACACTTATAATGTTTCACCACTAAGAATGAAGTCTGCTGATGGTCTTTTAGACACTACTTATCAGGTTTTAAGTTTCCTTTTATTTCTTTTTTGCTGAGGGCTTTGGACCATGATTATGTACTAAATTCTACAGTTTGTTTTTGGCATTTTTTTTGAGATAGTTTGTCTCCTTTAATCTGCTAATGTGGTGAATAACATTTATGAATTTTCTAATTTTAAATTATTCTTGCTTTCCTGGCATAAATGCAGTTTGGTGATGGTGTGTATCCCTTTTACACATTCCTGGATTCATTTGCTTATATTTTGTTTAGATATTTGCATCTATGTTCATGAGATTGACCCATAATTTTTTTCCCTCATACTTTCCCTGTCTCATTTTGATATCAGGATTTCACTGGTCTTATAGGGTAAGTTCAAGAGTATTCATTCTGTATCTATTTTCTGGAAGAGTTTGTCTAAGATAGGAATTATCTGTTCCTTGAATGTTTGGTAGAACTCGCCTATAAAAGCATTTGAGCTGATATTTGCTTTGTAGGGAAGATTTTAATTTCTTTTCCTAATTCAGTTTCTTTAAAGGTTACAAGACTATTCAGGTTTTATAGTTCTTTTTGAGTTGGTTTTGTTAAGGTAAATTTTTCTAGGATTTTTTTCCATTTTGCCTAAGTTTTCAAATTAATTTTTTTCATTTTGTCCTCTTATTCTTTTCTATCTATACTGGATCAGTATTTATTTTCCCTTTTATTTATAATGTCATTTATGTGTCTTTTCTCTTTTTCCTTGATCAGTCTCACTAGAGATTTACTTTCTAAATAATCTTTTCAGAGAACTAACTTTTGATTTAGTTGATCCTCTGTGCTGTATTTTTATTTCTCTATTTCACTAACTTCTACTGTCCTCTCTATTATTCATATCTTCTTTGGCTTTGGTTGGTTATTCCTTTTCTAATGATTTGAGTCGGATGCTTTCCTCTTTTGTTTTTGATGAGGGGTTATTTTTCCTCCCCCATCCCTCCCCCCTTCTCTTTAAAGATTGACTCTGAACTAACATCTGTTGACAATCTTTTTTTATTTTTTATTATTTTAATTTCTTTTCTTCTTCTCCCCAAAGCCCCCCAGTACACAGTTGTATATTCTAGTTGTCGGTCCTTCTAGTGCTGCTATGTGGGACGCCGCCTCAGCATGGCTTGATGAACGGTGCTAGGTCCGAGCCCAGAATCCAAACGGGTGAAACACTGGGCTGTGGAAGCAGAGTGTGCAAACTTAGCCACTCGGCCACAGGGCCAGCCCAGATGCTTTCCTCTTTAATTTTCAGCCTTTCTCCTTTTTAATGTAAGCATTTAAGGCCATAAACTTTCCTCTTAGTCACATTTTTGCTGCATCTTACAGGTTTTGATATATAGGATTTTATTATTTTTGGATTTCAAAAAAACCCTTATTTTTTAGAACTGTTTTAGGTTTATAGGAAAATCGAGAGGAAGGTACAGAGATTTCTCATATAACCCCTTCTCCTACGCGTGTACAGCCTCCTCCATCAACAACATCCCTCACCAGAGTGGCACACTTGTTACACCTGCTAAAGCTACATTGACACATCATAATCACCCAAAGTCCATAGTTTACGCTAGGGTTCACTCGTGATGTTGTACATTCTAAGAGTTTGGACAAATGTATAATAATATGTGTCCATCATTATAGTACCATACAGAATATTTTCACTGCCCTAAAAATCCTCTGTGCTCTGCCTGTTCACCTCTCTCCTCCCCTCAAGCCCCGGAAACCACTGATCTTTTTACAATCTCCATTGTTTTGCCTTTTCCAGTGCGTCAGATAGTTGAAATCATACAGTACCTAGCCTTTTCAGATTGAGATCTTTCACTTAGTAATATGTATTTAAGGTTCTTCCCTGTCTTTTCGTGGTTTGATTGCTCTTTTCTTTTTAGTGTTGAATAATATTCCATTGTCTGGATGTACTACAGTTTATTATTTTTTTCCAGTTTTATTGAGATATAATTGACACATAACATTGTGTAAGTTAAGTTTAAGGTGTACAACATGTTGATTTGATACATTGATGAATTTCAAAATGATTACCATCATAGCATTAGGTACTTCTTCCATCCCATCACATAGTTACCATTTCTTTTTATTGGTGAGAACATTTAAGATCTACTCTCTTAGTAACATTCAAGTTTATGATACATGTTATTAGTTATAATCACCATGCTGTACATTAGATCAACAACCAACTTGTTGATCTTACAACTGGAAGTTTGTACCCTCTGACCAACATCTCCTCACTTTCCTCTCAACCCCTGGTAACTAGCCTCTACTCTCTGTTTCTCTGAGTTTGTCTTTTTAAGGTTTCATATATAAGTGGTATCATACAGTATTTGTCTTTCTCTGTCTGATGTTTTTCACTTAGACCCTTAAGGTCCATCCAAGTTGTCACAAACAGAATTTTCTTCTTTCTCATGACTGAATAATATTCCATTGTATATAAATATACCACATCTTCTTTATCCACTCATCTTTTGATGCATGAATATGGGAACTTATGTTGTTCTCATATCTTGGCTATTGTGAGTAGCACTGCAATGAACATGGGAGTGCAGATATCTCTATGAGATCCTGATTTCAATTCCTTTAGATCTAAACCCAGAAATGGAATTGCTGAATCATATGGTAGTTCTATATTTAATTTTTTGAAGAGCCTCCATAACGTTTTCCTTAGTGGTTATACTGATTTGCATTCCCACCATAGTGCACTGGGGTTCCCTTTTCTCCACACCCTCAACAACACTTATTATCTCTTGTCTTTTTGATGATAGCTATTCTAACAGAAGTGAGATGATATCTCATTCTGGTTTTGACTTGCATTTCCCTGATGATTAGTACCACAGTTAATTTATCCACTCATCTAGTGAAGGACATCCTGGTTGCTTCCAAGTTTTGCCAATTATGAGTAGAGCTGCTGTAAACGTGTGTGCAGGTTTTTGTGTTGACACAAGTTTTCAACTTTTTGGAGTAAATACCAAGGAGTGTGATTGCTGGATGATATAGTAGGAGCATGTTTAGTTTTGTTAGAAACCACCATACTGTCTTCCAAATTGGTTGTACTATTTTGCATTCCCATGAGCAACGAATCAGAGTTCTTGTTGCTCCACATCCTTATCAGCATTTAGTGGTGTCAGTGTTTTGGATTTTGGCCATTCTAATAGATGTATAGTGGCATCTCATTGTTGTTTTAATTTACATTTCCCTAATGACATGATGTGGAGTATCTTTTCATATGCTTACTATCTGTATATCTTCTTTGGTGAGGTGTCTGTTCAGGTGTTTTGCCTATTTTTAAATTGGGTTATTTGTTTTCTTGTTGTTGAGTTTTAAGAGCTCTTTGTATATTTTGGATAATAGTCCTTTATCAGTTATGTCTTTTGCAAATATTTTCTTCCAGTCTGTGGCTTATCTTCTTATTCTCTTGACATTTTCCTTCAGAGAGCAGAAGTTTTCATTTTAATGAAGTCCAGCTTATAATTATATCTTTCATAGATTGTGCCTTTGGTATTGTATCTTAAAAGTCATTGCCATATCCAAGGTCATCAATGTTTTCTCCTGTTATCTTCTAGGAGTTTTATAGTTCTGTGTAGATTTAAGTTTTAAAATGTTCATCATAATTTCTTCCTTGATGCATGAGTTATTAAGAAATATGTTTTTAAATAGACGAGTGAATGAAGTTTTATATGACTTTTCACTATTGACTTCCAATTCAATTTGTGGTCAGAGAATGTAGTCTGTATGATACTAATTCTTCAAAATTTATCGAGGCTTACTTATTGAGCCTTAAGCACTTTTGAGCTTATGGTCAATTTTTGGAAATTATTTCATATGTTCCTCAGAAGAATATGTATTCTTTAATTGGTGTAGACTTTTATATATTTTCAAAAAACAAGCTTGTATGTTAAACTATTAAAATTTTAGCTATGTTTTTAAGCCTCTTTGATCATTTAGTAATTGAGAGAGGTGGGTTGACATCTTCTATGCAAAAATAGATTTATAATTTCTCTCTGTAACACTGTCAATTTTTACCTCATGAATTTTGAGGTTAATCAGATACACACAATTCAACTTTAACTTTTTTGGTGAAAAGAATCTTTTAATATTATGTGGTTACCCTCTGTAGCAGACATTATTGGGACCCCCTTTATAACTCCTCAGAATTCACATCTCTCTATTCTGAAGCCTGCTTTCTGTGAATACCTGCCACTCTGTTTGGGGACCATATTTGGATACATGCAGGGCAAGCTGGATGTACTGGAGTTAAGGCCCTAGGAGAGCCCTAAATAACGATGGATGGGGATTTGGTGGATCGATAACTCAGTTTCCTTGTCTCTCACTTGGGATTATCCTAAAGTCTGTTTAACACTGTCTCCCAGGGTTTCCCATAGGATTGAGCTATGTAGTCCCACAGTATTAACTGGTTTGATAACAAATCCTTTATCGGCTTTGATCTCTTTCCTGATCCACATCCTTACTGCTCTACTGGTGTTTCCTGAAATAAATTATTTGCACTCAAACTCAAGATACCTTACTTATTCCTAATAATAAAGGAGGCCATCGATGTAATTGAGATTCTTTTTGGGAGTCAAGGGCATACTAGTAATAATAATGCTGGGATAACAGGAGTAAGCCAGGACCGTCTCAGGCAAACAGGATGTAAAGCCATCCTACTAATTAGGCCTTATGTCGTAAAGTCCATTTGTCTTATGTTAATAGTTGCTCCAGCTTCCTTTTGCTTACTATTTGCATGTTTTATCTTTACATTACTTTACTATCAACTTTTCCAAATCTTTGTTTTGGGTGTATTTCATTTAAATAGCATATAGCTGGATTTTTAAAAATATAATCCAACAGATTGTATTTTAACTCATGAATTTAGGCCATTATAATTTATTTATAATCTATAATTTAGCCTTGCTTCTACTGTCTTATTTTTGGCTTTCTATTGTCCCACTTTTCTATGTTTCTTTTTAAAAAAAAATGGATTGGGTTTGTGTTTATGTGTTTCCTTATTCTATTTCTCCCTTTATTGGTTTGGAACTAATACCAATTCTCTCATTCTATTCTTTTAGTGGTTACTCTGATAATGTTTCCTTGAATGCTTAATAAAATCTGAAGTTAGTATCCTTATCATCTTCCCCTCCCTGAAGAATTCAAGGACCTTGGAATAGTTCAATTCTGAAAACTCTCCTCCTATTGTTTTCTTGTATTTTATCTGTCAGGTTTTGGAAACCACAAATTACATATCATTATTGTCATTTTATAAGGCATTATTTAGATTTGCCTACCTATCTCAAACCCTTCTTGTGGAATAATTTTTCCTCTTCCTAAAATACGTCTTTTAGGAGTTCTTTTAGTAGTGGTAAACTGTAGTTTTTGTTTATCTGATAACATCTTGATTTTACCTTCATATTTGGAAGATTGCTTTGATAGGTACAATATTCTGGGGTAATAGTTATTTTTGCTCAATATTTTGAAGATATTATTCCACTTTCTCAAGATTTCCATTATTACTGTTGTCTAAATGTGTAAGATCCATCTTTTTTTCTCTGAGTGCTTTTAGCATCTCTTAATCTCATGTATCCTCCAGTTTTACCAGTTTTATGTAGGTGTGACATCTTTTTATAAATCTTGTATGTTAACCTTCCTATATCTGTGTATTTATGTTTGTATGAGTTCTACAAAAATTTCATTCATTACTCTTAAAATATTGCCTCTCCTTCATCTCTCTAGTCTCCCCTTTGAGCTCTGGATGAAATATGGCTTAGACCTTTTCATTCTACATGCCATATCCCTTAATCTCTTTTTCGTATTTTTCATCTCCTTGTCTGTCTGTGCCTTATTCTGAAAAATCTCTTCAGATACATCTTCCAAATAACTCTCTTCACCTATATTTAATGTGCTGTTTAACCCTTTCTTTTACATTTTTGTTTCAATAAATTACATTTTGATTGATAAAAGTTCTATTTTGTTCCTTTTCAAATTTGGTCACTTTTGCTAGTCTTTTGTTGCTTGTTCATTTTTGTAATTTTGTATTTTATTTCTTCAAGCTTTTCATAATTATTTTATATTTTATATCTGACAATTTCAATATCTGAAAGCCTTGGGGGTCTAAATCTATTGCTTCTTATATCTGCTGACTCTCATTCACGGTTATTTATTTCCTTCTGTGTTTAATGACCTTTCGTTGTCAACTCATCTTTGGTTGGTCTTAATCTCAGACTTAGCTCAGGTTCAGCTTCCCATCTTACCGCTGGCCCAGTCTAGTCTTCCATACAGTGCGGAGAGAAGCATTTGCCTCTGGGTAATCACTGTTCTCTGAGTGCCAAGTAGTCTGGACTCACCTACACTTCCAGACTTTTAGACATGCTGCCCCTTCTGCCTGGAATATGTGTCTTTTCATCCTTTTTTTTCACTTGATTAACTAACTAATCTTTCTAAGACTAAGTCCAGGCCTGTTCTCCTCCAAGATACCTTTGCTGACAACTCGTAATCTGGGTTAGATGTCCCTCTTACTTGCTCCCAGAGTACCCTGTATCTACCTCTGTCATTGTATTTTCCACACTGAGTTGTAATAATCTGCTTATGTGTCTGTCTTCCCCCATGAAGCTGTCTTCTGGGAGAGGTCATGGCATAGTTACGCTGTTTCCCCCGTGTCTAGCACAGGGCTTGGGCCATGGTAGATTAACAAATGTTTGTTGAATAAATGGAAGAACACTTGAAAGAATGAATGAATGATTGGATGAGTGAGTGATGATTTGGGAGTGGACAATTTGGGGTTTGCAAAGAGGGTGAAGGATGGTGAAGGAAGATGAGAAGAAAAGAGAAAAGGGCAATGACTGGTATTTTTAAGCTGTTTGTTTTGTTCTCCTTACTCAAGTGGAATAAAGTTGCCATTTCATTTCATCAAAAGTTTATTGAGCATCCAGTATGTGCTAAGCACTCTGCTAGATGCTAGTAATACAAAGATGAAGATCAAAACCAAACCAAACCACTTCCTTACTTATCCCCCTCCCCACCCCCGCCATTTAAGGCAGATTTGGCTTAAACCTGGGAAGCTGGCCCCTCAGGGATTCAGCAGCAGGGTATGGAGTACTGCATGCTCTCATCTCACCCTAACCTTCACTCCTGCCTCTCAAGGTTGACCAGCACGTACCCCTTCTCCTACCTGCCTGAGCAACTTTCCCCTGCACACATTATCTCATTCTGGCTGAGTCACCTGGGAAGGCTAGGGGAGGGGTTCTGGCTAACTAAAAGGACCTGCAAAAGCAAACTTGCCTAAAAGAACCTGGAGAGGTGCACAGGGACAGGGAACTGGGGGGGTCCTGCTGTCCAGGCAAGTGTGGGGGAGCCAACTAGAGATATTGTTGCCCTTGGGGCTGTGACAAAACTTCCCCTGTGTGGAGTGGTGGGGAACAGGGGCCTTGGGAGTTGCTCTGTGGGATGGTGGAGGGTCAGAGCTGGAGCTTAGGAGGTTGGGGAGGTGCCAGGGATGCAAGGACCCCTAGAGGCATCAGGGAGGAGAGGACAGAACACACAGAGGACCTCCTTCTCTTCCAGCTTTTTAATTGCCCTCTCTCCTCACACAGTAGATTATTGTCTCTCCTATGAACTGGTCAAGAGGCGGTGGCATGGGCATGGCCTGGCTACACAGTGACCCAACCTCTCTGTATTCTGACGTTTGTGTGATTAGGGAGTCTGCTCCTGTCCTGTCTCCTGGGATCCGAGCATCTGGGGGCAGGGCAGGTGGGAGACGGGAGGTCAAGGGTTAGCTCAAGTCCCCCCTGACATGCCCGGGGACAATAAGCCGCCTCCTCCTCCCACCATTTCTCTTACAGCAGGAGAAGGCCCAACAACCTTTCTGGGGATAATGATTGTTTGAAAGGCTTGTTTAAAGAAGCCAGGGAGAAGGCATAAGTGTGAGGGGTTAAAAAACAGTTCTTCACATGATCCAGCTTTCCGGGCCAGGGCAGTGAGTGAGACCCCCTTCTTTATAGGAATAGAAACGGGAAGAATGCTTGGCACGCTGCTGAGGGAGGCTCTGGGAGAAGGTCAAGCACTGGAGGCTTGAGTCCTTTGCCCTTGCTAGGGCCCAGGTCAGGGGGACATCAACCTACTTCAGCTCCTTCCTCACCAGCTGGTAGGTGCCCAGGTACCAGGTGCCCAGAGAAGGGTCCCCCAGGGCACTGCCTTCACAGCGATTCCTCCGATGCCCACAACAGCCCCTGCACACTCAGTAACCGGCCTCTGACTTCCCCTTAGTGTGTGACAGTTGTGCGTTTTGGGCAAGTGGCCTCAAATCTGGGACGGCCAAAAAAAGTGCCCCAGGAACCAGGAGTTCGTTCGGAGGGAAGGGAAGTGGGTGGGAAGCATGAGAACTCCCTAGGAAGGGCACAGGATAGTCACGGGGGTTAGGTTACTGATGTTAGTTTCCATAAGATCCTTGGGGGATTGGGCCGGAAATTTAATAATCTCTATGGTCCTAAGAGGGCACAAGCCATACCCGCCGAGGACACAGCCAGTGAACCCGCAGCAAACGCGATTCGGTTTCATCACCAGATCCACTCTCGGCCGCCCCGCAGGGACCACCCATCCGCGCGCGCTCGCATTGGTCCACACGCGAGACCCGCGCGCCCCCGCGGGGACCTCCCGTCGCCCCTCGCAGGCGGCGGCCCAGCTACCCGGCCCTCCCCCGGCCGCGGGCTGCAGGGCGCGAGCGCCTCCCGGGGGCTCCGAGACGGCTCAGGCGCTGATCTCCACCGGGCCGGCCTCGTCTTGCTCGCGGATCAGGTGCACGCCGGCAGTCCGCAGTGTGCGCGAGGCGCTGCGCGAGCGGCCGGGCGAGCCCGGGGCCCGGGGCGGCGACGTGTGCGTCCGACCGGTGGCGGGGGAGCGCGCTGGGGACCGCGGGTAGCGGCGGGCCGAGCGGATGGGCAGCCCCGGAGAGCGGCCGGGTACTGCCGGCGACACGGAGTAGCCTGGCGGGCCGGGCTCTGTCGCGCTCCGATCTCGAGACTCGGGCGCGGGGTTCTCCTCGGGCTCTGGAGAGTCCTGCAAGGACACGCACCGCAGGGATCAGCGAGAGGACAGCCAGCGGGTCTGGGAGCGCGCCTGGTGTTCGAGGGCGCTGGGAATACTCAGGTGAAGGAGACACCGTTCCCTCCCAACTCCCACCTCTTGGAAGGCCGCAGTCACAGGTGGTTTTCGGAGCAACACATGACACTTAGCATGGTGCCTGGCACATAACGTTATGCTCACATAATGAGCATAATGAGGTGCTCAGTAAATGTTGAAATGCATTAGCTTGAGTGCTTTGTCCCCTTATTCTCTCTTTCCACCTGCCTTGGACAGCCTGGGAAAGAGTTAGTTGTGGGTTAGTGGGTAAATCGCCAGAGTTGATGTCCAAAGCCTAGCCCTGCCATTTGTTTACTTGTTTGATCTGGGCAAGTCATTTCACCTGTCAGCCTTACATTTCTAATCTCTGAAGGGAGGATGACACAAACATTTCTCAGGGTTATTCTGAGTACTATAAAGAGACATCAATATGGTATGGCTACCTAGCACCAGGCATGTGGTAAGGGCTCAATGCTCATTCGTCGGGCACCCAGCCCAGAGCCGCTCACCTTGTCCTTCAGGATATAGAGTGCCATGGGGCTCTTCCGTTCCTGCTCTCCACTTCGTGGGAGGGTGTCTGCTGCATAGGGCAAAGAACAGGGTGGCTGGCCCAGGTACAGAACCCTTCCACCAGCCAGCACCTAAACTCTTTGCTCCCCAAGTGGCCAGTTGAGGCCCCACCACAACCTCCACCAAAGGATACCCAGGGTCCTACCTTGGCTGCACCTCTCCCTGCTCTGCAGTCTTCGTGCAGTTGGTGGAGGAAGGGGCCCTGCAGAGCTGGCTTCCTTGTCTCCCAGTTCTGCCTTTTCCCAGCAGCCCACTGATCTGAGTGCCGCTGGGATGGGTGAGTGGGTGGCTGGGAGCTCACCTTCGGGTTTCAGGCGGTCATCATTCTGATCCATATATTCCAGGGAGTTTTGCTTTTCCAGCTTCCTCTTCTTCCTGCAAATCAACCCACCACCCATGAACAGAGCTATGGAGTGTGAGCAGCAGAAAGTCTAGGGTGGGCACACGAGGGGGATCTGATGGTTGTAAAAGAGGTCTCGTAAGAGGAAGATGGGCTGGGTATGGTGGGAGTGAGATACTCTGTAAACTTTGGAATGAATCGTATCTAGGTTTGCATCCTGAGTCTGCTGCTAGTGTTGTGACTATGGGCAAGTCATTTAACCAATCTGAGTCTCAGCATCATTATCTGTAAACTGCAGATAATCATACTTAAAAGGTAGCACTGCAATCACAAGCACAGTGCCTGGCCCACAAAAGGTGCCCTACAAGTGAAACCATCATTAGTCGTGCTGGGGTTGTTGAGGGTTGAGAACACAGGCTGTGGTTCCGTCTATGACACACACAATGGTAAGATGGATCTCCTGGGAGGAAAGGCATTTAAAGAAACTAAGAAAAACATAGAGCTTGGGGTTCGGTGGAGTGAAAGATTAGGGTGCTCGGGGGGTGGAAACTGGAGAGTTACCTAGACTTTTTGGAGGGTTTCCAGCAGGCACAGACTGTCACCAAGGTCACAAGAAGGAAGATGCCTCCTGTGGACAAGATGATGTAGAGGGAGCTTCTTCCTAGGGAAAGGTGGAGGTGGGAGAGCCTTCAGAGGGGGCAATGGGTGTGGTGAGGAGAGCTTCCTGAGGCGGAAGGAAGAGGAAAGGAGCCCCAGGCAGCATGGCTGGCCAGTGGCGGAGTTTGCCCAGAGCCCATTTCCTATCAGTTGCTGTCCACCACGGAGAGTTGACCCATCTCTGCCTCTCTCTCCCTCCAGTGGCACTCTCTCTGGGATGTCCCTAGCCCCTTATTGGCACCTGCCTCTCAAGATTTTGAGTCCTGAGGGAGGGCATGCAGGGACACTCACTGTATACGGTGATCTTGATGGGCAGGCTGCGGCCCTGGCTGATGGGGTTCTCTACCACACAGCTGTACAGGTTGTCGTCCTCCATGAGCACACGGGTGATGGTGAGCACCTTTTGGTCGGGGGACAGGAGCATTCGCGAGTCATTGAGGAGGGGCTTGCCATCCTTCAGCCAGGTGTAGCTGGGCTTGGTGCCATTCTCGTGTGAGCAGTTCAGGGTGAAGTCCTCGCTGAGCTCCAGCACAGTGGTCGAGGCCACTAACACCTGTGGTCTTGAAATGGGCACTAAGCCCCAGGAGTTGGGGAGCCTGTGAGCCATGGGCCAAAAAGCATCTCCCTTCCCCATTATAATTCTCTACTTTCCAACACATCACAACTCAATTTATGGTCTGAGAGGCCCCTTCAGAAATCGTCAGTCCAATTCTTTGCCATAATCCATACATCCAGCTATTCATTCATTCACTCACTCATTTATTTACCAACTATTTGTTGAGCACCTGCTAAGTTCAGGAAGTACAATGCTGAACAAGACAGCCATGGCCCCTGCCCTTACTTTCCCTTCCCTTCTTCTCAAACACCTTTCCAAGATGTCTTAAACTGACCCAGCCTGGAATGTATTTTAATTGGGCTAAGTCTACGTGCAACTGTCTGTTCAAATATTGGCTCTATCACTTACTAGCTGCGTGACTTTAGGCAAGTTACTCAACCTCTTTGTGCCTCAGTTTCCCCACATGCAAAATGAAGATAATGATATAAATATCCCTAAATTATTGTAAGCATTAAATGAGTCAATATATGCAAAACACTTAGAATAGTTTCTGGCACATAGTAAGCGCGCTATGTATCTTAGCTCTGCTTATCTGCCAACTTCTAATGTCGAATGGGCTCACTCTCAGCTCCCAAGTAGCTTTTTGTGTTGGTTTTCCTGGGTCCAGCTAGAGTGCTGGGCAGACCTTGCCCCAGTCCCAGTCGCTAGTCCCACCTCTTTCCCTGCCAGAGCACTTTACCATCTACAGTGAGGTTGATGGTCTTCTCCCCGGTGAAGGTGTCATCTGTGATGGAGATCTCCACCTCATAGGTGCCTTCATCAGCCAGCTGCAGGTCGCTGAGAAGCAGGGAGCCATTTTCAAAGAGGCGGATGCGATCTCGATAGTCTGGCCGCAGGGTGCCAATGACCTCTGTGCCGATAGACTGTACCACAGTCACTGGCTTGTCCCGCTTCAGCTGCCATTTTACCACAGGCTTGTCGCTGCTAGTGCTGCTGTATTGCACGGAAAGCAGGGCTGACTTCCCCACTGTGCCATGGATCAGGCGCACTGGGCTGGTGATGTTCACCCCTTCCAGGGGCTCTGTGAACAGAGGCCCATGGCAAGACAGCAGTGTCAGGCCCTTTGCTCCTTACCCCACTCCCACCTTTAAGTTCTCTGATCTCTCCATGCCTCACCCTCTGGGCCCTTCATTCCCTGTCAGTCTTTCCTTTTTACCCTTTGGTGCCATCTCTTCTCCCACTGTAGCTCTGGGTGCCTCTGCTACTCCATCTTCCCTCATACACATCTCACTGCCTCAATCTTTGCTTCCCTCTGGCCCTCCGCCTCTGACAGTTTTCCCTATTGCCTTTCTCTTGAGGAAGATTCTAGCTAACCCACATCCTATTGCTCCATTCATAGAAATAATTACTGAGTACCTCCCATGTGCCAGGCACTTTCTCTGTCCTTGGGATATATCAATGAGCAAAACAGAAAGACATCCCTACCCAGTGAAGCTTATAGGTCATTAGACTTGAGGGTGAGTTTGTCCCATTTACTTCTTGATTGGGGATAGGAAGAGTCGGGGGATGGAGAAAGCATGAGAACATAGATTCACAAAGAAAGGAGTGTGCCACAAGATGGTGCCAATAAAGGGGAAGCTGAGGAGACTGAAGACAACTGTACCACTTTCTAGTCATACCAAGAACCTCCCCTGTCCTTGCCCCAGCTGCATGTAGCATCTTACTAGACCTGCTCAGTTCAGAACAGTCCTGCAACTGTGTAGATGGCTTTGGAAATTCACCCAAACTCCAGCCCAATGTGCATCCTCCATGGATGAGGAATTTGGGATGGGTAGAACAGAGTTTGGAATGAGAAAGCGTTGTAAGACTTGGCTCCACCCCTTCCTGGCTGCATGGATTTGGGCAAAGGATCTTGCTAGGCCTCATTCTTCTCATTTAGAAAATAAGGATCCTAACAATGACAATGACTTGATGACTTCCTCATCAAGTTCATGGGGTGGTAAAGCACAATATGTGTGTCAGTTACTGTGTGGGGGAGGGAACACAAGAATAAACATCAGAGATTTGGGCTGTATTGTTGGCTTGTGACCTATGAGAAGTCACTTATCTGTTCGGTGCTCAGATCCCCTATAGGAAAAATGAGTGTTAACCTAGATGGTCTGTCTCATGGGTTCATTCCAGCCCTGAAACTCTGGGATTTTTACCATCTTGTCCAATGGCTGTCCCATCCAAAGATACATCTCATATGTTAGAGATCTCTTAGGAGCTTTGGGGCCCAAACAGATGCTATTCATTGCTGGCACCTGGTCTTGTAGAGAAATAGAGCCACCCAAAGGAGGGTCTTCTGGAGAGGATGGCAGTTGGGAACAGGGCTGAGTTTAGCTGAATAGACACATACATGTCAGTTTCTTCTTTTGACTGTCATTGCCCCTGAGGTTCCCTCTTTCTTTCTCACCCCTATTTCCCATTCAGCTACTGCTGCAGTTTAGAGGTAGGGAAGCTGAGCTATACTGTACCATTCCTTATTCCTGGTGCCTAGAGGACCCAGACCAAACCAGGAAGCAATTCAACTAAAAGGTTAGTTGTGAAGATCAAAGCAAATTTAATTTCCTAAACATACTCAATTCATTTTTGGAACAAGTACTTTGTTAAGTAGTGAGTTCCTCATCTTTGGAAGTGATCAAAGAAAGTCCAACTGACTACTCTTTCATTCCTCTCTGTGTCAGTTTCCTCCTTTGCATAATCAGGTGATGGGACCAGATGGTCTCTGGAGGCCTCCCCAACTCTGACATTCTATGATCCATTACCTGCCAGGTATGTTAGACTCATAAAACCTTAAGCATGGAAGAAATTACTCTAAGGATTAAAGCTGCTGTATATATGGATATTATATGCTTGTTATTAAGAGGAATCTTAATTGGGAGGCTATAGAATGGAAAAAATCAACTATTTTCAAATATTTTCTATTAAAGGTATTTTTATTCCCACAAAACCCTGTATAGAAATGAAAAGAAAGGAAATTTGGTTCCAGACCACCTGCTTTGGTAGAAGACGTGGTGGAGACCAGGGTCTTGTCCTTTCCAATAACTTGGGGAGCTACTAGGAATCCCTGTGGCTCTGTGTATCAGACTGAAATCCATTTGACCACATGATCCTTAAGCCCTCCCTTGAGCTTCCCCTGCGTCCACTCTCTTCCGTCTCATACAAGGTCCCAGTAATCCTTTTTTAGGTCTTTTGCCCCTCAAGTCTGTTCTTTCTGCCAGTTTAAACTTGATTTCTTCTGGATAAAAACATTGGAGAAGATAAAGCTTAGGGATTGCCCTAGCCCTCCCCTTCTCTAGTGGACGCCATCCTCATGCCTGTGAACGTGGGTATGCCCACGAGTTGCAAGGTATATGTACATGTGTTCAGAAGTGAATGGAACAGTCTTTCTCAGAAGCTGACAGAGAACATTTTGCTGAGCAAACACTTTCCCAAAACTCTGTTTCGCCAAAATTGGAGTTGGTATTAAGCTCAGGGTTCCACAACTTTCAAAGGACACAGGGAACTGGGACAAGTGCCCAAACAGGACACAGAAATGAAGAAATGGCTAACAACTACAAACCATGTAGAAATGAAAGGGATTAGGACTATTCAACCTTGAGAAGCGATTAACTTAATCATTGTCCTTGGTCTCTGAGGCATCATTATATAGAAAGTCTCTGTTCCCACCCGAGGCTGAACAAAAGGAAATTGATATGGAAGCAAGGTGTGCCTCTCAACTTAAATAATGCCATATGGGTCAGGTAAATGGCCCCTGGTCAAGCAGGATTTTGACCTACTCTGACACCAAGGAATGTCAAGCTTTGAAGTATAAGAATGTACCTGCCAATAGCCTTGTGTTCCTTTAAGAGTCTCTTCCTTGAAAGAAATCATCATCTACTCATTTTTGCTTCTTTTTGCTGGGTAAAAGTTTTCTTTTACCAGTATTTACCTTAAATTTACCTTTTAAAAGTGCCAATGAGATGGTGCCAAATGTGTATTCTTGAATTTGGTCTATATACACCTAATCAATACCCTCTAACACCACGGACTGCAGTTATGTCACTTTTTATCTGAAGGGGTTTTTGTCTTGTTTGGATCTGTCTCCACGAGGAAGTCCCTCCATCCCTTTGGGCATCACAGATACCCTTCTCTAGTCTTCCTCCAACTATGTTATTTCTTTTTTAAGGTGTGGTAACCAGAACTGCATACAATAATCCAAGAGCAGCACAACGCATAGTTTCTAAAAGGTCAAAAATATTGCTTTCGGTTTTTACTATCCTTCCTAATGAATGATGCTCTGGGAAAACAACCTCCTCCTCTGCTCCTAATATATAGGGGCACCACTGATTGTACACATGTTGGGGTTATTGTGTTTTATTCTTATGCTGTTATCCTCTCGAGACCCACAAAGACCTACAAGAGTGCGAAGTCGTTTTGAATGTCAACCACTCAGAAATGTAGGAGAAAATCAGGAAACAGAAATTGTGAAGAAGGCCCTCGGGATCCAGGAAGAGAGGAGTCTTGGTAGCTTTTTGTCTACGCTCTAAAGAATGTAGATGTTCAGTAATGTGTACCTAGCTAATAGATATCAAGATGGCACACAGAGATTTTCCATGTTTTGGATTGGAACAATCACTATCGTTAAGCTGTCAATTCTCGAAAACTGACTTAGAAATTTAATATGGTACCAATGAAAATCCCAGGAAGTTTACTTTGTAATATTGGCACAAGGATAAACAAATAGATCAATGGAACAGAACAGGGAGTCCAAAACCAGACTTATATCTGATCACTCAACTATAATAAAAATGACTCTGCACTGCAGTCAGGAAATGATTTTGTTTTTTCAATATATAGTGCTGGGCCATGTAGGAAAAAAATGAATCTTGACCCTTCCCTCACACCTTATACAAATATCAATTCCAGACAGATTGTAGATCTAAATGTGAAAAGTAAAACAATAACGTTTTAAAAAGAAAACATAGAAGAATATCTCCACATCTTTACGGCAGACACAGATTTCTTAGGACACAAAACTGATACGCGTAAAAGAAGAAAATGATACATTGTGCCTACTAAAATAAAGAGCTTCTGTTCATCAAAAGACGCTATTAAGAGAGTGAAAAGGCAAGGCATACAGCAGGAGATATTTGCAATACATATATCCTATAAAAGACTCATATCCAAATATATTTTTTAAACTCCTACAAATCAGTAATTGTTTTAAAAATCCAGAATACTCATTAGAAAGCGGGCAAAAGACTTGGAACAGGTACTTCACAAAAAAGGATATCCAAATGGCTACTAAAGATATGAAAAAGACACAACTTCATTAATAATCATGGAAACGCAATTTTAAACTACAATGTGATACCACCTCGTGCTCATTAGGATGGCTAAAATGAAAAAGAGAAGATACAATTGTTGGTGAAGATGTAGAACATCTGGAACTTTCACACACTGATGGCAGGAATGTAGATTTATACAACCACTTTTGAAAGCAATTTGGCCATATCTACCAGAGCTAAACACATATAAAACTCAGCAATTCTACTCTTAGAGGTATATCCCCCAAAGAAATGTGCACATCTGTTCACCAAAAGACACGTCCTAGAATAAATTTTAACAACTCTAGTCATAAAGCCCCAAAATGGAAAAAACCAAAGTGTCTATCAAAGTTGGATAGATAAATAAATGATCATATATTCCTACAATGGAATACTATACAGCACTGAGACCAAATAAATTACAGTTCAAAAAATAACATGGATGAATCTTGCAAATTTGGTGTTCAGTGAAAGAAGACACAAAAGAATGCATATATATCATTCCATCTATATAAAGTTCAAGTTTAAGTTCAACGTTCAAGTTCCAAGTTCAAAGACATGGAAAATTAATCTGTATTAGAAGTTAGGATAACACTGTAACCCTGGGGGAGGGCAATAGTAACTGAAATAGCATGGGGATGCTTCTGAGGTGCTGAAATGTTTTATTTCTTGATCTGGGGGGCTAATTACATGGGTTTGTCCACTTTTCAAATGTTCATCAAACTGTATCCTTATGCTAAATGTATTTTCCTGTATGTAATTTTCAATTGCAAAAAAAAAGACAGCACCTACAATGTGGAGGTGATCTTAGGGCTAAAAGGGTGGAACCTCAGCAAGAGGCTTCTTCCTATTGGGTCTCTAGAGGATGGAATAATTCTAGGATCCTAGAGAGTAAAATCTTGCAAAGCATACATCTAGATTATGGCATGTAGTTTTATGTCTGTAAGTTACTATACTAGTCTCTAGAAAAGCCTTATTTGAATATTCCATGAATTGGGCTGTGATGAATTTAGGAAAGCCTCATTCATCCATATTTTAGAGACAGAGCCTTAAAGACTGAGCATGACTTCTCTAAGACTAGCTTGGTGGTTGCTGCTATAAGCACAAGGGATTAAGGTAAATCTTTGGGAGCCAGGGCCACAAGGTCCAGCCTCCTCTTCAGTGCCAATCTTAAAAACGACATTTCCGAGCCTCCCTTGCAGTTTGGTATGGCCATATGACTGAGTTCTAGCCAATAGAACCAGTGGAAGTGATAAGTATTAGTTATAGGCTTGTATAGTAAAAAGCGGGTATTTTCTTAACTAATGTATTGAAGATGGCAGAAATTCCTTATAGAATCTCAGCTCTTTATTGTTCTTGAGTCTACAGCAGTACAATGGCCTGATCCTGCATTTACCTCTTACCTGCCATAGGTCATAACTAATATCTTGTTAGCATCGTTTATATTTAGAATTTTTGTTGCTATATTTATTGTTACATGTTCCCCACACAGAAGATCCTTTGTCACCTTTTGTTTTTGCTTAGTCACAGTGACTGACAATATCTTTCTATAAGTTTTTCTGTACCATTTGATGATTTGAAAGAGTTTAGGGACATCTGTGATTTGTATATTTCATTCTGCACTTCCTATTCCCAATTTACCGTCTCTATGTCTTCAGCTCTCCTTATTTCCTCAATTCATAATAATTTTCACTGAGACTGCTCTCACTAAGACTAATAGTAACCTCTTACTTGCCATAGCCAATGGACTCTTTTTGGTCCTTCTTATACTGGACCTCTTTGAAACCTTTGATGTTGATTCTCCGGAAAACTCCCAATTCCTTTGACTTTCTGGACACCACAGTCTTCTAGTTCTCCCCCTGTTTCTCTGACTATTCCTTCTTGGTCTCCCCAATGGGCTTTTTTTCCTCTACAAATCTGGGGGTTACTCAGTGTTCCATTTTTAGCCCATTTTCTCCTTCTAGGTGATATTATCCATTTTCATTGTTTTGAATCTCACCTATGGGCTGATAGCTTTCAAATACCTCTCTCCAACCCTGACCTGCTTGCCCCCCAGCTTCAGGCTGTTTAACATTTTCCCACGGTGTCGGATGTCTCATGGGCATTTCAACTTCCACATGGACAATACTAATTATCATCTCATTTGAGGTGATACCCCCCCAACGTTGTACGGGTCTTATATCCCCCAACCCTATCCCATTTTTTGCTTAAACTTTCACACAAAAACTCTACCTCCTTCTCTGAATCCTCCCACTTTCTATCAATCACTGGATCTTGACTTTCCCTCCAAAATATTATCTCAACATGCCTCATTCCCTCTGTCTTTATTCTAATTCCAGTCCATGTTATTTCTCTCCTGAACTATTGCAATAGCCTAGTTATGGATTAATTGTGTCTCCTAAAATTCGTATGCTGAAGTCCTAACTCCCAGTACCTCAGAATGTGATCTTATTTGGCAATGGGGTCATTGCAGAGGTAATAAGCTAAGCAGGTCCTACTCGAGTAGGGTGGGCCCCTAATCCAAAGTGACTGGTGTCCTTAATAAAATGGGAAATTTGGACACAGACATAGGCACAGGGAGAGTCATGTGAAGATTGAAGTTATGCTGCCACAAGCCAGGGAACAACCAGAAGCTAGCAGAGAGGTCTGGCATAGGTCCTTCTCAAGCTCCTTCAGAGGGAGTATGGCCTTGCCAACACCTTGATCTTGAACTTTTAGCCTCCAGAAGTGTGAGAGAATCCATTTCTGTTGTTTAAGGCCCCCTAGTTTGCGGTTCTTTGTTACAGCAGCCCTAGCAAGCGGATACAGCTTCCTTTCCTGTCTCATTTGCCTCCAGTTTCCTCTCCAACACCTCACTGCAGAGTGAGCTATCTGAAATACACGCTGGCCTGTCAGTCCCCAGATTAAAAACCATTCAATCCCCTCCCTCTCCATTGTCTACAGATTAGTTTCCACATTTTATTCAAATGATCTCTGCATCTGTTTGCCCAACTAAATTGTGAATTCCTAGGCTCTCTGGAATAGTGTGCATGTGTGTGCACATGCACACACGCACACACACAAACGCGTATATTTAAAATAAGATCAATTCTCCAAGGAGTTGGTAGGGGGCGGTACAGGAGGTAGGTGTCTATGGCGTGGGGTGAGTTATGAATAGATTTGAGTCACTACCCAAAACCAAGAGACTTAATATCTCAAAGCTTCTTTCATCTCCCTTGCTGTTTTACACTCAGAGAAGCCAGGATGGGGGGTTGGGGAGGCACAAAACTAAGATTTCCTTCACCCCTCCAAGCCCCACCATAATCCCTTGGAAAGAATGCCGGACTGGCCCACGCCAACACGACATCCCATAAGAGATGGCTCATTGCCCTCCATCTAATGTACTGAATGCCGTGGGAGCTCCAAAGTCATGCTTTGGAGCGGGGCAGGGGCTGGGCAGGAGGCACACAGAATGAAGAAATACATTCAACACTAATGGCTGAATTCACTGAGATGCTTCCCACGGCAGCAGAGCTCTCTCCCCTCCTCCCACTCCAAAGGCATTCTGGCCCTCAACGCTCCCCTCCCTCACTTTTGAAAGCCCTGGATCCCCTCTCCAGACCCTTTCTTACCCTTCTGGTCTCCTACCTGTCTGGATCAGAAGAAGGTAGATAAAAGGAGCGAGGCGCAGGGCACTGAAGGCTCTGGACAGGGCTCCTCTTTCTCTCTTCATTTTGGGTGGCGTTCTCCAGCTCTGATGCAGACAATTAGCATGATTTCTCCACTCTGGGCACGTCCCTTTGTACCACTCGGAGTTTCTCTGCCCGAACACAACCCTGCCAACTTCCCTCTGAATACACAGAGCTCTGTGTATTGCTGGACTTGTTCTTTCCTCTCTTTCAGACCTGGCATTTTCTAGTTTCAAAGCCCTACATCCCCAGTTCAGAAGGGGGTATCTGCTTAGGAGATAATCTCGGGTGTGGATCCAGTGTGGTGGGCCCCCGTGGCCCAGCAGTTCTTCACTGTCTGCGTTGAGCCCCTCTACCAGGGGGAGATGAGGATCTGGGCTTAATGAGGGGACTGGGCTGGGACATACACTAAACTGGACCTTGTGTCCCAACCTATCCTGTCTCCCCCTCACCCTTCTTGTTCCTGTGAAGGAGGGCATGTGCCAGGAACAGACCTCCAACAAGCTCCGAAGAGGGAGGAAGAGGAGCTTTTAAAAAGCTGGGGGATGACAGACTCCGGAGAACTGCTGAAGAGATGGAAAATCCTGTTTACCCTAAAGGAAGAAGATTGGAAAATGGCTTGAATTCTATTATTTTCATACATGTCCTGGTTTTACTTGGGATTTTCTCTCCTATCGTAGAATCACATAGAGGCTAGAGACCTCATTCCAGAAGCCACCTCGTTCATTCCCCTGCCTCCAGCCTATTTTCTAGAACATGTCCGAACAAAGATGAAGGTAATACCCTAATAGCCAGCACCCTGGGGTTCTGTTATCAGCTTCACAGCCTAGCCATCTCCTCTTGTCTCGAGGCTGTGATGAGGAGAAACACCCTAGCTCTACTGTGACCCTTCATTACCACGTCCACACCGTCTCATGAGGGCTGTCAGTGGAAGGTATGCTTACTAACTGTGTGATCTTGGGATGGGCTCACAACTTCGTTAAATGTCTGATTTCACATCTGTAAAGTGGGGGAAAGAGTAGCTTGCTTGTAGGAATTGTTGGGAGGTTGAACAAGATTTAGTACAGAGAGTGCCTAGGAAAATCTTTGTTACAAAGATGACATTTTAAACTTTTTTTTTTACCTGCCTCTTCTTCTTTCTCATTCCTATAGGGATCTTTATATCTTGTGAGACCAAAGTTTACAACTCTCCTCTTGATGATCTCTAAACCTGGGCTTAGTTTTGTAAAAGCAGCAGTTACCTGTCAAAATATTCTCTTTCCAGCCTGAGTAGGCCAGGTTTCTAGAACTGAAGACTCGTTGCACAGTCCATCTGAGTCGAAGGATGAGGAGAAGAGTTGGGAAGCACTGGTTTTGAACTTCATGGAGGAACTCCAAAAAATATTCTGAAATACATAAATGAGATTTTTTCTTTTGCGCCTCTGTGTCTATTACTTTTCGCTGACAGCTCAAGGCACTAGTCTGCCTCTGGAAGAGTTAATGTTGCTTCAGCAGGTATACAATGAAAAAGAGGAAGTCAATATTCAGCTTCTGACATCTGAAATAGTATTTTAGAGTCAGCAGCAAGGTGAAAGGCTTGAAAGCCAGTCTTTGTAAAAGACAAAAGGATATTTTAATTTCTTTTATCTACCCCTTTGACGTATCATGAGTAGCCCGTGGACCGGATCTTAGAGGTCTTCTGTAGTGTAGACAAATGACCTCTTTTGCTTGTGATGGCTAGGGCTTGAGGCTTATTGTCTGAGGGTAAAAGGAGGATATGATGTTCAGGAAATAGCCTGAAGTCCGTCTTTTTTAGCCTGAAGGACTGTGGAAAGAAAAATGTGATAGAGGGAGAGCTAAGAGGGATCTGAGTTCTCAACATCTCCCTTCCCCTGCCCCTGGGGTGGACCATAGGCTCCTTATACCTGTGCAGAATATACTAGTGCCCCAACGTGCCCACAAGCTCCCTTGAGGGCCCTCAGAGATGCAGAGAGGGTAAAGAACTGGCACAAGGCTGAACATGGAGCAAAGGGGCTACACTGTGCAGGCAACAGCTGGGGACACCAGCTGCTATGGTGGGAGTCAGCATGAGCTCATCAGACCAGTGAGCAACGTAGATTGGTGCAGAGACCAGTGGGAATCCTGATAAGGCCACATAGGTCCAGGGACGCTGTCTCCCCCTGTTGCCACAAGATTACCTAAGCCACACCACCTACACTCACCCTAACCCTTCTTAGAGAGGAGCTGGGTTCGAGCAGGAAACTGGAAAGACTGAGCAGTTGCCTAAGCTGCCCAAGCAGAATGTTCAAATGCTTAGGTTCAACTGAGTTTACCAAGATGGATTGCATTTAGGTTTCTTCTCCTGCCCTGGGGGTGGGAGGCTCACCGGAAGATCACAGCGACTGCAAAGGCACAAAGGCCCTGAAGTTCCTCTGCATGTCTGAGTGGAGAATGAGCAATTTGCAGTCCTGCTTCAGATCTTTTTAAGATGAGTAGACCTATAGAACCTTATGTCATTTGCTTTTGTGCCTTTCTCTGCTAAGAAACAGAGAGCTCTTTGATCAAAGGGCTGTGTCTTATTTGTCTCTGTGGCCCCACTACTTCATACAGGGCGGGTACATAGTTGGTACTCAGCAGACAGTTGCTGAATATTGAATGAATGAGAACTTGGGGAACTTCTCAAGCAGCTGAATAGAATAAAGGACAACTGAGGGGGTGCTGGGGCAGAGGAAGGAGAGCAAGGAGGGCATCAAATGACGGCCGATGACAGACAGTGTGTGAACACGTATGAGGCACCCCTTTGTGAATTCCCATAAATAAGTGGGATTCACTTTGAGGGGGCCACTGGTCCAATAGGCATTTGGTTATTAGAGACATAAGGTAACAGTCAAGCTAATCTGTTCTCGCACATAACACGTGCAGTTGATCTCAGCTGTCCCGGCTTCCCTTGAGTTATCCTTCCACATGTGCTGTGGGTTTTTCCCTGTGGGTATGCCTGTCCCATCTAATTGTTGATGACACAGGCTGGGTTTTTTTTTCTTCAGGGACCACCCAATTATGAACATTACATTTGTTTAACTTCAAAAGTATATTTATACTTGTCAGTCTATATGTCCTACTCTTGGATCAGAAAATGTAGTTACTGTGACTGTCTCCTCATTAGCCTGGAAATTTCTCTGGGGCAGGGACTGTAACTCTTCATTCTTATGGGTTTCCTCACAGAGCCCAGTTCTGAGTTCTGCATAATGTGGTTGCTCAAACAATGGGGTAGACAGACTGCTTGAGTGGCAGCAGTAACGCCCTTGCTTAGGCAAAGCCTGTGCCCCTTCCTCCTCTCAGCACTTCAACACCTTCATTTCCGAGGGTGCTGTCCTTTTCTGAGCAGCATGGGCCAGTCCTCTTAGCCCTTCTGCTGCACACAGTTGCTTCTCAGTTGGTACCCACTCTGGGACTCTGGGCTCTCGAATCCTCACCTCTGCACCCATGGCAGCCCTGGCCTGCTGTACTCAGATCTCCATGCTGAGCCCTCAGACAGTGCCCCTGCAGCTCGGAATGGAGCCCCTGCCTTAGCACACAGACACACTCACACACACACACACACACACATACACACACGCACATCTGCCGGCTTAAACTCAAAAGTGTTCGGTCCCTAGAACAGGAAGCAGTTAGTGATTTTGACTGAGTCATCACCCTATGCAGACCTCTGTGGGAATTGGGGGAAAAAACCCGGCTGGGGAATCATAAAAATGAGCTCTGTCTTCAAAGAACTGATGGTCTAGTTGGAGTGGCAGAACAATCATAGGGCTACAGACTCACCCCACAGCGAGAGGCATTTGAGATTACCTTGTCCCACTTCTACATTTCTCAGCTGAAGGAACTGAGGGCCTGAGAGGTTAAGTAGTTTGTCCAGAGATAAACCATCTAACGATGGACCCTAGACTCCCAAAGTTACTTAATAGTAGAGGCAAGAAGTGGTAAAACCACACACACACACACACACACACACACACACACACACACGAGTGATATGCAAATAAGTACCAATCTTAATAACTTTACCATTAGATTTAAGAATGTCCCCACCCACTTGGCCTGTTCCGTTGTCTCCAGGCTCCAGGAAGAATGCTCTAGCACTGACAATACTACCAGAGAGGTTTTGGCCTTACCAGTACCATAACATCAGTGGAGATTTTTATATTTAGCACTCTCCCTCTCCTTCCCTTCATTCACTTCCTGTTATTAATTGAGTCATACTTGTCTCCTGCACTAAATTGTGAATAACCTTTGGTAACAGAATGAGAAAAAATCTTCTAACAAATGGCACCCAAATTCCTCTTATAGAGGGAATTGTCTTTAGCAAGAAAATGTCTAGATATGCCACATGGAGTGGAAGGTAGGGCCTTAAGCATAAAGAGTAACAGAACAAAAAGATAAACTGCTGTGCATAGAAATAAGCAGGAATTTGGGGTTGGGAAAAGAGCAGACAGGAGAGAAATGAAGAAGGGGAGCGGTGGGGGAGCTGAAGAAAATTGAAGAACAGCTTGTGTTGTTACATTGTAAAACCCTTCTTCCTCCTCTGTTTTCTTCAAAACTTTCAGAAAAGATTACCGGAGGCAAATGCAGTATGCATGTTGCTTCTAGCTGACAGAATATGGCAAAGGTGATAGGATAGCCACTCCCTTGATTAGCTTATGTTATACAAGACTCACTTAGCAGACCAGAGGGAGAGACTGTCCTGCTGGCTTTGATGAAATTAACTGTCATGCTGCGAAAGGGCCACATGACAAGGATCTGCTGGTGGCCTCCAGGAGCTGAGAGCAACCCTTGGCCAACAGCTACCAAGAAAATAGGGACTTCAGTCTATGATCACAGGAACTGAATTCTCCCAACAACTACATGAGCTTGGAAGAGGACCCCGAGCTTCAGAAAGGAACGTTGACCAGCTGACACCTTAAATGAAGTCTGGTGAAACCTTGAGTAGAAGACCCAGCCAAGCTGTGCCTGCATTCCTGACCCATGGAATCTGTAAGCTAATAAATGTATATTGTTTTAAGCTGCTAAATTGGTGGCAATTTGTTATGCAGTATAAAAAGCTAATGCAGATGTGTGAAAGAGAGAGAGTGTGCGTGTATGTGTGTATAAAATACTGACACAAAGGACTGAGTTTCAGGTCTGGTTCAACATGGGACGCAAGAGGGACAGCACACATAGAGCAGTGAACTGATTTCTGAACGGACTAATTCAGCTGAAGCAGGAGTTTGGAGTCAGAGATGGTCCTGAGAACCTAGGCCTCCCCCAGAGGCGGACCCTGAGGCAAGAAGTGAAATAGTCTATTCAAAATGTGACCCCAATAAAACCAGGTAGTACATGAGGGGAATGAGACATGGAAAGGAAGGAAGCCAATAAAGGTTGCATACCAAGTAAACTACTATCATGGGCAGCTAGAGTTTAATCCTGTTTTGGAACTCTGGGAGATAATGAAGAACATGCCTCAGAGTTATCCCACCAAGGGGCAAGGGAGCTGGGATATTTATCCACCAACCACCATCAGATATGGCCTCAGAGGGAAGGGGAGGCTAAGTCCCCAGACTTCTGGCCCGACCCTCACATGGAGGCATCCTGTCCAAAACTTCCACCCTTCTCTAACTGCTCTGTGTGTAAGCTACTCCTCACTTTACTCTGTCAGTACTTTATATCTATTTGTTCATTTGATTCTCCCAATACCCCTTTTTAGGTAGAAATTATAACCCCATTTTGCAAACAAGAAAACCTAAAATTTCAAAAAGTTAGCAACTTGCTAAGGTCATATAGCTGCTAAGTGGCAGAACTGGATTAGGAACCCAGGTTGATCACCCACAAAGCTTAGACTCTGACCACCTCCATGACCCATCAGGAGGAAGTCCACTCCTGTGTGTTTGCGCCTCAGTCCTGGTCTAGCCTTTTACCCCCAGTAGCTACTCTCTGACTACGCTCCAGGACATAAGGGGGCCCTCTCTGCCCACTCCTGCTGCCCCCTATTATTGCTGAAGTTGTTTTTGATTCTTTGTTCCATAAAATTATATATGAATGGTGCCAGAGTTGTTCCTACCATAAGTTCAATTTGCCAGAATGGAGAGAGAAGGAGGACTCGGGAGGGCAACACTAGCCAGAGAATTTGTAGGGCTGCAGCGCATTGCCCGGGAAACAAGGAACGTGTGTGAGGCTTTGTGCTGAGAGGAGGCAGGGCCTAGCTGCTCCAGCAACCACCCAACAAGAGACCGCTTAGCCAGCTCCCTTTGGAACAAAACAAGCTTTTGTGAGTATGGACAGTGAGGAATGGCCCTCCCCAAGGACATTTTTTTCTTTCCTTTCTCTTTTTAATGTTCTCCTAGGCAGCCCTACTCTGGCTCACTTCTGAGAAACATCAAATAGAAATTGGAGGTGGGGTCAAATGCTCCTCCTGGCCTTCCCAGGGCTTTCATCCTGAACATTGGTGTCGCTGCCTGCAGATTTCTGTGAATGTGAGGAGTCACTCAGAGGAAAAGTGTTCTGCAGAGATATGGTGTCTTAAAAATGTGTTGGGTTTGTTGGGGGAAATATGTGATCCTGGGGTGGCCTGGGGTCCTGGGTACATTTTGGCAAGGCACAGAGGAGGTGCTCCCATTTCCATACTGCAAAACTGAAAAACATCAAAGCCTTTTATGCTGAGAGTAAATATTTTATTTCTGAATAGAATTCCCGCCCCCTCGGAAACTGAGAGGAACTCAGGCTTGTGTCCACGGTTGCGGAACGTGCCCTATTCAGCAACTCTCCAGAGGAACAAAGAGGAGGAATGAATTGGCATTAAAGTGTTGGAAAGATCCAGCTTTTGCTGACCTATTTAAGATGTAGCGAGGACACTCTAGAGAACACCTCTGGAGTTCTGTTCTTGTAAAGCTATAACACTCAAATAAAAACAAGTTGAAAAATCATGGGGAAGCCACAAATTACCCTCAACTTGTGAAAGGCTTCATTGTTTCCCCTTTCCTAGATCCTCAGATGGTGTCCTCCCACCAACCATATCCCAGGGAGGGTTTGCTCCCATCCTCCCTCTCTCGCTCTCCTCCAGAAGAGGGAGGCACAGAAATGGAAATCAGCCAACTAGCATCTAATAATTGCCTACTGTGCGAACAGGACTCCATGTGCCAGACATTGATAAGAGGAGGAGGATCTGGGAAAGGGAGAAGGTGGCACATTCAAAAGTGACAGAATGCAACAACATGGACAGACCTAGAGGGTATCATGCTAAGTAAATAAGTCAGAGAGAGAAAGACAAATACTGTATGATTTCACTTATATGTAGAATCTGAAAAACAGAACAAATGAACAAACAGGACAGAACAGAAACAGACTCATAGTTACAAGACACAAAGTGGTGGTTACCAGAGCAGGGAGGGGTTGGGGGGCAAGCAAAATAGTTGAAGGGGATTAAGAAGTACAAACTCTCCATGATAAAATAAATAAGTCATAGCGATGCGATGGACAGCATAGGGAATATAGTCAATAATATTGTAATAACTTTGTAGGGTGACAGATGATATCTAGACTTGTCATGGTGATCATTTTGAATGTATACAAATATCGAATCATTGTGATATACATCTGAAACTAACAGAATATTGTATATCAATTATACTTCCATTTAAAAAAAGTACCAGAAGACACAGTCCCTAAATACTCAAATATAGTTGAGAAAGCTGCATCTAAATCATTAAGTATAATTGATAATTCATTTGCATTGCCCCTTACAAATTGTCTTTTAAAATATCATTTTATTTAATCTTCTAACAACTCTGTGTGGTAGGAATTTTCTTTTTCAAGGAGGAACATGAAGCTCAGAGAGGTTAAGTAACGTGCTCAAAGTCACACATTTTGTGAGTCAGCATAGTTCAGACTCAGCCTGTGCTTCTTGGTCTAGTGTTCATACCACATTCCCGAAACAGGTTGCCTTCGGTCAGGCCTGGAAGTAAGAAGTTGGTAGAAAAAAGGAAGCCTTCGAGACAAGATGTGAGAGGAAGGAGGAAATGGCGGGCAACAGGATCATAAAAAACAAAGCTTAGTCAGCAAGAGAACAATTGGGTCCCCCGGAGTGAGTGCAGGGACTCCAAGAAAACAGATATTTGACACACAGGATTCAAGATAGGGAGAACCAAGGTTTCTTAAAAGAAGGCCCCAGCTAAGTTAGCAGGGAAGGTAGCCTTGAAGACAGGCCAAAATTTTCACCCCTTGTAGTATTGCTTATAGGGTCCTGCTTTGTCTCATTTACAGATCCTTGCCAGCGTCAGCCTTGAAGAATTCTGCATCTGGTTTGCAGCCCAACAAGCTAAGGAATGTGATTCATCAAGATTTTTTGGTTGTAAGTGTCATAAGTTCAACTTGAACTATTCGAAGCAAAAAAGGAGGAATTTTTTTGTATCATGTAACAAAATTTTGGAGGGAGTGGGAATAATTGGAAATAAGATTCTTAAAAGCCATTGTTGTTATCACTCATTGTTCTTACTTATCTCTCGGTGTCAGCTTCATTCTCTCAAGCTTGCTCACACTTTTTTTTTTTTTTTTTTGGCTTGAGGAAGATCTGCCCTGAGCTACCATCTGTACCAATCTTTCTCTACTTTGTATGTGGTATGCCTCCATAGCATGGCTGATGAGTGGAGTAGGTCCGTGCCCGGGATCCGAACCCTTGAATCCCAGGCTGCCAAGGTGGAGCACACGGAACTTTAACCACTCGGCCATGGGGCAGGCCGCCCTGCTTACACTTTTTTTGGATGGGGGCCGTGGTGGCCAGACAGTCTAGAGTATCAATGCTGTCTAATATAATTCCTGTGATGATGGAAATGTTCTATATCTGGGCCGTCAAGTACGGTAGCTGTTAGCCACATGTGGCTATTGAACACTTTAAGTGTGGCTAGTGGGACTGAGGAAATGAATTACAAATTTTATCTAATTTTAATTAATTTAAATTTAAATAGCCACATGTAGCTATTGGTAACATATTGGACAGTACAGCTTGTCATCCAGGGAGGAAAAGATTTTTGATGAAGCTAGTAAGAAAGAAAATCTTGGTGAAGGACGACTGTGGTTGGACTAGCATAGGTCACATGCACAGCTCTGGGTCAATCACTATGGACAGGAGAATAGAATGCTATCCCAGGCTGGGCCACGTGCCTAACCATGTGCAAAAAAATCAGAATCTTCTAAAGGTAGAAGAAATGACTTCTATCTTGCTTCCTAAAAAAAATTAGCAAGCATTTATTGAAAACCTATTATATATCATGCATTTCATATATATTACCTTAATTTTCACACAAAAAATCCTGAAAGGTCCATTGTTCCCCCATATTACAGATGAAGAAACAAAGACATATTGTGTGACTTGACCACAAATAGGAAATTGCAGAGCCAGAATTAAATTCGTTTGTTTCCAAAGTCTCTGTTCTCTGCACTATAATATGTTGTCCCTAGAGATTCGGGATATAGAAGATGTTACTATTAATAGTGGATAATTATAACAATCATAGCAGAACACAGAAAAATGAATGGTTTGGTTTTCTCCAAATAGTTACCTTGAGTGTCTTGCTATTTTTTGAAAATATTTTTGAGATTCCTCTTTTGAAATTGAGTTTAGAGCCCGCAACGTATTTTTAAAGTATCTTTAATGACTACAATTTTTATACTTTAGGAGTACATTTTCTAGAAAAGTCAAAAGTATGTTGAATAATATAGCTGTTTACATTTACATAAATATTATATAGATATATATAGATATAGATATTTATAGATAGATAAAAATCATTTTGGCCCCAACTAGCTTTAACTTATGGCAAAGTCTCCTATCTTAATGAAGCTTCTTTGGCTTCAAAGAACAGATATCTCAGTGAAGTTACCATCAGAGGAGAGGCATATTGCCTGGACTAGATTTGGAGAGTGCAAACACTGAGGCAGCTCCTGGAACCAAGTTTTGTAGGTAACTGCGTCTTTCTGCTTATCTGCTTCATTCTCCTAGCTTTACCAGTTGACTCATATTCTATTTTGCTCATCTCAGGGTTCTCTATGTTGCAAACAATATAAAATCTAATGAACATTGGCATTAACAATAAAGAACTTCATTGGTTCACATATTTAGAAAGTCTAGAGGTGGGGTAGCCTTGAGAGTTAGCTTAATCCAGAGGCTCAAAAATGTCAACAGGGAAGAAGTACTTTAAATCGCAGGTAGACCATCTCCTTGAAATACTGCAGGTCTCTTTTATGGAAAAGAAAAGAGTAATGATAAGTCTATGGATTTCAACACCAGGAGTTATATGCCTGAGAGCCGTCAGTGCCTCTGTCTCTGAGCCTAACAACACTCAGGGTGTCGTAGCTGGGTTCTCCAGGAAGCAGACTCGGAGACCGAGTTTCCTGTTCAGGATGTTTTTCAGGGAGTGTGCTTGAGATTGACACCTGTGGAAGGGAGGAGGGGCAAGCAGGAGGGGGCAGAGGGAGAAGTTGAGCTGTGATGCAGGCTGGACAGCCTCAGCCAAGCCCACAGGGAGCCCTGAAGCTGAAATGATGGTCCATCAGAGTTTTTCCAAGTTAGGCAGAAACAGCCAGCCCTTTACATCCCATAACCATAAGTCACTGGATGTGGCTGCTCCTCAAAGGGAGGACGAGGCAGCTCTCTGAAGCTGAGGCAGTGCCTGATGAGCTGACTGCCAAAGGACTACACCATCCCCAAAAGTACCTTCCTTGAAGGGGTATCAGGGAAGTGCATCTCTGTGTCTATCCTAGTTGAGCTTCTGTTAATGTAGAGAGACACTGAGACTCTTATGTTAATTTTTTTATGACCCACCAAGAGAAAGGAGAAAAGACTTCTGTATCCACAATAAAATCAGAGATCAGTACAGCAGAGGCTATTGAGATGGGGCTTAACTGGAGCAATCTGCTATTGGTGCCATTTACAATGAAATGCTCCTGCAAAAATCCGGTCTGAATAGGCAAGCAGAAGGACCCTCACCAATTATTCCAGTCAGAAAGGTTGTTCTGAGAGGTGGATAAGGAGGAGGAAGAACAAAAGAGGATAGTGGTATGGTCTACTTTCGGGAAACAGCCCAGAACATTGGTTGGCCCTGGGAAATCCTGCTTGAATTTGGGAGAGAGTGAAAATGAGTATGAATCAGATGCCTGAGGCTGAGTTCCCAGCATCCAGATCCCATGAGCATGGAAGTAGGCAGGTTTTCCACATTTAGAGAAGTTCTCCTTAGGATAGGCTCTTAGGACACAACAGGTGACCAGGTTTTCTAATTTGTTACAGGTGTGGGTCGGTGAGCCAAAATAGGATAGTGGTGACCAAAAAGCAAACTGTCCCCTGGTGCTCATCAAACAATCAGTTCTGTGTAGAGTGGACCGGTGCCAAGGACCCAATGACTCAGGGCTTTGTGCAGAGATGGCCAGGATGCCCCAGCCACACACATCTGAGATTATCCAGCCCTGATGAGGAGTGCTCTGGAGCAGGGCCTCAGGTCTCTGGTGCTAGCAACATCCATTCTTTTACGTTTCTGAAGAAGATAGACATTTCTAAGCAAATAGTTTCTTTGCTGAGGAACTAACTCTGGCAATATAGAAGATAAGCCTTGTGAAAAGGTCAGAAAATGGGAGTAGGGCTCAAGAGGTGAGCTCTCTGGATCTAATGAGAATATAGATTCATATGGAACCACTGGCACAGCTGCTAGTAGGAGGCATAGACCTTGAGCCAGAGATTAGAGAGAGCAAGGAGCCACCTAATAACATTTTTTTCCCAGTGTTGGGGTGTGTGTGTGTGTGTATGGAGACATACAAATCAACCTCCCTCTGGCCGTCTCAAGTGGTGGCCGTTTTCTGTTCCTCACCCTTTGGGTGGAGGTGGGATATGTTTCCTTCTTGCCTCTCGGTTTCTCAGTGATATTTATAAACCATTTTCGCTCCTGTTTTACCCTTCGCTTTGAATCTAACGTTGTCAGACTATACCACTCACTGCTTTCCAAGTTATACTCGTCTACCAAACTCCAGGTCTTTCCCCCAAATTCCTTGAAGACTGTTACTCCTGGCTCTCACCAACACTATTCTTATCACATATTTTGGTGATTTCAATAACCTCAGGAATAATCCATCCAATGACCCCTCATTTCTATAACCTCTTCTTCTCCTGTGATTTTGTTCTTTAACCCACCTCAGCACTCCCTCCCTTGGTCGTACCATAGACTTTGTCAGTGCCAATATCTGCAGCCCCTCCATACTCTTTCAAGCATCCCACTCTCAGATCACCACTTCTTATCTTTTCAGCGTGTTCTTTCTAGTATCCTGCTCTAACAAGACCTAGACCCCCACTGGAAGCTACAATGCCTGGATCCTACCTACTTTACAATGTCCCTTACCCACCTCTCGTCCTCCCTTCCCACATTACCTATCTTAAATTCCACGGTCATTTAATTACTCCCTTACACTAATCTTCCACTTCCTTTCCCCTTTCTTGCTCGATGGTAATATTTCGGTAAAACCTCAACCCTGGCTAAAATTAAAATTTCCACTTACCCTATGCCAGTAACCATGCAACTGAAGAAAAGCACTCAACCATGCTGACTGGTCTCACTTTAAATTCAAAATCATGAACCTCACATGGGTCCTTAATGCCATCTGGCAATTGTACATGTCGCTAGTTCATACTTCTGCTCTTCTGGACAACTATTTTATACCTTATCTTCCTTCCCCAAACCTCCAACATCTCTTCCTCTATTTTATTAATTGATGAACTTGCTTCCTATTTGTATTGTTATCTGTTTTTATGTAAGAAATTACCCCCAAATTTAGCATCTTAAAACAACAAACATTATTTACAAAGTTTCTAGCTGGATAGTCTGGCTCAAGGTCTCTTATGAGGTTGCAGTCAAACTGTTGGCCAAGACTACAGTGTGTGAACACTTGATTGGGACTGGAGGATCCAATTTCAAGATCATTCACAGCGCTATTGGCAGAAGCCTTCAGTACTTTGCAATGTGGGCCTTTTTATAGGGCTGCTCGTGACATAAATATCTTCCCCCAGAGCATGTGATCTGACAGAGAGCAAGAGTAAGAGCAACGGAGAGAGCAAGAGAGCAAGAGAATGAGAATGACAGTGAGAAAACAGCATCTCTTATAACCTAATCTCTGAAGTGAGATACCATCGCTTCTGCCATATTCCATTGGTCACACAGACCAATTCTGGTACAGTGTGAAAGGGGACTACACAAGGGTATGAATACCAAGAGATGGGGATCATCAGAGGCCATCTTACAGGCTGGCTACGTTACTATTTTACAGAGAAAACAGAACAATAAGCAGAGAACTTCCACAAGCTCCCACCACCATATTATCCAATTAGCAGGATATACTCTATTTTCACTATTGTTATAGTGAACTGTCCCTCCTGCTGTTTACAGTGATTCCCTCCACTTGTTCTCTAGATCCCATTCCCTCTTGCTCACTTAAGGACATACATGCAAAAATTCTCCCATCTCTCTCCCGCATGTCAGTTTTCTCCTGTCTACTGGATAATTCCCAACAACAAAAAACATGTGCTGTGATCTTAAAGATAAGAATCCTCCTATGATCCTACCTCTCCTTTCACCTACCCATTTCTGTGTCCCTTTACAAGAAAACTCATTGAATGAGTTGTCTAAAATTGCTGATTCCAATTCCTCCTTCCCCTCTCTTTTAAGTCTACCCCAATCAGGCTTTTGCTCTCCAACTAATCCAAAAACACTGCTCCTTTAAAAGTCATCAATGACTTCCACATTGTTAAATCCAATAGTCGATTCTCAGTCCTTATCTTATTTGACCTATCAGCAGGCTTTAACATGGATGGTCTGTCCTCTTCAATGAAACATTTTCTTCACTTGGCTTTCAAGATATCATACACTCCTGGTTTTCTTCTTTAGCTTACTGGCTGATCCTTCCCAATCTCTTTGCATTCCTCTCCTCTTCTTCTCAGCCTCTTCAGTGTTGGAATACCCCAGGGCTCAATCCTTGGACTTCTCTCCTTGTCTGTCTACAACTCGGTCTCTTGATGATTTCATTTAGTCTCATGGCTTTAAATCTATAGGCTAGCAACTCCCAAATCTATATTCCTAGACCAGAAGTCTCCTGTGAACTCCAAACACTTTCATCATACTCTTTCTTGGATGTCAATTAGATAAATAAAACTTAATCTGCCTCAAACTGAACTCCTGATCTTCTCCCTCACAAACCTACTCCTTCCACCATTTTCCCCATCTCAGCAAATGTCAGCTGCTCAGGACAAAATCACTAGCATTGTTCTTGACTGCTCCCTCCCCCCAACCCCACACATGATATCCAATGTTCAACAGGTCCTAGAAGTCCTGTCTCCCAAATATATCCAGAATCCAACTACTTCTCATCATCTCTACCACTACTTCCCTGATCCAAGACATCATAATCTCCTATTAGGATTATTGGAATAGCCTCCTAATTGGGCTACTTGCTTATACTCTTGCCCCATTCAGTCTATTCTCAATACAACAGCCAGAACAATCTTTTATAAACCTAAGTCACGTCATGGCATTACTTTGCGCAAAACCCTCCAATGGCTCCCCCATCTCAATGCCTTTCTGTGGCTTACAATGTTCTATATGGTTGCCTGCCCCCTAACTTTTGACCTCCTATCTCAACACTCTCTCCCTCTCACTCTGTACCAGTCACACTAGCCTCCTTGCTGTTTCTCAGCCAGGTATGTGCCTACCTTGGAGCCACTGTACTTGCTGCTCCCTCTACCTGGGACACCTTTTAAATAAAACTCTCCCTTGAAGATTACAGTAGCTTGTTCCATTATGTCATGGAAATTTGCATTGGAGTCTGCTCAAAAGTACCTCAGTGAAACGTTCTCTAAGTCATCCTATCTAAATTTCATCTCCTCTCTCCCCGGTATATTCTTTATCCTTTCTCTCCTTTTACTCGATGGTACTCATCAGCATCAGACACATTTATTTACTTATTTATATGTTTATTTGGTTACTTCTCACTATATTGTAAATTCCATAAGCAAGGGATATTTGTATGTTTTGTTCACTGCCGTATATTTCCAGTGCCTAGGATAGTACTGGTATATAAAAAGCTCTCAATTTTATGTTAAATGAACTAATGAATAGGTATTTCACAGGGATAATGAGGTGTCCCACGATTACAGCAGATCTTGGACCAGAGAGAACACTCACGAGGCTGAGATGTTCAAATATAAGAATATGTATGAAACAGCATGTAAACGCAATGAGGTGTACAGACGATCAGTACGATTTATTGCTGGCTTAGTTTGTTCCTTGAGGAAGCCTTGCCATGCCCGCCTTCTTCCATCTTTTCCCGTGCTTCCCTCAATCGGGATCCCAGTCAGTCAGCTCTTCAGCCCCACGTATCCCTTTTCCTGAAGGATTTGCGATGGTTCAAAGCTGGGAATATCAATGCGCGGTCGGCGGGCCACACCCTGCTCACCCGTTACCCAGCAGCCAACGTCCCCTCCGATTCCCGCCCAGCTCCGCGCGCCGCCATAAGCCCCACCCCCTCAGCCAGGCAAAAAGCGGAAGTGACGAACCTCCTGAGCCCAAAACCCCGCCCCTCACGCTTCCCCAGTCCCCGGGAGGTGACGCAAACCCGGAAAAGGCGGATACAAGGCTACCGAGGGGCGGGGCGGGGCCCGGCAGGGCGGTCCGCCCGAGAGTGGCGGTTTTCTGGAGTCGTTTGTCGTCTTATCCCGGGTAGTTTGAGTTTGTGACCCCGAGGCCTTAGAAGCGGACTTTTATCTGGCCCGGGACTCCCTGCCATTCGGCGCTTCCCCCATAACCGGACACCGATTATTTGGACTCTGCCTCAGACCCAGGTTCCCACCCCTCACCCTCCCAACCTCCTTCCCTCTGGCTGCCACGGTCCCTTTCCCACCGTGCTGCCACCGCTGGGCACAGTCTTCGTTCTCTCAATCAGATACTTTTTTCTCTTCTCTCTCATCCCCATTCTTTCCAGAAGGCAGTCTTTAAACCTTTCCTTCCCTCTTTATTTCTTCCCCCTTCTTTCCTCTTTCCTTCCTTTTCTTCCAGAGTCCTTGTTCTTCGATTCCCTGTCAGGCTACTGCCTCCTCCAAGGCTCCTCTCCTTTTTAGGGGACTGTGGCTCATGTGTTAGGAGGTGGAGATTTTAACGCGGTCATTTGAAGATTTTAAGCTTTTCCTTTCTCCTAACCAGGAGGCACAGATGCCAGGAAGTATGGCCCCCCTCAAGAAGACTGGAAATACCACAAGGTTGCCCCTGGCTTTAAACCCCCTGAAGAGCAAGGACGTGTTGGCAGTGCTGGCTGAGAGGAACCAGGCTATAGTACCAGTTGGGGCATGGGTGGAACCCGCCTCACCACATAGTTCGGAAATCCCAGCGTCTGTGAGTGTCAGTTTGGACCAAATATGGGGGGTTCCTCCCTCACCTTTTTTTCTTCTTATTAGCCTTCTCTGATTTAGATAAAGATGAACAATCTGGGCGTGCTGTTTCTATTTTGTTGTAAATAGATATATTCTTGCATTAGGATTAAAGAACAAACGTGTAATTGCCAAAATTTGCTGCAGCTTTAGTTGGCACAGATGTTTATTACTCACCTACTGTGCATGTCACATTAATTGATTGCTCACAGTTTTTGATAGGTTTGGTAGTGGAGATTCAGGCAAAATGCAGTGGGAGAATAAAGGAGGAAGAGATTAATTCTGAGTGCGATTCTGAGAAAGCCTAACTATAAATTCCATGAGGACAGGAGCATTTGTGTTTTGTTCATTCCTGGCTTACCATATAGTAGGTTTTCAGGAAATATTTGTTGAACGAATGAGGAAATATAGCCTGTGTTGGTCCTTAAAGAATGGAAATGCAGTAAGTACAGGTTTGCAAAGTTTACATGATAATTCTCAGATATACTAATTAACACGTGAGGACGATTTTGTAAGATTTTTTTAATAGTCTTTCACCAAATTGTGCGCCTTAGCCATTTGATCGAATTTTATTGTCAAACTTACCACATTATATTTATTTACTTATTTATTTTAAAAAATTGTGATTAATTTTTATTTTTTTATTGAGGTAACATTGGTTTATAATAGTAGATAAATTTCAGTCATACATCATTATATTTCGATTTCTGTGTAGCCATCATGTTCACCACCCAACAACTAATTACCATCCATCACCGTACACACCATATTATATTTATAGTAAGTTTACATATCTACCTTTCCTGATGGAGCATGAGCTCCTAGAGCACAGGGGAAAAAAATCTTACTATCGTCACATCTGTACTTTTATTTTAGTGCCTAAGAAATGTAGGCACTCAGTAAACATTTATGGAATGCATAAAATGTGTGAAGGTCTTCTGACCTTCTGAATGTGTAGACAGGGTGCTGAATGTGAGGTGCAAAGTATGAGCTATGTTTGTTTAGTGGTCCTTGATCTCAGAGAAGAAATGAGACATGTTTAAAGTAAATGTTAAATAACAATGCAGTGTTATATATTCATTTATTTTTTTCTTCTTAAAGCTTGGCCCTGAGCTAACATCTGTTGCCAGTCTTCTTTTTTTCTTCTTCTTCTCCCCAAAGCTCCCCACCCCCTAGAACATAGTTGTATGTTCTAGTTGTAGGTCCTTCTAGTTGTGCTGTATTCATTCATTTTATTTATGTTTGTGTGTATGTATGTACATAGTCATCCATTTATTCCTACTCTGCCTATTTCCAGAAAGGATTTTAAGAGTCTGGCTAGTATATGATTAAATTCTAAGATTATAATACTTAATCAAAGAAGAAAGATATGACTTTGGGTTGATGTGACCCAAGGAAGTTTAATGAAGAATTCAAATAATCAAAGAAAAGATGGGAATGATTCTCCAATTAAAGAGAATGGGGAGAATAGGAAGTAAGCAAAGTATATTCGGGATTCTAAGGGTAGATTAAATTGATTGCAGTGGAAGGTTTAGTAGGGGTATGGTGATTGATAGGATTGTGGAAAATAGAGGTGGTAGGAAAACACAGGAATTTTGGAAGAGGGACTGACTCATTCATTGTTTAATATTATGGATGTAATTGTAACAATTTAGGCAGAAGTATAGCATCAAGACTTGTTTAGTGGTAAGGAATGGAGAGGGAAAGCCTTAAAAGGGGTGGTTGAAGTGGGAATGAAAAAGGATAAATACAAGAAACATCCCAGAAGAATCAGTAAGATTTGGTACAAAGGTATTTTGGCATTTAAGTTATTCACATCTCTTTTTAATTGTTCAAGTTATGACGTCTTTATATTGTCAGTAGCATCAAAATGCTTAAAAAAAACCAAGATTTTCTTTTTCAGTGTTAGAAAGAATTGAGTGTCATGTTCCCACACATTAACTCAAAACATTAAATTCTTGGAACTTGTATAAACATGTCTCCTTTCCCTCGTTTAAAAAATTCTGATCAGTACCAGTAAAAGGCAGTTTGATCAAGTGTCAACAGAACTCTGTATTGCTTTAGCATATACAGTCTGGAGAATCCACTCTTATTAATAGATGGAGCTTTGTCAGCTCAGAATAGATGCTGAATAGTTACTTGGAAAGCTTGGTTACCATAAAATCATGTCTATTTTAAAGGGAAACTCTTAATCATTTTTGTCCCCCAAATTTCAAGGAGCTATCAGGATTCCTAAAAATGCCGTAGCTTCAGACCCCATCCCCATTAATTAAGTTAGCATCAAAAGACACTACTCTCCTATCAGCATATATGGCTGTTGCATTATTTTGTAATTTATTCTGGTTACCTATTGTGTAACAAACCACCTTAGAATTTAGTGGCATAAAGCAAACAATACTGGTGTCAGGAAATTGAGCAGGACACAGTGGGGATGGCTTGTCTGCTCCACAATGTCTGAGCCTTCAGCTAGGGTGGCCCAAATAGCTGGAGATGTCTGGGACAACTTGACTGGATTCTGGCTATTGGTTGAGTTTCTTGGTTCTTCTTCATGTGGCATCTGCTGGGCTGAAATATCAAAGGGTTTCTCACTCACATAATCTGGCACTTGGGCTAGGATGACTAGAATGGCTTTGGGCTGGCTGCACATCTTTCTCTTTCTACATTGCCTCTCTATTTGGGTAACGTGGGCTTCCTCACAGCATGGTAATCTCAGGGTAGATTTCTTATATGGTGGCTGGTTTCACCTAGAGTGAGCACTCCAAAAGCCTTATGTGGACGTTGCTTTATTACCTTGCTTCGAAGTCAAGGAGCTAACACGTCTGCCTCATTCTGTTGGATATACAGAGCCAGACTGATCAGTATAGGAGACGACTACACAAGAGCATAAATACAGGGAGGCTTGATCCATTGTGGGGAAAAGGGCAGATAATCTTTGGAGACTAACTGCTACATAATCTAAGCATCACTTCCATCATATGTGAATTATCCAAATGTGTTCTTTGATTAATGTGAGAAACACTTCATTCTATATTGCCGCCTTGGAGAGTCCATAGGGTACAAAAAAGGTGTGAGAAATTAGTTGTACAATTGAAGCAATATTTATTTTTGTTTAACCCAGTATTTCCCAAATTTATTTGACTCTAGGAACCTCCTAGTATCCCGTGGGACAAGTGTTCTCAGGTTCCAGTTGCCTTACACAGTGGTATTTGCTAAGAAAAATATGTTTCTAAAATGTGGTACACTCTTATCTTTAGTTTACAATTGAGATCCACAGTTTGGAATCAACCATATACTTCAATAAGATGTTTGATAGTCTCAGCCTTGGGGTAAAAGGGGGCAGACAGAGGCAGCAGAAGTAAAAGAAAGAGGTAGGATGGCTTAAACATGTCTGGGGCTTGTGTTAGTTTGGGTCAGTTCAAGCTTTGCTACATATATCTCTCCTTTGGAATTACTTTACCTAATTATTCTTTGATATTTGTTTTGTACACTCTACTCCTATGTTACAGACTCTTGTAGAATAGTTTATGGGATAGATTTCCTGGAAAATTTAATTTTAATTGGAATTTAAATTCATTTGATTTTGAGAATTTATTGACAACTTGTGAAATAATTTGAAGCATGCTTCAGGATTAGATTTTGGAATCACTGTTAGAAGAAGGGTTAGGTAGGAGAAGTGATGATTTTATTTAATTTGAAGATTCCTTATTAAAGAGAAATGTAGTCAAGAGAAAAGCAATACAGTATAGGGCATAAATGTGGTAGTCCGAGAAACTTCTAGCTCTGCTACTTGTCAGCTACAGGATCTTAGGCTACTGCTAAAGATTACTTAATCTTTCTGAGCCCGGCTTTCCTCATCTGTAGCATTAAAGATTAGAATACCTGCTATGGAGGTGGTTTTGAGGATTCAGTGATATGATGTAGTTAAAGTGATTGTCTTGTAATAGATCTTCAATGATGGTAACTGCTGTTATTACGATGACTATGATTGTTATTCAAAGCACTTAGAGGAGGTAAATACTGATCAGGGACTCAAGTGGGATAAAATGTTCCAAATTGTTTAGAATGTGTTCTGGGATTGAGCATTACATAAATATTCAGTACCTTTATGTTTATGGCTCTGTGTTTTGTTCTATGCGGAAACAAAGGAGAATTAAATGCATTTCCTGCCCTGAAAGAGTTCATAATCTAATGGAGCAGTCAAGAAATACCGTACTCAGTTAATGTTAATGAGAGGTACCATAGCATCAGAGAGCGCAGAGGAAGAACAGATTGTAGAAGGTACTAGGAGGAGGGTATTAGATGGTCTTGAAGACTGAGTAGGCCTTTACTAGATGGAGATGACAGGAAGAGCATGCTAGGTTAAAAATGGAACATAATTCTGAGTATGAAGGCATTTTATTATAGGACATGTTTGGTGAGTGGTGAGCAGTCTCGTGTATCTGAACTGTTTTACTCATTTTAGAAAATGTAACATGAGATAGATTTGAATTGGTCATTAAGAATTAATGAAGACACCTTTAGTTCTCAGTTCAATGAAAAATTAAGATTTGATTTGAGTACTCACAAATCCCAATTTTTAGTGTGTGATTTGGTTTAAGTTCTTGGTACTCACTAGCTCTGTCTAGATTATTGGCTCTGAACTCCTGTAATTTCCTTATTTTACCGGGAATTTTGGACTATAGACTGAATTATTTTTTCAGGGTTGTTTTCTTGTCTGCTTTGTGTTTATAACAGAGCCCTAATGGGCAAAACTGCTGACATTTAAATTCCTTTTCTATCTTTTGGCTTTGAAGACTTCAGCATATATGATTGAAGAGGAGCTAAAGGAAGAGCTAAGAAAAAAACAAGAAGCTTTGAGGCGTTTTCAGAGACAAGTCAAACATCGAGTAAATCAACAAATTAGGCTGAGGAAAAAGCAGCAGCTTCAGAAGTCTTACGAAGCAGTAAGTTCAAAAGTGTGCCAAGTAAAGACTACATAGAAAGTGTGTGTTATGAGATAAGCTATTAGGCAGTAACAGAATCATTTTCCTTTGATTCTATGCTTCATATAATCTGATCTACTAGTGAGGGCAGTGGATTTGTATGTAGAGAAACCATGTTTCCTTCCTATGTTGTGGCTGGCTCATTCTTTGCTTTCATTAAGTAGTTAAAAACAATGTCAGAGTTTTGCATTCAGACTTGGGTTTGACTTCTAGCTTATGCTGTCTTACTAGCTTTGTGACCTTTGGCTAATTACTTAACTTCTCTGGACTGTAGTTTGTTCACCTATGAAAGAGGGATATGATACTTGTCTCATAAGATTGTTGTGAGAATTAGATGAGATAATGTAAATTATTAGCACATAGTAGGTGCCTGGTAAATGTTAGTTCTTTTGACAGCTAAAGCTTCCGCCACCCTCCCCCTGGCCCTGATTTAAAATCCTCTAGGCTGCCTAGAGGCATTATATGATTGCATTGGATTGGAGTGGAATCTCACTCTTCCTTCCTTTGTGTAGGCAGAAAAAGAAAGCTCTATAGCCATGCAGTCTTCAGATCCAGCACACTTAACTCCTAAAAGAACAAGTGTTTTTCCAAACAATTTGAATGCTGCTATTGGAAGTGCTAGGTCACTCCTTTCTGAGATGCTTGGGGATGGAATAGAAGATAGAGAGAATCAGAATGAATTATTTCTACAACAAGCCCAGGCTGTAAGTACATCTTCATTTTATTTTATGTCTATGATTTTTTTAGATATATGACATCTTAAGGATATGGAATAGAGATTAGGAGGTATCACATTCAACTTCACTTTTTATTACCTCCTTTTTTACCTTTGTAAAATGGGGAATGATGTTTATTTTTTATGCATATTTTAAGTTTATAATTATTTCTTTTTGGTAAGACATTTTAGAATCATCTAAAGAAAGGTGCCGAAGTGTTAGAATTCAAAACTTATTAGAAAGAGCTTTAGGTCAAAGAACATAGATTTTCCCAATTATACTGGAATTATGCTATGGATAAGTTACCATCATTTTGAAGCATATGCACAGAAGTGATTCCTAACCTGTATTTCAAAAAGGTTCAGTACATACATGGGGCAGTTCATTCATTATTTTTCTTTTTTCTACACTTTGATATGATTATCACAATAAATAGATCTGTAGAGCAAGTAATGATAGCGTAAACTCTCAGCATATTCAGTGTTTTGAAAAATATAACTTTTATTTAGTGATTGATTTTATGTACCTGATATTTAAAAATTAACCACCATGAATAGACTCATTCACTCAAATCACTGGATGCCATCCTTTCAGCTCCCTTCTTAGTACTTGAGCTTTTGTCTAGTTGATAGCATATTCTTCACCTCTAGTGTGGGAATTATTCTTCATCTTATCACTTAAAAATGTATTCCTAGGGATAGCGACAAGAGGGAAAAATGTGGAAAATGATGATTATATGAAAATAAAAGTCATCTAACTGCCTAAGCTAACATGCTTAGTCATAAGTATGAAGCAAATCAGAGTGGCTACACTACCATCAATAGAGAAAGCTTTAGAAGCACATGTTATGTTAACAGAACTATGACTTTTGTATTGTTTGGTTTATTAGTAATCATTTTTGTAATCTTTTTTTGTTTTATTTTTTAAGACTTTGAACAATTTGTTTAGCAAATATTTATTGAGCCAGGCACTGCATAAAGCACAAGGGATAGAACACTAAGACACACACAGTTCTTGCCTGCATGGTGCTTGCAGCTATAAATCCTGCTATAGTGAGGATTTTATTTCATCTGTATGATACATGACTAGACTCATCAGTCTGCAGATATATGAATATACTGTGTTTAATAAATTAAACACTGTAAGGATACTAATGTGTGAAATAGGACCTCCCATGGGTTTATATTTCCAAATAGAGATACAAAGCTATTAGACCTCTAATCTGTTAGATAATAAAACAGAGATATTTGCTGTATTTGGTGATAAAATTGTGCTATGGGAGTTCAAAAAATGTTAAATTCTAAGGAAATAGTTGGGGAAGAATTCGTGGAAGAGCTGGAATTGAGCTGTATATTTTGAATTGGTAAGCTGGATTGAATTGGTAAATTCAAGAAAACTTTGAGATAGAAGGAACAGTTAAAACACTAGAATATGTAACAAGCTTGGTATATTTGGGAATAAGTGATGGAAACTTTCTAACTGATAGTTTATAGAGAATAATGGAAAATGAGCTTAGGTAGATATGAGGAAAACAGGTTATGAAAAGCCTTAAATGTTACAAATTTGTAAAAGTGTTTGCACCCTGTTTTTTTCTTATAAGATGAACTGCTAAAGAACATTCGGTGACTTAAAGTACTTTGAGCCTCTGAACTTTTGCCCGTACAATGCCGTGATAATAGATGCTTTTTAATCTCATCGTTTCTGTTGCAATTTTTATCCACTAGATGTCACTAAGAACTAGACAATGAAACTGGTCAAGTGCTGACTCTCTTGGTTTATCTAGAACTGGAGAGTAAATGGTGAAGGTAATTCACCTTCTGAATGTTAGTGGACTTCAATTTTCTTGTATTTTGGAGCTATAAAAGCATAGAATCTTGTAGTTAAAATAGTTTTAAAAGTTCATCTGACATATTGAAGTATTTAAGGTTGAAATAATTTGACATCTGGGATATATTTCAAAATAATGTAAGAGTAAGGTGAAGTGAGAGGTTATAGATAGAGCAAGGTTGGCCAGGAACTGATAATGTTAAAGCTGGTTGATGAGTATGGGGTTCATTATAGTATTCTGTCTACTGCTAAATATGTTTGAAGTTTCCAATATGTTTGAATTTATTTACATTTTTTTATTAAATGTTGGAAAACACATTATCTAGTCTAACCTATCTCTCTCTAAGGAATTTTTTTAAAATTGAGGTATAATTGACATAAAACATTTTATTAGTTTCAGGTGTACAACATAATGATTCAATATTTGTATACATTGCAAAATGATCACCACAATAAGTCTAGTTGCCATCCGTCACTGTACATAGTTAAAAATTTTTTTCTTTTTTTTCCTTGTGATAAGGACTTTTAAGATTTACTCTCTTAGCAACTTTCAAATATACAGTACAATATTATTAACTGTAGTCACCATGCTCTATATTACATCCCCATGATTTATTTATTTTATAGCTGGAAGTTTGTACCTTTTGACCCCTTTCACCCACCTCCCCACCCCCTCTTTTCCCTCTGAGCTTAGTTTTTTGTTTGTTCGTTCGTTTTGTTTGTTAGATTCCACATATAAGTGAGATCATACAGTATTTGTCTTTTTCTTTCTGACTTGTTTCACTTAGCATAATGCGTTCATGGTCCATCCATGTTGCAAATGGAGAGATTTCAGTCCTTTGTTAAGGCCGAATAGTATTCCATTGTGTGTATGTATACACCACATTTTCTTTATCCATTCATCTATCAGTGGACACTTAGGTTGTTTCCATATCCTGGCTATTGTAAATAAAGCTGCAATCAACATGGGAGTGCATATATCTTTTCAAATTAGTGTTTTCATTGTCTTTGGATTAATACTTAGCAGTAGAATTACTGGATCATTCGGTAGTTCTACTTTTAGTTTTTTGAAGAACTTCCATACTGTTTTCCATATATATATATATATATATATATTAGAGATGTTTTTAAACATGTCTAATATATACATATGGCCATCTAGTTTCTGCTAGAACACTTCCACTGTTGGGCAGCTCGTTACTTTTTCAGACTGTTATTTCATTTTTAGAGGGCTTGAAATTATTAGAACTATTTTTTCAATATATTGAGTCAAAATCTTCCTCCTTTTACCCATTGGTCCTAGTTTTGCATTATGAAGTAATAGAGAATAAAATACAATGGTCATCTCTAAGAACACTTCAAATATTTAATTATAGCTATCATTTTTCTTTTTTGGGGTTAGTACATTCCTAATACCTTTAGTCGTTTTTCATATAACATAATTTCCAGATTCCAATCTTGGTTGATTTCTTCTAAATGTTATTTAGTTTTCAATGCTCTTTTCAAATATGACCCTCCCAACTAAACTCAATGCTGTGTTCCAAATGTCATTTTGCTAGGACCTTTCTTACACTACCCCCTCACCCCCAAATTTTCCACTTAAAATAGTTGATATTACATACTTGTTCTAAGAGCGGATAAGATTGAGCACCTAGAGTTAGAAACTAGAATCATAGAACTAGAAGAAATTTAAGTGGTCACATAAAATAGAACTAGCCTAGCTCCCTGCTTTTGATTAGGACTGATATTTCTCTCTTGGGATTGAGTTTCTATGGTGTCCCTTGATAGCTTCATTTTGGTGGGGAATTGAAGAACAACTGATCATTGTTTCATTCTCACCATATGAAACTTTTTATTTATCTATGGACAATTAAGTTCAACACTATTTCTTTTCTAGCATGGGTTTTCCCTGCTTTCTACTTGTGATGGCATTTAGGACCCATCTGGATACTCTAGGATTATCTCCTCGTCTCAAGATCCTCAACTTAATCATATCTACAAGGGCACTTTTTCCTTACAAAGTACAATTTACAGATTTCAGGGATTAGGACCTAATATCTTTGGATCACCATTATTCAATCTACTACAGTCCTCATAGCAGGTCACTGAAAGGGCCTTTGGGTTGAGGTTTGGTGAAGGGTTATGGTAATAACAGAGAAACAGAATGAATGTAATGTATATTCCAACTGCTGGGCCAGTTGAAATATCCTGCTTAAGAGAGTAAAATCAATCTGTGACTCTAATAGGGGTTTGGACTTGATGGGAAATGACGATTATCTACCCTTATTTTAAATCTGTTACAACAGGTATTTTGAATCCTTGGTCACATGGTGCAGCCAATAATGTTGACCATATGTGGCAGAGTAAAAGCAGGCATATTCATGGCTCTGTATTTTTTCATAACCTCAGCTGCACGTGTATCTCTTTTTGCATTGTGATTAACTCTGTCTTGACCCGTTTAGCCACTCTGAAGCTAACCAAATTTAGAAATCCCCCTGTTAGTAGAAGAAAGTAATGTTTCAAGCTGATTTCTCTGGCTAGAAGTATAGAACTTGTAGAAGCAAGGACGAAACAGAGGTGATATGCTTTAAGAAAACTGGTCTGGTTGTAGTGGGAGAGAGAGTTTTTATCTCTAGCTTGCTATTAGTAAAAATCATAAAATACCTATTTATATCTGTGAATCATACCCATGATTTCCCTTGAAGGGAGTATTGATATCGTTGAATTTTCACTGGATGGGTTAGAACTGGTCCTGGCTTTGCCATAATTTCACTGAGTAGTGTAAGGATATGCTTTCTTCCACATGATGCAGTGCTCAGCCTAAAAATGGTACTTTATTCATTTCTATATTTTCCTTAAAGGAGCATTCTGTGCAGATTTGTGAAATATAAAATAGGCTGGGCTTCGTTGAAAAAGAAATCAAAATAGGTGCTTACTGAAATTGCTAGGTAGAGGTAAGGAATGAACACAAAGTCAACATATTTAATATTAATACTCTTTATCAGCTGTTACTTAGAGTACTTGAAACAAATTGGTTCTGTCGAGATGTTTGAGTTTGTGTTCTAGGTTAACTTAGGAACGCTTCCTGGAAGAAGGGAGATTTGAGAAAAGACTTTAAATAGCTGCAGTCTTCAAATGTTAGGCATGAAGAAGGGATTCATATAAATGGAAAAAAGGATTTTAGGGGGACTAGGAATAGAGTCTTCCAGCAAGAAGTGATAAAAGTGATTAGGCATGCAAGGGCCAGTTGAAGAAATAACTCCTTATTGAGAAGATGGATGGAAGGTAAGGAATGTGTCTGCTCAATAATTTCAAAGTGTGTTAATTCAACCTTTTAGCTTCTGATATTTTTGTGTACATACTTAATATAAAGCATACATTATTAAAAATGATTTGAGTAACAGCACTTAAATCAAGTTATGAAATGCAGTCTCTTAAAATAACCAAACTAATCTTGTAAAAACACTATCAGATCAAAGTTTCCTTTGCAACTAATCCTCTTGTCTTAGGTCTGGCATTTTTTTAATAATAGGGGCCTGTTTTCCTGTTGGAACCCTTAGTGAATTTGGTATTAAGACTTTAGCCTGTTTTGTTTGCTTTTTTTTCCCCTTTCCCTGGCAGCTTAGTCAAACCATGAAACAGGCACGTCACCAGTTGGCATCCTTTAAAACTGTGAGTAAAAATGCATCAGTGTTTCCAGATGGTAGAAGGAAAAGCTCTCCCACCCAAGAGGTAAATTAATTTCTAATAAATTCTTTTTAAAAATGCAGATAAAAATACAGATAAAGATTTATTTACATCTCAAAATTATTTAGAACTGTAAAATAATTGGAATAACCTTAGATATCCAATAGTAGGGAATGGTTAAAAAATTGGTATATCCATATATAGCCATTCTAAAAAATATCATGCTTTCAAAGAAGATCTGAAGACAAGAGAAAGTGTCTGTGATATAAAGTTAAGTGAAAAAAGTAGGATACAAAATTCTGTACAATATAATCTCAGTTAAAAAAATTCATTCAGCAAGTATTTAGGGAATGTCTGCAATTGCCAGACATTCTTCTAGAAGCAGTACTTACAGTGGTGAAAAGATAGACAAAGATCTCTCAAGGAGCTTCTATGCTGTAGGGAAGCGTATAATAAACAAATAAATATAGAATATAATTTCAAATGAGAAGTGCTATGAAAAAAGTAAAGCAAAATAAAGAGATGAGGAGAGCATGTTATGTGCATAGACAAAAGCCTGGAAAGAAATGGACCAAGAAGTTAATACTGATGATTTCTGGGTAGTGTTAGTACAGGTGATTTTAATTTTCTTCTTTTTGTTTACTTTATAAATTTTTCCATAATATATATATGTATATATTTTACTTTCTAAGCAGGAAAAATCAATACCATTATTCTTTAGAAAGAAAGAGGGGCCGGCCTGGTGGCGCAGCGGTTAAGTGTGCACGTTCCGCTTTGGTGGCCCAGTGTTCACTGGTTCGGATCCCAGGTGCAGACATGGCTTGGCAAGCCATGCTGTGGTAGGCGTCCCACATATAAAGTAGAGGAAGATGGCCACGGGTGTTAGCTCAGGGCAAGTCTTCCTCAGCAAAAAGAGGAGGATTGGCAGCAGATGTTAGCTCAGGGCTAATCTTTCTTAAAAAAAATAAGAAAGAAAGAAAGAAATTCTTTTGATTCAAAATATAAGGTGAGAGTGGAAAATTGGAGCATAAATGTGGAGCCAGACTTAAAAGGATATTAAAGACTATATTTATAAAATGACATTGTTTTGGTGCCTGCTTATTTCAATATTCACAAATTTGGATGCTAAACTCATGTATTTTCCTGTGTTTACTTACTTTTGACATTAATTTCAAGTTTTAATAGGCAGCATGGAGTAAAATGCACCATTAGTCTTTTTAATTCTATTACTTATTTATTTTTTGCCATCATCAACTCTGTCTCTTATTTAGTTCTTTCTCAGTTTTGTTTCCTAATTGGTATTCTTTTACATTTTCCTAGATTATATATATATGTTTTATTTTTGCATTTTTTCCTTAAGTATCTCAACACAACAAAAACATTTGTCTGAAATGTTTGCAGTTCTATGATGTCTCCCTCTTCAGTGATAAGAAATTTAAACGTAAAAAAAACAATTAGGCATTGGTGTGTGTCCACATATGGCGTTCCATCCTAGATGCATTTAGTGTGGTTAACTTTTTCTGGCATTGCGTTGTTGTGACTCTCAAGATAGGGTTTCTTTTGTACTCACATTCTTCTCAGTGGCTTGGTATCTTGACAGTTTTCATACCTACCATGGATTTGGCTGTACTGTAGTTTGGGCCGTTAGACTGAGTCAGGATATTGTTAGAATGAGGTGATTGGACACATTCTAATAAACCAGAAAAAAAAGGGGTTGTCAGATCCTAGAGAGTGATATTTTGTATTGTGTGGAACATGTTCAAACCTTTCAACTGATATTTTTCCAGAATGAGTACTGTTCACAGGTCTGACTGAAATAAAAATCCAGTAGAAGGGAGGAGGATTAAGTCTGTGATAACATCCTTGTAGAAACCAGTTTTACACGTCAGAGGTGCCATTTAAGTGTAATTTATTATTGTTATGATGATGATGATGAATTCAGGCTGGCTGCTTGCTTCCGAAGAATGCATGTTTGTTTTTCAGGTAAAAGAAACTCCGTATAATGGAGAATGATCTAAGAAATTAGTGAAATTTTTCTTACAATTTATGTCAAGCAGGTATTCTTTCCCTCAAACCTGAACAGTTTTCTCCCTCCTCGGTTTGTGCAGTGGGAGTCAGCTGGTCAGAAAGGAGAACAATCTATAACCCAGCTGAACGCTGGTTTCATTTCCTTGTTAGACTTATTTTTACTGACATTGGAGTCCGTCTGGTTGTTATTGTTGTTCCAGATTTGGAGATACAAATAGAAGATATACTTACTTGCCTACTGTCAGGTCACCAAGACAAAACCATAAGCCTTCTGAAATTGTTACTGGCTAGAAGAGGGGCAAATTGTCATTTATAAAGTTAATATGGCCTCCTAACTAGCCTATTTCACTCCATATGTTTGATCTATGAGTGATTTGTTTGTACATTTGAAGTAGAATGCATATTTATTTTCCTTTATTCTATGTTAGACTACCGTAACTTTCCAAGATCACTTCAGATCTTTTACAAAAGTTCAACTTAGTATCATGAGCATATTGCTTTCTCTAGACCATTTGTATTTGTATTGGTTTTTCTTTTTTTTCTGGAAAGTACTTTGTGGGAAACCAGCATTCTTCAGGATAAATATAGGAACAAGAGGAGAATTACCCTTTATCTTTTAAATACTGTACACTACCAGAAATTTATAGAAAATCAGGTAGGGAAATAAAGAGTAGAGGGAAAAATAAAGGCTTACTAGAACTATCTACAGCTTATTAAGAATGGGTTTAAGGGTTAAGATTGTAATGTCCAGCATTTTTTTTCAACAGTTTTATTATGATATAATTCACATACCACAGAGCTCACGCATTTAAAGTGTACGAGTCAGTGGTTTTCAGTATATTCACAGGGTTGTACCACTGTTGCCCAGTCTAATTTAGAACATTTTCTTTACCTCTGAAAGAAACCCTGTACCCATTAGCTTTCACTCCCCATTCCCTGCCTGTCCTTACCCCTGGTCCTAAGCAACCACTAATTTACTTTTTGTCTCTATAGATTTGCTTATTGTGGACATTTCATATAAATGGAATCATATAATATGTAGTCTTTTGTGACTGGCTTCTTTCACTTTGCATAATATTTTCAAAGTTCATCCACATTGTAGCATGTGTCAGTTCTTCATTCCTTTTTACTACTGAATGATATTCCATTGTATGGCTATATTATTTTTGGTATAGCCATTCATCAGTTGATGGACATTTGGGTTTTTTCCACTTCTTGGCTTTTATGAATAATTGTGCTATGAGCAATTGTGTCATGTTTTTGTGTGGACGTTGATTTCTCTGGTAGTGGAATTTCTGAATCATATGGTAACTCTATGTTTAATATTTTAAGGAATTACCAAACTCTTTTCCATCAGCAATATGTGAGAGTTTCAGTTTCTTCCCATCCTCTCCAATACTTGTTATTGTCCATCTTTTTGGTTGTAGCTATACTACTAGATGTGAAGTGATATCTCATTGTACTTTTAGATTTGTGTTTTCCTGATGATTAATGATCTTGAATATTTTTTCATGTTCTTATTGTCCATTCATATATCTCTTGTGGAGAAAATGCCTATTCAAATGTGGTGCCCATTTTTTAATTGGGTTATTTATTTTTTTCTTATTGAGTTGTAAGAGTTCTTTATATATTCTGGATGCAAGTCCCTTATCAGATACATGATTTGCAAATATTTTCTCTCATTATATACATTGTCATTTCTCTTACTTTCTTTTTTTCTTTTTTTTTAAAGATTGGCACCTGAGCTAACAACTGTTGCTAAGCTTTTTTTTTTTTTCCTGCTTTATCTTCCCAAATCCCCCCCGGTACATAGTTGTATATCTTAGTTGCATGTCCTTCTGGTTGTGGCATGTGGGACACCGCCGCAGCATGGCCTGACGAGTGGAGCCGTGCCACACCCAGGATCTGAACTGGTGAAACCCTGGGCTGCCACAGCGGAGGGCGCAAACTTAACCACTTGGCCGCGGGGCCAGCCCCTCACTTTCTTAATGCTATCATTTGCAGCACAAAATTTTTAATTTTGGTATATAGTCCAATTTATCTATTTTTTCTTTCATTGCTCATACTTTTGGTGTAGTATCTAACAAACTATTGCTTAATATAAGGTCATGAAGATTTCTTCTTTGTGATGTTCTAAGAATTTTATAATTTTAGCTCTTCAGTTTACGTCTATAGTCCATTTTGAGTTAGTTTTTATATATAGTGTGAGGAAGTGTTCTAACTTAGTTCTTTTGCATGTGGATATCCACTTGTCCCAGTACTATTTATTGAAAAAACTATTCTTTCTCCATTGAATTGCCTTGGCACCCTTGTTGAAAATCAATTGACTATAAATATGAGGGTTTATTGCTGTCTTAACAGTATTGTCTTCTGAGGTCCATGAACAGGGAATGTCTTTCCATTTATTTAGATCTTCTTTAATGTCTTTCAACAATGTTTTATAGTTTTTAGTGTACAGTCTTGCACTTCTTTTGTAGTGGTCTGTTTTTATAATATTTGACTATGCTGAACTTCTAAAATTATGTTAGTAGTGTGCTGAAACCTAGGATTTTATTGCAGTCACATTGTTTCTGCCTGTAATAGATACATTTGGGTTTTTTTTGGTGTTTCATTTTTGTTTGTGTGTTCTTTAGGAACCTGAGTCTGAGGAGTCTTCATCTATTACGGTAGACAAGAAAGGGAGAGAGAATTTGTTTTGGGAGGGCTGGCAGGATCTCCTTTGTGAAGACAAGGACAAACCTTTCAGCAGAGTTCAGGTAAAGCAGAGTAAGAAGAGAGAGTATAAGAGAAATTAAACTAATTATGATTTGGACTAGGGGTGCCAGTACTATCGTACTGGTTTGGGATTGTAAATTCAGGTTCTGTTAAGTTGATCCAAGACTATAATTTCACATTTCTTTCTATTAATTTGTTTGACTACCATATCCTTTTAAGATTATTTTAGGAATCTCATGGAAAATCTAGAGCGTTGTTACTACCTGGCATTCTATATTTAATGTTTATGTTCACTTTTAGAAAGTACACTTCAAAAATCCATTATTTGCTGTGATGGAAGAGAAAGAACTAGAACGGTTAGCTCTTCAGGGCCTTCAGGATATTCTGCCAGAAACCCACGATTATCTTCCAGAAGCCCAAGATGATCTGCTGGAAACCCAGGGTGATTTGACAGGAATCCAGAGTGTTGAGCCGGAAGCCCAGAGTATTGAGCCAGATACCCAGGCTCTTGAGTTGGAAGGCCAAGCCATTGAGCCCAAAGCCCAGGCCATTCAGCCTAAAGCCCAGGATGTTAAGACAGAAACTCAGGGTATTATGCTGGAAGCCCAGAGTACTGAACCAGAAGATGAGAGAATTGCATTGAAAATCCAGGATTTTCAACCCCTAAATCAGGCTTTTCTCCCCAAAGACCAGAATATTCTACCCACATATCAGGACCAAGCTTTTCGACCCAAAGACCAACATGTTCTCTCCAAAGACCAGAATATTCTGTCCAAATGTCAGGACCAGGATTTTCCACCCGAAGACCCGGATTTTCTACCCAGAGATCAGGTAAAATAGAATGGAAGGGAGATATAATAAGAAGGAATAAGCTACTTAAGGTTTGGAGTGGGTTTTGCAAGGACTATATTATAGCTGATTTGAACGCTCATAGTTGGAAAAAATAGTTCTCTTGATTGATTTCTCAAAACTTCAGGATTCTCCGTAAGTGTTAAAGTATTATCAGTAGCAGGTTACCCCTATCTGGAAAATTTACTTTTTTTGTATCTTTTTCATTAGGAAAATTATTTCTGGCAGCCATCATCTGCTTTGACAGCTGACAGATGGAGAAAGGAGTGGCCCACAAGTGTCTAACAGTATCTTTTATCCAGGTTCCAAGGCCTACCCTCCACCAGGAATCAGTTAGACTGAAAGGAAGAAGAAAGGGATCAGCAGGAAGTAGATTACTTAGGGTTATGGGTGGGCTTACATGGAATAGAGTATAACGTTTTATTTTATTCCATAAGATGTCCGGTTATACTCTGATCTCAGTTAACTCTAAAATTCTCACTATGGCCGAAAGTATTATCTGTTAACCTGTCTTTCTTAACTGAACAATTGATATTTGTGTTTGTTCTTTTTTAGAAAGCAAAGTTGAAGGAGCCAGCATCAATTTTGATAGGTGGGAGAGAGAGAGAGGCGTTTCCTCTGGATGTCCATCAGGATCTTCTACACAGGCATGAAGATCAGGCCTCCAGCAGGGGCAAGGTAGAACAGAAAAAAGAGAGACCAGTAGGAACTGAATTGTTTAGGGTTTAGGTTGGAGCTTGCAAACACTGCTCTCAGCTAGACTTCAGAATTGACTTCAGAATGGTTTTCTGCTTTATTCCATAATATTTCACATTATCCTGAGTTAAAAAAATTACCCTAAGGCTCTCAATAAAGCTTAGAATATTATGGGTATGATATTACTCTCACTGGACAATTTACAGTTTGTGTGTTTTTCTCTTTTAGAAAGTACACTTCAAGGAGCCATATTCTGATACCACAAATGAGAAAGGGAGAGAAGACTTTTCTCTAGCAGGTTATCAGTATCTACCTCCCAAACTCCAGGACCAGGCCTGCATCAGAGATCAGGTAGAGCAGAATAAAAAGAGATAGGAAATAAAGTAACTGGAGTTCATGCATTCTCAACAATTGGGCTAAAAGCATAACATCCTTAGAGTTCTTACTGAAGCTTACAATATTATGATTAGCATGTTGCCCTCGTTAGACAATTTGTTTTCTGTTTTTGTTGTTCCTTTAGAACATGTTTCTTGAGCAACCATCATCTTTTATGAGAGAAGGTGGAGATGAATTGCCTCAGGAGTATCATCAGTTTGTTAAACATAAAATCCAGGACCAAGCCTCTTCCAGAGAACAGATAGAGTGGAACACGGTGGGAGGACTGTCTACCTTCTAAAAGAGTAACAGATGAAATTACTTAAGATTTGGGCTGGAGCTTGTCAAGCTAGCTTGTATGTAGGATACATAGAATTAAGGCTTCTAGAGTTAGTCTAAGAGTATAACATCTTCAGTTATTTCAAAATGTGCCAGTTTTAAAGAGTCCAGATGAGAGAACATACCTCTGTCGTTTAGGTTAAACAAGGCAGGTTTTTTAATAATGTTGATTGGTTAACAGTAAATTGTTCTTCCTAAACTCAAGTCCTTGAGCATATTTGGCCTTATACATTTAGTCTTGTAAATGCTGAAGGATTCTATTCTTGGTCAGCTGAAGCAGTACAACAAAACCAGGTATCCAGTTTGCAAACCAATTATGATGAAGGACAAAACAAGCTGTTTGCTGCCTCAAAACTTCCCAAACTTCACCACCTCTTTGTTTGTGAATGGAGTTATTGGGAACACCAAATAGGAGTACGTGTGGCAATGACGTCGGCTTGTTGACTTAACATTGGGAAAATGCTAGTAATGTTATAAAAAAGAATGCCTTGTTGCCTTATCTTCTTTCAAACGTATTGTTGAATAGAGAGTTACCCCATGCAAAAATTTAAAAAGTGCCAGAATAGTCTGGGATTTGCTTTAAAATACTCCAGGAGAAAAGTGGGAGAAGAAACAGATGAAAAAACAAAATTTCACTAATTGTTGGAGCTGGGTGATGAGCATCATGGGATTTATTATACTATTTTTCTACTTTGGTATACGTTTGGAAATTTCATATTAGTCACATGTGTGCGCACACACCCCCGCCCCAACTGTGTTATATTATCCTCCCATAGTATCAGACTGGGGTTGTCACTGAAGTCTGAGTGATTGTCACTATCCCATCATTTCTTCTTAGACATTTAATTTTGTATTTTGTTGTCCCGTTAGAACAAGTGTCTCAAGCAACCCTCATCTTTTGAGAAATGGGAGATTGAAAGAGGAATTTCTCCTGGAGTGCCATCGGTATGTTTCCCCCAGTATTTAAGACCTAGCCTCTCCCAGAAAATAAGTAGAGCAGGATGTAGTGAGGATTAAGTAGCGGAGAGTAAATTGCTTAGTTTTTGGCTCAAAATTGACAGGGCGCTGTAGTAACTGCTTCAGCGGTTTAGTGTTAAGATCAATAATAATGGGCAAAACTATAATGTCCTCTTGTTCTGTGATGTGTAACACCGTTCTGACCTATAGAAACTACTTCAGCTTCTTCACTGAAGCTTTTACTATTGCTCTGGCACGATGATCCTAACTTGGACAATTGGTGTTCAATGGTTATGTTGTCTTTTCGCTCAGAAACCATGGACAAGCATCACATAATATGACAGATGAGAAATGAGAAAGGAATTATTTCCAGAGTGCCATGAATAAGTGTTAGATAAAATTCAGGATCCAGGCATTCCCAGAGAGCAGATAGAGTATAGTCAAGAATAAGCAACAGAAAGTAAATTAGAGTTTGATCTGGCTTACCAGAGCTATGCTACTAACAACAATAATGTTGATGATGATAGTGTTATCTCTTATTAATACTATCAATAATATTAATATTATTATGAATAACAACTTACATTCATTACGTAGTTACCATAGCCAAAATAGTTCTAGAACTGTGTATCTATTGTCTCATTTAGTTCTCACAATAATCCTGGGAGATGATACTGTTATTATCCTTGTTTTATAGGTGAAAACTTATGACTGCTTTGTGGATACAGTTAAGATCCATGAGAGTGGCAAGAAGTATAATGTTTACTTTTATGCCATAGTGTTTCAGACTATTCTTACCTATTTAGATTACCTCAGGGCTGTCACTTCAGCCTAGAGAATTTTCACTACCGTTATGTCACTGCTCACACAATTTGGTGAGTGCTTTTGTATCTTTTAGAGCTTATACTTCAGGCAGCAGCCATCTGTTGGGACAGCTGAAAGATGGCGAGAGGATTTGCTTCTGGATGGCCCTCAGCATCTGCCACCCAAGCACCAGAGAGAGGCTTCCAGAAGAAGACAGGTAGAGGAGACCATAGAGAATGAACAGTAAATTTAAACAGGATTATAGGCACCTACTGAGCTGGGAGCAGTAAGGCTGAGCAAAAATCAGATTCTTGTTTTGTTTCATGGTGTTTAAAACCTATCCTGACCTAAGATTAGCTCCTTTAGGGCTCTCACTGAAACCTTGGGTATTGTCAGGAGCACTTGTTGCCTATTGGAAAAACTATATTTGGTATGTATGTTCTCTTATAAATGGTGGCCATTGTCTTTATGGTGTGAGAGAGGAAGAAATGAGTGGTTTCTGAGGGGATGGGGGCCTGAGGATCTTCCACCCAATGACAAGGACTAGCTCTCTACATCAGTAAGCTCGTAGAGCATAGGAAGGATCACCAAGAAATAAACTATTCAGAGTTCATGCTGGAGCTTGTTAGGGTTATATTGCCTGAGTTTTGGTGTATTGAGTTAAGATCTGTAGTTTTTCAAGCAAATGTTACAATACCCTGGTCTACTAAGATTTTTCCATGACTTAACTGAAGTCTGGTTTATTCCCATTAGAATTTTACCAGTGTCTGGGTAATTTCTATCTTGTAGTTTTATGTTATTTTAAAAACAGCCTTCAGGCAGCCAGCATTGTTAGGCTATATGAAAGAGATAAAGAGAAATTTCCTCTTGGCCCTTTTAATAGAGCAGAAAGAAAAGGAGGCATAAAGGGAGAAAGTAGGATTTGGGCTGAGGTTTTAAGGACTAAACTGTAGCTCTTTTGTGGTTTTTAGTTTGGGTCTATGAGGTTGGCCTAAGGGTATACTGTCATGTTTCATTCTATATTGTCATTTGTATACCCTGAGGTATGCAAGGCTCTTTCCTACCTCAGGCCTTTTGCATATGTTTTTTCGTCTACCTGGATATTCTCCCCTTTTTTTCTTCACAAAGCTGATCTCTCTTCATCCTTCAGGTTTCCACTTAAATTTTACCTCCTTAGAAAAGGCTGCTCTGAGCATCTTATCAAAAATAGGTCTCCACTCTTCTGCTTTTCTCTTTCTTCGCATTCTGTTTGCTTCCTTCTCAGGACGCAAACAATTGGTAAGTATTTCTTTATTTACATGAATTAACCTGGAAGAAAACACTAACAATCAGAGGTTAAAGGGAAGTTGAAGTTTATTTCGTCCAGTTACAGTCTGTGGGATGTAGGGAAGCAGTGATCAAGGAGGTCTTGAGTTGGTGTTCCAAAGAGGGAGGGTAGGGAAAAGATTATATGGGCTGAAACAGCAGGTTGTTGGCTTCAATCCAAATGACCATTGACGAAGAATAGGGTCTGCAGACATGGTCTGGTGGTCTGACCACTGGCGTCAGTCTGTCTTTGTCTTTATCTTAATCAGCATAATAGGAACATTGGTAAAAGGTCAGTTGCAAAACACAATGTCACAAGTTAAGGATTACTGGTTACATATACATTACTCAAGTTTCCATTTCTCCTGAGAAACTGACGTGGGGTCAACAGAAAAGAATTTAGGCCTCAGTTAGCAAGAGAAAGTGCAGTTTCTTTTATAACATTTAATATTTACCCCTTTCGATTGATACCTGTCTATAGGCAGTGCAAATGATTGATTATGGGGCTTAATTAGATTAATTGTCCCATTTTGAGGCCAGAATGGCCGCTAGTCCTCATGATGGGACTTCCTCTCTGCTTATGTCAGAAGCATCAGAGACAATTATGACAAATCCTCTATGCACTTTCTCAAGAAGGAAGGGATCTCATTATACATCAGTATATATAACATTAGGCATAGTCGAGCAGGTTGCATTAGCGTAACTCGAGCAGGTGTGGTGCGTAAGCAGTGTGAGACACACATCATTATTATTTTAATTATAATCCATAATCTCATGCATATAATTATTATTATTATGACAAGCTGAACACCTGAGCACAGTAGTGAACCCAGACCATCAGGTAACCAACTGAACAGGTCGGTAAAAGGGAAATGAAACCAATTAAGGGATCCAGGAACTGGTTGACCTTTTAAGGATTTGGCTAGTTTTAAAATTTTAGAAGTTTCTAGTTCTACCTGAGCAGAAGTATTGATCCAAGTACAACAGAAGGTATTAGCCACAATACATGCTTCTCCTTGAGCAGCTAGCAAATAATCTAAAGCTATTCTATTATCCACAATGACCTGGGCCAGAGAATCTAAAGATTTTTGTTGAGCTTAGACCCAACTATCCTTCTCATAGTCTGGGAGAGGTTTCTTATCATGTATTTGATGGGATTCAGGCAGGCCGCCCCAAGATGTGCCACTATGTTATGCAGACTATTTCAAGCTGAAGACAATAAAGGCTCAAAAGCCTCAGGAAGAACATCCGACCTTCCCCCCCAAAACTGCCTGAAGGACTTTAACATAGAAGGCCTGTTCCAGGAAGGAGCTCATATCATGTGATAGCTATAGTAGGATGTAAAATAGGTGTGATAAAAGGACACCAACAAACCCATTTTTTGGGCCTAGCAAAACCTGTTTAACAAACATTTGCATTCCATCTCTATGTAGATTGTCTTCCTCCCCTTTGAAGTCCCAGATCTTTAACCCCAATGTCCTCCTTGTCTGTAGCTGAGCATACTTAAACAGGCAGACTTAGCCAGATGGCTGAGTTACTCAGTTTCTTCTGGGTTTTTCCCATGTATACATGCTGTTAAATTTTGTTTGATTTTCTCTTGCTAACCTGCCTCTTTGATTATTTAACCAGCCACAAGAACCTTAAGGAAAAGCGGTGGGGGGAATTCTCCCACTTCCCCGAAAAATTCATTCCAGGCTGTACTGATCCCAGACAGGATCCCAATATTCTTCCTAACCTGGCCCCTTCACTAGGGTTAACTCCTCCTGGTAAATCACACCCTTGAGAGTGACTGTACCTGTTCTTCATAGTCGGCAGATTGTCATCAGGAAGATCATCTACAATAGACAGAACCGTTTTTTCGAAGAGCTAGAAGCAAAATAAGGGTCAGATTGTAAAATTATGAATGGTATGGTTAAATACCCAAGCAAACAGGTGCCTTCCGTACACTGGGAATCTAGGCAGGGAAAACCCCATGCCTGTCGTCTGTGTCCACAAACAAAGATAGATATATCCAGAGGGAGCAGGTAAAATTCCAGTACCTTCTTTAAACTTTATAGAGGCATTTACAAGTAGTAAGGTGGTTAGATTTTGAAACCATGGATAAGAAAGAGGCAAAGTGAGTTTCCCTTTGGTATACTTATGAATAGACAGAAGTGTGAGTGACCCTTGAGATTATGTTTTTTCTTTCTTATCCTTGTACGTCATGGTGTGTCTCGATCTTTATCAGTTCAGTTGAATCTCTTAGATGTTAAATATAGGAGGGACATAGGCTGGGAAAAAGATACAGTTTTTACAGTATCCTCACCAGATGGTACCATGACTGACAAGGTACAAGGGTAGATGCCAGGGTCATTTTGTTTATCTGAGGGCATGGGAAGAGGAATAAATTGAGGCTTTGTCAAGAAAAAAGCGGAAGGAACCAACTGAACTTGATAACTGAAATTAGGTGGTTTGGATTTGAAGGTAACCTTATACTTGGATGTAGAGGAAAAATTAGTAACAGGAGTAACCAACAGATCATTACTCCCAGATAAACGACCCAGAGGGAATGAAGTGGCATATCCAGTGTTCAGTTAAATATCCAGCCGAAGCCAAAACCTGCGAGAACATACTATAGCATTGTTTTTCCTTGTAAGGCCACAATAATATAAAGAAAAGAATATAGCTAGGCAAAACATGTCTGGGAAGGGTATAAATGCCTAGTCCCGCATCTTGGGTGAGCTGTCTACCTCGGATGTCGTCTGCTTCCTGGCCACGAGAGGGTGCTCTGGTTTTGGTTGGTTTCAGTCTCTTCTCGGTGACAGGATCAGCAGTCCATTTAGAAGTAGGATCTGGAGCCTTTTTTAGATGAGAAACTTGTATCTGTGAATCAATGCCTTGTAACTTAGCTGTGCATGGGTTGGTTAAAAGTACCTAATAGGGTCCCTTCCACTAAGGCTGGAGGGAGTTCTTTAATTGACATCTTTTCTAGGATACGAAGTTACCAGACTTTCAATCATGTGGGTGGCCTTCATCTCCTGGCAGCACACTGTTAAAGAAATCTTATAAAGTTAGAATTGGCCTGTAAGAGATTTGACAGTTCTGTATAATTGTGCACAAGATCCCCCTTTAAGAGGGTTGGCTGATAAGAGTCCTTCTCCGAATGCATTAGTCAACCAGTGAAGATCTTGAAAGGAGAAAGTTTATTTTTACCTGTTAGAGTTGAATGGGCGTTGAGCAATACCAGGGGCAAGGCTTTAGGCCATGGCAAAGTAAAAGCTGAGCAGATTTTTGCTGGTTGAGTTTTAATGCTACTATTAGTGTGCTCCACGAGTTCAGAGGACTGAGGATGGTATGCATAATTGAAATGCTGATAAATTGGCCAGATTTTACACATATTTTGAATAATTTGTCCTGTGAAATGGGTACTGTGATTGCTATGAAGCTCTTGAGGAACTCGCCAGGTAGGAGTAATTTGTTCCAGTAGTACTTTGGCTATTGCCGTGGCAGTGGCCTGTCTGCATGGAAAGGCTTCAACTCAATGTGAAAACATGCACTAAGAACTAAAACATAAGTATAACCTTGAGAAGGGGGAAGTTGAATAAAATCCGTCTGCCATACATCAAATGGACCATCAGGAAGAGGAAAATGCCCCTGTATTCCATGTACAGATTTAGCAGAATTATACTGAGGACAGATTTTATATAACTGATAGACCTGATGGACAACAGCAGGTAAGGGTCCCCAGGTATATTGTTTAGCCCATTGGATCATCTTATCAGTGCTCCAATGGGTCAGATCATGAATGAAGGTTAAAATTTCCTTTTGAAGACTCCGTGGAAGAACCAGCTGCTGATTGGGCCCCTTCCGAAGGTGCTGGTCAAAATCAAAGTAACATCCCCGTCCTTCCCATTTCCTCCTTTCTTCCTCCAGAGACAGTGCTTGTGCTTTAAGCAAGTCTGATCCAAATCCAGATTTGGAGGCTAAAGAGAGACACGGGAGTTGGGAGCATAGAAGCAACCTTTTGGGAGGCAGCTGACTTGGCAGCAATATCAGCCATTTTGTTTCCCAAGGACTCTTGATCTTGGCCTGAGGAGTGACCTTGAGTTTTCATGATTGCTACACCTCTAGGGACCTGAATGGCATCAAGCAATGCCAAAACATAATTTTTGTTTTTAACAGTTTATCCAGCCGAGGTAAGAAAACCTCTCTGTTTCCAAAGCATGCCAAAGTTGCATGCTACCCCAAAAGCATATCAGCTGTCTTTGTAAATATTTGCATTTTGTCTTTGGCCAAATTGCGAGCTCTAGTAAGTGCATGCAGTTAGGTCTGTTGAGCAGATCTGGCGTCAGCTAGTGGGACAGATTCAATAATTTCTGCTAAGGAGACAACTGTATATCCTGCATAATATTCCCTGCAGGGTCTTGTAAGTGGGACCCATCAGTGAACCATTCATAATCAGCATCAGGTATGGTGGTTGCTTGGAGATCTCACTGAGGTAACAAGCTGCTCAAAGTAATGCAGTCAAGAGAGAGATTTTTGTTGTGGAGAGGGAGTAGGGAAGCAGGGTTAAGTAGGTTGCAGGGAGAAATAATTAAATGAGGCAAGGAGAGGAGAAGAATTTCAGTTTGTCAGATGGCTAGGAGAAAAATGTTGAGAATTTTGTGAGTTAAGGAGAGATTCAATAGAATGAGGAGCATGAATGGTAAAGGGGGATCCCATAACAATTTTTTCTGTACCCTTAATGAGAACTGAAATGGCAGCAACCACTTTGAGGCAAGGGGGAAGTCCCTGAGCAACAGGGTCTGATTGTTGGCTGTAATATCAATAGGTCTTCTTTGTCCTCCTTGAGGCTGGATAAGAACACCAAAGCCATTTCCAGCCTGTTCATGGGTAAACAGGTGAAAGGGAAGATAATAATTAGGATGTCCTAGTGTTAGGGCTAGAGTTAATTGAGTCTTGATTTCTTTAAAAGATTGTTCAGCATCAGGGGTCCATTGGATAGGGTTAGGAGAGGAATTTTTAAGGAGATTATAAAGTGGCTGAGACATTGAAGAAAAATTAGGGAGGCAAGTTCAACAGTAGCCCATGTGTCTGAGGACTCCTGAGAGTTGTCTTTTGGGAAGAGGGAAAGCTAATATGCTTTGCAGAAGTCAAGATTGAGGCCTTCTGGAATTAGGAGGTGTCCTGAAAAGTTTAACTGAAGTTAAATGAAATTGAAGTTTTTCCCTAGAAACCTTGTAGCTGTTAAGAGACAAAATCATGGAGCAAATGAAGGATATCAGTAAGGCAGGCTTCCTGAGAAGGGGAGCAGAAAAGTAAATCACATATTGGAGCAAAGTAAATTCGCAAGGGAAAGAGATGCTAGCCAAATCAGCCTTAAAAATTTGGGAAGAATATGTGGCGCTTTCAGTACATCCTCCAGGAAGGACAGTCCAGGGGTACTGTTGCTCTTTCCATGTGAAGGAAAAAAGATATTGACTGTCAGGGTCAGTGCTAAAGAAGACACTACAGAGGTCAATAACAGTAAAATGTGACTATCGAGAGGAACGTGGGCCAAAAGAGTATGAGGGTCAGGAATCACAGGGTATCAGGGAATTACTGTGTTATAAATGGCCCTAAGGTCCTGAACAAATTGCCATCCTCCATTATTGGGTTTGCAGATTGGTGAAATGGGGTTGTTACAAGGACTGGTGCAGGGAGTGATTCGTCCCTTTTGTGTATCATCTATTATAGGCTGTATGCCAGCAAGGGCTTCAGGGTTTAAAGGATAGTGTTTAATGTTAGGAAGGGGCTTATTAGGATTTATTTGAATCTTAAGAGGAGGAGCAGAATAACTATGTCTGATGTCAGTGTTGGACTGAGCCCATAAATTGTCAGGTATCTCTTGGGTAACTGGGTGAACAGTGTCAGCATGGCTTACTGAATAGATGGAAATCTAAGTGGGAACTGTTTCTATAGCATAATCTCCTGGTGAGGAAAGTTCAAGCATCATTTTTCCCTTTGGAGAGAAAGAGATATGAGCCTTATAGGTTTCTAAAAAGTCTCTCCCAAGGAGCTATATGAGAGCAGACAAGACAAGGAAGAAGCTGTGGCTTCCTGCTAGAGGCCCTAATTGGAAGGGGATAGGTAAAAACTTAGGTACTGATACAGGATTGTTATTGACCTCGACCATTTGAACAAATTCGGAATTCTGGGGAGAGGACATGGAAAGTGTGTCAGGGTTGAGGACAGGAAGGGTGGCTTCAGTATCAACCAGTGCTTGAACTAAATCATCCCAAATTTTTGTATCTATTTCCCCTAATTAGTCTGCTTTTAACAGGGGAAATGTCCCCTGTAATTCCCCACAGCAGCCCTATTGTTGTGAAGGAGGCGGCTGAGGGGCCTTGTCAGGCTGGATGGAGTGCAAGCCACTGTTTATATTTTAGACAGTCCTTTTTAAAGTGTCCAGTACATTTGCAAAAGAAGCAAGCTTTTTAATTCTGGGGTCCCGAAGGATTTGGGGCCCCCTTTTTAAACTGTTTTAGTTGTAAAGTCCTAAGTTTGGCAGTCTTTTCTTGGTAGTCTAAGACTCGGGTTGTCTTGTTTCCTCTATCATTTTCTAAAGTCTTAGATAATTGATTAACTAGTGAAGCTAATTCATTAGGCTGTTTAGCTGGGTTTTTTTTGAGGAAGATTAGCCCTGAGCTGAGTACTGCCAATCTTCCTCTTTTTGCTGAGGAAGACTGGCCCTGAGCTAACATCCATGCCCGTCTTCCTCTATTTTATACGTGGGACACCTACCACAGCATGGCTTTTGCGAAGCGGTGCCATGTCCACACCCGGAATCCGAACCAGCAAACCCCGGGCCGTTGAGAAGTGGAACGTGTGCACTTAACCGCTGCACCACTGGGCCGGCCCAAGGCTGTTTAGCTTTAAATCATGTTGTTTAATCCGAGTATTGGGCACATCGGAGAGACCTGCCATAGCAATGGAATTAAATAGATATTGGGGTCTCATCAGTTAGCTCTTTTATTCCTGATTTTTTTGGAAATTTTTTTCGAATCTGTTGAAATAATCAAGGACAGATTTGTCCTTTTTCTATACATAACATTGGATGGCTTTCCACTTTACTTGAGGGGGAAAAATTTGGGGTAGAACCTTGAGCAGTTAGGTGGCTTGTTTCTGAGCCTTATCAAATCCTTGGGCCCCTGCAAGTTTAATATCGTCTCAAGGTCTTTTCCAAGAAACTGCCAACATCCATTTGCACGGTACCACATTTCCAACTATCATAAGTATAAGCTGGTATAGGTCGGAGAAGCCTGACTGCTAAGCATTTATAATCAGGCTGAAATGGTGTTCAAATTCATGAGAATTAGTTTTTGGATTTGGAAAGTCCTTTACCAGAGCCAAAAGTTCAGATTTGGTCCAAGGGGCATAAGTATCCTGGCAGTTATAATTTCCAGTGATTTGGATTTTAAAAGAGACTGTTAAAGCAGTTTTAGAATTACCTGAAAGATTTAGAATTTCTGAGGCAGAAAAGAAAGGCAGCTCAGACAGTAGAAGAAGAAGAGGGAAGAGAAGGGTAGAGTGGAGAAAGAAGAGGAGGGGTTGAAGGCAGAGAAGGCTCAGAAGAGTCACGTGCTCAGGGTTCAGAGGAGAGGGAAACTTCTAGAGACAGTTTAGTTTCACTTTTGTGAGTTTTAGAATCTTTTTCTAATTTAACTAAACGCTTGTTAAATTTGGAATTGTTTTCTCTAAAGGAGGCAATAGTAGCCTCATAATCCCACTTGGAAGCTTCACCATACCAACCAAAATAAGCTTCTGTTTGTTTTTGAGAAGTTCTGTATTTTCGTTGCTCCAATTGTGTGCGCAAGTAAAGCAATTTAGGGATTTCAAAAGAGCCCCATTGAGGCCATTATAATTTTATTTATTTTATTTTTTATTTTTTATTTACTTATTTTTGGGGGGAAGATTAGCCCTGAGCTAAGATCTGCTGCCAATCCTCCTCTTTTTGCTGAGGAAGACTGGCCCTGAGCTAAATCTGTGCCCATCTTCCTCTACTTTACATGTGGGACACCTACCACAGCATGGCTTGCCAAGCGGTGCCATATCCGCACCTGGGATTTGAACCGGCGAACCCCTGGCTGCCAAAGCAGAATGTGCAAACTTAACCACTGTGCCACAGGGCCTGCCCCATGGCCATTGTAATTTTAAATCATCCTGAGTTATCTTGGTCAAAAGATCCAGCCATCTACAGCTGACTTTTCTATATTTCTTATACATGTATCCGACTGGAGTACCTGAAGGAGATATTTCTGCCAGAGAAGACTAGAGTAGGGGTTCCCTATGGCACTCACCTTTGAAGACGTCCTTTCAGTGCCCTAAAAATTTGTAAGCTTCCCTATGACTGAAAATGAAAAGGCTTTTTTTCTGGAGGAAGCAGTCTCAAACCTTGACCAAGGCAGGAGGTTCAGACCATGGACTCTTTACCTGAGAAATCTCTCAGAGCTGCCTAGAACACAGCTGAGCACAACAGGCTCTTGCAGGTGCCTTGCTTTGGTTTGAGGCGGCCACAGGAGAAGAGGAGGGTCACAGATCCCACTTCTGACACCAAATATGTTAAACCTGGAAGAAAACACTGAGTCAGACGTTCAAGGAAAGTTGAATTTTATTTTGTCCACTTACAGTCTGCAGGCTAGGGAAGTACCAATCCATGGAGATCTTGAGTGGGTGTTCCAAAAAAGGGTAGGGAAAAGATTATATGGGCTGAAACAGCAGGATGTTGGCTTCAGTCCAAATTCCCTAGTGACTGTTAACAAAAAACAGGGTCTGCAGACATGGTCTGGTGGTCTGACCACTGGTGTCAGTCTGTCTTTATCTTGATCAGCATAATAGGAACATTGGTAAAAGGTCAGTTGCAAAACAAAATGTCACAAGTTAAGGATTACTGGTTACATATGTATTATTCAAGTTTTCATTTCTTCTAAAATTGATGTGGGGTCAACAGAAAATTTAGGCCTCAGTTAGCAAGAGAGAGTCCAGTTTCCTTTATAATGTTTAACACATTTCCCACTAATCTGTAAGCTTCATGAGGAGAAGCACCATGCCTATTTTGGTTGCCAGTGTATGGACAGCCTTTAGCACAGTGCTGGTACCTGGTAGTCTCTTGCTAAATATGTTTTGAATGAATTAGTCAATCAATCAAACATTTATTGAGCACTTGTTAGGTGTTAGCCATTATTTAGATACTAAATATCAGAGATACAACTATGAACAAGACACAGCACTGACAGTCTAAAGAAGAGAGACTGACACATAAGCAGATAATTATGAAGCAACGTAATTAGTGGTATATGGCATTAACTGAGCGTGGAAGAGGTGTACCTAGCCCTTACTTTCAATTGAGGGTGCAGCGTTGGTGGTCGGAACCTCTTCTTGTCCTTCTGCCACACTAGCCCTGAAAATCCTCGACCTGGGATCAGTGTTTTCTCTTAGGCTCCCAAGTAATCCAGCCTTATTGGAGAAAACACTTTAATAGTGTAGACTTACACCACATTCATGCTTAAGATTTATGATCACAGCTGGGTCCACGGTGCTGCTTAGCATTTTTCTTATTTGCCTTTTGTCAGCGCCCCTCTCATGGCCCACACTGATAATTCTCAACCTTAAACACTTCTTAAAGTTCTTGCATATTCCCATACTCTCAGACTTTCATAAAGAAAATGGAAGCCATCACACAATAACTATTTCAACCATTAACTTTTTTGCCATTCTTAGCCTATTCCTACTGTCAGAGGAAAAGTTGTCTCTCTTTGGACCTATATTCTGGATTCTCTTGCCACCTTTTCTTCTGGGTCCCGTTTTGAATATTATATTGTGAGACTCTGGTTTCTGTTAAAATTCTCTGAAGAATGTTGCATCTTTTTTGTTTGTTTTAGCAGGCAATCAACCTGATTAAGTTCAGCCTATAAGTTCTTTTTCACTTTCTGTGAACAGTGGGTCCAGTGTTAGTTCCGTTCTCAAAGCTTTTATTGTATTCTTTTAGGTCTGTTTCATGCACACATGGTTCAGGGGTGGTTCTGGGATATGTGCCAGTTCATACACAGGATTAAGGGACCTACTTTTCTAGCTCACTCTTCTTTCAAGATACCCACCCCCTCCCTACACTCTCCAGATCCCATGGGCTGCATTTCCTAGAATTTTTAGTTACAGTTAGTGAGAGAGAGAGAGACATAGTGGGGTAATTCCTTCATCAGTGCTGGAAGTTGGTTTTTTAATGTTTTTGAAGGGAGAAAATAATTTCATTGTTGTTGTAGTAAAAGTACACTGAACCAAATCTGAACCAAACCATTGCTCCTAGGGGAGAAACAGAGGTAGGTTCCTGTGAACCTCTGACCACATTTTGGTCAACTAATCAATATATAACCTTGCTTTATGTGTCTTTATGTTTAAAGACACCTTATTTAATATATGTTGTTGATTCATTAACATTGAACTTAGGGCCAGCGGCACTGTAGCTCTTGTCTGAATGAAGCTTATCTAATACATTATTTTCTCTATAAGGCACATCACAGCCTTCTTATACTTGGAAATACTAGATAGTACTACAGCACTGTGCTTAAGGGCCGTTATAAACAATGAAATCACCAACAAAAAGCACAACAATGCAGAAAACTTGGCACTAAGTAAAACTTGAAAAGGATACTTGTTTACAGTGTGAAGTATGAAACAAAGGCAGAGCATCACCTTGTTCAACCTCAGCTAACAACGTGCTCATCTGGCAACTCAGATTTTTCATAACTCTGTGCAAGTCTGCAAATGACCGCAAAAGCACCAAGAGTATTGATTTGGCAATTACAAATTTTAGCAACTAGGCCAATTTACAAATAAGGAATATGTGAATAATGAGGATTTCCTATAATTTACATACCATACAATTAATCCATTTAAAGGGTACAATTCAGTTTTTTAGTATATTCAAAGGGTTGTGCAAACATCGTCACAATCAATTTTAGAACATTTTCATCATCCCCAAAAACTCCTGTACCCATTAGCAGCCACTCCCTTTTCCCCCCTCATCCCCACCCCCAGCCCTTGGCAACCACTGATTTCTGTTTCTGTAGACTTGCCTATTCTGGACATTTCATATTAATGATATCATGCAATATGGCCTTTTGTGACTGGCTTCTTCACTTAGCATGTTTTCCAAGTTCATTGACTTTGTAGCATATAGCAGTACTTCATTCCTGTTCGTTGGATAATATTGCATTTTATGCATATGGCACATTTTATCCATTTTTCAGTTGATGGACGTTTGGATTGTTTCTACTTCTTGGCTATGAAGAATAATGGTACTGTGAACAACTGTGTACAAGTTTTTCTGTGGATATATGTTTTCATTTCTCTTGGGTATACACCTAGGGGTGGAATTGTTGGGACATACGGTAACTCGATGCTTAACCTTTTGAGGAACTGCCAAACTGGTTTCCAAAGTGGCTGCACTATTTTTCGTTCCCATCAGTAGTATATGAGGTTTCTAATTTCTCCACGTCCACACCAACACTTATTATTATCCATCTTTTTAATTATAGCTATCTTAATGGGTGTGAAGTGGTATTTCATTGTAATTTTGATTTATATTTTCCTGATGGTTAATGGTGAGCCTCTTTGCATGTGCTTATTGGCCATTTGCATATCTTCTTTGGAAACCTATCTGTTAGATCCTCTGCCCAATTTATAATTGGATTGTCTTTTGATTATTGAGTTATGTGAGAACTCATAATATATTCTACATACATGTCCCCTATTAGTTATATGATTTGCAAATGTTTTTTCCTATTCTGTGGATTGTCTTTTTACTTTTTTTTTTTTTTAAAGATTTTATTTTTTCCTTTTTCTCCCCAAAGCCCCCCCAGCACATAGTTGTATATTCTTCGTTGTGGGTCCTTCTAGTTGTGGCATGTGGGACGCCACCTCAGCATGGCCTGACGAGCAGTGCCATGTCCGCGCCCAGGATCCAAACCAACGAAACACTGGGCCGCTTGCAGCGGAGCGCGCGAACCCAACCACTCGGCCACGGGGCCAGCCCCTGTCTTTTTACTTTCTTTATGGCTTGCTTTGTAGCACGGAAGTTTTTAATTTTAATGAAGTCTAAATTATCTACTTCTTTTGTTGTTTGTGCTTTGATGTCATATCTAAGAAACCTAATCCAAGGTCATGAAGATTTATTCTCTTAAGAGTTTTATATCTCCTACATTTAGGTCTGTAATCCTCTTTGAGTTAATTTTCTCATATGGTGTTAGGTAGGGGTCTAACTTCATTCTTCTGCATGTGGATATTCAGTTGTACCAACACCATTTGTTGAAAAGACTATATTGCCCATTGAATTCTCATGGCACTCTTGTTAATAATCAATTGATTGTAAATATAAGGATTTATTTCAGAACTGAGTTCTATTCCATTGATGTATATGTCTATTCTTAGGCCAATGTCACACTGTCTTGATTCCTCTAGCTTTGTACTAAGTTTTGAAATCGGGAAGAGTGAATCCTCCAACTTTGCTCTTCTGTTTCAAGATCGTCTGAGCTATTCTGGGTCCCTTGCATTTTCGTATGAATTTAAGGATCACCTTGTCGCCTTCTACAAAGAAGTCAGCTGAAATTTTGATGGAAATTGTATTAAAACTGTTGATCAAATTTGGGGAGTACTGCTGTCTTAATAATATTAAGTCTTCCAGTTCTGAACTTGAGATAACTTTCTGTTCATTTAGATCATCTTTAATTTCTTTCAACAATGTTTTTTAAGTTTCAGAGTATAAAATTTATACTTCCTTTGTTAAATTTATTCCTAAGTATTTTTTGATGGTATTATAAATGGATTTTTCCCTTAATTTCATTTTCAGATTGTTCATTTCAAGTATCTAGAAATACAATTGCTTGTTATATAGTGATCTTGTATCCTGCAGCATTGCTGAGAGATAAATAACGTTTAAGCTAAACAGATAAAATTAATTTTAAGCTTTTATTTATAAAAGTTAGAGATCATAATTTGACTCGTATAATGTCCGAGTAGGTATACCAAGTTATTTCATAAGGCTTTCTTAGTAATATGGGAAATTACCTCCAGTTTCCTCCCTGCCATATCAGTTGATTGTTATAATACTTTCGGGCTTTTATTCTCTGGACTCACACCCATCAAGAGAGTTGTATAAGTTGAAACTGAGTCTAGATTTGAGATATTAAGGGATCTGGCTTTTTATCCTGGATTCAATCCCAAGCACTCATGATAGAGCAGTTTCACTTTAGGAGAAGTTTCATTCTGAACATTTTGATTTGTTATTAGTTCATCCATGTTTTTGACCTGAATCTTGTTCTTTGGTTTATTGTTTTTTATTTGGTTAATTTCTTCAAAACTGCTCTCTTTCATTCTTTTTGGATTTTATTCTATTGGTTTTTTTTTGTTTTTTTAATCCAGTTGAGCTCAGGGTTACAGGAAAAAAGAATCAATAGATGAAAATATCAAAAGCATGCATGGGGCTAGCTGTTGGCAGTTTTTCATTTTGTGTGACTGGACATTCTAACAGGTTTATGATGAATATCAATCAGGATTGAACACTGAATTCCAAACTCCACTGGCACTTCAGTCTGGAGTAGATCAAGAAGAAGACAAGAAAGAGGTATGTAATGATATCTGCTTTTGGACATCAGTATTTATACTATGATAGTATATATAACAGTTTATGTGAATAGAATAGTATTACATAAATATGTAAATTGGAAACAATTTGTTGTGTCCTAACACATTAAGAGCTAATACTGCAGTTTCATAGATAAGGCAAAGAAGTTGCTTGAGTCATTTTAATATGTTGGACTTCTCTTCCAAACTCCTAGGATGTAGGGTACCTTGATGTAAAATCTGATAGATTCTGATCCTAGTGAATTTCTCCAGTTAGTGATCTTTGCCACAATAACTCATTTAAAGGAAGAGTTTTAATTTATGGCTTCCTTTTTAAAATTTTCAATAGTTTAAACCAATAGTTTTTAACACTGGCCATGTACCAGAATCATATGTGGAGCTTTTTTCAAAATACACTTGCCTGGACTCAAACCAGATATACTGAATCAGTATCTGAAAATGTAGGTCTGGGGCATCTGTGTTTTTAAAAAATACCACTGATGAGTCAGCATCATGGTGGAATGAACTTGCCTGGGACTCTCTCCCCTCCAACATACAACAAAAAGGGACATCCATAGTCCAACAGAAGACATCTTAACAACACAGAAACCTTGGAGAGACATGCAGCCACACAACGGAGGGCGGAGAGACTGGAACCCCCCTCAGAGGAGCTGGAATGGGGTAAGAGAGAACTTGGCTCCCTCCCCTAAAGACTGTGGTAGCTGTGGGAGGCTCTGAGAGGGAAGGAGCAGGGGAGGGGTCCCTCATTCATGGGATCACCCAGGACTCCCACGGGCCCTTGGAGCCTATAGGGAAGCCCTGTAATGGGGAGAAAGCTTTCGCATGGGGGGACCTTGTCAAGCCAAGACTCCAGGAGACCACAGAGTGAGAGCTGATCAAGAAATCCTGGAATGCACATGGGAGAAAGTACCCCTACCGCTCACCCGCTCAGTGCAGCTCCAGCCCCTGGGATCTCAGCTGAAGGCAGAGGGCTCAGAATGGGTGGCTGTTGACCCCCACCCAGTGGTGATAGGCTGTACCTGCAACTGAATAATATCATAATGAGAAAGAGCTGACCTTCCAACATGAGACACTACATCAAATCTCCAGACCAAAGAGAAAACGACAAGCACCCAGAACTCAGTCCTGAGAACCCAGAAATATGTAAGCTAAATGACAATGAATTCAAAATAGCTATCATCAAAAAAATGAGGTAAAAGAGAATGTAGAGAATTCACTGAGTTCAGGAGCTACTTCACAAAAGAGATTGAAACTATAAAGAAGAATCAGTCGGAAATTAGAGATGAAAGACACAATGGAAGAGATAAAACAAAATACGGATTCCCTGAGTGCTTGAGTGGACATCATAGAAGAGCATATCAGCATAATCGAAGATAGACATGTGGAAATGCTCCAAATAGAGGAGGAGAGACAACTAAGACTAAAAAGAAATGAAGAAAGTCTCCGAGAAATATCCGACTCAATGAGAAAATGCAACATAAGAATTACAGGTATTCAAGGTGAAGAGAATGAGAATGGAGCAGAAAGCATGTTCAAAGAAATAATAACAGAGAACTTCCCAAATCTAGGGAAAGAGGGGGAAATACGTGTGGAAGAAGCTTCCAGATATCCTAGATTTGTCAATGTAAAAAGACCTACTGCAAGGCATATAGTAGTAAAACTGGCAAAAATGAATGACAAAGAAAGAATACTCTGGGCAGCAAGGCAGAAGAAAATAACCTACAAAGGAACCCCTGTCAGGCTTTCAGCAGATTTCTCGGCAGAAACCTTACAAGCTAGGAGAGAATGGAATGACATATTCAAATCTTTAAAAGACAAGAATCTTCAGCCAAGAATACTCTATCCAGCAAAAATATCCTTCAGATATGAGGGAGAAATTAAATCTTTCCCAGACAAACAAAAGGTAAGGGACTTCCTGTCCACGAGACCTCCTCCCACAAGGAATCCTCAAGGCCCTCATACCTGAAAAAGAAATAAAAGGAGAAAGGGGTCGCAAAACACAGAGTAAGGAGATAAATAGGTAGGAAGAATCGGGATAGGATAGCAAATATTCAACTCTAGGATTAGGCTAAAGGGAAGGAAAAAACCAAAAAGAAGACAATCTTGTCACTTTAGTCACAAACTCACAACACAAGTTGGAATAAGATATGAGAAAAACAACTTAGGAGGGGAAGAGGAAAGGGACTGAATTGGTTTAGACTAAGGAAATAAGAGGGCATCAGAAAATGGACTATATTATACACAAGATTCTGAATATGAACTTCAGGGTAACCACTAAACAAAAAAGCAGAACAGAGACACAAAAATAAATAAGGAAAAAACAAAGAAACACATCATAAAAAGCTACATAATTCAGTGAGTAGACCAAAACACACAGGACAAGAAACAAAGGAAATGCAGGAAAACCGGAAAACAAGTGATATAGTGATAGCATTAAGTCCTCACTAATCAATACACATCAATAATCACCCTAAACATAAATGGATTGAATTCTCCAATAAAAAGACAAGAGTGGTGAGATGGATTACAGAACAAGATCTAACAATTTGCTGCCTCCAGGAAACACACCTCAGCTCCACTGACAAACACAGGCTCAGAGTGAAGGGGTAGAAGATGATACTCCAAGCTAATGGCAAACAAAAGAAAGCTGATATCGCAATACTTCTATCAGACAAATTAGACTTCAAGATAAGGCCGGTAAAGAGAGACAAGGAGGGGCAGTATATAATGATCAAAGGGACACTCCATCAAGAAGAAATAATGCTTATAAATATCTGTGCACCCAACACAGAAGCACCAAAGTTCATAAAGCAACTATTAACAAACCTAAAAGAAGATATTAAAAATAACGCAATAAGGGGCTGGCCCCGTGGCCAAGTGGTTAAGTTCGCGCAGTCCGCTGCAGGCGGCCCAGTGTTTCGTTGGTTCGAATCCTGGGCGCGGACATGGCACTGCTCATCAGACCACGCTGAGGCAGCGTCCCACATGCCACAACTAGAAGAACCCACAACGAAGAGTACACAACTATGTACTGGGGGGGCTTTGGGGAGAAAAAGGAAAAAATAAAATCTTTAAAAAAAAAAAAATAACGCAATAATAGTAGGGGACCTCAACACCCCACTCACATCAATGGCTAGATCATCCAGACAGAAAATCAACAAGGAAACAGTGGAATTAAAAGCTAAACCAGTTGGACTTAAAAGACATATATAGAACACTCCAACCAAAAACAGCAGAATACACATTCTTCTCAAGTGCACATGGAACATTCTCAAAGATAGACCATATGTTGGGAAACAAGGCAAGCCTCTATAAATTTTTAAAAATTGAAATAATAACAATCATAATGCTATAAAGCTAGAAACTAATTACAAGAAAAGAGCTGAGAAAGGGACAAAGATGTGGAGACTAAACAACATGTTATTGAACAAGCAATGGATCATTGAAGAAATTAAAGGAGAAATCAAAAAATATCTGGAGACAAATGAAAATTATAACATACCCTACCAACTCATATGGGATGCAGCAAAAGCTATATTAAGAGGGAAATTCATCGCAATACAGGCACACCTTAACAAACAAGAAAAATCCCAAATAAGCAATATCAAATTACACCTAACTGAATTATAAAAAGAACCAAGCCCAAAGTCAGCAGAAGGAGAGAAATAATAAAAATCAGAGAGAAATAAATGCTATTGAATCAAAAAAGGCAGTAGAAAGGATCGGTGAAACAAAGAGCTAGTTCTTTGAGAAGATAAACAAAATTGACAAACCCCTAACCAGACTTACAAAGAAAAAAAGAGAGAAAGCTCAGATATACAAAATCAGAAATGAAAGAGGAGAAATAACAACAGACTCCACAGAAATACAACAGGTTATAAGAGAATACTACAAAAGACTATGCCAACAATATGGATAACCTAGAGGAAACGGATAAATTTTTAGACTCTTAGAACCTCCCAGAGCTGAGTCAAGAAGAAACAGACAATCTGAATAGACCAATCACAAGGAAAGAGGTTGAACCATCTTTCAATCTCTTTTCAATCAAGAGATTGAACTCATCTTTCCAAAGAGATTAAGACCATTTGTTTATTGTAATCAAAAGCATCCCAAAGAATAAAACCCCAGGACCAGACAGCTTTCCAGGGTATTTTACCAAACTTTCAGAGAGGATGTAATACCTATCCTTTTCAAGCTATTCCAAAAAATTAGGGAAGATGGAAGACTTCCTAACACATTCTATGAGGCCAACATCATTCTGATACCAAAGCCTGACAAGGCCAGCACAAAAAAGGAGAACTACAAGCCAATATCGCTGATGAACATAGACACAAAAATCCTCAACAAAATTTTAGCAACCCAAATTCAGCAATACATCGAGTATCATACATCATGATCAAGTAGGATTCATACCAGGGACAGAGGGGTGGTTCAACATACGCAAGTCGATCAATGTGATACACTACATCAACAAATTGAGGACTAAAAACCAGATAATCATCTCAATAGATGCAGAGAGAGCATTTGACAAGATCCAACAGCCATTTATGATAAAAACTCAGCATAATGGGGATAGAAGGAAATTACCTCAACATAATAAAGGCCATATATGACAAACCCACAACCAACATCATACTCAATGGGCAAAAACTGAGCACCATCCCCCTGAGAACAGGAACAAGACAAGGATGCCCACTATCACCACTCTTGTTCAACATGGTACTGGAGGATTTAGCCAGAGCAATTAGGCAAGAGAAAGGAATAAAATAAATCTAAATAGGGAGTGAAGAAGTGAAACTCTTGCTGTTTGTAGACAACATGATCTAAAATATAGAAAACACCCAAAAATCCATTGGAAAACTAATAGAAATAATTAACAACTACAGTAAAGTTGCAGGGTACAGAATCAACTTACAAAAATCACTTGCTTTTCTATACTCCAATAACAAACTTAAAGAGAACTCAAGAAGACAATTCCATTTGCAATCACAACTAAAAGAATAAACTACCTAGGAATAAATTTAACCAAGGAGGTGAAAGACTTATACAATGAAAACCATAAGACGTTACGGAAAGATATTGATAATGACATAAAGAGATGGAAAGAGATTCCTTGCTTGTGGATTGGAAGAATAAATATAGTTAAAATGTCCATACTACCCAAAGCAGTCTGCAGATCCATTGCAATCCCATTCAGAATCCCAATGACATTCTTCACAGAAATAGAGCAAAGAATCCTAAAATTCATATGGGCAACCAAAGACCCTGAATTGCTAAGGCAATTCTGAGAAAAAAGAACAAAGCTGGAGGTATCACAATCCCTGATTTCAAAATGTACTACAAAACCATAGTGATCAAAACGGCATGGTACTGGTACAAAAACAGGCACACAGATCAATGGAACGGAACTGAAAGCCCTGAAATAAAACCACACATCTCTGGACAGCTAATCTTCCACTAGGGTGCCAAGAAGATACAATAGGGAAAAGACAGTCTCTTCAATAAATGGTGTTGGGAAAACTGGACAGCCACATGCAAAAAAATGAGGGTAGACCACTATCTCATGCCATACACAAAAATAAACTCAAAATGGATCAAAGACTTGAAGATATGTCCTGAAAGTATAAAACTTCTGGAAGGTAATATCAGTAGTACACTCTTTGACATCGAACTAAAACAGATCTGTTTGAATACCATGTCTTCTCAGACAAGTGAAACAAAAGAAAAAATAAACAAGTGGGAATACATCAGACTAAAGAGCTACTGCAAGGCAAAAGAAACTAGAATCAAAACAGAGACGACGCACCAATTGGGAGAAAATATTTGCAAATCATATATCTGACAAGGGATTAATCTCCATAATATATAAGGAACTCACATAACTGAACAATAAAAAAACAAACAACCTGATCAAAAAATGGGCAGAGAAGATGAACAGACATTTTCCCAAAGAAGATAGACAGATGGCCAATAAACACATGAAAAGATGTTCAACATCACTAATCATCAGGGAAATGCAAATCAAGACTATACTAAGATACCACTTTATGCCTGTTAAAATGGCTATAATCACTAAGACTAAAATTAACAAATGTTGGAGAGGGTGTAGAGCGTAGGGAACCCTCATACGCTGCTGGTGGGAATGCAAACTGGTGCAGCCACTATGGAAAATATTATGGAAATTCCTCAAAAAACTAAAAATAGAACTACTGTATGACCCAGCTATCCCACTACTGGGTATCTACCCAAACAATTTGAAATCAACAATCCAAAATAACATATGCACCCCTATGTTCATTGCAGCAGTATTCACAATAGCCAAGACATGGAAGCAGTCCAAGTGCCCATCGACTGATGATTGGATAAAGAGGATGTGGTATATATACACAATGGAATACTACTCAGCTGTAAAAAAGACAAATTCATCCCATTTGCGATAACATGAAAGGACCTAGAGGGAATTAAGCTAAGCGAAATAAGCCAGTCTGAGAAAGACAAACACCAGATGATTTCACTCATATGTGGAATATAACCAAATACATGGACAAAGAAAACAGTTCATTGGTTACCAGGGGAAGGGGGCTGGGGGGGTGGGCACAGTGGGTGAAGGGGAGCGCTTATGTGGTGACAGTCAAGAAATACTGTACAACTGAGATCTCACATTGATGTAAACTATTATGAACTCAATAAAAAAAAAATACCACTGATGATTGTCATGTATCCTCCATATTGAGAACTATTAGAGTTTTAATATTTTTTACTGAAGGAATACAAGCTGCTCAAAGGGCGAAAACATGTCCGTGTATACTAGTAACCTTTGAGTAGCTTATGTCCTTAAAAGAAAATATATAAATCCAGAGTATGAACAGATCACACACAGGATGGCAGCACTTGCTTTTATTGTACTTTGTTCTCTTTAGAAGTATGATGCTCTGATATTCCTCAGTCCTTCCCTCTTCCACACCATTCCATGCTAGGCTTAGAGCATGCTATTGTGGTGTGGTTTTAATTTTGAAAAGTTAAAGTGACTATTGTTCTGTTATAAAATGCCTCTCATATGCTTTCTGTGTTCCTGCTTCTTTGGTACTTACTACTTGGGAACTCAAAGTAAGTATAGTAGATATATCTTATCATATCAAATACAATCTTATTCAAGTCCTGTTGACAAGGGACTATATTAAGGGCAAACTAAATTAGAAGTTCTTTCTCTGATTTGTCAGTAACATCTAGTAGCTATGTGCTTGAAAATATAAAGCTCTTGCTGTATGCAATATTATCTTGAGTCACTATAAATAGAAGGAAATTAAGGACTTATTTCCATGTGACTTCTGTATCATTAGTTTTTTTGTCTATGGCACAAAGTTGTTTTCCTTCCCTGGAAAGTCCTCTGAGAGCAGAATCTTAACAATTTTAACTTCTTTCCTTTAGCGTCAAAAGCAATACCTGAGATATAGACGACTTTTCATGGATATTGAAAGAGAACAAGTAAAAGAACAACAAAGGCAAAAAGAACATAGGAAGAAAATTGAAAAGTAAGTTTTTTAATCCTCATTGTGAGCCTTAAATTATCAGTTAAGATGATTTTGGAAACTAAGTTTTAGAAATAATCAGGCAGTGGTTTGCCTTCTGATCCATAGTGGAAACAACTATGTTTGATCTGGGTAGAAATATTGAAAGATGGTTAAGAGCTATGTTTTTTTTTTAATAGACTTCATTTTTTTGGAAAAGTTGCAGGTTCACAGCAAAATTAAGCAGCAAGTACAGAGTTCCCATTTACCCTCAGCCCCATACATGGATTGCTTATCTCACTATCAACATCCTCTACCACAGTGGTACATTTGTTACAACTAATAAACCTACACTGACACATCATAATTCATATTTTACATTAGGATTCACTCTTGGTGTGTAACATTCTTACAAATTTTGACAAATGTATAATGACATGTATCCATCATTATAGTATCATGCAGAATAATTTTACTGCCCTAAAAATGCTTTGTGTTCTACCTGTTTATCTATTTCTCCCTCAACTCTTGGCAATCACTGATCTTATTGTCTCCATTATTTTCCCATTTCCTGAATGTCACATAGTTGGAATCATACAAACGTGTAGCCTTTTTAGATTGGCTTCTTTCACTTAATATGCATTTAAGGTTCCTCCAATGTCTTTTCATGGCTTGATAGCTCCTTTCCTGTTAGTGCTGAATAATATTTTATTGTCTGGATATACCACAGTTTATTTATCCATTCACCTACTGAAGGACATCTTGGTTGCATCCTAGATTCAGCAATTGTGAATAAAACTGCTATAAACATCAGGTACAGGTTTTGTGTTAGCATAAGTTTTCAAATCCTTTGGGTAAATAGCAAGGAGTGTGTTTGCTGGATTGTATGGTAAGAGTGTGTTTGCTGGATTCTTCTCTTATAAGAAACTGTCAAACTTTTTTCCCAAGTGGCTTTACCATTTTGCATTCCACCAGCAACGAATGAGAATTCCTGTTGCTCTACATCCTTGCCAGCATTTGGTGTTGTCAGGGTTTTGGATTTTGATTATTCTAATAGGTATGTATTAGTATCTCATAGTTTTAATTTTGCAGTTCCCTAATGATTTATGATGTGGAGCATCTTTTCCATATGCTTATTAGCCATTTGTATTTCTTCTTTGGTGAGGTGTCTATTTAGGTCTTTGGCCCATTTTTTAATTGGGTTATTTGTTTTCTCATTATTGAGTTTTAAGAGCCCTTTGTGTATTTTGGATAACAGTCCTTTCTCAGATATGTCTTTTGCAAACATTTTCTCCTAGTCTGTGGGTTACATTCTCATTCTTGACATTGTCTTTCAGAGAGCATAATTTTTTAATTTTAATGAAGTCCAGCTTATAATTATTTCTTTCATGTCTCTTGCCTTTGGTGTTGTATCTAAAAAGTCATTGTCATACCGAGAGTCACCTAGATTTTCTCCTGTATTATCTTCTAGGAGTTTTATAGTTTTGTGTTTTATGTTTAGCTCTGTGACCCATTTTGAGTTAATTTTTGTGAGGAGTGTAATGTCTATATCTGGATTTATTTTTTTGCACATAGATGTTAGTTATTCCTGTACCATTTCTTGAAAAGACTATCTTTGCTCTATTGTATTGCCTTTTCTCTTTTGTCAGAGATCAGTTAACTTCATTTATGTGGGTCTATTTCTGGGCTCTCTGTTCTGTTCCATTGACCTATTTGTCTATTCTTTTGCCAATATCATACCATCTCAAGAGGGAAGTGATGCCTATAAGAGACTCATTTTAGCTTTAAGGACACACATAGGGTGAAAACGAAGGGATCAGAAAAGATATTCCATGCAGATTGTGACCAAAAGAGAGCGGAAGTGTCTGTCCTTATATAAAAAAAAATAGACCATAAGTTAAAAACGGTCATGATAGACAAAGAAAGTCATTATATAAAGATAAAGGGATCAGTTCATCAAGATGATATAACAGTTGTGAATATTTATGAACTAACATAGGAGCACCTAAATACATAGAGCAAATACTAACAGAACTGAAGGGAAAAATAAACAGCAATACATTAATAGTAGGGAACTTTAATACCCCTTTTTAACAATGGATTGATCATCCAGACAGAAAATCAAAAAGGAAACAGCAGGTTTGAACAACACTATAGACCAAATGGATCTATGCAGAACATTCTGTCCAACACCAGCAGAATACACATTCTTCTCAAAAACGCACAGAACATTCTCCAGGATAGATCATGTATTAGGCCATAAAAAAGTCTTAACAAATTCAAGAAAATTGAAATTATATCAAGTATCTTTTCCAGTGAAAAGATGGTTTGAAACTAGAAATCGGTAACAAGAGGAAAATTGGAAAATTCGCAAATACATAGAAATTAAATAACACACTCCTGAACAACCAATGGATCAAAGAAGAAATCAAAAGAGAAATAAAAAAAATCTGAGACAAACAAAAGTGGAAACACAACATGCTAAAACTGATGGGATGCATCAAAAGCAGTTCTAAGAGGAAAGTTTGTAACTATCAATGCATTCATTAAGAAAAAAGAAAGATCTGGGGCCGGCCCGGTGGTGCAGCGGTTAAGTGTGCACATTCCGCTTCGGCAGCCCAGGATTCGCTGGTTTGGATCCTGGGTGCGGATGTGCACTGCTTGGCGAGCCATGCTGTGGTAGGCGTCCCACATATAATGTAGAGGAAGATAGGCACGGATGTTAGCTCAGGGACTAATCTTCCTCAAAAAAAAAAGAAAAGAAAAGAAAAAAGAAAGATCTCAAATAGACAACCTAACCTTACCCCTGAAGGAACTAGAAAAAGAAAAGAAACTGAAGGTTAGCAGAGGGAAGGAAATAAAGATCAAAGCAGAAATAAATGACTTAGAGAATAGCAAAAAAATAGAAAAGATCAACAAAACTGAGTTGGTTTTTTGAAAAGACAAACAAAATTGAAAATCCTTAGCCAGATTAACCACGAAAAAAGAGTACTCAAATAAATAATAAAATTATAACAATATAATTATATAACAATAATTTATAACAATATAATTCCTATCTTCTAGGTTGTTGATAGAATTAAATGGAGAAGTTTATGTAAAATACTTTACGTTGTACCTGACATTTAATAAAATCAATAAATAGTACCTATTACTACCACAATGATGATGGTAGTAATTATGATGAAGAGGAGGAGGAGGATGATAATAATGGTCATGATGATCATAGTGAATAGGATGAGCACCAAGGGAGGCCAAACAAATGGAGAAAAGAAGACAAAAATAATAATTCTAATGCTACATGAAAAGTGAGATGGGGCACTGGCCCCATGGCTGAGTGGTTAAGTTTGCACACTCTGCTTCAGTGGCCCAGGGTTTCACCACTTCAGATCCTGGGCATGGACCTAGTGCTGTTCGTCAGGCCGTGCTGAGGTGGCGTCCCACATAGCACAACCAGAGGCGCTCACAACTAGAATATGCAAGTATGTACTGGGGGGCTTTGGGAAGAAGAGAAAAAAAAAAGTAAAAAAAGATTGGCAACAGATGTTAGCTCAGGGCCAATCTTTAAAAAAAAAAAGGGAATTGTCTTTGGATGATGGGAAAAAATCATTTTTTTCTGTTCTTTCTGCATTTCTTAATTTTTCAAACTTTTAATCATTAGTATATTTGACTTTGGGAGCCTAAGTGATATCTGCATTGTAAGGGGCCCCTTGCTCCTGAATATCCTCTTTCTTTTACGTTAGAGAGTACAAGGACTTTGGAAATTTTTGTGTGGCAATCCACTGGTGAGAATGTTTTCCTGTGAGGTGTTTAATAGTTCCTTTGGTATGTTTTTATTCTCACATGCTTTTCTTCCCTCTTGTGATAGGTTAATAACACTCTTGTCCTAAAAGTAACTTGACAAAAACTGCTGCAGTAAAAAAGTGTGTGTGTATATGTGTATTTTGGATTAGGGTAGAGGAGGCTTGGAAAAATCCTCATGAGATTGTCTAGGGCAGCCTTTAGGCAGGATTCTATTTAAATATTTCAAGGCTCTTTTCTGTTCTTAATCTTCTTTAGGACTGTAATATATAATCTGCCTGGATAACAGTTTCAGAACCTGAGGACGTTGGCTCTCGGAAAGTGCGTTCTTATATGTAGGACAGATTTGTCTTAAACTATAACCTGGTGGTTTAGCCGTAATTATGATCTGATCTGTATCAAAAAACCTTTCAGTTCTGTAGTGCCCATATGTAAGCATTTTACAGACTCATCAGGCAAAAGACAATGGAAATTTAGTTCAGTTCATTTAACTGAAGCCAAGACGTCCCGTTGTGGGCGTTTTTCTGTCTAACCTAAATCTTCTTATGACGTACCTACCACATGGCATAGTCAATGGGGATTTTTCTTCAGCTATACTGCTGACCCTCTTTGAAAGCTTTTTTATTTAAAGCTTTTGTTTTATTGCAGTTTTTCTCACTGGATAATGTTTTTCTTCTTTTACTTATACTCTTGACCCTAGCGAAAATATGAAGGTTTCTGTCTTACAGATGGTATCAGAAAATTAAATCTTGTTGTTGATAGTTTGCAAATAATTAAAAATTATTTTTTTGCTTTTTCCTTGTTGTAGAAACTATATCACTTATGCCTTCTTTGCATGGAGGATATATGATTTAACTTAAATCCACTTTAGCATTCTGAAATAAACAAACATCTGCTTTCTAAACAGGAATTGATAATAACTGCTTTACCTCACCTAGTTGTTATAAGAATCAAATGATATGTTTTCATTCATTTATTGAGCAGCTATTTATTGAGTGTCTGTTAAGTGATGGACATAATGCTAAACTTAGGAAGTGCAAAAACAGAAAGACATGATCCCACTCTTCAAGGATCTTACTAGGTAGATTTCACTGACTAATGGGGAAGCAGATAAATAAATAGATAATTGTAATGCCATATATTAAGTATTATAAGGCAGTATAGGATGTGGTTAAGAACGTGGAGAGTGGCCAGCCTGGTGGCGCAGCGGTTAAGTTCGCACATTCTGCTTTGGTGGCCTGGGGTTCACCGGTTCGGATTCCAGGTGCGGACATGGCGCTACTTGGCAGGCCATGCTGTGGTAGGCATCCCACATATGAAGTAAAGGAAGATGGGCACGGATGTGAGCTCAGGGCCAGTCTTCCTCAGCAAAAAGAGGAGGATTGGCAGCAGTTAGCTCAGGGCTAGTTTTCCTCAAAAAAAAAAAAGAATGTGGAGAGAGATGTATTCAAGTCCCAGCTCTGCTACCTATCTGCTGTGTGACTTAGGAAAGTTATCTCCTTAAGCCTCAGTTTCTTCTCTATAAAACAGGGATAATAATGGTACATACCTCATAAAGTTGCTGTGAGGATTAAATGAGAGAACATGTATATGTGCTAAATACAGAATCTGGCAAATAGTGTGTCCTCAGTAAATGTTAGTTGCCAAATATTTAAGGGAAAAAATAACACCATAGTTTTTACTAGTTACATAGTTTTTTAATAACACCAAGTTTTACATAAAATATTCCAGAGAATGGAAAATAGGGAATACTTCCTAAATAATTATAGAGGCCAGTTTAACCTTAATACCAACCGCACAAGGACATTACAAGAAAGCAACGCTACACTAATTTCTCTCATCAACATAAATGTAAAAACCTCAAGTAAAATATCAGTAAAATAAAAAATATTTCTTATATCATTAGAAGAAAAAATTACAAGACAATATGGGAGCACAGAAACTGTGTTTTGAACCCAAAATTGGCAGTATGGTGTAGCGGAAGGACAGGGAAGACTTCCTGAGCTGAGTTTTGAAGATTAGAAGCAGTAGTATGAGACAAAATGGGAATTGGATTGGGGAAAAGAGTAGCTGGGAAATTGAGGCAAAAGAAATCGCATTGTAAAAGCAGTGACTCATGATATAGTGCTGGAAGGTGAGAGGATGGTGCAAAACGACTGGGCAGGGTTCCACTCTACTGTACACAGGATCGCCAGGAGTCGGAATTGACTCCACAGCACTAACAACAAAAATGTCATGAGAACAAATTTGGATTTTATCCTGAAAACAGGAGCCATTTAGAGGCGTTGTGGGGAATAGATGACTAAAAGTAGATGTTAGGCGATTATTGAAGTAATATACTTAGAAAATGAGATGAAATTAATTTTTTAAAAAAGATTATTATGTATTAAGCCCTTACTGTGTGTCAAGTACATTACATAGATTATCATCTCATTTAATTGATAGACAATTTTGCACTGTAGTGGTAGCTACCATATACTGAGGGTTTACAGTGTGCTAGGCGTAGTGTTGACTGTTTTAGAGGCATTGACTCATTTACTGACCTGAATAACCTTACGAGGTAAATGTTATTATTCTTTTCATTTTACAGATGAGGAAATGAGACCTAGAGAGGTTAAGTAATTTATCCTAAGATTAAGATCTCACTTAGCAATAGCAGAACTGGGATTCAGCCCCAGATTTATTTGATTCCATCACCTAACCTCTTTGAAGTCTGTAACATGGCCTTTCATATAAGCCAGGGACAGTGAGGAGGAGGCAGTTTTGAGAACGTAAGAGAGAGAATTGATAAGATTTCTTCAAAGGAGAATTCAAGAATAAGTCCCAGGATTATGGCTTAGGCCACGAGGTAAATGGAGCAATAGGAAATAAGAGTTGCCAAGAAGGAGGAAGAGGTGGAGAAGATAAGTTTAGCTTGGGGCATATTGGGTTTGAGGTGCTTAAAGGAAATCCTAAATAGAGTCTAGTAGGAAATAGTAAGTTATTTTTAGTAGTCATTTCAGAAATCAATAAGAAGAATACTATCAGAATCAGGAAATGGAGAGACAGAAAGGTTGAACAGAAAAACAGGATCAGCAGGCAGAGATTTAGACTGAGATAGATTAGAACTTAATCCTGTTGTGCCAAAGAGGAAGATTTCTTCTACCTCCTTGAGAAGTTCTTTTTCTTTTTCTTTTTTTGTTTGAGAAGATTAGCCCTGAGCTAACATCTGTGCCAGTCTTCTACTTTATGTGTGGGTCACTGCCACAGCATGGCTGACGAGTGGTGTAGGTCCATGACTGGGATCTGAACCTGCAAATCCAGGCCACCACAGCGGAGCATGTGAATTGAACCACTGTGCCATGGGGCTGGCCCCCAAGAAGTTATTTTTCTAACAGGGCATCTCTTTAACCCCTGAAATAAATCTGTTTCTTAATCTTAGAAGCAGAATTTCTTTTATTTGAAAGTATCAGTGTTGCTAATTTCTGTGATTGTTCAAGAACAAAGAATCTATAGAGCCAAAAAGATAGCCCTCATTTTTAGTTCTAGGTCTCTGTTTTAGTTTAACTTTGTAAAGGATTAATAGTGTGGCCTTATTATATGGAAGATGAGTGAGTAACAAGAAGAGTTTTCAAGTTGTTGTTGGAATTACAAGAATATATTTTTAATGCAGTTTGCCTGTGATATCACTTTATTTTCAAGATTCTCTTCAAAATGTAAAATGATGTTTACTTGTTGTTAGTTGTGCAGACACCCAGTGTAGCAAGTTTACAAACCAGAACCAGTCTGCAGTGTTTTATATTCTTACCTCTCTTTTACTGAAAGTTTGACACTGGTTTCAGAATACCTTTTGGCATAACCAGAGAACCACTATAATTGTATTCACGTCAATGCCCTGGAAAAAGCAGTATGTTGACATGTTGATTTCTGACCTAGTTTAGCTTCTATTGTGTATCAACTAACAGGTATATTTACACAGAGGCCTGAAGGGCATCAGAGAAGAATAAAAACTTGTTTATAGATTAATTGTTTATATCAGCTTTTTAAGTTAGCTTTGTTGTTTTTGGTTTTATGATCCTTTCTGAAACTACTATATGGCAATAGTTCTTAACCTGAGAATCTGACCAAAGCTGTAGATTCGTTTCTCAGAAAATTGCCTTTGAGACACTCACATGGAGATGTCCAATCGGCAAGTAGTTATATAGGTTTGAACCTCAGGGGAATGGTCTATGATGGAGCTGTACCTTTATGAGTTACAGGTGGTAGTGGGTGGTAGCTGAAGCAGAGGGCATACATAAAGTCACCTGGGGAGAAGCTGTAGCGTAAGAAGTGGAGAAGGCCTAGTTATATTGTCTTTCTGTTTATGTACTATGACTTTTTGGAGGGCCACAAGCTATTTTAATATCTAAGATTTTTTGCTCCCTTGAATCAGTTTTTGCCCCTTGGGTATAGTATTGTCCCATTTGAGAATGTATGTGCTACATGGATTAAATGACCTAAAGGCCACCATTGACCTTAGAGAGAGTTCTTTTGGTAGAGTGATTGATGGGTCTTAAAGCCATATTGGAGTGGGTGAGGAGATCAGGAAATAGAGACAGAAAGTCTAGACAACGCTTAAGGTGTTTGACTGTGAGGAGAGGAGTAACTAGGGGGAAGGGAATGGGACTGATTCCATCATTTCTAGGAACTGCCCTGTTACCAGCACCTAAGGTGTCAAATTTGAAAAACAATACTGATATGTTTCCTTAGCTGTTAGTTTACTGGTATAGAGAATAATTGGTATGGAGAATTATATTAGTAACTAAGCTTTTCTGTTGTCATTCACTTGGCTCCATTTAAATTTCACCATTGAAAACTTCAATTTGATTCATTATTTACAGAAAAATCTTTTCCAATGTGCCATTTTTTTTTACAAGGTAAGGAGTTATTGAACTAAGAAAATATGAATATCCTCAAAATGTTTACTTTATTCTTTCCTGGCTCTCTTTGGAATAAGATCTCTGTGTACCTAGATCCCCAGCCAACAGCACCTGTGATCTTAGGCTCATCTTTTAACCTTTATATTCTTTTAATCTTTTCCTTTCATTCTCTTGCTTATTTCACACATTATATTTTAAGAGAGCAAGGCAACATATATTTTAAAGTCAATCATGAATGACTATGTTGCTGTTTTGGCCTTTCCGCACATTATCTTTCTCATATTCCTAGTACACTGCCTTATGTGCCTTTAAATTTTGATCTTTACTGGTATAAAAAGATATCTCTCTGCCCAAGTTGCAATAATGAGATTTCTCAGCTCTACCCTATTTCAACTTTATAGTGCATTTGAGTTTGAATCATACCATAAAAACTGTATATTCTATACTCTTTGAGGAATACTCAATTTAGACTTACAGTTGTAGCTCAGGAAAGAATGGCAAGTGTGGGAGAACAGTGGTGAGAAAATCCTTGTTTAAAGTGCTAGAGGTGGCCAGCAGTTAGCTGTCAGAGTCTGGATGGACTTAGTTCTGCATAGAATACAACTGCTCTGTCTCTTGTACTTTTCCAGTGCCTGATCCTTCAGCCTTTGTAGGACGGCTTCCTGGTTTTAATATATACTTGTGTTAATCCAACTAAAAGGAAGGCTTTAATTCCACTGGAGTAAATAGCCTGCCACAAATGGATGGAAGCCCAGAATTTTCAGCAGTCCATACTCTATTGAAGACGTATTGAGTGTGAATTGGCCTCATGCTACTATTCAGAAAACAATAGTTCATTTATTTCAAAGTAATTTTTAGCAACTGATATTATCAGCATATATTTATAAGTTCTAGTCTTAAATCAGTCATATTTCATAACAAAAGCTGTTTACTTAGGTTTTCTGATTTTCTCAATGAGCTGCTCATTTCCTCTCTACTTGTGGGTGAGGTTTTTTTTAAAATCACTATGATTGATGTTCAATAAATTGCACATATTTAAAGTGTAAACTTTTATGTTTTGACATACAGGTATACAAATGAAACCACCACAATAGTCAAGATAGTGAACATATCTGTCATCCCCGAAAGTTTGCTCATGCCGTTGCTAGCCCCTCTTTTCTGCCCCTCTCTACCCCTTCCTCCCCAGGCAACCACTGGTTTGCTTTCTGTCGCTGTAGATTAGTTTTTATTTTCTGGAATCATATATTGTGTGCTCTTATGCTTGGCTCCTTTTACTCAGCATAATTATTTTGAGATTTATCCTTGTTGTTGTGTGTATCAAGAGCTCATTTCTTTTTGTTACTGAATAGTATTCCATTGTATAGATATACCACAATTTGTTTATCCATTCATAGATTGATGACATTTTGTTGTTTCCAGTTTGTTTATTACAAATAAAGGTGTAATGAACATTTGTGTACAAGTCTTTCAAAATATGTTACCTTTTCTCTGGGGCAAATACCTGGGAGTAGAATGGCTGGATCATATGATAGGTATATGTTTCATCTTTTAAAGAAACTGTTAAACGGTTTGCTGAAGTGGTTGTACCATTCTATATTACCACCAGCAGTGTAAGAGTGTTCAAGTTCCCTCACCTCCTCACCAACACTTGCTATGGTCAGTGTTTTTCATTTTAGCCATTTGAATAAGTGTGTATGGTATCTCATTGGTTTTAGTTTGAATTTCCTGAATCACTAAAGGCGTTGAGCATCTTTTCAAGTGTTTATTTGCCATCTATATATCATTTTTTGGTGAAGTGGCTGTTCAAACCCAAATTTTTAAATTGAGTTGGTTTCTTATTGTTGAGTTTTAAGAGTTCTTTAATATAATCTAGATACAAGTCCTTTATCAGATATATGCTTTGCAAAGATTTTTCTCCCAGTCTGTGACTTGTTTTTTAGAGTGCAGAAGTTTTAAATTGTGATGAATTCTTGTATTTCGGTTTGTTCTTTATAGATTGTGCTTTTGGTGTCATATTTAAGAAGTCATTGCCTAACCCAAGATCACAAAACTTTTCTTCTAGAAAGATTACCATTTTAGGTTTTACTTTTAGGTCTGTGATCCAGTTTGAGTTAATTTTCATATATAGTGTGAAGTTTATTTTTTTGCGTGTGGATATCATTTGTTGAAAGCCTATCCTTTTTCCACTGATAATAATGTATTATTCTTTTAATATATTGTTTGATTAGATTTGCAAAAATTTTGTTTAGAATTTACATCTATGTTCTAACAGATAGTGGCTTATACTTTTCTTGTAACATCTTTGATTGGTTTTGGTTTTAATGTAATACTGGCCTCATAGAATGAGTTGGGAAGTATTTCCAAGTTTTTTGGAAGAGTTTATGTAGAATTGATATTATTTCTTTCTTAAATGTTTGGTAGAATTTGCCAGTGAATCCATCTGATTCTGGACTTTTCATTGTGGAAAGGTTCTTAACAACAGTTTTAGTGTTGATGATAGATATAAGGCTGTTCTGGCAATCTATTTTTTTTCTTGAATAAGCTTTAGTAGTTTGTGTCTTTCAATGAATTTGTCATTTCATCAAAGTTGTTAAATTTATTGACGTAAAACTGTTCCTAATATTCTTGTGTTATTCTTTTAATATCTGTAGAATCCAAAGTGATGTCTCCCTCTTATTTTTGATCTTAATAATTTATATCTTCTGTCTCTCTTTTTTTCATGATCAGATAGGGTCAAGGTTTATCAATTTTATTGATCTTCGTAAAGACCTAGCTTTTGGTTGTATTAATTTTTTTTCTATCTTTCTGTTCCCTATTTCATTCATTTCTGCTTCAATATTTATGATTTATTTTCTTCTGCTTACTTTAGGCTTAATTTTCTCTTCTTTTTTTAGTTTCTTAAGGTAGAAGATTAGGTGATTCATTTGATAACTTTCTTCTTTTCTCCTATAGGCATTTAGTGCTATTAATTTCCAACTAAATACTCTTTAGCAGCATCCAATAAATTCGTTTTCATTCAGTTCAAAATACCTTCTAAGTTCCCTTTGGTTCTTCCTTGATCATGGATTATTTAGAAGTGTGTGATCTAATTTCCAAATATTTGGAGATTTTCCAAGGATCTTTCTGTTATTGATATCTAATTTAATTCCGTTTTGGTCACAGAAGAGCATGCTATGTATAACTTGAATCCTTTTGAATTTATTAACACTTGTTTTATGCCCCAGAATATGATTTATCTTGGTAAATGTTCCAAGTTCTATAACCTTACAGTAGAAGAATGTGTATTCTGTTGTTCTATAAATGTGTATTCTACTGTTCTATTAATGTTGTGGAATATTCTATAAATGTCCATTAGGTCAAGTTCGTTGATGATGTAGGTCAAGTCTACTATATCCTTGCCGTTTTTTGCTTACTTATTCAATCAGTAATTGAGAGAGGGCTATTGAAATTTCTGCCTGTAACTGTGGATTTGTCTGTATCTCTTGGTAGTTCCTTCAGTCTTTGCTTCATGTATTTTACAGCTCTGTTCTTAAGGCATAAATGTTTGGGATTGTTATCTCCTTAATTAATTGGATCCATAATTATGAAATGATCTTCTTTATCCTTGATAATTTTGTTTGCTCTGAAATCTACACTGTCTGATATTAATGTAGCCACTCTAACCTTCTTTTTTTAAAGATTTTATTTTTTCCTTTTTCTCCCCAAAGCCCCCCGGTACATAGTTGTGTATTCTTCGTTGTGGGTCCTTCTAGTTGTGGCATGTGGGATGCCGCCTCAGCGTGGTCCCACGAGCAGTGCCATGTCCGCGCCCAGGATTCGAACCAACGAAACACTGGGCCGCCTGCAGCGGAGCGCGCGAACTCAACCACTCGGCCACGGGGCCAACCCCCACTCTAACCTTCTTTTAACTAGTGGTAGCATGATGTATCTTTTTCTATACTTGTATTTTTAACCTATTTGTTCCTTTTATTTAAAGTGCATTTCTTGTCAGCAACATATAGTTGGATCTTGACTTTTTGTCAAATCTGCTAATTTCTGCCTTTTAATTGGAGTGTTTAGACCATTTACCTTTAATGTGATTATTGGTGGGGTTTGCTAGAATATATCATCTTGCTATTTGTTTTCTCTTTGTCCCTTCTGTTCTTTATTCCCCTTTTCTCTTTTTCTGCCTTCTTTTGAATTACTTGTATTTTTTTATGATTTCATTTGATCTCCTTTGTTGGCATAGTAGCTATAACTTTTTTTGTTATTTCATTGGTTCTAGGATTTATATACATCTCCAACTTTTCACATTCTACCTTCAAATGATATTATACTATTTCACCTATAGTATAAAAATCATAGTATAAGAATTTTAGTATACTTTTCTCCTATCCCAACCTTTATGCTATTGTTGTCATACATTTTAATTTTACATACAAAATACATTGTTATTTTTATTAAAAGTTTATTATTTTAAAAAATTTAAATGATAAGAAAAGTCTTATATATATAACCTAAAGTATCATTTTTCTTCTATCTGAAAGACAGTCTTTAACTTTTCTTGTAGTTGTGGGTATACTGGGGATGAATTCTTTCGGCTTTTGTATGTCTGAAAACACCTTTATTTCACTTTGAGGTTTTTTCTTCCATTCATTTGTTCATTTATTTATGTAACACACTTCTTTTTTTTATTGTGGTAAAAAAACACATAACATAAAATGTACCATTGTAACCATTTTTAAGTGTACAGTTCAGTAGTGTAAATAAATAAATGTTAGATTTACATTGTTGTGAAATAGATCTTTGGAACTTTTTCATCTTGCAAATCTGAAACTCTATACCTATTAAACTACAGCTCCCCTTTTCCCCTACCCCCAGCCCCTGGTAACTAGCATACTACTCTCCATTTTTATGAATTTGACTACTTTAAACCCTCTTTTAAATGTGATAGATCATACAGTATTTGTCTTTTTGTGACTGGCTTATTTGACTTAGCATAATGTCCTTAAGGCTCATCCATATTATAGCATGTGATAGGATTTCTTTCCTTTTTACGAATGTGTAACATTAATATTCCATTGTATGTATATACCACATTTTGTTTATCCATTCATCTGTAGATGGACACTTGGGTTGCTTCCACCTCTTGGATATTGTGACTTAGTGCTGCAGTGAATGTGGGTGTGCAAATAGCTCTTCAAGACCCTGCTGTCGTTTCTTTTGGATATATACCCAGAAGTGAGATTGCTAGATCATATGGTAGTTTTATTTTTAATATCTTGATGAACCTCCGTATTGTTTTTTGTAGCAGTTGCACCATTTTACAATCCTACCAACAGTGCACGAGGGTTCCAATTTTTCACATCCTCGCCAACAGTTATTTTCTGTTTTTTTGATAGTAGCCATACTAATGGATATGAGGTGATATCTTATTGGGGCTTTGGTTTACATTTTCCTAATGATTAGTGATGTTGAGCATCTTTCTATATGCTTGTTGGCCATTTATAGATCATCTTTGGAGAAATGTCTATTTAAGTCCTTTACCCATTTTTTAAATTGGATTATTGGCTTTTCTGTGCTCTTTTAATTTTTTGGATTATTTTTTCTGTGGTTTATTTTGGGTAATTTCTATTGTTATACTTTCACATTTAGTTCTGCAACATTTAGTCTGCTGGTAATCCCATTAGTGTATTTTTTTTAATGAAGACTTTATAGAGCAGTTTTAGGTTGACAGCAAAATTGAGAGGAAGGTACAGCAATTTCCCATATACTCCCTGTCCTCCAACATTCAGAGCATCCTCCGTTATCAACATCCCTCACCAGTGTGGTACGTCTGTTACAAATGTGAACCTACATTGACACGTCATTATCACCCGAAGTCCGTAGTTTACATTAGGGTTAATCCTTGGTGTTGTACATTTATGGGTTTGGACAAATGTATAATGACATGTATCCATCATTATAGTATCATACAGAATAGTTTCACTGCCCTAAAAGTCCTCTGTGTTCTGCCTATTCATTCCTCTTCCAACTCCGCCTACAACTTCTGGCAACACTGATCTTTTCACTGTCTCCGTTGTTTTCTTGTTTCTAGAATGTCATATAATTGGAATCATATAGTATGTAGCCTTTTCAGGTTCGCTTCTGTCACTTAGTAATATGCATTTAAGTTCCTCCATGTCACTTTATGGCTTGATAGCGCATTTCTTTTTAGCACTGAAGAATATTCCCTTGTTTGGATATACCACAGTTTATTTATCCCTTCATCTGATATCTTGGTTTTTCCCCAAGATTTGGCAATTATGAATAAAGCTGTTATAAATATCCATGTGCAGGTTTTGTCTGGATATAAGTTTTCAACTCCTTTGCATAAATCCTAAGTAGCATGATTACTAGATCATATGGCAAGAGTATATTTAGTAAAGTGCCTGTACCATTTTGCATTCCTCCTGGCAGTGAATAAGAGTTTTTGTTGCTTCACATCCTTGTCAGCATTTATTGTTGTCAGCGTTCCAGATTTTGGCCATTCTCATAAATGTGCAGTGGTATCTCATTGTTTATTTTAATTTGAGTTTTCTTGATGACAAATGGTGTGGAGCATCTGTTCATATACTTATTTGCCAACTGTATACTTTCTTTGCCGCAGTGTCTGTGCAGGTCTTTGGGCCATTTTTAAATCAGGTTTATTTTTTCTTCCTTAATGTTGAGTTTTAAGAGTTCTTTGTATATTTTGGATAACAATCCTTTATCAGATTTGTCTTTGCAAATACTTTCTCTCAGTCTATGGCTTGTCTCTTCATTCTTTTGACAGTATCTTTTGCCGAGCAGAAGTTTCTGATTTTAATGGAGTCCAATTTATCAGTAGTTTCTATTATGGATCATGCTTTTGGTGTTGTATCTAAAAAGTCATCACGATACCCAAGATCATCTAAATTTTCTCTTAAGTTATCTTCTAGGAGTTTTATAGTTTTGTGTTTTACATTTAGCTCCACGATCCATTCTGAGTTAATTGTTGTGAGAGGTGTCAAGTCTGTGTCTAGATTCATTCTTTTGCACATGGATGTTCACTTGTCTCCTCATCATTTGTTGAAAAGACAATCTTTGCTCCATTGTATTGCCTTTGTTCCTTTTTCAAAGATCTATTAACTATATTTATATGGTCTATTTCTGGGCTCTCTGTTCTGTCTCATTGTTTTGTTTGTCTGTATTTTCACCAATACCACACTGCTTGATTACTGTAGCTTTGTAGTAAGTCTTGAAGTCAAATAGTGTCTGTCCTCCAACTTTGTTCCTCTCCTTCAATATCATGTTGGCTATCTTGGGACTTTTACCTCTCCATGTAAACTTTAGAATCAGTTTTTCATGGGCTGGCCCTGTGGTTGAGTGGTTAAGGTTGCGCACTCTACTTTTGCAGCACAGGGTTTCAGCAGTTTGGATTCTGGGCGTGGACCTAGCACCACTCATCAAGCCTTGCTGAGGTGGCATCCCACATAGCAGAACTAGAAGGACATACAGCTAGAATATACAACTGTGTACTGGGGGGGCTTTGAGGAAAAGAAAAAAAAGAAGACTGACAACAGTTGTTAGCCCAGGGCCAATCTTTAAAGAAAGAAAAAAAAAGAATCAGTTTTTCAATATATTGGGATTGCATTGAATCTATAGATTAGGTTGGGAAGAACATAGATGATCATGTCATCTGTGAACAAAGTTTTATTTTTTCCTTTCCGATCTCTATGACCTTTTATTTCCTTTTCTTGTCTTACTGCATTAGCTAGGACTTCCAGTACCATGTTGAAAAGGAGTAATGAGAGAGGACATCCTTGCCTTGTTCCTGATCTTAGTGGGACAGTGTCTAGTTTCTCACCTTTGAGTATGATGTCAGCTATAGGTTTTTTGTAGATATTCTATATCAAGTTTAGGCAGTTCCTCTCTATTCCTAGTTTACTGAGAGTTTTTATCATAAATGGTGTTGGATTCTGTCAGATGCTTTTTCTGCATCTATTTATAGGATCGTGTGATTTTTCTTATTTATCCTGTTGATGTAATAGATTATATTAATTGGTTTTTTCCATGTTGAACCAGCCTTGCATTCCTGGGATAAATCTCAGTTGGTTGTGGTATTTAATTGTTTTTATACCTTGTTGGATTTAATTTGCTAATATTTTGGGGGTTTTTTTGCCTCTATGTTCATGAGAAATATTGGTCTGTAGTTTTCTTTTCTTGTATTATCTTTGTCTGATTTTGGTATTAGGGTAGTGTTGGCCTCATAGAATGAGTTAAAAAGTATTCCTTCTCCTTCTAGTCTCTGAAAGAGATTGTAAAGAATTGGTGTAATTTCTTCCTTAATTGTTTGGTAGAATTCACCAGTGAACCCATCTGGGCCTGGTGCCATCAGTTTTGGAAGTTTATTAATTATCGATTCCATTTCTTTAATAGATATAGGCCTCTTCTCCAGTGTATTTTTCTTCTCAAAAATTGTAGTTTTTAATCTCAAGAAGTTTGATTTCAGTCTTTTTTACATCTTAACTTTTTGAACGTATAGAATATAGTTGTAATAACTGTTTTAATGCCATTATGTGCTAATTCTACTAACTGTCAGTTCTTGGTTGGTTTTGATTGATAGATTATTCTCTTCATTATGAGTTGTGTTTTCCTGCCTCTTTGCATGCCTGGTAATCTTTGATTATATGTCCAATATTGTGAATTTTACCTTGTTGATTGCTGGGTATCTTTGTATTCTTATAAATTTTCCTGAGCTTTGTTTTGGGATGCAGTTAAGTTACTTTGAGCCTTTGCTTTTATATTTTGTTACATGTGTCTGGAGCAGTGCTCAGTCTAGGGCTAATTATTATTCCCCAGAACTGAGGTAAGATCTTCCTGAAAACTACCCAATGCTCTGTGCATTTTGAGTTTTTCAAGTCTGGTGGGAACAAGCACTATTCCCTGCTCTATGTCAACATAGAGCACTGTCCCCTGTTACCCTTTTGGATGGTTCTATCCCTATCCTCAGGTCATTTCCTCATGTAGATACACAGTACTCTGCTGTGTGTTAGAAGGAGACCCTCTGTAGATCTCTGGGGTTCTCTCTCTGAGCAGCTCTCTTGTTTCCGATATTCTGTCTTATGAACTCTAGTTGCCTCTGTGTCCCTGGACTTTCAGCTTCATCTCCTTAACTCAGGGAATCCACCAGGCTCCATCTCAACGCTCCTCGGCTGTGTTACTGCCTAGAAACTTTCAAGGCAGTGAGCTTGGGCAGTTATAGGGCTCACTTCATTTGTTTTCTGTGTGTCAAGGATCACTGTCTTTTGTTGCCTGATGTCCAATGTCTTGAAAGCCCTTTTTTGTTTTTTTTTGTATTTTGTCTGGTTGTTGGTTGATTTGTTTTTATTTATTCATTTGGCTGTTTAAGGTACGGGGTGGGGGGGGGGGGCAGCAAATCCAGTCCCTGTTACTCCATTTTAGCCAAAAGCAGAAGTCCTGTCTACTTGTAGTTTTCACCTGAGAAAGCTCTTGTAATTGGATTTTTACAGAAAAACTCTTTTAATAGTAACCATTGATGATTTCCATTTGAGAGGCTATGTATATGCATGAGCTGTAGGATGAACTCAAATAAGCCAGCCGGAATTTTTGAGGCTATTTTAGGGGTGTTAAACTGATTTCCTGACTCCTTGTGTCTGGGAATTTCTTGAGTTATTTGGATCTAGAAGCTAATTCTAAATAATGATTTTATGAAATTCCTAACTCTGTTTTGATTTTATTCTCAGAATTAAGAAAAAGAAAGAGCAGCAACGTTATGCTGAAGAGCAGAGGATACTAAGAATGAGCTTTCATAAAGAGCCAGATTCAGGGGAGAAGATGAGTGAGATATTAGCCCAGCTACAACTTGAGGAAATAAAAGGAGCCAGAGAAAAACAGCAACAGAGAGAAAAGGAATACCAGAGGTACTTTGAAAAGTTCTGCATGAAATTCTGGCTCTAGAGGAGACTTGTAAAGAATTCAGTATTCTCATTTTCTTTAAAAAAGAGTTGACTCTGTCTTCTCATACTTTTGGGGATACAGAACTTCACCAAATTTCTTGATTGCCTAATACCTCTCTGGGATAGCACTATATTTTTCCCAGTGCTGTTTCCCAGTACAAAGAGGAAGAGTTGAGGCACAGAGATATGAAACAGGTTTAATAGTTAAAGCTGGTAGTCAAACAAGGACTCATGCTCATTCTCTTTCTTTCTTTTTTTTTTCTTTCTTTGCTGAGGAAAATCAGCCCTGAGCTAAAATCTGTTGCCAATCTTCCTCTTTTTTTTTTTATGAGGAAGATTGGCCCTGAGCTAATATCTGTTACCAGTCCTCCTCTTTTTGCTGAGGAAGACTGGCTCTGAGCTAACATCTGTGCCCATCCTCCTGTATTTTGCATGTGAGATGCCCCACAGCATGGTTTGACAAGTGATGCCTCAGTCCACGCCTGGGATTTTAACTTTCGAACCCTGGGCCGCCAAAGTGGAGCATGTGAACTTAACCACTATGCCACTGGGCTGGCCCCCCCAATCTTCTTCTTTTTTTGCTTGAGGAGGATTAGCCCTGAGCTAACATCTGTGCCAGTCTGCCTTCACTTTATATGTGGGTCGCCACCACAGCATAGCTGACGAGTGTTGTAGGTCCATGCCCAGAATCCGAACCTGCAAACCTAGGCTGCCAAAGCAGAGCACGCTGAACTTAACCACTATGCCATGGGGCCAGCCCCTCATTCTCTTTCGAGTGGTTCACTTAGCCTGATCATACTGTATTTTTCTAGATATGTAGAAGCTTTAAGAGCCCAGATCCAAGAGAAAATGCAGCTGTATAATGTTACTTTACCTCCACTATGCTGCTGTGGTCCTGATTTTTGGGATGCTCATCCTGATACCTGTGCCAACAATTGTATTTTCTATAAAAACCACAGAGGTAAGTTTCTTAAAAGAATGGTTGGGGCCTGGTGGCCATAGAAAATAAATAAATAAATCAAAGTAGTGATCGTAGTAATTTAGCATTTATTGAGTGCTTACTGTATATCAGAGACTCTTATAACTCCTTTGCAAAATAACTCTGAGGCAGTAAAAATAATTATAGTGAGTTGTATTTCTCTGTGAGATCTGTTACCTTGTCTCCTTTTATGCTGGGGAAATATTTCCCACTTACTCTACTGTAGGGAGCCTTGGGTTCCAGGTCTTCCTGTAAATGAGGAATATTAGAGCTTGCCTTTTATGGTCATCTAAGTTAGCCCTCTGTCCAGGTGAATTCCTTGTTAGCCAAATATGTCAGTGTTAGCTGACGCAGGCTTATTACCATATATATCCACATTAGACTCCAGTTCTGCCAGGGACACTGAAGAGAATGAGGACCAATCTAAACTCTATCAGGAATCCCACCTAGAGAAAATAAGAGTCCTTCCCATTGTCACTAGTGTTTCTGTTTCCTGTCCTTCCTTAAATATATTGATTTACATAGTGTAGAGATTATGTAGGCTTCATGCACACACTGAGAATACTGCCAGTATTTGTATTCCTAGTGCCCCATCTGTGTGATATGAGTTTCTTATCAGTCCTATGAGTTATATTTTAAAGACAAATCTGATCATGCCATTCCCCTACTTTAAAACCCTTAGGGTTTGCCAATACAGTATAAAATGCACGGCATATTTGGCATATTTTCTCTCTGGCCCCAGGTGATACTCCAGCCTATCAAACCTGCTATTTTCAGTTTGTCAAAATTTTTAGTACCTTTTGCATATGACACATTCATTTCTCTGCCTAGAATGCCTTCTTTCCTTTACTCTTATTTTTTGTGTGTGTGGGGAAGATTCGCCCTGAGCTAACATCCATTGCCAATCTTCCTCCTTTTCTTTTTTTCTTCAGGAAGATTAGCCCTGAGCTAACATCTGTGCCAATTTTCCTCTACTTTATATGTGGGATGCATCCACAGCATGGCTGATGAGTGGAGCAGGTCTGCTCCTGGGATCCAAACCCACAAACCCGGGCTACTGAAGCAGAGCTCGCAGAATTTTAACCACTTGGCCATGGGGCTGGCCCCTCCTTTGCTCTTATTAATCTTTCAAGGTCATCTTAAATGTTACCACTTCTGAAAATCTTTTCCATCCTCTCCTAGATAGTTTTTCATTCATTCCGAAGTTCATTCTGTGATGACATTTTGTATGTGCTTCTGGTTTGGAAGTATTACACTGCAATTAAGTTATTTTTGGGTCCATCCTCTCCATTATCTTTTCTGTCCTCATGGAGTGCTTGGTATGTAGTAAGTACTCAATAAATATTTATTTACTGTATAGCTAATACCTATGAAACCGGCTAGAGAAGCAGTACTAATAGGAGAGAGGTTGGGAGAGTTGTTTAGAATCTGCCTTCATTCATCACTGTGCAAACCTTTATTTGCAGCGTATACCCGGGCACTACATTCAGTCATCAATTCCTGTGATATCCCTGAGGGGAACTCAGCTCTTCGAGTCGCCATTCATAATTTTGCTTCTGCACACAGACGGACTTTGAAAAATCTGTAAAAAGAATCTGAAGTCAACTGGTAGTATTTCAACCTTCACTTAAAATCAATCCTGAGAGATTATTTAAGAAAAACTGTTAAAGTGTATGACATGTGTAATCCGGAAAGAAAGACTGTCCCACATAACACTTGTCTCTGTAATTTAGAGTGTAACAATGGTTTCAGTCTCTGCCTTGAGACCAAGATTGAAGGTTGACTTCCAAACTTGTTTCTTTGCTGTGAACCATACTGGAACCCGTTGTTTTAAAAGTGATCAGTCAGACCAGTAAGGTTTCTCTTACTTTGCTCTGCTCTGATCAGAAGAGATCATGCAAAATCTTTGAGATTGTCTCATTTATTGTCTTTCTAAAACTGTATCTTTGAGTCTTGATAAAATTGAAAATGTGTGGATGAAGTAGAAAAGATGATGAAATGAGTTTCTGAGCATCAGTGGCCATCTGTATTGCTCTTAGCTTTTCTAATTGTGTGTAACAATGAGAGAGAAGAATCTGAATTTGATTCACATTTGTTTCTCAGAATTTTTCTCTTCTTTTTAAAAAATTTATTACCTCTTTCAGTGACATTGTACACAGGACTTTTTAATTTTATAGTTTTTATTGCAAAAAAAAGGGCAAATAAACCCTCTGTCATTTGAGCATCTTCTATGTGAAATAATTGTGAATGACATTTCAAAAAGTGAATCTGAAGTCAAAGTGAGTAAAGCCCTGCCTTATTTTCCTATCTTTCAAAAATCTGATAAATGGCATACCTACAGGGCAGATGAAATAAAAAATTGCTACAGTTAGGATGAATTTGTTATTTCTTCACACTATTTCCTGACACAAAATATGAAAAGGTTTAATATTGTGAATTAAAGACAGATACTGACAGTTTCTTTTTCCTACTTTCTCTAACGATCAGTGTTGAAGACGCACCTAGGTTATGTATCAGAAAATACCTAAACATCTAGCCAGGTCATTGAAAATAAGAGTCAAAATTACCTGTCTGACAAGATTGACCAGATTAATTATCCAGTTCAGTCAATATCCTTAAGTAACTGTATTCTTGGTTTAGCCTTTAAAAGTTATATTTTTTAACAACTTTATTGAGATATACTTCATATACCATATGATTTACCTATTTGAAATGTACACTTCAGTGGTTTTTAGTATATTTTAGGGTTGTGCAACCATCATCACTATCAAATTTTAAAACACTTTTGTCACTCTTTTTTTTAATTTTTTTTCCTTTTGTTCCCCAAAGCCCCCGGTACATAGTTGTATGTTCTTAGTTGTGGGTCCTTCTAGTTGTGGCATGTGGGACGCTGCCTCAGCTTGGTTTATTGAGCAGTGCCATGTCCGCGCCCAGGATTCAAACCAACGAAACACTGGGCCGCGTGCAGTGGAGGGCATGAGCTTAACCAGTGGGCCACGGGGCCAGCCCCTTGTCACTCTTTTTTAAAGAGGGATGCCCCCATAATCCACTTCTGGGTATATATCCAAAATAATTGAAAGCAGGATCTTGAACAGATATTTGCACACCCATGTTTGTAGCAACGTTATTCACAATAGCTAAGAGGTGGAAGCAACCCAAGTGTCCATCAACACATGAAAGGATAAACAAAATATGCTGTATACATACCATACCAGTGGAATATTATTCAGCCTTAAAAAGGGAAGAAATCCTGTCACATGCTACAATATGGATGAGCCTTAAGGACATGCTAAGTAAAGTAAACCAGTCACAAAAGGATAGATACTGTATGATTCCACTCATGAGGAACCAAGCGCAGTCAAATTCATAGAGACAAAGTAGAGTAGTGGTTGCCAGGATCTTGGGGGGAGGGAAAACAGGAAGTTGTTTAATGGGTAGAGTTTCAGTTTTGCAAGATGAACAAATTCTGGAAATCTGTTTCACAACAATGTGAATATAGTTAACATTACTGAACTGTACACTTAAAAATTGTTATAATCGTAAATTTTAGATTATGTGTTTTGGGTTTTTTCCCCACAATTAAAAATGTTTCAAATTTAAAAAAGAAAAATCTTGGGGCTGGCCCAGTGACGTGGTGGTTAAGTTCATGTACTCTGCTTCGACAGCCCAGGGTTTGCTGGTTCAGATTCCGGGCTTGGAACCAGCATCACTTGTCAAGCCACACTTTGGCAGCATCCCACATAAAATAGAGGAAGATTGGCACAGATATTAGCTCAGCGACAATCTTCTCAAGCAAAAAGAGGAAAATTGGCAAGAGATATCAGCTCGGGGCCAATCTTCCTCACACACACACAAAAAGGGAAAAATCCCATACCCATTAGCAGTCACCTCCCATTCCCTCCTCCCTCAGCCCTAGGTAATCATCAACCTTCTTTCTGTTTATATAGATTTGCCTGTTGTGGACTTTTCATATAAATGGAATCATACAATATATGGTCTTTTGTGGCTGGAATCTTTCATTTAGTATAATGTTTTTAAGATTTATCCTGGGCTGGCCCAGTGGCACAGCAGTTAAGTGCACATGTTCTGCTTCATTGGCCTGGGGTTCGCCAGTTCAGATCCCGGGTGCAGACATGGCACAGCTTAGCATGCCATGCTGTGGTAGGCATCCCACACATAAAGTAGAGGAAGATGGGCATGGATGTTAGCCCTGGGCCAGTCTTCCTCAGCAAAAAGAGGAGGATTGGCAATAGATGTTAGCTCAGGGCTAATCTTCCTCAAAAAAAAAAAAAAGATTTATCCTTATTGTAGCGTGTATTAGTACTTCATTGCTTTTTATTGCTGAATAATATTTCACTCTGGATATACCACATTTGTTTACCCGTTCATCAGTTGATGAACATTTAGGCTGTTTCTACTAATTGGCTATTGTGAATAATGCTTCTATGAACATTTGTTTACAAGTTTTTCTGTGGACATATGCTTTCATTTCTCTTGGGTATGTACCTGGGGGTGGATTTGGTAGGTCATATGGTAGCTCTATGTTGAACCATTTGAGGAACTGAAAACTGCTTTCCCAAGTGGCTGCCCCATTTTACATTCCCGCTAATGGTATATAAGAGTTCAGATTTCTTCACATCCTCCAACACTTGTCATTATCTGTCTCTTTGATGATAGCTATCCTCCTGAGTATGAAGTGGTATCTCATTTTGGTTTTAATTTGCATTTTCTTGATGGCTGATGATATTGAGCATCATTTCATGTGCTTATTAGCCATTTGTGTGTCTTATTTGGAGAACTGTCTTTTCAGATCCTTTTCCCATTTTGTAATTCAGTTATTTATCTTTTGATTATTGAGTTATGAGAGTTAATATTTTCTACAAACAGGTCTCTTATCAGACATGATTTGCAAATATTTTCTTCCATTCTAAGGATTATCTTTTCACTTTCTTGATGGTTTCCTTTGCAACACAAAAGTTTTTAATTTCGATGAAGTCCAATTCATCTACTTTTTCTTTTGTTGCTTTAACTGGTACCTACTCCAAGGTCACAAAGATTTGCTCCTATGTGTTCTTCTAAGAGTTTTATAGTTTTAGCTCTTACATTTAGGCCTATGGTCCAACTTCAATGAAGATAGGGGTCCAACTTCATTCTTTTGCATGAAAGTTATCTCAACACCATTATTCCAAAAGATTATTACTTGCCCTATTGAATTGATGTGACGCTCTTGTCAAAAATGAATGGACCATTAATGTAGGGGCTCATTTCTGAACTCTCAGTTGTGTCCATTAATCTATATGTTTTTCCTCTAGCAGTACGATCTGTCTTGATTCCTGTAGCTTTGTAGTTATGAAGTTGGGAAGTGTGAGTCATCTAACTTTGTTCTTCTTTTTCACTATTGTTTTGCTGTTCTGAGTCCCTTGCCTTTTTCATATGAATTTTAAGATCACCTTCCTGCAAAAAAGCCAGCTGAGATTTTGATAGCAATTGCGTTGACTCTTTAGATCAATTTGGGAGCTATTGCTATCTGATCCATGAACATGGGATGTCTTTCCATTCGAGTCTTTTTAGATTTCTTTCAAGAATACTTTATAGCTTTGAGAGCATAAAATTTGTACTTCTTTTTAAAATTTATTCTGAAGTATTTTATTATGTTTGATGCTATTTTAAATAGAATTGTTTTCTTATTTTTGTTTTCAGATTGTTCATCACAAGTGTATAGAAATGCAATTGATTTTTACCTATTCATCTTGTATGCTGCAACCTTCCTGAACACGTTTTTTACTTTAATAGTTTTTTAGGGGTTCCTTAGAATTTTATATATATATGATCTTCTCATTTGCCCGTAGAGATAGTTTTACTTCTTCCTTTTCCATCTGGATGCATTTCCTTTCTTTTTCTTGCCTAATTGCCCTGGATAGCACATCCAGTACAATACTGAACAGGAATGATGAAGTGGACATCCTTCTGTTGTTCATGATGCAGGAAAGCATTTAAGTCTTTCAGCATTAGGTATGATGTTAGCTGTGGGTTTTTCCTTGATGCCTTTTATTAGTTTGAGGAAATTTTCTTCTATTACTAGTTTGTTGAGGGTTTTTAGCATAAAAATGTGTTGGATTTTGTCAGATGCTTTTTCTGCATCTAATAAGATTATCATGAGTTTTTTAATCTTTTTTTCTGTTAATAAGATGTATTACATTAATTGATTTTCAACTGTTAAACCAATCTTTTATTCCTGGGATAAGTTGTATTGGTTTTTATTTATTTGTTTCTTTGGTGTTGTACAACACATTTTTTGCTTGTTTTGTTCTGTTTTTTAGTTTGGTTATCTGAAATAGGTGAATTGACTTGTCTGACATCAAGTTAATAGTCGAATGATGATGGCATTAGATCTTGCATAGGATTGGGGAACTTTCAAGTCTTCCTCTAGGTTCAGTCTGTGAATATAAATCTCACCTCTAAATGGGTATGTTTTTGCATTGTAATTTGGTCATATGTAGACAGTGTCCAGTGATTTATTTTTGTGGGGTTAGGGAATGCTGGAATAGCCAACAGCTGACAAGGATGAAACTTGAGGCTCTTTGTCCTTAGTGATGGTACTGTGGTGAATCCTGTTTGAATTGGATACATTTCTATATTTGCTCCCTGTAGACTCTCTCACAGCTGGAACAGTCCTTTCAAAAAAAGTAAGATTATATCACTCTTCTGCTCAAAGTCTCCTTTGCCTATTGGTTTTACTCAGGAATTGGATAAATGTGCTTTGGAAAGGAGCCTAGAATCTAAGAGTTTACCTGAATTTACAAGTTTGTAAAATCATGGTTGGGAGGACAACTTCTACAAGTTTTCTAAATTCGCAGGGACCTATAAGGACGAAGAGGCTTGAAGATAAGAGCTGAGCCTAATTGAGATGGATTTTGATTTCTTGGGGGAAGAAGACAGGATTAAATTTAGGCCCACTGTCTCAAACAGGGTGCTGGCAGACATTTCAAGTGAAAAATGATTGAATAAGAATTAACACTTTCCTAGATAACTGTTTCATTTCTTTACTCTCCTCAAACTTCCTATAGGTTTTTCCTCATACTCACTCTCAGTTGGTGACAATGCTTCCTGTTATCACTGAAAAAAGAAGTCAAAGGGAACTTTCCCAAGCTCCCACCATATCTACTTACCTGCCTGTATATGTTACTTCCTATTAATATTTATGAAATGTTTGTTCTCCTATCTTAGGCCTCCTCTGACTTGTGGCTAGATCCAGTTCCCTTCCACCTACTCCAGGATGTTGCCTCAGCATTTCTTTCCTTCTCTCCTGCATCATAATCTTCCCTGACTACCACAGTATTCTTACCCGTATATAAACCTGCTGTAATTACTCCTACCTTAAAAACCAAGCAACTAAAAACAAGAGAGAGAGAAAGGAAAAGAAAGCTGCATTTCTTTACCCCACATTCATCTTCAGCTACCACCAACCTTCTCTGCTTTCCTTTATAACAAAACTCCTTGAGTTGTCTTTACTTTCTGCTCCTTACATTCTCTCTTGAATGCATTCTAGTAAGACTGTTTGCCTTTACCTCTCCAATGGAAGTGTTCTTTTCAAAGTCATCAGTGACTTCCACATTGCTAAATCTAGTTAGTGGTCATTCTCTGATTTCATCCTGACCTGTCAACACAATTAAACACAATCGATCACTCCACTTTTTGAAGTACTTTATCACCTGGCTTTCACAACACCACAGCTCTTGATTTTTCTTCCAACTGCAACTGGCTGTTGCTTCTTAGTTTCCTTTGCTTTGTTTTCCCCATCTCCAATCTTTTAATATTAGAGTGTGCCAGGACCCGGTCCCTGGACATCATCTACACTTGCTCTTTTGGTGATCTCTTTTAGTATCATGGCTTTAAATATTATCCACATATTGATAACTTCCAAATTCTATCTCTGGTCCAGACCTCTTCCTGAAACTCCAAAATGTTACAACCCTGACTGCCTGCTTGACATTTCCACATTGTTGATTTCCCTCAGATTTGCTCTTCCTACAGTCTTCTCCATATTAGTTAATAGCAATTTCCTCTATCTGGTTATTGAGGCCAAGAACCTTGACCAAATCATTGACTTCCCTCTTTCTCTCTCTCTCATCCTTCATCATTTCATCAGCAAATCATGTCAGCTCTACCTTCAAAATATATCTCCATTTCACATTACTTACACTACTTCTACTGCCAGACACCTGGTCCAAACCATCATCATCTCTCTCAGGGATTATTGTAAGAGTTTCTTAAGTAATCTGTCTGTTTGCACCTTGTATACTTTCTCAATACAGCAGGAAACTTAACACATTCAAAAACCAACCTTCTGATCTCAACCCTCTACACACACACACGCAAACAAAACAAGAAAAATTGTTCCTCCAGTCTTCTCTGTCTCAGCAAATGACAACTCCATCCTTCTAGTTGTTCTGGCCAAAAAAGTGTGGAGTCAACCTTCACTCTTGCCTGTTTTATACAACCCATATCCAATCCTTGTTGGCTTTACCTTGAAAATATATTCAAAATACAACTAATTCTCAGTATTGCCCCACCACAACCTCATCATGTCTCACTTGAGTTATTACAATAGTCTCCTACTTGGTTTTCTTGTTTCTGTATTTGCTCCCTGTAGACTCTCTCACAGCTGGAACAGTCCTTTCAAAAAAAGTAAGATTATATCACTCTTCTGCTCAAAGTCTCCTTTGGCTATTGGTTTCACTCAGGAAAAGCTGGAGTCCTTGCAGTCTCATGCAAGGCCGTGTAGAATCTGGTCCTAGTTCCTTCTGCAGTTTTATTTCCTGCTACTTTCCTCCTTGCTCGTTCTGCTCAGCCTTAATGACCTTGTGCTTCCTTGGACCTTCTGAAGACACTTTTGCTTCAGGGCTTTTTCATTTGCTGTTGCTCTGCCTGGGGACACGTCTCTCTCAGATAATGTTTGGGTCACTTTCTTACCTCCTTCAAGTCTTTATTCAAATGTATCTTATTAGATGGCCTCCCCTGACATTCTATTTTAAAATTCAACCCTCCTCACCACCCCCACACTCAGGTACTCCCTATCCCCTTTCTCTGCTTTACTTTTCTTCATGATATGTATATCTGTATGTCATGGTTATTTTCTCCCTTTCCCTGCTAGATCGTACACTCCACAAAAGCAGCGATTTTTGTCTGTTTTTGTTTAATGCTCTATCCCGGTTCTTACGTCTATGTCTGGCAGATAATAGGCTCACAGTAAATATTTATTAAATGAATTAACAGATTTGTCTTTAAAAAGATCCACGTATTTCTACATGATTAGTAGCTTTACCTAATGTTTTTGATCTTTACTCAAAAGGTTTTTAGACATCATTTTACTTTGTTTTCCATTCTCTCATGAGTGTGATTTGGGACAAATAATTTAATTTCTCTGGGCTACAGTTTTCTCTTCTGTAAAATAAGAGGCTTATACTAAGTGACCTTTAGTCTCCCTTGTAGCTCTAACATTCTTTGAATTTATTAACTATGTTTTATACTTTTGACCTCACTCTCAAGTTTTCTATTTCAATTGCTCATCATGCTGAGTTGTAGACTAGTGGTAGGTTTTACATGTGGATGGTGAGATAAGGGTGGGACAAGTTCATCCTCTTCTCCTGTGACTCCAACACTGATCTTATTGTCAGAGTAGATGCAAGGTCAGAAGGTCACCGTGGAATAGGAGGGCAGAACAGGAGGATGTAGGAAAGAATGGGCATACGTCCGACAAGAGGGGCACAACCCCAGGAAAGCTCAGCTGTGCTGTTCCCCAGAAGGGAACTTTATCAACTCAGAGAATCCATGCCAAGATTTGGAACATGTGTGTAATAGAGACAATTTAAGGATTCTGGCAGTAGCAGAGGATGTTCATGTACTAGTTCTCCTGTAATAACAATCAAAAAGCTGGTGCGTGGCATGTGTTCCTAGGCAGTCCAACCTAAAAGAGCTTGCTCCAGTTGCTTTGATTTAGTAAACTCTGTGTTCTCTCCCTTGCATTGTTCCAGTATATACTTAATTGTCCAGTGAGTAATACTGCACAATTACCAGTAGTACTTACCTTACCTATTTAGCCCTTTTAAGATCAACAGGAATAAGATTGTCAACAACTCTATTGACTGCCCACTGGGTACAGAGTTAGAAACTGCTGCTTTCATATCTTCTTACCATTTAAGGTGTGATAAAGTGGGTAGCAGCTATTACTTGGCTGTGTTCATTTACTTACGTTCTGTTTTTGGAAGCAAAATATTTCCTTTAGTTTCCCTCTAAGTGTAGCGAGCATAATTTGCTTTGTGTTCCATCTTGGGCATTTTTCCATGCTTCTCGGGGGAAAAAAAATTGAGAGATTGGAAATATTATAAAGGAAAATAAAAGCAAATGTTCTCCTGGCGTGCTAGGCCTATTCTGCTGAGCAAAAGACTTTGAATATGTTGACTTAGATTTTTAAAGCTCTCTTAGGGTGAAAATGAATGATGCTTCTCTGGTCTTCCTCTCAGTTTTACTGACCACTATTAGAGGGTATGCCAAGGAGAAGTCACCAAAGTGATTTTTTTTTAAGGTGGAGAATCAAGGGAAGAGAGTTTGCCGAGTTGCCAGATGGCTGTGTGTGTCATTTAAATTGCAAATTAGCATGCCTTCTTTATTGCTCAATTGGAGAGTGAGATAATGCCTATGTTTAAATCCTTCCTGGCTCAAAACTGTAGATGCCCTCATCCAACAGGTTCCACCCACCCTACCACACTGCCAAGACTGAGTTATGGCTCAGCTGGAGGAGGGACATGCCTTACCATGTTTTCCCAGGTGGGCACTGTTTTTTCTCTAAGGAGTTGAAAGCAATTGCCATAAAGCTGGTCAAGACATCTTTTTCTTTTTCTTTTTTTTTTTTGAGGAAGATTAGCCCTGAGCTAACATCTGCCGCCAATCCTCTTCTTTTTGCTGAGGAAGACTGGCCCTGCGCTAACATCCATGCCCATCTTCCTCTACTTTATATGTGGGACACCTACCACAGCATGGCTTGCCAAGCAGTGCCATGTCTGCACCCGGGATCCGAACCTGTGAACCCCAGGCCGTGGAAGCGGAACTTGCGCACTTCACTGCTGCGCCACTGGGCCAGCCCCCAAGACTTCTTTATCTGTTACCCTTTAGAACTTTATATCCTACACATAAAACTTGACTGTCATATAGCTCTGTCTTTTAGGGTAAGGGAGTCTTTTTCTACATAAGGTAACTCCTTGTTCTTACCTTATAAGTAACTTGGGTCAGGGATGGTAGATGACGGGGAACCAGAAACAGAGCTTAGACTGGGAGGGGAGACTACAGAGACATAAGGCAAGGAGCGAGACTGAGACAGATTAACAATGGAAGATCAAGGGAAAAGAGAGTTTGAAATCAAGCAGGACTGGGGCTTTAGCCAACACAATAGGAATCAGTAGTTTAGCTAGACATGGGCCTCTGAAAACTGTGGGCGTGTTTGTTGTTAGTCTATAGACTAACATTTAGTGGCTTATACGATAGAGTCTGTAGTAAGTTATAGTCAGTCTATGGTAAGATTTATATATAGTGGCTCCGGCTGGAAAATCCATGCATGAAGGAATGTCATCTGACACAGATAAGCAGTGATAGTTGGAGACTTAGTTCTAACACTCTGCTAAATATGTATTTTTCTCTCTATTACGTTTTTCTGAACCCCTTACCTACGTCTTCCTCTTGACCATTGGCAAAATGGAAATGTATAGATTAATAGTTGTTAATGGAACTTAGTTTGACTCCAGAAGTAAGATGTAATTAGATCCATACAACTACATACCTGGCCTACTGAGGCAGCAGCGGGTAGGGAATTTGTTTGGGCTGTGGTGTAGTTCTTCTATATGACATATAGGAAATAGGCTGTGATGCTCCTTTCAGGACACGTTGCTACTACAACCTGCTCTATGAAAATTTATTTGATTTCTCTCAATCAGAAGCAATTACTCCTCCTGCCCAACCATAGTATACTACTTGTAACTCTATGTAGCACATATTTTTTCTACCTTATATGGTAAGTGTTTATATATGTTAGAAGATAAAATTTACAGAAAAAGGTAAAATCGTGACACTCATACAGATATTAAAATGAAGATGTGTTAAAGACTTTTAACTCATGAGGGAAATAAGCAGATGTGATAACTGGTTCCATGAAAAAGTAAAAGGAAAAAAACACTCATATTTATATGGATAAAGGACTTTTGGATTGAAAGGTCAAATGGAGGCAAAACTGATCTTTTCCATAGTTATTTACGATTTGCAGGATTGTAAATTAGACCAACTCTAGGCTAAAATCAGATAACCTGGAGGGGAATCCTCTAGACAATACATAATTTTCCCCTGAAGCATAAAACTTTTTCTCCAGCCTCCCTTGTTTTGATCAAAAATAGTCTCAAAGACTATTCTTGATCACAAACTAAGGCTGGTCTCATGAGATTAGATCTGATTAGTTATATAGGTATAGAGTGTTAACTTACCATACAGCTCTTAAGGTTGCTTTGCTGGAAGTTTTCATAAGGAACTTCAGATTTGACTTTTAGACTACTTGTTAATTAACTGGACTGTATATTCATTCATAGTTGATCTGTTGTCGACCTGATTAGATGTTTTAATTTTGAGGTTTGTGTGTCTATGTCTTAAATCTCATTCGGTGCAATAAATAGATAAGGACTTGATAAAGCAACACAAGGACTGGAAAAAACTTGATGAATTTTCTCTTTTTATCTAGAGATGCCTGCACATATCCCGCTTTCTCTGGCTGAAGCTCTGTCATTATAAACTGGGAAGAACCTGTCCCATTTCTTTAGTAGGAAGGAAAAAAAAGGTTTAGAAAGAGTGCTCAGTAAATAGAAATTACTGGAGCACCCTGTGGCCCATGGTGAACATTTAGGTGATATTTAATTCTGAAGAAGGGAAGACTTGGGCCTGAGAATAAGAGTTTCTTAGAAGGTAGGTCTAGGATTAGGACTTTTTCTCCCAGGACTTTCAATCTTGGAATTGATTCCTGCATCTTCTAGCCCGTCCTTTACATATTCTACAAGGAATGCCAACAGTGTGGTTGGAGCCAGGGATCTGAGGCAGAACTAAAGAGCTTTGTGAAGAAATTCTAGAGTGAAGGTATTGATGGGCCGAAGGAGATGTGAGAGAGTTTTTCGAGATCCGGAGGCTTGCCTTTGCTGCCGTAGACGTCTTGGGGTAGCAGGAATATTTCAGTCTTTATTGTGTGGCACTAGTTTGTTTATTCAGAGCTTCTTTAATTTGGCTAGTAAAACTCCTCCCTTAAAGACCTTCCAATTGTTGCCTTTGAAAAGCATCATCGTTCTTAAAGGTCACATGCTTTTGGTTTCTAAGCCCGATTTTCAATTTTCATTTGTCCAACCTGTTCTCCCTGTTTCACTCCTCTTGCTTTACAGTGTTACAGTAAAAATGTATTCCCAACTGTAGACAAAGGAGAGCAGCAGTTTAAGGCAGGGAGGCATGCCCACGGTCACCTCAAGTGCTGAGAAGGAATCTGATTCTGCATATGAAGTGGCCCTTGGGGAGACCATCATTGTGTGATTCAGGCATGCCTGTTCTCCTCTATAAGCTTAAATTTCCTTATCTGAGCCATGGGGAAGAGTATTATCTCTTAGCCATCCAGTGGTGCAGAGGAAGATGTTATCTTAGATAAGAGCAGAGTTGGGATAACTCAAAATCTGTACTAGTGAGGGCGAGTTAGATGTTAACTTGAGACTAACATGAACAGCTGACCATGCATATTCTCAAAAGAAAAGATTTATATTTAAAAGGTAAATTCCTGCCATCCCCTGTTTCTAGAGTTAGCAAACTGAGAACTACTAGAGGGAACTTAAAAGTTGACAAAGAGTTGCTTTTTTTCATTTTTTACAAAACTTTTTGTAAAATAATTATAGATATACAGTAAGTTGCAAGAATAGTTCAGATAGGTCCTGTATACCCTTCAGCCCATTTTCCCCAGTGGTAACATTATCGAACTATAGTATAATATCAAAACCAGAAAGTGGCCATTGGTACAATATGTATGTATATTTCTATGTGTGCCATTTCTATATGTGTTCATTCATGTAAACACCACCACAATCAAGATACAAAGTTATCCATCACCACAAAGCTCTCCCTCCTGTTCCTCCTATAGAGTCACACCTGCACCCCTCACCACCACCACCACCACCCCTCACCCCCGGCCGCCACTAATCTGTTTTCCATCTCTATAATTTTGTCATTTCAAGAATGTTATAGAATCATACATTACGTGGCCTTTTGAGATTGATTTTTTTTTCACTCAGCATACGTGCCCTTCAGACTCATCCAAATTGTTATGTGTATCAATAGTTTGTTCCTTTTTATTGCTGAGTAGCATTCAATGGTATGAATGTACCACAATTTGTTTATTAGCTTATGGAGGGACATTTTGGTTGTTTCTGTTTTTTCACTATCACAGATAAAGCTGCTTTGGACATTTGTATACAGGTTTGTATGGTCAGAAATTTTCATTTATCTGGGGTAAATGCCCAAGAGTGCAACTAATGGGTTGTATGGTAAATGTATGTTTAGTTTTTTAAGAAAATGACAGCATGTAATTGGATCGTAGTTTTAATCCTCTCTGCCAGGTGGGCGGTAGAAATCCAGGTTTCCTATTTGGCCTTCGTTGATACTCCTGGGGGATGGGGAAGGGCACCATTACTGCTTGGGTTGTGGGAGTTCTGGTTCCCTACTGGGCCTCCACTGACTCTATTCTGCAGGGGATGGGGAGGTGCCTCCTTACTGCTCCCTCGTTGAGCTCCACTGACACCATGGTGGTAGGGGCGGGTGCTCATTACCACTGGAAGGTGGTGGAAGTCCTGGCTTCCCACTTGGAGTTCTCTGACACCACCCTGACGCTGGGGCTTGGGGGACACCTCATTACAGCCATGTGCAAGGGAAAGTCGAGGCTTCCCACTTTGCCTTTGCTGATAGGAGTGGGGTGGAGCGGCAGTGTCTCCTGCGGTGTTTGGTTGGAGTAGGGTGGTTTTTTTCTAGGCTACCCTTTTCTTGATCCTGTAGCTAGATATGGCCAGCTTTTCTTGGCATTTTTTTTTTCTTTTCTTTTTGTCTGGGCTGTTGGTGCTTCTAGATTGCTGGCTTCTCCAGCACCTACTCAGACAGATGAAGCAAAAAGCAAACCCAGACAAATCACTGCTCTGTCTTTCCTCAGATCTTGAGGTTCCTAGCTAATTTTCCTTCTTCTCTCCACTTTTTCAGAGTTTTCTTATGTTGCTGTATGTATAATACCCAGGGTTTTTAGTACTTAGCAAAAAGAATAGTGAGAAGTGCATTTATTCCATTTTGGTCCAGTAGCAGAAGTCTGATACAGGGCTTTTAAAGGGCTGTTTCCCCTTCTAAGAATGTAAATCTGATCATGTCTCAACCCTTCTTAAAAGCCTCCTTGTCATAATATCCAACTGTCCAAATGATAAAATTCCAACCCCTTCACATTGACTTTTAGGCTCTTCACTGTCTCACCACAAGTAATAACAGTCATATCTTCTACAACTCCTCACCATGCACATGTATTCTCCAGCTGTACAGAATTTCTAATGCACCGTTTCTTAAATAAACATGCTTTTTCCTGCCTTGTTTTGCACACGCCAGTGCACATGCACTTTGCTTGGTTCTACCTTTCTCTTCTCTACTTGGCATGCACTTAGCTGTACTTCACATCTGCTGCTTACATTACCTACTGTGAAGTCTTTCAAGACTCTCCCACAGTTATTTGATCCCTTCTCAGTGCCTCCATAGTAATATGAACATACCTCTATGAGTTATTTCTTGATTGAGTTGATCTCTTCTACTAGAGCTCTTTGAGGTGGAATTACGTCTCCATACATCTCTGTCCCATTCAACTGTAAATTCTTTGGGGTTAGGGCTGTGTCTGTCTTATTCATCATTGTGTCCTCACACATAGCATTGTGCTTGGTACATAATTGACACAACATTTATTAAATGAATAAATGAATTGTTACTTTCAGATATTAGAGCAAGCAAAAATTGTCCTCAGCTTGTGTGACTACGCTACCTGAGGCTGCCTCTCTTTTATCATTACCGTATATTCCTTTTTGGTTTTCCACTGGAACAAAGTGACTTTGGGAGATTATAATAATTTAAGTACTTCCCCAGTCTGCTTCTCCCTTCCTGAGGACTGCCTGCTTTCAGTTTGCCCTCATATGTACCTGCTGTCACCACTGGTTGACCATTTGAGAGCAGGTCTTCCCTGTTATATGGTTCATGGTGGTCTCCAAAGCCCATTCTTCAGGCCATTCTGAACTATCAGTCCAGACTGGAATAGACTGAAGGCCCTACTTATCACTACTTATATCAAGGCTAGGACTTTCTTTGCCAAGCCCTTCCAGAACATTGTCTTTTATTGAGAAACAAAATCCTTTTGGATACATGGTCATCTTGCTTATCTAACTTTTGACTATTGGCTGGAAGGAATTTAATAGCAACTCTTCTTAGTGAGATTTCAGCATCTGACATATTTGAGATAATAAGAGCTTCTCTCTTTTTTTTTTTTTTTTTTGAGGAAGATTAGCCCTGAGCTAATATCTGCTGCCAATCCTCCTCTTTTTGCTGAGGAAGACTGGCCCTGAGCTAACATCCGTACCCATCTTCCTCTACTTTATATGTAGGATGCCTGCCACAGCGTGGTTCGATAAGCGGTATGTAGGTCCGCACCTGGGATCCAAACCGGCAAACCCCAGGCCACTGATGCAGAACGTGCAAACTTAACTGCTGCGCCATTGGGCTGGCCCAAAGAGCTTCTCATTTTTAGGACACTTTACTCAACCCATACACGCATCCTTGTCAACCCCAAATTATTCAACATGTGTTATCATGATGCTTACAACAACTCAGTGAATGAAGTTGTACATGCACACACATACACAGATACCCACATACATACACATTCACACACACACACACACACACACACAGGATATTAAGGACTTTGCAGGTCAAACCCATTCTGTTATACTCATTGATACTTTTTAAGGACTCTGATCCGTTGAGCGCTATATTTTGTTCTCATTTATAATAACCATTGGTTTCTATCAGTTGTAGTCAATAGCTGATCCTAATACTGTGTATAAGCTCATGCACATATAGTAATTGCTCCACTTACCAAACCTACTCAATATGGCGAGGCGCTTTTTATATGCATAATTTTTAATTCTTACAGCCACTCTGCAAGGTAGATGTTATCCACATTTACAAATGAGGGAACTAAGTTCAGAGAAGTAGTAGCTCTGAGCCAGGATTGGCTCTGCCTCAAAGCTCCTGTTCTTTTCACTACACCACTTGGCCTCTCAATAAAATGGCCTAATTTGAAATCGAATCTTTAAAAGGTTGAATAATCTCTATTTTTCGTAATATCCCAACTCCTACCCCATTAATCAAGGGTCTGGGTATTGATTCTATCACAGAAATATATGCTATTTTCTATTTGGTAAGACAGAAGTGGGAGGAAGGAGATATGTTTAAAGAACAATGCTTGTGTGTGTGTGATGAAATTTTGGGGTTCTGTTACCTAATGGCTTATTCTCATGGCACTTGTTCTCATAGACTTTCTCAAGCATTCAGGTCCCTGGATCCCTTTGAAAAAACCAGGGAGGACACTTGTTGCTTTATCGAAAAGGGCCTAAGCAGATAACTGGCTACCCAAAAGCCCTGTGGATGGTCACTGAAACTTGCTAGCAGTAGGAACAGATATTTGATGGGCAAAAAGGCCATTAACTGCCAGCTGTTGTCTTACAACTGTCTGGTACTAAACCGTACTAAGTATTTTTGACAAATTATAGAGCTATCCACAGTAAGAAATGAGGATCTTTTCCTTTAGTCTCTGATTCAGTGCTCATCCCTGCCCTCCTTATTTCCTTCAGATACTACTGTCCACACCCTGCAGGGTTTGAGGAGATAGTGTGTAAGGGGTGCCAGACAACAGGAAGGTGAGTCAAGAGTGGAAAGCTTGTGTAGGTGAGTGAAAGAAATATCTGAGACATAACATCCCTCCCAAGCAGCAGGAAGCAAAGAGATTGTCTTGCTCACTCACAGGAGCAAGTAAGGAACATTGGTAGGAGTGTTCCAGCTGCCGTCCTGGACCCTGAACAGGGACATATGGCTGGAATTCACAGGAAGTAACTGGGATAAGGCAAAGACTGTCTTAGGACTGGCCCCGCTCTCAGCTACTTGCTGGCACTCCATGAACAATAGCCACACCACCGTGAGGGCGTGTCTCTAAGAGTTCCAGCCCCAGACAAACATGGTTCCCTGAGAGGCACAAACACAGTGCCTCCAGAGGGACATTTAAAATGAGCAGTAATGAGCCTTATTCCTTGGCTCCTCTCTGAAATGGAAAGATGGATGTTCCACACTATTGAAGTCTGGATAGCACCTTGGGGGCCCTGGAGATGGAGCCCTGGAGCCCTTCCGTTCTTCTGGTGACGTCCACGTGCTCTTCCCATGTAGCATGAAGTAACTTCAGCTGTTTCCTTGGCTCATTTGTATTCCAACTTTATCCTTCCCTTAAATCTCTTAGAAACAAGTAGCTGTCTTCCTAGGGATACCAGCTCATTATTCTAGTTTGTTTTCCATCCTTTAACCTGCCTTCTTTCAGGCTGAATGTCTGTTGGGTGTTACCGACCCCAGAGCTGGTCTCCCATACATTATGGGACAGCAGGTGTCTCCTGGGATTGTCCCAGGCAAACCAGGACGTACAGTCACCCTTCACAGATGGACAATGCCCACCTCAGTGACTTGTAAGAATGAAATGAATGTACACCTAGGCCTAGTGTGTAGTATAATTAAGGATTAAGTTAGCTGCTGTTAGCTACGCTCTTCCTTTGCTGTTTCACTTCTCTGTACCTTACATAATCTAGTATTGGCTCCTGCCTTCTATCCCTTTCTTCTTTCCTCTCTGTCCCTTTATCTCCTGTCCTCTACTTGTTGCTGTCTTCATTTCTGCCACTAGACCCCTGCCCTTGATGGTCTGGCGTCAACAGAGGGTTTTACAACTCTGCTTAGCCTCTTTTTGCTTGATTCCAGGGCTAGTAGCCGTCGAGCCCTTTATTCTGGGTCCTAACCTGTTTGGTGGAGTTGTTCCACTTCCCTGACTTTGCACTTAGGGCCTGGGCACTCGTAGGAATTAGGGGCAGGCTGGGGTTAAAGCTGAAACCCATTTGCACAGACATATTTTATGTTCTATTAACAACTTTATTCCCCAGGAGAATGTGTCCCTCTCCACCCCTCTTTAGTTCACCCTTGGGTTTATATCCAAAGATCTCACAATATCTTCTTTTTATGGGTAGAAACATACCCTGGCAATCTTCACGCAAGAGGCCTGAAGAGCACTATTAAGAGCCCAGAATTCTGTGCCCCAGACTGGCCCCTCACTGCTGCTTGGCTGCTTGCCTCCAGAAGGCAGAGCAGGAATGGCTGCAACACTCTTAACCCCCGGGAGTAAATGGGGAGGCGGGTCTCTCTGTGGAAGGCGAGCGGTAGGGTCCTGTCTGACCCCATACATCGTTTGGAATCCGAGCGGGACAGCAAGCCCCTGTGGGGGCCTGGGAGGTATGTTTGAGCCCAGTTGCAACTCCCTGAGAAACCTCCTGCGCTCCGAGGGGGCGCCTGCACTCACATCAGCGTAACGTGAGGGACCTCTGGGTGTCAGTTCTAGCCCTCCAGCGTGCCTCAGTTTCCCGGTCTGCGTCGGGGGCCACTACTTCTCAGGACCGAAAAGCGCAGCAGGAACAGCTTCGGGCAGACGGAATGACACCTAAAGCTGATACGTCTGGGATCGCAGCTTTCGGTTCCTCTGCGGGAAGTGAGCCTGAACGAGCAGGGCAGAAGGAGGAGCCCCCAGAATCTCTGAGGGCCATCAGTCCGTAGCCGGGAGGCAAAGCACGACAAGACTCAGATGTCGGCGGACCTGTCCGGAGGATGGGCGGTCGGTTTGCGCTCGGCCCGACCCCGAGGGCGGTCAGGTGCAAGGGGGCGGGGGCTCCCCGCCTCGGGCTGCGGAGCCAGGGCGGGCCGGCCGGCGGGGCATTTAAACCACGCTGACTGCCCACTTGGGACACGCGCCCGGCTCTGCGCCCTCCTGCGTCCACCCTCTGCGCTGCGGGTCCCTGCTGGGCAAGATGCGATCTTCCTTGGCTCCGGGTGTCTGGTTCCTCCGCGCCTTCTCCAGGGACAGCTGGTGAGCAGGGCTGCAGGAGGGAGGCGCCGGCCGGGCCACCGGGGGGAAGGGAGTGCCGGGTGATGAGGGACAGCCGCCCTCGGGGCACTCGGCAGGACTGCCCTGCGCGCTTCGGGGATTCTGGCAGGGTCTGATCCCGGTCGCCTTCAGCGGCGCCAGCCAGAAACGTGGATGACACATCCTCCCTAACTCCGCGTTCCCCTCACCCACATCCCGACCCCGGACTCCTCTGTGGGGGCCTGCTGGGGAGTCGCCATCGGTTCCGTTTGCCATCCTCACCTCCAAACACACATACGTCCAGGTGTAGACCTTCAGAACCCCTCACTTTCGCTTCATTGAGCACCTGGGGGAACCTGGACTTGCAGGCTAGGCAACCGAGGCGCGGGGGGTGGGGGGAGTTGTTGAAAAAGTGGCCATCGGACTTGTTGAGTGTCCCTTTTGGCCTCTTTTAGCCCTTGGATAACACACAGGCCAGAACTCAGTGGTCCTGGGAGCTTGTGGGGGAGGGAGTGTTTCCAGGCCCTGAGAGACCTGCCTGGGGAGAACATAATCTCAGGTCAGAACTGCCGCTGCTCCTCATCTGGTGGTCACCCCAACACTGGATGAGCTTTCCTCCTGACCAAGGGAGGCCTGGGGAGGCTGCACCATATTGAGATGTGGTACTGTGGAGAGGTTTTAGCCCACTCTCTCAGAGGCCACACACTGGAGCAGTTTGCTTGGTCTGCACAGCATTTTTTAAAAATATTGTGTTAGTTGCTGTCACTTACAAATTATAAAATTTTACATAAATGGCTAGAGTCCTGGCTTCTCTTGATAAACAGGCAGTGTAGCAATACCAGGCCTAAATTCCCAAATTATATTAATAGGAGTTGAGGAGTCCCTATTAGATAGGACAGGTGTTCTTAAGATGTCCAACTTATTCTAGTTTTAAAATGGGAAATCCTACTTCCGCACCATCTTCACTACTGGGCGAATCCAGATGGTTGGTCACCCTAGACACTTTCCAGTTGGTGACAGTCTTCATCTCTTCCAGCTTTTTTCACTCATTTAGATTACTTCCTTGATCCTTTTTGAGTTTGGGACTGTTAGAAGATATTTTTCAGAAAAAGACAAAATCATGACTCTCATAAGGGATATAAAAATGAATATGTGTTGAAGATTTTGTTTTACTTATAATGTGGGAGCCAGAAGATGTTATATAATCGGTTCAAAAGAAAAGTCAGGGATGGGGGGGAATGGGGAGTTAGTGTTTAATGGGTAGAGAGTTTCACTTTGGGGTAATGAAAAAGTTCTGGAGATGGATGGTGGTGATGGTTGCACCACAGTGTGAATGTACTTAATGCCACTGAGCTGGACACGTGAAAATGGTTAAAATGGAGCCAGCCCTGATGGCCTAGTGGTTCAAGTTTGGTGCGATCATCTTTGGTGGCCTGGATTTGGTTCCTGGGCGTGGAACCACACGACTTGTCTGTCAGTAGCCATGCTGTGGCAGCTCACGTAGAAGAACCAGAAGGACCTACAACTGTACACAACTATGTCCTGGGGCTTTGGGTGAAAAAAAGGAAGAAAAAAGGAGGAAGATTGGCAACAGATGTTAGCTTAGGGTGAATCTTCCAAAAAATAAAAAGGTTAAAATGGTAAATTTTATGTTATGTATATTTTACTACAATTGAAAAAAAAAAAGAAAGAAAATCCAAAGAACATAGCCATTTATAAATTAGGAATATTGAGGCAAAATTGGTTTTTCCACAGGTTGGGAGGGAAGACTATTGAAACTCTATCAGTTCATACACGTATTTTGCATGACTTCTTGGTTACCTAGGACTTCAAGGAACTGAAAAATAACTCAAGGTCAATGAAGGACTCCAGTCAGCCAGCCTGGATGGGTGTTCTCTAGACAATGAAGTTTTCCAGTGAAACACAATTTTTTTTTCCCTACAATCTTCCCTGCTTTGATCAAAAATAGTCTCTAAGAAAGATTATTCTTGATCACAAAATAAGGTTGGTCTCATTAGTTCTGATCTGATTGTTTATATAAGTGCAGGGAGAGTGTTAATTCACAATATAAGCCTTGTTAAGTTTGCTTTGCTGGAAATTTTCATTAGGAATCTTGATTGGACTTTTTAAGCCTATTATTATTTACTTTTCTGAGTTTAAGAAGCCAAGCCAACAGTCTTCACTAGGTTTTACCTACTGTACCTATAAATTTGGGCAAATTCCTCTCTTCTTGAGGTCCCCAAAATACCCTACAGTCCCTGGGCTTGCCAGGGCATGAGTTTCCTCATTCACCTGTAAGGGAACACAGTAAGCCCATTTTCTTTGGAGGGTTTTATTAGTATTGTCTCCATACGGTCAACCTTAGTTCCTTAAAAGGGGCCGGTTTTATCTGTTTAAATGAGCATCATTGTCAAATGCAATATTCCAGACAAGGCCTTGGTTGCATAGTCAAATTTTCTAATTATTTTTTTCTTTTTTAAAGATTTTATTTTTTCCTTTTTCTCCCCAAAGCCCCCTGGTACATAGTTGTGTATTCTTCGTTGTGGGTTCTTCCAGTTGTGGCATGTGGGACGCTGCCTCAGCGTGGTTTGATGAGCAGTGCCATGTCCGCGCCCAGGATTTGAACCAACGAAACACTGGGCCGCCTGCTGCGGAGTGTGCGAACTTAACCACTCGGCCACGGGGCCAGCCCCTCAAATTTTCTAATTATGTCCTGGTAAAAAAAGAGGACAGATTCTTATTGAACTTTTGCAAATAATCATATTGCTGTGAAAAGCAAAAAGACTCAACAAGTTTCTCAATTCTCAGGGGTCAGGTAGGGAGAATAAGATATTTACAAATGTTTCATTTTGCTTTACAAAAACAGGCCTACTAAATTATTATAGGTTACAGATAAAGAGAAAAGGCTTCCTTCTATATCCAGAAAATAGAACACTGTAACAACATAAACAATATTCCAAACATCCCTTATCAGTTCATGTAGTCCCCTGTGGTTAATTCTTGTTCTGGTGAATCTTGAGTTAACAACCTCATAAACCTGTCAGCTTCTAGGCTAGAGAGTTCTGGAAATCCTGACTCAGTCCACTGGTATGTCTTTAAAAATGTCTAAGTGATGCCATCAGAAGCCTGTACCCAAGAGTAGGTGCCTGGTACAGTGCTTTTCTGAGACAGTTCTTGATTGTTAAAGATAAAACCTTTGGCCTACAGCTGATTGCAGAGCGTTAAGGAAGCATCAGAGAAAAACAGAAAGTATTTAAAGGTGACAGACCTAAAGAGGCATGGATTAATTTATTATGGATAATTTTCAAAAGTGAATGATCTGATGAGAATTCATGAGAAGAATAATGCAGCTGACAAGGAAATTGGTTGTTCCTGAACTGTGCAAAACAAAATAAATCCAATCCAAAAAAAAAAAAAAATCCAGACAATGTCTAAACATAGTAAGACTAATTTCAAAGAAGATAGTGAACATTACATCTGATTTATAAAAATGGGTGAACATGTTTTTTTATTAAGATTATGATAGTTAACAACCTTGTGAAATTACAGTTGTACATCATTATTAGTCATGTTGTACGTACACCACTTCACCCCTAGCACCCTACCCCCACACCCCCTTTCCCCTGGCAACCACCGATCAGTTCTCTTTGTCTATATGTTAACTTCCACCTATGAGTGGAGTCATACAGAGTTTGTCTCTGTCTGGCTTATTTCACTCAACATAATACCCTCAAGGTCTATCCATGTTGTTATGAATGGGACGACTTTGTCCTTTTTTATGGCTGAGTAGTATTCCATTGTGTATATATACCATATCTTCTTTATCCAATCATCAGTTGCTGGGCACTTAGGTTGGTCCCATGACTTGGCTATTGTGAATAATGCTGCGATGAACATAGGGGTGCATGGGACTTTTGGAATTGCTGATTTCAGGCTCTTAGGATAGATACCCAGTAGTGGGATGGCTGGCTCTTAAGGTATTTCTATTTTTAACTTTTTGAGGAATCTCCATACTGTTTTCCACAGTGGCTGCACCAGTTTGCATTCCCACCAACAGTGTATGAGGTGAACATGTTTTTATAAAGGAAAAAATTTTGTGATATATCAAAGTCCTGAAACGTGATTTACATAATATACCAAGGATATACCAAGAATATCAACTAAAGAGATTGAGTAGGTCTGCATGTTACATTGATATAATATTTGATACTAAAGGAACCACAACCTCTTTTTGAAAATTATATGAATAAAATTAAAACTGAGTCAGCTTTGACAAAACTTTAACACACTTAATTGCTTCTTTTCAGACATTATTTGCATGTACTATAATCCAAGGCAAATCAAATTCCCTTTCTGCAAACCTTATACAAATTTGTCCATTTAGGTTTTGTCCTTCATTGTCCTCTGTCTTAGTCTGGAACAACCAGTCATTTTACTTTAGGATAAAACTTCTCTTTTTTCTTCTTAATAAACAAAAATACGTCTCATGTGTATACAAAGTCGTACCTCTCTGCCACTATTGTTCCCAATAGAATCTCATTCGTAGATATTAATTATGCCCTTTAACCAAAGTAACTTGTATTTCAGAGAAAATTGGGGGCAGGGAGGGTAGATAATTGTAAATAACCTGTTCTACACAAGCATTTTAGAAGAGCTCACAAATCACATAACACAGCTTTCTACATCCACAAACAGCATTTACACACTTCTGAAAGTGTGAATCCAACTACTCTGTTCTCCAGCATCTCCCATGTTTCCGACAGATCCAGATTGAAATCCTTTCCCCACTGTGTGCCTTGTGTAGTTAACTTCTCTAAGCCTCAGTTTCCTATCAGTAAAAGTCAGGTGGGCTCTTGAGGATAAATGTGATGTGTGAATATTCTTGACCTCTCGTGGCTGATGGAGGGCACTCAATAAGTGTCCTTTTACTTCTTTCTTGGTGAGTGTAGATTTGGACTCCTATCAAACCCTAAATGCTGATGTACTTGCTACTGTAAGTACATTATGTCGAACTCTGAGGCCTATAAAGATGATTAAAACATTGCTCTACCTTCTCAGAACTAAGAATCAAGCTGGAGAGAAGGTGTGTACTCTTATTATCAAACTTACTGCTTCTCCGTGTCCCCAAGGAGGGCATTTAAGCAGAAGTGAAGAAAGCAGACCTAGCTAGACCCTCCTAGAGTAGGATGCTGGGGGGCGGACTGACCCTGAGCTTTGGATCCTTGTCTGTAACGTGAGGATCCCGGTGATGCCTGCCTCGTACAATTGTTGTGAGGATTAAATGAGGTCCAGCGTGAAAGGTACTTAGAGTGGTGCCAGGCTCGTATTAAGCTCTGACTAAACATTAATTATTGACCATAATTCTACTTACTTTTCCTACCACTTTGTGCCAGGCATTGTTTATTTGTCGTTCACTGCAAGGTGATTATTTGTTTCCCCCCTAACAGATTGGGTATAATGACGCAAGAGAAGTTATGTGTCCATTATCCAGTGTCACATAGCTAGTAAATGACTGAACTGCAGTTTGAATCCAGGTTAGTCTGACTCCCAAGCCTGTGCTCTTTCTGCCCTCCTCCTGATGAGAGTGTGGGAGGGAGAAAGATCCTATGAGCATTTGGCCTTAGTCAAATCACCCATCTCTCTAAGGCTCCAGGTCCTTGTCTATAAAATGGAGGTAACGGTGTTCCTATATCACAGTGTTTTGGTGAAATTAAATGAGAAGATACCTAAAGTGCTTAGCCCAGTGCCTAGCAGACAGTTAGTACTTGCTAATTGCTAGGTGCTTGTGAGTTTTTGTGGAGGGAGTGATTTATCCTCAGGAGGAAAAGGCAGCATTTGACTTCGTGGATCTGGAGGCATTCAGAGCAGAGGTCACAGAGCCAGCAAAGGTAGAGAAGTGAAGCCATAGCCTGTCTCTTCAGGACTGGTAACATGTGGCTGCAGCTGGCAGGAGCATGGGGTGCCGAAGGTGCAGTCCCTGCAGATGGGGCTGAGAGGCAGGTGGCATGAGGTATGCAAGCAAAAGTCCGAGACCCTGAGGAGATTCTGCCCAGGAAGATACTACTGCCCCTCCTTCTCCTCTCCTGTCAGACCTTCTGTGTCAGGATGGGCTGGATAGCTTGTTAGCAGCCTTTCAGAGTCCTCCTTATCCCTGGGCCTGGCCAGTGCCCTGCCTCCTGTGCCAGCATCTGCATGAGCATGTCTGGGGGCAGCTTGCAACATGGGCATCTTGCCAGAGAGATGACTGTGGCTGGTGCTTATGGGGCTGGGCCCATTTCCTGGGGCCCTGTGAGGAAGAACAGCTCAGAACATGGAGAAGAGAAGCCTGTGGGAGGAGGAACCAGCTGGATGAGCTGCTGGATGAGCAGGAATGGGGGGGAGGATGGGCATTGGACAGGCAGGAAAGCAGGAGCTATGAACTCCCACAACTGCTCTTTTTCTCCACACCCTGATCTTCCCAGTGAGCTGCAAAGGCCAAGGCTGGCTGGTGGCTGCAGCTAGGATGAATGGCTCTACCCTCTGAGTGTGCTGAGGGCTCACATTGCCAGATCCATTATATCTCATTTAATCCTGACAGCAATCTTGTGTGGCAGGAGTTTATCTTACTTAAAAGAAGATCAAACTGAGGCTCAGAGAGGTTAAACAACTTGCCCAAGGTCACAATAAGTAGCAGAACCAGAAATTAAGACTCAGCCTCTTTTGGTCTAGGTCTAACGTTCTTTTCCCTATTCTCCCATGGCCTTAGATAAGTTGCTCCAGATGCTGCCAAAGCAGTCTTTTCCTGCCTTATTTTCCTGGTAACTACAAAGAGGTGTTTGGTAAAGGCAGCAGAAAGGGCTCCTTAAAAAGAGCTATGGTGGTGAGAGGCTGCTCTGAGGAGGAATGAGATCCTGGAGGAGAACCTGGAGGGCTAAACCCATTATCCTTGCCCCCACCCCCCTCCACACTAAGAGTCAGGGCTGGTCTGCCAGAACATGTGACTCTGCAGCACTCCCCTCCCCCACCCACTCGTGATTGCTGTCTTCTGCCCCAGCTGCCTTCTGCTTCCTCTTCCACCCTGCTGTTTCCTCTTTCCCTCCTTACAAAGCAGACTTGTGTGTGCCTCCCTGGCTTTGAGTGAGGCTATCTGACTCAGACCCCATGGACTGGTCTAGAAGGCAAGGGTTTTGGAATGGTCTATATGGTTGGCCAAGGCCTTATTTCTTCCATTCAAGCTGTACCAACTGAGTGTTGAGGTCAGAGTTGAGCTGTTCCAAAGTGACAACAGAATTGAGGACAGACACAGGGGTAGTGTCCCTGAAGCCCATGACTCCCCCGATCTGATTTCCCTGAGTTGATGTGTGATGTGGGGACTCTGGGGGAGCTGCTCTCCTTTTGGCCCCTGGCTCATGCCTCATCCCCTGGATCCTTCATGCTCAGGAGGAGGGGTGGACGAGGGTGAGGCATGGGGCTAGGCCTCTAAAGAATCCTGAGAGGAAGGCCATCATCTTACCTCCCTGGGCAGGACCATAGCTCTGCCATCATCAACACATTTCCATCTGTGCTGTTTGCATAGCCTTTCTTCAGAAGAAAGACCAACTTAATATCTGTTGACCACCTCTTCCAAAACCTACCAACTCTCGCACTCTTTCAGTTATTCCAGTTGTCTAAACAAAACCTCATGCTGTAGCTTAAAGCCATGTCTTTTCATTCTGAGTACTCAGGGTTCCCCTACTCAGCTTCCTTCTCAAAGCAAAACAATCTATCCTATATTTTCCTCTTTCCTAAAAAAGATCATTATTTTATCCACTCATTTATTATATAAAGTCCTGGGCAACTTGTAGCTACTACCCAATGGCTCCCTTCTCTGGGAAGGACTTGGGGTCCCCTGAGCAAGTACTCAAGTCCCAGGTGGAGGAAAGGTAACAAGTAGATGATTCCTTGGGCTAGCTTTCTGGCCCAAGAAGGCTTGGTGCCCTCCGTCCTCAGAGGCCTTCCCAGACTTTGCCTGTCCGTGTCCCGTCTTGTACACTGAAGGCCTAGCTCAGGGCTCTGCTCTGTGGTGTTGGTTCCAGGCTGGCCTTTTCCCTACCAGGATGTCTCCCAGTGGCAGTGGATTTGGCAGTCAGTAGGTGCCTGTCAGGTGGCACTGTCACCATTAGTCTGGTTCTTATTGTTCCCAACCCTCTATCCTTTTCGGATCTCCTGAGTCCCAGAACAGACATATCCAAGGACAGGCCACCAAGTCCATTTGCTCAGGGCAAGTGCCAAGATCACCTGCAGCCACAGCCAGCCCAGCCTGTTACGTGGCCACCTGAGCAGACTTAGACATCTACTAGCAGCCCCTGATTGAAGCAGGTGGTGGTGGGGATTGGTCGATGAGAGAGATTAAGTCCCCACTGACCTTACATGGGGGTAAGGACGGTCAACAACATGGTTGCAAAGCAAGGAAGCAGGATACAGGGATGGGGGGATTACGGGGTAGCCACTGGGGAAAGAGGATCTCTTTCCAGCATCTCCTAAGGTCAGCGTCCCTTTGCTGTGCTGTTTTTTGTTGTACTGTTGGTGCTAGTAGGTCCATTAGGGTTTTTGTTTGTTTTTTTTTTATCTGTTGGGGCTTTGGGACACATTGTTCCTTGTGGTACCTCGGAAGCATTCCTAGTGCAAAGTCTTAACAAGATCGATAAAGCTATTTTCGTACTCTTTTAATAACTGGACTGTCAGATAGTAATTAAGAGATAGCTAGTTCACCTCTCTATCTGACTTGGTTACTCAGTAACTGATGTCAGGTAGGGGGAAGTGGGACTCTAAGAAGTGCCACTTCTTGTTAGCAAAGATTTATAGGGTCATAGGGCAGCCAGCCCCATCTGGAGCAGTCTAGGGGCCTTGCCCGCACGGTCCTTGGTCCTTGGCCTGCTTGCCAGCCTGGCCCAGCACCTGGACTGCCATCCCTCCCCCTTCACAGCCACCCTGGGGCTAGTGATGCAAGGCCCAGCTGTGTATATTTTTCCACCTGCTCTCTTTCTCGGGCCTCTTGATTCTGAAGGATGGCTTGTGAGAAGGGAAGTGAAACCTTTGGGTTCTACACACTGCAGGAGCACGTCAGCTGTCTTTCCTGTGAGTTACTGCGAGTTTGTCAGCCTTGACCACAGTTTAGCCTAGCCCTTAATTTGACAAATGTCACCCATCCCCTTTGAACTATGGCACCTTAGCCTTTTTCTTAGAACAGCTGCCAGAGAGGAATGGAAAGAGGATTGGACTAAGTAAGAGAAGGCCTGGCTCCTTGGCTGATCTGCCCGACTAGCTATTGGACTTTGAGTTCATCTCTCCATCTCTCTGGAGTCTAGGCAGGAAATCCCAGAGAAGGCCAGTGCCAGGCCCAGCATCACATAGCACATTTGAGGACCTCCTGCCCACCCTGGGAATCATGACTCACTTGCTATCTTGGGTGTCATGTTTTCTACTGGAGGTTGGGGTCAGAGCTGGGAGAAAGGTCAAATCAGGCCCCTGGCGGAGGGCAGGCTAGAATCTCACAGGTTAGGATATCAGTGTGATCCTCTGCTGATCCTCCCTGTCTGCTCCTGAGGGAGCATGTGGGCAGGTCACAGGAGGCCAAGGCTCTGCTCTGTCCCATTGTAGGCTCCTCTATCTGCACTGGAACCTACCTCAGGCAAGGTGAGGGCACTAGTAGCTTTAGGGGATCTTTGTGTCCATCTAGCCCAGGTATGGGTAGACTGGGGAAGTAGGGAAGAGGGAGCTGTGCTTGCCTCCAAGTCCCTACCTGCCCCATGAATCCAGCACCTGGAACCCCCACCACCCGGAGGAGTTCGGTGCCAACACATAGAGCAGCATGGGCAGCCTCCAGCTAGCTGCTCTTCTTCATCTAAAAATCTGAAATAATACTAGCTGCCATTTTTAAGTCCCCACGGGGTGTCGGGGACACGTAAGACCTGTTCTATGCATCCTCCATTAACTTATCACTAGCCCTCTGAGAATGGTGATGTACTATTCAGATAAGCAAACAGGTTTAAGGAATGAAGCCAGGTTTTGCCTGATTCCTAAGTTCTTGCTCTTTTATCATATAGACATCAACTCCCTGAGATGCAGCACCCACGGGCTCCTTATGGTGTTGCTGTGTGCCCGTGGAGTGGCAGGCAGAATGGAAAAGGCAGAGGGAACTGGCCCTGCCTTCTGTGAGGAAGCCTATCTTGGGCTTCCCAAAATAATCAACAGGGCAGAGCCCTGGGTCTTCGCCTGGCTTAGCTTGGGTTGTGCCCAGAACTCTCTGACCTAGAAAATCCCAACCCCCTTCAATGACTTCCCATCACCCTCTAGAGAAAATCTAAACTTCACAACTTGGCACCTAAGGCCGTACATGACCTGTTCCCTGCTTCCTTCCCAGCCACTCTCCTTCTATGCTTGGCTCAGCCCCACCTTCTATATATCCTGAACTGTGTAGAATTCCCCAAACAGGTAGTTTATTTCATGCCTCTATGCTTTTGCATATGCAGTTCCCTCTTCCCAGCACATGCTCCCTGCCCCAGCCCTGGTTGACCTGGCCACTTCCCACTTGTTTTTGAAGATTCCAGTAAAGCCTTACTTCTAGGAATCCTTTTTTGACACTGCTGCCATCCCAGCTGAGCTCAGTGTCCCTCCTTTTTGCTTCCATGTCATGCAGGGCTGCCCTCTGTTATAATACTGTCACACCAATTCTGTTTGTCTCCCCACTGACCTGTGAGCCTCTGGAGGGCAGAGATCTCTCTTACAACTTCTCTTGCTTATTGCTGGATCCCTAGCACAGAGCCTGACACATGGTAGGGACGTGGACGGATGTAGATAGGAGAGCAGTCTTGTTTCTGCCGGAGAGAATCAGGATGTCAGAAAGGGGCATGAATGTGTCTGCTGTTCTGTCACAGCTCCTCCTACCCATGGTTAAGAGGGAGAGGACTCCAGATGAAGCAGATAAGGAGACCACCTGTGACCACAGGCAGGAGAAAGTCAAGGGAGAGTGGTCTGAGGTCCCTCCTAGGTGGGCGGGTCCTGGTGCTTGGGGTTGAAGCAGTGTGGTGGTGGGGAGTTGGGGGTGGGAGGAGAAGGGTGGCTGGCAGCCAAGCTATACCTTTGGGCACCTCATTGACTCTGACCAGCTTCTAAGAGGGCTCAGCATGGCTTCCCAGGCAACACCAGCCGCCATGGGTGGCAAGGGCCTCACTGCCACACCTGTTATGGGAGAAGAGTCAGAGCTAGGGACTCAGGGATCTTTCATACCCAGAGTGGATCTGATTTGTCACCATGGTCAGTGCCTGCATCCATGTGGCAGCCTAGAGAGGCTCAGCTGAGCCCTAACGGTCTTAAAGGTGGTACAGCAGGGACCTAGGGACTAGGGTGAGAGTAATATTGTGTTCAACTGTCTTTGAGATAGATGTGGTTGGTGCTGTCATCCATGTGCACATGATGAGGAAATAAGAGGCAAAAAAGATTTAGCAACTTGCATTTGATTACACAGTAAATTAGAGGCATCACTCAAAGCTTTCAGCTTTTTCCCAGGCAGGGCACTGGATTGGTGTCATCTGTAGGGCTGTGGTTTTCTTCCATTCATTGCTCTTTGAAGAAGGCCAACTGAGCACCCTCTCCAAATTCAGAGAATCTCTCCCAGATTCTAGAAGTCCCTGAACTAGGAGTCCATGAGCCATATGCCAATTGGAAGGACCCTAAATTGCTTCCACTACGCTTGCTGATGTCAATCACTGGGACAGTCACTTGGAGTAATCCTAGATTCCCTGGAAAACCTCTGTGATCCACCACGCACCTCCAGGAACTGATAGCCAGAGAGGCTGGGTTGTAGAGGAGCGTGAAATCCAGACTAAATAGTTGGAACTCTGTTCTTAATGGAATGGAGAGCCACTGGAAAATGTTAAGCCAGGTAATGGAGGGGGAGCATGTGTACCTTCATTCTTTTAAAAAGATACCCTGTTGGGCAGTGGAGAGCATGGAGACAGAGAGCCCAGCTAGAAAGGGGTGAAGTGAGAAGGTGCCTGGGACCCCAACCTAAATTCGGGCTCTGCTGAAATACCCCTTTATTTCACAAATGGTAGCCTTCATGACATGTTCAGGGGAAGTGAGTTTGGGGTTTGGAGGCAGATCCCTAGAGAAGGCAGAGTGAGCCTCCAGTGTCCTGTCTCTTGGGTTCTTGGAGTTGAGGGATGGAAAGGGCTTCGGAGCCCTTCCTACCCTTCTTCCCCACCCTTCTCCATGAGATCTTTAATCACCCAAGGCGCTGGGCCTTCCCTAATGCCTGCCCTTTCTCTTGAGCTGGGGGTCCATTATGAAGTCTATTTTCCATGTACTTCCATGTACTGGCTCCTGGCTGCTGACCCGGCTCAGCTGATGCTCTGCTGGGGAAGCAGACAGTGACTCAGGAGGACATTGAGGCCCTTCCCTAGAGCCTCAGCAGAAGGAGAAGGGCTGGGTGTACACTGGAAACTTTAGTGGTGCCTGGCTCAACTGTTCTTTCCATCCCAGACCAGTGCATGGGATGAGAAATGGGGGCCTAGGAGAGGGCACATGTGATGTGTGAGCCACAGATGGAAAGAATGATCTTTCTGTCTAGTGGATGGCCTAGACTGGGAGTAGGAGGAGGACCTGCATTCTGTCACCAGCTTTCCCACTGTTGCCACATTTGCAACTATGGTCTGGGCTCTGCTCTAGCTGGGCCGCAGCAGGTGTTATTTCTGCTGTGTTCTTGGCTTTCCTGGAGTATTGACTTCACTTTATTTTTTATTATTATTATTTTTTTAGATTTTTTAGTTTTTCCTTTTTCTCCCCAAAGCCCCCCGGTACATAGTTGTGTAGTTTTAGTTGTGGGTCCTTCTAGTTGTAGTATGTGGGATGCCGCCTCAGTGTGGCCTGACAAGCCGTGCCATGTCCCCGCCCAGGATCTAAACTGGTAAAACTGGGCTGCTGAAGCAGAGCGCACAAACTTAACAACTCGGCCACAGGGCTGGCCCCTTGACTTCACTTTAAAGTCACATCCTCCTCCTACTTCTCCCTCCCTTCTGCTCCCAACATTTCTGATATTTTAAAAATGATTCTCTTGGGGCTGGCCCTGTGGCCGAGTGGTTAAGTTCGAGCGCTCCGCTGCAGGCGGCCCAGTGTTTCGTTGGTTCGAATCCTGGGCGCGGACATGGCACTGCTCATCAAACCACGCTGAGGCAGCGTCCCACATGCCACAACTAGAAGGACCCACAACGAAGAATACACAACTATGTACCGGAGGGCTTTGGGGAGAAAAAGGAAAAAATAAAATCTTTAAAAAAAAAAAAAAATGATTCTCCCTCCCTGCGCCCATCTCTCTCACACACCCATACATGGAGGCACCCTGACCTCAGTGAGGCCCAAGAGAAGTAGAGGTGACAGGAGGTGGCAAGAACAGGAGGAGGTACTCTGGTGTTGTCTAGGGTGCTGGTACTGAGCCAGCTCTGTTAGAAAGCCTCAGGAGTTGGGACCAGGGAGATAGGGCCCCCTGAGAACCCTGGCCTCTGGGCATCTGTTCCTACCCTCCCCTCGGCCTCTGCCCCAAGGAACTTGTGTCTGGAGAGGAGCCTGAAGTTAGAGAGTTAGTGGTGCTGAGGCCCTGGGGCTGCCAGAGTGGACACAGGTGGGATACTGAGTCTGAGCTTCCTGCTAACCCAGATGCCTGCCTTTTCCTGCAGGTTCCGAGGCTTCATCCTGCTGCTCACCTTCTTCATTTATACATGTTATCATATGTCCAGGAAGCCCATCAGTGTTGTCAAGGTGAGGCTGGCCTGGCAGTAAGAAAGAATGCAGGACATGCTGGGCCCCAGCAGAAACACACTTCAATAGAATTGTCTGGAGCTCGGCCCATAACCATCCTTATTCCCTTGCCTGGTCACCGAGCCTGCTCCTTCACCTGGCTGACTCCCACTTTCAGCAGCTCTTTTTCCTGGAAAGTTTCCCTAGGTGCTCCTTTTGAGTTTATTCACCAAGACAGTGGTGTTGGCGGCTGTGAGTGGAACAAGAGAGCAGAGACCAGGATCTATGGGTTCTACTCATAGACTTCCCCTTGCCCTTAACCAAGGTTCTGATGTAGCCACTTGTCCCTGTAGTCAGTTCCTAGAGGAGGAGATGCCACAGGAAGGAACAAGGAGACAGCAGTGCTGATGTGGATGGGGAGGGAAGTTACTTGCTCCTCTCTGGGCTGAGTGGGCTCTGGGGCCATGATGTGACTCCTGACCTGTGCATCCCATTGCTGCTCCAGAGCCGTCTGCACCAGAACTGCTCAGAGCTGATCCACCCCATCAACGACACCCACAGTCTCAATGACACCACGTGGTGCAGCTGGGCTCCATTTGGTAAGAATGTGGCAAGTTGCTCTTCCCTGTCCCTCACTAGCCCCTACCCAGGAAGGGGTTGTCTGAGGCCAGAAAGGGCTTCTTGCAGGGGCAGTCAAGCAGCCAGCTTTCTGTTTCTCCTGTCTGCTTTCAGACCAGAACAACTACAAGGAGTTACTGGGGGCCGTGGACAATGCCTTCCTTGTGGCCTATGCCATCGGCATGTTTATCAGGTAAGAGAGATTAGAGCCTGTGACGTCCAGAGCAGTATTGTTCCAAGCTGCCCCCTCCCCTTGACTAACCTGGGGGCAGCCAGGTTGAAGGGCAAATGCCAATGGCCCCCTCAGGTGGAAATGAGACCGAGACTTCCACACATGCAATCAGCCCACAGCCATTCTGGTTTCCTCACCACGGTCACTGAGCCTGCTCCTCCCCCTGGCAGACTCCCACTTTCAGTAGCTCTTTTTCCTGGAAAGTTGTTCCTGGATGCTGCTTCTGAGTTTATTCAACTCAGATGGCAGTGTCATTGGTGTGGCTGAAATATGGTTTATCCTGGACTAGGATCCTCCAAGGATGGCTCGGGACGCAGAGATGGCTAGAAAATCCCCGTCCTGTCCTGGACCTAAATTAGCACAGCAAGCATGGCTTTTACATAACAAGCATGGTGTTTGCTGTCACGAATCAAAGATGAATAAACAGGGTACTGCCTTCAAGGAGCTCATAGCTTAATGAGGGTGACCAGTACATCAGCAGCTAGTTACAAAACAGTATGGTGGCTCTGTGACAGAGGTGGCTACAGGGTGCTCTGGGGGCTCAGAGGTAGGCACTTAGTCTGAGCTGGGATTGGAGAAAAAGGGTTAGGGAAGGCTTCTTGGAGGAGATGATACTTGAACTGATGAAGAACAATTGGGCTTGGCGGTAGAGAAGTGGCTAGGCAGAAGGAACAGCCTAGGCATAATAAATCAAGTATCAAGTAAGTCAAGTAATCAAGGCACAATCAAGTAAATCAAGGCATAATAAATCAATAAAGAAACAGCATGATCTGGGTGTGGGGGGACTAATGCCAGGTTTACTAGAGTGTAAAATTTGAAGGAAGTAGTAGCAGGAGATGGGCTGAAGAATGAGGTCATTGTGTGCCAGGCTGCAGGCATAGGAAGGAGAGCCATCGAAGGGTTTTACCCAGAGGTGTCATATTCAGATTGACATTTCAGATAGATCACTCTGAGGGTGAGACTAGATAGATAGAAGATAGATTTGAGGGAGGGCAAGACTGAAGGCCTGGTCATCCTAAAGACAGACTTACAATAGTCCAGCTGAGCTTTGAGGAGACCTTGGCTTAGAACAGGAGTAACAGAGATGGAGAAGAGCAACATGCCAGAGAACTATTTAAGAGACAGAATGGATGGGTCTTGGAGATTGAATGTGAGGGGTAGGAGACTGAGGAAGCTCCATGGCTCTGTCTTGAGTGGCCAAAGATGGTGGTGCCATTCACTCAGAGAGGGGTGGTGGGAGAAGGAGGAAGAGAAGTTCGGTTTTAGAGTGTTGAGTTGTGAATGTTTTGGGGGCATCCAAGTCAGGATGTCCAGAAAGCGTCTGGATGAGATCCTGGAGCTCTGGGAAGAGATCAGGACTGAAGATATGCATTTGGAGCTATTGAACACATAGCAGTGGTAGTTAAAACCATAGAAGCGATGCAAGGGACTGCTCCCCAGAAAAATAAGTGAAAAGGAGTGGGAATGGTCAGCCAAGGGGAGGAAGATGGGCACAGTGATGTCGTGGAGGCCAGGGAGAGAACATTTCAGGAGCGTGGACAGCAATATCCAATGAAGCAGAGAAGTCTAGTGAGTGGAGAACTGAGGGTGTCTCTGGCATGTGGCAACACAGAGGTCATTGGTGGTCACCGGGGCCAGCATCGTTTCAGTGGCATGGTGGGGTTAGAAATAGATGGCAGATTGTTGAGGAGTGCAGAGAGGGCAGAGATTAACCACAGATCTACTCTCTTCTCCAGTGGGATTTTTGGGGAGCGGCTCCCCCTCCGTTATTACCTTTCAGCTGGAATGCTGCTCAGCGGCCTTTTCACTGCGCTCTTTGGCCTGGGATATTTCTGGAACATCCACATGCTCTGGTACTTTGTGCTCATCCAGGTACGAGCCTCCATCTTGCACTCGGGCCCTGTTGCCATCACAGAAATGATCCTGGAGGCCGTTAGTCCTTCCCAGCTGCCCCCAGGTAATGGCAGATTTGGGCCATGAACACCTCCTTCCCAACCCAGCGGGCCCCGGCTATGCTTCAGGAGGTCTGAGTCCCACTTCCCACAGTTGTGCATTTGTTCACTCAGTTGTAAGTCTGAAGTCTGAACTGTAAGACTTACAGTTGTAAGTCTGCGCTGAGCAGTATCCTGAGGTCACTTAAAGGCCTGAGAAGCTTGGTCTCTGTAGCGAAGGATCTTGGGCCAGAGGAGAAATTATGTCATTGCATTAGAGTGTGTGTCTACGCGTTTGAGGGAAGGGGAGTCTGCAGTGTGGACTGTGGAGGCCCCTCAACCATGATATTGAACCTCTTCAGCCCAGCAGGGGTCAGAGCAGGGGTTGGCAGCCCGGCCCAGGCCTGTCCCAGCTACCTCCTCTCTCCCTGCAGATCTTTAATGGACTTGCCCAGACCACAGGCTGGCCCTCTGTGGTGACCTGTGTTGGCAACTGGTTCGGGAAGGGAAAGTAAGTGTGATGAGAGAGGAGGAGTGGGAGGTCCTCCGAGAAGGCTGGGGGTAGGGGGCAGGTACTCGTGGCCCCCTAGTATAATTTCAGGGGGAAAGAGTGGAAACTTGCCTCCATCTTGCTGACTCACATGCCGAGACACAGACGTTTCGTTTAGTGACTAAAAAGTAGCACTGATTTTCTCATTGATGAGGTTTTAACCCATAAAACAGGCAATCTTAGTTATGCTTTTTTCTCATGATAGATGAATTTCTATTTTACATGAAGACAAAAATGAAGCCTATAAAACTGTGCTTTTCTTTTTCTTCAACTGGCTTTCATGCAAAAAAAGTTGCTTTGGGGCAGGATTTCTCAACCTCAGCACTACTGACATTTGGGGCTGGATGATCCTTTGCTCTGGGGCTGTCCTAAACATCACAGGGCGTTCAGCAGCGTCGACCCACCAGACGCCAGTAGCATACTCCAAGCTGTGATAATCAAAAATCTCCAGACATTGCCAATGTCCCCTGGGGGCAGAATTGCCCCTGCTTGAGGAGCAGTGCTCTAGGGTAACAGCCACAGGGCAAGAGAGAAGGATGGTGGGGGCTCGACACCCTCAGGGCAGCAAGAGCCCCTTCTGGAAGCCCTGTGTGTGCTGTTCAGGGAGCTGGCTGAGGGGAGCGGATGCCAGGCCTTGCTGTCGCGTGTCTGACACCCCCTCCTCCCTGACTGGTGTCTGGGCAGCACTTGGCCAGGGCAGTGCGATGAACCCTGTGCTTCTCTTTTCACATTTTCTACTCTCTCCCTTCTCCTTCCTTGCCCTCCCTCCCCTCCAGGCGGGGGCTCATCATGGGCGTCTGGAATTCCCACACATCCGTGGGCAACATCCTGGGCTCCCTGATCGCCGGCGTCTGGGTGAATGGGCAGTGGGGCCTGTCCTTTGTGGTGCCAGGCATCATCACCGCTGCCATGGGCGTCATCACCTTCCTCTTCCTCATCGAATGTGAGTGGGCCCCTCCCTCCCCACGGGGCCCAGCATTGAGCCTCCCAGTTCTCGCGGGCTCTAGGAGAAGGCAGCTGGCTAGAGTGGGAAGATTACTTACGGAGTTGGAGGACAGATGTGTGACAGGACAAACAACCTCACTGAGCCTCAGTTTTCCCATTTGTAAAATAAGAATAACAACATCTACTTCCTAGGATAGTTGAAGGTTTCAGTGAGAGGATGTAGCTAGGACGCTTGGCCCATAGTCAGTGCTCGGCAAAGGCTGGCTGAATCTGAGGTGTGAGAAGAGGAAGGTGGAGTTGACGGGGCTCTCACAGTGAGCAGTCCCCACATCTGCTGTTCTCTTCCCCCGTCTCTGATGGCCTTGTGAGTGGGCTAGGCTGCGTAGTATGGCCACTTTGTAGCAAGAGAACCAAAGTCCACAAGGTACTAGTGACAGAGCTGGTTGTTAGGGGAGCCAGGCTTAGAAGGTGGTCTTCAGAGCCCCTGTCCAGGCTCCCTCGCCAGGAAGTACACTGGCTACCCTGGGGGGCAGGGGGCAGACCCAGTACAAGGTGAGGGCCTGCTGGAACGCTTCTTAGAAGGCTTTTTTTTCAGACCCAGAAGATGTGGACTGCACCCCTCCTCAGCACCATGTACGTGTGAGCCCCCTTAACCCAATCCCTGCCCTCCTCCTCCATCTGCAGGGCTGCTCCCAGAGAGGACCGGGCAGTTGGAGGGAGTCACTTTACAGGCCCAATGTCAGGCCCTTGGGTTGGCTCCCCGACAGCCCCATGGTCTGGCAGGAGGTCAGTTCAGTCCAAGAGAGGGACATAGACCTCTTCCAGTGTGGCAGCCCCTACCTCTCACATGGGTTATCCCTCCAGCCGGTGGGAGGTGGACGTGCCTACAGCAAAGGCTCATATCTGCTCAGGGTGGACCAGAAGAGAAGGAGGACAACCCTGAGGACCCTGGGAATGGGCCCTACTCCAGCAGGGAGAGCAGCCTGGACACTGCTACCAGATGCTCCAAGGAGCCAAGCACTCAGCCTGCTGCCATCAGCTTCCTTGGAGCACTCCGGATCCCGGTGAGAAGTCTGTGGAATGGAGGGAGGTGGGAGGCTCTCCAGATTTTTCTGTTGGGTATCAGGAGATGAGGATGCTCAGGGTCATCTCTGGTTTCCAGAATCTCTTTACACAAGATTCTTAGGGTGAGTGGCTGACTTGGGGAGGGTAACATGAGGGGCTTGTCTTGACACAGCGTTTGAACAGCAGGCACAATGCTTTTACTAAGATTGAGTAGGTATTTAAGGTTTCTTTGTGTGGTAGGTGGTGGAAAGGCCTGGGGTGGTGCCAAGCTAGCCTTGGGGCTGCCCTGGACAAGGGTTACTTGCATCCTTTCCACGTGCCCTCTGTTACCTCCGCAGGGCGTGATTGAGTTCTCCTTGTGTCTGCTCTTTGCCAAGCTGGTCAGTTACACCTTCCTCTACTGGCTGCCACTCTACATCTTCAATGTGGGTAAGCTCCTGGGGAGAAGAGGTGGGGCGGGATCTCTGAGGGGAGAGGAAACCTGTCATGTGATTCCAGGATATAGGCAGGATTTCTGTGGAACCGCTCCTAGAGCAAAAGGAGGTTTTGTTTTTTAAACGGGAAGCTAACACTTGCACATCACCCCAAGACCTGGATTCCAGCCACCTTTCCTCCTTTGGAACTGAGTTGCGGGTTAGGAACTCAAAGCTCTGTTCCATAATCCTCCCTAACTTCTTCTCCAGCTGTAAGTGTAGGAGAAACCCACCTCCAGGCTGCTTGGCTCATAGATGGGTGGGATGGAGGGTGATGGAAAAGGTCTGCCTTTTGAATGCCTCATGGAGTCCCCTGAGCGTCCCACAGCCCAGGCAAGAGGGCCTGGTGAGCTATCCCACTGCCTGTAGCCTGGTGATGTACACTGCTCTCCTCTCCCAGGGGCCACTGGAGCCTCATGGCGTTGACGCCTTGTGCCTGGTCTGCTGGGCTGCCCGTCTTGTGGACCTACTCTCCCCTTCCCCTGCCCCTGCCCCAGGATGTAGAGATGAGGAGAGGTCACTTTCGTGGTTGAAAAAGGACATTAATGTCCACCTGGCCTGGGTCTCTGCTTTCCTATGGCTCAGGTGGCTACGCTATGAAGGAGCAGCCCCTGGAGCTGCAGAGCTCCATGGGCCGAGGCGCTCTCACCCTCCTCCAAGCCCTGTGGGAGGCCAAAGCTGCCTGGCCACACGCTGTACTTGCACTGAGCAGGATACTGTGGGGCTCAGTCAGGGCCAGATCTCAAGCTGTAACTTGCCCCACAGCCTGTCTGAGAGGCCTCTCTCAAAGCCAGGGGGAGAGCACCAGGTGGCTCTGTGGACACTGTTTTGTGGCCTTGGTGTTGACTTCAGAGTATGAGTCAACCTTGAGGGCTGGGCTACAATTCAAGCTTCTGGACATTCCTTTTTCTAATCCTAAGGGAAGGCCTGGGACCTGAGGTCCCCATTTTCCTGCAAGTTTCTTTCTGGCTCCGTTTATGTGAAGAGCTGCTGGTGGGGCCCTGCTGCTAGGTCAGGAGCAGAGCAGAGCAGAGCAGAGTGGCTGGCTGGGCTGAGGCTCAGTGAGTGCAGTTGCGCCTCTAGGGGAGAGGCGGCCCAGTGGGATAGGGCTCTCCAGGGCCAGATCCCAGCGCTTTCAGGGGAGGGCTATCCAGAGAGGTCAAGGCCATCCTGCAGAGGGAGAAGGCAGTACTGGAGTCGGGGCCAGAAAGGGCATCTGGCCCCAAACTGCCGCAAACTCACTTGAGACCTGGCCAATCACCTCCCCAGAGCACTCACTCCTTCCTCTGAAAAAGGAGGCAGTGGGGCTGAGTCAGGTGCTCTGTGGAGACTTTTCTGGCTGTGGCACTCCAGGATGTTCGCCCTGAGCCCGCACGTCCGACCACACATTTGTGTTTTCCATAGCTCACTTTGGTGCCAAAGAGGCTGGGGACCTGTCTACGCTCTTTGATGTTGGTGGCATCATAGGTGAGGCCCTGCCCTGCTCTGCCTCTAGTCTGCATTCCCCTCTTCTTTTGTGGGGGTTCAGAAAGAAGGGACAGGTCCAATGGGACGTGACCTGAGTAGGTGGCACCAGAAGAAAAAGGGCTCCTGCCCAGCTGGGTGGCCCTAAGAAAGATGGCCACCTTTGGTCTTCTTGTAAGCAGTGGGTACAGGGAGGGCTGCGGGAGGCAGAAGCTCTGCCGGCCCTGGGTGCCAGGCCCAGGCTAGTGCTGGGCAGAGGGTTGGGGCAAAGCTTGGGGGACCCGTGACCGAGAGGCTGTGGCTGTGCCTAGGCAGCTGTGTGTGAGTTGGTTTGTGTTCCAGGTGGCATCGTGGCGGGGCTCATCTCTGACTACACGAATGGCAGGGCCACCACTTGCTGCATCATGCTCATCTTGGCTGCCCCTATGGTGTGTATGACCTCGAGGGCCAAGTGCATGTGCTTATGTGCGTGTGGGCCACTGAGCTTGGGCATTTACACACACACCTGTCTCTTTGCATGTGTGTACCTCTCTGTGCACAGCCTGGGGAGGAGGAGCCAGGGTTAGCACAGGAAGAGGTCCAGACTGAGAATGTTGGAAAGGGATTAGTAACTATTTGGCCTTGGTGGGAAAGTGGGAGACCAGCTGCTAAACTTCTTGACCAAGGAAAGAATAAGAGATTGAGGTGAGACAGGAGAGAAGACTTTTTGGGAAAAGGGAAACAATAGATTACCAAGTCATAGACCCTCCATCTCTGGACATTTAAAGACCTAGAGGTCTAGTCTGAGAAGGAAGAGGAGTAAGGGGACTGCTGGAGTTCCAGGGCAGGAGAGGGTTGGTGCAGACTTCTGGGCTCCAGTCTAACAGTAGGCCGTGGGGAAGCCTTTGTGACCCTGCCTCTCCCCTTCTCCTCGCAGATGTTCCTCTACAACCATTTTGGCCAGAATGGGATTACCAGCTCCATAGGTGAGGAGGTGGCTGCAGGTCCCGCCAGGCCACAGGAAAGGCACTGCCTTGGGGGCCCGCAAGGCTGGCTTGGGGGCATCGGTGGGAGGCAAAGGGAAAGGGGAGGTTCTCGGCCTGTTTCCTGGGGGTCTCGCCTGCATTGGGGCTGAGGCTGGTGGTGGCCCCTCATCTCTAACTGGGCCATCTCTGTTACTGCCTCAGTAATGCTGATTGTCTGTGGGGCCCTGGTCAACGGCCCTTATGCGCTCATCACCACTGCTGTCTCAGCTGACCTGGTAAGCAAGGCCACCTCCTGGGCCAGGGATCACTTTGGGGGCTCGGTCAGGGCCTCTGTCTCCAGGTCCATTTCCCCTACCTCTCTTTCCCCCTCCCCTGGCTTGCAGAGACAGGATCCTCAGAGGCCTCCAGAAGCCACCATTGGCCCCTCTTTCCTCTCTCCTCCAAGCCCTAATCGCCACCTCCCCCAGAGTCAGCTCCTCTCCCAGTTCTGGTCCTGCTCAGTGCTGCCTCTTGGTTTGGGCCTCCCCACTCTGCTTTCTCTCCCCAGGGGACTCACAAGAGCCTGAAGGGCAATGCAAAGGCGCTCTCCACGGTCACGGCCATCATCGACGGCACAGGGTCCATAGGTCTGTGATTCTAGCTTTCCGCTCCTGGCAGCTGAGCCCTGAGCCTTGTTGTGGGCACACACCCTGGAGGACTGCCCTCATGGGGGCAGGGAGGTCCAGGGCCTTTGTCGGTGCCCTTCTCTGATGCTGTGCTCTGCACAGGTGCGGCTCTGGGGCCTCTGCTGGCCGGGCTCATCTCCCCCACAGGCTGGAACAACGTCTTCTACATGCTCATCTCTGCTGATATCCTGGCCTGCTTGGTAAGAATTCTCGGGGCATACAGATGGGTATTGGCGGAGGGGGATTCCTGCCCTGCCAGGCTGGAACCCTGGAGGTCCAAAGCAATGGCCATTAGGGACTCTAGGACAATGAGAACAGCTGCCCTTTCCTCAGAACCACTTTACCTCCCATGGCTGATGCCCTGCTGAATAGAACTGTGTGCCCACCTCGTTCCCTCCTACCTAGCACTGGGGACTAACCACATGCTCACTGCTAATGTTGCCCTCCCTTCCCTCTGTGCCTTGGACTCCCCGCAGCTCCTCTGCCGGTTGGTATACAAAGAGATCCTGGCCTGGAAGTCGTCCATGAGCAGAAACAGAGGGTGAGTCCTCCAGGAGCTGGAGCCCCTCCTCCCCCAACCTCACTTCTTATGGGAGTCAGTGCTCAGTGGCTCTGCACCCAGGCTGAGCCCAGCTCCAGCTCAGACCTCTGGAATGCAGAGGCAGCCCGGGGATGTGCTCTGTGATCCCCACTCCCGCCCCCGCCCCACTAACCTGTCCTCTGTTGTCCCCATGTGTCTCCATAGCTCTAGTCTGGCCCTAACCCACCCGCTGTAGTATTTTCCTCAAGTCTCACGACTTTTGTGAGTATTTTCAAGTCCATGACTGATGTGCCATTAGAGTGGGGCCTGCATGCAAATCCTCTCTCCTCCAGTGTGATTTTTCCAACTTCCTCTTTTTTCTTGGGGGCCAGTTCCAAAGACTCTCCACCAAGCAGAGCATGATGCTTGGGAAGTGTTTCCTAAGGGGTCTGAGCTGCCACACAGGTTGGCAGCCTCTTCCCCTTAGGGAGAGCAGTAGGGCTTTGGACATAGCCCCCTAGGACAGAGGGGTCAGAGTCCAGGGAAATAGTCTTCCCTCTGAACTCAGACTATGAGCTGCAAGTTCAGAAACCAAGGTCATCTGGCCCCTCTGCCTGGGGTGTGCAGAAAAAAGCAACTACCAATCAAAGCTTCTGGAACAAAATTCGAATCAAGCGTCGGTGGCTGGCCTGGTGTGCTCTTTGCCTGTTGCCCAGTGGTGGTGGGTGTGGAGGCGGCACAGACAGGGCAGTGACTGAGGCAGCGCTGGCAAGAGGCTGGGTGGTGCGCTGGTGCCGAAGTCGGGCAAGGCTCTCTCCAGGGCCTTTCTGGCTCTTCTTCTGAGCAGGAGGCTCTTGCTAAGGAGCTGTGGACCTGGTCCGGACGGTCAAAGTGAGGAAGAACCCCTGGGGTCACGGTAACCAGCACACCCTCGGGGGAAGCACTTCCCTCTAAGGAAAGTGTCATCCAGGTTCACGGGGAGAAAAACTGAAAGCAAGAGGCATTAGTGGAGTATCTGTCCCGCCCTGCCCTGGAGGAGGGAGCAGGGCCATTGGAACTACAGGTTCCACCTGCCTTCTCTGGGCCAGGCCTGAGGGAAGACTGGGAGGGGAAGAAAAGCAGCAGAAAGAGAAAAGGATGAATATTTAGAAACCATCTGCTCTGTGTCTGGAATTGAGTCTGACTTTAGATTTATTAGCCTACCTCTCAGCAACCATCAGAAGTAGATATTCTCATTTAGAGATGAGAGAACAGAGGCTCAGAACTCAGGGAATATGCCTAAGGCCCCAGCTAGTCTCAGCAGAGCTTGAACTTGAACCCGGGTGTGTGACGGTTTGCTTTTTTCTGTACTGCTGCCGTCCTGTGCTGGTCCTTGTCTGAGGAAGGCCCATGCGTGGGGAGCAGAGTAATTTGCTAGGGCAGAGGGAGCACTGGGCTTGGAACTGGAACTCCTTGGACAATCCTGACTTCTCTGTTCACGTTCATCTATAAGACCATGGGCATATTCTCTGAACCTCCACATCCTTATGTGTAAATAGGGATGCTTATCCCTAGATACTGGACAGGGTTGATCTGAGGCTGAGACGAGACGGAATATGTGATATTGCTGTGTAAAGCAGGCAAATGTGATACGAACACTGCAAGGTTTTTAATATTATTCTGGCTTGCTAGTTCCTGCTGAATGGGTAAAAGGGGGCCCTAATTATAGAGAAAAGGATGAAAGGCAATTATTCAGGGGCTCTAGGAACCTGCCTTCCTTGTCGCCGCCGTTGGGGCAGGAGCTTCTTAAGCTGTGTCTCACTTTCTCTTCCACTGCCTCTCTCCTCCCCATGCAGATATAAAGAAATATGAAGCCCTGATTTGAAGAGAAGTCTGGAGGGCTCCACCTGGGTCCCAAAGTGCTCCCCCTGGGCAATGGAAACTGCCACCGATGGGTGAGGCAAAGCCTCTTAACACCAGCCGGCTCGGCCCAGCCTGGCCCACAGGGCTGTCAAGGGACCAGGAGATTCTCCATGGAAAGGGGACTGCCAACATGAGGAAACGGAAGACTCAAGGGCCTGAGCTCTGGAAGCTGCCAGCAGAAGGTCTGGGGATCAGAGCTGAGTGGTATCTCATCTTAGTAATGGATCTGCTCAGACTCCTGCTTGTTCAGATTCCAAGACAGAAGGCAGAGGCATGACAGGGCCAAGGCCTGGAAAAGGACTGTGTCTCCTTCCCCTCTTCAGTTTGAGCCTCTGTAATCAGCCTGTCCCTGTAGGTAGGTAGATCAGGTACCTGACCCTGTCTCAGAGCTGCCCAGCCTCTCTTGGTCCCCTTGTCCACAAGCCAGCTTTCTCTGTGTTTCCCCAAGTTGGACTCTGCTCTTTTACCCTCCATCTGACCCTTTTATGGCTCCTGGCCCACTGGCTTGCGGTTTTATTGCTGTATCCTCCAGGGCCAGGCCTAGGGTGAGGCAAGGGAAGTGTCACTCTTAGGCTTGTGCCCGTGCCATCCCTAAGAGGATGGGCCTCCCTTGCCTCACTCTCGTCCCAGCCCTCTGTGTCCTTCATGGAGGATGACAGATCAGGGCATTGCTGTGGGGTGGGGCTGGGGAGTGGGGCCATATAAAAATACCAGGGTAGGGGTTAAGTATTTTGATAATGAAAGGTTACCAAGTGCTCATGTCTGCCAGCTCTACTCAAGGAATGGAGTAGACAATGGACACAGGAAAAGACTTACACTCTGAGCACAGGTGCCAGGGTGACAAGACTAGCAAGAAAGGAGAATGCTCCTGATTTGTTCAGGCGGGTGTTGCCTGGGGTTCTCTGCAGCCGGCCTTTCTCCCCTGTGTTCCTGATGTACTTTTTCTGGCCTCCCCCAATCCTGGAGTGGTGCATGCCAGACCAGCTCTTGGCATTTCTGGCTGACCTCTGAAGCCGCCCGTCGGCAGCAATACAGATTTCCTTTGCCAGCTGTGCCTGTGTTCGTCCTTGTCAGGGCTTGGCACGGGAGCAGCAAGCTGGGGCTCACGTGGGTCAAAGTCAAAGTCGTGTCCCTGGATCACAAGGTTGGTATGCTGGGGATGGTTACAACTGGCATTCCCGGAGGCGATGCTCATGACAACAGTGATGACCTGTGGGGCAAACCGGGAGCTTAGAGCCCACGGTTAACTGGGGCACTCTGAGGGCCAGTGTATTAGCTGGATGCAAGTCCCTCAGCATTGAAATAGGTTGTACACACTCCAGTACTGACAAATAGATAAGTCTCAAACTGCCTGATACTCACTCTGGCTTTGAAAGCAAGAGCCAGTCAGGAACCCCTAAGTCCTCGGCCCCAGGGCAGGAGCTATAACTTAAGGCATGTTCACATTCATGAATGCTGCTTTCAAGACCAGAGAGATTTATCAGACATCGTCACTTAGGGAAGCCACTAGATGGTGCCATCACCCCATGGTAGGGCCCAGTGTGGGCCTGGCTCCTTCTGCTTCCAGGCAGGCAGCAGCGAGCGAGCGGAGCTTTCTTCGCTTGTCAACTTTCAGCTTTCCTTCCCTGCAGACAGGTCAGGTAGGAGGGATGGGGTATTGTTCCTCCTTTGGCACTTTTGAGGTCTTCTCTTCCCTAGCTTCACCACTTACTAGCTTTAAGCCGGTTTTCTCATCTAGAAACCAGTAATAACATTGCCTACCTCAGAGGATTGGTTTGAAGGGAGACAAATTTGTATTAAACACACTCCCTGCCTGGAGGAGCTTGTCTTGTCAGAGGATAAGTAGGAATATGAAAACCTTTGTAAAGAATACAAGAAAACACAAGGGTTGGTGACTCAAGTTGAGAGACTTGGCCATCCATTAGTCCAGCCCTGAAGGGGCAGGGGCTGGCAGGAGGGGGAGTCCAGGGCAGTGGGAGGAGTAAGTGTGAAAGGCATACAAAGGAAGGGTGACTAGGACTTGGGTGATTAGTTTGATAAGGTAGTGAGGGAAGTGGAAGAGGGAGTGAATACTTAATCAGGCCCCTAAAATGTTCAGCATAGGGACTGGAAAATGAAGACACCTCTGCTCCTGTGGGAGGACAAGCATGGCACTAGGGGGATGCAAAAGGCACAGGAGAGCTCAGAGCCTGGCCTCAGAAATGAGGACTTGGGCTGTAGATGGTAGTTTGAGGAAAATACCAAAGGTTGGGGACCCCCAGCCCTGAGAACTGCCCTTCCACATGTGCATCCCAGGTCCCAGGTTCCCTGCCCCACCTCAGCTCTGGGCACTGACTCTTCCCCAGGGGCCTGGTACCTGCTTTCTCTCTGGGCCTCAGCGCTCACTCGGGGCTAATGCAGGAGCATTACGTTAATTAGTTATTCATTTAATTTAACTTCACATTTGGTCTCAATTAAGCTTAAAGTGTTCTTCCTTATACATGTTACAATAGCACTTGTAATTAAAAAGCAATAACTCTTTGCATTTCTCCTTTAGAGATCCACTGGGAGGCTGGGCCAGTGAGGTGGGGGAGGGGAAGGAAAGACGCTCTTGGTAGATCTTAGCACTCTGAGGCTACTGCTAAGACTGAAGACAAGGGGAGGGAAACTCTTAACACATCCTGGGTGTTGGGGTGGGAGCCCTGAGAACTGGCAAGTGGTATTAGAGATAAAGGGGCAGACCTGGAGTGGGGGTAAGGAGAGGATGGAATATGGAGAGTGGAAGGAGGCCATCCTTAGAGATGGACAATGGAGCCATATATTCCGTGTATGCAGAATAATGCCCCCTCCCCTAAAGAGGCCCACATCCTAATTCCCAGAACCAGTGAATATGTCATCTTCCATGGCAAATGAGACTGCAGATGTGATTAAGGACCGTGAGGTGGGGAGACTCCTGGGTTACCAGGGTGGGCCCAATGTAATCACGTGGCTCCTTATAAATCAAAGAGAGAGGCAAGAGTGTCAGGCATCAGATTAGAAGATGCTGGCTTTGAAGAGACAGGATGGTTGCACCAGCCAAGGAATGTGGGCAGCCTCTAGAAGCTAGAAAAGGCAAGGAAACAAGACTCTCCCCAAGAACCTCCCAAACCTGTATTTTAGCCTCGTGAAACCCATTTCAGATTTCTGACCTCCAGAACGATAAGATAATACATTTGTATTGTTCTATACCACTAAGTTTGTTACAGCAGAAATAGGGCACTATTACATGTTCCCAGTATAAAACTCAGGCAACATCAATTTGAAGGCAGGAAAACTGAAGAAATCCCCACAGATTTAAAAAAGAAGTGGAGGGCATGGCCGTGTAGCATTTAGGTACCACATAAATGCCACGTGTTTACCTACCTCGAGTTCTCTGAAGGCAGGCCCTGGGCTAAATGCACATCTTTTACAATGCCCAACCTGATGTTTCTCATTCTGACTGTGGTGCTGGGCCCTGATTTTGATCCCTGCTGTCATTTCTCAGGTCCCACAAAACTGAGACAAGATGGTGTGTGCTGGCGGGGGTGGCGGAGGGAGGGTGGGGACTTGGAAACATTGTTTTCCTTGAGTAAACAGCAACTGCCACCATCTGTGCAGACAGAGATCCAGAAACAAACACTCTCGGCCTGTGGCTTTGACTCTTCCATTGGCACCTCTGAAAACCAACCCAAGTAGCAGACTCTCCCAGTCCACGGTGCTTTGGGGATCGCTGTGTCAAGCTGCTCCACTGTTTAGTAGTTTCTCTAAGGGGGAAGCCACGACAGCGAAGTCTAACAGAGCAGAGACCAGCCAAAAACACACAGTTGATCAGTGAAGCTCTCTCTGAGGTCTCACGTGGCTTTTAACTGCTTTGCCCCAGATTCCTGGCCAATCCCTAGGGTTCTGGATTTTTCACTAGACTCAGCTGCTTCTCTTTGGCATTTCTATCAACTGGATTTGCATTACCTGACCTTGGTCCCTCCTTTTCCTTTGTTTTCATCTTATGAAGAAATACAGTATAATATAAAGCAGTTAAGAGCTTAAACTGGAGCCAAACTGTCCCACTTCAGATCCTCACTCCTACTTAACCCCTAGCTGAGTGACGTCAAGCAAATCACCTCACCACTCTGTGCCTGCTCATTTGTCAAATGGGGATGTTAAGAGTCCCTAATTTGGGGGGCTGGCCCGGTGGTGCAGTGGTTAAGTTCGCACGTTCCGCTTCTTGGCAGCCTGGGGTTTGCCAGTTCAAATCCCAGATGCAGACATGGCACCACTTGGCACGCCATGCTGTGGTAGGCATCCCACATATAAAATACAGGAAGATGGGCAAGGATGTTAGCTCAGGGCCAGTCTTCCTCAGCAAAAAGGAGGAGGATTGGCAGCAGATGTTAGCTCAGGGCTAATCTTCCTCAAAAAAAAAAAAAATAGAATTCCTAATTCATAGGGTTGCTATGAGGATTACATAAGTTAACAATTACAAAGCACTTCAAAAAATGTCTAGCACGTGTTTGCTAAATATAATAAAAATTGTGGTTTTAGCATGTGAAGAATAGAGTATTCCCAAATATTAGGATGGAAGTAGACATTAAAGGTTGAACTCTATGAACCATAAAATCCCTCCAGTCCTGAGTTTTTATGCTCCTGTGAGGATCATCAATACTTCTCCAGACTCATTTCCATGCTGTTCTGATTCCCACATCTGGAACCTTGCTCCTATGTAGCAACAGCCAAATACTTTAAGGTTCAAGCTGAGAAGTTATAATAAAATGTTTGTTATTTATACTGTAAAAGTTAATTAGGAATTCTTTAATGAAAGTTTTACCTTTTTTGGATATGGATTAGGGAAATGGTCGGTACAGATAGCTAAGATATGGTATTAACCAATGTAAAACTCAAGAGTTGTTTGAAAGCCGAAAATGATCTTTCAACTGTCTGAGAAATGAGCTGTCAGGAGGCCTGAGGCCCAGCCTGAGCCCCTCTACTACCCGGCTATGAAGCTTTGCCCCTCTCTCTGCCTGCTTCTCCTCTGTAAAGTAACTGCAGGTTTCTTTACACATTGAATAAAAAAGTAAAACAAAAACTCAGCACTGAGATAGAATTGAGAGAAAAGTTTATGTCTTAGAGAAGAACAGAACAAGAAGTAGATTACTTTATGTTAGAATAAAAGCATTTAAAAATAATTTGGATGCCTTCATTGCAGCGTGGAATTAGGAGGCAGCCTAGAGGGCTCAGAACCCTGTTCTTGGATTGGTTTACTCCACCAGGACCAACGCTGTACACCCAGCAGGATACCCGGGAACGCTGCATGAACAGCCATGCTGTCACGTGCAGCATGAACGAATGGCTGTGCATTCCCTAGTAACCACACACGGTGTAATAATTTTGATGAGTTTGTAGGTTAAATATCTGATACCAGGCATCAATAAAGAATGTTAGCTCTACTTCCATTTTTACAAGTGAGAAATTGAAAGAACTCGTCAAAAAGTTACCTGGTGTTTTTTGCTGGCTTATGAGACTTCTAAAACATAACACATAGTGCCACCTAGCAGATGGACAAAAGCCTCCCTTGGCGGGGTAAGGTGGCGTCCTGCTAATTTAGCTTTTGTCGGGATCCGACTTTAAGAAGCTGTGAAATAACCTGTCTTTTCTATATAGAAGCCCTGATTCACTCTCCCTCTCCACCTTCTAAACAGTGGGCATGACCAGTCTCTCTGCCACAGGATCCCCTCTAGGTAGGGAACAGTATAGCACTGTTCCTGCTCCAGGGCCATTGATCAAAGAACGCCGAATGCGACACTAAGATGATTTCAGCTTGTATTTAAGGGACACCCTCTAAGCCCCATGTCCAGGAAGGCCATGAGCACAAGGGGTGCCATACCAGACACTGGTTATGGGGCTGCCCCACGTAGAACTCCCAGGGAAGTTCATTTCGTGCCCTCTCAGCCTTCTACTTCTTATCCCAACCCGGTGGGGGTTTTTGGGGATTGGACATAACTGCTTTGAGTATGAAGGTAGAAAGTAATCTATCATTCATTTCACCACAGCTGGTAGTTACAGACTAGAGATCTATAGGAGGCAGGCCGAGCTAAAACACACTTTATACAAAGTATACTTTTTGCCCTTAACACACAAGCCTGTCATTTACATCTGTGTAAAAAAAAAATTAGACAGCAGTAGTGTTAAGGAAGGAATTTAGTTTCCAACCTTAACACATTTTTCTCCACATAAGTAGTCACCCAAAACTTCATAGCTGTTATCCACTGATCTAATAGTTGGACACCTTTGTTAGGGAATAAAAAAGATGGATTCATGATCAGGAATTACAAGGGTTTTCCCAGATTTGCTTCTTCAGCAAGTCTCTCAGGAGAAGGTGACAAATGGCAGCCTGTGCTTGTTAGGAGTCCATGCTCCGCTTGGGCTGGCTCAACATATCTGCACAGAGACACAGGCACCCGGGAGCTCCAGTGCAAGAGTCCAGGGAAGCACAGTAGTGTGGCTCTCCCACTTCGGCCCGCCTCCCTCAACATTGCAGCATTCCCCTTTCTCTCCTCCAATCTGCTTGGAGGATGTTTCTTCTAATTCTTACCTATGGGCCCAAGGCCAGATTAAGAAATTACTTCCTTTGTAGCTTTCTGTGATAAAGCTTTATCTGCAAAGTTTTTCCAAACTGAATAAGATAAAAACAGTTCAAGTGTAGGAATAACCACACCTGGCCCTCACCAGCCTGGGGTCTGCCACACTGTGCACGCTGCCATTAGGTGACGCTTGGGCAAGGAAGTGAATCTCTTTAAGCTTTAATTTGTTTCTACTTTAAAATGGGGATGATAACAAATAGACTGTTGTAAAAACTAAATTAAATTTCAAAGGAACTAGTATACTACTGGCATATAGCATGTACTCAATCAAAGTTCTCTTTCCAACCTGTTTTCTGGTTATTAATTTTAAGCCAGAAGATACTTCTTCAAATAGCTCTGGGGAGTCAGGATGACACTTCCAAAGTGGAACCAGCCCGCAGCCCCTCCATTTAATGACAAATTTCTCTTGGTCTGGGATCTCAGGTATAAAATTATATATAATCCAGGGAATATTCATGCCTCACCAGCTACAAAGACTAAAAGAGATGACAATAACCCAAAATGGACTCTTTCAATAATTAAATAAGGCACACAAAGGCTAGCAAAACCTGGAAGGAAAAGAATCCAGATATATATAGCAGCAAGACCAACATTTCCATACCCTTCCTCGAACCCCTAAGTGAACCTGAAATATAGAAATACTAGATTCAGAAAGCTGTGGCCTAGAGTTTGAAGTGAAAGTCAGTGCTCTGGTGGTTGCTTGTTGCTTTCTTGGAGCAGAGAAAAGTGACCCCATGGCATTCACACAGCTCTGTGGCATGATGTGCAGAGAGTGGTCAATAACCAACACCTGAGTAGGTTTTTCAAATCATCACATTAAATAACCTTTTGAACTTTGAGTGCCTTTCCTTCCAAATGATCTTGACCTTGTAACTAAGAATTTTACATATTATCAATAAGGACCAGGTTCTTCCATCTATTGGATGGCAGAAGCCAAAGTGCTCCTTTTCCCAAAATCCACTTACTGACATCTTGATTGAAAATCTACTCTAGGCAGACAACTGTTACTATTTCCCTTTCAAAACAGACGGAAAACCTGAGGTACAAGTGCCAAGAAGACAGCGATATCCCTCTTAAGCTGGGAGAATCTCCACAGGGACAAAATTTTGCAATCCCATTTCTAGAAGCCAGTATTCCAGGGATCTGTCTTAGTGATGAATGGATGGTCCTCTGATCTTAAGGCGTGAAGGCTGTCAACACAAGGCTCCACACAGTACCTTTCTGCTCATCAGTGACATCAAAGTGAAGGAGAGCACAGGGTCTTGGCTTTCCCGAATAGTGCTCAGTAGGACCGCAGAGGTTTGGCATAGATTGGCTCCAGGATATAATGAATTAGAACCAAGAAAAGGCCTCCAAGGAAGACAGCAGTGAGGAAAGCCAGCAGGACATAGCGACCAATGAAAAAGGCATCCACAATCTGGAGAAGGAAACATCAAACATGAAATTACTATCACTTTAGCACCCTGGCTGTGTTCATCTGAAATCTTTGGTGAATGAGCCCAGAGTCTGTCTATATTTGTAACTTCCAGTAACATCCTGCCCGGAGTCTCCTCTGTAAAAGGATAACAAAGAACCTTTTCTCAACTCCCTGAGCTGGAAATACATGAATAAGAAAGGATTAATGAAGTATAGGGAAGAATTGGCTTAATTTAGGAGGTTCAGAAACACTTTGAAGACCCTGGATGAATTATTTTATGTCCTGAAAGAGTTCATGAGAAGCTTGCATGCTTGGTCTTATGAAAGGCTCATTTTTGTTGTTAACTTTTTATTATGGAGAATTTTAAACACACATAATAAACATACAGCAGTATAATAAACCCTCATGTACCCAAGATCCAACCCCCCAAATCATAAACGCATTCCCAATTCAGGAAGGTTCATTTTCAAAATGAAAAGGTGACTCTTTAAAGCTTTCATCAGAAGACTTCCGATGAAACATTCATAAACCAACATTCCAACAGTTAGGGAAAATGGCCGTTTACCTGAGACACTAAAACACTAAGAGGATAGGTAACTTTCCCCAAATCATACAGCTGGCTGCCTGGCAGCCAGTCATACTTGAGGCCCCAAAGCTGCTGGTCTTTGCTGACAAAAATCTCTAATTGGTGTTGGCTCTACCCACTTGTCTACCATTCTCCGCCAAAGCTCTATTCTCTCCAGATCCAACGGGTAGTGCTTAAATTTGGGCAGGAAAAGCAATTTATTCTACAGACCTAATGGAGCAGCAACACAAACCAAGTGTCTGGATGACTTCACAGCTTCTAGAAGCTTTGAAAAACCAGTACACAAAGAGAATCCAAAATACATAAAACGCAATTGTGTGGACAGAATAATGGCCCAAAAATGTTCACATCCTTATCTCCAGAAATTGTGAATATGTTAGATTACATGGCAAAGGAGAATTAAATTGCAATTAATTAAGGTTGCTAATCAGCTGACCTTAAAACAGAGAGATTAGCCTGGATTATCCAATCCAGGTGGGCACAGTGTAATCACAAGGGTCCTTGAAAGTGGAAGAGGGATGCAGAAGAGAGGGTCAGAGAAAGAGCTGTAAGGGTGGAAGCAGAGTCAGAGAGATGTTACTTTGCCGGCTTTGAAGATGGAGTAAGGGGGCCATGGGCCAAGGAATATGGGGGGCCTCTAGAAGCTGGAAAGGGTAAGGAAATGGATTCTTCCCCGGAACTTCTAGAAAGAAATACAGCCCTGCCAACCCCTTGATTTTAGTCCAGTGAGGCTGATTTTGGACACCTAACTTACAGAACTGTAGGATAATAAATTTGTGTTGTAACCACTAAGTTTGTGGTGCTACGTTACAGCAGTAGCAGGAACTGACACAGGGGCGAACAGAAAGCACCCGTCCAGTCCAAGCCTTGCTGTGATCACTGAGATCCAAGACACCAAAAGGAAAGGGCTGCTCCAGAGAGGACCCCAACAGCCAACTTACAACAAAGGTCAGTTTGATAAAACAGCTTTAACATAACTTTGACCTTGGCTCCAGTACTGAACAAGTCTCTCGTGAGCTACATGTTTGCTCGTTCGACACGTTTCACTTTTTAATTAGCCAATTAGCAGGCCTTGGGTGCAGAAGGCCCAGGTCATGTATTATTGATACGGTATTGAGCCAGGCTGCTGCAGGGGCCAGTTCTCAAAGCCTGAAAATCAGAACTGCAATTCTGCTGGCCATGCAACCAACATATTTTGCTCAACTCCATTCTTCTCCCCTGGGTCTGAAACTCATGACAGAGGATAGACGGATTGATTTCAAAACAGTGTTTGCTCTGTACCCTTCTTCCAATATTCACATCTGCAGCAGTCCAGAAATACGGCAGCCCTCACTGCTCTCCCTCGTTAAGAGAGGGAAACTGAGGTGGGAGTTTACACCCAGCTCACACATGGCACTTACGCCGTCAGAGTGGTTTTCAAATGCTGACAAGAAAACCTGGCATATATGGAAATAATTCTTTAAATTTGTAAGTATTCTTTCCCTTGGAGTTTTCCAAATGAAACTCCTTCCTTTTGCCATGGTTAGTCCTAGATAGAGATGGAAATGTGTGCCAATTTTAGTTCAAAAGTTATATAATTTTGTGTACTGTTTTCTAATGTCAAAATAGTCACCCACGAGCTCTGTGACAACCCCCAATATTCTGTTGAGTCCTCAACAATGAAGGTTTTTCAGAAAGACCTCAGCTTGAATCCTTGCTCTGCCTCTTCCTATACATGTATGACCTTGGGCAAGTTTCACCTCTTCCAGCCTCAGTGTCCTTACCTATAAAGTGGGGATAATTATAGAACCTACTTCATATTACTTAGTGTTGTCCTGAGGTTTAAGTGAGACAATGCAGACAAAGTGCTTAGCACAGAACCTTGCACACAGTAAAAAAATGTTAGCTGTTATCATCATTACTACTTAAAAAATCAAAATGGCGGTTCAGTGAAAAGCTGCTAGAAGGATTAACGGGACACAAGGAGTCAATACCATTATCAAGATTATAGGGATCTGAGACCAGCCATGCATGGTAAAGCCAGAGCCCCGAATCAGGAATGAACCAGAATGGGTGGGGTCTCCAGAGCAGAACTATGAGAGAGATGATAAAAATCTACTTAGAGAGGTGGGTGCTGGCAGATGTGGTTCCAGGAACGAGGACCGAAGGAACTCCCGGAAGACTGTGCGTTAGTAGTGAAGTTATCTGTCTGTACAACTTCTGCTTTCCACAGAAATGTGCCTCTTTCCTCACTGGTCTTCTCTACGGAAAGTATTCTCTCCATGTCACAAGTGGAAAAATTCCAACACATGGAGGTGAAAAAGCATGTCACTCAGCACCCTGAGGGCACTGCATAAATTCAGCCCAAGACGAGTTTCTGAGCCAAGGCCACAGGAACGGGAACTTTCATTTCGGAACCAGGCCTATTCCTATTCCTAACTCATTTTCCCTTTCTCTGGCCCTATAAGTACATGGTAGCTTTTGGCTCATTCAACCTGATGCAAACTGGAGATGAGATCAAATCGGGCAAATGATGGTGCACTGGGGTTGCAACGGGGATCAGAGTAAGGCTCTCTTCTTGGTGAAGGGTCAGGGAATTTAAATTCCCTTGGAGCTTTCTCCATCCTTATTTTCACTTCACAATTCTTCCAAGAAATTTCAGCCAACCTGATATCAGGGAGCAGCGCAGGGCAGGACGGAGGTCTAGACCACAAGAAACAAGTTACAACACAGGAGGCAAAATAAAACCAACAGTTTTACCTTCATTTCAACCTCTGGGGCTGGGACTTCACCGGCTCGGGGGAAGAGCAACAGAACTGCTGTGATGATCAGAGCGCCGAGGAATATAAAAATGACGGAGAACCTGCGGTGGACACACAGAGCGTTGACAGCACTGTTTACGGCCTCCTCTCTCATCAGTTAGGCCTGGGCTGGCTCTTCCCTGCGCTGACAGTCTATGTTTCAGTCTGCTAACAGTTCCCAGAGAGCTGCTGTCCACACTGCCCAGTGAATTCAGAAATGTTTTTCCCTTTATCCCAAAGCCCTTCTTGCTAGACAGGTACCCGCTGGATGCATTCCTGTTTATTCTTGGTAATTCCCAATCCCTAAGAATGGGAATTGGTGGTTTTCATTTTTACCTCTGTGCAGTCACAGTCAGGAAAAATCAAAGCAGCCCCCACTTCCGTGTTGGCTTTTAGACTAGAATACTTCAGTAAATTATAAAACTCAACTGCTTCATACCGACACTGTCTGGCCAGAAAGCACAACTCTGTAGTGTTCTTTGCGTCAGTTTATGGCCTGACCACGCTCTGAAGTCAATGCCTGATATAGAGCCAGCCTAACTCATCTAGCACTTCCTCAGTTTCCCTGGGTCCAGGTCTATGGCCTTAGGGACCAGACCAAGCATCTGCCATAAATCTGAACAATTCAGAAACGCACAAATGTACAACCCCAAGAAATTCAACAGGCAGTGAAAGATTTTCTTTTCATCTCTTGTGTGGCCCCATCTCCTCTACAATGAGAACTGAAAAATACCACTTTCCTCTCTCCCACCTCTGCTTTAGAGCATAAATAAGACAGTCAGTGCTTAGGGCAAGAGGTTACAATGCAGCTCATTCACACTGCCAGTGGTTACAAAAATGATCTTCTGAATTCTAAATGTTCAACAAGCATCAGCGACTTTGCTTCTACTTGCTTTTACACTGCACTCCCAGCTGGAGAGAATGCCTTACCTAGCTATACCGGAGGCTCTGGACAGCAGCACACACAGCAGCAGCACTGACACCCACAGCAGGGCTAGGATGAACACGCCGGCCCCCACTCCGAGCACAGTGCCAGCCATCTGTGGGAGAAAGGATGCATGAGCCCTGCACTCCAGCTCGCCCCGGGCCTGCCCAAGAAGGATGAGGCGTCCTCCATGCTCTAGGTACTGCCAGCCTTCCGCTCGCTTCCAGGTTTTAGCAAAGCATTCAAATACAGAAAGGCCAAACTCATCATGGAGAATTTTTGAAGATTGGTGTGGTAGGAGGATTAATCAATAAAGTCTTTGGAATGTCAAGTCCCTTAACAGGAATTAGAAATTTAGAACCCCCAAACTTTCTTTTTGGTGGGGACTGAGAGGTTGCTTTCTGCTCCATGTGGGTCATTTCAAATTTGGTATCTGGCTTCTAGTTTGTCTTCCCCCAACCCACATAGAAAGCTGAACTCTCCCTTGATACAAAACTCTGAGGACCATGAAAGGCACCAGGACCCGAGAGCTCATGGCCAACGCAGAAGTTGACGTTAAGTCTGCAGTACGAGCTTTGACTCACCAGGTGCTCACAAGACACTAATGTCCCACTCCATCGTGGAGTTTTTATTCACAAAAGGAAGGAAACTCCTAAGTCCTTGAAGAAGAAGAAGAGCCATCACTGTTTTTGAACATTCACTGTGTGCTAAGCGCCCTACAAATATATCTCATTTAATCATGGCATTAAGCTTCTAAGGTAGATATCATTATATCCACATCACAGAAGAGGTCACTGAGGTACAATGGGAAGTGGTGTGTACTAACAAGCCGGGTGGCTTACAACAACAGAAAGCCACAGTTCTCTCCCAGTTCTGGAGGCCGGAAATCTGCACTCAGGGCATCGGCCGGGCTGCTCTCCCTCCGAAGGCTCCAGGGGAAAATCCTTCCTTCCTCCTCCAGCGTCTCCCTTGGTTTGTGCTGCACTCCTCCAACCTCCGCCTCCTTCTTCAAGTGCTTCTCCTCTGTTTCCCTGTCTTCGCCTCTTCTGTCTCTTATGAGGACACTTGTTAGATTTAGGGTCCACCCAAATAATCTGGGATAATCTCATTTTGACATCCTTAACTTAATTACACCTGCAAAGACCCTTTTGCCAATTAAGGTTGAATGCACAGGTTCTGGGGATTGGGACGTGGACATATCTTTTTTGGCACCACTATTCAACACACTCTAGGGTAACAGTATTCTATAGTACCTCCCCTGATTGTTCATTCCTTTCAGTATCAGAGACAAGTCTTTTTTTGTTTTTAAAGATTGCACCTGAGCTAACATCTGTTGCCAATCTTTTGTTCCTTCTTCTTCTTCTCCCCAAAGCCCCCCAGTACATAGTTGTATATTCTAGTTGTGAGTGCCTCTGGCTGTGCTATGTGGGACGCCGCCTCAGCATGGCTTGATGAGCGGTGCCAGGTCCGTGCCCAGGATCCGAACCCGTAAACCCCTGGGGCCCTGAAGTGCAGCGCGCAAACTTAACCACTCGGCCACAGGGCAGCCTCTGAGACAAGTCTTAAGCAAACAAATTCCACCTCAGGTTGATGGTTTTCTATAAAGAAATGCCACAAAAATTATTATCTATGAGAAGTTCTGTTATAAAGATATTGGAAAGGAAGGCCTAGCATGAACTGCTAAAAAAAACCAACACATTATTTATTTATTTGTTTGTTTGTTTGTTTTTTGAGGCAGATTAGGCCTGAGCTAACATCTGCTGCCAATCCTCCTCTTTTTGCTGAGGAAGACTGGCCCTGAGCTAGCATCCATGCCCATCTTCCTCTACTTTATATGTGGGATGCCTACCACAGCATGGCTTGCCAAGCGGTGCCATGACCGCACCTGGGATCTGAACCGGTGACCCCAGGCCGCCAAAGCAGAACGTGCGCACATAACTGCCATGCCACCGGGCCGGCCCCCCAACACATTTATTCAATCAACATTTATTTGTGCCTACCATGTACAGCATTGTGCTTCAAGCTGTGGCTCACAAAGGTAAGCGAGACCAATCTTCAGGGAGAAGCTTAAGGCCTGCTGCAGAACACTGTCAGTAAATGAGTATCCACAATACATTCAGATAAGAAGAAACAAAATGCAGTGGGAATTGAGATAGTGGGAAGAGCTTTACAAAGGAAGTGACTTTGCACGGGCCCATCTGGGAAAGAATCAGTGTGGCAAGAAGACAGAGTAAAGGGAAGGGGCGGGGAGAGAGGAGAGGCCGCAGATGAGGCCTGGCCCCCACTGCCTCTCTAACCTAACTGGATGTATTCTCCCCTCGTTAGAGCACACCCGTGTCGGTGTCGCCTCAGTAACTAACATGTCAAGTGTTTCCCCACCTCTGGGTCCTTGCTCTCGCCGTCTCCACTGCCTGGAATTAACCCTCAGCCCCAAACAAGCCCTCCACCATTTGCAGGCCTGACCTCACTCATCCCTCCGATCTCAGCTTTGAATGCAACCTCCTCACAGAGGCTTCCCTCACTGTCCTGGCGAAAGTGACCCCCACACCATTCCTCTCCACTCGCTCGATTTCCTTCAGAGCACAGTTCACAAACTGCAGTTCCCATGTTTGTTTATTGTTCACAGGTTTATCTTCTGTCTCTCCAACTAGAATAGTAAACTCCACGAGGACAGAGACCTGATATCTTGCTCACCACAGCATCCTCAGTTCTTACCAGAGATTATAATCAATACATATTTGTTGGATAAATAAATGAAGCAGTGTTAGCAAGTCCACAAAATCAACTGAAGGACTGATGGGATCATCTCTAGTTCTAGAAAGACGACTGTAGCTTCTGCTCAGTATGCTGACAGAGCTAACAAGGGGGGCACTTTACACAACATTGAACACATAGAAATGCTTAATAAAATAGAAGAAAAAGAATTTAATACACAGCAGAGCTCAAAAGCAATAAAGGAAAATCCTTAATTGCTATAAACAAAAATGTGACTCAAAGCCTGAGTGGTAAGCAGGAGCTGAGCCCAGAGGGCTGCTGGAGACTGGAACCGGATGCAGACCGTAGGAGTGGGCCTCCCCTGGACAGATGAGGTCTTGGACCCACTATACAGAGAATATAGAGAACTAGAACCGAGAGCAAAGCATAAAGACAGGCCCTGAAGGGGCTCGTCTGTCTTTGAAATAGGGACTAAAAAACTTTGCTGGTCACTTAGTTGGAAGAAAGCTGGCCACGTACCTCACGCCATGGACGAAAAAAAACATAAGAGAAATCTGAATCCCAATCCTACACCACTTGCAGGTGTGGGACTCAAATCACAGCACCAATGTGGGATGGGAATCCCGAGTACTGAGATTAATGTGAAAACTAGAGGAAAAGTGGGAAACCCATCAGATCCCAGCAAAGACGAACAAACCTTTCCACAGAGAGGCCACCCTGGTCGGCACGCACAGCTCCCACGAGAGGGAGTGTGAAATAACAATGTCTTCAGACACACAGACTGAAATGGAGTCCACCTTTCACAGATGCACTTCAGCAAGAAGAAAAATGAACCAAGAAAGAAGGCGTGAGTGATAAGGAAGAATAGTGAGAAAAACACCGGGCAAGATTAACAGTAAAGCTTCCTGTAATGAAAATAAGAACTGATTTTTTGAGGAGTTAAAAACAAGGAAGAACTAAATAGTTGCCAACAGTTACATGGAGGACGAGAAAGGAGGTCAAAGTTAAATGAGTCGAGGGCTATCATTTCGCTCTGGAGGAAGTGAGAGTTAATGATTACCTGTACTTTGTTAAGCTAAATATGCATGTTTTAAAAAAACAAATAGGTAAACACCAAATAACGGAAATAGAATAACTTCCACACTAGTAGAGTAGAAAAATTAAAAAAAATTTAAAAAAATAAATAAAAAAAATAAATAAATAAATGAAGGAAGAAAGCAGAAAGCAGAAGGTGAAAGAAACAAAGAAAAAGCAAGAAAATAGAAAATACAAAATAAGATTGTAAAAATAAACCCAGATATAACAGTGATCATAGTATCCACAAACAGATTATACTTGACTAATGAAAGAGCTTCTCATATTGAAATTTAAAAACAAAACGGCTCTTTACAAAAGCTGCAGAGAAAGCATAATGAGAGAGAGGCTGAAAAGAAACAGACAGAAAAAGACACACAAAGCAAATACTAACATAACAAAAAGCAGAGGGAGAGGGGGAATGGGGAGCTGTTGTTCAACGGGTGTAGAGCTTCAGATTTGCAAGATGAAAAAGTTCTGGAGATCTGTTGCAGAGCAATGTGAATATACTCAACACTACTGACTGTACACTTAGAAATGGTTAAGATTGGAAATTTGATGTTACATGGTTTTTTTTTAAGATTTTATTTTTTTCCTTTTTTTCTCCCCCAAGCCCCCTGGTACATAGTTGTATATTCTTCGTTGTGGGTCTTTCTAGTTGTGGCATGTGGGACGCTGCCTCAGTGTGGTTTGATGTCCGCGCCCAGGATTCGAACCAACGAAACACTGGGCCGCCTGCAGAGGAACGCGTGAACTTAACCACTGGGCCACGGGGCCAGCCCCTGATGTTACATGTTTTTTACCACAATTAAAAAAAACAAGCAGGGGCCAGCCCCAGTGGCCTAGTGGTTAAGTTTGGCGAGCTCCACTTTGGCTGCCCAGGTTCAGTTCCCAGGCACAGTCCCAGGACTTACACCACTCTGTTAGCGGCCACGATGTGCTGGTGGCCCACATACTAAAAAACAGAGGAAGAGTGGCATGGAGGTTAGCTCAGGGAGAATCTTCCTCAGCAAAACAAAACAAAACAAAAAACCCCACAAAAAAACAAGCAAAACAAAATAAAATATAAGCTAGTGAAGCAATATTAGTATCAAGCAAAATAGAATTTAAAGCTTTGAAAAATATTAATAAGGACAGTCACAAAAGGAATAATTTAGCAAAAAGATACAACTCAAAACAAATATGAGCCTAAAACAAAGCCTCCAAATATAAAAAGCCAAAAATTGACAAAATCACTGCAATAAATGGACAAACCCACACATGTAGTGGGAGATTGTAATATACCTCTCTCAGAGAGTAATAGATCAAGAAGATAAACCACAAGAATAAACACCTGACAAAGAGGATATATGAATGGCCAATAAATATATGAAAATGTGCCCAACTTCATTAGCCATCAGGAAACTACAAATGAAACTGAAATGCAGTCCTTCTAGATACCCACCAGAATGGCTAAAATGAAAATGACAGACAACACCAAGTGCTGACAAAGTTGTGGAGTAACTGAACCCTCACACAGAGCTGGGGAGCGCGTTAACTGTTACAGCCGCTGTGCAGACTATTCCACATCATCTAGTAAAGCTGAGATACACGGACCTAGGCCCGCCCCTTCTATTCTTCAGGGTCTTCCGGAGGAATACACACAAATACACACATACGCTCAGTAAAAGACACGAACAAAAGTCCACTGCAGCCCTATTTGAAATAGCTAAAAATGGAAACAACCCAAACATCGACCAATCGAATGGATAAGTGTAGTATTATACATACAATCCTTTCATTCATACGACGGAATGACAGAAAGCAGTGAGAAGCAAACAACTATACCCAGCAATGTGGATGAGTGTCACAAATACTGAGTGAAAAAATCTTCAGGCTGAAGAGTTCATCCCATATAATTCCACGCATATAATGTTCAAAATCAGGTCAAACTAATTTTGAGGTTAGAAGTCAGGAGTATGGCTACCTTGCAGAACGTCGTGACTAGAGGCGGCATGAAGGGGGTTCTGGGATGCTCATGAAATTTTGTGTCTTGATCTGCGTGTGGGCTGCGTGGCTTTGTTAATTTTGTTAAATCACATCTAGCTATACACTTGTGATTTGTGTACTTTTCTGTATGTACATTAGCCTTCCCTAAAAAGTTTACTTTAAACAAAGAGTCTGAAGAGACATTTCAGCCAAATGTAATATATGGATCTTGTTTGGGTCTTCATTCAAACAAACCAACTGTAAAAACCTTTTATTAGATGATTGAGGAAATCTGAACAGTATCTGAATATCTGATGATATTAGGGATGTTTTTAAGTGAAAAATATTGCTTTTTTAAAAAACGTGATGGTATTGTGGTTATGTTGCTAAAAGGCTATTTATGATACATACACACACACACACAACACAGATAACAGAAAATGTCTAGCAACTCCCTAATTATCTGGGGGAGAGCAGCTGAAGGGGGCTGACATGAAACAAGACTGGTCATGAGTTAGTTGTTGAAGCTGGGTGATGAGTACATGAGTGTTTGCTATACTATTTTCCATACTTTTAAATATATTTGAAACTTTTGTATTAAAAAGATGTGTGTGTATGAATATGTATATATGTATAAGTAGGAATAAGTCCAACAAAAGATGTGTAAGATTTTTATAGAAAAAATCATAAAAGTTTATTTGAAGATTTTTTAAAAAGAGACTTGAATAGAGAAATCTGAATAGAGAAATAACCCATCCCATTCCTGGATGGCATGGTTCAATATTGAAAGGTCTCAATTCTCCCTAATCTATCAATTCAATGCAATTCTAACCAAAATCTCAAAATAATGTTTTATGGAGCTTGAAAACTGATCCTAAATTCATATGGAAGAGCAAAAGCCCAAGAATAGTGAAAACAATTTTGAGAACTAGGATGGAAACTTGCCTTTCTTGTTACCAGCTGCCACAAGACACATTAGAAACCCAAGGTAATTAAAACAGTGTGATAGTGGCATAAAGACACATGGACCAGCGAAATAAAAGAGAACCCAGAAACAGATCCACACATTTATGAGACCTTCGTAGAGGACAGGGTTGGCTTCACGATTCAGAGGGTAAAGGATTTTGTAGATGGTATTGGGACAAACGATTACCCAATCAGAAAATAAGAAAACTGGATCTCTACTTTATATCATACACAGAAGCCAATTTTAAATGGAAAGTAATTCATAATCAAACAGCATATGTTTAAATATACAAATGTTCAGGCTGACTGCACTAGAATACATAATGAAGTGCGGCAGTCAGATGCTTGCACCTAAACTTAGAATAACCACGATCGCAAAAGCTACAAATGCGGGCTGATGCAGGTGTGTTGGATGGCAACTCAAATACCACGAGCTGGGCTGCCTTCAGTTATGTGACTTTCTAGAGTGATGAACCACTTTTGTTAAAGTTCCAAACCACAAATAAGTATAATTTCCCCTTGATTTACATTCGAGTTGCATTCCTGGAAATTTTACTATATTAAACTGTGCCAAAAAATACACTGTGTTTATATGAAAAACGGAGTTAGGCTCTGGGCTCATATTATAAACGAGTATCCTGTGGGACACTCAAAAGTGGTGCAGGATGCAGGACACTTCTTCACCTCGAGGGACCGTCCCGTGCACTGCAGGACATCTAGCACCTCCAGCCCTGCTTTGTTAACCCCACTAATGCCTCCAAAATCACAATAATAACCAAATTCCAAAACGACCAAAGGGGCTACAGCACCCCCTTGGAGAAGCACTGTTCTAGAAAAACTCCTGCATAAAGAAACATGTACAAGGATGTTCGTAACAGCAGAACACCTGAAAAAACCTAACTGTCCATCAATAAGGGAATGGATGCAACATCATTTACCCATAATGAACACTTAAAATGAATGAACTTGATCTGTGTTGATATACTATTTTTTATACTCTATGGATCTCAAACACAATATTGAGTGACAAAAGTAAGTTGCAAAATGAAGCCCATAGTACTATACTACTTGTATTTTTTAAATTAAAAAAACCTACATAGTAATATATATTGTTTATGAGGTACACATATATACAGTAAACATAAAAACATGGGCATGGATGATGCACGACAACTTCAGAAAAGTGTTTGTCTCTGTGAGGGAGGAAGGAAAGGAAACGGGGCCAGGAAAGAGAACAAAAGGGATCTGAAGTCTATCTGTGATGTTTTCTCTTTAAAATAAAAATCTTAAGAAGTGTGCCACAGTGTTAATGGCTGTTAACCTAGTTGGTAGGGCACAGGTATTTGTTATGCTATCCAGTGTAATATTGACTATTTTTGAAATTTTTGAAATAATTCTTAATCTTTAAAAAGGTAACTGGTGGCAGGATGCCTATGAATTGAGGTCAGAGAACACAGATCGGTGACCAATTAGGAGACTACTGCGATTCTCCAGATAAGAGATGATGACTGCCTGAACTACTGTCTTCGCTGTGAAAATGGAAAGGGGTCAGGGGAGAGGGCATTAGAGAGGACTCCAGTGTCCTGCTTGGTTGACTGAGCTGATGGCACTGCCCTTAATGAGATAACTAGTTAACTTTAACTGCTGCTGTTTTGCATATTACAAAAATAACATGTAAAACTTGGACCAACCTAGAACACAGGGCAAATGGTAGTGGAAGCTGGTATCATTAGAAACATTGCTCGTCAATCCCCGACACAAGCTTACAAGTTCCTGAGGCACTGGCTTCCATATATGGTATGGCTTTAAAGTAATGAAATAAATATCCCAAGCTCTCATAAGAATGAGGTTATCACTTTAGAGCCAAACTGTATATTTTCTTACTAAGTGTGGAAAGGAAAGGCTGGATATAGTATCGAGTGCTCCTGTGTGGAAGGAATGGTTATCTAGTCATTTTATCTTGTTAATTCAGTGTGGGAATAATATCTGTGATTATTTCCCATATTGAAAGAGCTAAAGTATTAAGTAAAATTTGACTTAAAAAATTAAAACAACAGTGTTCTTATTTAATGTACAGGGCTTTTTCAAACCTTTGAGAACTGATGGTCCAGCCAACCTGGTTTCCAGAGTAAGCCCAGTTACTTAAGGTCTGTGGCATTGGAAACATGTAGACTAGAGGCAGAATTTAAAAATCTGTCTAAATTTGAACACCTTGTTTAGTAGCCGACCACAAGAGCAACTACAGGGCCAATTTTTTCCCTTGGCACTCATGCTGTGAGGTCTTTCTTTGGAAAGAATTTGTCCAAAACTTCAGATGTATGTGCAGGGCACTCTTCATTCATTTACCAGTTGGTTCTACACATCTTTTCACCCAGCTCTCAGAGAACAGTGATAGAGGCATTCATTAGGGTGACTGACCCCTGCACATGCAGCCTAGTGGATTAAAAATACACTGCTCACAGTCGATCATACGTGAGAATACTAATGGCCATTACCAGATGACTCACCGTCCAGCACAAATGTGGATTCCATGGAGGGTATTTGGCCCTAGTGCTGCTGGCAGTGAGAGACAGTTACCTCACCCATTCCCAGATTTTCACAGACTCAAGCCCTTGAAAGCAGCAGAAAACAGGTCACAGGAGTGAATTGTCCTTCTGGAGGCTTCCTTTTCACGTTCCTGTATAGCGGTTCCAAACCTTCAAAAACAATTGGGGAGTCTTTCACATTTTTATTTTTCTACTTTAAACACGTCACTATCGTTTGAATTTTAAAATACTAGGATAATGCCTCTACCTTTGTGATTAAGTAAAATGCAAGTTTGGGAAAAATCAAGTGCCAAGCTACGTAAGGGCCATCGACGTGGCAACATCTCTTAACGCACGAAAAGGGAGATAAATGGATAGAAACCACGTACTTCCACCCTTTTTCCTGAGCGGTGCTGGGACTTGAAAGTGATGGTGTGTCTGTTAGCTACATCACCGAGGGGCTCCCGAGACAGCAACACTCCAGTACTGTGGTGTGAACACGCCAGAAATGAGAACTCCAGCTTCTCTCCCCAGCCTTGTTGCTGATTCAAACTGGCAAGTGGAAAACATTACCCCTCCAGGTCTCCAGAACGTTCGCCCGGCCACGTCCCACTAGTTGGAAAGATTAAGATTTCGGCCATAAAGTATTTGAATCAGGCACTGTCATTTCACTTTCTTACAAGCATGAAAAATAAAACATTCCTTCCTTCTTTGTCCCCAATTAAGTATTTACTGGCCGCCGGGCCTTGGGACAGATCCGCGGTAAAGTGGTCCAAGAGGTGCCCCCGCCATCCGCCCACGCCTTCCTCCAGCCTCCTCGCCCCAGCCTCCGCCGTTCTCTCTTCTCTGCAGTCGCCCCTACTTTCTTCCCCTTGACCCCCCTCACCTGGCTCCGACTCTCCGGAGACCCCTACTCACACCTTGCAGTCCGGCCTGTTCCAGCCCACAAGGGCTTTGCTCTACTTAGGGCGAATCACAAGCGGGCTTTCATCCAGGCCATTCCGGATTCGCTAATCAGCGCCGCTCTTTCAGGGCCCAGCTTCCCCCTCATTTGCTTTCCGCCGCCGCTGCTCCAGGCAAAGCGGAGCGTCGCGGGGAGAGCACGTCGCACCCGTTACGCCCTTCGATTCGGCCTCAAGTTCGATTGGATAGAGGCCGTCCCGGCTCCCCGCCCCCTCGGCCCACCCCATTGTCAATCACACCATCTCTTGGGTAACTCAGGGCACCGTTGGTCAGTCTAGTATGAGGGCGGGTTGTTGGGCGGGAAAGAGCTGCTTTTCCAGCGTCCTTTGCTGTTACCGTGGAGACTGCGCAGCCTGGCCTTGGCGCGGAGGGTCCAGGCAACCCCTTTCCCGCATGTTGAAGTCTGGATATCTGTACAGCAGTCTAGATATTACTGCCTGTTCCGGAGTCTGATGAGCATCTCAGTCCCCGACCCTCTGGCTCTGGTGGCCCGCGGGATTTGGGGGGCAAATCAAATTAGGCCTCGGAGAGGAAGTCAGGCCCAGTCATCAAGAGTCCCTAACAATCCTCCTGGAGAGAACCGAGTATGAAGCTGTAATAACATCAGTTTTCGTTTATCCTTACCTCGCCTTATTTTATTTGGGGTTATTCTTCCGTTAGCCTTATGAAGCGGACTGTGGCAAGAATCATTCTACTCACAGGGCAGACTGGCGAAGAGAGACCAGGGTCAATCAGGTGAATCTTCTGTAGCTACACCTCCAGGCAGTTGGAACTCCAGCTGGTCCATGCCTTTGGCAGACTGCTTTTACCTAACTGCAAGCTAAAACTTGCCATGATTTTATTCCGAGGCTATGGCCTGTTGGACCAAAAGATCCAAAACTCAGGCCAACCAAAGCAAATAGGACAGAGGATCCATGTTCCATTGCTGAATCAGCAAGGGAAAATACACAAAAATAAAAATAAACAGTACCAGATTTGAGAGCTGCGGTATCTGAACCTTTGACCTTAGACAAAATTTGGAAACCTTATGAAGCAAACTCTTCAATCGTGGAATACTAAATCTCTGATTTAGGGAATTCAGCTCCTGAATCATAGCTTTGTGAGTAAAATGGAAGAACATGGTTGAATTCCATTGAAAGTATGTATCAAATTTATTCTGCTTTCAAGGTTTCATTTGCAGTCATAGGCAGTAACCAACGATTTCTTATGTGTTTAACAACTTAACCTTACTTGGCCCGGTGAGGAGCTCTGTGGTTAAGAAAGCCATTATTTTGATTAATTCATTTCATTGGAATTGAGTGTTAACTGCAGCTAAGCTCTGGTAGGGACTGTGAGGATAGGAAAGAAATATGATGTGACTCCTGCCTTAATAGCCTGTGGTTTATTAATGTCAATAGCATATGAAACAATTAGGAAACACTTTAAAGCAAGATATAACAATGTGCCGAACTTAATTTATAGTTAATTGCCCCAAAAGACAATAATAACACTTCATATTCGTGGAGCATTTTGTCGTTTTCAGAGCACTTCTCTACTTCCCTTATCTGAGGGAAATATTGTTTTGGCTGGAGTCAGCGTGGGTCTCCATGGTGTAGCTAGAACTAATGGTGGGCCCTGGCCTATGCGGAGGGATGGGAAAGGTGGACCAGAGATGGAAGGGAAGCCAGGGAAAGAAAACAGTTTGAACGAAGAGCCTGAGACAAGAGTGAGCACTGACTATCTGGAGAATAATGTGGACACTGATCTACGCCAGAGTGGAGACAAATAATGGAAAATAATGCTGTGTAGACCAACTGGTCAGGACAACTTCTAAGCCCTAAATGTTTTGGGGCAAAGTTTTCCAAAGTTTGAGATTGGGAAAATTAACCTTCTTACACTTCTAATGGTCAAACTGACTTTACTGAAATTATCAATTAAGAATAGGCACGACTGAGGAGGCACTTCAAACTTCTTACATCTTCCTGAATGGATATAACATTTGGGGTTTTCTCTCTCATTAGAAGGGACCCTCCCCTCAAGCCACCTCTGTCTCATCCCTTATCTGGGAGGAGCTGTTAGTTTGATGAAATAATGAATTTTACCCTGTCATTGGCATTAGGAGAAGTGCTGTCACCAGAGCACATATCTTTTGCCATCTCTTAATCGAAGTTCACTCTAGGAAAGATTGGTTACTTGACTATCCAGTCCTTCTCTTTTTAAAAATTGTCTTCTGTATGCCAAGTGTTATACAGTGCCTCTCCATATTGCTCCACAGCTCTGCCATATATGTATCACTCATATTGTACTTGTGGAAAGTACATAGGTGTCATATATGTACACATATCACTTTAGTTACAATTTTCTTTTCTCCTAAACAAACAACAAATTCCAAGCAACAACAATCATAAAAACCAGGGTTTAATTTCCCCTTTCTCAAATGTGTGAAATCATCTGTTATACTGCCTGATAGAGGTAGGGGAGCAAAAGAGGTCAATTGGGTTATGGAGTGCAAGGAATGATTTCAAGAAAAGACAAAGTTTTCTTGTTCGTTTTATAGTTACCAAAACTTTTTCTGCCAGAGAGCCTTGAATTTTTTGTGTACATCTTCTCATGTGTGATTATTTTAGCATTTCTGGAGGTCTGAAAATGTACCAAAAACTTCAGTAATTGTTGCCTATTAACTGAGGCTCAAAAGCTGCCATGGCTCTATTCTGCTAATGCGGAACTGGGTAAACAAAACTTGCCCCCCAGTACTACTGTCAGTAGTTGGACCCAAGTTACTGGCCTTCCAAGGTCACCCAGAATTACTACCATGATTTTTCAGATTAGAATATGTACTTGATGCTATAGACCAGGGGTCAGCAAACTGGCCTGTGGACCCAATCTGGCCTGCCATCTATTTTTTGTATGACCTGCAAGCTGAGAATTATTTTTATATTTTTAAATAGTTGGAAAAAATCAAAAGAGGAAAAATGTGAAAATTATATGAAATTCTCAGCATCCATCTGTCAAGTTTTACTGGAGCACAGGCCCACTTATTTGTTTACATGTTGTCTATGGCTGTTTTCACTTTACAACAGCAGGGTTGAGTAGTTAATACAGAGACTTAAAATAGTTACTATTGGGCTTTTAAGGAAAAGTTCTGATCACTACTATCTTAGAGGTCTCTAATGAATCAGGTCCCATGGAATGTTGGAACTGAAACAGGCTTTGGAAATCACGTGGTGTTAATAAAAATATCTTACTTTGATAGAGATAAGTTACTTCTTGCCTAAAATCACGTAGTCAGCGGGCAGAGCTGGTACTAGAACTCTGGTTCCATTGGTCCGAGGTTTCTTCAAGCATGATGTGTGTTTCCTTATGTAGAGCTTATCTTACTTAGGATGGGATAGGTGTTATGTAGTCTGGGGACAAGGAGAATTCATCAAAGACTCTCCTAATATTGATCTCATGTCTCACCCCAACAAATACAGCGCACTATAATCCATTTATGGATACTTGGACTTTCATGATTTCAGCCAATATGAGTCATCTTTCGTTTTCCGTTTTCATCATTTCTCAAAAGGTTTATGGCCATTATGAAAAACTTTCTCACTTTTATGCTCTTTCTCTCTTTTAAAGAAATCTCTTTCTCCTTCGACAAAGGAATTCAGAGTTGGCTGACTTGCTATTCCAGTTTAAGGTTCTTGACGCAGGTGAGGATGATTAGAAAGGCACAGGACGCAGTTTTTACTCTGGAGTCTATGGCTCGGTCGCACGTGTGGAGAGGGAGGCCTACTGAGTGGTAAGGTTAGTGTATACGTGCATATGTAGGCTTTTCTGGGGAGACTATCCATAGCTTTCATAGGATTTTTAAGAGTCCGTGACCCCAAGAAGACTCAGAATTATAGATATATCAAAGGAGATGTGCTTCGGGGAGAAAGCTGCTCAGATGTGTGGTGGGGGAGACTGATCTAGGTTTTCAGGTCCATAAGACCTCAGCTGACATGAGGGGAGAGGTCTTTGCCCACTTACATCAGCCCATCCAAGTTTTTTATCTTCTCTGCCGCTCATAGAGGTGATAAAAATTCATCAGATTCACATAACGGTTGAACTCCGATGGTGATGAAATCCCAGTATAATTCTCTCCAAAGAATGTTCTGATTAATAGAAACTGCAGAGGAGCTAATTTTATGAAAATAGCAAACGGGATTGTTTTAGCTGAAGCAAGCTTGGAGAGCGGGTGCTGATGCTGAGCAGAAGACGCAAACAGTCCATTGTGTGGAGCTGACAGCTCCAATCTGGCCGCTTATTTATTAAATGCCTTTCTGCTGTAAATTATTAAGCCTGAATTCTGGGAGATGAGGGAGTGACAGAGGAAGACAATAGAACAGGAAGTAAACCTGGATGGCTGCCTTCAGTCCTGTTGCAGCATTGTGTCCTGTGAAAGCTTCTGGCTCCCCAGGTTCTGAGAAGGGGGAGAGTCCCCTCCTTGATGGGACTCAGAAATGGATGAGACAAGTAACGTGCTTTTGATTTCTGAATTATTTTCCAGTTCTTACAAATCAGAATGTCCTTCAGAGAAAATTCAACCTGTTGGCTCAACAACTGGGAGCCAGGTTTTTTCTCTGTTCTCTGAAAGGGCTATGTTGCCCAAACAAGGAAGAACTTGGTCTTCTTTAACATTAAGAAGGATCAAGTTAAGGTAAATTAACTTACTATTTAAATGTTTTAGGGTACTCAGCCGCCAGAAGGTTGGGTTCCTTTGGCTTATTTGATAGCAGGAAAGGTCTTTCAGCTATGTTTTAAGCAGAATAGAAAAAGGCTGGTGGGCAAAGAGGGAGTCGAACTCTGATTATGCTCATCATCATGTGAAAAGCTGTGGTTCTGGCAAATAGGGGAGAAGCTGGTTTACGTGAATCCTAGGTTCAACTTTTAGCCCTCTGTTTTCTGACCAGCATAATAGAAGGCAGAGGGCTTCATTTCCTGAGCAGACACCGCCTCCTTATTTGCTCAGGACAAGTAATCACATGTCATTACTATGGAAGTCCAAGAGTAGGGCCATGCATTCCTCATTTGCTCATTCACCTGACAACATTTATTTATTTATTTGTGTGCGTGTGCGTGTGTGTGAGGAAGATTGGCCCTGAGCTAACATCTGTGCCAATCGTCCTCTATTTTGGGTATGGGACACTGCCACAGCGTGATTTGATGAGCGGTGTGTAGGTCTGCGCCCAGGATCTGAACCCATGAACCCTGGGCCAGGGAAGGGGAGCGCACAAACTTAACCACTACACCACTGGGCTGGCCCCTCATTTGACAATATTTATACTGTGTTACTGTGTGCTTTACACTGTTCTGGAAAGTGGGGCTAACGAATGAACAAAACAGTCCCTTCTCTCATGGAACTTACATTCTAGTGGAAGGAGCCAGATAATCAATCAATAAATATATAAAATATCTACTGGTTGCACGTGCTGTGAAGAAGATAAGTGGGGTAAAGGGATAAAGAATGACGAAGGGGCATGTAAGGTGGGGGGTATTATTTTATATAGGGTCATGGAGAAAGACCTCTCTGATGAGGTGACAGCAGTGACCTGAAGGAAGTGAGAGAGTGAAGAGCCAAGGGCCAAGCAAGCACCAAGGCCCTGAGAGGGGAGGTGGCAGGTATATTCCAAGAAGAACAAAGGGGCCAGTGTGGCTGGAGCGGGAGAAGGGGGTCCACAGGGGCCTTGTAGGGCTTGAGCTTTCTTCTGAGTGACATGGGAAGCTACTGGACGATTTTTGCACAGAGTGACATGATCTGACTTGCCACAAAAAGGAAAAACAAAAAGCCATAATGAGTGCCAAATACCAGTTAGGGAGTCTATGGTCAGAATGGGGCCCTCTTCCCATAGTACCAAGCCAGTAACAGTCAGCTTTTGGTGATTCCTTCCCAGTATGTGGAGTGAGAAGGCTCATTTCATCTCCCCTCATCTGTCGGGCGGGTGGGATTTCTTTGTTCTTTGGAAAATGACATCCTCCCCTGGAGAGTACCAAGGGTGATGATAAGGTGGAGTTTCATATCCCTTTGTCCTCAGACTAGGAGGAGGATACGCAGCATCCAACAGCAAGAGAATCTGTCACCACTGGCCCTGCCCAGCGCCGAGTTTGCAATCCAGCCATCCTTTCTGGAGAGCTGATATAAAGTGTCTGGCAAGAGAAGGATTCCGCGAATTCTGATTTTCTCAACTCTGGTGAAGGAGGAGAGGACAGCAGCCCGAGAGGCACAACACCAGGCAGCTGCTGGGAAGATATATATGGCAAGACTCAGCTGGAGCCTATACAGGAACATTTGGTGGGTAGGGGGAGGAAACTCATGAGGCTTTGTGGGAAAGTGTGAGAGCATTAGAAGAACCGTGGGGTTTCTGGTTTAGCAGATGTCTTGAGGCATTGTTACAGCCCCTGACAGGCCTGAGCCCCACGCCTCCTTGCAAGATGTGAAGTTCGCTGTGCCCAGAAAGCAGCTGAAAAATGCTCCAGTTCAGCTTGGGTCACACCACTGAGCACTTGCGGTCTGTTCTATCAGGGTATTTCAGAACGGGGTCAAGCTGACACAGTCGGCAGTGTAGCCGCAGTTCTGGAGCTCTGAGTGAGTGAGAGGAGATGATCAGACCTAGAATTGAGGGATTTTTAAATATGGGTACAAATCTTATTTAAGCTCTCAGCTGCTCAAATTGAAAGGCTTTTTATAGATTGGTGCTGTGTTCTGGGATTGAAAGACCAAATACTTACGAAGGAGATCTCAGAGCTAAATCAGGATTAGGAGTATAATTCTCTTAGAAGCACACAAATACCTAGGTATAGCCCAGCCTGAGAGTGCAGTCTCACAAATACCACACATGTTTTATTGGTGAGGGCTCCTGTCCATAAGGAGGAAAAGAAGCTTTGGAGATTTCAGTTCCAGTGCTTTCTGCCCCAGAACCCTGTTTTGCTAACCTTTGGGGTACCAGGCCAAACTATCCTTAATGCAAAATAATAACATATGAACTCAGAGGCCCTTAGATGTAATTTAAATTTTTCTAATAAATAAACAATAAATAGAATTGCTTCTTTGATTGCTTTGACAACATGTTCCCCTGATTGAGAAAAGGGGAGTCAGGGAGCATGCAGGTGTGGCATGAGGAGAATGAAGGAGGGGAGTGACAAGGAGCAAGGGGCTTGAGGAGTGAAGAGAATGAAGCCAGATTCCTTAAAGAAAAAGGAAGCCCAGTGTGTAATTGTTTAGATAGTCCCTGGTTGAGAAGGATGGCTTCTCCTGAATTGGTCATTTCCCCAAACCCTGTGTTGCTGGAGGTGATTGCCCATTTAGTAAACATTTAGTAAACTCTAGATTCTGTCTGACTGCTTGGTCATGTTTTGACCAAAGGAATAAAGACCTGCTGCAATTCACTTCAAAAACTGAGCCTCTGCCATCCACCAGGCGGTGTTCTAGAAATGGGGGCTGTGGAGATAAGATAGAGTTCCTTTCTTCAAATTGTTCACATTCTACTGTTCGAGACAAACAAGAAAACCCGACGTAATAAAGGCTACGTCCGAGGTAAATCTCGGGTGCTTCCTGAGTACAGGGCAGGAATGAGAGGAGCAGGGCAGGTTTCCAAGGTGACACTTGAACAGGGCCTTTATGGATGACTGGAGATCAGCCACAGAGAGTAAGAGGGAAGGGGTCCCAGGCACAAGGAACAGCACATTCGAATATCTAGCCGTATGAGAGGGAATAGCAAAACAGGTGACCAACAAGGATTTCAGAGTGTCTGTGATATGCAGTGTGCTGGGGCTGAAGGCGTGGGAGGCGGAAGGGCAGAAGAAGTGAGGGGGTCCCTGGGATCTGTGTCATGCAGCACTTGCATGACATGATAAGGAATTTAGACATTATCCTGCAGTTTGTGGTGAGCCACTGAAAGACTTAACAAGGGGAGGTATTTATACTTTGTATATACATAAAAAAATCTCCTCCATAAATCTCTTATAGATATTTATCTAGTTATCTGACCTCTGCTTGAATATGTTCAAGGCTGGGGAGCTCTCAACCTCCCAAAGCTGTCCACTTCATAGAAGGATGGCTATAAATCTTAGAAAGTTCTTTCTTACATGGAGGCAAACTCTTGCCTCTTCATAATTCCTTCTCATTCGGTATAGCTTTGCCATTTGTAGCAACACACAAAAGCCCACTTTAAAAATATTTGAAGATACCAAAGAAACCTTCTCTTAGTTTTCAGTTTCCAGCTTAAGCACACACAGAGTCCCCTCGTTCGTTATTTCATCGTTTCTAGACTTTACCATCCTGGTGACAGCTATCTGGAGGAACGGTGGTTTATTAAAGCATCTTTTAGAATCTGGCACTAGAATTGCTCATAATACTTCAAAAAAGCTCAAAAGGAATGGAGTAGAGCAATGCTATAACTGCTTCTTTTGAGCTGGACACTCTATGACCATCAGGGGCTCACGTGTCCTTAGTTCATAACTGGCCACATCTCACAAAAGCTTTTAAGGCTTTTGATTAACTGAAGCTTCTAACTCTTCTGCACATTAATTACTGCCAAGCAAAATCTTCACCATACTCAGTATGCACAATTAATTTTTGAAAGTTAAATATAGGACTTTACATTTATTTAAATTTTACTTTGTCAGTTTTCTAGATTACTAGATTCCAGCCTATTAGATTCATCTTTAAAGTCTTGATTCTCTTTCCAATGATATTAGTGGGTCTCCTTGCACATTTGATAAACATTCTTTGTATGGTTTTTTTTTTTTTTTTTTTTTTAGATTAGCCCTGAGCTAACATCTGTTGCCAGTCTTCCTCTCTTTTTTTTTTTTGGCTTGAGGAAGATTAGCCCTGAGCTGACATCTGTTCCAATCATCCTCTACTGTATTTGTGAGTTGCCACCACAGTGTGGCTTCCAAGTGGTATAGGTCCCTGCCTGGGCTCCAAACCCACAAACCCAGACCTCTGAAGCCAAGCATGCCAAACTTTAACCACTATGCCGGCCCCAACCTTTGTATGTTTTAATCCAAGTCACTAATAAAAATGTTGTCTAGGATAGAACTTGGTAGCATTGAAGACCTCCTTCCACTCTGGGTTTGTGTTCAGACAGCTTTAGTTTTGCCTAATGACCATTTTAACACATTATTCATAATGATAACTTTGAAGATCCATTGCGTTTGGCATTTCCTCCCATTGGAATCAATACATGTTTATTGTTGACTGCCTACCTGCTCGGTTCTATGTTAGGTGCTGAGGATACAAAAATGGTCAAGATATCATTCTTGTTTTAAAGAGCTCACAATTAGCAGAGATGACAGACATGTATACCCCAGCTCCAAACCAATACGTATGTAATTAACTATGCATTACTTCTAATTTGTATGGAGTATATATGTTTTTTCAATATAAAATATAACAGATAATATACTGTGTATATTGTATCACATTATATATTAGCAGTATAAACAAAGTATATAGAGAACCCATAAAAGTGGAGATTACTTCTTTATGGGAAAAAAGAGAAAGGAGGACTTCACAAAAGAAGTGACATCTTAACAGGGCCTTGAAAGATATGCAGGACTTTTGCAAGGTAAGTGGAGAATGGAGATGGAAAGATATCCCAGAGTGAAGAAACAGGATAAGCCAACCGTGGAGGAGTGAATGTCTTCAGAATGGTTCAGGAACAGCAAATACTCTAATGTGGATGGAGTACCAGGTTCGGGGAAATGAGCGGCAAGAAGTGAGACAGCGTGCAAAGGGTCTTGAATGCCATGCTAAGGACTTTAGGCTTTATCCTGTCTGTGAAAAGTTTAGCTAAATCAGAAGTCTTTAAGCAAGAGAGTAAGTAGCATGCTCCAATATACCAACATCACAACTCTGCTGCACAGGAAAATGAGTTCAATGTGGCAAAACTTATTCTTAGTGAACCCACGTGGGCTCTAGCATTAACCGCCCATTAAGCATCTGTTTAATGAGCACCTCAATCTTTGTGTGTGTGTTTTGCTCCTACTTCTTCAGCTTCTACATATTTCCTGACTGACTACACGTTGCCTGACCTTTCAGCCTCTGGTCTTCTTTCCTTGAGCATTTGCGTTCTGCATTCTTTTGGTCTATTGGTTCCCCCTCAGCTTGCTCTGACCTTTACTATTTAATGTGTCCTTTGGCTCCCACTTCTGAGCCACAGCAACTCCCTGACCTCAGAGCCGGCCCGGCGTCTGCTCTGGATTGCTCACATGATTTCACTTCCCCGGTTTGCCAGTACCTCTGCATTTTCTGTTCCCCCTTGGTCTAACCTTTTTTAGACCTTTGTCTAACTTTGTGCTACCATCTTTGCCTCAATTCTTCTATCCCAGCTCGCAGACCAGCAAGTTGTACCCATTGGCTCACTTTGGTTCCCATTCTGGCGATAAAATGTAATCTTTCCTTTCTAGGACCTATATGGTGTAGTTGAAGATAAGACTAATGTGCAGAAATTATATGTTACAATTGATTGACAAATTGCATGTACTAACTACAAGTGTGATGTGAGTTTAGAGAAAAGATTGAATTGAGAAATTCAAGAATCTTAGGTCCTTTCTAGGCAACTCCCTTTTTAAAAGGTTTGGATATTTGAGACACAAACATTTCTTTGGAAGGAGGAGGGGAAATGTAGGGCGGGACTTCCTCTGGACTTCCCTGTGATTGGCTCCAAAGCTGCCTATCTCAGAAGAGCTACCTTGTCTGTGCCATCTAGCGGTTATTGCCACCAGAAGCCTTACCCGCCTCAAGGAGAGAGCAATTTAACGCCATTTCCAACTTAAGCACCATATCTACAGGGCGTGAAATTAGTTCCAGCAAGCAGCAAATTTGCTGCTAATAAAAATATTTAGCGATTCACTTGTCTTTAAATCAGCAGCAGAATATTCTTTTATTTGCATCAATGCTTGTTTCCCCCAATTCTAATATTTGATAATCAAGCTAGTGTTGTTTAGCCAAAGCTGTAAAACAGCAAGTTCTTCAGCTCTGCAAAAATGTGAGTTTCTTGAGACGGAATTTTTATCTCTTTCTTTTGGTCAGAAATAGGCCTAGATGTTCTTTGGATCACGGAGATGGAACACTTTCACTGGTTTGGGAGTCTTGGAAATAAGTTTTATTCTCTTCTGTCTGCCAATGTTATCTCCTGAGTCGTTGCACATGGAGAATCTGGGGCGCTAAGAGAGGACACGATTTCTATCTCCTGTTTAGACACAGCTTACTCAGTCTCTGTGCCAAACTCATTTTAGTTTCTTTTCTGTCACTTTTAGCCTCTATCTACTCCAGAGTGAGGGTAATCTAAATACTGAAGAGATATTGTAGAACATTAAAACTTTCCGTTTTTTTTCCTAAGGATTGGCACCTGAGCTAACATCTGTTGCCAATATTCTTTTTTTTCTTCTTCTCCCCAAAGCCCCTTGGCCCAGTACGTAGTTGTACATCCTAGTGGTAAATCCTTCTAGTTCTTCTATGTGGGATGCTACCTCAGCATGACCTGGTAAAGGGTGCCACGTCCACGCCCAGGACCCAAACCGATGAAACCCTGGGCCACTGAAGCAGAGTGCATGAATGTAACCACTCAGCCACGGGACTGGCCCCCAAGGACATTAGAACTTCTTAAAAATTTATTCAGCAAATTCTTATTGGGCACCTCCAAGATGCATTCACTGTTCTAGGTGATCAGAAGTGCATCAGAAGTGTCCCAAGAAGCCTAGCGTGACAGCTAGATGAGAGGCTGACCTGGCAGGTGACACCTCTTCTCCAGGTCACTGAAACAGTGGGTCACGTAGGCTCCTACATGTTCTTCTTTTCTTTAGACAAGGAACAAAGCTCATAGAAGGAAGAGCAGAAGAGATTCTCTCTCTCGTTACTTACTTGGTCTAAGGGTCTAAACAGATCACTTGTTTAAAGTCAAAATAATTTAAAGACACATTGTGGTGGCACCCTGGGGACTCTATCTTTCACCTCAGAGGAGCCCTGGCTGCATCAGCTTTCCTCAGATCCTGGTAGAAGTCAATTTGGACCATCCTGACAGACAATCAAGATGTCAGGCAGCTTCAGTGATGCACAGCTATGTCCTTAACAGAAATCAGCCAACACGAGATGCTGATGAAAGCGGACTCCTTGGTCAAGAGAGGGGCCTGGGCAGGGCTGATAACTGGGAGTTAACATCAAAGACAAACTAACTTTACTGTTGAGATACTGGAGGGGGTAGACTGGAGAAAGGGAATGACATCAGGAATGACACTTGGCAGCGGCCCAGAGATCCATGTGGAGGCTCAGAAGGGGAGAACCCCCTGCTCTGCGTATAGCAATGGGAGGTGCAGAGGTTTGAGGATCAGAGCATCTGGGTCTATTCTTGGCCCTTTCTCTCAGGTACATGACTCTGATAAAGCCTCCTTACTCCCTTTAACGTCAGCTTCCTCATCTGTCAGAACAGCTGAATTTTGCTCCCTATCCCAGATCCCCTTACCACAGCACGAGAAAAATGGGATGATGATTATTTTAAAGGACTGTGAGACACTCACCAGAGGGGTACGATGATGCAAATTTGATTCTTCCTAGGATGGAGAGCACAAAAGCAATGATACATGTAAGTCAGACAAAAGGAGACTTTTCTAAGGGTAAGGGCTACAAGACCAGATTGAGTGGAACCACTTTCTCTGAATGAGATATGTAACCTACCCCACACCCCATCATGCTCTAGTCCCCAAATCCCAAATCTTTATTACTCGGTGAGGGTCAACTGAAGCTCCTAGTGTTTAAAGCTTGATGAATTTATCCTAGCTATAGAGCGATGGGAATTAACAGATGTGAATTGTTAGGGAAATATAAAAAGTGATTTGAAGAATAAGCTGTAACAATTAAGTATTTAAGAACCAGAATCAAGATCAGGGGAAAAAACTAAATTTAGTAATTAAAACAGAAATAAAAACATTCTTCAGTCCTGGTCCTGTCTTTTTCATATGTCAATGTGTTATCGATAAAGACTTTCTGGGAGCACAAGGAAAATAGGTGACGTGGAGGATGCGGAGGGAATGTTGTTAGGGCAGCTAGCATGGAGCATAGCCTAAGGCCACTGAGGGAGCAGAGAACATAAGGAGCCAGATAAAGGAATTAGGAGGGGAGCTGGAGATTAAGGAGCGAGCTGGCTCATGGGAACCCTGGAGGCTTCTATGAGTCCCTTGACCTTAGAGACAGGGCTGAGAGAGGCTGGGGAGAGGAATGACGGAGTCAGAGCAAGGATGCAGTCTTTCTCTGCCAGCTATCCTATCCTGGTCCCTGGGCCCCCTCCTAGCTGCTTCTCATCTCGGTGTCCTTCAGGTCAGCTGTTTGCTTCTCCATTTCCCAGTACAGCAGCCTTGCCTTTCACATAGGCAGGAGGTCTCAAGCCTACAGCCTTCTTGCTGTCAGGTGCCAGAGCTGGGTCAAAAGTCAAATGGGTTCTGAGGATGGATTAATGATGTTTTGAAGCATCTAATCCCCATCTGTTTCTTGGGCATTTCTCATAACAGCATCAATCGGAGGCCCTCCGTGAGGTTTGCCTGAGCTCCCCTTGAATCAATGCACGTGTAGGGTAGAATCTTAGCAGTGCTTCTGCAAAGTCCTGAATGCCACCCCAGGAGGTTGAGAATTCCAAACCTAGGCGGAGCAGAGCATAGGATTAGGGGCTGATGGTCAAAAAGGCCTTTACAGATAGAATGCGAAATGCTCAGAGGCACAAAGTCACTCTGCAATCTCAGAGAGAGGGGCGTGGCCAACACACTGGTTCATAAAACAGACTGGCCATTTGCAGAATTTCTAAGGGGTTAGGTTGCTGATTTCATTAAAAGTTATCTCAGAGGTCATATACCAAATACTTGATTTCTCTCTAAGGAAAACTTAACCACCTTCCTAGCCCTTAGCATCAAGAATTTGGGTTGTTGAAATCAAGACTGGATCCTGTATATTAAAGGGAAGAGATATGTATAGTGCAGAGCTGTCAAAAGAAATGCCTCTGCTAGGACACCCACATTCCAGAATTGAGAGGTTATTTGAAGGGGGTCAAAATGAGAAATGGAAGCAATTTTAGAGGTCACCTAAATGTGGCATGGCATCCTGATAAGAATACAGATACTCATGTCAAACTGCCTGGGTTTAAATCCTTTCTCTACCCTGTACTGGCTCTGTGACTTTGGGCAAGTTACTTAACCTCTCTGTGTTTTTGTTTCCTCATATGGAAAACCAGAAAAAAGTGACCTACCTCAAAGATTTGTTTAAGGTAATAAATGTTAGTTATTTATACCTTCAGTAATTGCTTCATGACAAATGTTTGTAAAACCCTTCAAAATGAGACATTCTATTTATATAAGCTTTCTCTGCTTAATGTAACTAGAAAACTTCAAAAGACCATACCAATTGGATTCACTACAAATTTATGCTATTTAAATGTGGGTAGGCCTGTGCAGCTGCTGAGCAATCCTCCTACCCATTTCTTGTTGACTTCTTAGTGAAATTCCATCAGTAGTTGTTCTAAGGCGTGATTTCTCACCTTTGGCACAATTAACATTTTGGGCAGCATAATTCTGTGTTGTGGGGAGCCGTCCTGTGTATTGTATGATGTTTAGCAACATCCTGACCTCACAAGATGCCAGTAGATGCCAGTAGCACCTTCTCCCTCATTGTGAAGACAAAAAAATGTCTCCGGACATTGCCAAGGTCTCCTGGGGTGGGGGGGTCATCCCCGGTGGAGAGCCACTGTTCTAAAGCTTTGCCGTCTCCTTCAAGCGCACAGCCCACCTTCAGATAGCTACTTTCAGACGATAATTATGCCTCCTGTTTTCCTTAGAAAGAGATCATCTGATGGACGTTTTTTGACTATCCCTTTCCTCCTACTCACAATTCATCTGGCTATCCACCCATCATCCTTTTCTCTTCCCCTTTAGCCTGAAATTGTCCTCTTCTTCAGAACCAGTCACTGCTGGTCCATCTTTTGTTAACGTCCCTGTCAGGCTCTCCGGCTCTCGAGTCCACCAGCTGCTGCTCTTCTCTGCGCCTTCAGTCATTTGCTTTGCTGAGGCCTTCACTTCTGTCTGGCGCAGTGTCCACTATGTTTTTCTCCAAACACCTTTAAGTACTGAGTTATTCTCACTAAGCTACTAGCCATTTTTTCCCATTTAATCATCATTTTCCTTGTAAAAGAAAGAACTAATATTGCCGGAGCACGTCCTAAGGTCTAGACACCGTCAGATGGGTTCCACGGCCTCAGCCCCCACGTGATGTTAACGCCCCGCCCTCTCATGTTCTCCCTTCCGCTCCAGGGAGCTTGTTTTTCCAGTGATCACCTAATTGCCAAATCCAAGGGCCTTTTCTCGGTCTTCACTTCTTTACTTTCTCTAAAGCTCTTAATGCTATTGACCATCTCTTGGGTGAAACTGTTTCCTCCCTTGGGTTTTAATTCCTCTGGGCTTTGATTTGATTAACTGAAGGTTAGAGGAATTCATTGAAGTGATTTCTAAGACCCCCACTGGTGCCAGAATCTTAGACATGTAAGATCCTCTCAGCCTCTGTTTGTCAGACAGCTGCAATCAGAATCCCGTCCTATTGGGAGCCACAGAGGCACCAAAGGGGATGCAGCCCAAGAGAGCCCAGCGCACAAAACCCCGCTGAGGTGGCCTTTATCTTCCTTACTAGCAGCTAACTTTCTCAAGCTCTGCTCCCAAGCACCACCGTTATTCCAACCCAGGCTCAAACCGTACAGTGATCTTGTTTGCTTTCTGCTTCCCTCCCCTCCGCTCTCCACATTCACTCTGTGCCCAAATCCAGCTTCCACGTCTCTCAAATCTGTCTCCTCATTTTCGTCCACACCAGCCACTGCTCTAACTCAGGGCCTCGTTAGCTTTTTACAATTTAATTTCTCTTACAGTATTTAGTCCATATTTTCGAAACAACATCAAGCTTCTAACACTTGATTCCACCCCCTCCGACTTTGACATCATTATTGCCTTTTCCTCTGAAAGATGGTAATTTAACTCTCTAACACACATTCTACACACATGTACGTATTTCTCCTTCCTCGAGGAGGAGACTTATAATTATAACTATAATTTCATTATTATATAATTTTTGGTTAAATGGGTTATCAGTATTCATGGTCTTATGACTATGGAAATATTATTTGCAGCTATCCATGTCCTGTACTGTGATTACATTTTCATTCTTGTATGTTTTATTTCTTTAGTTAATATTGGTGCTTTTTAAATTTGCCTAGTTTAGGCACCTGTCACCAACTCAACCCCAAACTTTCTGGGAGAACTGTAAATTCCCTCCAATTTGGCCATGGATATCAGATACTTTATCAGTTCCATATCGGTTCAGTTTTGTTTTGTTTTTCCTGAGGACATGCCACCTAGATCATCTCTCTTCCTGCTCCAGTCTGGACTGGTCGGTCTCTAGGCCTGTGGCACTGCTTTGGGTCAATGTTTTGGGAATTCCTTTCGTTCCTCTCCTGTGTGAGCCTCTTATTTCCTGGATCCTGTGCCTTCCTCTTTCTTAGTTTACTGCCTGTTCTGACGATGTTCAAATCTTCAATAAGCCTTCATGGAAAGGATTCACAGAAGTAAATAGATTTTAGTACTTGCCTTTTTCTAACTGTCTTTGTTCAGCTTCACAGTTGATTTGTCAAGGTGTAGAAATATTAGTTAAAAGCCATTTTCACTCAAAACTTTGAAGACTTTGTTCCACCATCTTTTTTGTATCTAGGCCCATTTTCAAAAAGTTCAGTGCTGTTCTGATTTCTACTCCTTTGCATGAAAACTTTTTTCATTTTTGGAAATTTTTAGAATTTTCTTCCTTTGGTTCTTTCTTTCTTTCACATATCAGCTTTATTGATATTCATATACCAAACAGTTCACTCATTTAAAGTGTATAGCTCAATGGTTTTTAGTATATTCACAGAGTTGTGCAATTGTCACAACAATCAATTTTAGAACATTTTATCACCCCCAAAAGAAACCAACCCATACCTGTTAGCAGTTAGTCCGCAATTTCCTTCAACCACTCCCCCCAACCCAGCCCTAGGCAACCACCAGCCTCCATTCTGTCTCTATAGATTTCCCTGTTCTGGACATCTCATCTAAATGGAATCATACAATATGTGGTCTTTTGTGCTGGCTTCTTTGACTTAGCAAAATGTTTTCAAGGTTCATCCATGTTGTAGTGTGTCTCAATACTTCATTCCTTTCTTTTGCCAAATAATATTCCATTATATGGATATACCACATTTTGTTTACCCATTGATAAGTTGATGGATATTTGGGTTGTTCCTACTTTTTAACTATTATGAATAATACTTTCATGAATAGGATTTTCTTTTTTCATTCCTTGGGGTCACTTTTTCATTCATTGTGCTGGGCACCTGTAGACCCTTCAGCCTAGAGAATTGTGGTCTCTAGTTCTTGGAAATGTTCTTGTATTTTTTCTTTGATAATTTCTTCCTATCAATTCTCTCTCTTCTCTCTTTCTGGAATTCTTATTCGTTGGATTTTGGACCTTCTACATTGATCCTCAAATGTTCCTATCCCCTTTCTTCTATTTGCCATTTTGTTTTCTTTTTTGTCCTATTTTCTGTGAGATCTTCTCAGCTCTTTTCCAGGTTTTCTATTTAATATTTTATTTTGGGTATTTTATTTTAATATTTAAAAGGTCTTTCTTGTTCTCTGTTCTTTTTTTTTTTATAACATCCTATTCTTTTAATGAGTACGATGTCATCTCTTGATTCTCTTAAGTTTTAATATTATATTTTTAAGTTTCATTTTCTTTCTCCCTTGTCTGTTTCTTCAAAGTTCCTTTATTTTGACCTCTAGGTCTTTCATGTTAGAGATTTCCCTCAAATATTCAGTAATTATTGCCTGGCATTAGTATTTAAAAATGATGCCCTGAAGATCAGATAGAGATTCTGTGTGTGTATGTGAGAGAGACAGAGAGAGGGAGAGCAGGAGAGGGCCTTGGTCTTGGTGACTAGTGGGCCTCGTGGCAGAGTGATTGGGCAGGCATTTGGCCATTTAGTTAGGGGGCCCTGGACATCGGTGTTGGTTAGTCTTTTCTCTTGAGCCTGTAAGTTTCCCAAGAGAGGAATTCTCTAGTTTTCTGTCTGAGGAGGTGAGCATAAGCCTGGCTGCTGGCATTTTGGGAGCCTAGCCAGGGAAGGGGACCGTGGATCTCACCATTCAGTATGTAATCTTTCCCTTAATCCCCCTGGTTTCAGAATGGTGCCTCACCTCCACCTTCAGCTGTGACAATTGTCCCTGCACGTGGACCCCCTCCAGGGAGATCCTGTCATCTGCTAGGATTTGGGGAGTCGGTTTTTGGACGGCTACCTGGCTGCCGTTTCCAGCCTCACTCAGGTTCTCCGCCTTTAGAGGCACCTGGGGCTTCCAATTCCAAGTCAGATTTTGTTGACATCTCCCGTCTGCTTTTATCTCCTCTTCCACAGTCTTAATTTTTGTGGTTTCATATTCTTTTTATTCCTTTACTGTCATTTTAGTTGGATTTTATGAGGGAGTATGGATAAACAAGCATGTCTAATCCACCACGTTTAGCCAGAGTCCTCATTGCTTTTGACTGAGCTGCTCTGTCAGCCTCATGCTCATCTGTGTTAAGGTTGTTTTACTTTGACCCAATCTGCCAGATTGATCTTTCTGAAGCACAGCTCTAATTATATAACTCCTTCACTACCTCACACACGAAGATCCTTCACTACTTCCCCATTTTACTGTGGAATCTTAACATTAGAGAAGACTTTACAGGTTCTTTGGACCAGCTCCCTGCCTGATGCAGGAATCTTCTCACCGCTGGACCGTTGGTCACTGGGCCTGTGCCTGAGCGTCTCCAGTGAAGAGCTTACTTCCTTACCAGCTCGTCCATTCCATTACTGCACAGGTCTGTTTGTTAGAAAGTTCTTTCCTACATAGAACTGAAGTACCCCTCCTGAAACTTCATTAGTGACCTAGATTCTGACCTATGGATCCTCAAATTAAAAGCCTAATCTCCCTTCCACATGACAGCATTTTATATAATTGCATTATGGCTTCCATTTGTCTCCTAGATCGTCTCTTCTTCTAGTTAAAAATCCCTAATTCGTTCAACCATTTCTTATGTGACATTGCCTATTGAAAATGTCCAACATACCAAAGACCTACATTTAGTATCTTCTGTGATGTGGCTCCAGCCTCCTCTTACAGTGTCGTCTCCCATCATCTTCTACTTTAGCCATCCACTCCAGGCACACACCTGGCTTTTTCTCTTCTCACCTCCTGTTCTTTACCTGTGATCCCTGTCTTCTTCTCTTTCTGTTCAACTCATTTCTGTCCAAAGATTACAGCTAACACATACCAAACTGTTAAAGTAGTTACTTTGGGGGGATGGAATGGGATGGGTGAAAGGGGAATATTGATTTCTTCCTTCCTACAGTTTTTTTTTAAAAGCAGTAAGATTATTAATCATCTTTTCTTTTTTATGTTATTCAATGTATTTTTCAAATGCATTAAAATTAATTTAAAAAGCATACTAACAACAAATTCAATCCATCAATTGCAGTGCATCTCAAAAGTTGTATGACCCAGGAAACCTTTGATTCTTCCTTCTAATGTGAGCTTCCCTGCTCTGAACACCCAGAACATATGGGGATAGGCTTCTTATTGCCCTGACCATGTTACAGTTGACATCACAGATGTCCGTGCGCAAGTTTTCCCTTTTCACCAGACTGGAAGCTCCTAGAGACCAAGGATTGCGTCTTACTCCTGCAAGGCCCCTGGCTTCCAAACATACTTACATACCACATAGCAGGAGCTTTTATTGCAAGGGTGAATGCGTGAATTCACGCTGTGATTTATTTATGCTTCTTCAGACATGGTGCCTCTATTTTTCCTTGAATGGAGAGAGAGAACTCTGGGTACTTCAGCTTCTGGCCAGCCACTGAGTGACATTCCCAAAAATCACACAGCCTCTTCCCAAGGCACAGAGAAGCATCCGTTTTTCTCTCTCTTTAGCCTTATCTGCTCAGTGTCTGGGTGTGTGAAGCTAACCCAGAGGCCCATGTAGACCCTGAAGAGGGCAAAAGACTCTGGAGACTGGGGGAGAGGGGAGTGGAGAGAAGACGGGCTGGGTCAGGGCCCAAGGAAGTGAACAAGTTTCTGTTACAGAAGAATATCAAGCAGGAGAGTTAGAGGGGAAAGGCTGGCAGGATGGGGAGTAGAAGGCAGAGCAAGGTGCCCAAGGCAGTGTGGCATCGGCTCAGAGGCAGACAAAGCTGCTCTCGCAGATGTGAGTAATCCCGTCCCACAAATGCCATGAAGATGTCTTACTCCATCTGGTGCTGGAGTGAATGGAAAGAACAGGATTTATCTCTCTGTTGAATCTTGCGCTGTTCCATGCTTGAGGCGGAAGCACACTCTCTGTCTTAGTCTCTTAGTCTGCTTCTCTGCCTCTCTCTCTCTCTCACACACACACACTACACCACACACATACACCACACCCTTTTACTTCCACCCTCCTGTGCCATGAGGCATATAACTATGTCTTACAGCTCCTTGCATCAAGGATAGACTTGGGCCAAAGAGGGTCCCTGGCTTCCTGATTCTTCAGGATGTCTGATTATAAGGGTAAGAAAATGTAAGTTCTTGCCCATTTTTCTCCCTGTGCTTTTTCTGAGTCCATTCCTTGCTCACCACTGGCCTGTAGCCAGATGATTAACTGGTGTTTAGTTACAGAGCAAAGAGAACAAGGAAGGGGACAGCTTGCGTACTGTCCACAGGTAGATATCAAGTTCTCGATTTTCTTGTTTTACATTTTGGACTTTGGGTGCACATAATTGGGTTCATCTTACTCCTAATTTCACGGTATACTGTCATCACTGGTCCAGTGAGATCTCTCATTGATTTACTGAATTCTTATTTTCTCCTTCTGTTCCCCCATCCCCATTCTGTCCCCTTTCCATGCTCAGGGCTTCCACTCTTGATTATTTACTGTATTCCTTAGATAGGGCTCTCTGGAAGTAAGTTCTGAGATGAGCGCTGCCTGCAGGTTTCTTTAGGAGTACACATGTACTCAGGATATACACATGTAAGGAAGTGAGGATGCTAGGATGGGGCTGAAGGTGAAGCTGATCCCCACCATGGTTACAACTGAGGACTCAGCTGAGCCCTCGAAAGCTCTGGACCTGACATGAGCCTTTCGAATTTTCCCAAACTGAAGCACGGGGGACTGTGCCTTTTATAGCACTGCATCAGCCAGCCATTGACCACTTCCCCTTGAAGGGGCATAACCTTAGGTGAGGCAGTTCCCCTGAGGGACAGAGCCTTGAGCCTTGGCACTAATATCCCCAGCAGCTGGGGAATGGGTGCACTGGCCCTGAAGAGGGCGTATGGTGTAGCCCCACTAATCCACCTTCCATAAGTTTATCCACCCGCATAAATATCCTTCAAACACATGTGGTGTTGCTTTTTGCCTTTTTAAAAGTTATGGAAATGGTATTGTCTTATAAATCTCTCCTCCCCATCCCCACTCCATTTTAGAGCCCTATCCATCTTGCTTTAAGTGGATCTATTTCATTCCTTCTTATCACTGCACAGTGTTTCATTGTTTGTGGTTACCACAATTTACCGTCTGTTCCCTTCGCAATGGACACCCAGGTTGCCTCCATTACTTTGCTACCACCATCAGCAAGGTGATGGACACGTGCGGGAGTTTCTCCAGGATGGGTATACCCACAAAGAGGCAGTGCTGGGTCATAGGCTCTATGCATTCTTTGTTTCATTAAGCCCTACCAAATTGCTCTCTAAAATAGCTGTACCAGTTTTCACAGTCATCAGCTTGCCTCTTTCCCCAAATCTTTGCCAGCACTTGGCATTATCAGACTTTCTAATTTTTGCTAATTTGTTTGATGTAAAGTGGTATCTTGTTTTTCTGTTGTATTATTTGTGGAATTAAGCATCATTTTGAAGACTTGTTAGGAAATCCATTAGGATTCCCCCTTCTAAGATCTACCTGTTTATATACTTTGCCCATATTTCTATTGCTTCCTCTCTTTTTCGTACTAATTTCTTGAGATTCCCTGAACATCTGTTAATGCAAATGTCCGGCATTACCCATCTGTTAACTCTGTAGATGGCGGATGGTGTACTTCACTGAACAGAAATCTTTAATTTTGATGTAAAATCCATCCATTTTTCTCCTTATGGTTTTGTTTATGGATCTTGTTTAAAAAATCTTTTCCCATTTCAAGGTCACAATGTATTATATATTCTCTTCTATTAGTTTATGGTTTTAACTTTCACATTTAGGTATTGAATCCATGTAGAGTTTATTTTCTTACTCAGTAATGAGATAAAGATTCAAATCTATTTCACCACTTATGAAATAATTCATCTTTTTTGCCCTTTGATTTATGATGCCAGATTTATCATATGGCCAATTTTCATGTATATATAAGCCTGCTTCTGGACTCACTCTTCCATTCCTCTGGCCTGCGTCTCTCTTCCTGTGCCAGGACCACACTGCTTTAGTAACTCCGGTTTTGTGATATTTCTCAATGTCTGGATGGTGTGTTCCTTCTTTTGCTCTTTTTTTTTGTTCTTTTTTAAACCGTCTGAGCATTAGTGGACCTTTAGTCTTCCTCATAAACTTCAGAATGTTTGTTAGCCGTTCTTCTGCCCCCTCCCCCAGGAAAGTCTACTGTGATTTTGATTGGAATGGGTTAAATTTCTAGGTTAATTTAGGGGAAATTGATGTTGTCTAGAGTTAAGTTGTCGTTTCCACGAGTCTGATAGATTCTTTCATTTATTCGAGTCTTCTTTTATGTTCTTTAATAGGGTTTAAAATTTTTCTCTAAGTCTTACATATTATTTTCTAGACTAATTCTCAGATACTTTACATTTTTGTTGCCATTGTAAATGCTAGCCTATTATACATTGAATTTGTAATTTGTTTTTACTTTTAAAAAGGAATTGTGTTTTATTCTCTATTGGTAAGACAGATTGAGAATTCATGCACTAGGGGGTAAAATACCAAAAGAACACAATATTTGAGCAGCTTCTTACCTTTTGGAGTCAAATAGCCACTCTGAAAATGCTACTGCAGGCTGGGAACTACTAGTGTCTAAATTCTCTACTAAGATGTCACTAATTTATATTTGCGTGCTATTTCCCCCCAAAATTGAATGCTTAGTTGGTGCCAGCATGCACCTCAGTCCTCCCTACTTCTGCTTCCTCTCCTTCAGAGACTCAGTGCCTGGAGTACCTGACTGAACGGACCCGCCTGGGCCTCACTTACGTGGATCCAACCTTGATTGCAATACTGCTAATTGGAAAGTTGGTTGAGGGCCAGAGCAGGAAAAATTGACAACTCTCTTCCCCAGACAGCATTAAGTAACATCGTTTCTCTCATTTCCCAGACTAACTGAGAAGGGAATCCTGGAAGGCAAGATCGCAAAGACAGCAAAGCTGAGCATGAAGTGAGCAGCAGGGCCCATCAGCGCCATTGTGGACATGGATGGACAGGCAGCCGTGCAGTGCCTCTGAGCTGAACGAGGCACAGCAGGCTCCGTGCGTGCTCCCTCTTCCATCCCCTTCCTTCTCTTCCAGGGAGTCTTCTACACCAACCATAACAGAGGCAACAACTCCTAAATCTCACCGAGTTCAAGCAGGCAAATCCAAGAACTGTTCATCTCAAATTAGCCTGCTTACCCTTTATTATGATGCTATGGAAAAACGCTTTCACAATGCTTTGAGCAACGCTTTTTTTTTTTAATAGTTATTCTACATCCATGATCTCATTTGATCCTCACAGCACCCCGAGAAAGGGAAAAGGCGCATCTGTAACTCCTATGTGAGAGCTGACACTGAGTAACAGTAACTTGCCCAAGTTGCCCAGTGAGTTAGGTTAGAATCAGGCCCCAGAGCCTTCGGACTTTCTAGGCCAAAGTTCTCCTAATCTGCCATTGTTACTCATATCCCGCTAATGTTCAGACCGCTTTTCAAAGCAGAAAAATATTCTCTCAGACATCTAAATTATTTATATCCTAATGTAACCTAAAAGTTACAAACAAAAAATAGGTATGACTTCCCAATGTTTATAGCTTTTTTACAACTAAGAATTAATTAGATGCTAAAAAAGTTCTGAAATAAAAAAAAATTTAAGTTAACAATACTAGTCCAATTTGAACCATAACATCGTTTTCCTGAAACTGATTGCCGCTGTGGAAGAGCACGTAGCCCTGACTGCTCAGTTACCGGTTCTTTTTCACGTGGCTCGCCTAGTGCTGTGGGCGCCGTCGTTCTTCTGAAATCAAATTTCGGCGAAACTGACATTGGTTGAAAGCACGGTGACGCCATTTGGCCTGCACTTGCTGCAGACACATCATTTCAGTGTTGGGTCTGCCCTGTCTTGTGCCCTTTCAAAGCTGATTCCTTCCTAAGGAAAGGGGATCAGTAATTCTTAATAAACCTGTTTTCCTGTGTGAACCATGGTGGAATTAACTCTTTGCATGATATATTCAAGGGATCCTCATGGACACAATTAATCATTTCTAGATTTGGGGACTTTTAAAAATGATCAGATTTTCCTCTTTGGGGAGGAAGGATGAAGAGGAAAATGAATACTGAAGAATTCAATTTTGCTCCTTGAAGCCCTCCTCTCTGACAAGTACTTAATCTCTTTGTTGATATGTACTGTGAGAGAAGAATCTCCAGCAGGGAGAAAATTAAAAACACTCAGCACCAGTTGCTGCCCTGATGAATCTCATCCAATTATTTAACAGGACGCTGCTGGGTATGCTTTTTTTTTTATTATTATTGCTTTAATTTTGTTCTATTCTCTATTGTTTGTCATACTATTATAAAACTTTTTTGGATTAAAAAAAAAAACCCTCCTTTGAGTCTATCCTTTTTCATTTGGCAACCATTGATTTTTTTTGCTTTTGTGTTCATAACTGAGTTCAAAATTAATGTAGGATTATTATTGATTTACGTATTTCTTTATTTACTTTCTTCCTGGAATGTAGCATCTGAGAGGTTAGATTCTGGAAAGAACTTTAAAGAGCATAGTTGTAGTAGGAGAGTTTTAGGTCAGAGAGGAAAAAGAGTGTAGAATCGTGTAAACTGTAAAGTACTTGAGAAAAGTGCTATATCCTTTTTTTGTTTACAGTGTCTCTTTTTTCAACATGAAGCACTGGGGTAAGATGTTCTCCCCTAGAGGAGATTCTTTCTTATCAGTTTAGATCCACCTGGCCTCTAGGATTCCAGTGAGTACAAAAAGAGATGTTTTTCTCTGGGGGCTGCCTTGTATCCCACTGGGATTCTGGTTCCATTTTCAAGTCATTGGCAGAGATAAGAGGATTTCGCCATACTCCTTATGTAGCCCAGGGCTTTTGAATATGACCCTGCTTTTCACAACCCCATCCACAGCTGGAACATACTGGTCTGACCCCAGTATGATTAAGGCTATCTGGCTTGTCATAACTCTAGGAAGATTTTGATCTCTTAGGTCTGTGCAGGTCCGCTGTCTTCATCCAACTCATGACACAGCCTCGTGGCCACCCCTCCAACCCCTCCGGCCCCAAGGATAAGTTGCCAGATAAAATATAGGACAATCAGTCAAATTTGAATTTCGGATAAATAATGAATGATTTTTCGTATGAGTATTTACCAAATATTACAAGAGATATACTTATGGCTCTCTTCTCCACTCTCCTTTGCCACACATGCCCAGAGTTTGATTGTCTCCACTCTTGTTCCCTTTTCCCTTTAAGCTTCTAACCTTTGGCAGGCTCGGATCCCTTACTTCTTTCGATCTCCTCACCTCCATCTGTGAAGCCAGGCTTTCCTCTGCTCAGGACACCTGCTGACATTTGCAGGCCATGGCAAGGGTGCAAGTGGAGGTCCTGGCTCAAGCACCACCTCCCCCATACCCGTCGCCAGCGCTGTTCTGCACTGCAGGAGCCATGTGGCCCTTGGCTTCCATCCTGAGATCTGTCCACACCCTCTGTGTGGGGGCATACCTTCCCACCCCGTCCCCCCATCCCACTCCACCCCCGACCCTCGCCCGTACAGCCATCCCTTGGCTGGCCTGGGTACCCGGAATGTGACCTAGAAGGGGGAGACCTGCTCCTGCTGCTTGTGCTTGTGCCTGGGAGGGAGTGGGTCTGAAGGAAAGCCAGCATGCGCTCTTCTTTTTTTTTGAGGAAGATTAGCCCTGAGCTAACATCTGCCGCCAATCCTCCTCTTTTTGCTGAGGAAGACTGGCCCTGAGCTAGCATCCATGCCCATCTTCCTCTACTTTATACGTGGGACATCTGCCACAGCATGGCTTGACAAGTGGTGCCATGTCAGCACCCAGGATCCGAACCAGGGAACCCTGGGCCGCTGAAGCAGAATGTGTGCACTTAACCGCTGCACCACTGGGTTGACCTCTAGCATGCGCTCTTCTAAAGCGCAGGGTCAGGCAGAGACCTGGCAGTGGGTCTAAGGTGGTACTGCCCCGCCACAATTCTGGGGAGCTGTGTGGTCATCCTCATGGTCTGTTGCCTGTAATTGCTGGATTTCTTCATCCTCCCTCAGAAGGCTCTATGAAGACGAAGGCGTCTGACTGGATGTCCTTGCTTCTGCCTTTATCCCTTTCCCCTCCTTCTCCAGCCTCAGCCACCAGCTCCCTTCCTCTACCACTGCTGCAGGATTTTGGGGCTCCTTTTCCTTGCACACACAGATCATTGGAGGGTGTGTGTGTGTGTGTGTGTGTGTGTGAGGAATCGCCAAATTTAATTTGACAACTAACACTTTTAATTTAGTGTACTATTGGGGCCGGGAGGAATAGGTAGGATGGAGAAGTGAGAGTGGGAGAGCCATTGTTGTTTTCACCCCCTTCCCCCTCCACCCCCGGCTTTGGGCTGAATGCAGCTAGTTATTTTCCAATCCGATTGTGTGTAGAGACACACCCACAGCTTCTTTGATCCCCTCCTTTCCTCCTAATAGACAAACTGCTGCCAAAGCTTCCAGCTTCTTTCTCCATGGTGACCAAGCCCCTCATTTCCATTTAATCTCCGCCTCCCCTCCCCTGCGCCTGCCCTGCTCCCTGAGAAGCTGGCTGTTTCCTTTCTCTTGTCCACTTTGCTCTTCTTTCACTTCTTTCCCTGCTCCTGGCGATTCTCCCACCTTGGGAAGAACAAACCACAACATGCCATCAGCTCCTTTCTTTCTCCTTTATCTGCCCTCTTCCTTCTCTTTCCCCTTTGCTTGGGTGACTCTTTGCTTCTCTAAGTTCTTCAAACACGTTCCTTTCAGTGTCCCCTCCAGCTCCCTTCGCTGGTCCAGCCTCTGGCTAAAGGAGGGGCAGAGAAGGGAGGCAGGGGAAGGGGCCCTCCCTCCTCCTCTGTCGCCTGCTCTGCCTGGACTCTGGGATTTCCCTTGGGGGGAAGCTGTGTGTGTGTGGCGCCACCTCCCTGCCCATCTCAGCCTGGGTAGCCGAGGCCCTCAGAGTTCTGCAGAAGAGTCCCTGGACTTGGGTACTGCTAGAAGCTTCCCAGGTGTCCCAGCTAGTCCTTTTCTGCTGGTGGGCAGGTTTTGTGTACAGTTGAGCAGGAGGATCCAGTTAGAGAGCTGGCCACCACATCTTGCCTGCACTGGGGACTCAACTCACTCCATGAGTTAGGTCTCACTGATAGCATGTCAAAATTCCCTCCATAGCTCCCCCTGCCCTGAGGCCTTCCTACTCCACTCAGGGGATCATTTCACAACTGGAGACAGGCACCTGCTCATTAGATACCTTTCATGGCCCCGTTGTTTACTGCATACCAGCATTCTTACCCAAGTTATCTTACACGGGCCTTGTGATCATCATGTGTTGCTGATTCTGCAGATAGGGAAACTGAGGCTCAGAGCAGTTAAACATATTACCCAATATTTGGGCCAAAAAGTAACCGGTGGAGCTGGGAAAAGAACCCAGCTTGTCCTACTCCTAGTTCATTAGGCCTTCTTTTCTTTGGTGGTCTATGAAAGGGGGTAGGGAAGGGGAGAAAGCTGCATGGTGCTGCAGAGCAAAGGTGTTAATGGAGGGATGAGAAATGTTCCCCCTTCTGCCTCGTCCCCTCAAGCCCAATTTAAGTTGTTATACAATGCTAATTTGTGCCGTTCTTGTTAATGGTTCTTTATAGATGTTTTAGTTATGTCTGCCAGATATATGCGTCTGATTTTTTTTCTTGGGTTCTGAGCTTCTCGTGGGCACTTTCCCCTGCACATCTCTCCCGGGGTCAGCACAGGCTTCCCTATGCGGTCCCTGGTGGTCTCACTCAGGACGCTGCGGGGACACAGGAAAACAGTACTAACACCGCCCACACTGGAGCAGGTAGCAACCCAACTTACCTCGTTCCCATCTTCCTGTTATACCCCAGCCAGGCTTCCCAGCCTCCTTGTTAGCCTCGGTGAGAAAGTAAAGTCTCAATAATCAAATCAACCCTTGTAAATTCCCCAGAAGCAGCTTCACAGCACCAAGGAGCCAGCAAACCCCAGACCCAAATCCATGTCAAATTTCATAGATATAATTTAAGCAGGGATCAAAATCCACACTAACCTAGTAAGTAAGGCTGCTCAAAATGCAGAGTTTATAGTCCATCTGCCTCCCTGCTTCAGGGAGTCTGTATTAAATTTATTGCAGAGTAAAACAAATAAATGCAGGCAAAGGCAGGATGGAAATCTGCATCCTCGTTAGAGAATTAGCAGCCCTCTCTGGTTAGGAAGGCTGCCTCTCAATTTGCATCTCTAAGGAGTTGTGACTGGGCTGGGGGCTGGGAGGTTCGGGGCAGGATCCAGACTCGCGGCAGGGCTTCCCCCTGCTGGCATATTGTTGAACTGCAACCCTTTGACCTTTGTGGCGAGCGGAGAGCCAGGGCTCACGGAGGGTAGCTGAAAAGAGACTGCAGCTAAATAAATGTTGAGTCGATGTGGAACTGGAAGAGCAGGTGACAGAGAGAAGAGGGAAGGACACCGTGGGGAAGAGAGCCTTCTTTCTAAACCTAAGACGTGGGGGTAGGGAAGCAGAGGACTTGAGAGGGCTTGGGGGTGGTGGAGAGGAGACTCAGAGTTGTCCCTTCACCTGTACAAACTGGAAACCAGGTTGACTCTCTTGATTCCTCTCCTTCTTCTTTTTCGGCTCCTTTGCTCTCCACAGCCTGTGAATCACAAAGCCCAGAAAACTGGGGTGGAGGCGGCAAGGATTCCTGTATGGCACTGTTGGCTGTTGACTATCTGTGTGAACCCTGTGAAGCTGTGGCTCGGTTTCAGGGCTGGGACACACTCCCAGGGCCGTGCATGCAGGGCTGGTGCTCACAGGGCGCTGAGAGGCCTCACCCCAGGCCTGGTCCTGCTTGTTTTACTCATCTGTGGATAAAGGGGTCGAAAGAGATGACCTATAAGGCTCCTTTCTGTGCTAATATTCTCTAATACTATGACTCTGTGTCCAGGAATTTGGGGATCTATGATGTACTTTCCAGGAAAGCTCCAAGGAGCCCAGCTACTCTACAAGGATATTCCCATCATCCTTCATGACTAACTCAAATGACACCTTCTTGAAAGCAATGCTTCCCCCAACTCCTTTAAGCAGAGATAGGCTGTCTTCCTTTTAATCCTTTATAGACAGAAAGATTATATATATATATATATATATATATATATATATATATATATATGTCACACTGTAATAATTTGTTGTATTTATTTACATATCAACCCTATCCCCTAGAATGTAAAGTCCTTGAGCCCCTTAGATGAGGGCAAGGGGAAGGGGCTGGCGAGGGTCATGGTCATTCTCTGTGTTCACCTGTTCCTCTTTTCCAAGCCTGGTTCCTGAGATATAGTAGGTTCTGAATAAGCATTTGTTAAATGAATGAAAGAATGAATGAATAAGTGAATAGGTGGCATAAGGTGATGAAGGTTTGGTTGTACAGTTTACCTAGAGACCTGGGTGTCACCTTGACTTCCTCTTTCTCTCCATCTCCCTCTCCCTTATTCTCCAGCTACTCTGTGATAGTTCTATCTAGTCCAATTCCTGAGTAACTCTCAAAGCCATTCTTCCTCTTCTCTATTCCCTCAAGAAGTTAAGAGCATAGACTCTGGAGTCAGAAAGATCCCCAGCACTTAAACTAGCCATGAGAACCTAACTGAGCTCCAGTTTCTCTGTCCCTTTTTTTTTTCTCTCCCCAAAGCCCAGTACATGGTTGTGTATCTTAGTTGTAAGTCATTCTAGTTCTTCTATGTGGGATGCTGCCACAGCACGGCTCGATGAGCAGTGTATAGCTCCATGCCCAGGATCTGAACTGGTGAACCCTGGGCCACTGAAGTGGAGCACATGAACTTAACCACTCGGCCACAGGGCCGGCACCATCCCTTTTTTTCCCCAAAGACAATATAACATAGTGGTTGAGAGGGTGGACACCCAATGCCCTGGTTTTAATCCTGACTTCTCCATTTAGCAGAGTGGCTTCAGTCAAGTGGCTTAATCTCTATGCTCCAATTCCTCACCCATAAACTGAAGTTAATAGAATCTACTTCATAGGGATGTTGTGAGGATTAAAAGAGCTAATACACGTAAAGCCCTTAAAACAGTGCCTGGTACATGGTTAGCATTAGCTAACTCAATAAGCACTAGCAATTATTAAGAGAAAGCAAAGGAATTTTTGCAGAACTGAAGGCAAGCACCGGAAGAAGAGGCTGTCCCAGAAGATGCTTTGAAAGGCCAGGAGGAAGCTTATGGATGAAAAAGCAAAGCATTTCCACAAGGAACATATGCTCACATGCTGAAGAAAGATATCACTGGCTAGGGTGGCAAGAAAAGCTGACTACTTCCCTGTGCCTGCAGAAGTCAAGGCGGCATTTTTTTCAGCACAGTCAGAAGCATCAATGCGGTAAGTCCAAAGTTTCAAAAGGTATAGCAGCTTCTCAGCGTTCAAGATCTTGGGGGGCATGTTTGCTTAAGAAACCTCCCCCAGCTGGCTCCCCTACCTCCTCAGCCTCATTCTTGCTACTCTTCCTCTGACACTCTAGGCTCCATCTGCAAGGAAGTGTGTTCAACTCCTCCAACAGCACCTGCTCCTCTTACCTCTGGATCTTCACATGCGCAGGTATCCTGGGAGCACCTCCCCGCCTCCCACCCTGTCTTCTTCTGCTGCTAATCTTCCTGACCCTTTAGATGTCAGGCCTTCTGGGAACCTTCCCTCATCCCCTAGACTGGGCGAGGTGCCCCTAATTTGTGCTCCATAGCATTGTGCCCTTCCCTTCTCCCCCCATGTATTAGTCTGCTCCAGCTGCCATAACAAAACACCACAGACTGGGGGGCTCAAACAACAGAACTTTATTTTCTCACAGGTCTGGAAGCTGAAAGTCCAAGATCAAGGTGCCAGCAGGGCTGGTTCCTAGTAAGGATTCTCTTCCTGGCTTGTAGATGGCACCTGCTTGCTGTGTCCTCACACGGCTTCTTCTCTGTGTGCGCATGAAGAGAGAGAGATCTCTGGTGTCTCTTCCTCTTCTTATAAGGACACCAGTCCTTTTGAATTAGGGCCCCCTGCATCCCTGCCATGACCTCATTTAACCTTAATTACTTCTCTAAAGGCCCAAATACAGTCACATTGGGGGTTAGGGCGTCAACTCATGAATTTGGGGGGACACAGTTCAGTCCACAGCCCTCCATCAGACTCTAAGTTCCATGGGAGCAGGGCCTTGTCTACTGCTTATTTGTGTGTTCCTCAGCTCAGGCTTCACCCCATCTCCATGTTTTTCTCTGTAATTCTACAGTACCTGCCCATAGCAAGGGCTCAATAAATGTTTGTCGAATGAATGAATGCATTTGTCAATTACTTGTGATGATGGTAGGAGCTTTAGAAACATAGACATTCAGATACCACCGAGTTTATGTTCTGGGCAGGAGGATCCTTGCTAGTTAGGGACAGAACGAGGGCTGGAAGTCAGATTCTCCATATTCCCTTCTTCTCTGAGTCCAGTGCGCTTTTCACCAGGAAAAAGAGTTGTCAAAGACTTGTATAAAACCAGTGATTCTTTTTAACTTTTTAAACTCCTTGTCTGGAGTTTCCTTGCCAAAAAAAAAGTCTTTGTTCTTTAATTGACAAGCAAAAATTCTCCCTTACTTCATCTGTCCTGCCAAGCTCGCAGGTTTCCTGTCATCCTAGCAATCTGTTAAAGTACTTGAAATGTTTTTCCTCCTTCCCTGCTGTCTGGCTAGGGGCAGCAGGACTTGGTCCGGGTTCGGGCAGGGACTTCCTTACTGCACGTGTTGATTCCAAGCCGACTACCCAGGTGTGTGGCTCTTTGGAGTCCTGCTTCTCTGCTAATGGATTTTGTTAACTGTTTGTCATTTGCTTATGCAAATCTACCTCTTTCTGCATTAAAATGAGCCCAATTATAAAGTGAAATTTCAAAATTAAACCACTTAGTGAAGGACATTAAGCGACCAGAAGGAATTGATTTGTAAAAATTTCAGCGATAATTACAAAGTGTTTCTGAAATGTGACTAAGTTCTAGGTTCTTCCTTAAACAAACATACGTACGTGCACATTTTCATACACACACTGCACAGACACATGCACATATTTTCACACACCTGGTTTCCATCTTCTCACCATGGGACTTGTTCTTACTCCTTCTATGGGTCTAAGTTTTCCCCCAATAGAGGAAATTCCACCAGCCATCAGATCATGTCTGCAAAGTTCTTGGAAACCTTCCAAAAGAAATGGCCACTGGGCTGAGGAAGCTGGAGTGGGCAGGAAAACAGAAGAAGGTGTAATGGTTTTAATAAAGTCTCTTTGCCACCTCAGTGATTGATTGATATATTTTGGCATTTGCTTCCCGGCTCTGCTGTAATCAATAGCAGTTATAGACCGAGGAGCAGGAAAGGGTGGGGATGTGGGATGGGGCAATATTGATTGGTCTTTACAGGAAAGAGTCTTGCCTGGTGATTGCAGGGCTGTGGCCACTAGAAACTGACCTCGTTGTCCCAGGGAGAGGTTATCTTTCCTTATACCCATCCAGGCAAAGGGACACAAAGTCCAGAAACTTGGAGATGGATGAGGATAGATGGCATCCACCTAAAAAATTACCCTTTCTGGTGTTTGAGGGAGCCCGCCACACTTACTTTCCTCATCACACCCACAATTAGAGAGTGGAAACTGCAGTCTCCTGGTCTGCTGCAGGGACAGGGTGAGGAGGGTCCATAATGGAGAGAGGGTGAGGGGATGCTTATGGTTCCAGGCTACATCTGTTTCCAGGAATGACTCCAACTCACTTGGCAGCATGCTGCACACTCAGGCATTATAACGGAGAGGTGGCTTTAGCACAGACTCTCGATCCAGATGCCTGGGTTCAAAGCCCAGCCCTGCCACTCAGTGTGTGACCTTGGACAAGTTCGTTAACGTTGCTGTACCCTGATTCCCCTATCATTAAAATGGCACTGATAACAGTAGCTATTTCCTACAGTCACTATAATTAGGAGAGTTAATGTATGTAAAGAACTTGGACTGATCCAAGTCCGGTCCTGGATGTAGTAAATACTATGTATGTGTTGTTATTATCCAGTAGTGGCGTACACCCGGGCTGCCATGAATGATTTACGGGTGGAAACTTAAGGGTACAAGTTTCTCTAATCAAACAGGGTCATGACAGCGTTTGCCATCTGCTGATGAGAACACAGGGCTCAGGACCCAGCATCTGTTAAATAATTTTCTTAGTACATCAGCCCATTAGCTACAGGATTTCTCAACCCTTTTTAGATCAATTTTTTTCCTAAAAGTTTTTAAAAAACAAAGACCAGGTCCAGATACAGAGGAATAAGGATAAATTGGGTTGGGGATGATAGCTTCAGTGCCCAAGAAGTCCAACCAAGACAGGTTATTTATTTGTTTAACAAGCACCAGACTTCCACTATGTGCGAGAAAGGTTCAACTGAAGTGACAATTTCCGTGTCTGAACCTGAACTCAGTGTTGATACATTCAGATAGGTAATCAGCCCTCTGCAATGTCATGATAAGTACTTTTCCTGTGACTGGAGGTCCCTCCGTCTAGAACAATGTGCTCAAAACAGACAATGGTTTGTTTTTTAAAAAAAAATCTGCTACTTAAAAATCTGCTACATTTTTGATGAAAATGTACTCATTTTTAAAGTATAATTTTATTTTCTTTTACTGACATGTGTAAATTTTCAGTTTTTAGAAACTCATTTTAGCACGTGAAGTGACTTTGGGGCTTGTTTTCTTTCTAATTGTGGGCCCTGTTGCCATATCAGTAGAAAGCTGGCAGATTGGCAAGCAGGTACCGAGGAAGCCAGGTTGAGGGGTTCCAGTCCAGACTTTTGAAAGGTTAGAACTGGAAGGGACCCTAAAGAGTCTCTCGTTCAACTCCTTCATTTAAAGAGGAGCCCAGGAGGTGTAATGGCATTCAGAGCTGGCACTGGATCCCAGGTCTTTTGAGTCCAAGCCTTGTGCTGTTCCCCACACCGTGAGCTTGTTGCTGGTGTCCTCCCAGCTCTATATCAGCTCTTTCCCTTTTTCAGATCTCCTTCTGTTCTCAGGTTTGTATATGAAGGTAAATTATTTGATAATTCAGTTCAAGTCAATGAAGATGCACTGAATACCTACTCAGTATCAAGCATTGTGTTAGGTCCAGGATACCAAAATAAGATGTGAACCCTTCCAAGGAGACTGTGGTGGATGGTATTGTTGTACCCAATGGTTTGCTGCCTCTCCCTGTGAAAGGATTATGCTTACCCGTGCCATTGACATCAGACTTGACCATGTGACTTGCTTTGGCCAATGAAATTTGAGCAGAAGTAATATAAGTCACTTCTGAGCAGAGGCCTTTGGGGACATTTTGTGGTCTCACCCACATTTTCTCATTTCTGTCTGCCAGGAGAGTGGCACGTCAGAATAGGGCTGCATCTCTGGCGGGTCCTACGTGAAGAGAAGATGTGGAGTGGAACCAGAGGCACAGCTGACGTGCCACGTGATGTGAGCTAACATAATGTGCTGTGAGTGACTGCGATTCTGTGGTTGTTCACCCTGCAGTGTAACAGCACAAGCTGGTCGCTATAGGCAGGATCACAGATTAGCTGAAGAGATGGCTTCTTTCCAACTGAAACACACAGTGATGGATGCTTTGCTAGGTGTATACACAGAAGATTCAGAAGTAGGCCAAGAGAGGGAAAAAGACCTCTCTGGGGAGGAGGCATCAGGAAAGACTTTCTGGAAGGGGCAATAGCTTAGAAGAGTTTTAAAGGTTAAAGAGAAGTTCACCATCTTAGGGACTTGGGAAGTTTGTTTATTGAGGCATTCTAATCAGAAAGACCAACATGAAATATCATGATATGTTTGAGAATTGCCTGTAATGTCCACAACTGTGGACCAGGATCAGATTTCTTAATCTTTGAAGCCTAATGGCCACCAAACACTGTGTCGGATCCCCAAGGGGTATATGCAGACACTCGGATAAAAACACATCATTTATTTTGGTCAGAGCTTTGGCCCCAAATCAACATCTGATCTCATATCCTGAGGAGCTAAGCTGGACTGTATGTGAGCCATAGGGACCCTTTTACAAAAGTTTAATTTTTATTTTAATCAAAGAATACATGTACATATACATAGTTTGGAAATCAAGAGTTGCCTTACCTCACTCCTTCATATTCCCAAGTCCCATTTTCCAAGGCAGTCACCCTCAGCTCTTACAGTTTGTTTCTTTTGTATATATTGCCTTGTTTTTAAATAGTATACTGCTATGTCTTGATTTACTAATTTTAGAAATTATATATTGACTTTCTACCATGGTAGATGAGAACTTAGTTCTTCCATACCGTTCTCCTCCAACTCTATCCCTGCACTTCCCTCCTCCTCTCTCTCCAACATAAACTTTCTTTTTTGTTAAATTGGTATTTAGTGTTTGTATGCTAATGACTATGCAAATATTATTTACTCCTGAGTCAAGTAGTGCACTGTGATCACGTGTCCTCTTTTGTACAATTCTTTGTTTTTCCTGGAGTTAATAATTGCCTCCTTTTTTATTGACTGGATGTCCAAATATAATTAATTTTTTTCAAATGGCTCAACTACTCTACTACATATCTGTGAATACTGTGTTCCACACATTCAAGCCCGTCTGTTCCATTTTCGTCCCTACAGTTATCTCTCCAAGAACCTTCTTTTCTTCTGCTCCAATCTGGATTGGGTTCTCTTGGAATTGGAATACCACATAGCTGTTATCCTCAGGCTTCGCTTTACCATCATTTTGAGTATTTCCTTTACTGCCTTCCCATAATGGATCCCCAGTTTCCTGAATTCTCTATCTTTACTGGACCATCGTCTAACTTTACTAAATCCTATCCTCCAATAACTTCTTAAGAATGAGCGCTTGGGAAGTAATTTTCTTGAGTCATTGACTACCTGAAAGTCTCACTATACCACTCTGTTATGTGACTGATAATTTATTTGCATATAGAATCCTAGATTAAAAATATTTTCTTTCAGAATTTAGAAGGTATTTCTCTGCTGTCTTTTAGCCTCTGATTTTGCTTTCAAAGAAGTTTAATGTTCTTATTCTTATTTCTTCTACCTGGTTTTTTCTCTTTAGAAGATTTTAGGAACTTTGATTTATCCCTCGTGATTTCAAGTGTCATAATGATGATGGTGGTGGGCATTGATAGATATGATATACATCTTTTTTCATTCTTTGTGGGGATTAATCAGGAGACTAATGTCCTTCATTTCTCTCCTACTCATCTCTTTCCTTTCACTTCGCTCTTTGGAAGATTTCCTCAGCTTTGTCTTCTAAACCTTCTGAGTTTTTGAAATTTTGAATTTTAATTTTAACGTAAAAGAGGCTTTTTACATTTAATTCTTTCATTTTTCATTGTAATTTCTTCTTGTTTTATGAATCACCCTTTCCTTTTATCTTGTTGAATTAGTGTTATTGCTCTTTTTGAACTTTTCTTTGGCTGTTTGCAAAATCTCTATCAACTCAGATCTCCCTTTTTCCTGTTTATTTGCTCCCTTTTTCACATTTGAGGCTTTCTTTAAATATCTGATGATTCTTGACTGCTTATTCAGATTTAAGAAAGAGGCACTAGAAGCTGAAGCTTTTTCTATAGGTGGCAGTTTGTTGGCTTGTGGGCAGAGGGTGATCAGGTGGAAAGTGAATCTTTTTGTTGAGGGAACTGTGGATGTCAGTGACTGGAATTGTCTCTGGGGCTGTCCAGTTCTTCAAGGAAGAATCTTCCAATCTACTGGTTGGTGGTGTGGAAGAGTCACTAGCAAGGCCAGAGAAAGGGCTAATGGTCACACAGTTCAGCATGCAGACCTCTCCTCAATTCTCTTCACCTTCCACCAAGTCGAATATTGTTATTCAGTTTCTCCAAAGGAAAAAAACGCTCATTTCCTGGAGGATAGAGGGGTGTGGCTGACTGGCAGGGTGGAGAGGGTGGGGACTCCTATAAACAGACTTTCCACCAGTGCCCCCTGTCTACCCAGGCATCTGGCCTTGGTGCCTGGTGCCTCCGAGGGCTGACCCTCTCAGGGCTCTGCAGAGTGGACCAGCCCTCATCGCAGGCCCTTGGCTTGTGATTTCTTCTCTCTGTTGAGGCAGTTGCCACTCTTCCCTCTTCATTCTGTTAAAAAATAATTGTGAGGGGTCGGCCCCGTGGCCGAGTGGTTGAGTTCGCATGTTCTGCTTCGGCGGCCAGGGTTTTCGCCGGTTTGAATCCTGGGTGCGGACATGGCACCGCTTGTCGGGCCACGTTGAGGCAGCGTCCCACATGCCACAACTGGAAGGACCCACAACTAAAAATGCACCATAACTGTGTACTGGGGGTATTTGGGAGAAAAAGGAAAAATAAAATCTTTTAAAAAAAATTAAAAAAAAATAATTGTGCAACTCTCTCATCCACTGTTTTTTCTTCTCCTATTCTTGTCCTTGCTTAGTACCTTTCTGGTTTCTAGAGACTGGGCTGGTGATCCACAGGCTTCCCTGGAGTGATGGCCACTAGGCCAGAGAAGAAGGTGGGTGGATGACTGGCTGGCATTCTGGCTCTCACAGCTCCTCAGTTTCCACTGTAGGCTCCTCGTCCTCATGTTGTCCCTTAAATATTGGTGTTCCTCAGGCTTCTGCCTCACAAAGACTCTTGCTGTCCCTTTAGCATAAGCTGAAGACTAGGGGCTGGCCCAAGGTCTGCTCCGTGGCCCCCTTTCTCTGAGCTCAGAGCCTGGTTTTGGCATCCGAATTGGAGAGGGAGAAGCAGAGAAGACCCAGAAGGCAGGGCTGGACTTCACCAACTGCTCAAGGATCCTGGGCCTCACCTCCTCTGGTCCTATCTTGGTGCTTGTCTGGTGTTAAAATAATTTTCTCTGACCCCAAACAGGAGGGGCTCCTAGATTGGCCCAATTCTACCAGCCTCATGGGAGGGCAGAGATGTAGAGAACACCCCCTTTTCCTGGTCCACTTCTGTCACTCATTCCAAAGTTAGTCAGGCACCACTCTAGGTGCTGGAATTATACTTGTGAGAAAGGCAGACTGGATCCTACCTGGATCTTGTAATCTAGTCAAAATAACAAACAAGACACACAGTCCCCCCCACAGTACAGAGGTCCCGTTGTATCACTGCCGTCCATTTGGTTCTTTTTGTTTTAAAGTCCAGAATGATTTATTTATTTTTTTTTTTTAAAGATTGGTACCTGAGCTAACAACTGTTGCCAATCTTCATTTTTTTTTCTGCGTTTTCTCCCCAAATCCCCCAAGTACATAGTTGTATATTTTAGTTGTGGGTCCCTCTAGTTGTGGCATGTGGGACGCCGCCTCAACGTGGCCTAATGAGCGGTACCATGTCCATGCCCAGGATCCGAACTGGTGAAACCCTGGGCCACCGAAGCAGAGCATGAGAACTCAACCACTCCACCACGGGGCTGCCCCCGTCCATTTGCTTCTTAACTAACTACTGAGCTCCTGCTTCTTAAGCCTGGAAAGGGAGGCATGGGAGGGGTCATGGGTGGATCAGGGAGCTTTTGAGTAGGTGGCCGATATACGCTATGCTATTTCATGCCTCCACGTCATTTTGCACGTGTCATTTCCACCTGCACTGACTTTCTGTCCCTTGTCATTTTGGCAAATTCCATTTGTTCTTTAACACTATTCAGTAAGCCCTTCCTCTGCCATGTCTTCCCTGACCGGCCCACCCCGCATTAACCACGCACTCCTCTATACCCCTCTCTCCTTTATAGCATCAACAACGCACAAGTTAGGTGCTGCTTCAGGTGCTGAAGGCACAACGTGAGTGAGACCCTGAACAGGGTGTGGAGGATTTGGGTTGAGTCCCAGCTCTCCCACAGACTAACTTTGGCCTTGGGCAAGTGAGTTAACCTCTTGGAGCCTCAATCTTCTCATCTGTAAAAGGAGGATAATGAAATCTACAATGATGCGTATGGTGGAGATGAAATGACTATCAAATGCCTAACAGGAGCATGTACTTGGCACTCAAACATTGGTTCCTTTTCCTTTCTCCTTTTAAGGAGCTTCCAGTCTTATCAGGGGAGAATGGCAAGCAAATCAATAAATGCAGCGATATGACACAGGTGCTGTGATGAAGGATAATGAACTCCATGCCATTGATTTATGATTCTGTCTCGCTGTCTCTCCCACTAGACTGTGAGCTCCTTGAGAGTGAAATCTAATGATTCTGTCCTTTCTGCACTGTGCCCTGCCACCGAGCACAGTGCCTGGCACACAGTGGCTGCTCAATAAATGTTTGAGTAAATGACATGCGAATGACTCCTGCCTCTACCTGGTCATGGTTTGATGGTTTGAGCCATCATCAGCACTGCCTTTTTTTTCCCCCAGCTGTTTCTACCTCAGAGAAGAGAAAATAACGGTTTATCAGCCATCTGGGGTGAGAATTTTCTCTCCTCACTAGAGGCTAATTTTTCCAAATATCAGCAAAGTTTGGGATATAAGCATCCCCCACCCCTCTTGGTTGATGGGAATGAGTGGACACCAGAAATGAGGACTACTCATCCAGTGTCCTCCTGTGGAGCTGGCCTCTCTCGGCCTCCCTCTCTCTGAGCATCCAGACATGCAGACCTCCACCAGCTTATCCATCCTCTTCAAATGAGGCTGTCTCCCAAGAACCAAACATTTTCTCTCCCTGGCCCTGACTTGAAATGAAACAACTTAGCCCACAGACAGTTTTATGGTCCCTTGCCTTCCATTCCTCTTGTTGAGTCATCTCGCTGGTGAGAGCCCAGCCCAGGCTCTGATTTATACAGCTCTCCCAGGCCCCTGTTGGATTCAGAGTCTGGAACAATGAGACAAGGCTATCCATCAGCCCTCTGCTCAGATCTCTCTGGACTCATTGGGAAGGAAGGAGGGGTAGGTGGCAGAGAAGACAGCCTCAGGGGTCCTGCCCAGAGAGCATTTGTCACATTGATGGAATGCCCAGTGCGGGAGTGGGGTTGGGGAAGTGGAGGCTTTTTATCTCACCCCAGGCCTACCTGTGACAGGGAGGACAGCATAGAGCAGGGACAGGGTGAGTGCACACATGGGGGAGGGATGGGAAGGGAATCAGAGCTCAGAAGGCTGATCCTGACTGCAGATGCCACCCCTGCCTGCTCTAACCCAGAATGCAGCAAGCACAGGTCCAACCATGTTTGATTAACACCAGCTTATTCGTCCTTTTTGTGCATCAGTGTCCCACAGTGCCTAGCACAGTGTCTGGCACACAGTAGGCATGCAACAAAGATATGTATTTGCTGATTGACTAAGCCTCTCTTTCCTCCATACTCCCTTACCTGATCGCAGGGTCAAGAGTCATTCAGAGAAGTCCTTGCATGTGTATGCATTCTGCCTCTGTGCTGTGTGAATGTGGGTTCTATTTGTTAATCTATGACGGGCGCTTGTGTGTGCATGTCCACTGCACACATGTCCACAGGAGTCTTACTTTCTGAGAATCAGAGTTCTTAAATTCTAGAGTGGGTGACTCAAGGGAAATCGTGACTTTGGCTTCTGTGAAGATTTTAATTATCTAAGCGGGGGGCTGGACGAGGGGCCGCTTTGCCAGGAGGGAAGGGTATGGGTGGGGTAACCTCTGAATGGCCTTCTGCACTTTCTGACCCCTGGTCCGCCAATGCAGAGAGGGGGCTATTACGTGGTTATTGTCTGTAAACAACTTGAAATAGTAATTGCTCCCGGGAACCCCACCCTTTGGACTTGGGGAGCACTTCCTAGGAAACAAATTGTGGTGGGGATGGGGCCCAGCGGTTTGAGAACAGTGACTCCCTCCACCACTGCCTACGCAGAGGGAAGGCTACAGTACATGGTGCTGCCACTCTGGCAGTGTGCAAAGACCCTGGGGAGAGCATTTGGGTTGTCAGGAAATTAGAGGCTTTGTTCAAAGCCAGGAAAAGAAAATCGAGGCCCAAATCTAGGAGCTGAAGAAAAGAGAATTCAAGGGCTGCGGTGTAGTTGTGGCTTTGTTGTGTTTTTTGTGTTAGTGCTGCAGAAGCAATAACATGTAATGGCCTGAGCATTGCTGCCTCCTAGCGCCTGGGAAGTTGGCTGACCTGAGGAGAAGCCAAGGGTGGCTGATGAGTCATTAAGAGTCTTTATCAAATTAGGATTATAATCCATCTCAACATGCAGAGGAAAATGTTTCAAATTATCTACTTTCTTAATTGCAACTCCAAGATTTGGCAGGAAATTATCATGAGAGCTAACGTCTGGAAATTGATGGATTGTGCTGATGTGTGTCTAAGCTTCCATAACTGTAATAGCTGGAGAATTCATCCACACAGACACGTGCATGTGCTTATGCTGATGCTTGTATGCAGAAACACCCCTGCTATACATACTGATTCAGGATACTACCCAGATAGACACACACACACACACACACACATACACACAATCATGTCTGCGCACAATAGATCAAGCCATCAGCATTCAAATAGGCTGGGTTGCTACCAAATGCTGAGATTGGGAAGGACAAGGTAAGATATGAAAGAACCATTTAGTCCTTGCCTTTAAGAAGTTCAAAGTGTGCTTGGGGAGCTAATGCATACATATTTGAAATTTAAGAACATGTACAAAGCGGCATGCAAGTATATACTACTATAGGGAACATGTGAGCACACAAATTCAGAAGGATACAGGAGATGGGCATCCTGAATTAAGTAGAGTTTCTAGAAAGGATGAGTTTTGACTTGAGCCTGGACATTCCTGCTGTGCATTGCCATAGCAGCCAATGGGGATGAAGGCAGAAGAAGACATGCTGAGTCTGTCAAGAGGACCTGTAGCCAAGCAGCGACAGAGCATGTCTGCAAAATCTCCAGGAAAGGGTGGGGCCGGATGACAAAGCCTGGTTTGGTTAGAGAATCCAGGCTCTTACTTACCACATTAAGTCAGGAGAGATTTAACACTCACCACAACCTTGCCCCTTCTACCCGGCCTCACTTTCTCCACCAGTAGAATGGGAATGGGGTCTGCAGGTAGAGTTAGCCTTTTCCAAATCTCTTTTGGCCCCTGAAAACCTGTATGAGCTCTGTGAGTTCGGGATTGTGATTTATTCATCTTTACAGCCCAAGTGTCTAGCATGTGCCTGGCCAGCCTAGAAGCTGAAGGAGAACCAATGAGCTGGTGCATTTCTCAGAGGCTGTCAGTGTGTGGTGCTGAATGAGTGACCGGTGAATGAATGAGTGGATGATGGAGTGAACGTTTATGCTTTATGACGAAGCAGTGCAGAACAGTGGTTTGGAGTGTGGGTTCTGGAGGGAGCCCGCCCAAGTCCACACCAGGGTGACAAAAGTTACTCCCCTTATCTAAGCCTCATGGGGGTGCCGTAGGGATCTGATGAGGCAGTGCGTGCTGCTCACTTAGCGTGGAGTCTGGCCCTGAGCCTCATCAGTACATATTAGCTCTTATATTTGGTGAGGCTTTGTTTTGTTCTTCCTTGCTAAGCAAACCATGCTCCCTGTGCTGAATAGGTTGCTCCCTCATTTGGTCACTCTTCTGTATCCTACCTCTACAATGTGATAAGCAGCATCAGCTTCTGAGAGGAATGTGGCCTCACCCCATCCCAGAATTGTTCCTTGGTTCTCCAAGCCCTGCAATCTGGCTACTGTAGGTCTCAGCTGCCAGAATGAAGTTGGGAGCCCAGCCATGCAAAACTCTCAGCTTAGGAGGGCTTAGAGGCTGGACGCAGCATCAAAGGCAACAAATGCTGATAGGGCTCCTCCTTGGAGACAGGGAGGAGATGGTCCGTTGGACGGGCAGAAGGATGCAGGGCAATTGTGTGAGAGGTGATGATGAGGGTGGGAGGAATGGAGATAGGGCCAAGGGAGAGGACAGTGATAACAAGGGTGGCAGTTGCGATAGTGATTGAAAAGGAGACGGGGGATGAGGGGTTCAGGGGTGGGTCCTCTAGTACAGGTAGGAGAAGAAGGCTTTGTTTTGGACAGAGTAGATGGTTCAAAATTCCATGAAAGCCTGGGGGTGGAGGATGGCAGATCTTAGCAACCTCTGCGGTGTGAGGGAGGAGGCACTGAGAGTCTTAGTGGCCTCCCCTCACCCCATCACCCCTCAACTGGTCCTGCGTGGTGTTGGCGGGAAGTGGGGTAGATTGAAGAGCTGGTGAGCCAGAGTGATCCACGATAAATGAGAAAGGTTTCAGCATCCCAATATAGTTTGCACCTGGACAAAAATGAAGCCCAGGGGAGAGGCTTCAATAAAAATAGAATGTAAGTCACATAGTAATTTTAAATTTTCCAGTAGCCACATTAAAAAGGTGAAAGAAACAGGTGAAAATATTTTAATAGCTTATTTTTAATTTAATTCAATGTATCCAAAATATTATCATGTCAATATCTAATAATATAAAATAATTATTAACAAAATATTTTACACTCTTTTTTTATACTAAGTTTTCTAAATCCATTATGGATGGTACACTTACAGCACATCTCAGTTTGGACCAGCTACGTTTCAAGCGCTCAGTAGCAAGTTGTGGCCGTGGCTCCTGTGCTAGACAGTACAGGTTTATATCTTTCTTTCTAAAATTTTTGTGGCCAAATGATTGGGGTGCCATTTCCCACAAGTGGCTCTTTTTGGAAGTCATCATAGCACTTTACAGTCTAAATTTTCTCTCCCGGTATTCTCTTTCTCGGTTCTTTCAAACTGGCTGTGATACTGCCCACCCCTTGCTAGAACCTGGAAAGAACTGCAGAATCACTCAAAACTCTTTTCTTTCCTTTCCTGCTTTCCACAGAGCCTCTCTTCTGAGCCAGGGCCGGGCAGCTCCCTGAAGAGTTTGTATATAGTGCGCGCGTGTGTGTGTGTGTGTGTGTGTGTGTGTGTGTGTGTTGTGTTAGGGCAGTTGGGAGAAGTAAGCCATGGAGAGGAGACAGTGCTTGAAGAGACTTCCCATATGTACATCAGTACCATAGGAAAGACGGGGCTTTTGAAAGGCTTTGGGGACTACATTTCTCCTATATTAAAGAAGCCGGTTAGAGACAAGACCCAGTTAATTGCCTATCGTGTGCCCAGAGGACAGGCTTCATCCTCCATGCTTCAGAGGGCGGGGGTAGAATGGGGGAGCAGCAAGACTTTCTCAGGGTCAAAAAAAAGAGAATCAGAGACAGCCAAGGGGCCTAGACACCCCAACTTGCAGCTCAGAGCAGAGTCCTGGAGCCCCACCCTTCAGAGGATTTATAGTATCTGAGTTTGCATACTGCACAGGTCCTCCCCCCCAACCCCCATCTCCAAGGGGTGCGCCCTTATGCATTTAATCAAGAATGGAATCTTCCTCGCTCTGCCGTGGTGCCCTGAGCACCACAGTCCCACTGGTTCCAGGGTCAGGAAGGAGCCTTAGGCAGAGAGCAAGCAGCCCCCCCACCCCCCCACCTCCTCCTCGCTCCCAGTGTCTGTGTTTACAGCCTTCAGAGCTGTCAGCATTCTCAGTAAACACTGTCTTCCCTCCCCAGGCCAATTAAACAGGCACTGTAATAAAGGCGCAGGCAGGTGCCCCGGAAGCCCTGGGTCAGGGCTCTTAAATCTAATGGCTCTGTTTATTAGAGAGCCTCCTGTGTGCCAGGGACTGTGCTGAGCTCTTGCCTTCATTATTTCATCTAATCCCCACGGGCTCATGAGTTGGAGACAATGATCATCCTCATTTCACAAAGGTGGAAACTGAGACTTGAAGAGTGTCAGGAACCTCCCAGATACGTGACTATAGCATTTTGTGTCAGAGTGAAGCTTTGAGCCAGGTCCACGTGACTCCAAAGCTGATGCTCTCCGCCTGGGGAGCCAAGGAAGTTTTGAAAAGAGGTGATATTTCAGCTAAGTCTTAACAGCAGACAGAATTTTGGAAGGTAGGGAAAGGGGGAAAGAAAAGTCAAGGCTGAAGGAACAGCAAGAGCAAGTGCAGGGAGGGCTGAGAGCGCACGGGGTGTGCTGGCTTCAGTGAGCGCTGGGGGAAAGTGCCCAAACCTCTCCATTGCAGTGCTTTTGAGAAAATTAATAAACTTTATTTTTTAGAGCAATTTTTGGTTCACAGCAAAATTGAACAGAAAGTATGGAGATTGTCTCCATGCCACCCGCAGCCTCCTCCATTATCAACATCCCCCACCAGAATGGGACATTTGTTATAAGTGATGAACCTACGTAGCAATCACTCTTGGTGGTGTACATTCTGTGAGTTTGGACAAATATATAAAGACAGGTATCCATTGTTATAGTATCATACAGAGTAGTTTCTCTGCCCTGAACATCCTCTGTGTTCTGCCTATTCATCCCCTCCCACCCTGCCCCCCATCAGTGGCAACCACTGATCCTTTTACTGTCTCCACAGTTTTGCCTTTTCCAGAATGTCATATGGTTGGAATCCTATAGTATGCAGCCTTTTCAGATTAGCTTCTTTCACTTAGTAATATGCATTTAAGTTTCCTCCATGTCTTCTCATGGCATTTCCTTTTAGTGCCGAAAAATATTCCATTGTCTGGATGTACCATAGTTTATTTATCCACTCACCTACTGAAGGATGTCTTGGCTGCTTCCAAGATTGGGTAATTATGAATAAAGTTGCTAGAAATATCTGTGTGCAATTTTTTGTGTGGACAGAAGTCTTCAATTCATTTGGGTAAATACCAGGGAGTACAATTGCTGGATCATGTGGTAAGAGTATATTTAGTTTTGTGAGAAACTGCCACACTGTCTTTCAAAGTGACTGTACCATTTTGCATCCTCACCAGCAATGAATGAGAGTTCCTGTGGCTCCACATCGTTGCCAGCATTTGGTGTTGTCAGTGTCCTAACAGGTGTATAGTGGTATCTCAGTGTTGTGTTAATTTGCAATTCCCTGATGACTCGTGATGTTGAACATCTTATCATATGCTTATTTAGTGAGGTGTATATCTTCTCTAGTGAGGTGTCTGTTCAGATCTTCTGCTCATTTTTTAATTAGGTTGTTCGTTTTGTTAGTGTTAAATTTTAAGTGTTCTTTATATATTTTGGATAACAGTCCTTTATCAGGCATGTTTTGCAAATATTTTCTCCCATTCTGTGGCTTGTCTTCTCATTCTTCTCATGCAGCAGACTTTAACATACAAGTTCCCAGGCCCTTCTCCAGACCAGCATTCTCCCGGTGTGGAACCAGGAACCTTGAACTATAAAGAAGTTCCCCAGGGGATCCTCATGCAGGAAGGCCATGGGCCAGCCCTGGGAACCCCTGAAGGTGGAGTTGGAGAGACGCAGGCTGCAATATAGGAGAGTAGCATGAAAGGCAGATCAGGGCCACATCAGGAGGAGGAACTTGGATGCCATGCTAAGGAACGTGGCATTCAAGGCTCTTCTTTTTATTATAAGCCCCAGTAAACATATTAGGCTAAATCTTATAGGCAATGGGAAGCTGGATTTTGAGCTTTCAAATGGAAATGGAAATGAGGATTTTGAGGGTAAACCAAGGTGTGATCCAACTTTTGTTTTAGTAGGAACATTCTGGTGATAGTGTATAGGGAGTATCGGGATATTGGAGGTGTTGGACTAGTTAGGAAATCATCAAAATATTCCAGGTGACTGGTGATAAGTCGCTCAACTACTGGGGCAATGATGGAGAAATAAGTTCCATTTAATTCAACTCAACAAGTGTTTCTTTAATATGTTTTCTGGACCGAGCATTGTACCAGGTTCTAAGGCTTCCAAGATGAAATGAGATATTGTCCCCATCCTCAAGGAACTCACAATCTATCAAGACTCATCAAAATAATTAAGTTGAGAATACAGGGAACTGGGACGTGGACAGTGTTATGGACTGAATTGTGTCCCCTCCACCAAATCCACATCTTGAAGCTCTAACTCCCAATGTGACTGTATTTGGAGATGGGGCTTTAAGGAGGTAATTAAAGTTAAATGAGGTCATAAGGGTGAGGCCCTAACCCAATGGGACTGGTGTCCTTGTAAAAAGAGGAAGAGCCACCAGAGATAGCGCTCTCTTTCTGGTGCACAAAGAGGAAAGGCCATATGAGGACACAGCATGAAGGTGCCATCTGCAAGCTAGGAAGAGAGTCTCACCAGGAACCAACCCTGCTGGCACCTTGATCTTGGCCTTGCAGCCTCCAGAGCTGTGAGAAAATAAAGTTCTGTTGTGTCGGTCACCTAATTTGTTGTATTTTGTTATGGCAGGCCAAGCAGACTAATACAGACAAGTCTTAAATTTTTATTTACAGGGTGATACAGGCAGGATTCAGTTAGGCCATTGATTACATGTATCTGGAACTCACAGGAGACACCCCAGGGCTGGTGTTAGTTGCTTGTACTAAAGACAAATCAAGTGCCAAGAGTGTGAGACAAGCGCCCAGAACTCCAAACTCCAGAACAGCAGCGTCAGGAACTCCAACGTTTAAAAGTAGTGACTGGGACTGGGAGGAACTCCTGTTCCATTATAATGTTGACGTGTTGGTGACTTATATGACATGGGTGCCCCTCTCCCTCCCCTTTTCATCCTCAGAAGAATAACTGGGGAGAGACTATAGAGTATCTGAAGTGAATTCTACAGACTTAATTTCCACTCTATCCCTTCTCTACTCACTGACAGAGCCAACATTTAGATATGGGACTCATGGAATTTGACATATTGTTGATTCATTTGTTCATTAGTTATTTACTGGCTTGTGTCATTTGTTGAGTTCTTGTATGATTGTTAATGTTTTACATATTGGTGCTTTGTCATCTTCAACTAGAATGAAGGCTCTCTGAGGACAGGAGCTGTCACTTGGACTTTGCTTCTGCTCTTTATCCTTAACTCTAGATGAGCTTCCAGTGGGTGCAGGACAAATATTACTCTGAATGATTATTAGAAGGATGGTTATGTTTTAGACAATCACTTTTTTAAGCTTTTGCAAATTAGAAAAATTTTAAAAATTTCGTTAAAATTACCACGTGCATTTTAAAGCATCAAAAGGGTATTAGTGGAAATCATGGTATTTTAAAAGACTCCAAAAATTCACAGCTCATCATCATGGATCTCCTGTGTCAAGAAAGAGTCGGGCAGCGAACTGGATTTTAGGGAACGAGGGCCGTGACAAGTGTGAATCAGCGATGCATGGCTCTTGCCTGCAGTACTATTTATGGCTCACTGACACCTCTCTGATGGGGTTAAGTATTTACATTCAGCCCAATTCTCCCCTCTGACTCTGCAAGCAACAGCAACGGTGGCGCTATGAGCCCTGGGAAAGAGAGCAAACCCTCCCTCCAGGGGTCTCAGGCAGGGGCACATGGATTTCCCCTCCCCTCCTCCCATATTTGAAGAGGGCTTCCCTCGGAGAGTTTATGGCAGCCTGACCTCCAGCCTCTGTGGTGGAGAACCTGGCCGCTTCTGTACTACATAAAAAGGGCAAGTGCATTCATTATTATTATATTATTATACAATGTATAATATATAATAGCGATTATGCTGTCAGCAGCCAGAGTCTCTGACCACAGATCAGAGGCTGGGGGGACATAAATCCACCTGGTGAAGGCTTTGGAGGTTCCATGTGAAGGTGAGAGGATTCAACTCCATCTGTAATGGGGGCTCTTGATGAAGTTTCTTCCACAGCAACTTTGGAGGTTGAGTTTGGGGGGGACTGGGAGGATCTGGACAGTCTTTAGTGTATGTAGGATGTGATGCAAAAAAGGTCTCCGTTGCCTCCTCTGAGCCGAGGAATGCTAATCGCTCTCATCCTTGTCCGTGATGGAGGCAGATGAGGAGTGACCCAGAGGCCTGGAAAGAGCCAAGGGGCAGCCTTCAACTTCTCGGGTCACATTCTTTACTGAAAACCTGGCCTGCTTGGGTTTCACTTTCTGCTTTCCCCGCTTACATCAGTGTCTTTGTCTAGGCTTTATCCAGGCCCCCTGCCTGGCCTGGGGTCAGAGGATCAATCGCTGCCTGACTGTGGCTGAAAGGCTCCTCTATGGGGAGCAAGGAGCAAATTTCAAGGGGAAGAAGGGGTTCTCTTGTCCCTTTACGTAGAGGGCCATGTGCTAAGTTATGGAGTCAAGCCCGCATGTGTAGGAGGCCCAGAGCCTACACCTGGCACTTAGTAGGACTGTAGTCTTTGTGGAATGAAAGAGGACATATGTACTACCCCACACGCTTGCGCTGCTCTTCCTCTTAAAAGGCACTTAGGCAAATTTCCTCCTTGAAGAAGAGACAGCCACCCAGCAGGCCCAGGCTGAAACAGCCCAGCTGGTCTTGCTCTTTATATTACACCTCGCTGACCCCCAGAACTCTGGGACTTTTTGGAATGAAAATAGCAGTGGCTTAGAACAGGCTTGCCTGGCATTTGCAAAGAGGAGATTTAGTGACAAAGCCTCTACACCCTTTTCTCTCTCTCGCTCTGCCCCACCCCATTGCAGTCTTCCCCTCTGTGAACCAAACGCCCCAGGAAGCCCATAGCAGAAAAAGCTCTTGAGAATAGGAATAACTAACCAGAGTGTCATCTGAGCACCTTTTCTGGGGCCAGGGTAATGAGAATTATTCAAACGCAATCATAAAAATGAGGCCAGTCAGGCAGGAATGGGATGGGGGTGGGGGGGAGGGTGGAGGGTGGAGGGAAGGATTTCTTGCCAGTTTTAAGTTTCATAATTTCTGGCGAGTTCTCTTGGGGTGCACAGAAAATTTCACCTCATCTCCATCCCCCTCAGCACAGATGTCTTGAAACTCTGCTTCAATTGTTTGCTGAAGAGGACTTGGCGCCGGGGCGGGGACAGCGTTCGCGAGATCCTTGGGGGTCCGCTGCCTTCCTCACTGAGAGGCAACCTCCCGTTCGGAGGCTTTCTCTCCTGCGCTGTTCCGCCTCGCCGCCAGCAGGAGCAGGCCCGCGCCTGACGTCTTAGAAAAGCCTCCAGTAGAGGGAGACACTCCAGCGGCTCCTCCGACTTGGAAGCGGCCGGGCCGGGAGTGGGTGGGGGTGATGGGGGGGTGGGGAGAAAGGGGGAGTGGGGAGAGGGGAGGTGTGTGAAGGGGGGGGTGCTCCGGGGGGGCGGGTCCCTGTGCCGCTGACGTCCCGAGCAGTGCTGGGAAGTATAGGCTGTGTTGTCACGCCGGTGTCAGTCTGATGAAGATTGGCATCAGGTAAGCTGTCATTCATTTCCGTGTCAGAGACGCTTTTGCAGGCGGCGGCGGCGCGGCGGCGGCGGCTGCTGCTGCTGCGGGCGGCTGCCTCAGAGCGCGTGTGTTTTATTCCAGTCCCCAAGCCAGAGTATTATTCATTGCGACAGGGCAAGGAGGAGAGAGGGAGAGAGGGAGGCAGCAGGGAGGAGAGAGAGGGAGGCAGCAGGGAGGAGGGAGGCAGGGAGCAGAGAGGGACGGCGGGAGCGTGCAGAGAGAAGCTCGGGAAGCGCCGGGAGAGCGCGGAGCGAAGAAGCGCGAGTGGCGGCGAGGCCGGGGAGGAGGCGGCCAGAGCCGCGCGGCCCGCCCGCGCTCCGGCCGGGCCAGAGCGCAGCCCCGCCGCCGCCGCCGCCTCGCCCCGCTCGGGCCCGTGGCCGGGCGCGCATTGTCCGCGGGTGCGAGGAGCGGGGCTGCGGACTCGGACCGCCCCGGGCCCGAGACCCAGTAGCGGGCGGGAGGGGAGCTGTGCGCCGGGAGCGCCGAGGGACCCCCGAGTAGGCACCAGCGCGCGGGCCGGAGCCCGGGTGCAGGCAGCTTGGGGCTGGGCGCTGCGCGGGCGAGGCTGGAAACAGCGGGCCGGCGCCAGGTTCGCTTTCTCCCGGCTTCGGGCGCCCTTTGGGCCAGGGGCTTACTCAGCGCCACCAGCCTGAAGCTGCCTTCGAGCGGTTGGAAGCGGGAGCAGCCCCAGACGCGGCCCGGGTGACTGGAGGCACGGAGCCGCGGCCCCGTCCAGCCCGGCCTGGGGAGCCAGGGCGAGTGAGGGTTTGCAGGCAGATCAGTGGGGACAGGAGAACCCGAGCTGTGGGGCGGGGAAGCCGGCATCCCATGGGCTATGCTCAGGGACCCTAGCCCGGGCAGGAGAGAGAATTTGTAGGGTTACTGGCTTTCCGCGGATTGTTGGGAGTCTTTGGTGAGATCGGGGGAGGCGTAGGGACCCATGGCGAGGCTTGGGACTCGGGAGTCCTCTGGCTCGAGAACTACGGCATGAGTTCGTAAGAGGGGGGCCAGAAAGCGCCCGAGAGCAGGGAGCTGAGGGGAACGGGGCAGGGTCCCGAGTCTGCCGCGCAAACTTTGCGTTTCTTTCGGGTTTGGCGTGCGGGGCCCTCCTGAAGCCCGAACCCGAAGAAGAAACGAGCGAAGCGGGCCGCCCTTTCCGGGGGCTCTTAGCCCGAGAGCCCGAGGTTCCTCGCGGTGGGGAGGCCCGGGCTACGAATGGGACTGCGGCGGGGGGTGAGTGGTGGTTGTGCATCAGTTCTAAGACTGGGCTTCAGAGCCCGGCTGGAGTTTGGGTTATATGATCCAGGCTGTTTTCAGAAGCGGGATTGAAGGGCCGCTGAGTAGCTAGGGATCGAATCTACACCCCGGCCAGAGCAGGGGTCTGGAGGTAGGAGTTGAGGGCCCGGGGTTACGTCAGAGGCTGGAGTCGGAGGAACGGGTGGCGTTTTTTAGGATTTAGCCGCGGGGTCGCGGCTTTTTATTGGGGTTGAGGCTATTGGAATTTAAGGAGGATCGCGTACGGGTCCCCACGCTCTGTGGGTGGAAAAGCGTTTAGGTAGGCGGTGAAAGTAGTTGATCCGAGCCATGGCAGGTGAGCCCCGAATTGCTGCTGCTTCTCCCCGAAAGCGGATCTGGACGAGAGGATTTGCGCGCAGTACCCAGTCCTAGGAGAAAGATTCCGGGAAGCGGACGTCCTGGGTGAAGCGACAGGGCAGCCTCACAGGGCTCGGAGTGGATCCGAGGACCCAACCCCGGCGGCTCGGCGGTCTCCGAAAGCCACTTGGGGGTCTGCGGACGCAGCGCAGCCGGGCGGGTGCGGGTGGCTCGCAGGGGCCCCTGCCTGTGCTGGGGGCGCCAGCAGCGAGGTGGCGCATCGGGCCTGGGGAGTCGGGGCTGAGGTCCAGGGCAGGGCGGGCTCGAACTCCGGCGTCCTGTCCGGAGCCATCAGCTCTTGACCCGCAGGCGCTGCGGGTGTTCCCCAGCCCGGCAGCCCGCATGCCCGGCCGCCTGTGCTACGTTCCGCCTGGAAAAGAGGGAGCTCTGGGTCCCATACCCTCGGCCCACTTGTCCCGGGACTTCTCCATCGTGTTGACTTTTCGGATTTCAAATGCTCTCCAACTGGTGGAAGTCAAAAGCTTCTCATTTTAAGCAGGTTTAGGCGACCCCTTTCCCCAAATCTGAGAAAATGTTGGTGTTCAAACACAAGATATATTACGCAAAGCCCTAGCCCTCCTCCCTCTTACCCTGCCATTCTGGCTTTCCCGAGGCTTCAGGACCTTGGGGGAAGGGAGGGGGGTCCCCTCTTTGTGGAGTCGTGATCTCCCACTCGAGCCGCACCCCCCAGGGCTGAGGCCTAGTTCGGGGGATGGGAGAGAAGTCCCGACCCGGGAGGGAGGTTATCCCTCTGGGCAACTAGGGAAGCAGAGTGTGTTGGGGGTGTACGGGTGGAATATTTGAAATTTCCTCCTTGCAATCTTGAGCCCACCTTCCCGGCCCTCCGCACCCCTCGCACCCCTCGCTGGGGCAGCCGGACGGTGCTTCCGGGACGCAGAAGACGCGCGACCCACGAGTGGCCGTTGCGGCCTGGGGCGCGGCGACCGCCCGGCGGCGGAGCTCCAAGGCTGTTGTTTTGCAGGCTTGGAATTCGTGCGCTCTCTCTCCCGCCGAGAGCCCGAGGGCGGGAGGGAGCCGTGACCCCACGGAGACTCCCCGGTCACCGCCTCCCCTTTGTGAGCGTGAAAGGCAGGAAAGCTCAGAGAAAGAGAAGCTGCTCAGAATAAGGGGCAGGGGGTTACTGGAGGGAGATGGGCCCGGCCACCACTCACAGTAAAATGCCTCGTGCAAATTGCACTGAAGTGTACCCAACTTGAGACTGGCTGTTTTATGATCCTTTCTGGGAGTTTACTGCTCTCTGCTTTTAAGTCTATAGATTGCTTTAAGTTAATGAAAGTGCTGCTTTCAAAAAGGGCTTTTATTGTGCGGCCGTGGCAAGTCCAGTCCCTCCCCTTTACTCTTCCAAAATGGGTCTGTTTAAAAAGAGGGAGCCTCCTGGAGTTCCCTCTCCAGTGGGGAGGATGCCATGTGACAATAAGGATTAATAAAAATCGATGTCCAAGTAATTCAGAAAGATGACTTCTTTTCCAGTCCAGTGTCAGCTGTACATTTCTGTATTGCCTTTTGGACTTTCACTGAGCCTGACTTCAAATGTTGCCTGTTACCTCCCAGTTATACCCCCTCTCAACATTGCTTTCTTTAGGCCTGACCCTGTTCAATTAAATTCAAACTGGATTTCAGGATTTCAACTGACTGCCAATTCAAACTGCAACTAAAATATTTACTCGGAGGCTGGGGGAGGAGCTTTGCCTTGCATTTAGTAAGATAGATGTGTTAAAATGTCAGGGAGAGCGGCTGGGAACCTTGAGAAGAAACATGGAAGGCTGTTTTTCAGCGCTTTTTCCTTTTTCAATCTATTTGGCACAAAAGGTGAGATGACAAGGTTTTTGACTAGGTCCTAACACAGAAACTGCAATGGGGCTGGGCTGTGGCTTTGACCGCATGTCATAACCATTTAAACTGTGGTTAGTTGTTCAAAGCTCAAAGCTTCTCCAAGCTGGGTTTCATTAACTCTACACCAGTTGCCTGGAAGTTCAGTAGCAATAAATTGTATAAACACATTTGAAGTAAGTTAGTGATGAAATAAGGAGAATGACTGTCTTGTGAGTGGAGAATCCTGAATTCATGGAGTTCTAGCTTAACTGGAAACGTGCCTCCTCTCCCTTGGCCTTGATGTTTATGGGTGCTCCAGAGTGTGTGTTAAATTTCTTTCTGCCATGTCCATCTTCAACCTGGGGCTGTAACTCATTAGGGACCAAGGCATGCCTAGGAAGCAAAAAGGCCGGGTTTTAAAGGGGTCTCTGTTAGCCTGGTTTAGAAACCAAACCAAACCTATCAACCTGACTTCCTTACTCTGGATGAATGCAGTGTGCGACACAAATAGCAGCAGAGCAGGCCAAATTAGATTTTTAAATGTTAGCGGCTTAATAATACTGTGTTGTTAGCAATTGAATTTGTTTTTATTAAAGAAACAACCTATAAAATTTACAGGCTTCCAACATGTTGCAAGATTTCCTTGCTATTTATTTAGGCACACCCCCCCCCCCCTTCTGAAATTCTATCTCCAGTTTCAGACTTTTGTTCCCGATTTATTTAATTTGGAGCACGTTTTCTAAATTAGTTGGGGGAAGGTGAGAAATGCTGTTGTAAGTTTTCCTTTTTCCTATGCTGCGTGGCACAAGGACTGTGATGCTGTAAGATATATATAAATGTGTGATGCAACTGCTAGAGGTGACGGCATGTGAAGTAAAGTGTCTGGATCAACTAAAATGCAGATCAGAGTAAGGAGAGGGTGAAAATGATGCCACAGAGGAGGCGCAGAGGAAGTTATATGGAAAATGAAATCATCATGAACCACCGTTAGCCTTGATTCTAGCCAATGCGCCATGCTTTGTAGAAAACACTTCACGTGAGACCCGTGGCTTATTGAAGACTGAATTATATTGAGAAGCAGAATTTAGAGGAAGGAGCTGCACTGGTTGGGCTCTGTCCAGGCTGCATGGCCAGGCTTGTTGCGATGGGGATCTGCTAATTTAATTGAATCTAATACCTGTTGGGAAAGGGAGGAAGGAGATAATTAAGGTTGGCAGGTCAGCATGCTGAGCCAGTGTTGAGGCTGAAATTTGGGGGCCTGGCAGTTTTATACCCTGTTACTGTCTGCCTACATGACTCCAGCGGGTCACGTAGCTTTTGGATCTCAGTTTGTTCATCTGTAAAGTGGAACGTATGGCACGAATTCCTCGTTAGGCTATGAGGAGGGACTCCTCCATGAACCCCTCACTGAACACGTGCTGAATGATAAAGGACACGGGAGAGAGAAGGCTTCTCAGCAGAGTCACATTCTTCACTGTGTTTTCTTTCCCCGGCTGGCTCCAGAGCCTTTCCCCACAGCTCTCAGGAGTTCTTAGACTTGGGTGAAGGGGCTGAACTGCTGCCTTTGTTTACATCCTAGAATCTGAAACCCCTGCTGTGATTCCAAAAGCCACCTGCATTTAATCAAGAGGGACAATTAAGGCTGAGTTGGGGGAACTAGCATGCTTATTCCCAGTGGTGCTACCTAGATTAGCTTTCAAGCATCACATGAACACAGAATCTGACTTAGAAATTCAGCCTCTTCTCTTCGCCATTGGGAAGAGGCCTGACCCCTGACTGGTGTGTGACATCTGGTGGGGCTCGGGGGATGGGCACTGGTCTGGAGCTAGCTGCAGCCTGAACCTCGATTAGCAGTCTCCATGCTGGCAGATCAAAGCAGATTCTGGGCCAAAAAGCCCAAGAAGTTACACCCGGCACTTATACAAAAGTGCATACACACGGAGACTCCTTCTGTTCTGGTGCCTGATTTTTCTAAGCCAGCTCCGATTCTGGAGACGTGGCTCCAGTGGAATGCTTGCCTTTAATTCTCCCTCGTCCATGGGGACTTCTTGGGGTAATTTTTTTCCTCCATATATCCTCCAGCAGTCTCGGGCAGCATCTTAGTCTCCATTCTGATTGAGGGTGAGAACTGGGAGACGGCGGGATGGGGGTCGAAGGAGTAACAGTTGTGCTAAGAGAATGCATGAGAGGTGGAAGGCACACTCCTTCTACCAGAGCTCTGGCTTTTCCTCCTTCCAGACCCCCAGGAGTGAGGGAGAACCAAGCCCCCGGGCAGCTCAGCTCGGGAAGAGCTTGCTGCAAACGTGTTGTCTTCAGGGGGATCTGCTGTGTGGCTTCCATGCCTCACCACAGGCCCTGCCTGCCTGGGTTTCTAATTACAAGAAGGACATTTCTGCTAAGACCTATCTCACTAAAAACACATCCCTGTGTGTAATAAGAAACCCTAAACCAGGCAGGATATTTTAAAACTGAAGCAATGAAGATTAGATTAAGTCTCCACCAAACAGCTTCGTTCTTGTATTATTTTTGGCTGGAATGTGGAGAAAAGCAGCTGGCCCTGGGGCCCAGAGCAGACTCTTGAGGGTTCGGATGGGGCTGGAGTGGGTGGCGTAACAGTTAGTTTCTCTGCTTAATAGGAACGTGGCCAATTTCAGTACAGCTCAGTTAAGGTGGTGGGGGTACCCTGTGGGGATGAGGGAGCCCTGGGGTGGGGGAAAGCCAGATCCAAGTGGGCTGGAGAGTGGCCACAGAATTAGCAGGTCATAGAGCACTAAAGAATGCTTTTAAATCCCCACCTCCTTAGGATCTAATCTTTTGTGTTCAGTTTATGCTTCCACGCCCACCTCCATCCCATGCCCGGTAAACCCAGCCATCCTCCACGTGGCCTTGGGAGGAACCTTAGTATATGGGTACTGTTCTGGGTGGAGGGAAGGAACAAACAGTTGTCCAAGACTCCTGGACACAGAGCCCAGTAACCTGCCATCACGAGCCCTTCTTCTGTCCTGCTGGGGAGAGGCAGCGTGGTATTCATTCATTCCTTTGTTCCTTCATTCAGCAAATATTTATAGTGTCTCCTGTGTGCCTGGCACAGTCCTAGGCATTGAGGATACAGCAGCAAAAACAAACAGTGCAAACACATGTAACCATGAAGTCACTGTCCTCAAGGGGCTTGCTTGCCATAGGGTTAGTGCAGACTGTGGGGTCAGCATTGGAAAACTGCACCGAGAGCCCAGCTCTAGTGGGTACTAATCAATCGTATGAATTTAAACAAGTTGTTTAACACCTTTGATCCAGTTTCCCCATCTGTGAAGTGGGAAAAATAAAAGCGTGTAGCTCAAAGGATTGTGGCGAGAGCGTTGGTGAAGTACCTGGGCACGGTTCTGACTCGTGGGAGTGACGCGGTCAAGTTTCTTCTCCTCCTCACGTTATTTTGGTCTGAGCATCTAGTTGGCGGATTACCCAGCTTCCCCTTTCCCCTTCCTTTTTCCTTCTCCCAGGTTGTGGCCTGGGCCTTGCACGGGTCACTGGCACCAACATCTAGTGTTGAACAAAAGAGCTGGTCACACTATGGCCTAGTGCTGCCCACTGTGTGCAGACCCTGGCAGGGGCTATGGTAGAAATAGATACGTAGACCCTGTCCTCACAGTTTGGGGGTGGAAAAACACGACACACAAACACGTAAGGGATGACACACGGACACGCTGAGGTGACATGAAAAGAGGCACAAGTCAGTTGTGAACTAAAGGAGGCGAAAGTGGGATGGGATGCTGCCAAGTGACCAGGACAGAGTCGGGTGGCCAGGGCGGCCTTCTGAGAGGAGGTGAGCTCTCAGCAGTGCTGCTGGAGCGGGTGGGGAGTGGGGACTGGTGAGTGGGGCCACAGCGGGTGACACACGAGACTCTCCAGGTCACGGTGTTCAGGTGCTATCATGGGGATTGGGGGCGCCGCCTGAACTAGAGTGAAGAGGTCAGCACCCTCTGACGTGCCAGGGGACAAGTGGGCACCTGCCTCCAGAGTGCCATCTACACCTGGCTTCTTTCACACCTTGAGGGATTTCTGGGAGGACTTTTCATGTTGACATCTCTATGGGTAGAACTTGGGCTAATGACTTAGTGCGTGATGCCAACCAACTAACGTCATTCCTGGCTGCAACACAACTCTTACCTAGCATCCCTGCTTCCTAAGTCAGAAGAGCAGAGACCATAGGCCCACACCTGGCCCTTGCCAGGACCACGAAGCTGAGTGATGGCAGAGTGGTCGGGATGTGGAGAGAACAGGCATTTGGACTGGGAGTCAGGGGATGGTAGACTCTGCTCTAGTCTTGGCCACTGACTCGCTGTGTGACCTTCAACAAGTGACTGACCTTCTCTAGATGTCACTTCCCTTAACTATCCAATGAGGAGCTTGCACTTGCTCTCAGGGGTCCCCTTCAGCTCAGAGTTCCATGATTCTGTGTTTCCTCCCAACTGAATTACTTCATGACTAGGCAATTGTTGAAACCACCACCACCACCAGGCGGGTGTCGTGACAACATACAGCCACAATGGCACGGACTGTGAGGGCTGGGCCCCTGGACTGACCTTGTGTGATAGGGGCTTAAGACAGTAGGGGGGGTTTGGCTTTGACTTGCCTGATGGCTTCCAATGGATGTGTCCTAGCAATAGGGGTGGCTTCGTGAGGGCAGCATTTTCAGTTTCAAGACTCACTGGCCCCCTCATAAAAAGCAATGCTTGCTTCTTTTGTTGCGACAGTGTGGTGTTGGGAGAAGGAACACAGTCTTTGGAGTCAGATTCTGGGTTCTGACCCTGGTTTTACTACTACTAGGCTGTGTGTCCTTGGGCACATCACTTAACCTCTCTGAGCCTCAGTTTTCTCAGCTATATAGTCAGGGTAATAATACTACAGAGCACATAGGAGTGTTGTGAAAATTCTAGAAGAAAATATTTGAAAGTGCTTGGCACATGGTAAGCTTATGGTGAATATTAATTTTCTTTCCTAATAAAGCACATTCTCACGTGCTCTCTCATTTGAGCCTCTCGATTTTTGTGAAGCAGGTGAAATGGGTGTTGTTGTATCATCTTACAAATGACAGGAACTGGGGCTCGGGGAGGGGGATGAGTGGCAGATCCAGGAAGGCAATGCAGATGTGTCTGCCTGTTTACGGGGAAGCACGTTGATTAGGGCAGCCCGGGTCTCCCTGTGACAGTGATGATCCTTTCTCTAGCCTTTTGGAGACAGAGCGAGCACCTTGCTGGGTCTGAGAGCTTTACCCTGAGCCCCACCTATTCCTCTCCTGAGAATCTCTTTAAAGGAACCAGCTGAACCTCCTCCCTCATCACCCATCCTTTTGTTTGTCAAATGCTACCGGCTGTTATGGAAACCAAAACCTAGAAGAAGATCTATTTTTTCACTTTCACAAAGCCTTCCGTTACAGGTGGGGCTGGGCTGGCCAGCGCAAAGAGGTGGACGTAGATTCAGGGGCAGGGAGGTGTAGTAATGGCAGTGGGTGCTGGTGGGAGAGCTGCTGCGCAGCCTGCCTGCCTCCATCTTCCTGCCAGGCTGTAAGCCGCCCGGGGACCCTGGGGCGAAGAGAACGTCCTCGGGGCGCACACCCATGTCCTCCGCTCACAGTCCTGACAGACGCTGAGGGACATTTAGCCGTGAGTGATGGGGCCTGCTAACTCTGATTCCAGGCTAGCACAGTGGGAATGTGGTAGAGTACAGAGAGTGAGCCCCACTCCCAGAGGTCCCTCTACCTGTCCCCCTCCGACAGTCGGTTGTCACTGAGCCCTGCTCTGTTCCGAGGCCTGGGAGTACAGGGTGTTCCTGCGCTTTCTCAGGTGAGGCCACGCTCGGTGTGGATTGGGAGTTCTAGTTCTAGGTCAGAGGCAGAGAGAAGAAGCCCAGAGAGACTCGGGGTGTGTGCCCAGGGCCCCATGGTGACAGGCGCTTGTTCTCACTCCTGAGCCCTCCCTGGTGATCCATCCATCTGTCAACAGCATGGCCTGAGCCCACTATTTCATGAATACCCAGCAGTGTGCTGCGTGGGACCCAGGGCCTTTTCCTCTGGGAGCTACAGGATCATTGGGAGCCCAAACAAACACAAGTCAAACTGAGAACAAGCTGGGTGACCTTCGATACGTCTCAACTTCTTTGGGTCTTAGCATCCTCATTTTATATGATGAGGAGGTTAGATTATCTTCAAGGCCCCTCCTGGGTCCGCTGTTCTGTGACTCTATGGGCTGTACATGCTAAAGTGTTTGGTCCAGACCACGAGACACTGTGAGTCTGGAGAAGGTGGTGGGACCCAAGGGACATTTAGCCCATTGGTGCTAGCCTGTCTAACTCCCACTAGGCGGGGGGATGGGAAGATGTAGTGGCAGCTGGGCCTCACTTATCTGGATGCAGGGGCTGGGAGAGCTCCTGTTGAGAGGGGCCCTTCTGAGTCCTCCAGTCTCCAGGAGGACCACGGGGACAGAAATCAAGCAGGAGAGCCCGGTGGAATGGGAGCTCAAGACGGCTGCTCTCCTGTGGCCCACGTAGAAGTGGTGGTCTTGCCCTGTTGCCCCTCTCCTGGCCCCTCTCCCACCACGCCTCTCCCAGCTCTGGGAGGAGAGAGCTGGCTCGCTTGTGGGTGTGATTCTAGAGGAAAGCCAGGAGCTCGAGGGGATTCCCCAGCCTTCCCTGGAGCCCATGCCCAGAGAAAATGACTTCTTCCCTGCGTTGGCACCGCTCTCCTTGAGAAGGCACCCTCAGCCATTAAGAGCCTCTTAGTGGCAGTGAGATGGGGACTGCCACCTCCTGCTGACTTGCAGATTGTTGGGAAAGCCCCTTTCCAAGCTGGACATCTGTCTCCTGGAATACTTTTCAAAGTCATTTCCATGGGATTTGGAAGGGAGGGATTGAAGGAGAACTTCATCCCCAGGCTGTACTCTGGGGAGTGCCGTTGGCTGCTGGCAGGGAAGAGGGAGCTTCTCTGGCATTCTTCTTGCTCAGAGTCCTGGTGCTGGCATCCCTGCCCAACCGCGATTCTTCCCGGAAGGAAAGAGACAGGCTGCCACAGCTCACTTGTAGATCAAGGGAGAAGGGTATGTCCTGAGCTCTGTGATTGCTGGGTAGCTGTGCAAGGCCACAGAGGAGTGGAGGCTCCCTCACTATGTGCTGGGCCCTGTGCTGGGAGCTCTCACCTCTGTGTTTTATCCACTCATCACCACGAAGCCTGGAGGGAAAGTAAGGCTCAGAGGGGTAAGCGAGTTTGTCCCAGGTCACACAGCTGTTTCTGGATCCAGGGGTCTTTCCAGCCCAGCTTGCTGCTGCTCAGGGAGTTGCATGTTTGGGGGAAAGTTGCTGTGTTCCTGGCTGCCTTCTTTCTCCATCTCCCTCCCACCTCAGGCCCCATGGTCCAGTACACACACACAGCTCAATGGAAGACAGAGGGCCCTGGCTTGGGTAGGTGAAGGGTGATGACACTGAGCTGTGACAGGAAGGATGACTGAGGCGGGCCAGAGTAGAACAAGACAGGGCTTGGGTTTCAGCCTTGATTCAGCCGTGTGCTCACTGGATGACCTTAAAAGCTGGCCCCACTTTCTGCATCAGAGAAATGGTGGTGATGAGGCCTACTGTTGGGGCTGAGCTAATGTATGTGGATGTGTTCTGCACGTTGTATCAACATGAATGAAAGCGCCTACACAGGGCTTTGTGTGTAATGTGTGGGGAGAAAATCAGTTGGCACAGACTCTATGTTTCTTATTAGTTTAAAGTAGAGCATACACGCAAATATACACCCCCTCTCATACTCACTCAGAGTGATGACAACCACGTTTAAGGGATTAAAAGCTGGCAGGATGACTGGTTCCCTGGGGGTGGTTTTCCAGATTCTGGCAGAGTCAGCAAACCTGAATTGCGTGCCTACTATGTGCCAATGGTTGTTCTCGCCTGTGTTTTCCCATCTAATCCAGTGCCAGGGCCCTCTGGGGTCTGGTGTTGGGGGTTGGCCTCTGCCAGGTCCCATCAGCCTGAACCAGGCCTTGGATTCCGCCAAATCGATAGATTTTTATTGAGCACCTTCTATGGAGGTACTGGGCATATGACCGTGAGCTAGACAGACATGCTCCCTGCCAGTGGAGTTCACAGTCCTTGGGGGACGTGGCACTGAAGTTCTGTAAGTAATTAGTTAGTGAAACCCTGATAAGAGCCATGGAGAAGTCCCGGGGGTCATGAGAGCATAGACAGGGAGTGTACCCTCCTCTGGGGGTCTTGGAGGGCGTCCTTCAGAACACGAGGTTCCAGCTGAGATTTGCAGTGAGCTAGGCGAGGGGTCTAGTCACCTTGGGCTGTCTTGCCTGACCCCATGCAGAGTTCTGTCCCTCAGATGAGGCCCTTCCCAGGGAGAGGGTCAGCCAAGCCCTCCGTCCCTGGGGCTCCTTTTCCATCCCAGGCGAGGGCAGAACAAGCGAGAGGAAGACACAGGCATCAGGAACATCCTGCCAGAGATTTTGCTCCCACCTGAGTTTGCTGTCCATGCTGCCTCGCGGAGCGCGCTGATACTGTTCCCACTCTCCCCTTCCCCCAGCTCACCACACGGCACTCCTCGAGGGCAGAGCTTTCAGGAGGAGCCTTTAGAACATGCAGGCATCCTTTCCCCATTCTTCCTGCAGCCCCGGCTAGGGCGCTGATCATATCTGGGGGTACCTGGTGATGTCCACATTCATGTCTTACCTGGGTCTATTTCTAGAAAGCCCTCATGGGCAGCAGCTGTGAGCTGGGGACGAAAGGCTCACCCTTCCATCTCAGTACCAGCGGGAGAACCGTATTCTTTGGAAGATCTGGGCCCTTTCCCTAGATGGGATGGAGTCAACTTCTTGATGTTGTTTCCTTGGTGCAGTGGCTGAGGCTGTGCCATCCTTCTGGAAACACGGGGGACAGTTTGTAAATATTTTGTAGTCTGGTACCTTAGAGGGGGCAGTGAGGAGAGGCAAGAGGGGGTGGCCAGAGAGACATTGATGGGCTTACGTCACTAGGGCTGTACATCCAGAGTCACATAGATATGAAGAGAAAAGGTGCTTTCAAGGAGATCGGCAATGGTGTGGAGTGGCTCCTTGCCTGAGCTGAGGCACCCTGGCCCAGCAAAGGGAACCTGCCTCGGGATCAGCAGGTGTTAGGGCCCAGCTTCTGCCACTCGCTGGATGTGTGATCTTGGGCAATTTATTAACCTCTTTGAGCCCTTAGTTTCTTCGTTTTTGTGAAATGGGGATAAAATGATTCTTTGCAGGGGATTAAATGAAATAACACAGCAAAGAGCCTGGCCTGGTCCCTGGCCTCTAGAAAGTACTCAGTATGTGTGAGTTCTTTCCTGTCACTTCCTTCTCTCCCCCGACAGTGCTGGACACAGACCAAAGCACCCCTTCAGGAGGCAGGAGGGAGTGGGGTGCAGGAAGGCCGTGGCTTCTCTGGGGAACATGGCTAGAATGGCTGTCTGACGCTGGAGACACCGTGTCGGAGCCTGGCAGGGTCTCCCTGGAGGCAGAGCAGGCAGTGCGCTGGGTCTCCCAGAAGAACCAGGATAGCACAGGTGCCTCAAAGAGGGATGTGAAGCAGAGAATCTTTGAAATGGGAATTGGGAGGAAGAAAGGGAGGAAAGGAGGAAGGGAGGGAGGCAGGCAGGGAGGGATGAAATGAGTATTTATGAAACATCTACTATGTACTTGACATTGAGCTAGGTCCTTTAGTACCCATGATTTGACTTTATAGATTTGGAAGCATAGAATCTTAAAGTTATGAGATCTCAGAACTGGAAAGGACATGGAACATCTATTCCAACCTCTGTATTTTATATATGGAGAAAATGAACCTCAGAGAGGGCAGTAACTTGCCTAAGGTCACACAGGAAATCAATGACAGAGCTGGGTTAGAGACTGCCCGGACCAGGGTAGTTGGGGCAGAGCAGAAAGAGCACAGACTTTGGAATCAGAAAGACTATGTTTGACTATATACACTCTTGCAGTGTGACCTAGGGAAACTTAACTTCCTGAGCCTCAGTTCTCTTAGCTATAAGATAGGTTAGTAATTCTCAACTCTAGTGGTGGCCATGACAATGAAATGAGATAACCCATGTGGAGTGTCCAGTGTGATATCAGGGACTCTGTAGACGCAGGCCTTTCCCCTTCCAGCTCTGTCCCCTCCCCACTTAGCTCATGGCTCCGGCCACCCTTGCAGGGCCCTCCAAAGAACCCTGACCTTGTCCTGTTTTGTGTGCCCCCAGGGGGCACAGTGAACAGGAGGCCTAGGGCACACATTCCTTCTTTCATTCAATTATTCTGCAAGTATTTATTGGGGACCTTGAGTATGTGCCAGGCGTTGTTGTGGTGCCCAGGATAGAGAGGTGAGCAAGAATAGACGTAGCCTCTGTCCTGTTGGAGTTTACAGTCCGATGGAGGAGACAGGCATTAATCAAAAAAAACAAAAACAAAAAAACAAAAAGCCAATAAATATGAAAATACAAGTGTACTAAGAGCTTTGAAGGGAAGAACGTGAAACCATGAGAGCGTTCAACGGGAAGGTATCACTCAGGGAGCAGGGAAGGCCTCTGAGGAAGTGGCGTCTGAGCTGAGGCCTGCAGGGAGAGTAGGACACCGTGAATGAAGATGGAAGGGAAGGGTGTTCCAGCGAGGGAACAGTGGGTGTGAAGGCCCTGAGGAGAGGGGAGGGGTGGATAGACGGCTGGGGGCTGGGGCAGGGTGACAGGATCAGGTGCCATCACAGAGCGACACCTTGGAAGAAGTCGGGGAAGAACTGGAGGAGTCTGACTCTAGACCAGGCTGCACCTCTGGGAGGTGGGAGAAGCCCGTCTGAGATTCTGAGATGGAGACCAGGCTAGAGTTTGGCTGTAGGCCTGGGGAGAGGAACAAATATCTCCAAGCTTCAGTTTTTCTGCCCCCAAATGAAAATAATGATAATAAAAATCATAAATGGACTGCAGGTCCGTGGTGGAGAGGAAGGAGGTAAAAATGAACAGCCGCCTAAGTGAGCAGAGTCAAATTCATTTCTGTGAAAGCTTTAATGATTTGGATTCCTAACTGAGTAAAAGCCAGAGTCCTTACCTGGCTGAGTCTCCACCTCGCATTCGGCTGTGGTCACTGTCTTCCTCACTCACTCTGCCCACTCTGCCCCAGCCCACGCGCCCCAGACTCGCTGTGTAACTGCAAGGGGTCGGGCCTGTTCCTTCCTCCTCCAGGCTCTGCACTCGCTCTTCCCCCTGCCTGGACCACGCTTTCCCCAGCTTCCCACCTGCCTTCCTCCCTGGGTTTTTCCAGGTGTCGGCTCCGATGTCCTCTCAGCGAGGCCTTCCCTGAAGGCCCTATGGAAAATGAAATCCCCGGGCCAGCCCCGCTGGCGTAGTGAGCAAGTTTGGCGCCCTCCGCTTTGGCAGCCCCGCTGGCGTAGTGAGCAAGTTTGGCGCCCTCCGCTTTGGCAGCCCCGCTGGCGTAGTGAGCAAGTTTGGCGCCCTCAGCTTTGGCAGCCCCGCTGGTGTAGTGAGCAAGTTTGGCGCCCTCTGCTTTGGCAGCCTGGATTCGGTTCCCAGTGTGAACCTACACCGCTCGTGGCATGCTGGGGTGGCGACCCGCATACAAAATAGTGGGAGATTGGCAACACATGTTAGCTCAGTGCAAATCTTCCTCAGTGGAAAAAAAGAAAAAGAAATCCCTTTTCTCTCATCCCTGGCTCTCCCTACCCCCTTTATCTCCAGTAATTATCAGACTTGGCCTCTTTCTTTTTCATCGCTATAATCCAGAACAGTGCCTGTATAGAGTAAAGCCCAGTCAATGTTTGTGGAATGCATGAATGAATGAATGAGAAGGGGTAGTTACTGGTGAAATGACTTTTTAGGTTCATTCATGCTTTTCCCTTCCTCTGAAATTGACTCCCAAAACTTCAGAATTGGAAGGAACTAAGTAACTAGTTTTTGAACAACCCTCTCATTTAACAACTGAGTAAACAGAAGCCCAGAGAGGTTAAGGGGCTGGTGAAAGGTGACAGAGCACAGAGCTAGGATGAGATCTGGGGCCTCTGGGATTCACACCAGGACTTGTTCTACGAAGTTTTGGCTTTTCTGCATGACACAGCTCCTGGGAGAGGAGGGGTTTGCTCTGTGGGCCCCCAACTGCTGGGGGTGGGGGGAGGGGGTAGCCAGAGGGCTCTGGCTTCCTTGAATTCTGCTCCTGGAGCGTCATTCCAAGATCTCTGTTGCTGCTGCTCATCTCAATAGGAGACATTTTGGGGCCATCTTTGCGGGTGTTGGCAAAGATGTCCATTGGCAACTGACAGGCAGACATGCTTCTCTCCCAGCTCCAGGAGGGAGAGTGAATGAGCTGTCAGTCCTCTGCAAAGGTCCATCCACAGGGAGTGATTATACAGCTCTTCCTTGGTGGGAGTCTGCCTAATGTGGGGAATAATGCGAGGAAGTATCAGTTGCTGGTCCTGCATTCTAGGAACTTCTAGTCTAGCTAGGGAGACTGTGCTTCACTAACTACGATATTAATATTAAAATAATAATAATAGCAAGCATTTATTGAGTGCTCACTATGTACCAGGCATCATTCTAAACACTTTTTGCCTATTAACTCATTTAACTCTCACAACCACTCTTTGAGGTGGATGCTCTACCTCTTTCACATTTGATTAACCTGAGGCACAGAGAGGTTAAGCCACCTGTTCACAGTCACACAGCTAGTATCCTAGGAGAACCAGGATTTGAACCCAGGTGGTCTCTCACCGTGCTCATCCTCTTATATATTAAGTTAAATGATAAATAGCACAAGACAAGAATGCAAGGTACAGCATGAAGAGAAAGGGGTTACAAGGTCAGGGAAGGAGGTTGCCCTGCAGGCTGGAGTAGTCCTTGACACTGTGGCTTCCTGGAGGAGATGCTGCCCGAATTAGAAGAGGAGTGTTTGGATAGCCGGAGACAGGCTTTGCCCTCTTGGTTTTCCATCCTCCCGTGGCAGGGGACAGTGGTTAGGAATGCCGGGCGAAGGACATGGAGTGGGGATGAGGCTTGTCCTCCCTTGATGCACATGTTTGGCGATGACAGACACGAGTGAGGTCCTCCACTGGCTGCCCAATGCGGGATGGATGAGGGCCTGGCACAGCCTGACCTACCTCCCCATAGAAACCATTCCCCATGTGCTTGTGTCATGGGGATTCTGCCTCGATTCCTGGGTAAGGAGCCTCCTGGACAAGACCCTCAGGATCCAGCCTTCTTAAATGTTTGGGGGACTTCTGAGCAGACCCTCTAAGTGGTCTCCAAGATTGTGGCTGTTCTATATGTAAAATGGGCTAATTATTGTCCCTTCCTATGGGGTTGTAGTGAGCATGTGGTGGGGCAATGTCTCGAAAGTATCTGGCCCAGTTGGCTTCAGGTACCGAGCACCTCCTCTTCTGTCCTCCTCCCTCAAGCTCCATCTCCGCCCAGACTGGCTACTCGTGGTCTTGGCCAAGAGCAGGGACACAGAGAGAAGGTTTCTTTGTGTGTCCTGGGCCTTTGGGGCTGTGCTGGGGGACAGGCCTGAAGCTATTCTCCTACTCAGAGAGGGAATCATTGATAATGTCCCTCGATTATGTTTGCATTCAGAAAATATATATGCTTTCTTTTGGAGCCAAAAGGCACAAAGAAACCTCAGTTAAAGGATGGCCAACCATCTTGGTTTGCCCGGGACTGTACTGGTTTTAGTGCTCAAAGTCCCATGTCCAGGGAACCCCTCAGTCCCAGGCAACCTGGGGCAGTTTATTGCCCTATGAATCTGTCAGGAGGGAGAGGATGTCGTGGGGCTGGGGCTCATGCACCAACTAAAGGCTGCCCCATTGCTCCCTCTATTTGGGTTCTGAATCTCCTGGTGATAGACAGAAGTAAGAGAGAGCCTAATTGAAAGGGAAAAGGCTTTGGCTTCCGATGGACGGGAGTTCAAATCCCACATCTGCTGTGTACTATCAGCTTGACTTTGGCCAAGCATCTTAACCTGAGTGTCAGGGTCCTCATTTGTAAAAATGGGGACTATAATGACTATATCATGATGTTGTGTTGGGGCTAAGATGGCCTAATGCCTATAGATCATCTGACACATGATAGGTGTTACATATAATGGGCTATCTGAGCCATTACCTCTATTCCCAGTGTTGAGGATGGGATGGGAAGAAGTAGCCACTTCCTTTCCCTTTAAGAGGCTGGGCTGGGATGAGGCCTCCCCACCTTCTCCGAGTCAGCTGCACCTGGCCTGCTCCATGGCAGTGTCTTGGCCTGGCAGCAGCTCTGGGGAGGGGCCTGTGAAGGACCCTTGGGGTTTTTTTGCGAGGAGAAAGATGGAGACAGGTGACCTGCTGTTGTCCCTGCACTTAATGCTAGGCTGATGGCCAGACTCCAGGGGCTTTCAATATGTCTCTTTCCCATTTCTCTGACTCATTTGACTTTCTGGAAAATAGGAAGGCTCATTGGAATCAATGAAACTTGTGGGAGGGAAGTTGGGGAGCCTTGGGTCTAATTTGGCCTTCTCTCAGATGAGGAGCTGGAGACCAAGGAGGTCGTGACTCATCTGAGGCTTGACCGATGGTTAGTGCCCAGCATTTCCTGCCCCAGGCCCAGAGGGCCTCCTGGCCCAAGAGGCTGGGGAATCCTTAAAGCTCCAAGGAACATGGTACATGAGGGCTGCAGCATGTGACAAGTCTGGTTTCTGACAGTGGATTGTCTGCTTTGTGGACTGTTGCTGACATATCCTAAATTCCTGGCCAGCTACCCTCTGCCCCTGTGTAGCCGATTCCTGGGCCACCTTTCCCTAATGGATGGTGAGCTGTGCTCATGAGACATTGAATTTTTTTTTAAATGAAGTTTTTATGTTGACTCTTTTTTAATGGTCAGACAAAACCAAGAAGATAAACACCATTTCCAAGGACATTCTAAAACTCACAAGAAGAGATGATTTTCTTCAGATCAACTATTCTCCTGGATTGGCCACACTACAGTGGACCTTAATGTGCTGGGGGCATCAGCAGGTTTCATTCACTCATGAATGCAGTGTTCATCAAGTGCCAGTATGGCAGGGAACAGTTTCGTCCAGAGCAGAGACCATGAATGGGCTATTACTCTCAGCCGAATGTGTTCTGTTTCCTGTGGGGTTTTCCTCTGTTGCCTGCGGACCCTCCATTTGCTCAAATATATTTTCAATTTATTTAGCACCCACTGAGTGCTAGTCACCGTGGAGGGAGACAAAAGATGATGAGATTTGGTCTCTACGTGAAGGAGCTTACAGTTGGAGTGGGGAGATAAGCACGAAAACATGGAAAGTTAAATTATTTTGGAAGAGTTACGTAACAATGCACGGGAGTGGTTCATCACAAGAGATGTTACAGGACAGAGAGGATGCATTACCAAATGAGAGGCACTAATAAGAGTGAGGCTGTCCGACGAAGGAGACATCAAGTGGGCTGCAGGGATCAGGAGAGACCTTACAGAAGAGGTCAGTGGTGTGCCAAACCCTTGGCGCTTACGACTGTATAGCAGGCTTGGAATGTGGGTCTGACTAGCCCTGTTTTTACAGATGGCAAAGGCCCAAGCCCCACAGCCAGTAAGTTTGGATCAGAACCCAGGCCCATCTGCATCTAAACTTTTTCCATTAGAAATCCTGTCTCCTTCTCAGGAGCCAGGCCTGGGAGCTTGGGTAGGTTGGATTAGGCAGAGAGAGGGGAGCCATACACAAGCGCATGCCCGTAGGAAGATAATGAGCAAAGACCCTACTGTGTGGTGGGGCATTGAGCCAACCAGCGTGGAGGGAGGAAAATGAACCTGCTTCAGGGGAGACGAACCTCCAGCTATCGGCTCCTTGTGGGGTGGAGACCTGAGCCTCTGCAACTTTGCACAGGCTGACTGTTGTTCCGTGCTCTCTCCTTGGAACCTCTTCTCCCCACACTCAGGAGCATCTGGTCACTTTCCTTGGCCCTGAGTTGGAGGCTGGCTAGGCTGGCATCTTCTAAGAAGACCTAATAAGTCCCTAAGTAATAATAGTAATGATAGCACCACCAGCCCACACTTGTATAAGGCTTTTCCATCTACATAGTCCTTTCACGTGAAATCTGAAACAAACTGTGAAGAAAGACATCATGATGGCTGAGCATAGTCCAGGGCTCCAAGCCACTTCTACTCAGACCTTAGAGGACAAGCCAAGTACAAGTTCCCCAGGCGGGTTATTCACTGATTACCGTGTGTGCGGTACTTTGGCACGTAACAGGTGCCCAATGAGCATTTGTTGAGTGAATGCATTTTAGGGGAGTCCCACTCCATTTGTGGGTACCTGATTCCAGCACCTCTGCAGAAAGCAAGTAGCAGGCCTGGTCCTTCCTGACTGGAGTTTGTTCCGTGTCCTGTGCCCAGTGGCCCCATGCCTCAGTCTGAGTAGAGACTGTTGTGAAGCCTTTGTGCATTTACAGCTATTGAGTTAAGGTTGCAAGAAATCTGGGCTTTTCTCTTTGATTAGGCTCTCTGGGTTCAATTTAGTTTTACATGAGAAATTAAATAATCAATTACACCCTACCTTTTCTATCATCCTTTTTTTGTGGTAAGATGTATACATAACATAAAATTTGCCATTTTAATCATTTTTAAGTGTACAGTTCAGTGGCATTAATTGTATCCACAGTGTTGTGCAAACATCACCATATCTATTTCCAAAACTTTTCATCACCCCAAACGGAAACTCTGTACCCGTTAAACAGTCACTCCCCATTCTGTCCTCTCTTCAGCCCCTAGTAACCTCTAGTTTACTTTCTGTCTCTATGAATTTGCCTATTCTAGATATTTCGTATAAGTGGAATTATAATAAATTTGTCCTTTTGTGTCTGGCTGTTTAACTTAGCATGATGTTTTCAAGAATCACTTGTGTGAATTCCTTTTTATGGCTGAATAATATTCCATTGTGTGTATATACTATATTTTGTTTATCCATTCATCTGTCATTGGACACTTGAGTTGTTTCCACTTTTTGGCTATTGTGAATAATGCTGCATTTAATATTGGTGTACAAGTATCTGAGTCCCTATTTTCCATTCTTTTGGCTGTGCACCTAGGGATTTCTGGGTCATATGGTAATACTACGTTTAACTTTTTGAGGAACCACCAAACTATTTTCCACAGCAGCTGCACTGTTTTAAGTTCCTACCAGCAAAGCACAAGGGTTCCAATTTCTCCATTTCCTTGTCAACACTTGTTATTTCCTGTTATATTTTGTTGTTATTGTTTACAGTCATTCTAGTAGGTATGAAGTGGTATCTCATTGTAGTTTTGATTTGCATTTCCCTAATGGCTAATGATGTTGACCATCTTTTCATGTGCTTATAGACCATTTATGTATTTTCTTTGGAGAAATGTCTGTTCAAGTGCATTGCCTATTTTTAAAATGAGTTGTTTGTCTTTTTGTTGTTGGATTGTAGGAGTTCTTTATATATTCTGGATATTAAACCCTTATCAGATACATGATTTGAAAATATTTTCTATCAGTCTCCAGGTTGTCTTTTCTATTTTTTAATAATACTCTTTGATGGAGTAAAGGTTTTAGTTTTAATGAAGTCCAATTTATATATTTTTCTTTTGTTGCTTATACTTTTCTTGATATATCTAAGAATCATTGCCAGATTCAAGGTCATGAAGACTTATCCCTATTTTTTTAAATGAGTTTTATGGTTTTAGCTTTTAAATTTAGGCTGTTGATCCATTTTGAGTTAATTTTTGCATGTGGTGTGAGGTAGGGGTCTAACTTCATTCTTTTGCGTGTGGAAATCTAGTTGTCCCAGCACCATTTGTTGAAGAGATTATTCTTTCCCCCTTTGAATGGACTTGGCACCCTTGTCAAAATCAATTAGCCATAGATGTATAGGGTTATTTCTGAACTCTTGATTCTATTACATTGGTCTATATGTCAATCCTTATGCCATAGCACACTGTTTTGATTACTTTAGCTTTGTAGTAAATTTTGAAGTTGGGAAGTGCAAGCTTTCCAACTTTGTTCTTCTTTTTCAGGATTATGTTGGATATTCAGGGATCTTTGTAATTTCATATGAATTTGAGGATCAGCTTTCTGCAGAAAAGGCTGTTGGGATTTTGGTACAAATCTGTATATCGCTTTGAGTGGCATTGACATCTGAACAATATTAAGTCTTCGTATCCATGAACATGGAATGTCTTTCCATATATTTAGGTCTTCTTTAATTTCTTTCAGCAATATTTTTTTAGTTTTCAGTGTGCAAGTCTTTCACCTTCTTGGTTACATATATTCCTAAGTATTTTATTCTTTTAGATGCTATTGTAAACAATTGCTTGCTTAATTTCCTTTTCAGGTTGTTCATGGCTGGTGTATAGAAACACAACTGATTTTTGCATGTGATCTTGTACCCTACAACTTTGCTTGGTTATCAGCTCTAGTAGCTTTCTTGTGGATTCTTTGGGATTTTCTGTATATAGGATCATGTCATCTACAAATAGAAATTGTTTTACTTTTTCCTTTCCAGTTTGGATGGCTTTTATTTATTTTTCTTGCCTAATTTCTCAGGCTAGAAATTCTAATCAATTTTTTTTTTTAAAGATTTTATTTTTTTCCTTTTTCTCCCCAAAGCCCCCCGGTACATAGTTGTATATTCTTCATTGTGAGTCCTTCTAGTTGTGGCATGTGGGACACTGCCTCAGCGTGGCTTGATGAGCAGTGCCATGTCTGCGCCCAGGACCCAAACCAACGAAATACTGGGTCGCCTGCAATGGAATGCGCGAACTTAACCACTCGGCCACAGGGCCAGCCCAGAAATTCTAATCAATTTTGAATAGCAGAGGTGAAAGTGGGCCTCTTGTCTTATTCCTGATCTTAGGGGAAAGCTTTAGTCTTTCACTACTGAGTATGATGTTAACTGTTTGCTGCCCTTTTAAATTTAATTTTTTTGAAGAATATTAGCCCTGGGCTAACATCTATGCCAATCTTCCTCCACTTTATATGTGGGTCGCCACCACAGCATGGCTGACCAGTGGTGTAGGTCCATGCTTGGGATCTGAACCTGAGAACCCCGGGCCACTGAAGTGGAGTGTGCCAGACTTAAACAGTACACCACAGGGCCGGCCCCTGTTTACTGCCCTTTTGATGATGGGCCACTCCTAGGGCTTTGGGTCAGGTGGGCATGGGGGTAACCATCTGCTTTATCACCCAACAATTGGATTTCTTCTGAAAGAGAATGTCTTAGTCCATTTGGACTGCTATAACAAATTACTGTATACTGGCTAGCTTAAAAACAACATAAATTTATTTCTCACAGTTATGAAGGCTGGGAAGTCCAAGATTAAGTTGCTGGTAGATTTGGTGTCTGTCGAGGGCCCACCTCCTCATTCATAGATTCTTCTTGCTGTAACCTCACATGGCAGAAGGGGCAAGGAAGCTCTCTGGGGTCTCTTTTACAAGGGCACTAATCCTGCTCATGAGGGCTCCACCCTTGTGACCTAATCACCTTCCAAAGGCCCTACCTCCTAATACCACCAGATTGGGGATTAGGATTTCAACATATAAATTTTGGGGGACACAAACATTCAGTCTATAGCACAGAATCATATTTGGGGTCTTGTTCAGAGAAAATACCCACTAATAAGAAAACATCAATTTCATGGCAGCACTAATCACACTGTTTTAATGTCAGTTGAACTAAAATCCAAACATTTGTTAAGTTCCTAGTATGTCACAGGCACTTTTATTACCTTATTTGATCCTACAACAGCCCTGGGAGACAAGCTTTTTATTATTACCACTCCATTTTAGAGGTAAAGAAATGAAGGCTAAGGGGGTGAGGTAAGTCACAGAGCTGGTAGATGTTCGGAGGAAGTTAGTGTATGTGGTAAGTTTCCTGATTTGTAAGTTGACTTCTTGTTTTCTGTCCAGTAATTCTCAGTGGGAGAGTGTGGAGGACTGCCCCTCTTTGTGGGATATATGGGAACCTGCCTGGGGATTGGAGGGGTTGGGAAGGCTTTCTCGAAGACACTGCCACCCCTCAGCCTGTTCTGATAGATCACTTATTCAGGGGGGCCCTACCCCTGGCAGAGAATCATTGCTGCAATGATCCTGCATAGCTGACAAGAGCTTGCTGCAACCTGCAGGTGTGTGCAGTGGAAAAAAGTTTGAGAGCCACTGCAAACTGCAGCATCTTCTCTCTTTTGTGATGTTAGTGTTGCTAAATCAGCTAGAGAGATGTGCGTGCGGAGTTGATTCTATCAGAAGGTTCCAAGAGGGAACTCTTTCTGAGGATCGGGAGCAAATTCTTTGCAGCTCAAGCAGAGGTGCTGGGCCAGGCAACTTTGTCCTGCCCCAAATCTCTGTACTGTTAACTCAGTGGTAATCAACACTCCTAGGGAGATTAGCTTTATCAAGTAACTGCAGCCACAGGTATCTGGATAATTCATAGCCAATGTTTAGTTTCTGCCTCAAATTTCTGGGTCACTGGAGCTCTGTAAGATCCTATTCTGGACAATGTTATGACACCTGACTAGCAGTCCCGTGTGTCTGCTACAGAAGCGTGGGCATGATCCTGGAATAGAGAGTCCTAATTGGAGAAGGTGGCAATCCAAGGAAAAGTCCTGGGTTCTCTGAGTCCTGGTGCTGGGTGCTCATCTTCAGCTTAGATAGATAGAGCAGAAGTTGCTCTTGTCGTTCTGACTAGAGACTGCTGAACGTAAAAGTCCAAATCAGCCCAGGGCATGGGAAGGCTGCATTTCTGCTCTCTTGATTTTTGAGGTTGAATTTTCTCTTTCTTTTGGCCTCATTTTCTGCATTTTAGTTGGGAAGAAGGGCATGGGTGAATTTAATTCCCTGCTTTTTCTATCCTGCTTGGAGCAGGATTTGCTGAGTCCCCTGCCAGCACTGGCCATTTCCATGCCCCATGTATGTTTTCAGCACACGTTAGAATCATCAGTTCATAATGAGACTTCCCTAGGCTGCAGATGGCCATGGGGACAAACCTGCCAAAAGGTACATCTACTGAAATTCTAAAAACATACATATAAACAAACAAACCCAAGGGGAGAGGGGTAATCCTGCTTTTTATCCCCCCAACAATCAGTCCTCTTTAGATTAAATTTAACAGGTCTTTGTTGTCTCAATTCAACTTGGCAAATGTCTATGTGATAATTCAGATAAGATGCAATTCTTGTCTTCAAAGAATTCAAAATCTGCTTGGCCACTCAGTTGCAACAAACTCCTTTCGTCCTTTATTTCTCTGCTGCTTATGCCACTCTGTTCCACCACTCTCCCATAGTCCCTGTCAACTCTTGTATTTTTTCTGTCTTGCAGGCTTGAAGACTTGGAGTCCACCTTTCTTTTCCTTCTCTCTCATTCTCTCATCTGTAGAGTAACCATATATGCCAGTTTGCCCAGGACAATCCTGGTTTAAGTCTCTTGTCCCAGGGTGATTGTCATGGATCCCTTTTTACTCTCAAAAGTATCCAAGTTGGGCAAATAAATTAAGTGATCAGCCAGTCTATAACCTTTCAGAGGCCAAGGCTGTCCTCCCATCCCTCTCTGTGCCTGGCATGTCACTGCATTTTCACTGCCACCCCCCTGGTTCAGATGCTGTCCCCTGCTGCCTGGACTGCTGCAGTCGCTTTCTCTCTGGTTTTCTGACTTCCTGTGCCTCTCACTTCCAATCCATTCTACAGATCTTTGCCTGGTTAGATCTCTCAAAATGCAGTACCCTGAGCTCACTTCATTGATGCCTTGCTGCTTACAGGATGCCATTCAAACATCTTAGTCTGGCTCTTAAAGCCCTTTGCAGCCCAGCCTCTGCTTTTGTCTACAGTCTTCTTTCTTTGAGTTTCGCAGCATGAATCTCATTTCCACTCTAATTGGCTGATGCACTGTCCCCTGACCCTGCCCTTGATGACCACCATAGCTCATAAAGGTCCACTTACCTGGGCTCACATTCCAGTCATTCCCACAGATGCAAATCCCGTGCGTGCATATGTCCTTCAAGCCCAGCGTCAATTCCCACCTCTTCAGTACAGTGTTCCGTGACCAGCCCATCCCTTAGCACTCTCTCCTCCTCTGAACTCCTTGGCCTACAGCAATTATTGCCTGCACAATTCATTTGGCATCTAATCATGTACTGCCTCATGACTTTTCATATATTGCTATCTTGAACTAGGGCTGAAAGTATTTGCTGTAATTTTACTTTTTATTCTCATATGCCTTTTTACTCAATGAAATTGCAGGTTCCTGGACAGGAGGTGTGTCTTTTACATGTGTTTATTTCTTATGGTACCAAGTACCTAGTAGGTATAAAAGAAGTACTTCCCAGAAAACCTTAATAGGTATTCATTTAAGAATCCCAGGACTGGAAAGACCATTACAATTACGTAGTTCAAACTCTTATTTTGTAGATGAACACAAAAATGAAGACAGGATAAGTCAGACTTGCTCAAGGGGACCTAGCTAATGCAAATGACAGAGCCGGGATTCAATTGCAGATCTTGTCCAGGGTACTTTGCCCATCACCGGGCTACCTCCTGTGTGTTGATTTGATTTTGGAAATGGATTGTATCCATTTTCAAGGGCGAGTAGGGATTTAGGAAGCAGAGGGAAAGAAAGCAAGCAAACCAGGAGGATGACATGCCTCAGCAGAGTCTCAGATATGGACGCTTGCTTGGCATAATTTTGGGGAGACAGCAATTAGGCCAAGATAGTTCCTATGGCAGAGAGTTGTGGGGAGGGGGTGAGTCAGGAAGCCATTCAATCTCATGATTTGGGGTTGTGAGGTGTCTGTCACAGCTGAGCCACCTGCCAGTGCCATAGACGAATGTCTCATCTCTCCACCCCACTGTTGGCAAGTTGTGGTAGGGGGTGTGGGGAGAGGGGGACAGCCCAGGAGGGCTACAGAGGACCTGGGGCAGGGCCTGCTTCGAGGTGGCTGGGTCACATTTGCCCTGGGCTGAAACGAAACCCGCCTTCAGTAGCATTGAAAAGTGCCACCACTAATGCTGTTATATATAGCTTTCAACTTTAATAAGGTGTTGCAAAAACTATGAAAATACGTATAACTAAAAACACATTTCACTGGAAGCTTGATCTCGAATCCCGCTCTACTGCTCCTGTGTGGCGCTTTGCGCTGTCAATAGAGCTGTTAAAACACAATGGAAAGTGGGTAATTGTGCATTATATGGCTTTTGTTTTCTGTTATGAAATATTGACATCTGAAAAGAGAGTGGGATTATTGTGGTGCAGGGCACTGTGGAAAAGACGTGAGCGGGAGGCCGGGGGCGAGGACAGAGCGTTAGGGAGCGGGAATCTGGCCGCTTCTGTTCCAGAGATCTCTTCCAGTCTTGGCTTTTCTAGCCATAAACCTGGGGAAATTCACACATCTCACCGGCTGAAGAGGCTTTGAGCTGATAATCAGGTTTGCAGAGGACTCTGAGGTCCTGGCCTCACGTGTGAGGTGAGGGCAGGGTTTGCAGCTAAAGAATGTGTCTGAAGGCGGCTTGGGGAGATAAGGGCGAATTAAGTCAGGAAACAGGCGCTGGAATTGTTTCCCGGGGAAGCCTGGCTGGTGTCCATGACCTGCTGCTGGCGGGGCTTCTTAGATGATGTCCTTCCACTTGATGCCGGGAGCCTGGCAGGAGCTGTGTCTGGAGAAGGTGGAGACTTGCAAAGGTGCCCTCTGCCTAGGCCACACTTGCTCCTTCCACGAGTAACAACAGCCATAAAATAATAATAGCTACTCTTTATTGAGTGCTACGAGGCAGGTGCTTTATACACACTTCCTTACTTAATTCTTACAACAGCCCCACTTTCTGGATGGAACTGAGGCCAAGTTGGAGAACTCTCTGCTGTACCTCCCAAGTGTCCCGCACCTCCCTGTTTCCCAGGGCCACCAGGAGGGTAGGACAGCTGGGGAGCCCATGGGAAGCCGGGGCCAGCTGGTCTTGTTTGTTTGGGGAAGGGATTCAGCACTGGCTGGCAGGGAAGGTGGCCGTGAGCTGTCGGTGGGCTGCGTTGTTTCTGAGGGGAAGATTGCCCCCAGGTAACCTGATGGCAGCCCTGCCCCAGGGGAGCCTTAGAGGCACTGAGGTGACCTGGGACAGTCCCCATCTCCATCCAGGTGAGCCACCTGCTGCGGCGGGGACCTTCAGGGAAACTTCTCTGGACTGTGCAGCATTGCGGGGTCTGCCACTGGGTTTGAGGGACGACCTGTCTCTCTAGATAGATTACATTTGGTTTGCTCAGAAGGCATTTATGGCTTTATAAAGCTCTTAAATTGGCTCTTTTCCCCCCTCAAAACATTTCTTCAAGCTTACAAGGCCAGTTTTAGAATGGCAATTACCAGCTCCAATATCCCCCAGCAAACTCACGCTGTGCTGTTGTATATAAACTGCTCGGGACATTTGTAATGCTGCCACACAGCGTAGCTGCACGGCGGAAAGCCCCCCGTCTGGACCGAGGAATGCTGCCGAGGCCCTTTCTCAGCTCTAATTTATGGGCCACATAAAACTCTGTGAAGTTGCCCTGCATCTTTCTGAGGCAAAGTTGAGGTTTTTTACTGTCTCAAGCTGCTAATTTTTACCATTTAAAGCCAGCCTTCTGCCCGTGCCAGTGTGCCTGTGTGCATACAAGTTGGCCTCTTTAATTTATGTGCATCTTGCTCTCTCTGTGATGCTCGTAACTTACAAACGTGGGCATTATGTACAGCCAGTTCTTCCTCATTACAAGAGGCTTGGCTGCTTTGTCCTGTACCTGCACTCAGCCGGACCCCCTCTGCCGCTCCTCAAACCCAGGGGGAAGCCGCGGTGCAGAGAGGGACACTGGCCTGGGAACAGGAGCTGGCAGAAATTCATTGTGCAAACCTGGCCCAGTGAGATGAGGGGCTTAATGAGAGGCAGCACCGTGGGGTGTCAAGATCAGGAAGGTCAGAGCGGGGACCAGGACTTAAGGCCCAAACAGAGCCCCATCCAGGTGTGCTACCTTGGGCAAGCCTGTCACCTATCTGGGCCTCAGTTTCCTCATTTGCAGGGTGGAAGTAGGATTATACATTTCTCACCGGGGTGCTGTGAGTATCAAGTATGCTAATGACTGTGAAGGCCCTTCATAAGCTGAGGCAATATCTGAGGGCTGGTGGGTAGCTATTCCAAGCTCTAAACTGCTGGCAGGGCCCCCTAGGAGGGGGAATGGCCAAGAGCAATGTGATGTCTCAGGGCTTTTCAAAGTCACCACATGCTTCTGGATGAGACTCCCTGGGCTCCACTGAGCTCTGAGTGAGAGCCGCTGTGTAATGCAGGGTAGGAGGCAGGTGCACTGATCCCTTGATAAGAGCATCTCGGCACCCGGCCCCCACCTCCAGGCCAGCTCCCACCCTCTCCCCAGCTCCAGGCCAGCTCCCACCCCCACCCCAGCTCCAGGCCAGCTCCCACCCCCACCCCAGCTCCAGGCCAGCTCCCACTCCTTCCCCAGCTCCAGACCAGCTCCCACCCCCACCCCACCTCCAGGCGAGCTCCCACTCCTTTTCTCTCTGGGAGCAATAATCCTCTCCTGGTCTTTGCTGATGCTTCTCATCAGGAGATAACACAGCTGGGTTTTTCCGGCAGTCCCCTGGGAAGACTGCTGTTCAGGAGGTTGTGGGGGTCCAGCGAGGCAGGGACGTTTGTAGCTCCCAGTCCCCCATGTCCGCTTAAGAGGGTCCTTACCACACAGCAGAGGAACTCAGCCCTTAGGTCCCCTGGGGTTGGGATTACACTGGCTGACAGAAGGAAGATGTTCAACCCTTCCTTGGGGTTTGAGTGAGCCCCTCAATCAGAGGACCCCCAAATCCCATTCTTCCTTCAATGTCTCCCCAGGCCTCATTCCTCCTCCTAACAGCTTCTGCTGGAATGCTCCCACTTGGATATTTTGCCACTAATGCAAACTCTGTGAGTTTAAAACAGGCTAATTCAACATATATTTAGTAAAGGGAAAGATGCTGTTACCTACTGAGCATCTACTGTATGCCAGGCAGTGGGCAAGGTGCTCTGTATGCTCCAGATAATTGTATTCTTTAGTAATAATAACCAAAATGTATTCAGCACTTCCCATGTGCCAGGCACTGATCTGAGGTCTTTTAGTGAGTTTAGTCCCCACAACACCTCTGTGAGGTAGGTACTATTATTATCCTCTTTTATATTATAGATAAAACTGAGGCACAGAGAGATTAAGGAACTTGCCCAGGGTCACACGGCTAGTAATTTGGGAAGATGGGGTTATTATCTGGGGAGTCTGATTCTGAGCGTGAACTCTTAACCACTACACAAGAAATATTGCTTCTTCTAAGAAGGTGTTTATTATTACTCTACTTTATAGGTATAAAGCTGATATTCAGAGAGTTTGAATAACTTGCTTAATAATACATAACTAGGAAGAGGCAGAGCCAGAATTTGAACCTGGGTTGGTCTGGCTCCAAAGCCTATGGTCTTTCCATTATACACTCTCCCCTCTTGCTTACTGGTTTAAGACATAGGCTCAAGACATGTTTTTCCTACCCTCAGTTCATCATATTGTGAGCAAATGAGTGATAAAATAAACCTGAAGTTAAGTATGGTTTGGACCTCGGAGAGCGGGAAGGGAGGAAAGGGAAGGACTTGGCAGTAGTTAGGCAGTGATGGGAGGCACGTGAGGTCCAGGGCAGGGTAGAGGGAATGAAGAAGAGGATGGGTTTAAGAGCTGTTCTGAAAAATCAGTAGGTCCTGGGATTGACCAGGTATTAGAAATCCACCTTAGGGTGGAATTTCAGCCTGAAGACGCAGTGGATTGCCATACTGTTCGTGAAAATGAGAGCGAGGTTCTTGTGGGACAAGAGTCTCATTTTTAAAATGCTGACTGTGAGGTGCCATGGAAACCTGCAGTGGAGGAGTCCTGTGAGCAATGCCTGATAGTTTCTTCCACCTCCAAAGTTGACTTTGGGTGTCAGGGTTCTTAAAGTGTTTGGATCATGGCCCCTTCGAGAATCTGGTAGAATGATGGATTCTATCCCAAGGAAAACACACACACACACACATACACACACACACACGCATACACACACACAATACACACACACACACACGCATACATGCATGCACACAAAATCCATTGACAATGTCACAGACTAGAATCCCTAAGAGGGACTCGAGGTTAAGAATGCTCGGTTTAGGGCCTCCTTCCTGGCGGAGAGCACCCAGGCTCTACCACCACTTGGGCAGATCACTGGGTCTGGTTGGGAAGCTGGAGAACGGGCATTCTCAGTGGCTCGGCTCTGTCTCTGGGTATTGGGCGTGTGCATCTGTGCCAGGATCCCTGGAGGGGGATACTTTTCCATTTCAAGCCATGGACCTGGAAACAGTGCGGGTGGGATTTCCTCTCAGACCGTGAGCCAGGAGGAGGGTGGGCAGGTCATTCTCCCTGAGCTTGTGGGCCCTGGTATGTGCCCCAAACTTGACCCTGAGGTTTGTTCACTTTTCCTTTCATCCACTCATTCTGCTGAGTGCTGCTTGCACGTCAAGGACTGGGCCAGGCATTGAAGATGGTGCTCTGGATAGGGCCTGAAGCAGGGCCTAAGCCAAGGAGACCCTCTTCTGTTGAGCCCGTCTCCTGTCCCCGTACTCCCCCCAACACCCTCATTGAGTGCTGCATATTCCCCCCACTGACAAGCTCCGGTCTGTACTTCTCTAACCAGGCCTGTGGAGGATGAGGCTGGAAGGGTCGCTGTCAGGGAGAGTCCTGGCATTCAGAGGTAGTACAGGGAAGGAGGAAGGTCTTAGAGCAGTGACGTCAAACCTGGGTTCTGATGGCCCTGCTACACCTTGGGCATGCTGCCTCACCTCTCTGGGCCTGAATTCCCTCAGCAATAGAGTTGGATCTGATCACATCCAACGTCCCATCCATGTTAATTTCCCATGATTCTAAGTATTGGTATAGAGCCACCGCTCACCTATAATAGCTGCCAGATTGAGGCTCTGATCACTAGGGAGGATAAAAAGATGCCCCTCCTCCTGAGCAGGGGCCCTTGTGCTTATTACTTAGAGAAGGGCCTTCATATTAGTGCTGTGAAGGTTTAAGGAAGGTACTTCCCTGAGATCATTGGCTATTACCCTGTTGGGTAAGAGTATGGTAGCCACTACTTGGCTATTTAAATTTAAACTAATTAAAATGGGATCACATTAAAAACAGTTCCTCAGTCTCACTAGCCATGTCTCAAATGTTCAGTTGCTACATGTCCATGACCGCAGAAAGTTCTACTGGACAGTGCTCCTGGAGACGTCAGCCCCAGCCAGGTCCCTCGTTTCTCTGAGCGGACGGGGATCTTGCTTAGTTGGGGAAGGTGGGTGTTTGGAGGAGTTGAGTGGTGACACAGGAAGACCTTGGTCCTTGTGTAATTCATTACGTCTGAGATGGGAGGGAGATGAAATTTCTCAGTTAATTACAGCCACTCTGACCTTCAGACTCATGTAATTACTGCCCAGGCTTTGGGGGTTGGTGAACAGCAAGCCCAGTGATTTCTTCTAGTGACCTGTGACTGCCCACATGGGTCCTCTCAGCCTCCCAGCCAGGTCGCACAAGCCACCCAGATCCATGAGTGGGGATCTCTCTTTCTGAAGCCCCATTTGACTGGGGCTCCAGAGAAACTTCTGCTGCTGCTGCTGCATCCCTGCCCTGGCCTTCCTGGGAGTCCCCAGCTTCCCTCAAGGCTCTACTGAGGCCTCTGGCTGGGAAAGTGCTCATGCTGGGGACTTGTTAGTAATAAGTAACTCTACCTCAGAGCCCTTGCCTGCCCCAAGGCAGAGAAGAAAGAGACCCAGGCCAAGGCTCCCATGGGGCAGCAGTACGGGTGAGCTGGGGGTCATCATGGGAGAGTGCACATCCCCAGTGGTTTGGGTTGCTGTAAAGTTGGGGTCATGGGGGAGCTAGAGTTGTGCAGACAGCAGCTGCTTGTGCATAGAGCTGGTGGGACCCCTGGAAGAGGGTCATGATAATCTCAGGGTGGGTCATCTCTACTCCCGTTCTACCCTGCCCTTCACACAGACATGCTGCAGCCGTCTCTGGGCCACACCACGGCTGTGAGTTGCAGCTTGGAGGCTCCTGGGAAATCTGACTGTTACCTTCCTACAAACTGCATTAGCAACATAATCCTTAGCTTTGCAGGGCCATTAGAAGGCCCTCCAGTGAAGCAGCTGGTTCTTTGTCTAGACCTCAAAGGCAGGCCCTCTGGTGGAGAGAATTTTGGGAAGGATTGGCTTCCCTGTCTGTGTTTGCCAGCCTCATGGTCAGGCTTAGGCCTGGATGTCCCTCTTCTTGGGACTTCTTGGGGTCTCTCAAGTCTACGGACCAGAAAAAAGATGAGCAGAGAGATGAATTGTGTCAGGGGCCAAGAGTGGATTCCTCATATGGAGGAAGCAGATGTTCCACCATCATTTCTATAGCAGGGTTCTTTCTACAAAGAATTCTGTGTCTGGAATCCTATCTGCTCCCTTCAGCTTTTTGGATAGAAAGGCCAGAAAGACAAAGGTGGGGATGGGGGGTGTATGATGGCACACGCCGTCAACCAGCCTTTCCAACCTTGGGTCCCCGCTTGGTTTGGTGGCTTTCCCTGAGGAGCAGGACAGAAGCGGGCATGACCGGGGAGGAATGGCTGCTTTGGGTTCTCCTTCAACATACTCACTCCTGTCCACAGTCATCTGGTAATTTGAGTGCGAGGTAAATTGTGCTTGAGCACAGGTGAATTTGGGGGACACTGTTGAGCACGTTCATTGGTGCAGGTTCGTTTTTGTCTCCACTTCGAGTCCCTTTGACCTGGGATGGGGGCCTGCTCTCAAGTGACCTTTAGTTCTACTCTGTGGATGTGACTTCTGGGCTCCTTAGACAGAGATTCTTTCCCCATTGCCACCCACTCCTCTCCTCCCCTCTCCTGTCTGCTCTTCTTTGTTTCTTTACAGATCCTCCTCCCTCACCTGTGTCTTCCTCCTCCTCCGCCCTCTTCTTTCCTTTCTTTTTCCTCATTGGTGGTTGTCAACGTCCCCACCCCACACCCTCAGCACATCCCTAGTGTCACTGGATTGGCCTTCTGCTCAGCTGACCAGCTCCTCTGGCCTTCAAGATTCACACGTGTGTTTCCAAAGCAGCTCTCCCAGCCTTCTAGTCTCCTCTAAAGAGGCCGAAGAGCTTTGATTCCAGTGCAATGCAGGCTGCTCGCCTTTGTCTGGGTACCTCCTTCTCCTCGTGCAAAACATCCCTTTGTTCTCACCTTCACTCAGGTCCAGGTGCCCCTGCCACCCTCGCCTGCTCCTTCAGTACAAATTGCATGTATTATCCATCTGAGAAAACCAAATCGGGAAGTTAAATCAATTAAGGTAAAATAAAACAATTGGCTCATTTCACTGTCCCAGATCAAGTGATTTGGGGCTCCTCTGCTGTGTAAGATTTCCTGAGTCTCTCCTTGCTGCTCCTATGCACTAAGACAGAAGCAGCAGCCACTCACAGAGGGAACCCTGGGCTGGGAACCAGACCACGTGAGGTACAGCCTGAGTTCTAGCACTCGTGGCTGTGAGAGCATGGGCAGGTATGTCACTCTCTGTGGCTCAATGTTCCCATCTGTGAAACAGCGACACTATTGACCTCTTAGGGTTGTATATGAGGAGCACACCTTGTGTTGCAATTCAATGCACAACATCAGATCCTGGCTGCTGGCCTCCCTGTCTCCCAGATGGTCAATCAGGCAGGGCCAGAGGGTCCCACTGCCAAGGCATTTTGTTCTCCCCTGTTACAGTCCTTGGTCATGTGAGGAAATAAGGCAAAGGGATGAGCAGAGATTCTCTTCCAAGGATTAGAGGCAGGGGAGGGAACAGAAAAGGCCTGATCCACTTGATCTCTTCCACCTTCAACTTAGTCTGTGCTTTCCCCATCAGCCCCATCTCACTGAATAGCAGTAGGTTCACCAAGTTGCTTGAGCTGAAAATCTGAGCATCTTCCTTGACTTTGATCTTCCCCTCGTTTCCACGTAGCCCAATCGTAGACCTGTCAATTCGACCTATTATATGAAGCAGATCTTAGCCCCAACCACTTCTCTACATTCCCCAGGTCACACCCTTGGCCCACACCTCTGTCACTGCTTGCCTGGCCCACTGTAATACCGCCACTGGTGTCCTGCTTGCCCTCCTGCCTTCTGTCTCTTCTCTACACTGAAGCCGGAGCCATCTTTCATACCCGTGTTTCTTCTTCATCGAGGCCATCACAGTTTGCAGTTGCATGTTTGTTTGTGTGATTTGGAGTTTAATATCTGACTTGCCCATTGGACCTGCTCCAGGAGGTCAAGGACAGCGTCTGAGTTTGTCATCACTGTGTCCCCAGTGCCTTTGATAAGTAACTGTTGAGCAAATGAATTGATGACCAGGTGGGCACTCGTGTCCTTGTTCTCTCTTCCAAAGGGATGTGCGCTCCACGTGGGTAGGGGGTCTGTCTTATTTCTTCACTGATGTCCCTGGAGCCTAGAACACTGGCATATCTGGGGACTTGATGAAGCTTCGTTGAGTGAACTGAGTCTCTGAAGTAGAGGGTTGACTGGGCTCACTTAATTCAGACTATGGGGTCACCTTCTCTGTGACATCATTCCTCATTCTGTCTCCTTCTCACTGGCCTCCCAGGGCCCTGGTTTCCATGAATGCTTTCTGAGCTGAGAGCATAGGCTCGGGCTAGACCAAGATTGGTGTTTGGTTAGGTCCCTGCTCCCCTGAGGATGAAGTGGGGTCTTCTTTGTCACTTACTAGTTAGGTTTGAGAGATGGGGAAGGTGTGCTGGGGGCACTTCCTTCGGTCCAATGAACTCTTGGGAACAAACTCTGTACCCCTTTGGAGCTACACCCAGTGCAGCCAAAATCCTTTCCAGTTATGGCTTCCTTCCTTGTTAGAAACAAAACAGTCTTCCCCACCTCTGCCTTTAAAGTTCTAAGGACTCCCAGGAAATAAGGAAAATGTGTGTAAGGCCTGCCCAAGAGGAGAGGGCAAAGCCTTGGAGAGAGAGACAGTGCAAGGGGGGCTGGAGAAGGCATGTGGTGCTGCGTGAGTTGCCTGTCTCGGTCCCTCTCTGAGCTCTCGTTCCCACCTGTAAGAGGAAGATTGTGACACCTGTGTGGCTGCCAAGTTAGACTGGGATAGGAAGTATGGCAGCTAGAAAATGGTGATTTTTCATCATACCCATCAGGAAAGCCCAGACTTAGCCCACTTCCCTCTCTCCCCTTGTTAATGGCCCCGTGGATCAAATTCCTCCCCCTCACTCCCTTGAAGGTTTCTTCTAAGCCTTCTCTTGGGCTCTTTCAGCTCCCTTTTAGTTTCTCGCCTGTCATGAAGGCATTTCCCTCAAGAGCCCAGCAAGCTTGGCTTTCGCTCACGGTTGGGGAAAAGTGTGTGTTTGGGGGCGGTGGGCTGGGCTGGGAGGCTGGGGGTCTCGAGTTGCCTTGTGGCTGCTCCGCGGGGTCTGGCGCAGCCCCAGCCTCTGGCTGTGACATACAGCCCCCTTCATGAAGCCAGACAGAATTAAGCCTTTTGTTTCCTGTTTGCTAGGCCGGCTTAAAGAAAACACAGAGGGTCCGTGCGGCTGGGGCTTCCAACAAGACGGCCTTTGTATTCATTTAATTAATCAGTTAGCTGAGGGGAAGGAGAGGAGGGAAGTTCATGTTATAAATACATGTTTTTCTTTGGCTTTTTTCCCCCCAAAAGACAGAGCCTGAATGGCATCCCCAAGAGAGCCCCCGGCTCACCCCAGACATGCTGGGGGCCAGGGGCCTGCCAGGCTGCAGCTGTGACCCACCCCCTCCGTCAAGGGGCATTAGCCCTGATCTCTCTGGGTCTTGGGGAAATGTTAAATGCTGACGGGAGTAAGGGCAGTAGGTGCGGGGTGTCCTCTGGGCTCTGGCCCCCTATCCCCCCCAACCTCTCCCCTCAAACCGTGCACCCTCCTACACCCTCCATGGATGAGGTAACTACACGGCCACAGGGAGAAGTGTCTGTCCCCAAAGAGGCCTGGGCACTCTGCAGGTGCACCGTGGGGAGAAGTCCTTGCTTAGGTGCGGAGTGGTCCTGATGCTCCCCTCTCCAGCTCCCCCATTCCGCAGGGAGGGACTGGGCTGTTACTTGTAAACTGCCTAAGCAGACAAAACACTCAGCCACTCCCGGGGGACCCCGAGACTGTCCACTGCCCTCCATGCCCACCCTTCAGTTGGAGCATTCTGAAGTGCAGGGGGAAGCGAAGTGAAATGGGGCTCCTGGGGCTCTGGGGAGGGGCTGGAGTAGGGGGAGCGAGTCCTTCCTTCTCCACAGAGGGGGTTGTTTTTTTAAAGCTCCCTTTGACGATACTATTTAAACTATTTTTTCTTTTTAGAGATGGGCAAATTCACTCACTGTTCTCTCGCTGCCTCCCCCCACCAAACTGCCAGGTGTTTTTAGAGTTTAAAAACCTTTTCATTATGAGGTAAAGTATTTGCAATCCCTAAATATATGGCCCTCGTAATGGAATTTCACTGCGGTAAATTTTTCCTTATGTGCCCTTCATCTCAAGTCCTAGCTGAAATGCTGTGGTATCTGGTAACCAGGACTCTGGGCCTTCTGCCCAGAAAAATCCCCAGATCTAGCCCAAAGGTAGAGGGTCCAGGGCTCGGACCTCGCGTCTGGCCTCTAAATATTTGACTTGTCTCGTCAGGCCATCAGAACAATATGCAGCCCAGGGTGCTGCCAGGCCCGTGCTTCCTGCCCACACCTCCCCCTGCTTCCTTAGCCCTCAGTGAGAGGAGGAGATAGCAGAGGCCAGAAGGGCAGCGCTTGTAAAATGCTCGGTTGGGACAGGACTGCAAGGCCTCAGCTTCCTCTCTGCCGCGCTGAGGACATTCTTCTTCTCAACCCCTGAGAGGTATACAGTTTCAAGCCACAAACCCAAATATCCTCACTCTGGGCTTTTTTGGAGCACAATTAAGCTAGACCGAGCCCTGGTGGGGTGGTCTTTCGCTAGCTAACCAGCAAAATGCCTGGAGTCATGTGTGACTTGGGTCAGCAAACTGTTTAATTTAACTTATTGTGTGGCTTACTGGAGTGTGTCCCTGTGTGCGCATGTCCCCTGAAGCAATGAATAAAACTCAGGACTCCAGAATTTCTGTGTCATCTCCGGGGTAATCTTGTATCGGCCCTTTTCTTCCCAGGCTTCATTTCCCCAAACCAGTGCTTCATCTTCACCGTCTGAGAGGTATGGCTCTCTTGGGTTCCTCTGCCCGGGGGGTAGCTCATAGGTTCAGGAAAAAAAATCCATGTTGTCCTTTGCTTGGGGCTTCTGGAACTGCTTTTCACCAGAGCTCCATGGATTGGGGGTTGGCAGGGAGAGAGGTTAGACCCTAGAGAGTAAATCTCGTTTTCAAAGTTTGAATCATGGAGACTCTGGAGCTGTAGGAATATAGGGACCCGCTGGACCGGGGAGGAAGCAAAGGCCCACTCCTTTCCGAGAAGAGGAGGCTGAGTGCAGGGCATGGTGGTGGGTGGGGTTGGCAGGGCCCTGGTTTTGGTCCCGGGATGCAGTCAGGGTGGCTGGGAGTTGAATCCAGGGAGAAGAGGCCACTGAAGCCGCGTTTCTCAAACGTTAATGGACAAATGAGTCACCTGGGTGTCTTGTTAAAGTGCAGATTCTAAATCCACAGGTCTGAGTGAGACTGAGATTCTGCATTTTGTACAGGCTCCTGGGTAGTATTGCTGCTGCTGGTCTGTGGGCTGCACTGTGAGTGGCAAGGGGCTAATGGATTTATCAGTGCTGAGCTTGCTGAGTAAAAGGTTGCTGGCCTGTGGCTAGAGCTACTGCTTTGTTCCAGTCACAGGGCGACCACCTCATCCCAGTTTGGCTGGGAATTTCCCAGTTTTATCAATGAAGTTCCAGGGATGGTTGACCACCCTGGTTACTGACCTTCCCCGAAAAGACAGGAGCTCCCCTAAGCGTATATGCCTTTAAGGCTCTCACCTGTCTTTTCGTGAGCCCTAGCCCTGTCTCACATCACTCTCATTTAGAATGTGAATTGGCCCCACTCCTGGCCAAAGACCGCCCTCTGTTTGTCTCCCATTGTCCTTCTCCGCACTCTACTAAGGCCTTTTTTCCACTTGTGACATTCTTCCCACCCTCCAGACCTGGCTGAAACTTGTGTTCTCCAGGGCCTCTCCCTGCTTTGAGCTCCGGGGTCCACCTGTGCTTAGCATAGGCTGTCTGGTGCAACTGGCTATCGTGGAGAATAATGGCAGCCATGAGAATACTGCAGACCTTGTACATAAAGGATCTGTCTCCAACTAGACTGTAAACTCCTGGAGGACAGAAATCACGTCTGATCTCTCTTTGTGTCCGTGTGGTGCCTTGCACACAGCGGTCATTAATTCTTGTAAGGTCAGGGCTTGTCCTGCATGCTTCCCCATTCCCAGAACTCAGCACAGGGCCTGGCACAGAGTCCGTGCTTGTTAAGTGTTCATTACATGTTGCTCCTAGAAAGGCATGAATTAGAAGATGCTCTATACTTGTTTTAATCATGGATACTTTTTGAGGTCTGTGTTTTTGGCATTTATTTTTGTATCCATCTGCCTGGAATGCAGTAGGGCTGAATACTTTTTATTTTAATGAAAGCATGCTGTTGGTCATGGAGTAGCTTCCAGAGGGGGTTGGAGGGGAGAGCTCTTGTGAAACCCCAGGCTCTAGGTGGGCTCTCACCTCCACCACCTGGCCTGCAGGAGCTCCCGATGGTTCTTAGATCGGCTGAGGGAGAATTAATGCAATATGGGCTTTGGTGTCCAGCAGGCCGCGCTGCCAGCTTCTTAACTGAGGGCAGAGAGTGACATTTTTGGCTTTTATGCATAATTTGTGACTCCTGATACTGAATGCAGAATTTTAATTCTATATTTTATTATATCTAAGTAAAAATTCATTTCAAAGCCAGAAAGTGACTCTCTTGCTGGCAGGAGAATGAGCAGAGTTGGGTTATGCCCCTTTCAGCCCCAAATATTTTGCCCCTCTGAACAGCCCCTACTGTAAAGTCAGGGTCTCTTCCCTCTGTTCTCATGCAGCCCTGCCCCACGCACATGCACTACAGCCCCACACCAGCTTCCCCAGATTGTGTTAAGTTAAATCCCCATACATTTGTTGGGCACTTAAGATGTACAAGACGTTTAGGAAGATAAAAATGCAAGTGAAACCAGCCCCTAACTTCCATATTCAAGGAGTTTATCCTTTAATTGGGGAGGCAGTTCATGAAAAGAAAAGTAACAATACAAGAGTTAAATAATAATGAAGATTACAGTGGAGGGGATGTCACAAGATGAAACAGGATTAATTACTAAATGAGTGGCACAGATTCTCTGTGCTGAGGGAATTCAGGAAAGAAAGAGACGGTTGTGCACTGGGGTGATCTGGAATGGCTGGGGCCAGGGCCTGGGTTGGGGTGGGATGGAGTAGGCTGAGGAAGGAGGAGTTCGGTTCAGCCCAGCAAGGTTTATGGGGCACTGACTATGTTCCAGGCACTGTGCTGTGCTCTGCAGACATGGAGACAAATAAGACATGGTCCCCACCCTTAAGGAGTCTGCAGTCTAGAGGGGGAAGCATGAAGGAAACTCAAGGGCAGGGAGCTGTGGGAGCACCATGGAGGGACACCTAGCTATGGCTGTTGGCTGTTGGGGAGGCTGGAAGGAACTGTCCCTTGTGACGTCTAAACTGACTTGAGTAGAAAGTAGTCCAAAATGTGGCCAAATGGCAGGGAGGGGAGGGTTAAGTGAAAAGATCATCCTGTACAAAGTCATGCCTGCATGAACCAGCATGGTGTGTATGTGCACAGTGAACAGTTCCGAATTTCTGGAGCATAAGGCATGGTCCAGGGAGTTGCAGGAAGTGAGTAGAGAAGTAGGCATGACCAGGTCTGGGCCAGTGCTCTTCCCACTGCACTGTCATGTCTAAGGGTCTGGGGAGACTTTGTGTGTTTGTAGGTCAAGGTGGGTTGCCTGAGCAGAGGGAGAGACTGAAGGTACACGAATACACACGCACAGTTAAACGGCACCCTGGCATGGAGGGTCAGAGCCAGCGGGGGGCGGGGGTTAGCCTAGGGGAGCGGGTCGGGGGCTCTGCTTTTGAGTGGGGAGGAAAGGAAGGAAAGTTAGAGATCAGTGTGTTGAGGAAGAAGGAAGGACATTAGGAAAACTCAGAAGACAGAGCCAGTGGACACTGAAAACACCCAGGCGACAGAGTCAAAGGCATTTATCAAACAACATGTCCACAGGCACAGGAATGAATGGGGCTGGTCTGGAGGGCTGAAGAGAACAAGTGGGCTGTGGGCCCCATAGCTCTGGGCTATGAGATGCAGGGCAGAGCCATCTTTGTTGTGAATGAACTGTGAGCAATAGGGCAAAGGGTCCCTCTCCTAAGGTCCTGAACATAGAAATCTGGAAGGCAGGGGGAGTGTGTCCTAAGCCACCCCTGCAACCTGCCCCCCCACCTCCACTTGGCCTCTGCTGACCTTCTGGGTCCTACTGCGCTTATTCTAGGCCTGGTCCCAGAGACGAATGGATCACCCCCTACCGAGCATCCTGGTGGTCCAGGACAGAGGGCAGCCATCACTAGAGGTGAAGCAAGGTGATGGTCGGGGGCTGGGGAGCTGGACCCTGGGCAGTCTTCCCTCTGGAGGAGGGAGAATGAAGATCAGCTGTGAAGGTTCTGCCAAAGCCTGGCTGGAGAATAGAGGGCCAGTCTCTTGTACAGAAAGAGAACCCACCAGAGGTGACCTTTCCCTCTGAACCCATGCCTTTGATCTGGGAATCCGGGAGAGTCCATCCCATGGGCCTTGTGGTACTTCTTGCTTGCTTATTGGCAGTCCTGAATTCTGTTCTTCCTGTCCAGCCTCACCGACTGGAATTCCAGGAATCTGCCCTCCTTGCTTGTAGGAGGTCATCTCGTCCTGATGGTTGCAGCCCTTTAGAGAAGGAGCCCACACTGTTCTTGTTCTGAGGCCAAAGTCTGCGTTCAGGGCAGAGGAGGGCCATGACCCACACGGCTTCCTGCTTCTCCCTCCACACCAAGATGGGCTTGAACCTGTGTGTTGCCTGTCAGACCCAGGTGTGGTGCTGGCAGGCCTGTTGCTGTGAGGCACAGACAGCTGGGCTCTCCTGTCACTGCCGGCGACACATGTGAGGATGTGCTCCTTCTGAGGAAACCCCATGCTCTTTGGCTCAATCAGGCTCTCTAGCTGTGGCTGCATCCCACTGAGGGGGACTGATCCTTCCGGTTTGCCTGGAACTGAGGGATTTCCTGGGACATGGAACCTACAGTGTGGAAACCTGGAAAGTCTCAGGGAAATTGGGAGGAGGTGGTCACCCTAACTGTCCCACTTCTACTTCTGGAAAAGTGTAGAGAATTCAGGATCTCCAAATTCCACTGAGCACAGCCTGGATTTACCCTGGGATGATGCGCCCCGCCCACTGAGGGGTGTGTGACGGGGTAAACTGTGCAGTGTGACGCCGCCATGGTGTGTAGAAGAGCTTTGGGATCTGCAGGCTGGGCTGAAATCCCCTGTCTGTCACTTCCTCAGTGTGCAAGTTTGGGTGAGTTAATTTATGTTTCTGAGCCTCAGTTTCCTTATCTGTAAAATGGGGATGATAATATCAGTCTCCTGGATTGTTGTGAGGATTACATGAGGTGATGTTTGTCCCTCAGGTGCCTAGCATGGTGAAAGCGTCTGTAGAAGATAGTCAGTAAATGTTAGTTCTCCCTGATCCCTCCCTCTCCTTGGGTTGGAGTGATACCCATTCTGCAGATGGAGAAGGCGAGGCTGACAAGCAGAAAGAGTTTACTCTGGGTCAAAATGACAGTCAGAATTAGAAATCAGCAACAGACTTCTAGCTCTTGACTTCCATCTTCCTCCTTTGGAATAGACAAGGGTTTCTCTGTCTGCATTGTTCCCTGGATGAGGAGAAGGCACCATTTTGTTTATTCATTCATTCATTCATTCATTCATTCATCCACGTATTCATTCAACATATATTTATTAAGTACCTACTATGTGTCAGTTACTGTTCTGGTCTAACACATTTTCAACAAAACACATATATTTTCTGCCCTCGTGAAACTTATATCCTGGTAGGGGAGATGCATAATAAACATCTCTCTAATACAATGGAAAGTAGTAATAATTGCTCTGAAGGGAGAACAAAGCAGGTTAAGATGGTAGAGAGTGGCTGGAGCATGGGCCTTATTCTATGTGGGGTGGCTAGGGAAGGCGTCTCCGAGGAGGTGACATTTGAGCTGAGGCCTGAAAGAATGCAGCCTGGGTCTTGTGGGCCTGACCTCCCCTCCTCCTGAAGCTCCTGGTTCAGCCCAGCTGCCCCAGGGTGGAATCAGCTGCTGAGGAGAGAGAGTCAGTCCTGATTTGGGCTGCAGGGGTAGGTGGCAGTACAGCTGTTTTGATCAGCTGTCTTTCCAGGGCACTGACCCGTTTGCTGGTCTGAACTTTCAGGATGGGGGAGGGACCCAAGCTGGAAAATCAGTATTGGGGGTCAGATTGCAGATGAAAATGATATAAACGGCTGCCTTGCTCCACTTGGGGACACTCTACATTTGGAGACAAGTCACAATGTATTGTTTCCTATACAACTCTTTTTCTTTGGCATTGCCTTTTGCTTTAAGAAAAAAATACACCCTTGTTTGGATTGCATGCTAAATGATTTATGAACATTATTCTTCTCCGTTAGTTCTACCTGTAGGAGCTCCAGCCCTCGCAATCCTTTTCATGTTGATTAAGTACATTTGAAAGCAAAAGGAGACTGTCTGAAATTGCTTCAGACATAGACTCGCGGCTTCCCTGGACCCAGGAGGCATTCCTCATCTTCCCTTTGAAAGAGTTCCTTTGCAGCTGGTTAAGCAGGAGATCAGTCCAGAAACATGTAGCCAGTCTTGTGTGTGCCGAAGGAGGCAGAGGGATACTTTTCTGGAGCTGGAAATTATGGATTTGATATCCTGGAATTTCTGATGGAATGCCCTCCAGGAGTCAGCCTCCCAGCCCAGGTATGACTCTACCTGGCTTGACTCTGATCAGGAGGATACCAGGCTCTTCTTAAAGGGCCTGTCAGAGCACAGTGTTGTCAGGGGACTCCACTGAATAGGGTTGGGAGAGAGGAATGTCACAGCCCATCTTCATGTATCCCCAGGCTAAGGGAAGGTGCATGTGGAGAGGAAATATGATCCATGGAGCCAGCCCCCAAGCCGATGGTCCTCTTGGCTGGTTCTATAGTTAGGATAGGACCAGTGACCTTCCCTAGTTCTCAGCCCCTGCATCCCTCATTCACTACTGTGTGGTGGAGGCCTTGGGCACACACTCTGTAGGTAGGTAGATAATTAGGGGTCCAGCCTCAGAACGCACTTTGACCTGGCCTAAGTTAAGCCAGAGAGTAGACTTCAACAGATTCTGTTTCTGCTATATACTCAGTCTCTTGCATCCCTGTCTGGTCCAGGGCTCCCTTCTGCAGGTCTTCATGTCAAAGATGAAGGACGATGGTTTTTCCTGAACTTCTGGTCTGGCCACAGAAATTGTGTGAAATTCTCCCCTGCTCTCTGCCTCCTTGCCTCACAGAGTCCCTCTGAGCTGCCTTCAGCTTCTGGTTTTTCAAACCCAGGCTCTAAAGGTTTATTTAGAATCCCCTGTCTTCAAAAAGTTTCATCTTTTATGGCTTCCCTTTGTGTATAAGCCCAAGTTTCTTCACATCTGGCCCCCTCCCCGCCCTTTTCGGGGTGGCATTTCTCTAGTTGTGTCTGCATTAGACACTGACTAGACACGACCTCGTCTTTCGTTGTTGCTTACCTGCTGGGTGACTTTGGAAAAGTCGCTTCTATCTCTGATTCTTGATGCCCTCATTTATTAAATGGGAATAAGAACATTTGAGGAACAAATGAGATGCTAGTTTTGAAAAACGCTTTGTAATTGTTTTTATTGTCTCCTCATGACAAGTTAAAATAGACATTTAAAAATGTAAACGTTTAAAATTCTACTGTCTGGCTATATGCAATCTGGGACAAGGGTGAAACGGTATGCACAGAGGAAAAGACCCAAACCATTTCGGTGGAAACCTGAAGAGAAGTACTGAGAAACCTGAAGAGAAGTACTGATTGTGCCAACTTGACCTCAGTCCTCACAGCAGGAGGAGGGAGGGGGCGGGGTGTCAACCCCCTACTATGTGCCAGATACCCTGCTTGGCTTTTTGGGTCTGTTGTCTTTTCCTCACACCAACCTTGAGATGGTGTTATCCCCATTTGAACAGATGATGGAAATGAGACCCAAAGAGAGTAAGTAACTTGCCCAAGATCACAAAGTTGGCAAGTCATAGAGCCGAGAATCAAACCCAGCTCTGCCTGATCCTAATGTCCATGCCCATGATGTTACGTATCAGGACCCAACTCCAAGGGCACCTTTGAGGACAACTGGACCTCCATCAGTGGCCTTGGCTCGCTGCCACCTCCGAATCACACCCACCTCTTGAACCTGTAATCCTACCTTTAGCAATTTATCCCATGGAGCTGAGCATTTACCCTTCTGATTCTCTCCTGTTCTCCCTCTCACTCCCTTTCTCTCTCTCTCTCTTTAAGGCACACCTCGGGAAGGGTTGCTCGAGAACCGTGGATTAATGCTGTTAGCCCCCTTCTTCCTGGCTAAGAGAGACAGCCAGAGTAAAATCTCTACATTGTGTACCTGGGAGGGCAGCTGATCCTGAAAAGGACAGAAAAGAGAGGCTTGTCCATCTAAGACAAATTTTATCCATTTCCGGTTTTGCCTGGGCTGGTCCTGCCTCTGTGCAAGTTGAGCCAAGCCCTGGGGGCAGCCTCGGAGGTCTGCATCCTGCTGTCTGAGCCCCAGTTAGCGGCCCCACCCCTGGGGAAGGCAGTCTCTGTCTGAGAGGTAGAGGGGATGTGGTTAGGCCTCTTCATGCCCTTGCCAACCCTCAGAGACCCACGCACCCAGCCCTCTTTCTCCCTCCCCCGACCCCAACCTTGATGTGAAGGGCTCGGTCCCACTAAAGCTTCTGTCCACCGCGAGAGATCCCCCTCTCTCCAGAGTGGCTCCACGGGCCTTTTGAGTGGGGCAGTGGGGGAGCAGGCAGCCTGTGGGCCTGGGAGGAGAAATAAAGGCGTGAGATCCCCCGAGGGCTCGAAGGGTCAGGGGCTGTGTATCTGGTGACTTCTGGATGCAAGCTCCAACAAAGAGAAATCTGTGGTGGGAGAGACTCCATGAAGGAAATAAAATCTCCATGAAAACAAACTTTTGTTGGAAGCTTTCTCCTCTTGTTTTCGCAGCGTGTTGCTGAGTCCTGGAAGGGGAAGGCCTGTCTTCCGGAGCCCTTGGGAGGCTCTCCGATTATCCAAATATCAGCTTGCTGCTAAGAGCTGTTTTTCTGCCACCTGGAAGACAGGGCCTGGGAGTAGGTGCAGTAATAATTAGATTTCTAGTCAAGGCTGGAATGAGTAAAAGAAACGCTGGTGGCCGTGCACAGAGCTGTGGCTGAGAGCCAGGATCTTGGCGGACACAGTGCCGTGTGTGTGATACAATTCTGTGACTTGGGCGGGCCCTGCCATCCTCTGGGCTCACTTTTCTCACCTGTAAAATGGACATAACTTGCCCAAGGTCTTTCAGCTAGAAGAGCAGGGTCCGAGTCAGGATGTAAACTTTTGTTTTCCATGAACTTGTAGTTCATAAAAACCAGGGGACAGAGGTGAAATGATCTTTGAAGGCATCACAAGGCCACAAGAAGTTTGGGTGGTTATTGTTCTTTCTCCCAGGCCTAGGAGGTCACATACCAAGCTCAGTTGTTTAGTTTCTGCGACTTGTTTTGCAAAGAAGCTAGAGAAGTGTTAAAGAAGGACCTTTCTAGTTAGTCTTTGCTGCTAACTTGAATGGTTGACTGTGCTGCCTCTCGCCAGATTGATTTGGGGACACTGGGTCCTCGCAAGTTTTGGAGAATGCAGAGAATGAGGCTTTCCCCAGCTGCTGAGATGTTTTTATGTTAAATAAGTACAAGAATATGTTTTTTCTCACTGGAGTCCAGGGAAAGGGTAAGAATTTGTGTGGGGTCCATGCTCCATAAGATTGTCTTCTTTCGCCCTGCTCAGGGAGAAAATCCTTCATGGTGGCTGTCATCTGGCACAGCTCAGGGGACTTGGCAGGGCCGGTAGCTGGGGGATTGGGCAGGCACTGGGAGCCGAGCTGTGGTTTCAAATCTGCCTGCTCCTGACAGGCTGTGTGATCTTGGGCCCCATTTCTCTCGCCATAGACAGGGTAAGATGGGATGAGAGGGGAGAGAGAAACTCAGGGCAGTCCTGGTAGTGGGGTGAATCCTGGTGGGTGCTGAGGGGAGCCGGGTATTGTTGCTGGGAACCAAGGCTGCTCCCTCTCCTGCAGCCCCCTTCCTCACTCCTCTCCCAGCTGGAGGCCAGGGCTGCTGCTATTGATTGCTGGGCTGAGAAGGTGTGTGTGTCTCCCCTTGTGCTCTGAATGTCTTTGAAAACCGAGAGACACGTGAGCAGCAGTGCCTCCCCCAGAGTTCTCTCTTGCCCAGAGAGGCCATGAGGCGTCTGGATTTAAGAGGGCCTGGGGAGGGCAGCCTGACTGAATTCAGTGCCTCCTCCCTTCTTTCTTCCCTCCGCTGTCCCTTGGGCAGCCTTGCTGGTCAGTTGCCGGCTGATAACAGAGCTGGATGTGCTGATGTCATGTGGCTGGTCGGAACTGCCTGCAACAGGGGGGCATTGTTCAAGGCGAGTTAATAGGTGAAGTCTCCCACTGCTGACCACATGCAGAGTTCACAGGGGGCGTGTTTAGGCTCGACATGGCTGGCGTGTGAATGTGCACAGAAATAGGCAGGAGGCCAGTCTGTGCAAGCTCCCCTCCTCAACACACACACATAGGTACCCAGGCATGCACGCGTACAGAGTCATACACACATGTAACACACACACAGTCACACACAGTCTCACACACACACAGGCATGCTGGTGATGTGAGAGAAATCTTTTCTAACAGCTCATCTCTTTCCTGTTTCCCCCTTTCTCTCATGCCTGCATCTCCCTCTTTCCTCTCCCTTCCCTGGTCACCTCCTCCAGTTTTATCAGCATAAACACAAGTCCTGGATTTGTCAGGGCAGCCTCATTCCACGTGGTTTGGCGGCAACACAAGCCAGTAAAAAGAACTCAGGTGTGAGAGCCAGATAGAGCTGGGTTCAGATCCTGACTCCCCCGCCTACCCAGGTTCATGACGTGGACACACTGGGCGCCTAAGCCTTTCTTTTCTCCTCTATGGAATTGGACTGAAAATACTGCCTTGCATGGTTGCCGTGATGCATGTGCATGGTGACAGGGACACACCATGTAGCACCAGCTGGCACACAGGAAGTGCTCGGTAGATGTCAGCTCTCTCCTCTCCCTGGTTGCCCCCATAAATATGTTTCTGCTGGGTGGTCACCATATTGGTGTTTGAGCTAGAAAAGCAGCCAGCCCTAGTGAAGTGGTTGGGGTCTGCTGCATGGGGGACTGAGCCTCATTTATCGAGGGGCTGGTTTCAGCTCTAAGGGGGAAATAACAGCTGTCATTTACCATGTACTTTCTGTGAGACAATTACACTGAGTTCATCTTCACAACACCCTGCTCATCCCTTCTTCCCAAATGAGGCAGCTGAGGCCCAGAGGTCGTAAGTCATTTGTCCGAGTTCACACAGCTCATAAGTGGCTAGGAACCCAGCTCCTAGTCCCGACTTTCTGTTGTGGGAGGTGATTTGCCACAGCACTGGGGACACTGGCATGGAGCCCACGCCTAAGGCAAATGGTGCTGTTTAATCTGGTGATTTAATAGGTCATCTGCTTCCCTGCTTAGATCAGGCCCATTTGGATGGGACCTTTCTTCTAGCTTCTCTTTAAAGTGACGTGGACTTGGGTGGGAAGGCGTCGGTTCTGAGGGCCTGGACTCGGGGAGGAGTGAGGGGCATCTGTGGGAACAAATGAGATGAGAATGGGGAGCTCTGTTCAGGTTCGCAAACACTGGCTGAATGCCTACCACGTGCTAGGTCCCAAGCTAGGTACTGGGGAGGCAGAAGTGAATAAGACACTGTCCCTACCTTCAAGGGGCTCCTAGGGCAGTGAGCAGGGTTGGGGCGCAGGCATGTAGAAAGCTGTATAGACAGTGAGGTTAGTGCAAGCATAGAGGACAGCACTGGGTGCTGCATGGTGGTGATGGGGGGAGCACAGGGACTTTGCTTGGAGGAGGTAATAGCAGAACAGACTGTCCTGGGAATTAGACAGGGGAAGGAGGGAAAGGACCCTCCAGGGAGTGGGCACCAGGTGAGCAACAACATGGGGGTGTGAAACAGCAAGAAAGAGCAGGGAAGGGAGGTGTGGGCAGGGACAGACTGGGCGCTAAGGCACTTAGGTTATATTTTGCAGATGATGGGCAACTATGGAATGTATTGACATAGGGGAGTGGCTTGTCAGGTTTATATTCTAGAACACTGGCCTCAGCAGCAGTGGGGATGGACTGGAAGGGACCAGACCTTTGCAAGAAGAATGTTCAAAGTGTGTATCAGTTTGAATGCCTTTGGCTGCCAGTGGCAGCAGAACCAACCCAAGGTGGCTTAAACAGTAAGGAATTCATTTTCTTACGTATTATGAAGTTCAGAACCAGGACCGCTCTAGAGGTAGATAAATTCAGTGACTCAATGACATCGTTAAGCACCCAGGTTCTTTCTCCGTCATCCTCTAGATATCAGCTCTGTTTTCAGACTAGCTTTCCTCTGGGTCATACAATGGTGAGACCAGTTCCAGGCATCACACCAATGTCCTGGCTGGCAATTAAAAACAGTAAAGCCAGTCAACTGTAAAACTGTGGGGAGTAATGGAGGCTGCCACAAAGGGGAGATGAATGCTCCCGGCCTGTTGGAATTCGAATTAAAAAATTTAAAAAGCACGGGCAAAATATTTTAAGCAAAGTCAAGACACAAGTGACAAATTGGGAAAAAAAACTTGCAACTCATATCACCAGGCTGTTCTCCTCACATACGAAGAGTTCCTAAAAATCAACAACAAAATACAACCCAATAGAAAAAAATGGGCAAAGAATTCAAACAGACTATTCACAGAAAAGAAAATACAAACAGCTCATAACATGTGAAAGAATGTTAAATCTTACACATAATAAGAGAAATGCAAATTAAAACTATCCTGAGATCACATTATTCATTCATCTTTTAAATGGGCAAAAATCCAAAAAGTGTTTTATCACACTATATTGGCAGGGCTCCGGGGAAACAGGCTGTCTTATAGTGTAAATCAATACCACCCCTGTGGAGGGCAATTTGGCAATATCTATCAAAATTATAAATCATATGCCTTTTGACCCAGCAATTTCATATTGGGGAATTGATCCTAAAGATATACTTGCACATATGTGAAATGACATATGTATAAGTTTATTCTTTGCAACATTATTTGAAACAGCAGAAGATTGGAAAGAACCCAAATGCTCATCAATTGGGGACCAATTAGTTAAATTATGGAATATCCTGACAATGGAATACTCTGCATTTAAAAAGAGGAATGAGGAAGCTCTCTGTACTGATATGGAAAGATCTCCAAAAATAAATGAAGCGTAAAAAGAAAAAATCTACCAAGGTACAAAAAAGTGTGCATAAAAAGGGAAAACAAGAATCTATATTTGTGTTTCCTTGAACAGGTGGGAGACAGGAATGGGAAGGAGACATTTCAGTGTGTACTTTTATATACTTTTTGATTTTTGAACCATGTTGCATATTACTTTTTTAAAAATAAAACAAAACCCAGAAACACTATATGAATTCCACAAAACGTCTTAGAAGAGCTGTGGATTTTCACCCCTGGCTTCTGAATTATGCAGTGGTAGTGGCGATAGAAAGGGATAGATTTAGGAAATATTTTTTAGGAGAGAAAACCTCGTGGGTTGGGTGTGGGAGTGAGAGAGAAGGCAGAAGCAGAATCAATGATGGTTCCTAGATGTGGGTAACTTGTGGAAGATGGCACCATTTTGTGATGGTAATACTGGAGAGAAGCATGCTAGGGGAAGCAAGGAGGCCTGGAGAGTCCTTTCACTTCTTGAACTCAGTCTCTGCAATTTTCCAGTCATCTATTGCTGGGACCCTACCTTGTCCTAGTGCTCCATCCACCCACAGGCAGTATTTCTGGCTACAGAATTTTGGTTTGCTGGTGACATTCCACCTACCAGCACACGCAGTCAGCGCAACCCCTCAGCCTGAGCATGGAGTCTCCCAGGGAGCAGAGGCTAATGTCTGGAGCACTAAGCACAGGGACATGGCAGCAGAAACCCCACATTCCTCTCTGGGTCAGTTTGTCCTAGAGAAAGGGCAGGTCTTTGTGTTGTTTCCCGTCCCTGTTCCTCTCTTTGACTCACCATCTGCTGCTGGAAAGGACTCTGGGGCTATAAGCCTGGTGCTGGGGCATCCCAGGAGACAATGACTTGTGTTCCCCCAGGATTAATGTCTACTTGAGGGCACTGTGGTACTGATGGCAGTGGGGGAGGTAGACAGGAAGGGGAACCCTAGGCAAAATGAACAAGTTTTATGTGTTATTCATGTGAGAAGTACAGTGGGATGGGATGTGTTTGGGGTAGATGCTACCCCTGACAATAGCAGTCCCCTCAGCTCTGGGCCCTGCTCCAGGCCCATCTGCAGAGTTGGGGGTCAGAATGAAAAATGGACTTGATCGTGAATGGCAGCCGTGCTGTTTGATGTTGGAGGCATTATGAACTGGCGTGTGAAATATGGCCACACTCTTGGTTTTAGTTGGAGCTGGAAAGGATTAGAAGACAATTAATAAATCATTTAGTGCCCTGAGTTTAAGTAACTTATTATTATGGGCTGCATATATTTATTACGCTTCACTGAGCAACATTGGCAAATTTCCTTCAAATGTCATACAATTTGTATGCAATTTGTTTCAGACGGTTTTTTAAAAAAATGCATATATAAATTATTAACCTGAATTCTTCAGGACAGATTCCCAGAATCCCAACCCCTCCCCCACCATCCCTTATGAGTCTCATAAAGACTACCTGCTCCCCAAATGATGATGGTGCCATGTCCCACAGCCTGCCATCCAAGGGGCTGGGGAGGGGATGAAGGGTCGCTTGATGTCCCCTTGGGTTACACATCTGGGGCAGAGACCTAAAGAGGTTGTGAAGAAAATACACATGTTTTAGGATGATTGGCTAGAGGTTGGAGAGGAACTGTTGGTCAAAATCCTTCATTCCAAAGCTTTGGTGAAAATAAAACAAATCAGGCTGGCAGGGTGGGTCAATCCTTAAATAAAACTAGGATCCGTTGACTAGGGAGCTGCGAGTGTTTCAGACACCGATGGCTCCAAATTGTTCATGTTATCAATGGGGGTTCCAGGCCCATAGAGGGGAGACCACTTTCTCTAAGATGAACTGGAGAGTCGTGTCCACATTTTTTCAGGCCTGATGCTGTGTTGTCTTTCTGTTTTTCGTGGTGGAGGAGTTTAAAGTCTTGGTAAGATGACATTTTTAGCTGACTCTAGAATTATTACAGCCCCTCCCTCATGAGTAGCTAGGGACTGGGTCAAAGGACAGTCCTACTGGCTTGTTCCTTCTCTTTCCAGATGCCTCTTCTAACGTTACAGCACACATCTGTTGAGCACCTAATGTGTTCCTGGTGTGTGTGTGTGCATGTGTGTGCATATGTGTGTGTGTGTTGTCAATCAAAAGACCTGCCTGCCTTCATGGTACTTTATGCATCACTGGGCAGCTCCAGCATCCGTAGGAACCAGTGCCTGTTGAGTGAGTGAATGAGCGAACCAGGAATGAACACAAGTAGCTTCTGAACAAGCCCAAGACAACCTAGAGGAAGAATCCAGCAGTCTGGAAGCATCAAGAAGGAGACTCCTTTGGGGTTTTCCAGATAGCTATAGGTTTACTTCTTAAAGTCCTCCAAGGATGTTTTAAACATCAGCAGTGGATAGCCTTCCTCTTTTCCTAAGTAAATGATCCCGAACATGACTGAACCTTATGTGATAATTCACTAGGTGGTCCCTGAGGTCTCTCCTTGGTCAACCCTCCATGCCTGCTGTTGCCTTCTGGGGAAGCCCAAGCCCCTTCCTCTTTTATTGCTTCTAATCAGCTGAGGCCCAAGATACCAGAGCCTCTTAGAAACATGTATAAAATCAGAGTAAAGGAGGCCTGGGTAAGAGCTGGGGATTTCCTTTATGAGGAAGGTTGATAAACTTTAGTGCAAGGATTTTGTGACATGGACTTTGTTCAGAGATTTTTAAAAATTCTTTTCCTTCCAGTATTTTTATACCACGTTGGATTTCTGAGTTATTGAATAGCTCAATCCTATGCTGGCGAGGAAAGCATTTTTCTCAGAGAAACCATGGCCTATCTGCTGGGAGGCTGTGAGTAAACTGGTAGGGTTGGTAAAGGCATTTTATGTACTAGTTTGCTTTCAAGAGGGTCACAGGGAAAGTTCTCACAGTTATTTTAAGCCACAAGAAGGCAATTTAACCATGAGAAGGGCCTCTTGTTTACTGGGGATTTTGCACATCAGTCTTGAGAGAGCATCTGCTGCAGGGCCTGGCTCACCAGCTCTTCCTGCCCCTTTGCCCCTGGAGGCTGCTAGCTCTTCTCTCTGCCAGAAACAGAGCTACTTCTGTATCTTCTCCTGAGGGGCGGCCCAGGCTGACCTCACTGCACCCGAGAGAGGGCCTTCTGAGCAAGTCCTGCCTCTGAAGGGCTTTCAGGTCCCTCCCAGCATAGGGGGAATTGCCTATGCCAGCCTATGACACCTGCCAGCTCCTTTGCTGGCAGGTGCCAGGTGAAGACAGTCAGCAGCTCAGGAGAGAGATTGTTCTGGGTAGTTACTGCTAGCAAGGGATCCCATTTTATCTACCTGCCATCTGAGTAATCTGTCCTCTGCTGGAGGCACCTCAGAGGAGCAATGAGCAGGTGAGGCACAGCAGATGGCAGTGCAGCCGGGTGACTCTGAGTTGGAGAGGGAAGCGACCAGCCCTGATCCGGAGGCCCCGGGCATGTGCTGTGTGGTGAACTCAGGAAACCTGCTTAACCCCTCCCCTGTCTATAGTGAAATTGGGCCTCCTTTAGGAGAGGCACAGTTTTCCTACTCCGTTTGTTCTCAGATTGGTGTTATACCCTGGAGCCAAATTAGTGGTTAAGAACAATTGGAAACAAACGCTCTTTCAGCATCCCACTGTGATCCGGGGATCCAGGTGGGGACAGCAGCCTCATAGTTGCCTTCTCCACTGAGCCACCCCTCTGCAGAGAATCAGCATCCCAGAACCATTCAGCACAGCCAAATTCCCTCATAATCAGCGTGTGCTGTGCACATCTGCCTAACCTCAGTTAAACAAGCTGGAGCCCTGTTAAGTTATTTATGAAACAATATTCAGGACCAGCCCCTGGAGGCGAGTTAGGAGATAATGAATGGGAAGTGCTGTGTGGAGAGGCCTGCTCACCAGGGCCTATGGCTGGCCTTCTGGAGCTTGGAGGCTCCTTTTGACGGCTGTCATGGCGGGCACCCTTCTCTGAGATGTGAATGCTTTTGACTTGGCTTGGACTTCAGAGTGAATATTTCCACTACCTTCAGCACTGGTCTGAGGGGAAGCGGCTCACCCCCACCTCACCCCTATCTGGATGCAACTGCCTGAAGTAGGGAGACCCTCCTCTGTGGTCCCTATGAACTTGCTGGATGACAACCCCACAATCAGCTGGAGTCCTTTTCTCCCATTTGACTGTGGGCTCCTTGAAAGCGAGGAGCTGGATTCATTATTCATCTTTGATTTCCAACCTAGTAAAGTTGACACTCAAAACACCTTCTGTAAATGAATGAAGGGAGCTACTGGCCTGGCTTCCAATCCTGGACTCCCCCAGATAAATCTCCACCATTCTCTCAACCTATTTGTGCAAATGTGAAATGAGGAGGTTGGAATAGATGATCTCTAAGTTCCATCCAGGTCCAACCGGTACAGTTCTGACACGCTGGCTCCCCACTGCCTCTGGGCTGGCTCCTCCTGGATGGGACTGCCTACTGTGGCTGAGGTCCTCTCCACCCTGGTGACACTGGCTTAGTCATTACCTAGGTCTCCAGTCTGAGTCTTGCTCTCTGGTGGCCACATGCTGTCCTCTGCCTGTGCTATTTTCCCTTGACACATCCTCAGTCTGTCACTTTACTCAGTCACACAGTTGAAAATTTTCTCCCAAGTAAAGCCAGATGCAAAATGAGGACTTGTTGGCACAGAGAGATCCATTTGCTCTGCCCTCAGCTTCACCTTCTGGATAGGCTGTATTTACTGTTCTTTCTGGCCTAGAGCCCCACTCCATGAGGGGGATTAAGGGCCTCTTTGTTTCCAACCAAAGGAGGGTCAACCTGTAGCACATCCTGTGGCCTTTGTTTGGGAAAGCAGGAGGGGTAAGCTTCTGTCCTCCACCTTTATGCCTGGTACCGAACTGCTTGTGCTTTCTGTGAAACAAAAACAATAGCAATAACAATAATCATGTTTACTTGCATGAGAGAAATAATTTTTTTTCATTTTTTTTGTGAGGAAGATTCCCCCTGAGCTAACATCTATTGCCAGTCTTCCGCTTTTTTTTTTTTTTGGCGTGAGGAAGATTCCCCCTGAGCTAACATCGGTGCCGATCTTCCTCTACTTTGTATGTGGGATGCCTCCACAGCATGGCTGATGAGTGGAGCAGGTCTGTGCCTGGGATCCAAACCGGCAAACCTGGGCTGCTGAAGCAGAGCGTGTGGAACTCTAACCACTGAGCCACAGGGCCGAGAGAAATAATTTTAACTTTCAAAGAATATAATTATTTCATTTTTACAATATCTCCGTGTTGCAGGCAGAGAATGAATAATCTTGATTTGAGGCCCAAAGATTTATTGGTATCTAGTCCAAGATTTCTTAAAATCTTAGAACTTTCTAGCTGAATGTGAACCTAGTGAATATCTGCTCACTCCACTGATGATTATCCTCTCTGGGGACATGGACAATCTTGAAATCTCAGTAAAATTGTGAAATCTCTCTGCAGAAAATTGTACACACAAATACCATTCTGGATAAAATTTCAAGGGGCTTGTAGACTCCTAAAACCTTAAGATTCCTCTTGCTCTGGTCCAGCCACTCTGTTTAATAGGTAAGAAATTGAGGCCCAGAGAGTACTGATGAAACACACAAGGTCAAAGGGTGGTGAAGACCAGGACCATCTCCTAGGTCCTGTCCAGCACGTCATCCTGCTCACTGTTGCGTCGGATCAGGAGCCCCGAGCCTCCCATCTTGTTCTCAGCCTCTAATTTCCTTCTCCTTTTAGATTTCCTGCTCATCATTTGATTGCTGTGGACACGCTCCTTGACTGTCTTTCATTTTAGACTAGAGAGTTGGTCCCTCTCCCCAACCTCGACCAGTTTTTTTTTTTTTTTCCTTTTCTTTTTTTACCTAAATCATTTGTGTGTCATTTGTCCAGCACCAGTGCTCTGGAATCAGCTTGGCTCAGATGCTCGCATAGGAAAGTTGTCTGCCCTGTCGGCCAACTGGCCCGGGAGCCTCAGTACCTTTCTTCTCAGCAGCCCTCTCTCTGTGCTCTCCCCATTGTGGCTTCAGAGACTTGGGGTCCCCTACTCTGTCTGTCTGCCCTGGGTTCCCTTATCCTCTCCTCAGCCGTCAGCTGTTCCCCTTCCTGCTCTTTAAGATCTCAGGCTCCTTTTTTTTTCCTGATAGAAATTCGGAGAAGTTTGTGGCAGCATATAACTTTTTGTAACTGGGATAAAATACACATAACATAATTTATCATCTTACCCATTTTTAAATGTGCAGTTCAGTGGCATTAAATACTCTCATTATTGTGCTACCATCACCATCTATCTAGAGAACTCTGTATCATGCAAAACTGAAACTCTGTACCCATCTTCAACTACCATTCTTCTTTCTGTCTCTATAAAGCTGACTACTCTAGATGGTGCATATAAGTGGAATCATATAGTATTTGTCTTTTTGTGACTGGCTTATTTCACCTAGCACAGTGTCCTCCAGGTTCATCCATGTTGTAGTATGTGTCAGAATTTCTTTCTTTTTTTAAGGCTGAATGGTATTCCATTACATGTATATATCACATTTTTGTTTATCCATTCATCCATCCACAGACACTTGGGTTGCTTCCATCTTTTGGTTATTGTAAATAATGCTGCTACAAACATGGGTGTACAAATTATCTCCTTGAGTCTCTGCTTTCAATTATTTTGAGTATAAACTCAGAAGTGGAGGTGGTTTTTTTTTTTTTTTTTGGCGAGGAAGATTTACCCTGAGCTAACATCTGTTGCCAATCTTCCTGTTTTTGCTTGAGGAAGATTAGCCCTGAGCTAACATCTGTTCCAGTCTTCCTCTGTTTTGTATGTGGGATGCCACCACAGCATGGCAGCCGACGAGTGGTGTAGGTCCACACCTGGAACCCAACCCAGGCTGCAGATATGGAGTGCGCCGAACTTGACCACTAGGCCATGGGGCTGGCCCAGAAGTGGAGGCTTTTTAAGTAGAGATTAAAAGTGGAGGTTTTTAAAGGTGTTTCAATTATTCCCTGCTCTCCCTCAAGTCTGTTTTTTTAAATTCTTAAACTAACGTCTTTTGAGCAACTACTGACCTTACTGGATCTGAGGCACCCACCACAAAGAGCACTTTCTCAGAGGGCTCCAGAGGATTTCCCTGCCCCTCTCTTTAAAATGCCCCCTCGCCTTCCCCGTCACTTCTGCTCCCTTACCCTTCTGCATTTTTCTTCTTAGCGCTTATCACCTCTTGACATACTATATGTATGCATTTTTTTTATAGTTTCCTACATTAGAATGTGAGCTCCAGGAAAGCAGGGACTTTTCAGTTTTATTCATTGCTGTAGCTCCGAAGTTAGGCACAGTGCCTGGTGCACATGCCTGGGACATAATTATTAAGTGAATAAGGGGATGATTGAATGAATGAATGAGTAAGCAAGGTACTGTTCCTACCTGCAGGGGGCTTACAGTCTGGCAGGGAGATAAACACATTAAAACTATATAAGGCGGAATATAGGGGCCCTGAGAGGTGTATAATAAAGTGCTATGGGGGTGCTCAGGAGGGTTGATCCAGGAGGTGCCTTCACATATGGGCAGGTTATTCCCTCAACACTGATAAAAAAGGCCCACGTCATTGAGTAGCTTTAAATTCATTTTCTCATCAACCTCCCATGACCTCGTGATATGATATTATTATTGTCAATTTCCAGGTGAGAGAAGCAAGATGGAGAGAGGTTAAGGAACTTGCCCCAGGCCATGAGCTAGTAGCTTAGGCAGGTCTGAAATCAGGTCCGGCTGCCTCTCAAGTCCAACCTCTTTTTCTTTATCAATTATCTTTCTTTTTCTTATTAAGTTTCTTTTCAAAAGTTACAAAAGTCGCAGTGCTCAGTGCAACCAGAAACAAGGCAAAGATGTGCTAAAATAATGAGCCTCACCCCTCTGCTCCTATTGCTCCCATCAACACCAGTGGAACTCTCCAGGCCGTTCCTTCCACCCTATCTCCATGCTCACACAAATACATGCAAGTGGATCAATTCATTCTAGAATTTTCTGTTTCCACAAAAATGGAATCACACCACACACATCAGTCATCTACTTCTTTTTCTTACTTTGAATGTTATGGCTATCTTCCATGGCAAAAGATATTGATCTAGCTGGCTCTTTTCAATAGCCGCATTTATTTACAGTGTAGTGGTACCATAGTTATCCACCCATTCCCCTCCTGGTGGACACCTAGGTTTCTTTCACTCTTTCCCACTACAGATGCTGCTGCATTATCCTCATGCACTGCTGCTTTTCTTTCTATGGGATATATTCTCGAACTGGGGCTGTTCAAAGTGTATGTGTATTTTTATTTTATTTTATTTTTATTATTATTATTATTTTTGGTGAGGAAGATTGTCACTGAGCTAACATCTGTGCCAATCTTCCTCTACTTTGTATTTGGGAAACCACCACAGCATGGCTTGATGAGCAGTGTGTGGTCCGTGCCTGGGATCTGAACCCGTGAAACCTGGGCTGCTGAGGCCGAACATGTGAATTTAACCACTACGCCACCAGGCTGGCCCAGTGTATGTGTGTTTTTAATTGTAGTAGATACTGTTCTACTATTTTCCTGAAAGCTAGTGGCTATCCAATGTCATGCTTTTATCCACTGCAGTTTCTAGTATCCATGACCACTGCCCTTCGTTCTTCCCTTCCTGCTTTTCTTTGGATCCCAGTGCCCGGAGGCTCATCCCAGCTCTTCTGACTTGGCCCAGGACTCTCCAGGAAGGCTGGAGGGACACCTCTTCCTTCTCTCACCCTGTGGCCATGCGTGGACCCTGGGCATTGCTGTATCCTCTCCTTTAGCCAGTGAGGACCAGCAGTCCGGAAACCTGGATTGTAGTCCTAACTCTGTCACTAACCAGCTGTTTGACCTTGGGCAAGCTACTTAACTTTCCTGTGCATTGGTTTCTTCGTTCATAAATTGAAGGAGGTTGAGCTGGATGATCCGTAAAGCCCTCCCTCTCCAGCCGACCTTCCCAGGTCTGAGAAACCCACAGAGCTGGCTCCCAGTGAAGCCCTGGGCTCTGTCTGCTCTAGGGGCACAGGGGTCTGCAGAAGACATAGGAGACTTACTATAGCCAACTTCCCTCGACACGCCTCCCTGCTGCCTGGACTGCTAGTTCCACCAGGAGGAGTGAGGAGGGTGGGAATTCTGGAGCCAGACTGAGTTAGACCTGGGTTAGTACCCAGCTCAGCCGTGCAGCAGCTACATAACCTTGGGCAGCTCGCCTCACCACTCGGCACCTTGATTTCCACGTCTGTTAAATGAGCAAGAGAAAAATGGCCTCATATTCTAGAGCAGCACTGTCCAGTACAACCTTCTGCAATGATGGAAATGTCCTCCATCTGAGCTTTCCAGTACAATAGCCGCTAGACGCATGTGGCTGTCAAGCACTTGAAATGTGGCTGGTGAGGCTGAAGGCAGAATTTAAAATTTTATGTAATTTTAATTAATTGCAATTTGAATTTGAAAAGCCGCATGTGGCTAGTGGCTACCTTCGTGGTTTGTGCAGCTCTAGAAGATGACAGTGGGCTACAGTAACACAGTCCGTGGAAAGTGCACAGCTAGCCCAGTATCTGGCACATAGTAAGCGCTCAGTAAGTGTTTGCTGTTATTAGTCATGATGTGTCTTTCTTTCCAGTCCGCCACACCTGATGGCTCTCAATGACACCCCACACTGGCTGTCCCAGAGTCACCTGGGGGAGGGAGGGAGCGAGGCAAGGTGTTGCTGCGTGGTGCATGTCCGTAATGAGCCTTGCACTAAATGTTTCTGGTCTGCTACTTTCCCTGGAGGGTCATGTGAGCCAGAGTGGTATGTGGCCTGCTTTGCAAGTGATTAACATGGTGTAAGCAATCTGCATAGAGAGGAAAAAACCCTCCATTGGTATTCCATTATTCTATTAGAGTTTCAGAGCCGGGATTAAGTGGACATGATTTCTTCCTATGGGCCATTAATTTTGTTTTATTGCTGGTCTGATGGCCATTACCCTTTTTTTGCCAATGCATTCCCCCATTAGGTTTGTACAATTAACAAAATATGTGCTGTTAGGGCTTTGATAGGAACAGTGGGATGGAAATAAAGGGAGGAGGAGCTGCTGCCACTGAGTTGGGGGTAGGGAGAGGCTGGACCCAAGGGTGGGGCCTTAGGAATAAAGGGGGCTGGGGCCTTGTAGCCAATGGCATCCCTGGAAAATTGCTCTAAGACCTTCCCAGCTCTCTCCTGGCTGGGAATGGAGGAGTTGCCCAGGTGAGAGGGAAGGACACTGGGTGGGGCTGCCTGGTGGTGCTGGTGTTTCCCCAGATCCTCCCCTTCAGCCTCCAGCTGGGCACAGCACAGCTGAGAACATAATGAGCCACCCTATGCAACCTCTGTGCTGTCACCTTGAACCTGAAACTCCTCAGAGGGCAGTGTGAGTCAGCCTCTGGGTGGCTGGCCCTGTGATTAGAGAGATGTCCTGGGCGACACCTGCCTTCTCTCTATGGGGCAAACAGGAGGACCTGCGCCTGATTAAAAAGGGGCGGCTGACATTCAGCATCAGCCAATGATTGCCACGTGGGAAAGGCAAGATTGGCATTGTTAGGTCATCCAGTTTGTTTAGAAAAGTTACAAATCTGGATCTTTAAATGTGAAGTTTCCCACTTTTCAGATGTTGGCAGAATTTATAAAAACACTGGATAGGCAAGAGTCAACCTAGGGGCTGCCAGGTGACCTCTGCCAGGCAATGAGGAGCCACTGAAGGGTTTTGAGGAGCGGACATGATGAAGTTACGTTTCAGAAAGATCCCAGGCGGGGAGGTGGTGGATGGGCCCAAACGGGGCAAGATGGAGGCTGGGAAGAGAAAGAAAGCCTGAGGCATGTCAGTGACAATGGGATGGGAAGAAAAGCAGTGCTATTCCTGATGGAGAATCAGCAAGTCTTGGGTCTTGGTGTATTCACACCTCAGAGGACGTCTACAGGGCCAGGGAGGTTGCTCTGTGGGCAGGTCCTGGAGCCCAGAGGCTTTGCCTCCGTGGCGGGCTCTGGGAGCCCACACCTTTCAGTGTACGTAAGTCTTCTTCTCATTCCCACCTGGTGTCGACACTTCACGAACGTCTCCAATTCCTTCTCCCACATAGGAAAATCATTAGGATTGACCCACCAGTGCCAGCATTCCTTACGGGATTTTATATGTATACCTGTACTTAAAGATAAAGGCCCAAAATTAGAGGCTTGGGCCTGGGCAGGGCCTGGGGAGTGTGCCTGAGGGCGCTTTTCCAGGTCCCCTGCAACTGGGTGCCCGCACTGCCTAGGGCTCAGGGGCCTGAGGATGGGTGTGGAATTAGCATTGGTTCTTACCAGGCTTTGAAGAAGGGAGTGCAGTACCCTTGGTGCTGGGTGGGTTAGTGCAGGGTAATTTTATCCATATTTCATTACTCAGTTATTGTGTAATTGAGAGCCTGGTGGTTAGGGCCTGCGATGCTGTAACTGACAACCTCTTTCGACAAATGCAAGCAACTGCAGGCTGTTGTCAGGTGAGGGGAGTTTTGGTGGAGCAGAGAGGGGACTCGGGGCCATGAGGCGGGGAGACACAGGACACGCTGTCTGGAGGGAACATGTGGTCCTCCAGGTGTTTCCTCCTGGAAAGATCTGTTCAAATGTTGTTTCTCTTTTGGAAGTTTTACTCTTGTGCCTACAGAGGGCTTTTCAGAGAAGAGGAGCATCCAGAGAGAGTCTTGGTGCCCAAGAATGTTTTGTCATAATTTGTCCTCATCCTAGCAGCCTGGCTGGGGCAGGAGCAGAAAAGCTTGTCATGGGCAGTGGGATGAATGTACAAGTCCTCAGTTTTCTTGATTTGCCTCTCTTTTCCCATTCAGTTGCTGCCAGTCCTTACCTCATAACACCAAACAACAACAATAGCCCCCATTTATTGTTATTAATATGTTCCAGGCATTGCACAAAATACTGTAGATGCATTATCTCGTTAAAAGGTGCTGCGTTATCCCCATTTTAAAGATGGGAAAATTGAGGTTATAGCAGTTAAGGTTAGGGAAGTGATGGACCCAGGCTTGAATCCAGAACTATCTGACTCCTGCATCTTTGCTTTTAACTATGATGATGTACTGAGCTACCCTAGCATGAGACTTAGAGCCCTCCCTGGGGGATTAGTCTGGGCAACCTCAGAGATGTATAGATGTCAGATAGAATTTTGGTTTGAGGATCATCTAGTAGTCTAACCCTATCATTTTGAAGATGGGAAAACTGAGGTATAGAGTAGTTAAAGTTGCTTGTCCAAGATCACACTCTGTAAGTTAATGACAGAGTCAGGGCATGAGCCCATGTCTGGTGATGCCCCTGGTCTACTGCTCTCTGTGTTAAACCCATGGCCTTGCTAAGCCCCAGGCTCCTCTCCCTCCATCCTTCCAACTTACCTAGGTGGGCTTCAGGGGTGCTCGCTCAGCTGTCCTTTAGCATGTGCTGCCTCCTATGGGAAGCTTTCTTCCGTCCCTCTCCCCGCCTCTTTTCCAAATAAACATGAGCATTCAACAATTGCCTCCTCATTTACCATTTCACAGGTTTCCGCATATTTATAAATGTGAATGGTCAATCTCGTTTATGGTTCCATTTTGTTTCACGGTGAATAAGACAGGCCTGAGTTTAAATTCTGGTTGCATTATTGCATGGCTGCTTGTCTGAAGGCCTTTGACATGATTGCTTGCCTGCCAGGACCACACACTGCTGGCTTTGGAAAGCCCTAAAATGTCATGCCCATGGATAGTTCCCAGCATGCGTCCATGGTCAGTGCCAGTCCAGGAAGACTTTCCATGGGGCATGGTGATGAGTGAAAAATAAGGACGATACTGAGAGGTTGCATGTACACATACGTGTGCATGCACATGTGTATGTGTGTGTGAGAAAGGCAGAGAGAGAGAAATGCTTTTCGTGGTGCTCTATTTACTCAGTTCAAAGGATGGCGCTTTTGTCTCTCCTTACTTTTGGGGGTTGAATTATTTATGAAATGATGGTAAAAGAAGACATTATTAAGGTTTTCTCAATATATAAATTAGTCAACCCTATCAATCTCCTAATATTTTAGTGTTTTGTGGTTGGGCAAAACCATGTCTGGGAGACCATGCTCTGGAGCAGCTTCTCACCCAGGGCGGGATTCTCCTTCCAGTGTTGGGGAGCTCACCACCTTCTGAGGAAGCCTAACTCATTTTTGGATGGTTCTCATTGCTAGAGCCTTCTTTCTTATATTGAACTGAAGATTGGCTTCCTCTAACATCTATCAATTAGTGCTAGAGTAATGCAGTCCCTCTCATGTAGTTTCTTCAAATATTTGGAGGACCACCGTGTGGGGGAAGGATTGTTACTTAGTCAATAGAACCAGGACCAATGGATCATATTAGAGAGCGACAAATGAAGGTACATCTCTAGTTTCTTCTCCTGTGTCTTCTACCTCACACCCTCCTAATAATGAAAATAACGATAATAGTTAACATTCAGTGAGTGCTCATTTTGTGTGAGGCACTGTTCTAAGCAACTTACAGTATATTATAGAGCAACCTTACAACCAACCTCAGGTAGAATACTCGTTAGCTCTGTTTTACAGATGAAAAGCTGAGGTACAGAGAAGTTGAATAACTTGCCCGTGGTTTTGCTGCTAGTAGATGGTGGAGATGGGATTGGAACCTGTGCAGTCTGATTCCAGAGGCTTCCCTTTTAACTACTAAAGTTTTAACCAGTACTTTAACCACTAGACATCTTTGCTCACCTCTCTCTTCTACTCTTCGCTGTCGAAGTTATTAGAATATGATGCCGGAACTGCATCTTAAACTAATATAGATGGATTGCTAAGTCCAAAGTGAGGGGACCATTCACCTTTCAGTTGGACACCGTATGGCCTTAATGCAATCTAAGATGGCATTTAATGGATTTGGGAGCAACACCATACCCTGCGCTCACCCTGAGCTTGCATTTAACTCAAATAGCCCACATCTTTTTTTTTTAAACCAGGTTATCCCATTCTGTGTTTTTGCTCTTGATTTTTGAACATAAGAGTAGAATTTGATGTATATATATATATATATATTCTTGTCAAATCTTTTTCTACAAATCTGTAAAAACTAAAAATGGATTTGCATGTGGATGTAGGATATGATAATTTGATGGTTTAGAGTGATAAGATTGTGGGCAATTTTTCTTTACTTTCAAAATTATTTTGTTTATGGTTGTCATGGTGTTATTGTGCAAGAAATAAAAACTGGTAGAGGAAAAAATTGACTTTTTAGTTTTGGCCCATCCTTTCAGCTTGTTAAAAGCTTTGTAACACTCTTGACTCCATCTCTCCAGCATAGTGGCTATCCTTCCCAACTTTGTAGCATGTGCAAATGGCAAGTCTGCTGTATCCTCTTCCAAGTTGTGTCTCAATGGACAATCCCAGAGGGCGGGGATAAAGCACCTCTCCATGCAAGTCAATCTAGAGACTTCTTGTACTGAGTTCATGTATGCTCAGTAGCAATGTGTCAATTGCTTAAAAGAATACAAGTTGGAGCCCAATGCCAACCAGGGGCTTCTTCTCAGGTGCTAGTTGTGGATTCTGGTTGGAATGAACCGGGTCCACCATTGAGCATTTCAACATATACTGAGACTCCGCTACATGCTGAGCACTCTGCTGGGTTCTGGGGCTTTTAAAAAAATATACCTTTATAGATACGTAAGTCTAGTGGTCTGGTCTTCTCTCTGAGGTACCTCCATAAACCACTAATCCTTGGTCATGCAGGTGTTAGTAGACAGCTCCAAAGGAAATGCCTCATCCTGGAGGACGTCATCATGAGCAATGGGGACTTTTTCTTTCCATGAGCACATCACACCTCATGCCGGAATCTTCCATCTGAAGTTCCACCTCTTCCAAGAAGCCTGTCTGGCTTAATTAAAAGGAAAATACTGAAGGCGAGGTGGGGCGGGAGGCTCGTCTTTTTCATGTTATTTCCTTGTTGAAAAACCTTCAGTGGCTCCATGAGCTCACAGCCCAAGCCTGGCCTTTCTGCCTGACACTCAAAGCCCCAGATGCTCTGCCTCCATCTGGCTTACTCAGTGTTAGTCCCTCCTGTGTCTCTCTCAGGCAGACCAGCCTCTGCATGTCCCAGGGTGCTCACGCTTTCCCCCTCTCACCCTTGCTCAGATTGCTCCCCTCCTTGGAATGCCATCTTGCTCCCTTCCGCCAACCACATTTTACCTGTCCAGTCTTCCAAGACCCCATTCAAGTTCTACCTCCCCTGCAAACGTCCTTGAGTGCTTCAGCTCTCACTGACTTTGTTTCTCTGTGGAGAGAGAAGCATGGTCCCTAGCACATAGTTCAGCACTACTTTGTAGATAGTCTTGTCTTATCTGATGATGTTTCATATGGATATTCTTATTCCCCGGTGATGTGGCAGCACTTTTACTGACAGGACCCCTGGATTTTATTCCTGGCAAATGTAGATCATGGAGCAGACACCTGATACATACGTGCTGGGTTTTTCTCGTTGTTGTAGTTGTTGTATTGCTTTATCCCAGAAGGAGAATGAAAAGCAGTCATGTTTTTTAATCTTTCCAGTCTTGCTCCCATCACTCTTCTCCACACACTTTCTTTTCCTTCCAGCCCAACTGGACTCTTCACCTTTAGTCGAACGTTCTCTCTTATATCAGGACTTTCCATAATCCTGCCATAAACGACAGCATCAGTGTTGTTGTTTGTATGCTGGTTTTTGGCAGCCTTCTGCATATAGATTGCAAGCTTTCACAGGGGCTCCTCAGCTCTGTCCCCCTGCATGGGGTCTTGCATCAGACAGGAGGCATCAGTAAATCATTCTTGCGTTGGTCAGCTCAGGGCTCTCAACAGCTGTGAACCTCTTTTTCTCTGAGATTTCTATAGGGAAGGGGATGAAACTCACAAGAAATTGAGGCACCAAGCAGGTAAGGAGGGGGTGATTCTGGCTCTCTGGCCTGGTTAGCTGTCTAAACAATAATCCTTTCTCAGCTGGAGTCCTTTGCTCAGGAACTTTCCCACCCAACACTCTGGGCACAGGGCTGCCAGCCCCAGCTTTGCTCCTGAGCCTGACCCACTTCTGAGTTTACCCTCATCCCCACCTTGGCTCTTACTCCTGGAACAATCATGCACAGTCTATAAAAATGTTTTCTTTTATTGACAGGTGAAGTCTGGAGCAGGACTCTGGGACTTTTTGTCCTCCATGCAGCTCACTAGAAAAGGAACTGTGAACTGTAAGTAACTGTGATTGGCATTTTCCATGCTGACTCAATAAGGTTACGGGTTAAAGACCAGCCCTGAACCTGATCTTTAACAGCCATGCATTGTGCAAGAGAAACACTCAACAATGAGCTAGTCAGAATGTAAAATACAGTGGAACTCTAATTAGATTACGTCTGAATGTGACAAAGAAGCCCTGTAATATGACATCCTATTTAATTAGACTTTATTGATTGTGCATTAAGGTGGACTTGATGTGTGATGTGTGTCATGAGTGTCGGAAAGGGAAGCTCCTGAGTTTGCAAGGCCAACCCAGAGCCCAGCCACTACCATCTGTGGGCTAAGCTTGGGAGGCAATGAAAGGAGGAACTGGGCCAAGTTCATAGCCCGCACTTGCTTTTACATCTGGTTGTTTCTAGGAAGGCATGAGGGAGGAAAAAGGAAACACTGCTGGTCATTTCCCTTCTGTCAGCATAATAATAGCTACACCTCATACTTATGCATATTTGCTCATATTGGTCCTCCCACTTAGCAAATGTCTGTGCACCTGGAGGACTCAGCTTAAGCCTAGTCTCTTCCATGGAGACTTCTCTGGTAACTCCAGCTAGAATTGATTTCTCTTTCCTCTGAAATTTTGCTGCATTCGTATCCTGGGCACCCGTCTGCCTGCACTTTACTGTGTGCTCTCAGCGAGGCTGTGGGCTCCTGGACGTGGTCTGGGATTCCCGCGTCTTTGTTTCCCCACTGCACCCTCAACCTAGTGGCAAATGTTAGCTGGAAGACTGGGTTGCCCCAGGCTATGTAGCCTCTCCACCCTTCTTCTGGGGCTACCAGAGGCTGAGCGGCTGCTGGGAGTTTGATAGTACATTGGCTTCCAACCAGTCCATGGAATTATAAATGATTAACCGTTATCAGCGCACATCTTCACCTCTGTGTAAAAATAGATTGACTGTAATGAGTATTTGAATAAATCATAAGAATGGTCGCCCTGCGATCGTCTAACATCCTGCCGATGGCTGCCCGGTGAGTGAGCAGGGCGCCGGCCCTCCTGCCTAATGGCCTGTGATTCAGTGCTGGTCGCCTCTGTGATTGACGGGCCTTGGGTCCCAGGGCACCTCCTCTTCAGCCTGGGCTCTGAAGTGGTCGGATCCCCAAGCCCAGTAGTCAAGGAAGGGTTCCTCCCTTTATCCTGTTCCAGGAAAGCATACAAGGAGATGGGGCCGGGGGCTGGGGGAACCAGAGTAGAAAGATAATGACCTTTGTGAGAATCGATGTCTCCTCTCACCGGAGGTTAGAGGGACCTCATAAGTCAAGTCAAGTATGAGAGGAGCAAGCTGAGCGTGAACCTTAATGAGAATGGAGAGTGGGGGAGAAATAGGTCTGTTCATTCCCCTCCTGTGTCTGCGGGCAGCCTGGTGCCTTGCGCTGGGCCACCCCCACCCAGGGAAAGCTCCCTCACAGGGACATGCTCTTGGACCTGCACTGAGGAATGAGAGAGAGCAGGTCTCTTCAGGTCCCAGGACTCTGAAATGGGAAGATTCAAATGATCTTTCAGGGTTTGCTAAGGCCGCATCAGGCATGAGGATCTTGCCTTTTTTGGAGGGGGGAGGAAGAGGACGAGGAGGGAGACAGGCTTGGAGGGACTGGGACCAGGTGAGGAGGGGATAGTCTGAAAGCCCGAAGTCTCAGAGAGAAGACCAGTGAGGGCTAGATTTGAGAGGGAAACAGCAAACATTCTCATTTAATTCCAGTGGTGTTCCAGTTACTACAGCTGTATAACAAACCATCCCAAAACCTAGTGACTTAACAATGTTTATTATGGTCATATTCTGTGAGTCAGGAATTCAAACAGGGCACAGTGGATTCAGCTTATCTCTCTGTTCCACCAGATCTGTGATTTCAGCTGGGTCAACTCAAAAGCTAGATGTGGAATCATCTGAAGGCTGATTCAGTCATGATTCTGGGGGTTGTCACGAGCTGTTGGCTGAGATGTTAGCCAGGGCTGTTGTCCAGAGCCATGTGACCTCTCCATGTGACTTGGGCTTCCTTACAATGTGGTGACTGGATATTAAGGGGGATCATCCTGAGAGAATAAGAGCCAGGTGGAAGCTGCATTGCTGAAGTCCGGTCACTTCCACCACATTCTCTTGATGAGGGCAGTTACAAAGGCCCACCTAGGTTTGAAGAAAAGAACATTGATACCCTCCCACCACCACCTCTTGAAGGAGGGGTATCAATATCATACTGAAAGAAGAGCATGAGGGATGGGATATATGTTGTCGCAGCCATCTTTGGAAAGCACAATTTACCACAACCATCATTTGTCAAGTCTGGCACAGCACAGCCTCATCTATTTCCAAAGACAGGTTAAAGAAACCCCCACCTTAGATAACCACACTGCCCCTTAACTCAGAATGTCTAGGGAAATGGCTCCCCAGAGGCCAGGCTAGGCTTCCTCCTGGGGTGGGACTCCCTGAGGACCTACTGAGAAACCTCTATGTTATAGTCCATCTCAGCAATAGTGGGTCCAGTTTGCAACCCACAGCTTAAAGTGCCTGGTCTTGAGGGGGCTTAGATCTGTGACCAAGGACTCCACAAGCATTGAGTCCTTCATTCTTACCCAGGGCTCCCCACACACCCAATCCCATAGACTTTCAAGCTAGGGTAGATTTCAGCCAAAGATCAGGACTTAAGAGGCTGTGCTGGGGACTGAGGAGGTTGAGGCAGCCCTTCCTCCCTGTACCCTCTGCCACACACTATAACCTGCAGGAGGCTGTGCCATTAAGGACCAGGCTCCCTTTCCTTGGCTGTTTTCATGACTCAGATACAGCTAAATTTTGGAAGAGAATCCGAGTGCACTGGATGCCTTGTTGTGAGTTAAGGGGACAGAAAGAAAATTCAAGGAAACAAAGAGTGGAAATGGAACCAGTTCATTTTCCCGAAGGGCCAAGATCTGAGAATGGCGAATACCAAAAGGGAGGGGGCAGGGAAGAGAGGGGTAATTGAGCTTGGTTTTGATGAAAAGCTGCTGGGGTTTGGAGGAAGAGTCCTGGAGTCAGCTTAATATCAATAACCAACATGGATTGAGCACTTCCTACCTGTTAGACACTGTGCTAAGCCCTCAATGTGCATTTTCTCATTGAACCCTCTTTACACTGCTTTATGAGAGTCTGCTATCATCTCTCTGCTACAGAAAAGGAGTGGAGGCTCAGGGAACAGGAGAAATACCCTAGTGAGTGACAGAGTAAGTTAGTAACAGAGGTGAAATCAAATTTAGGACTACTCTGTTCTAGAGACTTAATCACTTTATTGTGTGGCCCAAGGAATCTCAGTTTCCTCTCCTGTAGAATGGAGAAGTCTAGTGACATCATCTCCAATGTACCCCTCGGTTCTAAGATTCTAATTGTGCAGAAAAGGTTCTGGGAACTTGTTAGATGTGTCTAAAGTGGAGGCCCACTTATGGAAATGGGTTTGTTTGAAAGTTGGGAATGATTTCCTGTTCTCTCCTTTCCCCGTTTGTGGAACTTAACTCAGGAAACTAATGTTTAATTTGGACAGGTGAAGGAAACAGATAAAAACAGAAAGGTCATTTGTATTTTCAAGGCTCTAGCTTGGGGGAAAAAATGTTGAGTTTGAAGTCCAAAGCTGGGGCTTGAATCCCAGCTTTGTGACCTCACACCTCTGTGGTCCCAGGCTCGTCTCTGGTCTTCAGACTCCTCATCTCTAGAACGGAAATGGGATTGTATCCCTTCCAGGGCTGGTGTGGGGACAAAATGAAATCCAGCATGTGAAAGCACGAGAGCCATTCCTGGCACACAATAGGGATTCAATGAGGCTTCAGTCATTCACTCATCCAGTAAATAAATAAAAAGTGGAATTGGAAAGAAAGATTGTTCCTCTCCATTGCTCCTGACAGAGATGGTCAGGAATCTTTCCTGTAACTGTACCCTCCATAAAAGTTCACTCATAAACTATTGATAGTTTAATAATACACATTAGCATCTTGCCCTTTGACAAATGAATATTGAATGAGCAATAAAGAGGCAAAAGAGTAAGCAGGTATACAGCTTCAGGGAAGCTGGAATCAGGAGTAGTTGTCAGAGGCAATGCCCCTTTCCAGGGACCTGTGACTTACCTCTCTCCCCATCGTGACCCCTAGGAAAGAGCTCTTACAAGGAGCTCAGATTCCAGCCCTGCTCGGCCCAGTCTGAGCAGGATTCGTCCTAGGTTTCCTTTCACTTGGCTGGAGGGGATTTGAGAGAAGAGAGTAAAGGTTATTAAAGAGCTGCTATGGGCGCGATGTGTCACCTACATGTGAAACGCCTTGGCTCGCCCACTACCTTGACTACAGGTACAGGCTTCTTCCTCATATACTCTCTCCTGCTCCATAAATTAAAAGTCTGCCAACAGCCATTGTGCCCCCCAGAAGGCAGGCAATGAGCTTGGAATTAACTCAGACTGGTTCCACCCTCTTTCTCTCCTTTCTCCACCACCAGGTCTCCATGGGCGCCTATGCTTGGGGTGTGGGTTAAGGTTTATAAGACAGAATTTCCTGTCTCTTGCAGCTCCTGCTCCCGGTTGTGCAGCCACAGCCTCCGGTTTCTGTGGCCTCCATCTGGGCTGGGAGTCCTTGAGTGTGCAGGGAACAGTGACAGGGGCTCTTCGTTGGTCCGGCTTAATTGGTGTGATTTAATGGCGTTTCTGGCAGATTCAGATTTATACGGCTTTCTGAGCTGCAAATCTGCTTTCTAAATGTAGAATTTTTGTGGAGTGGTAAAAAATAATGGCTGTTCTGTGATTCCTGCCTCCCGAGCTAGGAGATTGCAATTTACATTATGCAAATAGACATTATGCAATCAAGGCACTTTAGCAGGAATCTGGCGGCAGAGAGGCCGCTGATGAGATGCCGAGGTCTGCAGCCCCAACTGGAGGGGCTCTGGAAGAGCAGGGAGGAAGTGGGGAGGGGGTGGGGCACTTGGGGAGGAGGCAGAATCTGTTCCTCTGGCCCAAGGAGGCAAAGTGGAGCCTGCTCAGAGATGAACGTATCCGGGGAGCTGCCAAAGTGACTCTCTCAATTAATGGCTTTGTTTAATCATACCCCCTGTCCAGAGGAGTATTGTCTTACGGATAATTTCGTTTGCCTAACGAGATTTTGCTAATTAAATCTCCTTTCAGTTGGTGTGACTATGCCTGCAGGAGAGGGGGCTATTTGGAGTCTACTCCATAAACCTTTCTGGAGAGGAGCTGAGAAGGAGGGAAAGGAGGGAGGGGAGAGAAGAGAAAGAAGGGGAGGGAGAAACTTCCCTGCTGTGAGCAGGACTAGAGAGGCTTCTGCAGGGTTTGGAAACTGCAAGGTGGCTGCCACCACCCACCTCGCCTCTCTTGCTCACTGGAAAGGCAGACACTCATACATCTGTATCCAGCCGTAGGAATTTCCCCCCTTTTTTCTTCCTCTATGGCTCCTGACACCTCACCATTATCCATTCTCAAGTTCTTCCCGGATCCCCAGGAGGTTCTGAGGATTTCCAAGCACTGCTCTCAGCAGCTCTGGCTGTAGGTGCTGGTGGTGGTGCAGGGAGGCAGACGGTGGTGAAGTGGGAACCCCTCCCTTTGCCTTTGCTGTTAGCCAGCCAGTCTGGCTCTTCAGAGAGGAAAAATTGCTCCAAAATTGGTCATTTCTCCAGGGATAATTACATGAATCAAAGAGGAGAATACCTCGTGAAATTCATTTATCATCAGGGTCTGCCAAGGATGCCCTCTTATAGATGGAGGAGCCTAGCACTGTGCCTACCATAGCTGGAGCCTACTTAATGCTGTTGTGAGTATCTGATCATGTCATGCCCGGGCTCCACCACCCCCAGTGGTTCTCTACTGTCTTCAGCTTCCTTGACCTGGCTAACTACGGGCTTCACAGCTCAGCCCTGTCTACTTTTCCAGTTTTGTCTCCCACCCCCACGCTGCTCCCTCCTCCCTGTTACTTACAGACAGACACAGACACACGTGCACACTCCTACTCCTCATATGCCACATATACCGGCCTGCTCAGTTTCCTCCCAGATACCCTGGATAACTTCACACCTCAGTGCCCCTGTACTTGCTCTTCCCTCTTCCTGGAATGTCCTCAGCATGGACAACCCCTGCTTCTCTTGCAATAACCAGCTCACATACCTCCTTACAGAGCTTCCTCGCCTTTCCTGAAACGCTGTTGCACTCCTTCATCATTGCGTTCCTTCTTTGTCCTGTATGTCATCACAGGACCTGAAACATGGTTTTTTGTCCATCTATCCAAGTTAATGACTGAATCTTCTTCTCCTAATCGTTCAACATTCGTTGAATGAAAAGACCAATGAATGAACCAAGGAGAAGAGGGTGGAGTGATGCAGGGGCGCCCTCTAGTAAGCCCCCCAAACCTGGGGATGGACGATGGTGGTGGGGGTCAGGAGACTGATTTCTGTCTATGTAGGAGGCTATGAAAGGTTACTTGCCTGTCGGTTACCTTCACTTCCTGGGCAGGAAGGCACTAATTCCCTCTGTGTGCTAGGCCCTGTACCAGGGGTGTCAGCATTTCCTGTCACACATTCTTACATCTTACATGGATCCTGTGAGGAGGGTATTGTTTTTGCAGAGGGGACTGAGGCTCATCTGTCCTCAACAGAGGGCAAGGCAGTGTTTACCTGTAACTGGGCCTACTGGCAGGGCCCTAGCAGGATCTACCTGTAGGTAGGTGAAAGCTCCTATGCTTGCCAGTCTTCCCTCCCCATCCCATCCATCCATCAACCATCCATCCATCTATCCATCCATCCATCCAACCATCCATTCATCCAACCATCCATCCATCCATCCAACCATCCATCCATCCATTCATCCAACCATCCAACCATCCAAGCATCCATCCATCCAAGCATCCATCTATCCTGACTAGAACCTAAGCTTCCCTGGAAGTGTGTCACACCTTTGCTGCTCATGGCATCAGGGCTCACACATGTGCTGGAATGCCTGTGTGTGTTGCACTCAGAGGGGCTGTGTGTCTGTTTATGTGTACTGGGGGATGAGGCAAAGCTCAGGTCCCACAGGGCATCCTCTGGCTGCTAGTTCTGGACTGTTGTCTAGCCAGCGGTGGGGATCTTGGGGTGGAGGAATCTGCATTCCATGCTGTGGAGCATGGGGGGCAGCCTAGGAGAAACAGCTCAGATTTTCATGTGTGATAAGGGTGTGTGTGCATGCTACATGTGCGTGTGCAGCCTTCGGGGGGTGTGTGTGTGTGTGTGTGTGAGTGAGGTAGTATTTGAAGAGAGTGACTGTGTGTTTCTTGGTTCCTGAGTTCCAGTGCTGGCTTTTTTGTCCGGGTTTGTCCGTCATGTTCTGTCTCTTCCTCTAGGCCTCTAATCATCTTAATATCCTCACCATGCTATTGCACAGAGCCTGAAGTGTTTCTCAGTACATAGTAGGTGCTCAACAAATACTCCATGATGCACTAGATGACTGAATGGGTGAATTGAATGAATGATTGAACAAGCGTGTACTTCAGTGTCAGTCTGGAGTTTAAGCCCTGATTCTGTTATTTATGTAGCTGGGACCCTGAGATTTAATTTTCTCATCCAGAAAACAAGAATACTAATGCTACCTATTCTATCTTTCTCGAAGGGTTGTTGGTAGAGGGTTATAAGAGATATGTGAGAGTGTTTTATAAACTATAAAGCACTATGCAAGTATAAGAGGTTATTATTATAATGGTTATTATACTTGAAGTGATCACTGTGTTTGGAAATTCAGGATTCTGTTTTCAGGAATATAAAATCATGCAGGCCTGATGTGAACTCTGAGACTTACAAAGCAGTCATTATAGGAACTAATTCCAGATTTGCTCCACTATGGGAACTTATAGGGGCTGGAGTGAGAAGAGGGGTCTGGTAAAAGTGGCCCCATCTTCATTTGTGCCACCTGTCCCCAAGTGGGCCCATGTAAATGCTCTCTCCTGAATCTCTGCAATTGCCTGGACTTCTAAGCCTCATTATCTTTGCATATGCTGTTCCCTCTGCCAGGAATGCTTTCCCCCTCTTCTCGCTTGGTCTTTTGACCCTCTCATGCCAAGTTGCTACACTGTCTCCATCTGGGCTCCCAGGTTACCAGCTATGCCTCCCTGAGGGCATTTATCACAGTGTACCTGGGGCTATTAATGTCTGCCTCTCTCGCCACACCATGCATCTCCATCCACGGCAGGTACTGAGCATCATTCAGCCAGCTCTGGAGCGCCAGAGCTGAGTGGATGAATGGATGGATGGGTGAGAGGTGAAAGGAAGGGTTGAGGCTTGATAGATGCACAGGATTTCAGCTTTTGGAGCACCCTAAGCTGTAGGGAAAGGTGAGGAAGAAGAAGCTTCAGAGAAATTAGCAGTGCCTTGTAAATAACTCCCAAATTTCTAAGAGATATTTCCTACCCACCCTCATGCACAAAAGGTCAAATAGGCTGATCTTCCCTGGGGTCACTACACCTGGGGACCCCAATTCCGTAAAGGTGGGTGACTGGCTGTCAGTCAGATGGGCAGTGAGGCCTCCAAGTTGCCAATTAGTTCTGAGGATGGGGAGGTACTTGCCTGTTGCTGACCCCTACAGGTGAGCAGTTACCCACCTGGGGAGGCAGGTGCTGCCTACCTCTGTCCCCAGCCCTTCCAGATTCTGTCTCATAGAGGAGTCAGCCCCGGCTGGCTGAGGATCTGCTAGAAGCCCTCCCGGGAACCTGGCTTCCTTGCCTTCTCCCTGGGTTTCAAGGCATCTTGTCTCCACCCTGCTCAGGGCCTCTCCCCCACACCCTCCAGCTCCTAGCAGCTCTCCTAGAGCCCCAGGCAGCCGCAGCAAAGTGCCAGGGGGCTGGGAGGCTTTTCATTACCGAATGCACTGAACCTATTTGTGAGTGTTTTGCAAAGTGTTTAATCCAAGGTGTTCCCTCAATTAAATTAGTGCAAACATCTGTGTCCCACATCCACCTCCATTTGCATTCTGTGCCATTTATTACAGCGGGAAATTGGAAGACACCTTAGGAATACTTAGGACCGAATTAGGCTAGGTTGGGGTGGGTGTCTGGGGGTGGGCGTCGGAGGGTGCCTGTGAGGTTGGTCCACAAGGCCCATCCATCTCCAGGCTGGGACTTGTGGAGGAGCCACTTTCTAGTGCAGGAGACCAGACAGGGGGAAGGGTCTGGGCTCGGGATCACCTGGCCTTGTTGGGGAGGTTGGGTGAGTTTAATTAATACCCTTGATCCCCACCTGGGCTCAAGTGCCTGCAGAGGCAGGAGGAGTTCACTGCTGTTGTTTTATAACTTTAAAACCAATTAAAAAAAAAGAAAGTGTATCACATTTGAGTGACCCACCTGGTTTCTCCCTGGGGGAGCCCTTTCCTGCTGGAAGGCGGGTTTTTCCATCGTGAAACTGCTCAGCCTTGGTGACTGGCTGAGCGTGGGTGGCAGCGCTCTTCCCCGTACCACGTGATTCTGATGACTGTCAAGTACTTTGCGAGTAGTACTATTATACTAATCTAGCAGGGATCAGACAATAATTGTCTCTGCTGTGTGACAGGCAGGGCGTTCAGTGCTTCTCACGCATTGTCTGTTGTAACCCTCCCACGCACGCTCTGAGGCTGGTCCCCTAATAATAGAACAAGTCAGGGAGCCAGGCTTAATCAGAGAGGTTGAGCTGTGAGCTCATGGTTCCACAGCTAGAAAGAGGAGCAGACAGGTTTGAATTCAGGTCTGCACGACTCCAAAGACTGTGTGCTTCCCACTGTACTTGGAGAGCTTGCTCAGGTGAAGCGGTTTAGTGAAGTGGCTTAGAATCAGGGACCTTGCCACCTCCCCACATCTCCAGACCAGCACCCCCCGATTAACCTAGCTTGCCTGTCTTAGGTTTCCAGCCCTGGGGTAGGATAGTGTAGCCTGGGATTCCCAGGGGCCTACAATGTGTTGCTCAGCCTGCAGTTGGCTCACCCAAGGGAAGGGACCCCTGGCTTTTGTGGGGTGGGGCAGGAAGGAAAAGGAGAAGTCTAGGGAGTGAGGAAAGGCTCACAGGATGCTGAAGGACCTTAGAGATCACTGAACTCCTCAGTATCGAGTCGGGAAACTGAGGCTCAAAGGAGGCAATGACTTGCCTAAGGCCACCGAGGGTTTGGTGGTAGAGGCTGGACTGGGACCCAGGGCACCCCACTCTTGGGAGGGGGGCAATGGCAGGGCCTGGAGAGGTCCCAGGGTTTTTGCAGGATGTGTGCTGGCTTTCTAGATGCAAAATGTAAATCAAGGCTGGAGCAAGGAACCAGGGTGAGAGGGGATGTGAGGCTGCTGTGGACTTGTCGAGGGATCCTCTGAGCTGCAGTTAACAGAGAACCTTCCAGGTCTAGAGGGCTGCTGGCCATCTCTGGCCGGGGCCCTGGGGCAGGTCCTCACCAGCTTCTGAGGTTTCACCTAGGGACATCCAGGGAATAGCAGAACCGAGGAGACAGGAGGGGACCCAGAACCTGGGCTGAGCACCACCTGTGGTGTCCGTCTCTGCCTCCCCCTTGCCTGTCTGTCCTGGGGTCTGTGGAGCATCTGGAGGAATGGAGTGAAGTGGAAGAAAATGCACTTGAGCTCAATCCCTGCTCTCCCACTTCCTCCCCTGATGAGAAAGGACCGTGTCCCAGCCTTAGTTTCCTCATCTGTTAAAGGGTAATAATAACCTCATCTTACAGGTTTGTTGGGAAAATTAAAAGAAATAGTAGGCAACCTTGGCCCTGCTTTGGGACTCAGAACTTGGGTGCTGGTTCCCTTTCTTTTCCATGGCTCTGTCTACCTTCCCCTCCTAGACCCTGTGCCTCCTCCTGGATATTGAGGGGTGGGAGGTGCTGTGGGGATGATGATGGGCAGCCCCTGACTCAGCAGTTCCTCCTCCTTCTTCTTTTTCTTCCCTCCCTCTCTCATCAAAAGACTTTAATAAAGGCACCTCAGCATGTGGCCCTGCCTGGGGCTTTATAAGAATGAATTGCTTATCCAGCCCTTACTTCCTAGAAATGACAATTGATGATCAACACACGTGTATTAAGCACTGCCTGTGTGTGGTACCCAGCGCTAGGCACAGCGGGGTCAGCCTGAGAGTGCCCTCAGGGCCTCTTGTCTCCCTCCAGGGCCCCTGCAGCTCCTGCTTTCTTTGGATTTGCTGGATCCCAGGACCATCTGCCTTCACCAGCAGGATTTTGGATTTCTGTACCCTTTTCTGCCTGTCTGCTTCTACACATGAGGTTCTCTTTGCCTAGAATGCCCTCCATCCCATCCTTTACCTGCTTAGACCTCAGTTTCTCAGTGATAAGTAAGTCTGTGACCACATCTTAGCGAGGGTTTATCTGCCTTGAGCTTCCGGTGCACATTGGGCATCTTTCTGTGACTGTTTATCACACTGTATTTCAATTACATCTTTACTAGACATACCTCGCTCTCCAAGGGTAAAGAGTCCAGAGCGTAGCATCCTAGAACTAGCATGGGCCCTAGGGCTTGTCTGTTCTGTCTTGCCTGTAGGCCAGATCATGCTTGGTTCATCCCCAGCAGAAGAGAATGCCCGTTACTAGAATGCCTTCCTCTCCCATTAGCCTTTGGCACTCGGTAAATGCTTGTTTTGTTGGACAAAGCACTGGCTCGTTTGAAGGGAGGCTGTCATGACAGCAGGCCTCACTCTCTAGTTTCCAGGGTGTTCAGTCTGAGAACATGTCCCTATCTCTTTTATTGGCAATTCTACCGAGTATTCTTTTTCTCTCACCCGCCTCAGGATTTGGGCTCTCCAGATGGAGCTGAGGATAGGCAGAGAAGAATGACCCCCTTGATTTGTTGCTCCTGTGTCTTTGCCATGGACATTTCTTTTCCTGAAAAGTCTCTCTTCTCTCTCTACATGGTCAAACCCTGCCCTTCCTCCCTCATCCCACGCTGCCTCTTTCACACATATTAGAACTCTCAAGGGAAAGCAGTTTCTCCCTCCTGAAGCACCTGGCCTGAACCTCCCGACACTGACCAGTGTCCACCTGCATCCCAAGCATATCTGCATGTGTCCTTTACTGTGAAGCTGTGTTGGTAGAGGGTCTGTGGCTGATGCTTCTGTAGCCTTGCCTCTACCTGGCACTGTGCCTGGCACGTTCTGAATTTACAAAATGTATTTGCCAAATGAAGAAATGAACAAGACTACTTCTAATCTCTCTCAGAGGGAGGTGTCTGGGTTCTTCTCCCATTCTTTGCTTTGACTTTTCTGCCCCAGGGTTCTGATGGACCTGGAGGCACATTTGTCACTGGTTACTGGAAACTGGATGCTATGGCCAACAAAAGGAAAACAGGTGTTCAATTCTACTTGGTATACTGAGCAGACTAGAATTACTTCTGTATGGCAGGCCTGTCAAGTCCCAGGACACTGATACTCTACATGCAAAGTCTCCAAAACAGAGTAAGCAAGATGGGCCATTGGAATAAGAGAAGAAAATATTACAACTTTATTTATTTATTTTTTTTGAGGAAGATTAGCCCTGAGCTAACTGCTACCAATCCTCCTCTTTTTTCTGAGGAAGGCTGGCCCTGAGCTAACATCCATGCCCACCTCCTCTACTTTATACATGGGACGCCTACCACAGCATGGCTTGCTGAGTGGTGCCGTGTCCACACCCAGAATCAGAACCAGTGAACCCCGGGCCGCTGAAACAGAATGTGTGCACTTAACTGCTGCACCACTGGGCCGGCCCCTATTTGTATTTTTTAAAATGTCATTCTGTTTAGATTTCTATTCTTGAATATGTTCCCTAAGACACATCATATATTGGTATAGTAGTATGTCTAATATATACACATGCATGTGTTTATATATATATTGAGAGTGTATTAAAGATTTTTACTGATAGAGTTGTAAACTCATTTGAGGACCGTGGACTTAGACCACTGGCCCACCGTCCAGGTGGTGAGACTAGTCGTATTTGCTAGTGTCTCCAAACAAATGTTGCACTTGCTAGCCTGGCCTCCCCTCATGCCTAAAGCTTTATACCTGCATCTGACTACATAGCAAATTCCTTAAGGAAAGAAACTTGGGGATCCTACTCCCCTGTGAATTTCCAAGGCCTGGTATACTGCAGCTACCCAGTAAATTAAGCGTGGCTTGAATTATATTTTTTTAAATTGATTGAGACTATCTGCGAATCTTTTACAGTTTCAAAATTTAACTTCAATTTAATTCTCAATTGTCTACTCCCAGATAGTATACTCGCTGTATTTACTGGAGATCCATTATGCAACAAAAAAATAAGTATGTGTCTACTGTGTACCAGGTTCTGAGCCAGGTTCTGGGTGACAAAGATGAGGTTTCTGACCTCAAGTTACTAACATTCCTTTTTTTAAAAAAACAACCAAATAAGAAATCATAATGTAAATCAGCACTCCCCTCTTCACTGGGGTTATTTTGAAACAAATCCCAGGCCTCGTACCATTTCCTCTGCAAATGCACCAGTCAGCCCTCACAGCCTTTTAGAGAGGGACAGACCTATCAACAAATGCAATGGTGTTCTAGGAGCTGTGCTAGACCCAACTGGGCATGGCCAGCGCCCAGAGCAAGCTGCAAGTGGTCATACTCGCTGGGAGAAGTAGAGTGCGGTCAGGAATGATTTTTATGTAAATGCTGCTGCTTAGGCTGAGTCTCTCAGCTTACTTTCTAGGCTCCTGTGTTGAAATTTCAGACCCAAAGAGGGGGCCTATCAGATAGTGGGTGAACATGAGAGGAAGACAGTCCCATCGAGGGAGGCAGCCTTCAGAGAAGACAGAGAACACTCACACATCTTAGAATTCGCCTCCCTCATCTTAAAATGAGAAAAGCGAGGCCCAGAAAGTGCGGCCTCTGGCCCACTGTTGCACAACTGGAGATTGGCAGCGGCAGAATCGGGGCTCAGGCGGCTCCTCCCTCGGCCTCCCTCAGCACATGGTGGAGGCCCGGTGCCGGGCTGGGCCTGCCTTTTCACACGCCCATGTATCTGTGGCCAGGAATAGCACACCCATGGCGTCCCCAACAGCTCTGGGCTTTGGGCGCCCCCACCGCCTTCCAGCAGCTTCTGGAGGGGCCAGCGGCCTGCAGCCCCAGAATCATCATGGGCTGCGTGTGAGTTCTTCTTTCTTCCTGTACAAGTTGAGCACTTGCCACCCTGCTGTCTGTTTTTCCTTGCTAAGGTTCAGTTCTAATTATGTTGATTTTCTTCATCCCACCCCCTCCTGGAAGCTTATTAGGTTGAATATTTTTATTTATTATCATTTCGCCCAACTCCTGCCAGCATTTCCAATTACTCTCCCCGCTTCCTTGTAATTGTCTTTCTGTAATGGCTCTGAAACAATTGCGCTAAATGAGGTGTCTCCTGGAAGATGAGAGTCTCACTTCATTAAAGGCTAATGTATTCTCAGCTCCAGCTCTGTGGGGCTAGCTTGGAAGGAAGACATTTAAACAGCTTCTTTTATTTTATAGGGAGCAACTTTTCAGCGACGAAGATGTCTGTGGGGTATATGTGTATGTGCGTGCTTTGCCTGATTTTAATTTAAAGAAAGTTTATGAAATAGTACAAGTCTCCTTACTGATGAAACTCTGTTCTCAGGTAGCTGAAATTTACACCGATGGGGTGCAGGGCTCTAGAGCAGGATGAGAGGGGCAGTTGATTCAGATGTCCTCCCTGCCTTTCTGCCAGGTCCCCTCCCTTCCTCTCTTGCTCCTTGCCTGCTGGATTGGCCCCCGACCTCTTCATGCCTCCATCCTGTGTCTCTGCCTCCTGCATTATGTGCTCAGCTTCCACTGTGGTGATGACCTGCTGTTATGTATTATTTTTTTCAGCTTATATATCCTAACTCATTCATTCATTCATTGTTTATTATTTATTTGGTCATTTGTTATTCATTCAACAAATGTTTATTGCTGCTATGTTCAGGCAATGTTCAGGATGGGGGTACGTCCTTTTGAAGTGTAGAGAACAGTGAGGGAATAGAGACAAATGATAGGTGAGCAGGTGCTTCTAGTGCGCTATGTTAAGCGCTATAAGCAGACTAGGGCAGACCACTCTGAGAGCATCTCATAAAATCTTGTGGGATCCAGGAAGGCTCCTAGAGAGAGGGGAGTCTGGGTTGATACCTGAAGGATGAGGAATTAGCTAAATGACAAGGGAGGGGGTGGAAGGCCTGCAGGCTGAGGGAGCTCCAATAGCTAGAGAGGACTTGGTAGCCGAAGTGGACTGCACAATCCTCCACCTGACCTGAGGGCCATGTGGGACAGAGGCTGTGGTGAGAGGCAGGGCTGGAGATCATGGATGGTCTTCAGTGTCGGGCTCCTGAGGGATCAGTGGGACATAGAGGAGTTTTAAGCAGAGGATTGATTGGGCCAGATCTGTGTTTTGGAAAGAACGTTCCTGCTTCAGTATGTAATTGGAGGAAGGCGGAAAAAAAAAAAAACGGGCAAGGAGGCCTTTTAGGAAGTTGTTGCAAGAGATGATGATGCCCTGCCTGAAAGAAGGGACAGTGAAGAAAGCGCTGTATAAACTCGAGAGGTGTCATGGGTGGAGAAATGACTGGCTTGGAATGGGGGCTGGCGGTGAGGAGGGGGCCTCAGGGGTGAGATCTACTTCTCTGCCTAGAGCAGCTGGGTGAATGCGTGTGCTGGGATCCTGAACACCATGAGAAGGCAGTGTACTCCATGAGACTTCATGTAGCTCCCCGGGCTGTGGGACCACAAGGCTCAAATCCCAGCAGATGCTGGGCAGCTTGGTCACTGTCCCCAGTGACAGCTGTGGAGCCCTGGTGCCTTCACCAGCAGGGCCTGTGGGTGTCATGAGGGCATCGGCTCACTCCTTAAAGGGGTCGTACACAATCACATCCGTGGAGCTCTTTTTTTTTTTTCCGAGGAAGAGTAGCCCTGAACCAACATCTGCTGCCAATCCCCCTCTTTTTGCTGAAGAAGACTGGCCCTGAGCTAACATCTGTGCCCATCTTCTTCTGCTTTATATGTGGGATGCCTACCACAGCATGGCTTGACAAGCAGTGCCATGTCCACACCTGGGATCTGAACCGGCGACCCCCAGGCCCCCGAAGCAGAACGTGCGAACTTAACCGCTGCACCACTGGGCTGGCCCCCATGGAGCTCTTTAACGCACCTGTGTGTGCCAAACTCTGAGCTGAGCAGGTCACATATTGTTTCTGCCTTCTGTTCCAGGCACCCTAACCTGTACTAAGGCCGACTCTTCTAAAGCGGTTTTAATTTCATAGTCAAGAAAGAGTAGGAGGCTCCTCCTGGTATGTTTGCGTTGGAAGTGAAGAATTTAAGCTTATACCATGTGGTGAATGAAGTACATCCAGAAGTGTTTTTATGCCTTTGAGGCATTTTTTTAGGGTCCCTGGAAGCTTGCCAGCAAAAGTGGTGGTAATAGTGAAAAAAAAAAGTAATAATAGAGATTTGTACATTTATCGAGGACTACTATGTCCCAGGCACTCTTTCAAGCACTTACATGTAGTATCTCATTTAGTCCTCACAACAGTCCCACCATGTAGGTATTATTACTGGCTCTATTCTAAAGAGAAGGGAGCGGAGGCACTAAGAGGTTGAGCAAGCAGGCTGCCAGGACTCCCCAGCCTGCAGTTTCCTCTCAGAGTCAAGGACGGAGGGAGTCCGGCCAGACCAGAGCCAGTCTGGGAGTAGCCATGGGCCAGGAGAAGTGGCTTGCTTCAGTCCTCCACACTGTCTCCTCTACTGCTCTTCATGCCTCCTGTTATGTATTACTTTTTTCAGTTTATATATCCTGACTCCATTCATTACTCATTCATTTGTTCATTCATTCATTCATTCATTCATTCATACATGTCCTTCAAGACTCTGCAAATGCCACTGACTCCCGGACAGAGCCAGAACTTCCCTCCTCCCTGGTTCCCAGAATGTGTACATTTCTCATTTATAGCTGCTGATTTGTAATTATTTCTTCGTGTGTTTCTCACCTCAGGTCTACTTTGAGTTTTCCCTAGGAAGGGATCTTGGCTTATTCCTCTTTATGTCCTTGGTACCCAGCATAGAGCCTGGCACCCAGTAGATTTTCTATGATTAAATAAATGCTATTAGGGATGCCAGGATGCTCAAGAGGGGCCCTGGAGGTCAGAGTAGAGGAGACCCCCATTCCCTGTCCATTACAGGAGGAGCGAGCTACCCGGATATGCTCCAGATTGGGCTCAACCCCCCTGGGCAACTGCCTGGTAATAGGGGGCAGCTGTCAGGAACGCAAATCTGTCTGCAGTCTGGGAAATGTCGGGGTTGAGGGAAGCGCTCCTCCAGGGCGGGAGGACCAAGGAAGCAGCCTCTAGCTGGATGTTTATTCTGATGAAGTGCTTATGTAACACCAGGCTTCCTCGGGCTCCCAGGGACTGAAGAGAGTGCACACCAAGGAAACAAACAATGGAGACGGCAAACCACTTGTGCTTTTAGACAACTGAGGTGAAGAATGTGCGCATCTGACGTCTTCCACAAAAATTCAGCATCAGGGCAATTGCCAAGCAGCTTTTTACAAAGAATAAACTGTGTCTTTAAATATTCAAGTGGAAAAAGTCACCAATAGTTTTCGATCTCGTTGTGATTGCCATTCCTGCAAGACTGCCATGGGCTGCTGGGAGACTCCTTTCAGGAGGGGACGAGTCGGGGGCACCTCTTCAGCAGCTCCCTCCTCAGCCAAGGGAAACAGGGCTGTGGTCACAGCCTAGGGGCAGCGAGGAGGGGAGAAAATGGGAGGAGGAAAGTACAAGCTCTGAGAACCAGGGGTCCTGGTCACTCAATAGCTGTGTGACTTACCCTTTGGGCAAGTGGCCTACCCTTTCTGAGCCTCACTTTCTGTACTGTTAACTCTGCCCTGCCCAACTCGCAGGCTTGTTTGAGTATCTGTACGCTGTGGCGATGCATGGGATCTTGGCCACTTTCTGAGGCTGCCTCCATCCAAGCTGGACAACACAGAATCCTCTGCCTGCTCTGGCCGGCTCTCTTCCACCGGCTCTAAGGTTGAGTCAGGCGTCCCCACTGCACGTTCCATGACACTGAGGACAAGGATCCAGGTAAAATCTAAGTCTGAGGTGCCCTGGGGCTCTCAGAAACAACAGACAAGACCGCCAGAGCCCAAGGGAACTGAGAAACTGACCTGAGTGCTGCCGAACAATGGGAAATTTAGGGTAAGAAGTCTTAGAATTCTAGAATGGAGCTAGACAGAACATTGCTTCATTCATGTAATAATCATGTATTGAGGACCTACAATGTGTCAGGCGTCGTGGTAGAAATTGAGACTATAAGGGTGAACCATACACAGCTCCTGTCCTTTCCGAGCTTAAAGTCTAGCAGATATTTCAGATTAGTGCCCCCTCTTCTCCATATCATAGATGAGGGAGAAAATAAGACTTGGGGGCAGGTTTTGTTCACCTCTGGAAACTGCCCTGCCAAATGAAGCAGGATTTGGGTGAGCTTCTGCTCAGCTCTAACATACTAGTCTCCAAAGCTCAGCATCTCAAATAAATGTACCAATACTGAGATTGTCTCTACCCTGTCCAGTCCCATCCCACAGCAGGAAGTAAGGTCCAGTGTAGGCCTCCTCAGTTTCACCACTGTCCCCTTGGAGGTCTCAGTGACCTCCCACATTACAATTTGGAATCAGGAGTAAAAGAAATGCAGAAAGACCAGGACAATTCTTCTGACGCTCCTTGGACCTGAGTTTTCCAATCTGTGAAATGGGAGAACTTAGCCTGCCCAGGAAGATGGAGGAAATGGCCTCCAGAGCTGATTCTCAGATGGTAGGAGGGAAACCTCCAGTCCTGAGGAACCACAGAAAATGTTCCCTTCCAGGGCAGTGGCAACTGCTGGGGAATTCTAACATCATCGCCATTCCATGTGCAGCAAAAAGCCATCACTCCCTTTTCCCCAGCTCACCCGCCCCAAGCAATCTGGGAACATGTTTGTATTGGTCATTTTGTCCATAAATCAAAGACTTCCTTTGGACTTGTGTGACCTGCCTCCAGTCGTCAGGTGAACCCTGAGCGGGTGGCCCCAGGACTGGCACCCTACGACCCCGTCACCAAGGGGCTGGGATCCCCCCAGGCCATCTCACGATTAGGGGTCAAGTGGACTCAGTCTTGACTGCACTTCAGGACCCAACACTAAACAAGGTCAGGAGCCTTCCTAGGAGACTGGACAAACATAGGTAAGAAGGCAAAGATCTGAGCAAACCAGGAGGTAGGGGCTTCATGGTCCACAGTTCTGGTTTCTTACATTCCTTGTGTGTGCCTGGGACCATAGGAGGTCATCTTGCCCATCCCCTTGTCTCCGGACAGGACTGCACTTAACCAACCAAATAGATGAAAATCTCCCCTGTTCCTAAGAATACTCATTCACGAAGAATAAAGGGGGGCTCTTGAGAGGAAGGAAATGGATTAGTGGCTGGGTTGCCATGTTCTGGGACAAGTTCAGAAGAGAGAAAGCCAGGCCTTGGAGTCTTGGGGGTGGGTTTCTGGATGTGGCAGTCCACTGACTCGGTCCCTTCAGATGTCCATCAGAAGCATCCTTAAAAGAGATATTTGACTCAGAATCAAGTGTCCTCCTTCCTCTGGGTCTCTTCCCCTACTGCCCTAACCCTGACCGGGCACCTCAGGAGCAAACCCGGGAACAACAGAGACGTTCTTGACCAGGTGGTACTCACTGTGTGGGTGTTTGGGGTAGGGAGAGGTGGGCAGGCCAGATTCCATCCAGCAAGTACCCTGGTGCACGCTAAGCCAGTCCTGGGGCTGACAGACTCCGGGCTCCCTGAGGAGGCCTATCTACTTAGCTCTAGGGACTGGTGGGCAACTGGGCCTCCCCTCCCAGTGTCCTTGTGGCCCAATCCTCAGAGCTCTGTTTTTGTCTACTAATCCCCTGACTTGGTAGCCCCTGAGAGAGACTTTCTTCCCAGGTCGTTGGCCACTTGCTGGTTTCTCAGCAGATAAACCCCGCTGTTCTCCTGCTCAGCTGCGGGAGTGGTTGCAGATTTTTTAGTAATGATCTTCCTCCAGGAGCAGAGGAGACAGAGGAGCTGCTGCTGCTGCCTCAGCTGCTGCCAACATCAAAGCTTTCCGCGTGGCTTTGGTAGAATGTTAAGAATTGCGAGATAATTAAGTTGCATTTCTGTGCATTGTTTACTGTTGCTCTCAACCGATCGCTATTCCATAGGGGCTAATCTGGGGAGGGTGTTTTTTTTTCCTTTGCAGTGCCTGTTTGTACCACATTCTTCATTATGCTTCAGTTACAATTTTAATTTTACTATTATTAAATCTTCCCCAAAGCTGTATTATTCTGCGCCTCTGAGCTGGAATTCCTGATTTGGGGACTGTTTGCATCTGGGCCTGTTCACAAATGATTGTTCTTGTTTACAAAAGAACATACATTAAAACTCAGCACTGGAGGAATCTGGGCTCCCTTCCCTCCTCCCTGCCCCTGGCTCACCTGGTTGTAGGCGGTGAGGGAGATGGGAGACAGGGTACAGAAGCCATCTAGCAGGTCCTGAGATCTGGCTGTTGGAAAGAGCCTCTTCATGGCCTCCAATGGCCAAAGGAGTAGAGAGGAAGTTGAGCGCATGGGTCGGGCAGCGAGCTGCAGGCTTCATTTTGGTAGGCTGCAGGACCCCAGTAGTAAAGGGCTCCATATTCATTCCAGCAAGACAGTGTAGCCTAATGGTTAGGAGAATTCTCATTTGATTCAGACAGATCCGGATTAGAAACCCAACTTCTTCTCTTATTAGGCATGTGACATTGTGCAGTTAGGCAACATCTCTTGGCCTCAGTTTCCCTGCTTTAAAAACGAAGAAGAAGATGATGATAACACTGCCCCACAGGTAAGAATGAAAAGAATGATGCCTGCCGGATGGTAAGGACTTAGTAGAGGATAGGTATGATGATGTCATCATCATAACTGTTGTTCTTTCTTTCTATCTCCTGTCCATTTTCTTCCTCTATCACCCATCCGAAGCTTCATCATTCACCTGGCTTTGCGTGAGAGCTCTGAGGCCCAGGCCTGCCTCTGGTCTCTGTCATCACTAAGCCAGTGGAGTGGAATAGGAAGCACTTTCCATGTGCTCCCAATGACTGGGGAATGAATCGGTTACCTGCCTTCCCAAGAAGGAAGAGCGGCCGACTTTTGAGGGCCTGAGGTTGCAGAGAGAGTGGGCTCTGCCCCCGCTGAGGTGGCCAGCTCTGGGGTTTTGAGAGCCCAGAGCCAGCCGCCAGTGCCCACTGTCTGAGCGGGACGCTGAGCCCCGGCAGGACACGTACAGCCCGTCTCTCTAGCTCTCCCCTCCACATCTACCCCAGCACCCCTGCAATCTCCACTTCCTCCTGGAGTTTCCTTAGCTTCTTTCTTCCTCTGTCACCCTGTCCCCCCATGCCGCCACACACACTAAAACCATAACTTTTTTTACCCCTTTCCCATTATCTCTAACCCATATACTCCGGGAAGTTTAATTTGTTCTCGGTAGTAATCACCATTAACTAGAAATTGTCTTTCTCTGTGTAAACACGTCATTAGTGAAGCTGGTTTTCTGCAGGGTCCAGATTTCATTTTTATTAAAATGAAACACTTTCAGGCGCCTCACTGTGTCCAAGGAGAGAGAGTATAATTTTAACCCATTGGGTTGGCCACAGATAATTGGGCTGGCATTTGATTGGACGATTAGGGAAATATCTTCTTTGCATGCAGTATAATTTGCATTTTTTTCCCACTTATATGAAGCTAAGTCATGCTTTCGTACACAGGCAGTTTTAATGAGCATTATAAATCCTAATGAATATATTTTCATGTTCATTTTATTGGCTTGTTTTTATTACTAGAGGTCTGAAAAACAGGGCCAGTGAGGGAGCCGCAGAGGAAATGGCAGGGGAGAGAAGTGCTGTGGCAGCTTGTGCCCTCCCTTCTGCCTCCCCAGGCTGCCAGCGGGTGGAGGACTCCGGCTGATGCTGATGTGGGAAGGCTGGTCAGTAAGGGGTCATCCAGGTCCTCTTTAACCCAAACCAGAAGTGGCTTGGGGCCCCAGGGGATGCAGAGAGCTTGTCTCTTGCCCTGGGGCCGGAGGAGCTCCTCCTGCAGCCTGGCCCCACTCTGCAGCCTCAGCTGCAGCAGCAGCAGAGCTGTGAAGCCGGTGAGGCCTAATTCATCACGTTCTGGAATGGAAGGGACAGTGAAGTGCTTCTGCACAGTGTCTGGCACATGCTGGAAACTCCATGCAGGTATCTCAAACAGAATCGATTGAGTTCTGATTCACAAGGAATTACTATTATCAGAGCACTGGTTTTCAAACACGAGCCTAAAAGCCAGTTAGCAAGTGTACAGAGCACAGTTTCCTCCTGGATGATTCAGAAGGTTCGTCAATATCCTAGGGTCTCAGCACATCATTACGAATATCAGGTACAGGTTTCAGAGTTCTGCTTCTCTCTCCATTCATTCATTCAGTAAACGTTTTTGTAGGCACCTACTGTGTTGTAGTCACTGAGCCAGGACACATACAAGGTGGGTCCTAAAATCTCTACGAGCCCCAAGATTTTTAAAAGTTCTGTAATAAGTGACCGGTAAAGTACCCTTTTTGTTCTAGTTTGTGGCTGTGGTTCTAAATCAGTCTATGTGCACCATAGACATGGTCTCTTTCCATCGGGCACCCTAAGTTCCTCTGTGTGCCCGGGCCCTCCTGTCCCAGTGCCTCAGTGATCCCAGGAATCTGCACGGACAAGGCCTTTTGTCCCTGCTCCTGCATACTGAGCCTGGACCTGTGGATTATCTTGCTTGACCCTTTGCCCTCTGCTCCATCCACCTGAAGGGCGTGGTCAGTATCTGCTCCTCTCGGGTCCCTGGGGGGCCCCCACTTTCCCTTGCTTCCCAGGATTGACCAGCACTTAGTGTGGACCCCTCTGTGGGAACCTGGCTGGGAGCCTATCTGGCCTCATGTGTTGTCTACCTGCTGACCTTCTGCTCCTCACCCCACAACCTGCTCTCTGCTGACCATCCCAACCCGCTCCTCATTCTCTCATCCACCCTCCCCTTCCAGTGTTTGGGTTTTTTTTCTTTGAGGAAGATTAGCCCTGAGCTAACTGCTGCCAATCCTCCTCTTTTTGCTGAGGAAGACTGGCCCTGAGCTAACATCCATGCCCATCTTCCTCTACTTTATACGTGGGATGCCTGCCACAGCATGGCTTTTGCCAAGCAGTGCCATGTCTGCACCCAGGATCTGAACCGGGGAGAAGCGGAATATGTGAACTTAATCGCTGTGCCACCAGGCCGGCCCCCAGTGTTTGGTTTTTTTAATCAGAAGGATATTTCTTTCTCACGTAGGTTGGGAATTTTGAGGATGTTTTAGAAACTAATTCAACTTAAAACTAGTTCAGTTTCCTTTGCCACCATCACTTCAAAATAGTGCTCAGTGCTTCGCGGTGTCCTTTCCCCTGGAAGCTGGGCACTCACACAGACTTTTGCTGCATCCTGTATCACCCTCACCACCACACACACCAACACAGCTGAACACGCCTTGCTGCGGCCTTCTGGGTGACTTGACGTTTTCCTGCCATAAGAGAGAGATTTACTGAACAACTGTCATGTGCTAGATTCTGTGAGACACAGAAAACTAACAGAGAGCCCTTGTGGTGGAGTGGAAAGGGGACTGGCCCACAGCGGAAGGTCTTGGTTGAATTCCGGCTTTGCTGCTTTCAACTGCGTGACCTCAGGTCAGCATCTTATTTTCCTGGGCCTTTTTCCTCATCTGGAACATGGGAATAATAATCCCCACTCATGTCATAGGAGGTGGTAGGGATTTAAATAAGGTAGTGATTCTGGAAACTGTAAATGCTGGTCATTATTCAGGTGGGATATGACGAAGTCCCAGAGTGATTCAGACCATGGGTCCTGGGTCATGGCCCATTTCTCATCTTGGAAGGGCGGTGAGAGGGTGATGCTCGCTGTCAGAATGGGATGTTGCTGCTTCCTGGAGGTGGATAGTTATGTATCTGTCTTTTCCAAAGAGGAGAGACAGAGGGAAGCTCTGGCTGGAGTTTCACCAATGGGATAGTGTCGGAAATCTGGTTTTGCCCTCACCACCACAGTTTGCTTGAAGACCCATTGCAACCAAGCGAGCGCCTGTACTTGGCCTCAAGTAATGGGTAGGAACTCTCTCATGGGCATCTCTTCTTCCAGAGAACACAATGTCTCACCCGTGTTGCATCAGCATGCACGGTGCTCTGCTGTTGAGCACTGATTCATCTCTATTTCATGTGGTAGGTCAGTCTTGTCTTCTGTTGAGACTGCAAACTTCTAGACAGGAGTCCTTGTCCAAGACTTCTTCCACGTGCCCCCTCCTTACCACCCCACCCATAGTGCTAGGCATAGCGTGAACTGCTCAATAAATACCTTTTGATCACCTCCCTGACCAGGGGCAGGAGCTCCAGGCTCCTCTTGGCCAGTGCATCTCACCCCCAAGTTATAGCTGAGTGTCCGTAACTGACCAGCTGGTGTTGCTCAGCGGGCAGAGAGGTGGGCCAGAGGAGCAGGACATCGGCTCCGATGCCACCTTTGTCAGGTCTACAAACACCGTAGAAATCGCTCACCTGAGATACCGGATTTTTGTTTAAAAGGTGGTAAGTGCAAAAGCAAACTGCTGGCCCATCCCAGAGCGAGGTCTTCAGTTATGGAGCGTAATGATGCTGGCACATTCCCAAGCTGTTCCTGGAGTCCCTTGTCTGTGGAGTGAAGCCTCCATAAAGAGGACAACTTCCAAACAGCTCAAAAGGGCAAGGGCATGCAGAGCAGCCCTCCAGTTGCCTGCAACCAACAATTTTAGCGGGGCTGGAGGAAGAGTATTAAAAAGGGCGTTAATTCCTTAGGAGCATGAGATGAGCTTCTGAGGAGAGAAGCGGGGCCACTTGTTCACAAGGCGCCCTTTGACTTGGGATCCAGTTCTAGCTGATGAAGGGAGCCGGAGGAGGGAGTAGGGCTACACCTCTTCTTGGGAGCGAGCGGGCCCATCTGACCTGTGAGGGATGGGGCTGAGGGTCAGAACGAACTGAACCGAGTGCGAGGCAGACTGTGCAGAGGGACTGAAAGCAAGCCTGTGTTCTGGCTGCTGAGCAGGGATGGCTGGCTGAGAGGGCCGCCCACCCAGAAGAGCCATCCCACCTCTCCAGCTGGGGGCGTTTGTTTAGCGTCCCTTGCAGATTACCCTGGCCTGAGTCCTGAAGCTTCACATGACAGAGGGGAGGCAGGTTGGTGTGTTTGCTTTAAGGCCACTTGGGGAACTCAAGGCATTATGGGATGGCAGGAGATACCTCCCTGAAACCGATTTTAATACCCCCTCCACCTTTGCTGGTTCTCCCCTCCCTCTCTTTTCTGTTGCAGTCCCCACAGGCCATATGCTTTGTTTGGGGAAGGGAGGTGCTCAGAACCCAGCTGGAACCTAGCCTTTCCTCACCTCATTCTGGGCACCTCACCACCGCTCTCTTCTCTCCTCCTTTAACTTTTTCTGCCTCTCACACCTCTCTGTCTCCCTCTCCCACTCAAATCTTCTGTTCCCCAAATCTTCTTTTCTTCTTTGTGTGTCCCTTTTCTATTTCTATGATCAATTTTCTGATGCTCCTTTTGTTCAGTCGGTGATGCTCCCTCACCTGCCGTGGTCATGTTGGGGAGTGACGCTGGGTTAAATGCTTCCTGTCCACATGGAGCAGATGACTCTACCGTGAGTGCTCAATTGCTGCAGGGAGGGCCATGCCCTGGTGGTGTGACGGGGTGCCATTCCCTTCTTTCCTCTGGGCCTCAGTTTCCCCAGAAATGCAATGGAGAGGATGTCACAGCACTCTTCAAGGATGCCCATGCTTCATAAAGGAGACCTCCTATCTCTAGAGTCAAGCTCTGCTCCCCACCCCCACCCCCTCCTTCCCAGGAAGACTCAGCTGCTCCCTTCCTAGCAGTAGAAGGGGGAGGCTGTAGGAGGATTGGGGTGAGAGCAAATGGAGGGGATCTGCTGCCGGGACTAGTTTAGGCAAACAGCAGGGACTGCTGGCGGTGGCTCCAGCCCCCACTTACGCTGCTGTAACAGCTGCAGTCCAGCTGCTGGCATCCCTGCTGGGGGAGCGTGCTAAACCTCTCAGGGGTCAGCACTGTGGTATGTCGGTTTCCATAGCAACCAGCCAACGAGCCACTTTCTCAGAACAATTCCCCTACTCAGCCGGGTTCTGGACTTAGCTCAGCCCAAGGGCATGTGGCTGAGGAGCAAAGCAGGAGGGGGAGAGGCTGCCCGAGGGCCAGACCGGGCCCCACAGAAAGTGGCTATCTCCAGCCTTGTCTTGGCACAAAGGGCATGGACCAGAGGACAAGACATACAGACTCTCTTCCGGTCCTGGCTTTCCCTGGCCCCTACTCTTTGCTACTCCCCAACCCCCGCCCATCCACAGACCGCCCAGCTCGGTCTGGTTGGAAGAAGTATCAGGTCTTTGTCTGGATCTGGACAACAGCTGCCTTGGCTGGGCTTAGAGCTGGGAGGAGAAAGTCCTGAGTAGTGTAAAATGGCCGGGGGAGGGGGCTTTATTGGCCTCCATCTCTGCACCCTTCCATCCAGCTCTTCCAGGACCATTGGAATCCCACTGGCCCCACCCCCAGTGACCTCAGGGGAAGATGGGGTTGTAATCAGTCCTCTCTCCATTTTTAGAGGGTGGGAAAGATCACCTTTCTCAAGCCCCTTGGGAATAAACCCTCTGAACCTGAGCAGGTTGGTGCCACACCTGATGCTTTCAGAAAGGGAGCCTCATTAGAGGAGAAGATACAAACCAGGAGCTACCAGGGACCTTGGGCTACTGTGGACTTGGGGGCCCTGGGAACCTTGTCATTGGACATGAGTTCATTTCCAGAAAAGAGCCATTAGCAAATGGGGGAACTGAGGTCAGGGACAATGTCTGTGAGTAGGCCTAATAACTCAGGGTTGGACGTTGGGGCTGGGGCTTGGCATTCTGAGGAGTGACCTAGATGGTCCCTGCTAAGACCTGGGGAGTGTTCTTGGGATGACCTGTCCAGTTGTCTTGCTCCTCTACTCTGCTAAGTGGTTCCTCACTTTCAAGGGGCCTATTTCTTCCCTCCCCTCCCCTCACTCCATTTACCGCCCTCACTCCCTTAAAAGGAGGGGACAAATGTCCTTTCTTCCCTGCACCACAGCTGCAACCAGACATATTTTCCCTAATCCCTGGAAACAGGTGTGGAGTGATTCTTAGCTCCCTAGGGACAGGGGCCTTCAGGAAGATGGCCAATTTGAGAAGCTGCCTGGATTCTCATCCTCCTCTGGCCGCATCTGTGAAATGGGAGTGTTGCCTTGGATTAGCAGTTCCCAAAGTGGGCTCTGAAGCACAGAGGGCTCTGGGGGGGAAATAAAAGAGTTCTACAGCCAAGCAAGCTTGGGAAATGCTGCATGAACACCACTTTTTGAAGAGTTACAGGGCTCATTACAATTTTAAAGATTTTAAGAAGTTCAGCACTAAAGAAAACCCAACTTAACCTAAACATATATGACCATGGCACCCTGATTGCAAATCCTGTGAACACACCCAGCCTGGCAAACAGCAGCCTCTACATGAGTTCCAAGGCCTTTGTCTGTCCAAGTTCCTTATCAACATCTGAGATGCTCACGCCACTTCCCAGCACCCAGATGGCCCCGTGACAAGCCTCCTTTTGTTTCTCGCTCTTGGGTGGAGGCACCCCCAACACTGGTCTCCGCTCTCCTGCCCTCCTCCACCACCTCACCCTGGCTGGCTTCTCAGCTTTGCTCAGATGATCTCCATTCCCAACGGAGACACTGGTGTCTGGTGCAAGGAGGCCTTGCCTAGCCTTTCAGAGAGTGAGGGCAGAGGTGGAGAGCGGTGCAGGGCCGTCTCAGGGTTCCCCAGGGAGTGAAGCCCTCACGGGTCCACCCCCACCCCCAAGTCCCCCTGAGGTTTGTGGTCATGTGTGGTTTTACTGCTTTAAAAAGTGAGGCAATGCTTCTAGAACAAGGGGAGGAGAAAATTCTGGCTGCCAGGTGTCTAGAAAGAGGACCCTGAATGGGGAAGCTTAAAAAAGGAAAAGACCCCCTCTCTTCCCCACTGCCTAAACTCTCAGCAATGACGCCTCACATTCTCCAGCCGTTAAACTCTCCAAAGGCCTTGCCTGTAATGACCTCATCTGCCTGTCAGGAGACAGCTGTGGTATATGGGAGAGCATGTAGGCTGTGGAGCAGAACACCTGGACTCCATCCCAGCATAACTGACCGGGTTTCTGACCGTAGGCAGGTCACTTCAGCCCTCTGCACAGTTGTCTCATCTCTGAGAAGGGAGGACGAGTTCCTTTCTCACAGGATTCTTGCGAGAATTGGATGAGACGATAAATGCGATAATGTTCAGCACGCAGGAGGAGCACAGTAAGCATTAGCTTAGGAGAACTAACCCCCCATAAAATAAGATTTCTCTTATTTTGGACGGGAGAAATCTGAGGCTCGGACAAGTTAAGTGGCTTGTCTAAGGTCACACAGCTGGCCAGTCCCCTGACCCCCAATCCTTTGCTTTTTCACTTCACCTCATTTCCAGGAAAATGCCTCCAAGCTGAGTGTATCTCACTTTTCTTTGAGGGCATTTAGCAATTATGTTTCCTTTACTCTTGAACCTTTCACTCTCCCTGAGCCGGTGAAATGCTTGCAAGGGAGAGACTGTAAGGCAGGCCTGCTTTTTAGGCGTGAGGGGGTGGCAGCTGTGGAGGTGGGAAGGGGGTATTAGTTATTTTGAAAACAGCTTTTTAAAAATAAAAGTAGATTTATGAATTAAGACGATCCCTTTTCAGTTTGCCAAGAGCTCCTCCCCTGAGAAGGGAGAGCGAGTTCTCCTTCCTTCCTCTCTCCTGGCCTCCCAGACCCGAGACCCCGCCATCAGGGACCTCTCATTGCGTGTGCAGCCGTAGAATTTCTCGCCAAGCTTCCATCCCAGACCTCCTTCCTTACAGCAGCAAAATCAATCTACACACAAGATCTGGGGGTCAAGAGAGGCCTCAGTGCCTTCTTCCTACTCTCGACCCAGGTTTTAAATCATTTTATTTAGCACAAGGAAAGGAGGATAGAATAGGGGAAAATGAGAAAAACAAGAATGCCTATAATGTGCTGTGCACTTCGCTAGGATTGTAGGAGTATACCTTCTGCAAACATCGTGTCTCTCTTTTGATTTTTATGTTGGTGAGAGAGAGCCTGTTTAGAGCCCTTGGGAGAAAGGAGTCTTATTTCTGCAAGGTGTCAGCACTGTGGTTGCTCTCACTGTGTCTGTTACTGACATCAGTCACAGCTTGGACCCTGATCAGCATGTTCCTCTGGCTAAATTACCTTCTTTTCTGCTATCTGCATTGCCCCCTCCATCTTCTGAAAATTTCACAATCAGTGAGGTTGGGAGGGGAGACTTGTTGGTGAAGCTGGAACAACTGGTCTACCAAACTTATCTCCACATGCTCGTGTGCACGCTCCTGTCCCCGTGCAGATCCAACTCCTGTCCCTGGATAGCGCTCTTCTCTGGAGCAAATGGAAGGCTGTGCTTGTCCCCAAGGCTTGGCGGGAGAGGAGCTGTCTGTGAAGCCAGTCTTCTTGAGCTCATCCAGTTGCTTCCTCTCTGTCCTTGCCCTTTCCAGAGGAGGCTCTTTGAATTATGGGAGAGAGAGAAAGAAGGAGCCGCATAGAGGAATTCTGCTCTCCAGACATTAAGCTGCATGATTTCTAGCTCTGCTGCTCTCATTTAAGGGGCTGGCCCTACTCCAGCAGGTACCTGGGAGTAAAAACAACAAACAACCCCAAACATCTCCCAGCACCAGATCGATAAGCTCTGATCCCCACCACAGGTGCGATTTCCTGCTCAGCTTTCTAATGGAGGGAGCCCCTGTGTGTGTGTGTGTGTGTGTGTGTGTGTTTTCTCTGCTGATTTACAGGCACTTTGTGGATCAGTAGACGCAAGAGGAGGAGTGGGGCTGGGGGCAGGGAATTGTCCCTGAGCAGAGCCTGATTAGAACAAGGAGCTCATCAGCACTGTTTCTGAAGATGTTCTGTGCAGGAATTTGTGGTGAGTGGCGGGAGGGATGGAGTGCTGTGAGAGGGAGAAGGGAGAAAGCGCCTCGTCAGTGTCTGACGGTCTAAAGCCTGGAGGGGCAGAGAAATGCTGGGACCTGGAGATGACTTTGTCAACAGCTGTCCTCTGACTCCTCTGATGGCCTCTGGCCAGATGGTCACTGAGAGTCTCAGAAGGAAACAGGAGCAAGGACACAGCAGACCCTCCAGGTGAGCAGAGCAGTCACTGCCCCACATTGCTCTCAGCTCTGAAAATGCAGACTGGCCACTCAGAAATCAGGGAACAGGCTTAAAAGGCATCTCTTGACCCAGTTTTCCCTCTTCCTTCTCTGTCCAGTATTTGGGGACATGTGCTGGAAAGGCTGCATGGTAACAGTGGGGAGAATCTTGGTTTGGAATAGGGAGATCTTGGACCTGTCATATGACCTTTCAGAGGCCAGAGTGACAGGAGAAAGTTCCTTTTAAAGGAATACAGATGTATGTTTTGTTATGATGTTACATTATTTAAAGTGTGTGAAGCTGATTTGGTAGGCCTTCAAATAGAGGCTCGCAGAGGGCAGGGGGACCTGGGGCTGTGTGTGACAGAAATACCTTGTTTCAAGGAGAGGTCAGTTCAGTTGTGATATTTCCTCTGTACCCACAAGACTTGGACTTGGGCAAGCACTTTAAACCCACAGCTTGGCTGCATCATCTCTGAGAATTCTGTGGCCCTCTCTGGGGTGAGGTGAGGAGGCCAGGAAGTGGTTTTGGTCCCATCCGTCATTCTGGCGTCAGAAGCCCAACAACACTACGTTCCTGGATGGGAGCTGAGGAGATGCCTGATGGGGGCAGGTGCCACGGCAGTGTGTGTGGGGGGCACTACTGTCCCCGTGCCCTTTGTTACCGGGTGCTGCTAAAGATGGTCCCTGAAATGGAGGCCGCAAAGGGCCTCTTGGGAGGAGAAGGATGAAAGAGATGGGAATTCTTGTAAATTTTTAATCTGAAAAATAAAGAAAGTGTGAATTAGAATTAATGCAGGTATTAAATATTTAAACTTTCTGTACTCACTTTCATTTTTAACATATTCCTCCCTCAAAAGCCTCAATAATGCTTGTCAGATTTGTTCTCGAGACGTCCCTCTCTCTACCTCCCTCAGCCCCAGCCCCAAAGTTAGAGCACAGGTATTCATCATCCTGATGGAAATTTTCATTTTATTTCTCCTACAGGAACTGTCTGATCTCTCGCTTTATATTTTTGCTTTCTCTATATGGCAGCGTAAATAATTAATGCCATTATAAACACATCCTATGCAAAATATTTATTAGAAAAAATAACTCTTTAATTTGGCATGCCATTTAATTCCATTTTGTAATCATAGCACATGGGCTACAATTAATGCCAGGGCTGGGAAACCCAGCCTGCCTGCTAACACTTGCAGAGCTGCGGCACGGGCTCCTAGGCGAAAGCCTGCTTGGCCTGTTGGCCGTTTGCTACTTTGTGCATTTGGTTGATGGAGGCAGGTGGTGTCCACTGTCCAGTGTGGGGCTGAGAGTGAGTCTGGATGTGAGACAGGAAACTCACTTCTCTCTTCAGCAGAATGGAGGCTGGGGGTTGTCTAGGTCTCTCCAAGTGCGCTTGGCAGCATGCATTCAAAAGGATGCCGGCACATTTAGAGGTAGGCCATTTTTTACATTTTGAGTGGCGGGCATGGTGGTGGCCTTTGGAATATTGGTGAGTTCCTGTAATGGATTGGCTTGGGGAATAGTAACAAACAGTTTCCTAGAGATTGGTGTTCATGTACACATTCATTGCACAAATATTTATTGAGTGCTTCATATGTGCTGAGTATTGTTGTTGGCAGTAGAGGTACAACCATAAACAAGATGGGTGATGAAGATGAGAATATCCGTGGTTCCTGAAGATTCTGCCGTTGCCTCTGCTCATTCCCTTTCCCCACTAAACCATCTTTCTGGCTCTCTTAAGGAATCTGTCTACCAGAGCAGCTCATCCCCCAGGTGTTAAGGACTCATGGCTAGTATTTGAGTAACTCAGTGTTCCTGGATTTATTGATTCCCATGGGTTTATCACTGCCTTGCAAATAAGACTGCAACGAGCTTTGTCTGCTCTCGCCTGACAGGGATCCCGAAAGCCGAGGAAATGACATCACATTCTTTCCTTCTGGCCTCCAGTGGTGGCTCTCCCTCTGCAGCTGGCGAGTGGCTCTTTTGGAGGCTGCTGATCCCGCCATGACATATCTCTCCATGCTTCATCTCAAGGGCCCAGACTTTGGCTGAAGACTTGAGGGTTTTAATTTCGGTTTCAATGGGGCATTTGTTAGTCTTTTCCCTATTGAATATCTTTTCTAATTGTCCCCATGCCTGGCCTCATTCAGTGTGTGTTCCCAACCTAAAAATCTCCATTCGCTTTGCCCCAGCCTCTCAGTAATTGGTTCTTGGGGTAAAGAACAATGAGGGGACAACTAATGCCCTAGAAAAACCTTTATTTGTAGTTAGCCATTTGCTACTCTTTGTCTGGAAGGCCATTGTGGCCTCCTAGCCTGGAATTCCATTGAAGAAAAAATTAAAACAAGTGGCACCCGGCTCCCAGCCCCCCTTCCCAGGCAGGCTCTTCTGATGCTCTCTGCATTTCATGTCTCCCAAAATAGGACGGTGGGAAGAAACATGGAAATCGTCACTGGCACCGCTCTCCTCCCCGCATTTGAGCCCCTGGATCTGGGTCTGTAACGGGCCCAAGCTATTTAGGGCCGGTGACATCTGACTTGAGAGGCTCTGAGGGAGGGATTTTCCAGGTCGGTCAGAGGCTCTCGCTTGTCTGGAATCATGAGGCTGAGCCTTGGCTGCCTGGGGATGAAACAGAAGGTTCTACAGGGATGTCACCTGGTAACTCAATTCCTGTGCCCTTCAAGGGGGGGCTGATGAGCCTGTCTAGGGATTTGAAGGCAGGAAGTTTGAATGATTTTGCTGTTCCATGCCCCACCTGGATCCTTCCCACGCTCTAGGATATAGCCTGGCTTTCTTTCTCGGGGAGATTTTAAGAGGCTCTGGGTTAGTTCTGCAAGTCCAACTTGGCCATTTTGCCCTGCTTTTAGAAAATGGGTTTTTGCCACTCTGCCTAATCTCTAAAGAGACTCATAATCTCTTTCCAGACTTTTCCAATGCTGAACGCTGCCTAGATGTGTGTTCCATGCTCTTCCTTCTTGAATGGAGCTTCTCCCATCATTTGTACCTGTGTTGCTTCCCAGTCCCTATACTCCTGTCTTCATTCATTCATTCATTCAATATTTACCATGCAGACACTGCCTCTCAGAGCACTCTGCTGGGCATCCATTTATTCAGTAGCCACTGTATCTCAGAGCACTCCACTAGGCACTTGGTTTTCAGAAGAGACTCACTCTCTGCCCCCCAGAAGGCTCTGGTTTCATTTCTACTTAGTCCTTCAATATCTGTTCTGTCATGAAAATAGCAGAGTTAAGGGAAAGATAGTAGCAACTTGATGACTTTTCAAGAAAAAAAACCCTGCAGAGGCTGGCCCAGTGGCATAGTGGTTAAGTTCTTGAGCTCTGCTTCAGCAGCCCGGGGTTCACAGGTTCGGATCCTGGGCACAGACCTACACACTGCTCATCAAGCTATGCCGTGGCAGCATCCCACATACAAAGTAGAGGAAGATTGGCACAGATGTTAGCTCAGGGCCAATCTTCCTCACACACACACACACACACACACACCCCCACACAAAACCCGTAAAGAAACATCTCCTCTGTGGGCCCTGCTCAAGCCCAGAGTCTGTTCCTGGCTCCACTCAGCCCATGGAGCCTGGAAATGAGGTGACTCTGATTGGAGCCATGGAGGGACCTGGCATGCTGATGGGGAAGCCGCCACAGCCCACCCTCTGTGACAGAAGCACAACTGGGTCCCTTGGCCCTGTTAATAAAACCTGCTCTTGTTTTCCTGATGTCTAGTGCCTGGAGTGGCAGGGCTGTGGGCCATAAGTGCTACAGTGACAAATGTAGAGAACACAACAAGCCTAGAGCCACTCAATGCGTTTTATTAAAACTGACAAACATCGAATAAGCCAGGCCTCCTGCCTAGTCTCCCAGAACATTTGGAACAAATTTCACGGACGCTTGAAGGACAAGGGGGATAAGTGCTGGCAGAGCTGGTGCCTCTGGGTCTCAGAGAGCGTGGGGGTATGAGGAGAGTGGTCCAGGTATCTTTCCGTAGGTCTGTCTCCACATGACTGACTCTGGATCCTTAGGCGAATGATCTGCTGATGGAATATCTGACTCTGGTTGAATAATAATTGACATTTATGAAGCCTTTCACCACTTACTGAACACCTGCACACATATTATCTCATTTAATGCTCATGTCAACCCTCAGATGGAATCTATTGCCCCAGTTTTACTCTTGAGATCACTGAGACACAGAAAGTTTAAGTGACTTGCCAAGGTCATGTGACCAATATATGGGATAACGCAGACCAGTCAGGATCTTCTGATTTGATATGCCCCGTTCCTTTGACTGCCCTGTCCTTCAGTGTCTTGCCTGTCCCTCCCCTCTGTAATTCAGGCCTTGTTCTTCCCTGGACCTGGGGTAACGATCAAAGAGATACTCCTCAGGCTTTGATCTTGTCAAGTAAATAGGGCACAAGGACAACTCTCCAGGTTCCTCCAGAGGAGCAGCCTTCCTCTTTATGGTGCTTCTCTTTCCTTGTCGTTCTCACTCACCCTTGGTGCCTCAGCACTGGGTTCTGGTGTGGATAGAAGGCCAGCAGTGAATCTGCTTTCTGAAGCTGTTTGCTAGAGGTGAAGGAATTGACTTCTCCATCTATCTCGCTGCTCTTTGTTTCTGGGGGTGATGAGCGCACCTCTGAGATGATCTTGCTCTGGTCTGGCTGCAGTGCAGGTAGGATGTCCTGTAAGGGGCAGCAGGGCCAAAGATGCTATATGTCACTGGCCCATCACTCAGGAACCTAAGCAAGCAAGCCTGCTGTATCAGTCTTGGGTTTGAGAAAACTTGCAGCCTGTTTGCCTAAAAGCCTGCGCTGCTCCCCAGAAGCCCAGGCTGAGAGGCCGGGTGTCAGGCCAGGAGACAGCGGCTGTGCTTGTCAGGAAGGCAGCTGGTAGGATGAACAGATTCCCCAGGCAAGGCTCAGAGGTCACAGATGCGTGTTTGCCTTTGCAGCCCACATTGCTTCTCACCACTTGAAATTCTCCTAAAAACCCAGAGGAGCTGCTGAAAATATCCCAGGTAATATGAAAATGAATAACGGCTCAGCAAACAGAGCCCAGCTTCTGAGCAAACAGCCGGAAAGGCAGGCAGGCAGCTCAGGCGAAAGGAGAAGAGGAGAGATGCAGGAGGAGAGTGGGCCGATGCCGGGGTAGGGGGCAGGGGAAGGCCAGTTCAGAGTCTCGGCCACCAGTTTTCTTGGCACTGAGTTGCCCTCTGTCCTGGGGATGCCCTTTCTGACACCCTCTTTCCTAAGGGGTGAGGAAAACAAGGCAAAGAAAGAATTTCTCAGCTTGGGGCTAGATGGAGAGACTTTTTGGTGTAAAATGCCTCCTGGTCTGATGTCTTACATGGTATTTTTCTACAGTGGGAGGGAATTTGGGAATGAGGATGGGGGGCAGTGTGCCCTCCTGACTTAGGAGGCCTGAGTTCCAGCTGTCACTATGTGACCTGGTGGGCTTTTGTGGGCTACAGTTTCCTTGTTAGTAAAATGATGAGGTGAGACTAGATGACTTCTAGGGGGCGGGGGGGTCCTTTCATCTCTAACCTTCTGTAGTTTTGGGGTTTTTTTTCCCCATAAACAATGAAGACTTGGACAGGTACTTAACTCCTTGTTGAGCTGTGCCGTTCAGGAGAGTGTAGGGGTGACTAACTCCCTGTGGGAGCTTGTCCTCTAAGACATGCATGTGACAGGGACAGTCACGTGAGCAGGAACCAGCAGAGTAAGAATCTTCTCGGATACTGTGAGTAACACCAGGGTGAGGCTGAATGGGAAGTTTCTTCCTCCTAATAGCGGTGAAGGTAGTGTTATGCTGGCTCTGGGGCCAGAGGATAGCACTGGAGGATCTTCTGTGTATGACAGTTCTCATTTGTTGAATGTTTACTCTGCATCCAGAGCTGTGCCAGGCACTCTACATTTACGGTTTCATTTACTTTTATAACAATCCTTTGAGCTAAGTTTTATTATCCCCATTTTACGGATGAAATTCAGAGAACTCAGCTAACTTGCCCATGGCCACATAATCCAGATCTTACCCAGATCTGAATGACGCAGGGGTCCGTGTTCCTAACCACTGCACCACATGGCCTTGCGTGACCTGAGGGCCCGGGGGAAGGGAGTGATTGACCACAGAAGGGTAAGGGATGTTTAGCAGCAGCAGACTAAGTATTCTAGCTCCCAGAGAGGGTCATGTTCCCTCATGGGAGCACAGAAGGAGTCATGCCGTGTGGTGCTCCATCACCTCTGCAGGGCTGGCCTGGTGCACTGGAGCTCTGCAAGTTCATTTAGGAGAGCTCTTCATAAAACTGTGGCCATTTTTTATTTTTATTTTTTACCTTTTAATAACTAGAGAACAAGCTGTGCAGCGCCAAGTAGACACCAAGAACATAGGCAAGGAGCAAACAAGGAGCGCAGTGGGGGTAAAAAGAGGAGTCTGCAGTGAGGAGGAGTGACCCAGGGCTGAGGTGGGGTGGCCCAGACCAGGCTTTGTGGGCAATGGCCCTGGGCTGGTCTCTCAGGTGCTGGGCTTCCTCACCAAATATTCCAGGATCTTGGAAGGCTGACTGATCTCTTGACAGGGATATTAGAGTACACGGAAAATCTTGCTTTAGGTGGAAGGTTAATGGGGGTTGCTAAGAGAACGCCCAACTCTAAGATTCTACGCATCCCATGTATTTATTATGCACTGACTATGGGCCAGGCTTGGCTGCAGGTCCAGTCCTTGGCACAGAAGTCAGTGAGACAGCAGGACCTGCACTCATGGAGCTCACACCTCTTTCCTACGTCCTCACCACCTCTGCCCCCACATCTAACCACAAATTGCTCCCTTCAGTCAGGCAGTCAACAAATATTAAGTGCTACTGTGTGCAAGGCCTTGCTGTATGTGCAGGGAATAATGCTGAACAAGACAGAGTCCTTGCCATGAGGGAGTTTCCTAAGTGGAGAGGGAGAGAGTGAATAAGCAAGGACGCAAGTATGGAAATAAGTAACTGTTAGGTTGTGATGGATGCTATGACAAAGGTAAAGTAGGGTACTGTGAGAGAGTGCCTTGGCTGGTGTTGGGGAAGGCTCTCTGAGGATGGGATATTTGTATTAAAACCTGGTGGATGAGAAGGTGGTATCCATGTATGGATAGGAGGGAAGAGCATTTACATCAGAAGGAAAGGAAATGAAGTCACCAGGATGGGCTCAAACCTGCATGCTGGGAATTAGTAGACAACAGGGAGAATGAAGAGAAATGAGATCAGAGAAGACAGGGGCCATAAAGGGTCTTAGGAGGCCATGTACAGGCATTTGGATCTTACTCTACTTGCGGTGGAGAGACATTGGAAGGCGATCAGTGGGAGAGTGAGGAGAGCTGGTTGTGCTGTAGTAGAAAGACCACTGGCTGCTGTGTGGACTCAGGGAGACCTGATGGGAGGATCCGTTGATTTGGTCTTGGCCATGGAGATAGAAGATAGAGGTTAGTGGTTGGATTCAGGTGGTTCTACTCCCATTTACTTTGGGAGTAGAGCCAAGAAGACTTCCTCATGAATTGGATGTGGTTGAGGTGAAGGGAGGGATCACAACTGACTCATAGATTTTTAGCAAGTGGGTAGAGTGCACTTTCTGCTTAGATGGGAAGGCTTGGCAGGAGGGGTGTGTGGATTTGGGGAGGGAAATTAAAAGATCTGTTTTGAATATGCTAAGTCTAGGATGCCTTTTAGACCGAAATAGAGATGTTGAGTAGACCGTTGAACACAGATTTCTGGGAATCTGGGAAAAGATGCAGCTGAAGAAGTAAATCTGAGAGACCTGACAGTGTGAGAAGGTATTTAGAGCTACAGGACTAGGTGGGATCACGTGGAGAAATTGGATGCAGAAAAGAAGAGTGCTGAAAACACTCCAGTGTTTTAGGGAGCACCAGCAAAGGAGACAGAGAAGGACTGCTAGTGAAGTATGGGAAAGACCAGGTGAGTGGAGTGACAGAACCTGGAGAAGAAAGTTGTCTGAGAAGAAACAATTGGCTGACTGTGCCAAATGCTGCTGGGAGATTAAGATGAGGACAGAGAATTGACCATTTACTTCGGCAAGATACAGTATTAGTAATCTTGGTAATTGGTCATCAGTGGAGTGGTGATTGGAATGGGCTTTGTGTAGTGAGAAGAGAATGGAAGATGAGAGAGTGGAGACAGTAAGTATAGATAACTCATTTGAATGGATTCGCTGTGAAGGGGAGCTCAAAAAGAGGTAGAAAATGGAGGAGGGAGTGGGGTCAAGGGAGGAGTGGGGTCAAAGGAATGTCTCTTTAAAGGAAATATGTTTGTATGGTAATTTTGAGGTATATTTGTATACCGGTGGAAATGACCCAGTAAAGAGGGAGAAAATGATAATGCAAGAAGAAATAGAAGGGTTGCAAAAAAAAAGTTCCTGCAGTAGCACAGGAGAATGGGTTCAGAGCCCAATGCAGGTGTTGACCTTGCATGGGAGCCAGAATGATTTTTCTGCTGGAATTGGGGGTGGAGTAGGCAGAGTATTTTGGTCCTGATGCACATATAAAAAGGACTTGTTGATGGGAAGATGAGGTTCTCAACTTATAGAAATCTATTTTCTCTGTGAAATATATGGCAAGGTCATCAGTTGAGAATGGGGTAGGGGAGGGAGTGTTGGAGACTTGAGAGAGAAGGAAGTATGATAGTTTCCCCAGAGATTTGGAAATTGAATTTTCTAGGGAAATGTAGTAGGTTTTTCTGACAGTGTTGAGTGAGATTTGTGGTCCTGTTTGTAGCAAGTTTAGTCAGCAATTCATGTCATTTTTCTCCAGCATGTTCAGCTGCTCTGATGCAGGCCCTGAATAAGTGGATAAGATACCAGGGCTGGAGTTCTGCTAGACTAGTACAATGAAAGGAGAGCTGTGAGAGGTTCAGGTTGTTGGCAAGGGAGTAGTTTAAGTGTTGGATGGTGGAATCAGAACTTCTACCATATGGAAAGTGGACGTATGCAGGGAGTGGTAGTAATCAAAACAAAAAAAAGTGGTCTTTTAATTAAATGAAGGTCTTAATGAGGTTGGAGAATTGATGGCATGGGAGTGTCAGAGTAAGCTAGCTCTAAGGAGGGCTGCGATGGTCAGAAAGTGGGACATTGGAAATCTACATTTAGTTGGAGATTCAGTTAATGGTGTGATGAATTCTAAGGAATGACCATGTGTGTGGAGCCAAAGCTCATTGGAGCTGGGGAGGTCAAGGAACTAAGAGACCAGGGTATTGGCTGAATGGTCTTCTTGGATGTCGAAGTCTCCAATGATGATGGCAGGAATAGTAGTGGAGAAGGAGGCAGCGATCTAAGCACTGAAGTCATCCATGAATGAGGGGCAATGACCAGGACGTCTGTAGAATGATAATATTATATATGTAGGAGGGATCATGAGGTCTGATGATAAGCTCCTCGAGTGATCTTGAGTTTTTGATAGAAGAAAGAGACAGTTTGGATGGGGAGTAAGGAAGGCACACACCCACCTCCCCATTCTGAAGTCATGGGATATGAAAGACAAACTGGCTGTGCTAGAAAGGGCTTCTAAGGAGACATGTCATCAGGGGGAAGCAAGGTTTCACTGAAAGCAGGAAAGTGAAGGAGACAGAAGACCAAGATTTCCAGAGGGCATAGTCAAAGGATGTGAGGAGGGAGGTCAGAGGGATATAGACAGCAGCATGGAGCTGAGTGTTTACAGAGTGATGCATACTCAGGTAGGCTTCAGCTCCTGATGGTGACTCAGGTGAATGGGAAACTGAAGCACCACGGGAGTAGTCCTGAAAGCCATAGCAGTCTGCAACTGAGGACACTGGCATGACTGGGCTTGGCTTGTGGTAGAGATGTGGGGACCTCAGGTGAAGACATGGGGAGAAGGCTGACTCACTGGACTTAGTACAATGTGGTGACTGAAGATCTGGGTGGACAATCTAGCCCCCCACTGGAGATGTGATAGCTGTTCACATATGGGAATAGAAGACCAGAATCATATCACAGAGAATGTCAAAGTAGGAAAAGCACTTGAGATATCCCCAATCAACTCTTTTATTTTTTAGGTGAGGAAACTTAGACCCAGAGAGGTCACACAATTTGTCCAAGGTTTTCAAGGTAATAAGTGGGATTGGAACTTACTCAAAACTAAGCTGTGTGTACAGTTGGTGTATGCTGCTTGGCTACAGCTAAGAGAGAAGGAACGAGAACATAAGGGCAGTCAGTTCTCCTGACCTGGCTGCAAATGGGAGGGCACTGTGTCTCCCTGTGTTCATTCTCGCCTTCTGGTCACCATGTTTCCAAGAAGGGACCTGCCTTGGAGGGACGACTGGAAACCAGAGAGCTTGATTCTATCCCTATCACCCTCTGTGGCACCTTGGTCAAGCACCCTAATGTATCCTGCTTTGGGATCTCCATCTTTGGGATTGTGGGCATACATGTGTGGCAAGAAGTAGGTGTAATGGCCCATGAGCTGCAGTGGGCAAGGCTGTACCCAAACCTCTCGGGACCTGGAGTGGGTTCCTGTCTGACCTAGTGAATGAGTCATTTACTGAGTGTCTACGCTGTGCCCAGCACTGCTTCCATGAAGTTCAGAGTCTTCTTGAGGAGACCAGACTTGCACATATGGACTCATGGCTTAGTACTAAAAGATGCCTGAAAGGTCTTTGAATCCAATTGCCTCACATTTCAGAAGAGGAAGTGCCGTGGGAGCAACAGAATGAGCACTCTCCCCAGGCCTCTTAACTGTTGGTCCAAAGCTATGTCACCAATATGTGCTATGTTTTTATTCAACCTGCAATATCTGCCCGTGGCCCAGCATCTGAGAGGCTGCCTCAGAGTGCTGTCCCCAGCTCTAAGCCAAGGCCAGGTACTGAGTGGATCACGGCGTTTGGGGGGCCTTTTGCCCTCAGGTTAGGACGCCAGTGAACGTGGCTGCGATGAGCTGGCTCCTGCCTTTCAGCCCCTCTCTCCTTTCAGCCTGCGCAAGTGTTAAATACAGCATCAAATTAAGCAAAATTAAATACATTTCCATGCAGCATTTTTCTCTTGACTGAATCAAACAATGCGGTTGCCATAGGAACAGCCTCTTCTGAAAAGGTCACCTGCAAGAAACTGTGTTTTAGGTACAACTCAAGGAGATTATGGGGGATTAACTCATTTTATACATATATATTAAATATATATATATATTTTCTTTAAAGGGGCTGTTATGAAGGAATAGTATCCAACTGAGCTGGAAGATACCCACAGAAAAAATTTTAAGTCCCTGATAAAGGATTTTTTTTTTTTTAAACCAGCATGCAGTGGGGGTGATATCTGAAATGGCGACTCTGTGTTTTTACTTGGCTTTAATTAAACCTCAGTCGGGGCTGAGAAATGTGGTGAAGCGAGATAATTGCACTATTCCCAGTACAGTTTTTAAACTCCGGCTTTGATATGCACCCTGTGACAGCCTGAACCTGCACCCAGACTCCTGGGGCTGCTTGAAGCTCAGCCTCTAACCACCCTCCTCACCTGCAGGCCTCGGGGGAGCCACATTGGGGTCTTGAAAGAGAAATTAGGGCTAGGGGAGGGGCCCAGGCCCCCTGACAGAGGCAGTGTCTGTCTCTGGAGAGGCCGTGTCTCCCCCAAAAAGTTCCTCTCTGGCATTCAGGAGTGCTCTGCCGGACTTCGTATCCAAAATGCCAGGGAAGGACAAGCACGAGCCAGTCTAACTTGGAGAGAGAATAGGATGGGTCTTCTCTAGCTTTGTTCTGTAATTTAGAGAGTCACTGGACCATCTCCAGGAAATCCCTACTGGATTTGAGTTAAAACCAGCTGCCTGGTGCAGGGGCCTTTGTGAGTGTCACAGGAAACATGAGGGGCAATACGTGTTTCTCCCCAGTGCTCTCTGTAAAAGGCCCCGGGTGGGGTCCTCCCAATGATGAGGCTCCAAATCTCACACACGCGCACTGTGTGCCGCATGGCCTGCCCAGCCCTTCTGTCGAAGGCACAGGCCTGGCACGCTTGCTTCTGGCCGTGCCTGATACCAGGGTGATGGACACCTGCAGCTGAGTTGTGCCGGGATTATGCCTGGCCCCTCTCCTCCCACCCACTCACTTTCCAGGATGGGAGAGTGTGGATCCTCTGTCTCAGGCCAGAAGGCTGAGAGCCTCCAAGCAGAGGGTTAAGACAGACAGGAAAACAGAGGAAACTGGAGATCTGAGTGACCGCACTGGCTTCCCCAGCACTGACCAGACAGCTTTTCTGGAACCAGCAGTCGCTCGCACTTTAGAGAAAATTCAGAACTTGATTGTCTGGGCTGATAACCCCAGCTCTTACATCAAGGTTGCAAAGAGAGCAGTTTCCTCAGGCCACTCGCTGGGGCCGTGCCTCCCCTCTGAGTCTCTAAGAGTTGGTGGCCAGCACCAGCTCAGAACTACCTCAGGAGGACAGGGATTAAAAGCCTAGGACATACACATGGGATATGGTCAGATGTGACCCTAGCGGTGGCTAGAACAGGCCCAATTTATACAAATCCTCTAGAAATGTTCCTTCGAAGCGTTCCCGGTGACCTGCCGTCATATAGAACTTCCTTCCCTTTCTATGTTTATCAGGCTGCTGTGCCTGAGATCTTGTATTTGTCCCCAGATCCGCAGGGTCCAGTCCTTCCCTTAGTTTATCCCCGTACCAGACACAGTAGGCTTGTGTAGGGTCGTAAAGAGTGAGCACCTGCAAAATAGGCAGATGTGGACTTGAGTTCTGACCACTTAGCAGTCGAATGCCTCCTTTTCCTCATCTGTGAAATGGGGATAATAATAGTCACTGTCTTAAACAATAGGTCCTTATAGGTTGTTCTGAAGATTACATGAGATGACCTGAGGGAAAGTGTCTGGATAACAGGTGCTCACTGGATGCTTGCTGAATGTTTTAGGAACATGACTTTTGTACAAAACAAGCCCTGTGTTTCCTTTTCTGTGAAATTCAACCTGCCAGCCTAGGGACTACTGCAGAGATTAAAGAAGGAAGAGCAATTTCTAGCTCTAATCCCCTAATACAATCACCGGAGGCTTTCCTGAACTCTTAAGAAAAGCAAATCTACAGTTATCCAGGGAAGAATTTTATTTTTAGAGCAAAGCAGCCCTCTGAACTCACATGTGCCCTTACAACAAGATCCCTGAGTGCCTGGCCAAACTAGAAAGACCCAGAAAAAGAGCACTGTCCTGAGTAGAGAGGGCCTGGCCTTTGAGTTACCCCAATCCCCCTCATTTTCCCATTTAGGACGAGGCGGAGCCACTGTTGCCGAGACAGAGCTGTTGTCATGACTGCTCTGTGGGAGGTTTTGGCATTGTTCCTTTTCCTGTCGTGGGTCCCACTGTTCAGCTTGTCAGATGAGGAGGGTCTCCCAGGTACCTTCAGAGACAGATGACAAGGAGGAGTTCTCTGCCTGTTCCAAACCAGGGGCTGTTAGTGCATGGGCTTTGGAGTCAGACCAAATTGGGTTTGAAAACTGCATCTGCCAATTTTTAAGCTGTGTGACCTTGGGCTAGTTACTACCTGCTCAGAACCTCAGTTCCTTGTCTGCGAAATGGGCATATACTGTTTATCTAGCAGTGTTGTTGCCAGGTTTACGTGAGATGATAACTTGTAAAGTGCTCTCCACTGTGGCTGGCACACAACAGTCTCTCAATGTGTGGCATCATCATTTATCTGTCCAAGTGTGTGAGCATTGGAATCCCCTGGAGGGCTTGTTAAAGCGCAGATTGCTGGGCCCAACCTCCAGAGTGTCTGATTCAGTAGGTCTGAGGATTTCTACTTCTGACCAGCTCCCAGATGATGCTGCTGGCCCAGGGACTACACTTTGAAAATCACTGGTCTATACAATCCAAAGCGAGGGAAATGTTTGACCATAATCCACTAAATTTGCACCTTGTAGCTATCCAAGCTAGTTTACAAAGGCTTCCAAGTGGGTTTAGAGGACTGAGTTATCTAGACTAGTGCTGTCCCGTAGAACTTTCTGCAATGATGGAAATGTTCTATATCTGTGCTGGCCAATTTGGTAGCCACTAGCCATGAGTAGTGATTGAACACTTGAAACGTGGCTAGTATAATCAAGGAACTGAATTTTACATTTAAATTAAAATAACCATATGTGGCTAATGACTACCGTATTGAACAGCGCAGACTAGAATTCTCATGGATAACTTAGTGAAGGCCTATCTGTTAACCAGGAAAATGGATGGTTAAGTGGATGACACCTCAAGAACCGAGACTGGGGTTAAGACACAACATTATAGCCACCTGCTCCTTCAGTGAGTTCACTCTACCTAAGACCTTCTCTGAAGACTTTAGAGTCAAGTAATGAAGCTTCCCCGCTCCCCCATATACCTGAATGTCTAGGTATACTGCTCTCTGGAGGAGGCAGGAACAATTGAAATATATGAAGTGTAGGTTTTGAACATCCAAGTAGAATAAATATGATGGACCTCCTAGGGACAATGGGAGAACAACAATGTGCCAGGGCCATGACCTTTATGTTTCAGGGTAGAAAACAATAAAGACATTTTCTGGAAGGAAATAGGAATCAGAAAGCAGTATGATTTGTTCATAGTTAGAAGATGGAAGAACAGAAAAGTCAGTTTAAAAGGAAAACATTATGTCACCCAAGGCAACACAGCTGGTAGAAACTTGAAAAAGGGGAACTGATTCCTCATGGTAGTGGAGAGTGGGAAAGAAGAGGATGACGTTTGTGGCTAGGATGGAGAGATTTTAATTCAGGACATTTCTGTGAGTGGGAAACCAGTAAAGTGTTACCATTCAAGAGTCACCTGACGGTGTTTACCCTAAAATTCCTCATCTCATGCTGTGTCTACTCTGCTTGCGAAGGTGACACAACATGGCAGTTAAGACTGTTGGTTCTGAGAGTCTCGAAGATCTGGTTCAAAACTAGCACTGTTACTTATGAGCTATAGGACCTTAAGCCAATTATGTAGCCTCTCTAAGACTTGGTGTCTCCATCTATAAATCGAAATAATAATGGTACACATCTAAAGGGTTGTTTTGAAAATTAAATGAGATCGTTGATCTCAAGTGCTTCATACAATGCCTGGCACAGGACAAGTGCTTTTGAGATGGCAATTATTGTGTTACATACACCACTGACTTCACCCATGGGCTGTCCCATAAGGGCGGGATGAGGGTCAGACTCTGGGAGCCCTTCCCTGAGTGAGTCGATAGGGGAGGGGCTGTCTTATCTGGACCCCTTCCCTGGATAGAGGTGACCTCTCAGCCTGCATCCCCCAGGGGGTGAGCCTTTGCTCTACAACAACAACCATGATGGATTGTGGTGAATGTGAGCGCCAAGACACAAGAAATAGCATCACCAGAGAACCAACTTAAGCCTGGCCTGATTTAGTACAGAGAAAATGACAGCTGCTGTGCTCGGCTGGCTTCCACCCAGCAGAAGGCTATTTTTTGCAAATAAAATGGTAAGTTGCTAATCAGAAAGATAAATTAAGAAGCATTAAGATAATGATGGTCTAATCACCGTCCACACAGAGAATTGCTAGAGTGAATATCCAGGCTACCGAGTGCTTGAGCGCATTTAGTGATTATTTGTATTATGAAGGGAATGATGGATTCCAGGCCTGGAATCAATCTAGCTCAGGAAACCCACAAGACCAACCTCCTCAGGGAGAGGACAGCAGGGACTTCTGGAGGTCATTTGATCCTCTGCCCACCCCCACTTCCAGATCTGAGCAGGCTCCCCCAAACCATTCTTCATTTCTGGCTGTTTACTACGGAGGTCCCCCAGCTTCGATGAGAACACTTCCTGGTTCAGCCTTTCAGGTACCCAAAACACTTCTGCTTGGGGACTGACTGTGTGGGGAGATCTGCTCCAGTTTGAGAGCAATAGAAGGAGCCCCATCTGTGAGTAAGCCAGCCACACAGCAGAGAATGGAATCCAGGCTTCCTCTTGCATTTTCCACGGGCCGTTGGGCAGAAATGCTGTCCCATAGCAGCCTAGAGTCTGGAGTGATCAAGACCATGGAGACTGTTGCTCCCCTCATTCTTCAGCTGGGGACCCCAAGGCCTAGGGCGGGTGTCTTGTCCAATATCTCAGCAACAGAGCCAAAACTAGAGCTCAGGCTAATGATCCTATGCAGCCCCTCCGCCTTGAAAAGGGCTCTCATGCTAGACTGAGAAGAAACTTTCCAAAAACCTACCCCAGATTCCCAGTTCTATCCTGATGCCTCGTTGGGGATACAGGCATCAAATGGTGTTGAGAAACAAAGTTGAATAAAGAAAGAAGCCCAGTTCATAGTCTTGACAGTTAGGCTGAGGAGTTTGGATTTGATCTAATATTGGTGGAAATCATTTAATGTCTCTTAAGCTTCAGTGTAGCCTCACCTGGATCTTCATCTGTAAAATGGGCATAACAAAAGACCTAACCCATAAGTTTGCTGTGAGACTTACATGAAAGGCTGCACTTAGAATGCTGCGCTTGACGTCATTGCTGTCATCATGAGTGAATGCAGCAGTAACGTGGCGTGCATTAGCTTCTAGGCAGTGGTGGTGTGCTGGGGCCAGCTCATACCAGTTCCCAAGAACTGACTGTTATATTTTCAGGAATTTTGAAAGCCAATGGTTAAACGCAGCCATGATTAAAACAAAATTATATAAACTTAAATTTTTAAAATTATATTTAAAAACAAAAGTATGGGAAGTTCTTGTTTAATGGGTGCAGAGTTTTTGTTTGGGATGACAAAAATTCTGGAAATTGATAGTGGTTATGGTTGCACAACAATGTGAATGTGCTTAATACCGCTAAATTATACACTTAAAAATTTTTTTAATTGAAGTATAATTGACATATAACATTACATTATTTTCAAGTGTATAATATAATGAGTTGATATTTGTATATGTTGTAAAATAATCACAAGTCAACATCTGTCACCATGCATAGTTATAATTTTTTTTCTTGTGACGAGAACTTTTAAGATTTACTCTCTTAGTAGCTTTCAAATATGCAGTACAGTTTTATTAACTACAGTCACCATGCTGTATATTACATCACCTAAAAATGTTTAAAGTGGTAAATTTTTTCTATATATTTCATAAAATTAAACAAAACAAACAAAGGTAATAAATACTTAAAACTCATAGATTCCTAAGCAGTTTACTACATTTTACTGTTATCTATGCCGTTGAGGTTGTTTATGCCTACTGTATCTGCACGGTAGAAATACTGTGTAATGGTGTGCCACTCTGTGTCTCTTCCCACACTGTAGCTTGAAATTGGCTGTGGTGGGAGTATTACTCCAGACAGTAGATTGTTAAATTTTTACCAGCACCCTACTGGTCCTAGGTGTGCCATCAGTGAGGGATGGGGCACGGTGAGGGTCTTATTGCGAAGATTAATAAGGGACCATAAGACAAGCCCCCAGTTCAGTGCTGGGCACATAGTTCACCTAATGATGGCTGTAACTGGGGAGATGGGGGAGGAAGACGTGAAGAACTGGGGACAGGGCACCGATGCTTACAGGTGGGTTAAAAATGCAAAGTTGGTAGCTAAAAGAAATTTTAGTGCTTCACAAATTCGAATTCCTGAAAACTTGGGTGTCAATTGAGTTTTTAAAAGTCAGGTCATATCCTAAAAGTATTAGGAAGCTGTCACTGAAAAGTCCCATGGTAAATAATTTTGTGGAGGAAAGAATCTTTTTGAAACATGAATAATTCCTCCCCCCAAATGAAATTTTGTGTAAAAATGGATTTTTCCTCCACTTCTTCAAAGTAAGTTTCACTAGACTTCATCAAAGTATTTTCTCTGATGTGCTGGTGGGTACTGACCACCCCTTGTCGCCTGCTGGGGTTCTGGGAGACCCTCCTCCCCACTGCCCAGCGCTGAGCCTCCTGGCTGTGCTCCCAGCCGGATGCTGGTCGAGCATGGCCAGGACGGTGCTTCGCAGTACACCCCTCCATCTCTCTCCCCTCAAAGTTCCTCAGGAATCTCGCCTTGGGTTCCCTCTGGGAGGGACATCTGCAGACATGGCCCTTGGCCCTTTCCTGTCCCAAGGGCTGGCATTGCTGGTTGGCCAGAGTCTCCCAGTGATGATTTGGCCACAATGCACAGGGAAGGACACACATGTCATAAGTGTCAGGCAGAGAATGCCCATAGGTTCTTCTCGTCCCTTCCCAAGAGGGAGGGTGTCACTGATGCCTTCATCCTGGAAAGCGTGTGCTGCACGCGGATCCTCTCCTCCAGCTCACTTGAGCAAGCACTTCTGAGTCCCCTGCTGCCTGGAAACTTGCCAGCTGGGGAGCCCCTCTTTGTCTCTGACCTTTCTCTCCGTCAGGTGTTCACTATTAATCATCTTACCACATTAATCCTCACCGTCATCCTACGAGGTACAAATTTCATGATTCCGTTTTGTAGATGAGAAAACTGAGGCACAAAGAGGCTCATTAGCTTGCCCAAGGTCATGTAGCTGCTAAGTGGTGGCACTAGGACTCTACTCCAGGGCTGTCTGACCCCAGAGCCCAGGCCAAACCATAACAGTGTGCCATTTAGGAAGCAGCCAGTGGAAGGAGGAGAAGCACCATCCCTTTGGGGAGGATTCAGGTGGGGGCCCAGCCCAGGCACTCTCCATCCAGGCTATCCACCCTTCCCCAACTCCACCAACCTGACTTAGCAACTCTGGGGCTGGTGGGGGGACTCACAGCAAAGACCAGCCCCCCCCACAGAGCCGCCAGGCTGGAGGCTGGGAAAAGGATGTGTTAGTAGCCAAATGCTCTGTGGTCCTTATAGAAACAGAGCCTGACTCCTCCACTGCATGTTGGCAGGGAGGAAGGGGTCCTCAGAGCCTCACCAGATGGGGTAGTCATTCCCTCCCCCCTCCCTCCAAAGCCTTGGAATCTACAGGCAGACAGCAACATGTGGCTTTGGGCTAGTTCCCAGCCAAGTGGGTGGGGGAGGAAAGGGCTGGAAATTCCTGAAGACTCAGTCTTCTGGGGAACAAATGAATCTTCTTCCTCCTGGGTCTCCTCGGCAGCTGCTGAGCTGCAGAATTTATGGAAGCCCTCCACGCTTTGTGACAGACTGCTAATGAAAGGGAGGCCAGGGCTTCCGCATCTGCCTGCTTTGGTTTCTAATTTGCCCAGGATTCTACCCCCAAGAGGGGGCAAGTGACTTGGAAGCCAGGAGGGCCCCACAGAGCCCTGTAGCCTGTCAGCAGGGCTTGGCTTGAAAGGCCCCTGCCGAGGGCCACCCAGGGGCTGCTCCCAGCTCCAAGTACCTGCCGGGGATGTGAAACATGCCCTGGGATTAATGGGAACCAGATGGGCAGGACAGCCCCTCCACCTGGCCTCCACCAGGGAAATGCTCAGATTTCTGGCATTGTGGGAAGCTTTTCTCAGGATTTCTCTAATACTGGTTTTTTTTTTTTTTTGCTCCAGGCCGCATGCCCAGGAACAGAAGCCAGGGAAACTGGTGCTTTCTGTCCAGTAAAGATGAGGAAGCTAGGAGGGACCTTTGAGGTCACCCAGTACAATGGTTCTCAACCCAGGCTGCTCATTAGCATCGCTGGGGGTTTTTAAAACTGCCCGGGTCTGAGCCCTAACCCAGACCACTACAGGAAAGTCTCCCAGGAAGGAATCCAGGTGTTGTTTTATTTTAAAAGCCCCCCAGATGCTCTCATGTGCTGCCCAGGCTGGGAACCACTGAACTCTTCCTTCATGGGGGAGGAAAATGAGGCCCAGATTGAGGAAGTGACAAGCCCAAGGTCACACAGTCAGGACCCGTTACTCTGGCTCCAACTCCCAGTCGAGAGTTTTTACCAGGCCTCGTCTGTGTCCCCGTGACCCATCGGCCCGCAGAGTTTCTACTGAAGATTACAGTAACCTTTTTTCTTCTGCTTTGCCTATTTCTGTCTCTCTCCTCCTCCAAACCATGCATCAACGCACCTCCTCTAGGGAGCTCTGCCTGACCACTCTAGCTCCTCTGACTTGTCCTTATTTGGATCCTACAGCCTTGCTGCTTGAAGTATGGTCTGAGGACCAGTAGCACCAGCATCATCTGGGAGACTCTTAGAAATGCCTCAGCATGTCTCAGCTCCCGGCCCAGACCTACTGAATCTGCATTTTAGCAGGATCCCCAGGCTTAATATTTATAAGCACTTCAAAGGGAGAGAAGTGCTGATAGTTAACACACATGCTCTATCAGATTCATTTCTGTAGATTTTGTCTCAACAATAAAATTGGCTTCTTCTTGAGGAAGGGACCATGTCTTATGTGTGTTGCACGGAACACGTAATAACATAGCACAGCGCTAAGCACACAGTAGGTGATTTTTACCTTTTTATTGACCTGAAACAATCTCTCCCAGCTGTCCAGGGTGTGGACATCTCAGGAGGTTGGACATGGAGTCAGGAAATACTCAGCTCTTCAAGCTGAGGCCATAGCAGACAAGGCCCTGTTGACCAGGGGACGTCCTCTCAGCTGCCAGGTGGGAGACTCCCACAGTGGAGGGAGCCCGGAGACAGGGAAGGAAATGGGCATCTTCTCATTGCCGGGGCTCTGCGCCACACACTCTTCCCACCTCGGCCACTGACCCCACCGTGTGATCTGGGCAGATAATGCAACTTGGTCCTTCTGCTTCCTTTTCGCTGAAATGGGAATGATTGTAATTGCTGCACAGACCTGCTGGCGTCACCGGAAATTTTGGGCACCTAGCAGGCAGCCAGTAAATGCTTTGAATGAGGACAAGTGAGATAATGGCCATGAAAGTACTCTGATACCTCCAGTCTCATTCACACATAAGGCCATTTCCTTTTTCCCTCACCCACTTTCTGGATGAGCAAACTGAGACTTCGTTCTCAGCCCTGCACTTCTGGGTTCTGGGTCAGAGTTGAGCAGAAACAGTTGTCCCTGGGGCTGCAGATGAAGGCTCCATGGAAGAAGGGGGTGCTCATAAAGGAAGGAACAAATGTTACCCAGGCCAGAGCATGGAGTGAGCCCGACCAGGTCCTAATGGGAGAGGAGATGAAGGTGGGACGGAAGACTAGAACCTTAAATCACTTAAAAAAAGAAATTACTGCTCCCCACTAGCATGTCACCCGGTGCTCATTAAATGTGTAAGCACCTTCACCGGAGGCCTGTGCTGTCTGGATGCTTTATCCTTTGCCCAATAACCGTTAATCAGCCTGCAGCAGCAGCGTAAGCCCAGTGAGGACTGGGTCTTGCCTGGCAACCACAATCTGTTCCTATTTCATCTAAAAAATAAAATGGATAGGATGTTGTGTTTCTTCCCCACCCCCGGCATGAAAGAGTCAAGGATCAGAGCTCTCTCCCAACCCCCACCCCCACCCCTTGATGAAAAATTAACCAGCTGTGCAGAGTGAATGACTCCCTAAAGGGGAATGAGGTCTCTGATGTGAGCTGGGCTGGGTTCTGGGAGCGCCAAAAATCCTGGTCGTTAATTCTCCAGCCCCTGGATCCTTGGAGCAGCCACGGACAGGTGTGTGCAGCATGCTAATTGGCCACTCTTCCCGCAGCTAGCTGTGCCTAGCAACTGGTGGGGCTGAGAAGGCCCTGGTCGGGTTCTGATGTGATGCAAGTCCCTGTGCGCTTTTGGGGGAATGGAGGACTTTGAAGTGCACTTCTTGTTTATTTCAGTCTCCATCTACTCGTCTATGGGCTTCCTGATGACAGAGGCTGAGTCCTATTTGCATCTGAACCCCAGTACCTAATAGAGTCTGACACAGCAGTGATTGTAATAAATGAATGAATAAATGAGTGAGTGAGGAAGGACTTGACCGTGAGCCAGGAGTCTACTCCACAGGCTCACTCAGTCCTTGGGATACCATTCATCTATTCACTCACTCATTCAGTCAGTCAATAAACATTCATTAAGCAGCATGGTTATAAAAAGCATACATTTCATTCACTCATTTACTTTCATTCATTCATTCATTCATTCAACAAACATTAGGTACTAGGCTTTGTCCTAGGGATGCACAGATAAAATGCTCATTCTCTGCCCCCAAAGATGTTTACAATGTGGCGAGGGAAACAGATCAGAAAGCTGAAAACGGCAAGAAGTATGTGATAGCCTGGAGAGTGAATTCCTGAGGTGCTAAGGGAGTCCAGAGGAGGGCTCCCAACTCCAGGGAAGAGATGAGTGGTTTTCAGGGGGGCTGGGGAGTGAGGAGGTGACACCTGAGCCAGCCTAGAAGGGCAGCTAGGAGTTAACCAGGCGAAGCTGATGAGAGAAGGGAGTTCTGGCGGAGGGAGCCAAGCAAGACACAGGACTAAGCCTTAACACCAGTTTCATGGCAATGGCATGGCTAGACCATTAAGGTTGTCTCTACCTGTTTTCTGCCCTGAGCAGCCCCGTTTTGCCCAGACCCAGCTCTGGTGGGATGGAACAGCAGAAAGAAAAAGAAACAGGAGACTTAGGTTGAGTGTCATCCGCTCTCTGGGCCTCAGTTTCTCAATGTAAAACAAGAGGCAGGTGGGGGGACGCTAAGATTCCCAAACCCACACTTTGGGTTCACGATGGGCTCTCTCACCGCAGCTGGCTGGGCACCTGGGGGGCGACGTGGAGACTGACTAGACCCCACTAGGATGCCTCTCAACTCTGGACTCTTTCTCCTTCTTCCCGCTCTGGGCCAGGCTGGCTGGGCCTGAGTGTGCCACATGGTCTCCCAGGACCAAGGTGCCCAGAACCCCATCTCCTATAGCAGGGACTGAGTCGTCCTCTCAAGTCTTAGACTAGCCACTGTGGGAAAGAGTTTTGCAAAAAGCTAAACATAGAATTACCATATGACCCAGCAATTCCACTCCTAGATGTACACCCAGAAGAACTGAATACAGAGACTCTAACAGATGTTTGTCCACCCATATTCACAGCAGCATTATTCACAATAGCCAAAAGGTGGCAACAACCCAGAGTTTATCTACAGATGAATAGATAAACAAGATATAGTATATACATACAGTGGAATGGTATTCAGCCGTAAAAAGGAAGTTCTGACACCTGCTACAACATGGATGAACCTTGAAGACACTACGTTAAGTGAAAAAAGCTAGACACAAAAGGACAAATATTATATGATTCCACTTTATGAAATATCTGGAATAGGCAAATTCATAAAGCCAGAAAGGAGATTAGAGGTAACCAGCAACTGGGCGGTGGTGGGGCTGGGGAACTATTGCTTAAAGGGTATGGACTTTCTGTTTGGGGTGGTGGAAACATTTTGGAAACAGTGTGAATGTAATTAATGCTGCTGAATTGTAAACTTAAAAATGGTTAAAATGGCATATTTTATGTTATATATGTGGCCACAATTAAAATAAACAATCCTAGGCTAGTTTTTGCAGACCAGCCAGTCAATACTTGATCCAATAGACCCTCTCCAGGCCGCCTCCCACAGGCTTGTCTACCCCTAGGATTTCTCTCAGCACTGAGCTCTGCCGGGCTGGCATGTTTCATTTTTGTTTTTATTTCCTGCATCTGCATCTGCTACCACCAGAATCTATTATTGCTCTCTGGGGCTCGTGCCCCTGACAGCGATTATTGGTACATGTAAATCAGAGAGCCTGGGACAAAGCTTTAATGACAGTCTCTTTGGTGGTGGCGGTGGCAGCCGTGTGAGATGAGCGAGTGCCAGCCTCTGCTGGGTTCCCTTTGGTGCGGGCTCAGAGGTGGGGTGGGCATGAGGGCTGACCCTCGCTGGTTCAGGTTCAAGGAACTCTTTCTGGTGGTAATGTCGCTGGATTCTGGGAGCACTGCCTCTGTGTCTTTTAAAGGCAGGATTCATTTTTGAATCCCCAGCTCCTGCTGCAAAGCTGGGCACATAGCAAGCACTCAGTTTAGGGCTGGTGGAGCTTAGCAGGTCTAGTCGTGCATGGGGAGGCAGCTCTCCTCCATGAGGTTGGCGACAGCGACCCGTCTCTTTCCCTCTGCCCTTTGCTGTCTACCAGTAACTTTGCAGCCCTGGAGAGCAGACTGGGGTTCTCTCAGACTTAAGTCCACATTACCCTACACATGAGAGGTGCTTGCCCTAGAAGAGAGGAAATAGATCAGTTCAAGACTGGGGACATTTATCAACTCTTGATGTGCATGTGGAAGTGGGGGAAAAGGTCCAGGGTGAACCAGAGCCCAGAGGGTGGGGCAGGCTGTGGGTGTTACTGGGCTCACTTTGGGAAGAGATGGGCAGTCACTGTGGACCACCTCAGCCCATGTACAGGCCGACACCAAAGGGAAAAAGCAAGATGCAGAACAGCGTTGTAGAGCACAATGCCATTTATGTCACAAGCATACATGCTTGCGTGTGCACAGAATATCCCTGGGAGGCAGGCATAGAAATTGTAACAGTAATTGCCTCTGGGGGTGGCATGGAAGAATGGGGATTCACGGTCAGAAGTAGGAGAAATACTTAGCTTTTCATGTATATCATTTTGTGCCGCTTAAATTCTTGACCTTCTTTGCAATATGCTTTTAATTGCCTAATTACAAGAACAAAATTTAATTTTTTTAGTCCAACACCACGTGTTGTAAGTGGGCAGGTGGCTGACTAATGGGGCAAGTGAAGGAGATGTGGCTGTCCCTGCCTCTCCTTTCTCTTGGGGAGTGTTTTTCTGAGGGAGGTTGGGAAGATGGAGAGGGGCTCTCTGTCCCTGGGGAGCTCCCCCAAGTGCTAGGTGAATTTCCTTCTTGGGAAGAGACCTTCCTTTTTCAGTAGTTCATCTGTTCGTTCTTTGTCTGGCCTCCTGGACAAATACCTCTGGTCTTTTACCTGGACGTTTCCCCCTCTGATCCTCTGAGTCTTTGTCTTTTGCAAATCTTTTCTCTTCAGACTTTGGGAAGAATCAGTGGTCATCAGTGACCAGCCTCATGTGAAGTTAGTTTTCGTTGGAGTAGTTATAACACAAACACACACACACACACACACTATCCCTGGGAAAATACATCTTCTCCCTTCTCCCTCTTACCTCTTACTCAAATGTCTTCAAAATGGCTGTGGAAATTACCTTTAATCTCATTTCCCCAGACATTGATGAAGGGAGGAAAAAAATCAGAATGTTACAGAATGTTGTGAGCAATGGAAAACTGTGTGTCAAGGAAGGAAGTTGTCTCCTAAGTTGAACTCTGTAGTTCACTGCCACTAATGTTGTAATAATATTTTTCTTAAATAACAAAGCTTTCTAACATTACGATCCTGCTTAACTTGTCATTGCAGACAATTATTTCCATGTTAACTAGAGGAAATTAACACATGAAACAAATGAAATACAAACTATTTTTGCTTGCAGTTGTTTTGAATCTCCCTGTTAAGAAACTAGGTGCTATCATCTGTTCATTATTTTCATTTGCACAAGTATTTCTGGACTGTCTCCTTGAGGGCCTAATGGAACTGTAGGGTATCCAGGAGGCTGAGACAAGCTTGCCATCACTGTGGGTGGACATCTCTAGCTAGGTGGCCAGAGGAGAGGGACAGAAAGGAACCGACTTACGCATGAGAAGAAAAGAGAAATGAGTGCTGAGTGGAGAAGCTGGGAGAAGTGGGGTTAGGTGGAGAAAGAGACCTGAGAGCTGGGCCATAAGGGACACAGGGAGGTGGGGGTGTCAGGGGGAAGGGTAGGGTAGGTGGCGTGGAAGGGCATTGTGTGTGAGCAGAAAAACATGAGCCAACTCTCCATGTTGGACAGATTAGTATGTGTGTGGGACACAGTGTGGCGTGTTGGAAAAGGGCGTGGGCTTTAAAGTAAAAGCCCTGAGCATCAGTCCCAGGTCTGCCACTCATTAGCTCCTTGACTTCCAGGATGTCACTCTTACTAGGAGTCCATTTCTTCATCTGCAAAATGAATATGGTAACGTCTCCCTGGCAAGGCCGTTGTGAGGGTTACATGAGACAATGAATGGCACTACCATGTACCCAACCATTGCTAGCTCCCTCCTCTACTTGCCTCAGGTGGAATGTTGGGGTCCAGGAAGAGTGAAGAGTGAGATGTGATTATAGGGAGAAGTAACCATCGGGCTGAAGAATTGGAGTGAGAACCCACTGGAGATTTTTAACAGAATAGCAGCGTGTTAAAAGTCACACTTTAGTCGGATCAATCTGGTGGTGGCCTTTGGGACGACTGACCAGATAAGGACACTAGTGGCAGGGCCACAGTGTTGCAGGAATTCGGTCCTGAGATATCAGGGAACATTTCCTAGAAAGTAGGGATAGGGCTTGATGACTTATGGATAAAAGGATGGGCAGGAGGAACAAGCCAAAGGTGAATCTAGGGTTGGAGCCAGAGTGTTGGGACAACCATGATGCCACTGACAAAAATGAGCGAGGCAGCAAGGAAACCTGAAGGAGGGGGAAGGTACTGAGTACAGCTTGAATACAAGGTGACGACTGGACATCCAAAGGAAATATCCAGTGGAGAGGAAAGTCCTTGGGAGAGTGATCAGCTCTAGAGAGAGAGATCTAAGAGTCAAGCACTTTCATGGGTGAAATCTGTGTGTGTGTGTGTGTGTGTGTGTGCTTACATGCCTTGTGCTTGTGTGCATGCATGCACGTGCATGTGCATGCCAATCTCAGAGCCAGAGAGCATTGTAAAGTCTCAGGGTGGCCTTTGGTGGACGCCTGTGTTTGGAGGAGTTCACAGTGAACTGGAGTGGTGAGAGAGGAGACCAGCACAAGCAAGCTGTAGGGGGCGTTCACACAGAATAGGGTAGTTCCTGGTGTCAGATGTGATAATGAGTTAAAGGGAAATGAGGTCTGAGACAGGGTCACTGGATTTGGCAAGAAGATGGCTTTCAAAGAGGGCAGTTAAGAGCCTGAGCCAACATGATTGCTCCCCTTCCTGACCAGTCATAACCTTTCTTGTCTGTACCATTTTGGCACTTGGCTTCTATTTGGCTTATTCATTCATAGATCACTATCTCCGATTCTTCCCTCATATGTACTATGTGTAATTCACCCACCTGCCCAATATGTGTATAAGCATTTTGAGAATGTTCCTTTGTTCTCTCCACCTCTGCACCACCTAGCACGTGGGAGGCAGCCTTCTCCATCTCATAAAGGACAAATCTGTGCTTCCGGGTGCTCAGGTCAAACACCTCAGTGTCATCCGCGCGCCTCTCCTTCTCTCACACTCGCAGCCATGAATTCAGAAACCTTGTCAGACAGGACTTCTCAGCAGGGTTCCCACCTGGTCCAGGGCTCCATGGTCTATTGCCTGGATTATTGCAAAAACATCCTCACTTGTGGGCCTGCTCCACCTTTTCCTCTTCAGTCTGTTCCCAACCTGCAGTCAGTCTCCATCTAAAAGGAGGATCAGCCCCTCCTCTGCCCAGAAGCTCCCAATGGCTTCCCATTTCATTCAGAAAACTCACAATCTCCCCCTTCCCCCCCCCCCCCCACCCTTCCTGGTCCAGATCCTTGCCAGGTCTGCCCTGTCTCCTGTCTGCTGTGCTCCAGCTGCACTGGCCTCCTTACTGTTCCTGCAACACAGCCCTCCTTCCTTGAACACTCTCGGATGCTTCAAGTCTCTGCCCACTTGTCATCTAACCAGTGAGGTTTCCAGACAACCACATATGAAAGAGCAACCCCAGGCCCGACTCCTGGTACTCTTTCTCTCTTTTATTCTGGCTTATTTTTCTCCACAGTTCTTATCTCCGTCTGGCATACCATGCATTTGCTTGTTTATTTATTATCTATCTCACCCAATTAAGAGCTTGTCCTGTGTAGACAGGTAATTTGTTTTGTTTATTGCTGTGAACCCCCTGCCTAGAACAGTGCCTGGCACATGGCAGGTGATTAATAAATATGAGTTGACTGAAAGAGAAGGGCAACTAACATTTGCAGTGTACTTACTCTGTGCTAAGTTGTGTCTTAAGCACTTTCGCTTATGTCGTTTACTCCTCAGAACAATCCTCAGGGAATTATTATTCCCATTATATAGATGAGGAAGCAGCTAAGTAGAGATATAAATTAATATTTATTATTTAAACTGAGGGTTCAGAATGGAGGCAGAGAGCTGGGAGTGAGTAGGTCATTTAACTTCAATTTGCTCTCCTTCATTCACCCATAAAATATTTAGTAAGCACCTGAGTAGGTCAGGCCCTCTGCTGGTTCCTAGGTTTGTAGGGATCTAAAATTGAATGGAAAACTATTCTTTTTTTTTAAAGATTGGCACCTGAGCTAACAACTGTTGCCAATCTTTTTTCTTTTTTCTGCTTTTTCTCCCCAAATCCCCCCAGTACATAGTTGTATATTCTAGTTGTGAGTCCTTCTAACTGTGGCATGTGGGATGCTGCCTCAACGTGGCTTGGTGAGTGGTGCCATGTCCACGCCCAGGATCCGAACCAGCGAAACCCTGGGCTGCCAAAGTGGAGCACGAGAACTTAACCACTGGGCTACGGGGCTGGCCCGAAAACTATTCTTGATCTGCAGCCTGGTGGTGGAAACAGCCAGTTAAACAAAAACTTAGAGCAACGTGGTAAGTACTGTAAGAGAAGTAGGAACTGGTCATTCAGAAGGCACCGGTAGGAAAGGGCTTAATTCTGGAGAAGTCAGAGAAGGCTCCCTAGAGGAGGTGACATTTGAGGTGAATCTCTGAGAATGAGTGATATGCATTCAAGAAAATTGGCTGTTCCTGGAAGGACCATGACCTGACTTCCCCTTGCCTCATCGGCCTCATCTCCTGCTGCCTCTTCATCACAAGCACAAACTTCTCATTATTTCCTGCATCACAATGCAATTTCCTACCCTTGCAAATGCTATTTCCTCTGTCTGGAATGCTGTCCTCCCCACCCCTTTTCTGTTGTTGTGGCTCAGCACAGCGTTGTCTCCTCCCCGGGATAGACCTGTGCCCTTCTCTGAGTCCCAAATTACCCTCCCCATTGACTGTCTCGTTGTCACATTTCTGTAACTCCCTCCAAACCATGACCCCTCTGAGGACAAACGGTCTTAATCACTTTGTTCTTGCTGCTGTGTGACATCATGGAACCTGCCACAGGGTGGACACTCATCATACTGTCGTTGGACTGAGCTGAGCCTGCACTAGAGGGGAGAAAAGGGCTTTTAAGGCTGGAGAAGATCCCCGCACAGTGAGGGCAGTGGGGGTGCAGTGATTGAGCAGCCTGAATGAGCTGGAGAGAGTGGGAGCCCAGTGTCCCTCAGAAGGCAACGTCAAGGAAACAGAGGAGCGCTTGGGCTGTGGACGTGTAGACGGGGCAGATGAAGGGCCCTGCACAGGGGGCCCTTACAGCTGGGCATGGGAGATCCAGAACAGCCAAGCTTCCTGCAGGGGGACATAAGCCTTGGGGGCCATCTACGCACATGAGTGACCTAGCTGGAGACCCACGTGGGGCACCTTGGAGCCAGCAGATTGGTCACAGGGTTGCAGGAACATTACCGCCTGCTCCCTGCCCTCAGCCTGACCACCTGAGTGTGAATTGAAGCACAGAGGCAATAGCTGGAGGGCTTTGTCCCAGACTCTGGGATGGGTAAAAACAGAGTCAATGTCTCCTTCCTAAGCTCCCACAGTGCCCTGGGAGCATTTAGCCTTGGCTGTGCAGGAAGGTACCAAGTTCTGGGCTCCTGAAAGGGTAGACATTAGCACAATGTCAGGTACCAAATAAATACTTGGAATGAATGAATGCATGCATGTGTGCAAGTTAAGCTGCAGGGCTAAGTCAGAAGTGGTCAAACCTGGGGCTCAGATTGGGGCTCCTGACCTTCAATTTATTCCCAGGATCTCTGCAACACTTGTGACATGCCTGTGGGCCAGGCCCTGTTCTTCCCTTTCTCAATCCTCACCTGACCATTGATTATCATGTCAGAAGTCCAAGAAACACCTGTCAGGTTTCCACATGTCAAGTTCTAAACCTCACTACCATCTGAGTGTGTGACTCTGGTTGCTTACCTCCCTTCCTTGGGCACAGGATAAGGGACCCAGGTAAATGAGCCCATCAGCTTCCTCCCCGGGAAATGGAGACCTGACCTCAGCCCAGGGTGAAGGGCAGGGTGGTGGCGGGAAGGTGTGTTCCACTAGGAATCAGGATGGCTGGATTTGTTTCCTGGCAGCACTACTTACTCGTGACCTTGGGCAAGCCATTTAGCCATTTAGCCTCAACATATTAATCTATTAAGTGGGGTTAATTATATGTGCCATGTTTATCTCTAAGGATGGTTGGGAGACATGAAAGGATGTGTGTTTCACAATGGCACGGGTAGAAGTCTGAAGCTATTGTCCTAAGGGCCTCCTTAGTCCCCCATCTGGAGAGGGTAAGAGTGAGGATCCTTGGGGTCTGGGCAGAGCAGGGTCCCCCTGCATCCTCCTGCCTGCTTTCCTGAGCTGAGGTTCTGGGCCAGAAGTGAAATTCATGCTCCCGAAAGCTGTGGAGCAAACCCAGAGGGATGCAAAGCAACTTGATCTCTTCCCTGTTTCTCCATTTGTTTCTGAGATTTCCCCTCCACCCCTGGTCCTCCGTTCATGACCGTGCTGAGAGCCTTGGCCTGGGGGACTGGTGACTTTCCTTCTCCATAAGTGGCTGATGCTCAGTTGTCCCTGGGCTGACTGTTCAGGGTTGGGGTCACTGTCCTCTGCTCCTTGCCCTGGACTCTCTCCAGGGGAGGAAGAGGGGAAAAGCTTGCAACTGTGCTTTGAGGCTGTTGAGTGGAGGGGTGAGTGTGGGGACAAGAAGGGGCTGAAAGGAGTGGCTTCCACCCGAGTGTTGGAATAGCATCTTTGAAAACTCTGCCTTGGAAGAAACAAACCTGGCTGAGGCTAGGGCTGGTGACTTCTCTCTTCCAACTCCCCATCCCCCCACTCCACTGCTGTTAACCCTCTTTTGACCACTTCCTATCAGACCAATAATAAAAAATAATAATAGCTTTAGCAGCTAGTAGTTTTTGAATACTATGCACTAAGCACTGTGCTAAACACTTTGTATGTCTTATCCCATTGACTCGATCTATGGGTATTTTTTATTATTATTGTCCCCATTTTACACAGAAGCCATTGAGGCACAGAGGGGTAACTCCCCACAGTCACCCAGCTGGCAGGTAGTAGAACCAAGACTTGGTCCCTGGCATTAGACCCCCAAGCCCACACTCTTAACCACTCTTAGATAAAAAGGAGGGGACGGGACATAAGGTAACAGCACCGCCCGTGCTCAGTGGGTCTTCGGGTGGCTGGAGTGCAGGTGAGTGTGTGTTTGTGTAGGAGAGAGGGAGACAGAGAGTGGGAGGGAGGGAGAAAGAGAGAGAGAGGCGGTGCAGGGGAGGGGTGGGAGAGGGGTTGTAAATGCCTGCTGACACCAGATATTGTTTGTCCTGTCAGAACCTACCAGATTCAAACAGGGAGAGCCCATCAGTTTTGTCTCTATGGGGAACCCTGAAAGCAAAGCTCCTCAGACTCAGGGAAAGCTTCCCGGCACCAGAACACAGTGCCTAGCACATGGTGGGCATTTAATATTTGTTAGATGACTCAAAGGATGGCTGGATGGACAGATACATTTCTGACCTAGGGGTTGGAAGAAGAGGTTTCAAGCTCTAGCAGACTGCAGTGTGCGGCCCTGGGCAAGTCCTGTCCTCTCTCCAGTCCCCAGTCCCCTTCTCCAGGAAATGATGGTGTTGGTAATAGATGCTTATTTCAGCCCCAGGCTGAAAAGTGCTGCACAAGTCGAGAATCTGACCTGAGAGGCGTTAGCCTGCTCTGCTAACCTCCAGGGCCCTGGGCTGGCGCTGGCTCAGGAAGCGTTTGTTTGGAGTCAGATCAGATGCTGCCAATCCGCCGCCGGGACTGTCTGGGACAGGACTGTGGGCAGTGGGGACAGAAGGGCAGAGAGAAAATGTCTCAGTCCATCCTGGACACCTCAGGGGTGCAAGATCTTCCGGCCCATATCCCCCTCGGGGGAGGTGGGGCTGGGCTCCCTTCACCCTGGATTGATCAGACATAAGGTCCTAAACTCTCATTCTCAAAGACCCTTGGGTAGGGACAGGGCCTCCAAAACAGAACTGACTTCTCCTGCCTGCAAGAAGGAATGTGGCATCTGATTTCACTTCCCACAGCTGGCAGCATAAAGTCGATATTTTTTTGTAGTGCAGACAGAGTAAAGAGAGAATAAAGTGTTGAATTGTTTGGCATTATCAAGGATTTCAGCTCCCCAGGACTCCTGCATACAGAGATGGAAATATAGCTGCCGGAGCCAAGAAACACACAGAAGTATATGAATTTATTACATATTATCTTTCCTCCTTCCAAACAGCCCTGGAAATGTCAAAAGATCATCTATTGTTTCATCCTTGATAAAAAACAGTTTGGGTTTGGTGGGCTCTGGGCTTGGGCATGAGGCAGGCAGTGGGAGAGGAAGACAGGAGTGTTTTCCCAGGGTGACTTCAGAAGGCCCAGCCAGCTTTCTAATTCTTCCTTTCTGGGTGTTAGTTTCACATATGTCATTTAGGCCAAGGCAAGCATGCAATTATACATTTACCTGCTTTGCAAATGTGTGAGAACCTACTGTGTGCAGGGCTGTGTGTGGTGTTGATGGAGGTCCCAGAGTGTGTTAGTAAGCTCATTGTTGCAAGGAGCTCAGGGCCTACTGTTGTCTCACTGTGTGCTAAGGGCAATCATCCATCTCAGACACAATGAACTCTGCCTGCTTGGAGAATCCAGAGCAGGGGGTGGCTATGTTGCTTCGCAGAGAAGGTGACATCTGAGTTGAATCTTGAAGGATAGGTGGACTTTCTACTGACAGACGAGGGGACCAAAAGCATTGCAGGCAAAGAGAAGAATAGCATGGACGGCACAAACTGAATGGACAGCACAAATTGAAAGACCACATCAGCGGTCAGAGCTAGAAGTTGGGCCTGGAGAGGCAGAGAGTACCTGAGCCAACTCTGGCCCTGAGCTGCCCTAGACCCTGGCAATCCAATGAGTGGCTGAGGCCATGTCTAATTGGAGGTCTTCTCTTCACGCTCTCTTCCAATGTTGATATGGGTGTAATTCTCAACCTGTGAAACTCCCACCTACCACCCCTCACTGGCCTCAGCAGGCTGCGCTCAGAGCCCTCCAGGCAAGAAGCTGGCCTCTGGCTCCCCTGCTGCCTTCCTTTGGCTGGAGAGAGGCTGACTGTTGGGGAGCTCTTGGAGACCCCAGGTATTCGTGAAGCCAAGGGGCTAAGGGGATTGGGTTAGGCCCTCCAGGGTCAAGGCCGTCTCTAACTCAGCCCCACGGCCAAGGAGCTATGAGGGTCATGTATGTCCTGGTGCCTGATGGGAAAGGCACTGCTGCTAGCTCCCAGTCCTCATGGACAGATAGGCCGGGAGCCCCCATGGATTTCCTCTTCTGGCTAGACACCTTCTCAAAAGGAGGCTCAGCTTTCCCTCCTCCGTGCCTTCTCATCTCTCTTTTCTTAGGAAGGCCTGAGAAGGCAGGAAATGTCAGAGTTGTGACAAACCTTGGAGGCAGCAGAACGCCCTGGAACAGTGTGGTTATCCAGTGTAGACCCCTAGCTGGAGTCCTGGCTCACCAATCCACAAGGCAGCCCATTTCATGGCTTGTCTGCTCTTCCTATTTTGTGTGTGTGTGTGTGTGAGGAAGATTGGCCCTGAGCTAACATCTGTGCCAATCTTCCTCTATTTTATGTGGAGTGCTGCCACTGCATGGCTTGAGGAGTGGTGTGTATGTCTGCACGTGGGATCCGAACCTGTGAACCCCAGGTTGCTGAAGCAGAGCATGCAAACTTAACCACTATGGCACTGGGCCAGCCCCTACTCTTCCTTTTATTGAGCTGAAACCGTCCTCCTTATGGCTTCCCCTGAGACAGGTGGACTTGTGAGAGCCCACTTGCTCAGAAGTCAGCCCTGTCAGCTCAGCCTCTAGAAGGGCCACAGGCGGAGTGGCCCAGCCTCTGTCTGGTTTCTCCCACCACCCTCCTCGTTGCTTCCACACTGGGTTCAAAGAACCAGGCAGAAGAGATTCCTTTCACACAGGTGGCTGTGTCTCCGCATCTTCCAAAACCTTAACCGCCGGATGGGTAAAAGAAACCCCAAGCCCTGGAACGAGCATAATCTAACTCCCTTCCTTTTGAATTCTGCTTTTTGGTTTTCATAGCCTTTTTGCATTTATTTCTCATATGACCCTCAAACCACCCTGAGGGGTAAGCAGAGCAAGCGTTGCGTCACCCTCACTTTTATAGATGAGCAAATGGGGGCACAGATTGAGTCACATGCCTGAGGTCATACAGCTAATTTGTGGCAGAGCTGGCGCTGGGCCCCAGTCTCCAAGCTTCTGGTCACAGCCCGGCCTCCCTGCCACGTCCCCAGGCAGGCCCCAGGCACGGGAAAGGATGCAGGGTGCAGTGGTGAGTGCTTCCCTGCCCAGAGCCAGCGCTGGTCTGGATCTGTGGGCAGGGAGACCCCATGCCCGGCCTCGGCTCCTCTGCGGTGATTCAGGGAGTCCAGCGTCATGCCTCTAAGATTCCTTCCAACCTCAAGATTCCTCCTTCATCAGAAAACTGCCTCTTAAACATTTCTCCTTCTGCTTTTGGGAAACATTGACAGAAATGGAGGATAAAGCTGAATCAGCATCACAGAACTGTGGAAGGAATTGGGCTTCTGTGCAAGGACAGGCACTAGAAAGATGGTACAGAAAAAGACACCATCCATCCCCCTGGCCACTGGAGGACATGGAGTCTAATGGGAGAGACGTGCTGTCAAGGGGGTCCTCCATGGCAGAGCAAGCAGAGGGATGTTTATGTTTACATGTTCATGGCAAAACTCTCCCTGCTTCCCCCAGATAGATGAGTGATCCCTATCTGAACAAGGGGCTAAATACAGGCCATCCCAAAAGGCTTCTTAGAGAATGCAGGAATATTGCCACTTCTAGAGGTGAGAGCCATCGTCCCTGTGGCTTTTCCTCTTCTGGCTGGACACTGCCTCAAAGGGAGGCTCAGTGTTTCCTCCTCCACGCCTTCTCCACCTCCGCACATGCATGGGGCATTGCTACATATGGGAGCCTCAGCAGCTTGACGGATCCGGGAAACGGCTCCAGGCCTCCACAGAGAAGGCTGCTCAGGTAGGCTGCTTTGAAATGGGTTTGCTTGGGTAGAGACCAAGAAGAGCTGATGCCCTGGACTGCAGGCCCAGCTCCAGGGACCCATCTCGCCCTGCTCTGGCCTCGAAAGGAAGACTTTCCATTCCCCTTCCCTGGAAACCCCCTCACTTACGGGAAGCGGGGTGTTATCTTAAGGTCTGTAAATGGCCTGCCTGCTTTTCCAGCTGGAGCTGTTCATTCAGAACAATTAGCACGCAGTTTAGAGCTGGAATGGAACATATGGCGGGGGTCTCCCGGAGCGAGCCAGTGGCAGCCCAAGAAGGCGGGGATGGCCTGGGGAGGGCCAAGAGGGGGGGTCTTTGGAAAGGGGAAAGCTCCAAGCCTGCTGCCTGGTCCACCTGCTCTTAGCATTGGAGGGAACAGGAGTGAGGGCTTGTGCAAATTCCTTTTGCATCTCAGGTCATGAATGCATTAAACATCCCTTAAACTGGCATTTTATGTCAGGAGACTTGAAAAGCCCCATAAGCCTGGGGAATGTCCTTCTCTGGAGAGCTTTAGGGCAGATACCTAGGGGTCTGTACTGGGGTAGGGGTAGGGATACTGAGGAATAATATTTACCCAGACACTCTTTTACAGGCATTCATTCCCTAATGTTGATTGATGGCCTACTATGTGCCAAGTGCTGTCCTAGGCATTTGAGAACATCTATAAAGAAAACAAACCCAGATCCCTGCCCTCAGGGAGTTTTCCTTCTCATGTGGAATGTCAGACACAATACAGAAGTCAAACCTCATCTATAAGAAGTGTTAGAAGGCAGGTTACCCTGATGAAATCAACCTACAAGGTCAGCATGGTGATTTCCTTTTTCCACGCAAGGAAATGGAAGCTGAAAGGGTTTACGAAAAGCCTGTTTGAGTTCTCTGAGCTAGGAAGTAGTGAAGTCTGGATTTAAACCCATCTGGCCTGTGACACCCTGCCATAAAGGTGGACAAGATACCTAAGGCCACCTGACCCACCTTCAGATGGTCTGGGTGGGCAGCAGAATCATAGACTCCCCAAGTGGGAAGTTAGAAATTGCTGCTCTGGCCTCAGTCTTTTACAGAGGAAAAAATGACCTCTGGAGATCTAGTGACTGGTCTAAGGCCATGGCCAGTCACACTGTTGTAGAACTGGAGGTGCTGACCGGCAGGTATGTGTTCTTTCTACCAAACCACGCTAATTTGTCAGGTCTCGTCAGCAAGCCCACAACTGTGATCTCAAAGAGAGCGAGCCTCCTGCCAACTCCCGGCGCCCCTTCCCGCTTCAGAGACCAGGCACAGCCTCTAGGCTCCACCCGCGCTGCCTGTCCCAGGGCAGAGGCACTCAGGGTCTAGATGGGGCCTGACTTTTGAAGCCCCCTGGCCGTGATTTGGTACAACCAGAGAAGGAGCTGCCGGACAGCACTGCCACCCCGCCCCCTCAGCCCACGTCTTAACATGCTTGAAGGACTGGCTGTAAACAGGTGTTAGGTGTCTCACAGGGTCAGGAGCTAAACTGCACTCTGTGTGGAAGAAAAATTGCAGTAACAGCATCGGGGGCGACTGCAAAGGTGGCGGGGAGGGGAGAGAAGAGGCAGACTGACCATAATGCAGTGGTTATGAGACTTAAATTGGAGCCCAGGGCAGGTAAAGAACAGAGCTATAAATCCAGCCTCCTGAAAGAATATTCTGGAGGTAGGAGACACAAGCTTACTTAAAATATGTCTGAGATGAGAACCAAAGATCGTTATTTTTGAGTAAGGATATAAAATGCTAAACACTGCCTTTATTAGTCCTTGCTAAAAGCCAGGTGTAAAATACTGCCATCCCCAAGATTGTGTTTTTCCTTTTTTTTTTTCCTTTTACTGGCAGAAATTAAAATCTCCTTAAGCCATTAGCCATCCCTTCCCAAGGTGAGTCCCCCAAAAGCAATTTGCCAGGGACCCCTCCCCTCACCCAGGAGGTATGGTGGCCGTCCCGCCAAGACTTGCACACCCCTTCCTGCCCCTCTCTTGGCCCCCATTGGCACTGAATGCCTGCCTGGCGGCAGGTGGCTGAACAAGCTGAAAAGTTTTATGGGTCTGCCCCAGTAGACCCTGTCTCCCACAAGTTGCCAATTTGGCTGGTTGCTCCCCACTCACAAATACCTAACGCTAAAGCTATTCAACCCCCTGGAGCGCTGCCAAGCAGGCCCTCCCCAGGGTGCACGCTGCTTAGGGGCTCAGCCTGAGGTGCTCTCAGATGGCACGTCTACTCCCAGGCCACTTCTTCCTTTCTTTCTTCCTTCCCACCCTATCTTTCTTTCTTTCTTTTTTCTTTTCTTTCCATCAAAGGCTGATGCTACCAGAGAAAAAGTTCATAAAAATGTTATGTCCACCATAAAACCCCTAATGTGGCATTCTGCATGATCCATGCATTAACATTAACATTTCCCAGACAGTTATTGTGAGATAATGGTCCCAGCTATAATTCAGCGGTAACGTTCCTTCGAGCAAATGTTATGGAGGAATAAATGACTTGCCGAGTGTGCTGCTGCAGTGGGGATGGGGAGAGGTGAACAGCTTGAAAATGCAGACTCTGGACCTTAGAGACCCCAGCACGGCTATGGAGGGGTCTAGGGCTCATTCTAGGTCTGACCACAGACTCTCTGTGGACAACAAGACCAGGCCCCTCTGCTCCCTGTTTCTGTTTCATACAAATCCCATCTTTCTTCCCAGTGCTATTTTGGGAGTGTTGGCCAAGAAAAAGGATTCAAGGCATCAGGGTCATAGGCAGGGGCTGAGAGAGTGATGAGTGGCTTCACTAATTTAACCAGCATCTTTCTCCCCATCACTCCCCCTGAGGTCCCAGCACGCTTTACACTCATCTCTGGTACAGCACTTATTACCTTGTATTTGTATTTGTTTACATGGCTGTGTCCCCTGCTATAAGCGTGCCCTCCTTACAAGCAGCATACACATCTTAGTCTTTTTGGTGACCTAGCACAAAGCAGATATTCAATAAATGTTGGTTAATAGTGAAGATGCATGGATGGATGGATGGATAGATGGATGGATGGTTGGATGAATGACAACAACAGAAAAAGATCCAGAAAAGAAAAAAGACCATAAGACAAAGAGGATTTAGCATTAGTGATAAAGGGGAAAATACCCTGAAACAACATTTACTGAAAAAAAGATATGTGTGTGAACCCTCGAAACTTAGGGATCTGCCATGGTACTCACTTTACTCTTTAGGAACATGAGGCCTAGAGAAGCTGGTGTCCAAGCCAAGACTAGAACTCTGGATCTCCAATTCAACACTCTTCCTTCCAGCTGCCATCTTGCCATTAATATACAAGGCTAAAAATATGCTAAAGAACCCCTTTCTACCCTCAAGGAGCTTGCTTCCTAGTGGAGGTGACACGTGAACTCACCACAATTCAAGGCAGAATACGATGAGTGCTGCAGTGGGAAACATGTTCAATTGGAAGACTACAAAGGGACCACAAAGGATATGGGCCTTGGAGGATGAGCAAGACCTGAAAAGGCAAACAGAGGGGAGGGAGAACATTTGAGAAGGGGGAGCAGTGTGAACAAAGGCACAGAGATGGTTGGAAACAAGAATCCCTCACAGACACCTAATGTGTATCGGTGGGTGCTGAGTGTGTGGTCCTGGGAGACCGTTTGGCAATTGGGTTGGCCTTCCTTAGAATGTGGCCCTTTACTGCTTCTTGCTATTCCCTCCTGACAAGTTATTTGCTTGTGGATCATGCCTTTGGCCATAGTGGTCAGCTGTCTGGCTTGTACCTGGGCTGGGCCTTGCCAGTTTCACTGCCCTCTGAGCTCCAGGAGGAACCACCCCCCAGGGATGGCAGCCATACTTTTGCTGTCTTTCCCCACCTCTGCCCAGTCCTGCTCATGCCCAAGGGGAAGATTAAGCAGGAGCCACCTTCCTCCCAGAAATGTTTGGAGGGGAAAAGTCTCTGTGAGAAGCACAAGGGAAAATGTTGGCTCTTTTCCAAATGCCACATGTCATGACCACTATGATCTCTCTTAAGAGCAGTTCCCCAGAATGTAGGACCAGATTTATTACACTGGGTGAAGGAGATGGCGACCTCAGCACTGTATTCGAAAGACCCTGGAGAGGCTTTGCCCCAATCAGAAACATTTTTCTCACTCAGGGTTCTCATAATGTCCTAGAGCTGAAAGGAGCCTTGGAGGTCAACTGGTTTAACCTGCCGTGCTGTGAAGGCATCTCCCATACGCAGGCTCTCGTCTCTTCCTAATACCTCCTGGTGGTGAAGTCAGCTCTTTCTTTCTGGAGCCGCTGTCACTGGTAGAACTCCATCACAGGATGGGGAAGTCTGACCATCACCTCCACCTTTCCGTCCTAGTTCTGCTCTCTGGGCAGCACAGTGTTAGAGCAATACCTCCTCTGCATGATAGTTCCTTAGACACTGAAGTCGGCACTCATGCCCCTCCCTAGGTCTTCTGTTCTGCAGGCATATACCTTTCTGCAGCATCCCTGCCTTCCTCCCAGATGCACTCCATATGTTCCTTTTATGAAGGAAACATGGAGCATGGTCCTCCAGTGTGGTCTGAGACATTGCCTCCTTCACTATTACCTTTTTGGTGAGGAAGATTGGCTCTGAGCTAACATGTGTTGCCAATCTTCCTCTTTTTTCCCCCCTAAAGCCCCAGTACATATTGTATATCCTAGTTGTAAGTTCTTCTAGTTCTTCTATGTGGGATGCTGCCTCAGCATGGCTCGATGAGCAGCAGTGTGTAGTTCTGCGCCCAGGATCTGAACCAGCGAACTCCAGGCTGCTGAAGCAGAGCACACGAAATTAACCACTAGGCCACTGGGCTGGCCCTGAGCAATTACTTTTTTTTTTTTGGCAGCCACATCAGAACACTGGTACCTATTGAGTTTTCAGTCAAACTTCCCTTTTTCTTTTCTCATGAAATGCTTTTAAGCTCCCTCTCCCTCGCCTGCACAGTTTGCATTTCATGCTAACAGTATAAATTTATGTTTCTCTCTCTTCAGCGTCATCTCCTTGCTTCCAGCCTGTGTTTCCTGCCTCACGAGCTCTTTCTCAATCTTAATTCTGTCTTTAAGCACATTAACTATCCCTTCCAGCATGTGGAATGGTAAGCACACCTACAACATCATGCAAATCGTTGGTAAAAATGTTCAACAGCACAAAGCTGGTTCCTTCAACACGAAAGCCCTCCTTCCAGACTAAAATCTGCTAGTCAGTACTGGCTGGGACCGTCACAATCTCGCTAACAGTTCACCTACCTGTCCTCCCATGCAACCCACCTCCTCTGTCCTGTCCAGAGGGACACCATGGGGGACTTTGTCATGGATCTTGCGGGAATCGAGATACTTCTCAGACTTTTCCTTACCTACCAACCTAGGAATTCTATGTTTTTTCAAAAAAGGGCAATGCAGTTAGTTTGTCATGACTGTTTTTTTTTTTTTTAAAGATTGGCACCTGGGCTAACAACTGTTGCCAATCTTTTTTTTTTTCCTGCTTTATCTCCCCCAACCCCCTCTGTACACAGTTGTATATCTTAGTTGCACGTCCTTCTAGTTGTGGGATGTGGGACGATGCTTCAACGTGGCCTGACGAGCAATGCCATGTCCGCGCCCAGGATCCGAACCCTGGGCCGCCGCAGCGGAGCGCGCAAACTTAACCACTCGGCCACGGAGCCGGCCCCATGACTGTTTTTCAATGAACCTCTTCTGGCTCTTGGTCATCACTTCTTTATTTCATAAATAATCCAATTTAGAATTTTTGTTAGCAATTAATATCCAACTTACTGTTATGTAGCTTCCAGAATCTGATGTTTACAACTTTCTGAAAATACAGCTTTAGCACATTTCTGCTTCTAAACGGTTTCTTTTCATCAGTTCCCTAACAGCTGACAGCGGTTGTACAATCCTCTCTCTAAATTCCCTCCAAACACTAAGATGTGATTTGCTGGTCTCCGCAGCCTTGACTTGAAAGCTACAAGATACTCGTTTACCATCTCCTCACCTGTCTCAAACTTGAACCCTTTTTAAATCGCTTTTCTGGTTTGATGATCATTGTCCTTGAGGAAAACAAAGCAAAGTAGGAGTTAAATTGTTTGCTTTCCATCTGTCCTCTGGTAACCTCATATGTCTGCCCCGGGCTGTAGCTGCCTCCGTCCCTTATTTTTTCCTCTTTCCATTTTGCTTCAAGTATTGCTTTTTAAGAGAGAGAAGAGGGAGGATGTTGGGGGGGCGGGGGGGGGGGGGGGTTTAGACTCCTGTTCATTCTGGTCTTTGGCCTTTCTACCATACTTCTAACAGGTTCAGGCTCCTCTTCTGTATTGCTTCTTGTTTACAAGCCTTTCCTTTCATCTTTTGCACACATGCTTTTAAATCTTCACAGAGCTCAGATTTGAAAATGCAGACAAAAGATGTGATGTCCATTACATTTCACACTCACCATTAGAAAGACCTAGGTTAACCCTACCCTCTTTTACCAGCCCTCCTTAGAAATATAATTAGCAATGAAATTCAACCCAACCAATATTTTTTGATCACCTCTTATGCCCAAGGCACAGTTCCAATACTGTGGGTGATACAGAGGTGAACAAGAATTGTCCCTGCCTTAGACACGATACAGGAGGCAGACACACAAATTACCACAGCCCTAGACAGGATGAGACAAAGATGACAATGCTGAGATACACAAAGTGTTGTCAGAGCCCAAAGGGAGGAGAGACCATTTCTGCCTGGAGGAGATCAAGGGAAGAGTCAGGCAGGAGGTACCATTTGAAGTGGTCGTGGAGGGCTGAGTAGAATGTCAGAAGTCAGAGATGCAGAGAAGGCTATAGATCCCTTAGGAAGGCACAAGAGTAAAGAAGCAGGATGGAATTTGGAGAATAGCAGATGACTTTGTGTGGCTAGACAATAGGGTGGACTGGGAGTAGAATACAGCCCCAGATGCTCATTCCAAACTTTCTGCTCTACCCCAGTGTCCCGTCAAAACGCTGAGCACAACACGTCCTCAAATACAGACATCGGCACTGCCTCTAAACCCATCCTTCCTCTGTTATCCTTTATTTTTATTTTTTTGATGTCACCATCCTCCCAGTAAATTGAATACTGAACTTGGAATCAAAAGATATGAATTTGGAGGCTGGCCCTGTGGCGCAGCGGTTAAGTGCACATGTTCCACTCTGGCGGCCCGGGGTTTGCCGGTTCAGATCTGGGTGCAGACATGGCAAGCCATGCTGTGGTAGGCGTCCCACATATAAAGTAGAGGAAGATGGGCACGGATGTTAGCTCAGGGCCAGTTTTCCTCAGCAAAAGCAGGAGGATTGGCAGCAGTTAGCTCAGGGCTAATCTTCCTAAAAAAAAAAAAAAAGAATCTGAATTTGAATCTAGCATCCAGCACTTTAGACTAGACAAGCCCCTTAATTTCTCTGAGCCTCTATTTCTTCATTTGTAAGATGGGGAAACATTGCCTAACTTCCCTCCTTACATAGGAGAGTCATGAGGATCAAAGGAGGAAGCATGGAAGGAACTGCTGTGTAAATGGTGAAGTTACCAGAAAGAACGATGTCAATATGGTGACTCTGGCCCCTCAGTGGTGCCCCACGCAGTAAGGGCTCTTGGATGAAACCTGGTTTCCTGTGGGCAGTGCCTGATGCTTCTGTTAATGCGGTGCCTTGTGGAGGGAACTGGGAAGATGAGCTGGGCAGGATGAGGAGGCCAGAGGTGAAGAGAGAGATGTTGGGAAGGCCATTTGGAGGTTGCAAACCCAAGCCCATTTTGGTTGGGGCTGAAGCAGGCTGTTTTGAGTCTCTTCAAAGCTGTCGGAGTTCACACTGAGTGCCAGCTTCTGTGGGAAGCCACGCTGGCTGCTGCACCTCTGGAGAGCAGACTGTGAGGTGAATCAGGAACGTTCCACGGCACATTTCCTGCAAGCCTCCTTCTGCAGAAAGGTGTGCATGGGAGGTGGGGCAGGCAGGGGCAGAAGGGGCTGCAGGTCTCAGGTAACTGCTGGTGCGGACACACCTGCACACTTCCTCCCAACCTCCTGCCGTGTGCCACACGCTGCAGGCCCTCTGAACACAAACGTGACAGAGCCACCATCTCTGACCTCAGAGAAGGCCATGAGATGTGCCAATACTTACCACCCAATGTAGTAAGCAACATAAAAGAGAGATGCTCAGGGTCACGGGAGCACAGAGGTAAAAGTCACTATCTGGCAGAGAAATAAAGATGCTCAGACAAAGCTTCCAGGGGGAGATAGCCCTGAGCTGAATCTTCAGGAATGTGTAGTTGTCCAGGTAGCTGAGGCAGAAAAGGGAGTTCCAGGTAGAAGGAACAGCAGATGCAAAAGCACAGAGGCACAAGAAAGCCTCTTGAGCTCCTAACAATGCGTGTTAACGCTATGTGGCTGGAGCACGTAGTGATGTGTGAGAGGGAAGAGGCTGCAGTGTGCAGGGCATGGGGAGCACGGACAGCAGGGATGGGACTGGGAAGGAGAGGGTATTTAAAGTCCATTTAGGAAGAAATATCAGTATGTCACGAAAACTAGAAGATGAGAGAAGGGGGAGGAGGCGAAAGAAAAGTCTCCAGATTTCCCTTTTGAGTGCTTGCAATGATGATGGTGCCATTCATCCACAATAAGGAATGTAGGAGAAACAAATGCAGAGAGCGGGCAGAATGGAGACAATGGGGCTCAGAGCTGAGCGTGGTTGAGTTTGGGGAGTTGCCATGGGATGTCTAGGCGACATCCTATCTATCTCATTCAGTTCCGTGTCTAAATTCCCCTGTCCCAAGTAGAATTTATTTTGTCCTTCAACTGAATTAGTAGCGCCTTGAGGAAGAGGCTTGTCTTATTCATCTTTGCACCCCTCCCGGCATCCCTGGCATCCTCTTGGACCTGGTGCTGGAATGCAACATGAGTGCTCCATAGACTTGTGGGTTACGTATACCATTTCTTTACCTTCTCTGGCCTGAGTTTCGTCATGCACTTAATGATAATGCCTCAAAGACAGCATCGTGGAAAAGCATGTGTGCCCTTGAGACAGACACACCTGGTCTGAATCCTGGCTGTGTCCCTACCCGCCGTGTGATGTTGGACACACTGCTCAACCCCTCTAAGTCTGTGCTGTCTAATTCGGTAGCCACCAGCCGCATGTGTCTATTCAAATTAAAATTAAATTAAATAATTGAAAATTCAGTTACTCAGTGGCACCAGTCACAATTCAAGTACTTCATAGCCATATGGTGTCTACCTGAGGGTGGACAGAGAACATTTCTTTGCAGGGAGGTCTGTTGGACAATGCTGGTGGGACGCAGCTGTGAGCCCCTATCTCACAGGGTTGGTGAGAGTTAGTGAGATCACTGTATAAAACACTGGGCACAATGGCTAGCACACAGGAAACCTTCCATACACGTCAGTTGTGATATTCGGAATGAACTCGGGGAGGTAGGGGAGGCCCTGGACTGTGGCAGCATCCTTAGAGAATTCCCTCGAGGGTGCAGAGACACAGAAGCCCTGAGGGTGCCAGGAAGATGACAGTCTGTGACCTTGGGGAGAATAAATAGGTTCACGTTGGGCGTTGAAGGGGCCTCAACGTGCTACTTGAGAATTTGGGGTTGATGTAGAGGCAATTCCTCAGGAACCTGCAGAGAGGGGCATTTGGGGGACTTCAGTGACACTGAGATGATCTTGGAAAAACTGAGGGGTGGTGCCCCACTCTGACGTCGCTGGCTTGTGGGTCTGGGTTTGGATCTGGCTCTGCGTCCTGGGCTGCAGCAGATGGGCTGTGAGCTGGGGGTGGGGAGGGGAGTGGGGACCCTTGCTCAGAAGTCCATCTGCGTCATGATAGCGGGAAAGGCGTGGAGCTCGTGTCCAGATGGCCCGGCGATTTCTCTTCCTGGGAGCCTGCTGCGTCTCCGCAGGCTTTCGCCCTCTTTCGTGCCCTGTGTGTGGGGAGCCGAATGGGCAGGACTGTCACTGACCTGGAGTCAGCAGGGAGGGCAGGGCTTGTGGCAGGAGGCCCGGCCAGAGGGGGCTGATGGCTTTGCGCTGAGTTCAGCTCCCCCAGGGCTGCTCCAGACGCCTGCCCGCAGCTGGGGAGGGGGAGGTGGTGCTGTGGGGGCGTCCTGGGAGGCCTCACTTTCCCTGCCCGAGCCAGGAACCAGCTGGGCCAGGAGGCAGAGATTTCCGATGAGGATGCCCCTGGGCCCCCAGCCCAGTGGACGGCCCCTGCCTGAGGGCCTTGGATGATACTGGGTCATCCCTGCTCAGCAGCCTCCCCTAAGGGAAAAGCAGAATATTCACTTCGGGTTGGGAGAAGAGAGTAGGGAAAGGGAGTTTTGGTGTAGTGGGAACGCCCCAGGCCTGGGCCGGAGCCCTCTCCCTGATGCTCCATGTGGCCATGCCCCTTTGGCCTTCCCTCTGGTCAAGCGTCTGGACTAAGTCGTCTCAAAGTCCTGTCCAGCCCTCTGTTCTACCAGAGTGTGGAGGGCGGCAGGGAGGGGTTGAGGTGGGCTGTAGTTTTCCTCAGGCTGAAACCTGCTCAGAGATGGAGCTTCCTCTCATCCCAGCGGCTCTCTGCAGCCCTCCCCCACCCCCGTTCTCTCCTCCCTAGTAGGATGGATTGAGGCAGTGTGGAGAAATCCGAATAACTAATCAGAGTCCTCATTAACCCCCTGCCGGGATGCTCAAACATTCACTTTGCTGTTTGTGAAGCAGAAAAAAATCTCTCCCTGCATTAAAATTGATGCGTTATTAATCCCGGTGCTCCGACCTGGTGGGCCACTGCCCCATCCTGCCGAGGCCCAGCACCTCGGGCTACCTGCACTTTCTATTATTTATTGGCCCAGGGCAGAGAGGCTGCTCTTCACAAGGAGCCGGCTTGGTGCCAGCACGAAGGCAGCTACTTTGTTTTCTCCCTGGCTGGAGCCAGGGCCCCTCTGCCTAGCGCCACCCCAGGGTGCAGCTGCCAGGCTGCTGGGAGGCGGCTAGGGAGGGGTGGGTTGGGGTGGGTTGAGTGAATGGTGGTGTGGACGGATGTGTCTCTCCAGACCTGAGAGGGCGTGGTGCCCTGCTCTGCGCTTCAGGGGAGACAGCCTGCGGAGTGGGCCGCTTTCAGTCCAGCGGTGGGCTGGGCCTTGAAGGCCGTAGCGTTTGTTCGGCCCAAGAGCTGACTTTCTGCACACCTGGGACCACAGTGCCCCCCTGGCCTCCCTGGCACTGCTCCCCCGCCCAGGCTTCAAAGCCATTCTCTGGCTCTCCACCCCCATATTGCACACCCTCCATGTGAGGAAAGGAATCTACAAATGTCCCTCATGTGCTTGACCTCGTACCAGGAGCTGTAGGGTATTTAAAGACACTTAAGGCACAGTCCCTATCCTCAAGGAGATTGCACTGTGGTGGGGTCAAGATGACTATACACACAGAGAATTCTACACAACAGCAAGTCAAGGGAGGGAGGAAGGGAAGGAAAAAGGGAGGGAGGGAAGGAGGAAGGAAGGAAGAAACGAGGAGTGGAAAAGGCTCCTCTGGGTTGTCTTCGAGCCTAAGATGGTGTGGGAAGGCAGCATGGAGAAAACAAGACCTGCTGTGAACCCCACATTCCCATACGGCTGGTACTGGCTCGGCCCTCTTTACTGGTGTGGATCCGCCCTGATGGGGGTCTGGCCACATCTGCTGCCTGTCTTGACCTGTGAACCCACAGCCAGTGCCTGGGCCTGTGTGAATTCCATTATGTGGCCTTCTGTGCAATAGGTCCCTCTGGACAGCTTTGTGAGGATAAGGAAGAGAAGGAGAAAGAGCTGAAAGTGGAGGATGAGAAGAAAGAGGAATTTGATCCCCAGCTCTTATTTCCAATCACTTTAACATACTACAGTGAGAAATGGTCAGAGGTCACCTTCCTGATCTTTGACTCAGGTTGGTAAGGATGATCATCCAACTAATATTTTTGAGTGCTACTAGGTACTAGGGATTCAAGGGGAGCAAAAGAAGCCTGAGTCCCTGCCCACATGGATCTTACAGACCCGTGGAGAAAAGAGGCATTATTCAAATAATCACAAGTGAATGTGTAATTACAAACTGAATTAAGAAATGTGATATACAAAGGAGCCTTGTCTGGCCTGAGAGGTCAGTGTAGATCACCTGAGGAAGGAACTGGAGCTGAGATGAGGAAATGAAGCAGGCTGTTACTAGTTGAAAGTGGATGAGGAAAGAGCATCGTCCATGAAGATGGGATGGCTTGTGCAAAGGCCCTGTGGTGAGAAGAAGCATGTCCTGTTGGGAGGACCAAAGGTCTGGGTGGCTGGAAGGCAAAGAGCAAGCTAGATGAAGCAGGAGAGGTGGGCTGGGCCAGACTGCACCTGACCTTCTAGGCCACCATAAGGATTGTGGTCTTGATCTCAAGAGGAATGGGAAGCCAGTAATGTGTTCGAAACTAGGGAGAAGGGAGGAGAGTGAGTAGAATATAATTTGCACTTCAAAAAGCTCTCCCTGGCTCTTTAGTAGAGAACAGATGGAGAGTTTCAATATGTTAAATGGGTCATCTTAGTCCCTTGCTGTTTCCTGTCTCCCACTTTGGTGAGCTGAAGTCTATATAATGTGCTGGTGCTTTATGCAGGGAGATGTATATCTAAATTCTGATCACCCAGTATTCAGCCTCAGCTCAGAACCGACAAAAATAAACTATCACCCTTCAAGTGGCATCCTCCATCCCTAACTTGGCAGAGACTCAGGTGGTCATCACCACTCTGACCTGTGGAAGCCCAGCATTTTGTGTATATGGGGCCCTGGACGCCAGCCTCCCCAAGAGAGGTCAGGAGGGACAACAGCTGAGAGGATGGATTGACAGAGCTGGGGGGACAAGACAGGGCTGCAGGGGAGTCAGGGAAGCAGAAGTGCGGGGCTACTGGGGGTACCAGGCACTATCGCAGCCTGTTGTGTTGGGTGTGCAGAACAGTGACACAAACACGAGTGCGCACCCTCCGCGGGCTGCAAGCACCTCCTCTCCATTTGGCTAATGGCTCCTCCATCCTGGGTTATTCCCACTTCCTGCCCTTAAAGAAACTGTTTGGTTTCATTCAGGACCAGAGCTCTTCCTTCTTTCATTTCAGCAAACACACATTGATCATCTCCTGTGTATAAGGATGCTCTGAGGTCAAAAAAACCCCCACACTGTCCTTGCCCATCAACATGACGCCCACTGGAGGAGCTAGATATATAAACAGTTAACCCGTAGAAGGCAGAGTGCACTAAGCTGTAAGTGTAGGGCCACCCTGTAACCTAGTTCGCCTGGGACAGTCTCAGTGGAAGCCTGTAGTTTCTGTGGAATTATTAATCGTGTTCTCCTTCACTCTCAAAATCGTTCCTGTTTGGGTGATAAGTTATGTGGTCACCTTATCAAAGTGCTATGGATGTAAAGAGGTGTGAGCAATTCTTTGTAGGAATTCAGGATAGATATCACAGAGTAAAGAATATTCAAGCCGAGTCCTTGAAGAATGAGCTGTATTTCCGCTCCTAGAGCAGGGACGCGGAGCAACCCCGTCTTGGAGAGTAGAGCAAGCACAGGCCTGGAGGCCCCCTTGAGTCGAGTCTGCCTAGGAGAGGATGAGCAGTTCACCTGTAACCGAGCCCAGGCTCAGTGAACTCGTTATGGAAAGTTTCAGACAGTAAATATTTCAGGGTTTGTGTTACAACTGCTGCACTCTGCTGTTGCTGTGGAAAGCAGCCATAGACAATAGTCAACAAATGGGGTGGCTATGTTCCAATAAAACTTTATTTAGAAAGACAGGCAGCCTCAGGATTTGGCCCCTGGTATAGTTTGCCAGCCCCTGACCTAGAGTACTTGAGGAGAGTTATCAGGGATAAGCCTGGGGGCCGGCCCTGGGGCCAAGTGGTTAAGTTTGAGAGCATTCTGCCTTGTCGGTTCGGGGTTTGGAGCCTAAGCTCGGACCTACACGCCACTCATCACGCCATGCTTTGGTGGTATCCCACATATAAGAGCCAGAATGACCTACAACTAGGATATACAACTATGTACTGGGGCTTTGGGGAGAAAAAAAAGGAGAAAGATTGGCAACAGATGTTAGCTAAGGGCCAATCTTCCTCACCAAAAAGCATACTAAAAAAATAAGATACTTCTAAAAAAGAAGAGAGAGATAAGCCTGGAAAGTTAGGTAGGAGCCATATCATGAAAGATCTCAAATACCTGACTTATTTTTTTTAAATAATGATAATCTTTTTGGACATAAGACTGGATCATCTCAGGTCCTAGGGTTTATTGTTGGGGTTTGGAGAGTCCTGGAGGGAGGCAGGGGGCAACAGCGAGGAAAGCAGACTGGCTTGGGGACTGGGGGCTCCGTTGGAGGCAGACCTGTGGAGCCAGAGCGCTGGGATGCGCAGAGATCTCGCCTCATGCCGCAGAATCCACCCTGTTGTTCTACACTCCCCTCCCAGTCCCTGTCCTCGGAGAGCTCCCGCTTTCTTGGGTAGACACGGTGACAAGGTGCTACCCTTTCCTTTCCTGGGGAGTGAAGGCAATTAATGATCACCCTCCCCTCCCCAACCCGGGCAGGGCTGCTGGTCATGGTGTAATGCTGACAGGGCCCGAGGGCAGCTCAGCAGCTTCGCTCCCAGAACTCCTGATGGACTCTGGCAGCTTCACAGTTTAATTATTGCAGAGGACCCTGAGCTGCAGAGCTGGAAGGGGGGACATTTAGCCATCTGCCATCACCTATGTGTCCCCTACGCCCTCTGGAGGGTCACCTTTCCCATGAATATCCCAAGTGAACAACTTGAGATTTCCTCCCATGCTGCGGAAAGTCCCTCTTCCTGGAGTCCAAGAGAGGAAGGGTGTTTGGTCCTGTTTAGGACCTCATGGTCATATCTTGCTTCAAGGTCCTGCTCCAGGAGTAAGTCCTGCCCCCCTTTCTCCCTCCATCTTGCTCCCCTTTCGAAGGCACAAAGCTGTCGCACGTGTAAATTTTTACTGAAGATACAGGAGCTATGCCTGCTGGCTCACTCACCTCAGGCATAAAATTTAAGGGGGCACCCAAAAACTCAGTAATCAAGAGAAATAATATTTTAATGCAAAATTTTTTAAAAATCAAAATTAATGACAAAAATGCATGATAAACAAAACATCAAAATTTTAAGTGACAGCGTCGGTATTCCTGATTCTCCCTTTTGCCTCATAGTCCAGTGAGGCCAGGCAGGGCACTGTGACTGAAGCTGTTTTTGTCTCCATTACTGAGATTTTTGGCGCCCCCTTAAACTTTGTGCTGGAGGCAAGTGTCTCTCCCACCTCACCCTGGTCCCAGGGGAGGAGATGCCTGAGGAGATGCCAGAGCAGGGCTAGAGCATGGCACAGAGCAGGAACAGGTGAAACTTCACACACGAGGTAAACTCCTCAAATCCCTCTCCTACCCCCACGGAAGGAATTTCTCACTGTGCACTTCCTCCTGCACAGTCTGACCTGCCACCTTTTTGCTGGGACCTGTTTTCCCAACTAACGCCTTCTTTTCTTTCCCTTCTGCTCTGTTTTATGCTCCTGCATCTTTGAGACCCTGGCCGAGTATCCCCAAGAAGTTACTGGGGGAACTTTAAATGCCTAATACTCCACTCCCCTTCATTTACCTTTTCTCCTTTGTCCTTGTGATCTGACAGTGTATATTTTATTTATGTGTCTTCTTGTCTATCCACTGCTCCCATCTCCACCCCCGACCACAAAGTGAGCCCCATGCATGCTGAAATTTTTATCTTTTCTGTTAACAATTGTGAACAGTTCCTGGCACAGAGCAGGCACTCAATAAACATTTGTTGAGTGAGTGAGTAACAATTAAGTTCTCTTTTCTTTAGTCTTTCTCCTCTCAGACTAGGCCCGGCCTCTCCTTTAATAGCCGAAAGATGGTTAAGTCTTTTTCCTAAATGAAAGAGCATCTGCCCTGGGCCTCCTCCCAGAGCCATGCAAAGAGGAAGCAGAAGCTTTGAAGTCACAGTTGTTATTTAGCAAGTCCAACATAGGCAATAGAAAAAAATATTTTCCAGAACAAACTCCAGAGTTTTCAAGGTATGTTGTGTATTTTTTTTCCCCTTTCAAATAGGGCGTGATGTCCAAGGGAAGATGTGAATTTCATGTAAGTTGAACCAATATAGATTCTTTTTGTGACCTTGGCCAAGACCTTTAAGTCTCAATTTTGATTATTCTACCTGTAAAATGGGTATATTGGTTCCAGCACTACCAACCTCACAAAGTTACTGTGAAGCTCAAGCAAAAAGCTAATGGATGTGGTTGGAATGCTTTGGGATGTAGAAATCTTCTTGCAGATACAGAGGTTTGTGAAGTCTCATTGACACTTGGCTGCGGCAGAACAAGGGGTCTCCTGATGGGACCTTGGCGGTAGTGACCATCCATTTCTAACCTTCTCACTTTACAAGATGGAGAAACTGACGCCTGGGTGGTGATGTGCCCAGGGTCACATCCTGAGCTGACACAGGAGAGTTATGGATGGAAGCCAAGTATCCTGGCTCCTGGTGCAGTTTCTGGACTCTCTGAGTTTCTCAGGTGCTGATTCCACCAGAACAGGGATCCTGGCCTCTGCTCAGAAGCCAAGTCAAAATGACCGTAGCCAGGGGCCGGCCCAGTGGCACAGCAGTTAATTTCGCACGTTCTGCTTCTCGGCGGCTCAGGGTTCACCGGTTTGGATCCCGGGTGTGGACATGGCACCTCTTGGTAACAGCCATGCTGTGGTAGGCATCCCACATATAATGTAGAGGAAGATGGGCATGGATGTTAGCTCAGGGCCAGTCTTCCTCAGCAAAAAGAGGAGGATTGGCAGTAGTTAGCTCAGGGCTGATCTTCCTCAAGAAAAAAAAAAAAAAATGACCACGGCTGGAGGGGAATTCCTGACTTTCAGACATCCTAGCGAATACCAACCCTTCATGAACAGCCTATGGAGGGAGGCATTTTAAATAAAATCCTTCTACCATCCCTTCCATTTCTGAGATTCATTTCTGAGTGGCATCTGAATGAGAATTTTACAGACATTTCATTTCCGTCCTTGTTATCGCTCCTTTGCTGTCCTTCAGGAGCAGGTTATGACTGAAACCTCCGTGAGGCTCAGGGTGTAAATCTCCCCCAGTGGGGACTTGTGCCTTGGGTGGCAGGTCATCGGTTGGCAGCATCTCCATATGCAATGTGATCATTTCGGGGAAACAGGGCCCTGAGAAGGGCAAGGAGGCACAGAGAGATTAATTTCTTCAATGTCATGCTTCCTGTGCGTTCCTTAATGACTGAAATTTACATGTGTGGGGAAAATCACAATTTCCCCTGGAAGGCATGGAAGGGAAAATCAGAGCTGTCAGACTGTTTTGCAAGTGGGTGTGTCCACAGGGCCCTGGTATCCATCCTACCAGGAATCTTTGGGTTTCTCATGGGTGTGTGGCCATGATAGTGACCCTGAACTGGAATTTGTGCCTTTGTATGTCTGTGACCATGTCTCTGGGATTATTTGTGTGTATGTGTGTACATGCATGTATGTGTGTGTATGTGTGTATTGTCGTCACTTCTATCTTTGTGACCGTATGTAGCTCAATGTGCGTTTCTTTAAAAAAAATTATTTCTCATTTCCTGCGTAAATCACTCCATGTAAAAGGCCATCCAGAGCTCAGTTCCTAGCATCTTTTTTCAATAAAGCAATATTATCACAGCCTACTCCCAAAACTAGTCCCAGGAGAGGCTTTTCCTAGACTCTTTGTCAAACGAAATGTCACCAACTCACCAAATGATGAGAAGAAGAATTCTTCTTGTTTATTTCTCAAGTGAGGCGGAGCAAAAGCAGCTCAGCCTCTTTGGGTCTTTTCCCTGGCTGGGCGGGCAGGCGGGCAGGCGGGCAGGCGGGCAGGGGGCTGAGGAGGCCACCATAAAGTCCTGGATTCTGCTCTTCTCTACGCCCTTTAACCAGCTTTGTGACTTTGGGCAAGTCACATTTCTAACCTCAGTTCTCTCTTTTAAAACAAGACTAGTAATACCTACATTATAGGGTCATTGCAAGGATTAAATAATAAATCAGATAATATTGTGCTTTGCAGAGGAGACTGGCATGTTGTGTGTGATACATTCTATATATCCTCTCCTGAATATACACATTTGCCACTTTATTCAACCAATATTTATTGAACACATAATATATCCAGGATACATAGTAAGCTCTGCAGAGACATATAGGCTTGAGAGTCAGGTTAGGATTATATAATCTAGTGAGGTAGACAGACGGGCAATTTGATGGGATAAGTGCTAAGAGAATTGTGCATAGGATGCTCTAAGCTGCTAGAACCATCCTTGTGGCAGCCGATGGAGGATGGTGTGGGCAGCAGGGAGACCAATTAGGAGGCTATTGCTGAGCTGAGGTGTGGAAAAGGAGATGCAGAGGAGGAAAATGTAGCTTGCTCCACCTGGGGGTAAAAAAGAATGATGAGCTTGTACAACATGCATTGACTTTTCTTCTGGAGGGAGATTTTGGGGCTGGGAAGTCTGTCTCAGAACCCAGGGTCATTTGGAGCCTAGTTAGGGGAGGGAGCAGGGCCTCCAAGGCTGGAGGGTCTGCCCACTGGGGAAAGAATGGCAGGGGGAGTAGGAGGAGAAGGGACTGAGCCCAGCTGAGGGGAAAGGAGGGCTGGATGCACGCGGGGTTTGCAGAGATTTTCAAAGGGCTTCTGATAGGGCTGAAGGTTTCCCCAAGAAAGGTAAATCCTGCTGGGAAAGTTAAGTGACTTCTGTAAGTTTAGGGCTGGTCTTAGTTAAGTTGAGGGACATTTGCTTTCCATGATGGATTCCCAATCACCAATTTGTGTCTGGTCAAGTTCTGTCCAGGTCTCTTGACTGCTTTTGGCCTTCATGTTCATCCATTCATTTGCTCATTTAATAAACACACATTGAGCCTGACGCTAGTCCAGAGCTGGAAGCACAAAGGTGAGAAACACCTTGCTCAGGAAGCTCAGAGCTTAATAGGAGGGACACCTATAGGAATACATAATAATTTAGTGTGATACAGCCTGGAGTTCACGGCTAAGAACTTGGGATGTTATCTTACAAGACATATGGTCTCAGTTACTAGGGGAGCAGGAAGGAGGGAATGACTTCCCCTGTGTGGGGTAGGGTGGCATTGAGAGAAAACTTTACAGAGCTGGATCTTGAAGGATGAGTAGAATTTTGCCAAACAAGACCTAAACTATTATTACTATCATTAACGACAATAGTCACCATTTGTTAAAGGCTTAGTCTGTGTCAATGCTGAGTACTTTACTATCTGCTAAGCACATCATGTGTCTGATGTAATACCACAAAATCCTAATAAACACCCTGTGAGTTAGCTCTTATTGTTCCCATTTGACAGAAATAGGAAAACTGAGACTTACAGAGGTCACACAGCCAGGCAGGGGGAGATGTAGAATTTGAACCCAAGTTTGTCTGACTTCAAAGCCTTTTTCCCTGTACTATCTTTCCCACATTAACTTATTGATATTAATGCAGGAGGCATATGAAATAATCTATAGTTTGGTCAAAAGCTCTCAATTCAGAGACACGTTGAAACATAGAGGTTTGTAATGCCTTTGGCAATGAGTAATAATACAAATTGGCAAACTCTCAACTGAACTAAGCATTGATCTGAATTAGCATTTTGCAGTAGTGGTCCCGCTTCATGTGACAAGAATGACATGTTGATGGTCTACACGGGCATAGTACTAACCTAGGTTTGTATGGAGGGTAGAAGAGAAACAGAAGACGCAGGTCTTGTCCTCAAAAATATGATGCCATTGAGGAGATTTAGATTAACATAGAAAGCAGAAGTTCACAAAATAAAGTAAGATTAAGGGCCAGTCACAGGGTGGGGATGCAAGAAGCTGACTTTGCTCGGCTGCAGAAGTTCAGAGGAAGGTAGGACTTGAGCTCATCCTGGAGGGTTGGCAGGACCTGGATAGCAGAGTGCAGGGCCCCGCAGAAGAGCATGATGGCCTGAACAAGCAGGTGGAGGGCTCAGAGATGGTGCGTGCTTGGTTGTGAGACTGTGGCACCTTGCATGGCCAGAGAAAAGATTCAGGTTTGAGAGGACCAGGAGATTAAGTAAGACAAGTAGGTTTAGGCTGATTACTGAAGACAAAAATAGAGGCTAATAAATTTGGATTTTTGTCTTCTTAGGCCCTAGCAAGCCATTATAGACTTTTGAGCAGGGGAGAAACAGTATAAACAAGTCTGTTGGGGCCGCCCGTGGCCAAGTGGTTAAGTTCACGTGCTCTGCTTTGGCGGGCTGGGGTTTTGCTGGTTTGGATCCTGGGCGTGGACATGGCACTGCTCGTCAGGCCATGCTGAGGCAGCGTCCCACATGCCACTACTAGAAGGACCCACAACTAAGATATACAACTGTGTACTGAGGGGATTTGGGAAGAAAAAGCAAAGAAAAGAAAAGAAAAGAAAAGAAAAAAGATTGGCAACAGTTGTTAGCTCAGGTGCCAATCTTTAAAAAAATAGTCTGTAAATTATTTTAGCTTCCAAGGAGGCCCTCTCTTCCCAGGGGATTAGAATCTAGTCTCTTTGAGATGGGCCTCCTTGCTCCAGTGACATTCAAGGCTTTCGCTGGGACAATTGAGTTCAATAACCGGTCAAGAGTAGTCAGAGAATATCACACTGTCAGGTCTAGCCTCTCATTTACAGATGACAACAGTGAAGATTGATGATGATGATGGTGATAATGTTAATGAAACAGAATTCAGAAAGGTGAAGCGTTTTGTCCAACATCACACAGCAAACTCGTGGCAGAGCTGGAACTAGCTGCCGAGCTTCCTTAGCTTGCTCACTCCAGCACGAGGTGGGAGAAGCCTATAGATTGTCACAAATGTCCGCCGTTGGGGAAATGCCTGAGGTCCTGATAGGCAAACCACACTTCCATCACTGCACTTGTGCAAGAACAGGCCATGAGGTGGGCTCCAGAGTGAGAAGAGACTCCTTCCAGGCTCTTAGGCCAGTGGGAACAAAGACTTCGGTGTTTTTTGCTCCTAAGATAGATACTATGGTTGGAACTCCCCCAAAGTAGACAGGGGCCAGGCTTTTGGTTTGGGCTTACGGGCAGAGATTCCAGAGGCTCAGTATCCACTGCTGTCCTATTCATTTGCAACAAGTGTTAAGGGCAAGTTGGCAAACAATCAAAGGTGTTCTCTAGGGGAGCCTGCCCGTCCCCCTCAGAGGATGCCCTGGTGAAATGAACTCAAATAGGCAGTGAGGGGCCTGATCAGAGTTAAAGAGCTGGGAGTGGGGCCACTGCATTTCCTGGGGTCTTTGTGGGGACAGAAGGGACTTTACCTTCAAGATGAAGCTTCTGCTTCCTTCTTTCTCCCCTGAAACAGCTGGGCCCTCAGGTCACACAGAGTCTGCGTCTTCCCATCCGTCTCTCCCTCTCTATCTTCCTGTCTGCCTCCCTACCTGTCAGGCTGTCTGTCAGTTGGGCCCAAGCCCAGCCTCAGGTTCAGGGCAGCAGTGTTGCAGGCTGCCTGCTAGCTTCCAGAGGAGAAGGACTTTGTGGGCGACAAAAGGGAGGGTGGTAGATTCTCTCTGCCAAGACCTAAAAAGGTGCACTCAGGCTCCCCCGAGTGTGGAGGGCAGTGTGGCCCACAGAGCTGCACTGGGATGGAAGGGATGGCCACCACCCTGGGCAGACTCCTGCCCTGAACTCCAGGCTGTCTTGCATTCTCCTCAGCACTTTCTGTCATGCGAGCCGCCCTGCTTATGCTCAGAGGAATAGCTGGCAGTGTCGGAAAGGAGATTACAGGCTACATTTCTGCCTTGCAGCTTTCTCCAGGCTGTTGGGAACGAGGTAGTTGTCAGTTCTGGGAAAGGAGAAACCTGTGTATTTTGTAGCCCTGCAGCGGTGCCCCGCATCGGGGCATGCTGGCGTCGCCTCAGATGGCCGTTCCTCTCTCAAATGTGTATTTTATCAGTCCCTGCGTGGGGAGCATGGTTGACTTCTCTTCCTTAATACCGGCGTGATTCCTCTCTGAGGGGCTCCAGCTCTTCACTGCCTTCTCAGGGGTGGTGTTGGGGGCAGAGGTACAGCTAGAGCAGAAAGACAGACAAAAAGCATGTGGCTGCAGCAGGACATCAGGAAGGAGCTCTGGCCCCTCAGCACCAGAGAGGACACAGTTAGAAGCTGAGGCCAAAGGACAGGCAGGGCAGGCAGGGCTCCCTCCTTCCACAACCCTGGCCCCGACTCTGACCCCTGCCCCTGCCCTCAACTCTGTCCCCTGCCCCTGCCCTGTGAGCTTTGGCAGAGGAGCGGGTGGTGAGGCCATCAGCCAGAAGCAGCATCACCCACACACCACAGGGTACAGTTATTTCCTGAGCATCTGGACTGGGAGCACCTCAAAGACAGGGAGAGCGTGTATGTGTGTGTGTGTGTGTGTGTGTGTGTGTGCACATTTCACCTTTGTATGCCCAGGCCCCAGTGCATAGGAGGTTCTTAATAGAGGGAGACTAAATTGAAGCAATTTGTATCTGCCCAGAAGAGGAGAGGAGGGAATAGTAAAAATCTACCCAAGAACAGAGCTCTCATCGGCCAAGTAGGCCTTAGACACCTGGGAAATGAGGGAGGGGTGTGGTGCTGACATCAGCAGAGCTCCCAGGAGTAGCCCACCCCACAACTCAGGGCACATCCTCTTCTGCCTTCTCCTGCAGGAAGCCCAGCACTTACTGCTGCAGGCACTCCCTTTGGTTGGTAAGAAACACAAGAGCAGAGAGAAGTGGGGAGGTTGGAAGAGGAAAATGTCCAGGGTCAGGAGACATGCCGCTTGCTGGCTGTTTCCTTAGGCAAGACCAGTGCTTGACCTTCCTAAGGCTTATTATCCACATCTGTAAAATGGAAACACCCACCTGGCAAAGAAAAAGGCCTCTCATACATTGCAGAGAGCATGTAAATGGGTGTGGTCCTCCTGCAAGTCGTTTGTAAAACTTCTTTAAAATGAACACAACTTTGGATTTGGCAGTTCCACATCTAGAAACTTAACCTGAGACAATGATCAAGTCTCGAGCAAACTTCACCTACAAGAATTGGCATTATTTATTTATAATAGCAAAAACTGGAAATAATCTAAATAACAAATGATAGAAATTTGACTGAGTAATTATAGTACATCCATAAATGGAATGACATATAGTCACTGAGATTATTATATATATTTCCCTTATATGCAAAGGCATTTATGATATGTTGCTAAATATAAAAGTCTGATTACAGAACAGTGTGCATAGTATGATATTGTTTTTAAGAAAGAGGAGGGGCTGGCCTGGTGGCTGGGTGGTTAAGTTCGTGCACTCTGCTTCGGGGGCCCAGGGTTTCGCCGGTTCAGATCCTGGGTGCGGACATGGCACCACTCATCGGGCCATGCTGAGGTGGCGTCCCACATAGCACAACCAGAGGCTCTTACAACTAGAATATACAACTGTGTACTGGGTGCTTTGGGAAGAAGAATTAAAAAAATGAAGGTTGGCAACAATTGTTAGCTCAGGTGCCAAGCTTTAAAAAAAAATTGTTTTTAAATAAAAAAAAGAAGAGTTTTAGGGCTGGCCCAGTGGCCAAGTGGTTAAGTTTGCGCACTCCGCTGCGGTGGCCCAGGGTTTCGCGGGTTCGGATCCTGGGCGTGGACATGGCACCGCTCATCAAGCCATGCTGAGGCGGCATCCCACATGCCACAACTAGAAGGATTCACAACTAAAAATACACAACTATGTACCGGGGGTCTTTGGGGAGAAAAAGGAAAAAAAAAATCTTTGAAAAAAAAAAGAAAGAGGAGTTTTTCTCTATATGCTAAGTGCAGTTATCTTTGTATTGCAGGATTACAACCAACTTAAACTATCTCCCTCTTATTTTGTATAAGTATATATTATTTTGTAAAGGTAATAAAAATTATTATTGTATTCAAGTATCAACCTCTAAAAGTTGTTTTAATTGTAAAAGAAGATATTACATATGAAAGTAGTTTGTAAGCTGAAAAATTATACAGACGTAAGACAGGGCCTCTGCCCATGAGGAGCTTACAGTTTGGAAAGAGATGAAAGATATAAAAGACAACTACAGTGTGAGATGGAATGTGGCAGAGCTTTCAGAGAATGACAAACAGCACGTTCCTCGGAAACACAGAGGAGGTGAAATTACTTCTGGCTCTAGGGGGAAAGAGCCAAAATGTTTGAGTTGAACATTGAAGTATGGTTAGGGGCTGGTCAGGTGGGATATGGAATGGGAGCAGTGAGAGGAGTGGGAAGTTATGGGACAGGTTTGGGGAATGGAGAGTGATTGTGTCTGAATGGAGGGTTGACAGCCTGTGGGAGATGGGTTAAAGGTGAGTCTAGAAAGGGGGTTAGGAGCCAGACTGCACCTGGTATAATGCAATCAGTGAGCACTTGTTGGTGCCTTCTCTGAGTAAGGAGTCATGGAGAATTCTGGAGTAGGAGGTGACATAGCTGTAAGCCCATCAAGGGCAGTGGGTACTCATTGCTGCGTTGGCAGTGTCTGCCCTGTATGAGGCCCTGGTAGATGCAGAATGAAGTCGTCTGCTGGGAAGCTTGGTCTGGAAGCAGCTAACAAGCTAGATGGGCTAACAGCTTGGCGGGCATGGCCAGGGATGAGGGCCCTCTCTAGGTTGTGTCCCTGGGAATGGAAAGGAGGGAAGACCATCTTCTGCCCTGACCGGAAAGGGATGGGAAGTGAAGAGTGATGGGGGAGTGAATATGAGCTGGGGCGCGGGGTGGGAGGAATCAGGCATACCTCCCAGGTTTGCTGCCTGGGGGGCCCGAGAACTGGGAGTCATTCACAGAATTCAGACAGGGCCACATGCACAGGCTGGGGTCGGGGTAGGGGGAGTGGGACAGGAGTAATGTGGTGCTCACGACACCTTCTTTCCCAGTTGGTTCCCATCCCTTGGGCCACTCTGCGTGGCTGCCCCAGGGCAGGCAATGGCCAGGGGGCCTGAGACTCCTGCTGCTTTGAATGGGTCTCTATCCCTCAGCTCCTCTTGAGAGGAGTCTGGGGTGTAGGAAGGAGGGTTTTGTTTCAACCCAGAGGGCTTTGGTTAATGGAAATTCATTATTTCCATTAAATGCCCACTCTTGGAGCTTCTCTCAGCTCATCCCATCCTCACTCCCCCAGCCAGGAATTCATACCCCCCCCTACCCTCTCGGGATCCTGAATGCTGTGTCTCTGCCACCCTCACCTCCCAGCAGTGTGTGTGGACATGCACACACACACGCACTCACACGCATGTATGCACACTCACACCAGAAGGAAGGCAGGAAAGTCTTGTTCAGGCAAATGTCTAAATTTCCATTTCCCCACTGCAGCTCCCAGTCCGGGCACTGTTTAGCTCCTCCTGTTGTCATGTCACTAGTTAATTACATTCTTTACTGAGGTGCAAATGTGTTTTTACAGGGAGACTAAGATGGTGTTAACTAGGAAGGAACTGTGAATGTTAAGGATGCATTTTCCTCTCATGTAGGGCTGGGGCTCTTGGCTGGAGATGCTCCCTGACGCTGCCCTGAAAATGCAGCCCGGGCCTGGAGCAGCCCCCCCGCCCCCATCCCATGGCTGTGCCATCCTGGCCCCAAGCACAGCCTCATGGAGTCAAGACAGCAACTCGACCCACAAGGAGAAATTAATGTGAATGTTTGGGAAGTGTCAGGCCAGGCCTTATAATAGTGCTGCCACCAACCTCGACTTCTGCACACCTTGGTCCATCTCAAATATTGAGAAACAAAATTAATTCACTTTAATCTAAAAATAAATAGAGAAGCAGTACAGCCAAAGCCACCTTTAGGCCAAGGCTGTCCTTCCCTGGTAATTTCAGCTTCAGATTTGTTGCTCTCCTGCATCTTGCTCCCCGCTGCCAGCAGGCACCCTTCCCTCCACCCCATCCATATCTCTCCAGACTCCCAGCTAAAGCCTGCCCCTAGGAAGGGATCTGGAACTCATCCGCACACCTGACATGGTTGCAACTGCAACCCTCTCTGAGTTCCATGCAGTTTGAAACAAGAAGCCAGCTGTGGCCTACCCAGGGCCTGAAAATCACTGAGACCTGCCACATTGCGGGGGAGAGAGGGCCGTGTATACGCCTGTTGTCAGGGAGCTGGACAGGTGACAACAGTGCACTTCCAGCTCTGACAAAGGTTTGGGCTCTAAATTGGCTCGGTGGGCCTGAGTGGCCACACGAGGACAGAGGGGTGAAAGGTAAATATGGGGGCCAGGTCTGTAGAGCAAATGAAATAGATCCCTGATTGGCAGCCCAGGGAGGAGGGGCCAGGGCGCAGAGCCGGCATCCCCTTGTTCTTGATCACTCCTCCTCAGCCTTCCCTTCTGAGAGCTGCTCTGCCCTTTTTCACAGGTGATTTGGCTCTAGCTGACAGGAAGAATTTCTGGCCCAGCTGGAAGTGAGAAGAGGGAGTGAGTCTCTGAGGGCCATCCTAGAGGCCGCCAGCATCACCCGGACAGTAAGAAATGCTTCTCCGTGCCTTCACACGTACTTAAACCCTCCAGGCAGGTTATCTTTCTTCTGAAAACCTCGAGAAGCAGCCCATAACCTTAGCCTATGCTTAGCATATCCAACCTTAGTAAGCATATCACTGTATTATTTTCTCGTGCCTTTCCCCCTTAGCTCCTTGAGGACAGGACGAGACCTGTGCCTTATCTCTGGATAGCTCTCTTTTCTTCTACTTATTCTGTGAACAATAAACTGTGGTTGATGCAGATGGATGGGCTGTTGCTTACATCCACGATGACGAGAACATTTGTACAACCCTCTGGAGCAAGCTCATCGCCTAAGGGTTACAGGGCTGTTTGTTAAAAATGCAGTTCCTGGACCTCCCACTGGAGTCTGATTCCATGAGTCCAGGTCAAGACCAGGAATCTGCACCCCAAGTGTTTCGAAGAACACAGAGGAAACTGCTCCCCAGGGGTTTCTGATGAACTCTGAGAAATACTGCTTTAGAATGTATACTGCATTTTGAATAGAGAATCTCATTTAATCCTCTTATCAGATAGGGTTTTTAAATCCCTTTAAGTAACTTCATGATCTCAAAGACCTGAATACCAGTATAGACAGGGATTTAGAAATCTAGTTATCTAAAATAACCCTTTTTCTTTCCAGTTTGCCATGATAAGGGCCTGGATCTATTATGGTGAGATTGGGCCCCATCTCCAAAGGACCCTGCCCAGGATTTTCTAAGTTTCCCTGATGTCTTAGGGCCACCATGACCTTACAGTTCATCAGCCTTCATTTTTAGGGGCAGGAATCTTTGCCAAATTCCTCACAAAAGCTGGTTTCCCTGGAGAGAGGAAGAGGGATGGAGCTAACCAGAAAGGTGACTGCTCCTGGGCCCAGCTCCCAAGCAGGTAGTTAGTAAATTTGCGAATATTCAAGGGGACCACATGTCTCCGAGTGGCCAAACTGGCCAGCCATGCTGCCCTGCTACCTCTGCCTTCTGCCCGTTTGGGGAGCTCTGTGTTTTAGGTGCATTAAGCAGTGGGGAGCATGCTAGAGCATGCTGTGGCTCCTGAGAGCCAGAAAAAAGAGCATATCTAGGGGGGGTCAAGGCTTCACCCCAACTGTGGGTTGGGTGATGCCCATTCCAGGGACAAGTTGATAATCTTTTCGACAATCTTTGGAGCCCATGTGCACACTGATGTCAAAGAGAGTTCACTGCAGACAAGGCTGTGGTGAAGGCTTGAAGATGATGGTGGGATGGTAAAAAAAGAGTGAGAAAGGACAGGGGCGGAGTCTCCTGGTGAGCCATGGTGGATAGGTGTTGTTGCCCAAGTCCAGTGGCCTGCTCTGGGACTAGCAATTGAACTGCGCTTCTTCCTGCTGAACTACCCAGCAGAGTCCTCTCTCTCTCCAGGGTGAGGCTGCAGATGCCGGAGTCCAAGCAGGCTACATGGTGCCTGGGAGAATGGAGGTGCCCCCTGTCCCCCCAACATGGTAGATTATGGGAAAGGAAGGAAATGGGTTGACGGATGGCTAACTCCTGCTGTGGGCTGTGTCTTTCTGTAGAACGGAAGGCTTCTATGGATGAGATAGAGGGGACCTCAGCTATCACACTGACCTCCTCTCCCTCCCCCAACACACACACACAGATACACCCACTGACCACTGAACTATCTTGCCAAGTGAGTGCCAGTCTGGTCTGTTCTGGGGACTAAATACAGTTGACACTGTTGCTCGGATGGGTGCAATTGGCAAGGACGATTTTTGCAGCTAATGCTGGAAGTGTGGCAATCAGAGAAGCCGCCAGCTGTCTCACTTAAATTCTTAGCTCTCTCGCTCTCTTTTTTTTAAATCGTTTTGCTTACATAATCCACCCCCTTTTTATTTTCTAATTCTCTCCTTGCAAAACTGGCACCAGAGGGGAAGGGCTGGGGTGGAGGGGGTAGCAATTACACATCAGTTTGGGGAGCATTTACATTTTGCAATTACAATTTAAAAATAAGCCTCCTTAATGATCTCCACGTGTCAGCGACAAACCCTAACTGACATACATACTCTCCTGGGCCTGCCTGCCTCCCGCTGAAGTCAGAGGCTCAGTAGAGGCAGAGGTACCTGGAGAGACGTAGGGAGAGGCCGGGGTAGCATCTAAGGGGCAGCAAGAGCAGTCAGTGTGCCCTTGAGGTTGGTGGAGGACAGGTATGGAGCTGAGCACCTAGAAACCAAGAACTCCGCACCCCAGCTTCTCTCCTCCTCCCTGTACTCGTGCTCCGTCCTGGCCCGTCTCCCTCCAGCCCTCACACAGTAGGGCTCGGTGTCCCCCCGGAGGCAACGTCAGTGCTCAGAGCTGTGAGGAAGGGAGCCTCAACTGCTGATATCCCTCCAGGTGGGAGTTTTCAGAGTCCTGTTGGGCGAATGTAAATCCTCGTCCCCAAGAGCCAGCTAGCGTACCTGGATGCTGGTGGACTGGGGAGAGGAGCTGGTTCCACACGCGGGGCGCAGGAAGGGAACCGGATTGTTGCATCCCAGTTTGGGAAAGACGCTTCTCCTGTTAAAATTATTTGACACATATTTATAGAAGCCCTCTGATTCCTTGGGCAGGGACTTTGGAACCAGATCAATCCAGAATCAGAGTCTAGCTCTGCCATTTGCTGGCTGTGGGATTTGGGGCAAGTTAAGTAACTTAAGTTTTCTAACCATCATTGCCTTGATGCAATTGGGATAACATATTTACCTTACAAGGCTTCTGCGAGGATTAAATGAGATAATATACTAGAAAGCACATCACACAATGTCTGGCACATGGTAAATGCTCAGTAAACATCAGTTCCTCTCCAAGCTCCTCCCCAGTGGCCCAGACATGCTTCCTCCTGCTCATATCAAAACTGCTTCCTTCCAGCTACTGTGGACACTAAGGAAGCACGATCTAGTCTGATTTCTCCAGGTTTCTCCTCAAAGTCAAGCTATTTGCACCCTGAGCAGCCTCTCCATCCCCCTCACACACACACACACACACACACACACACATACACACATACACACCACCTCCCCATAGGATTCTCTGTGGGGCCTTGGCATTAGGCCTCCGTTCCAGCCTTTGACTTCCTCAGGGCATCCTTCCTGACTCTGGCTTTGAACAAGCCCAGTTCTTGCTTTTCTAGACACTAATTCAGTGGAGTGACTTTTTATATGGCCCCACATATGTTCTTCACCTGTGAAATGAGGGAGGTGGACCAGGAGCTCTCTGAGGTGCCTTTCAGCCTTGACACCTGTAATTCTTACATTGTCCTCCCCACTTGGCTTAGCCCCACCAGGTATTTGTGTGTGAAGCTTTCATCTCCCGAGCAGCTTCATCTAGGCCAGTCTTTGGACTGACCACTCACAGAGAAGAACTTACATTTGTTATTTGAAATATACGGAAAATAGCTCTTACCTACGGAAAAAGAGATACACATCTTGCAAAATTCTGAGTCAGGGAAGACGGTCCAGGAGCAGGACATTTGGCATAGTGAATGCAGAGAACACAGGCAGTGACCGCATTTTATTGGTTTGAATGTTTCATTGAACACAGTTAAATATGATGTTTTAAATACTGTGCTAAAAACTTACTTTGTTAACCTAGGTTATATAATGGATAACTTTCCAAGTTAAAGTAAATAGATCTACTCCATTATTTTGAACTGCTGCATGGTATTCTCTTATATATAGGTATTTCATTATTTATTTTGGTTACTTTTTAAATTAGAAGTAAAGTATGTATGTGAAGAGAAAGAACACAGTGTAAAAGATATAAAATAAAATAAAAAGTGTCCCTTCTCTCCCCCACCTCTGCCCACAAGGTTATGATCCAAGTCAACCACATTGAATAATCTCTGATGTTAGTTATTTGGTGGCCAATGTCTATTATCTTTTGTAGTATACTTAAGTTCCTCTTTCTTAATTTATGCATTTATCTATTAACTCCCTGCTATGGGAGCGGGGGAAATTAGCACACATTCTCCCCTTTCAATTTGTATAAGTTTGATAATTTTTATCAAACTATATTAGATATTATCTATTTTAATATGTAGTATTATATAAAATATAATATATATTATATGGTATATATTATATAGCACATAGTGTTACACATAATCATACTATATATTATATATTACTTAGTATACTAGTAGTATATTTACTCTCTTTAGGATAAAATTTAGAAGATTTATATTCTGTTATATAACTGTACTTACCTCTGCATTCTGAATATAGGTTGATTATAAGATGGAAACATTCAACCACAGAACTAAACAGTGTGATCTGGCCATGTCATTACATGTCGTTACAACTTGGCTGCTGCCCAGACCCTTCCGAGCCTCCAGGGGTAACGGGCTGCCCTCCTCCCCTCCAGCTGTCTTCCCTCCCCTTGAGTCACACAGGGCTGCTGTCTGTCTTGTGACTATGTGGTTCTCCTCCTCCAACTTCGTTGTTTTGTTGGAATACCACCTCTAGTTATTTCTTATATTGGTGGGAAGGAAATAAACTGAGTTCTTCCATGTTCAAAACAGACTTTGTCTTCAGACTTGATTGGGAATCTGATGGAGCTCAGAATCCGAGTTCAAAAGCTTTTTCTCTGAGATCTTGAAGACATTCTCCCCCATCCTCTTATTTCCAATCTTGCAATGAGAATTTATGGAAACTTTTAGTTTTCTTTTATTTTTAAGTTCTGGAATTTCACCACTATTGTTGAGGCTTGAGGTTTGATTGCTCCTTTTTTTTTTTTTCATTACTCATACTCAGCCCTTGGGATCCCTTTAAATCTGAAGTCACCTGTCTTGCTTCAGCTCAGGAAAATTTTTATTTCATCATTTGTTTACTCTGCTCAATTGTCTCTGTTTTCTTCTTCTGGAACTTCCACTGCCAGTACAGGGCCTGGCACATAGTAGCTGCTCAGTAAATGATTGCTGACTCTGTTACTTGGGACCTGGATTCTAGTTAGGTCCCCATCTCCTGCTTGCTGCATGGCCTTGGACAGGTTTTCTCATTTGAACAGGGAAGAAGTCAGACCTCAGAACCGCTCAGGATGCTTCCACTCTGCCAGTCTTCTGGCAATTGGCTCCAGAGCCTTGAGTCCCCACTACTCCCGGGTTTGGGGAAGAAGCTGAGGAGTGAGAAGTGAGGGCAAAGCTGAGGTCTAGCTGTCAGGCAGCCAGAGCTGCCAGCCTCCCGCTACGCACAGTTCCCTGCACCCTCCATCTCTTCAGCGTCCCCTGAATGTCCCCCTTGGGGACCTCTCTCCTCGACCTTTCCAATCATTCTTAAATTGGCCTCCTTTCCTCTTCATCTCCCTCTGCCCAGCTCCCCTGCTCTCCACACTTTCTCAGCTCCCATGCACACACAGCTTCTGATGGTGGAATAGTCCCTGACCACAGCAAGTGCCTCGTTAAGTGAGATCTTTTTTTCACTTTTATGAATTCCAGGACAACGAGACAGCAGACTTCTCCCCCCAAAGCTGCAGAGCAGATGAGATGCTCTGACCTGAGACAGCCAGGCCCTAAGAAGAAAAGAAAGATCAGAGAGGCCTGCTGATAGCAGGGATCTGCCCCAAACTTAGGCCACCTTGTGCCCTTGTCGGGGGCAGCTTGGATGAGAATTCCCATTTCCTCTCCTTCCACATCCCAGAGACGAGCTCTGGGAACAGACACCACACATGCAGCTCCCCTGCCTGCCCAGACCAATCTGCTCTGGACAGACCTCTAGATCTGGGAGTCAAGATGCTTTGCTCCTTTTCCCTGAGTGGGCCAGACACTGGAAGATCCAGATTAACAAGTGCTCAGATCCCAGAAGATCATTCTCTGTTCTAAGTCAGAGTATCCTAATTGGTTCCTGAGGGCCAGAGTCCACTGTGCAAAATTGTCTTCTCCTCCTCTTCCTCCACCCCATGGTCCTTGTTCTGCCATGAGAAGTGGGGTCCATCTAACTGGAGAAAGAAGAGGGGACAGTTAAGACACAACCTTGAACTTCAAGTCCACAAAAATTGTGTACTGAAGGCAGGACTCTTTCTTTCCACTGAGACCACAATGATAGGAAAGGAGTTGTCATCGCAAAAGGCAGAATTAAGGTTCGATGGGCATGGTAATTTTCGGAGAGGCTGCTAGTATTCGAAGATTCTGCTGCAAATATGAAACACTTCTACTTGGTGCCTGAGTGCAGCAGCAGGGGCCAGCATATGACTAAAGGTTTCCCTGTTAGAAGCCAGAAAACTGCAGACCACTTTCCAAGCCTGGGGTTGAAGGGGATGGGGCTTGGCAGGGGACAGCCGGAGTCAGTGGGAGGTAGAGCACAGGTCGTCTGCACTTCTGTTTAATTGCTGCTGCTTCGGAGGCTGTGGGGAATAACTCTGCTGCCAGCCTGCCAAGATGCCTTCTCTGGTCACCCCTTCAGACTGCTGCCTGGAGTCTCTCTGGGCTGAGAGAGGAGGGAGAAACCTCTGAAAGGAAAGTGAACAGGAAGGCGCTTCTGCAGGCAGATAAAGATAGGACTCAGGGAGATATGACAAGAGATGGGACGCCCCCGAAGGCTGGGGTACCCCAACTTGAAAAAACAAATACTGCTCAACTGGACAGGCTTTTCAAAGATAGAGCCAGGTGCCTTTTGGCCTGTGAGTCATGGGCATATTTCCCTCCAGAACAGGGACTTCTTTGCAGCTGTGGGTGGTCCCTGGGTGGGGTGGGGAAAGAAGGCCAAGCGGAGACAATCACAGAGAGCAGGCTGACTGCACGCTCCCTTCCACCCCACCCCACCTGCGCTGCAGCAGGACCTCCCCGCAGGAAGGAGACACTGACGGAGTCCCGGTCCATGTGAGTCAGAGCCCTGGCCCTGAGCTGCAGAGTGTGGGGTCAGGGTGCAGGCAGCCCCGCTTTCACACAGCACGAGTTCCCAGAGTTCTACAATTAGACAGCCGAAACACATGATCGAATGCCCACGTACACATCGCCTCTTAGAGGCAGTCTTCGACCATTTATTTGTAACTGCATATTCGTTCCTTCATTTTGTTCTTTCCCTTCATAACTGAACCCACAGTCCAGCGAGTCTACGATTCAGACCCAAGGTCTGCCTCTTCCAGCACGCTTAATGTTTCCGTCTTTGTCTCCGCCGTGTTCTGTTTATGAGACCCCTACTTCTTATCGCTGGTATCAGCACTCTCAGTTCTCCATATTCCACTCACTTCTATGAAATAATAAGAGCAAAATGCAATAAAATATTCAAATAAATCCGTACACACACTGCCGTCCAAAGATGACAGAGCCGACAGAAGTGAACTGTCGCTGTTTAAGCAGTCCCACCACACAAAGTGTGTGTTCCTGAGCTGACGTACAAACCCCAAATTTGGCATGCAGAAGGCCTATAGGCGTGTTGATATAAGATAATTCTTGGAAATTCGGGGCGTGTGAAAGTCGGTATTGGATGACTGTGCTGGGCGGCCCAACCAAAGTTAGCTGCTTGTTTTCATCATCAGCGTTGGCTTTCTGTACTTCTCCCATTCCTAGGGGTCTTTCCCTCCTCTGGTGTTTCCTGCCTCCACGCTCAGACTTCTAGGTTAAACATTCAGCCTCTGAAATCAGACCATGCATCACATTTGGAAACTTTCTTAACCTCTCTAAGCTTCACTTTTCGCATCAGTGAATGGGGACAGCCATCATGCCTCATCATGGGACACCATATGATTGCTGACAAAAATAAACAAGGTTATCTGCATAAGAAGCTTAGCACCATGCCTGGTGCATGGTTAGAGCTCAATAAATGGCAGTGGTTACTACTTCTATGTTATCACCTCGCCTCTGTAAAAATTTGCTCCAAAGAAACAAACTCATTCTCACTGAGGTGTAAATGACTGATGGGACCTGAACAGTTATCCTTCCAAGATTTATTTGTTTGTTTTACATTTTAACAGTAAGACAAAGAAATTAAGCTGTAACTGTATATATATTCAGGCTCCATACAGAGGTAGACTTTGTGAAATCATATTGCATAGGCTTTTTTTCCCCCCTGGAGGGAAAATGCAAGGAAAAGCCATGATCTTGTCTACTGGGGTGCATTGGGTTCAATGGGCGAGATGGAACACGTGGATGGGAAGCAGATTTTCATAGCGTAGGAACACACACAGCGACCATCCACACTCCTGTGTCCTACTTCTGCCTGATGGCCAGGCTCTGAGTGAGAGGACAGTCCTGGAGCGGAAAGTGAGAATAGGCTTCATGGAAGAGTAGGGTTTGGAGCAAAGTTTTGATGAAGGAAAGGGTACAGTAGTGTGATCCAGAAAGGCCTTGCTGGCAGATGAGAAGCACAGCAAAAGGCATGGAGGAAAACTTTTTTGTAAGGTGATAGAGGGCATGTCATCTGGGGCTTGGGTCCGGGTAGCCAAGCCCAGGAATGGATTCACTGCCCAGTGTCACATCCTCTCACATGGCAGCCACCATCCTCCCTTCCTCAGGGCTGCCTTTCCTAACAGAGCAGGAACACAGAACCAGTGTACCTGCTCTCGTTCCAAACAGCAGTGAGGACCAAGGGTTAGGGGGCCTGGCTGGACATCCTTTCCTCTCCCAAGCTGACCCCAGTGCTGCAGACTCTGCCTGGTTTCCCCTCCTTTTTCTCACGAGCTCACCTGGGCCACCACAAAGGCCCAGGGGAAGGACATTTGTTGTCTGCGTAAGGAAGTAGCAGGGATGAGTGGCTTTTCAATGAGAAACTGAGCCCAGAGGACCACTTGCTTCCACAGCCCTGACTCTTGACCATTTTTTTCTGGAAGCAATTTTTTAAATATGGAACCAGGTATCATCCAGGCAGAGGATATGGTACAGTCTTTCTCAGAGAGAAAAGGGGCCTGGCTGACCCTCTTAGGATCCCCTGCTTCCAGGAGAATCTGGGAGCATGGTGGGTGACAGACTGCATAGGCATCAGGGTCCCTTACCTCTGAGGACTCCCCCTACCCCAGTCCAGTCCTGCTGCTCCCGGCACTCCCTGCCCTCCCCTCACATGGCCCTTCATTTCTTCCTCCTTTCCTTGTCTTCCCAGCTCCCTGCATGCCTGCCTCAGAGAAGAGAAAGATTTATGGAAGGGAGGAGGCAGGCAGGGCAGCCGGGAGGTGGCTGCCTTACTCCTTGCAGAACAGAAGCACTCCTTCCATCTGGGATCCCCAGCGTCTGGGCTGTTTGTCTGTCTCTGTTGAGTTGTGGGCCTCAGGGGCCTGGCCTGGGTTGTTTTCTCAGCTCGGTTCCTGAGCAGTGGCTGCTGTCAGCTCTCGACAAATAATAATAAACCTGGGAATCAGATTTGTCTAGGGGGATTTCAGTCCCTGGGTTCGTTTTTAGATTTATTTCTCCGTGTGTGTGTGCAGACAAGAGAGCACGTGATGGTGTCTTGGGGGAGCAGGCCGGGGCTCCCAGGGCCCTGGCAATCCACCCTAACTACACCCTGGAAGAGCTGCAGGGCCCTCCTCTGCCCCTGGTCACTGGGCTGCCTGGATGCTTGAAAGAAAAGAAAAAGAACTGAACAAAAGGCCTCAAGCTCTCTACTTTCCCTGTTCCTCCCTGCCTCTCCCGCTCAGGCTGTTGGGATAGAGATGCAGGGGCTGGAGATGAAAAAGAGAGGTCAGAATCGCATCTCCAGTTGAGAGTTGTCTGAGGGATGGGTGGGAACCTGGCTACAGGCCTGGGGAGAGGGAATGACCCAAACCTTCCCATGGACTCCACCCCAGGCAGCAGCCATGCATCCCGGCCTCCATTCCTGGGATGCAGCAACAGGGGAGGGGTGTCCTGGAGAGGGAAAAATGTTCTAAGTCAAGCACCTTTGGCTAGAGCAGGACCCAGTTGTGGGTGAGTGTGAAATTTAGGACCAGACTAATGGTGCGCCTCTGGAGCAGAGCAGCACCCACTTTTCAGCAGTGGGAGGTCAATGCTGCCATCACCCTGCCCCTAGGCAGGCGAAGGTGCACATCACTTCTCTGTGAGAGGATACAAGCTCTGTGCTTACCCTGAGAGCTTGCATGCATTCTTGCCCCCCTTTCTGTTTTTTGTTTTATTTTGTTTAAAAGAACCAAAGGGGGAAAAATTGCTAAGTTGTAAAGTGCTTAAAGAGGAGATGAGAATCTTCATCAAAATGCTAAAAGCTGGAGGGGGAGAGTAATGTGAAAACTCTTGCCTGCTATTTATGGGATTGATTCTCAGATCAAGAAGAAGCAAGCAGTTGGATGAAAGGAATTATTGTTAAGCTCCTCGGTAGGAAGATCTAATGGACAATTGCCGCTATCAGGGGGAATTAAATTGCTGTTTCAGTTTGTAAAATATATCAGCGGCTTTTTGAAGCCAGAAAAGGTGTGACAGCCAAGGTAGGGGAAGAGCGAGGGCTGCCACTTTTGGGCCCTGGTGCGAGAAGCAGGAGCCCGGCAGGAGAGAGGGCTGGGCCAAGAGGGAGCTGCTCTCCTGACTCCGTCCGACCCTGCTCCATTTTTTTGAAGCCAAATTGGAAAACAGCGAAACTGAGGAGTAAAGGAGGGTGAGCTGCAGCCCTGGAGCTCTGGGCCCTGATGTGCCGGGAACCCCCATGAATCAGAGCCCCACCGAAGTCAGCGCTAGGGCAAAACAGGGCTCCTCTCTAAGAAACTAGGTGGGGGGGGCAGGGGCGCGGGGGGGGGGGGTAAGGCGGGGGATGTGGGTCTGCGATCGCCAGCAGCCCCATTTACACCCAGGGTATAAGCCTTCCCCCCAGTAACCTGTGGACACAGAGGGATCCAGGGTCGATAATATGCCGCCTTCCTCCCAGAACTGGGTCTCTCGAGCAAGCTTTTGCTCATCTCTAGGCCCGGGTCAGGGAGTACATAAATGACCTGTTGACCCAGCTGCACAGGGGACATATTGTTATTCCAGAAAAGAGCAAACAGCAAAATGGCTTTGGGGGTGGGGAAAGGAGAGGAGGTGGAGGCCCCTGGCAGGAGGACCACGGGCCATCTGGAGGATGCCACACTCCTGGGATACAGAGCAGGAGGGTCTCTGGGTTCTCTGGTTTCACAGAAGGCTCTTACCCCTCCAAAGACCGTTTGCTCCACCTGGCAGGTAAGGGCTGAAGGGGGAGAGAGGTGGTGAGAGATTTTCCCATCTCTCAGGAAGTCAGAAGCCGGCAGTCCTAGTCAAAGCTCATGCTGACTTCCCCTCTGTCTCCACTCTGTCCCCCGGAGACCAGTGTCATGATAACAGGGCAGGAGCCAGCACCACCTCCCAGGTAGGCTTCCCAGAAAGGGAGCAAATGACAATTAGTGCAGAGAGCTGTGGGTGGCCAAGATAAGGTCTGAGTTGCCTGCTATCCTGGTTGTCATATCTGCTTCTTGCTGAAGTCAGTAGAAAATAATTTCCCACTGAGAGTTCCAAGCAGGAACCGAGAGGCACCAGGGAAGTGGCCCTCCTGGCTAGGACATTCAGCAAGGACTTGGGCTCTGTGCCAGGTTCAGTGTCCCCTGAGACCTGGGTAATGGTGGAGTGGTGGCTTATTTTTTACCTCTTAGCCAGCCATCCTCAGGACATGCAGTGAGCAGGGGGTCTGATCCTGAGTGCAAATCCAGCTCAGATCCCCTCCCCAATCCTTCCTTCAGTAACACAGACACAATTACCCTCCCCGTGCCCATGCACCACTCTGAGCCTGGTCTTAGAATAGAGGACTTCCCCAGCACCCTGCAGTCAGAAAGATGGGGGGAAGCAGCGTGTGCTAGGTCACAGCATTCCTGTCACCTCAGGCCCCTGAGCTTCCACCTGGCTCCAGAACACCTGGGAGAAAAGGGAAAGGTCCAGTGTCTGATGTGCTGTGAGGGGGGCCGGCTCCTGGTGAGGTGGGCCTCCATCACTCCTCAAGGAGCCTTCACTTCTCTCTCACTTTGAAACATCTCAGCCAGGCTGTCTCACATTTCAAAGCTTCCCTGCCCACAGGTGCATCCTCTCTGTCACCTCCATCCTTGCCGCTGTCCCCACAGTGGTCTCACCCTTGTCACCACCCAGTGCTGGCTGCACACCAAGGCGCAGGGACCATGGAGCTCCTCAGACACTCAGCTTTCAGCTTGAGATTTCTAGCCCTCACCAGGTTTTGTGAAGAGACCTGGGGTGTGTGTGTGTGTGTGTGTGTGCATGCATGCAGGCCCGCACGCCTGTGTTTCTTTAGATAAATCCACAGAGTCACATGAAATCAGTGACAGGTTGACACCGTTATTTCAAGATTCATCGCTGTGAGTTGCCAGCACAGGAGACCTAGCCAACTCCTTCCCACCAACAACACTTTTTTTCCAGGCATAATTTATAGCAGTGGGGTGAATTTGTTTCCAAAAGATGAATATCACACTATCAGCAACAGCTGCCTCTCATTTTTATTTGTTTTTAAATTTGACTCAAAGTCCAATTCTCTATACACATCCGAAGCTGTAAATCCTAAGGCGACTGATTGCATGATTTAGTAAACAGGTTCTATTACATAATGCAATTAAAGGGGCTCCGCCGCGCCACCTACAGGCCGCTTCTGGGAAAGGAGCTGGGCCGGAGACTCACGTAGGACGAGGCTCTCCGCGGAAGGAAAATAAACGAGATTGCGGATTGCGCCAGGGTTGAGGCGGCCTCTCCGATGGGAGAAGTTGAAGCCAGCCAGGTTACTAATGCAGCCTTTTGGTCCCTCCTGCTGAGTTCATTGTGTTATTTTAGCCTCCTGCAAATCTGTCTAGACGTCAGAACCCAGGCCCGGGCAGCTGCTCAGAGTGGTGGCCTGGGGTGGGGAGTGGTAACGACCTGGGGGCTTCTGGGCCCGGGACTGGGGAGGGCTCCTGCCTCTCTGGCCTCAGGGCCCTCCTTCCCTCGCTCTCAAATGAGAAGTGAGGAAGGGAAGAGAGAGCTGGCTGGGCTTTGGAATGAAGCTACAATCCAACTATTTCCATTCCATTCAACAAAGCTTGTGTTGAGTGCTAACCATGGGCAAAGACTTCTGAATATTTTGGTGAAACCCCTCATTTTGCAGCCCGAGAGGGAAAGTGACTTGTACAGGCCACAGATAAGTGGCAGGGCTGGATGTGGAATCCAGACGTTTTGGTTCTAAGCACAGGCTCCGATCATGGGAGTTTACAGATGAGGAAATGGAGGCCCAGACAGGGGATGGGACTTCCTCAGCCTCTACTTGTAGCAAGGGAAAGAAAATAATGAAAATCCTGCTAGTGTGTGTCAGAGGACAGAGAGGAGCTCCCACAGGTCCTCAACAGGGTCTCTTAGCTGCCCTGGTGAAGAAGGAGGGAAGGAAGGAAAAATGGAAGGAGGGAAAGAAGGAGGGAAGGAGGGAAAGGAGGAGGGAAGGAGAGAAGAATGGAAGGAGGGAGGGAAGGAAGAAGGGAAGAAGGGAAGGAGGGAAGGAGGGAAGAATGGAAGGAGGGACGGAAGAATGGAAGGAGGGAAGAAGGGAAAGAAGGAGGGAAGAATGGAAGGAGGGAGGGAAGGAAGGAGGGAAGAATGGAAGGAGGGAGGGAAGGAAGGAGGGAAGAATGGAAGGAGGGAAGAAGGGAAAGAAGGAGGGAAGAATGGAAGGAGGGAGGGAGGGAAGGAGGGAAGAATGGAAGGAGGGAGGGAAGGAAGGAGGGAAGAATGGAAGGAGGGAAGAAGGGAGGACGGGAAACTCAGGGCCGGTGCTCCCTCCCCCCATTCCTCTGCCCTAAACTACAACACTCTTCAGATGAATTAGGCTCTGGGGCCTCAAGGATTCTGGCTTCTCCAAAGAGCTTTTGTAAGAGGAGGGGGCTTACTTCCCTGGAGACTGAGAGAGAAACTGGACCAGAAAGGGAGAGGGGAGGGATGGATGAGGAAAACAAAACCATCAGAGTCCAAGAGTGTGGAAATAGCCCCCAACCTTCTCCTGTGCCAACCATCGCCCAGTCTCCAGTCTGGGGCATCGGGGTGGAACAGTGAGAAGCCAAGGGAAGTCCCTTCCTCCCCTCTGCTACCTCAGTACCAGATGCAGTGCAGTCTCAGCTAGGGTCAGGGGGCAAGAACAAATGCTGTCTGTCAGGCCAGCTGGCCAGAGAGTTCCCAATTAGACCTTGTTTCTCATCCTTAAGGCCCTGAGCCCCCAACCCGGCACCCCAGCCCAATTACTGCTGGGCAGCATTAACCCCTTGGTGCCCCAGGCCGTTAATGGAATGTTAATTGGTCTAATGGGTTTCATGTCAACAAGTCCTAATGAGCTCCATCCTAACGAGCTTGGTATTTTTTTCCTAAGCCTGTTTGTCAACACACTGTTGTGTGGGTTCCAGACTGCGGGCCTCCCCATGCTCTTGGGCTACCCCCTCCTCCTTCCTAAAGGGATGTCCTTTCATGCCCCCACCCACCCCAACGTGTGCACACTGCCTCATTCGGCTCCTGAGCTCTGTAAAGGGCATTTTTAGCTCCTTTTGATGATAATATCAGTAACGCAAATTATTTCTTCTTGGATATCTTTGTGGGGTTTGCATTTTGCATTAGGTTTGTTTCTTTCCCCCTCCTAGCTGTCATATAATAAAGGTTTTCAGCATTAAAAACAATCTTTTGACGTGAGCCTCTTCTCCATGGGAAATGTCTCTGGTAAATTGTTCCTCGTGTGTCCTCCATCTGCAGTCTTGGCTGTGCTCCCTCGAGTGCCCTGGTGTCTGGTAACAGCGCGGGGGCCTCTGGACAGGGCGGAGCAGCCTCTCCGAGCCACTGACGAATGCTCAGACGCCCCGGCTGGGTTTCTGGAGCTCAGGCCTGCCGCTGGCCTCCCTACACCCAAAGACAGTGCAAAAAAGGGCAGGTTCTCCCAAAGGGCTGGGCACCTGGTAATTGCTCAGGGAGTTCTCCCTCCCCGCACCCCCCCCCCCAGCTGTAGAATCTCCCAGAAGAGAAGTCAGATCCCCACATTCCTCTCCAGGATGCTTCCACATGGCCCCTCAGCTCCCCAAACCTAGCTAGTGGGGTTCCCCAAGGATGGGGGGGTGCGCGTGTGGCTGGAGTGGTGTGAAGAAAAGAGCCAGCTTCCAGAGATGGGCACGGGGTCCCGCCAGTGTCAAGTCACCAGAGGCTTCTGTGCCTGAGTGAGCAGAGAAGAGAACTTAAGCCCCTGATGAAAAGGCCTCCTGTTCTCTTGCAGGAGAAGCCCCCAGAGGGCAATGGGGCAGTAGCCTAGTGGCCTGTGGTGACCCCAGTGAGGGGGCGGGGGAGGGGCAAAGGCCATCTGGTCCTCAGAAAATTGTTCCTGTGTCCTCTGGCGAGGCAGGTCTAGCCCCTGCTCCACAGCCCAGCGGGCTCTGAAGAGAAAAATCTCCTCTCAGCCTCGACGGTGGTTGTTTCTGGATGCAGAGTGCTCTTAACCATTCCTCTTTACCCTGGGCAGGGCAATCCTGGTGCTGTTGCAAACATTTCTAGGGACAGCGACTCTAAAATGACTCTACCTCCCAGTCATTGGACAGTCAACAAAAGAATGCAGATTAATGACTAATCTCTTTAGCCTAAATCCTTCTCAGTGAGCTTCCTTTTCTTTGCCTTCACTATGACTTTCTCATCTGTAGAATGAGGTTACCAGAACACCCAAACCTGAGGTTAAAGGGAACCAGTTGCCCCTAAGAGGAGAGAAAAGCGGCCCAGAGGGAGCTCCCAGCCCAGACTCTGCCCCCCAGCTCCCTCTTCTGGAGGCTGCTGGCACTGCAGTGCCACAGCGGCTCGCTTTTCTCTAGCCAAGGAGCCTCTAAGATTGGTGCTCCAGGGAAGGGGTCCTGATGGCAGGTCCGTAGGCCCCCACCAAAGTTACCTCACCTACCAGAGTTCCAGGAAAGGCTGAACCTAACACACTCCTGAAATATCCCTATTTCCTTTATTCCCTCAGGGTCCAAAAGAGAGATTCCACACTCATTTTAATATCTCCAAGGGCTTAATTCTGGAATCTTCTTTCTGATGTCTCAAAGAGTCTGTATCCTCTTTTTTTCTCTGGAACCCTCTTTGGTCTGCTCTTGCCTTCTTTGGATGTTTACTGCCACCCAGACAAACCCAGCCATGGAAATAGGCATTGGTCCCCTTCCTAAAGAGACTGGCTCCCTTCTGAGCCTCTTTGCAAAAGTAAAGGCTGGATCTTGGTGTCTAGCGTGTGGGGGACAGGGAGACCCTGAGTGACTTTGTTGCAAAGACATCCTGGTGGCCCATCTTCCCCCAGCATAGTTTTTTGCATGTAGTTGATACTTGATAAACGTTCGTTGACCGAACACCTGAATTTCCAGTGGTCTCACATGTGCACTTAAGGTCAAAGCAGACCTGGGACTTCGGACACTCAGGTCAGGCCAGAGGTTCTATTTCTTCCTCTTCTTGAAAAAAAACTGAAACAACAACACACACATACTCACATACCCACACCCTCATAGGGCCCCGGAGACCAGCCTCTTTCCTTAGGCAGCTCCAAAACACCCTCAAATTCCCACAGAATTCAGGGCTGTGAACATTTTGGAGGACCCTAGGGAGGAGACGGGAGGGCATGAGGGGAAGAGAATGAAGCCTGAGAGCACCCTCAGGGAGACGGGAGGGAGGGTCTGAGTGCTGTGCTCACAGGCGCCCTCCACAGGAGCAGGAGAGTTCCTGCACTCCACAGAGGTCCCTGGGCATCTCAATGTCCCCAGTGGACAGGCCTGCACGGGGCAACTAGCCCACGGTTTCCAGCTCTAAATATTTCAGGACATTTTCTGTAACTAAACAGCTCTGGGCATTCTGTTTCCTTGGGTGGCACTGCCAGGTTGTCTCCACTTACTGCACCATGTTCTGGCTCAAGAAGAAAACTTGAGGGCCAGTGGGAGCAGCTCGCTTCCAGGTGATGGGGTAGCGGTGGTACAGTGGAGCAGACCAGGAACTGGGAATCGGAGATTGTGGTCTAATCCTTGCTTCACTATCGCTCCCCTACACATATGCACATCACTCCTCTTGGCCTGTGTCACCTCCTCTGTAAGAGGGGGGTGGACCATTCACCTATGACAGCTCTTCTGGACCCACATGCCTGTGATCTGTATTGAATGAAGGCTAAGGCAAGTCTTCTTCAAAGAATGTGCAGGCGCCTCCGTGTGCCCGTAGTAACAAGCACACACCTAGAAAGGGCTCACTCAGGCTCTCGGATGTTTCCCTGCCTTTTCCCTTCCAGGAAGATCTCCAAGTAGTCACCTGTGGGCTGCTTACCCCACACCCTGAGGAGGTGGACCAGCCCCCCACCTCCCTTTCCACTGCTAGGGGCTGTGGTAAGCTCACCGGGGAGGGCTTAGTCTGGAGTGTGGAGACCCCGAGGCCAGAGAGGTGGGAACTGGAACTGGAAAGGCGTAAAGTCTTCTGCCCTGAGAGCGTAGGTGGCTGTTCTAGAAGGCCTGGGAAAGGGAAAGCACCCTTGTCTTGTGGGGTGTCCACAAGATGGCCTCCAGTCCCCCTGTGCTGCCACCAGCCAAGGCCCCTCCCAACCTCCCCGCTGCCGGGCTGGAGCTGATGCTGAACAAAGTGTGGCTGGAGTGGACAGGTTGTTTTACCTATGATTTGAATCTTGTTCTTTCAAGTCAAAATAGCACAGCGTGCCCCTCCCCACCCAGGCCTCTCCTCTGGGCTCTCACGTGTTCCCCTGAAGCGCCTCCAGCCCCTGCTGTATCCAGTTAGTCCAGGTGGCCCAGCCTGAGAACATGTCCAGCCGGCTGGTCCCCAGGGCTCCCTGCGCTCAGCGTATTAACGGTGCGGCCCCCTTTCTCCTGCCACAGATCCTCGATGTGAATCAATCCCATGATGCAACATGCCTCCCCAGCCCCCGCTCTGACGATGATGGCCACGCAGAATGTCCCTCCCCCACCCTACCAGGACAGCCCGCAGGTGAGTGCCGACTGACCAGCCTGGGAAGGGGGTGCGGTGGCCTTCCCTGGGGCGGAGGGCAGGGCTAGGCCTCCCTCAGCTGTGTCCTGGCTTTCTCTGGGCTCTTCCCTATTGGGCCTGGGGATGCCTCTCTGGAAAGAGCCCAGAAAACACAGACCCCCAGAGGGAGTCATTGCATTTGACAAAACACCAGGTTCAGACCCTGCGTGGGTCACTCTGTTGCCAGCACCTCACACTGTTGCCTAGAGCACCTAGTCATGGTCCTGTTCACAGTCAGAGCAGACGTCAGACAAACGTCCTGCCCAAGCCCTTGCTCGGGGAGACCCAGGAACAGGTAAATCGAGGCTGCCTTTGATTGTTTTGGGAAACTTCTTAATTAGAGGTTCCTTTGTACCGACCCCCCTATTCACTGGTCACTGCACCATTACATCCGGTCCTTCTCTCCCTGCCTATTGGAGGAATCTCCAGTCTCTTCAGGGCTCTTCTCTGCTTCTCTCCAGAAAAAGGCCAGGACCCTTTCTCTACACCTTCCAACCCTTTCCCTCTGGGTCCCAGTTTCCGTCCCTCAGCTCAGACACAGCAACAGCACACCCCCCCACCCCCGCCAAGTTCTTCTGAGACTCCCACCTGGTTGCAACTCCTGCAGAAGGCACTGGCTTCCCCCTGTCTCCCTATTATCTCTTCTCCTCCTCCTGGAGGCCTGGCCCAGCTTTTGTGGGTTGGGCTCCCACAGTCCTTGAGGTGATCACTTCTGCTCTTCGCTTCCCCCGTATGGGCCTCCCCTCCACACTAGGATCTTTTGAGTTAGTTATGTGGCTGTGCTTTCTCAGAAGGTTTCATTCTCCGGCTTTACCGTCACACACTCTTTTTTTCTCTACCTGGTCTCCCAAGTCAATATTCATTCAATAATTATTTATTGAGCAACTATAATGTGAAATGCAGCCGGCTGAAATATTCATTCATGTAACGGTGTGCAGTGAGCGCCCCCGTGTGCCCGGCAGCCATCCTCAGTTTCTTCGGCAGCCTTCTCTGACGTGCCCTGCTCTCCCTGGCTCGTCAGCCTTTCAAATGCAGCCCTTCTCACCCACCACACGGAAGATCTATGCAGCATGACAGGGATATTAGGATGCAGGTGCGGGGTGGGCAGACTTTTGTTCACCTTAGGTCCCGTGGCCCTGACACCCCCAGCCTAGTGGGAGCATAGCAGCTCTCTCTGTCCTTATCCCTCCATGGAATTCACTCTTCACAGAGTATCTGGCATGCGGGCCACCACTGACTTCTCTCCCCTGAAAGTCCAGCAGCTCTGGTCATTCACTGACCTTTGAGCACGTGTCCATTTGTTCCCCCCTCCTGCTCTCACAGACCAACTCCATGTTCCCTCCTAGTCTCTCCCCAACCCAACCTCGTTATTTGGCAAACCCTCTGCCCACGTCAGTAGCTCCATGAATGACCAGGGTTGGGGCTTGGTGTTTATATAGGTCCTCTATTTGAAAGCTTCCAGGTGTCCAACACTATGTCAAGGCCCTTCCCTCTATAGTCCCAGGTCCCAGAGATGAAGTACAGACAGAGGCAGGGACTGGTGGAAACCTAGGAACCCAGGGGCCATAATGGGGGCAAGCATTGTCCTTCCTCAGTAGACACAGATCCATTTCCTTGTCTGCTCAGGCAGTGTCAGGGACCCCTGGGGTATTAATTAAGAGGCAGGAACTTTAGCTCCATTTCTTTTGTAGCTGGAGACTGCTCTTCAAGCTCCACAGTAGGAGTAGGGAACGCACATGGGGCAGCTTCCTGTATTTAGCAGGTGGTACGTGCGGAGGCCCACACCCTCATACCCAAGGCTCAGGGACAGACTCAGGGTAAGGCCAAGAGGTCAGAGAGCACAGCTGGTGGCTGCCACCTCCCTCCCTCCCACTCGCCCCGTTTTGCCTGCCTGGGCAGCTGGGAGAAGTTTGGGTTTGGTGGGGATTAGCAGGAGAGCTGCAGTGAGGGCCTGTGTTGTCCAAGAATGCAGATCCGGGTGTAGTTAAGTAGAGGAGCCTAATTTAAGTCTCAGCACACAACTGAGAATTAATACATCCCAGCTGCTGAGGAAGGTGATGGCGATGGGGCTGCAGCCCTAAGGCGCTCAGCACCCCGGAAGCCACCACTGAGCTGCTCTAGCATCTAGCGGGAGGGAGGGAGGCTCCAGTTCCCCGTCTAGGGCCTGGGAGCAGAAGCCTGACACAGGGACTATCCCAAGGCTCTCCTCTCTGAGGAGCCACCAGGACTTCACCAATGAAAATACTCACATTTACAGCAAAGGAATGATTTGTCCTGGAGAAGCTACACGTCTCTTTGTTGCCCCAGAGGTCCAGGAATGAAGTGTCTGAGAGGAAGTCTCAGTGTCCACAGTAAAGTGACCAGGCCAAGGTCTAGGGTATTTATGGCCTTGGCTAGGCCACTAGGCCATGGCTAGATTGCCATGGGCCTTCCCTGAGCCCAGCTGGTTCCCAGGGAAACTGACCAGGATGGGAGCTCACGGGGAGGAGTTAGGGCAGCGATGGAATGGGTGGGATGGAGAAGGTCGGGGAGGTCCCCAGAACAAAGAGCTCTGACTCCTGGGGAGAAGCTCTTCTCTACAGAGAGGGCGAGACTTTGAGGCCAGGTGGCTCTCGGGGGGCCCTTTTCCCCACTCTTTGAGGCTCCTAGAAGTGGCTCCCGCCTTGGAATGACTCTTCCGTGTGAGTTTTCTGCTGGGGAACTTGCTATGGACCTCCTGTCTTCTTCACTTTATGCTTTCAAGAGGCTGAGCCCAGGTCCTCAGAGGATGCCCTGCTCCATTGCCCTCATCATGCTCATTATCCTAGAGAGCCAGCTCCTCTCTGACACTCAGTGTCCTCAGGAAAGCCCGGCCTAAAAGGAACGTGGGTCAGGCACACAGGGGAATCACTTCCTAAATGGGGCTCTCTGGAAAGGATTCCCCACTTTCACCTCGTTCCTTCAGGTCTAATCTCATTACTTTTGGACCTGGTACGACTTGTTTCCTCAAGGCCTGGACAGCTGAGCACATCTCCATATCACCTCTTCAGAAACCCAGTTTCTTCCGCAGGCAAAAATGGACAGTCTGCGATACGAAGTCCCCCAAATGAGAAAGAAAGCGAGCAGCAGAGCCCTTCCTCTGAGACCTGTGCAGTCGTTTTAATAATGTTCCCGTTGTGCTAAGGGCTAGCAATACTGAGCATAATCTATTCAAATGCACAGGAGAATCTCACTTTGGAAAATTAGGAATCTGCATTAAAAAATTCCCAAGCCCCGGACCTTCTTTATAATAAATTAGAATTTTTTTTTTTCAAGGCAAGTTCTTCAGTTGGCAATTTCATTTTTGAAGTTTGGGGAATAAAGTTATTAAAAATGAGGGAGGCTTTTTTTAATTCCCATTTTAGTAGAGAAGCGCTAATGGTTATGGCCCCATGCTATTTGGGCACAAGCCAAGTGGTATGATGGCCAAGCAGCTTCTGGCCCCTCGGTTCTGTTTCAACCCATCCTGGGGAAACTCCATGATTACTTGTAAGGATGTCACTCTGTGTTTATTGTGCACTAAAGATAGGCCGTACGTTTAGAAAGTGCAAAAGCAACAACCCACTGAAACCCTTCTTGTGGCCTGCTTCCTCCTTCTGGTGGCTTCCTGTTAAATTCTGTCAGGGTCGCAGCACCCTCTGCTGTCTAACTACAGTACCTCAACTCCAGCCTGCCATAGCTGAGCCTTTGATCCAGACCCTCAGTTTATGCCCTGAGAGGGAGGGGCAAGTCACTGGGATCATGGATCTGCAATGATTGTTTAATGAAAACATTGTCTCCAGGGAGACCTGGATATGAACGAGGTGTGTGATCCCTCCGTTCAATAGAGTATGTGAATTCCTATAGCACCCTCCTTCCATTCTTCTACATCTCTGCCACAGCCTGGCCATCTGTCACTGGACTTTCACAACCCCCCGCCTCATTGCCCCCACGCCCCCACTGATCCTAATGGAACTCTTGAATATGTTCTCTACTACATGTGTCACTCCAGTGTCTCTCCCAGAATTTTTGTGGTGACACAAGCGCCTTCTCACTCCTTCTAGGCATATACCCTTCATTCGTGTACTCTCTCTTCACCTCTGAAGTGTCACTCATGTCCGCCCATTTCCTGTAACACTCCATAAGCAACATCACCCACCAAGCCAAGTTCTCCCTTCTGTAGCTCCACCAGCAATTTCAGGAAACCATCCGGACTTTCTAGTGAAGCACCAGCTTCTCCACCCTCACCTTACTCACACACAAAAGCTCCTGCTATCAGCCGCCTCCCCCCACTCTTCTCAAACCTACACACATACCTACTGTTCCACAAATATCTTTGCCCTTGGCTTATAGACAAGACAAATATTTTATCTGGTCTATTTGTGCATGAATTCAATGTTTAGTATTCCTCCGTCTGCGTGTGCCCAGCATGTCGGGCTGCATGTGCATTTGTCTAGAAAGCAGAAATCCCAGTGGCTCCTAGTCTGACCCACTAGGCACAGCCCTCTGTGAATGCAGGCACTCAGTTAACAGTTTAGATTAGGAACAAATTGATAGGTAAATAGTGAGGTGCCTACGTAGGATGACTTGATGATGGGTGATATTAGAAGGGTTTTGGCAATTCACCAAGGATGCATCCTCATTACTGACCAGAGGGAGGGGAGACAGGCAAAGTAGAACCCAGTATGGGTGGCTCAGACTTCAGAAGGAAGTCAAGCATTTGCTTGGGACGTTTTGGCAAAAGCTGTGTTCCTCCATCTTCCCACAATCCTCAGAGTCAGAAGAATAGTGTCCAAGACTCCAGGAAACTACTTGGAGATCTGGGGTCAAGATGATGCTATCTCTCCCATCCCACAACAGGAAGGCTAAGGCTGGGCCAGCCATGTTGGGGGAGGCTAGACCCATCTCTCTTCCCCTCTTCTCCTCTGAGGACCTTCTCTCCCTCCCTGTCCTAGCGCCATTCCCACTCTGGGCGGGGCCAGGGGAGCAGACATCCTGGGGAAGCTGGATGGGCTTTGATCAGTCATTAGGATCCCCATGCTGGTTTCATTAACTGGAGGCAGAGGGGGTGGCTGGGGCCCCTGGCTGTGAATGGCCCCCATCCAGGCCACACAGCTGTGACGGGCAGAAGCGGGTTCAGATGTTTTCTCACTTCACATTCGTCTCATCTCTTTAAGGGCTGGAGCCCCCTGCCTTGCAGGGCCCTCTGCTCAGCTGCCTGTGAAACACATTCGCTTTGCTGCAATAGAGTTAATTCAGCAGCTTTGAAAGTCCCCCTAAGCCTTTTCTCCGGCTGTGATTGACGGCTCCCTCTGCCCCTGGGGGCAACACCCCAGGGACCACATGGGTGACCTGCCTTCCCTTGCTTTGACTCATCCGAATGGACTCCTCTTTCTTTTTTATTTTCTGCTGGGCCTTTCTTCTCTTTGTGCATAATGACATCTCTCCATGGCCTGCTTGGGCCACCCATGTCTTTGAACTGGACATATCCCTGAACTCCAGCCCACTCAAGACCTGGATTCTTCATGTGTAAAAGGCAAAAACAGCCTTCAGGTCCGACCATGGGGCCTCCATGCCCCACTTAGGAGACGGTGGGCCGGCAACAGGACTTGTAAGCTTGTGAAGAAACACTCACTCTAATGGCCTTGTCTAGGTTTTTTATTTGATGAAATTACTACCTTAATTCTGATATTTACCCAAAACACAGAGATTTTATTGTCTATCCTCTTGCCTCCAAGCAAGATGAGTGCCCTAAACAGCTACAAAAATAGTTAATGGCCCAGTATACAAAGCTTAAAATAAATCAGGGAACAGGTGACCAAAGTCAGCAGCGGGCCTGAGGAGTGCTTGGACTTGCCTTCCTGCCTTTCCGGTGCAATCTTCTAGGAGCTCCGGTGTCTGTGTGGCCTGGCAGAAGGGGGGATGGGTGAATAAGGGCCCAAAGGTGCTCATTGTCCTTGGAGTTTGTGGTCTGGAGGAGGAACAGAGGGATGAGTCAATGTAGTAGAAATTCAGGAATCCTAGGCCTTGTCCCAGCTCCACTGCTGATGAATTATACACATGTAGGCAAGTAATTTCAGTACCATTTCTCTCATTCACTCATCTATTTGATGCATAATATATATTGAGTGCTGTTGGTAGGTCTTCAGACCTTGTGCTGTGTACTGGGTACAAAATTAATAGTTCCTGCCCTCATGGAACTGATGGTCCATTTTGGGCCTTCGTTTCCGATTGGTAAAGTGGGAATAACTTCTGGCCCCCTGCCTCACAGGATTGTTAAGAGTGTGGGTATGAAAAGTAGAGGGTGGTTCCCTGGGTGGTTCCTGGCCTCTGCTCACCCATGACCCTGACACTGATTTCCACCCTGTCTTCTGTACATCTCCAGGAGCCAAGATTGGATTGAACTTTAATTACTCTGCTTTTTATTAGGAACACAGTAGTCATATCAAATATGAGCCTCTAGCTGTAAACACACCCCCGACACACACACAGGCATGCACACGCTGAGATTCTGATATGACCCCTAAAAGGCCTACTGGAAATCACTGGTTTGGGATTATTATGCAAGTGAGCGGTCCTCCAGGGATGCATGGGAAGGGTGGGGAGCAGACAGTTCCCAGGAAAGTGCACAAAGCTGGGATGTGAAAGACTTGGATCCAAGTCCATAGCCTTCTTCCTATTAGCCACATGTCAGTAACACCCCAGGAGTGCAGGCCAGGCCAGTGAACATTTTACAAGACTCATTTTGTGAGCCACTGCCTACAAACCCCTTTTAAAATTCATTAAGACAGCGCCCCCCGCCCCCCCCCCCCCCACACCACCATTCTACACCACTAAATTAATTTTTCTGTAGTTTGTTCTGTCTGGTCGGCCCTGGGATCAGAATGTATGTGACCTGGGCTGGCTTTTCCAGGAGCCTCTTTGAACTTATCTGGGCTGCCCTGCTCTGCTGCCAGCCCTTCATGTCCCTTTACTGATGGGGTTGGGGGATATTTGAAGGAGATTTCGTTGACCTCTTCCATTTTGGATCCCTGACTCTTTTTTATTTATTTATTTTTTTTTGAGGAAGATTGGCCCTGAACTAACATCTCTGCCCATCTTCCTCTATTTTCTATGTGGGACGCCTGCCACAGCATGGCTTGCTGAGCAGTGCATAGGTCCCACTCGAGATCCGAACCAGTGAACTCCAGGCTGCTGAAGTGGAGCGCACGAACTTAAACACTATGCCACTGGGCCAGCCCCTCCCTGAGCCTTTTTAAAACATCACTCTCTTATTCCCTCATTCAGTCAGTCATTCAATCATTTAGCAAACACACTGGGAGCTAACTATGAGCCAGCATGGTGATGGGAGCTGGGAAGCCTGTCCACTCAGGGAGACAGACAAATAAGGGCCCTGAAGTATTACAGGTGTTAAGGTTGACACATACACAGTTGAGGTAGGGATCAAGGTCCCCTGGGTCTGGGGGCTGTGGAGAATTGGGAAAGGCTTCTTGAAAGAGTCAATGCTGCAGCTGAGTCTGGGAAGAGGGGTAGGTTTACACATGGCAGGAGGGGGCAGGAGGGAGGCAGCGCTGGGAGAAAGGTGGATGTTTCCTGCTGAGGCAGCTGTGGGAGCAAAGGCATGTGTTCATGCGACCCTCTGCAGCAGGGTCTGATGGGGTACAGGGTGTGGGGAGGGGAGGGTTGCTCCAGAGACAAGGCCAGGGTCAGAGAACAGGTCCAGGCCTGGAGCGCCCTGTGGGCTGCTCTCTCCCCCTAAAAACATCAGCCATGCCCCTTGCTGCCTTCCACCTGTTCAGGCCAAACCTGATATTTACCAAGTGGCTTCAAGCTCTGACCTCCTCCCAGGTCCTTGGACTCTCTCCTGGTTGTGAGGAAACCAGATCCCGCCTTACCGGCTTGCCCTGGTGCTGCAGAGAGTGCCAGCTCCCCAGCAAGCCCAGCCCAGCCCTGCTGGAGCCTCAGCGGCCCCTAGTGGGCCAGGCCTCTGCAGCCACCAATGTTCTCCAGAGCACAAGTCTTCCCTGGCCTGGTGGGCAGGCACTGGGGATGGGCATCTCCCACCCTGCCTGGGGCCGGGTGGAGGGCTCAGAAGAGGGAGTGTCCCCTTAGGAGGAGTGTTGGTGCTGAGTGATGCTGAGAAGGTGCAGGCCTAGGTTGCCCAGGGTTTGCAGAAAGGACCCTGTGAGAGGTACGTAGGTGTAAGAGTCACAAAGAGCAAGGCCTGCTGTGGGAGGAAGGGTGTGTGTACAGGGACATGGGAGGTGTGGGTGCTGGAGCATCTGGGGCAGATTATGGACAGGGAGTGGGATTTGGATTCAGAGCAGAAGGCTAGGAAAAGGAAGTGTTAAAAATGCTTAGAAACCAAGGTTTACTGAGCATCTACTGTGTGCAGTGCACCCTCGCATGTGCTCTCCCAGGACCCTGGAAAGAGGTATTACTAGCTCCATTTTTACCTTGTAAGGAAACTGAGGATCAGAGGAACAATCACTTGCCCAAAGTGGCATAGCTGGTGATGAGTAATGTCTCCTTCCATGACACCACAGCACCCTCTCCCTGCACCTGAGCCCAAGCCTGCCCCACTCCCTGAGCGCTTCCTGGGGAGTGGGTTCCTTCACTGGGGGCAGGACCCCAGGGCAGCTCACGTAACAGGAGCGAAAGCAGCTGAGTGTGGGCTGCAGGTTGTGTGGGTTACGTTAATAATAACTACCATATGCTGAGAATCTATTAAATGCCAGATGCTTTGCGTACTTTATCTCATTTAATTCTATCAACTCTACCTTAGGAATTTTACTCCCATTTTATAGATGAGGTTGAGTAACTTGCCCAAGTCACACAAGCAGAGAGTCAAGCTGGAGTAGATGCTCATGCCAGTGCACCATGCTGTGTCCCATTATCTCCAGCTCTGGGCTGGGTGCCCATGACTCCCAATAAATATGTGGTCAGAGACTGTAACTTCTCTGTTGTGGCTTGAGGCATTCAGGGTCAAGAAGGTAAATGTGTAGCCGAAAAGGAACCGTTTGATAGAAAGGCCTACCTACTCCATTGCCAATCATCCCTGCTTCAGTAGCTATTTTGGACACTCTCTGTATCAGACACTGTGGCTGCAACAGTCAACAGCAAAGATGTGGTCCCTGCCCTCCAGGACCCCACAGTCTAATGGAGGAGAGAGACAAGTAAGTAGATGTAGCTAAACAGTGTGCTCAGGGCCGTGGAAGCACACGACCCCTTGTGCATAACCTGTTGTTGATGCTCAACCAGCATCCTCTGAAGGAGACAGCAATCCTCACAATGGTGATGGGAGGTAGGGAGCATCACTGCCATTTCACAGATGAGAAAACTGAAGCCCAAAAGGGAAAGTTCCATATCCAAGGTTGCTCAGCAGCGAGGGGAAAAGGTGGGATTCAGTGCTATCCGGTGCCAATGCCTCCAGGAAACTACCTCTGTGGGGTGCTAGAAAGAGTGTGGTGTCATCCCTCCTTCTGAGCCATGTGCTCCCACCTCCCATGAGTAAAAGAAAGGAACTCTGAATGGAAGCTGGCAGGAGGCCTTGACCAACCTTGATGCAGCCCTGTGTGGTGAGGCTTCTCCGCAGCCTCCGAGGGAAGTGAACACAGTAGCATTGAGCCACTGTTGATGAATAAACCATCCAGGACCTCCTGTTTGGGTTCCACACGGAACGACCAGCGTTTGGGGAATTGCCTTTGACTCGTGTCTGAGAGGTTGGGTGGGGCATGGGGGAAACCGGGCTGGCAGTGGGGACGGGGTGAACTAGATAGAAACACAAGACCATGTGCTGGGAGCGGAAGCCTCATTCTGATTCTAGCTCCCTTCCTCTTCTGCCCCCTTTTTCACTCAGGGGGAAATAAACCTTCCCATTCTCCTCTTCAAAAAAAAGTCATTAAATACAACAATTCACACAGTATGATTAGTCAGAAAGCCCTTGTTCTTGCCCCAACCTTTGCACAAACTGTCTGTGTTTGCTGGCAGTTTCTTCACCTCTGTGGGCTTCTGTTTTCTCATATATAAAATGGGGATGACACTAAATTATTGCCCAGGTTTATTGTTGAACGTCTAATAAGCTATCGAGATTTTTTTTAGCTCATTAGCACGTAATCTGCCACTCTCCCCCTCCAATTTGGAAAGGGAGATGCGTAACAGAACCAAAAGAGTCAGTGGGGCATTCCAGCATCTACTGCAGTAGACAGGCAAGATATGCTTCCCAGCACCTCTTAAATCACACCACAAACATCTCCTGCTCATTTACGTGGTCAGACTGGACCGTCGGGGCATTGGATCTCTCAGCCCCTCCAGGTTTTGCAGTCCTATGCACACAGCTTACAACCCCCAACTTCTCCCACTCTATTTTAGGATGGGGGTGCAGTTGGTTAGGAACTTTCATCTCAAAGTGTCACAAACCAAGAATCGGGGCAGGGCCCTTTCACTCCAAGCATAAGGCAGGGCTGGTTCCAGCTAGATGACAGAGAGGAATCCAGGGGCTGTCGCGTGTGTGGGAGGCAAGAGTGTGGTGTGGTGGCCGCAGGGCCTTTGACCCAAGAAAGGAGGCTCAGGTAAGAGGAGATGAGAACCACAGAACCCTGTGTAGGTTCTGGACACAACATTGCAGCTCACAGCGGGGCGGCCTTCTAGGGAATGCTGCCACCTTCCTGTCCATTAGTCATTGTCCTGTTTTCTCGATTAATCCTTATAGCCTATTCAGTAGGTATTATCCCCTGCTTTTTACAAATAAGGAACCCAAGGGTCAAAGAGGTCAGGAAGCTTACCCCAAAATGCATAGCTACTAATTGACAGAGGAACATCAAACCCAGGGCCTCAGATTCCCTGCTCCTTCCACTCTCTGAGGCTTTTCTGATCGCCCAGAAAGTTCTCAAGATATTGTTCAATTTTGCCTCTCCTCCTCCTCTGTGTTTCTCTTGTTGAAAAGGGACTGCCCTTGCTGTCTGTGTGGTGCCATATCTACACCCTGTCCCCAGTTTGCTGCCTGGGTAGGATTTCCCGAGTGCTCTGAGGAGGGCTCAGAGTCTGCAGTGGTTGGTTCTGGGACCGGCTGCGGACACACCAAGTGACCTCATGGAGTGTGTAAGGCTAGTTTCTTCAAATGCCAGATCGAGAAGAACAGGAGAAAGTTATTTGGAGAGAAACCCTGACATTAGTGGTGTGCTAGTAAATATTTAACAACAGGCTCTCTGGGTAGGGGTTGTGGAGAGGCCCTGATTTGCAGCATGTGCCAATTTCCATAATGTCAGTGTTCCCACCATGGCCAAGTTCAAGCTACCAATGTGAAGTCAATCAGCTTGCAAAATTCCCGAAAATTTAAGTTGGCTTTCACAGGCCAGAACAAGGGAGCTCCAATGTGTCATTTAAAGGTTGTGCCCTGCCCCTGGTCCATCCGGTCTCTCCCCCTGCTCCTATTCTTTTAGGCTATGCTGCCCAGTAACCTCCCCACAAAACCTCACCACAAGTCACCCCCGGCCCCCTGCCCCTCAGACCCTGTGGATGGTGACAGGGCCTCCCCTTCTGAGCTCCAGTTCTTGGGAAATGGAGGTCTCTGGCTAGAAAAAGAAATCTATTTGGAGATAAATACTCATTCTCCAAACCTGGAGGAAATGCAGAGTTTGCTGAATTGGCCCCCAGGAGCTAAATAAATTTGAATCATGGTCCTCCTCAGACCAGCTCTGCTCTCTCCTCCTCCTTCTCCCCCCTCCCTGAGCCTCAGTAACAGCCTGTCAGCTGAGGCCTCTTGGGATGCTGGCAAGTGACCAGTTTTGATTTACATTTTCATTCTGCTCTTTCCTCTGTATCCCAGCAGGGCTTTCCCTCCACCTTTCCCCAAAGTCCTGCCTAGGAAGGGGAGGTGAGAGGAAAAGGAGCATCTCCCCTCATTCCTCTCCCTCCCAGAAGCTCAGCTTCATGGAAGCCCCTTGTGGATTCCTTCAAGGACATGAGGAAATTCACCCTTAGTGGGTAGAGCAGAGCAGCCTACCCTATATTTCACCCTCAAATGAGCTGTGCAGACATAGCTGTGCCTTGCTTTATGAAAGAAGCACATTCTGGAAATCTCGTGTTTAATGACAACAACCACCCCTCCATCTGGGAAGCACTTTAGAGTTTCCAAAGCACTTTTACATACTATATATCATCTAATCTGAGCCTCACGCCAACGCTGCGCAGTGGGCAGTGATCGTGAAAGCTCTCAAGTGCATTCTCATGGCCTATCAGTGTTGGAAGGGACTTCAGATGTCACCTAACCCAGCCAGCCAGCTAGGGAGCGTCCATCCTCTCCCCAGGGGCGCAGCTGATGAATCAGATTCTGCTTGGCTTCTGCAATAGTGGAAACTCACCACCTCCTGGACGTGGTCCATTCCAGCCTTGGCGAGCTCGGAGGCTTAGAAACTTATTTGGGTTGAGCCCAATTCTGTTTCCATGTTATATGGATTTAGTGCATTGTTTGTCGTTTGACTCTTTGGGGTGGACAGAACAGAATTGATATAATCTAATCCCTCGTTTGGATATTCAAAGGGGCCTCTCATGTCTCTCCATCTCCCCCATCCACCAAGTCTTTCTTCTACATTCCTGATTCAAGTATTCCTCATCCGACATAGTGCAGAATCCCGCCACCAGCCTGGTTAGCTCTCCTCTGCATATACTTTCCTGGACCTGTTTCAGTGGAGTGGGATGGGACTAGGAGCTGTGTGTGAGCCAGGCTCCTGTTAACACATCCTCAGAGAGTGATAGTTTAGGTTATTGTTGTTTGTTTGCTTTTTTGACAGACACATTACACTTTGGACATACTGAGCCTGCTGTCAACTAAAACACTGCTGCCTGATCATGTCTCCCCTGTTCTGCACTTTTATTATTGATTTTTTTTTTTGGCCCAAGTGTTAGAAGTGTTAAATTCCATCATTTGTTAATTCATTGATTCAACAAATATTTATTGAGCACCTACTAGTGCCAGGCTATTCTGGACCCTAGGAATATGATACACATCAAGCTGTGTTTAAGCTTAAATTTTGGTTGGGAGTGGGAGAGAAGATAACTAATGCAAGTAGGTATATAGTATATGGTCATGGTAAGGGCTATGAAATGAAGCAAAGGAGGGGATAGCAAGGGGAAGTGGGGTTCTATTTTATGCTGAAGACGTGGCACCTGAGCAGAGATCTAAATGAAGAAAATGAGACAGCCAGTATCTTGGGGATATCAGCACCAGCAAGAATGTGCTTGTGTCCATGGAAGTACAATACTTCTTCTTCCAGAAAGCAGGGACCTAGAGCAAGGGTGAATTTTCCAGCTGTAAAATATCTGATTCTTTCAAGGTGTATTCACTTGCTCAGTTTCTCAACTAATACTAGGCATCTACTCGGTGTCAGTTGGGTGCTGGGGGTGAAGGTGTGACTAGGGCTTTCATGAAGGAGGCAGACAAGTAAGTCAAGCCCAGCAACACAGGTGGTAAGAGCTATGCTGGTGCTGTGGACAGGCTGGAGGAAGAGAACAGTGGGACACATCTCCATTCATGATATTTTAGGGATCCATTTGACTACAGAAAATATAAAAACATTAAATTCTGTAATGATGGTTATCAAAAAGTTTAAAGACATTTAATCATTTCTTTAAACAAAATCTTACACAGTAAGTCCAATTTGTAATACTAAAAAGAGTTGCTCTGAGTGGCACAAAATTGGGGCTCACAGGGCACCTTCAAAAACATGTATCATAGGATGAAAACCAATGCCCTGAACATTCGTTATAGCTAAGAAGAGAAATCTGTCCATTGTCTACTAAAACTTATCTTCAAGTGCCCAGGTAAACCAAATTGGGAGAGCCATTCAGTTATCAATCAAAACCTTTAACATAGTTACCTCTGGCTCATGTTAAATGAAAACCGCTGTCCAAATGAGAAGTAATTTAGCTATTTTTTTCTGTTCTTCCAAGTCATCAGATCAAACTTATTACTGCCCACTATGGCCCAAATGACTCATATACGCAATTTAAAGGGTTCATTGTTCTGTTTTTTCTGCTTCTGGGCCGAGGTCAGTGCCTTAATTTGCATTAGGAATCGTCTCTTTTAAAGTCTGCTGATGTACCACCTGGTTTTTGATGGTCCTAAATTGTTCTCTAGAACTTTCTCATTTGGAGAAAGGTCTGCTTTCTTCCCACTGTGGCACATATACCAATGGATGCTCATTATACCCTCACAATTCTCTCATCCACACACACACCACAGGCTGAGGTAGACCTCACAGTTCCAGCTGGGGAACCAGCTGTCCTGGCCTTACTAACCCACCGCCTCCCCTTTCTTCCCTCTGCAGATGACGGCAACTGCTCAGGCACCCTCCAAGGCCCAGGCTGTCCACATCTCCGCACCCTCGGCTGCTGCCAGCACGCCTGTGCCCAGTGCCCCCATTGACCCCCAGGCCCAGCTGGAGGCTGACAAGAGAGCTGTGTACAGGTAGGAGACATTTCAGCCATGTTCAGAAATCCCCAACTGTCCTCAGGCCCAGCTCAGCCCTCAGAGATGAGATTGCAGGCTGGTGGGTGGGCTCATCAAAGACTATGGACAACAGCTGCTCTCTTCACCACTTTCTCTCTCAAACCAATCCAGAGATCTCTCAGCTGTCCACTGTGGGTTGACTCTAGCTTCCTGGAATTGTCTAGTAAGGGATATGAGGGTCTGGGTAGTATCTGCCAGGAGGACCCGTTCCTCATGCCCTCTGGGGAGATGAGCCCTAATGAGCATCAGAAACCCTCAGCTCACAAACAGGCAGCTGCCTCAGGACTCTCTCCTTGCCTGTCCCCCATTGTTGTCTTCACTCCAGCAAGCCCACCAGAGCACTGGGCGTCTCATTGCACCATCCAGGACTTGGTATTACACAAACTTTGCTGTGCCCGAAAATCACTGGGAGAGCTTGTTGTTAAGACATATTTCTGGACTCCATGCTCAGAAATGCTGAATCAGTGGGTCAAGCTACAGGAAGGAGAATATGAATTTTTAAAAGCATTCCAGATGAATCTAACACAGCTGGTCCTAGGACCACATTTTTGATTCATGGTAGTCTGTTTTTTAGCAACAGGTGTTATGTGTAACTGTGCGGTTCTGGCAGCCTCCCCCAGATGGGGAGTTTGCTGAGAGCAGGCAGCTTGTCTCATCTTGCTCTGTGTCAGCCCATGCACCCAGGGCTGGGCCCTGAACATTACAGGGGGGTGGGGAAGTGCTTAGGGAAATTCCTGTCTGCCTTGTGCACACGGTTGGGGAGAAGATGCAGTCATCTCAGAGCAGAACTGACTGAGGGATTTTAATCATCATTTATTCACGGGGAGCCCACGCCATTAAGATGCCTGAGTCAGCTCTCAGTACTGAGGTTGGACCTTGCTCACATTCACTTGTGTGAGCACACACGTTCCCATGGATCCGCAAGCATGGCTTACCTCTGGCTGGGCATACATTGCAGCAGGTGCTAACGCCAGTGCATGTGGGTGGAATGGTCAACTGGAGTTGAATAGGAAGAAGACTGGTTTCTTCCTCACTCCTCCCCACAATGACAGTGCCTTTATGGTAATGGTGGTAATTATTGCTATCATCATTATCATTGGCATTATTTTTAGTTACTCAGATGAGCTAAATGCCTCCAATGCCAAGAGCCTGGAGTCCAGACCCATAGATCCTGGCATGAGGGTCCATCCCAACCCTGGTAGAGGGGCAAAACTCAGGGCCTGGGCCCCACTCTGCCCAATGGACAGGCTAGGCCAAGCTGCCTGCAAGTAGAGAGCTTTGCCTTAGGCCCCAAAGAACTCCTGGATCTGGTCATAGTACCTGTCAGAGAGTCAGGGCACTCCTGTCCTCCCTTCCCTACTTCCTTCACACTCTTTCACTGACTCCTTCCTATTACTATGCGGAGGCACTGTGCTGGACTCCGGGGGAAAGAGGGTCAGCCTATAAAGGTAAATGCATGGGCTCTTCCCTGTCTCTCCAGGAACAGACAGATATGCAAAAAAGAAACTAGCATAGTGTGGTCAGAGCTTTAACAGAGAAGGCTTCACAGAGGAGGCAATATTTGAGTGTGATCTTAAAGGCGAGTAAGAGAGTTCACCAGGAGGAGAAATGGGGTGGAGTAGGACCCTCCAGTGCAGAGTAGAGCATGAGGTGTTCCAGGAACGGCCAGTGGCCAGAGCATCTGGGTATGGGGAGATGAGGCTGCATAGCCACCTGTAAATTAACCTGTGAGGTGGGCTTATGCTTTTGTGGGGAGTGTAAGAAGGGACAGGAAAGTACCGTGCCTGATGGTCTGATGACTTGGGGTTACGGCCATTGTACTCCATTTAGATCATTGCTTCTCAAAGTATGGCCCATGGACTAGCAGCATCGCATCACCCAGGAGCTGATTAGAAATGCGGAATCTCGGGCCCCACTCAGACCTAAGGGTTCATGATCTGCACTTTAACAAGATCCCAGGTGATTCAGATGCACCCTGAAGACTGGCCTAGGCACCTTCCCAGCCCCTAAGGGGCAGGGACCTGTAGTGAGCACAGATCATGGTCTAGAAAGACCTCCAGATTAGTGATGTAACAAAAAGTTTCTGGCAACTTAGGCTTGACTCCCACCTCCTCTGTGTACTAGTCTCTCTGAGCTTTAGTTTCATGATAGAACCTAATGAGCCGGTTTGGTAAGAATTCATGAGACAGCCCATGTAAGCACCTGGCCCTGTGTCTGGCACAAAGCAGATAGGTTCACTTGTTCTTCCCACTGGGCTCCATGGGCTCCAAGATCCCAGGCTTATACTCTACCTAGGCCAAAGTGCAGGAGAGGTGGGTTACCTCCCCCATGGGAGCTCTCCATCATGACGTCACTTGAGGAATGAAGGCCCAGATCTTCCTTCAACGCTTCTTCCTGCTCACACCTGAGCTTTACCTTCTCCCACCAGGCTGACTGCCCCACAGCCCTTGGCATTTGCCCAAATTATCTCTGCAGACATCTGATCGTGAAGAAGGAATCCCAGGTTGGATGCCACCATCTGCCCAGCCAAACATGGCTGCCCGGCATCTCAGGACGCCCGAGCTGACATCAGCAGTGTTCCCAGCTTCTTTTCTCTGCAGTCCTTCCCTACCTGCCTCCTGCCCCAGGGGCTCCAGAGTTGTCTTCGACAACCACACCTCTCCCATTAGTACCAGCGGCCCTCTCTACAGCCATTGTGGGATGACCAGGGAGGGAGCTCAGCCTCCTGTAGGGTCGGGCAATTTTAATTAGATTTGCCTGCCTGGGGCAGCCTGGCTGCTCCAAAGCACATCAGGGAGTCGGCATTTCATGTCAATAAATGTAACAAGACCCTTTCGATTCAGATTAGTGCCCAGCACTGACTTTTCAGAGCGCCCACCACAGCCCCTCCCAAAACCACAGATGAAGGAAGAAAGGGAGAGGCCTGCCCCTGACCAGGCCCCTGCAGGGTGACAGAGGGTCAGTGTGACAAAAGGGAGGAGGTGTGCCTGTGAGTGGAGGGAGACTGCCAGTGCCCCTGAGGTTTTATTTGTGTATGAGCGTGTGTTAATGAAATGTATTGGTTCCTTCTGATGTGGAAACTGTGTGTGTGTGTGTGTGTGTGTGTGTGTGTGTGTGTGCATGTGTGTAGGGGGAAGAGGGGAGGCAGAGTCTGTCTTTAATTGGATCATACCAGAGCATCATCTGGGCTAATCAGCAAGGCAGCCAGGAGCTCCCACTCAGATTAATGATTGCAGTCTAATCCGAGCAGATCCCATGATTGGATGCACATCGCGGGTAATTGTGTTTGTGGCCCAGGAGCAATGCTGAGAGGGGGTTTGGGGAGGGAGACCCTGTGGAGTGGGGACCGCATGTTTGGACCCAGCTCAGTTCTCTCCCTGCCCAGCCCCCACCTCAACCCTGGAATTTATCCCTCCAAAAGTTAAAATTTAGCTTGGACCACTCCTCCCCACCTCTCCATGCCAGAGGACTGGATAGTGTTAGGTGCTGTCCAGGACCTGGGGGTTAGGTTGCCAGCAGCTTGGAGATGGGGCCAAGAGGGTGAGGTTAATCCAGCCTCCCCTCTCCCTCCTCCCTTCCAGTCTCCTTCGTTCCCCTTTGAAGTGAGTGGGTTCCCATGGAAACCATGATGTCCTGGGGAGCAGAAGAGTGGCAGGGAGCTAGGCCTGGCCAGGTGTGAGTGGGGGAGGAGCGGGGGAGGAGGTTGGCTTTGCTGAGACTGCTCTGCTAAGGCAATGGTTCTCACCCCTGAGGCTGAAAACCTCTCTGAGAATCTGGGAAGTGGCCCGCCTGGAGCTGAAGAAGTTACCTATTATTGATAGGAAATGCTGGGCGGGAGGCATGAGCAGTGAGAAAACAGTGGAGGCTGCTGTGCTTTGCTTCTCCATTAAACATGCTGGAGAATTGAGCTGAGGATCAGGTGGATTGGGTGAGATGGCTGCTGCACCCTGTATTTCTCCTTTGTGGCATTACTCACAATTGAATGATTGTGTTAACATTATTTCTGTTCCCCACCCCGCACCCCAGATCGTTAACTCCATGAGGGCAGGGTCCATGTTTTTTATTTGTTGCTTTATTCCCAGTGCCTTACACAATACCTTAGAGTCAGCAGCTTGGACGAAGTCTATACTAAATCAGTGCTTGTTGAATGGATTCATCAAATAGGCTAGGCAGTACCCCATAAATACATGGTGGTTCTAGGCTGTTGTGCTGGCAAACTGGCTCTTGGGGGTGAGGGGAGGGGAGAGCCCTGATCTGTAGCATTTGTCGATTTCCATGGTGTAAATGCTCCCACTGTGGCTTGTTTCCAGTCACCAGTGTGATGCCGCTGAACAGAGTTGAGAAGAGATGCATGCACTTGTCTCTTGCCAACCTAAACTACAAACCCCACCCTGGTAGCTGAGCTATAGGTACACAGTCTCTATTTTTAAACAGGTCAGCCTGTCTTATAAATGACTGGAATGGTTTTACTCATACTGTTAGCCATGACTCTGCATTCCTTGGTCCTCACTGGCCTGTCTGGTCTACTCCTGGGTTCTAAATTTGAAGTCTTTTCAATGAATTAATACTTAGAACAGTGCCTGGCACAGATAAGTGCTTTATGAGCGTTGCAATTGTGATTTTCACCTTAACCCCAAGGTAATGAATTTTCTCCTTGCTAGATTGTACCCAGCACTATCTATCTTTTTCCATCTGCTTGAGCCCTTGCCTCAACTTCCTCATCTTCTCCAAGTCAATTCCATGACTTTCTGGTTTATCCATTAGTGCACTCTTTCCTAGAAGCTCCAGGAACCCTGTCTCAAACTAGTCTTCTGCCTCCTCTGTAGTTTCTCAGCTTTCAGAATCTTGAACCTTTCATATAGAATCTTGACCTTTTCAAATCTTGACCATTTCTAGTTCTTCACATCAGTCTCATCTCTGCATAAACCATAAACTCAGAGCTTCTACCTGTGTGTAACCTACCCCTAGAGGGTTCTTGCTGAAGTCCAGTTCTGGTTCAATAAAAGCAATATACATTTCTAAAGGCTTGTTTATATTACACTGTTATATTACACTTAGCCATCCAGACTAAGTTCCTCTAGAATCCCCACCCATTTGGGGAAAGATCAGACCAGGGCAATCGGCAGTGTTCAGATGGCTCCCTGGAGACCATCCTTCTAAAGGTCACTGAGGTTCTGGGCTTGATCCTGATAGTCCTATAGTGAAAGGTGCAAATGCAGTAGACGGCCGTGCTGGGCAGCAGGACGAGCTCTAGAAATAGACTTGGTGAAAGCTGGCTTTGTCACCTTCGGCAAGTTAATCTCTCTGAGCCTGTTTTCTCAACTGTAAAAAAGAAAATAGTCATAACTAGACTGAAATTAGATAATGTATGATAATACCTGACACACAGATCAGTGTTTGCTGCATGGGGTGGGGTGGGGTGAGGGTTCTAAACGGAGGGGCTAGCGTGTGTCCCCTTGGCTGGTTCAGGATGTGAGGTGGTCTGGTGCCTTCAGGGAGGTGGAATTCAGGGCTAGGAACGTGACCTTTAGACTTAGATTGCTTGGGTTTATATTCTGGCTCTACCACCAGACACCAAACCTTTCTGGGCCTCAGTTTCCTCATCTGTGAAATAGGCCTAAAAACAGTGCTATCTCTTCATCAGGATTCTCGTGAGGATTAAATGAGATGATGCACATGTAGTGCTTGGAAAACAGTCTGGCACATGGTGATCACTCTGTAGGTATCAGTTGCGCTTAGATGTTGGGGGAATGCAAGCAGGGCTTGGTCAGGCTGGAAGGTGGGTGCTGAGAGGTGATGCAGCCAGAGGCAAGACTGGAGGGGGCTTCCGCTGAGTGGTCTTCACACTGCAATTCAATGGAATATTCACTGAGCTCTGCTATGTGTAAAGCATCATGTTAAGTTCCAGGAGGGGTTCTGAATAAAGAAGAATTGGTCCAGTGAGTGGGAGAAAGACATAGAAAGCAGCTAGAATATAAACTTGGCACATAGTATGAGCTCAAAAAAGTATTTGTGGAATTGACTGCAAGGCTCTGGCCCACAGCGCAGTGTGGGAAAGTTGTACTACTTCTCCCAAGGGAGGCAAATCCCCAGGGAAAAGATGACCAAGCTGCCTTTCCTGGGGTTGGACTGGTCGATGGGGCAGGAGGCACCCCTAGGTTTGGGGCTGGACAGAGGGGCTGGGTCCTGTAGTAACTTTCCTCTTTAGCAGCTGCCTTGCCGGGACCCCGGGAACTGGCACTTTCTAATGAAGTGTCTTTGAGGGAACTCTTCCACCTTGTGACCAAAGGGTGTCCTGGCTCCAGAAAGTTGACCCTAGGGCTTAACCCTGTGCCTTCCCTGGCGCTGTGCTTGGTTATTCTGGAACGTGCTGGATGAGGTGGCCTGAGAATGGTATGGGAGACGTTCAGCTACTCCAAGCAGAAAGTCAGGGCCAGATGCTTCATGCCAGGGCTTGTGGACTAGGTGCTGCGAGCAGATGTTCCAGGCTGCCTTCTGGGCTGGGCTTTATGGGCTGGGAGCTCCAGCAGACACTCTCTGCTTTTGGAAGCAGCGGGATTCACTGGCATCAGAGAGAACATCTCGGCTGTTGGCTATAGTCAGAGGAGTGATCCTGCTGGAGCCACAATCTGACAGTAAAACCATGCTCAGCTCTCCCCAGCACTGTTCCCTGCAGGCATCTGAAGGCCCCCTGCCCCAAGCCCAGCCTCTGCACATGCTGCTGGCAAGCACAGAGGCTGCAGCTCTGGCCCAGGGAGCAGGTATGTGCAGAGGCAGTGGGTCCCACTGCTTCCACAGCTCACAGCCTGGCCTAGGCAGAGCTGAGCAGTCCAGGTACCCCGCCAAGACAAGGCACACGGATAAGAGATCCAGGAGCCTGGAATCCCAATGACTTTTACCCTCACAAGGTTATGTTAGGATTAAAGGAGATAACCAATGCTAACAGCTGACAGTGCTTAGCACATAGAAGGCTCACAGTGAATGGTGGCTACATTTGTGAGTAGTTACTCTGACAAGTACCAAACTGGATTTGTCTCCCTTACTAGAGAGAAGACAACCAGCAATTGGGCCTCCCACTAGTGCAAATGGGGTGGGTGGAGTGGGAGGAGAGCCAGTAAGCTGGCGCTTTGAGGGTTCCTGTGGCCAAGGATTTCTCACCAGGGCTGGACTAAGCCAGTCTTGCCCTTCTTTCAAGATTTTCCCCAGAACTGGTCCACTTTGTAGTCAAGAGGAAAGACGTAAGACTGAGACTTCAGTCTCAGTTGTGAATCTACCATTGGGCAAATCATTTAACCTCTTTAGATAAGTTTTCCTACCCCACAGCGGAGGCATCAAATGAGAAAATATAAAAACATTGAAATCGTCTCCCAACACACAGAAGTATTATTGTGAGAGAAGCTTCTTTGGAAACTCATTTGATAAGACAGAGATTCTCATGTGCTGAAACCGTCTTGAGGCTCAAAAGATAAACATGGCAGCTCACTGTTGTGACCTCAGGACACAGATGACTCAAGGACAGGAGAGAGAAAAAAGAAGGAGGATAAAGTGATTTCAATAATGGTTCAAAAATATTACATGGGAGAGAGAGAAGAGCACAAAATTTGGAGTTTTGATATCCACGTTTGTCTCAACTCAGTTACTTATTAGCTTGATATAATTATTTAATCAGTAAAATGGGAATAATAAGAATATTGGGTGTTTAATGCAATAAGCATATGGAGAAGCACTTTGTAACTTATGAAGTGCCACCAAATGTGTGCATGTGTTTAGTCACTGCGAGTCACCAAGACAAAATGGATAGAACTCCCCTTCCATCACTGCCCCCAAAGTACTTCCCCAAGGGGGACTGACTGAATCTCTGGAGAGTTAGATAAAGTTCTGACTGCCGCTCACTAGCTGCCTAACCCCCGGAAAGACACTTCTCTTTTCTGTGGCTGAGTTTTCTCTCCTTCAATGAAGGAGCTGGACGTGAGATCCTGCCCGGTCTCAAGTTTTGGATTCTTTGTATTCTTGCCCTTGCAGACTAGCCTTAACCTTCATTTTACTGAGATTTTCATTTTTATTGAAAAAAGAAATGTGCTGGGAAGGAGATGTGAGTGCGTATGTGTGTGTGTGAAGGGACAGGGACAGAGTGGACTGTGGCCTGCGCTCGGCCCCACACTTGCCAGGAATGGACCTGTCCACCCACCTGGGGGAGGAGCTGGTTGGAGCCCAGGAACCCTAGCAGATGTAATTCTAATTTAGCAACAAGAAGAAGTCCTCTCCAAGGCAACCCAGGCGAACACACCGCCCACTGGGCAGGACTAAAAATACACCCGCATGGTTTCAGCGTCACACCTGAGGTAAAAATACATCCAACTAGGAGCTGCCGGCTTGTTCTCCCCCACCCCGCTCTGCTCTCTCCATCTGGTGCCTTCAAGGGGAGGAGAAGTGGAGGGCTGGGCAAGCACCTCCTCCACACTCGCTCCCCTCCCTCTAGGACCCTGGCAGCCCCCACCCCACACACACCCCAGCAGAGCCCAAAGAAGGTCCTTTTGTAGCAACTATGGCTAGAAGCTGCCAGATGGCAGTATCGGATGCAAAGACTGCAGTAGGAATGGATTCTGAGCCCAAAAGAACTTCAGGGTTGTGTCTCAGAACCTTCCTTCCCATAGTCAGTGCTTAATTAATTCATTCAATTGTTCCCATTCATTCATTCACCAAATATTTATTGATCCTCTGCTGTGTGCCAGGCACTGTGCTTGACCCTTGGGAATTCAAAAAGAGATGAGATGAGATCATGGACCAGAGGAGCTCACTATGGAGTGAGGAAGACAATCTGTGCACAAACAACTATAGTTGGTAGAATTTAATAAGTGTCATAAGGGAAATAAAAATAAATTCTTACTGGCAGTGCTTTTTTCGGTTAAAAAAATGAGATTCTAAGTTCTGATAAATTGTACGTTGCCTCTCCTCCTCCTCCTCTTTCTGTGCCTCTATTTGAATTGGCATGTGGACTTGTTTTCCCTGCCAAATGAGTCAGTGGAGATGGGAATATAAATGTATTGGAGCGGATGGTGTCAATGTTGCTCTGAATAAAAAAGGTGCCTCACACCATTCCAGGGAAATGGAGCAAACACTAATTGATAGCTTACTAACTGCCAGAGGCTCTACATGTTTCTTCAGTTAATCCTTACAATAACCGGCGTGGTAGGAAGTGTTATCCCTGTTCTATAAAAGAGGAAACTGAGGCTCGGAGAAACTCAGTAGCTTGCTCCAAAGTCATACAGTTGTCTGACTCTGAAGTCTATGCTTGTTTCAGACCACCCAGCTTCGCACCCTAAATTGTGAGTGAGGTCAAGGTAGAAACCCCAAAGCATTTCCTATGATGGCTCAGAGGAAGCAATGGTTTCTCTTGCTGGAGAGACCCATCAGGGGAGCCTCTGTCGAAGGCAGGACATTTTGGCTGGATTCTGAAGGTTGTTAGAAGGGACAGGTAGAGACATAGAGACAGGCCGTTCAGGTGGAAGGAACAGGAGTGCAGGAAGTCTGATTCGCCTGAGCTAGTAAAGGGGGTAGTGATGATACAAGGGACCAGGGTCCACCTGCTGTCCCTCCAACCACCACGTTCTCTGCGGAGTCTGCCGAGCAGAAATACCGAAAAGAAAGCTGAGGCCATACCCGGAAGCACCTGGGTGTTCATCTGAGGATGCTGATGTTACTGCGCCAGCATCCAGGGGACATTTCCCTATCATTCTCAGAATGAGTACTTGTAATGGGCCTTCTGGCCCTGAATAGATGCCCAGGAAAGGGACAGCAGCCTGTCCTGGAAGGTAGCTCTGGGGTTTGTCTCTGATTCTGTGATCCCAGTGACCTCTGACCTGGGGTATTAGAAATAAAGGGTCAAATGCTAGCCCCTGGGCCGAGTTTCCAGGGTGGTGGGCCTTTGTGTGTGTCGGTGGAGACTAGGTTGGGAAATCTGAGGACCAGCCTGGTAGCTACTTCCCCTCTCCCTGCCCGGTCACCCCACCTCACCAGCCAACAGACTAATGTCTTCTGCAGCAGTCTGACCCTGACCAGGCCTCTGGTCCCTCTGGCTCATCACTGAGAATCTCTACCCAGAAATTTTGCTCTCCTACCATACATTCCACCCCTGGACCATCCATCCTCATCTCAGCTAGGAAGGGCCTGGAGGCTCTGACTCTGACCCTCCATCCCCATTGGAGGAAGCAGCCAGGGCTCAGGGAGGGGGCGAGTGTGGACACTGGGTCTCCTCTGCTCACTCCCCCTGGCAGGGTGAGTCTGGGCTGTGAGGTGAGGTCCAGGACAGGCCTGGGGGCTCCAAGGTCAGTCACAGGGAAAGGAGGTGGACAGCCAGGCAAGCTGCCACACACTTGGCTGGACCCATAATTGAGGTCTGCAGTCCTGGCCAAGGTCACAAGGGAAGGGATGGCTGAGAGGCTTAGAAGTGACGGAGTGGCATGACTGTGAATCACAAGGTTTATCACCCAGAAAGAGCACTCAACACTAATGTCTCCCCCTGCGTGTGACCATCCTTGCCCCCCCAAGTCTGTGGCGCTCTGTTCTGTCGGCATATCTATTCTGTCTCTGTCTCTCTTGTTCTATGCATCTTAGCCTCTCTGAAGCTCTATATTCTTGCATTCTTTCTTTTCCCTGTCTCTGCTTCTCTGTTTCTGATCCTTTATGCAGGAAGAAATGTTTAAAAAATTTTTTTAAAAACCCAGATTGTCCAAGGAGGAAGGAAGTGAAGCAGAAAAGGGTCCACTTGTCTTTTCTTGAGTCCTGTTAACAGAAGGAAATGAGCTTCAGCCTTACAGGGGAACTTTAAGTTAGATATGACCATAAGAATTACCAAGGAAGTTGTGGTCTCCATCCCAGGAGCGCTCTGGAAATGTCAGGAAAACCTCAGGCCAACTTACGTTAAGAATATCTGTCATGAGGTTGGGAGGAATAAATTGGCCTGTGCTGAAGCTCACTTGCCCAGGGATGCTCTCAGAAGCCTCACCAGAAGGGGGTTGGGACTTTGCCCTGAATTAAAACTGGGGCTTGAGTGAGGGGTGTCAGCCTCTCTGCTGCAAGACAGAGTGACCTTCACCTCTGCAGAGGGCTTAAGTCGAAGTCCTGCCCAGTGAATTTGGGTGCTGTAAAAAACACGAAGGCAGAAATGTCAGAAGTAATTAAACCAAACGATGGCTTAAACCCCTGTAGAAATCAACACATCCGGTTTAATCACCTTCTTAAGCTAGCGCGAGACTGCAATTCAGTGGAGAGGGGCTCTTTATTTCTTTGGATCGTTAACAGGAACTGCATATCTTGAGCTTGATTTTGGTTCAGATGCTCCTGGGGAGAGGTGATGAGGGTTGGGGTGGGGGTAGGAACTCAGAAAAGAAAAAAAATAATAATAAAACGTTATTTGAGATCATCTCTTCTTCCTCTCTCCTGGAGCCACGCGTCTCTCCCCAGCTCCTGGGTCTGTCTGCACTCACGGCGGCGAAGGCTCCCACCCTCCCAGCACCCAGGCAGAGGCACAGTGCTGAATGTGCTAAATTAGGCCATTAGAGAAATTCATTTCTCTTTATTAGTCTGTGTCAAATCCTTTTTATTAGTGGCTGGAAACGACCTCTCTTCTGCAGTAAAATGTCATGCCAGTTCACTCCTTTTATTTGTTCTGCACTGACGAGGCTCAAACTCTCACTGAATTAGTGCAGTGAGATTTATTTCCTCCAAATTTTGAACGGCTTAAGAGAGATTGGGGTGGTGGGGGCGGTCAGGCGGAGGCGACACAGGGGAAGAAGAGCAGAGAAAGACCAGCGAGGGGGAAGGTGAGCCTTATGGAGGTCAAATGTCCTCGCTCTTTGGAAGTCAAGTCTAAGGGCCATCTTTCATATCTTGTCCATCATTGTCTGGGCACTGGGGACCAAGTTCCCACATTCCTGTTTCCAGCCTCTGAAGGGTATTGGTCCACATGGGAGACATCTGGACAGTGGGAAGAGGAACACCTTAAACCCATCTTAGTTGGACAAACTGAAGCTCAGGGAAGGCCAAGAATAGCCCAACCAATACCCCAACCTAACTGGAAATCCTTCTTCCCATCTCATGCCTGGCTCAGCCAGGGCCATTCATGTCCCAGGTGCTGAGATGCCCAGCTCTCATGGTCCCTGTCTGTTCACCCCACCCCACCCTCCACAAGCCTGCAGCAGAGGCTGCTGGAAAGAACTCCCTGAGGGTGGCTTCCAGCTTCATGTCCAGCCTCATGGGGTGATGTTGGAGGGTAGCATAGAACTGTAGGTCAACCCTTAGCAGATGTAGGCTGGGCAGCTGGGGAAGGGGCTGGGAAGCGGGCTGGGAACAACCTTAGAGAAGCCCATCGTATGACTGCAGCCATGCACCCAGCTGAGTCATTGGAAAACTGAGCCTGTTTCTCAGGGTGTGGTGCAGAGCATCTCAGTGGTCCCTACGCTTGAGGTAGCCAGGAGCAGTCTGGGTGTATCGAGGGGTCCAGGAGGACAGAGCATGGGAGCCACAGGCAGCCCCAGACCCTGGCTATGGTTCATATGTAAAGTCGTGGGTAAGCTCAGATGCCATCTGAGCTCCTGGTATCAGGGATCCAGGGATTGGGGTGAGTGGGACCAAAGACAGGAGCCAGGGAAGGGTGGGGTGTGACAAGGGACGGTTTGGGAGCTGATAGTGTGGCTATCGGCTGCAGGTGGGGAGGGGCTGGAGTGATGCAGCCGTGAAGCCTGCTCTGTGCTCCATGGGCCCTTGGTTCATTTGAGGAGGGAGAATGGAAAGTGTGTTTCCTTCTTCTGAGACAGAAGCCATAGAAATCACCCCTAGATATGCCCCCCGACACACACACACACACCCCATTCTGGAAAGATCTGACACCTGGAAGTGAGAGGTTTATAAAAAGGATCCATGCTATGGCTCTACATGGAAGGTGTAGATTGTTCCCAGTGTACGTGACAATGCCTCCACCCACCTCACCCCCGCCCAGGAAAGCCCACCCCTGTCTGAGTCGTCTGATCTGGCTCCTGCTTACCTCTTCAACCTGGTCTCCCTCCATTCCCCTCCTGCCTGCCTCAGTCCAGCCATGCTCCTCTGGATTTTGTTCCAGAAACATGCCAAGCTCATTCCTATCTCAAGTGCTTTGCTTTTTCTCCTGCTTGGAACACCCCTCCCTCAGATCTTTGCATGACTGCCTCCTTATCATTGGACGCTTCACTTAAATGTCACCTCTCAGAGAGGCCCTCCCTGACTACTTTCCTCCCTGCAGGGGCAGAGACAGGGGCAGAGACAGGGGCAGAGGAGACCACCCTCCTTTCCCTACCCCAACTCTAGTGCTAATAGCTGGGAGACTCCATCACAGCCAGATCCCTCTTCCCCACCCCACATGCCACACATGCTGTGTACACAGAACACACAATCCTCGCACACAAATCGCGTACTAATAATACATAGCACATGCACACACACTGCATACAATATGGGGCTATGCACCCTGGATTCACAGCAACAAAATCTGTACCCCAATTCCGTAGACACAACCTGTACGTGCATACGTACTGCATAGATACACCATGTGTGCACACGCAATAAAAACACACAGCACTCACAATTGCTCTCATTGACAGCCTACATTTAACCCAGGTGCACATGCATGCACGTGCACACACACACACAGACCATCCCCTCTCCATTCAGCAGCTGCCCATCCTCCCTCCAACCAGTGGGAAAGGAACCATAGTGACCGGCGGCTGCGCGGGGTTGGGGCGGGGGCCGCGCCCCCACCACCTGGCACGATGCTGCGGATTATTAGTTCCTGGTAATTTAGTGCCCTTGTACAGAGTCGATTTGTGCCTTTCATTCCTAATTGATCTAGTGGCTGTTTAAATGGCAGCAGGCATCTGTTGAGAGTAGGAAGGTTCATAAGGCGCAATAATTCATAACACCGTCTGGAATTTGCCTTTCATGTCCCTCAGCTAAACCACTGCAGGGCTCTGCTTAAATTACAGCCACTGAGGCTTTCTTTGGTATTCCACTCAGGGCCTGGAGAATCTTGCATTAAACTGGGATCAGGTTAGATTAGACTATAATATGCTGCGGTATTAGTGGCTGCAAATGAAGACTTAGACTGGAATTTAACCCTTCACCTGGTTTTCTCTTTGTCTTCAATGGGATGGCTAAGCAAACCCATTGTTTTCTCCACCAGCTTCCTGTGGCAGCTGAATAGCTCTTCTAGCAATTTGGGGCTGCAGATGGGCTACCCTCAGATATTGACCTTTTTTTTCCCCTCTAGACTGAACCCAGCCTGCAGCCTTGGGGCCCCCCTGTTTATGCATCGGCTTCCAAAACAAGGGTCAGGGAGACAGTGTCCAGAGGCAGGCTCTGCCAAGCCGAGCAGCTCATCTGAAGCAGGAATCTATGCCCCCTAATCTCCCGCTGCCCCTGAGCCTGAGTCGAGTGACCAGTAGGCATGGGTCTGAGTGTGGATGAGACTAAGCATTTCTGTGTGTTTTTTTGCCTAGAATCCCTGAAGGGGACAGGCTCCTCCCATCTACCTACAAACACTGTGTAGGCTGAGTGTTCAGTTCTTCTCTCGGTGTGTTTAATCATGGTGTACTGGAGGGGAAAGCATGATCTATTTTCCTTTTCAAGACTTATTGTGCTTTTCAGAATGGTAGCCACCAGTCACATCATGGCTATTTAAATTAGAAGTAGTTAAAATTAAATAAAATTTAAAATTCAGTGTCCTAGACACAACAGTCATGTTTTAAATGTTCATTGGCGTCATGTCATTAGTGGCTACCATATTGGACGCAGAGATTGTAGACCATTTCCATCATTGCAGAAAGTCCTATTGGAAGTACTGGCCAGAACTTTCCCTTTGGCAGAGGCCTGGGGGCCAGGCCCAGCATGCATACTTCCTCCTCTTCTAGCAAGCAGGGCTTACCAATAAGAAAGGAGCTAGATTTCCTAGTCCCATGGGACTGAAGCAAGAGACCGGAGAGGGATGTACAGAGGCTTTTTTGGAACCACAGTCGGGGGGAATGGGGCTTCAGACCCAGTGTCGACAACCCACGCACACACATTCACACATGCTGCGGAGAGATAAGAATGATAGGCACTTATGTATGCAAATTGGCACACATACAACACATCTATATATTCAACAAATATTTATTGGGATCCATATACCTCTGCTAAACGCTGGACAGACAGGGATGAACAAGGTGGGCTGGACTCCTGCCCTCCCGTAGCTCACAGTCTAGGGAGGAAGGCAGATGATGAAGCAAACTACTCAGCGAGCCGTCAGCATAGGTGGGGGGCAGGTAGTCAAGGAATCATCTCAGAGTTGGTGATGGCTAAGCTGAGCCCCACAGACCCAGTCAGGTAAGCACTTCACCTGAAATATATACATCGGAGACCCACACCCACACGCTCACACTCACAGACTCTTCATTCACGGATTCATTGTCAGTCACTGAATATTTATTAAGCCTAGCCATGAGCATTCAGGGCAAGGTTCTAAGGATACAATGATCATTAAGACAGGGACAGTCTTGGAGGACAACAGTGAACAAATAACGATGCAAATAATCATTTAATTACAGTTGTGCTAAGGGTGTGATGATGGAAGAGTACAGGGAGATGTTACACATGTAATTGGGGCATCTGACCTAAACTGAGTCAGCTGACAGATGTAGGACAGGTGGAGCCATCTGCCCACCATGTGTGGATGATTTGGTCTCACACCTATTCCCCTGCATACACTCGCAAACACACAGGTTCTGCCCTCAGCTGACTTCAGGCAGACAAGAATCAGTCTGTGACCAACCACTAATGTTCGTGTCCAAGACTTTTCTGGATATTTCCCACATTTTCTTCTTAGATTGGCCTTAAGCCAGAAATGGACACCTAACACCTACTTCTTTGAAGGGTTATACCCATCATCCCTCATCAAATGTTCTTGCAGCTTATCTGGTCAAAGAGAAAAGTTAGGCACCAAGTGGGGAGGAACAGAGCCTTCTGAGGCCCCAGGAACCGGGAGACTGGATCACCTGTGCCAAGGCATGAAATTCTGCCATCTAGGCTGACCGTGGAAACTGGGGACGTTCTCAAGGAGTGGGACCTTGGGAGAAGAAGTGATGGGAATGTGGGAAAGGGACCCGCCAGCCGCCGGTCTCCATGTGTGCGCATGTGTGAGCTCTTCATGTCCCCGCAGGCACCCTCTTTTCCCGCTCCTGACGCTGCTGTTTGAGAAATGTGAACAGGCCACCCAGGGCTCTGAGTGCATCACCTCCGCCAGCTTTGATGTGGACATCGAGAACTTTGTCCACCAGCAGGAGCAGGAGCACAAACCCTTCTTCAGCGATGACCCAGAACTGGACAATCTGGTAAAGACCCTCCAACCCCACCCTGGCTAGGGTCCTCCTACCCTCTGATCCCCTCCAAATGCCCTAGAAATGACCTTTTCATTCATTCATTCAACAAAACATTTTGCGTGCCCACAGTGGGGCAGACACTAGATACACGCTTCCAGCACCTGAGAGCCATTTCTAAGTCCCTTAAACCAAGAGTCGCATACACAGGTTTTGCTGCCAAAGCTCTCCTCTTCTCTGCCCACTGCAGTGCCAGCATCTTACTCCCCACCCTCTTTCAGGGCAGACAGGGGGAACAGAGGGTGATAGAAGCTGGAACATCTGAGGTAGCTGTTCTGAGCGCTGGAGTCCTGGCATGTTAGTAAATCGGTCTTGGGCTGCCCAGAGAGGAGCTGGTGGCTGGTATGCCACAGTGTGGAGGATGCAGGTGACAGGCGTATTCAAGCACATCAATAGTTAGAAAGACCTGGAGACACGGTTATGTTGAGAAGAGGACCAGCAGATGTCCTGCCTATTGAGGACACAGTAGATTAGGCTCCCAAACCTAGCTTATCATCCAGATCATCACTACAGTTGTTAAAAAAATACATATCCCTGGGCCCCACCACCTGGAAATTTTGATTCAGGAGGTTGGGTGGGGTCTCTGAATCTCCATTTTTAAAAGTTTCCCAGGTACTTGCAATCATCAATAAGGTTTGGTAACCAGCAGATTGGATGACATCTGAAATTCTCATCCAGCTCTGGGAATTCTGCTGAGAGAGCAGAAGGGAGGCTGCTCTGTTCTTTCATCATGATAAATAGTCATCCTGGAATTATTAACCATAATTCTTGATTTTTCTGTGAGTGGATTACCCAGATTATACACACTGAATTTGGAAGCTGCAAAACTCTCCTCCACAAATTGATTGATTGTAGTGCTGACCTCTTGCATCCAGAATTTAGCAGGTACCTGCTCCCAAAAGGGAAAGAGAATTAGAAAAGCAAATATGGCTCCAAAAAGGAAGATAGAAAACATACGCACACTCGCATGAACACACACATATACAAACAACACACATGCATATACACACATGCACCTACACACAGAGCACCTGCAGAATAGATTTAAATGACTTCGGTATTATTCTGTGTTGTGAATTATCCACCCCACTGCTTCTCTCAGGAGTTGAATATGATACTCTATAGAGTCCAGAAGAGCTACCAGGAGAGCCCAGCCTGGCCTGGAAATTTGTGAAGTGTTAAGATGGGGCCAGCATTTAGAGAGAGGGAGCAGTCCTGGGCCAGAGGATAAGCACTTGTCACCGTCAAGAGAGTAAGTGCAGGATCTGAGAGCCCCAGATCCACCTCTGCTCATCCCTGGCTCTCCCTCTTCCCTGCTGGGATCCAGCAGCCACTTCCCAAGTCCCTGGAAAGCCTTCCCGTGCAGGGTCTACAACTGGCTGTGTAGTAAGTGCAGGCTGGCTGCCCTGCCCTGCTGTATGGCTGATCGGAAGCTCAGAGCTGCAGTTGTGAAGCAGGTCTTTAGACCCACAGCAGCCATGGAGCCAGGAGATGAGCAACTGTTTCTCCTGGAGCTGGAACAGACCTGGGGGGTCAGGGCCCGCTTTCCTCACTTGACACAAAACAAATTGAGCCTAAGTTGGTAGGAAATACCTAAAATCAGACTGAGTAATGTGAATGAATTTAAACCTTCTCAAGAGATAGGAGCCCTGGGGAAACAAACCTCACATACCTTGCCCACCACCACTTGCCAGGTGAGCTGTGGAAGAGCCACGGAGGACAGCCTCCTAGTGGAGGCCTCCTAGTCTAGGACAGCCTGCAAAATACCAAAAAGTGGCCAGATGCGTGCTTTCCCCTTGCCAGCACTCCCCAGGTCTCTCTAGGTTCTGTTCACTCAAAGAATCAGATTTCTTGACTCAACACAACAAACCTTGGTTGTGTCTGCGAGGCGCCATGCCTGACCAAAGGATGTGGATGTTGCAGAGGCTGCCCCAGGGGCCCCAGACCTCTGGTGGTCCCTGGTCTTCTATCTCAGATGACTGGGCTTGGAATGGTCCAGTTGGCAGAGCAATCCTTGGACAGCCCATCCACTCACATGAACCTGTTTATCTAGAGTAGTTAGCCACAGTCAATGACCAGTTGACAGATCAATTATTTAAATGGATACAGTTGAAGGAGCACTTGGAGCCTAGCTTCACTGCTTCCTATCTGTGTGACTTTGGCGACCTAACTCCTTTGAAACTCGGTCTCCTCATCTGTAGATCTAATACACCTATCTCATGTGACTGTAATAAAAAAATTAATGAGATGGCTTGTGGAACTAAATGGCCTTTAAAGCGTGGCATCTGGAAGGTTAATCTCAAATGCAGTATCACTAAGGCAAGGCATTCCCGCTTCCCAGCCTCACTGCCTGCCATCAAAGAGACTGTGTGGCTGGGACCCTGAAACTTTATTTGGGGAGTCAAGCAGTGCCCTTTGCCATCCCACTTGTAGTCCTGTGACGGGAGAGGGGAGATGAAGAGGCCAGCCACAGGAGCCATCATTAGAACAAGAATCATGTAGCCAGCACAGCTGAGATGCACATAATTAGAAATTAGAAAAAGGTCAGATCGCGTCATTATCAGCTCAATCAGCTGCCGAGTGCCACAGCCAGTTAATTTGGCATCTGTATTTTTTACAACCCCGCACACGTAGCCCAACGGACTGTAACTCTTTATCCGGACAGATATACTGCGCAGCGGAGCAGGGACATAAAATGAGAGACCCCAAGCAAATGAGCTGAGATAATTGAGAGATTTATTTTTTATATATATGTGTGTCAGGGCGGCTTTCCTTTGCCCTTGAATATTGACTTTCACAGATGGGATTGTTAGGAGGACACTGGGGTCCCCCAAAACTTTGTCCCGCCCTGGGCCCTGGTGCCTTGCTGTGATCCTGCTTTCTCCAAAGCCCAGCATGCCCGTGGGCCCCAGCCCCACCAGGCCCACCGCTTGGACGTGAATCCTCCCACCTCCAGCTGGCCGCACCCCTCTCCTCCAAGCCAGTTGTGCTTGGAGCTTCCCCTGCTCCCAACAGTCTCCCAGACAAGTTCCCGTGGGAAGGGCCGAGTAAGATCTCCCAGAGCTGCCCAAAGATCAAAGAGGCCCCTAGATTGTAGGTTTCTGAGAGAACTTCCCTCCCCTGGGCAGCCAGTGGCTCCCATAGCACCCATGTGAGATGAATAACTTAGAACCACAGAATCATAGGGGAAAACACAACTGAGAGGGACGCAAGCCCAACCCACCCCCTCCCCATTTTACAGATGGGGACACTAGAGTCCAGAGACGGGGAATGACTTGTCAGAACCAGAACCCAGGTCTGTTGGCTCCTGATCTCTGCTCCTCCCACTGTATCACTCTACCTCCCTTCTTCCTGGGGTAGTCAAGTCCTCGTGTACAGAGAGCACCACCAACGTCGCTCCTCCTGGTGCCCTCGCTCTCTGACCCTCTCTACTCCCTGTCTCAGTGCTGTGAGGGTGGCCTGCCACCTTCATGATGGCTACACTGGAACATCCCTGGTCAGTTCCCCTGGGGACACCCGCCACTCCAATTCCCACACTACCCAGGGCTCACCAGGGTCCCCTGCTTGGGCCTAGCAGCCTCGGACTGGCAGTTGGTAAAGTCTGTAAAATTTGCAAGTTCCCCAAACCCCTTTGAAAGGTAAAAGCTTTTTTTTATAAAATCTGATTTACGGGCCCCCAGTGTGGGGCCGAGGTTTTATATATTATGCAAGATTTCAAACCGAAGCTGTAAAACGTACGGTTTCAGTTTCATGCATGGAATTTTTTTATGTGTAAATTTTTTAACATTTATGGGGCACGTTTTAATGAGACTCTGGTGTGGCTCGAGGGACAGATTATGGCTGCCTGACCACAAAGCCGGCTCCAAAATGGGGCCCCCAGGCCCCTGGGCTCACTCTGAAGAGGCAGGACCAGAGGCCAGAGGCTCTGACTAAGGAGGCACAGGAATGAGCCAGGCCAGAGGCCAGAGGCTCTGACTAAGGAGGCACAGGAATGAGCCAGGCCAGAGCTCCGGGCCCACGGAGCCCTCAGGTAGCCCCATTCAGAGTCATTCATTTCAGCCTCAGTCTGGGCTCTTTCCACCTAGATTGGAGCAGACAATCCTACAGACACCAGGAAAGGGAGGGGAAATTGAATAATCAAAGCTAGTAATAATCAACATTTGTAGACCACTTAGGTGCCATGTGCCCTTCTAAACACTTTATGTATATCTTTTTATTTAATTCTCTTTTCAAATCCTCAATTGAAGATAAGGAGATTGAGACACACAGCCAGCATGTGGCAGGGGCGTGACTCACACACAGTTCTCCAGCCCGGCGCCCACGCTCTTCACAGTTACGCTGCCCTGTAGCTCATCTTTTATGAGTTTTCTATGTACCAGGTCTTGTTTTTAGTTCTTTTCTAGCTGCATCTCATTTAATCCTCAATACAACTCTGAGCCAGTCATTATTATCCCATTTTACAGATGAGGAAAGTAAAGTGCAGAGATTATGTAAATTGTCCAGAATTTCCCAGTAAGTGGGAGACCCAAGACTCAACCTCCAAAACCCATTGTTCTCCAGCATCCTGCTCTGCTATTTAATTCTCATGATAACCCTGTGAAGTAGTTATTATTATCCTCGTTTTACAGAGGAAGAAATCAAGGACTAATTACCCTATAGCCAATAAGTTACAGAGCTGGGAGTTGCACCAAGTGGGTCTAACTCCCAAAACCCCCTCTTTCCTCTGAACCGCACTGCTTCTCCAAATTCTAAGGACATTGGAGGGAAAGCGCCACATATTGACTTGAGTGATTTAACTTGTCATGCGTGATGGCATCCATAAAATGATCTTTCATTCCCCCCATTGCCTGGCGGTTCTCTGGTCCCTGGTCTTCACCTTTCTTCCATGTCCCATTCCCTCTTCTGGTGACCCTGCGCTTCCAACTGGTCAGGCCGAGGTGGTCTGGTCTGGAAACACTCCTGATTAGATTTTGGCTTTGGCTGCCCTAATAACCCACAGGAAGCATCTGAGCACTTTAAGGAATGCGTGTTTATAAACTCCTTCATCTTCGAGTGAGGGAGAGTAGTTCCAGCTTCCCAACTTGCAGAAGGAGAGAGTGAAAGGAATCTGCCCTCCAGGGCTAGGATGCCTCCCTAATTGCTGCATGGAATTGAGCTGTTTACCTAATCTCCGAGCCTCAATCTCCTCATCTCTGGGAGAGGAATAATATTGCCTGTGTGTCCCCCTGGTTATGAGACTCAAATGAGATAATGGAGAGAAAGGCATTTTGCAAATTGTAAAGTGCTATGTACATAAATGTTTTGAAAGGCAAGGATTTATTACTTTCTAGTGAAGAGGCCACAATCCTACAAGAAAGGCCACTTTTCAGGAAGAACTTGATGGTGGAGGGAGGGGCACGTTGGCATAGAGAATTAACATTTATTGAATAGCTACTGTGTGCCTTGACCATTTGTGTACATTATCTTATTCAGTTTTCACAGCCACTCTACAGTGTAGGTATTATAATTATCCTAAATTTTACAGATAAAGTTAAACCACTTGTTCAAAATAGCCAGGCAGGAAATAATCGATTCGGGACATCACGCCACGTAACTTCATGGAAAATGAGAAGCCCGGGTTCCGTGTATGTCCCTGGGATTTTCAGGGCTAGCGTACAGCGGTGTGAGATAAAATGTAAGGTTGCCTCTTATAGTGCTTTTTGAGGGGTACTTCTTAGAAGAAGAGGGCTGGCTATTTTGATAGAGAAGGAAAGAAGACAAGCTGAAAGATGGAGCAAAACTTGGGGAAAGGAATTAAGGACACATTCATGATGTTTGATGATGATATTAAATTAAATGGAATTGTTATTACTCTAGAAGATCTGGAATAACTTTTTATATGACATTGATCACTTAGGAAAATAGTCTAATAAATCAGAGTTTTATTCTGATTTAGAGGCAAAAACCCAAAATTGCAGACACATAGGATAAAGGATAATTTACTAAACATAAATATAGAAGAAAAAACTGGGAATGATTATTTTTCCAATAGCAGAATATGGAATAGCAATAGAAAAGCCAAAAAGATATTGGAAATTATTAAAAGAGGTTAAAAAAAATGTATATGCATTTGGTCCCCTGTGGTTTATAAAGCGCTTTCACATTATTATCTCCCTTAGACCTTATCAAATCTTGTGAGTTAGGGATGATCAGTATCCCCACTTTACAAATAAGGAAACTGAAGCTCAGAGAAGTCTTGAAACTGACCCAATATCACCCAATTTGTAAACAGTAGGCCTAGACACAAATCCAGCTTGTCCGACAGTGAACCCCACAAGCTTTCTGCCTATGCCAGGCAGCTGCCCCACATTAACACATTGCCCATCTTTTTCTCTAATGTCGAATAGGTCCTACATATTCATTGCCTCCGAATACCATTATGATTTACTCTACCTTCCTAAATCTTTAAACCAAGTCTATTATCCCATAAAAAAGTAATCCTTCAACTGTGCTTTATTAGACCAAAAGGTAGGCCCACTTTTGGCCACTGTGCACCGATCTAGTTTAAACTTATTGTGTGTGTATTTCATCTGAGCAAAGCTATTCTGGGTGGATTTTACTTTTTATTTTGTTTTGCTTATTTGTATTTTCTGATTCTTTTTTGTCATAAGTGTTTGTTGGCTACGTTTTTAAAATAAATGAATAGTTATGTGTACTTCTCTCTGTGTGTGAATGTGTGTGTGTATGACGTCAGGAAAAGATGTAAAAATAAATGAGTAAATAAATTGTTGATTAAACATGAAGATTAGTCCAGTAAAAGAAAGCTCAGAGAAAGAAGAAAGGAAGGAAGGGAGAAAAGGGAAAAAGAAGGATTGAGAGATGAGAAACCAGAGCAGCCAAATGAGGGAACATTACCAGGGAGGGTTCTGGAAATCCTAAACTTTAATGTGCCCAAAGCTATTTGGTTTTCATGGAACCCCATACTTCCGGTCACTGAGCCACTTTCTTTCTAAACCACGAACCCTTTAAACTGCCATTTTCTCTTCTATATAAAGCCTGAGAGCCTGTATGGAGCATGAAGCAACACAGGTAACCTGGCTTCACGTCTTAGTTCTGTCACTCACAAGCTGTGTGACTTTAAGCAAGTAAAAATTTCTCCAAACTTCATTTCTTCAACTGTAAAATATGGGTAATAATAGTACCTACTTGCAGAAGTGATGTGTGGAATAGATAAGATAAGGCATACAATAGGTTTAACACAGTGCCTGAGACATAGAAAGAATAAGAAATATTTGAGTATTAATCAATTGATCATCAATCAATCAATGAGTGTTTATTAAACCCTTATACTGTGCCAATTACTCTGAGAGACATAAACCAAGATCTCCATGGCTAAAGTCAAGTAGAAAATTTAGGCAAGAGCAAATATTTGCTCATTACCTAACTCCATTTTTGGGTCCAAATAATCCATACTAGATCACTGTTCTCTTTGCCTGGGACAGCACAGTCTCCATCAGTCTCAGCCCCAAGGAGGGAGCGCTCCCTTAGGACAAGCCCCTGTGACTGAGCCCTGCGTGAGGACACATAATTGTTGGTTTCTGTCTTTGAGTGACACTTAGCCTAATTCAGTACTCCAAGAGCCCTTAATTAGTTGAGTACAATTCCTGCCCATCAGACAATCCAAATGCCAACCCAGGGATTCCTCAGTTTCTTCCCACTTGAAATGCCAATGAAGCTCAGAGAGGGGTGTGGCACTGGCTTCCAGCCACACAGCTCCACTCACACCTGACAGTCAAAATTCTCTGGGAGCCGCAGAGTGTCAGGTGTAAGTGGAGCAGCATAGCTGGAAGTTAGTGCCCCTCATATACTGCTGGTGGGAATGTAAATTGGTGCAGCCACTATGGAAAACAGTATGGAGATTCCTCAAAAAATTAAGAATAGAACCACCATATGGTCTATCTATTCCACTATTTATCCAAAGAATGCGAAAACGCTAATTCGAAAAGATATGTGCATCCTCGTGTTCGTTGCAGCATTATTCACAATGGCCAAGACTTAGAAACAACCTAAGCACCCATCAGTGATGAATGGATAAAGGAGATATGGTATATATACACAGTGGAATATTACTCAGCTATAAAAAAAAATGAAATCTTGCCATTTGCGACAACATGGATGGACCTTGAGGGTGTTATGCTAAGTGAAATAAGTCAGATGGAGAACGACAAATACCACATGATTTCATTCCTATGTGGAAGATTAAAAAAACACATAGATACAGAGAACAAGTTGGTGGTTACCAGAGGGGAAGTGGAGCTGGAGGGCAAAAGGGGTTAAGGGGGACATTTGTACAGTAACAGGTAGAAACTAGACTTTTGATGGTGAATGCAATATAGTGGATACAGAAGTTGAATTATAATGACGTACCCCTGAAACCTATATAATATTATAAACCAATTTTACCTCAAAAAAAATTCTCTGGGAGAGATTCCCTAGGTGTCAAAATGCAAGCCAAAAGCTGGACTACACAGGGACTCCTGTGTATTGCTCGTGTCAATATAAATGGGTCTCAAAAGGCAAGCCCCTACCCTTTTTTTCACTTTTTATTTTAATATAATTGTAGATTCACATGCAGTTGTAAGAACAAGTGCAGAGAGGTGCTGATTCCTTCCTTGCATGACTATAGCACAATTTCACAACCAGGAAATTGAGATACAATCCACCAAACTTATTCAGACTTCACCAGTTTTACTTGCACGTGTGTGTGCGTATTTAGCTCTATGCAATTTTAGTACATGTAGATTCATGTAAACACTATAGTAGTCAAGATACAGAACAATTCTTCCCTCCCTCCCTACCCCACCGCCTGGCAACCACTAATCTGTTCTCCATCTCTATAATTTTGTCATTTTAAGGATGTTATATAAATGGCATCATACAATATGTAATATTTTGAGATTGGCTTTTCTTTCTCAGCATAATTCTCTTGAAATCCATCCAAGATTTGTTGAGTGTATCAATAGTTTGTTTCTTTTTCTTGCTGAGTACTAGTCCACGATCTAGATATACCACAGTTTCTTTATCCATTCATCTGTTAAGTATATTTTGGTTGTTTCTAGTTTTTTGCTATTGGAAATAAGGTTGCTTTGAATATTTGCATATAGGTTTTGTGTAAACACACGTTTTTATTTCTCTGGGATAAATGCCCAAGAGTGCAATTTCCGAGTTGTATGGTAAGTATATATTTAGTTTTGTTAGAAACTGTTATACTGTTATCCAAAGTGGCTATTTTACATACCCACCAGCAAAGTATGAGTGATCCAGGGTCCAGTTCCTAACCAGCCTTTGGTGTTATCACTATTTTTTTATTTTAACCATTCTGATAGGTGTGTAGTGATATCTCATTGTGGTTTTGATTTGCATTTCCCTGATGGCTGATGACATTGAATGTCATTTCATGAGCTTATTTGCCTCTGTGTATCCTTTTCAGTGAAATGTCAGATGTTGTCTTTGCCTGTGTTCTAATTCGATTGCTTGTTATTTTGTTTTCTTTTGAGAGCTCTTTATATATTCTAGATATAAGGCCTCTGTGAGGTATGTGGTTTGCAAGTATTTTCTCCCAGTCTGTAGTTTGTCTTTTCATCTCCTTCACAGAGTCTTTTGAAGAGCAAATATTTTTAATTTTGATGAGGTCCAACTCATCAAGTTTTCCTGTTCTGGGTCATGCTTTTTGTGTCAAGTCTAAGACCTCTTTGTCTAGTTCTAGGTCCTGGTGATTTTCTCTGTGGGTTTTTTTTTCCTAAAAGTTTTATAACTTTTTGTCTTACATTTAGGTCTTTGAGCCATTTGAGTTACTTTTTATGTAACATGTGAGATTTAAATCAAGGTTCACTTTTTTGTTTATGCATGTCCAATAGGTCCAGCACAATTTTGAACAGTGCTTTTTTGAAAAGCAACTTGGCGATGTTTATCATGAGTCAAAAGAATATCCGTAGCTTTTTTCCTGTCACTTCTGGGAATTCATCTTAAGGAAATAATGAGAAACATGAATATAAGCCATAAGGTTGGAAAATAGTCACTGTAACATTTTTTATAAAATTCAAAAATTGGAAGTAATCTCAATGCCCAACAATAAGGAATTGGTTAAGTATGGTACATATGTGGAATAATATGCAACAATTAAAAACCTATTTACTCAATAACTTTCACCCATTCAGCAAATATTTACTCAGCATCCATATATGTTGGTGCCGAGGATAACATACTGAGCAAATCAGACACCATCTCTTCCTTCTAGAAGCTCACAGTCTAGAAGGCAGCATACAGAAAACAATGTTGTCTCTTAGAAAAATACGTTTGGTAAACTAAGCAAGCAAACAGGAAACAAAATTGTATGCACGAGGTGATTAAACTACATTAAAATGCATGCATATGGACAAGACGAAAAAATCATCATTCTTTTAGAGTGATTGGATCAAGGACAATTTTTTTTTATCCTCCATTTTCCGTACCTCCCGTAGCACATTCTTTTTAATAATAATAACAATAATAAAGAGAAACGCTTCAGTTGAGAAATAGCTTCTTGCCATGAGAAGATTAGGAATGTCCCTTTGCAGAGATGACAGGCACACGTCCAACAGTCCAAAGGGCACGAAAAAGGCCACCACAGAGAGCTAGGTGTCCAGCACCAGCTAAGTCATGCTGGATGATTCAGTCAGTCAGCAAGTGTCAGTGGGGCATCTGCAAGGTGACCTGCATCACAGGAGGCACTCAGAATACATGTTTAAGAATAGACAGTCCCTAGCCTCTCAGGACACTTGCAAGAACTCTGATAGTGTTGCTCACGCTTGTTCAGTGCTTTACACTTTGCAGCTTGTGTGCTCCCTCATACAATCCTCTCCACGAAGCCTTACAGCTGTTAGGGAGGGCATAATTCCCCCATTAGTCAGACAATAAGGCACAGAGAGCTTAAGCAATTGCCCAAGGTCACACAGATCTTGAATGGCAGGCCTGGGGCTTGAGACCTGGCCTTCTATCTCTAAGGCTAGCGCTGCTCTCAGAATACCACAACTGCCTGGAGAACAGCTGTGATAACAGTGGGCTCAAAGCAAGCAAACAATCCAGAGAGAGCTGTGACTAGAATTTAAATCATGTGGACGAGAAAGCATATACCTAGGGCAGGGGATGGTCACCTCTTCCCTGGGGGCTTGGAGGTGGGGGGTGGGGGTGGTGTCAGCGCAGCGAGTAGAATGGGATGCAAACACCTGGGCTCACCTCTCCTCCCTCTTCCCAGATGGTGAAGGCAATCCAGGTCCTGAGAATCCACCTGCTGGAGCTGGAGAAAGTCAATGAACTCTGCAAGGACTTTTGTAATCGTTATATCACCTGCCTCAAAACCAAGATGCACAGCGATAACCTGCTCAGGAATGACCTCGGGGGGCCATACTCCCCCAACCAGCCCTCCATAAACCTTCACTCACAGGTAACCTGCAGGGCTGGATCTTAAGCCAGGCTCCTAAGCCAGGTATAGGAATGTCCGAAGGTCCCCTGGTGACCTAGGAAAGTGGATTAGACTCACTGGATCCTTTCACCATGAGGGCCTTCCTCTGATCCGTTCCTTCTTCTAGTCATCAGGCAGCACAGTCCCTTTGTCACCAGAGCTTACCATGCCAGGACATTAGTATTCCCTAGCAGATGACCAGATCTGAGAAGGACAATATCCATTGTGATTCCTAGCTTTCTGACCCAAGATATCCCAAGAAATGAGCTCAAGAATTAAGGAGATGGAAAGCTTTTCTGGAGGATGAGGCAGAGACAGAGGATGACCCAGACTTCCTGGCCCCACAGACATCTCAGGAGGGCTGCCGCCTGCTGAGCTCTCTGTGTTCCTGAGAGGGAGAGTTTGGGGAAAGTGGTTCTTCCCCGAATCCTGCCCCCCTAATAGATGAAGACAGCTCCCCATGGGACTGCTTCTCCCTGAGAATTCTCTAGTTGCTCACTCTACTCTGGCATGTCTGTCTCGCTGAAGTTCAGGGCCACTGTAAATGTCACCTCGTCACCCCCTCTCAAGATTCACCTGCCATCTTCATCCTGGGAGCTGGGAAATGTGGAAATGATGACTATGTGCTCCCGGCAAGAATGGGCTCTTCTCTCCAGGCAGAATATTTTCCAAAAGGCTGCAAACTAAGAAAGCTACCTGGCGATACCTTTCCACCAAACTCACTGGCGGCTACATAAGCCATAGGCTTACCACTCTCTTCCTCTCCCACTGAGTTTCTTAGTCCAAGACAGATACATGGAGGGTCCCCTGGGAGGTTTAGAGAGGAGCCTCATCTCATGAGACAGTCAAACTTGAGATACGGGTAAACATCTAAGAATGATTGGCGAGAGGTGCTGGAAAGAGCGCATAGGAAAGGTGGCACCATTTTGATCTCTAAGTTTTAAGGACCAACACACGTAATCTATCTCTCCAGGTTGGCAGAGGCAGGGGAAGGGTCAGGGTGACCTCTAGAAGGCCAACCATGCCTTGCGTATTTTGACAACAAGTATCACATCAAACCCACCCCAGTGGGACCTCTGTGGGACTTGACAGTGAGTACTGCATGGGACATGAAGCAAGAAGTTTATTTCCTCTTCCCGTTGCTTGAAATCATCAAATCACTTTATTACAGATCTAAAAACAGCCGCCCAGGCTTCTGCTTGCTAATATTCTCTTGAAATAGACTCATTCCTTCAGAGTCTTATTGTACTTTCCCTTATGATCAAAATTAGCAAGAAACTTGCATAAAAGAGGACAATAATTGCTCAACGAGCATCTCGTTTGTAATTTATTAGTTTCTATTATTGTGGGTTACCATGGTGACGCTGCACAGCCCCGGTGACGGGAGAGATGCAAGATAGGAGCCGAGGAGTCTGTGAGGCCTCACCAAATGGAGATGCACATTTTTATCAGTAATTTTCATGAAAATAATAAGTGAGGAGTTAATGAGATGGAAAGCCATCCTGTGGCTATTGTGAATTTTTTTTAAGTGTTGATCTAATTAGAATGCATCGGTCAGGAAAAGTAATGAGGATTTAGTGCCTCACAGAGATGTGAGGATCATATCAGAAAATTAGCACAAGTCTTTGGAAATAATCAGGTCCTTGGAGAGGCACTGGATTTCCCCGTCTGGGCCCTCCAAGTCTACCTCAAGCTCTGGCTTTGGGGCTGTAGCAGGGTAGTGAGGGGAGAAAGGAGGGCCAGAGGGCTTAGCAGCCACAGCGGCCCCCTCAGGGTTGGGGTCCCGGGGCTGACAAGTTAGTCTGCGGAAGCAGGGTCACTGGAGACGCCGGGTTGGCTGAGGAGGATAACGTGGGCTCTGGGTGGCGAGGTCTCAGCTAAACTGCCTGCGAGAGTCAGTCCTCCTGGGGAACCCAGCATTCAGCGCCTCTGGGCTTCGAGGAGAGAACTTTGATTTTTATCACTGTAAGCATCAGATCTCTGCCTGAGCGTGAAGCCGGCCCTGGCGTGGCCACCACAAAAAGGCCTCTGATCCGCTTAGAAAGAGGAGCTCAGACAATAGGGCAAAACAAAGACAGCAAGGAAGAGAGGAAAAGACACTTAGCGAGATATTCCTATTTGGTATTTCTCAAACTTCTCCCTTCATTTCCTCTGACGGCCACCACCTACTTAGTTCGGGCTTCAGTGGGTAAATAACGGAATTACACACAGGGTACGGCCATAGCTTCCTAACCTGCTCTCCTGTCTTCTCTGGCGATCCCCCAGCATGCCTACACACACACACGTGCACTCACACAGGAACACTCACGTATTCACACACGCACTTAGATACACATGCACACGCTTAAGCTTCGGCTGCTGGCTCTATCTTCATAAAGCTCTGTTCATGTCATTCTTCTGCTCAGAAACTCTGCTTGCCCCCCAGAGTTTTCATATCCTTCTACCTGACATTCAAGGCCCTCCTAGGTCTGGACTCAGCCTCCCTTCTTGAGGTGCTGCAACCATTCTTGCATGCCCTCTGTTTGGGTGACACCCCCAAATCCCTGCAGGACTGAACCTCTTCCCCAAGGACAGTAGCAGGCTGCTCTCCCCTGGAGGCCTCTCCAACTCCCACCCGGAATGGACTGTCCTCTCTCTCAACTAGCTCCTGGAGCACTTTGGGCCATTTATATGGTAAATATCACATGTGACTTTGTATTATAGTCACTTGCATAAGCCTCATTTTCCTCTCCTGGATAATAAACATTATTTGAGTACAGACAGTATTTTATATATTATATCCCACAACCAACGGTGGCTACCACAGGGTCTTGTGTACGATAGATGGCCAGTAAATATCTGTTGAAAGAAGTAATACAATGAGAAAGATGGAGAGACAGAAAGATCAAGAGAAACAAGAGGAAGCCAAAGGAGAAATAAAAGAAAGACAAAGGGAAAGAAAGACAAATATTGAAGGTCAGCATTCACTGTTCAAGAGGGAGGTAGAGAAAGGTTGAAGAATTGGCGGGAAAAAGCAACAAAGGGAAAGAGACGGAAAGAGACACAGATCTCGGGAAGGGAGGTGAAGAAAGACAGGCAGGAAAGAGGAGAGGCAGCAATGGTAAGGTGAAGAAGGGACAGGCAGGATGGATGTGGGGTCAGTGCAAAGTCTGAGGTGTGTGGAGGAGGAGAAGGTGAGTAGGATGTGCCATGTGCTGTCCCCATCCACATTCCCAGGTCAGGCTCCTCTCAAGGTCTCGCTGAGGTAGGTGGGGACTAGCACGGGCCTTCCCATGAAGGAGAGACCAAGAGACTTTTCAGTGCAGGAGGCAGACACAGGATCAGGGATCAGGGCACAGGATCCAGCATGGGAGACGAGAGAGAAAAGGAGTGTCGGGTGTGTATGTGTGTGTGTGTGTGTGTGTGTGTGTGTACACATTCGTCATGGTTCAACCTTAATCCCCCCAGCCTGAAATAGCCACACTGAGAGCCAGCCTGGCCCAGGGAGGGGTGTCTCCCCTCTGGAACATGATCCTCTGGATCAACATTCCAGCCGCCCCACTACCTTTGTTACAAACTGCTGGCTCATGGTTTTCCCCGTGTGCTAATCATTTGGCCTTGTGTTGCAAAGTGAGAGATACTGTTTTTTTCAAATTGGTCCCCCCATTCAGATGCCACATGGTGTCCACATCCAGCTCTATGGGGTCTGGGCAAATTCCCTGCTTGGCCTTCCATTTCTATATGTAAGTTTTCTCTATAAGGGTAGAATGAGGGTAAGGAGAGGGGGAGACTGCTGCTACGAAGCAGGACTAAACCAGAGTTTCCAAGGACTTGGGCCATAGCTAGTTCTTGCTACCTCCCCAAAGCCATCCTGTACTGCCTGTGCCTAATGGCACAAAGGCATCCTTATTCCTCAGAGCCCAGGCTTCTGGCAGGGGCAGCATCCTCAGTAAGCGGGCTCATTCTAGACTCGGCGTTCTCCTGTCTTCCTAGAGGACACAAACTAAACTGTTCCACTAGGGACGACCTAACTCCCACCTCGCTCAAGTATTAATTTGACTTGAAATTCATCCCTCTTTCTCCATGGAGATTTGAGCCTGGGCTTTATTCCAGGGCAAGTCCGACTGAGCCACAGTTCTCATTTTGCTGCCAAGCATTTGAGGGACACTTACTGTATGCACCGTGCTGGGTCCTATGAGAACACAAGTGAATTGTCCAGGAGGAGCTCCCAGTCTCAGTGGGAGGGAGCTCTGAGTCACATGTGAGGATCTGGATAAATTGTGTGAGCCAATCGAAAGCTCAGGGCCCAGGGAACACTGAGGAAGGGCAGGAAAGGAGCAGCCATAGAGACGGGAAGAAGAGGCACAGGAAAGGCTCTGGATCGAGCAAAACACATGCGTGGCTCGAGGTTGCCCCAGTCACCATTCGGCATCCTTCTTCCTCCCCCAAGGAATGCTCAGGCCTCAGCCTGCATGCCTCACGGCCAGGCTCTGTTCCTGCCCAGAGACAGAATGAACAAACCTTGGTAGGGATTAGATAGCCCAGCAGGAGGATTTTGCCCATTGGGATTGGAGAAAATGCAGATTCACTGGCTTTGGGAGGACTTCCTGGAGGAGGAGGCATTTCAGGCAGGCTGGGGGAGTGGAGGGTTAGCAGGCTGTCTGGGAGCTCTAAAGGTGAGGGTTCCCCATATAGAAGGAAGTCTGGGAGAAGGTAAGGAACAGAGATAGCCTTTCAGAATCCCTGGAGAGAGGAGCCATAGAGAGTGGCACAGTCCTTCATTCATGCACCGTGCATCTATTCGAGCCCCTATGAAGCCTTCTGAGTTTCAAGGATATAAAAACAGACATGACACGATCTCTCACCTCCACATGTAATGATGGAGAATCTTGCAGCCAAATTTGGGGGGTGGGGGTTATGCTTTGAGGCTGATAATCATAGCCAATTGCCAAAGATTTTAAAGGTAGTGGAGAACGTAGGCAATGGGGAAAGGGCGGGAGACATGTTGGAGACAAGTTAATTGGGTAGCCACCTCTTGTATTGCTCAAAGAAGAAGTGGCAGGGGCCGGCCTGGTGGCACAGGGGTTAAGTGCTCACGATCTGCTTCGGCAGCCCGGGGTTCGCCAGTTCCGATCCCGGGTGTGGACAGGGCACTGCTTGGCACACCATGCTGTGGTAGGCGTCCCACATATAAAGTAGAGGAAGATGGGCACGGATGTTAGCTCAGGGCCAGTCTTCCTCATCGGAAAGAGGAGGATTGGCAGCAGTTAGCTCAGGGCTGATCTTCCTCAAAAAAAAAAAAAAAGAAGAAGAAGAAGAAGAAGTGGCAGATAAAGGGGAGAACATCAGCATTTATTGACCCCCCATCTCAAACACTGCACGTACCAGGTGCTTTTCACGTATTATCTGAGGTACTCGCACTACAAGGCTGCCAGGTGTACATTATTTTCTCCATTTTATGTCCAAGGAAAGGGAAGCTCAGAGAAGTTAAGACACTGGCTCAAGGTCACACACCTAATAAACAGCAGTCTGGGATGTGTTGCTCCAGAGTCTATGTTCTGCTTGTTGAAATAAGTTCTTTTACTTTTTTCGTGATATGTAGGAAGGTGAACCAGGAGTCCAGGGCCCTAGGTGGGGAGGGTGACCCTTCTTAGCTGTAGATCAGGGACTTAGAGACTAGAGAGGAAGAAACCAATTGCTGAGAAGCAAGAATTTGGATTTGTTAATAGATTGAAAGTCACGAGAAGGGAGGTACAAAGTGGACATAATTGTAAGATTCTAGGCTTGCAGACCAGGTACAACTCTCCAGCTGTGTTACATCCCAACCTGGGGAAGGTGGGGTTGCCTATTGAGCTACAAGGAGTTTGCATTTTCAAGATTGGCAGGAGGCGCAGGGGGTGGGGAGGCCATCCCCTCAGGCAAGCCCCTGAAGGTCTGCCCAGTGGCCAGACATCCTGAGGGTTTGACCAGTGAATTTGTAGCTGGCAGGGATCGGGGGAGATGATCTACCCTGCAAGGCCACCACTAAGATGGAAAGGGGACACCCCCAGGCCAAAGTGACCAGAAGCTGAGTTCTGGAGTTACCGTGCCTAACTCCTGCCATAGGCATTAAAGCTATCCCTTCTTCCCGTTCCTAGCCTGCAGCCCTCCAGCTCAAGGGGCTGGGGGACCAACAGGGTGGCCTTCCCACCAGGCTAGTGAAACTTGAGCAGTTCTCTCCTCCAGAGAAGGAATGTTCCTTAAGAGCAGCTGCTACTTGTCCCCACAGGCCAGAAGTGCCTTTCCCTTGAGACTAAAGCCCCCAACAGGAGTGGAACAGGAACAGGATTAGGTGGCTTGTTTACATGTGACTATGTAACTGGCTTCCCTGAGTTTGGGAACCCAGTTTTTCCCGGCCTCAGACAGGACAGGACACTGCCTCTGCCAGAGTGGAGGGACGCTGCCAAGAACGGAGTGTCTGGGGACAGTGGCAACCTCCCCACCTCCCTAAAGCATGCGCGCGCACACACATACACACACCATGCCAGGCCAAAGCCCAGTCAGGCCGCACAATTACTGAGCGTTTACCATGCACCCAACACTGCTAGGCAGTTTAGGGGAATTCAAAAAATACTGCTCTTTCTCTCCAAAAACCTGCAACCAAGCTAGAAATCAGACCCGTGCATAAGAAAGAACCAAGGAGCTGTATGTCCAGTATTAAAGGAGTCAAGAGGCTGGGTCATGGGCATGCGCTGGGTAGGTCAAGATAAGCTTTCCAGTACAACTGAGGCACTCAGAACCAACTACCCGCCCCCCAGCTGGGGCAAGTTAGCAAAAACCCCATCCTCCTGGGAGGCTTGAGGAGGCTTTGGGAAGCACCATCTCAGCTGGTGGATCAGCAGAGACCCCTAGTGGCCTGGGGGTGGATGGCAGACAGCTGGTGCCGCCGGTTCCACACTAACACCCCACTCCCTCCCTCCCTCCACTCACCCCCGACCCACCCACACAGTAAAGCCAAGGGAATGCCATTGGTTTATCTAAAACCCTCAGCTGGAAGGACCTTTGCAAGTTCATTCAGTTCATTCCCCTGTTTCACAGGCATTCTAGTAAGGTAAAAATTCCAGCTATTTCAAAATAACTTAAAGGAAAACTTTTCTATCAGTTCTTTCCTTCACTCCTTCATTTCTTTCTCCCATCACAGTTTATTCCAGGAATTTCTTCTTTTAGTGGGAATTAAGTTTCCCCTGGCAACATAAGCCCTTTCCCTATTGACAGTGAAGAATGGTGGCTCATGGGACTGACACAGCTCCTCCTAGGCTGACATCAGACCATAGCATCAGAGTTCATAGTCATTGTCAGTTCATTTGTGTCCCCCACCCCCACCACTCTCCGCTCTGAAAGTAATCACAGAGCCTTTCACTTTTTATTAGTAAGGTCTTCCTTTTGAACAAATCATCTTTTTTTGTTCCAAAAATGAGGTTTGAAGTAAAACTCACCCAGTGACCACTATGGTCCTGAAACAATGACTGATGGCCCCAGGGAGTGAGGGCCCTGCAGCTGGTCCATGGGTGGAGTTCAGGAGGCGTAAGCTCACAGCCACTCTAAAGCTGCTCCCCTACCTCTGCCCCCTCCTGAGCCGCTCTTGGCCTCTCTGTGTCTCAGGGAAACATCACACAAGGAGCAGGAGGGGAAGGGCTCCCTGGGAGGCCTGCGGAGGCCAGCCCGCTGGTTTCCATCTGATTCCTCGGTCACCTGGTCCATGCTCTATGATGTGTCATTTCTGGGAAACTCTATGGAAGTTCTCAGCTTTGGGGCCTATTTTCTACTAGAAAGGCTCTTACTACTAGAATATAAGTCTCTTACTACTTGAAGGTAAGAGACCACACCCCCCCACACACCACCCCCCACCCCAGTCCCATGGAAGGGGTCCACCAGAGAAGCCAGGAAAGTGCCCATGATCCCTAGGCTTCTGGCAGTTTCTATAAACTTGGGGATACCACTGCCATGTTCCTGGTGGAAAAAGGCAAAGAGTTCTTGGTCTGGATAACCGGTTCTCAGCCTCTGGTTCCTGGAATTCAAGCAGGGATGTGAGATTCTGGATGTTGAAAAATGTCACTAAAACAGTACCAAATGTGCTTCTCATCTCTTTATGGATGCTAAGGAGCCTGGAAGGAAACAGCTCTATTTGGGTCCAGACAGAGCTGCATCCACCCAGTTTGGAGTCTGATAAGCCTCAAGAGGAAAGAGTTGAGAAGATAATAATACTGTGTGCTTAGCCAACACTTTCTCCCCAGGGGGCTCCCACTGCTGCTACAGTAGCTCCTTCCTCAGAAAAGACCTGTAGACTGGTCCCAGAGAGTGAGAGCCCCATTGTCTCCATAGAGACAAAGGCTCCAGAGAGCTAGACACTAAAGCTGCAAAGTCAAGTCTGGAGTTAGCCTGAGACGGAGACTGCAGCTTTGACTTCTGGGGCTTGGCCTCGGCCCAGGAACATCTTGGGCAAGGAGGCAGGGATGGAGGGGCACGTGGCAAGGATCGACCACCACGGCTGCGTGGATAGCCCCAGATGCATCGCTTCTGCTGCTAAGAACCCAGAGGCTCTAGAACTTCTAGGATAGGTTTTAAATCCTGGCCGTGCCACTCTCTCGTGGAGTGACTTTAGCCAAAGGAAGTGAGAGATGATTTATTGGGTGTCCACATGTGCCAGGCCCTGTGCTTACGTTGGAGCCTGGCTGGCTGACTCCAAAGCACATCTCTCTCTGGGAGCATCGGAGCTGCACTCCAGGCCGGAAGACCTGGGTTTGAGGCACAGCTGTTTGCCTCAAGGAAGTCACTTCCACTCTCTGGACCTCAATTCTTCTTCAGGCAAATAGAATCATCTCTCTTCTGCTGACCCCATAGATAGTGGTCAGATTAAAATGAAATAGTGTGGTCAAAGAATGCTCTCTAACATTCAATGTGTATGATAAATAGATACTTTTCAGACCCATCTGATTTGGGGACCATCTCAGGGAGGTTTTTGAAAATACAGATTGCTGAGGGTCTGATTCAACGGTCCTGGGAATCTGTGTCTTTTAAAACAGCTCAATGCTTAGGCAGGTTTGTGAACCAGCTCATATTTACAAATGTAAGGGATAAATAGCATTTCCCCCGACCTCAGGGATGCCAAGATTTTGCTTCCTCTTTTCGCCCCAGCTAAGATGTAGCCAGCCCTGGCCGTGCCCATGGTTTCTACCCCTGAAGTTCCCCATTCCACACCTTTGCTGCTATAATGTGGCTGCCTTTCAGCACCTCCCAGCAAAGACCCAGAGAGGAGAGGGTAGGAAAGAGAAGGGTCTGATCTAAAGCACAAACTGCCTTCAGTTACCCAAACCAGGTAAGCTGGCAGGGAGGCTAGTCAAGCCCCAGGGCAGAGAACCAGCCTGAGTTTGAATAAGCAGATGAAGTATCCTGGTGATAGCTCACCCTTTTGCCTCTGGCTAGTAAAAATGTGTGTTGGTTGAAGCCCAAGGCACACATCTTGTATTTATTTTACTGACTTATGCTTGTGTTTGCCTAACCTTGCTGGATACTTTTTCTGGTGGGGGAAGAAAGTCTGGAACAACTTTCTGTGTTTGAAATTCCCAAACACCCTCACGCAATGAGGAGCACATGGATGATTCCAAACCAGAGATTATTGAAAAGTCATTGCCATTAGTTTTAGGGTGAGCGGCATGGAGGGGCCCCTTCCTCTATTAATTTACCTTCCAAGGTTGCTTCAACTTCACGTAACCTTGCTGCTGGTTTGCATCCTCGGAGAACGGTTGGCTGGGAGGTTGGGACACGGGGAGCTCAAACTTGGAGGAGACTCAAGGCTGGAAAGCTCAGGCTTTGAGGGCTCTGGATGTCAGCACCGAGCCAGACACATTTTATAAATAAGGAGACTGAGACCCACAGAAGGACCACGACCTGCTGATTCTCAAATTGATCATCTTCCCTCCAGTGCCCATGCTGCCTCTGTACCTCTGGGTTTTAGTTGTTGCATCTGTTCACCTTGCCTTCAATAATTATTACTGAGCCTCTGAGATTCAAGGAGCACCTTGCAGCCCAGTTCTTGGCGCAAGGTGGTGGTTCACCATTTGTGGAGAAAGGAGGGCTGTGTTCTAGTCCTGGTGCTGCTAACCAGCGGGGGGACCTTGGGCAGGTCACTAAGCCTCAGCTCCTTATTTGTACCTCAGGAAGTTGGAATATGTGGCTTTTAAGGGCCCTTCCAGTTTCCAGGCTTCTCCAAGTCAGACTCAGTGTAGACTGGAACTGCATAAGAGGAAGGCCCAGAGTTTGCTCAGAGAATAAACCTCACCGGCTGAGAGGCTCTCACAGAGTCCCAGAAAGGGGAAGGCAAGAGCCACCCTCTCCCTCCCCAAGGTCAGAGCAGCAGAGGTGAGCCAAGAATAGAAGCGAGGCCTCCTCTGGCCCCACCCACCAGCAAGCCGGCCACAGAGGCCCAGGCAGCCAGGCGGAGGAGGGAGAGCGACTCCAGTTCTCTGGGTGCTGCTTATTTATAGGCGATGCCCCTCCAGCCCGGGGGCCAGGGACAGTCCTGGAGGGTAAAAAAGGCAGCTTGGGGGGAGACGCCAACGGGATTTTAATTGGCTAAATCGAGTGAGACATATAAATCAGTGCTACCACTTCCTGAGAGGCTCTGCCAGTGTCCAGGGTGCTGGGGTCTGGGAGGTGACACCGCGACTGTCCCTGGGCCTTTGATGGTTTCCTCTGTCCCTTGCTACAGTAGGCAGTCGTTGGCTCAAGTTTTCCTCCAAACACACGTTTCTTCTCACTCCACACTCCAGACCTTCCCTGGAGGCTGAAGACTCAAGCTTCTCCCCCATCCTAAAACAAAAGCTGGGAAGTTGGGTGCCTTCTTTTCCCCCCAGTTTAGTCTATTTTCTTGACTGTGGACCTGTCTAAACCCTTACAGCTCATGCCTTATGATTCCAGGCTTTGAGCATGGGAGTGTGGGCCCTAGATGGCCATGGCACAGGTGACCTGGTTCAAACCCTGTTTTCAGATGAAGAACTGTGGTTGCAGGAGCCAAGAGACCCAGGCAGGTCTCCTGAAGCTCCTTCCACTACACCTCATTCGCCACCTGTCCTGTTTTCTCCAAATAAAGCCTCGAGACCCCAACCTCTCACACACCCCATTCCTCCCTCACACACTCCTGAGCGCCCAGCCGCCGAGCAGGGAGGGCTCCCTGCCTCTTCTTGGAGGCCTGTGGCCAAGCCTCCCACCCTGCATGCCGGGGCCCTCAACATCAGGTCCAAACTCTGCTCTGCCCAGCTGTTAAACAGCAGTGATGAGGCCAGTGAGGTGCCGGAAAACATGATCTTCTCAGCTTTGGCTTCTGCAAAAACAAATGGCAAAGGTTGTCTCCTAGAAAAATGGGCACTGGCAGGTTGACAATATGGGACAGAGGGAGACTGTCCGCACTGGGATTCTGTGCTGGGAGCCCAAGGCAGAGCTCCCAGCTCTCTGATGAGATGTGCCGAAGGGTGGCTGAGGTTGAGGCTCCCGTGAGATACTCTTAGAAGAAGGTAGTGAAGAAGCTGGGGCAGCTATTTTTTTTATTTAACAAATATTTTAGTAATCACTATGGGCCAGGCACTGAGCTGGGTGCCAGGGATACAAAGTAAAACATGAGAGGCTGTGGGGTCGGGGAAGGCATCTGGAGACAATGGAGTGTGAAGGACAATAGGTGCTGAGCAGGCAAGCCTGGCTGTCAGCCCCGGCCACACATTTGCATCAACTGTGGAGAGTTTACCCCCAAAGCCCCGCCCACACCCCTGACCAATTAAATTAAAATCTCTGGGGTTGGAACCCAGGCATCCATATTGGAAATTCCAAACTAAAGCCAAGGTGGAGACCACTGGTTTATGGGATAAATTTACGTCTCAGGTTTGCAGGGGAATGGAATGGCTAAATGGATGAGTATTGTTGGTTGGTTGGTTGTTTTTAATATTGAGGCTTCTTATTCACTGTTTCTAGGAAGCCATGAGAATTGCCTTTCTGATTCTGGTCTGGGGAGGAGCAGGAAGGAGGAAGGAGGGAAGGCAGGAAAGGGGAAGGGGCGAGGAGGAATTTGGGGCTGTGGCATCTAAGCTGTTAGTGACATTGTCACAAACCACACCTCCCTTACTGCCAGGACCTCCTGCAGAATTCCCCCAATTCCATGTCTGGAGTCTCCAATAACCCCCAAGGGATTGTGGTCCCAGCCTCAGCGCTCCAGCAGGGCAACATCGCCATGACAACCGTCAACTCACAAGTGGTGTCAGGTCGGTGCAGGGGATTGTGGGGAACAGCCCTGGGAGGAAAAGGGTGGCCCCGAGGGGACTCCAGGGTTGGGGAACAGGGTACTGCACAAACCATTCTAGGAAATGGGAGGGAGTGCCCATGCCGAGGGAGGGGCCTCCAGCTGAGTTTCTTGACTAAAGCGTTCTGTAAGTCTGTAGATAATTAGCACCAAGACCTGATTGTGACGGTTTGGAACAAATTTAGGTCAAAGTCTCATGAGCCCCTCAAAGACCAAGTCAGGCTGTTGTCCCTTCCCCCAGACTCCTCTCACCAGAAGCTCTGCTCTCTGGACCCCATTCCCCAGCCCACCCCTCCCCTGCAGGAGCTGGATCTCTCCAGAGTAGAGGGTGTTTACACGTGAGTGCCAAGTGAATTGGGAACCCTGCTTGCCCTCACTCCTACCCACCCCCATGGCAGGGACCCAAAAACTGGTTGTCTCCTCAGGTGGAGCTTTATACCAGCCAGTTACCATGGTAACCTCCCAGGGTCAGGTGGTCACCCAAGCAATCCCCCAGGGAGCCATCCAGATCCAGAACACACAGGTGAGTGTGTGTATAGCTGTGTGTGCATGGGCGTGGGGGAGGGCAACCATAATTGCTCATAATCCACGAGGTACTTTACACAAGTAACCCATTTAATCCTCGTTATTCCTCCAAGAGGTATCATTACCCCCTCTTCGCAGATAAGAATCTGGGTGTTGGAAAGGTTTTATCAACTTCTGGGATTTTGCTGCCTCCCAGGGTCACATCAAAGGGTCCTGCACGTCCTATTCCTGGTCTCCACTCTGAGCCACTGTGTAGCTCAGTGGGACAGAGTGCACACACAGTGGGGGGAGTAAGAAGATGTGAAGTCAGAGGCCTGAGATCTGACATTAACTCAGTCATCTTAGATAAGTCACTTAACCTCTCTGAGCCTCCGAGCTCTTATCTATAGAAGGGGATTAACACCCACTGCACACAGCCCTACCACCCTTCAGAGCTGCTGAGGACTAACCATGGTGAAGGATAGGAAAGTGCTCTGCAAACTTTAAAGTACCCTAGAAATGCTGAGAACTATTGGATGGTATATGGCAAATTTGTCTCCCCTATACCTCTGAATGACCCTGTCTCCTCTCTCACCTCCTTCTCCCTCTCCCCTCCTGCTCCTCCTTCGTCCCTTCTCCCATTCTCTGAGGGGCTGGTGCGGGGTGATGGGAAAGGTGACCTCCCCAGGGCCCTAACAGTGAGTTGGGAATGGGGGTTGGCAGCCCGGAGCCTGCCGTCACTATGGCAACAGGTCCCTAGTTGCTGGCCCGCCAGGCTGCTGATGCTGATTTTTTCTCCACGTGCCCTGAAGGTTAACCTTGACCTCACCTCCCTCCTGGACAATGAGGATAAGAAGTCCAAGAACAAACGAGGAGTCTTGCCCAAGCATGCCACCAATATAATGCGTTCTTGGCTCTTCCAGCATCTCATGGTGAGTGTGTGTGTACCGGGGGTGTGAAGTTGCAGCAAGGGGTATGAATAACCCCTTGGACACCAGACTCTGCTGTCATCCCCAGATCTACAGAGGGCGTGGCCTCAGAGAGAGGCTTTCTGATAGAGGTGTCATCTTCCAGAGGCCAGGTCAGAGGGGAGGCCGAAATGGAACCCAAAGCTGGGAGACTCTCTCTAGTGCTTGCTGCAGCTGCTGCCTCAAAAAAAGTGTGACATCAAATGAGGGAATGGGGACAGACATATTCTGAAGAGAGTGAAGTACTGAGCAAGTGTACAGTTTCATGACAGAGTGAGATTCCGTGGGGCTGGGGTCGTGGTTACTGGTCTAGAACCCCTCCTGCAGGCAGCCATGCTCACCCATGCCCTTCTCCTGGAGAGGAAAATGTTGATTCTCGGCCAGGACTCTTCTGTTTCCCAGAGTCATCCCACTGAGGGAAGCAGAGGCATGTGTCCCTTTCCCTCTGATGAGAGCAGCCAGGCGAGCGCAGTTGTCTCTGGAGGGGCAGCCCAGGCTGAAATCCTGGCTTCCTCACATAACCAGCTCTGTGATGCAGAGCATTTGCTTTCATAAGGCTCCATGACTGCTTTTGTTAAACGGTGACCAAGGCTTTGGTTTTCAATGTAGTGTTTCTAAAGTGCCTGCTGTGTGCACCCAACGTGGGGGGGTTGTGTGGTTATGTGCAGTGTTAGTTGCAACAGATAGGCCTGCAGTTGAATGTCAGGAGTGACTTCAAAACTGTAGTCCCCCAGCACCATTCAAGGGCCATAGCAATCAAGAAAAGCAGTGACTCTGTGTCCAGGCTGATTGTGTGTGTGTGCATGTGCGTGTGCAAGTGGACGTGTGCGTGTCAGGGTGGGGAGGTAGATTCAGTGAGCACAGAGCAGTCTGCAAGCCCTGGGCCTGTCCCGGCAGTACCTAGACAGACAGGCATAAGACAAACAGTCAGGACTATAGACATATTGGCCTGCAAAGTGTAGGGAAGGGCAGGAGTAAGGGCAACTCTTTCTTCAGAGAGAAATCAGATGGATCATGGAAATTAATTAATCAATCTGTCAATCAACAACCCTTTATTTGAAATAGGAGTGCTTCTGGAAGCCATGGAGCCTAGGCTTAGGCAGTGTTCTCAGATTTCAGGATCATTTTTTTTTGGTGGAGGGGAAGATCAGCCCTGAGCTAACATCTGCTGCCAATCCTCTTTTTGCTGAGGAAGACTGGCCCTGAGCTCACATCCATGCCCATCTTCCTGTACTTTATATGTGGGACACCTACCACATCATGGCTTAATGAGCGGTGCCGTGTCCGCACCCAGGATCCAAACCGGCAGACCCCGGGCCGCCAAAGCAGAACATTCGAACTTAACTGCTGTGCCACCAGGCCGGCCTCAGATTTCAGGATCTTAGGGACTCTGTCCTGGAAGCGCTGGGCCTGTCCACCCAGTGGACTGCTCTGCAGATCACCGTGTGGTGATAGATGTGGGGCCAGAGCTCTGCATCTCCCCATGGGTATCCACCCAGCCACTATAGGCACTTGGGCCACCCCGTGCTTTGCTGAGAAAGCTCATTTTGAGAGCGTTTCCTAGGGAGCAAACATTGACCTAATTTGGAGAGAAGAGGCTGGAAGGCTGAGGGTTAAGGTGAGCAGAGGAGGTTGGAGAGACTCACAGAGCCTAGTGATGGAGCCAGGGGGCCAGGGCCAGCCTCAGGCCTCAGGAAGCAGCTCGTGGTGGGGATGCCCGGCTTTCCTGCCTGTTCTGGTTTTTTGAAACACACTGTCAGTGCCCGGCCTGGTGGCGCAGTGATTAAGTTAAGTTCACAGTTCTCCTTTGGCAGCCCGGGGTTTGCCAGTTTGGTTCCAAGGTGTGGACCTGTGCACCACTTATCAAGCCATGCTGTGGTAGGCGTCCCACATATAAAGTAGAGGAAGATGGGCATGGATGTTAGCTCAGGGCCAGTCTTCCTCAGCAAAAAAAGAGGGAGGATTGGTGACAGATGTTAGCTCCGGGCTAATCTTCCTCAAAAAAAAAACAAAAACAAACCCACACTGTCAAAGAGCCTATGGGATCTGATGGGCCCAATGGCCCTGTGAGTGTCTGTGCTGCAGCTCCCAGCCCCAACCATGGAAAGAGGGGCTCCCTGGGGATGATCCATCTCTAAGCACTGACCTGTCACACCCAAGTTGGGGGCAGCCCAGCCTACACCCATCCCTTCTTCCAGCCACAAATCTAGAGCTGGCTCCATGCATTGTGGTGTGGTGATGTATGGCCGCAGGGCCGTGGGCCTGGCAGAAAGTTCATGGGCTTTTGAGGCATCCAAACCTGGGTTGAAACCTGGGTGTGACCTCTTACTCTGTAACTTGGCCACACTCGCCTCTTGTGAAGATTATGATGAAGCAATGAAATGATTGCAAAGACCTTGGCACGCTGAGGTGCTTGATAAATGTTAGTTCCCAGTCCTTCCTCCCTCGCCTCCCACCCCCGTGCAGTTTTGAAGACATGTGAACACACCTACAACCTCATGTCTGAGGGGAGAAAAGGCAAGGATAGGAGGGACAGGAGGCTGCAAGACAAATTCTCCCGCCCAGGAGCCGGGCGTCCAGACCAGCACCCCCTCCCTCACTCCCATCACCCATCCTGTAGGCTCCCTCCTCAGCTACCTTTCACTCCCTGTCTGCAACTCACCCTGATGTAAGTCTTCAGCCCGAGACTGGAGGGTCACCCTATGGGTCCCTCCTGGCCGTGGCTCACCTGGGACCTTGGACCTCAGTTCACATCCTGCCCTCTCGCCCCCTTCCTGCTGCCATGGCCACTTCCAGCCGGACTTGGGAGAGCAGAGGAAGACAGAAGTGGAGAAGAGAGGGGGGTAGTAGCTGAGCACAAAGCACAAGGGGAGGAAGGACCCAGAACAGCCCTACAAAAAGGACCTGGCACAATGGAGAAGACTTGCTGAAAAGCATGAGTAAGACTGCCTGCACCCGCCCACCCCTTGGACCTTCTCCAGCTCAGAGCGCACTCAGTGCAGATACTATTACTAAAGCACTTCACATTGGCAAAGTCCTCCCCCAGCTAATGCCTCCCTCACAGTGGCCATCAGGAGAGGCCAAGGGGGTGACCCCTGGGCCTTTAAAGTCAGAACTGAGAACTTCTGGATGAGGAGGAGGAAGAGGATGGGGAGAAGTCCGGCCTCTAGGGTTACAGCATAGCACAGCTGTCCTCTGCAGGCTGAGGCTGGGCCATGGATCGGCATGGCTCCCCAGAAACAGGTGGGAGCACACACCCACGACCCCCAGCTCAGAAAAGAGGCTATGGAGGCTCTTGGTAACAGGGCTCAGTGGAAAGAAGACAGGCTTTGAAGCCAGACAGACAGAGGTGTGAATTGAGGCTCTCCCACTAGCTGTGTGATCACTCTGTTTCTTTGAAAAAAGATAGTACCCATTTCCCATGGTGGTGAAAATTAAATGAGATAACATGTATAAATAGCCAAGCCTGGCATATAGTCACACTTAAGAAATGTGAGTTCCCTTTGAACTTTCTAGAACAGTGGATGAAAAGAGCAAATTTTTGAGGCTAAGGCCCAAAATTTGTGAAAATTAGTCAGAGGTGGATGGCTGATCTGTTGTTCTGATCTATAACACCTACTGATTTTACCATCATTTGACTCTAAAAATATACTGACTAATACTGTTACTTACCTGTTCTGTGTATGTGTGTGTGTCAGATCTACCTGTCTTATATCTCTGAGTCAACATAAGTAGCTCAAGAATAGGGATCATACATTATACCTCTTCTGTGCCCTAAAGCATTGATTCCCAAAGTGTGTACCTTTTCAGGATGTTGTAGGTGTTGCTCCTAAGAAAGCGTTCCATGGTGAGATAGGTTTGGGAAAATCTGAATTACACAACATTTAGCTTATTTATTCTTAGTGTCCTAGGGGCATTGTGAATTTGCAAGAGGGTCTATGGTTTGACACTTTCCCCAAATGTATGTGATTACTTTAAGTCACTCTTATTTTCATGTTGCTTTGAGGAACAATTCTGAGACTGTATACAACTCTGAGAAATACAACTCTGCAGTAACACCATATTGGGCATATCATAGCTGTTCAGTTTTAGGAAAAAGGGGAGAAAAGGTATGAGAAAGGGCCGATCTCAATATACAGTAGATGGTCTCATATCCAGGACAATGGGGACAACTAATTTGTTGATCGATTAATTGGAAAAGTTGGTTGAAGAAAGGAACAGCCATTAAAAAATATATATTTTAATTTAAAAGATATACATATATATTTATTTGCTAATGTTTTGATATAGGGTCAAAATCTTTTTCTGATTAAAGATTGTCATTTTACTTGCACAAAGCTCTCCTATAATGTATCACCGATAAATTCCATCTTTATTTAAAATGAAATAAGAACTTTGATGTTTGAGAAGTAATCTGGCTGCAGGATCTTTCTAGATTTTTGTTATGTATTCTAGTCTCTTACGTTTGTCTCACTGATACTAACCACACAGCATTTTTAAGCAGATTTGAGTCTTGGGTCTTTCCCAAGCATTCCACTTAGTTTTCTCAGCAACAATAACTCTTTTTGCACTCATATTTTAATTAGTTTACAGAAAGTTAATTAAATTACATAATTACAATAACACATTTTACTAGCATAAACCAGTCTGGACACAAACACTGCTGACTCCTTGATAAGCAAATAAATTGGCTAATGAACATTCTACAGACTAGCCCATTCATCTCAGCATTCGGGACAACGTGGACAGCAGTTCTGATGATTTACAGGAGAAATGGAGAGCGTTGTGTAGTCTGCCCACTTGGTTAGCAGAGATCGGCTATTAGAACTTCTGTAGTAAATACTGGTTTTCCTGTTGTCTTCTTTCCTTCAGGCAGAAGTTAGTATTCTTTGATTCTTTTTGTCCTGTGTCTGAGGCTTCTTGTCATTTCCGCTGTTCTGTGGCATTAGCAGCTACAGAAATGTGTTCAGATGATAGAACGCTCCAGAGATGCAGGTGAAGCCCCAGAGCCTTTTTGCTGCTAGGCTGCAGCGAGACTGGGATGGTTTCATCCATTAGCTGCTTGCTTCTGGGTCCCTGAAGAACCCAGTGATCTTTTCTCGCTCTTGAATTTTGGCTGAAGGAGGTTCAGCTTCTTCTAGAAGCCATCATTCCATAGCAAACCCAGCTCGGATGAGAAACCCTGGCAGAGGGTCCTCTCTATGGAGGATGGAGACAGAGGTGCTGTTCTTCCTCCCCAGCTTCTGCCCCCATCCCTTCTGCTCCCTGCCCTGCCGCATGATTCGGCTCATTTCCATCCAAAATGTGACTGTTCTCTGTGCTGCTGCCACCCAAGCACAGGAGCATCTTTACAGAATATTCTGAGTGTGGAGGGATCCCAGAGAGGAAACCAAGCCTCAGCAGGACCCGTCACGCATCACAGGAGCCACTCCTTCATTAACCGCTGCAGTGTGCCAGATTCTTGCTAAGCACCTTCGTGCATCATCTCATTGACTCCAGCCAGCCAGCATAGGACGTAGAGACTACCATTGTCCTCATTTTACCAACAATGAAAGCAGACTCAAAGAAGGTAACACATTTCCCAAGGTCCTGCAGGCCTTGAACCCAGGTCTATGTGACTCAATGCTCTAATTTCTTACTCACTAGGCTGTATGGCCTATGCGTTGACCCAAACAACCACAGCATCTCTCAGCTCCCATGCAAAGTCTAGGTGAAGCCAAGAGGAACCCTGGCTCTCAGCTGAGGCATGGAGCCCCATCCTGCAAGAGGGGCAGGGTTTTTGTGTTCCCTGTCCTAGCTTTGAGATACAGTGAGGCTGCCTTACTGTCTCTTCCTTTCCTCTCCCTTCTCCATCCACCACACTCACAAGCCTCCAGCCAGGCTCACAGCTGGACTCCGTTCGCTGCCATCCCACCCCAACCTGTGTTCAAGATGGCTGCTGTTCTGCCCGGCCACGCGGGGCTGAGGGCCTGGCTCCAGGGCCCTCGTATGAACTCTGCTGTAGCCACGAAAGCTGAGTGCACAAAAAGCAGCAGGGGCTTCTCTGAATGTTTTTTAAAAATTGAAATATTCACACACCATAAAATTCACCCTTTTAAACTGTACCATTCAGAGGTTTTTAGTATATTTACTAAGTTGGACAATCATCACTACTATTTAATTTCAGAATGTTTTCATCCTCCCCAAAAGAAATTCTGCACCCATTAGCTATCACTCACCAGCCGCTAGAAACCAGTAATCTACTTTCTGTCTCTATGAATTTGCCTGTTTGGGGTATTTCATATGAATGGGATCATATAATATGTGATCTTTTGTGACGGGCTTCTTTCATGTAACATAATGTCCTCAGGGTCCATCCATATTGTAATATGAATCAGTGCTTCCTTCCGTTTTATGGCTGAACAATATTCCATTGTGTGGATATACCACGTTTTGTTTATCCATCCATCAGTTGATGGACGTTTGGGTTGTTTCCACTCTGGCTTCTGAGTAAGGCTGCTATGTACACTCCTGTACTCCACATGATTCTGAGCCTGTCCTTCTCTCAGAGACTCTTTGTCAGATTCCCAGCTATTCTCACCCACAGCGCTAGAGCCTCTCACTCTGAGCTCGTCCCCGCTGGGGGAAACAGGCCTGCTGCAGACCCGGGTACAGCGTGTGCCCTGCACACAGGCTCCCAGCCAAGGAGGGCAAGTGGGGGGGAAGCCAGCCAGTTGCCTCTGCACCTTGTTGTTGCCTTCAATCACTCAACAGACATTCTTTGCGTGCCTTGCCACCTTCCCTGTGCCTGGCATTATATTAAGCCCCAAGGAATGATACCTCTATCCCTGTCCGAGCGCTGCTCACAGGACCATCTGTGCAGCCGACTGAGAAACGGTGATGTCTCTGGCAAACAGGAAGAGTGCGGTCTACGGAAGGACATGGTCTTGGAGCCAGGATCTGAATTTGAGTTTCACCACCCCTTCTGCCTGGCAGGGGACCTAGGGCAAGTTGCTTGACCTCATTAGGTCTCAGTTTCCTCTGCTGTAAAATGAGAATCACACTATCCAGCTCATAGCATTGCTGCGGAGATAGAATGAGGCGATGGGTGTGAAAGTACTTTTTCCTCATACAGACACAGCTACTGCTACAAATGCCTCCAGGCTCACTCTGGGAGTCCCCGTAATCTGCCCTGCATTGGAAAATGCAGACAGACATCTTGACACTTCTAGGGAATCTGGAGGAAAGTAAGAAATCCTGAAAAGCATGAAAATAGTTTAGGGAGACTGAACCATTCTTGTTCCAGAATATCTTGTCTGCTACTTTTTCCTTTAACTTCGTCACACTCTCTGAAATTCCACTCATCAGAGACCCACTTAAAATTATCCAATCCGTGTCAAAAGCAGGTGCTTATGGAGAGGCCATGAGGCCATCATTCATTCACAGCTTAGTATGAATTAGTTCAAAAGCTTGCTTTTCTACTCCCACTCAGCTAAGATCACCTTCATGGGAAGAGCACCAGGGCTTGTTGGTGGTAGAAGATGAAGATTAGAATATTTTTTAACAGCATTTTGAGGAGGCAAGCCAGAATGGGGTGCCAGGAGAAAGGTTTCTAGCAGTTATTCTTAACTTCTTCTAGGCCCCTGACCTTTTGAGAATCTGATAAAAGCTTTCTCTATATCATTGTGAACATAGTTTCAGGGTATTTGACCCTGAAGTCCTAGAGGCCAGAGTCCTCTGAGTCAGAATGCTGACAGCGGGATAGCACAAGGTATGAGAAGAGGGGCTGGGAAGCGGCAGCAGGGCACACAGAAAGGAGAAGCTGACGAAGTCTGCTCACAACCGCAGAGTTACCTGGGCTTGGCTCTGTCCGCTCAAAGCAGAAGAGGGTGCCTTGTATGTCTTTCCTAATCCAGTGGGCTCCTCTCCACTAGAACACAGGTCTTTAACTAAGTTAGCCCTTGGGGATAGTCTGGAAAATTGTTTTTAAAATGACTTGTTTCTATGGGAAAATGTGATCCAGGTTCCAAATAGCATATCTCCCCACTAACACCTAAGTTTCAGGGATGACACATGATTTCAACACTCATGGGCTGATAATTTAATTGGGGGAATAAATTATACACATAAACCGCGAGCAGTCAACCCATGATGTAATCAAGTGCTTTATACAAACACACCTGCTCAGGGGTTCGAGAATGGAGGCTTCGATATCGATGAGAGGAGTTTGACCATCTGTGCTGGTCAGACACATCCAGAATCGTGTGTCTAGGACTGGGCATCAGATTTCCAAAGATCCTTGGATAAGTTGTGTCCAGAGAAGGGCAGCCAGGATGGGGAAATGTCTGTTCAAATGACTCTAACAGGAAACAAGTCCTGTGATGCATGGCTAAGGGAGCGGGACGTTTGGTCTGTAGGAAGGTTTGTGCCTCCAGGGCAGCGTGCTGAGTGTAGGGAACAAGGGCTTTGCAGGCAGACAGACCTACCGTTGAGCCCAGCTCCGGTCTTTACTCATTATGTGAACTTGATGGGTCAGTTAACCTCTCTGGTGTTAATTTCCCCTTCATAAAGTGGGTGTAACACTACCTACCTATGGTGAAGATGATCTGTAATATGTTAAAGAGCACAGCGCCTGACAGAGGGTCTAGCGCAGAGGTGGAGAGGACGTGGTTGAAGATATAGGGGGTGTGAGTTCCAGCTCTGCCACTTACGACTTAGATAACCTGGGCCAGTTTTTTAACCCCTCTGGGCTCAGTTTTCTTGTGTGTAAAATACAAATAATCATGCCTATTTCATAGATGTCTTGAGAATTCAATAAGAATACATGTCAAGGGGCCAGCCTGGTGGTATAGTGGTTAAGTTCACGTGCTCTGCTTTGTCGGCCTGGGGTCTGTGAGTTTGGACCCAGGCACAGACCTGCACACTGCTCATCAAGCTGTGCTGTGGTGGCATCCCACATAGAAAATAGAGAACGATTGGCACAGGTGTTAGCACGGGGCCAATCTCCTTCACCAAAAAAAAAAAAAAAAAAAATACACGTCAAGTACTTTTGCAGAGCACTCTGTGAAGACTGTGAGTATTCAAAGTTAGCCAAAAACTGTAGGCATCAGTTACGTAGAGGCAACTCCTACTCTGAGGTGAGCAGTGCTGTAGACGTGTGTGTGACTTCAGAGGACAATCTCTGCTCTCTGGCTAGATGAGTAGGAAGGGCAGCTTGAGTTCGACAGAAAGACCTTCCCAACTATCAGAGCAGAGGGCTGCCACACTAAGTCCCGTTGACCCCTTGGAGCCAAGCTTTCCCGCCTTTTTGAGGGTGACACACACAGAAAATAATAGCAAACAATAAGGCTACCTGCAGCTGGAGACCAGCCAGGAGACTCTCACTGCCCCAGACCCAGCCAAGCCACCCTTGGGGCCGAGTATGGCACTATCTCTACACACCTGTAGCTTATGTGGAGTGCATCGCTGAAGGTGCTGGTGTAAGGGACTCGGCCCTGTGGGAGAGGCTGGCCTCAGGGACCTCGCCGGCTCTGTGCAATACCGAGATGTTGGCTAATGGGTTTAGTGGGGGAGCTGGGATTTAGGCCTGGCCTGGAAGGATGGCTAGGATTTAGGATCGGGTAGGAAGAGAAGAAGGAGTCGTCATTTGAATGAGAATTATCTTCCCACTCATGCTCAGTGCCCATCTGGCCTGTGACTCTTGCTGCCCACAAGGACTGACCCCTCCTCGTAGTTGTCGTGAGCATGAACTCCTCTTCTCCCCTTACTCTCACCCTTGGAGCCTGGGGAACTGTGTGGCCCTTTGTCATGGCCATGACTATCTTCCTCCCCATGCAGCTCAGGCATCTGAACCTCAGAGCTTTTGTGGACAGCACACTAGGAGGCCGGAAGTCAGGCCGACTGGGTTCTTGGCTGCACTCATCTCTCTGTGCCAGAGAAGCACTGGGTCTCGGATTCTTGCCTGTGACCTGAGAGTGTCTGTCTCCCACCCACCCTTCACTGTAGAGAGAACAGACCCCTGGAAGCTGCCCCTGACTCCCTAGGAAGGCTGGAGAGTGTCGGAGGTGTGCCCTGGGGCAGCCGCAGCCCAGGGTGTGTGCCACACTGAAACAAATCTTTTCAGCAGCAATGAGTCCCCAGGGAAGGAGGCAAGATTGGTGGTCTCCATCGAAGGCTGGGCCTTGTGGACAACAGGCTCATCAGCCGCAGGGTTGGATGGAGCTGAGCTGAGAAGAGAGAGGGTGTGGGAGACCCCTGGCTCACGCTGAGCCCCAGGACCCTCCACAGGAGCCTGCAGCTCTCCAGGATGCTACCTGAAAAATGGCCAGAGAAAATTTACAACCTCACAGCATCCCCTAAGAAGCCTGAGACCCAGGTTAGGAGAAAACGCCCCCATTCTACGTGCACAGGGGCTGGAACAGTCCCAGCATCCAGGGAATAAAACCCATTTGCAAAAAGCAGCACATTTATCCATGCGCAGAAGGGGCTGCTCTTGCCATCTGTCGGGAAAACAACCTGTGGCTTTTACAGAGATGGAGCCACGTGCACCGAGCAGCAGATTTATTTTCTCTGTTATTTATTTATTTAACAAACACTCATGGAGTGCGCCAGCCACTGTTCTAAGCATCTTTCAAATGTGAACTCATTTGACCCTTGTTACAGCCGTGAGGTGGGCGGAGTTATTTTGCCTGTTTTAAAGAAGAGGAAACTGAGTAACAAGCCCCAGGTCTCGAGCTGGTGAGAGGCCAGGATTCAAAGCCGGCAGCCTGGCTCCAGAGCCCATGTTCTTACCTACTCCTTGTAATGCTGCCTGCAAGGCTCCTCTAGAGAGCCGACCCTTGGGCCTCCAGGGATGCTAAGTACCCGCTTCCCCTCCCCCTTCCCACAACAAATAGATTTGAAACAATCAATTGCAGGGACAGCCCTATTAATAAGTTGGGCAACCTGATTCTGGGAAGAATTCCTAGGGAGTCCAAATCACTGATGCTCCCCACCTTCCCCCCGTCCTCACACCCACAAGCACACACAAAGGGAGTGGTGACAAGGACCAGTCAGCCCTCAGGTTCCCGTGATCGTTCATTCAGCAAATGCATACTGAACACTAACCGTGTGCCTGCCATTCTCCTCAGTACTGATGAGGCGAGATGGGGAGAAAGGCATGATCCCTTTTCTCTAAAGCACGCAGCCTGTCTCGTTGGGGTGACAGATAACTAAACAGATCATCTTTGTAGCGTGCAGAATCCTGGGTAGAGCTCATAGGAGGGGAGTGCAAATGGGCTTCAGGGCTGGGGGAAGGACCAGCCTTGCTGCAGTGTAAAGGGAGGGTTAAAATGGAAACCAGAGGCACGCAGGATAGTTTTGGGGTTGCAGGAGGGTGAAGAGGGGAAAGGCAGTAGGTTTTTACAATGGAAAACTATACAGCAATGAAAATGAATAGCTAGTTACACAGAACAACCATAGATGAATCTCACAACCATACTGTGGACTGAAATACTACATGCTATATGATTCCACCTATATACGGTTCAAAAACCAGGCAAAACTAAGCCATAAGGGTTAAGGACATAGCATAGGTTGTAAAACTATAATGCAAAGCAAGAAAGTAATTACCATAAAAATCAGATTATCTTCAGGGAGGATATCTTTGGGAGTAAAAATTGGGAGGGGGCAGAAGAGGGACTTCTCGGGTGCTGGGAGTATCCTACTTTTTGACCTGGGTGGTGGTCACATGGGTGTTTGCAGTAATACGTGCAGCGATACATTTTAGTTCTTTGTACCTTTCTGTGTGTGCACAATTGTAAGTGAAGCAGGGAGTGAAAGAGAGAGAGACGACAACATAACAGAAGGTCTGAGCACAGGCAGTTACAGGAGGAAAGAGAACTTCCTCGGGTGACTCACTGTGCTTCTCTCCATTCTGAAAGGCTTGTTTTCTCCATTTTAGCATCTCTGAAACCAGGGTGCACCCTGCCATCAATGGCATCTTAGATGTGATGAAATGTGGTTATTTCGGGGCCCCTCCCCACCCTGGCTGCCTCCCTCTGTTTGGCCTCTGACCCTCCAGAGCAATGCCATGCTAACAGAGTTGTGGCCGCAGCAGGCCACGCGCCCACAGTTGGTCAGGAGTGAAAAGGGAATGAGTGAGTGAGTGAGAGGTGAGAAGGGAAGAAAGGTGTGGTTGGCTCCAGTGCAGGGCTGGCCATGCAGGAAGGTGGGGAGGGAGCTGGCTCCTAGCCCTGCTCCACCCACTGCTGCCTCCGTGTGTTGTGTCCCTCGGTGACCTGGCCGGCCTCACGCTTGTCTGCGTGGGCTAGGAGGTGGAAGGACAATCTCAGGGTGGACTTTGAAGGAAAGAAGTGCCCAGGAGCCTATGAACCAGATCCGGCCAAGCTTCTTTCAGACCCAGAACCCCGGGGGGAGCCCAATATCCAAACTGAAAGATGCTTTCAGCTTCAATTTAGCGCAGATGAGACTCAAGTTATGGGGCTATAAAGGGAGGTGTCAGAAGTGGGAAAGGTTCAGGTTAGATTTCAGAGGGACCTCCTGATGGCAACTGTGGTGCCATGAAATGCCTGCTCAATACAAATACTGCGATCCCCTTCCCTGGAGACTCTGAATATTCAACGATCTGATGTCTGGGAGGCTTCACTGCGCTGTGCGGGGCGAGCCAATGGGCACACGGGCCTTAGCTGCATTACCTCATTAAATCACCCCCGAAGTCTGAGAAGTAGGCACTATTTTGTTATTTCCATTTTAAACTGAGGAAGCTAAGGATGGAAGACATGAAACAACATATTGCCGAGGTCGCCCAGCTTGTATGTGGGGAGTGCAGGACTCGACCTCTCCCACGGCGGTGCTCTTCACCACCAGGCGGGCGCTGCCTCCTCGTGGGAGGCTCCCTGCCGCCCTGAGGAGGGTCTGTCATTTTCTGGTCCATTCTCTCTCTCTTTTTCAAGGGAGAATTGTCGACTTCCAGAGAGCTGCCGCCTGTGCCCTTCCCTCCCAACTCCAGAGAAGTTCCTCCAAATGTGAGAGCAGCTGCCACGGCTCGGTGGCTTACCACTATCTCATCTGACTCCTCTTCTCGCCCTTGGCCCTGAGCCTTTCCAGTTGTGCTAAAAGTAGCGCTGACCGAATCGCGGTCTGTCCAGGGGCCAGGATTATTTTGACTCTGTCCTCAGGAATCATCTAGTCCAAGGCATGTACCAGCTGGACTGCTCCCATGAGCACCCAGATGTGGTGCCAGGAATGTTCTGGCCGACACTTCTGTCCCCAAAGCTGGGCCAAATGCTGCTACTCACCCCATGGCCTCCACCCCATGCCTCCTGAGACACTGATCCCAGGCGGGGTGGGTGGCGGGAGTTGCACGAGGGAGGATAAAAGGTTTATATCCTATCCATAAGAAAACAACCTGCCACTCTGGGTGATATGGCCTCTTATCCCTCTGCATTAAATGGGAACATGTTAATCTATGGATTTATGACATCATTCGGAAGGGAGGCCACACGAGAAGCCTCCTTAGAGACAGCAAACATCATCCTTCTGTGAGAGGCTGAAGGATTTCCTTCTCTCGAGGTCTTTAATAGTGGAAGAGATTTACATCGGACTGACAGAAATACAAGTCCTGTTCCTGTGCAAGGCTGCTGCCTGGAATGCCCATCCCCTCTTTTACTAATGGCTTGGCCACTCTTCAAAGTCCCCCTGAAGTCCCACCTCCTTGGGGATGTCTTCTCTACCAGTGCAGCCCACCCTTCTATTACCACCCAGTGGACCCTCCACACCGCTCTTTCATAGAGGGTTTGTCCCTTTGTCTGCAGGCTTTCCCTCTAAGCTGTGAGCTCTTATGACCAGGTATCTTTCAGGTATCTTGTGGGCATCCAGGGTGCAGTAGATCCCCAGCATTTGTGGGTTGAGGAGCCAGCACGCATGTCAAGGCCAGCCCTGCTCTGCTCAGGAAACAAGTCCGCCATCTACTTGTGTTGGTTCACTCATCTGTTCCGTATACGAACATTGAACATCTCTCTGCCTCTTACTGGTCTGGACACTAGAGATACAATGTCTGATAAGACTGAGTCCCTGCCTGAGAGCAGCTTGCAGTACAGTGGGGAAACATACATTACCATAGAATGGGCTAAATGCAATTCTTCAGATGCAGTGGGGACTGACTTTGCCCCCGGGATCTGGGAAAGTCATCGCAGAGGATTTGACCTGTGACAGGTCACAGAAGCTCAGAAATGCATGCAGTGTAAAAGTGGGAGAAAGAGCATTTCAGTGGAGGGAACAGCCTGTGCAAAGGTGTGAAGACATAAAAGAGCCTGTTGGGGCCAGGGAAGGCCAAAAAGTTGCAATATTTTTACTGTGTTCTCAGACTGCCTGTGGAAAGGAGGCTGCTTGCAACTTCTCATGGCGAGGGAGATTGGAACTCCATGGAGTCGGGGGGCAGGGCTTGGGCACCACCCCTTCCCAGAAGGTGTCAGAACACACAGAGCCTCTGCTCCTCTGCCCCTTGGGGCCTGCAGTCTCTCCTCCCAGCCTCCCTCTGCTCCTTCCCAATTAGGATGAAACTGGCTCCTGTGACACTGAGGTGCTTTCCTTCTTGTTAGAAGCTTAATATTGTATGAATCACAAGTCCCGGCTGCCCGGGCACAGTGGTCAGGGTCAGAGGTGTGAATTAAAACAACACATGATCCTGATTGCTTCAGTCAGGGGACACTGAGGCCAATTGAAGAGGTTGCTTTCCTTTCTCACTGATAATGAGAGAAGTACCAAGGCTGTTGATCTCAGACTCCTTCCTTAGAGAGCTTCAAGCACCTTGCCGATGTCATCCCATAATAATTTGATGAGCCACCTCTTATGGAGCACTTTACAAGTCTAATTTCATTTAATCATTAGATGACTTTACAATGTAGTGTTAAGTGACATGCCTGAGATCTCATGGCTCATCATGAGAGAGCCAGAATTTGAGTCCTTGTCCTTGGGCCTTCAGAAAGCCCAAGCAGCGCTTTGGAATACCACCTCAGTCATGAGGAAGGATACTGGCCTGAGGATGCTGGATGCTTTGCTCTCTACCCTAAGAGCCCCCAGATCTCCCCTAGCTTCCAGAGTCAGGCCTGACCATTCAGACTCCCATCGCACCTTTATTGCATGCGTGCTGGGTGCCAGGTCTTGTGCAGAGCCTGGGAAAGACACGAAGACTCCCAGACCCAGTTCTCATGTGACTCACCACCCAGTGGGATCCGGAAGGACCCCCTTCCCACTGCCACCCCAAACTTTCTCATTCAGTGTGACCTGTTCAGCCTTCCCTGCATTCTGGCCAAAACCCATTTCTCCTTCTTCTAAGCTTCTCTAGGGCTCATTACCCAAACCACAGCACCTATTGCTTCATTTCTGCTTTCTTTCACTCAGCAGTCATTTGTGCATCATTTGCATGTGGAAGGCACTGGGGATACATTAATGAGACAAATTAATAAGACATGGTCTCTGCCCTCATGAAGCACAGTCTAAGAGAGGGAGACAAATGTAATTGGTGCATGGACTGAAGTGCACTGGGACTCTGGCAGATAGCTCACCACTTCCTCCCTCACCCCGCAAAGACACGGACTCAGTGGCATCACGAAGGAGTGGGAGGAAAACGGGACCCAAATCAGAAGAACTGAGTTCTGAGCTGGTGCCACCATCTGAGGGACTTTGGAGAAGTTATTCAATTTGTTCATCTGTAAAGTGGGAATTACAATGCCTAACCTGCCTATCTTACAAGTTTTAGTGATATGCTTTATTAAATGAAATTCAATGCATGAAAACATTTTACAGGTTATAAAGTATTGTACAAGGAGTAGTTATAATTATATTCTTCTGCCTCCTAAGATGCCTAGCGTAAATCTGGGCACATAGTAGTTATTCAGTAAATACCAGTTAACTTAAATTGAATTGACTCATCCACCCCATTTACCACCTTCTGATAGTCCTTTGGGCTTTGGTGCCACTGTGAATCCTAGCACTAGCAATGCCTGCCCTGCTGCTGGTGGGGGTGGGGGGGGGGGTGGATGGCTGTGAGGGCCAAGTGAGAAGGATGGAAAGTACCTTGGAAGCTACAATATTGAACTTCACTGACTTGGGAAACCACCTTGGCCCCCATCCTAGGCGGCTGGGCTGAGGACCAGGGGCCCTGACTGTGGGGCCGTAGGCACGGGGCAGCCTCCCTCCAAGCCCTAGGTTCATGCTTTTTGGGGAACAAACAATACACTTACCCCATTATGGGCTTCCAAAGTCTTGGGACTGCCTGGCCCAGGACAGTGCCTGTGACGTGGGCATGGTCTCTAGGGGGACCAGGCCACCATGTGCCCACTCCTCATTACCCCTTCACCTCTCATTTCAGCACCCCTACCCCACGGAGGATGAGAAGAGGCAGATTGCAGCCCAGACAAACCTCACCCTCCTGCAAGTAAATAACTGGTGAGTTAGCGTCACCTGCTCAGATGCTGTCAGAGCCAGGGGCCACTCACTTGGCCGGGGAATGCATAGCAGGGAAAAGAGGCTAGAACGCCCAGTCATGACTCAGTCTCAGCGCAGCTGCCATGCCAGTCCTGCCATTTGGGCTAGAAGCAGAAAGCCGGAATCAACGCTGGCGCCTATAGCTTCATCTGCAGCTTCTCAGCGCCCTCTGCTGGGAAATTGTGTCAGAAGCACCATGAGAAGCTTCTTGCTGAGTAGAAAACCCAGTACCACCTGCTCTGCAGAGACCCACAGGAACACCCGGTTCCAAGGATGGGAGGGGCCGCCATGGTCATCTGGTCTGCCTCCACCCAGGTGACCTGAGCATGAACTGAAACATTCTGCAAAGCTGGGAATGGGAAGGAGGAGGAAGAGTCGGCTGTCTGACCCCACAGGAGTCTCTGCTTCCCCCTTCTCTGTATCTGGCTGGGCTCTCATAGAAGTCTCAGAAAGCAAAGTCTGACTGGATGGGAGTGGACCCAAGAGTTGGGGCCCCTGATCTGAGCCCTTGGCTCTAGAGAGAAGTCAGAGGTTAGTGCCTTTGACTAAGGGGGCTCTTCCTTCCTCTATTCAGTCCTGACAGTCTCAAGCAGAGATTTCTGACCTTCCTCACCCATTTGTCCCAAGCTCTTCATGGTTATCAAGCCCCGGTGACTTCATGAGCTTCTCAGTGCCCAGGGCTGTGCTCCCAGCTGGGCTTTTACACCCTAGATCAGACCCCGGTCTGTTTGGTACAGTGGATCAGCTGCCGGGAGGCTGGAAGCAGCTTAGCACTCTCTGCACACACACGTGCACACACATGCACGCGCGCACACACACCCCTACCACCACCCGGGGGGGGGCTGACTAACCAGGTCGCCACCTTTACCCCTGGGCAGGTTCATCAATGCCCGGAGGCGTATCCTGCAGCCCATGCTTGATGCCAGCAACCCAGACCCTGCCCCTAAAGCCAAGAAGATCAAGTCGCAGCACCGGCCCACCCAAAGATTCTGGCCTAACTCCATTGCCGCAGGGGTGCTGCAGCAGCAAGGTGGCGCCCCGGGGACGAACCCCGATGGTAAGGACTGGGGCTGAGTGCGCTCCAGCCTGGGGGCTGGCTGGTGGGGGTACCTCCCAGAGCTCCTTCAGGATAAGCGGTCCAAAGATTCAAGGGCTGAACTCACTCATCTGAGTGGCAGTGGCGGCTCTGTCACAATAGTTAGCCTCCCTGATCTCCATCAAAGGATGTGCATAGGCCTGAAAGAAGGTTTTTTTTTGCATATATGTTAACAAGCCAAAAGCGGTCTCACAAAGACGAGTGGGAGCTGGTGGTCAGCTGAGTCAATGACTGCTCAGCAGAGCCCCCCCTCACTCCCACACCCACCCGAAGTTCCTTCGTGCCAATCAGTGTCTGCACAGTTCCCCAAGAGCCAGGGCCATCTATAAATACTGAGGCAGGCAGCTGGCTTGTGAACGGAGGCCGGGAAGAGCTTTGTTTTCCCAGCGTCTCCATCAAACCCTCCATATACACTTTTCTAATTGCCGGTCGCCTGGTGCACAATGAATAATTCAATGAGCCAGACATTTTATAGCTTGGCATGTGGAGATGGCTCTGTGTGGGAAGTGGAGTGGAGGTGTGCGTGTGTGCATGCATACCTTCAGGGATATGTGCATTTATATGGCTGCGTACAGGTTCCTGTGTGGGAGGCAATCGTCATATGGGGTACAGTGAGAGTCAATAGATTTTGAGCTGGACCAGCGTGGGATAGAATCCCAACTCTATCATGCCTGACTGTGTCACTGTAAGCTAATGACTTAACTTTCTGAGACTCAGTTTCCTCCTCTTTAGAATAAGGATGACAATACCTACCTTACAGAATTCTTAGAAAGTCAAACGTGTTTCACGTGTATATATATAGGATTCTCAAGAGATGGTAACGAAGAGTGCTGCTCCTTGGGATGGGGCGGGAATGGCTGACAAGTGAGTGGACAGAGACTTCATACCAGGGAATTGTCCAGCTTAGGAGCTCATCACCCCATTGACTCGGTCCACCACTGAGTTTCCTGGGCCTGACCCTTGCCTTCATCTCTCACGTAGGTTCCATCAACTTGGACAACCTGCAGTCCCTGTCCTCAGACAATGCCACCATGGCTATGCAGCAGGCTATGATGGCTGCACACGATGACTCATTGGATGGGACAGAAGAAGAGGATGAGGATGAGATGGAAGAGGAGGAGGAAGAGGAGCTGGAGGAGGAGGCTGACGAGTTGCAGACGACGAATGTCAGCGACCTGGGCTTGGAACACAGTGACTCCCTGGAGTAGACGGGCAGCCCAGATGGCACTGATCACCGAGCAGGAGAGGAGTGTCGTCAGGAGGGCTTCAGGGTTGGGGGGAAGGGGACGTGGGCAGGCAGCACCGAGGAAGTTGGGCCTTAGCTTCCCAAGATCAGTAGCTTGAAGAAACGCAGAGGAGACACCTGCTCCCTCCCGACCACCAAGCTTCGATGAGTACCCCAGCCCCACTTCCCTAGAACTGCGAGGACTCTGTCTGGCAGAGCCAGTCAAGCAGCCTGTACGGAAAGACAGGAGTGAGATCTGGACTCACCAAATCCCTGAGGACAGATGGCATCCACGGCCCTCCAACTGAGGGACTTGAGTTGTTTACAAGCCCTGCACTGTGAGGTGGATCAGTGCTGTTGGCAGAGTGAGCCTTTGCCAAGGGACAGAGTTAGGAGCAAAGGGAGAGACAAAGGGGTTTGGGTTTTACCCTCAGAAGGTTCTCAGCTCCTTTGAGAGACATTCGAGGGCAAGAGGGAGCCCAAAAGCATAGCCAGTGGCTGGAGGAGTGGGGGCACCTGGGCATCACATCTTGCAGATCCGAGAGGGGCCTGGATTCCCTCAGGCTCCGGCTCGTCCTCCAAGGCTCCACTAGGGGTGGAGGCAGCCGTGGACTTGGGATGGGAGCCAGCAGAGCCGCCTCCTCTCTCCCCTGGAAACAAACGGTGAGCTGGTGGGCTCAGATTGTAAGAGGTTAAGAGGAGTCCCTTCACCTGGGTTGGCTCCAGGAGCCAAGGAGATGGCAGAACCCGGGCTAGGAGCCATATCAAGGTGACTTTGGGGACACAGCCGTCCTTCGGTGGTCACAGAATTTAGCTCCTGTAACAACAGGACAGTGGTGTCTTATCCCAAATGTCCCAGCCCTCAGATGGAGCCCCTCAGATATTCTACCCCCTCCATTGACCAGCAGAGAGGGTGGAACCAGGTTAGCTTGCAACCCGTCCACCCCTCAAGTCCCTCACGGCTGTCCCTCTGCTCCCAGGCTGGCTCCCTTGGCCTCCATCCTCTCTTCTTCATTCTTTCCTTCAGAGAAGGCAGAAGAAACATTGGAAAGAAGCATCCAGCCCAGTGGGAAGCCAGGGGCTGGAGAAGGTGCTACATCCCACCTCCCTTCAATATGCACAGTGTAGGGGAGGGCCCCGAGAAATGGCACCCAGGAGCCAAGTGGTGCCCCATCCCACGCGCCTCGCTGTTCTACACACCACCATTATACACAGCACAGGAGGAGCTGGGGCTCCCGCGAGCAGCAGCTGTCCACCGTCTGCCCCAACACACACTCCCAGCCCAACTCCAGGCCCTCATGATTGGCGCTCCCTCCTCCCTTCCCTCCCACCCCATGGCTGTGAATGACAGGACTGATCACACGTGTGTTTTCCATTGGATTTAATTTAATGGACCTGCAGTTTCATTTGTAAATTGTGCATCGGCCATCTCCTTCAGTGGCAGGATGTGAGTGGCTGCCTGGCTCAACTTGAGGGGACCCTCAGGGCCCTCTGGGGCTTCCCCTCCTCTACCTGGTTGGGGTGGAGCAAAAGGATGGTCGCTTTCCTGAGGTCTCCCTGAAATGAATGTATTTCTCCCCCAAAAGAGCTGATATTTAATGTTTTAATAGGGATTTTTGAGAAACAAATAACCTTATTTATAATCTGGGTGATCCAATCATTTTTTACTCCCTTTTGATGCCATAGGTAGAGGAAAGTCGAGCTTTTTTGGCGTGAGACTTTTACAACGTGCAGTGGGATAAAATACATTTCCTTTTCTGGTTCATTTTTCTTGTTACACACACACACACACCCTTCCACTTACCACTTTGCACAGGCGTCCCACCCCAGCACAGGCACACCCGCACACACGTGCCCACGTGTCCTCCTCCCAGCCCCCTCCACCTGCCTAATGTTATGCAACCTCCTTCTGATGTATCCACCAAACCAGTACTGAATGTGGCCGAGTTTTCAGTAAATCTTATTACCTACCGTAATTCTGATGTGCCGTTCTCTCTTTCTGTGGTAAGTGGGACCCTGGACCAGAGAAAATTTGGAGGCCTCAGCTGACCCTGTGTTGAACTGACTACCTGTGGAAGGGACCAAGACAGAGAGCTTTCTGGGTGACCTCAGTTTCCCTCTGTGGGGAGGAAGATAGCCAAGTCTGGTACACTAACTGCGTGTCTGTTTTGCTCTAAGACAAAGGGAGGGAGAGGAAACAGGAGGAAGCTCTCTACTGCCCTCTCCTGACAATTTTCCTCCATAGCCGTGGAGAAGTCTGAATTTAGTGTCCCCTCTTCCACCATCCTCCACCTCCCTCAAAGGCCTTTGCTTTCCCGTCTCCATCCTAGGCTCTGAGAGTTTTCATCTCTGGAGCTGGTGCTGCCACTGCCCCTCCCCCAGCCCTCAGGGGAAAAGTCCCAGGAATGGGGAAGGAGAGGAAGTCTTGACTGCCCAATTTAATCCTGGAGCTGTGTCCAGAGGGGAGACTGCCCTTTGAACTCAGGGTTCAGCACTGTATTCCCTGGGGCAAGAAGAAATGTAGGGGCAGCTTATCTCCACCAGGAAGTGAGAGGGAGGCATTCCTGCTATCTCAGCCTGGAGGTCTCCTTATCCGGGCATTGCTGTGGGATGATCACCGCGGAAAAGCAGGAGTTCCCCGTTCACACTCACACAGGCTGGAGAGCTTGCACCTGCCGGTGGACACCCTGGCGCCAGGCTGAAGATGGAGGAGGCGGCGGGTTACACAGGCAGAATAGGCCTCCGTGCAGCTCTGACGGCGGTTCCCTGGGTCACTGCTGTCCCGGAGCCCAGCCCACCTGTTACACCTGAGAGTCCTGCAAACACAGCCGAGACCTTGCCTCTAGGCAGTGGAGACGGTGTCTAGATCCAAAGATGATACCTAGAACCTCACCTCCCAGGGCCAGGAAGACGGCAGACTCTCAAAGCGCTGTTTTCCAGGGAACACTGTTAAAAGATATGCTACCCCAAAAACTCATGGTCACATTAGTCTAGGATGAACTGCATATTATATTTTGCTAGTGGAGTTTCATAAGGCTCGTTAGTATATTAAAGTCCCTGAAAAGTCCCGCAGGAAAGAAACCTGTTTGTTTAACCTGTTTCCCAAATGTACTTGCCTTTTTTTTTTCAAGTGATATCTATTCAATCACAGTAGTATTCCACAAAACACACTTGAGGAACACTGTTCTAAGAAATTACAGAGTAGCCTGTCCCAGCCTCTCCCACCCCTTCCTAAGATTTTCTTTCAAGTTCCGCCATCTTTTCAACCACAAGGCCAAGTACCAAGGGGTTTCCTAAATCATTTGAGACGTGGGTGGTTGTGTTTTGAGGAGGCAGCAACCTCTCTCTGTGCCTGACTCAAATCCTATTCACCCCAAGGAGAAGGCGTACAATACTCCCTTGGAAATAAGAGAGAGGGGACAGTGCCAGGTGGGTGTGGAGGAGATGTCCCTTACCACCAAATGGTGCTCTGGTATCAGCGCCCTGGGAACTGTTCAGACTGACCTTTCACCCCAGTGTCTCTCCCACCAGGGAAGACCTTTCAGGTTTGAAGATTCCTGCTCACGGAAGTGGAGGGCCAGAGCTAAACCTCCTGGACCAAGGAGCTTCTCTGCTGCCTTGGACATGGCAGATGAGGGCACTGACTCTGCGACCCTGCAGCCTGCTTGGACTCATTCATTCATTCAACGTGTCTTTATTAGCACAGACTCTCTCCCAGGCAGTTTTAGCCACGGAGGATGCAGCTGTGATCAACAAAGTTCTCGTTTTCAGGGAATTTACGTTTTAACAGAGGACTGAGGCTGAAAATGTGCTCACGGTGTCCCCATAATGGTTAAAATATGATCTCATCCTAGGACAGTGACCTCAAACTTCATCACCCAGAGTCACAAACAGGCGGCGCTCAGGTCAAAGGCGGGTTCAGGTCAAATTCAGCTCGCAGACGCGTTTTTTTTGGACTATATATTGTTTTTTTTAAAATTTTGGGACCAAAAATTAAGTTGAAGATTGCACATAAAAATTCAGATTCTTGGTTTCTCTTGAAAAATTGGAAAGTTAAGCAACTCGGGACTATTATTCCCACGCAGCCACAATGGGGTGGAGTTGAATTTCTACTGCCCCTTCCGATGTGGTCCCCAGGTTGTCAAGATGTTGCCTTGGGGGTTCCCCAGCGCCGATGCTGAGGGTCATTCCAGTTCTTATCGGGCCATCCCTGTTTGGTTGGCTCATTGGTTAACTAACCAATGTTTCCTCCCTCCCTTTTCTCCTTTTCCTTTTTTTGCCTTTCCCTCCAATATTGGAGTGGTTGTATTTAAAAAGGAAAATATTTCTCCATATCTATTGCTCTATCAGAAGTGAGAACACAAGATAGTCCCAGACAGCTCTGCCTTTGAAAATGCTAGTTGGACTGGCCAGCCCTGTGGCGCAGCGGTTAAGTTCGCACGTTCCGCTTCTCGGCGGCCCGGGTTCGCCAGTTCAGATCCCGGGTGCGGCCATGGCACCACTTGGCAAAAAGCCATGCTGTGGTAGGCGTCCCACATATACAGTAGAGGAAGATGGGCACGGATGTTAGCTCAGGGCCAGTCTTCCTCAGCAAAAAGAGGAGGATTGGCAGTAGTTAGCTTAGGGCTAATCTTCCTCAAAAAAAAAAAAAGACTCTAAAAAGAAAATGAAAGTTGGAGAGAACATTTGTGTTTGCGCAAGTGAAGATACTCCTACCTTCAACGGCACAGTGTACCCGTGCCTGACCTCCAGACATCCTCACTCCTATGTCACCTGGCCACCTGGCCTCTAGAGGCCATCATGAGCCTTGTGGCATGAAAGCCACCTGGGTGGCTTGTTTTATATACAGTTAGTCCCACAACTAGCTTTTCCCCAGATTCCAAAGCAAGATGCCTGAAGACTTTGAGAAACGTTGCTCCCAGGAAATAGTTCTCAGTTGCCCTTTAGAAGTTCCTTGTTTGGGTGCAGCCCAGTGGTGTAGTGGTTAAGTTGCCGCACTCCACTTCAGTGGTCCCAGGTCGGCCGGTTCCAACCCAGGGTGCAGACCTACACACTGCTCATCAAGCCATGCTGTGGTGGCATCCCACATAGAAGAACTAGAAGGACTTACAACTATGTACTGGGGCTTTAAAAAGAAAAAAAAAGATGTTCCTTGTTTCATAGTTGCTCCCTTTGACTTCCTTTTGCTGTACAGACTACACCCTGCTGAGCCAGTTATTCAGTCAGGAGCACTCACAGGAGCCTACTATGTGCCTGGCATCATATGGGGGACAGAGATAATTCAACTTTGCAGAGCGTCACAGGCCAAGGGATCACCCAGGACTGGCAGAGAAAAAGCCGATCGCATCAAGCTCTGCATTCCCACTTCTGCATCTTCTTTCCAGCCCACAGAGGAGGCAGATTTTATTACACCACTTTTGAGTGTATTTATCTTATACTTGTATATTTCTCAGCCTCTCTCTGGGCCAATCTCACTTAGTCCCTTTGCAAATTAAATGCATCTCATTAAACCAAATCCATTTAGGACAATGCCCTTCAGGTGTGTGCATCTTAGTACATCTTTCATTTTAAGACAAGTGTTTGATTTATTTTTCATCTCATTACACTCTTTAAAATTATGTGCATCTCATTACACTCAGTGCACTGAGACGACTTATTTCAGGTGTAGACATTACACCCAGTATTATCAGGCAAGAATATTTTTTTCATTTCATTACAAGCCTTACAATTTATGTACATCTCATTACAATCAGCCATTTAAGACAATTCCCTCCAGTTGTGTATATCTCATTATAGCTTTTCATTTTTCATCTTATTACACCCAAGCATTATTCAGAGAACTCACTTCAGGTGTGCATATCTCACATCCACCTGTTAGTTTGTGAATTTCTGGGTGGTTGTTTTCCCCCTAGTATTGCAAAATTTTTCTTATATCAAACTCATTTAAGGCCCTCTCTGCTCACCTGTGGGCCTCCCATGCTCCTTTTCAGGGAAAGGAAGAATACTGGGTTCCCCTGGATTTGGCCAAGACTCTGCCAATAGCTTCCCCTTACCCACAGGGAGCATCTAAATTAACTTCTTCACTTGCACATTCAGGGGCCAGAGGAGACGGTCGCGAAGTTCCCTCTCAGTTGATAGTCTATGAAACTCTAGTCCTGTGGACCACAGCACAACAGGCTCCCCAGCTTCTCCTGGGGATGCTGCTCCTTGCTCTGGACAGCCCCACCCTGCTGGAGAAACTGAGATTGACATCACTGCCCAGGCTTCCAACAGCTAAACCGCTTCACGCTTCTTGCCGCCCTTTAGACTGGACATGGCTGTGGATCCACGCGGGGCCACATTTTAAAGGAGAGGAAATAACTTTGCTCTCTTGTGATGGAATCCCCACAGCACCTCCAGGACAGTGGCATCCTCATCTCTCCCCAGCCCCTAGCCTAGGAGTTTTCAGCTGGGCGCACCTTAGAATTGCTGAGCAGGCTTTCAGAGTTCCATTCTTGATCTACTAAATCGGAATCTCCAAGGGTGAGGCCAAGGTAGGTGCACTTTTAATAGACCTCCAGAGGTTCTGAACCACTCACTACCTCACCCAAGCCTGATTTCAGAAAAGGATCTGCAGCACAGCTGCTTGGAGCTGAAAATGCCTCGTTGCTCTCAGTATTGCCCCTCCCAGCTGTTTGCCAGCCCCTTGGAGTAGTGGTTGGGTTCCACGTGCTCCACTTCTACAGCCCAGGTTCTCGGGTTCAGATCCCAGGTGCCAACCTGCACCACTCATCAGCCACACTGTGGCAGCAACCCACTTACAAAATAGAGGAGGATTGGCATAGATGTTAGTTCAGGGCAAATCTTCCTCAACAGGAAAAAAAAAAGAAAGAAAAAGAAAATTCAAACCTAGAGTGAAAATGTCGTTTCTCAGTCTTGGAAAGGGCACTAAGGGTCAGCAAGCCCAATTTGGCCACCCCACATAGGAACCCCACCCATAGCACACTATAACTTGTCATCTCCCTTTACCACCCACCTCCAGCCTTGGAAGCCCAGTGCCTCCTAGGGCAGGAAGGCCGAACTGTCCCACAGAGCCACCTGACCCATCCAACTTCACCCAGTGACCTGAGAGCTGCCTTCTGGAGACAGGTGGAAGAGGGGAAAGCCCTGCAGACTGTTTAATTGTGGTCTTCGAGGCTTACTTACAACCTGGGGCAGTGCTGCAGGTGATCCGCGATGTCTTTCTCGAACCTTTTGGATTAACCCTCATGTTCCCGCCTATCTGCCCCAATCATGAAGCTCGTGAGGATTCTCTGAGTGTGTCTGGGGCGGTCTGCTCTGGAGTCTTTCCTCCTCTGTCACTCTGCCTGTCTCCTTGCCAGTCAACATAGAATCTTTTCTCTAAGCACAAAAATAAATGACTTTTCACCACCCCTCCTCCACCACTCCCCGTGAATGAACCTGCAGAGAAATCAGAATAGGATCTACTCCCTGCCTCTGCTTTGTCTCCTTGTCCACGAGGAGTGCCCGAGGCCACTGGTGCTAGAACCGGCGGGTGCCAGGGCTCACTGGGCCACCGCTAAGCAGGATTTGGTAGGATAAAGGGTAGGGGTAGGGCTGACTTGAGGGGAACAGGCCTGTCTTGTTTTGGTTTTGTTTTCGGTCTTCTGTGTCTATTGGATTGAAAAATGACCAGCTCCCCAGGGCTCAAGAGGCCATGGGGTCCAGCCGTTTCTCTGTGTTCCTCAAAGTTTTCTAGTGAAAATAAAAGTCACGATTTATTGAGTACTTAGCAAACATGCTAGATAGTGTAGATTATTCAAAATAATACTGGAAGAATTACTGGTATTATGGTTAATATTAGTACTCGCATTCTAAACTGAGGAAACTGGGGCTCAGAGATATTAATTTTCTCAAAAATGATTTAGCGGGGCCAGTCCAGTAGCACAGCAGTTAAGTTCACACGTTCTGCCTCAGCAGCCCAGGGTTCGCCAGTTCAGATGGCAGGTGAGACATGGCACCGATTGTTGAGCCATGCTGTGGCAGGCATCCCACATAAAATAGAGGAAGATGAGCACGGATGTTAGCTCAGGGCCAGTCTTCCTCAGCAAAAAGAGGAGGATTGGCAGCAGATGTTAGCTCAGGGCTAATCTTCCTCAAAACTAAACAAAAAAAAGATTTAGCAAATATGTAGTAGAGCTGGGATTTGAACCCAAGGTCAAAACCCATGCTCTTCCTGTGAGGTAATTTGCCTTCCCTAAGCCTTGGCTTGACGGAGGCTGGCCTTCAAGATCAAGGCCTCCTTCTTCCCTGAATCCTCAGAGGTGCCTGCATCCCTGCACCTGCCTTTGCCTTTCTCCTCTAAAGTCCCCAGATGAAACAGCATTTAAAGATGTAGGATCCAAACAGCCTGCTTCTCCCTTTTTGCATTTGGGGGAGAAAGGGCAGGACCTAGGTCCTCTAAGCTTAAGAAACGGCTCTGCATACTTTTCTGGGAGCTGCACTACAGGAGGGAGCTGGCCCTGGAGGAAAGGCTGCTGTTGACCATCAACAGACTGGGATACTGGGATACGAAGTGAGCAACAGCAAGTTTGACTGCACTGTCGCTGATGGTCACTCAACTGTTTTGGATTGATATCTGAGGTCAGGAACTGTTGAGTGCAAGTGATCTGTAGGTGATGACAGCTGACATGCAAGCCTTCCTTACTTCAGGCCTGTGTAGGTGATTCCTCCCTCCTGTTCAGAGGGCAAGCCCAGCTTCTTAGATTTTTTAGGCTTGACTGCAGAGAGTAAGGGCAAAACCAGGTTGGAAGATGGAGGGAGAAGGATAAAGAGAAGGGAGCTTGTCTCTGAGAGGGACGGTATAGAAAGTGTCGCCAGACAAGAGCAGGGGGAGTCGACTGAGAGCAGATGCCCAGAACCCAGGGCCATTGTCAGATTGGGCAAGACTTTAATGGGAAAAAACGAAATTACTCTGTTCAAGGAGGAGAGGAGAGGATGAAGGGGAAACACACTGGACTGGAAGACAGACCCCTGGCTCTTCCGCTAACTTGCTTCTCTGGTTCTGTGATTCATTTTCCTGTTCTCTGGCAGGCTGGAGGTGGAGGAGCGAATGAGGGGGACACAGGGTAGAGGAAAGGGAGAGAGAAAAGGGAGAGGGAGAGAGAGGAACTAGATGTGCATGTGTCTCTGGGGTTTTTCAGACAAAGCTATTATCAAAATGCCAACCAGCTCCTGCCTGGTCAATTTGCATATTCCATGCTGTGCTCTTTGAAGCAGGATGAATATGCATGAGAGATTGGGCGGGTGTGGAGCTGCTGGGCTGTGGGCTAAGGTGGCTCATTGTTCTTTTAAAAGAAAGGCATTAATATGAAGCCACAGCACCTTCTGGTCAGCTGAGCGGTCTCTGCTTCCCCTCCCTAGTGAAAGGAGGAGGAGCGCAAAGCTCAGGCTCAGACAGAAATCCTAACGACTAGTCTCTCATCCTCCCGAGGAAATAATCAGGCACCATCAAGAACACGAGTGTCTCTTCTCCAAGAGCGGCATTTAATTATTCTCTTCTCCACGCATACTAATCACAGAGGCTGGCTCGGTGATGAGAGTCACCTCTCCTGGCTTCCGTGGAAACGAGGCTGACTCTCCCATTTCATGCTTGTGCTGCAAGGAAATCTGGGCACCCTAGGGTGCTCCCTACTTCTGGCCTTTGGTGAGACCCAAGGCGCTTTCAGTGACTGGGCTGGGGTGGGAGTCCCTAGGACATAGGGACCTAGGGTGCTCAAAAATTGCTCATGGAATGGACTCATTGATGTCCATTAGGCCTTGGCTTCTCATTTAGCCTAAGTCACCTGGAGGATCAGGCCTTCCTGCCGACAGTCTCCATTCCTTCTTCCCTGACCATGCTCCAGACATTATTCCAATGAGCATGAAAAAGGTTTATTTAATTTTTAAAATCCAATTTATCCCCAAAACTTTAGGGCCACAACACCCTTCCCTTTGGGCTTTCTTTCTGAGCTATCATATCGTCTCCCATCCTGGAATAGAGATACAAGGAGAGGGACTGTGGGGAAATTCCACTTGGAAAACGGCTTGTCCTCACATGACGTTTGCTTCAACTCTACACAAATAAAGGCTGGCATCTGGCGGTGCGGTGGAGTTTCTTTACCAGGACTTGATCAGATTAGGTTTAGCAAAATTCATGCCACGGCCTTTAATTGATGGGTACACACCTCAGTTAAAGAACCTACTAGCCAGACCAACCTCCTACCTCCCTAGGAGGTACCCTGCATGTCTGGGCTCTCCAGCGTTCCTGGTTGAGTGAGGACACCCTAGACTCGACTTAAGTTTTGCAATCAAAACTGACTGGACTCTGAAGTATCGGTCTGCCCTTGGGACTCTTCCTCAATGTTACTACACCCTGAAGAAGGAGAAGAGAGAATGCTGGGGAAGAGAATCACCTTCACCTGTTAATCACACTATCGGCTCTTTCCCAGGTTCAGCTTCCAAGAGTCAGGGCTCCACCAACTCTGAAAATGCAGAGCAAAGCTTCTGCAAACCTTAATGCAAATACCAATTGCCAGGAGATCTTGTTAGAATGCAGATTCCAACTGTGGGCTGGGGCATTTCTAACAAGCTCCCAGATGTTGTCAATGCTGCTGGTCTGAGTGCCACACTCAGAGCAGCAAGGATGGATGGAAGGGCAATGCAAAACCACGAGGAACTGATTTAATATCCCCTCTAAACTCCTGATGTGGACCAATGGAGAGAGAAAAGGGGCCACTGTCCCCACCCTTCCCTGCTCACCTCCTTCTAGACTGAGTGTATCCTTGACACTTGAGATTTATTTTTAACTGCCAGCAGCTTTGATTAGCTTGTCTCTGCTGCTTCAGACACCTGCTGGCAGGATAAATTGGGGGAAAGGAGTGGCTGACCCAGATCTGACAAATCCGAGGCATGAAGAAAAGCTCTTGAGGATTCACTGCTTCCCTTTTCCTAAGACTGGTGAAAAACCCCATAGCTGGAAAACTGTTAAACTTGCTAACGACCTCACACAGCCAGTGACCCTCTGCGTCCTCAGCCGAAACCCCAATGAACGCAGAACTGAAGTCGTCCCTTCTAGTCAAAGCACTGATGCTCATGTCAATTTGTTGACCCCTGAGGATGTGCATGGGTGCCTATGGTTATTTCTATTTTCCCATAGCAGCCAGGGCTCTATCTATGGAAATGTTCTGCTCTATGTAGCTGCCTGAGTGAGAGCTGTAGGCACTGGGGCAGTTTCCCTGGGGTTTGGCCCCCTCTTCCCCCGGGTAAGACGGCTACTGCCCAGCAGCTCTGCTCCAAGAAAACCAGAGGCCCAGCAAGTGAGAGGCAGGGCGCCAAGGATGCCTTTTGTGTCACCTTCCCTGACCTAGGGCCTTCTGTGGAGTTGCCAGTGTGATCAGGTATGGCTTTCCACATGGCATGCTCAGTTCAAGCACACACTAAACTCCTCGGAGTGAGCGGAAGTCTAATTGGATCAGAGACCAAGTGCCAGTCTAACCCCACCACTCCTGAACATCTCTGTTTCTTTGTCTCCTCATATGTAAAATCAGGGTAGTGCTAGGACCTACTGACAGCATGGGTTCACTGTGATACGAGATGTGTAGAGTGATAAGGCCAGTGGCAGGTGCACAGCAAATGCTTGATAAGTTTTTGTTTTAAGGTGGGGGGTGGGGGAAATGGCAGGGTTGATAGTATTCAAGCCAGCCGATGGAAGCCAAGAGAATTCAGGTTGTGGTGAAATCAAGCCAGCATCCAGACAGGAGGGCGGCTTTCACCTGCTGGGCAGCCAAGGCTGGCAGCTGCCTGCCACTGATGCTGGAGACAGCATGTAGGAGTCAGAGCTGCTGGACCTCTGGGACTGCAGGAAGGGCATGCATGGTCACAGGGTAGCATTCCCAGGGGTCTCTGGGGGCAGTCAGGAAAGCAGCCGCAATCCCCCACGCTTGGAGAGCCCAGCAGAGCTGACTGCCCTCAATCCTGTGCCTCCAGGTCCCTGTGAGGACCTGGCCGTTCCACCAGGAGGCACTACAGCTGCCCAGCTCCTCCTTGTGGCTCACTTCCTGTCTGCTAACTTCACAGTCTGCCCCCTAGGCTGACCCCCTTTCTGACTGGCTAGTTCCTACAACACGTTGTGCAGCTCCCTTTAATGGTGCCAAGCAGCAAGACCTTAGGAGTCTGTGGAAGGCCTCCCCTTTCCGTCTGTACCACGTGCAGCCCCACCACGACCCACAACAGGGCATGCTCCTGGCCCCTAAACACCAGGCTGACTGCCCCATGCCCCTGAACACCATGTGAAGGCAGCTACACATCCTTTCTCTAAAGGGTTTAGAACAGAGGGCCAATGAACACCACACTCCAAAGCACATGAAGAATATTAATTAAATGAAGGTTTATTTCAAAATTAGTCTTAGAATGTAAGCTGTTTTTGAGGGCTGGAGCCAGACTACATGAGTGGTGAGAGCATCTGCCTTCCTCCGACATGGGTGGAGAGGAGGCAATGTCACCAGTCCTGCCCCTCAGTCATGCATCCAATGATTACTAGGACTAGAAGCCAACAGCAAAGGGCCCCGCGCGTTTGCTCACGTTTAATCCAGGTTAAGCTATACACGTTTAAATACACGTTGGAGGTTACGTGGTGCCATGCAGTCCCTGTGATGGAATGACTCTTGCTCAGTGACCTCCACAGCAAGGCTGCTCCCAAGGGCAAGGTTAGGTAGGACAGAGAACTGAAAAGAGAAGAGGAGATACGAGAGGTCAATGCACAGTGGGGGTCAGGACCTGCCAGCCCAGAGCAGCCCTGGCTGAGAGCGGTCATGACAGCTTCTCGCCAGTGTCCTCAGCAGAGAATTGCCCCCTTAGAACCAGGGAATAATTGCAATCACGTGTCTTCCTTCCAGAAGAAGGAAGAGCCAATGATAGGTGGTTGTTTGGTGTAGCAATCAAGTGCATGGTTTCTGGTGCCCGTCTGCCTGGGTTCAAATCCTAGATCCAGCCGTTCCTAATTCTAAGACCTTAGGGCAATGACTCAACCAGTCTGTGCCCGTTTCTTCATGTACACAATAGACTGTGCCTCTGCCTACCCCACAAGGTGTTGAGGCAAGTCGAAAGTGCTCAGTAAATGTTAACTAGTTTTATAAATTTCCTGACATTTCAGTGGATCACAAGGGGTAAAGTCGAGCCCTCAGGCTCCCAGGCTTACAGAACCCCTTTCTACAAACTTCCTTTGACAAGCTCCTTTGAGAAATTTTCTGCTCTTTTAAAACCTGTAAGAGTCAGAATTTCTTCCCAATGTTTAGCCTAAATTCCTCCTGCAGACATTTAAGATTAATCTCTCTGATCCTTACGGAAACAATATAGCTCAGAGGTTCTTAACTGAGGTCCCAAGCCTCTGAAACTGTACCCAAAGTTGTGTGTGCGCCTGGAGCAAAAAACCTAATGAGATAAGGGGTCTAAAATGAATAATCATTGAGGGATGTTGTTATGGACTGAATGTTGGTGTCTCCCCAAAATTCCTGTGTTGAAGCCTAACCCCCAGGGCAGCCATATTTGGAGATGGAGCCTCTAAGGAAGTAACATTAGATGAGGTCACAAGGGTGGGGCTCTGATCTGATAGGATTGGTGTCCTTTTAAGAGAGACACCAGAGAGCTCTTGTGCTCTCGCTCCTCACACACACACACACACACACACACACACACACAGAAGAAAGGCCGTGTAAGGACATAGTGAGAAGTGGCTGTTTAAAGCCAAGAAGAGATCCCTCCTAGAAACCAAATTTGCCAGCTTCTTCATCATGGACTTCCCAGCCTCTAGAATGCTGAGAAAACAAATTTCTGTTGTCTAAGCTACCCAGTGATACTTTGTTTTAGCAGCCTGAGCAGCCTAATAAAGATTAACATCACAAAAAGAAAGACAAGCAGAGAGTATGTGTCTCTTAATGGAAGTTTACAACCACTGATAATATAATGCTTAAAAAATTTCAGGCTGTGGGGCCGGCTCCGTGGCCAAGTGGTTAAGTTCGCGCTCTCCGCTGCGGCAGCCCAGGGTTCGGATCCTGGGCGCGGACATGGCACCACTCATCAGGCTACGTTGAGGTGGCGTCCCACATCCCACAACTAGAAGGACCTGCAACTAAGATATATAACTGTGTACAGGGGGAGTTTGGGGAGATAAAGCAGAAAGAAAAAAAAAAAACAGATTGGCATCAGTTGTTAGTCCAGGTGCCAATCCTTAAAAAAAAAAAAAAAAAAATTTGAGGCTGAATCTGATCAAGCCTCTTGCTCTCCCAGTTAAGAGGAAATACAGAAGATGGAAGAACATATTAAATTAAACCATGGGGACACAACCAGCTAGCAAAAGCAACAGGGGCAAACAACCTGATTTCTCCAAGAAATAAATTTCAAGGAATGAGAGAGGAAGGAAAGGTGAACCTACATATATTAAGAGAGACTCAAGAAACATATCCAACTGCAATGGACAGACCTCCACTGGATCCTGATTCAAACAAATAAACTGAAAAAAAAATTTACAGGGAAATCTGAATGCTGATTGGATAGTCAATGACATCAAGAAATTTTTTACTTTTCTAGTTGTGATAATGATATTGTGGTTATGTATTATTTTTAGGAGTCCTTATGTTTTAGAAATATACACTGAAATATTCACGGGTGAAAAAAATGATGATTGGAATCTGCTTCAAAATAATATGGAGGGGAGAAGTTGGGCAGGGGTATGAATGAAAAAGATTGGCCATGAGTTAATAATTGTTGAAGCAGGAGGTTAAGTATATGAGAGTTCATTATACCATTTGCTCTACTTTTATATATGTTAAAAGTTTCCATAACAAAAGATAAAACAAAAAAAAAGTTATGAAATGATGTAGCTAATCATGACCGTAGTTTGTCGCCTTGCGAGCAGCTGAAAACTATTGAAAGTATCCTCAGGCTTTGTTCTTCCTAACTAAATAGCTCAAACTCCACAGAACTTGCACAATAAGTCTTTTGTTGGTTTGGCTGCTCTTCATGTGGAGTCACTCTGGTGACTAGGGGGTGATGGAATCTTCTTCCCAGGCCTCCTAGCAACGTCCAAAGGCAAAACCCACTCCTGCGAGGGCCTCACAATTGTCCACTTGATTTCCCTGGCGCTGCCCGGTCTGGTCTGGTCTGGTCTGGTCTGGCATGGATGCCCCAGGAAGGCTGGAGAGTCAGTTCCTCACCTTCCACAGGAGTCCTAGGATAAGGGGCCCCAGGGGCCTGGGGCAGCTCTTACCTTTTAAAATGTAGTCTGTTAGCAAAGTGGGCACCTTCTCATTATCCTCCTTCATGGCAAAGAGAACTGGAGAAGGAGAGAGAGAGAGATGAGCCAAGGTGCCATCAAGGCATAAAGCTCACTTCTAGGACCAGACAACCCACCAACCCAAAGTGAGTGAGAAAGGATTCAAGGAAACTAGATATTCATTGAGTATTGAGAAAAGTCTAGAAGCTTCTGTCAAGAGTCAACATTCAACATGCTGACAGAGGAGAACACATCAAGGTCAGAGTGGCCTATTGGTGACTTTATTTTCTCTTTTTCTTGTATCTTTTACTTTTTTCCCTCATCCATAATTTCCACATCATCTCCTAAGTATATATATTTAATAATCATAAAAATAAATAATTTAAAAAAGAATCAGCTTTCAGATGCAATCTAAATGTTAAGCATAATAGTCATCATGTTATTCAATCACCAATAAACTGTCTTAAAAACACTCTATTCAGAAGCCACTCCTGTGGCCTAGTGGTTAAGTTCAGTGTGCTCTGCTTCAGTGGCCTGGGTTCGGTTCCCAGGTGCAGACCTACACATCACTTATGGGTGGCCATGCTGTGGCAGTGACCCACATACAAAATAGAGGAAGACTGGCATAGATGTTAGCTCAGGGCGACTCTTCCTCAAGCGAAAAAGAGGAAGATTGGCAACAGATGTTAGCTCAGAGTGAATCTTCCTCAGCAGCAAAACAGAAAATTCTATTCATATAAACAGATATTATTAGAAAAATCTCTCACCTCTAATTTATTAATAACAAAGGAACTTAATTTAACAGATATTTACTTTCTATTTTATGCCCAGGACAGTGCTAGAATTTGTGGAGATGCAAAAGAATTATGGACTCTCAAGGAGCTTACAGACGACTTGTTGAAACAGTTCATGATCTACGCACGAAGTGAACAATAGGGAAGTTATTAAAGCCTAAAGACTTTTTATAAAAGTCTCTAAAGTAGCTTTTCCTGTTATCAGACTAGGTAGCACCTTTTCATATTCATACTTCACATTGTGGAAGTCAGCTTTCTAGAAAATCCTTCCAGAAAGTCACCAGACTTTGTTTATAATATCAAAAAACGAGGGACGGGGGAGTCCTCCAATAAGTTTCTTCATCCATAAATTCCTAAATAAACTATGCTCTATGTATTCCATGTGATCTTATAGGACTTTATGAAAATGAGAGATATCTATGGGTACAAGACATACTTATTAGTAAAGAAAGAGGCTGAACATTATGTATTAACTTTTAAATGAATAAATAAACTCTAATATTCATAGAAAATCTGGAAGAATGTGCATGAAACTGTTAAAAGTGGTTATCTCTGAGTGTGAGACCACAGGCAATGTTCCTTTCTACATTAGACTTCTACACTGTCTGTCTTTTTAAATGAGCATGTATTACTTTTGCAAGCAGAGAAAACGAAGATCAGCTGGCACTAATAGCTAGGGTCCGGAGGCAATCACGACAATGGACTGATCCCTAATCCGTGTCCACGTCCTTGCTCTCCATTGATTACCCTGCCTAGTTTCAAGTCAGGGTAATGAAACTTGATTCCAAAAATCAGCAGCAGGTGAAGAGCAGAGCCTGACGGGGGGCATGTGTCAGTGGCCAGGTTCAGAAAAAGAAAGAGCCTGAACCTGAGGCCCTCCAGGGGTTGATTTCTTTTGTTTTATTTCTTCTGTATTTTTAGACATGCATTCTTCTCAAATTAATAGGCTCGAAATACTTTGCAACTGAACATGATGAGCAGACTAAATGCCGCACCAAGAAGATGGCCGTAAAAACACAATAACTGTACTCAGTCAATATGTATCTAAGTTGATCTCCAAAGTCCAAAATTCATATGAATTATCTGGTCCCAAGAGCTGGTCTTTGGCCTACGTCCTTGATTCAGGAGTAGGGCAAAGAGGAGACGTTGTTCACAAATCCATACAAAGATTTGCCAAAAGAACAGAGCTTTCATAAGCTACAGGAGAATTCATATTCAGGAAAGATGGCAGCTTTTTATTTTAAAGGGTATAAAATATTGGAATATGGTATATCCACACGATAGAAGAGAGAGCCATAAAAAGAATGTTAACCAAATGTTAACTGATGTGACTAAAATCATGATACAAAATTTTATAGCCAGTATAATCCCAACTATATGGAAAAGACATAAAATATTATGGCTTAAAAACAGCTAAATAGTAACCACAGCGGAGGGCACAATGAATTATTTATCTTCCTTTGTTCACTTTTCTATATTTCCAAAGTATTCTAAATGCTGGATAAGCTCTAACTATAATTTTTTAAACTAACTTGAAAAATGTAAACAAAGCCACTGTTTCTTAATTAAAATGAAAGGATTTCACACTGAATTCCTGAATGGGTATCTGTAGTAAATTTATAGCTCTTTCTTTTTTTGAAGACCATGATAGAGTACTTTACATATATCAACCTTCATAATTTGTCCAAATTATTTTCCAAATGCTTACTCCTTGTGAAAACACAAACACCTATAAATGTCAGTTCATTTCTATCCGCTCCCTTTAAAAAAATCTTAGTGCATGTTCATGCAAATAAAGGAGTTTAAAATGAGTTAAGAGGAAGCCAATGTACTTTGAATTTAAAATCCCAGATTCTCAAGGACACAGTATCTGTTGAGGCAGGCAGGATTTCCGTTTACCAGAACCTCCTGCTTTAGTCCTGCAAATTGATAAAAATGAAAACATTTGGTCACCTTTAGCACCGGGGCCCAGCAGGTACCTATCTTCCTCGATGAACAGACAAAGCTCCTCTACCCATCCCCTGGGGTATCACACAGCCCTGCAGCTGGCCCATTCCCCCCAAGGCAATGCTGCAGTGGGCTGGGCAGCCTGCTTAGGATGTCACTCAATGCAGTGCACGGTTGCCAGGGAGATGGACATTCTCATGATTCACTGAGCTGTCACCACATCTCAGCCGAGGATTTTTCTCTTCCTAAAAGAATCAAGCTGACACTGATGGCTAACACCATGTGCCCCTGGCCCTTTGGGGGTTGTAGTGTTTGATGTATATAAAGAGATTTTGCCTACAAAAGGCTCTTTATCACACACTGTTTTCTCCCATAGCTCAGAATGTTTATTAATATTATTTGACCATAGAGCCAAAGTGGAGGAGAGGAGGCAGTCATTTCCTGAAAGGAAAACCAGACTCCATTCTTTCCAATCAGCCTCACCCAACCCAAGAAACCTTACTTCTCATTAAAACTACAGCCAGTCCCACAGACTGAGCTCCCTCCTTCGGGGCACAAGTTTGGGCCAGGCGACCTCAGGTTGCAGAGGGCAGAACGGGCAAGATAGAGAATGCAGAGCCTCAGAACTGCTGGGTGAAACACAAGAGGCCCCTGCACACCACTACTGCCCCCTACCCACTCCCAACCTCTGTCATCAACTCATTTTGCTCTGGCAAGTCTCTTCCCTTCAGGAACAGGGAAAAGGCAAGACAGCTCTGGGTATCACTACAGAGCACTTTAATTTTACCCCTGCGCAGGGGGACACAATGCAATGATATGGAGCATATTTTGACCCATCCGAAACTGTTCTCAGGACACCTCAAGCCTGAGGCACCAGGGGTGCAACTCACAGGGAGGGAGAGAGCAAAATAAAGCAGCTGATCTCGCTGAGGAGAGGAACTCACTGTTTGTCAGCATCTGGAGATCTTCCACTGACGGAGGGGAGGCCTTCTTCTCATAAGGGATGACTGTGTTCAGATACTACAAGACAAACATGGTGGGCAGGGCTTGAGACATAAGATACAGTCCCTCTGGGCATAAGATATAGTTGACAATTAGCACATCATTGTGTTTTTCTCCAACAAACAGGCTCCCTCAATTAACATTCTCGACAACACCCGTGATAATTTGCATACCACTGTTTCAGGACCTTTTTCTCATCTTTGGGGAATGTCTCTTTAAAACTAAGACTTCACCCTAGTAGCCAAGAAAAATTTCCCTCCATTCCAACTTCTACATTCTCCTGACACTAGAAACTTTTTCTTTCTTTAGGAATCCTGGTGAGCTTTTCCTACGGGATTAGAGCAAAGAACATTTGGGGGGGTGGGGGGTGTAGGAGTATTATATTTTCTTATCCTTTGCAGAGCAATTTGAGAATGAATGGTTTCTCTTTTGTCAAAAATGACAGGCTAGAGAGAGAACCTCAACCTGGCCCTCGGTCTTGGATGTTGGGTTTGCTCCCTCTGCTGGATATGAGGTGCTCCTACAACAAAATCATCTTCGGGCCCAGTGGAGAGCAAAGAACAAGGGCCAGAAAGACCTTGAAGGGTTCTAAGGGAGCCTGGGGCAGTGAGTGAGAAGAACTCTAGACCAAAAGTCAGGAGGCCTGTATTTCAGTCTTGGCTCTGCCACCTGCAGTGTGGCCTCGGGAAAATGCCTCATCTCTCTGGGCCTTAGCTCTCACTGCTGTGGAACGAAGGGACTGGGTTAGAGGTTCCTAAAATCTCTTCCCACGCTGCAGTCCTAGAATCCTAACACTAGGATTCAGCCACAGATATGTCGAAAACACATATACAGTGTACGCACACTTATTCCACCATCTCAAACTTGTCTATTTTCGCCCCGGCCATCTCTATCAGATTATCCACTTCAGGGACGCAGGGACCAGGACTTACTCAGCTTTGTTCCTGAGGGCCTAGCAACAGAGCTTAGCACAGATAGGTACTCAATATAAGTTTTGAACACTGTCTTAATAACTAGAAATGCAAACTACTTCTCAGGCAACTAATTGACTAAATGGAGCCAACCAGGAGATGCCACTGCGTGGGTTATGGTCAGAGTGGGGCAGCAGAGAAGCAGTCTTGGGACTGGTTCAGCTGGAGATCCAATGTGATAGTTAATCAACCTCTTGGATGGGATCCATCTTGAAATGGATCCCACTTTTAATGCATTTTGTTCTTAAAACAACTTAACTCATAAGTCTACAAGCAGCGTTGAGTTTTAATTTTATCCAGGTCCTAGGATACTGGAGCTCAAAAACCTGTTCACCTTTAAAAAGACACTTTCTGTTCCTCCTTAAGAGTAGAAGAAAATGTTAGGACCCCTCCCCTGCCTTGCCGAGGGGTGGGATAATTCTAGTGAATCACCATGCCGCATTTGTTGGGGAGGCCAAGTTGCAAGAGACCAGGAGGAAAGCTGGGGGCAGGAAGACTGCTCGTACCTGTTTGTCAGTTCCTGAGGAGCCGAAAGTCTGGCGGATGCCGCTCTGCAGAATGTTGGAGATGCCTTCCATGCTGAAGCGCTGAGGGAGCAGAGAGGGACTCAAGGAGAGCAAACACTTCCTGCGCCATATTCATCACCCCCAGGGACTTCTGTGTCCTCCCTAAAGTACCCGACCCATGAGCTACCACACTGTCCCCGATAACTGCCCCGCGGCTCTGTGACCGAAAAGTAAATGTAAGACCTGGGCTAAGAGACAGGCCAAAATTTCAGCCCGAGCTTAGGAAGAATAAACAGCAGAGTCTCAAAGACTTATCTTAGAAAGTCCCTCAGGGCAACAAGACACCCCTGCACTTCCCCAGGTTTCCTCATTGCAGCCTCCACTGTGTAAATAGCACCACAGTAAAACCTGGGCAGCTGATGATGCAATATCTTAGGGAAGAAGACAAAATGTCCAGCCACGGGGAGGGCAGATGTAAAGCAACTGTCCTTGTCTGGGAAGCTTTTTTCAAAATGCCCATGCCTACGCCCAATTCAGTAGGTCTGGGACAGAGCCCAGACAAAGGTATTCTGAAAAAGCTCTTTAGACAATTCTGCTGAGCTTCCCTGATTAAGAACCACTGGTTTGAAGAATTCTGTCAATATAATCACAAGGCATTTGATAACTTTCAATCCTGAAACATCCTACCTGCACGCTAAAGAGTCAAGTCAGGACTCTCAACTATGCCAGGAGCAGGGATTCTGACGCAGAGTCCAAAGAGACAACGCGTCTCGGTGCTAAGTGCCTTCACTCCACTTCCTACGGTCTTGCCTAAGAGAACACGTGCCATATTCAATTATTTTCTAATGTGTACATCCTGTCTCTCCCAGTTAGACTGTGAGTCCTCTGGGGAAGAAGAGGGGACAGGCGGTATCTTCTCCCTCTTTATGGCCCCACTGTCTGCCACAGCGTCCTGCTCACACTCACTGCCCAGTGCAGGTCTGTTTATGAGTCCACTGCAGGATTGGTATGGGGACCTGAAATGGCGAGGGTTTGCTGTTGGACGCGCCACGTCTTCCAGCTGGGTTGTTCACATACCTTGAGAGGCATCTGGTTTCCTTTCTCTATTCGGCTGCTCTGCAGACTCAGCCCTTTCTCTTTCCGCCTCTTTTTCATCAGTTCTCGCTGCTCCTTCTGCTTGTTCTGAACCTCAATAAGCACTGTGATGAAGGAGTTCTTCACTTCCTTCTCAAACTCCAGCTCGTCCCGGCGGGCCAGCTGTTGCACCAGCTCCTCCGAGAAGTCTCGGATGGCACCCTCCACCTGGTCCAGCAGCTCGGTCAGCTCAGACCCAGACATGTGCCTCAGTCCTGCAGGGGAAGACATCCAAAGGTGACACCTGCATCCCAGCCAGAGCCCACTGGAGAGGCTCCCGGGCCTGCTGCCACTTGTGATGGGACTGCCCCTTCGAAGGAGACCCCTTCCAACTCCTTAAAGGGGCAGGAAAGACCTTCACAATTTAGGGGCATGCCAGGAAGGGAGGGCCAGTATATGGTCTGCAGAAGAGAACACCACACTCTGGAAACAAGGAAGAAGAAACAGCCCCGAAGGAAGCCTGTGGACTCTGTCCACAAAAATGGGTGTGGATGGACACATGCTTTTTGATCCTTGTTCTTTCCTCCTATTTTTCTTCTGTCTCTATGATATTCCCCACGTGAAATGGGTCAAGAATCAGAGGGGAAAAAACATTAAGAGGAGGTTTTGGGCATTTGTGCTGAAGAACAATAAAGAGGTGGTGTTTATTCCCAAGAAGTGATCAAGACACAGCTGACAGCAAGACAAGCAGAGCAATGCGAGGCCTTCTTTACATCTATGGTCCATGTGCCAGTGCACGTATTCAAAAATATATGAAACGTGCAGAAGACTGGCCACATGCATTGAAATTGACGCTGGCTAGCTGGCACAGAGTGGTCTGCTACTGCCAGGGAACAGGAAAGGGAACCTGAGATAATGGATAGAGATAACTTTACTTTAAGTTCTGTCTCCTAAGACTTCTTCATTTAAAATAGATGTGAGGGCATCTTTTTGATTTTGTCCCTTTCTAACGGCATCTTTTGTTTCTGCCTCAGAATCCATTTTCCGTTTCCTTTTCCTTTCTGCTTTGCCCGGATATTTGCTGACTTGGTTCGACTTTCCTTTATTTTGCTCTTTGGAGCAGCCCTCCTCCTTCTGTTTTTGCCATTTCACTCTGCATTTCAGCTGTTTTCACAAGTCGTTTGCTGAACGCTTCTATGTTTGGGACCTTTGTGTGGCTGAGAATGGCCCGATTGGGGCGGCTGTGAATGCGGCACCACGGCCAAATCTGCCCGTCCCTCCCCAGATTCCTTCTCTGGCCGTCGCCCTGCCTCTGCTGCTGAGAGCCACAGGGTTTTACTTGCAGGACGCAGGTCTTCAGATGGCGCCTCCATTTTTACCACTATTCTAACCCGTGCTGGACATTTATGCCCTGATCAGCCTTCCTTCTCTCTCCGTTGTTTCTAAGTGCCCTTCACCCCCCATGCGGATGTATTGCCATGGCCCCTCCTGCAGCATGGGCATCATTATCCCTACGGATTGATGAATTTTATACTCAGTTTTGCCTTTGCTGTGTTAGTTACATCTTTTCATTTCACGCTTCATCCACCTCTTTCTTTGCATGATCATCATTAGTACAAATCTGTGTCAGAGAGTTAATACGACACAGAGATTAAGAGTGCGGACTCTGAGTCAACCCCCCTGGCTTCAAATTTTGGCTCCACCCCTTACGACTTGTCTGTGGTATAAGCACAAAAATAAATTAAAAACAAGAGACTTGATTCTCCCTGTTAAAAGTAAGGGAAGAGGCTTTCCCTCTCTCTCACCTCCCTTTTCTTTCAGAACTTTTTTCTCTGTCCTTTTCAAATGTATGTCAATCATTTCAAAGGCTAAATAAGCCTCTTGCCAGTCTCAGGACTCTGGAATGTTTCCTCAAGGACCAGGGAGTTGCTGCTTTGAAAAGTAATATCATCAAAGAAGATAACAAGGACCTAACTTGTCACAACTCCAAATCGCAAAACCTACTTAATGTAATGGGTATATCCACTTAGCTACAGACAAGACTGAGATTTCTTTCTGGTTTTGCAATCCTTTTAGCAGGTTGTCTGGAATGTGTGTCACATTCTGGCTTAATGCTTATTCAGTAATAAAATTCTTTTCTTTCTCCTCTACTTCCGTGGAGAGATTTTCTGGGTGGGGAGGAGATTTTCTTTTTAATTATATTTTCCCAACGGTGGCCTTGAACAAGTCACTTAATCTCTCAGAATACTGTCAGCTCAATCCTAATGAGATGGGTGTGGGGATGAAATGAGATTATGCACATAAAGTTTTAGAACAGGCCTGGCAATAGAAATCTCTCCAAAAATGAGTTATTATCTTTACCTTTTACAGGTTGTTTTGTTTGATTCTATCATTTTGAAAAGTGGCTCCAGACTTCTTATTGTGCTTTACTCTTGTTCTTTGGATAGTTTTACCAGTTTAATTTTGCTCTGTTGCCTTTCCTCCCCCCATAAAATGCTGACTTCTCTCCTGAGGCCCAGTGAGAAAGGTGGTACCAACTCCTTCAATTCGAGGTTGTTAGCTACGTTTGAAGCAAGTGCCCAGTGCCTGGCACAGAGGAGGCGTTCGTCCTCGGCAAGCCCGCCCCCCAGGGCCCTCACCTTCATAGGACCAGTTGTTGTTGAAGGTCTGGGTCAAGGCCTGCATCTCCTGCAGGAGGACAGAGTCTGCCTGGGAGGAGGTCTCTCCCCCATCCTCCTCCTCCAGAGCCTCCTCCTCCTCCTCAGGGTCTGGGGAGTTCTGCATCATTTCCTCAATCTCCTCAATTACCTGAAGAAGGTACACAAGACAGTGGCCGCGCTGTTGAATTTTCATCAGTTAGGTATGTTTCTAATTTGCTGTCTGTGAAATTCCTAAAGCAACATTGTTACTTCATAAATATTGAATAATAGTAAAACTAGATCTGACCAAGGGCTTACACACACTCCTGTGGTAATGTAAAGCACTCTTTAATGGAAACCTCTTCCAAGAACACCACTTAGATGAGTGCTTTATTGGAAATAAATACTCTTTCAGGAAACGAGGCAGAGCTGCCTGGAAGGGAACATTTACTTCAATTTGCTGAGCACTTTATTTCTTAGTGGGAAAATATTTTATCCACTCTACTTTAACACGAAACCAATCCATTAATTGTTACAACGCTTATGACCAGAAAAAACAAAGTGTTCCTAGAACAACCGAAAATGAGGAGGCTTTTTTAACATAGAGGAAAACAGCTATTTCTCCAGAATTCACCTGGACAGGAACTAAAGCTGCCCAGCAGCAAGATGGTAAAATAAGAAAAGGATAGGTAAGGTCGGGAGAGCAGAGGATTGATAAGAAATGCGGCTGTCATCTAGACCCTTGATAGCGGACACTCCTAGAAGAGTCAAATTAGATAAGTGCCGAAAGGCACAAGGGTGAACTACCTTGTACATCAATTGTCTCCTCATAAAGAAACTGGACAAAGCAAAGGCTGCTCCTAAAAGGGGTCCCCACGTGAGGCTGGTCACAACAGTGCATTTATACGTCTGTCTGTTCTCGATGCTGTGATGGACTCAGGCTCCAAGGCCACTGGACTATGCCCTTTGAAGTGGGTTTCACGTTAGGCTGGACCCAAGATAAGGGGACTAGGGTCCCCTCCCTCTCCTCTCAGCTCACAAATTTAGACGATGCTTACTGCTTGACTACTGAAGCCATTTACAGCATGCAACCAAATGACACCCCCCCTTTAGAATTTTATGACTGCATTTCTTTCTCTCAGAGTACAGTCAGGCGTCGGCTTAATGACGGGGATACATTCTGAGAAATGCGTCTTTAGACGATTTCGTCATTGTGTGAACATCACAGAGTGCACTTACACAAACCTAGATGGGATAGCCTACTACACACCTAGGCCATATGGTACTAACCTCATGGGGCCACCATCGTATAGGCAATCCATTGTTAACTGAAACGTAGTTATGCAGTGCATGACTGTAGTTATCATTGAATTTGTATCATTGAATTGTATTTCCCCTAAAATTCACAAGAATAACTACTAGCCCCTATTCTTTTTTATCTGGTTCCCTTCCATCTCTTGATCCTTACCTGTTTATATCCTACCTTTTGAGCACAGATATGAAAGAGTTCCTTTTACTGAAAAGCACTTTCTGGCACTGAAGTCTCCTGGTGGAGCTTTTTCAGAACTACTTTGTGAAAAAACTTGTATGGTGCCTGCTCAAAACAAGCACCCATAAGTATCTGCTAACTACAGGGTTGAATAAGGAATCCAGAGACCCAAGATTATTCTCCCCAACTAATAAATTATTTAAACCAAAATATAACTAACTCAATCAAGTGTGAAGCACTATATCTTTTTTTTTTTTTACAAAGACACAAGTGTCTCTAAGACTCCTTTTGAAAGAATCAACATTTTCAGTGTTCTATGAAATATGAGAAAATATCCATTACAAAAAAGCTTCATCTGCCACTTCTATTTTTGCAAGAACAGGTGTTTGGGACCCTTGTTTAAGTGTCTTGACTCTGAATACAATGAATTGCAATAAGAGTCTCCACAGAAGTGAAGCTGGTAAACACGGGGCCTCTCTCTGGCAGTTATCAAACACAGACCCCACCCAAGCCGAGTGTCAGGACTTACGTTCCTATTTACTGCAGGTAAGTAAACTGAGGTATAAAGAGAAATGAAATTCCTTATCAAGACACTACAAGTCATGAACACAGCCACCACAAGACCATACATTTTTCTTCTGCCTTAAATGTATGCGGCAAGTATGTACTCAAACTTTTTCTCTATCAAAACAACAAAAAGTCCCAAGAACTGAGAGAGAAATCCGTACCTGCTCTGCTGTGAGTAGAGGCTCCTCATTGATACCAGAATCACGTTCACTCTTCTCATTGAACTCTTCCTCTTCTTTCTCATGGATCTGAAGGAGGGGCGGGGGACGGAATTCTGATTGACCATCAGCAGAACTAGGGCTCTCTCTAGTCTCTAGAATAGAGGACCCTGACTGAGAGGCCACTCCGCTCAGCCATTGTGTAAAGGGGGAATCATAAGAGGTGTCCAGAGTTTCATCCTACTGCAAACATACACCTTCCACACGGCATGCCACACCGAGCTAAGCTTGGTCAGAAGAGGGCAATGAGGCATAAGTGGCCAGCACCATTCTGACTCAAAGGGAACAGCACCGTTCTTTCACCCACAGACAGGTCATCCTTGTGTGAACAAGGAACCTTCTCAGGGTGAGTAATACTGTAACCAACTCCTGCAACAAAGGCACTCCTTATTTATATAGGCAGTTTCAATCAGGGGGTTTGCTCCCAGATTTTACTTTATTAGGCATTTTAAGAGAGGATTGTTCCAGTCCAAATAGTCATGCTTTTAAAACCTGATGAAATGCCATCCTGTTATTGGAATCTAGGCGTGGCGTCATAGCTGATGAAGGAGGTAATGAATCTACATGGGACCTGCCACAGAATAACCTGACCATAAACTAATGGACAAGCTAAACAACAACAACAAAAGTCAAAACATTTGCACGGCGTCTCCAAAATTCCATAATCCCAAGTAAGATTCTAAAAATTCACAACCATCAAGATTCTAGGTGTTAAAGTCCAACGAGGTATTCACAGAAAATCTGGCTTTATTGGCTGTATCACAAATGGCCACAGTCTGGCATTTATGTTCAAATTCTGCACAAGATAAACCACTAAACCACCTAAAAAGCTGTCTATGTCCAGAAGTCTGATTTGAAAGTCATACAGGAGCTGACAGGAAGTGCCCCAGGAAATCTTTCTGCAAAGACACCTCTCATCCAGGAATCCATTTCCCTTGCTCACCAATAGCTGGCATGTTCATCTGCCTTCTCCTGGGGATTACCTTTGTCTTGTTCTAATAGGAAGCACCCCAGTTCCAATCCAAGCAATCACGTCAGAGGTAGTCTAGCCTCAGAAATTTCTCCTCTTTTCTTCGAGCTCTGCCTTGGCAGACACCCCTAACAAAACACATGATGACCTTCTATCTACGTTTGCTTAAAACCAGGACTATGTCATAAAAAAATTAATCAACTATATCTTAAATGCCATCTGCACTCAGCCTGGATAAGGTGTAGGACAGGGAGACAACTGGATCATTTGAGAGGCCTGTGTGCCAGATGGTGACATCTATTTCTGCTGTTGAACTCATATGCTCGAGTCTCTGCCACGTCTACAAGCTATGGTAATACCTGCTTTCTGCAGCTTCCCTGTGCGGAATGAAACTCCTGGAGCCACAGGTGGTTCACAACTATACTCACATGGCAGACCTTTTTTTTTTTTTTAATTTCAATCATATGCAGTTTTTTGTTTTGTTTTGTTTTGTTTTTTTAAAGATTTTTTTTTCCTTTTTCTCCCCAAAGCCCCCCGGTACATAGTTGTATATTCTTCGTTGTGGGTCCTTCTAGTTGTGGCATGTGGGATGCTGCCTCAGTGTGGTTTGATGAGCAGTGCCATGTCCGCACCCAGGATTCGAACCAACGAAACACTGGGCCACCTGCAGCGGAGCGTGCGAACTTAACCACTCGGCCACGGGGCCAGCCCCAGCAGAACTTTCTTAGGGCCAGAAAGTCTTGTGGTAGAAGTTTGGCTCATATTGGGAAAGAAGTTTTTTGTTTTCTGTTTGAATTATTTTTTTTCTTTTTTTCCTTCTTCTTCTCCCCCAAACTCCCCAGTACATAGTTGTATATTCTAGTTGTGAGTGCCTCTCAACTATGCTATGTGGGACGCCACCTCAGCCTGGCTTGATGAGCAGTGCCATGTCCGTGCCTGGATCCGAACGAACCAGCGAAACCCTGGGCCACCAAAGCGGAGTGCCCAAACTTAACCACTTGGCCATGGGGCCGGCCCCTGAATTATTTTTTATAAGCATCTGACAGCAAGCGTTAGCTTATAACCAGAATATTTTTTGGACAGGAAGTCTATTTTTAAAGTGACACATTTACATTTTCTGAAATGTGGCCAATCTTAGCACGTTTACCTCACTGACTGTTAATATTGCATCTTTCAACTACACTGTCTCCCTACCCAAGGTCCCTCCTCTGAATGGCAGGCTGAAGGTAGGGAGGGAGCGTTAGGGAAGATCCTCCTTGCTGTTCAAACATTCGTGAACGCGGGAAATGGCAGGAAGGACTCTTAGAGCTTTCTCTCCCCTCCTGTCTCTGTGTCTCTGGCACAAAGCCTACAGATCCGATTTGTCAGGCTCGGGGAAAAGAGATCTGAGAGTCAGTCATGAGCTTGTGAAAGTTACTGCGAGCTCCTAGTATTGTGCGAGCTAACCTACCCCATATTTTCTCAGATCTCAGAAGTCTGCCACTAAAAAATAAAATAAAAGGAGAAGCATACACAAAGTATTCCCCAGAAAGCCCTGACTCCTCTGCTCTTCTTCAGGTGCATTATTCCCTACTCTGCTTTCGTCACATCCACCCTGGCTCTGCCTTTTCTCCTCCTTTTCTAGCTTTTGGTTCTGCTTCTCTCATCCTTCTTCACTCTCTAGGCTGGTCCCACATTTTCTCTCAATCCTACCAGACTCTGTTCTTCTCCAATAGCTTCTGTCACTCCTCGACAAGCCCTCTCTCCTTACAAATGTCATTTATAGACTCCCTACCTTCACTTCATTGCCAGGATAATATCTTGTGCAGAGAGTGGAAAGTTGGAAGTGAACTAACAGGGAAAAAGAGAAAGATTTTTGAAAAATGACAGCACTTACTTATATGGATAAGAGTACATGCATATGTGTATGTGTATATTGACATATATATGGATATACACACACATATATATAAAGACACACACACATAAACTTATTGTATATGGAAGAATATGTGGATCTCTTATTCCTAATATATGACATAGCATAGAAATTGCCACAGGGAGTTCTATTAGCCTCTTGTGTGGCAATGGGAAGGCTGTAAAAACGGGAAGGCGAAGGCCAAAAGCATTGCAGACACGGTCATTTTGGGCTGAATTTCTTTTTAGACTAAAACTGCAAATTGTTTTCATACTATTGAAGTGAACTACAGTTCTTCCAAGAAGAATCACTCTTCACGTGACCTCTTCCCAGAATTGAGAAACGGAGACCTGGATCCTCCTGCTTTTGGTAAAGGGCGTGCCTTTAGGGCTGTAACATGGTAGCTGAAAGCTTGACAACAAACGCAGAAACCCTTCCCCAGAGCCTCTAACTCTGCTCAATCTTGCTGCACGGTGGTCTGCGTGAGAATTAAAATTACAGCGAGTCCTTATGTACAAGAATGACTATTAACCAGTGTCTTTTGTTAAAGCATTCCAGATGATTCCATTCAAAGGAAAGGGAATTTCTACTGCACAATATTCCACTCCCCCCACCCCAACGATTGTTTCACATGGCTGGTTGCCTTCTTGACCAAAATTAAGACAACAAAGATACATTTTCACCTCCAGTCACAAAGCAGAAAAAAGAAAAAAAATCACTGATGTGTACCCGGCCCAAGAAAGGGCAACTATATCCTTTTACGCCTGTGAACAACCAGGAAACATTCGTGTGGTTAAGTCAATGCCTCTGTATCCCCACAGTGAGACGCACCAGGGCACAGCAAAGAGCAAACAGCCAACAGATATTTGTTAAAAGAATTAATGAACAAATGAAAAGGAGAGGACTGAAGGTAGGACTATTGCCCCCTGTGTTCAGTCCCACCTCCACAGACCACTTAGCTGCTAAGCCACCTGGAAAACAGAAGGAGGTAACTTACTGCCCTGGACCTCCATTTCCCCTTGTCCAAGACAACTGCCAGGTGCTATTAATTAAAGTTATAGGGACAAAAGAGACTGTCTTTTACATCATAGTCAGGAAAAGGATAGGTTAATTAATTGAAAAACCCAATAAAAGTGGAGAATTGTGAATAATAACAATAATACATAGACATATATATACATACATAGCCCAAGCATATTATTTTGACCCCAAAATATAAATGTACATTTATTTATTCACCAAGCTTTTAATGTAAAGCCAAGTCCTTTTCCTCTATGACGGGCCTCTGAGTAGAGTTTCACATAGTCTTTCTTGTATCATCCACATCATAACACAATTTTTTAAGTGATTTCCTGTTTCTGTTATTTTATAGTAGAAGGAAGGTACATAGGAGACTGAGCACACACACTCATCTCCTCTTTCTCCTGAAGTCCTACTAAAGTGAGAACAAAGGGCTCAAAAAAGAATCCCCAGGGACAAAATAAACTGGGGAAAAGACAACAGCAAAAGAGACGCCAGAAGGCAGACGCTGACCTAGCAGACTAGAGAGAGTTAAACCCTGTGGGAGGAAGCTCTCAAAAGTAAATGGATCCACACTGAAGATGTTGAAAGGCTCAGGAATCAGAGATTTCAGGAGGCAGTGTGAGGTGGGGCTGAAAAGAGAGGGATTTGTCAGGATTTGTCATCAGGAGCAGTTAGACCCGAGATCTCTTCTCCCTTCCCATGTAGAAAGGTAACTGCCATCTTCCCACCATCAAAAGGACTGGAGAGTTCACTCTAGGAAGGATGAACTACGGAGGCCCTGGACTCAGAGACACCAGGCCACCTGAAAGGAGGGGTAAGGGATCTTACCAAAAACAGAGGGATTAAGTAAAAATCTACATACTCACCAGAGCCCCCAGCCTCCTTCCCTGACTAGGCTCCAAGGACACTGGCAGCCAGGCTTATTCTCCTCAAACAAGACATTGGAAGACTCCACTTTGTGGTCAATACCTTTCGGGACACTGCCTAAGAAAAAAAACCTATGGATGCAGTGCCAATATTTGGGGTCTCCAAACAAGATGACCAGGTCCTTATGATCACTCTACAGCGCGGTCCCAGCAGGAGACAAGTTCTGCACCCACAGAAAGAGCTCAGGCTTCTAGCCTCATTCTTAAATGTGAAATATGCCCAAGGATTGTCAGGCATTTGAGGACAATCCCAACATGAAAGACGAGGCTAAAGCAAATATACAGAAAAGGGCAACAAGAAGCAATATTAAAAGCAGAAGGAACTCCTTCCAAGAGGCTATCATTACTGCCCTCCAAGGGACAAGAGAAAAGAGTGCTTCCCTGAAACATGACCTATTTATGGGAATTAATCAAAAAACAAGAAAGAGCTCTTAGAAGTTAAAAATATGATAGCAAAATTTAGATTTTCAATAGAAGAACTGAAGATAAGATTGAGAAAATCATCCAGAGAGTAAAACAAAATAAGTAGATAGAAAATGGGAGGAGAAAAAAATCAGGAGATTGGTTTAAGTCCAACACTTGAATAAAAGGAATTCTGAAAAGCAAGAACAGAAGAGATGGCCTCTTTCAGCCATGACAGACTAACTATACTGGACCTACCCCTCCTGCTGTGAACAACTACAAATCTGAACAAAATCTATGAGCCGTTTGTTTTCCGTCACTGGACACAGGCAGTGCAAGGCTGTGATCCTTGAAGGAGGGGGAAAATATGAAATAAATGGAAGCTGAGAGAATCTATCACCTGTGGACTTACATTACAAGAAATACTATAGAAAGGTTTTTGGCCTGAAAGGAATTGATGGAAAAACCAGATCTACAGGAAGGAACAGAGAATACCAGAAATGGTAAATATGTGGGTAAATATAAAAAATTATCTTCTTTTTCTTCTTCTGTTGCTTTCTTTAAAAGACAACTATCTGTCTAAAGCAAAAATAATAACTTTGTGTTGTGGGGTATATAATGTGAATTGACTAAAATATATGACAACCATAGCACAAAGGATGGAGGGAAAAGACTTAAACGGTTCAAAATGTTTTAGATTGTATGTGAAGTGGCACAATATTAATCCTAAATAGACGATGACAACTTAATAATGCAGAGTGCAATCCCTAGAGTGGCCACTGAAAAAAAAAGAAAAAGAAGAGCTAAAAATATAGTTAAAAATCCAAAAATCCAATGGAAGAAATAAAGTGGAATACCAAAAAATATTTAATTAACTCGAAAGAAGTTGGGCAAAGTGGAACAGAAGAACAACAACAAAAACAGGGACAAACAGTAATACAAGATGGTACACCTAAATACAAACTGTTAACGTTACATTAAACGTTAATGAACTAAATGCTACGCAAATGAACTAAATACAATAAACAAAAAAAGCATAGATAGTCATTGTCATACTGAATATAAAAGACCCAACTATATGCTACCTATAAAAGACACACTTTAAATATAAAGACAGACAGATGAAAAGTAAAAGGATCGAAATATATATCTAACCAACCAACAATATGCATAAGAAAATTCTTGTGGCTAAATTCATATCAGATAAAGTACATTTCAAAACAAAGACTATTACCAGAGATAAAGAGGGATATTTCATAATTATAAAATGATCAATTAATTAGGAAGATATAACAATAACAAAAGTGTATGGGGCTGGCCCCATGGCCGAGTGGTTAAGTTTGCGAACTCTGCTGCAGGTGGCCCAGCGTTTCGTTAGTTGGAATCCTGGGCACAGACATGACACTGCTCATCAAACCACGCTGAGGCGACGTCCCACATGCCACAACTAGAAGGACCCACAACTAAGAATATACAACTATGTACTGGGGGTCTTTGGGGAGAAAAAGGAAAAAAGTAAAATCTTTTAAAAAAAAGTGTATGCACCTAATAACAAAGCTTTGAAATATATAAAACAGAAACCAACAGAACTAAGGAAAGAAATAGACAAATCCACAATAATAACTGGAGATTTTAACACTCCTCTTGTAGTAATTGATAGAATAAACTGAGGGAAAAAATCAGTTAGGATCTAGGAGAATTTAATAATACTGTAAACCCATTTAATCTACTTGACCTTTATAGAACATTACAACCAACAACTGCAAAATACACATTCTTTTCTTTTCTGTTCTTTTCTTTTTTTGAGGAAGATTAGCACTGAGCTAACATCTACTGCCAATCCTCCTCTTTTTGCTGAGGAAGACTGGCCCTGAGCTAACATCCGTGTCCATCTTCCTCTACTTTATATGTGGGATGCCTGCCACAGCATGGCTTGACAAGCGGTGCCATGTCCACACCCGGGATCAGAACCAGCAAACCCCAGGCCACCGAAGCGAATGATACACATTCTTTTCGATGGTACATAGTACATTCACTAGGATGCACAACATGCTGGGCCATATCAGTCTCAATATATTTCAAAAGACTGAATTTGTACAGATCGTGTTCTCTGACAAAATTAAATTAGAAATCAATGACAAAATGACAGCTATAAAATCCCCAAACACTTTGAAATTAAGCAGCATACTTCTAAATAACCCATGAGTCAAAGAAGAAATCACAAGAGAAGATTTTAAAATATTGTGAACTGAATGATAATGAAAACACAGCATATCTAGATTATGGGATTTAGCTAAAGCAATGTTTAAAGGAAATTTTATTGTTTTAAGATGCTTATGTTATTGTTATGGTCTAAATGTGTGTGTCTCCCCAAAATTCATAGGTTGAAGTCTTAACGCCCAATGTGATGGTATTAGGAGGTGTGGCCTTGGAGGTGCTTAGGTCATGAGGGTGGAGCCCTCATGAAGAGGCTGCACAGAGCTCCTGAGCCCCCATGTACCATGTGAGGACACAGCCAGAAGTTGAAAATCTGCAAGCTGTCTTCTGGCTTGGAACTCCATACTGGTTCCCGGATTTTAGACTTCCAGGCTCTATAACTGTGAGAAATACATTTCTGTTGTTTACACGCTACCTAGTCTGTGGTATTTTTTTATAGCAGTCCAAATAGACTAAGAGAGTTATTTTTTTTAAAAGTCTAAAATATGATCTAAGCTCCCATCTTAAGAAGCTTTAAAAAATGAAGGGTGAAGTAAACTCTAGTAAGCACAAGAAAGGTAACAATAAAATTAAGGGAAGAAATCAATAAACTAGAAAATAAACAAATGATAGAGAAAAAAAGAAACCAAAATTAGTTCTCCAGAAAGATTAATAAAAGTGATAAACCCGTACATAGACTGACGAGAGAGAAGGGTGAGGGAGAGCAAGAGGAGAGAGAAAACACAAATTAACAATATCAGTAATAAAAAGGAGACATCACTACATATTTTATCAGCATCAAAAAGAATAAGAGAATATTATAAACAACTTTGTCGTCAATACATTCAATGACTTAGATCAAATGAACAAATTCCTTGAAAAACACAATTTACCAAAACCATCTCAGGAAGAAACAGAAAATCTGAATAGCCCTGTCCTATTAAAGATATTGAATCTGTAATCAAAAACCTTCCATGGAGAAAACCATTGTTCCAGATGGTTTCACTGGTATAGTCTATCAAGCATTTAAGGAAGAAATAATATCAATCTAATACAAACTCTTTCAGAAAATAGGGGAAGAAAAATTCTCAATTCATTTTATGACCTTACAAGAAAAGACAATTATAGAAAAAGATTGCTCATGAACACAGATGCAAAAATCTTTAATAAATATTAGCAAATCAAATTCCACATTATACAAAAAAGACAGTATATCATGACTAAGTGGGGTATATCTTAAGAATGAAAGGTTGACTTAATAACTTGAAAATCAATTAGTGTAATTCACCACATTAACATAATAAATTTATCCACAGATTTAACACAATCACAGTTGAATTTACAGCAAGCTTTTTTGTAGAAATTGATCGACTGATCCCAAAATTTATATGGAAATTCAAAGGATCTGAAATAGCCAAAACAACTTTGAAAAAAAGAACAAAGTTGGAAGACTTATACCACTTTATATCAAAACTGGTTATAAAGCTAGGGTAATCAATGCAGCCTGGTACTGGCATAAAGAGAGACAGATACATCAATGAAACAGAATAGAGAATTCAGAAAGAGATCCACACATATATGGTCAATTGATTTTCAACAACAGTGCCAAGACAATTTAATAGGGAAAGGATATTTCCAAAGAATAGCACTGGAACACTGGATAGCCACATAAACAAAACCTAACCTTAACCCTAACCTCACACCATGTACAGAAACTAACTTGAAATGGATCATAAACCATATAAGAGCTAAAACTATAAAACTTCTAGAAGACTTAAGAAAGAAATCTTAGTGATCCTGGGTTTGGTGATTTCTTAAATACAACACAAGAAATACAAACCATAAAAAGAAAATAAATCAGTAAGTTGGACTTCATCACATTTAAAAAACATTTGATCTTCAAAAGATAATGTCAGGAAAGTTAAAAAGCAATCCATAGACAAGAAGAAAATATTCGTAAAACATATGTCACATGAAGGACTTATATCTAGAATATATGTGTTAAATTAATTAAACAAGGAGGTCATTAGACTGAGGTGGCTCTAATGCCTCAGTAGCCTACTAAGAGAACCAAAAGCTAAGCCTCTAATGCCTCAAGGTTAAGAATTCAAACCAAAGGACAATCAATCACAAACAGCCAGCTAGGGTTTCCCAAATAACACAACTGCTTAAACTATAGCCAATCAATTAATTTCCTTGCTTTGCTTCTGTCTCTTCTCTTAAAAGTCTTTCCTCTGGCTGCTGTAGGTGGAGTGTTCCCAACCACTTCCAGTTTGGCCCTGCCCAATTCAAACTGATTTTTGCTCAAATAAACTCTTAAAAATTAACATGCCTCAGTTTATCTTTTAACAGAAGGAACTCTTACAACTCAATAAGAATACAAACAACCCATTACAAAAATGGGCAAAAGATTTGAACAGGCACTTCACCGAAGAAGAAACACAGGTTGTAAATAAGAACCTGAAAAGATGCTCAATATCATATGTCACTAGGGAAATGCAAATTAAAACCAAAATAAGATACTACTATACACCTACTAGAATGTCTAAAATTACAAAGACTGTCCATAACAAGTGTTGGTGAGGAACTGGAATAATGGGAGCTCTCAAACTGGAAAACAGTTTGGCAGTTCCTTAAACATTAAAACATCTACTTACCATATGACCCAGACATTCCACTCAGAGGTTTTTACCCAAGAGAAATGGAGACATATGTCCACAAAAAACTTACACAAGAATATTCTTAGTAGCTTTATTTGCAATATTCAAAAACTGAAAACAACTCAATGTCCATCAACAAGTGAATGAATAAGCAAATTATGGTATATTCATATAATGGAACACTACCCAGTCATAAAAAAGGAATATACTGTTGATACATGCCATAAGATGGATGAATGTCTAAATAATTATATTGGGTTTAAAAAGCCAGACCAAAAAGAGTACATGTTGCTTGTTTCCATTTGTACAAAATTCTAGAAAAAGCAAACTAATCTACAGTGACAGAAAGCAGGTGAGTTGTTGCCTAGAGATTAAGGACTGAGACAGAGGAGGGATGGACATGTTCAATATCTTGACTGTGGTGATGGTTTCACAAATGTACACATTAACATAATAAAAGAGAAAACTATATGATCATCTCAATAGAGGCAGACAACAGAAATAATTAATCTTCAGAGAAATAACACAAGAAAACACACCACAATTTAAAGTCATGAGCTTCCAGGTTGAAAGGACTCACTGAGTGTAATGTATAATGAGCGAAAAAAAAAACTTACTATAAGCCACATTACTGTAAATTTCAAATGAGAAAGGAAAAAGAGAATATCCTAAAAGCTTCTAGAGGGAACTGAAAGAGGGTCACATATAAAAGATGGAATCAGAATGGATTTTGGGCTTCTCAATAGCAACTGAAAGCTAAAAGACAAGAGAACAATGCCTTCAGAATTCTGAGTAAAAAATTTTTGCAACCTAGCATAGTCAAACTCTCAATCAAGTATATGACAAGGGAATAAAGACATTCCATAGATTCTAAAAAACATATTCCTCTGTACCTTTTCTGAAGAATACACTGAATTTTTTTTCATCAAAACAAGGGAATATATTCAGAAAGAGAAAAATATGGCAGTCAGAGGGCAAGAGAGAGGCAAGAATCCCCAGGATGAAGGTGAAGGAAATTCCCAGGACAACAGCTGTGCGCCAGATCTAGAGTACACCTACACTAGTTTACAACATAAAGATGGAAGTACTAGTTTAGATATTTTCAAGGGAAAAAAAAAACGAATTGATAGAATATCATTTTTTTTAATTTTTAAAAAATTTTTTCAGGGAAAGATTCGCCCTGAAATTGGCATCTGTTGCCCATCTTCCTCTTTTTTTCCCTCCCCAAAGCCCCAGTGCATGGTTGTATATCCCAGTAGTAAGTCCTTCTAGTTCTTCCATGTGAGCCACCACCACAGCATGGCTACTGACAGACAGGTGGTGTGGTTCCAGGACTGGGAAACAAACCCGGGCCCCTGAAGTGGTACGAGTGCTGAACTTTAACCACTAGACTATCGGGGCTGGCTCTGACTTTTTTTAACCACGTTGTGAGATCCACAACTCACTCAGAGTTTGGGGCTGAACTAACGACAGACATATGGGAAACTAAGCAAATGAAAAAGCAATGCAGTTCTTCACCCCAGGTTAAACAAAAAGTTGTATAAAAGAAGAAATATTCTTATAGAACACTACATGATTCAGCAATAAATAGTATTTACATAGTTATAATAGTGTATATATTTAATATTGTTTTAACCGTAAAGGGTGACAACCTTATATTAGAAGAGAAAGATTAAGTGTTAGTATTTGACGTGGTGTAAAAGAATTAAATCTTATCTTCCATAATACAAAGTTACCAGATAACAGCCAAACCTGTTAATTTTAAATAATCAAAGAAATAGCATTATAAATGTGTTATTTAGAATATGTGCCAAAAGAAATGCTAAAAGAAATACAAGTGGTTGCCTCTGTGTAGTAAAGAAAGACAAGTTGGGGGGCTGCTGTTTTTTTTCTTTCAAATCTGATACTATTTTTGAAGTATTATTTGACTTTTAAAACTTTGTACATGGGTTACTCTGATTTTTAAAAAGCAAAAATGACCCTCTTTGCAGTCATAATTCAATAGTTTCTATCATATTTAATTAAATTACTTTGCTACAGTCACAAGGACAAGCATGAACAGTCTGGGAACAAACACAACTGATTCTTGGCAGTGAACCACTTAGGTAGAAGAGATGGGAGGGCTTGCTCGAGAGAAGCCTGGCAGCTGTGGGCATTCAGCGTGCCAAGGCATTTGGTCAGAGTGTTTTACCGAAGGAATACTGAGTGCTGGTTAATCTAGCAAGTTGTTGAAACCGAGGTCAGTTAAAAGAGCTTCCGTAATGAATCCAGATAATAAAGAAGGCTGAAATAAAACAGCCTTAATCCATCCACTTTTGCTACCCTGTCCTTTTCCCATAGGTTAGATGGAAGAAATTTTACAAGGAGCAGAGGTCAAGATCATCCTTCTCAGGGTCATTCAATTTGCCCTGAAATATTAACCCTCTTGAGGGAAATCTGCAAATGAGGATAAATTGGAGTCCTTTTGAAGGGCAGGCTATCTTATATATCCTTTGACTTAATCCTCAAAATGAGTTGGAAAGGTGGCAAAAGAGATAACAAAGCAAAATCTGGTTTTTGGACGATGATGGACCTGATTTAATTCCAGTAACTAGATTTATTCCATTATTGCCTGCTTCTCCTTTGCATTTTTGGAAATTACCAAACACCATACATAGAAGCATTGCAAGAGAAAATAAGCAGTCAAGAGTTTAAAGCAGGACCTGAGACACAGCCTCCTACATCTATGCTGAGTAGGCCTGTAGCAAATCTATTAGTCTCAAAGTCACCACCTTCCCTGCCCAGTCAGTGAAGCCTTGAGATTGTGAGTATTCTGGATTGCGAATTATTAGAAGCATTAAGAAGGATATGCTAAAAGGTGGCTACCTTTTCAACAAATCAGCCAACTGCTGGTCTCTTTGCTGTGCTATTTTGGGCAGTGATCTGCAGAAATATCGCCCAGTAAAGGACATCAGTCCTTTGCTCTTTTACCTGGACTCGATTCTAGAGCCCCGGGAAGATTAGATCCACCACCCTCCCTCATTTGCTGAGCCCACAGCGCTGTGACAGCCCTTCCTGATAAGAAATCGTCAAACTGCCTTTACAGCTGAAACCAGAAAACCAAGCAAGGCAGAAACTGGCTTTTAGCACGGACAGAGCCATTAAACGATTCACCTTTCTACCTGTAGATTCAGCCAGGAGGGGCAATTTGGATCTTCTGAAAGCTCACTCCCCATAGCCTCTGTAGCTCAACTCAAAATAAGCATTCTCTTTATTTTTTCAGATGTCCTTAGGCTCCCTTCTTCTTTGGCATCAGTAACCACAGAATGTGACTCAGGTCCAGCCACATAAAATGTCTCGTTGGTTGAGTTTCATAAAGAATTCCTCCCCATTGTGTGGCCACTGCACTAATATCTGGGCCCCAATTCTGGCCATTAGCCAGCGTCTGAACTTGCCACAGATCTGTCAGCACTTGCTCTCATCACAGTTCATCTAATAGGAAAACTTCATTTTTTTAACCATCATTATTCTAACACAAAAGAAACCTGTGATAGTCTCTCTGCTCCTCTTACTTCAGACCACCTCATTCTGCTTGTTGTAGTACACGGATCATCAACAGGGGCTATCTGCATTTACACTTTTTACAGATAATCATCCCCATCACCTTATGTACACTGGATGCCCCCCCCAATCTTGTTTTTCACCTCCTCCACAACTCCTATCTCCTCAGCAATGATTTTGAGGTATTGCTGAGCTTCATTACATAATGGGGAAGACTGTTGAGTTACTGAATGTTTTTCTAACTGGAATCCACATCTTCTCAAGCTCTATTAAGCAGTGGGCCCCAGAGAGGTACCTCAGTGTCAGAGCTGTTGCCATTCAGAGCCTCGATGTTTGGGTCTCTCCAGTCTTCTGAGAGTGAAGGGATGTAATTGTCTGTCAGAGCATCCCAAACCCTGTAAACAAAGAGAAGCTCTCATTAGCACACATCTGTGGCCGAGCCCCGCCTGGAGGAAGGAAGAGCTGGGCCAGGGGAGGAGAGAGGCTTCTGTGTGTGCCAGGCTGAGATCATCTGCCTTCCAGTATGCAGGAGCAAGGCAGCTTAAAAACTGATTTGGAGTCACTGCGAAGAGAGAAAGAACCAAGAGAATGGACCCTGGCCAGGAGCTTGGCATGAAAGGTGTTTGCTTAAGAGAAGAGGAATTTCTCACCCTTGAGACACAAATGGTAAAGTCTAAGATCAAACCACCTCTAGCAATAAATAAATTTGCATCTGAAAATAAATCTGCCCCTCAACGAAATAGTTCATGTCTCACGGACCTAAGAGTTAGAGAGAGAGGGATAGATCTAGGCAGATCCTCTGGCTGAATCTCCTTACGATTAGGGACGTCATCTAGTTTACATGCATTTCAGTTCCAGAGGCCTGCGATCTAAATGGTCAAGAATTAACTCTCTGACATCTAATCTAGGTAAGGGGATAATGCCGATAATGTTAATGCTTACTTATTACTCCAAATGTTCTAGCGAGCCCATGAGTGGCACAATCCTGCCTTCTAGCAATGCAGAGTCTGAGGGTGCCATGCCTCCACCATGGACACTCTAAGGCAAATACATGAAAGAACCCAATAAATACACTCTGTCCGTATGATTAGTTTTTAGTGGGGGAAAATGAGGCTCCCTTTATTACATTTCTTTTTAAAATTCTGATGTGTACATTATAAGAGTTTTCTACACCTCTTGTCAGTTATTTGTTTCACAAAGATTTCTTTGGGGGAACAAAAGCGGGGGGGAGTTGGGGAAAATCCTGAAGTCACAAACTCTTACAAGAAAATTAATAAATTAGTCAACACTAAGAGATTAATGTAAATCAGTAAACCAAGTTCCTAAAGTAATGCCACCTACGGAAGCCAGTGACACTTGAGCTAATAGTAGATAAAGATAAATGAGGGCTCTATGCCATCTCCTTCAGGTGCCTATGCATGTCAAACATAAGTGATACCTATGAAACCAAAATGTAAGAAGGTAAATTTTCTTGAGATATACAAATATAAGGAAATAGCCATTTAAAAATAAGCAAATATGCATACATATGGATCAAATTCAAGACATGATAAAATATGGTGTAAGATGCTAAAAAGATAAGTGCAAATTATACACACACACACACAAACACACCAAAGCACAGTCACTTGAAATCAGACACAAAATGAGGGAGGGGAGTGCTTTTAACATATATTAAATCAGGAATGATATATGATATACAGGTATATAAGCAAAGAGATTTCCTACTGCACAATGCATACAATTGGTGATGAAACAACTTAAAGGAACTCAAGAAAACACAATTTAACGGCAGTACTTGGGTTATTCACTTAGTCATTATTTTCTTACAATTACAAGAAAGCACTTAGGGAAAACGCATCAAGTGTCCATTAGATCTCGATTCAGCAGGATTTCAGAGTCTACTTCTTAAACATGGGTGATAATCCAACCTCCATCGGGCGCTATTAGAGCTTCATTAATCCAGTCTAATTCTAAATCCAAGTCTCATTAGCATCCCAAAGTCCAGAGGCAAATACAATTTGCTCTCTCCGAGACAAAACTCCAAGCACCACATCCTCTAGAAAAGCCAAAAGTGGACAACTCCTCCTTACATTGCTGCATTGCATTCGCTGCTGAGAGAATGAGCAACACGCATGCAGGCACTGACCTTCGGATTTGTCCCTGCAGCAAGTGCCTGGAAAAAGGAAATCGAGCAAAGCCTGAACCAGGCAGGAGCCTTTTGTACCTCTCCTAGGCAGAACGGAAGCTGGGACCTTTAATGGACAGCACACTTTCCGATGACCTTGAAACTGTTTACATCATTAAAGCGACAACTGGGCACCCTCTCAAATTATTTAGGGAGCAGCAACTTTTCTCATCTGAGCCCTCACTGACATACTCTGGATTTCATCCTCTAATTCAAGTTTTTAGTAACAATTTCCTAAAACTTTATCTCCTCAGGATTTCAAGCCATCCTCATTCTTTCATATTTTGTCCAGATTTTCTTTTTCCTTTCTGACATACTTGTTATCCTTTGAGGTTCATAAACAACCTTTAAGACAGAGCGACTCTCATCTCTTCGTAATCACTTGCATCCTCTTCCTATACTTATTCGGTGCCCATTTAACGATAATAACAAGAGCAGTCAACACTGCTAAGCACGCACTATAAGCCAGGTATTATTCTTTTTTTTGAGGAAGATTAGCCCTGAGCTAACATCTGCTGCCAATCCTCCTCTTTTTACTGAGGAAGACTGGCCCTGAGCTAACATCTGTGCCCATTTTCCTTTACTTTATATGTGGGATGCCTACCACAGCATGGCATGCCAAGTGGTGTTGTGTCCGCACCAGGGATCCGAACCAGGGAACCCCGGGCCGCTGAAGCGAAAGGTGTGAACTTAACCGCTGTGCCACGGGGCCGGCCCCTGCCAGGTACTATTCTAAATTCTTTATGTGGATTAATTCATTCCTTTCTCACAACTCTATAAGGCAGATACTAATGAGAAAAAAATGGAAACATAGAGAAGTTAATTAACGAGTCCAAGTTCACACAGCCAGTAATGATGGAGGGGGGATTTGAACCCAGGCAATACAGCTACAGAGCCTATAATCCCAACCACTTAACTATTCCAATTCTTTATGAATTTTATGATTGCCATTGGCGTGGGCATCAAAACAATATACCAAGCTCCAAATCACAACCTAGAACAGGAGTTCAGAAACAGAACAGGCTCTGTGTGAAAACTCCATAACTACATTATTCTGGACATTGGGCTTCATTAATCTACAAAAGGAGGAGAGGCGGGAGCAGCAGGGGTGCACGACTGCTTTCGGTCTAGATCTCCAGCCCAGGGAGGGGAAACGGAAGGCAAAGGCAGAACACTGGCAGGCAGGCAGCCACAGGAACGAAGAGCTGGTGGTGGGAGGGAAAACACAAAGCTTTCTGTGAGGAAGAGAATGGAAAGAGCTTTTCTCCCAGAGAGGCCATCCATCCCATCATAAGGAGGGGCCTTGCGAATGGCTATATTTCCTTTTATAAGTACCCCAGGTGGAAGAGGTAAAATTCCACTTCCCTGAGAAGCCTCCTGCTGTTTACTCTTATCTTGGGGGAAGGAGACTTTGAAAGCTACCTACTACATCTTTTATCAAAGAACTAAGGTTAAACAAATTGCCTCAATTCCTGTCGCTATGCTGCCATGGCACCTGAGATTCAGTTAGCTCTCTCAGTTCCTATAATAACAGAAAAGGCTTTTCAGGTACACATTTTACAGCTCGGGCTGAAATGCCCATAGCATTGACTAAACTATCTTTCACAGTGGAGGGCTAGGGATTTTGAAAAGGATGCTGGCAGATGCTGCAGATAGAATGGATTGTGACAAGACACATAGACAAAAAATCTGGGTCTGGAACTGGCAACATAGCCATCAAGACTACGTTAATCCTGCTACACACACATACACACACACACATACACACACACAACTCTCTATACCTATTCCTGACAATATGCAATATGGTAGACAGCTTACAGGGCTTATTAGAATTCCAACTTGGTAACATTTCCCTTAATCTCTTCTAGGCTGGTTACTGCCCTTGTCCACTGTTTTGTGTCCTCTTATGCCAATATCCACACTAGATGTGTGTTAACATGAGTACACTTTTGCAGCTAATACTTAGGAATTAGGAATTATTAGCACATTAACAACTTTGAACAACTTTTTAGATTCTTTCAAATTCTTAAATAGAATCAACACTATCTCTACCTTCTATATGGGGAAACTGAACCTCTAAGCAGAGAATTAACTTTCCTAAAAATCAGTTATCTGTCAGCTTTCCCTGTCTGATTATTTGGTACTTACTTGTCTTTAACTTAAACTATGGTTGAGTACAGGTGGTATATTTATTATGTGGACTTGATTGTTTTTCTTTTCTTTTCATTTATTATTATTATTATTATTATTATTATTATTATTATTTTGAGGAAGATTAGCCCTGATCTAACATCTGCTGCCAATCCTCCTCTTTTTTGCTGAGGAAGACCAGCCCTGAGCTAACACCCATGCCCATCTTCCTCTACTTTCTATGTGGCATGCCAGCCACAGCATGGCTTGACAAGTCGTGCGTAGGTCTGCATCCGGGATCTGAACTGGCGAACCCCAGGCTGCCGAAGCAGAACGTGCGAACTTAACTGCTGTGCCACCGGGCCAACCCCTATGTGGACTTGAATTTTAACATCACCTTTACTCCAATAATTCTATTTGAAGAACAGGAAACTATCATTGCTCTCACATGTCTGGTCCTCTGTCTCCAGGGTACTACTGGTAAGAGGGCTGCTAGGGGCCCCAGTGAGGCAGGAGACGGGGTGAGGACTGTCCATTTTCATTTTATAATGTCCCTAAGAAGCTCTGGCCTCCAGGTCTGATCATGCTTTGTTCAATGACAAAGGAAAAGGTGATCACACATATGCAAAGAAGAGATTCTGGAATATTTTCTAAATTTAAAGACAGCAAACATATATTCAAATTTGGCTCCGTTTTAATGCCTAGAACTTCCACACACTGATAAATTAGAGATACGTTGACATTTCAGCCAATTTCCCAATAACCAAATAGTTCCAAATGAGAACTAAAGAAATAAGAACTTTGAAGGGCATCACTGCGCTTGTTTTACGATTTGTGCTATCTTTAAGGAGGTTAGTTTGACCAAGAATTTCATTGCTGTCATTTTAAGCTTCTATTACTTTGCTCTAACCCACCCAAAACACTTTCAATTCATTTGTGGATGAAATATCCCTCTAAATAGTAAACCTAAGCAAGTTTATTACAAGCTATGTTCAGGAGAATCACAACCAGGTTAGATATTAAATTATTTTTTTCCTTTACCTCATCACAATTTTACAGTTGAATTATCTGGATAGGTGTCTATAAAACAAAGTGTGTAATTTAATTCTAATTTTTATTTTAAGTTATAAAGCTTTAGATACACTGAATGCCTAGAAAGCACAGTGTCAATTTCTCTCTTCCCAGATTCCTCCAAATCATACTTTGTCTCTAACGTATTATTCAACCTTTGGTCTTTCAGCTGAGGTAGTCAATGAGGCAGGCCAGTCAGAAAAATCAGGGTGAGACCAATAATCCCACGTGATGGTAATTCACATTGAGTGGCCTCTGCTAATGTGCTAAAAGAGAATAAGAACTTGCTCACTGGGCCTTCATCCTTAATGAGGCAGAAGAGGGGGTAAGTATGGGAGAAATGATTTCTTGGAAGCAAAAGGAACTGGACACATCTTAAAATGTTATTTTCAGAGCACAGCTTGCATGAGGTACGAAATTAGGTTCTTGCAAGTCCTTAGCTCCGCTTCATCAAGATTGAGCTCTGGAGGTTTCAAAGATGAGGACCCGTGCAGTCAACTAGAGTTAAGTGACTAGCCCAAGGTCACACAGCAAGTTAGCGAGAACATGAAAATTAGAATTCATAGTCTTTGTATTTCTAGTTCATTGCACCAGGCAATGAACTAAAGTGAAAAAATACTCTATATAATAAAGCCCCAGAGCCATTCTTTTTTGACTTAAAGGAGTTGACCAAATTATAACAAGCTCAGAATCTGAAAAGAATTAGTTTGAAACTTAAAATTGAATTGAAACATACAGCCCACAGTTAAAGTACTGGTTACCAGAGTGAAATGTTCTCTATGATCGTGCCTTCAGGCTCGCATTAATTAAAGAGAAAGAAGGAAATGGTGTGGGTCTTGAAATACATTACATGTACTTATGAGGTTAGCTATTATTGCTCATCCAATTCATTCAATATATCATTCAAAAAATATTGCTTGATCACTTCTTACACACCAAGCTCTGTCCTAGACAGTGAGGATATAAGAGTGAGACAGACAGATACAAAGCCCAGTATTCACAGAGACAGAGTCTTAGTAGTCTTCAAACAAGCAGCTATCTCCCAAATATGGTCAGATTCAATCCTCTGTGACACACCTACCCCACTTAATTTACGGTCAACTCTTCCCACTTGAGTCTGTAAAAAGAGAAACCAAAAGCACAGTTGCTCAAGACTTCCATGATCAACCATTTGACATTTCTTGTGTGATTCCTGAAGACCAATTGATGCATATTTTCTCTCTATAGGGAATTCATGCCTACTTTTACTGAATTCCCAAAACACCCTCCTTTAATTTATGTAACAAATTACCCCCCTTCTTCTCTTTCTAGTCCTTTCTCAAACAGCACTTTTCTCAAATCCCTTTTCTTGACTACTGTTGAGACTAGTAAGTGACACAGGGAATCTGAAGACTCAAAAGCCACCTCACCTAGTTATCACCCTTATTTTGTCCAGGGTAATCTCCTGGGATTTCAGTTCAATTTGTATGCTCTCTTATTGGGACATAGCTTAACATTTGCAGATAATTTTCCAGTCCTGGGGGGCTGTAAACAATTTGGAGATTTTTATAATTCTGGTGTTTCTTGAAGCAAATTGTTCCAATGACATAAATTCCTCCATCACAGTTAATTTTTTTTCTGGTCCTTATTTCTAACACCTGGGTGGATGACCACTGATATAAAAAAAGCTGAAAATAGACCCCCAAATTTACCATGATGCTGAAATTCTATTTTGCATCTAGGAAAACTGTTCTATTTCCTAAAAATCCTTTAAGGTTTTGATTTTAAGAGAGCGCTACAGGTAACTGTAAAGCGACATGACAGAACAGTGTCGGCAGTTACCAGGGCACTGCCCACTGACGGAAAAAGGTAAGTAACATGCCATGAACCCAGAGACAAAAACTAGGTCTATGTCAACGAGCCCCAGACTACAGGGCTCTTGTCTGATGCAGAAGAGGGCAATTAAGACTTCTTACTCCTCATCCTGCAGGGTCTCTTCCTCCTCTTGGATCTGGAACTGGTTCTTCACCGGAGCTAAATTCTCGGTCTTGGCATTGTAGTTCCGAAAGCAGACATTGAGCTTCTCATCAAATTCATTCACGAGGTCTTCCATGGACTTGAAGCTGATTATTTCAGAAGAAAAATTCTCAAGCTCAGAGAGGGAGGGGTCCTCTAGATGGTGGGGAGATGAGCCATAGAGACACTGCGGCTTCTCCTCCAGATCCTCTGAGCAGCAGGGCCGAAGGTCCTCAAACTCTTCATCCAAACTCACCAGTGGCGCCTCCATTCTTGTACAACAATAGAACAATAGCAACTTTCAGGATTCACTTATCTGGAAGAAATGAAGAAGGAAATGTGAGTGTGGACTGGGCTTTTGTGTCAGCTGTGCTGAGGAACCATAATTACACATTCCATTAGTCTGTATCCCTCTAAACACAAAGATTCCTCTTTACTGCATCCATTGCTTCTGCACTTCTCCACTGTTATCCACTTAAGGAATTCAAATATGGTCGTCGGCATGAATAATACTAACCTAAATAGAGTGAACTTCGGAGACACACCTGCTTCCAATTCCCTGCTCAAAAAACAGAGTGTAGTGGTTAAGTATGAGGCCCCTGGACCAGAGTGCGTAGGTTTGCATCCTGTTCTGCCCCGTACCAGCTGTGACCTTAGCAAGTTTTAACTTTTCTGTGCTTCCTTTTATTCTTCTCAAGACAGAAATAATATCAGGACCTACTTCAAAGGGTTGTCATTTGAGTTAAAGGAGTAAACACAGGAAGTGCTTAGAACAGGGCCTGGCAGATAATAAACATCAATGTTGTTCAGTATATGTTCTCTGTTATTATTATTATCACCACCATAGGTCCATATCCTTAACCATGTGCTCTGAAAACTAGAAGTTTTTCATAACTTATTTGGTGGCAAAACCTGACCAGACCTAAACTCATTTGGCAACTAAACCTGATCTACATGAATATAAAGCTGCTCATGGTTTTAATTTATCCTATTTAGTGTTTTTTCCTGCAGAAATATTATTTTTTTAATTATAGAGATTGCTGCCCTAGCCCCAGAGGATGATATGCAGAATATGCACTCTCTGCCTTCTAAATTTTAAGACAATCTAAATTCCACAACATCCCTGGCCCCAAGGGTTTTGGCCAGTGATTCATGGACCTGGATATTACTACCTTCATCAATAAATAACAGACTAATAGAATACTAATAGAGACTTTCAAACAAGCGCCTGAGTTTTTCCCAGACACAGAGCTCACATCTGGGATTAGAGGAATGGATTACATGATCTACGATCCTGTAAGAGACAGACCCAACCACCCAGGTGCTCCAAAGCCAGACTCCATAACCATCGTGGGCACTGCCCCCTGGAAGGCACACTCAGGCCTCCCCCATTTCCCAACAGCTCCGGGCCCTCTTCATACACTGGCTTCAACTGTGATTTATCCGTCTCTGTGCACATCCAAGCCCTTCTCCAATTTTAATTTAAATTCCTCGAGGGCTCAGACGTCCTCTGGGTATCCTCCATGGCTCCTAGCACACACTGCCCTGTGGCTAGGCGATCAATCAATGTGTGCTCTCTGAAAAACGATCTTCTGTCCCCGACATACAGTTTCTCATTTTCAATTTCAGGCAGCACAAGTACTGTTTTGTACCATACCCTTCTCTACATACTCAACTTCCTTCCCTGTAACACAGAAAGGCAACAAAATTGTTCTCTCCTGTCCGTGTGATTATTGATCCAGTTAGATGCTTACAGTGGGACCCCTACCTGAGGAGACCCAAACAGACAGCAAAACCCACGGGGGTTACCCTAGGGGTGTCCTTCTCTATCTCTACCCACAAAACTAAAACCCTAAGGAAGTGAGATAAAGGGCATGCCATGTGAGGACCCGAACAGTTCTTACCGGGATTGTACTGGGATTAAGACAGTTACCATTACATCACATCAAAACATATTCTGGGGGCCGGCCGCATGGCCGAGTGGTTAAGTTTGTGCGCTCTGCTGCGGCGGCCCAGGGTTTCGCGGGTTTGGATCCTGGGCGCGGACATGGCACCGCTCATCAGGCCACGCTGAGGCAGCATCCCACATGCCACAACTAGAAGGACCCACAACTAAAATATGCAACTATGTAGTGGGGGGATTTGGGGAGAAAAAAGAAGAAGATTGGCAAAAGTTGTTAGCTCAGGTGCCAATCTTTGGGAAAAAAAGCTCCACTTAAAAAAAACCAAACATATTCTGAGCATTTATAGTTTGCAAAGGCAACATGACAGGACCTTGGAATACAAAAGATATAAAAGCAGTGTGAGGGGCTGGCCCCGTGGCCGAGTGGTTAAGTTCGCGCGCTCCGCTGCAGGCGGCCCAGTGTTTCGTTGGCCCAGTGTTTCGTTGGTTCGAATCCTGGGCGCGGACATGGCACTGCTCGTCAGACCACGCTGAGGCAGCGTCCCACATGCCACAACTAGAGGAACCCACAACGAGGAATACACAACTATGTACCGGGGGGGCTTTGGGGAGAAAAAGGAAAAAATAAAAATCTTTAAAAATAAAAAAAAAATAAAAATAAAAAAAAAAAAGCAGTGTGATATCTTGGAAAGAACACAGGGGCCAAAGTCTGGCTGAGTGACAAGCATTGTGGGTCCTGATTTCCTCATTTGATAAAATGAAGGTGTTGGTATAGAGCTAATACCTTGGGAAATTAATTTTAATGACATTAACCTAATAATCTTAATTATAATAGTACATTTTAATAATGCATTTTACTTAATCCAATATATCCAAAATATTACCATTTCAAAATGTAATCCATATTTTAAAATATTAACAAGACATTTTACATTCTTCTTTCCTACTAGGTCTTGGAAATCCAGTGTGTATCTTACATTCACAGTATTTCTCCACTTAGACCAGCCACATTTCAAGTGCCCAGTAGCCACACATGACTACCATATTGGACAGCACAGCTATAAAGCAATACACAACTAACTGCCAGTCAAGACTTCTTCACTAGGGTCTACAGACCCCTAAGGGCTCTTTGAATATAACTATGTTTTATTTTATGCATTTAAAAACATATTTCAATGGGGCTGGCCCCATGGCATAGTGGTTGAGTCTGGTACACTCTGCTTCTGTGGCCCAGTTTGCAGGTTTGGATCCCAGGCACAGACCTACACCACTCATCAAGCCATGTTGTGGTGGTGTCCCACATACAAAGTAGAGGAAGACTGGCATAGATGTTAGCTCAGGGCTAATCTTCCTCAAGCAAAAAAAGAGGAAGATTGGCAACAGATGTTAGCTCAGAGTGAATCTTCCTCACTCCCCCCCCCCCCAAAAAGCATATTTGGAGTAGGATCCCATAGGTTTCTCTACATTGCCAAAGGGGCTCATAGTACAAAAAAGATTATATATCCCTGAGTGCCCAAAAAAGTGAATTTAGAAAAGATCACCAAGTGAATTAGAAAGTAGGGAAGGATTTACAGCAAGGGATTTGTGTTCACTGAGACAGGACTCTGGGGTGGTTAAGAGCCTGGACTCCAGGTTCCCATCTTGGTCCTATCACTTCCTAGCTATGAAACTCTTTGTGGGCAAATTATCAGCCTCAGTTTCCTCATCCATATAATGAAGTTTAAGATAGTACTTACATTGAAGACTATTTTGTGGAATAAAGGAGAAATCTTTGAAGTGCTAAGCACAATGTGTAGAATACAGAATGCCCAACAAATGTCAGTGATTTTAGGAAAATGAGGATAACTTAGTTCCAGGGAAATGTGGGCTGAGTGCTTCCAGCAAAACAATCCATGCCGTGATAGTCATTGTGGGATGCTTCAAAATGCTCATCACATGACAGAACTATTACTGAATGAATGTTATCATCTCTTTTACTAAAACACCCCTGCTATTTTCAACTCATTTGGTCAGAGCCTCCTGGATCACTGGTCCCATTTCAGAGAGACATGAAAGCTAACCAGCCAATGTTCCAGATATTTACACTTCCTTTAAACTTGCACTCTTCTCTAGGAGAGAAGGGGCAGCTGGAATGAATAGCTGATACCAATGGGAGTGCTGACTTGAAATGGCACAATCTATACTATTAACCAGCAACAAGAGGGCACTCCAACCAGAATCTAGGACTAAGATTGAGTTTTGAGTGTTGGCAACAGGAAGATTATGCCCACCCTCAGCCCAAGCAGGCTCTAGAGAAGATGGATTCATCTAGAAGATTATAGAAAAAGAAATGGATATCAGAGCTCTAAAGTTCAGAAACATGATCATTTGAACAATCCAGAATATAGCCTCATCAACTCACTCCCTAGGAGCCAAGAAGCTCTGCATGAATGACCAGCTGAGGATGAAGCTAAAACTGAAAGCCTGTGCTGAGAATCGGAAGTCACTCAGCACCCAGACTGAGCACCGCAGCTGTAGAAAGACCCGCGGCTGTGGCAGAGGAGGCGAGAGGCAGGCATTCTCACTGGCCCTCCCATGGCATCAAGGAGGCGCCTCTGGGTTGGGGCTGGCAACCCTTCTTGAAATGGTACCCCCTTCTCTCCCTCCTTTAGCTCACTTTCTTTTGCTCTTCTCTCTTGGTGGGGTGCCTTTGCCTCCCAATTGAAATGTCCTGCTCTTGTATCCTGGCAAGCTTGCCCCTGTCTTCATTCACAACTCATCTCAGAGGCCCCCTCCCCTTATAAGCTGGGGTTAATACAAGTGATAGTTTCTCCTCTTTCGCTACACTTCCAAATCATCTTTTAAAAACCACATGAAAAATGGCAGAAAGAAGAAACCATGGGAGAGTTGTCTTGTCTTTTTCTCTTTATCATAGAACAGAGTACAAGCCTGTAGTTTGATTATGTCCTATAATCTATTCCATTTATTTTGGCTCCCAATAGGTGGTGTAATTTGGAAAAGAAAAGAGGGCCGGGAGCTTAACAGAGACCCAGTAGGAAACGCTAAGCCTCTCGTGCAGCACAATGATGCACTAGCCGCAGCTTGGGGCTGCGGTACAAATTACTAGTCACTGCTTTGCTGAGCTGAGCAGCATGGAGCGGAGCAGCAGAGAATTCCCCGTGCCTCCCCATACTGGGCCTCTGCACCTCCACAGAGGCCCCATTCCATCTCCCCCTGCTTCCCGTTACTCACCCCATATATCAATTGATTCCATGCCCTCTTCCCGCAATATCCATCCCTAAAACCTGCCCTCCACCGGTCTACCTTCAATTTTCCTACTGCTCCTCAGCAAAACCCAGTCAGTGTATGTATATGTTTGTGCCAGCATCACATTTTGACAGAGTATTTCATTGCTTACAAGTCAGCAACCCCTTTGTGATTCTGCTTCCACCTCTTCCCCCTCCTCCTGCTGCTCCATTCACCCTCAGCTCACATCCCGCACCTCCCCCCGACTGTTGGGGTAAAGAAAGGCTCCTCCAAGCAGCACAATAGCTGGCGCTCCGAGAAAGCTCGGCTCATCTCGCAGGCCGCACACACACTCCACGGCCCTTTTGCCCAAACAAGACCGGGATACCGGAGTGTGGGAGGGCTCAGGGGTGCCGAGCCGCGAGGAGGGAAGGGAGAGGCAAGAGAGAAGAGAGGGCTGTGATAATAGTGGGGCTCTGTCAGGCGTTGCGCCCCCGAGCTCCAGAGGCCCCGGGCCCACAGGAGGGCAGCGCGCCCCCCGCACCACCACACACATCCTTTCTCCGACCTGTTCCGTGGTAAAACAATCGCTCTCCCAGCGACTGCGGCAGCTGCCAGCAGTTCTGACTCTGCAGGAATGCACGGTCCTGGGGAGGGGCACGGGCGGGGTCAGGTTCTTAGGGGTATGGATGTTTCTGGGGCTTTTAAGGGTGACTAGATCAGATAACGGTCCCAGGAGGAGGTACCGACCCACTGCTCCAGCACCATCGGGCGGCGTTCTCTGCCGCCCCCAGCCCTAGACCGCGCCGCCTCCCATATCTCTCTCACACACACACACACACACATACACACACACACACACACAGACCAGGCCTGGCTGGGGGGCCGAGGCTCTGATAATGCTTGAAGTGCCCAGCATCCCACATCTCCCGGCCCCGGGAGCTGCATCCCCGCTGTGCTCCCATGAAGGGCTGGGCAGGAGGGCGACGGCCTCCGGGCTCTTCCTTTCCGATTCCAGGATGGGACAGGTTGCGGGTGCGGAGCTGCGGCGCTCCCAGACCTGCTGGCCGGGGCATCCCGAGTCGCGGGGCCTCCTTCACCACCCCCATCCAACCCCCACCCACGGCAGTGGGTCAGTCCGGACTAAGGTCGCCCCCCGCGACGGCACCTGTGCAGGTCCTGGTGGAGGGAGGCGGATCACGGGGCTCAGCTGGACACCCCCATCCACGGGCCGCGGCGAGTGGCCGGAGCGCAGCGCAGCGGCAGCGGCAGCGGCGAGCCAGCGAGCGCTCCCCCCGCAGCTCCGCGGGCGCCCGGCTCAGCTCCCCTCCTCCACCCGCCCCTCCGCCCCGCTCCCCTTGCTCGTGCCCAGGCTCCCGGGGCCGCGCCCGCGCTCGGGCACTCGCCCAACTGGCGCGCGCGGGACCCAGACGTCATCCTCTCGTTAACATTCATAGCCTTCCTTGGAGCATGTGGCCTGCCTTGATTAATATTTATGAATTACTATTTCTCCCTCCTTTAACATTGGCCTTTCTGCTTCCCTCATGAATATTCAGACGCTCTAAGATGGGTGCGTGCAAGAACTCCCAATGTGGATACCTCACAGTGCCTGACACCGTAGATTCTCCATAAAAATGCAGGCGGGTAGCTGAGTGGATGGGCTGGCGGATGTCCGCGGACACACTCAGAGACCCCCCTAGGACTTTCTGGACTCCCCATTCTACTCTACTGGGGCCTGAGATGGGCAAGCTGAGAGATACTGGCCACCCCAAACAGGGTTCAGACCTCAAGCCAGAAGCGATAAATGCTCTTATCACCCAAAGATGGAGGGTGGGAGCTGGATCCAGGCAGATAAAGCTGAGTGAGGTTTCTGGCCCAGGAGGACTTGAGATAATAGGGTAAGATTCACGAGGCATATAAGGGAGGACTGGGGCCTTGTGAAAATTTACTCCTCATTCATTTAGCTTGTCTACCATGCCTAAGACCGTGCTTATAGATGCTGTTACTGCAAAGTCTAATAATCCACGAAAGCAGACAACTAAAAGTGCAAGAACTGCAAGCATCAGTGGAAGGTACCCGGAAGAGCATGTCTGCTTGGAGAACCCCAAGGACTTTTGTCAAGCTAGAGACGAGGACAGGGGATCCAGTGGGAGTCTGACAGCAAAGTATCTCTGGGCTAAGCTGAGAACTTCGCCTGAAAGCAGCAGGGAGCTTTCCTTTGCACAATCATGCATTAATTCCATAAGCATTTCAATCACGTGAAGAAAGCCAAGCAAAGGAATAAGGTTCTGATGAGATGAGGGGAAGAGTTGGTCACTTTGACCCTTTGGTGGCATTACCAGAGGATTTCTTCCTGCTAGAGTGGATGAAAAGTAGGTGGGTAAAGGGTCCCCGAGTCTGCTTTCCTGGGATGATACCCAGTCCTGTGACTTGGGCGAGTTAACCTCCTTGTGCCTCATTTCCTCCTCTGTAAAATGAAGATAATAATAACATCCACTCCTGGGGCCTGTTGTGGATTAAAGGAGTCAATACGTGTAAAGTACTTCCAGGCATAATAGAAGGCACTATATAAGTCTTGGCTGCTATCTTCCTTAGGAGAAGCTTGGCGACACTGTCCTAGAGGCCACCTTCTGTCCCGATTTTCAAAGAATGGGACTCACAGCTTGAGAGAGGTTTTCAAGGAAGCACAGCAAAGTTATAAAGAGATTGAGCTCTACACAAAACTCAGTTCAAATCCCAGGGTTCCACTTATTAGCTGGTGACTTTGTGCAAGTTACTTACCCTCTCTGAGCCTCAGTTTCCTCATTTGTAAAATGGGAATTCCAATATCTACTACAAGACTGTTGTTGTGCAGATTAAATAATATAGTGCATGCAAAATGCTTGGCATAGTGCCTGGCATATAATAAGTTGTAAATAAGTGAATTCTGTTGTTTTTATTATTTTTGTGAGGATTTGAAGGAACTGGAAGCTGAGGACTGATATTCTAGGTACTTGGAAAAAGGATGTCCTGAACATGAGCAAAGTTATCTTCCAGCAAGCATTTCTTTCATTTCATTGTGGTAAAATATAACATAACATAAAAGTTACCATTTTAACCATTTTTAAGTATACAATCCAGTGGCATTAAGTACATTCACATTATTATTGCAACTGTTACCACTCTGCATCTGCAGAACTTTTTTTTTTCCGAAAGAGGTTAGCCCTGAGCTAACATCTGCCACCAATCCTCCTGTTTTTGCTGAGGAAGATTGGCCCTGAGTTAACATCTGTTAACATCCACAGCGTGACTTGACAAGTGGTTTGCACCTGGGACCTGAACCAGAAAACCCCGGGCTGCCGTAGTACAACACGTGAGCTTAACCGCTGCATCACTGGGCCGGCCCCAGAACTTTTTCATCACCCCAAACTGAAACTCTACCAATTAAACACTAAGTTCCCATTCACCTTCCTGCAGCCCCTGGTAACCGCCATTCTATTTTCTGTCTCTATGAATTTGACTATTCTAAGTACCTCATATGAGTGGAATCATACAGTATCTGTCCTTTTGTATCTGCCTTATTTACTGAACATAATGCTTTTGAGGTTCATCGATGTTGTACCAAGTGTGAGAATTTCATTCCTTTTTTAAGGTGAATGATATTCCATTGTGTGGATCTACCACGTTCTGTTTATCCATTCATCCATCTATGAACATTTGGATTGTCTCCACCTCTTGGCTATTGTGAATAATGCTGCTATGAGCATAGATGTACAAATTCCAGGCCACATTTTCATTACATTCTATGACCTATGCTAGCAGCTGGGGAGGGAAAAATGAAGGCATGCCTTGGAGAGGTTCAGAGTTTAGTGCACTGATTTCCAAACTCTGCTACTTGGAAGCTGTAGTGGGTTGAATAGAGTCTCCCCCCAATTTATACCCACCTGGAACCTCAGGACCTGACCGTTTTTGGAAACAGGGTCTTTACAGATGTGATTAGTTAAGATGAGGTCATACTGGATTAGGATGGCCCTACATCCAATGACTGATGTCTTCATAAGAAGAGAGGACACATGGAGACACAGGAAAGAAGGCTATGTGGGGATGGAGGCAGAGTTTGGAGCAATGCAGTTGCAAGCCAGGGGACCCCAAGGATGGTCAGAAACCACCCGAAGCGAGGAAGAGTCAAGGAAGGATTCTTCCAGAGAGCCTTCAGAGGGAGCGTGGCCCTGTTGACACCTTGATTTTAGACTTCTAGCCTCCAGAACTGTGAAACTATAAATGTGTCTTATTTTAAGGCGTCCAGTTTGTGCTGTTTTGTTACAGCAGTTCTAGGAAACTAATACAGATTTTGAGACTGGGAAGTGAGGTGATGCTGTAACAAATACTTAGAAATATGGAAGTTCTTTGGAATCGGGTAGGAGATAGAGGGTGGAGGAATTTTGAGGCATATGACAGAAAAAGCCTAGACTTCCCTGAAGAGACTGTTGGTGGAAATATGGGTTAAAGGGGATTCTGGCAAAGGCTCAGAAAAAAGGAGAAAAGTTGTAGAGAAAGCTCTGTCACCACAGAGAATACATATATTGTCATGAACAGAATTTTGCTAGAAATGTGAATGTTAAAGGTGCTTCTGGTAAGGTCTCAGATGGAAATGAGAAACATGTTATGAGAAACTAGACGGAAGGCATTTTGATTGTAAAGTGGCAGAGAACCTGGCTGAACTGTGTTCTGTTGTTGGATGGCAAGTAGCACTTGAAAGCAAGGAACTCAGATGTTCAGCTGAGGAGATATTTAAAGTGTGGAAGGGGCCAGTGCGATGGCCAAGCGGTTAAGTTCACGTACTCCGCTTCAGCCGCCCAGGGTTTCGTGTGTTCGGATCCTGGGCACGTACATGGCATTGCTCATCAAGCCATGCTGAGGCGGCGTCCCACATGCCACAACTAGAAGGACCTGCAACTAGAATATACTACTATGTACTGGGAGGCTTTGGGGAGAAGAAGAAGAGAAAAAAAAGAAAGTGTGGAAGTTGTGGTCTGCTTTCTCCTTGCTGCTTATGGTAAAATAAACAAGGAATGAGATGGCCTGGATCCCCTTCACTCCTAAGCATCGAGTTGAACATAAAGCTTCTGAGAATTTTATCCCAACAGAAACACTGCCAGCCTGGACTGAAAGGGACAGAGATGGGATGAAATAAAAGAAGACTGTTAGACTTCTGAAATTCCACAATCAGGAAACAGGCTGATAGAGGGACTCAGCTGTAAACACGTTATCCTTCAGGAAAAAGAAAGAATGACTCTGAAGGCAGGGCCACTGCCCCTGGCCTAGAGAATGGAGCTTTGAGCTACAGAGGAGTATTTTCAGGCCTTGAAACCTCATGGGACTTGCCCTGCTGGGTTTCGAGCTTCCTTTAGACCAGTGATCCTTTTTCCCTTCCATTTTCTTCCTTTCAGACTGGGAATATCTATCCTACATCTGTCCTACCGTTGTATTTTTAAGCAGACTAGTTTCACAGGTCCACAGATGGAGAGGAATTTTGCCCCAGGATGTATCATAGCCAGAATATCACCCATAACTGATTTGGAGCTTTGTGAATTGATGAGATTTAGATTTAGAGTTAAATTGGAAGGGGTTAAGACTTGGGGATGCTGGGATAGAATGAACGTATTTTGCACAAGGGGTGGGCATGAATTTTAGGAGGCTAGAGGGCAGACCGTAGTGGGTTGGATAGTCTCCCCCCTAAAATTCATGTCTATCTGTGTTTTAGTCTGTTTCAGCTGCTATAACAAAGTGCCACAGACTGGGTGGCTTATAAACAACAGAACTTTATTCCTCCTGGTCATGAAGGCTGGGAGTCCAATCATGGTGCCAGCAGGGTCACGTCCCGGTGAAGGCCCTCTTCTGGGTTGCAGACTGCCCTCCTCTCACTGTGTCCTCACATGGTAGAAGGGGCTAAGAATCTCTCTTAGGCCACTCTCATAAAGGCACTAATTCCCTTGGGGCCGGCCTGGTGGCACAGCGGTGAAGTTCGCATGTCCCACCTGGGCAGCCCGGGGTTCCCCGGTTCAGATCCCGGGTGCGAACATGGCACCGCTTGTCAAGACATGCTGTGGTAGGCGTCCCACATATAAAAAGTAGAGGAAGATGGGCACAGATGTTAGCTCAGGGCCAGTCTTCCTCAGCAAAAAGAGGAGGATTGGCAGCAGATGTTAGCTCAGGGCTAATCTTCCTTAAAAAAAAAAAAGGCACTAATCCCATTCATGAGGGCTCCACTTCATTCATGAGGTCTCCCAAAGGCCCCAAATGCAATACACTGGGTATTAGGTTTTTATCCTATGAATTCTGGGAGGACAGACATTCAAACCAAGGCAACTCCAAACTTCAGATTTAACTGTATTTCTAAATGGAGTCTTTGCAGATGAAATGAGTTAAAATGAGATCATACTGGATTAGGGTAGGCCTGAAATGAAGCACTGCTTGTGTGGTGGTGCTGGTGTTAGGAGTTTCAAGACTCCTCTTTAGGGCTGGTAGGTGGAGCTGTTCCCACCTCTGCACCTCTCCAATCAAAGTCCAATTTTATTTTTATACATGAGTTTCTAGAGCTTACAAAAGTTTCCAAACAAATGACACTCCCACTGGACAAAGTGATAGGTGCCTTAATGAAGATATAGTGTTTTAAACAAAGCTGTATGACTGCCATGGGATAGTGAGGAAGAGAGCAGCGGTGTGGCCCGAAAGTTTACGTAACTCAGGGCAGGGATTCTCAAGCTTGGTGTTATTGATATTTTGGGCTGGATGATTCTCTATTGTTGGGGGCTGTCCTGTGTGTTGTAATATGTTTAGCAGCATCCCTGGCCACTAGATGCCAGTAGCATCCCCCTAGTTTAACAACCAAAAATGTGTCCAGACTACCTCAGACTTCCGCCTGGGGGAAAAAAATCGCAAAATCACCCCGGTTGAGAACCACTGCCTTAGACATAGGTCTTTAAGGGGTGAGTGAGCATCCTGCTAGGATAGGGCTGCGTTTCCTTCAGAGGGAACCAGCAGAGCCAAAGCTTGGGTATGTTACCTAAGGAAAACTAAGGCAGGGTCATAGGTATAAATGGCTGGCTGTTGGGGATACAGGGTAAATAATAGCTTCAAGATTCACACACATCACATTCTAGGGGCTTATTTTAGTTCCTGAACTGAACTTATTTTAGTCCCTAATTTACCTGACAGAATCAAAGAATCTTGGAGTATATGGAGCATTTAAAGGTCATTTAGTCTAACTACCTGCTGGATTCAGAAACCAATATAGCCTCCTAGACGATGTTACACGCAGTTTCTACTTCGACTCTTCTAGTGATGAGAAATGACCTAATAGGCTGCCCATTCCTTTTATTGATTTTTAAATTTTTTTATGGCTTTCAAAGCCATAAACAAGGAATGGCTTGCTAAGTTTAGAAATTTAGGGGCTGGCCCATTGGCGCAGCAGTTAAGTTTGCACGTTTCACTTCTTGGAGGCCCCGGGTTCACCAGTTCAGATCCTGGGTGTGGACATGGCACCACTTGGCAAAAGCCATGCTGTGGTAGGCATCCCATGTATAAAGTAGAGGAAGATGGGCATGGATGTTAGCTCAGGGCCAGTCTTCCTCAGCAAAAAAGAGGAGGATTGGCAGCAGTTAGCTCAGGGCTAATCTTCCTCAAAAAAAAAAAAGAAAAGAAATTCAGTGATAGCATGATATGTATTGTGCTCATCCTGTTTGATCTTCCTTAACAGGATCCTTCTTGAAGAAGTCAGTTTTCCATGACATTCTGGAAATGATCTGCTCATTCTTTATTGGAAAACTTACGTCAATCACAGCCCAGCAAATAAAGATGAGCTCATCCCTGATAACACTTTAAGACTACTTGATTTTTCCATCACTGGTAGTTCTCAAGCACCAACGTTATCTCCAGGCTTGATTAAACTTCCTGATTTGTTTCCACAAGGGAAATGGAATATTCCCCAAGGTTCAAAATCTATTCATAGCCATCTAGTCAGCAGGTAATTACTCCCTACCACAAGGCATACGCACCAAGAGCAAGACCAAATTACTTTCAAAAAGAATAAGCAGTACTATAAAAATTGAAAATAAATCAACCAGAAGAATAATTATAAATTCCAGAATAGTCACCTCTGTTACCTGATGAAAAATGACAAAATACATGAACGAGTTGGCAAATAATGAATGAGATCCCTCAAGATATTGGAAATTCCCATAAGTGTGAATATGATGATAACTCTTTTTCTATAAAGAAGAGAATTGGATATTTCAAGAAAGAACCACAAATTTTAACAGGAAAAGGAGAAGGAGGTCCCCAGTGTGGGAGAAGCTTCTAGATCTACAGTGGTCAAAAAGAAAGGCCTCCTTCATTTTCCCGTCTCTGTGGCTACCAAGTGACTTATCAGCACAGGTCAGCATGTGCCCTGGGTGAATGGGGACGGGATAGGATAGTTATTGTCTCCCACTCTAAATGGGAAGTAGACCTAGACAGCAGTGTCATGATGGGAGGACACTCATGACTTTGTTCAGCTCCACAAGCTCACTTTTGGGTTAACTTCTTGTTCTTTAGGTCAAGCAGGAACATCATTTGTATAAACCCCCGAGGACCGACTCCCTCTTCCCTCAATCTCGTGTAATTTTCTCTGTTTTCTGCTGTCCTCAGGATCCCCTGGTATGCAGAGATGTGATGATTCAGAAATGAACTTGAAATGAAAATGCCAAAGAAAACTGCCATTTCACTGCACCAGTCTAGCCGTATAAAAATCACTTCTCCAGCCAACCCTCAGAGTGCAGCACTCTCTGCACGTGCTGCCCTAGGCCACAGCTGTCCTCTTTAAGGCCCCGACTGCATCATGACAGCATTTTCAACCCTGTGAAAATGATGAGCAAAGAACCCACATTTCCCCTAAAGTCTCGTTTTCATCAATTAGCCTTTTTCACAAAGTCGTTGTAGCCCAGACTTAAATCAGCCCATCTTGTCTGGTTGTCACATGATACAAGGTGAGAGCTTAACAACATTGACCACCAAGCCCCAAAGAAGAGGTATGCTGGGTTAGTGATGAGCAAGATTTCTCCCTTTAAAATATACAGACCAAATGATATCCTGCAAAATTCTTGACACAGCTGGCATTGTGACTGGGCTTGGAGAGCTGTGAAAGGAAAAATTCATTGTTGGATTTTGATCAGATCCCAGGAATGTGTGAAAAGAAGTTGATGAGGCAAAGTACTAACTGCTGTCTTAGAAACACACAAAGCAGTCGGACATAGAACGAATGTAAAACCAGAAGCTTTGAGAAGCTTGGCAATCTACAATCATTCAAAATCTGCTGATTTTGCAGATTTGCATATTCAGATAAATCCAGATTCTTTTCAGGTTAAGAATTTGTTCATTGGGTATGATGGTTCCACATGGATGAAATGCAAAATGTATGAGCAAAGGAAGCTCAACCATTACCTATGAGAAAAGAAAAGATTCCCCCAAATCTGGGAAGGGCAACTCTTTTTTTTTTGAGGAAGATTAGCCCTGAGCTAACTACTGCCAGTTCTCCTCTTTTTTGCTGAGGAAGACTGGCCCTGAGCTAACATCGTGCCCGTCTTCCTCTACTTTATATGTGGGATGCCTACCACAGCATGGTGTGCCAAGCGGTGTCATGTCTGCACCCTCGAACCCCAGGCCTCTGACAAGCGGAATGTGCGAACTTAACTGCTGCACCACCGGGCCGGCCCCGGGAAGGGCAACTCTTTACAGCTAAGAAAAATGAAATTATTCTTTTTTTTTTTCCCTGCTTTATCTCTCCAAACCCCCCTGTACACAGTTGTATATCTTAGTTGCCGGTTCTTCTAGTTGTGGGATGTGGGACGCTGCCTCAACGTGGCCTGATGAGTGGTGCCATGTCCGCGCCCAGGATCTGAACCCTGGGCCACCACAGCGGAGCATGCAAACTTAACCACTCGGCCACGGAGCCGGCCCCATGAAAAATGAAATTATTCTTAAATCCTTTGGTAAACTTTGTTTGGAATAGAAAAATATTTGATCCATGTTAAGTAACTTGGCTGTCTACTGCCTGCAAGATCTAGGAAGAATTCCCAGTTTAGTGTTTCACATAATTGTGTGATTATGGCTGATCTGATTATCTAAACCACATTAAAAGAGAGGAAAACTAAAGGGAGGAGAAGATGCAGGGTGTGGCCCTGGGAAAAGCTCCCTAGGCTAGGATTCAGAAGTTTTGGACTTCAGTGTCAACTTTACCATTAGCTAGCTTTGGGACTTGGAGAAAATTACTTAGGTTTTCTGAACCTCAGTTTCCTCATCTATAACATAAAGGGCTTCAAAGAAAATCCTTTCCAGATCTTTTTTTTTTTTTTTGGAAGAAGATTAGCCCTGAGCTAACTGCTGCCAATCCTCTTCTTTTTGCTGAGGAAGACTGGCCCTGAGCTAACATCCATGCCCATCTTCCTCTACTTTATATATGGGATGCCTACCACAGCATGGTTTTTGCCAAGCGGTGCCATGTCCACACCCGGGATCTGAACCGGTGAACCCCGGGCTGCTGAGAAGTGAAATGTGCAAACTTGTCTGCTGCACCACCGGGCCAGCCCCTCCCGCTCTTAAATTTAATGAATCTAAACTCTACATTTTCTTTCGAAAACCAATCACAAGATTTTGTTTAAATTGACCCCAAACTCACTGAGGAATCTTGGAGTGTCTTTTAATATCTTTGCCTTTGTTTCTCCATTTGTAAATTTCTAAGTGTTTCACAGAGATATTGTGAGAAAGCAAACTGACACAACACTTAGTTACACAAAACCCTAGAGAGACAGCAAAGTAAATTAATTCTACAAATTAACTCTAAATTCCGTTTTATTCTGGGATTTCCTCAAACCAAACCTCAGTTGCTACCCAGTCATAAAAATGATTTATATCCATTGGCTGTTCTTTAATTTCTCCTTCTAGGATTGCCAGAGTTACCAAATAAAAATATGGGATGCTCAGTTCGATCTGAATCTCAGGTAAACAATGAATAATTTTTTAAAATAAGCATATCACAAATATTGCAAAAAATAGACTGATACTGAAAAAATATTCATGATTCATCTGAGATTCAAATTTAGCTGGGCACTCTATCTCTGTGTCATATCTGGACACCCTGTGTCTGCACCTACTTTGGTAGATAGGTAATTCCTAAATGGGGTGTGTGTGTGTGTGTGTGTGTGTGTGTGAAAATTAATTGGGTTATATATTTTTTATACAGCCTATCTCAATAAAAAAGTTAAAAACAATGTTTCTAAATGATATTTTAATTGCCCTTGAATAATAAATCTGGCCTTATGTCTCATTTCCCTCTCTCCCTCTCCCCCTTCCACATTTTCAGAATATCTTTTGTGGGGAAAAATGAACATCTTTTGCGAGCATCCCAGAGTGCCACATCTGGAGATTTGCATGAGTCTGACTAGGCTACTCTATGGGGAGAGATGAGGTTGAGGGTAAGAGAAAGGAGGGAATAGGAGTCAAGGAAAGTACAGTCAAGAGGAAATTTAAAAAGAAGTAGTGACATCAGCCTCTCTTTTATATTTTCCATTTCTTTATTTGATCATATGTAGGCCATGGGGCCTGGTAAACCATAAACTAAAACTTGATCAGTACATACACACAAAAGCTTGTACCTGAATGTTCATGGTAGCTTTATTCACAATAGCCAAAAATGTGGAAACAACCCAAATGTTCCTCGACAGATGAATGGATAAACAAATTGTGGCATATACATATGATGGAATATTATTCAGCCATGAAAAGGAACACAGTACTGATACTTGCTACAACTTTGATGAACCTTGAAAACATTATGCTAAGTGAAAGAAGTCAGACACAGAAAGCCACCAGTTGCATGGTTCCACTTATACAAAATGTCTAGAATAGTTAAATCCATTGAGAGAGAAAATCAATAAGTGGTTGTCAGGAGCTATGTCAAGGGGGGAATGGAGAGTGACTGCTAATTGGTGTGTAGTTTCTTTGGGGTGATGACAATGTGCTAAAATTACATGATAGTGGTGAACAACTCTGTGACTATACTAAAATCCACTGAATTGTACACTTTAAAGGGGTGACTTTTGGGGTAAACGCACACATTTGTTCAGTGATGGATGGCAAATCGACTTGGTGAGGAACACGATGTAGTCTATACAGAAGGTGAAATATAATGACGTACACCTGAAATTTATACAATGTCACCCAAAATAACAATAAAAAAAGGAAACAGAGACGTCATCATCAAAAAAATAATAAAAGGGTGACATTTATGGTATGTGATTATATCTCAATAAAGCTGTTATTTTTTAAAAGTCAATGCATTAAAGGGGCTGGCCCCGTGGCCGAGTGGTTAAGTTCACGCACTCCGCTGCAGGCGGCCCAGTGTTTCATTGGTTCAAATCCTAGGTGTGGACGTGGCACTGCTCATCAAACCATGCTGAGGCAGTGTCCCACATGCCACAACTAGAAGGACCCGCAACGAAGATATACACCTATGTACTGGGGGACTTTGGGGAGAAAAAGGAAAAAAAAAAAAGTCAATTAATTAAAAAAAAAAAAACTTGATCAGACCTCAGGTGATTCTGCAGAAGCACCCAAACAGCCTTTTCTAAGGAGCCAGCAGAGTAACAAGAGTAGCTATTATCTGTGTGGCTATCATGCAAGGACCTTTAAGTAAGATTGATGTTTATTAAACTTTTAAAATCTCATTTAACTTTCACAATGACCCTATAAAGCAGGCATTATTATCCTTCATCTTGGGAGAAGAGGAAATGGAGTCTAAGAGAGAGAGTAATTTATCGGAGGCTCACACAGGTCAGGAAGGTTCAAGGCAGGGGTTCTAACGCAGGGCCACCTGACTCGAAAGGCTGGGATAGCCCCACTCCACACCTTGTCCGTCAGAGACACAGGGATTCTAGCGAAGCCCAGAAAAAGGACAGGCAGGGTGCCACCAACTGCCCTGCTGCTCGCTCCTCCCTCTCCAATAGAACTTCTTTCTCCCTAGAGAATCTTGGTTTTGTTTGTTTGTTTGCTACATTCTCAGCCTTTCTCGACCTTATTGCATAGATTTCTCTCTTGCTTTAGGTGCTACTTGGAAATTTCCTCATCCCTAGAGGCTTTAATAAAAGGTGCCGGGACTCTCAGGGCCGAACAAAAGTTCTGCATGGTATTTTGCCTGCAATCAAAACTTAGTGTGAGAATTTGCCCACATGTTGTGAGATGTTTTACTCCGTCTCCCAGCCCCTATTCCTTTCCTGGTGCTGCTGAGCCACACTTTAAATCAGAAATGCATCAATAAGTCTAGGTCTTGGTGACCAGTTTGGCTTACAGCCCTGCCTCAAACTAGATTGTGGAGTGAGCGGCTTCTACTTGGGGCCATCCAGAGAGCTGCACATCTTTCCTCCTCCTTTTCTCTTCTCAGTAGGAAGGAAAGCTGTTTCCCCCAACCCTCTTCTACAGGACTGCCTCCCACCACTTCCACCCCTCCACCACTTTCCTCTCTCTGCCCCTTGCTGCTTTTCACTGTGGCTGCCAGGTTGCCATGCCAATAAGGTTCCCATGGTTACTAAGAAGAGTTGCTACATTCCCACAGGCAGCGCCCATCTACCAAAAGAGAAAGGGAGACCATTACTGCCCCCAGGGCAAAAAGAGGCATGGAGGGGATCTCAGCCTAGAAGACGTTGGAGGACGGACCTTGTTTATCTCTGATGTCTCCAGGCTGGACCTTGGACCAAATCCTGACACCTTCATTCAAGTTCTCTCTTCCCTAAACCCAGGGAGAGAGGTGCCTGGCACTAGTTCAGGTCCATTGTTTGCCCAGTGTGGGGTCCAAATAGGCACCACAGTGTGAAGATCGTGTTAATGCGTAAACACACAAATACGCCTGGGCTCTTCATCTAGCTAGGAAAATGGCAAAACGCGGAACATGTTCTGCTGTCTCTTCAGTCTGAGAAGCCGCTTTTCTCCACGTGGTGTTCCTCCCGGGATCAACCATCTTAGGCCACACCACGGTTTTTCAAAAATAAAATTTGCTTTCTCTCGAATGCAAAGAAATATATTTTAATATAAAACTCAAAAATAAGGAAAATAAGGGCCAGCCTAGTGGCACAGTGGTTAAGTGCGCATGTACCACCTTGGCGGCCTGGGGTTCGCTGGTTCAGGTCCCGGGTGCGGACATGGCACTGCTTGACAAAAGCCATGCTGTGGGAGGTGTCCCATGTATAAAGTAGAGGAAGATGGGCACGGATGTTAACTCAGGGCCATTCTTCCTCAGCAAAAAGAGGAAGATTGGCAGTAGTTAGCTCAGGGCTGATCTTCCTCAAAAAAAAAGAAAAGGAAAAAATAAGGAAAACGGGGCTGGCACCGTGGCCGAGCGGTAAAGTTCACGCACTCCGCTGCAGGCGGACCAGCGTTTCATTGGTTCGAATCCTGGGCGTGGACATGGCACTGCTCGTCAAACCACGCTGAGGCAGCGTCCCACATGCTACAACTAGAAGGACCCACAACGAAGATATATAACCATGTACCAGGGTGCTTTGGGGAGAAAAAGGAAAAAAATAAAATCTTAAAAAAAAAAGGAAAATAAGAAAAAAGTAATTCACAGTTCCAAAATCAAACTATTTATTTCTTCTTTTTAAAATATACAATTTGTGTTGTTACCTGTTTGTCTTACATAGTTGTAGCGCATCATTTTTGAAACACAATTTACTGTACTTAGATTTTGCTGTGGTGAATTTTCTCTTTGCTTTGATCAGTTTTCAAAAAAAAAAAAAAAAGGCAATTCCTCAAAAAAAACCAAATAACCTTCTGTGCCTGAAAGCAGGGCATAAATTTCTCTTTGAGGAAAGTGCTCCTTCTCCTATACCAGGAAGAGAAAAGTGACTCTTATCTTCAAAGATGGAAAGTTGACACTGAGATGAGTTTGCATAAATAGACCTTACCAAAGTAGCCGTTATTCTATTAGTTCCTCCCATATATTCCCTAGTCACTTCCCATATTTATTGTCCCTTGAAGCCCAGACCCTCTTTCCTTTGTTAAAAGGGTATGTAAGGCACCAAATCTAACCACTTATTTGAGTTTCACTTCTTTTCTTAAACTCCCATTCACATAAACATTAACAAAAATTATGTGTAGTTTCTCCTGTTAATTTTTTTTTTTTGTCAATTTAATTCACAGGCCCTCAAGCACTGAACTTAAGAGAGCAGAGGAGGGGGCCAGCCCCATGGCTGAGTTGTTAAGCTCCCGTGCTCTGCTTCTGCAGCCCAGGGTTTCGCTGGTTCTGATCCTGGGTGCGGACATGGCACCACTCATCAGGCCATGCTGAGGCAGTGTCCCACACGCCACAACTAGAAGGACCCACAACTATAATGTACAACTATATACTGGGGGGATTTGGGGAGAAAAAGCAGAAAAAAAAAAAGAGTAGAGGAAAACTTCTTCCTCCCTGACACACCCACGTTCATAGCAGCATTATTCACAATAGACAAGAGGTGGAAATAATCCAAGTGCCTATCAATGGATGAATGGATAAACAAAATGTGGTATACACCTACAATGGAATATTATTGAACCTTACAAAAGACGGAAATTCTGACACATGCTATAACAGGAGTGAGCCATGAAGAGATTATGCTAAGTGAAATAAACCAGTCACAAAAAGACAAATACTGTATGATTCCACTATATGAGGTATCTAGAATAAATTCATAGAAACAGAAAGTAGAAAATGGTTGCCAGAGGCTGACGGACGGAGGAAATGGGGAGTTGTTGTTGAACTAGTGAGTATGCAGTTTCAGTTTACGAGATGGAAAAATTCTGCAGATTAGTTGGACAGCAACGTGAATATACTTAACACTACTGAACTGGACAATTAAAAGATGTGGGGCCGGCCCCGTGGCCGAGGGGTTACGTTCGCGTGCTCACGTTCGCGCGCTCCACTAAGGCGGCCCAAGGTTTCGCCAGGTCAGATCCTGGGCGCAGACGTGGCACCGCACATCAAGCCATGCTGAGGCCACGTGCCACATGCCACAACTAGAAGGACCCACAACTAAGAAAATACAACTATGTACCGGGGGGCTTTGGGGAGAAAAAGGAAAATATAAATTTTTTTTTAAAAAAAAAAGAATATGGCAATTCCTTTAAAAAAAATATTAAGATGGCAAATTTTATGTTATGTGTGTTTTACCACAATTTAAAAAACCAAACAAACATAGAGTTACCATATGACCCAGCAATTCCACTCCTAGTTCCATACCCAAGAGAAATAAAACCAAACATCCAGATAAAAACTTGTATAAGGATGTTCATAGCAGCATTATTCATAACAGCCCAAAAATGGAAACAAGTCAAAAGTCCATTAACTAATACATTCATCGACAAAATGTGGTATGTTCATGTAATGGAATATTATTCAGCTATAACAGGAATGAAGTGCTGATACATTCTATAAATTAATGAACCTTAAATACACCATGCTAGTTGTAAGAAATCAGACACAAAAAGCTACCTACTGGGGCTGGCCCTGTGGCCGAGTGGTTAAGTTCTCATGTTCCGCTGCAGGTGGCCCAGTGTTTCGTTGGTTCGAATCCTGGGTGCGGACATGGCACTGCTCATCAAGCCACGCTGAGGCGGCGTCCCACATGCCATGGCTGGAGGGGACCACAACTAAGAGTGTACAACTATGTACCGGGGGGCTTTGGGGAGAAAGGGGAAAAAATAAAATCTTTAAAAAAAAAAAAGCTACCTACTGTATGATTCCATCTATACGAAACGTCCAGCAGAATAGACATCTATAGAGACAGAAAGATTAGTGTTTGCCTAGGGTGAGGGGAGAGAGGCAGGAATGGGTAGCGACAGCTAATGGGTGCAGTTCATTTTTGAGACCAAAAAAGGGTTCTAAAATTAGACTGTGGTGATGGTTGTACAACTCTGTGAATATAGTATAAACCATCGAATTATACACTTTAAATATATAGCATGTAAATTATATCTCAATAAAGCTGCTTACAACGTGAAAAAAATCAAAAATAAGTATTTCGGTCTTAGCAAATTGAGGAGTTCCAACAGCTCTAGTGGCTTAAGGTAAAAAGTCAAATGAAGCAGGCCCCTTGGCCTGAATCTCTAGTTAATTAAGGAGAAATTCTTTTACGTTTGTTCTAATTCCTGGGCTCAGCAAATTCAGTCCAGAACCTTTATTTTTAACTCCACCATGAACTATTGCTTCTTCAATGCCTGGGGGTTGTCATGGTGAAGGGGAGCGAAGGAGACTGCTGTCCTAAACACTCACTGAGGGAGAGATTGTTAACATCATACCATGCTGTCCCGGGCAACTTATTTATCTTTTGCTTCATCACATCTAAAATGGTGTGGTGATCAGAATTGGCCACCCCAAAATGTGTCTCTTTGGCTTGATTCTTTTTAAGAACAAAAGATTCTGAAAGAAACTTTAACCTCCTCCCTCCCCCCCACTCCCCTCCCCCCTCACTCCCCTCCCCCTTCAAAGCCTAAAAGAATTTAAAATAGAAGGGCTTGTTCCAGGGAGGAGCTAGTAACATAAGATAACTGTAATGTAATCTAAAACGGGTCTCTCACGTCACATTGTCTGTAGTTGGCTCATTTACATTTCCATCTCCAGGTAAACTGCCTTCCACCCCCTTGAAGTCCCAAACCACTACGCTCAACATCCTCCTTTGTGTTTAGCTGAAGATGGTGTTTCAGATGAGAGCCTCCACCACTTTGGCGAGTTACTCGGTTTTCCTGAGTGTCTCCCATGTATACATGTTATAAAGCCTTGTTTGATTTTCTTCTGTTATTCTGTCTCGTGAATTTAATTCGTAGCCCAGCCAAAAGGACCCAGAGGGAAGATATGTCTTCCTCCCCTACAGTGGTAACAATAAGAAGTATCGTTCCTGTTAGCTCGCATAAGAAAAAGAGATATACTGGGTGTCTCCAGCGCAAAAGCAGTGTTGTTTAGATCACACACTTATGAGTTATCTGTTTCTAGACTTTCATTGCTGTAGGGGAGGAAAAACTTCCTTCTACTCTCTTAGGTTCTGTGCCTGGGCCTGAGAATTAAACTGACATAAGACAAATTAACAGGAGAAAAGCATACAAATTTTATTTAATATTTTTATGTGCCCATGGAGTCTTCATGAGGAAAATGAAGACCTGAAGACGCAGTCAAGATCAAGAGCTTATATACTTTCTAAACAAAGAAATGATAAATTTGTGGAAAAGTGACAAGACAAAGGGAATTAAGATAGAGGCAGTAAATTGTGGGAAAGTGACTAGGAGGTATACAGGGAAACTGGTGGCAGATGAGCGTAACTGTAGCAGGTCTGTCTGCACAGACCCATTGGGTGGGGTCCAGTCTCTGGTGATGAGTGCTCCTCTCTCCTGGCACAGGGAGGGCCCCTTTCTCAGGAAATGCTGTGACCCACTTTTAGGTCGAGAGGGGCATGCAGAGAGGCCTTTCTGCATCTGCTGTTTCTCCAGCACCTTCAACTCAAAATAATCAATACACCAAAGTGGCATATTTTGGGGTGGCATGTCCTGAACTTCTTCATTGCCCTTGAGTTACTTTACAATTCTGTAATTGTAAATAACTCATAAAAATGCAAAACAATTCTTGCCCATACACATGCAAATTAATCCTGCCAAGTGGAGATTCAGTTGGCTTCTCTTTCCCCTGAACCTTGGAAAAAGTCAGATTACCATCCATTTGTAAATTCTTTCCTTTTTCTTAAAGATTTAAAAAAAAATTTTTTTTTCTCCCCATAGCCCTCTAGTACATAGTTGTATATTTTTAGTTGTGGGTCCTCCTAGTTGTGGCATGTGGGACACCGCCTCTGCATGGCTTGATGTGCATGCAGTGCCATGTCCGCGCACAGGATCCGAACCAGGGAAACCCTGGGCCAGCGAAGCAGAGCACACGAACTTAACCACTCGGCCACGGGGCTGGCCCCTCTTTTTTTTTTCTCCTAGATTTTCTCGTTGCTTTTTTTTTTTTTTTTAAAGATTGGCACCTGAGCTAACAACTATTGCCAATCTTCTTTTTTTTCTTTCTGCTTTTTCTCCCCAAGTCCCCCCCAGTACATAGTTGTATATTTTAGTTGTGGGTCCTTCTAGTTGTGGCACATGGGACACCACCTCAGCGTGGCCTGACGAGTAGTGCCATGTCCACACCCAGGATCTGAATCAGCAAAAGCCTGGGCCACAAAGTGGAGCGCATGAACTTAAACATTTGGCCACAGGGCCGGCCCCCTGTAAATTATGTTTGACATTCCTTTACCCCATATAAATTTGTGTTTCTTTAACTTCTCCTTTTAACTGGTTGTAATATCTTACTGGTTTACTCATTAATAATTAATTAAATTTTTAACTCTTTTTTTTTTTAATCTGTATGAGAGTCCTATTTTACCTTTTTTGAAAATTATACTTTTTAACACTTTTTTTTACCCTTCTGCTTCTGGTAAAACAAAAAGGAGCACTTCTGGTTGTAGGCTTTTTCCAGTGCAACACAAAACTTAGTTAAATTGAGAGAGTCAACATTTATGTTACTAAAGGTTTTGTAAGGGAGGAAGAGATTTCCTCTACCCATTCTAGGTCCTTCTGGCTGGGCTATGAATTAAATTCACATGAGACAGAATAACAGGAGAAAAATCAAACAAAGCTTTACAACATGTGTACATGGGAGAAGCCCAGGAAAGCCGAGTAACTCACCAAAAGGACCAAGCTGCCAACTTAAATATCATCTTCAGCTAAAGACAAAGGAGGATGTTGAGGGTAATGTTTTGGGGCTTCGTAGGGGAGGAAGGCAATTCACATGGAGACAGAAAAGCAAATGTTTGGTAGACAGAACTTTGATAAGGATGGGCTTGGGGGCCAGCCTGGTGGCCCAGTGGTTAAGTGTGCACGTTCCACTTTGGTGGCCCAGGGTTCACCGGTTTAGATCCTGGGTGCGGACATGGCACCGCTTGGCAAGTCATGCTGTGGTAGGTGTCCCACATATAAAATAGAGGAAGATGGTGTTAGCTCAGGGCCAGTCTTCCTCAGCAAAAAGAGGAGGATTGGCAGCAGATGTTAGCTCATGGCTAACCTTCCTCAAAAAAAAAAAAAAAGAATGGGTTTAGCAAGGACCCTCACAGTCTACCTGATACCCAGAGTTATCCACGGTGATGGCCTGTCCTGGAGGCAGGCCTTTTATCTTAAATTCTTTTAGGTAGTTATGGGGGAGGTCAAAGTTTCTTTCAGAGTCTTTTGTTTTATCAAGGCAAAGAGACACATTTTGGGGTGGCCAATTTTGATCCCCCACAGTTTCATCATAGGCTTATTTTATTTTTCAACTATACCTCTGGTAATGACATCAACAGGAAATATGGCTTTCAAATGTTAGGTAGGCATAATAGTAAGAGCTTCTATTGACTGAGTACTTAAGATGTTCGAGGCACCATTTTAAGTACTTTACTTGCATTATCCCTATGAGGTAAGTACTGAGAAGGAAAACCCTCTACTCCCACATTCATCCTGAGTGCTGAGAACCAAAACCTTCCTTTACTGCCCACGATCACAAGGCCGCTGTTTCACTGCCTTCAGTAGCATTACCTTACTTTCCCTGGACTGTCCTGCCCAAGCAAATCGTTTGACGGCACATTATAAGAATGTCCCATCAACTCTTCGGTGGAAAGCGCTACTAGACAGTCTGTGCACTACAATTCTTTGAATGATATTATTTGGCAATAAAAACAAGGGAAATACTTATACATGTTAGGCCATGGATGGACACTGAAAACATCATGCTAAGTGAAAGAGCAGTCACAAAGGGTCACATATTGTCTGATCCATCTATATGAACATGATTGGTGTGGAGACTCACTGGGACACCAAGAGTTCATATAAAGATTATTTCACATGGAAGATATTTGATTTACAGCAGATGCAGAAAGAAGCCTCTTCTGAGCTACCTTTATCTGACTGAAAAACAAAGGCTCCCAAGAGGGAATCTGCTGTAAATCCTCTGAAGGAGCTCGCCCAAGAAGACTGAGCGCTCACGCTGGGAAGAGAAACTACATACACAGACTTTAGCACACACTGTCATACTTTCTTTTTGTTTCCTAAAAGTCCATTCACCTTTCCTAAAAATAAAGCAAAACAAAAACACTCCAGCAGATCATTTGTTTTCCACATAGAAGCCCTTTCTCTTCCCTCCCTTTCTCCTATTAAATTGATATATAAACCCCTGTCTCCAGCTGTTCAGAGAGCTTCTTCATCCGAATGCTCCCGCATGCCTGTGAATAAACTTATTTTCTCCTGTTAACCTGTCTACTGCTAATTTGAAGGGCCCCATTATTGAACCTAAGCTGGTAGGGGATAAGTTTTTCTCCCAACATAGGCGGATACGTAGACTAGGTAAATCTACAGAGACAGAAAGCAGATTGGTGGCTGCCTAGTGGTGGTGGGGGGTGGACTGGGGAAAGATGGGGAATGACTGCTAACGGATAGGGCGTTTATTTTGGGGGTAGTGAAAATGTTCCAAAATTGATTATGATGATGGTTGCACAACCCTGTGAAATTACTAACAACCAGTGAATTGTACGCTTTAAATGGGTAAATTGCGTGGTATGGGAATTATAATAGCTCAATAAAGTTATCTAAAAATGATTCTTTAAATCCTTCCTCTCAAATCCTTGCCTTACTTATTCCACTAATCGTAGACGGTTGTAACATGATTCTTACTCAGTCTTATCCTCAATCAAGTCCCCAGTATCGAAAGAACTGCCTTAAACCAAACTTTGAATTCTCAATAAATTTGGACTTACTTTTCCCCTCTGATATACTGCTAAAGCTAGGTCCAGGTGGCATTCTCCCTTACTGCTGTAAGCATTAAACTCAGCTTTTTCCTATTGTCAGAAAGGGCTGGTTTGGGCCAGCTCTTGTGTGTGTGCATGGTAAAATATACACAACATAAAATTTACCATTTTAACCATTTTCTTTTTTTTTGAGGAAGATCAGTCCTGAGCTAACATCTGCCACCAATTCTCCTCTTTTTGCTGAGGAAGACTGGCCCTGAGCTGACATCTGTGCCCATCTTCCTCTACTTTATATGTGGGACGCCTGCCACAGCATGGCTTGCCAAGTGGTGCATAGGTCCACACCTGGGATCTGAACCAGCAAACCCCGGGCCACCAAGGTGGAACATGCAAAACTAACCGCTGCGCCACCGGACCGGCCCCACATTTTAACCATTTTTAAGTGTATGGTTCTGTGGAATTAAGTACATTCACATTACTGTTGCAACCATCACCAGTATCCATCTCTAGAACTTTTTCATCATCCCAAACCGAAACTTCATAACTATTAAACGCTAACTCCCCATTCTCCCCTGTCCCCAGCCCCTGGTAACCACTATTCTACTTTCTGTCTCTGTTCTAGGGACTTGATATAAGTGGAATCACAATATTTGTCCTTTCGTGTTTGGCTTCCTTCACTTAGCATAATGTTTTCGAGGTTCATCCATGCAGCCTGCGTCAGAATTTCGCTTCATAAACCCCTCAATTCATAACATATAGTCTCCTACCTTCTACTCTACTTCATCTTCCCCTTAATTTCTGAAATGCAAATTTGATCTCATTCCTTCCCTGATTCGAATGTTTTCATGTAAAAAGTCAGGATATGGCAATCCATGGCTGAATCCAGACTACAGAAGTGTTTCATTTGGCCTTTAGTTTTTCCGACACTTAAAAATTGAGGAGATTTCACATGAAAATCCTGATTTCTGGCCTCTCTTGAATTTTATCATCTTGCAACATTTGCTGCATTGCCAAATGGCAGCAACTACCTGAAACTAAGTAACAGCCTCCTCTGCCAGTCCACCCTGCTCAGCCTGCTTCACCAGGCCTGCAGCCGTCTGACTGTACAAGCCATGTCTGATTGGTTCCTCTGGGTTTACAGGAAAAAGGCAAGACAAAACTGTCTCTTTAAGCAGCAAGGGGAATTAAAGGATTAGATGTCCACATATCAACTTAACACGATCTTCAAAATTGTGCTGAGTGAAAAAAAGTAAGAAACAGGCTGAAACCCATTGCATATCATTGACAAACAAATGGCAAGCAATAGGATATATTGGAGTATTTATGAGGAAGCCATTTGGCATAAAACTAATTTGGCCTAACCTTGTTTTTTTCCCCAAAAGGGCCTGATGCGGCCATTGAGCATGCATTGTATATCTGCTGTAAGCATTTTCTTTGTCCCAAAGACAAGAACAAATTCCCTTAAGACAGAGGTGCAACTTCCCCTATATTAGCATTTCCTTAAGGATAAGCATCTCTCCCTAGACTAGGAACTGACTGCTGCCCTCACCTGTGGACACAGACCTGCTTCCTGCTGTGTCCATCAATCGCTGTGCCATCTTGTGACTATTGTAAAAGGGACATTTCAATCAAATGTGATACATGCTCTTTGATGGTATATAATCACTCTATACACCCCCACTTCTTTGGAGTGCTCCCTTCCTTTGTGGAAGGACTCTCCCCAGTTATATGGTCCTCACACCTGGCTCATAATAAACTCATCCCAATTATTTGTGTCAACATCATTTAGATAAATTCAAATTATGTATACATAGCATAGTGACTATAATTAATAATACCGTATTGAATATTTGAAAGTTGCCAAGAGAGTGGATCTTAAAAGTTCTCATCACATCTGATCGGTGGTTACCAGGGAAAAGGGGGGGTGGGGGGAGGGCACAGAGGGGGAGGTGGTGTACCCACAACATGACTAACAAAAATGTACAACTGAAATCTCACAAGGTTGTAATCTATCAATAACATTAATAAAAAAATAAAAAAATAAAAAAAATAAAAAAAAAGTTCTCATCACAAGAAAAAAATTTTGTAACTATGTATGGTGACAAATGTTAACTAGACTTATTGTGGTGATCATTTCACAATACACACAAATATTGAATCATTATGTTGTACCTCTAAAACGAATATAATGTTATATGTCAATTATATCAATAAAAAAGTAAAAAATTATGTATACATTATAAAACAAATCACATTTTACAAGAACATATTCAAATACAACGATACATATCAAAAACATTGGAACATTAGTGTAGGAAAAGATGAGGAAAAGGAGTAAAAAAATTGGTGATAAAAGGGAATGTATAAAAAAATAAACAGGTAAGGCCTTGCCCAAACTAATGATGACAGTGTATTATGAACTAAGAAGTCAATCAGCTGTAACTGATATCCAAAAAAGTGAAAAAAAAAAGGTTAAAACTCCTTGGGGCTGGCCCCATGGCCAAGTGATTAAGTTTGTGTGCTCTGCTTCAGCAGCCCAGGGTTTTGCCAGTTCAGATCCTGGGCATGGACATGGCACCGCTCATCAAGCCATGCTGAGGTGGCATAAAAAAAAAAAAAGAGGGCCAGCCCAGTGACATGGTGGTTAAGTTTGTGTGCTCTGCTTCAGCAATCCAGGGTCCACAGGTTTGGATCCTGGCCACAGACCTACACACCACTCATCAAGCCACCCTGTGGCAGCATCCCACATACAAAATAGAGGAAGATCAGCACGGATGTTAGCTCAGGGCCAATCTTCCTCACCAATAAAACAAAAGAAAGAAAGAAAGATTGGCAACAGATGTTAGCTCAGGTGCCTATCTTAAAAAAGATAAATAAATAAATAAAAATAACTCCTTAGCATGTCATACATCAACCTCCATGGTGGTCCCTGCTCACCTTACCAGCCTTCCTTCCTATTCTCCCTCCCACGGATTCTGTGCTTGCAGTTCCTTAATTCACCCTCCCTCTCTCTCACCCTAAACTGGAGAGGGCATTCTTCCTTTTGGCCTGTAGAGATATCACTAGTCCTCAAGAGTTAACGGTAATGTCACTTCCTTCAGAAAGCCTTCCCTAACATCTCCAGCCAAGCTAAAGAGCTTCCTTTTGAGATGGCCCTTATTAAATTTCAGATTGCACTTTCACATTGTTGTAATTATTTACATACAAATGTTTTCTACAATACCAACGAACCCCTTGGAAGTGTGCACTAGTCACTTCTGCATCCTTAGCACTTGTGTCAGGACTGCATCCAAGGCAGACACTTGATAAATACTTTGGGATAAGTTATGAACCAGAAGGTTCTGTCTTCAATTTTAGCAAACAGTATAGAACAATGGTCAAATGTATAAACTTTGGGGTGAGGTGGATCTGTGTTTGGCTTGGTTCAGCCACTTATTAACTGTCTGTCCTTGGGCAATTACTTAACTTCTGTAAATCTCAGTTCCTTATCTGTCAATTGAGAGAAATGATTGATAACATACTATTCCTATAGAGTTGGCCTGAGGTTTAAATTAAATAATGTATGTATAATACAAGCCCAGTTTTTGCCATGCAAGAAGCCCTCAGTAAATAGTAGCTATATGGGGTTGGCCTGGTGGCGCAGCGGTCAAGTTCGCACGTTCTGCTTCTCAGTGGCCTGGGGTTCGCCAGTCCAGATCCCGGTGCGGACATGGCACCACTTGGAACACCATGCTGTGGTAGGCATCCCATGTATAAGGTAGAGGAAGATGGGCACGAATGTTAGCTCAGGGCCAGTCTTCCTCAGCAAAAAAGAGGAGGACTGGCAGTAGTTAGCTCAGGGCTAATCTTCCTCAATAAATAAATAAACAAATAAATAGTAGTTATGAAGATCAATAATTTATCTGGATATTTTAGTTCAAGTGAATAAAGATTCTACTTTTTCATTTGCAAATTACTGCCTAATAGGACATTATAATCTATTATTCATAACACCTTTCAACGGCTGAAATATGTTTTCACTGGTTTATTTGTGTATGGGACATTTGCCAACAGAATTTTGGCCCCTTCTATCTATTTACAGACAGTGTGGCTAAGACTCCTAGAATATCTGATTCCAGAGATGGCCAGAGAGGCAGCCGGCAATGTCTTACTGACGCACAGTTTACAATGCATTTGTCTCATTAAATGCATACATTTAATTGTGGGTGTTTAGACTATTTACATTTGATGTGATTATTGACTAAATTTAAATCTAACATCTTATTGTTTTCTATTTGTCCCACCTGTTTTTTTCCCCCCTTTTCTCTCTTTCTCTGCCTTCTTTCGGATTAACTGAGTATCTTTTATTATTCCATCTTATTTTCCCTATTTGCTTATTAACTATCACTCTTTGATTTGATTTGTTATTTTAGTAGTTGTTTTAGGGTTTACAATTTACATCTTTAACTTAATCACAGTCAACATTCAAGTAATATTATATGCATGTAAAATATAGGAATCTTAAAACAGTATACTTTTATTTCTATTTTTCCTGGACTTTGTGCTATTCTTGTCAAACATTTTACTTCTACCTATGTCATAAACCTCCAATATATTAATATTATTGCTTTAAATAGCCCATTATCTCTGATAGGGATCTAAAAGATAGAGAAAAATCTTTTATACTTACTCACATATTTACCATTCTCAGAGCTCTTTATTTCTTTGAATAAATCTGGGTTTCCATCTGGTATGATTTTCCTTCTTCCTGAAAAACTTCCATTAATATTTCTTTGGGTTCAGGTCTGCTGGTGATGAATACTTTTCCCTTTTCTATATCTGAAAAAGCCTTTATTTCACCATTATTCTTTAAAAAATTTATTGAGGTGAAATTCACATAACATAAAATTAACCATTTTAAGGTGAACAATTAAGAGGCATTCAGTACATTCACAATGTTGTGCAACTACCGTCTCTATAGAGTTCCAAAACATTCCCATCACTCCAAAATAAACCCCTGTACCCATTAAGGACTTCCTTCCCTTTCCCCGCTCTCTCCAGGCTCCGGCAACCGCCAGTCTGCCTTCCGTCTCTACGGATATTTCACATAAACGGAATCATGACAATATGTGGCCTTTTGTAACTGGCTTTTCCACTTAGCATAATGCTTTTGAAGTTCATCCAGTTGTAGCATGCATTAATACTTCATTCCTTTGTATGGCTGAATATATTCCATTGTATGTATATACCACATTTTGTTTATCTTTTCATCCATTGATGGATATTTGGGCCGTTTCCACCTTCTGGCTATCGTGAATAGTGCTGCCATGCACATTCATGTACATGCATTTATTTGAGTCCTTGTTTAAGTTCTTTAATGTCACTTTCATTTTGAAAAATATGTTGCTGGGCATAGAATTCTAGGTTGACAATTATTTGCTTTGAATACTTTAAAGATGCTGCTACATTCTCTTACAACTTGCATTGTTTCTGATGAGAAGCTTCTTGTCATTCTTATCGTTTTTTTTTTAAAAGATTTTATTTTTTTTTTCCTTTTTCTTCCCAAAGCCCCCCAGTACATAGTTGTGTATTCTTTGTTGTGGGTCCTTCTAGTTGTGGCATGTGGGACGCTGCCTCAGTGTGGTTTGATGAGCAGTGCCATGTCCGCGCCCAGGATTCGAACCAATGAAACACTGGGCCGCCTGCAGCAGAGTGCGCGAGAACTTAACCACTCGGCCACGGGGCCAGCCCCACCATTCTTATCTTTGTTCCTCCAAACATAATGTTTCTTTTTTCTCTGATGGCTTTTTTTTTTTTCTTTCCTTTTTTTTTTTTTTTGAGGAACATTAGCCAGGAGCTAACATCTGCTGCCAGTCCTTCTCTTTTTACTGAGGAAGACTGGCCCTGAGCTAACATCCATGCCCATCTTCCTCTACTTTATATGTGGGACGCCTACCACAGCATGGCTTGCCAAGCGGTGCCATGTCTGCACCTGAGATCCAAACTGGCAAACCCTCGGCTGCCGAAGCAGAACATGTGCACTTAAGCACTGTGCCACCAGGCCGGCCCCTCTGATGGCTTTTAACATTTTTTCTGCCGTTGGTTGTAAGCAATCTGATTATGATGTGCCTTGCTGTAGTTTTCTTCATGTTTCTGGTGGTTGAGGTCTTAGGTCCGTGGGTTTATAGTTCTCATCAAATTGGAACATTTTTCAGCCATATCTCTTCAAACATTTTATTCTTCCCTTCCCCACCTTACTCTCCTTTAGGCAGTCCAAATGCAAGTATAGTAGGTCCCTTGAACATGTCCCACAGCCCACTGATTCTCTTTTTCTCTCTGTTTCATTTTGGATATTTTCTATTCATTTTTTTGAGGAAGATTAGCCCTGAGCTAACGTCTCCCACCAATCCTGCTCTTTTTTTGCTGAGGAAGACTAACCCTGAGCTAACATCTGTGCACATTATATGTGGGACGCCTGCCACAGCATGGCTTGACAAGCAGTGCCATGTCCGCACCAGGGATCCGAAGTGGCAAACCCTGGGCCACCAAAGTGGAATGTGCGAACTTAACCTCTATGCCACTGGGCTGGCCCCCTGGATATTTTCTATTGTTGTGTCTTCAAATTTACTCACCTTTTCTTTTGTAGTTCCTAATCTGTTTAAATTCCACAAAATGTATTTTTCATCTCAGCCATTATAGTTTAAATCTCTAAAAGTTTGACTTGGACCCTTTTTGTATCTTCATGTGTCAACTTAATTTTTTCTCTGTCTTCTTGGACATACGTAACATAGTTACAATAACTCTTTTCATGTCTTTACTTATTCTATCATTTGTTTCAATCATGGATCTACTCCTATTGATGGCTATTCTCCTCATTATGCATAATATTTTCCTGCATCTTTGCATGCCTTCTCATTTTTTTTTAATGTGAGACATTATGAATGACTGCCTATTGGGAGTTGGATATTTTTGTATTCATATATATATACTCTTGAGCTTTTTTTCTGGGATATAGTTAACTTACTTGAACCACTTTGGTATTTCTAAGGATGAGGATGGCTTTTTTTTTTTTTTTTGAGGAAGATTAGCCCTGAGCTAACATCTGCTGCCAATCCTCCTCTCTTTTTGCTGAGGAAGACTGGCCCTGAGCTAACATTCATGCCCATCTTTCTCTACTTTATATGTGGGATGCCTACCACTGCATGGCTTGACAAGCAGTGCCACGTCTGCATCCGGGATCTGAACCCGTGAACCCTGGGCCACTGAAGCAGAACGTGTGCATTTAACTGCTGTGCCACCAGGCCGGCCCTGAGGATGGCTTTTAAACTTTGTTAGGTAGCACCAGAGCAGCCTTTAGTAGCGGCTAGTTTTCCCCACTACTGAGGCATTATCTTTCCAGGCATTATTCTACCCCACGTCCTTTAATTATCAAGTTTTTTCTACTCTGACTGGTGGGAACACAAAGTTTTCCTAGTTTTATGAGGTTCAAGGATTATTTCCTCAAGTCCTTTTGGGTGACTCTTCCTCAAACGGTGGGTAGTTTCCCCATATTTGAGCTCTGATGTGTACTCAGCCACACATGTGAGGAGGTCTCCCTGCAGATCCTTGGAGCCTCCACCCCTCTCTACACTCTTTCCTCTCAGGTGAACTCTAGCCACCTTTGCCTCCCAGGACTCCCGACTCCATCTCCTAAACTCAGGGAGACTGCTCCATTCCAGCTGGGTTTCCACTCTCTGTGCTGCAGCCTCCACACAGTGAGATGGAGTAAGAGTGGCTCATCTTACTTGTTTTCCCCTCTCCAGGATCACTGTCCTGTATCACCTGATGTCCAATATCTGAAAACACATTGTTTCACGTATGTTGTCTGTTTTGGTAGTTGTCTCATATGGGGGGGTGGGGTGGTAAATCCAGTCCCTGTTACTACATCTTGGCCAGAAGAGGAATTCCTCCTCCCACATAATTTAATTCAATTCTTAGTTACCCTGCAGTAGATAATGTTATCACAGAGGAGGCATCTGAAGCTTGGAGAAATGAAATAACCTTGCTCAGAGCTTTGCGTGGGATATGACATATGGGCACTAAAACAAAGCAAACCGAAAAAAAAAAAGAAAACACAAACTCTCCTGATGGAAGGTAAAATGGCAAATCGAGAACTGTGACAAAAATCCTCTGACCCCCAACACTGTGCCCTTTCTGCATCTATCACTGCATCAGGGCAATGTGTCTCAAGGTTAAGTCCAAGATGACCTGCATCACAGATATTTGGAAGAACGGTTGAAAGTGCATATTTCTGGGTTCCATTCCTGATATATTGAATCAAAATCTCTGGCGGGAATCCCTCCAATGTGTATTTCTAACAAATTCCCACAGCTTGCCTTAAGAAATAGAAAAGGCTCCACAGGAACTTTTGAGTTTATCCTCTCTCAAATCTCTTCAATCTTTCTCTAGCTTCTCTTTTTGGTTTCTTCAACTTTCCTTTGTAGCTGGCTCTTTCCCCTTATACAAAATATTCAGTTTTCTCCCATCTTTTTTTTTTTTTTAAAGATTTTATTTTTTTCCTTTTTCTCCCCAAAGCCCCCCGGTATACAGTTGTATATTCTTCATTGTGGGTCCTTCTAGTTGTGTCTCCCATCTTAAATGTTCCTTTAGTTCCAATTACCTAATGCCTGAGCTCTTCTCCTTCACACTGAAGCTTTTTTTTTTTTGTTGAGGAAGATTTGCCCTGAGCTAACATCTGTGCCAGTCTTCCTCTATTTTGTATGTGGGTCTCCACCTTAGCATGACTGCTGACAAGTAGTATAGGTCCGTGCCCAGTAACTGGACCTTGGCTACTGAAGTGGAATGTGCTGAACTTAACCACTAGGCCACAGGGCTGGCCCCATGCATAAGCTTTCCTTAATGAAAACTTTTGCACTGAAGTATAACATATGAAAAAAAAGGACAAATTGTAAGTGCACAGCTCGATAAATTCTCTAAGTGAACCTATCCATGTAACTCCCACCCAGATCAATAAATAGAACATTACCAACAACCTAAATGTCCTCCTCTCATCCCTTCCTCCCTCCTTCCCAAATATAACCATTAACATGGTTTCTATCACCCAGATTAGTTTTGCCTGCTTTTTACCTTTATATAAGTAGAACTGTATGGTATGCATACTCTTGTGTTTGGGTCCTTTTGCCTAATAATATTTACGAGATTGATCCATTTTTTTTTTTTAAAGATTGGCACCTGAGCTAACATCTGTTGCCAATCTTCTTTTTTTTCTTCTTCATCTCCCCAAAGCCCACCAGTACATAGTTGTGTATTCTAGTTGTAGGTCTATCTGGTTGTGCTATGTGGGACACTGCCTCGGCATGGCTTGATGAGCCACGCGTGTCCGCACTCAGGATCCAAACCCTTGAAACTTTGGGCCACTGAAGTGGAGCGCATGAACTTAATCACTCGGCCAAGGGGCCAACCCTGAGGTTGATCTATTTTCTTTTTTTTTTTTAAGAATTTTATTTTACTTATTTATTTTATTCCACTTTCTTTCTACAAATCCCCCCAGTACGTACTTGTATATTTTGGTTGTGGGTCCTTCTAGTTGTGGCATGTGGGACGGCCACCTCAATGTGGCCTGACGAGCGGGGCCACGTCCGCGCCCAGATCTGAACTGGCGAAACCCCTGGCCACTGAAGCGGAGCACGAGAACTTAACAACTCAGCCATCAGACCAGCCCCGATCCTTTTTTTTTTTTTTTTTTGAGGAAGATTAGCCCTGAGCTAACAATTGCCAGTCCTCCTCATTTTTGCTGAGGAAGACTGGCCCTGAGCTAACATCGTGCCCGTCTTCCTCTACTTTATATGTGGGACGCCTACCACAGCATGGTGTGCCAAGCAGTGCCATGTCCACATCGGGATCCGAACTGGCGAACTCTGGGCCCCCGAGAAGCAGAAGTTGTGAACTTAACCGCTGCGCCACCCAGCCGGCCCCCTGATCCATTTTCATTTATACAGTATTCTACTTTATAAATATACTAAAACATTTTTATCCATTCACGTTGATGGATGTTTTGGTTGTATGCAGAATTTGGCAGGTAGGAATAGTGCTGCTATGAATATTCTTGTGCATGCCTTTTTGTGAACTCGGAAGTTAGAGGGAGTACCGTCAATAAGATTATCCTTACTTCTGACACCAGTTGCCGATTCAGGAGTCCCCAAGACCACCCTTAGTTTGATAATTTGTTAGGACTCACAGAACTCACTGGAAGCTGATACACTCATGGTTTCAGTTTATGCTGCTTCATTTTGACGCATTTTCCCTGGGTGATATCTTCTACTTACATGACTTCAACTATCATCTATATGCTGATGACTTCTAAATCTGTATTGCTACCCAGTTCTCTTTCCTGAGTCCAGATCCAATTGCCTACTAAAATATCTCCACTTGTATATACGGCAGGCACCTGGAACTCAATATGTCTAAACCTGCATTTATCCGCCTCCATAATTCCTACTTCTCCTGTATTTCCAATTTCAGGTAATGACAGTTCTACCCATGAAGTTAGCCAGCCTAGAAATGTAGGAGCCATTCTCCAGCCCTTTTTCTCCCTCCCTCCTCACCCAGTCATCAAGTCCTAAGTTTGTCCTTCTTGTTACCCCTCTAAACTGTTTTCTGCAGATTCAGGCTTTCATCATTCCTCCTTTGAATAATGGAAACAACCAGCCTCCTACCTCCACATTCACTGCTGCCAATTTTGTTTGCCTCAAATTCACGTGTCTTGTTGCTATTAGAATGGTCTTTCACGGGCTGGCCTGGGGGCGCAGCAGTTAAGTGCACATGTTCTGTTTTGGTGGCTTGGGGTTCGCAGGTTCGATCCTGGGTGTGGACCTACACACTGCTTGTCAAGCCATGCTGTGGCAGGCATCCCACATTTAAGTAGAGGAAGACGGGCATGGATGTTAGCTCAGGGCCAGTCTTCCTCAAAAAAAAAAAAAGAATGGTCTTTCATAAATGTAAATATAACTGTATCATTTTGCTTAAAGCTCCTCAGTGGCTCCTTGCTGCCACCAAGATAGTGTTCAATCTTTATACAATGACATAAAAAGCTATGATCTAACTGCCTGTCTCAGCTTTCATTAATTCATACACTTCTTCTTCCACAAATTTTTGAGTACCTACCCCAATGTTAGACCCCGCACTAGGCTGTGGGGATATAAAAAAGAGCAAAGCAGTAAGGGTCTTCCCCTAGTCTAAAGGGAGAGACAGATAATTAAACAAATAATTACAATTTAACACAATAAATTATTTGATAAGGGAAAATCAGAATGCTCCAGGAGCTCGAAGGAGGAGCAGGGAGGTGGCTGGGGAGGGTTCCACAGAGGAGGTGATGAATGAGGACTCAGCCAGGAGAAAAGTACAGGTGTAGAGGGAGCAGAGGGAATGCCAGATGAAGACCTGGAAGAAAGAGAAACAGTGGAGTGTTTTAGAAACTATGAGATTGTGGGGACCTGGAATTGGCCACCCCAAGATATGTCTCTTTGGTATCAGGATTATTTGAGGCTGATTGCTTTTGATAAACTGGGACAGGCAAGGAGGCTCTGAGGAATGAAACTTGCCCTTTGTTAGGACACATTTACATTTGTAAGGTAAATCTCTATCTGTAAAAGCTGCCTCCCTCTCTGTACCAGGAAGAAGAAAGGAGATGACCTTCTCTCTAAAAACTCTTAATCAATACCAAAGGCAAGGACTTAAATCTGCATTTTATTGTGCTTGTCTGGTAACCTCCTGTAACTGACTTCCCTCCCCCTCTCAACATTGGCATTTCTTAAGGATTAAGCATCTTTCCTTAGGCTAGGAAATGATTGCTGAGCTCACCTGTGACCGCCCAGCTCCAGACAATCGACTTGCCTCCGGCTACGCCCACTGAGATAGCAGACCACTACCTGCTGTGTCCATCAAGTGCTGTGCTGACGGGGCAATCTTGTGACTATTGTGGGAGGGACATTTCAATCACATGTGAAACACCCCGTTTGGGGGTATATAACCACTCTGTGTACCCCACTTCTTCGGTGCCCTTTCTTCCTTCGGGAAGAAAGGCCCCAGGCCATGGTTCCTCATAAAGCTTTGTTTAATTTTCTCTTGCTATTCTGTCTCATGTGAATTTAATTCGTTCTCCAGCCAGATGAACCCCCATTTGGGGAGAGGAAATGTCCTCCTCCCCTACAAGATTGACGTACAGAGTATAGAGAAGCACGTGGTGAGGGAGGTATGCAGGCACAGATCCCCAGAGCCCTTATAAACCATAATAAAGATAAAGAGTTTAGGCTTTATTCTGATGGGAATGGGGGCCACTGAAGGTTCTCAGGCAGGGAGAAGAATAATCAGATTTCCATTTTCTAAGCTCTCTCTGTCTATTGTGTGGGGAATGGATCAGAGGAGGCTGCCTGGAGGCAGGCAGACTTTTGCGATAATTTAGGGGGGAGATGGTAGCAGTAGAGACGGAATCAAGGGGATGGATGTGAGGGTTTTTAGGGGGTAGAATCAAAACTGCTTGGTGATTGATTGAATCTGGGAGGTAAAGAAGCAGACAAGTAGGACTTGGTCACATTTGCAGCCACACTCCTTCTATCTGTTCCTAGAATACACCACGCAAGTGTTTGCCTTAGGGCTTGTACCTGCTTCCGTCAGCTAACTCCAGATCTTCACAGGGCCGGCTCCTTCTCTGCATCCACGTCTCAACACAAAATCAGCTCCTCAAACATGCCTTCCCTTCCTACCCTTCAAACAGCCAACAGCAGCCCCCCTACCAGCCGTTCTCTATGACGTTTCCATGGGTTTTTTTCCCCTATCATTTATCACTATTGTAGGGGAGGAGGACATTTCCTCTCCCCAAATGGGGGTTTGTCTAGCTGGAGAATGAATTAAATTCACATGAGACAGAATAGCAAGAGAAAATTAAACAAAGCTTTATGAGGAACCATGGCCCGGGGCCTTTCTTCCCGAAGGAAGAAAGGGCACCGAAGAAGTGGGGTGCACATAGTGGTTATATAGCCCCCAAACGGGGTGTTTCACATGTGATTGAAATGTCCCTCCCACAATAGTCACAAGATTGCCCTGTCAGCACAGCGCTTGATGGACACAGCAGGTAGTGGTCGGCTATGTCGGTGGGCATAGCAGGAGGCAAGTGGATTGTCTGGCGCTGGGCGGTCACAGGTGAGCTCGGCAATCAGTTCCTAGCCTAAGGAAAGATGCTTAATCCTTAAGAAATGCCAGTGTTGGGAGGGGGAGGGAAGTTAGTTACAGGAGGTTACCAGACTAGCACAATAAAATGCAGATTTAAGTCTTTGCCTTTGGCATTGATTAAGAGCTTCCAGAGAGAAGGCCATCTCCTTTCTTCTTCCTGGTACAGAGAGGGAGGCAGCTTTTACAGATAGAGATTTACCCTACAAATGCAAAGGTGTCCCAACAAAGGGCAAATTCCATTCCTCAGAGCCTCCTTCCCTGTCCCAGTTTATCAAAAGCAATCAGCCTCAAATAATCCTGATTCCAAAGAGACATATCTTGGGGTGGCCAATTCCAGGTCCCCACACTATCTTACTTTATTCTATTTTATCCTATCCTATCCTGGCTATCTACTTAAATGTGAACACCATTAAAGCAGACATCTTGTCTGTCTTGTTTACCACTACATTCTATTATTTGAAAAGAGTCTGGCAAATAAAGGACACTCAATAAATAGGAAGTTCGTCTCTTGCCGTTTCTCCTCCTATTCTAAGTTCCAGCCAGAAGGAACAAATCACAGCACTCTAAATAAGCTGGGTAGCTTTGTATGTGCTGCTTCCTCTGTGTAGAATTCCCTCCCCACCCTTTCTTCTCTTTGCTAACTCCTCATTGTCCCCCAACACTTTGTTTTTATCACATTTCAATGCCCTGTCTGTTTCCCCACTGGAAAGAAGGAAGTTGAGGGCATCATGTATTCCAAAGACCTAGCCAAGATAGATAGATAACAGACACTCAGTAAATGTTTATACGGATCACCTGGGAGCTTGTTAGAAATGCAGAATCTTGGCCCTCACCCCAGATGGAATGAATCAATCTGTGTTTAGCAAGGTCTCCAGGTGATTTGTCTTCCCATGAAAATTCAAGGAGCACTATTTTATTTCATTCTTTTATTTTTAAGATTTTCCTTTTTTTATTGAGACTCCAATGTGTGCTTTTTTTTTTTTGAGGAAGATTAGCCCTGAGCTAACTACTGCCAGTCCTCCTCTTTTTGCTGAGGAAGACTGGCCCTGAGCTAACATCCGTGCCCATCTTCCTCTATATTATATGTGGGATGCCTACCACAGCATGGCGTGCCAAGTGGTGCCATGTCCACACCCGGGATCCGAACCCGCGAACCCTGGGCCGCCCAGAAGCTGAACGTGTGAACTTAACCACTGCGCCACTGGGCTGGCCCCTATTTTATTCTTTTTTAAAGATTTTAGTTTTTTTTCTTTTTCTCCCCAAAGCCCCCCAGTACATAGTTGTATATTTTTAGTTGTGGGTCCTTCTAGTTGTGGCATGTGGGATGCTGCCTCAGCGTGGCTTGATGAGTGGTGCCATGTCTGTGCCCAGGATTGGAACCAGCGAAATCCTGGGCTGCCGAAGTGGGGCCACAGGGTGGCCCCAAGGAGCACTATTTTAATGACAATAATATTCAGCCTAAGTGTAACTGGGAGGCCTTGTAGTGATCTATAAGGCAAGTGTAGGGGAGGAGGACATTTCCTCTCCCCAAATGGGGGTTCATCTGGCTGGAGAACGAATTAAATTCACATGAGACAGAATAGCAAGAGAAAATTAAACAAAGCCTTATGAGGAACCATGGCCCGGGGCCTTTCTTCCCGAAGGAAGAAAGGGCACCGAAGAAGTGGGGTACACAGAGTGGTTATATACCCCCAAACAGGGGTGTTTCACATGTGATTGAAATGTCCCTCCCACAATAGTCACAAGATTGCCCTGTCAGCACAGCGCTTGATGGACACAGCAGGTAGTGGTCGGCTATGTCGGTGGGCGTAGCCGGAGGCAAGTCGATTGTCTGGAGCTGGGCGGTCACAGGTGAGAGCAGCAATCAGTTCCTAGCCTAAAGAAAGATGCTTAATCCTTAAAGAAATGCCAACCTTGGGAGGGGGAGGGAAGTCAGTTACAGGAGGTTACCAGACAAGCACAATAAAATGCAGATTTAAGTCCTTGCCTTTGGTATTGACTAAGAGTTTCTAGAGAGAAGGTCATTCCCTTTCTTCCTGGTACAGAGAGGCACCTTTTACAGATAGAGATTTACCTAACAAATGTAAATGTGTCCTAATGAAGGGCAAGTTCCATTCCTCAGAGCCTCCTTCCCTGTCCCAGTTTATCAAAAGCAATCAGCCTCAAACAATCCTGATGCCAAAGAGACATATCTTGCGGTGGCCAATTCCAGGTCCCCACACAAGGCAGGTATGGTAAAGAAAAGCGCATGGCACTGGGAATCCGACAAACCTGACTGGAATTTTTTATCAGTTATAACACTTAAACAGTTGTTGTGAAATAATAAATATGAAAGGCTTGGTACCTGATGCGGGGTCGGTGAGCCGACGAGTCGAAAGAAAGATTTCTTTGACTCTTAAGATCTGGCAGTAGTGCTCTTTTATTTAGAGAGTAGAATAGCATGGGGACAGGACCCATGGGCAGTCAGAGTTTCTGCTGCTGCTGCAAATTTGGGTGGAGAGTAAGGCTAAATTTAAGGCATAGGTACGTGAGTTATCTCTTTACAAGACAAAGAATATGTAAAAAAGTTAAAGGGGTATCAGTGCCCGTAGGGTCTGGCCATTTGGTGGTCCCACAACTTTTAGATAAGAATCAAACCGGATTGAGTAAATGGCAGAAGTCACCGCTTGAATTTTATCCTCAGCTAAAGACAAAGGAGGATTTGTGTGTGTGTGTGTGGGGGGGTCAGTTACATGAGATGCCAGACAGTAACCAACTTAAGTTCTTCCCTCTGGCATTGATTAAGAGCTTCTAGAGATAAGACCATCCCCCCTTCTTCCTGGCACAGAGAGGGAGGCATCTTCACTGATAGAGGTTTCCCTTAGAAATGTAAATATTTCCCAACAAAGGGGCAAACAAATTCCACTCCTTGGAGCCTGAATCTCATCTGTAGTTTTAAAAGTAACCAGCCTAAAAATCCTCATCAGTACCTACTTAATAAATCGTAGTATCTCTCTCCTCTGGAAGATTCCAAGGCTGGTAACTAGGAGATCCAGCCTCTAGATCGGGTATTGTCACCAATTCACTAAATCATGGAACCACAGAATCAGAAGGGATTTTCATATAGGTACCATTTATTTTAGCAACCTTGGGTTTTAGATCTAGAAACTAAGGCTCATAGCTAGGCTAGAGATCAAGTTTTCGGAGTTCAGTGCTCTGCCACACAGCTTCCTCATTTGTGAAATTAGGAAAATAATACCCTCTCCTATTTGTCTCACAGGTGACACCTAACTTTCATAAGGGCGTGAGAGCTCTTTAAAAATGCAAGGTATCATTATTATTGTCTTTTCCTAAAGATAGGCACTGAGCTACCATCTGTTGCCAATCTTTATTTATTTTTATTTTCTTCTTCTCCCCAAAGCCCCCCAGTACATAGTTGTACATTCTTGTTGTAAGTCCTTCTGGTTGTGCTATGTGGGATGCTGTCTCTCCATGGCTTGATGAACGGTACCATGTCTGTGCCCAGGATCCAAACCTGCGAAACCTTGGGCCACCGAACCGTGCGACCTTGACCACTCAGCCATAGGGCTGGCCCCTATTACTGCTTTTTCATTCTAGGTTGTATTATACATGTTGGGATTTGTAAGATTTCCCTCCATCAAGAAAGTTAGAGTAGACTAATGCCTACTAAATTCTTTCTAAATTCACACTTTTGAGAAAGGGTAGAATTTGGAGGAATTGTTACTATTGTAATTTATAATTACAATAATCAGTTTATCATTAAATCACTTAAATCTCTTTATAATGATATCTAAGCCTCAGCAGATGGATTGCTTATTTTAATCAAAATAAAATTCCAAAAGAAATAAAAATCTTTTCTATGTAATAAACAGTTGAAGAGATTTATTCATATCTGGCAAAAGGAAAGTTTAGGAGTGTTCTCTTTGTAATAACTTTAGTGGTGGAGTAAATAAAGCAATAGATCTATGCGAAAAGGAAACATGAGTGGGTATTTCTAGATCTGTTCTCTCTGAAAATGAGATTATTGCCCACCGCTGAAACAAATGAGAAAAAAGATTCCTCCCCCACCCCCCAAAGGAGTTTACAAATAGAAATCCTAGGTTGGCCCTTTACTTCAGGGTTTCTATTACGAGTGCTTTATTCTCTTCTCCGACCTTGTAAGTTTCAACATCGAGTCCTCTTAAAGAGAAGGTAAGGTTTCCGCGGGCTCAGTGTAGAGAGCTAGTTTATTCTGGAACGGGGCTGGAAGTTGGGCCAGGTAGAAAGGTGAACACCTAACTGAAGGAGAGTCAGGAGGCCTGGGTATTTGTTCTGCCACTGACCTTGAATAAGTCACTTGACATCTGGGCTTCCTCACAAATCCAAGATTGCATCTAGCCGTACAAATTTGCTTGTATAGGTGGCCCTAGCAGTAGCAGCGCTAAGCACAGCTAGGAAGGAAAATAGGAAGGGGGGGGGGCAAAGGAAGTGGGGAAAAAAAAGAAGAAATGGGGAGACATCTAAGAGGTTAGGACTAGGGGAGAACAAGGTTATAGGTGAGGCTTGATGGTTCCCTGCCTAGGAATTGCCAGCCCTGGGGCAGAAACGGAAGGGTGGGGCTGGACATGAAAACAGTTTCATTGCTACTTACTTTACCGTTTTTATCTCAACCATCACGTTGACTTCAGAGTACACACCTAATGCAGCCGAATTGCTTGGAGGCTTGTCCTATTCTTAAATCATTTTGAGTGAAGCTTGACTTAAACCCATCATTGCTCAGTACCCTTTCGTTACACAAAACCTCCAAGTAAACCCAGGTGACCTCTGTATTTTATCGTTCCGCTGTCAGCTTTCACAGGATTTTAGCAGGAGAACCAAACCCGCAGAAGTAAATGGGAAAGGGCAACGATCAGGATATCGGATCAGGGACGCGGTCGGGGAAGCTCTCCCGGGCGTCGCAGGACGCGGCGTCCTGCAGGACGTGCGGGTCGGCGCGGCCGGACTGCATTTCCCAGGCTCCGTCGCCCCACGTGGCCCCGCCCCCTCCGCCGCTGCGGTCCCGCCCCCCTCGCCCCGGACTGCTCGGATCTGGGCTGGCCCGACTTCCCAGCGGCCCCGTGCGGCCCGGGCATGCCCAGTACGGGCGCGGTGGCCCCGGCCCTGGGAGCGCCCGGGTGGGAGCGGGCGGAGGGGCGCGGAGGAGCCGAGCGGGCCCGCAGTGGGCGAGGGGCTGGCCGCGCCGGAGCCGCGGCGGCGGAGCTGCCGGGTGGGTGCAGGCGCGGGCGAGCCAGCGCATTGACGTCCCGCACCCGGCGCGCGGCAGGGGCCCTGGGCAGCAGGGCTGGTGAGGGCGTGTGAGGGCAGGCAGGGCCGAAGCGCGGAGGCGTGTGGTTCCCGGCAGGGGCTTCGAGAGGGGGGCTGCTGACGGAAAGGTGCTGGCGGGGCGGGGCAGGGCCGGGCCGGGGTGCGGGACTCTGCCCCAGGTGCGGCGCGGCTATCTTTAGCTCTTCATGCGATCGCGGGTGGGCGTGCTCCGCACCTGTGCACAGCTGTGGTTGCGGAGGGAGACTAGTTTCCGGTCGAAATTGTCAAGGAGCTGCGAAGGAGACCGGTCCAAGCGGACACACGTGCTCGGAGGCAGTCCGTGGAGGCCCGGTGAGAAGTGAGGATGCTTCCCTTTGCTGTACCTAGAGTAGGATATGACGGCTTCCTGCTTTCTGGATTTGGGTTTACTGACTTAGAAATGAAAGTACGTGACTGTGCCTCCGAAGGTGCTTACTAAGTTCTAATGACTGTTAGGAATTTAATGGCCAGCTGTATTCCCAGGTCTAAGAGAAGGTATTTGTCCATGGGATGCTCGGGTTAAACAAAAATGCTCATTGCAAAGCTTGAGTAAGAAGTCCCTGCTGAAGGTTAGAACGCCAGGGTTTTGAAGTTCGCTGTAGCCTTTCACTTGCTGTGTTCTTGGGCAGGCCGTTTAACCTGGAGACTCTGTTTCTCCATCTGTATAATAATGTGAACCAGATGCACCTTATTTCCTTCCAGCTCAATTGTACCCTCCTCCCTTTTATTTTCTGGTACCCTTTTATTCGGTCTCTGTGTGGTCTTAAATTGTGGCAAGTTACTTTTCTCCATGCCTCAGCTTTTTGTCAAATCGGACAAGCCTCTCCGTATAAAATTGAAATGACTTGGTCCTTCAAAGGCCGTTGTTGGTCAGTAGGTAATCTGCCACTTGGTATGTGCAGGAGCCAGGTGTTCATGGCCACGGTTCAGATACCACAGCTGTTCTTCTGGACTAGGACTGACATGCTTCAAGCTCCCTGTCAGTGCTGAGAAATCCACACTAAGTAATGGGCTTCCTTAAACTTCCAAGGTAGCTCATTCTTTAGGGGGATTGTTTATGTAGAAGTTGTGATTTTCATGTTAGTGCATTTTATACCAAACTGTGAAGAAGTTTTACACCTTTAATTTATGGATGAGGATGTAGGTGGTTAAGAGTGAATCCATGATGGTCTTTACAGATGAAGTGTCTTGTGTGTCGCTGAGCATTTACTGTTCACCTGGCACGGAGTTATCCTCTCTCTCTGAGGTATTTTTTTGTTTTTAAGGGGGAATATTAGCAGAAATATCTTATCTTAGAAACTTCTCTACCTGAGATGAGTTCATCTGTATAGGATGTGACCTAAGGAGCTGATGGTACCTGTAGTGTGGTGCAAGTTGTCTTCCTACTGCTGTATTCCCTGCTCTTCCAGTCCTGGGTGGCAGTAGTCCAGTCGGGTCAGTGAGGTAGTTTGGTGAAGTAGTTATAGGTCAGGGGAATGTGTGCTTATGTTTTGAAATTTGAGGCTTATACAAGCTGCCTGTGAAATTCTGTCATTGTGGTCTAAAATTGAGAATACCCTTGATTGGTTTCGTCAGGTTTAAGAACTTTAGAATCCCAAGTTCTTAGTAAAATTTTTGAAAATGGGTTTTCCATTCACCTTAAAGACATTAAATGGGAGCATAGTATTTTAAGAATATTTATACACAGGAACTTGCAAGTTGTTAATTTTTGAAGTTAAATTTCTCATTCCCCTGAGGAATCAATAACATGGGAAAGCCGAAGTGTTTTAAAGAATATTTATACAAATGAACTTTTTTTGGCCTAGTTTGAAATTTGTTTCTTGTATGTATACATTTAAAGGTGGAAAACATAGGAAGGCCTGTTGGGAGGTCTTGGTGGCAGTTTCACATCATACCTTTAACCTAACTGTGTGCTGGAGGGCCCTGTGTGTGAAGTGCATATTTAGTAATTTTTGTTAGAGCTTTCATCTTGTTCGTATTTTCATTTAAGTGTTTGAGGTAATACATCAAGCATAAACATTGTTTAAGAGGATATTGAAATGTGGTTATCACCCATCTCCAAATCCTCAAAAGTACTTGGAATGTATAGGAGGGATAATTAGGGACATCAAGGCCTGGAGAGGAGACCACTGGTTCAAGAGCATGTTTACCTCATGTCCAAGGGAAAGGGTGGTAAGTGGTTAAAGAAAAAAAAAAAAACCCAAAAACCTTGTGGATTTCAGGTTTCAGCAGCTGCAGGTATACTCTCATGTAGGTCACTGTGCTAATATCTACCTAAGTGCTAGAACCTGCTGCACTCTTGTTAGAGGTGTAAGTACGTGGAAAAATGTCATGTAGTAAGTCCATGAAGTACAGATCTTCAGCCTACAGTGAGGTTACAGCCTGAGAAACCCATCGTAAGCTGAAAATATCGTAAGCTGAAAATGCATCTAATACACCTAATTTACTGAACATCATAGCTTAGCCTAGCCTACCTTCAGGGTGCTCAGAGCACTTAACTTTAAACTTTATAGCCTACAGTTGGGCAAAATCATCCAACACATTGTCTCTTTTTATAATAGTGTTGAATATCTTATGTAATTTAATGGACACTGGACTGAAAGTGAAAAACTGAATGGTTGTAAGTGTATTGGTTGTAGCCCTTGTGGTCGTGTGGCTGACTGAGAGATCGGGCTCACTGCTGCTGCCGCCCTCCGGCATCATGAGAGAGTATTGTACTGCATATTGCTCGCCCGAGGAAAGATCAAAGTTCAAAACATGAAGTATGGTTTCTATTGCATGTGTGTTGTTTTTGCACCATCATAAAGTAGAAAAATGTAAGTCGAACCTTCCTAAGTGGGGACCGTCTGTAACTTATTTTTTAAGATAAATATTTTTTCCCCTCATTGTGCTCCATCTGTTTCCAGGTCCTTCATGATGAAAGATTTTGGGACGCTTCTCTGTCCTCTGTGTAGTTGGTAGTTGGGGTGGTGAAGAGATGGCTGACAGTGTCAAAACCTTTCTCCAGGACCTTGCCAGGGTAAGTACATCAAGTCATCTCTTGACCTGTTTGCTGACTAGGAAATCCTTTAGGTGTTTTTGGAATTTTTATCATATTTGTTGGGTTCTTCACATACAGGTTTTCATTCTGATCCACACCACTCAAGATAGGGATTACCCTGAATCTTGCTGAGATGTGGCAGACCCATCTAGTGAGTGTCTATAGAATTGGAACCCTGGTTAGCTTGGCTCCAGAGCCTTTTTTTTTTTTTTTGACTTTTTTATTTTGGAATAATTTTAGACTTAAAGAAAAGTTGCAGGATAGTACAGAGAATTCCCCTACGTTCTTCACCAGGTTCCCCTAATGTTTAACATCTTATGTAACCATGGTACATTGGTCAAAACTCAGCAGTGAACATTGGCACAGCACTATTACATAAACTACTTCATTTGGATTTACATTACAGAAGCTATCTTTTTTCCCCCCATTCTACAAGGTGCAGATGATGATGCTCTAGGAAAGTGTCCCATAAAGATCTGTTTAGGACCTAGTCACCCAAGTTACCAGTAGCACAAAATTCCATGATGATGGGTTTTTGAGGTCTCATGCCCTAGTTGTAGCCCCTGTAGCTGTATTCCCAGGAGCAGGAGAGAGGCCAGCTCTGATGGGGATGTACGTGTGGGCTTCCTTCCTGAATGGGAGTGTTTAAAAGTTTATTACATTTGAGTAAAAGAGGGAGACCTACTCTTAAGTGATTCTGAAAAAAATATATAAATAAATGGGGCAAAATATTAATCTGGTGAATCTGGAGAAAGGCTATTTGAAAGTTCTCCATTCTGCAGCTCTTTTGTATATTGGGAAGTTTTTCAAAATAAAAAAATTAAGCCATGTAGGAAAGTAAGTACAATGGTTTCCTCTGTTATTTCACTTCACTGTATGTAACTTTGGAAAGGCTTCTCTGATCCATAATCTTTTTTTAAAAATAATACCCTTGTCTATAGGGAATCAAAGACTCCATCTGGGGAATTTGTACTATCTCAAAGCTAGATGCTCGAATTCAGCAAAAGAGAGAGGAGCAGCGTCGAAGAAGGGCAAGTAGTGTCCTGGCACAGAGGAGAGCCCAGAGCATAGAGAGGAAGCAAGAGAGGTAAGGAGTGGAGGCTGACGTCAGGAGAGGTCTGAGCGCCCTTCTGGAAGGCACTTCAAGAGATGATTGATCTTTAGTATAGAATTAAAGCCCTACATAGTGACTTGAAGTTCCAGTACCCCATTATTTGTTTTTTGTACTTTTTCCCAAAAAAATGTTGTAGGTGATTTTTTTTCCCCCCACAGTGAATTGAACTAGGGTCTAGCAATAATCCTTGCTCAAGATATCATGATGTTTAAAAAAAAAAAATCAGAATGGTGAATAGAGGACCACAAAAAAAATTATTTGGATTGACAGGTACTTCTGGGAGAGCCTATGTGGATTTATTCATTGATAGAAGAACTTCAGACATTCTCTTTTAATCTTCTCCAATCTTGGATTTTAGAAAATACATTTTTTCCTTTTTAAGAAAAGCTGCTTCTCTAGAAATATTTTAGCCTTTTCTCATTAACTGACATTAGGAGAACAGTAGGTACTGGAAAAATAATATCGTAACAACAAAAGATATAAAATGGAGAGCTAGTGAATGACAATATGGAAATAACCTATATGCCTTATAAGCTAAAAATGCGTGGTCTTTTCCAGTGAGCCACGTATCGTTAGTAGAATTTTCCAGTGCTGTGCTTGGAATGGTGGAGTATTCTGGGTAAGTTGTTTTTCCTCAAATTCCAAGTACCTTACAAACATCTTCAGATTGTTGCTATATTAATGATTCTCAAATGTTTTCTTGAAACTTAGACAAGTAGCTTTCACCTGCTGATAAATGCTTAAGACCATAACTCAGGATTCTGTGCACTTGTAGTGATTTTATTCCCACTCAAAGAACTCTTCTATGCAAGTGTCATGGATAGCCCTGAATATACACTTGTATTTTTTAGAAAAATGACTCATTCACAAGTTTTAATGTTGTTAGAGGTAACAGTTTCTCTTCACATTGTCTGGACGTTTTGGCCAGGAGCAACAATGGGGGATCAGAGGGGCAGGGCAGATGGTCAAGGGCAAGGTTCTCCCTGCATCTGGTCATGTCAGTCTACTAGAACTGATTACTGTTGAAACTCAGACTTGGAAAGATTGCCTGCCATTGACTGGGAACCAACATGGGCTAAAGTGAAATTTGCCTGCTTTGAAGGGCAGGTAGTTAAATATATTTCCTTTGACTTGGAATTCAATACAATTCAATTTATCTTAATCTAAGTGTTTCATAGATGTTTTCAGATGTTAGCTTTAATTAATAAAATATTACTATGTACTTAGTATATGCCTGTATTTTGGCCTGAATACTATTTTAAATGTTCTTCTGTGCCCCCCAAAGTTTCACTGTTTTTATGGGCTGCGTCAGGTTTGTATCTCTTAGCAGGAGTATTGGGAAGTACAAATGGGTCCAATTTTGGTGCCTCTTCAGGCCTCCAAATTTATCAAAGGCACCTCCCTCTGGAAAATAATTACACTGAAACTTAGAACTCCTGTTTTAAAGAAGGGCTTTTAATGTTTACCTTATTGCTTCTTTCCTTTAGTTCAGTCTTCTCTTGTTTTATCGAGTGTTTATTCCTGTGCTTCAGTCAGTAACAGCCCAAATTATTGGTAAGTATATACATTGCTCCGTGCTGTCTGTTGGGATGGGAGTGGGAGATGTTTTCCTGTCTCTCTCAGTTGGTTGAACAAATCTATGAACCAGGAGCTTTAGATATTTTTAACTCAAACCTCTTAGCTCTTTGAATGGGTACCGTTATCGATATTATTTTATGGATGAAGGAATGAAAGTTAGCTACCCAGGTTATAAACCATTGGTAAGTGGCCGAGCCGGGATTTAAACCCAGGTGGTTTCCTACATATGGTGTGGTGTTAGTCCTGTGACGTCTCAGTCACCACCAGGTAAGCAGGTTTGTCTCGAGGTAAGCAGCACATATCTCTGAATTGGAGTCGTGGCCAGAATTGGTGTGTCTTTGAAGAACGGGACGATCTGAAATAGGCATAGTGATGTGCTGGTAGGAAACAAAGATGTATGTGTGTCAGGGGTGGGGAACAGTAGTCACAAACTAGGGGTTCCATATTTGGTCTTGTGGTTTTCCATTTCTCCAGTTAAACTATCAACTCTTCCCCTTTCATAGGTGATCCATCACTACATGGAGATGTTTGGTCTTGGCTGGAATTCTTCCTCACGTCAATTTTCAGTGCTCTTTGGGTGCTCCCCCTGTTTGTGCTTAGCAAAGTTGTGAATGCCATCTGGTTTCAGGTAGGTCCAGGGCGGAATGGAGTCTGGGTCCTATAGCATGATGGGTTGATAAGTGGCAGGTTTCAGCTGTGAAGTTAGTGGCCATGTAGGGAGCAATTTCACAGCCTTAACCTTCCTTGGTTAAGCAGCCAGTGAGTGACCTTTGTGTTTTTTTAAAATGGAATTATTGTCTCAGGTCACTGGAGCATCTTATTGTCAGGTGTCTGGGGGCTTTTCTCACCTGACAGGTCTAATGGCAGATCATTGGCCTTAGTTTTGGGATGGATATGGAAGTCATTTAATTCGTGTTTTGGTGAGCTACTTTCTCTGTTACAGGACATAGCTGATCTGGCATTTGAGGTATCGGGGAGGAAGCCTCACCCATTCCCTAGTGTTAGCAAAATAATTGCTGACATGCTCTTCAACCTTTTGCTGCAGGCTCTTTTCCTCATTCAGGTGAGACTGGCCTTCTGGGCACATGGGCAGATAAAAAAAAAAAGCTCACTAGAGGGAGCTTCACAAAGACAGAGTATTGCATTTATACTGGGGCAGATATGCTTTGTGGGAGGTAATGATTTTTAAATCATTTTTTCACAGAAACTAGAGAATTTAAAAATCATAAAATGATAAGAAACATGAATTTTCTGCCCTTCCCTGCCACCCTGGGCATTCTCCACTCTTCTGCTGTTCAGAAACTTGAAGCAACTATGAGGTTATCAGGGCAGAGGGTGATGGCCCAGAGCGTCAGGTGAATAGTCTCGGAAGCTTTGGAATTAAGATTTTTTCTGTATTTGTTCTTCAGGGGATGTTTGTGAGTCTCTTTCCCATCCATCTTGTTGGTCAGCTGGTTAGTCTCCTGCATATGTCCCTTCTCTACTCACTATACTGCTTCGAATATCGATGGTTTAATAAAGGTAAGTCTATCTAAAGAAACTCAGAACTTGGAGACCCGGTTTGGAAATGCAGCTGCTAAGCAGACTTAAACTATTCAATACTTAGGCCATGGGCAAACTGTCTTTGGAAGGAAGTAGCCTCTTTGGCAAGAGGGAACTTACATTTGGCTTAGGGAGTTTAACCTTTAGCTTTGATGCTGGAAGATAAGGCAATGTAGTATTATCTTTATGGTGCTTAATGTGCTGTAGCTGTGCCTGAGCCATAAGGTGGCATAAATGAGCACGAGTTAATTCTGAATTAGAGAAATTAATTTGACGTCAGTGCATTGCATTCAGATTCTTTTGGGGATTTTTTTTTTTAAGGTTATGAAAGTTAACATCCTTGTGAAATTACAGTTGTACATCATTATTAGTCATGTTGTAGGTACACCACTTCACCCCTAGTGCCCTCCCCCCACCCCCCTTTCCCCTGGCAGCCACCGATCAGTTCTCTTTGTCCATATGTTAAATACCACCTATGAGTGGAGTCATACAGAGTTTGTCTTTCTCTGTCTGGCTTATTTCACTCAACATAATACCCTCAAGGTCTATCCATGTTGTTGTGAATGGGACGACTTTGTGTGTGTGTGTGTGTGTGTGTGTGTGTGTACACACTACATCTTCTTTATCCAATCATCAGTTGCTGGGCACTGAGGTTGGTTCCATGACTTGGCTATTGTGAATAATGCTGCGATGAACATAGGGGTGCATGGAACTTTTGGAATTGCTGATTTCAGGTTCTTAGGGATAGATACCCAGTAGTGGGATGGCTGGGTCATAAGGTATTTCTATTCTTAACTTTTTGAGGAATCTCCATACTGTTTTCCATAGTGGCTGCATTCTCTTTTGGGGATATTTTTAAAGCCCATGGCATATTTTTCTGGGTGTGTATGGTTGAAAGAAGTTAATTGATTTCTAGAAGATGGCTGCTTTTTTATTTGATATCTTGGTTTCTTCAAGACTAATTCTGACAGGATGCTGGTGGTGTCATTCATAATTCACTTCGCCTGCCAGCTTTGAAATTATGATTAGTGAATTGTGAAAACTTTGCATAGAAACTTTATATCAGAGTAGGACAATTCTAATTCATCCACTTTAACCTGTGTTCTACATGGCAGATCTGTACCTAAAACTCAAACCTCGAATAATTTGTCAATCATATTTAGTCTTTTGACTAAAAGGAAATACGCAGTCTAATTGTATTGGCTCTCTTGTTTTAGGAATTGAGATGCACCAGCGGTTGTCCAACATAGAAAGGAATTGGCCGTACTACTTTGGATTCGGTTTGCCCTTGGCTTTCCTCACAGCAATGCAATCCTCATACATTATCAGGTAATTGGGCTGGAGGGACTTGAAGGGGAGAAGTAAAAATACTCAACGTAGGGAGCACCTTCTGTATGCCTGGTTCTGTGCTAGGCATTCTGCATTCTTATTTGGCCATCAGGATTTTTTCCCTTGACGGATAGTCATAGACATTTGTCAGTTAGCATTAAAATTAAAATCTAGTCTGCATGATCCTATATGCCATATTCTTTCTTCTATGCTGCCTCCTGGGGCAGTGTGAAACATAGCCAAAGGTGAGAAAAATCTTTTGGTGTTTTGTTTTTGAAAGATGTGTTTGATATATTAAGGTTTCATCAAGCCACGATGTTAGTGTTGGAGACAAAGGAACTTGGGCTTCTAATATCGCAGAGTCATGACTGTTATGATGGTGATTAATTATTTTCTTTTGTTTACAGTGGTTGCCTCTTCTCTATCCTCTTTCCTTTATTCATTATCAGCGCCAATGAAGCAAAGACCCCTGGCAAAGCGTAGTAAGTATTAGCCAAAGTCTAGTAAGTTTTTTCTGTGTAAAGGATTGGGGCTATAATGAGACAATTATGTGAATGAGACTTTTTTTTTTAAATAACCTCTTATATTGCAGGAAAACATTAATACACAATTTAATGAGAGAAAATCATTTCTGGTGTATATCCCCAAATTTTCCCCAAGCATGTATGCACAAAAATTTTTTAAAAATTGATGCCATTATACATATTCTTAAAATTTAACAATTCACTGAATATATAAGGCATTTGTAAACACCTGTAGTTAAGCTCATTTTTGTAAGAATGGCCAACTTTTAAAAAAAGTAGTGCACCATGTGATCTGCCTACATGAGTTTATTGATAATAGTAAAACAAGGTATTTCAGAATGAATCTTTATCAATAATAGCACTCCAAAAGTTTTATCATTTCAAAGAAAAGCTCAATTAATCTTTGGTCAATTTTGGTTAAGACAGTGAGGATACATGTATAGGAACTTCAGATCTGTTTGGGTTTTTGCACGCTCTTACAGTCCAGCACTGCTAGTATATATTTTAGTAGGTATAATTGACATTCTCTTGAAATTCTTGAAAGTGATATCATATGCTGTGTGTGCTTCTTCAGATATAGCTTGAAGTTGTACCCTGTAGTCAGTCATAGAAAAGTATTTCCGATTAAGCGTAACTTTATTTCCTCTAATCCTGGATACTTCAAATGGTGGTTCCACTGCACTCATGACAGCCACAGGGTGCAGTGCCTTCTTTAGTTGCTGCCGGTTTAATCCATGTGTCTAACCTCTACTGTCTTGATCAAATTTCAGTTGTCTTGTTTTCGCCTGGCTCATTTTAAGTTTAATATAGTCAGATAAGTTGTCAAGTAATTAAAACAATAATTTTGATCAACAATAATTTTGTTCTAACAAGTTGGGTCTTTTGCCTTTTAGCCTTTTCCAGTTGCGCCTCTTCTCTTTGGTGGTTTTCTTAAGCAACAGACTCTTCCACAAGACGGTCTACCTGCAGTCAGCCCTGAGTAGCTCGACCTCCGCAGAGAAGTTCCCTTCACCACATCCCTCTCCTGCCAAACTGAAGGCTGCTGCAGGCCACTGAGTCGCCTGCCATCCAGAGGGCACGGGTGGGATTGGAAGGAGGCTGTGGCAGCTCTTTTCCTTGTTCACCTCCCCAACCAGGGAAGGCAGGACCCACCTGCCAAGGGCCCTCTGCCTTCCCTTCTCTCTGAGGAAATGGGATTTTTGTCTCCGGTGCACGTAAGGCAGAATCTCCTGACACCAGTATGTGGATTTTTAACACCGGTGAGTCTGAAAGGACCACAGGTTTTTCTGCAGCTCTTTTTCTAGCGTTTGCCAGCCCCTGTGCCTGGACTGATTTGAATACTTTTTCCCCCTGTGCCATTTACCCTCCCGCCTCCCCTTCCTGCCTTCTATCACCCTTGGATGAATGGGTTTTGTAATTCTAGCTGTTGTATTTTGTGGACCTGTTATTTTTGTTGTTTTTCTGTGAAGCACATATATTGGATGTGGGAGGTAAAGGAGTATCTCAGTTGCTCCTGGCCACTCCCTTTATAGCCATCACTGTCTTGTTTCTTGTAACTCAGGTTAGATTTTGGTCTCTCTTGCTCTACTGCAAAAAAACAAGCCTGAAGAGATGGGACAGAAGGAAAGACCTCACAGCCAGATCTGCAGGGTTTTGAGGAGTGATTTTTTTCTTTCTTCCCTTGAAGGGGGAAAAAGCTTTTTTCACTGGTACATTTGAAGTACCCCAGCTATAGGGAGTTACCGATTTTGGACAAGTGCCACTGCAACACAGAATGCTAAGAGAACCTGAACTTTTAAACTCTGGAGGTCTGAAATTTACTGTTGGCCACTGCCGGGTCTGTCTGGTATGTCAAAGGAATATTGGGTGCTGCAAATAGGAACTGAAGGGGTAAACTTATTAAACCCATTAAACCTGTGATTGGTGTTTTCCTGTCATTTTAAAGAGACTAAATGTGGGGGGAGGGTGCGGATGTCAAAACACTTGTACAATTTTAAAGTGTCATGATTAAATGTGAGCTGGTTTCCCACAAGTGTGTAATGGCTGAATTACAAATCATCACCCCAAGAAACATACTCATGGAACACGAGTTTGTCTTGGATAATTTGGTTATACCTTTGAGAGATTAGTCCTGAAAATCTTTCTCCAAGAAAGTTTGTATTATGTCATTATAATCATGTTAATATCTTGTGAGAGAATTTGGGATTGTTGCGTTATTTGTTTTAAAGTCTATATGTGCATCTCTCCTGCATATTCACAAAGGGAGAGATCATTCTAGATTTCAGTGTATTGAACATTTTCATTAGGGAAGAGATTAGACATTTGGTTAGTGGAAACTTTTACTATGTACAAGACAAAGACTTAAAAATCATTGCTGGTAGGGGCTGGCCCCGTGGCTGAATGGTTAAGTTCGTACACTCTGCTTTGGTAGCCCAGGGTTTCGCTGGTTTGCATCCTGGGCCTAGACATGGCACTGCTCATTAGGTCACGCTGAGGTGGCGTCCCACATGCCACAACTAGAAAGACCCACAACTAAAGTATACAACTAGGTACTGGGGGGACTTGGGGAGAAAAAGCGGAAAAAAAAATCATTGCTGGGAGATGTAAAACCAACTTCATTGTGCAGAAGCTTTTAAAATATTGGGCATCTTGGAAGTAAGCATTGTTTCTAGCTTGTGCAGAAAAATTTGTGAAAAACAGTTAAAATAAGATTTACTTTCAACATTTCTGTGGCATTTCTGGTCATTTGTCAATAGTATTGCAGAGAACTACCTCCAGGTTGCAGTGGGGGTGATTTGAAGAAAACCTCAGTATTTCATCAGTTTGTAACTGATCAGTGATTACCTTACTTAAGATTAGTTGTTGAAGTTTTAAAAATTAGCTTAGGTTATTTAAGTGACCACAACCTTGCTGCCAGAAATTTGTATTTGTACCAACTAAGCTGGCCTTAGCTAGTTTAGAAGGGTGAGGGAGGTTGAGTACATGAAGGCAAGTGATTTTATCTGGCACTGTGCCTGGCTAATAGAAAATGCTTAAAGTTTAAGCATCTGAAAATCTGCCAAGTTTTATTAGTGTAATTGCGAGGCGAGGCCTGTACAAAGGCTAGATTAGGCATGTCTACAATAGAAATTTGGTAACAATCACAATGAGATATGTACACAAAAGCAGTTGTAAACCTCTCTTGCCTTTCTACTGGGGTGTGGGCACTGAGGGCAGTGATTAGGAAACTGGGATCAAAGGGTGAGTAGGCTCTGTTTTTGCCAAGTTCGGAATGGCAGTTTGAGGCAGACTAATGGTAACTGAAAATAAGGAAGATCATATCACTAAAGATGAAGATGAGAGCTTGAGTTTTAGTCATGCAGCCAGTAGGATCTAAGGAATCACGTTCACAAAAGTTCTTTTCAGGGATAGACATCATAGCTAGGACAGGTGCACGTGATTCAAAACACTGCCCTTTTAGCCTATCTAGAGCTGAGTTGTTCATTATAGCAACTCTTGAAGAATTAGAAAGTGGATGCTTCAGACCTGAGGTTAAGTCGGCTGGAAACTTTTAAATAGATTCATGTGCTGACTTATTAATTGCTCTGTACTTAGTAAGTGCCAAGAGTAAGAGGAATGGCGACAAGCTGGAACAAACTCAGAAGAAGGCAACTAATGGTTAGAGGTTTGTGAACCACCTTAAAAGGATAACATCTGTGGGCATAAAAGGGCAACTGTAGTTGTCTACTGTCTGTTCATTTTCCATCCACTTCTGTTAATCTGATTATAAAAGTAGTACATTCAGCTTCTAAATTTGTGTTAACCTCTATCAAGATTGCTCTGGTAAAGGTTATCAGTTCATCAGTAGTATGATGGAGTAGACATTTATTTTAGCATTTGTCTCCCCTCTCCCCTCCCCCATTAACATTCTTATGCTATATGAGCCACAGAAGTTAAAAGGCAGCTGCCTTCAGGTCATTGTAACTTAGGCCTTTTTAACAACAAGAGCCATCCATCAGTGAAATATTTTGGATGAACCTAAAGTGAGTCCATAGAACCAGTCAAGGATCAAGTGGGGGAAAGAGATGACTTGAACGTGTAACAAGCATTTGCATACCTTCTCTGTTAGGCACTGTGCAAGCCACTGGAGAATCCAGGGGGAACCAGAAAGGTATTACTTCCCTTTTGGACGTAACGGTAAAGTGAAGGGGACTGACTGGTGATCAGCAAATTTTTAAAAATTACGTGTTTAAATAGCTACTATTTTCCACAGGTCTCAAAGCTGGAGAAAATGTTGGAATGAAGAGAATCTGTGAGTAAGGGAGACATTAGGCCAGACATTCAGCCTCCTATTCTTGTACTCCTGATTTCAAGTTTAAATGTTCTGTAGTGCTTTCAGACCTATGGGAAAAATAGTGACCATTGGATCATTTAGATAAGTAGTTCTTAACCAGGGATCAGCATCAGAATCATTGCAGAAGCTTTCCCCAAATGCACATAACATACCACCTAGCCCTGGAGGAAAGTCTAGAAACAAAAGGTAACTTTAAAAATTATACTAACTACTTTCATAGAAATTTGGGAAGCTATCGCATCCATAAAGAACAGATTGTTGTGAAAAAGCAACAGAATAGGAAAGTACTTTGAAATTAAAGCAGTTATGGGAATAAAATGGGCTTATAAAAGTGATACTGAGGAGGGTAAATTCGAGAACTGCAAGATAAAATTGAGGAAATTTCCCAGAACACAGAGCAAAAAGATCAAGACATGGAAAAAGTTAACAATCATGGAGGTATCCAAGAATCAGGAGATCCAACGTTTGTCTAATTGCAACTTTAGAAAATGAGAACAGAAACATGGAGACAAGAATAAAATCAAAGAAAATTTCCTGGACTGTTGATGAAAATTGGAGATTTCAGATAGAAAGGGCCTGCAAAGCATAAAACAGGAAAAATGACAAAAGAAAATAATATAAATGGGATCTTTAAGGAAAAATAATTTATCAGGGAGAAAAACAGATTACCTACAAAGGACATGACTCACAGCGTTAGACTTCTCAAGAACAACTCCCAATAGTAGAAGATAAAGTTGTAATACCTTGAAAGTGTGCTTTTATGTGTATGGGATGGATGGGTCCTAATTTTGTTCCTATAATTTGAAACCTAGCTATGCTATTAATTAAGGACCAAATAAAGGCACTGTTTGCTTTCCATTCAGCTTTTCTGAAAAAGTTACTTGAAAAATCGATCAAAACGAAAAATCCAACAAACAGAAAGATGACATTAAAACACCCAACCAAACAACACGAAACAGAGGAATCAGGAAGTGTTTTGAGAAGAAATCCTGGTTACATAGCTCTGCAGCACACTTGGAAAGGTGGGTTCTGGGGAGAATAGCTTTAAGAAGAAAATAGACACTTACTTTGGGGTGCTCCAGATGAGGTGAAGGCATGTGTTTCTTTTGATCAATGATGGAAGTAGACATTTCAGGAAAGACACAAGCTCCACAGAAATGGCCTGATTCCTACGAAGTAAGCTAAAAAGAGCATTCTTTTACGCAATCGATGGAACAGTAAAAAGCTTTTCTGAAACAAGTCAAAACTTTTGGTCCAACAAATCAGGAGGGAGAAGGATTAGCTGATATGCTGAATTCATGTATGCTCTCTGGGTTTATAATACTATAATAATTTTTCCCATGACTTTGCTATTGTGACTTGGGTTTTACTTACAGACAAGCCTTTCCGTATCAACTGGTATTAAAGAATCATCCTAGAAATAGGCTTAGATTTTAAACTTTGTTCTGTAGTAGTATATTTTGACTTCTGAAAAAGCTGACAATTTTATCACCTGGAAACTTAAACATTCCCTTTAAGAAACATGTTCGATAATTTTTTACAAAATGAGAACCCTCAACATCTTAATGTTCTTGAAACAGTACCTTTTTTTTAACTTTAAAGGAATCTTTCTAATTTTAATTCCTTTTAAGAAAAAAAATCTTGTTTTGAAGAAGCATTTACCTGAAGTTCTGTAATTCTTTCAGGTTCCTTCAGTTTTCTTCTGTTAATAAAATTACATGGAACACATAAAAACAAAACAAAAAAGCAAATCTATTGAATTATAACGTCCTGGGGTGAGCCCGGTCACGTGAATTTTGAAAAATTCCCGTGATTTTGAAGCACTGATTTAAATGGACTTTCAATAAGTTCAGTCGGTTGCATTCATAGTACAGTAAATGGGAAGATAAGTGAGTGGTACTGGCACTGAATTTGAACGGTTGCAGGATGCTCCCCTCTATTTGGTGTAGCCTCAGCTCACTGCAGCGTGAGGGAGGGAGCGCCTGAGCGCGTGGGTGTACACGGGCGTGTCTGAGAGGTGCTGGAATTCGCTGCTGAAACTTCACTCTCTTCCCTGCCCTCAGCAACATTTTTGTTTGTTTTTGGTGAGGAGAGAGGGCAAGAAGGGAGTTGGGGCTGCCTCTCTGGCAGAAACCTGTCCCCAGCGTGGGAGAACGGCCTCTGCGGCGGCGGGGATTCTTCACGAAGTCAGGGGCTTGAGAACGGGAAATGCCTCATGAAATCGGTCAGGGCTCTCTAATCCACGGCAGTCCGCCTGAGCAGTCACAAAAACACTGTTGAGCGAACTGTCAGACAAACCCTGTCCAAGATGTTAAGGGTCTGGACCAGAAAGCATTTGAATTTGCACTCAGAACACGTAGAAAATTCGTCCCTCCTCCCTTTTAACCTTACATTTAGGTAATGGTCAATTTCTGCCTTAAAAAAAAAATCATAAGCGGAGATGACAGATCTCAAGTCCCCGCTTTTTGGGATTTGTAGTTTTGGCTTATTCCTCCGCGTGGTTTCCGCTTCTGGTCACGTGACTGGGACAAACCGGCCACACCTTCCCCAGCGAAGCCTTCGCGGTCCGCAGACCGACACGTCACTCCTCCGCCGTCAACCAAACTGCTCCTAGCACGTTCTTTCCGCGCTCTTGCGCTCACGAGCGGGCCTATCACAGCTCGGCGGGAGCACGAAGTCCCGCCTCCAGGCTGCTAAGTGATATCTGTATCGCCCAGTTAAGAAGTGGGAGCGCGGCTTTGTCCACGCCTCAGGATCTGACAGACAGTCCCGCAATCCTATCGCTCTCTAGATCTGTCGTCTCGGTCCTGAGCCAGCCAATGGGGAGCGGTCCGGGAGGCGGACCCGGCCGTTGCCAAGGTTGGGTGCGCCACTGAGCGGATGGCAGAGGGAGCCGAGCGGATTCGTGAGGAACGCTGGCCAGGTAAGAAGGCCTTAGGATATAACTTGAGCATTAGCGGCAGGTGCAGTCCAGGGCGTTGGTGGGGCTGAACGAAGTGCAGGAGGTGGGGCTGTAAAGGCCGCGGGGGAGAGAAGTTGGGGTGGGAAGCAGGGTCTGGGGCCTTGCAGAGGAGGGGGCGTGAGGTGGGTGTGGGGTCGTCCTGAAATGGGAGGAGGTGAAGGTCTAGGGTGGGGCGTGCGCTTAGGCCAGCGAGGCGTGGGGAAGAGTGGATCCTGGGTCTAGTCCTATGGGGAGAAGGCGCGTAGGATGCTAATGTGGGGGGTTGTCCCGCGGTGGGTGGTGTCAGAGGTGTTGAGTTGTGTGAAGGTGGGAGGCAGAGGGAGGTGGGACGCCCAGGGGTGAGCAGAAGTGGCGGGTGGAGGGGGGGAAAGGAGTGTGAGACGGCGTGAGAAAGCGTGCAGGCAAACGGCGGTGGGCAAGTTGCCGTCTTAGAGATTAGAACTGGGGTGGGACAAGGATGCCACAGCTTGCAGGCACAGTTGAGGAGGAGAACACGTGCTAAGTGTTTTAAGAAAAGTGTCTTTGCCCTTAGATGCTTTAGCAGTGAGTGAAAATGACCACCAGAAAGTACGTTATGAGAACTCCCTTAAGGCCCTGCCTCAAATTACTAGCTCCTTTAGTCAGTTTTCAGGTAGAGGGTCAAGTATTCGCATTTCCTCTGCTTAGTTTTCTAGTTGTGTGACTCATGTCAACTCAGTGGTGTTAAGTTCTTCTATTTCAGGCATTCCAGAAAACTAGTATAAACCTGAAGGATCTGGCTGATTATTGACTTCCTGGAGTTAGGTGTTTATTTTTGATTGCGAGATAAGGTTTTCCTTCGGGATTATAATTAAAAACTCACGGAAAACTGCTCCTCTGGGACAGTTAATTACAGAAAAGATGCTTGACTTCTCACTGTTGGAGCTAGGAATGTGTGATTCTTCATGCCTTCCACCTACTCCAGTGTTTTTTTTCCCCTTTTCTCTAGTAATATTGGGAAAAAGATCAGGAAGGGCGCTGGTTCCTTTTTTTTTCCTCTGCAGTCTTAAACAGTGTTGCATATCCTTTATTATTACATTCATTATCACTAAGCCTTTGACCAGCTTATGGTTTAAGAAGGCAGTGCTATCTTAAACAGAAATAAGCTAACCTCCTATGGTAAATTAGTGCTAATTTACCAGTGATCACCATTCCGAGTGGTCTACAAATTACTTCCCTCAACATTTTATTTGGATCTAGTCTTTTTTCCCCCCTGAGCTTTTCTTGCTTCAGTAGAAAGAATTTATTTTCTTTTCCCTCCAGATTGTCATCTGGTTCTATGAACTGTCTTTGGGATTAGTGGCTTAAAACAGCAGTGTCAATTACAGAGATGCCTTGAGACAGCTGATTGGAAGTGGGTATAGATCTGAGGCATAGTTCCAGTGTGATCCATGGGCTTGAAAGCGCAGTAATCTGTGTATGTATATCTCTGCCTCTGAGCGCATGGCTATACCTGCATTAGTGATGTCATGCTCTTTAGTTGACCCTGCAACCCCACTGGGATTTGCAACAAAAAGAAGCTTGTAGCCTGTCAGTTGAAGCTGAAATTTAGGGCTGTAAATTGTACTGATTCAGTCATGACTTCTATTTCTCTGCTTTCTGTTTTCCCTTGTGTACTCAGTATTCATCCCCTGCCTTCTTTCGTACATTCCTGCCTTGTTTTAAATACTCTCTTTCTCCTTTGATTTTTTTCTCTATTTCTGATCTTTCCTATGTTCTTTGCATCTCTCCCTCCAACCTCCTTTTTTTCTGTTCCTGTGTTTCTTTATTCCTGTTGTACTACACTATTGGCAGTTATGCTTATGTACTTGTTAATTGTGAGGGAGTGAGAAACAGAATTTTGGTGATAGAGTCTAATCACCCCTTGTTAGTCTTGACACATAGACCTGACTTGTGCCTACTCCTTTGCCGGCTGATCGTAATTCAGTCAAGGCTTGGGTATTAGTGTTAGCCCTGACCCTCTGTAGTGTGCTCACTAGCCCCTGTCTCTTATATAGTTCTCTACCATGTAAAATATGAAAGTGAATTAGGTAAATGGAAGGTGTTCGATGTCATGTAGTCTTGACTTTTCCATTTTAGCTATTCGAGTGTCATCTGTTGCCACCCACCGATGTCAAGATGACTAAGCTGGGGTTTTTGCGGCTGTCCTATGAAAAGCAGGACACACTTCTGAAGCTTCTCATTCTGTCAATGGCTGCTGTGTTATGTGAGTGTGCTTGTGGACCTCTTTGGAGATGGAAAGGAGAAAAATCTTGAGAAAAATCAAGAATGGCTTTTTTAAATGCCTTATTCTTTTTACTGTCCTCCATCACTATAAGTTTATGAAGGCAAATTAAAAGAAACACGGATTATAAAAGTCAGGGCTAGTGATCATCTGGGAAAGAAGGGGAGGCATGCTTTGCTAATTCTGTTTTCTCATAGAGCTGAAAGAGTTACTGAGGACCCTTGGATACTGAATTTTGTGAAAGATGATTGTCTTCAGTTTAGTTGCCTACATTAGTATTTCTGAAAATCTCTTCAGAACTTACTGCTTTTTAGATTTTCTAGCTCTTCATGAGTCAGAAGTATAGCTTTGATTGCTTTACCTCCTAGTTTGCTCCAGAGTTAAGGTTAGTTGTGGGGAGGGAAGGTCAACATATATAAAAGATGACCATGTAGATTGAGTGCAGTATTAGTAGGTGAATGCACTACTTTGGGGCCTTGATAACAAGTAGTTAACTATGTCCTCCCTAAGTGGAAAATGTAGGTGTCATTGTCAGGGGAAAGTGAACTTCTTTTGTTTCTTCTACATGGGAGTGATGGATAAATACTTTATTCAGGGATCATTTTATATTTCCTGTGACTTCTGTGCTGGATAATGCTATAATACTACTGTCTACTATTTTTCATGGCACATCACCATTAAAATATTAATTCTCTGGTATTTGCAGCATTCTCCACTCGTCTCTTTGCTGTCTTGAGATTTGAAAGTGTCATCCATGAGTTTGATCCGTGAGTACTTTTGCTTGGTCTGGTATTTCCTTTGGGAAGCATTGAGGTTCATGGGTTTCAAATTCAAATTCCAATCAGCTCTCAGTGATGGAGATGCTATATATTCTATACGTTTAGGAAAAAAAAACCCTTAAGTTTTCCAGAGGAGATAATTGTCTCCTTTTGAAACATTTCTGTTGGAATTAACCAAGTGAGTGTCTCAGACTCACAGAAAATATGAGAGGTATTGCTGGTGTGCCTACCTGTCATTTAAGATCTGGCTAGGTGTGGTGTGTTTGAGGCTCAGTAGAAAATCACAAGCCATGAACTTGAGATCCGTGACATTCTTTTTTTGTTTTATTAACTATTTATATGGTAGAAATTGGGCCTATCATTTAAGTCCTAAGGCATTGAGGAAATTTTAAACCTGTGAGTTTGATTAGGGGTTTTGATTATTAGATAAAAAAGATATAAGTGAAAGACATTTACTGAGCATTCATTTTGATCCAAGCACTGTTTTACAGATTATCTGTAAATCCTTACAACAATCCTATGAGATGGAGGTACTATTATCTCCTTTTTACAGGTGAGGAGACTGAGGCTATTCAAGGTTACACATTTAGTAAGTGCAAGAGCCAAGATTTGAATCTAGGTTAGTCTGTCTCCAGACACTGAAGTTATTGTGTTATATTGCCTAAAGTTAAGGCTTAATTAAAAATTTTGAGAGCCAGAATCTAAGTTCTTGAAGTGTCATTGCTGTGTTGAAAGTAGCATATTTGGCTTACAGAGCATTGATTAAAAAGTTTAATACTTGCATGTATTTGCAAATTTGTCATTTTGTTTTGTGTAGATATTGGAAAGCACTTCGGAGGCATACAAATATTTTCTTGGGAGCCTCCCAAATCAATTTATATTTTTTCTCATGAATGAGGAAACTCATGTCCTTTTGTTTCTTGATCATCAGTCTATTAGGGCTTTTTCTCAGACCCTCTAGGTGGGCAAACATTGAGGTAAGATGGTCAGGGAAAGCAAGAGTATCTGCTCTGTAGTCACAGAGTTGGAAGGGACTGTAAAAATCATGTGATTTGATACTTTTGCAGAGCAGGAAACTGAGGCCCGGGGTGTTAGCCCACGCCAGACCTATTTCCACTAACTTATACTTCCTCTATCTAACTTTGCCTCTCCAACTCTTAGGTAAAGGACACAATTCTGGCACATGTTGACTGACTGCTACCCTCGTCCCTTTTGTTTCTCTGACAGTTACCAAAATAACATTCATCAGCAACAGACAGGGATAGAGATTTCTGCCATCTGCTACTTGTACTTACTTCAGCTGCTAAAATTTGACTGACCAAGGAGAAAATAGGGTTAGAGGGGTGGGCAGAAAAGATTGTTAGTCATGATTATCTCTAGTAATTGAACAGTTCCTTTTGTTTGTTTATGTATATTTTTTGCCCTTCTTTTTTAAAATTTCTTTTTAAAGGAGAAACTTAAGGAGTTACATAGCTTGGACCTAAAGAACTGTGTCTTTCCATGCGTAACTCTTAAGAATTTCATATCAAATATTTTTAATGTAATCTATATTTTTATGCTACTATGTAAATGTCGGAACTATTTTAAATAACAACATGGGTAGACCTTGTTACAAGTTTAAACACTCATTAAGTTTGTGTTATGTAGTGGATTAAGAACTTTTCATTCCGCATATGGTGTTATAGCAGCATCTTTAGAGATGGTCATCCCCTGAAATTATCTATGTGTTTTTGTGTGTGGTATGGGTATGTTCTTTTATATGTTCCTCTCACTTGAAAAGAGCCAAATTTATTGGTGCCCACATCTCAGCTGTTCTGTCTTTTGGCTTCTTGAATTCTCTTACTGGTGCTAATGACTACTATATGCCAGCCTGGTGAAGTACCCTGCTTGAGTGCTTTATTGTAATTTTAGCCTCCAGTTGCATTTCCTTACCAGAGAAGCAATGCTTTAGTTGAGGCAGTCATGGAGCTAGAAATGAGGAGACTTATGATAATGTGAAATGATTTTCATGCTTGGCATAATTTTTGGTACCAAACTGACTCTTATTAGAGTAATGATAAGTTCCTCAATGGTGTAACCTGAGGAGCAAAATTCACTGCAAATTTTTGCAATTATTTGAGTATGAAGAGGAGGAGACACAGGTCTTTCTTTCTTGCTATAGGTACTTCAATTATCGGACTACCCGGTTCCTGGCTGAGGAGGGATTTTATAAATTCCATAACTGGTTTGATGACCGGGCCTGGTACCCTTTGGGGCGAATCATTGGAGGAACCATTTACCCAGGTGTGGCAAACAGGACTTTTTCTTTTTTAAAAAACAGAAATAAAGTATTTGTATATTATGGAAAACTTTCTTCTATTTCCAGTATCTTCGTTTTGTGACACTTGAGATTTCCATCTAATTACAGATTCCTAAAAGTAGATCTTTTATAGACAGGAGAACACGAATGGGGGAGTAGGGATGGGTGGTTTTTATAAATTCTGGACTTTTGATTGAATCCTTAGGAGAGAAATTTATAGGCCTACTGGAGTTGATTGTGTTAGTATTTCTGGTGGTTTGTCGAGGCTTCTGTTGTCACTTCATTGATACTTGAATTTCCTTCTCTTTCCCTTAAGTTCTTTGTATTACTAGAATAACCTAATAAAGTTTCTTCTTCCTGTTACAGGCTTAATGATTACCTCTGCTGCAATCTACCATGTACTCCATTTTTTCCACATTACCATCGACATTCGGAATGTCTGTGTGTTCCTGGCCCCTCTCTTCTCTTCCTTCACCACCATCGTCACGTACCACCTTACCAAAGAGCTCAAGGTGAAGGATTTGGGGTGACAAGAGTCTTGGGAATGAATATTGTTGAACCTCTCTAGTAGATGCTAAAGGGTGGGGGACTGAGAGCGTTAGAAGGGCAGGAAGCCAGAGGCTAAAGACAGCTTTTGCTGGGTTGAATCATTGAGTTCACTCCTGCCCCTCCCTAGAATATGTGGTTTCTTACCATTAGCAACTGTTCATCCTTATAAGAGAACATTGGAAGGTCAAATGTAAATTGCTATGTAAGGGCAGACATTTAAAATGCAAAATGTAAGGTTTAGATTTTGAAGTCCTTACACTAAGGGAGAGGAAAAATACAGTAAGTGTTCCAAAGTGGTTCTTCCTTCTGGAGATGGACACTCAGCAATTATCGGTTAATTTTTTTGAACATTTATTTAAAAATTCTTAAACCACTTGGCTTTTGTAGTAGACTCTATAATACTGAGTCTCTTTTTCTAGGTTTCTGCTTTGCCTGCCCTGGCTTCTTGGATGCTGTTGTTAGTCTGTGGCTTTGGTGTCAGGGAGATACCTGAGAAGTGATAAACTAGTAGGAAGGCTTGGGAAACTTGAGTTTAGTTTGGAATCTTTTTCATCCTTCTCTTTGCTGCCTTTGATCCAAATTTGACTTTTATCAACAGACAAGTCCTTATATTGTTTTGGAGTGTGGGTTATATTTTGTTGTTCCTCTTTGCAGAGCTCACAGATTGCCTGGTGATGTTGCAACTTTATTATCTAAGCTCCTGGCATCTTTAGTGCAGAATAGATTATCACCTATCTTTGTTGGCTTTTTAGCTCAAATAATAATTATCTTCCTTTGATTGTCCTTACATAGCTTTTAGAGGTGTTTCCGCGGTGTGCAGACATTATTAGAGATAGGGACTCATAAGCCTAGGCATACTCCAGCCAGATCGCCTATTCTGGAGCAGTGTCTGATGTCTAACAGCTTACCTGATTTGTCTGTCTTTAGCATATGTGTACTCAGTTTCAGATTTGGTACCATCATGGGGAATTGGTTGTGAAGTTTTTAGCTTTCTTGTGCTGTGAACATTTCTAGCACTGCATCTGTCTTGAAAAATGTTGGACTGTTCTCTGGCTCCATTATAAACAGCATGGACTACTGGATCTTCTCTCTCACAGATGTATTGGTGTTAACTTCCTACTCTTCTTTTCTTACAGGATGCAGGGGCTGGACTTCTTGCTGCTGCCATGATTGCTGTTGTTCCTGGGTATATCTCCCGATCTGTGGCTGGCTCCTATGATAATGAAGGTAAGACATAAAATGCTGAAGAGGATCTGTTCACCTCATTATCCAGTAGAACTTCAAGAAGTGCTGTAGAATCTGGGTTCAAATCTTTTGTTTAGCAATAGCAAAAATGGTGTCTGAGTGAGAAGGTTAGAAATGGGCAAGAAGGGACCTCAGATAAGTTAATATTCTCTCTGTCATCCCCCCTAGAGAGGTAGCTGGTAATTTTCCTTATGTAAGGCCTTTGACTCATTGCTGGATTCGTAAAAGTAGAGTTAGTTTTTAGTGTTGAATGGTGCTGGGTTTTTTTTTTTTTTCCTGCTTTTTCTCCCTAGTTCCCCTAGTACATAGTTGTATATTTTGGTTGTGGGTCCTTCTAGTTGTGGCATGTGGGATGCCGCCTCAGCATGGCCTGTCGAGTGGTGCCATGTCCACACCCAGGATCCAAACCAGCGAAACCCTTGGCTGCCGAAGCTGAGTGGGTGAATTTAACCACTCGGCCACGGGGCTGGCCCCGGTGCTGTTGTTTTAACATTGTAATTATTTGCTTTATTTTCCTAGATAAGAAGAATAGATGTTCTTAAAATTATAGTAATTTTTATTGACTTACTCTCTGTTCAGTCTATATTTATTGAATGTTATTGGGAAAAGACAGTGGTAGATACTATAAAGATAGATAATAAGATTATTTTGGCTCAGAATTAGAATTACAGAGATAGATAATGAATAAAATTATTTTGGCCCATAATCTATTAAGATAAATATGGACCTATAAAAATAACTAATAAAGACAGATAGTATTATATGCCATGAGAGAAATGTGAACAGAGTACTTTGGGAATGTAGTGAAAGGAGAGATTAATTCAGATTTGGGGATCAGGGCAGGCTTTTTGGAAGTTGAACTGGGCCCTGACGTTGAGACTTTGTTAGGTGAACATTAAGGGAGAGGGGCAGTCAGGGCATGAGGATCAGCTTGTGGTAAGATGTAGAGACAAGAAGGTGCAGGATAGTACAGGATATCTTTAGGACCACACTGGCAGGGAATTTACTGCCTGGAAAGAATAGTAATAATAGTGGCCAACACTTACTGTGCGCTTGCTGTGTGCTAGCTACTGTTCTGAGTGCTTTACATGCAATAATTAAATTTGTCTTCACAACACTTTTATGAAGTAGATACTCTACGGACTCCTTTTTACAGAAAACTGAGACAAAGAGAGGTAAAATAATTAAACTATTAATGAGTAGTAGATCTGAGATATGAATCTAGGAAGTCTGTTTCAGAACTGTATTCTTAAGTATTATGCCAGCGCGGCCTTTCATTGAATTTTTGTTGTGTTCTTTCTGCAGGGATTGCCATCTTTTGCATGCTACTCACCTACTACATGTGGATCAAAGCAGTAAAGACTGGTTCCATCTATTGGGCAGCCAAGTGTGCCCTTGCTTATTTCTATATGGTAACTATTTACTCCTTTCTTCCAGGAGTCACTCTGTGTCTAAATACCCCTTGGGATCAACTGATACAAGTTGGAAGTACCTCTTGGGGTTTGAGATCATGTACTGGAGGCTAGAAGTCTTGTTTGTCTCTTGCATCCATACAAAGCCCAAACCAAGGCAGGCCTGGATATCCATTGTATAATAGCAAGATAGAGATAATGTTTTTAGTTTTGAAAGTTTTCCAGATACTCTATTTCCTATGGGTACATATTGGTTGGCCAGCTCTCTTTTCTGATACATTCTCTTAAAATTTTTCCTTTTCTAATATATTTTTTTCTGGTTGATCACATGTATACACTTAGATGTCTTCCCTTAGCTTAATTTTCTTCCTCACGTTTCCCATGTATCCCCAAATCCTCCATCTGACCTTACAATAGATTGCATCTGGATTACCCTGAGGGTTGGGTCCCTCTGGTTTTGTGATTGTGATGGCAGAAGCCGTTGGGGACAGGGGATTGTTACAGTAATAGGTGTAAATTTGATTTTCCTATTTAGAGAAATCAGTTATTTAAACTCTCTAAGCTACTTGGCATAAATAAAGTTGATAGTTACTGTAAAGAGATGTTCTTTAAAAAGGTTGCAGGTGATATCCTAAGGTGTAACTGTGGTGGTCTGAGGAGGAGTGCTCAAAAGAACTGTTCTTTTTTATCCCGTCACAGGTCTCTTCATGGGGAGGTTATGTGTTCTTGATCAACTTGATCCCTCTCCATGTTCTAGTGCTGATGCTCACAGGACGTTTCTCTCACCGCATCTATGTGGCCTACTGTACTGTTTACTGCTTGGGCACCATTCTTTCCATGCAGATCTCCTTTGTGGGTTTCCAGGTGAGCGCTAGACTGGGTGGAGTTTTTAGCTTCTTCCACTTTTTTCTAAGCAGCTCCAAGTAGATTGATTTATCTTGAATTCTGATGAAGAGAGTGAGACTTATTCACAGGTCTGACCTTGGACTGCTTGTGTTAACTGAAGTAACAGAATCATTGGTCATTAAAGTCTGCTTCCAGGAGTGTTAATATTTGCCCCTGTGAAGTTTGAATTTAATGACTCTTAATTTGCCTTAGGTTTGTGGGAGGAAGAGGGATATTTTGGTTTAGCGGGGTCGATGTGAGTGATCAAAGTTATCCAGCCCTTTTTAATGCTAATGACCCCATTTAATAGTAATGACTCCTGAACTTAAGGGGGCCTAAGTGAAAGTCTTTTAGGAAGCGAAGCACAAATTTTTAATCACATTACCCCATAGTGTTAAAAGACAACTATTAAATCAGAGAGTAATGTAGTGTGTTTGCCTTCACATGTAAAATTCTTACGAAAGTGGAACCCTTGAGGTCAACAAGTACTTCTTTACTGATCACCTACTGTGTGCAATTCACTAATCTATGGGAAATGTAAAAAGTAAAAATCTGGTCCTGGTTCTTAAGGAAGTTACAGTCTTGCTAGGGGGAAAGAGGTGTATGCTATACTACATATCTGTAGTCTCTGGTATAGTGGTTCTGGAAATGTAGTTCCTGGACCAGCAGTATCAGCAGCATCTGGGAACTTGTGAGAAATGCAAATTCTGGGGCCCACCATAGATCTACTGAATCAGAAGCTCTGGGGATGGGTCTCAACAATCTGTGTCTTAACATTCCCTGTTCTACCCCGACCATGATTATGATGCCCTCTAGAGTTTGAGAACCACTGATCTAAGCAAAGAATTTATTTATTTATTTTGGTGAGGAAGATTGGCCCTGAGCTAACATCTCTTGCCAGTCTTTCTCTTTTTGTTTCAGGAAGATTGTCTCTGAGCTAACACGTGCGCCAATCTTCCTCTATTTTTGGTACATGAGACACTGCCACAGCATGGCTTGTGAGCAGTGTGTTGGTTTGTGCCTGGGATCTGAATGTGCGAACCCTGAGCTGCTGAAGTGGGGCATGTGAACTTAACCACTACGCCACCCGGCCGGCACTAAGCAAAGAATTTTTAAGTACTGGAAGAGATATAAGGTGTATGGAATGTGGAATGGAACGATGGATTTCAATTTGGCGGATTAGGAGGAAGTGGTATTTGCATTGGGCCTTGAATGATGAGAATTTCAGTGAATGATGAAAATGAATTTTGAAAAGCTCACTGAATTCAATGAATTTTGGGAAAATGAGAAAATATAAAATTCAGGCTAAAGAAATATCCTGAGCCAAGGCCAGAGATGTGATAACGATAGAGTATGGTATTCTTTGGGAGACTCCAAATATTTTTTGGAAAATATGGCAGGTGAATTAGACCCCTCCTAGATTGTCCCTAATTCCTTGGTGGCCTCAGAACTCATTCAGATCTAGGCTGGACCCATTCTGTTCCTAACGTCATTCTCCTACATATGCTTTCACCTACAGCCTGTCCTTTCATCAGAGCACATGGCAGCCTTTGGGGTCTTTGGTCTCTGCCAGATCCATGCCTTTGTGGATTATCTGCGCAGCAAGTTGAATCCACAGCAATTTGAAGTTCTTTTCCGAAGTGTCATCTCCCTGGTAGGCTTTGTCCTTCTCACCGTGGGAGCTCTCCTCATGCTGACAGGTAAGGAAGGCTCACAGCTTTTAGTATTAAATGTAAATGAGTATGGACATAGGATAAACTCCAAAAATGCAGATTATTTCCTGTCCACAGATTTATTTTTTTCCTCCTATTTCTTTTTTTCATTCCAAGCATGTAAACTCCTACTTCTTCACATTGAGTCCACTTGTCAGCCCAGTGTTTGAATTTAGCATAGCAAAGAATGTCTCATTAGAGCAGCTCTTAATCTCGGAAGAATCACACTTGGTGAAAGGACTGTATCTTACTTTGATAATGTTTCTCCTCTCTTTTTTTTCTTTTCTTTACTATTGGTAGGGTGGGAGAAATTCTAACATTGCACGTTATACCCTGCAACATGGCCTCATCTAATACCAAATGCACTAAACCATTGCTGTTTTGTTTGATTGGCATGCCACATTTTCCTCCTCCTTCATTTTTCTTTTTTTTGAGGCAGATTAGCCCTGAGCTAACATCTGCTGCCACTCCTCTTTTTGCTGAGGAAGACTGGCCCTGAGCTAACATCTGTGCCCATCTTCCTCTACTTTATATGTGGGATGCCTGCCACAGCATGGCTTGCCAGGTGGTGCCGTGTCCACCCCTGGAATCCCAGCTGGCGAACCCTGGGCCGCCAAAGTGGAACATGCGAACTTAACCGCTGCGCCACTGGGCTGGCCTCTTCCTCCTCCTTCATTTTCCTCATTTCCGCTTCTCAGAGGCTGATTTGATTTTGCCAAGGCTCTGTGTGTTGTCTAATTCAGAGCAGCACTGGAAGACATAGTTGACTTAGTTTATAGAATTGTCCTTGGTTTAGTCAGATTTGGCCTAAAACCTTCCCGGGAGCATTGTTGCCTCCCTTCACTCTGAGTTCATGTACAGGCTGACTTTATTCTGCTGGCTGTGCTGACAAAAGTACTCTCAAGTCCGAAAGAAAGGAAGGGGTGAAATTCTCAAAGTATTGGTGTCCTTTAAACAAAAACCTAGTCCTCTGTCTCAGGTAATCTTATTAAAATGAGAAGTGATTAGTTAGAATCAGGTGTTATTTTGTTTCAGGAGTGATTGTGAAATATTTGTTGCCTCTTTGCTGCCAGGAAAAATATCTCCCTGGACGGGGCGTTTCTACTCACTGCTGGATCCTTCTTATGCTAAGAACAACATCCCCATCATTGCTTCTGTGTCTGAGCATCAACCTACGACCTGGTCCTCATACTATTTTGACCTGCAGCTTCTCGTCTTCATGTTTCCAGGTCTGTCTGCCTTGTGTTCTTAAGTATCCTTCTTTGTAAGAATCACCGTTTGATTCAGAATAAGTAAACTACTCTCATCTTTGTGTTTTTGTTTTTTGCCTGTTTAGTCTCTGCGGTACAGAGGATGGCTAGCACATTTTTCTAATATTTGAAGTAGAGTAGAAGTCAGAAGGTGAACAGTTGTAGATAACTGTCAAATTCAGAGCCTCACAGTTTTCTGTTAATTTGTATTATAAGTTAAAATTCAACCCTAATTTGTATTCAGGATTAAAAAAATTTTTTTTGAAGTATTTAGTGTACTTCTCCCCAAGATCCCTGATCCCTGCCTCCTCCCCATTTATCTTCTCGGCAGTTTTTGAAGTTTGAGAATAGGCATGGTTGATTGTAAAGTCTCTTCATCTAACTTATCCTTCTGGCGAATCCACATATGTTTTGGAATTTACCAGTGGTGGGAGGTTTTCTTTTTTTTTTTAATAAGATAACTTTTACATTTTTTCCTTAGTATGAAAGTAAGTTGTCTATTGTAAAAAATATAGACAAGAAAAAAAAGGTAAAAATTTCAAGAGTTTTCACCACACATCTGTTGCTGTTGTTAACATTTTGATCTATATTCATCCCATTATTTATTGAATAAAAATGAGATGATATGGTTTTTTTCCCCCTGATTTTTTTAGTTTCATAAAGAATCATGAAAATTTCTATTTAGTTTTATTTCAGAGAAATAATATTTAAGGTATGTCATTTATTAGTTTTTTAAAGTACGGAGATGTGTAGAGAAGGCAATGGTCCATGATCTCCTGCAGCAATATTTTCAATGATGTATTATAGACTATTTTATAAATATACTATAATTAACTCCCTCTTTAATGTTGGACATTTAAGTGGTTTCTGATGTTTTGCTATTTTAAAGAGTGCTGTAGTAAACATCTTGGCACATATCTATGATTGTTTTTTCAGCTGCTGCTTTTTACTTTTACTTTTGTAGTTGGTCTCTATTACTGCTTTAGCAACCTGTCTGATGCCCGGATTTTCATCATCATGTATGGTGTGACCAGCATGTACTTTTCGGCTGTAATGGTGAGGAATGTCCTCAGTCCTAGCAAACCTTTTCATTCCTAACTCTGACGTGCTTTTTTCACCCTGTATGGCTGGATTCAGAAAGTACTGATGATTGTACAGATGCTTCCCTCTGAGCATTTGTGTGGCTTGAGTTGTAAAGCTGCTTACTATTGTTGCTCTTTCCCAGGAATGTATGAGGCACTCATATATTCTGATTGTGGGGCCGACTTTCTCCAATTCATAACCTTGTGTTAGGGAGAGGCACTTGTACGCTTGTTAGAGAAAGTGACTCTGGGCAGGTTCCTTCCACTCTATTTCTGGGTGTCTTTAAAAGGGAGATGGTATTTTTTTCTTAAAGGCCTGGGAGGATTGCCGAGTACTAGGTTGTGAAAAGGAAGGAGAGGTTTTATGCATTTTAGTAAGACAGTGTTTCTCATCCTTTTTTCACCCCAAACCACAGTTAAGAAATACATTTTAGGGGCTGGCCCTGTGGCCGAGTGGTTAAGTTCGTGCGCTCTGCTGCAGGCGGCCCAGTGTTTCATTAGTTCGAATCTTGGGCGCGGACATGGCACTGCTCATCAGACCACGCTGAGGCAGCGTCCCACATGCCACAACTAGAAGAACCCACAACGAAGAATACACAACTATGTACCGGGGGGCTTTGGGGAGAAAAAAGGAAAAAATAAAATCTTTAAAAAAAAAAAAAAGAAATACATTTTAGAGCCAGCCCTGATGGCCTGGTAGTTCAAGTTCGGTGCTGTCTCCACTTCAGTGGCTCAGATTCACTTCCAAGTCATGGAACCACACCACCTGTCTGTCAGTTGCCATGCTGTAGTGGCGGCTCACATAGAAGAACTAGAAGGACTTACAACTGGGATATACAACCATGCACTGGGGCTTTGTGGAGGAAAAAAAAGAGGAAGATTGGCAAGAGATGTTGGCTCACGGCGAATCTTCCCTGCAAAAAAAAAAAAGAAATACATTTTATATCATTATTACTCAGGACTCACATATATATATATATATATGTATATAACTTAAAAACAAAGTTTAAGAATATGTATTTTTTTTTTTAAAGATTTTATTTTTGCTTTTTTCTCCAAAGTCCCCTGGTACATAGTTGCATATATTTTAGTTGCGGGTCCTTCTAGTTGTGGCACGTGGGACACCCCCTCAACGTGGCCTGACAAGTGGTGCCATGTCCGCACCCAGCATCCAAACTGGCGAAACAATAGGCCACCGCAGTGGAGCACATGAACTTAACCGCTTGTCCATGGGGCTGGCCCTGAGAATATGTGTTTTTACTGCTACAGACATATCAAGTGTTTTCTCTTCTTTTTTCTTGTGTTTTATTGAAAAGTCATGTTTGTTGAAAACCCCTAAGTTGATGTGATCTACTAATAGGTTGAAATCTGTAATTTGCAGAACACTGATTAGCCTATGATCTTGCCTCCTGTCTCTCCTAGGTGCGTTTAATGCTAGTGTTGGCACCTGTTATGTGCATTCTTTCTGGCATTGGAGTTTCCCAGGTGCTGTCCACTTACATGAAGAATCTGGACATCAGTCGTCCAGACAAGAAGAGCAAGAAGCAGCAGGATTCTACCTACCCTATTAAGAATGAGGTGAGAATTAAGTAACACTAGGAACAGGCTTGGGAAACTATGTGTAAGTGTGTGTGTGTGCATATATGTATATATTGTTTTTGAGAGAGAGAGTAAAGTAGAGCGCTGTCCTAAGTGGTCAGAATTAACTTAATGTAGCCCCTGACTTATTTTGATTCATCTCATCTATATTGTTAACTGTGTATAAGAAACTGTTCTGTGTTGTGTAATTCTAATTTGGTTTACAACATAATTCTTCTTCCTTGTTTAGGTGGCAAGTGGGATGATATTGGTCATGGCTTTCTTTCTCATCACCTATACCTTTCATTCAACCTGGGTGACCAGTGAGGCCTACTCTTCTCCCTCCATTGTGCTGTCTGCCCGTGGTGGGGATGGCAGTAGGATCATTTTTGATGACTTTCGAGAAGCATACTATTGGCTTCGTCACAATACGCCAGAGGTAAAGATTTGGGAGAAGTAGGGTTGTGGGGTAGGGGGGTGAGGGAGACATTTGATGTTATAGTGAATCATGTAGCTTTTAGATGGGTGGAAGGCTTGGAGAAGTTGGAATTGTACAACCCTGTGTTAAATGAGCCTTAAAGGTCAACCTTTGTTCAATGTAGGATTTCTTCTATAGAGACCTTTACTAGTAATTATCTACACTCACTTCTACCAGATGCCTTCCTACTACTTCTCTTGCATTTGATTTTTGGAGGCAGTGAGAAGCTTGTTATTTCCATTTTCTGTTCTTTCAGGATGCAAAGGTCATGTCGTGGTGGGATTATGGCTACCAGATTACAGCTATGGCGAATCGGACAATTTTAGTGGATAACAACACTTGGAATAATACCCATATTTCTCGAGTAGGGCAGGTAAGGTGACAGGATCATTTTAGCATTTGGCACACAGAGTGTAGTTGGAAGTATTTCTCCATGAGGGATCGTATGACCTGAAACTTTGCTCTGAGAAAATGTGCATGTATTTTTCTAGGCAATGGCATCCACAGAAGAAAAAGCCTATGAGATCATGAGGGAGCTTGATGTTAGCTATGTGCTGGTCATTTTTGGAGGCCTTACTGGGTATTCCTCTGATGGTAATGTACTTGATTCTGTTTCTAGCTACAGGGAATATTTTCTTAGGTGGGGGGAAGTTCCCAAGTATTTGCAACTTGAGGTTTGGTTATTTTGACTGTTTTGTGTGTCTGGCAACAAGCTGGAAGTAAATGTAAATAATTCTCATGTAGGTATGGCATGCTGTAATTGTCTAAAGACCTAGGAGTAGTTCCACAACCAGTAAATAAACCAAGAACATAAGGCTTCTGAAAATGAACTTAAGATTAGCATTTCTTAGTGGGTTTAAGCCCTAGAATCATCTCTCAGCTTAAAATGTTTTATATATATGTTATATATATGGTATAGATTGCCATGTTCCCATTATTAGTAAAACCATATTTTTAGAAAAATAATCCAAGTACAGTTCTCTGCCTTAAAAAAACTTTTAAAAAATGAAAGTAATACCTGTTTATACTTTAAAATGTTAAACACGTCTGAAGGTTTATAATAAAAATGAGTAGTCCTCTGCACCTAAAGCTAAATCCCCTTATAACATGAGTTCCCAGAGGCAATCATTCCTTCAGTTGTTTCTTCTAGTACTTATGTTTGTATTTCTAAATAATATGTATATTCTGCTATTCATTGATTATCATTTTAGATACACTGTATCAACTCCTTATAATAGATAAGGCATTTAGTTCTTTGTATCACTGCCTCCCCCCCTTTCCTCTTGCATCTTCTCAGTAGAGTTAATTTTTAAATTTTAAATTTTGGTTAAATCCAGATAAAGTGTTTTCAGAATCACGACTATGTAAATATTATTCACTGCTGAGTCAACCTGTGCACCATGGTTACATTCTTATCTAGAATAACTTTTGTTTTCCTGTAGTTAATAATTGCCTCATATTTCTATCTTAATTTTCTTTGAACGTATGGCTGCTTCTTAAAGATGTTCAAATTTCAAATTATCTCTGGCTTCTGATACAGACAGACTTAACATATCCACCTGGATAGCACATATAAAGTATAAGTATAAAGTATTAAGACTGTTTTCCATGTGTGTCTTGTACAAGCAGAGGAAGAATAATGATAGCAAGGATGTGTCCGCAGACTTGAACTTTCACAAGCAATTGCACCAGCACTATTTGGTTGTGTGTAATTGTTTATAGGTTTTCTCTTTCTAATAATAATAATATATCTAGATTCTACAGGAAAGTATTCGTGTATGTATGTATGTTTGCTCTATATATGTTTTCATATATATGAATGTGTGCATATATTTGCTGGAAAAGGATAGTTTGCTGGAATGTTAGCACTAACCACTGTTAAGTTACTACTTTCAACCTTTTATTGCCTGCTAAGGTAAATAGAAGTATATATATATACATATATATATATATATATGTGTGTGTGTATATATATATATATATTTTTTTTTTTTTTTTTTAAAGATTTTATTTTTCCTTTTTCTCCTGAAGCTGTCTGGTACATAGTTGTGTATTTTTTTCAGTTGGGTGTTCTTCTAGTTGTGGCATGTGGGATGCCGCCTCAGCATGGCCTGATGAGCAGTGCCATGTCCACACCCAGGATTCAAACTGGCGAAACCCTGGGCCGCTGAAGCAGAGCATGCGAACTCAACCACTCAGCCATGGGGCTGGCCCCATGGAAGTATATGTTTAATGCTGGCATAAAAATGAATGTCATTATTTGTAACATATAATTTTTTTGTGAAGTTAAGGAAATTAGCATGTGGAACACTTGACAAAGAACTTAGCGTGGGAGAAATAGTGCTAAGGTCAGGAAGCCTAGACTATACAGATTTTTAAAGTTAACGTTCTGCTAAAGTTTAACATTTTAAAAAAATGCAGATCTTGTAAGTGTATAGTTTGGTGAATTTTCACAAAGGGAACATATCTGTGTAACCAGCATCCAGATCAAGAAACAATGTTACTGGTCTCCTAGAATTCCTCCTCATATCTCTTACAGTATCTACCCACATCTCTCAAGGGTGACCTGTATCTTAGATTCCAATGCCATTTCTTTGTTTTTTAAATAGATTTATTGAAGCATAATTGACATACTGTATAATGCACATATTTAAAATCTGTAATTTGATGAGTTTTGACATATATATATACACATACCTGGGAGGTTTTGCATATTTTTGAACTTTATAAATGGAGTAGTACAGTATGTACTCTTGTTTCTGGCTCTTTTGATCAATATTACGTTTGCAAGGTTTATTCATGTTGCAAGTGGTTATAATTTCTTAATTCTTGTTCTTGTATAGTATTGTGTTGTGTGAATATAGCACAATGTGTGCATTTTAGTGTTGATGGATATTTGTGCTGTGTTTGCTTTGGGGCTGTCATGAATAACGCTGTTATGAACATTCTTGTGCATGTTTTCTGGCGAACATATGTACCCAAGAGTGGAAATGCTAGTTTAGAGGGGATGCATGTTGTTCAGCTTTAATAGGTACTGGCAAAGAGATTCCCAAAGAGGTGGTACCAATTTACGTTCCTACCAGCAGTGTCTGAAATTCTCAGTGGCTTTACATCCTTGCTTATGCTTGATATTACAAATCTTTTTCATTTGTGCATGTATATAGTGGTAATACAGACGTTTTAATGAAGACAGAGAAGCTGCTCCTTCATAATAAATTGGTCATGTAGGACTATAAAAATGTGAAAATCAGTGATTTTAGTTAGGTCAAATGGATGCTTAATTTGTGAGAATAATAGTTTTGATTTACATAAGGTTTACATACAGACAGACATAAGTTTACATAAAGAAATAACATAAGTTTACATAAAGAAAGACTCATTCGGAAAGAAAGCCTTAACAGAGAAAAGCTTTCTTTGGACATTATGCTATGAATTGTTGAAAGAAGGATGATTTGACAGTTACTCTGATCTATGTGTGGAAGCTAGACTTTTTTATTTTTTAATTTAATTTATTTTTTTGAGGAAGATTAGCTCTGAGCTAATTGCTGCCAATCCTCCTCTTTTTGCTGAGGAAGACTGGCCCTGAGCTAACATCTGTGCCCATCTTCCTCTACTTTATATAGGGAACGCCTACCACAGCATGGCTTGTCATGCGGTGCCATGTCCGCATCTGGGATCCGAACCAGCGAACCCCAGGCCACTGAAGCGGAATGTGTGCACTTAACTGCTGCACCACTGGGCTAGCCCCTAGACTTTTTTTTAAAAAAAGATAAGATTACTATTAAAAAACAGTTGAAACACTTATCTAAATTCATGAAAGCATGCATGTGAAAATCATGAAAGAAGACAGTATATACGATTTATTTTCTCATGTTGAATTTATTTCTCAAGCTCAAATTATTAGTTAGGCTTTATTAGAATTCTGAAAAATATGAGAGGTATTGTACAATGAAAAGGAGTGAACCCGAAGCCTAGAGATTATTATTATTATTGTTATTTAATCATGGTAACTTTCCAGCTGATGCCTTCTGTCAATGCTTTTTAACATTTTAAAATAGCTTCTCTCTCTCACTTTCAAAAATACACACAGACACATACACAAATATGTGCCAAAAACCAGTCATTGGTATTGCCTCAATTGCTGATCTCAACTCCCCCTACCCCAACTCATCTTCAGTCATCATTCTTGTTTTTACTGGATCTATTAAGAAAAATACCACATCTTACCGAGTTGCATATGTTAAATATGTACAGCTTTTTGTATGTTGATTATATTTCAATACAGTGGGTTTTTAAAAAACATCCTCATGACTTGGGCTCTGAAGACAATTCCAAATGAGAAATTCCAAAATATTTTGAGCATTTTTATGCTAAGTGGTACAGATTCCCAAAATAACACTTTCTAAAGGGATTAACAGGCGTTAGGGTATAAAAATTCTATGGTGTTTTTAAAAAGCTTCATTACTTCATGGTCACATCTCATGTTTCTTAAATGTTCTTAATTTAAACTTGGGCTATTAGTGTCATGAATAAGATTTTGCCCTTTTGCAAGTTATGTTTATTACATGTTACTCATTTTCTATTAAATGCTTACACAGATCTAAAATAAAATATTTAGATCTGATTGTAGTCTAGATTCTCTTATGTCAGAGTTTGATACAATACTTCCCTTCCTTAAATTTACCTTTTTTTGTAGACAACAGTATTGTTCAGCAATGGGCTGCCCTTCATGCAATTCCTGTTACTTTTCACTCTTCCATTCTTTTTTTCTTTTTGAAATTTTTAATAGAAAACAAACGAGAGATTTAAAATGTTTTCTCAGATATTACATTATATGGAAATTTTAAGATAAGGTGCGTATCATTGACTGCTGATCCAGTAGGCCAGGGGTCTGTTTATTAGATGACAGCCATGCCCATTCATTTGTGTATTATCTTTTTTCTCCCAGTTTTATTGAGATATAATTGATATATAACATTGTATAAATTTAAAGTGTACAACATAATGATTTGATATATGTATATAATGCGAAATGATTATCATGTTAACATCTATCACCTCACATAGTTACAAATTATTTTTTATTGTGATGAGAACGTTTAAGATCTCTCAGCAACTTTCACATATACATTACAGTATTGTTAACTCGAGTCACCATGTTGTACATTACATCCCCTGAACTTATTTATCTTATAACTTTTGACCACCTTCACTCAATTCCCCCAGCCTCTGGCAGCTGCAAATCTGATCTCTATTTCTATGAGTTTGCTTTTTTTAGACTCCACATAGAAGATCATACAGTATTCATCTTTTCTCCGACTTACTTAACTTAGCATAATGCCCTCAAGGTCCATCCATGTTGTTGGAAATGGTGAGATTTCAATCTTTCTTATGGCTTAGTGGTATTCCATTGCACAAGTATATAGATACATATCACAAATGGCAGAATTTCCTTCTTTATGGCTGAATAGTGTTCATATATATGTATATGTGTGTGTCACATTTTCTTTATCCATTTATCTGTTGATGGACATTTAGGTTGTTTAAATATCTTGGCTCTTATAAATAATGCAGTAATATGGGGGTGCAGATATCTCTTCGGGATAGTGATTTCATTTCCTTTAGATATATATCCAGAAGAGGAATTGCTGGATCATATGGTAGTTCTATTTTTAATTTTTTGAGGAACCTCCCTACTGTTTTCCATAGTGGCTACACCAGTTTACATTGTTTCCAACAGTGCACAAAGTTTCCCTTTTCTCCACATCCTCACCAGCACTTGTTATTTCTTGTTCTTTTGATAATAGCCATTCTAATAGGTGTGAAGTGATATCTCATTGTGGTTTTGATTTGCATTTCCCTACTGATTATTGATGTTGAACACCTTTTCATGTACCTGCTGGCCATTTCAATATCTTCTTTGGAAAAAATGTCTATTCAGGTCCTTTGCCCACTTTTTAAAATCTTTTTACTTTTTTTAAGATTTTATTTTTTTCCTTTTTCTCCCCAAAGCCCCCTGGTACATAGTTGTATATTCTTAGTTGTGGGTCCTTCTAGTTGTGGCATGTGGGATGTTGCCTCAGCATGGCTTGATGAGCAGTACCATGTCGCACCCAGGATTTGAACTGACGAAACACTGGGCCGCCTGCAGTGGAGTGCGCAAACTTAACCCCTTGGCCATGGGGCCGGCCCCTGCCCACTTTTTAATTGGATTATTTGTTTTTTGCTGTTGATTTGTATGAGTTTTTTAATATATTTTGGATATTAACCTCTTATCTGATACGTGGTTTGCAAATATTTTCCCCCATTCTGTAGGTTGCCTTTTCATTTTGTTGATTGATTGTTTTGCTGTGCACACTTCCCTTCTTAAAGCTTGTCAGGTTTTTGCTTCAGACATACCTGCTAGGAAACTATGATATCAGTCCTCTAAGATTGTTGAGGTGATGCCCTGGGGTTTTGTTTTTGGTTATGTTTGTGGCCCTGTGATCTAGGCAAGTCTTTGTACCTCAGTTTTTCCATTTGTATGATAGAGGTAAGAATGCAGACACTACTTGAGGATAGTATTATTTTTTATTGAATGCTTACTATGTGACAAGTGATGTATTAAATGCTTTATATGCTCTTACTCATAATATTATGGCATTCTTATTGTTATAGATACTGTGATTTTTCTGATTTGACAGATGAGGAGACTGAAGAACAGAAAGGTTAAGTAACTTACTTAAGGTCACCTGCTTGGAATTGGCAGTACTGGAGTTCAAATCTAGGCAATTTAGATCCAGAGTCTGTGTTCTTAACCACTGTGATAGCCCCTGGACCTCTTTGCAGCAGTGCAATAGAAATCTTTTTTTTTCTTATGCATCAATAATACTTTTTATACTAACCATCTATTTCCCTAAAGCCTGTGGAGGAGATACAGAGAGTGACATATTTTAAGAAAGGTAACCTGAGTGATGGTGGTATCATGATTTATAGAGCCTCGTAATGTGTTTGACATAGAAATGTTGACTTCTCAAGCATGTTCGTGTCTTTTCTACCTTTCTGATAAAGCTCCTTACATCCTAGGTCACTGCTGTCCAATAGAAATATAATGGGAGCTACATATGTCATTTTAAATGTTCTCTTAGCCACAGTAAAAAGAAACAGGAAGTAAATTTTAATAATTTTATTTAACTGAATATATCCAAAACATTGTTAACATGTAATCAAGATATTTGCCTACTTTTGTTTTGTTTTTGGATTAAGTCTTAGAAATCCAGTGTGTATTTTATGCTTACAGCACATCTTAATTTGGCCTAGCCACATTTCAAGTGTTAATAGCTACATGTTGCTAGTAGCTACTATATTGGACAGTTAACCATAGCTAATACTTGGGACTAATTTCAATTGTGACTTAAGTCTGGACCAATATCATAGGACTTGAGGAGTCTAATAATCTATAGAAAAAGGTGTATATTTTGAGGAAAAAAGTTTTGCCCACACATTGTCTTACCTATTTTTATGAATTAGAGTTAAATGGTTTATTTCCCATTATAAAACTATTTTGGAGAATTTCCTTAGAAATAGTGGCCTTTCATTAGGTGTTTTAGCTCTAGCAACCTTTGTGATACAGCAGTTCTCTTTTTTCTAGACATCAACAAGTTTCTGTGGATGGTCCGGATTGGAGGGAGCACAGACACAGGCAAACATATCAAAGAGCACGATTATTATACTCCAACTGGGGAATTCCGTGTGGATCGTGAGGGGTCTCCAGTGCTGCTCAACTGCCTTATGTACAAGATGTGTTACTACCGTTTTGGACAGGTCTACACAGAAGCCAGTGAGTGATGCATACGAACACTAGTGACAATAATAAGAACAGCGATAGCTAACACATAGAGTGTTTTCATGTGCCAGGCACTGCTCTAAGTGCTTTACATCTGTTAAGTTATTTCATCCTCACAGCAATCCAAAAGGTAGATACTAATGTTGTATCCATTTTATATAAGGAAATGGAGGTATAAATAGATTACTTAACTGCCCAAAGTCACATTACTAGTGGCAGAGTTGGTTTAAACTTAGGCAGTCTGGCTTAGATTCTGTGCTTTTACCCCTTACTTTTTATTGCCTCTTAATAAAAGGTATTGCAATGAAAAAAGGAATGAAGGGGGATAGAGTGAGATAAAGGTCTTCCCATTTCTTCAGGTAAATACATTGATAGTAGTTTGATTAGGTTAGGGCTTTCCTTCTGACTTCAATTTCTTGGTTTGGCACTAGGGACAATTTCTGAAGTGGATGCAGGCCTTTGACTTCTGCTAGGTTCTTCTCTGATCCATGGAAGGGTTACTAGTGTATCACAGAGGCCTCTGGGTGGCAATCCTCAGGAATAGAGGGTCTTGGAAGTCAGCCCCCTATCTCTTAAGAGAGATAACCTCCATGGACTCTGCCAAGCATCGTCTTGGAGAGGACTTCACTTAGGGTAACACTTGATTTGCCCTCACTACTTGGCCTCCTTTTCTGCAGGTCCTACTCTCTAAACAACTACAGGCTGAGGAGTAATGTTCAAATTAGTAGATGATTTACCAAATTGATTTACTGTTTCTTCAGGAAATCAACACTGTAGTAAGAAATGTGTCGCCTTTTTCATCCCTTTCTAGAGCGTCCACCAGGCTTTGACCGTGTCCGGAATGCAGAGATTGGAAATAAAGACTTTGAGCTTGATGTCCTGGAGGAAGCATATACCACAGAACATTGGCTAGTCAGGATATACAAGGTGAGCAGATGTTACACTAGAAAGCAGCTCTCACGTTTGCAGATTGGGTCTAGTGCTTAAAAATGGGCCACATATTTCTAAAATAGGAACACTTCTAATGTCTGAAAAGTAGCTTGCAACTCACTCAGAAGTTTACTATTTTTATTTTAGATTGTTTTTAGAGAGTAGACACCTCAGTCTGCTGTCTTTTTGGCAGTGGTTGCAGTGATATTTTTCCAGTTGGGGCTGGACTTGATCTGTTTTAGTGATTATCAGGCTTGGAGGGGGTAAAAAAGAAAAAGTGTGTATGTTTGTGTTTTTGAACTACATTTTCTTCTCTCCCACTGAAGAATTTATGGTATAGAAAGTCACATAGAAATGTGTCTTATCTCTTACGTAAGAAAAGATTGAGAACTCTTGATATATTTGGACAGTAGGTCATTTATACTACTCCTAACAGAGTTACTCCAAACGGCTAAGCAGAGAGTAGCTAGTCTCAGACCTGTGCTCATTTAGTCACAGAGCCAAACCAGGGAGCAGAATCCAACGTACTCCCTTCCTGTCTGGGTGAACCCAACTCAGTAGAAAAGCTCTCCTAAATTGACCTGATTGTAAATACTAAACTGGCATCTTTATATTGCAGGTAAAGGACCTGGATAATCGAGGCTTGTCAAGGACATAAATGTTACATCCAGCTCTGATATGCTTCGCACTGAATACGTCACATTTAGGATATGGAAGACGTTTTTTAAATATGCAGTTTATAAGAAAAGAGCACGATGGGATTAGAATTGTCTGAAAGTTTTGCCCTGGGCAGTATGGGCTGGGCCAAATGCAATGATTTTTATAATTCTGAGCAGGTTACCAAATCAAATGTCATGGCTTTACTTTGGTCAATTAAAGGGGGGAATTTTTTTAAAAATGTGCCTTATTTGTTTTGACCTATGACTGATTTGAGGAAGGCAAAAGTTTATGCTGGGCTGATAGGAGGACAGAAAGCAGACCTCATCATGTTCTTAGCTCCCTAAATGAGCCATGTAGCGGCATTCTGTCTTTCTCAGATCAGGGAAACTATCAAGGACTAGCTCAGATCTTACATATACAAATAATTTTGTCATTTCAAAAATTGCAGCACCTAGCACAATGCCTTGCACATAGTGGGTGCTCTATAAACTCTTTTTGAATGAATAAATGTTTGTGGGACCAGAGGAATGGATTTCTGGGCAGGAAAGGCAGCTTTGTTGACATTGTGTCTCTGTTCTCAACATCTCTTGTCCTTAGGGGCTCTTTGACTTTATGAGGGACAGAAGATTGCTAGCCAGACCTGATCTCAGCAGTTCTTTGGGACTAGCTAGGTTTTATTTTTTTTCTCTTTGAAGCAGGAATAAATCAAGTAAAACCAAAATAAGCAGTTTTGAAGACTCAGGGCAAACAGTGGAAGTATTGTTATCAATGGAGAGGGAGAAACTCCTTCAACATTATGTATAGAACTTGATGGTCAGTAGGTGTTTTTGAATCAGCTGAAATATAATCCTACATGTCTATTTGAAATCCAGCTTTTCAGTACTCTCACTTATCCATGATACAGTAAATGTCTCTTTGCTCATTTCCTTTAGCTTATGCACTAAAACTCTTGCGGTTATTTAAAGAGAGCTTCTTTCTCCTTTAGTCTTAGCCTATGTGTTGTTATTAAACACCACTAACAAGTTTGATGATCTGGTTTTGAAGCCCTTGCCAGACAAGCTACAAATTAGAAGAGGGATGAATTGCCATTAGCAGGTACCTAGAGAGCAGTGCTAGCCTAACTGCAGGGGAAGAGAAACTTTAAAAAAATTTTAACTCAAAACACTGTAGTCCCATCGATATTTAATGTCAATACAGACAGCTTTATGTTCAGTACAGTAGGACATTGTATGTATTTTACAACATAAAACAGATACCAGTGAGGTGGGGGGGTGTGTGTGTGTGTATGTATATATATATATGTAAACCTAAGTCATTAAAAACTATACAGGGTAACTGTTTAGTGTTACCTCTCTTTAAGAAACAGGAGCAATTACGTGGCTTTTAGATAAGTCAAAATGGTGCTCCTAAAGGGTATGCTCAGGAAAACTTGTGTACCCAGGAAATTTAGCCTTCCAAACCAAATTAAGTGCTTCAACTGTGGGTGAGATTTAGATTTGATGTAAGATTTGATTTACTGTATGTAAATACATTATTTGATTTATATACAGAATTCCTTCCTAGTGGAAGAAGTTATTCTGAGTTTTTTTGGTTTTTGTTTTTTTTAACCTATATGAATAATATCAGAGATGATTAGTGATCTTCCTCTATAGTATATACGGGATAACTCTTTAATTCATCACTATAGTTGTTTTTGCTCTTATGATTTTAATTTTGTTAGTTTCTAGGCTACATGAAGCTATCTTTTTAAAAAATTTACCTTTCTTTTTCATTGTTATAGTGCACTTAGTGTAAAAAAATGGAATAATTCTAAAAAAGCACCAACACTGTTTTCCACCCCCTAGAGGTAACCACTTGCAACTCAGCTGATTCTCATATTACTTACCTCCATATCATTAAATAATTTGCTTAATTTTGCTATGTGTTGGTTTTCAATTTAGGTATCATCAGTTGACTTTCTGATGTGGAAACTGAAGATTTAGCTCTTTTTCCCCATCCTGCTGTTCCCATGTGCACACTTATTCTTACCATCTTTATGGTTCTATTATAGTTATGATTTAGTTTTTACCTTATGGCTTTTCACAACTAGACCATGTGGTATACTGTTACTATTTTTTTTCTGCATAACATTTCTTTGGAGGGAATTTTTTCATTTGTTTTTTATACTTGTCACTAATTTCTTCCCAAACTTTCCTTCATTTGTGCCAACTAATCCTTTTACTATGTTCAAACTGATTAGATATTCATTCTTAGAGATGTCTTCTGTTCTGGTATGTTCCAATTTGGATTGGTTTACTCTAGATTTGCTATAAGCTTCTTGGGTTGGTGTATCCTTTTACTGTCATTTTGTGTGTGTTAATCTCCTGACTTCTTTCTTATCATCTCTACCTTCTTGAGAAACTGTGTGGGAGATAAATTTCTTGAGATCTTACATGTCTTTTGTCACGATTGATAAGTTGGCAAGGTAGAGTTCCAGATTGCGAATAACTTTTCCTTAGAATTATTTTAAAGGCATTGGCTCATTGTTTTCTGTCTTCTAAATGTTGAGAAATGCAGTGCTATTCTGATTCTTAATTTTTTGTTTTTGTGTCTATTCCCTCTCACTCCCACCCCAGACCTCTTAGGATCTTCTCTTTGTATGTAATGTTTTGAAATTTTCCTAATGATGTGTCTTGGAGTGGGTCATTCATTGTGCTGGGTACTTTAAACTTTATTTATTTACTTTTTTTGCTTCTAAGTATGGAAAGTCAAGTTCATCAGTTCTAGGAAGTTTTCTTTTTAAGATTTTTTATTTTTCCTTTTTCTCCCAAAGCCCCTGGTACATAGTTGTGTACTTTTAGTTGTGGGCCCTTCTAGTTGTGGCATGTAGGACGCCGCCTCAGCATGGCTTGATGAGCCGTGTCATGTCTGTGCCCAGAATTTGAACCAGCGAAACCCTGGGCTGCCGAAGCAGACCGCGTGAACTTAACCATTCGGCCACGGGGCCAGCCCCAAAGGAAGTTTTCTTGAGTAATTTGTGGATTCCCCCAACTCCCTTTCTTTTTCTGAAAAATAAGTTATTTGGATGTTGGATTTCCTGGCTTAGTCTTCCAATATTCTTATATTTACTCTTCTGTTTTCCATCTTTATTTTTCCTTCTGGGAGATTTCCTAAACTTTTTTTTCTAATGTATCTATTTAGTTTCCTTTTTTTCTGTCATATTTTTTAAATGTCCCAGATGTTTTTTGTTTGAATATTCCTTTGTTTTGAAATCTTTCATATTAAAGCCCTTTCCAGATTCTTAGTTGTTTGCTCTTATTAAAGAGTGGGACTATAAAAAGCTAATTGGAAGGTCTGTTTGGGGTGGGATGGGGCTTACTGAACATGGGCTTCACTATCCTGTGATCTGGGTGAGTTGTTATACTGGGAAATCCCTGATATTGGTATCTTTAGATCTTTTCTTTTATAGGATTTTATGGGATATAAGATTCCCTGGAGAAGGCTTGTATATCCTCTTAAAGATACAAGCCAGGCTGCCAGATTTCTGGGAATAAAGTGGGGAAAAAAGGCTTAGAGGTTCACCTTCCCATGCATAAACTTAAACTTGATCCCTTTGTTTTCAGCAACCTTTAACTGTGCCTGATGCTGTGCAGTTCAGAGCCTATGTATTTACCCTCTCAAGTCTTGTGTCAGTTTTGAGGAGGGGCAGTTCCTTGGGTCCACAGAGGAGGGAGGGGATCCACAGGTTTATTTGCTTCTTAGTCTTTCAACCTACCCTCTTTTTAGCCCCACCTTCACCTCCACGTTCAGTTACCTGGTGTCACTAATTCTACTGGAGCCTTTGGGAGTTCTGAGATGCAAATCAAGTTGCTTTTCTGCTTTCTCATTGCTGGCTTTAGGATTCATCTTTCATCTAAGTTAATTATCTTTCATCTAAAGACTTGCCACTTTCCAAAATTTTTTTTTCATACTCTATTCTTGTGGGTATTGCCTTTTAAAAATTTATTTTAAAATAGTAAGTTTTACTATTTTAATATTTACTATTAAGATTTACTATTTTAGTAACGTTTCAGAAAAGAACAGAGGCTACTGTGTGCATTCATTCTCTCATATGCTGTCTTTCACGGGTATTCTGCCTGAAATCTGTATACTAATATTTTTTCAGGCTAAGATACCTTAATTCCATCCAGACATATAGGAACAGTACAGATCCTCGTCTTTCTTCATATTCATTGTTTACAGCATACAGTGCAGAAACTAGAGAAAATGGAGTAAATGACCTGGAAAACTTGCTTTATTACATGAAACCTAAACTGTGATGTCATGGTTAAAAACTTGATAAGCATTTTGAAATGTTCTGGTCTTGTTTTTTTGTCCCTGAATTTGCTTGTTTAAAACAGATGTATGCATTTTTGTGTAACGTCTTTTGCACTTACTTTACTCTATTACTAGTATCACAGTCAAGAGCTAGTTATGCTTAATGTATGTGGCAGACATACTTCAACTGGAGAATTGGATGGAGATGATCTTGCCTGCATCTTGAGTTCAGAGTCTAGTTTACTGTGAAGGGGGCATACCTATTTTAGTTCTTCCACATTATTTTGTGCTCAGGCACGTCCCTTTCCCCTGAATTTACTTTCCCATTTAAACTGGTTGCTTTTAAAATTTGCACTGTAAAACGAGGCGAAACGGCCTTTTTGCTTATACCTGCCTGTTTCCTACACATTAAGAATGACAAAGCGGGTAAAACTACGCTATGCAGGTACTCTTCCTTTACAAAGGCTGGGCTAAGGTATTTTTTCGGAGCCAGTTCAGACGAGACAGGAATTGGTTACCCTGGCATTACCTCAAACTACAAATGAGTAGCTTTCTTCATCCGGACGCCTTCCCACCCTCATTACTCTGGCCAGGCTTTTTTGATGCTTCTCGCTCCCACCACAAAGTTCCTTTCGTTCTTCACAGGATCAGTTACAACAGGCGTCCAACGTTCTCGGCTCTAGTTTTATCTGTAACGCACGTTAAAGTTACAGAGGTAGCATTTACTGGATGTGAGCCTCACAATCCTGCCGGGCAGCCGGGCGGGGTGTTCGGAGGTGCCCCGCTGGTCGGTGCAGGCACGGATCCGTCCCGCCCGCCAGGTGCGGAGCGGCGGGGCGCGCGCGCGAGGACGGCGCGGCCGGATGTGCGAGGGCTCCTTGGAGGCGGCTTCGGCTCCAGGAGCGCGAGGACCGCCCGGCCGAGGGTGCCGCCCTGGAGACCATTTCGTGTCTGGGCCCAGAGATCATTGGTAACGATGCGGTGGGCTGTTCTCCAAAGTAACCCAGGCTCGGCCGGCTTAAGCCTCGGGGTGAACGTCTCTGCGCCAGCCGCCAGGAGCCGCCAATTTTCAGAGCAGCGAGCAGGGGAACGCACGCTGTCCTACTTTACGGCAACGGTGCGCGAGTTTGCGACAGTGTGACGCGAGCAAGTTTTGGCGGGAAAAGCGCCGCATTTGGATTCCTGTGGTGGTAGGCAAAGGACGGCCTGGTGAGGAGGGGCGGTCGGTAGGGTGGGTAAGGGATCTGGAGAAGGAGTTCGGGGTCCACATTAGTTAGGAGGGGCACAGCGAGAGGATGTTACCGGGGACGAGCGAAGGGGATCGGCGAGGCTCCCACGGAGGGTGGTTTCGGAGGGCCAAGGAATACCTGGGGGACCCCGTTGTAGAGGGACTGGAGAGACCAGCTCTCTGCTGGCTGAGGACCCCAGAGGTTTGGGCCCCGGCCGTCGGTGTGCCACCCAGCCCTTCCTTCCGCTTCTTGGGGCAGTTTGGCCCCGCCCCGTCTCCTCCTGGCCTTTGGGACGAGGTGGGGTGGGCCTTGGAACTGAGCGGGCGGGGAGGAGGGGCTGCAGTGGTCGTAGTTATTCCGCCCCCACTAGCCCGCATCCTCTTACTCTCTTACCCAAACCCCACCTCTTTCATCCCCCTTCTTCAGTTATCCACCATGACACATTTGTCCCCCACTCCTCAACACAGCTATGGAATTTCCTCTGAGCCTGAGCAAGGCAGAGCGTCAGCCTTCGGGTTGTGTGGGAATGGAGATTGTGATTCACACAACAAAATGCCAGAATTTAGAATACTTGCTTGCTTGTGGTTTAAAGTCTTGGGTAAAATATGGATGGGGTGTAAGGGGGAACCAAGAGCTGTTATTTATATTGAGCAATAGGGCAAGAGGCAGAGCCCAGTGGCTTGACATGATTGGAGCTTATACTCATCCCCGTCTTTTCTGGGTTCCCGCCTTTTACAGCCGTGGCGCGTAGTGGAGTCATGGCAGTGCCCTTTGTGGAAGACTGGGACTTGGTGCAAACCCTGGGAGAAGGTGCCTATGGAGAGTGAGTCCGAGTCCGCTTACCTTGCCTTCACCCTTGTTTAGTTTTCTGTCTGTTGTTTTTGTTTTAAGTACATATTCGCCGTTTTGGAGTCGTTTATTTTAATTCAGTGGTGCCTTAGAGAACAGATATTTGGATTAGAAATCCAAGACTTCTGGGAACTGAAGCTATGCAATCTTTTGTAAGGATTAATTTGTTTCTTCCTTTTTTTAACGTTCTTTGTAAAGAGCTGAAAGAGACTTCTAAAGTCAGTTTCTCCTTCCACTATTCGTTGGGGTTTAAGCGTAGTGGTGAAATGAGCAAATGAATAGACTCTGGAGTCAGACTAGTTTCAGACCCTCACTCTATCACGTACTGGTCATTGTTTTGTGTTCTGAGGCAAACTTCTTAATGTGGTTGTGTGCCTCTGTTTCCCCAGCTGTAAGATGGCAATAATGATACCTACCCCATAGGTGCTTAGAACAGTTACCACAAGAGTACATAGTATCGGATTAATGTATGTTAGGTAATGTTATTAAAATTAAATGAACAGAGCATGTGTATATGTGATGTGGCCTAGACTTGCTGTTATTCCATTTAAGTTTATTTTATCAAGCGTTTATTAAATGACTTTTGGATGTACAGCACCATGACTTCTTTAGGGCATCAGCTGTCATACTTCACATTTCAGAAAGGAGTAGTATCTGTTGAGAACATGGCAGAAACCCCTTCCTTGGTTTCTCCTTGGTGGGGAAAGTAATAAAGGTGAAATAGTTGGATGAGTCGTGTTTAATCTTTTGAAGTTTTAAAAGAAATAGAATTCAAATGTCTTCCTTTTCCTTTTTAGAGTTCAACTTGCTGTGAATAGAAGAACTGAAGAAGCAGTTGCAGTGAAGATTGTAGACATGAAGCGTGCCATAGACTGTCCAGAAAATATTAAGAAAGAGATCTGTATCAATAAAATGTTAAATCATGAGAATGTAGTGAAATTCTATGGTCACAGGAGAGAAGGCAATATTCAGTATCTATTTCTGGAGTACTGTAGTGGCGGAGAACTTTTTGATAGAATAGGTATGGAAAAGATGTAAGATAATTCTACAAAATGAGTTTCTTAATATGTTTTTGAATCTTGGGTCCTTGTCCAGTTGCTTATGCAATAATGAAAATGGAGTAGATCTTGTTTTTGCAATTTATATTAACACATGAAAGCATATATTAGAGTCAACAAACTTTTTTCCCAAGTTGTATGTGTGATTTTGGTTGAGATTGCTGTTTTGTGGAGTTTAAGAATGATAAACTAATTTCATGGTGAAGTATTATAATTGCAATGTATTGTTTGCCTATATAATTTTTTTCTTTGTAGACATTTCTAGTTACATGAAATCATTGCATACATTTACAGACCCAAAATACTAGCATGTTACTATATTTCTTCTTTGTTTAAATGAAATAATTGAGAATTTTCTAGGATTGCCTTATATATATTCAGTAATTTCCATGTTTGCTACCTAAATGTTCTATGTAGATTCAAAGGCTTGATATTAAAGAATGCTGAGAAATACATAAAATATGTTCTGTGAATCTAAATTTATTATTTAAAGCTACTGTATTAAAAGTTAAAAACTGATTATTAGAATCTCCAGTATATATCTCAGGAGAGAGTTGAGTGTAAAATCAAGTTAATGAGGAAGATAAAAATATAAAAAGATAACTGACAGTGGAACATTTCTTAATAAAACTGTATTTCCTGAAGGAACTTCACAGGCATTCACAGCTTTGTATTGTAAGAGATTATGTGAAGTTTAAATCTGTTGTTAAGTGTTTAGTGGAATTAGCTTAGATTTCCCCAGGCTTACACTTTGGCATTTACATTTCAGAGGTAGGAAAAATATTGTCAGCATTTAGAAGAAATTAGGGGAGAATTCAAAGGATACCATATGGATCATGTTTAGTGGAAGATGAGCAGGGGCTTTCAAGATATGGCTTGCATTCTTGATTTGGATGATCGTTTGTTATTTTTCTCTGTAATTTTTCTGTGATGTTAATTTATTTTCACCATGAACAGATGGGGAAATGTGAGCTATTAAGTACTGTATGAATTAGTGAACTCCAGAGTCTTTAATTGTTAGCATAAGATTCTGTGTGCTAAAGTACAATCACAAATGTCTAACCTTAGAGTTATGAGACTATGTGGTTGACGTCTGTTTATACTTACCTGGTAAACTAACTTTCATAAATAATTCTTATAGAGCCAGACATAGGCATGCCTGAACAAGATGCTCAGAGGTTCTTCCATCAACTCATGGCAGGGGTGGTAGGTGCAATTGTCTCTTTTCCTTTTACTTAAAATTAACGTGACAAATAAGTTACTGAATTTTGGTTATGTTTCCCTCTTAGGTTTATCTGCATGGTATTGGAATAACTCATAGGGATATTAAGCCAGAAAATCTCCTATTGGATGAAAGGGGTAAGGTTAACATTTTGTCACTGCTGCCTAAATTATTTTAATATAGCTATACAAGGCAGGATCAAGGCTTTTGCTTTACTGAAATTTCAGGGCAAAAAATCTGAAGAAAAGTCTAAGAAATTTGGGAGACTTGGTCTGTTTGGACTTCACAAGTCCTTCATGATAGTTGTGGATAAGATAGAGAAATCTGACCTAGACGCAAGGGTAGCTCACTGGGTGAATAACTGTATGAATAAGCTTCAGCAACTCTTTAATGAATTAATAAAAGGAAGTTTCTATTGCAATACCCTGGACCTTAGCTTTGTCCTTCTGTTTGTTCTTTTTAATCTAAGATTTGGATGTAAGGAGTTTGGATATATTTTAGGGATGTCATAAAAGCTGAGAGTAATGGATAGTGAGAGTGTTAGCTTATAGAATCAGGATCAAAAAAGATGACAGAAATGTTAGCTGCAAGAGGCAGTGACTTTTGTCTCCTTTGTTTAATGCTCTGTTTAATGCGTTAGAATAGTGCCTGGCAAATTGTAGGCGTTCAAAAATATTGAATGAATGGTTTTAGCAGAGCAGAGAGGTGGGTCAGATTTAACAAGTTGTTTTCCAATAGGGAAAAATCTAAAGTCCAGTATTTGAATTGAAAACACTAACCAAATAAGTACAGTTGAATGGCATATCTTTGGTAGCAAAGCAGGTTAAAAAAGACTTTTTCTAGGCAGCAAACTTCATGTTAGTCACCATTGTGATTTGGTCATTAGGAAACTAAGGTGACATTATTGAGAATGAGTAAGGTAGTAGTTCAACACTACTTTGGTGAGACCATGCCGGAAATAATGGGTGTCCTGGGACAATACTGTAAAAGACACGTACGTAGACCACTGAAGTACTTTCATAGGAGACTGACTAGAATGATGGAAGAAACACAAGCTGTGTAAAATAAGGAATAATTGAAGGAACTCAGGGGAAACTTGCTACCTTAAATACTGTTCTTCAGAACGTGGGTGAAAACTTCACGGAAGCACTTTGGATTAGTACAAGGATGACGCCATGAATGGATCTGTCCAGAAGCTGAATAGGTTGCTTTGGGATGTAGTGAGTTTATAACATGAGAATCAGACATTGGATTATTAATTGTTAGTTATATTGAAAAGGGAATGTAAACATTGCTTGGCTAGTTGGACCTAAGTACTTTTAAGATTTTGTCCCACCCTGAGGTTTAGTGTTTCTGGTTACTGTTCATGACAAGTAACAGTATACTTTCTTATCAGCCTCCTAACCTCTTCCTGAACTCTATAATTCACCTTCATACAGGAGAATAAATTAAGAAAAGCCAGTTTATTTAATGAATAATGGAGATGTGAGTATGTAATAATATCTGGAATATGAAAACTTTGTTCCCAAACTAAAAGTATTGGTTTTTTTCTCTTTATAAAGATAAAAGATATCCATGACTTAAGAGCAAAAGTATAAAGAAGAAAGTAAAAAATCACCAGAAAATCACCAGTCAGTTATAATCACTGTTCATTTTTTGGTGAATATATTTTAGATACCCTTTTATTAACCCATCTACTAACCTAGGTACCTAAGATCCTCCCTTGGTTATTTAGCCTACTGCAAGTTGTTTCATAGGCCACATGGCAAAATTTTAGATATTCAGAAAATTTGTGTGGGGAAAAAGGAACTGTAGAATGGTCTGTTGATGAATCCTGAGAAATTAGAGCACAGCTGGCAGTATTCCTTTTTCTTCCTTTTTTTTTCTTTAAGGAAGATTAGCCCTGAGCTAACATCTGCCAATCCTCCTCTTTTTGCTGAGGAAGACTGGCCCTGAGCTAACATCTCTGCCCATCTTCCTCTACTTTATACGTGGGACGCTTACCGCAGCATGGCTTGCCAAGCGGTGCCATGTCTGCACCCAGGATCCGAACCGGCGAACCCCAGGCCACAGAAGCGGAACGTGCACACTTAACTGCTGCGCCACCGGGCTGGCCCTTACTTCCATTTTTTATTCTATTTCTATTACTTTTTGAATGCTAATAGCCTTGATGGTATTATAGTCAATTCTTCCCCTTCCTCATCTACAAAATAAGTCTTTTTTTGATTAAATGCAGGCTTCAAGCTACGTAAAACCCTCTGGGAAAGAGGGATTGAGTGTGTCTCTAAGTATGAGAGGCAGTACAGCATAGTATTAAGAGCGTGAGCGTGATAGTCCTTTGAACCTAGGTTTAATTTACGTCACCTTGTAATAGGTATATGGCCTTGGGATAAGTTGTTTAACTTCTCTCTGCCTCACTTTCTTCATCTATAAAATGGGGACAGTAAGAGAATCTACTTGGATTATGAGATATGATACATCTCTTCTTTATCCTCACGACTCAAGTAGAGATATATATAAAACATAATGTAAGTTAGATCATAGAATATATGCTTTTTTCTTATGTGTATGTGGACTTTACTTTTTGCCCTTTTACATTGTATTTGTATAGCATAAAAACCTTTACTTTTATTTAAAACTTAAAAAAAATTCAGGCACACAAAATCTGTGTAAAATATATAATACATAATATAATAAATTAAAATATAATAAACAACTGTGTACCCATCTGGCTTAAAAAAGAAAACATTATATATATAACAGTGGTGTTCATAATAGCAAAAGACTGGAAACAACTCAAATGTCTGTCAACAACAGAACAGATAAATTATGAAATGGATGATTTATAGCTACAAGTAATGACGTGGATGCATTTCAGAAATATAATGATATAAAGCAAAAAAGGAAAGATGCAGAAGTTCATACAAGTATGATTCTATTTTTGTGAAGTTAAAAATATGTAAAATAAAATATATTGTTTAGAGATACAAATGTGGAAAAAAACTCCAAGGAAAAGAAAGGGCATAATAAAACAAAAAATCAGAATAGTGGTTACTTCTAAGAAAGTAGGGAAGGGAGTATATTTAGGGAAGTATTTACAGGGGATTTCAAAGGAAATAGAATGTTCTTAAACTGGGTGTTGGGTTAGTGGATGTTTGTTAAATTATTCTTCATATCCTGCCTATTATATAAATATCCTATTTTTCTATTCAATATCTTTTCAAAGAAGAAAAAAATCTTCTTTTCAAAAAAGAGAACATATATTCTATTTTCTTCAGAAAAGAAAGCAGTATAGTTGAAGTCCTCCTGTGTATTCCTTCACAATTGTATTCCCCTTTCTTTTTCTCAGAGGTACCCACACTCCTCAATTTAGAATTTTTTATATGCAGTTCTTTAAACAACAAAATCCAAGGAATATTATGGTCATCCACCAGTAGTTTTAGTGATTACTACTTATAAGTGACTTGGAACTCTTAATCTCAGTGGTTTGTCAAGATGTGTCATATAGCTATTAAAAGGATATTTATAGTAGCTACCTCCCAAGTCAAATACAGGTAAATATCACCAGTGGCTTACATATTATATTGTGTGGATACACTTGACTTTTAAAGAATCAGTCCCCTATTTTGAGACATTTAAGTTGTTTCTAGCTTAAAAAAAATACAACAGTGATAACTGTTCTATAAATTTGTGCACAGGCCCATATAAAAATAGTCATGTTATAATGAATATTTGCATGGCACTTGCCTTTTTTTTTCACTTATAACCTATTCCATGTCAGTACATATAGATGCATCTTTTTTTTTTTTTTAACAGCAACCTACATAGTTTTCATTATGTACATGTGTTGTAAGAGTTCTTTGTTGATGGACATTTAAGCAATTTTCAAATAATATTGCCATGAGTATCCTTATGTTGTGAATTTTAGGGAGTATTTCTGTGGATATGGTCCTAGAAGTGGGAATTGCTAGTTCAAAGAGTGTGACTATTTCAATTTTTGACATCTTTTGCCAGATTACCCTCTAAAAAGGTTGTACCAGTTGACATCTTGATAATAGAGGGTCTTCCCTAACTCTTAAGACTAGGTTAGGTTCCCTTGCCAAAAGATCTTGTCATGTTCTATATTTTCATAACCTTCACAACAGTTGTCTACTGTTAGACTTCTGCAGTAATTTATCTACCTATGTTGGCTAGCACAGTGTCACCCAGTTGCAGTAGTTATTCACTAAATATAAGAAAGTTCTGCCTGCAGTTTGTGTGTGTTGAAGATGGGAAGTTAGGGTGGAAATTTGCTCTTCTGGTTTGTTTTTTGTGCAGAGTTCTTCCCCCTTTTTTAAACTTAGCCACTTTGACAAGAAGTTCTGGTGGTTTGTGGATCTTTAGTTTAGGTGTATCTTTACATATTTTCTTCCTGCCAACTGAGTTTGTTTGCCTCTGAGAAAGTTGTGCCTAGTATATTATTGATGTTTCCTTTCTGCCCTCTGCTCAGTCTGAAGAAGGAGTTAGCTCTGCTTTCAGCCTAAGTCTGGAGCGCCCTTTTTGAGAAGGGCAGCCCCTTTTGACTCCAGTATCTTTCTGTAACCTGGGCCAAATTGTTTTGTGTATTAATGCTATTTCTCTTAAATTAATAGAAGCAATGAGGCCTTTTTCCAGTTATGGCTAGATGATGATGTCTTTTATTTCTTCTTTTTTTAAATTTCTTTTTGATCATTTTATGGTAGAGAAGTTCTACAAATCTTAAGTAACACCAGGGGTTTTCTAATAAAACTTAATTCCTTTAGTTATATCTATTTACAAAACATTTTTATCTAGTGCCGTTCTTTTTTCCTTTGGTTTAGATAACCTCAAAATCTCTGACTTTGGCTTGGCGACAGTGTTTCGGCATAATAATCGTGAACGTTTATTGAACAAGATGTGTGGTACTTTACCTTATGTTGCTCCAGAACTCCTAAAGAGAAAAGAATTTCATGCAGAACCAGTTGATGTTTGGTCCTGTGGAATAGTACTTACTGCAATGTTGGCTGGAGGTAAGAACTATTAAATCATGATAAAACTCCTGTCCTATGGAAAGCCAGATTTGTTAGACCAAAATAAATGAAATAAACCAAGGGAATCCATATTTATATGATAGTATTTTGATAGTAACTTATTTATAAGTTGGAATTTTTAATCCCAAACGTTTTTAAAAATCAGGTATGTATAGCTAATAAATGAAATATCTCAATAGCTATCTCTTTTATGATTCATGTGAATACTTTTGGAAAGAGTAGGGCAGGAAGTGGTTCATCCATCTTTGAAGTGCCTCTAAAATTTTTCTGAGTTGCATTCTTAGTTTGAAAACCATATTGAATTAATTTGGAGGGAACTTTTAATGGATTTGTATAATTGATTATTATCCCTTAAAATCTTTACTGTATAATATTGTGAACACTCAGATATTGGGGACTTAACTTCTTTCTTAGAATTGCCGTGGGACCAGCCCAGTGACAGTTGTCAGGAATATTCTGATTGGAAAGAAAAAAAAACATACCTCAACCCTTGGAAAAAAATTGATTCTGCTCCTCTAGGTAACTTGTTTATCTTGATTGAAAGTACTGATTTCTTGGGTAATGAAGCCTAATGCTGTTTGAATTTTTCTCTTACTTTTTTTTCTTTTTAATTTTGAAACAATCGTGTAAATAATCCATGATCCTTTCAGATAAATTAGAACATAATAATAAAAATTTTTTTTAAACCAACCCTATAAGCCTAGCACTCAGAAACAGCTTCTTTTAGTATTTTGATATGTGCTTCTACACTTTGTTGTAAAAACATTTAATATATGTTTCTTATATATGTATATTAGTTATAAGTTTGTGTTTTTATAAAAAATGAGATCACACTACACATGCTGTTTTATAACCTGTTTTTTGTGTGTTAATGCTTTGTGGTCGTTTTCCATGACTGTAACTGCAGGTCTACATCATTGTTTTTAAAAGCTGTGATGGTATTCTGCTATGTGGATATGCCTCACTATACTTATCCCATTCACTTTGTTAGAGATTTAGATTTTTTCTAATTTTTCACTGTTATAAAAGAGATAATGGTGATCATCCAAGTAATGTACATACCTTTAAATTATTTAATTAAAAAAAATCCCCAGAAGTGGAACTACAGGGTGAAGGATGTATGTAGTTTTTAATTGTTATGATTCACTTGCCAAATTGCTTCTCGAAAGTCTATACCATTTCATCACCATCTCATTGGTTTATATTTTTTTAAAAATATTTGACTAGTCTAATAGGCCTTTAAAAAATACACTTGCTATTTCTTATTTTTATTTTAAATTTAGTACCAATGAGGTTGTATATCCAGTATATATTTATTAGCTTTTTGTCTTATTTTTGTGGATTGTCTATTTTGCTCACTTTTTGTAGGGAAGTTTTATTACTTTATGAGGTTTTTTTTTTAAAACATTAATGTCATCAGATCTTTACATTTGTGACAAATATTTTTCACAATTTGTTATGTATTTTTATTTTGTTTATGCTATTTTGATATGAAGAAGTTTTATATTTTTATTTATTCAAATCTATTATCTTGTCCTTTGTGGTCTCTGATTATATTTTCATGTTTGGAAAGGTCTTTTGTATTCCTAACATTAGAAAAAAATTCCCTATGTTTACATGGCTCCATTTTTTCATTTAAATCTTTGGTCCGTTAGAAAATGGTTTGGTGCTGGGAGATGTATGCATTTTTTATCAAGATAATTAAGATACCTTAGGATGATGGTTGCTTGTATTGCTATCTCCTAAAGAGTTTTTGGAAAGTAGATTTTCCTTGTAAAACTGTGTGAATGAGGATTTAATGTGACATATTGGAACAATGAGTTTGGTATTGAAAATGGATAGGAAGGTTTTGTATTTTTTGTTAATGTTGTCACATAGGGAGAAACATTTCCACCTGGCTCTTGTTCTTATTTGAAACAACTAAGAATCAGATCTGGGAAGAATATTCTAAGATACAGACAGTAGAAAAGGAAAACTGCATGAAAGTAAAGCAATAAATTAGTAGCTTTATTCTTTCTCTTCCCCAGAAATAATATTTGCTTGTAAAGAGATGAGTAGAGAATGTGTTCTGTATCACAGGCTGTGGGCTTTTCTAATGTGCATGACTCTTTTGTAAATGTTGTCTTAATGTTTTGTTTTCAGCTTTACTGCATAAAATCCTAGTTGAGAATCCATCAGTAAGGATTACCATCCCAGACATCAAAAAAGATAGATGGTACAACAAACCACTCAAGAAAGGTAATATCCTTGAAATGCAAGTATTTTTTCTGTGAAAGAAAAGGTACTTGCAACGTCAGTATTACAAGTCAAGAGTACAAGATAGGTCTCTGTCCTCGTGGAGATTAGAATGACTAATATCAAAGACAAATATAAAAATAATTGTATGTTTATTAATAATTATAAAGTGGGAAATCAGGGTACTATAGTTAAGAGTTTAACCAAGTCTGAAGTGACAGAGAAAGCTTGTCTTCCTGAGGAAATCCCATTAAATCTAAGATTTGAAGATTAAAGGAGAGCTAGCCAGTTGAGTACTAACAAGATGAGTAGCAGACTCTGAACAGAGGAAGCAGCATTTGGAATGTCTTGGAGTTTAGAAAGTGGTGCATTTGAGGAACTTGAAAGAAGGCCAGTATGGTGTGGACCACGTCTGGCTTGTTCATTGTGTCATCAGTGGTTAGCACAGTGTGTGGTACATCATAGGCACTCAGTAAATGTTTGTTGAGTAAATGAGTGACTAGAGAAGGGAGAGAGGTTTGAGGTGAGGCCAGAGAGGTAGTTAGTGACCAAGCTGTGGAGGGGGACCTTATAAGCCATGTTAAGGATTTTGGGCTTTATAACTTAAGGCCACTGGAGAAACCTTTAAGCAAGGAAATGACATGATCATATATTTGGTTTTAAAAGATCTTTCTGGCTACTTGTAAAAAAATTGTTGTTGATCCTAGATGTGAGAAGGTGGTAACCTGGACCAGGTTGGTGACTGGATTGGAAAGGAGATATATTCCAAAGAGATTTAAGAACTAGAAATGATAGGACTGGTGATTGTTTATATGTGGAAGATGAAGGAGAATGAGGAATCAATGATGACTCCTTTCTGGTTTGAACAACTATATAAATGGTGATACCATTTATTGGGATGTAACTCAGGAGGAAAAACAGATTTTGGGGAAAATTTTATTTGATTCTGGACGTGTTGAATTTGAGAAGTTAAGTAAAACTGTCCAATGGGGAGTGTGTATGTGTGTGTGTGAGGCTTGAGATGTCGATTTAGGTGTTTTCTGCAAATGGATGCTAATGTAAACAATGGTCGTAGATGAAATTGAGCGTATGAAATTTTAAGGAATACCAACATTTAAGTGGTAGGTGGGGGCCAGGGAAACAGAAAAGTAACCAGAGAGATGGGAGAAAGATCAGAGAATGTGGAGTATTGAGGCTAAGAGAAGAAAATGCATGACAGTGGCAGATACTGTTAAGTGAATTAATAACATGAAGCCTAAAAATTTATCCAGTGGATTCCGTGATATGGCACTTATTCATGATCTTGGGAGGAACAGTTTTGGTGGAGAGTTGGGAATAAATTCTAGAGTACAGTGATTGTAGTCTAAAAGAGAGGTGAAGAAGCAAAGTATACACAGCTCATTGAAGAAGTTTGGCTGTGAATGGGAGGAGAGGACAATAGCTGGAGATGAATGAGGAATTTTTAACTCTTCTCTGAATGTTTCTTTTACTTTTCACCTTGTTCTAATTGAAATCCAGCTCTCCCCTGAGGACACTGCTTCCTCTTAAGCGGTAGATGTTTTCTTTCCCACACCCTTGTACCTTTGATCTGGGAGTGGGACAGGCATCCTCCTTGTTCTTTATTGTTGCTTTCTCCTTTTTCCCCCCACATTCCTCTCCCCTCCATTTTGAGTCTCATATTTATCAGACTCAACCACCCACTATTCTTTCCTTGTATAATCAACTTCTGAACCCTAAAGTAAAATTCCTGCCACACTGTCACTCTCTCCAGCACAACTCTTGACATAATTTTTGTCATGATTCTTGGTGATTTAAATATTCATTTGGATGATCTTTCCAATATCCTGACCTCACATGTCATTGACCTTCTCTCTTCTAGTGATCTTCTCTTCATGCATACTACTCTGACCACCAGCATATTTTTTTTTGGCTTCCTTTCTCTAGTACCCTGACTCCAACAATTCTTTGACCTTACCCAGACTTACGATCCATTAATTCTACTACCTTTTCACTATCTCTTATCTGCCACCTCCTAGGTCCTGAGTTCCATCCTCTTTTAAAATCCCAAAGTCGATCATTATAATGACTTCTTTGCATTCATCTTCAACTTCCTTGCCCCATTCTCTCTTTATCATACTTACAGTGAAAAAGCTAACTCAAATTTAATCCAGTTTTCTGCCTACTGTACACTATACCTGCACATCTAATCACAGCTAGAGAAAAACTCACAACAGTGTTCACTTCAAATTCAGCATCACTGATCTCAAGTGGGCCCTTAATTGCACCAGGCAATCATAATGCATTTCCCCACTTCTTTCACAACCCTGCTCTCCTAAATCACCTTTTTATACCTTTTCTTTTCTCTTCAACTTCTAATTCCTCCTTCCCCATCCTCAATCTCAGTTGGTGACAGTACTTCCTGTTTCACTGGGAAATAGAAACTATCACAAGGGAACTTCCACAAGTTCCCACAACCATCTCTACCCACCCACCCAACTGCCTCTATGCTCATATACTCTGCTTTTTCCCCTGTTGCTATGGATAAATTGCTCCAGATATAAGCCAAGTCTTTGCCTTATGCACTAGACTCAGTTCTCTTTTGCCTACTCAGGGCCATTGTCTAGCAATTCTTCTCTCTTTCTCCTGCATCATTAATTTATCACTCTCTGCTGAATATTTCTCATCAGAATGCGAACGTACTGTTTCTTCCATCTTACTAGCCTATACATAATAGGCTCAATAAAATATTCAAATGAATAAATTGCTAAATAAAAAGGTTGGCTAAACCTAAGCATGTTTAAATGGTTTCAGGATAGATCCAGCTGAGAGGAAGAAGCTGAAAGTCTGAGAGAGGGAGTTAGAGAGCATCTAGATCTCTGAGGAGAAGGGAGGGTGTGGGTTCAAATACAAGTAGAGGAATGAATGTTTGTTGGGAGATGGTAGGGAGGAGAGAATAGGTAGGAATGCAAGTAAATTAGCAAATTTGGTAGTGGCAAGTGAGGGAGTTATGAAATTTTCTTTGCTTGTGAGCAAACCCCAATTTATGGAATGGGGTTTTCTTTGTGAAATGGGAGATAGTATCATATGATGAGTGATGAGGTGCTGGAAGATGGTCTTGGGAATTTGACAAAAGTGTAGAAGTTTTAAAACAATGATTGTGGAGAGAGGGAGAGAAAACTGACTAGAGAAACATAGGAACTGACTGTCAGTGTTGAGGATCCAGCTGAGGGTAGTAACTGTGAATTTATAGTCACATCATTTTCTGTATAATGATTATTCTTGGTAAAGCTTTCCCAAGAGGGCAAAGAGTGGTAGATAGTGCAGATTCATAATGTTCATTGCCATTATCATAAATTATTTTCTATTATAAGAAGTTTTGATCCTTTAGCTAGGTCTCTCTGTCTTCACAGAATATTGTTCTGATACCGTAAATGGTATCACCATAGTGAGTCCTCCTAGTAGGTTCATAATGACCACATTTCTCATAAAATCATGTAGGAAGAGCCGCTATTTGTCATATAAATGTTTTGTTTTAAATAAATGGATTTAGATGTGGTTTTACTTCTTCAAGTTGCTACTTGAGTTAAAAAATTTTTGCATAGAAGACTTGAAAGCATTTGTGTATTAATGTTTTCTTTTTTAGGGGCAAAGAGGCCCCGAGTTAGTTCAGGTGGTGTATCAGAGTCTCCTAGTGGATTCTCTAAGCACATTCAATCCAATTTGGACTTTTCTCCAGGACATGCTGCTTCAAGGTAAGATTAATTAATAAAGATCAAGTAGTTGTTGAATGAAAAATAATACATGTATATATTTTTTCTTAATAATGAATGTAATTTTTATCAGTGTGAGAATGGTAATGCGATATAAGAAAGGCCTGACAGATTTCATTTAAAGATATGTTTTTCTCCATATCTTAATGCCTCAGTGAAGAAAATGTGAAGTACTCCAGTTCCCAGCCAGAACCGCGGACAGGTCTTTCCTTATGGGACACCAGCCCTTCATACATTGATAAACTGGTACAGGGGATCAGTTTTTCCCAGCCCACATGTCCTGATCATATGCTTCTGAATAGTCAGTTACTTGGTACTCCAGGATCCTCACAGGTAAGGAAATTCGGTTTTTCAAATAAATTATGGAAGCCCTTTATTTTTTATTGTCTTTAGGTCTTTTTTTCTTAATGTATAAATCTTAGAAATATAGTATTAACACTTTAATTTGTACAGATTTTTTTTGACAAGAGAGAATTGAAGGAGACCTTCATGTGTTAAGAATCTTAAGTCACGGAAAACAATTTTCAGACTAAATAGCTATGATATGACTGCTTTTGGTGATGTCAGATATCATATATCAGCTTTTCTTTATTTGACACATAGAACCCCTGGCAGCGCTTGGTCAAAAGAATGACACGATTTTTTACCAAATTGGATGCAGACAAATCTTACCAATGCCTGAAAGAGACTTGTGAGAAATTGGGCTATCAATGGAAGAAGAGTTGTATGAATCAGGTATGTTTCACTGATTTTCATTATATTTTTTCCTGAGGAAAAATTTAAATATTTGAGTAAAAAACTGTCATTATCAGTATATTTTAAAAATATAAAGTAATTAGTTCAATTTGAAAAAGAAACAATTGAAGTTGAAGGAATTTAAGTGTTTTCTTTACCTTAAGAAATAATATTTCTTAAAAGACATCTCTAAGGTTATTAAAAATATTAAGAGACTCATGTTATTTTCATAAAAACTATGTATACTTAAAATGTAACAATAGCAATTGACTTCTTTCTGTGAAAGAGGAATATATTAACAATCTCACACTTCCATCTCCACTGCTCCTACCTACCAATTTTTGTTGTTTATATTATCATAGCATATTTATAACATTGACATTCTAATCTGACTTTAGGCTTTTCAAAAATCTTAACATCATGAAAAACAAACAGAGGAGAATACTCTCTATTAAAAGAGACTAAAGAGACCTGATAAATAATGCAATGCATGATCTTTCAGTAGATCATGGATTTAAAGAAAAAAGCTATAAAGCATGTTATTGGAACAATTGGGGAAATCTGAATATGGGTTTTATATTAGATAATATTTTTGTATCAGTGTCAAATTTCTTGCATGTAATCATAATATTGTGGTTTTGTAGGGGAATGTCTTTATTCGTAGGAGAGACATGTTGAAGTGAAGTGATGCCGTTTGTAACTTACTTTTTTTTTTTCCTTAAAGATTGACACCTGAGCTAACAACTGTTGCCAATCTTCTTTTTTTTTCCCCCTGCTTTTTCTTCCCTAATCCCCCCAGTACATAGTTGTATATTTTTAGTTGTGGCTCCTCCTAGTTGTAGCATGTGGGACACTGCCTCATCGTGGCCTGATGAGCGGTGTCATGTCTGCGCCCAGGATCCGAACCGGTGAAACCCTGGGCCTCTGAAGGCGGAGCGCACCAACTTAACCACTTGGCCGTGAGGCTGGCCCTGTAGCTTACTTTAAATAGTAAAAAACAATCACATAAGTAAATGTATACTTATCTAGTTTGATAAAGGGAGGGTATATGGTTATTTATTCTACGATTCTTTCAATTTTTCTGTAGATGTGTAAGCTTTCAAAATTAAAAGTTATGGGAAAATGTTACTCTGCAGAAATCTGAGGCCAGCCTGATTTTCCTGTCACTTGTATAGATAATTTACTTTTTTTTTTAAGGTAGATTTATTGAGATAAAATTCAGATAACATAAAAATCATCACTTTAACCATTTTAAAGTGTATAATTCAGTGGTTTTCAGTATATTCACAAGGTTGTGCAACTATCACCATTTAATTCCAGAACATTCCATTGCCCGCAAAATAGACTCAATACTAATTAGCAGTCACTCCTCGTTCCTCCCTCCCTTCATTCCCTGGCAACCACTAATTTAGTTTTTGTCTCTATGGACTGCTCATTTTGGACATTTCATATGAATGGAATTGTATAATATGTGGCTCTTTGTGCCTGTCTTCTTTTACTTAGCATAATGTTTTCAAGGTTAATCTATGTTATAGCATTTATCAGTACTTTTATCCCTTTTTATAGGTGAATAGTATTCCATTGTATGGATAGACTACATTTTTTTTATCCACTTGTCTGTTGATGGACATTTGGGATGTTTCCACGTTTTGGCTATTATGAATAATGCTGCTGTGAACATTCTTTTACAAGTTTTTGTTTGAACATGTGTTTTTGTTTGTCATGGCTATCATAACAAAATACCACAGACAGGGTGTCTTAAACAACAGAAATTTATTTTCTCACAGTTCTAGAGACTGAAGTCCAAGATCAAGGTACTGGCAGGATTGATTTCCTCTGAGGTCTCTCCTTGGCTTTCATATAGCCACCCTCTTGCTGCCTTCTCTTACGGTCTTTCCTCTGTGTACACGCATCCCTGGTATCTGTCTCTCTCTGTATCCTAATTTCCTTTTCTTACAAAAGACACCAGTCAGATTAGATTAGGACCCACCTATTTTAACCTAACCTAGGTCTTATTTTAACCTAATTACCTCTTTAAAGGCCCTATCTCCAAATACAGTCACATTCTGACGTACTGGGGTTTAGGGCTTCAACATACGAATTTTGAGGCGACACGATTCAGCCTATAACAATATGTTTTCAATTTCTTAGGTATATATCTACAGATGGAATTGCTAGGGCATATGCTAACTCTATGTTTAACTTTTCTTTTTTAATTTTAGTTTTAATTTTTATGGCATATGTTTAACTTTTTGAGGTGCTGCCTAGTGGTTTTCCAAAGCAGCTGCACCATTTTACATTCTCACCAGCAATGTATGAGAGTCCCAGTTTCCCCACATCCTTGTCAACCCTTCTTATTGTCTGTTTTTTTGATTATAGCTATCTTTGTGTAGGAAGTGTTATTTCATTGTGCTTTTGATTTGCATTTCCCTAATTACTAATTATGTTGACCATTTTCTCACATGCTTATTGGCCATTTATATATCTTCCATAGAGAAATAGCCATTCAAATCCTTTGACCATATTTTAACTGGGTTGTTTCTCTTTTTACCATTGAGTTGTAAGAGTTCTTAATCTACACTAGACCCTTGTTAGATATCTTATTTGTAAATATTTTCTCCCATTCTGTGAGAGAAAATTCTCCCATTGTTTTCACTTTTTTTGTTAATGTCCTTTGCCCCACAAAAATTTTTAATTTTGATGAATTTCAATTTATCTGTTTTTTCTTTTGTTGCTTATGCTTTTGATGTCAAATTTAAGAAACTGTTGCCTGATCCAAGATCGTGAAGATCTACACCTTTGTTTCCTTCTAATTGTTTTATAGGATTAGCTCTTACATGTCTTTCATCTATTTTGAGTTAATTTTGTGTGTGATGTGCGGTAGGGGTCCAAATTCTGTCTTTTACATGTGTATATCCAGTTTTTCTGGCACTATTTGTTGAAAAGACTATTCTTTCTCCATTGGGTGGTCTGCAAAATAAATTGGCTATAGCTATATTGGTTTATTTCTGGACTCTCAGTTCTATTCTATTGATCTATATGTCTTTGTTTATTCCAGTACCATACTGTTTTGATTACTATAGTTTTGTGGGAAATTTTGAAATTGGAAAGTGTGAATCTTCTAAGTTTGTTTGTCTTTTTCAAGATTGTTTTGGCTGTTTATGGTCACTTGCATTTCTATCTGAATTTTAGGATTAGCTTGTCTGTTTCTGCAGAAAAGGCATTTGGAATTTTGATAGGGATTACCATGAATCTGTAGGTTAATTTGGGGAGTATTTCCATTTTAGTAATATTAAGTCTTCCAATCCGTTAACCTGGGATGTATTCCATTTATTTAGGTCTTCTTTAATTTCTTTAAAGAATATTTTGTAGTTTTAAGTGTTCAAATCTTGCACTTCTTTGGCTAAATTTACTCCTAAGATTTTATTCTTTTTGATGTTATTGTAAATGGAATTTTAAAAATTTCATTCTTGAATTGTTCATTGCTAGTTTGTAGATATACACCTTTTTTTGCATATTTTTATAAGTTGATTTGTATCTTGCAAATTTGCTGAAATTGTTTATTAGTTCTAGTAGTTTGTATGCAGATTCTTTAGGGTATTCTATATATAAGACCATGTTATTTGCAAATAGAGATAGTTTTACTTCTTCCGTTCCAATTTGGATATTTTCATTTCTTTTTTCTGGTTTATTGCACTGGCTGGAACTTCCAGCATTCTGTTGGACAGAAGTGGTGAGAGCAGACATCCTTTTCTTGTTCCTGATCTTAGGGGAAAACTTTTCGGTCTTTTACCATTAAGCATAATGTTAGCTGTGGGGTTTTTTTGAGGAAGGTTGGCCCTGAGCTAATATCTTTGCCCATCTTCCTCTACTATATATGTGGTATGCCACCTCAGCATGGCTTGATAAGCAGTGAGTAGGTCAGTGCCCAGAAGCCAAAACAGTGAACCCTAGGTCGTGGAAACAGAGCGCGCAAACTTAGCTGCTGTGCTACCAGGCTGGCCCCCCTGTGGATTTTTTATACATGCCATTTATCAGGTAGAAGAACTTTGTATTTTCAGTTTGAGTGTTTTTATTAAGAAAAAATGTTGTATTTTTTCAAATGCTTTTTCTGCATCTATTGAGATGATCTTGTGGGATTTTTTACTTTTCCCTTTTTCTCCTTTGATAATAGGGTATATTAATTGATTTTCATATTTTGTATCAACTTGCATTCCTGGGATAAATTCCACTTGGTTGTGGTGCATAATCCTTTTAGTGTGTTGATAGATTCAGTTTGCCAGTATTTGTTGAGGATTTTTTTTCCTGGGAAAGATTTGCCCTGAGCTAACATCTATTGCTTATCTTCCTCTCTCTTTTTTCTCCCCAAAGCCCCAGTACCTAGTTGTATATTCTAGTTGTAAGTCCTTCTAGTTCTTCCATGTGAGCCGCTGCCACAGCATGGCTACTAACAGACGAGTGGTGTGGTTCCACGCCTGGGAACCGAACCCAGGCCTCCGCAGTGGAGTGCAACTAACTTTAACCATTAGGCAATCAGGCTTGGCTCTGTTGAAGATTTTTTTTACTCTGTTTAAAAGGGATTGGTTCTGTAGTTTTTTGGGGATGTCTTTGTTTGATTTTGGTATCAAGGTAATACTGGCCTCATAGAACAAGTTGGAAAGTGTTCCCTCCTCTTCTATTTTTTTGGAAGAATTTAAGATGAATTGGTACTAATTCTTTAAACTTTTGGTAGAATTCTCAGTGAAGCCGTCTGGTCCTGGGCTTTTTCTTTGTTGGGGATTTTTCAGTAACTGACTCAATATCTTCACTTGTTATAGATCTATTTACTTATTTATTTATTTGTTTGTTTATTTTATGTAGAACATTTTATCTTTTTATTTTCTATTTTTTTATTTTTATTATTTTTTTGAGGAAGATTACCCCTGAGCTAACATCTCCTGCCAATCCTCTCCTTTTTTGCTGAGGAAGACTGGCCCTGAGCTAACATCCATGCCCATCTTCCTTTACTTTGTATGTGGGACGCCTACCACAGCATGGCTTGCCAAATGGTGCCATGTCTGCACCCGGGATGTGAACTGGTGAACCCTGGCCCACCGAAGCAGAATGTGCGAACTTAAGCACTTTGCCACTGGGCCAACCCCTGTTACAGATCTATTTAGATTTATTATTTCCTCTTGAGTCAGTTTTGGGATTTTGTGTGTTTCTAGGAATTTGTACATTTCATCTAGGTTATCTAATTTGTTGACATACAATTTTTCATAGTATAATCCTTTTAAATTCTGTAAGGTTGGTAGTAAGATCCTACTTTTATTCCTAATTTTAGTAATTTGAGTCTTCTCTCTTTTTTTCTTGATCAGTTTGGCTAAAGTGTTGTCAATTTTGTTTATCTTTTCAAAGAAGTAACTTTTGCTTTCTTTGATTTTTCTGTTTTTCTATTCTATGTTTTGTTTATTATTTCAGTCATTTTAAATTTATTGAGACTTGTTTTGTTTCCTAACGTATAGTCTGTACTGGAGAATGTTTCTTGTGTTCTTAAGAAGAATGTGTATTCTGCTGCTGTTGGGTGAAGTGTTCTATGTATATTTGTTAGGTTCAGTTGCATTATAGTGTTGTTCACATCTTTTATTTCCTTGTTTATCTTTGTCTAATTTTTATATCCGTTATTGAGAGTGGAGTATTAAACTCTTCAACTGTTACTGCTGAACTTTAATTCTTACTTTAGTTCTGTCAGCTTTTACCTAATAAATTTTGGAGTTTGGATACCAGGTAAACATTTGTTTATAATTGCTATGTTTTCTTGATGTATTGACCCCTTTAACATTATATAATGTCCTTCTTTGCCTCTTGCAAAAATTTTTGCTACAATCTATTTCGTTTGACATTAGTAGAGCCACTCCAGCTCTGTATTGGTCATAGTTTGCATGGCCTACTTTTTCTCTTCCTTTTATTTTCAACCTATTTGTGCCTTTGAACCTAAAATCTCTTATGGACAGCATATATTTATAGGATTATGTTTTCTAAATTTGTTTTCTCTGCCTTTTAATTGGAGAGCTCAATCCATTTACATTTAATGTGATTACTGATAAGGAATGACTTATTTCTGCCTTTTTGCTATTTTTCTCATACAGTAGTCTCCCTTTATCCATGGGGGTTATGTTCCAAGATCCCTAGTGTATGTCTGAAACTGTGGATATTATGGAATCCTATACATAGCTATGTTTTTTCCTATACATACATACCTATGATAAAGTTTAATTTATAAACTAAGTGCAGTAAGAGATTAACAACTAATAAAACAGAAAAATTATAATATATTGCGGTAAAAATTACTATAGATCTTAGCAGCCTCAGCATATGAGTTTTTTCTTTCCTTATTAAGTTGGGAACTTTCACTTTTTCACTTAAAGGAGGCACTTTATGATTTCTCTTTACTATGTCTGAATTGCCAGCATCACTACTCCTACATTTTGGGGCTATTATTAAGTAAAATAAGGGTTACCTGAACACAAGCACTGCGATGCTGCAACTGTCGATCTGATAACTGAGACAGCTACTAAGTGACGAATGGATGGGTAGAGTATACAGTGTGGATATGCTAGACAAAGGGATAATTAATGTCCTGGGCATGATGGAGAAGGACAACATGAGATTTAATCACACTACTGAGAATGGCGCACAATTTAAAACTTATGAATTATTTCTGTAATTTTCCATTTAATGTTTTTGGATTGAGGTTGACCACTGGTAACTGAAACTGTGGAAGGTGAAACCACAGATAAGGGGGGACTAGTATATCTTACATCCTTACGTCTTTTTTATTCCTCAATTTTCCCATTACTTCCTTTTTTTTCAATAGATATTTTTTAGTGTACCATTTAAAATCCTTTTTCATTTATTTTACTCTTTTTGCCCTAAGAATTGCAAATATCTTAGTTTATAATAATCTAGTTAGGAGTACTACTAACTTAGTTTCAATTGTACATAAAACTTTGCTTCTATGTAGCTCTGCTCCCTTTTTATGCTGTTACTGTCACAAATTACAACTTCATGCATTGTGTACCCATCAAGATAGATTTATAATTATTGCTTTATGTGATTGTCTTTTAAATTAGGTAGGGAAAAAAAGTAGGAGTTACTAACAAAAAATTCATTAACATTGTCTTGTATTTACCTATATAAATTTCCCTTTACCAGTATTCTTTGTGTGGATTTCAGTTACTATTTAGTGTCCTTTCATTTTAACCTGAAGGATTCCTTTAGCTTTTCTTTGTGGGCAGGTCTGGTAGTTTTAAACTCTTTCAGATTTTAACTGGGAATGTCCTGATTTCTCTTTCAATTTTAGTGGATAGTTTTGCCAGATATGGAATTCTTGCTTGACAGTTTTTCTTTCAGCACTTTGAATATGTCATCCCACTGCCTTCTGGCTTCCATGGTTTCTGATGAGAAATCTGCTGTTAATATTATTAAATATCGGTTGTTCATGATGTGTCACTTCTCTCTTGCTGCTTTCAAGATTCTGTCTTTGTCACTGTCTTTCAACAGTTTGAATATGATGTATCTCAGTGTGGATCTCTTTCATTTTATCCTATTTGGAGTTCATTTAGCCTCCTGGATGTGTAGATCATTTTCCATCAAATTTTGAAAGTTTTTGGCCATGTTTTCAAATATTTGTTTGCCCCTTTTTCTCCTACCACTCTGGAACTTAACATTATGCATGTTCTGATACATTTGATAATGTCCCACAGGCCTCTTAGGCTCTGTTCATTTCTTTTCATTCTTATTTCTCTCTGTTCCTTAGCAAGAGTTTCTGTTGATTGTTTTTTTCCTCTATGGGCCATATTTTCTTGTTCCTCCATGTGCCTTGTTCTTTTTTTCTGGGTGAGGAAGATTGGCCCTGAGCCAACTTCTGTGCCAATCCTCCTCCATTTTATGTGGGATGCTGCCACAGCATGGCCCAATGAGCAGTGCCAGGTCCACACCTGGGATCTGAACCCATGAACCCTGGTCTGCTGAAGTGGAGTGTGCAAACCCAACCACTATGCCACTAGACGAGCCTCATTTTGTCCTTTTTTTATTGAAAACTGGACATTTTGAATATTATAATGTGACAACTCTGGAAATCAGAGTTTCCCCTTTTCCTAGGGTTTGTTATTGTTGACACTTGATGTAGTTGTTGATTGTTTGGTGACTTTTCTGATCTCATTTTGTAAAGTCTGTATTCCTTGTTGTGTATAGCCTCTGAAATCTTTTGCTAGCTTGGAAGTCAGCTAATGATTGGACAGTGTTCCTTAAATTCTTGGAACTAAAATATCTCCTAGTTTTTTCAGAGAGGTTCTGTGTGAGTTGGGGCATGCCTTTAATACTCAGCCAGGCAGTTGAAAGCTCTGCTTTAGCCTCCACTTCCTCCTTGTCCCATGCCTCACAGTCAGCCAGAGGTGGAGCTTATGGCCTTCTCACATCTTTCCTGAGCATGTCCACTGCGCTGTGCACAATGTGGCCTTTTAGATTTCCAGGAATATGTAAAAGGTTTTCAAAGCCCTTATCTTTCAAAACATCTTACTCTCCACCCTTTCCTTCTAGCTTTTTTGAGTAATCTGTTGTTTGCCCCAACTGTTATCTATTGCCTCAGTATGCAGATGCTAAAGTATTTGCCTGTAAATGTTTTTGACAAATGCTTCCCAGGTGGCAGCTTTAGCACAAGATGAGTTCTAGTCAGTCAGGCAAAGTAAAGACAAGTGTTCTGAGCAGATCTTCCGGGGAGCCAGATCAGCTTAAGACAATTTGCGAATGAGATTTATTCTGCTGCTACTTGTACCTGTACCTGGAATGCAGACTGTTACTTTCAAGGCTACTATTGAGCTGAGGAGTGGGGAATGGGAGTAGGGTAAGTTACAATGTTAGAAAGCTCACTATTCTTACTGAGTCTCACCCATTTTATATGAGTGCTTCTGTGTTGCTGAAAGCTTTTAGTTTCCAGTGTCCTGAAAAAGTCGATTCTGACAATTTTTGCCAATTTTTTTATTGCTTTTATTGAGTTAATGGGCTTTCAGAGTTCCTTACTTCTCCATTTCCATTGACATCATTTTTTGATTCACTCTTTGTGCCTGAATCCTTGAAGATTTTCTTTGTCTTTGAAGTTTAATAGCTTAATTCAGATGTGTTGAGTATCTTTAATTTCCCCAGAACATGATGTGTTGTACCAGTATTGCACAATTGTGGTATACCTGTGTATTTTTATAGTCATTCCTTGAAGAGAGAATTACTACAAATGTTTTTGTAATTTCAGCTTGGTTTAGCTGGGTAAATCTTCTAATATTGCTTGAGCTCATTCATCTAGCTGTAGTCATTTGATGGCTTTACTGTGGCTGGTGATCCAAGATGGCCTCATCCATGTTGGGGTCTTGGTGCTGGCTGTTGGCTGGGCCGTTCTTTTTGTGTCGCTCATCTAGCCTGGGCGTCTTTGTAGACCATAGGAATATTCTAAAGTACTGAAAGAGGAAGGAAAGGCCTCTCAAGACCTTTGCCATTTTCTGATTGCTGCTGTAGATTTTCAGCCACAAATCTGGCCTCTCTTTTTCTTTCTTTAAGTTTTTATAATCTTGTTTTTCCTCTTAGCCTATTTGTATTCTGTTCAACTCTTTCTTCTTTCAGTTGTATTTTGTTGAAATAGTAAATTTATCTTGTTGCTAAGAGTTACATTGACTCAATCTCTGGTAATGGGGCTGCATCCCGTTTATTGCTTGATCTGGGTTGGGTGCATACACACCCACTGGCAGCGGACAGTCCCTGGAACGAGTGAGATTTTCAGCTGGCACTACTCCTGTTGTAGAAGTACCTCTCACATTTTTATTCCAGTAGTATCATTGACCTGAGATTATAGTTTTTGTTTAGAGTATTGTCTACCCACACATCGAGCTTAATCTTGTTTTTATTGACTTAGGTTACTGTATCAACAACTGATAGAAGAAACAATAAACTGATTTTCAAAGTAAATTTGGTAGAAATGGATGAGAAGATTTTGGTTGACTTCCGGCTTTCTAAGGTATGTAGAAGAGCACATTTTTTAAAAAAAATGCTTTGTTTTGCTATTCTTAAAGAAGTATTGCATATTCATTGTAGAAATTTTAAAAGTACAAAAACATATAAAGAAGAAAATAAGAATCAAGTTTAATCTTATCATCTAGAGAGGACACAGACTTATTTTTGATATATTTCATTATAGTAGTCCTCCTACTTATAGCATATACTATATGGAACTACTCTTAGTTAGAGATTTTTTTAAAAGGTGTTATATTTATATATACATGGCATTTGTAAATATGTAGTAACTTGGTTTTTTTGATTTAATATTGTGAACATTTGTTCTTTTCATTATTTATTCTTCTAAAACATAGTTTTACCAATGCTTGAAACAGACAGGATGTCATTGCTTCTGCTCTCTGAGCCCAGTGTGATGGGAATAGTGATGGGCCACAAATCCAGTCAGAATTATTTATGTAGCTATGTCTTCTACCAGGATATTTGATCTTCGTAAGAAGACTTGAAGGGAATGGTAGCTGGATTTACCTAAGGATATTTGTCTCTGCTTACCACTAAAGAAAGTTTGATTTTATGGCTTAATCGTTTTTTTTTCTTTGACATTATTTTTGGGTATCATTTCTAATACAGGGTGATGGATTGGAATTCAAGAGACACTTCCTGAAGATTAAAGGGAAGCTGAGTGATGTTGTAAGCAGCCAGAAGGTTTGGCTTCCTGCCACATGATAGACCCATTGGCTCTGGGATTCCTGGTGAATATAGTGCTGCTATGTTGACATTATTCTTCCTAGAGAAGATTATCCTATTCTGCAAACTGCAAATGATCCTGAACAGTTGTTTTCCCCAAACAATTTCCACTTCTGTTTGTATGTTCTTCATAAAAGTAATACCTATATTTTAATTGTAAATAAAACTTTGGGGAAGGGATGGATAGAATTCATTAGATATTTCTTCATCTGTGTTTAGTGTCTGAATTTGAGACTCATCTGATGGAAACCAAGCTTTGGGGATACACGAATTTACCAGCTTTTATACCAACATAATAAAAGATGATATTTTTGTCCTGTTTTTAAAATAACATTTAGTTTCTTCCAAAAAATACATATTTCCTCCATGTTGATTTAATTATATGGATGAATTAGTAAAAACAGTCCTTGTGACTTTTGGACAGTAGATTTATCAGTCTATGAAGTAACATCAACTTCAAAAAATATATCCCCAAGATTTGTACTTATACTTTCAAAAGGGCCTGACGAGGTATATAAACCTGTTTTTGAATTATAACTATTAATTAAAATTGCAAGAAGGTATGTTTTTTTTGGTGTAGTTAATAATATATAAAATACTGGTTGGTCTTTCGAGTAGAAGTGGAGCATAAACTCTAGTGCTTAACTGTCTTTACTCTAAAATTACTGTTGCACATTTTAAATATTTTTCTATATTATTTTCTACTTTCACAGCCATATTTTAATTCTTTATTAAAAAATAAATTCTATTTTGAAAATGAATAGTTAACTCTGTGAACTTATTGGTGACTAAGCTTCTAGGTGGTAAGGAAGAAAAGAGGAGGGAGAAGTAAGGAAACTATAATAGAAATAGATGTAATTCCTGGTACTTTACCCATTAGATTTACTAAGACTTTGTCCTTCTAATAAAATTTACATTAACTTTTGAATGTATTAGGTTGGGGCCTATATTTCTTTTTCTTGGTAATTTATGAAAATCACTTATCTTAGTCTGAAGTCTAACATCTGAAATTTTATGGTTAGAATTTATCACTTGTTAGTGTATATTGATAAATCGTGTTACTGTAGTATACCCATAGGAGGAATAAATTTGAACCAATTCCTAAGAACTGAGTCAGTAAATTCTCAAATATGAAAGAAATTTTGTTCCTGAGAATTTGACAAGTCTCAGCCATTAGTAACTCTCAAAAACAAAGTTCTCTCTGGCTTTGACCTCTCTCCTGAGCTCCAGACTTTATAGCCACAGTGTACCTGGTATTTCCACTTGACTAATAGTGATCTCATGACTAAAAACACCTTTGGCTCCCTGTTCTCCAACCTGTTCCTCCCTGGTGTCCCCATCTCAGTAAATGGTATATTCAACTCCCCAGCCCTAGAAATCATCCTTCTTGTATTACTTATCCTTCAACAGTTCAGAAAAGCAGTCAGAATGATCCTTCTAAAATGTGAATCAGATATCCCTCCCCTACTGTCAACTCTCATGGCTTTTCATCACACTTCAAACAAAATTCAAAATTTTCTCTGTGACCTACATGGCTTTATGGGATCTGCCCTCTGGCCACCTCTTTGGCCTCATCTGCCACTCTCCTACTTACTCATCCTGCTCTAGCCACATTGGCTCTGCTGTTCTCCTGACAACGTAAGCACATTCTCATCTCAAGATCTTTTCATTTGCTGTTCCCTCTACCTGGAGTACTTTACTCCCAAATATTTGTGTGGCTTGTGCTTCATTTTAAGTCTTTCCTTAAGTGTCACCTCCTATGCAAAATCTTTCTCTGACTTATCTGAAATATTACACCACCTTTATCACTCTATTTCCTTTATGTTTCATCATAACACTTATCATCTGACATTATAGGATATATTTATTTGTTTTGTTTATCTATTAAGTGTCTGTTTTCCCCATTGGAATATGTAATATGTAAGCTCCTTGAGGTCAAGGACCCTATCTGTCCTATTCATTTCTGTATCCCCAGCATCTACAACATTGCCTGATACATTACAGCGTGCAATAAATAGTTGGTTAATGAAGAAATAGACACTCAGTTGATTGATCCACCCTCAAAATATATCTGGAAACTGAATACTTCTCTCCATTTTTATTGCTACCGCTCTACTTCAAGCTCCTTCATCTTCTCCCTGGATTTCTTAATAAAAACTAATGTCTTTTCCCACTTCCACTCTTGCTGTTTCCCAATCCTCTCTCCTTCAGTCTTTTTTTTACATAGGTCTCTAAGTTATTATTTTAAAAGGTAAATTGTACTGTGACACTTTCTTGCTTAAAACCCTCTAATGGCTTCCCATTGCATTAAGAATGGAATCTAAATTCTTTGCTCTGCCTGACCTAGCACTGCATGATTTACTCACTGTACTGCAAGCAGGGCAGCCTTCTTTCTGTTCACGGAGTATGTCAAGTCTTATTTCCCTTTCAGGACTTTGACGTTCACAGCTGCTTCTGCCTGGAACCCCTTCCAGTAGTTTGCATAGCTGACTTAGCATTCAAATCTCAGCCGAAATGGTTCTACTATCCCCAATCACTAGCACATTATTCTATTTTCTTCATAGAACTGATCGCTACCTGAAATTATTTGTTGTCTGTCTCCCCCACCAAAATGTAAGCTCAGACTTTGTCATTTCTTTTCACCCTTGTGTATCCTCTCTATATAAGAGCACCTGGAATATAGTGGGTACTAAATAAATATTTGTTGCATAAATGAATGAATGTTGAATAAATGAATGAATTAATTAAATATCAGATGAGGAAAATGCCATAGAATATTGTAAGGGAAAGGCGAATAGATGGTAGACAAACTTTATCAGCTATTGGTATTTGTATAGAATGGTGGAAAAAGTTCAACTCAGATTTGGACAGGCTAGCTCTGACATTTATAATTATGTGAACATTGACAATTGCTTCTGTAAAGAGGCTGATAATAACTACCTTTTAGAGTTGTTTTTAATGTTAAATGTGTTAATGTATATCAAGAGTGTAGAATACTTTGTTGCACAAAAAGGCATTCAATAAACATAAACTGCCATAATTTTTCTGTAGTATTCATTATGCTATTGGGAGAAGGTATTTACTCTCATTATTAAAAGTAATAACTGCTTATCAGTGAAAATTTGGAAAGGGTAGAAATGAGACTGAAGAGGAATTTATTACCCAAAGATAAAATTTTGTTGGAAAGCTAAAATCTTTTTGGAAAGGTCAACCCATGCTGTGTGTGTGTGTGTGTGTATAGCGTGGCGTGTGTTCTGTGTGTTTGTTGAGATAAATATAGATACATAAAATACGTGCAGTTTAACAAGAAGTTGTAAAGTTAATATCTGTCTAACCACAACTCAGTTGAAGAAAGATCATTTCCTGACTCCACGTAGCCCTTCCCCATCAAAACCCACTTCTTCCCCCCGAAGTAATCACAAAATTTACTTTTGTAATAATCCCCTCTTTGATTTTCTTTAGTTTTCTTACCTTATGCATCTTTAAGTGATATAGTTCAGTTTTGCCTGTTTTTGAACTTGATGTAAATGAAATTATGCTCTATTTTTTGTTTCTTTTTTATATTTGTGCTATTACATGTATTATTCATTGATTTTAATTACGATATAGGATGCCATTTATGAATAGACCTAATTATTTACTTATTCTACTGCTAGTGGGTATTTGGATTGTTTACAGTTTGATGCTATTATTAGCAATCCTGCTAAGGACATTCTTGTGCGTTTCCATGAATTTCTGTAGACCTTAGAGTATATACCTCGGAGTGGAATTGCTAAGTTTTAGGATATGCATATCTTCTGCTTTAGTAGAATAATGGCAAGTTGTTTTCTAAAGTGATTGTACCAGTTTATACTGCCATATAAAAAGAATATGGAATTACTGGAAAAACAGTTTGGAATGATCTACTAAAGTATGAGAATTTTCATAGTAACAGAATATGTGTTTCTAGTATTCTGAATTTTCACCTACATTTGATGTCAGTCTAATTTTTGCCAGGTTGTTGGTGTGTAATATCTCAGTTTGGTGTTAATTTTTCTTTTTCTTTTCTTTTCTTTCTTTCTTTTTTTTTTAACAGTGATTCTTTCTTTCTTTCTTTTTTTTGAGGAAGATTAGCCTTGAGCTAACTGCTGCCAATCCTCCTCTTTTTGCTGAGGAAGACTGGCCCTGAGCTAACATCCGTGCCCATCTTCCTCTACTTTATATGTGGGATGTCTGCCACAGCATAACTTGCCAAGTGGTGCCATGTCCACACCTGGGATCCGAACTGGTGATCCCCGGGCCATGGAAGTGAAACGTGTGAACTTAACTGCTGCGCCACCAGGCTGGCCCAAATTTTTCTTGTTCTTAACTTTAAATGAGGTTGAATATCTTATAACGTGCTTGTTCTGGTCTTTTGCTTATTTTTCTATTTTTTTAAAAATTTTTTAATTTAAAGATTGGCCCCTGAGCTAACATCTGTTGCCAATCTGTTCTTTTTTTTTTCTTCTTTTCCCCAAAGGCCCGCAGTATGTGGTTGTATATTCTACTTGTAGGTCCTTCTGGCTCTGCTATGTGGGACCCGCCTCAGCATGGCCTGACGAGTGGTGCTAGGTCCACGCCCAGGATCCAAACTGGCGAAACCCTGGGCCGTCAAAGTGGAGTGTGTGAACTTTACTACTCAGCCATGGGGCCAGCCCCTGTTTTTTCTTTTTCTTAATGATTTCAGTCCTTCATATGTTTAGCATACTGTTTCCTTGTCAATTACATGTGTTGCAGGTAATTTTAATGTAGTCCAATTATGACCTTTCTTCTGGTTAGTGGTTTGTTTTGTTTTGTTTTTTTGTGAGGAAGGTTCACTCTGAACTAACATCTGTGCCAATCTTCCTCTGTTTTGTATGTGGGATGCTGCCACAGCATGGCTGATAAGTGGAGCAGGTCTGCACCCAGGATCCAGACTGGCGAACCCAGGCCGCTGAAGTGGACCATGCAGAACTTCAGCTACTTGACTATGGGGCCGGCCCATGGCTAGCATTTTTTGCTTCCTATTTAAGGACTCATTCCCTACTTCAAGATTGTGAAGATTTTCTGGTATATTATCTTCCAAAAGCTTTATCGTTAGCTTTCAAGTTTAGATCTACAATCCATGTGAAAATGGTTGTTGTGCATAATGTGAGGTAGAGGTCAAGTTTCATTTTTTTTCCTATATGACTATCTAGTGCAGCACTGGTTATTGAAAAAGTTATCCTTTCCCCACTGCTCTAAATTGATGTCCGTTCAGTGTTCAGATTTTCAATTCTTATTTTTTATACAGTATGTTTTGAATCAGGATCCAAATAAAGTTCACACTACCAATTTGATGTCTTAAGTTGCTAAAGTTGCTTTTGGTCTATAATTCCCACTTCATCCTCCCGCCCTGCCTTTCTGAGTTTTTTTTCTCTTGTAGTTTATTGGTAGAAGAATCTAGCTGGTTTACTCTATAATTTTCTTTAGTCTGGGTTTGCTGATTACATCACTGGTACAGTTTCACGTTTCCTCTATCCTCTGTTTCCTTTACATACATACGTTCAGGATGCCAGTCCTGTGTCAATTATATGTGTTGCATATAAGCATTTAAAATCATAAATTTCCCTCTGAGTACCACTTCCTGCCACAAATTTTCGTGTGCTGTATTTTTGTTATCTGGCTCAAATTTTTAAAAAAAATTTTTATGACTTATTTTTTGACCTATGGATTATTTAGAATTATGTTTCTAAATTTCCAGACCTTTTGGAATTGTTTTTATTTAAAAACTTTTGAGATATAGTTTATATATCATAAAATTCACCCTTTAAAGAGTACCCTTCAGTGGTTTTTAGTGTATTCACAAAGTTGTGCAACCATCACCACTGTCTAATTCCAGAACGTTTTTATCACCCCAGAAAGAAATCATAGTCGTTAGTAATGACTCCTCATTATTCCTCCCTCAGCCCCTGGGAAACACTAATCTACTTTCTCTCTGATGGATTTGCTTATTCTGGACACTTAACATAAATGGAATTGTGTAATATGTGGCCTTTTGTGTCTTTTACTTCATGTTTTCAGGGTTCATCTATGTTGCAGCATGTGTCAGTACTCCATTCCTTTTTATGGCTGAATAATCAATTGGATGTGTATACCACATTTTGTTTATCTATCCATCAGTTGGTGGACATCTGGGTTTTTTCTACTTTTTCTCTGTTACGAATAAGGCTGCTGGGAACATTATTGTACAAATTTTTGTGTGTCCATGCATTTTCAGTTCTCTTGGGTATATACCTAGGAGTAGAATTGCTGGGTGGTAATAGTTTTATGAATATTTTTTATTGATTTTTAGCTTAATTGTATTGTGGTCATAAAGCACACTTTGTATTGTTTCAGTACTTTGAAATTTGTTGAGTCTTTCTTGGTGGTTCAGAATATAGTTAATTTTTGTAAATATTCCATCTGTGCCTAAAAGGAATATGGTGTATACAGTTATTGGATACAGACTTCTATGTACATGATCAACTCAGGTAATCATATTCAAATTTTCTATATCTATGCTGCTTATTCAATGAATTACTGAAGAAGTAAGTTAAAATCCACTATGATTGTGAATTTGTGTATTTCTCTTTATGGTTCTATTAATTTTGCCCTATGTATTTTGGGGTTTTGTTCTTAGGTTATATACAGGTGCAGACTTGTCATGTCTTCTCAGTGATTAAACCATTTATTTAGAAGTGACTCTCTTTCTAGACATAGTAATGCTTTTTGCCTGATGTTATTACAGCTCCACAAGCTTTCTTTTGGTTAATGTTTACATGGCGTATCTTTTTTATCCTTTTCCTTTTAACTTTTCTAAATCATATGTAAAATGTACCTCTTTTAATTATTTTTTAAATCCAGTCTGACAATTTGTCTTTTAACTGGAGCGCTTATTTCATTTGCACTCAATGTAATTACTGATATATTTGGATTTATTTCTGCCATCTTACTTTGGTCCCACTGGATTTATATTGTTTTCTACCTTTTCTGTCTTGCTTGGTATTTTCTTTTTATTTATTCCTCCTCCCTTAACTTGAAACTAAAACTTTTCTATTTTTGGAGGGGTTCTCTAGAATTTACAGTATACATACTTATCAAAGTCTGAAGTTAACCCCTTGTACTCTTTCTGGACAATCCAGGGATCTTATGCTTTTCTAGTTTATATACTATTGTTGTGTGTTTTAATATTATGTGTGTGTATGTAAATATGTCTATATAAATGCTTTTGAGAAAATTGTAGCTTCACATGTAGTTGTGAAAAATAATACAGAGAGATCCTGTGTGTTCTTTACCCAGTTTCTCCCAATGGTAATGTCTTGTAAAACTATAGCATAACCAGAATATCAACATTGATATAGTCAAGACAGAACATTTCCATCACCACAAGAATCCCTCATGTTGCCCTTTTATAGCCATACTCACTTCCGTCCCATCCTCTGGGAACCACTAATCTATTCTCTATATCTATAATTTTTTTTTTCTGTCTTTCCCTTTTTTTTAAGTTTTTTAATTAAGGTTATGAAAGTTAACATCCTTGTGAAATTACAGTTGTACATCATTATTAGTCATGTTGTAGGTACACTACTTCACCCCTAGTGCCCTCCCCCCACTCCCCTTTTCCCTGGCAACCACCGATCAGTTCTCTTTGTCCATGTGTTAACTACCACCTATGAGTGGAGTCATACAGAGTTCGTCTTTCTCTGTCTGGCTTATTTCACTCAACATAATACCCTCAAGGTCTATCCATGTTGTTGTGAATGGGACGACTTTGTCCTTTTTTATGGCTGAGTAGTATTCCATTGTGTATATATATATATATATATATATATATATATACACACCACATCTTCTTTATCCAATCCTCAGTTGCTGGGCACTTAGGTTGGTTCCATGACTTGGCTATTGTGAATAATGCTGCGATGAACATAGGGGTGCATGGAACTTTTGGAATTGCTGATTTCAGGTTCTTAGGATAGATACCCAGTAGTGGGATGGCTGGGTCATAAGGTATTTCTATTCTTAACTTTTTGAGGAATCTCCATACTGTTTTCCATAGTGGCTGCACCAGTTTGCATTCCCACCAACAGTGGGAAAGGGTTCCCCTTTCTCCACAGCCTCTCCAACATTTGTCACTCTTGGTTTTGGATATTTTTGCCATTCTAACAGGTGTAAGGTGATATCTTAGTGTAGTTTTGATTTGCATTTCTCTGATAATTAGTGATGATGAGCATCTTTTCATGTGTCTATTGGCCATCCGTATATCTTCTTTGGAGAAATGTCTGTTTATGTCCCCTGCCCATTTTGTAATTGGGTTGTTTGATTTTTTATTGTTGAGTTGTGTGAGTTCTTTGTATATTATGGAGATTAACCCTTTGTCAGATAAATAACTTGTGAATATTTTTTCCCAATTAGTGGGCTGTTTTTTTGTTTCAATCCTGTTTTCCCTTGCCTTGAAGAAGCTCTTTTGTCTGATGACGTCCCATTTGTTTATTCTTTCTATTGTTTCCCTCATGTGAGGGGTTATGGTGTCTGAAAAGATTCTTTTGAAGCTGATGTCAAAGAGTGTACTGCCGATATTCTCTTCTAGAAGACTTGTTGTTTCAGGCCTAATCTTTAGGTCTTTGATCCATTTTGAGTTTATTTTAGTAAATGGTGAAAAAGAATGGTTGATTTTCATTCTTTTTCATGTGGCTGTCCAGTTTTCCCAGCACCATTTGTTGAAGAGACTTTCTTTCCTCCATTGTAGGCCCTCAGCTCCTTTGTCAAAGAATAGCTGTCTATATCTATAATTTTATCATTATAAAAGTGTTATATAAATGAAATCGTACAGTATTGTAACCTTTTGGGATTGCTTTTTTTGTTTGTTTGTTTTCTGTGAGGAAGATTGGCCCTGAGCTAACATCTCTGCCAGTCTTCCTTTATTTTGTATGTGGGATGCCGCCACAGCACACCTTGATGAGTGGTGTGTAGATCTATGCCTGGCCTCCGAACCCACAAACCCCAGGCCACCAATTCAGAGCATGCAAACTTAACCACTACACCACCAGGCCAGACCCCTGAGATTGCTTTTTTTTATTCAATGTAATTCTCTGGAGATTCACTCTGGTTGTTAATCCCTTTTTATTGCTGTGTAGTAGTCCATGGTATGGATGACTAACAGCTTGTTTAACCATTCACCTGTTGAAAGACATCTTGGTTATTTCTACTTTTTTGGTTATGGGGAGTACAGCTGCTGTGAACACTTGTGTATAGGTTTTTGTGTGAACATATTCCTTATTTCTCTGGGATAAATGCCCAGGAGTGCAACTGCTAAGTCTCATGGTCGTTGCATGTTTAGTTTTTAAAGAAACTGCCAAACTTTTCCAGAGTGGGTATACCATTTCATATTTCCACCATCAATAAATGAGTAATCCAGTTTCTTCACATCCTCACCAGCATTTAGGGTTGTCACTATTTTTTATTTTAGCCGTTCTGTTTGATAGGTGTGTAGTAATATCTTGTGGTTTTAATTCTCATTTTCCTGGTGGCTAATGATGTTGAATTTTCATGTGCTTATTTGCCACCTGTGTGTCTGCTGAAATATTTCTTCATGTCATTCATTCATGTTCTAAGTGTATTTTTTTTATATTGAGTTTTGGAAATTCTTTGTGTCTTCTAGATACTAGTTCTTTGTTGAATATGTGGTTTGCAAATATATTCTGTATCTTGCCTTTTCATCTTCTTAACAGGTCTGAAAACAACAAAAGTTTTTAATTTCAGTGAAGTCCAATTACAGTTTTTCCTTTTATGGATGATGTTTTTGGTCTGTTACACAAAGAGTCTAATAATCTTTTGTCTAGGCCTAGATCTTGAAGAGTTTCTCCTATGTTATTTCTAAAAGTGTTATGATCTGTCATTTCACATTTAAGACTGTGATACATTTTTTAGTTAATTTTTGTGTAAAGTGTGAACCTTAAGTCGAGTTTAAATTTTTTGCCTCTTAATATCCAGTTGTTCCAATATTGGAAACTTTTTCTTTCCTCCGTTGAATTGGCACCTTTGTAAAAAATCACTTGGGTGTATTTGTAGATCTGTTTCTGGATTCTCTGTTCTGTTCCATTGATGAATATGTCTCTCTCCCCAATAATACCTCACAGTCTTGTTTACTATACCTATAGAATATGAATTCAGGTAAACTGATTCCTTCCACTTTGTTTATTTCAAAATTGTTTTAGCTATACTAGTCTTTACCTTTTTGTATGAATTAATCTTCTCTGTATCTATATATATCTTGCTGGGTTTTATTTTTTAAATTGTGGTAGAATATATGCAACTAAATTTATCATTTTAACCATTCTTAAGTGTCTAGTTCAGTGACATTCACTACATTCACATTGTTCTGCAGTCATCACCATCATGTATTTCCAGAACTTTCTCACCTTCCCAAAATGAAACTCTCTACATATTAAACAATAACTCCTCATTACCCATCTCCACTAATCCCTGGCACCCATCATTCTACTTTCCGTTTCTACAAATTTTAATACTTCTAGTCCCTCATATAAGTAAACTCATACAATATTTGTCCTTTTGCGTCTGGTTCATTTCACTTAGCATTTGTTTTCAAGGTTCATCCATACTGTAGCCTGTATCAGATTTTATTCCTTTTTAAGTCTGCATAATATTCCATTGTATTTATATACCACATTTTGTTTATCCATTTATCCTTTGATGGATATTTGGATTGTTTCTACCTATTGGCTATTGTGAATAATGCTGCTGTGAACACGGGTGTGCAAATATCTATTTGAGTCTCTGCTTTCAGTTCTTTTGAGTATACACCTAGAAGTGGAATTGCTGGGTCATATGGTAATGATATTTTTTAGTTTTTTGGGGAACCACTATATTGTTTGCCAGCGGCTAGACCATTTTATGTTCCCACCATCCTAAAGTTATAGCAATATATTTAGAATTAATACCAACTTAATTTGGGGGTAGAAGAGCTCTAGTCCTTTTCAGCTTTGCTCTTTCCCTTCCCCATTTTATTTTATTGATGTCACAAATTACATCTTTGTATATTGTATACCCATTGACATAGATTTATAATTACTTTTTTATGCATTTGTCTTTTAAATCCTGTGCGAAAATAGAGTTACAAACCAAAATTATAATAATGTTGGTTTATATATTTGTCTATGTCTTTATTAGAGATCTTTGTATTTTCATATGGCTTTGTTTTACTGACTATCATCCTTTCATTTCAACTTGAAGGATTCCCTTTAGCATTTCTTGTAGGGCAAGTCTAGTTATAATGAATTCCCTTAGGTTTTGTTTATCCAGGAATGTGTTAATTTATCTGTCTTTTTTTATATTTCTTGGTGAGGAAGATTGGCCCTGAGCTAACATCTGTTGCCAATCTTCCTTTTTTTTTTCCTCCCCAAAGCCCCAATAAATAGTTGTATATCCTAGTTGTAGGTCATTCTAGTTCTATGTGGGGTGCTGCCACAGCATGGCTTGATGAGCAGTATGTAGGTCTGCCCCCATGCTTTGACCTAGCGAACCCCGGGCCACTGAAGCAGAGCACATGAACTTAACCACTTGACCATGGGGGCAGCCCCATGTCATTTTTGAGGCACACTTTCACCAGATAAAGAATTCTTGGTTGACATAGTTTCTTTGAGACCTATATTTATCACCCTGCTAACTTTCGGCCTGCAAAGTTTCTGCTGGGAAATTGACTAATAATTTTATTGAGGATCCCTCATATGTGAGGATTGTTTTTTCTTGCTGCTTTCAAGATTCTCTCTTTGTCTTTTGACAGTTTAATTATAGTGTGTCTTGGTGTGGGTCTTTTTCAGTTTATCCTACTTAGAGTTTGGTGAGCTTGTATTTGTAGATTCATGCCTTTCTTCAGATTTGGGAAGTTTTTGGCCATTATTTCTCCAAATAATCTCTCTGTCCCTTTCTCTCTTCTCCTAGGACTCCAATAATATGCATATTGCTTAGGTTGATAGTGTCTCATAAGTCCCTTGAGCTCTTCAGTTTTCTTCTTTTTTCTTTTTGTTCCTCAGATCCGATAATCTTAAATGACCTATCTTTAAATTTGCTGATTATTTTGCCTGTTTGAGTTGGCTGTTGAATGTCCATAGTGAATTTTTCAGTTATTTTATATTTCTGCTCTGGAATTTGTTTGGTTCCTTTTTGCAATCTCTGTCTCTTTGTTGATATTCTCATTTTATTCATATATTATTTTCCTGATTACTTTCAGTTCTTTGTGTTCTCCTTTAGCTCTTTGAGCATATTGAAGACTGTTGTTTTAAAATCTTGGTCTAGTACATCCAGTGTTTTTGTTTCTTTAGGGAAAGTGTCTGCCACTTTATTTTCATCCTTTGAATGGGCTGTTTTCTTGTTTTTGTTTTTTTGGATGCCTTGTGATTTTTTTGTTGAAAAGAAGGCATTTGAAAAAACAGCTCTTCCCATGGTGAGAAACTAGCTCCATGCTGAAAAAGACTGTCACTAATTAACAGGGTGTTTTCTGAGCCTTGAGATCAGCCTGAGGTGAAGACTTGGGTCTTCTCTCATCTCTTCTTGGCATTCATCTTGCTTGGGCTTGTGCATCCTTTTTCTACTTCCCCATATACATAGCTGCTTTTAAATATCTTAACTTCTCAAAAAGTCACACCTCAGCTGCTTCTCCTAGCTTTAGATGTTCTATTGTATTCCTATGCCCATAATCTCTTTCTCAGACATCTATTGTCTGTAATCCCCCTGCAGCTTTCACAAGCACTGCTCACTGCTTCCCATGTTTTTTTACAGCGTGACATCTGAGCTATTCTGCTTTTCCTTACCTGAGCTCTGGAGTTGATTGTGACAGAGCAGCACCTTAGGCAGCCCCCAGACCGGTTAGAATGTTGCAAATGAGGTCTGCTCTGTTCACTCCAGTTGGAGGGAGTGTATTGGCAGTTGGGCTGCTGCTTCCTCCTGACTGTTCCTTGTGGAAAAGGGGATGGGACAAGGATGAATAACAATGCCATGAAATTTTCTACCTTTTTTAAGGTAACTTTTTCTTGATTGAGTGTTCACTTGTTTGCTATAGATCTTTGCCTGTTTTCCAGAGCTCCTATAAAGTTATTTTAGCCAGTCTCTTGATTTTTTTTTTTAATGTTTCTTGGCGGGAATGAGGGCCTGGAGTTATATACTATTTCGTTGTCTTGCTGACGTCACTCGTCATTGCTGGTCTTTTGATAGCAATTCTGTTAAACCTGTCTGTCAATTTAGGGAGAATTGACATCCTTATTGTGGTGAGTCTTCCAATTTTTGAACACATTATGTCTCTCCACTTTTGAAATTTTCATTAGCATCATGTAGTTTTCAGCCTTCTTTGCCTATGCATATTTTGTTAGATTTATATTTAAAAATTTATATCATTGGAAATGATACTGTAATTTTAGTTTTGGCATATAAGTGTTCATTGCTGGTTGGTATATAGAAGTACAACTGATTTTTGTACATTGATATGGTATTCTATGACTTTGCTGAACTCACAATTAGTTCTAGGAATGTTTTTGTAGTTTCCTTTAAATTTTCTGCTTGGAGCATTACGTCATCTTCAAATAGGGACAGTTTTGTTTCTTCCTTTCTGATCTTTAGTCCTCTTATTTCCTTCTCTTCCCTTATTGCACTGACTGGAACTTCCAGCACTATGCTGAGTAAGAGTGGTGTGAGCAGGGACCGGCCCCGTGGCAAAGTGGTTAAGTTTGTATGCTCTGCTTCAGTGGCCCAGGGTGTGTGGGTTCAGATCCTGGGTGCAAACCAAGCACCGCTCATCAAGCCATGCTGTGGCGGCATCCCACATAAAATAGAGGAAGATTGGCACAGATGTTAGCTCAGCAACAATCTTCCTCAAGGAAAAAGAAGAGGATTGGTAACAGATGTTAACTCAGGGCCAATCTTCCTCAAAAAACACAAAAAAACAGAGTGATGAGAGCAGACATCTTTTTCTTGTTTCCTCTCGCAGGGGGAATCATTTAGTCTTTCATCGTTAAGGATAATGCTATCTGTAGGGTTTTTTTTTTAAGTTGAGAAAATTCTCCTCTGTGTTTTTCTGAGTTTTATTAATGCATGATTGTTGAATTTTGGTAAATGCTTTTTCTGTATGAATTGATAGGTTATTTTTTTTCTTTAGCCTGTTAATATGGTGGATTACATTGATTAATTTTCAAATATTGAGCCAGCCTTGCATCCATGGAATAAACCCCATGATCATGATGTATAATTCTTTTTATATGTTACTGAATTCTGTTTGATAATATTTTGTTCAGGATATTTTAATTGTATTCATGAGAGATATTGGTCTGTTGTGTTTTTATCTTTCTTTTTTTTAATACTGTCTTTGGTTTTGGTATCAGGGTAACATTCATTCTTAAAATAAATTGGGAAGTGTTTCTTCCACGTTTGTTTTGTGGAAGAGATTGTGTAGCATTGGTGTTAATTTTTCTTTAAACATTTGATAGAATTCTCCAGTGAAACTATCAAGGCCTTGAAATTTCTTCTGGGGGACTTCTTAGATTATAAGTTCAATATCCTTAATAGTTATAAAGCTATTTAAATTATCCATTTCATAATAAGCAAGTTGTGGTAGTTTGTATTTTTGAGGAATTGGTTCATTTTGTTTCAGTTGTCAAATTTATGTATATAGAGTTGTTTGTAGTAATCTCTTATTATCTTTTAGATGTCTTTAGGGTCTGTTGTGATATCCCCTGTTTCATTTAGATATTGGTAATTTGTATATTCTCTTTTTTTCTTTGTCAGTCTTGCTAGAGGTTTGTCAGTTTTAACTAATCTTTACAAAGAAAAGTTCTTTTTTTTTTTTTAATTTTATTTTTCCTTTTTCTCTCAAAGCCCCCTGGTACATAGTTGTGTAATTTTAGTTGTGGGTCCTTCCAGTTGTGGCATATGGGACGCCGCCTCAGCATGGCCTGACCAGCAGTGCCATGTCCACGCCCAGGATTCAAACCAGCGAAATCCTGGGCTGCCGAAGCAGAGTGCGAGAACTTAACCACTCAGCCATGGGGCCAGCCCTGAAAATTTCTTTGTTTTATTGCTTTTCTCTGTTTTTCTGTTTTCAGTTTTATTGATTTTTGCTTTTATCTTCATCACTTCCTTTTTTCTGCTTACTTTGGGTTTATTTTGCTTTTCATATTCTAGGTTCTTGAGGACAGGAACTTTAATTGATTTGAACCTTTTCCTATTTTCTACAGTGTGCATTTACTGCTTCAGATTTTCCTCAGCCCTGCTTTAGCTGTGTCCCACAAATTTTGATATGTTGTGCTTTCTTTTTCATTCAGTTCAATGTATTTTTTATTTCCCTTGATAATTCTTCTTTGACCTATGGATTATTTAGAAATATGTTCTTTAATTTCCATGTATTTGGATATTTTCCTGTTATCTTTCTATTGTTGATTTCTAGTTTGATTCCATTGTATTTGGCGAACACAATCTATATGATTTTCGTTCTTTAATAGTTGAACTATGTTTTCCAGCTCATGATATAGTCTCTCTTGTGTTTTCCATGGGTACTTGAAAAGAATGTGTACTGTTGTAGTTGGGTGGGGTGTTATATAAATGTTGATTAGATCCTTTTGGTTTATGGTGTTTTGAGTTCTATATCTTTGCTGATTTTCTGTCTAGTTGTTTTTCTTTATTGTTTATTGCTGCTTTACCAAATTACCACAAAGTGAGTGGCTTAAAACAATACAAAAGTATTATTTTACACTTCTGTAGGTCAGGACTCTGACACATGTCTCCATGCGTTTAGATCAAAGTATTGGCTGCTCTGCAATCCTTTCTGGAGGCATTTCTTTGCCTTTTACAGCTTCAATGGGTTGCCCACATTCTTTGGCTCATGGTCTCATTTCTCTAATTTCAAAGCCAGCACAGAGGATCTGATCCTTCTCACACTGCATCATTCTGACCTTCACTTCTTTCTCCCTTTTCTACTTCTAAAGACCCTTGTGGTTACATTGAGCCCATCCAGATAATCCAGGATAATCTCCCTATCTTAAAGTCAGCTGGTTAGCAAACTTAATTCCATCTGCAACTTAATTATCCTATTCTGTGTGAGGTAACATATTTTTTTGTTTTGAGGTTTAGGATGTGAACATTTTTCTGCCTACCACAGTGAAGTTTCAAGGTTCCTTTTTTTTATTATTTCCTTTCTGTTTAGGATACTTCCTTTAGCCATTCTTTTAGGGTAAGTCCACGGTGACAAATTCTCTTAGTTTTCCTTCATATGAGACTATCTTGATTTCTCCCTAATTCCTGAAGGATATTTTGCTGGGTATAGGATTCTTGTTTGACATTTCTTTCTTTCATCACCTGAAAAATGTTATGCCACTTCCTTCTGGCTTCCATTGCTTCCGATGAGAAATCTACTGTATTTCTAATTGTTTTCTCCCTGTATATAAAGGTTTATTTTTGTCTGACTGTTTTAAAGTTTTTTTCTTTGTCTTTAGTTTTTAGAAGTTTCATTATGATGGTTCTTGGTGTAGATTTCTTTAGATTTTTATTGTTTGGTGTTTTCTCAGCTTCTTGAATATGTAGTTTGTGTCTCTTCCCAAATTTGGGAAGTTTTCAGCCATTATTTTTTTGAGTACTTTTTCAGTCCTGCTTTCTTTCTTCTCCTCTTTTGGACTCCAGTGACATGAATGTTACATCTCTTGTTATAGTTTCTTGGATCCCTCAGGCTCTGCTCTTTGTGTTTGTATTTTTTTGTTTAGTTTCTTTCTTTTTCTCTTGTTCTGATTGGGTAATTTCTATGATTCTGTCTTCTGGTTCACTTGTTCTTGCCTCTCTCCTCCATTCTACTGAGTCCAATCCAGAGCTTGTTATTATGGTTATTATATTCTTTAGTTCTAAAATGTCGATTTTGTATTTCTTTATGTTTTATTTCTTTGCTGAAACTTTTTATCTACTGAGGCTTTCTATTTACTTATTTCAAAGATGTTAATAATTCTTCATGAAAACATATTTATCATGGCTGCTAAAATCTTTTTCTAATAATTCTAACATCTCTGTCATCTCAATTTTGGCATCAATTGTATTTTTTCATTTAGTTTGGGATCTTCCTGGTTCTTGATATGAAGAGTGATTTTTCAATTGAAACTTGGACATTTTTGTAGTATGTTCTAGACTCTGAATCTTATGTAAGCCTTTTGTTTTAGTTGGCTTTTTGCAACACTGCTCCAGCAATGAGAGGGGACATTACCTTGTCACCATCAGGTGGAGGTAGATATCCACCTTCCTCATTGGCCTCTGTTTTACTGCTTTGCAGGGGTGGAAATTCCAGCTCCACATGTGGTCTCTGCTGATACTACAAAGGGGTGTTGCCTGATTACTGCTGGGTGATGGTGAAAGTCCTGATTCCCACTAGACTTCCTCTGATAATCACTTCACTGGGGATCAGAAGCTCCTCCATTATTGCTGAGTGGAGGTGGAGGTCCTGGCTTCCCATGTGGCCTGTGCTGACAGTTTGGCAAGAGTCTTGTTACTAGCTTGTGGGATGAAATTCCTGGCTCCTTACTTGGCCTTCTCTGACACAACCCCAGTAGGGGTGTTGGGCACCTAAATTACAACCTATTTAGGGTGGAAGTGTAGTCTCCTCTCTTGCATGGGTAGGGGTGGGACTGTAGTTGTTTCTGTGTTTAGCTGTAATAGAGTGGTTACTGTCTAAAAGTTTCTGTATTGCCAAATAACTTCTTACCTGGTTCTTTGTTTAGAGATAGGAGGCTTTTGTTGGCTTTTTTTTGTCTTTGCCCTTCCAGATTCCTGGATTGTTCAGCTCCATATCTAGAATATATGAGGTTAAAAAAAAAAATCAGGGAACTCAACACTCTGTCATTCCTTGGGTCCTGAGTTTCCTAGCTGGTCTAATTCTTGTCTCCCCTTTCTGACTCTTGTGTTTTATATATAAATGTTCAGGGTTTGGGTTGTATTTAGAGGGAGAAATAGGGGAAAGTACGTTTATCCCATCTCCCAGAAGCAGAAGTTTAAATGGGTGTAAGTTTCAGTGTAAATATATGATATATTTTAATCCTTTTAGAGAGTATTATTTTATTCATATAATGTAGATTGAGCCATATATATTTCTTTCTTTATTTTTTCAAATATTTTTGCTCTTAATTCCTTCTTATGGACTGTCTGGGATCATTTTCCTTTTGTTTGAAGTTTATCTTTCTTAATTTCCTTTTAGTGAGGATCTGCTGGTGGTGAACACTCTTAGTTTTCACTTGTCTGAAAATGCTGTATTTGACCTTAGTTCTTGAGGAATATTTTTTGTCTGATAGAGATTTCTGCACTTGTAGTTGTTTTGGCACAGTGATAATACCATTCCATTATTGCTGATGAGAAGTTAGCTGTAAGTTTATTGTTTTTTTCAAGGGAATCTCTCTTTTCTCTCTGGTTAATGTTTTAGATTTTCTTTTTGTTTGAGGTGACTGCAGTTTCACTATGCTAAGTATATGCATAAATTTATGTTTATTTACCTTCCTTGGGATTTGTGGGGCATATTCAGTCTGTGAATTTTTGCCTTTCATTTTTCTGGAAAACTCTCCATCACCATCTTCTCAGGTATTGCCTGTGGCCTATTTTTTGGTCTCTTCTTTTTCTCAAATTCCAGTTAAACTTGTCTTGACCTTCTTACTGTCTTCTGTGTCTCTTAATCTCTCACTTATCTTTTTGCCTCTGTACCACATTCCAGATAATTTCTTCTTTTTTAGTCCTTGTACATAGTTTTATATATTTAAAATTCCAATCTGAAGTCTCTGTGGATCTGTGTGTTGTTTCTACTCTTACTCATCATTATTTCCTTTCTTCCATGCTAGTTTATCTTTTATATATGCTGCTCATTATCCTTGAAAAATTATTTTTAAGAAATAAATTGGGGCCTGAAATGAAGAAGCCTTCAACCAGAGAAGATGTGCATTTGCTTCTACTGTGTACTTTTAGGTATTACCACTTTGGAACCACTTTAAATAAAGTTCAACACTTGAGGTTTATTGTACTCTTCAAGAAATGGGAATTTGGACTTCAGTTTTCTGAGAGGGCTGGTTTACTTCTGGTTCACCATTACATTGAGGATATAGCCACTAGAGGGTCTCTACCTCTGTGTGGGCTGTGGGTTTAAATTTCTGTTCCTTTAACCCCATAAGGCCATCATAATAAAAGTTTCAGGGAGCCAGGCCAGTGGCGTAGTGGTTAAGTTTGTGTGCTCTGCTTCAGCAGCTAGGAGCTCACAGGTTCGCATCCTGGGCGTGGACCTGGCACTGCATCAAGCCATGCTGTGGTGTTGTCCCACATAAAATAGAGGATGATTGGCACAGATATTAGCTCAGCAACAATCTTCCTCAAGCAAAAAGAGGAAAATTGGCAACAGATGTCAGTGCAGGACCAATCTTCCTCACACACACACACACAAAGTTCCAGTTTCCTGGAACTGTCAAATGCTCACAAGGAAAAAGTGGCTTCAGTCATTTGCTTAACTTTCTGTGTTCTGTTTTCCTTTTAACTTTGGCCTGTTAGTTTCATACCATCTTGTTAGTTTTTTGGATCTTTTTTTTTAAGCATTTTTTAAAATGAGTTCATAATAGTTTACCTCAATGTGAGATTTCAGTTGTACATATTTCTTGACTGTCACCACATAAGTGCTCCTTTCACTCCCTGTGCCCACCCCCCACCTCCTTCCCCTGGTAACCACTGAACTGTTTTCTTTGTCCATGTATTTGTTTATATTCCACAAGTGAGTGAAATCATCCAGTGTTTGTCTTTCTCAGACTGGCTTATTTCGCTTAGCATGATTCCCTCTAGGTCCTTCCATGTTATTGCAAATGGGATGAATTTGTCTTTTTTGTGGTTGAGTAGTATTCCATTGTATATATACCACATCATCTTTATCCAATCATCAGTCGATGGGCACTTTGATTGCTTCCATGTCTTGGCTATTGTGAATAGTGCTGCAATGAACATAGGAGTGCATATGTTATATTGGATTATTGATTTCAAATTGTTTGGGTATGTACCCAGTAGTGGGATAGCTGGGTCCTAGGGTATTTCTATTTTTAGCTTTTTGTGGAATCTCCACACTGTTTTCCATAGTGGCTGCACCAGTTTGCATTCCCACCAGCAGTATATGAGGATTCCCTTCACTCCACATCCTCTCCAACATTTGTTATTTTTTAGTCTTGGTGATTATAGCCATTTTAACAGGCATGACGTGGTATCTTAGGTGTAGTTTTGATTTGCATTTCCCTGATGGTTAGTGATGTTGAACATCTTTTTATATGTTTAGTGGCCATCTGTATATGTTCTTTGGAAAAATTTCTGTTCATCTCCTCTGCCCATGTTTTGATTGGGTTGTTTGTTTTTTTATTGCTCAGTTGTGTGAGTTCCTTATATATTATGGAGATTAACCCTTGGTCAGATATATGATTTGCAAATATTTTCTCCCATTGGTGGGTTGTCTCTTTGTTTTGATTCTAGTTTCTTTTGCCTTGCAGAAGCTCTTTAGTCTGATGAATTCCCGCTTGTTTCTTTTTTCTTTTTTCCCTTGTCTGAGAGGACATGGTATTTGAAAAGATCCTTCTTAGTTTGATGTCAAAGAGTGTACTACCAATATTATCTTCCAGGATTTTTTTTTGTATGAGGAATATTAGCCCTGAGCTAACGTCTGCTGCCAATCCTTCTCTTTTTGCTGAGGAAGACCGGCCCTGAGCTAACATGTGTCCCCATCTTCCTCTACTTTGTATGTGAGACGCCTACCACAGCATGGCTTGACAAGTGGTGCCATGTCCGCACCCAGGATCCGATCTGGCGAACCCCAGGTCGCCAAAGCAGAATGTGTGAACTTAACCGCTGCGCCACCAGGCTGACCCTCTTCTAGGAGTTTTATAGTTTCAGGGCTTATCTTCAAGTCTTTGATCCATTTTGAGTTTATTTTTGTATATGGCATGAGATAGTGGTCTACCTTCATCCTTTTGCATGTGGCTGTCCAGTTTTCCCACCACCATTTAATGAAGAGATTATCTCTTCTCCATTTTATGTTCTTGGCACCTTTGTGAAAGATTAGCTGTCTGTAGCTGTGTGGTTTTATTTCTGGGCTTTCAGTTCTGATCTATTGATCTGTGTGCCTGTTTTTGTACCAGTACCATGCTGTCTTGATCACTGTGGCTTTGTAGGACGTTTTGAAGTCGGGGATTGTGATACCTCCAGCTTTGTTCTTTTTTCTCATGATTGCCTTAGCAATTTGGGGTCTTTGGTTGCCCCATATGAATTTTAGGGTTCTTTGCTCTATTTCTGTGAAGAATGTCATTGGGATTCTGATAGGGATTGCATTGAATCTATAGATTGCTTTGGGTAGTATGGATATTTTAACCATGTTTGTTCTTCCAATCCATGAGCAAGGAATCTCTTTCCATCTCTTTATGTCATTATCAATTTCTTTCAGTAATGTCTTATAGTTTTCATTGTATAAATCCTTCACTTCCTTGGTTAAATTTATTCATAGGTACTTTTATTATTTTAATTGCAATTGCAAATGGAATTGTATTCTTGAGTTCTCTTTCTGTAAGTTCGTTATTGGAGTATAGAAAAGCAACTGATTTTTGTAAGTTGCTTCTGTACCCTGCAACTTTACTTTAGGTAATTATTTCTGTTAGTTTTCTGATGGATTCTTTAGGGTTTTCTATATATAAGATCATGTCATCTGCAAACAGCGAGTTTCACATCTTCGCACCCTATTTGGATTCCTTTTTTTTTTTTTTTTGAGGAAGATTAGCCCTGAGCTAACTACTGCCAGTCCTCCTCTTTTTGCTGAGGAAGACTGGCCGTGAGCTAACGTTGTGCCCCTTTTCCTCTACTTTATATGTGGGATGCCTACCACAGCATGGCCTGCCAAGCAGTGCCATGTCCGCACCCGGGATCCGAACTGACGAATCCCGGCCGCAGAGAAGCAGAACGTGCAAACTTAACTGCTGTGCCTCTGGGCCGGCCCCTTGGATTCCTTTTATTCCTTTCTCTTGCCTAATTGCTCTGGCCAAAACCTCCAGTACTATGTTGAATAAGAGTGGTGATAGTGGGCATCCTTGTCTTGTTCCTGTTCTCAGGGGGATGGTGCTCAGTTTTTGCCTATTGACTATGATGTTGGCTGTGAGTTTGTCATGTATGGCCTTTATTACGTTGAGTAATTTCCTTATATTCGCATTTTCTTAAGAGTTTTTATCATAAATGGCTGTTGGATCTTGTCAAATGCTTTCTCTGCATCTAGTGAGATGATCATGTGGTTTTTATTCCTCAATTTGTTGATGTAGTGTATCATGTTGATTGATTTGCGGATGTTAAACCATCCCTATGTCCCTGGTATGAATCCCACTTGATCATGATGTATGATTCTTTTGATGTATTGCTGAATTTGGTTTGCCAAAATTTTGTTAAGGATTTTTGCATCTATGTTCATTAGTGATATTGGCCTGTAGTTCTCCTTTTTTGTGCTGTCCTTGTGAGGCTTTGGTATCATAGTGATGTTGGCCTTGTAGAATGTGCTAGGAAGTGTTCCATCTTCCCTAATTTTTTGGAATACTTTCAGAAGGATAGGTATTAAATCCTCTCTGAAAGTTTGGTAAAATTCCCCAGGAAAGCCATCTGGTCCTGCGGTTTTATTCTTTGGCATGCGTTTGATTATGGTTTTAATCTCTTTCCTTGTGATTGGTCTATTCAGATTGTCTGCTTCTTCTTCACTTAGCTTTGGGAGGTGGTAAGAGTCTAAGAATTTATCCATTTCCTCTAGGTTATCCATTTTGTTGGCATATAGTTTTTCATAGTATTCTCTTATAATCTGTTGTATTTCTGTGGAGTCTGTTGTTATTTCTCCTCTTTCATTTCTAATTTTGTTTATCTGAGCTTTCTTTTTTTCTTTGTAAATCTGGCTAGGGGTTTGTCAATTTTGTTTATCTTCTCAAAGAACTCTCTCTTTGTTTCATTGATCCTTTCTACCGCCTTTTTTGTTTCAATAGCATTTATTTCTGCTCTGATTTTTATTATTTCTCTCCTTCTGCTGACTTTGGGCTTTGTTTGTTCTTATTCTAATTCAGTTAGGTGTAATTTGAGTTTGCTTATCTGGGATTGTTCTTGTTTGTTAAGGTGTGCCTGTATTGTGATGAATTTCCCTCTTACTACAGCTTTTGCTGCATCCCATATGAGTTGGTATGGTATGTTGTCATTTTTATTTGTCTCCAGATATTTTTTTATTTCTCCTTTAATTTCTTCAATGATCCATTGCTTGTTCAATTGCATGTTGTTTAGTCTCCACATCTTTGTCCCTTTCTCAGCTTTTTTCTTGTAATTCATTTCTAGCTTTATAGCATTATGACTGGAAAAGATGCTTGTTATTATTTCAATTTTTTTAATTTTATAGGGGCTTGCCTTGTTTCCCAACATATGGCCTATCCTTGAGAACGTCCCATGCACAGTTGAGAAGAATGTGTATTCTGCTGTTTTTGGATGGAGTGTTCTATATATGTCTATTACATCCAACTTGTTTAGCTTTTCATTTAATTCCACTGTTTCCTTCTTGATTTTCTGTCTGGATGATCTGTCCATTGATGTGATTGGGGTGTTGAGGTCCCCTACTATTATTGTGATTTTGTTGTCTTTTAAAGATTGGCACCTGAGCTAACAACTGTTGCCCATCTCTTTTTTTGCTTTTTCTCCCCAAATCCCCCCAGTACACAGCTGTATATTTTAGTTATGGGTCCTTCCAGTTGTGGCATGTGGGATGCTGCCTCAACGTGGCCTGATGAGCAGTGCCATGTCTGCACCCAGGATCCGAACCAGAGAAATCCTGAGCTGCCGAAGTGAAGCACATGAACTTAACAACTCAACCACGGGGCTGGCCCCTATTTTGTTATTTTTAATATCTTCTTTTAGGTTTGTTAATAGTTGCTTTATGAACTTTGTTGCTCCCTGTTGGGTGCATAGATATTTATAAGCATTATTTTTTTTCTTGATGAAGTGTCCCTTTGATCATTATATACTCCCCCTCTTTGTCTCTCTCTTTTTTTTTTTTAAAGATTGGCACCTGACCTAACAACTGTTGCCAACCTTTTTTTTTTTTTCTTCTTTTTCTCCCCAAAGCCCCCCAGTACATAGTTGTATATTTTAGTTGTGGGCCCATCTAGTTGTGGCATGTGGGACACCGACTCAGCATGGCCTGATGAGTGGTACCATGTCCACGCCCAGGATCCGAACCAGCAAAACTCTGGGCTGCCAAAGTGGGTCACATGAACTCAACCACTTGGCCACGGGGCCCCTCTTTGTCTCTCTTTACCTTCTTATCTTGAAGTCTACTTTGTCTGATATAAGTATTGCGACACCTGCTTTATTTTGTTTGCCATTAGCTTGGAATATCGTCTTCCACACCTTCACTCTGAGTCTGTGTTTGTCATTGGAGCTGAGGTGTGTTTCCTGGAGACGGCATGTTGTTGGATCTTGTTCTTTAATCCATCTCACCACTCTGTGTCTTTTTCTTGGAGAATTTGATCCATTTACATTTAGGGTGATTATTGATGTATGAGGGCTTAATGCTGTCATTATATCACTTGTTTTCTGGTTTTCCTGCCTTTCCTTTGTTTTTCGTCCTGTGTTTTTTGGTCTACCCTTTGAATTATATAGTTTTTTATGATGTGTTTGTTTTTTCCTTATTTATATTTTGCATCTCTGTTCTACTTTTTTGTTTAGTGGCTACCCTGAAGTTTGTATTCAGAATCTTGTGTATAAGATAGTCCATTTTCTGATGGCCTCTTATTTCCTTAGTCTAAACTCATTCAGTCCCTTTCCTCCTCCCCTCCTAAGTTGTTTGTCTCATATCTTATTCCAACTTGTGTTGTGAGTTTGTGGTTAAAGTGACAATATTGTCTTTGTTTTTGATGTTTCCTTCTCTTTAGCCTAATGCTATAGTTGAATATTTGCTATCCTGTTCTGATTCTGTCTACCTATTTTTCTCCTTACTCTGTGTTTTGTGACCCCTTTCTCCCTTTATTTCTTTTTTTAGGTATGAGGGCCCTCTTGAGGATTTCTTGTGGGGAGGGGGGTGTCTCGTGGCTATGAAGTCCCTTAGCTTTTGTTTGTCTGGGAATGATTTAATTTCTCCCTCATATCTGAAGGCTATTTTTGCTGGATAGAGTATTCTTGGCTGGATTCTTGTCTTTTAAAGTTTTGAATATGTCATTCCATTCTCTCCTAGCTTGTCAGGTTTCTGCAGAGAAATCTGCTGAAAGCCTGATAGGGGTTCCTTTGTAGGTTATTTTCTTCTGCCTTTCTTCCCTTAGTATTCTTTCTTTGTCATTCATTTTTGCCAGTTTCACTACTATATGCCTTGCAGTAGGTCTTTTTACATTGACAAATCTAGGAGATCTGGAAGCTTCTTCCACATATATTTCCATCTCTTTCCCTAGATTTGGGAAGCTCTCTACTATTATTTCTTTGAACACACTTTCTGCTCCATTATCCTCTTCACCTTCTAATTACCTACAATTCTTATGTTGCATTTCTTCATTGAGTTGGATATTTCTCAGAGACTTTCTTCATTTCTTCTTAGTTCTCTCTCCTCCTCTGTCTGGAGCATTCCAACATGTCTATCTTTGATTATGCTGATTCTCTCCTGTATGATGTCCACTCGAGCATTCAGGGAATCTGTATTTTGTTTTATCTCTTCCATCTCTAATATTTCTGATTGATTCTTTATAGTTTCAATCTCTTTTGTGATTGAGTTTTCCTGAACTCATTAAATTGTTTCTCTACATTCTCTTCTACCTCTTTCAGGTTTTTGATGATAGCTATTTTTTTTTTTAATTTTTTTTTTTTTAAGATTGGCACCTAGGCTGGCAACTGTTGCCAATCTTCCTTTTTTTTAAATTTTTTTTTTTAAGGATTGGCACCTGAGCTGACAACTGTTGCCAATCTTTTTTTTGTTTTTCTGATTTATTTCCCAAACCACCCCCCAACCCCCCGGTACATAGTTGTATATCTTAGTTGCAGGTCCTTCTGGTTGTGGGATGTGGGATGCCGCCTCAACGTGGCCTGACGAGCGGTGCCATGTCCGCTCCCAGGATCCGAACCCTGGGCCGCCACAGCGAAGCATGCAAACTTAACCACTTGGTCATGGAGCCAGCCCCTTTTTTTTTCTTTAAAGATTTTATTTTTTTCCTTTTTCTCCCCAAACCCCCCAGTACATAGTTGTATATTCTTCATTGTGGGTCCTTCTAGTTGTGGCATGTGGGATGCTGCCTCAGTGTGGTTTGATGAGCAGTGCCATGTCTGCACCTAGGATTCGAACCAACGAAACACTGGGCTGCCTGCAGCGGAGCGTGCGAACTTAACCACTCGGCCACAAGGCCAGCCCCTGATGATAGCTATTTTAAATTCATTGTCGTTTAGCTTAACTATTTCTGTGTCCTCAGGACTGAGTTCTGGGTGCTTGTCATTTTCTCTCTAGTCTGGAGATTTGATGTAGTGTCTGATGTTGGAAGGTTGGCTCTTTCTCATTCTGATATTATTTGGTTGCAGTTACAGCCTATTGCCACACAGTGGAGATCAAGAGCCACATGTTCTGAGCCCTCTGCCCTCAGCCGAGATGGCATGTCGTGGGAGGGAGAGGGTCGCTTTCTCCTGCATGCAGTCTGGAGTTTCTCACTATCTGCTCTCCTGGGGTCTTGGCTTAATGAGGTCACCCCGTGTGAAAGCTTTCTCCCTGTTAGAGGGCTTCCCTCTAGGCTGCAAGGGCCCTCGGGAGTCCTGGGTGATCCTGTGAACAAGCGACCCCTACCCTGCTCCTTCCCTCACGGATCCTCCCGTGGCAGTGATTGCAGTCTTTAGGGAAGGGAGTGAAGTTCTCTCTTACCCTGTTCCAGCTCCTCCGAGGGGAACTCCAGCCTATCCACCCTCTGTCATGTGGCTGCTTGTCTCTCCAAGCTTTCTGTGTTGTTAGCGTGTCTTCTGTTGGACTATGGATGTCCCTTTTAGTTGTATGTTGGAGGGGAGAGAGGCCCAGGCAAGTTCACTCCACCATGATGCTGATCTCACTCCAGTTTTGTGGATCTTTTAAGATATTTTAAAATTTTCCAGTATTTTTAGTTATTTTTTTCAGTGTGACGATTAGTCCAAGTAGTCTTTCCAATGATTAATTCTTAATTGATGTTATTTTTCCTCTGAATAACTCAATATGTATTTCCTAAGAATAAGGACTTTCTCATAAACAACCTAGTTTAGTTTATAGAAATCAGGAAATTTAACACCGATATAATACTGTTCTCTAGTTGGTAGTGTATATTCAAATTTTGTCAATTGTCCCTATAATATTCTTTATAAAAAATTTTCCTGTTGCCTTATGTTTAAGTTAGGATCTTGCATGGTTTTCATATATTCTTATTCTCCTTTAATTTAGAAATTTCCTCTTTGTATTTCTTGACCTTGACATTTTTGAAGATTATGGGCAAGTTATTTCAGATAATTTTGCTAAATTTTGTTTTGTCTGATTTCACAAAATTAGATTCAGGTTATGCATTTTTGATAGGAAGACCACTGTAATGACGATGTGTCCTTCTCAATTAGTGATATTTGGATTTTTGTTTACCATTTTGGTACTTCAGTTTGGCCCAACTAATTATTGTTTTTTTGATCTTCCCTTTCTGCCTTTATTTGAGTTAATCAAATGTTTTTTAGTATTTCATTTTAATTTTCCTCTTGGCTTTTTAGCTATATCTTTCTGTATTTTCTAAAGTGATGTTTCTGTAAGGATTACTATATTTTATCACAGTTGAATTAACATTAGTATTGCACTACTTCACTTAAAAATAAGAATATTTCAAAAGTGGAGTCCCAGTTAGCTCTCCTATCCTTTTTGCTGTTATTGTCATATATATCATATCTACATGAAAAATAATTTTAGCTTTAAGCAGGCTTGGCTTTTAAAATCAGGAAAAGAAATAGTATACATGTCTTAAATTTACCTACATATTTACTATCTCTAGGTCTTTACATTTCTTCCTATAGATCAGAGTTTCCATCTGGTGTCCTTTTCCTTTAGTGCAAAGAAATTCCTTTAACGTTTGTTGTGCAGGTCTGTTAGTTGTGAGTTTTCTTAGTTTTTGGTTATATGAAAATGTCTTTGTTACCTTCAGTTTTGAAGGATCATTGTCTTATTTATAACATTTGGCTGACAGATCTTTTTTCTTTTATGGCTTTAAACCTATCATTCCTTTGTTTTCTGCTCTCCATTGTTTCTGATGAGGAGTCAGTCAAGATTTGTATCAGTGTTCCCCTATGTACCTATTTAATGTATCTTTTGTTTGGACCAATTTTGAGTTTTTCTGTTTATCTTTCAGTAATTTGACTAGTATGTGCCTAAGTATTTTTCTTTACATTTATCCTACCTTCAGTTTGCTGAGCTTCTTAGATGCATAAGTTTATGTTTTTCATCCAATTTGAGAAAATTTTGGCCATTATTTCTTTGATGCTTTTTCTGTCTCATTATCTCTTCATATTCTTCTGGGATTCCAATTACTTATGTGTTATGTTGCTTGGTATTGTCCCACGAGTCATTAAGGTTTTGTTCATTAAAAAAATTTTTTTTCTCTGTTTTTCAGATTGGTTAATTTCTATTGCTCTATCTTCAGATTTCTATCTTTTATGTGGTCTCCAATATACTGTTAAAACCACCTAGTGTTTTTTTCAGTTATTGTACTTTTCAGTTCTAAAATTTCCATTTGGTTCTTTTTTGAAGTTTTAGTTTCTATGTTGAGATTCACTATCTGTTTATTAGTATGACACTATTTTCCTTTAGGTTCTTGAACATATCTCTGATAGTTGCTTATTACTTTTGCTCACTAATTCCAACATCTGGTTCATCTTGGGGTCAGTATTGGGTTTTTTTCCTTGTCTATAAGTCATAATTTCTTGTTTTTTCTATGTCTAGTAATTTTTTATTATATAGTGGACATTGTAAATGATGCATTTGCAGATATTCTGGATTCTGTATGTTCCTCTGAAGAGTGTTGACTTTTGTTCCAGTAGGGAATTAACTTGGGTTGATTTGAACTCTAAACTCTGCCATCTTTGAGGTGGACAGCAGCTAAAATCTCTACTCAGTTCTTTCAGCTTCCAGCTGCTATTGTTGTTGAGCCTGTGGAGTCATTGATCAGCCAAGAATTTGGTCACAGTTTATACTCAAGCTTTGGGTCTTCTGTGGCTCATTTCTTTCCAGGATTTCTTCCCAATTTTACAGCTGCTCTGCCAGCCCCAAACTATATTCTCTGAACCCTCAAACCAGTAAATTAGATTTTTGCCACCATGTAATATGTGGATTGAGAAGTACCCTCAGGAATAAACCCACAGACCTGCAAATCTCACTTAGCACTCTTCCTATATTTTTAGGTGTGACTTCTCTCCAGGCCCTTTTGAGGAACTTTCAGTTAATTCTTATTTTTTGTCCAGAATTTATAATTGTTATCTGAAGGAGGGTTAGTTCAACCAAACTATTTCACCATTAACGGAAGTCAGACCTCCCCTCCCCTTAAATTTTAACAGCATATTTGAATTTATGTTGTTTCCTCAACATATATAGCTAATAGATTTAGCTAATATGTATCCCCTTCCTTCAAAAAAAGGTATCAATATTGTTAGTAGGATTTCATTTCTCTTCCTTCCCCCTGGTAAACTATATTTCAAGTTGAGAATTTGGGATTTTAGTTCCAGGTTTTTGGCCTATAATTTTGAATGCCAGTTTATCCAGGGATTCAACTATATGTTCAAAATAATTTTCACTCCAAAATTTGAAAAGGAGCCTGAATGTCTCTGGGCTGCCACCATTTGTTTCAGCTGTGGCAAAACTCTCCAGTCTGTCTTGATTAGGATCCTGTAATCTTAACATTTTTGTAAGATTTTTTTCAGGATTAAAAAAGAGAGCATAGGTAAAACTGCTAAATGCATTGCATGGCACAAAGTACATGTTCTATAAATGCTAGTTATTTCCCTATTCACACTCATGATTATGTTTATAATCATCATGGAAATACACATCTGAAGTGAGTGCCCAGTCCATTCATTTGGTTCAAAGCAAATACCTACATACTTAAATCCATGGGTGAAAATAATAACCGTGGCTTGTATTTCTCTATTAGAGTAAAAGCAACTTTTAAATGTGTTGTCAATTTCAATATTCCATATAAAAAATAAATATGAATGTAAGCGTCATTGAGTTTTAGACAATGGAAATTAAAGTTATATGCTGAGAAATCTAAGATACTAATAAATTATTGTTAAAAAAAAAAAAAGAGGGGCTGGTGGTGTAGTGGTTAAGTTGGCACGCTCCACTTTGGCAGCCCAGAGTTCACAGATTTGGATCCCAGGTGTGGACCTACACACTGCTCGTTGAGCCATGCTGTGGCAGCATCCCACTACAATATAGAGGAAGATTGGTTACAGATGTTAGCTCAGGGCCAATCTTCCTCACCAAAAAATAGATAAATAAAAATAAATAAAGGGCTAATGTCCTTAAAAGAAGAAAAGAAATGTGAAGATAAGTTCCATTGTCTTCCAGTCTACGGTTATTGCCAGTGAAGAGCCTGTTACCAATATGTTTTGTGGGGAGGGACCATAATGTGTGTGTCTGTATATTATATAATTTTGAAACTTTACCTATAGTAGAATTTGTTTCTTGGTGTACTATTCTAGGAATTCTTAGGCATGAAATCAAAAGCCCTATCCACAAAAGAAAAAATTGATAAATAGGATTTTATAAAAATTAAAGGCTTTTGCTCTTCAAAAGACACTGTTAAGACCACCCAGCTGATCTGAGGAGCTTTTAAACAGGTATGGAGGAGCAATGGCTGAAAGGAGATGAGCTTGTGTAGGAGGAGAGGATTGATTTTGGTCTCGACAGAACCATTCTGACTCATATTCATAGTGTAGTAGAAGCAGCTCAGACTGAGATGCAGATTTGGTTCTGAAATCTGGCCCTGGCTCACAATAGCTCTGTAACCTTGGCGAGTTTGGAATAACATGGAGTGTGAATAAATAAAACATCTGTATGTCATTATCTCCTTCTTTATAAAATAAGGATGATGCTATCTTTCCTGGCTACCTCTCTGGGTTCTTTTCTGAGGATCAGATGAGACCATGCATATGAATGCATCTTGAAGAACATAAGACTCATACAAGGTGAGAGGAACTATTACAGTATTTTCACCTGCCTTCCCCTCTATGCTGAGATGATCCAATAACTCTGTGTGTGAGGAAAAGATTTAAGCATTATGACCTGCTACATATTTATTTAGCAAGTAAATAAAAAGGAGACATTTTCTTGTTATACTTAGTACTTAGGAGTAGGCTCTTGAAGACTGAAAACTCTCAAGAGCCAAAGAAGGGTTTGAGTTTTGGACACTATGGTAAGTAGAAGGGGGTGGGGTTTCTATAGGGATGGAAAGGTTGAGGGGGGTCAGAAAGAAGGATTCACAATATTGTTTAAACTCAGAAGAGGTTAATCCCTACTTTGCATTCCTCTTTCTGGTCTCTGACCTGGTGGACCCCTTCGCTTTGACATATATGGAATGCATCCACTTCAGTGTGTAGAGTGGAAGCAAGCTCAAGCTGACCCTGAAACTGGCCAATGGGAAAAGAAGTCTGTCTGGAGTCTATATTCTTTAACCATGCAGTGTTTATTAAAAAAGAAAAGAATGTTGAGAGATGGGTTTGGGGAACAGAGAAGACAGAGGACAGAGAAGAATGTGTAACAGAGCATGGATAGAGGAGAAAAGATACTTGAGCATACTGTCTGACACTCAGGCAGAGGCAAATGTGATCAGATGTTGACTGGGGAAAAAACTAACTATAAATTGAGCCCAGTAAGGTGATGGAGAATTTTTGCTGCCTGAGTCAGAGCAGGAAGCAAGGGTACAGGCTTCTAGATCTTGTTGCAGAATGACTCATTCTGACAGCATATAATTTGCATCCTGGTTCCGTGGGAGAAGAGGTTCATAGATGGGCACATGTTCTCACACCCCTGAACCATGAATTGGAGTTTTCCACCTGAAAGAATCAGAGACACACTGCAGTGAGTGGAAGGCTTCCTCCTCCAGCTTTAGCCTTCATCGATGGTCCCCAGTGTCCCCATACAGGCACAACCAAGACCTCCAACTTGTTCTTCCCTCTCCCCTTCTGGGCCCTTCCCCCATCAGTTGCCCCCTCCCTTTAGAGAGGGACCAGACAAACCACAAGGGAAGTCAGGCAGTGTGGTTCATGGAATGTAAGTAACTAAGATCCCTTATTTTGGGGATGAGGAATAAGTGTGGAGACATGTGAGAATGTACTCAGATAGGTCTGGCAAACTGTGAACACAGACTGATAGACAATTGTTTATTAGTTTATTGATTTATTCAGTATTTACTAAATGCCTCCCATGTTCTGCGCATTGTGCTAAGTGCTAGGAATATATAGCCATGAGCAAGATAGACACAGTCCTAAGCTTACAGTCAATGTCTTAATGGCTCGAGGGGCATCTCACACATTTAACAGGAATAGACAGCCAGTCTACCTGCCTCCTTTTAAGACATTGTAGACCTATTGGAAAGGGCCTCTACCTTTCTATCAGCAGCTGGAATTCTACTCTTAATTCTTGAAAGGATAAGGTTCTTCTGAATCTCCAAGTTTCTGGGGAATCACAGCTTGATCCTTCTCAGGTCCCTGCCACCCCAACTGCTCCTCATCAAGACTCAGGTTGGTTAATGTGTTCTCTGGCAAAGATTGCCTCATGAAGTTCCCACATACCTTCAAATATCTTCTTTAACATGCACTGCTGGGAATTCTGAGTGGAGCATACTCCTTCTCCACGAAGACATTTTCCTTGATCGTTCATAAAGGAGCATGTGTGGCAATTTAAAACGGCGCCTGAAAATTTAAGATAAAGCCTGATGAAATTCCCTTATGGACCAGGTGTGTAGCCTTGAGTCATACATCTGGGGAGGGATGATGGGCAATAAGCAGCTTGGATACAATACATTTCATTTCTTGGTTCTTGTTGGATATCTGAGACCCCTGTGTCTGATAGGGCATATTCTCTTTCCTGTACCAAAGGAAATTCCTTTATTCTTACTGCCTCATCTATGATTTTCACCACTGGTGAATCCCAAATTTCCCTCTCTAATACTGACTTTTACTCCAATTCATATCTCCATTGGCTTCCTGGACATTTACAATTCAATGCCGTTCTGCTATGTCTAACTCAATAGGCGCAAAGTAGAATTTATTACGTGATATTTTGTACTCCCCATCATACTGTCACTTATCCACAAGGCACAAACACTTGGAGTAAAATTTGACCAATTCATGAGCTATGTTAGAATATGCTAATGTTGCAAACCCTGTAAAGAGTCTGCATCATTCTCCATTTTCAAACTGACCTCATTGATGGTCAATTTATCACAAAGGGCAGTCTCTGAAATGCTTTTGTTTCCCCTTTTTTACTATCTCCACTGGCAATTCCCTAGTTAAGGAAGCATAAAGAATTAGAAAGCATATGGGCTTTGGAGTCTGACCGACCTAAGTTTGAATCCAAGGTTGGCTACTTTCTAGCCTTATGATGTTAGCCTCACTTCTCTCATCTGAAAATTTGGAATACAACTACTTATGCAATGGGGTAAAAAATGAAGTATTTGAGTTTGGTAATAACTTGAGGCATCAAACTTTGGATCTTGTTTTCCTTCCTTGAGCAATTTCTTTTTAGTAAGATCTAAAGAACTACAGTTGTCTTGGGAGCTTATTTCGATAGCTAACAGACAAAAGTGTCTGCGTGTTTTACTTTCTGTGTTCAAACAACAAAAAATCCAAGGAGCCACCAGCTCCAGTGCTAGACATCTCTAGGGGTTTGCAAAGCATTCTAACATAGTTTGTTAAGAGGCAGATTTAGTATGAAGCTCATGAAGGTTAGCCTTATATGAGCTCCTTCCAGGGGAGCTGTGGGCATTTGTACACAAAATTTCTCATGTAGAGTGAAGTTGGATGGACTGCTAGCATTTTGTATTTGTGTTATTTTTCTTAAGGAGGGCCCTCCAAATTGTTTAGCTTTCAGGAGCCCACAAAACCTGAATCCTACCTCTCGGTGTTATTATAAAGAGAGTCTTTGGGGGAGCTGTTTGTGAACTATTCTTTCCTCTATGTTATTTGCTTAAAATTGGGTTTCTTGAAGTGTCGCCTACTTCCCACCTGAAGTCAAGGACTAGCATCCATCCAAATGTGGTTCACCTGAAAATGTGCTTGTTGATGGACTGCCTGAAGGCTGTTCACCCAGTGGCTTTTCACCTGAAGGCTGTTCAACTGAAGCCTGTTCACCTGAAGGCTGTTCACTTGAAGACAGTTCACCTGAAGCCTGTTCAACTGAAGACTGTTCACCAGAAGGCTGTTCACCCAAAGGCTGTTCACCTGAAGGCTGTTCACCAGAAACGTGCTCACCGGCAGCGTGCTCACCTGAAGCGTGTTCAATTGCAGCGTGTTCACCTGCATCCTGCTCACCTGAAGCATGTTCAGCCACAGTGTGCTCACCTGCAGCATGCTCACCCGCAGTATGCTCACTCACAGCGTGCTCACTTGCAGTGTGCTCACTCGAAGTGTGTTCAACCGATGCGTGCTTGCCTGAAGCATGCTCACTTAAAGTGTTCTCGCCTGAAGAAGTCTCGTATAAAGATTCACCATCTGAAGGGTTTGCAAGTGAAAAGTACTCACCTGAAAATTACCACACTGAAGCTTGGTGATCCATGGACCAGGAGACTCATCAGACTGACCTGATGCTCCTGGCATGGAGAAGTAGCAGAAGAGAGATGGTGAAAGTGAGAGAAAGATGTCTGAGGTAAAGACTACTTCCCTATGAAGTCAGGCTAATGTTGTGGGATTCCTGGGTTTCCTGTGGGCCTAGATCAGGCACCTGAAGATATTGTAGATGTTGGAGGAAGTCAACTAATTACCCAAGAGACAATGAAGGACAGAGATGTTGATGAAACACAGATACCACATCTGGGATTGAAGGAAGTATTTTAAGACCTACAATATTAACAAATGCATAGGTAAGGGGTGGCTCACCTATGTCCCAAAATCACCTGAGGGGAAATGTGCCTCCCTGACAGAGCCAGCATCAGGAAATCAATGTATCATCACTCATGTAATCAGAAGTCCACCACCAGCCTTCCCTCCAGGTCCTTTATGTGTGAAAGGCAGGAAGAATGGAGATACAAGTGGGAGAGAGAAAGCAAGCCATTTTCAATAGATGAGTAATTCTGGCCAAAATTGAGGTTGGAAGATTTTAACCTTTGGACAAGATATATTTTAAACTAGAGATGACAAATATCTAATGAACACACAAAAATTATCAGAAAGGATTAAGACACCTTTATTTGGCAAGTTCAAGTTCTTGCCCACACTCAATCCCCAATCCATGTGGGTTGTGGACTCAAAGCAAAGCTGCTATCAATTATTAAGATAAAGACATTCTTTGCTTATATATCTCTGAATTGAGATTCCTTGTGACATGCCATTTACACGCACTTCATGTAGTTGTCATGAGTGTTCAGTGAGATACATTGTGATGTGCCTAGTCCATTGCCTAAGTGCTTAATTAATTTTAGTTTCTCTCCTCCCCACATTATACTAGGAATTACAAAACTCTTAGCTGGTCATTCTCTCTGGCTGGTATCTTCTACATTTAATCCATCTCATCAGTGACTGTCAAACAAGTGTTCCTTAAGTACGACTTTCATTTTATTGACTGTAACATCAAACAATTTGATTATTACTCTTTGATTAGACTGAGTAACCTAGAAGAGGGCAAGTAGAGTATGATGACTGAGTTATTCATCCTAGCCACAAGCTTAGAGGAATTATAGGATCTTTGAGGCTGAGATAGCCTAAGGCTTCAAAGTACTCTAGCTCTGTAAGATTCCTGCAATAGAATATATATATTCTGGGTAATCTGCAGTTGTTATAATCAATGACTTTCTGAAAGACTAGGATTAGAATATGCTGACAAAGGAAAGGTAAGATTTAGTGAGGCTTTTAAGAGGTTTTTATTTTAAAAAGTTGTTATAAAAATATTATCTGCTTGACTGATTCTTCAATAGTTACTGGAAGTTTTAATAAAGAGATATTTCTGATATAGAAAGGAGGGTTGAAAAAGCACACTAATTTCTTAATCATTCTTAAAGTTTATGACTCACTGCTTCACCACGTGGCTGGCACATCTGGTAGCTATGTATCTACGTTTCTGAGTCAACTTTTGAAAGTCTAAGGAAGCAAAAAACAAAATCTTTGATAACTGACAGTGCAGAAAACACTGTCATTTAACCGACAGCTCAGAGCTCATGGCCTCTCTCTTCTCCAGTAGGAGGATGGAGGGAACACAGCTCACTATGAATGCGGATCTTGGAAGGGGAAATACAGACACCTGGATGCATAGAACATAGCCATGAAGGAGAGACTTGTAAGGTCTCTGGCCCATAGTCCTGCTGTGTTGTGAGACGGCTTTCTGCGCACATCACATTCCCATCTCCTTATGTCTTTCTTTGGCACATTAACTACACAAAGATCCCTCATACTCAGTTCATTGTGACAAACCTTCATTGGACTTCTGCAGCACACCTAGACCTATCTCCTCATCTCACAGAGCATTGGGTACAAATATTGAGTGGCTGAAAGAAGTAGGAATGAGACTGTGCCAGGCCAGTGGGCCCCTCTGATGGTAAAGCCATAACTAGGAGGAATCAACTGGTTCAGGAGCTCTCAGAGTTGAGCTTGTTTCTGAGTCAGATTGATTCGGGTAACCAAGATATTGGTCTTTCTTCTTCAAGGGCTGAAACACTTTAAAGAGGTCTCTTACATATCCACCCAAAGCCCAGGTGGAGGACTCACCTCTGGCATATCCGAGCAGATAAAGGCTCATTAGTAAGAGAAACTTCTTCATCTGGATTTTGGGAAGGAGGGGACCGTTATGTGGGGCACCCAAGAGCTGTGGAGAAAAACTGTGAGAAGAAGCTCCCAATGCTGAGTTACAGCTTCTGGGAATTCTAGAACCTCAGAAACAACCCATGTTACCTCACAATGGGTTGTGCTCTGAGGTTCTCATGAAGCCTTTTAGGTGGGTTGGCCCTCTGACAACCCATAGCAAATTGTACCAGTGAAGGCTAATTTTCCATGTGTAAGGTGGTGTGTGGGGCATTCTGCCCTATCTTAAAAAAAAAATATCTTATTACCAAAATAACATATACTGTTTATAATAAATTTTAAAAGATATCTACTCTCCTTTTAAAGTGTTCTTGACAGTGAGGTGTGATTGGCTGGTTATTTTCTGTTTGGTTCTCTAAATCAGCCTTGTTTTGGCTCTGTACCCCAGAAGGCTTACCTCCATTGACTTGATCGCCTAAGTGGTGGTTGGGTTTAGCTTCAGATTGGGTTTAGCCAATGGATGACTGGAGGAGGGAAACAGATTCAGAGAGAGAGTGACACTAAAATTGAAGTATTTATTCTTCCTATTCCCTTCCTGCCACAGTTCTGACACTGGCTGGGTCTTTACATGACAAAGCTTCTGTTGGGTGCCCTCTCTTCCATGATTCTAGCTCTCAACCAAGCTATGGTAACATATATTCCTTCCCCTGCTTCCTTAGGCCTAGGGATGATGATGGTTTCTTGCTGTTGCTAAAACCTAGATGCCTCAACTTTCCTTCTTTTTGTTCCCTTAACCGTGCCCACTTCAGTAAACGATCTTTTCGTTAAGGCCTGTATCAATCATGGCTTTGGCAGGAAACAGAAGGCAAACTCAAATGGGTAACTAGGGAGAATTTACATGATATGGGTACAGAAAAGGGATCAACAAGGGATAGTTGAAAGCTGTGCCTTGAGCTGAAACTTCTATCAAAGGGGTAACCGAGCTGAGAAGATGGATGTGGTGAAGCATCCACCTGGCATAAAGCTAGAACTTTTGGAGATTGGGTAGCAGAGATCTCTTAGCCCTTATCTCCTACTTCTCCCCTGCCCACCTCTCTTGGACCACTTTGTTACACATACCAGTGAAAGCTGGATCTAGAATAGATGTATTTATCACTCATAATTATTTGTTTAATGTTTGTCTCCCCCACTGGATTCTAAGCTCCTTGAAAGCAGGGTCCTTGTCTGTCTTGATCACTGTTGTATCCCCAGTACCTACAGCAGTTTGCCACAAAATTTGTTGCTGTTAGTGCCACCTAGTCCATTCTGACTCCTAGCAACCTGTGTACAGCAGAGTGGAACCCAGCCTGGTCTTCCACCATCCTTTCATCTCTCAGCATTGTATCAGACAATGCTCCACTGCTATTCACGGGGTTTTCATGGCCAGTTTTTTCGAAAGTTGCTGGCCAGGTCCTTCTTTCTAGTCTGTCTTAGTCTGGAAGCTCTGCTGAAACCTGTCCACCATGGATGACCCTGCTGGTATTTGAAATGCTGGTGGCACAGCTTTCAGCATCACAGCAACATGCAGCTGCCACAATCTGACAACTGACAGGCAGGTAGAATGGTTTTCTGACTGGGAAATGAACCTGGGCCACAATGATGAGAGTGCCAAATCTTAACCACTAGACCACCAGTGACTTTGCCACATAATAGGTACTTAATAGATGGTTCCTGAACGAATGAATGAATTGTCTTTTTCTGGGTCTTTCTTTGCCTCATGGAGAAAAACCTAGAGAGATTTCACCAGGGGTCAAAAATTGAAGAGGGAAGCCTACCCTACTTGGCTTGAGTTGGAGGACAAAATTAGAACTTCTAGGTTTGAGGCTGGGCTCCTCTGGAGTAGAGAAAGGCATGAAAGAGCATGCTGTCAATAGTTCCTTTCCTTCATGTGGAGTGAGTTTGGAGAAATAGCTATGGGATCACACTGAGTCAGACTTTTGTTTATAGAAACAGTGGGAATTAGTGGAAAGGAAGAGGTGCTGTCTATTCTACCCACCAGTTGTTTAAAGTTTAGCGGCACTCCTCTTTGCAATTATCAAAACTTTCTGGGACATCCCTGCCTCACCCCTCTCCAGGAGTCACAGTATTGAAAGACAGGAACGTAAAGCCTGAACGTTCTTTCCTTAAACCTAATTCTCCAACTTTTTCCTCCCTCTTTTCTTAAGGTTGGCTTTACAGGACTATCCCAATCCTGCCCAGGCTGGCTTTCCCTGGGCCATACTTTGGAAACCTGCTCCCTGGATCCAGCACTCTGGCGCTTCAAAGCCAAACCTGTGAATATTTGAGCACACCATATTAAAAAACACGTGGTGAGGGAGAATTCACTGTGCAACTTGAAGAGTTCTGGAGTTAAGACATCCAGAGTTGTTCCAGTCCCTGCCTCCTTCCTCTGCCAATCTCTTTTAGATGAGCTGATGTTCCAGTTTCTAAGGTCCCTAAATGAGCCAAAGAATCAGCCAGCTCAGCCCCCGTAATATTTGTTGCCTGGTTCAAAAAGATGAGCAAAGCTAAACAGGGTCTTATCTCAGGAATTTGCAGCTGGAACACAGAAAGACAGAAACAATTAGCTATGGAGAGCTATGTTAAGCTCATTTAGACTCATGTGCTGAGTGGTCATGAGGCTACTATTTGGGGCCAAACAGAGGATGAGCAAGCTGAGAAGTCCAGGAGAGAGTAACAGGAAAGAACACAGAAGAGATGAGAGATACCGCCTCATTCAGTTTACCTTAAATAACAGGGAATTACATAGATATACATGTAGGAATACACACCACCCACCCTGGGCCTCACGGAGACCTGAAGATAACCTGTGACTTGAAAGGTGTTTCTGGGTACACAGCAGTTCTAGTAACAGTTACCTTATAGGCCTTAGTTTCTTCTATTCTTCCTGCATATATTCCTACTGCTCTTGTTCTAAACTCACTTTTCTATATTCTTTCTAATTTGTGACTTCTGCTTATTCATAACTCCTACTGATTCATAACTTTTGCTTACTCATAGTTTCTGAACGTTCATTATTGCTGCCTACTCATGACTTCTGTTTATTCACAACATATGCTTACCTCCCAACCTCTCCTGAGATTTGCCTTTGTCTACCTTGTGGCCCTAATATGCACTATTGCCTCTACTCACGTTCAGTTTTCAAGAGAGGGAATCTTAATGGTTTAACCTCTCACTATCATCCTGTTTACACAAAATTCTAACGTCAGGCTACCTGCAGGACTTTTACGCAATTCACGGTGGCCAGAGTGGAGAGTCTATGTGTCACCCAGCATGGTGATCTATGTTGATAAGCCTAGGAAAGGGTCACAGCTATGGTAACCACTCTGAAGCTCCCCAAATGTCGGGGGCAGTGCGGTAAAATTGGAAGGCGTGCTGCTTCATCTGTGCAGTGCTACTGCCAATGAAAGGCATCAAAACCTTTCGAAATCTGTCCCCACGTGTACTTCCTCAGTCTCGTCTTTCTGCTCCTCCCCTTCCCTTCCTCTATCTTCATCCCAAGCTCCATCTCAAGCCACATCCATACACAACTTCTAGCTATCCTCTGAATATGCAATGCTCTCTGAATTTTCGTGGTTCCCTCCCCCACTTTTCCAGAAATTGTACTTCTCCATTTCATCTTCATGAGGAGAAGTAATTCCTAACTCTTCACACACTCTCTGAGAAGTCTTATCCATGTCAATCACTGCCTACAAATTGAACACTCCCCAAATCTACCAATCTGGCCCACAGATACCTCTCTTCTTGTTCAGACCCATATAGCTAACTACAAAATGGACATTTCTATCTGGATATCCTGGAACATCTCAAACTCAACATTTGTAATACTGAATTCATCATTTGCACCCCAACCCTGTTTCTGAGACTTTTAGCTCAGTAATTGACGTCTCCCTTGTCCTCACTTCACGCATTATATCAGTTTTACCTCTGAGTAGTTCTTCAACTTATCAGCTCCTCTCTATTCCCACTGACACAACCCCAGTTCAGCCTCTCATCTTGTTTCCCTGGACCACTGAAACAGTTTCCTTTTAGTCTCTTTTGTCCTTATCAGAACTTTCCTGTTTTCTGTTGCCAAAACTGACTTCTAAAACTAAAATCCTGAGTAATAAAATTCCTCTTAATCTTCTGTAGAAACTCCAAATACAGATCTCAAGATCACAGGGCTTCTCCAGCTTCAGCTTCCCCAGCTTTACATTCCTGCCAACAGCATAGCATGAAAACAGCTGGTTAGACACCTCTGCACAGTCCTTTCACGACAATACATCTCCACTGTCAGGCTCCATGAACCAGAAAAGGAGAGGCCTGTTGAAAGGTGGGAAATTTTCTGTTTGCCTGTCCATATAGATGTGCCCCTTCTGTGACATAGCAAGTCAGTCAGGGACAGGATGGGTGACATTATCACTGGGAATTGTGTGAGTAAAGGGATACAGCAATTTCTACCTTTCACCCGACCAGCTTTTCATAACTGTGACTCAACTGGTGGTATGCCGAGAGCTCGCTTGAACTGGTTTATGAGAGTTCATTGTTAAAGTTTTAGGAATTTTACAAGCTGGTTGTTGAACACAGATATTAAAAATTAACATAGAAACTGACAAATTATATTAGAAACAAAAATAAATACTCAAAACCTCACCACTTCTTAATTATTTTACTATGTCTTACTATTGTCTCCACTTTCAAGGTTATTTAGGTCTCATATCTGTATGTTGGAAATACGCATAATGGGGCGCACATCTCTTCTCTCCTCCCCATTCAGTGATGTCAGGTGGTAGCTTGAAATTGCCATTTACACCACAGAAATCTGCAAATGCTACAAATCAGGACTCTGCCTACCCTCCCTCACTCCACAAGCCAGTTGTTAAACATTTACTAGCACACCACTGGGCTAAACCCATGTACTTGTCACCTGGGAAAGTTGATGACCAACTTCTCACTGATGACCAACACTGAGAGCTTGAAAACTTCTTCAGAATAGGAATTCCTATCTGACAGGATAACTGATAAGGGTTTTTAAAACTAAAAGCCAGGGGTTCTGTGGTGTTTGAAGCCAGATGAGGAATGATAATTCGCACTAACAGTTGGGACCAATGTATCTAGTCTTTTGTCCCCCCTGGTTACTGATGAAGGTTATCAGTAACCTTCATATAAAGGCCTGCACTCCTCTGAAGCCCTGGCATTCTGCCACCTTCGTGCCAAGCTTAGGTCTTGCCCTGGAATGTTTCCAGAGGCTGGAACCCTGATGCCCATGACTCTCCTTTCACTGGGTGCATCCACAGCCATTCCTCCTTTCACTCCTGGGGACTCTGCCAGGGAACCAGGCTACCTTCTTGTAACAGAGGGCAGGGAGGAGAACTAGCAAACAGTACACAAACTAAATATTTTACTACATTTTGCTTATATTTACTAAGTTGCCTCGGTACAAGCAGTTCTTATGTTTATGTCATATAACAGAGAAGAGGATTGCGGAGAACTTTTACGGGCAACACAGGGCTGGCTGGGAGGATCCCAAGTTATTTGGTTCCCTGCACTCAGGAAAGGGAGAAGACGTGAGGCAGGATTTCATGGGCATCAGCAAGGAATCCTGGTCGGGGGTGGGGGTGCGGGAGTTATTGCCGGGGCTGCAGGCCACATCAGGCGTGGGGGGATCTGAGGAGACACTGTCTGCTGGGATCGGGGCTAAATACCAAGCTTATTCCTTGATGAGTCTCTCCTGCAGTGTCTGAGCTGACCCCTGCATCAGCCTGGGAAGGACTGACTTCCTGCCTTCACTGCTTCTTCCTCGCCTCTCACTGATAGGATCAGAGCAGGGTTGCTTAATCTTTAAAAAGATGCATAGTATTTTTTGGTAAACATATATAAAATCTTAGGTTGTACAACTATACCCTTTAACGTTGACGGTGGCTGAGCAGGGGTTTGACTGCTTTCTGATACCTCCATGTGCTGAGATGATTTTGTCAAGCTTTGTGTAGACTGAACTAAGAAAGCAATTAAGTACTATTTTCTTTTTTTCACGTGTATTGTAGTAACTATGTTAATATGTTTATTAAAATGATGCAGGGTCTCCCACCCTAAGATTCTGACGTTATCTGCCCCCACCTCCAATTCATGCACAATGCACAATGTTGAGTCCCTCAGCACCTCACAGGCTAAAATGGGTCTTGTCTGTCTGTTCACTGTCCTTGGCCTCAGGCAGATGGACAACTGGGCCCTCCGGCAAGAGGATCTGGGAGAAGCTCTAAGGAGCTGAGAGAGAAGAATCTCCTGGGGCTGGGCTAAGCGGCAGGGCTTCTCCCGCTCCCCCTCCAGAGCATTCTAGGGTTAGGACTAAATGGGAGTCCCAGAAGAACCATTTTGTAAAAACCTTATTCTTAGTGGATTATAGGTAATTATTTCTGCTGTGATATGTCCATTCTTTTTTTTTATTCTTCTCCCCAAAGCTCCCCAGTACATAGTTGTATAGTCTAGTTGTAGGTCCTTCTGGTTGTGCTCTGTGGGACGCCCCCTCAGCATGGCCTGACGAGTGGTGCCACGTCCGTGCCCAGGATCTGAACTAGTAAAACCCCGGCCACTGAAGCGGAGTGTGTGAACTTAACCACTCGGCCTCGGGCCGGCCGCTGTGATATGTCCATTCTTGTTCGTGACGTGCAGCTGGTGCTAGGGCCCTTCTGTGTCTAAAGGAGCCATCTCTGGCTGCAGGAATCCCATCCTCTGGTCCTCAGACGCCAATTGGAAGCTCTTGGGACCCATCAAGACTTGGGTTTCCTTGGCAGAGCAACACGGTCAATGGAGTCTGCAGATCTGGGTTTGAATCCAGTTGTCCTCTTTGTCACCTGCGACCAATTTCTTTCTTTTAATTTTGCCATCAAAAAAGGGAGATATTAATAACTACCATGTAGGCTGTTGTGTGAGAATCAAGTGAAATCATATTGTTCAAGTATTTAGCAGTATGTCTGGCATGTAGCAAGCTCTCAGTCAATGTCATATGTTGTTTTGGAATGGGGTAGGTGACACAACCTCCTCGATTTCAGAGCTGGGCTGGGGAATAATTATACCCCTATGGAGTAAGCCCTCATTTCCGTGGGTTCCCTGTTCTTAAGCTGGGAGAGAAAGTTACTGCAGAAAGGGAGGGGATATGTTCACTCTTGAAGTCTGGTGTTTCGGTAAGGGTGGACCCAGGTTCTGGGGTGTGCCTCAGGCTGCAGAAGCCAGATGCCAAAGCTAAAAAACTTTTTCTCCAGATCAGTGTTTTAAAATTACATTCATCGAGCATATCAACAAATAAAAATCTTTATCTAGTCTAGAATGCAGCCTGCCTGGAAGATAAACCTAAATCTGCTATTTTCAGTTTAGCACCTTATTTAGCAAGAGTTTAGGCCTATATCCATTTCCGTGAAATCAGGAGACTGCAAGAACTCCATGTTCAGGGAAGTAGGCCCCTTAAGTAGGTCATGGCTAGTGTGACCCACCTCTCCAGGTTCATCAGCTCACCAGAATCTCAAAAATCCTTTGGCTAACATGATTCTCCATTTTAAAGCTAGGAAAAATGAGACCAAAGAAGCCATGGAAAGAACACAGCTCCCTCGGTCAGGGCAGAGGGGTCAGGGCAGAGGAGGTGAGCAGAGCCAGGGAGGCTGGCAGGCACCGTGGGCTACCATCAGGCTCCCTATCCACTCAGCCTCCTGCGGACATGCAGCCCTTGCCTCAGCTCCCATTGACTACCCCTCCTGGCCAGGGTTATAAAGCCAGATTCTGAGGGTCTCAGTGCCTGCAGCTCTGTCCTGCCTTCCGCTACCTCTTGATCTTGGGTCTGGGATGGGTAGGCGCTTCCCGCCGCTGCTGCTGGGCCTTTCCATGCTGTTGGGCTTCCTGCACAGTGAGCCCCTGTGGGACGTCTGGGAGGACTGTGGGGACTGGGTCTAGGTAAGCAGACCCACATGGGGCTGTGGATTGATGAGCCATGGGGAGGCGAGGCGCAAGGCACAAGGACCTAACTTTACCCTTAGAGGTGATCACAGCCTTCATTCTCGCTCCACTCTTTTTCCTTTCCCTCTGCCTCCTCTTTCCTTGCTTCCTCCATTTTTGGTCCCACTCTATGCCTCTTCCTTTTCTTCTTCCTCCCTTCTCCATTTTACTTCAGCCTCCATCTCTCTTCCACCTCAGTTCTAATCCCTGATACTCCCCAATTCTTCGAGCTTTACCTGCTAAGATCCCTGAATTTGAGCTGAAAGGGAGCAAAGAAGATTCTTTGTCTGTGGGCTGCTACTGAAAAGACTGAGAGGAGTGATCATGGTCCATATGGGTAGGGTCAGGTGGAGCAGTGCAGCCCTTGACCTTCTTGCTCCAGCAGCACAGTCCATCCCCGGGAGCGGAGGGAGATTCTGTCTGTACTTGGGCACAGACCCAGCTCTCCAAGGCATGCAGGCCTCCTCCCAGATAGAAGCCAACCACTGAGAAATGACTGCTTTCAGCACATTCAGCAGGCGGTGGGAACTGGTCATTGTGCAGGCTTAGTGTGGGCCAGAGGGTGTGCTCCCTCTCCTGACCAGCGGGGGAGCGGGGCCAGAAGAGCCTCATTATGCTGGTTTTGACTTTCTGGCTCTACAATGCTTCCAGTGTGATCCAGTCAATGCCGGCAGGGTTTGCGAGAGTGGAGAAAGCTCTGCCAGACTGAAGACAGCCAACAGTGCTTTCTGAGGAAGGTCTATGAAGGTAGGTGGGATCAGAGAAGTCTCTTGGGGTGACCTTTGCCTGATCTTGAAGGAGGTAGCTCTCTCAGGAGCCCTGGGGGCAGAAGCAGAGAGTGTGGGAGGGGTATTTTTTCCCTAAAAAGTTGGGAAAGTATCCTCTAGATCTGGTGCTGGATTGCCACTGGCACTTGACCAGACCCATAGATCTATGAGGAGAAAAATGCTTGTTGAAGGGTCTGTGGGTCCTCGGGTAGTCCCTATACATGCTCAGGGATGACAGGAATTGGACCATAGAAACTCCACCTGAGCTTGTTTGTGGTAGTGCTTTGGGAACTACAGGCCTTGTGCAGGCAAGATTAGGGTTAGTGGAGAATGGTCCACCAGGGGCCTATCTTAATCATCACAGGGTGGCTGACGTCCCTTCCTACCTGGCAGTCTGACTCCTCAGGACAGTGTGCTGTTTCTCCTTATTTGTTGAATCACTCATTCTTTCAACAAATATTTATTGCTCACCTCTTATATCACAAGCACTTGAACTTGGAGGCCACAAATTTCTTGTCTTTCTTCCTTTCCAGGTGACAGGCTCCTGTATGGATACCAGGGCTCTGGGGACCCGTGCCTCTCCTAGTCTTTCTTCAAACAAAATGCTCGAGTGGATTTTATATGCTGCAGTGAAACATCTTTCTCTAGCAGGTTTTAGAGACTTGGCCCTCCCTTGCTCTGTTCAGTTGTTCATTTCGCCCTTTTCTATACTCCTGTAGCCTCAAAGGACTGGGCCATTTTTCCTAGCACTGTCCAAGCCCTGAAACCAGCTCCTACTGAGCTACAGGTGTTGGTGTTTCAGCAGTTTAACCCACAGATAGATGCTCTCTCCTCTCTCGGATTCTCATCTCCTTCCTCTACTCTTTCCATACCTCCATCTCTCTTTCCCTTCCCCCATTATTGGCCGGCACATCACAACCCCCCACCCCGCCCCGTCCTTCCTTTTTTCAACAAATGTTTTCTGACTGCTAAGCCCTGCAATTAGGTGCTGATTATATAACATGGGAAAAGATAGACCTGATTCCTGCCCTCAAGGTGCCTTCAGTTTAGTGGCTCCTTTCCTGCCAGGCTGACCAGGGTCACAATGGCTCCAGTATCTGGCCTCCCTCTTATTCACAGAACTTAAGGCTGGAAGGGACTCCTTCACCACCCCCTTCATTGTACACACACACACACACACACACACACACTGCACTCTTCCTCAGTCTTTCCCCTTTTCCACTGTTCAGCTTTTTTCCTAATAAATCCCGTAATTTTTTAGGTTGGTGTTGTCTGGAATGTTTGTTTTTGTGTTTTAATTATATGAGTAAAATACATATTCAATTTGTAAAAAGTATAAAATACTGGCAAAAGTAGACATCACTAGCAATCCCGTTTTATGATACAGAGATATAGCTTGTTTACATTTTCAGGTGTATCTTTTTAGGCTTTTAAAAGCAGAAGTAGGTCATGATGTGTATGTATGTGTGTATATAGATATAAATATGTGTACATTTATGTATCGTAAAAAATATAACCTGCTTTTTAATATAATGCATCATGGATATCTTTCCAACTGTAATTCTGTGTTACCACATCTTATTGGTTGCATTATGGTGCATTATATAAGCTACCAAATTTATTTAACAAGTTCTGTACAGTTATTTAGATTACTTTCAGTTTTTTAAAAATCAAATTTATTAAGTCATCATTGACATACAGCAAAGTGCTTTTTAGGCGTACAGTTCCTTCAAATATGGTTAATTATGTGTGGGTCTGTGGTCTTTTTTTCTTTTCTGCCTATGAATGTCCAATTATTCTAGTACCATTTGTTGAAAAGACTATCCCTTCTCCTTTGAATTACCTTGGCACCTTTGTCTAAGATCAATTGACCATATTGATGTAGGTCTATTTTGGGACTCTTCCTTTTCTTCCATTGACCTGTATGTCTATCATTATGCTAATACCACATTACCTTGATTACAGTAGACTTATAGTAAATCTTGAAATTAGGTAGCGTGAGTCTTTCAACTTTGTTCTTTCTCAAAGTTGTTTTGAATATTCTTGGTTCTTTGCATTCCCATGAAGATTTTCAAATCAGCTTAATGATTCTTTTTTTTTTAAAGGTATGCTTTTTTTGGAGAGGAAGATTGGCCCTGAGCTAACATATGTGGCCATTCTTCCTCTTTTTTTTATCTCAAAGCCCTAGTACGTAGTTGTATATCCTAGTTGTAGGTCATTCTAGTTCTTCTGTGTTGGATGCTGCCACGGCATGGCCTGATGAGCTGTGTGTAGGTCCACACCCAGGATCCGAACCAATGAACCCCGGGCTACTGAAGTGAAGTGCACAAAGTTAACCGTTCAGCCACAGGGCTGGCCCTGGCTTAATGATTTCTAAAAGAAAATGCTTGATGATATTTTGACTGGGATTAATGTTATATATGTCCTCTAAGCATAGCTTTAGCTATATGCCACAAATTTTGATATACTACGTTTCAATTTTTATTTAATTAAAAATATTTTCTATTATATACCTTTAATCTCCTTTCAATTAAAAGTGTGTTGTTTAATTTCCCAAATTTGGAATTTTTCCAGTTACGTGTCTGTTGATTACTAGCTTAATTTCATTATAGTCAGGAGACACGCTTTGAGTTAATTTATTTAATTAATTAATTTATTTTTTGATGTGTAGAATGTTCATTTTGTTATTTTTTTACTTTTTATTAAGATTATGATAGTTTACAACCTTGTGAAATTTCAGTTGTACATTATTGTTAGTCATGTTGTAGGTGCACCACTTCACCCTTTGTGTCCACCCCCTACCCCCCCATTCCCCTGGTAACCACCAATCAGTTCTTTGTTTGCATGTTTAACTTCCACCTATGAGTGGAGTCATATAGAGTTTGTCTTTCTCTATCTGGCTTATTTCACTTAACATAATACCCTCAAGGTCCATACACGTTGTTGTGAATGGGACGATTTTATCCTTTTTTATGGCCGAGTAGTATTCCATTGTGTGTGTGTGTGTGTGTGTGTGTGTGTGTGTATACACACACACCATATCTTCTTTATCCAGTCATCAGTTGATGGGCACTTAGGTTGCTTCTATGTCTTGGCTATTGTAAATAATGCTGCAATGAACATAGGGGTGCATGGGACTTCTGGAATTGCTGACTTCAAGCTCTTTGGATAGATACCCAGTAGTGGGATGGCTGGGTCATATGGTATTTCTATTTTTAACTTTTTGAGAAATCTCCATACTGTTTTCCATAGTGGCTGCACCAGTTTGCATTCCCACCAGCAGTGTATGAGGGTTACTTTTTCTCTACAATCTCTCCAACATTTGTCACTTTTTGTTTTGGTTATTTTTGCCATTCTAACAGGTGTAAGGTGATATCTTAATGTAGTTTTTATTTGCATTTCCCTGATGATTAGTGATGATGAGCATCTTTTCATGTGTCTGTTGGCCATCCGTATATCTTCTTTAGAGAAATATCTGTTCATGTCCCTTGCCCATTTTTTGATCGGGTTGTTTGATTTTTTGTTGTTGAACTGTGTGAGTTCTTTATATATTATGGAGATTAACCCTCTGTTGGATATATGATTTGCAAATATTTTTTCCCATTTGGTGGGTTGTCTTTTTGTTTCAGTCCTGTTTTCCCTTGCCTTGAAGAAGCTCTTTAGTCTGATGAAGTCCTATTTGTTTATTCTTTCTATTGTTTCCCTTGTCTGAGAAGACATGGTGTCCAAAAAGATCCTTTTGATACTGATGTCAAAGAGTATAGTGCCTATATTTTCTTCTAGAAGCCTTATGGTTTCAGGTCTAATCTTTAGGTCTTTGATCCGTTTTGAGTTTATTTTTGTGAATGGTGAAAAGGAATGGTCAATTTTCATTCTTTTTCATGAGGCTGTCCAGTTTTCCCAGCACCATTTGTTGAAGAGACTTTCTTTTCTCCATTGTATGCCCTCAGCTCCTTTGTTGAAGATTAGCTGTCCATAGATGTGTAGTTTTATTTCTGGGCTTTCAATTCTGTTCCATTGATCTGTGCATCTGTTTTTGTACCAGTACCATGCTGTTTTGATTACTGTAGCTTTGTAGTATGTTTTGAAGTCAGGGATTGTGATGCCTCCAGCTTTGTTCATTTTTCTCAGGATTCCTTTAGCAACTTGGGGTCTGTTGTTGCCCCATATGAATTTAGGATTCTTTGTTCTATTTCTGTAAAGAATGTCATTGGGATTCTGATTGGGATAGCATTGAATCTGTAGATTGCATTAGGTAGTACGGACATTTTAACTACGTTTATTCTTCCAATCCATGTGCATGGAATGTCTTTCCATATCTTTACATCATCATCAATTTCTTTCAGGAAAGTCTTGTAGTTTTCGTTGTATAGGTCTTTCACTTCCTTGCTTAAATTTACCCCAAGGTATTTTATTCTTTTTGTTGCGATCGTGAATGGGATTGAGTTCTTGAGTTCTTTTTCTGTTAGTTCGTTGTTAGAGTATAGAAATGCTACTGATTTATGTATGTTGATTTTATATCCTGCCACTTTGCTGTAGTTGTTAATTATTTCTAGTTTTCTAAAGGATTCTTTGGGGTTTTCTATACATAAGATCATGTCGTCTGCAAACAGTGAGAGTTTCACTTCTTCATTGCCTATTTGGATTCTTTTTATTTCTTTTTCCTGCAGACTTGCTCTGGCCAAAACCTCCAGTACTATGTCGAATAGGAGTAGTGAAAGTGGACACCCTTGTCTTGTTCCTTTCTCAGAGGGATGGCTTTCAGTTTTTGCCCATTGAGTATGATGTTGGCTGTGGGTTTGTCATATATGGCCTTTATTATGTTGAGGTACTTTCCTTCTATACCCATTTTATTGAGAGTTTTTATCATGAATGGATGTTGGATCTTGTCAAAGGCATTCTCTGCATCTATTGAGATGATCATGTGGTTTTTGTTTCTCATTTTGTTAATGTAGTGTATCATGTTGGTTGACTTGTGGATGTTGAACCATCCCTGTGCCCCTGGTATAAATTGCACTTGATCATGGATGGTGTATAATCTTTTTAATGTATTGCTATATTCGGTTTGCCAAAATTTTGTTGAGGACTTTTGCATCTATGTTCATCAGTGATATAGGCCTGTAGTTTTCCTTCTTTGTGTTGTCCTTGTCAGGTTTTGGGATCAGGGTGATGTTGGCTTCATAGAATGTGTTAGGGAGTGCTCCATCTTCCTCAATTTTCTGGAATAATTTGAGAAGGATAGGTATTAAATCTTCTTTGAATGATTGGTAGAATTCTCCAGAGAAGCCATCTGGTCCTGGACTTTTATTTTTGGGGCGGTTTTTGATTACTGTTTCAATTTCTTTACTTGTGATTGATCTGTTCAGATTCTCTCTTTCTTCCTGCTTCAGTTTTGGGAGGTTGTAAGAGTCTAAGAATTTATCCATTTCTTCTAGGTTGTCCAGTTTGTTTGCATACAGTTTTTCATAGTATTCTCTTATGATCTTTTGTATTTCTGTGGTGTCTGTTGTGATTTCTCCTCTCTCATTTCTAGTTTTATTTATTTGAGTCTTTTCTCTTTTTTTCTTAGTGAGTCTGACTAAGGGTTTGTCAGTTTTGTTTATTTTTTCAAAGAACCAACTCTTTGTTTCATTGATCCTTTCTACTGTCCGTTTTGTTTCAATTTCACTTATTTCTGCTCTAATTTTTATTATATCCCTCCTTCTACTGACTCTGGCTTTGTTTGTTCTTCTTTTTCTAATTCTGTTAGATGTCGTTTGAGATTGCTTATGTGAGATTTTTCTTGTTTATTGAGGTGAGCCTGTATTGCAATGAATTTCTCTCTTAGGACCACTTTTGCCATGTCCCAAATAAGTTGGTATGGCATGTTTTCATTTTCACTTGTCTCCAGATAATATTTGATTTCTTCTTTAACTTCTTCGATAATCCATTGTTTGTTCAGTAGCATGTTGTTTAGTCTCCACATTTTTGCCCCTTTCCCAGCTTTATTCTTGTAGTTCATTTCTAGTTTCATAGCATTATGATCATAAAACATGCTTGCTATTATTTCAACCCTCTTGAATTTGTTGAGGCTTGCTTTGTTTCCCAAGATATGGTCTATCCTTAAGAATGTTCCATGTGCACTTGAGAAGAATGTGTAACCTGCTGTTTTTGGATGGAGTGTTCTATATATATCTATTAAGTCCATCTGGTCTAATTTTTCATTTAATTCTATAATTTCCTTGTTGACTTTCTGTCTGGATGATCTATCCATTGGTGTTAATGGGGTGTTGAGGCCCCCTACTCTTATTGTATTGTTGTTGATGTCTCCTTTTAGTTTTGTTCATAGTTGCTTTACATATTTTGGTGCTCCTGTGTTGGATGCGTACATATTTATAAGTGTTATGTCATCTTGGTGGAATGTCCCTTTTATCATTATAAACTGCCCCTCTTTGTCTCTCTTTATTTGTTTTGCTTTTAAGTGTACTTTGTCTGATATAAGTATGGTGACACCTGCTTTCTTATGTTAATTATTAGCTTGGACTATCATATTCCATCCCTTCACTCTGAGTCTGTGTTTGTTTTTGGGGCTGCGGCCTGTTTCCTGGAGGCAGCATATTGTTGGGTCTTGTTCTTTAATCCATCCTGTCACTCTGCGTCTTTTGATTGGAGAGTTCAATCCATTTACATTTAGAGTGGTTATTGAAGTGTGGGGGCCTAATGCTGCCATTTTATCACTTGTTTTCTGGTTCTCTTGCATTTACTTTGTTTCTCGTCCCATGATTTTTGGACTACCAATTCAGGTAGGTAGTTTTCTATATTGGCTTTCTTCTTATTTGTAATTTGTGTCTTTTTTCTTGTTATTTGTTTAGTGGTTGCCATGTGGTTTGTATGAAACATCTCATAGATGAGATAGTCCATTATCTGATAGCCTCTTATTTCCTTAGATTAATCCGTTCCATCCCTATCCTATTCCCTTCTAGGTTGTTATTGTCAGATTTTTTTTTTCTTCCTTCTTGTGTTGTGAGTTTGTGGTTAAAATGACAAGATTATATTTATTCTTAGTGTTTCTCTTTTTTTTTTTTAAAGATTTTATTTTTTCCTTTTTCTCCCCAAAGCCCCCCAGTACATAGTTGTATATTTCATTGTGGGTCCTTCTAGTTGTGGTATGTGGGACGTTGCCTCAGCATGGTCTGACGAGCAGTGCCATGTCTGCGCCCAGGATTCGAACCAACGAAACACTGGGACACCTGCAGAGGAGCGTGTGAACTTGACCACTCGGCCACGGGGCCAGCCCCAGTGTTTCCCTTCTTTTTATCTTTAATGTTATACTTAGCCTTTGCTAACCTGTTGTGATGGAGAGCTGCAGCTTTCTGATTTTGTCTTTCTACTTATCTCCTTAGCTCTGGGTTTTGTAGTCCCTTTCCTTCTTTTGTTTTTTCAGATATGAGGGTCTTCCTGAGCATTTCTTGTAGGGGAGGCCTTGCGGTGATGAACTCACTTAACTTTTGTTTATCTGGGAAAGTTTATATTTCTCCATCATATTTGAAGGATATTTTCACTGGATAGAGTTTTCTTGGCTGCAAGTTTTTGTCCTTCAGAGTTTTGAATATATCATTCCACTCTCTTCTAGCTTGTAAGGTAACTGCTGAGAAACCTGCTGCCAGCCTTATGGGGGTTCCTTGGTAGGTTATTTTCTTCTGCCTTGCTGCCCTTAGTATTTTCTCTTTGTCATTTACTTTTGCGAGCTTCACTACTATATGCCTTGGGGTTGGTCTTTTTACATTGGTAAAGTTTGGAGATCTATTAGCTTCTGTCACATGGAGTTCCACCTCTCTCCCCAGGTTTGGGGAGTTCTCAGGCATTATTTCTTTGAACAGACTTTCTGCCCCCTTCTCCTTCTCTTCTCCCTCTGCAATACCTATAATCCTTATGTTTTATTTCCTAATTGAGTCAGATATTTCTTGGAGAGTTTCTTCATTTCTTTTTAGTCTTAGTTCTCTCTCCTCCTCTTTCTGCAGCATTTCTATATTCCTATCCTCCAAATTGCTAATTCTGTCTTCCATATTATTGACCCTAGTGTTCAGAGAGTCCTGATTTTTCTTAACCTACTCCATTGTGTTCTTCATCTCCAACATTTCTGATTGGTTCTTCTTTATAGTATCAAGCTCTTTGTGACATAGCTCCTGAACTCGTTGAGTTGTCTATCCGTATTCTCTTTTAACTCATTGAGTTTTTTAATAATGGCTATTTTGAATTCATTGTCATTTAGGTTATAGATTTCAGTGTCTTTGGGATTGTTTTCTGGGTACTTGTCATCTTCCTTCTGTTCTGGAGATTTAATATATTTTTTCATACTGCTTGATGGTGTGTATTTGTGCCTCCACATAGAGATAGAGTTTAGTTACTGGTTCCACTTGCTTCTACTTGCGGGGGGGGGGGGTGGGGGGGAGGCGGGTAGGGCAGCATCTGTGTAATCTGTACTGACCAGGATCCCTGTCAGCTGTTGCTGACCTGATCTGGGCCCCTCCTTGTGATCACAGTGGCCCTGTGGGGTCTCTCATCAGCTGTGGGGACAATCGCAGGGGGGCCTCAGGTTGCTGGTGCCTACTGTCACAGACTGCGTAGACATGCTCCCTCCTTAGGGTCTGCAGTGGTGTTATGGGCTTTCACATTGGCCAGGAGCAGGTTCACCTAGACTCGCAGCTCTGCCACCATCATGGCCCACAAGATCTCACTTGTCCACTATGGGCCACAGCAGAGTTATGGGTATCTACTGCAGGCTGTGGTTAGCTCACCCAACTGTGCTACATCTGCCTCAGGGCCTCCCAGCCTTGTGATTGCCAGGCACGGCCTCTCCACCAATGCTGCACAGAGGCTGTCCCTGTGGCTGCTGTGGGACTGTGGATATTCCCCCTGGACCATGGAGCAGTTTCACTTGGACTCCAACTTGCCCCCACCCACTCACACAGTCCCTCTGGGTCTCCCTTGCCCCCTCAGGTCCACAGCCGGACTTTGTGTGTTAGAGGTGCTGGTGGGTTGCTGTGCCAGCTGGGATCCTTTTCCCCCAGGGCCTCCCACTGTTCTGAATGCTTGGCGGGGCCTCTCCACTAATGCTGAGTAGAGGCTTTCCCTGTGGCTGTTGTGGTACCGTGGATTTTCCTATTGGGTTAAGGAGCAATCTCAGGGGGCTTAGGTAGGGCTGTAGTCACCAGTTTCCACCATCACGCCACCGATGTGCACACCCACCCTTGGTGCTGTGGCAATGCTATGAGTGTGTCAGCCATCAGAAAGTTGCTTACAGGTACTAGGCTGTCCAGGAGTCAGAGAGTTTTCCCCTATCTCCACCTCCTCCCTGGGGGACGTCCGTCCACCTTCCGATGTATAGCATCACGGGTCTCTCAGGCATCTTGAGATGCTATGTGGATATCTCTTGTTGACTGATGAATGTCCAATTAGTTGTAGTTTGAAGGGGGAGAGACAAAGAAAACTGCTCACTCTGCTATGTTGCTGACATCACTGAGTTAATTTATTTTAAATTTGTTAAGATTTTATGGCCTACAGTGTGGTCTGTCTTTGTGACTATTTCATGTGCACTTGAAAGAAATAATATATTCTACTACTGTTGTATATTCTACAAATGTCAATTAAGGCTAATTTGTTGGTTGTGTATTCAGATATTCCATCTAATGATTTTCTATCCACTTGTTCTATCAATTACTGAGAGATGAGTTCCAAAATCTGTAACTATTATGTATCTCTCTCTTTCTCCTTTCAATTCTATTGACTTTTCCTTTGTGCTTTTGAAATTCTATTGTTAGTGCAGAAAACATTTAGGATTATTAAGTCTTCTTGGTGGATTGGCTTTTTTAACAATTAACTAATGTTCCTGTTTATCTGTGGCAATATTCATTTTTCTGAAATCTGCTTTATCTGATAATAATTTACCCATTCCAGCTTTCTTTGGGCTAGTGTTTTCATGTATTTCTTCTTCCATGCTTTTACTTTTAGCCTACCTATGTCTTTGTGTGTTTGTTTTTTGAGCAAAGCATATATTTCATCTTGTTTTTTAAAATAAGTCGACATTCTCTGTTTTTAATTTAATTGAAGGGTGTTATACTGTTAACATTTAATGTAATTATTGGTTGGATTAAAAGTTACCATATTGCTGGTCAATTGTTATTTTCCTGTGGAAGAATTTAATTTTTTTGTCCCTTATTTTGGATTGTATATTTTTTATGATTCCATTTTATTTACCTTATTGGGTTATTAGTTATACTTTTCTAAAATACTTTTAGTCGTTGTCCTAGGGCTTCTGGTATACATCTTTAATTTATCACAGTTTATGTTAAAATATGTAAAGGGCCTTTTTCTTTTGATGTCCTCAAGATTTTCTTTTTGTCTTTGGTTTTAAGCAGTTTGATGGTGGTAGTAGTGTTGTTTTCAGTATTCATCTTGTTTGAGATTCTTTCAGATTTTTGGATCTGTGTTTTGATATTTTTTATTATTTTTGGAAAATCTTGGCTATTATGTCTTTAAGTATATATTCTGTCCTCTTTTCTTTCTGGGAAACTAATTGCATATGTTAGAATGTTTGGTATTATCCCACAGCTCTCAGATAATGTGTGCTGGTTTATTACTACTACTACTACTACTAATACTACTACTATTATGTCCCTTCATGTTTCAGTTGAATAATTCCTGTTGCCCAGTCTTCAAGTTCACTGATTCTTTCCTTAGCTGTATTGAGTCTACAGATGAGCCCATCACAGATATTCTTTACCTCTGGTATTGTGTTATTTTATTTCTAGCATCTCCATTTGACTTTTTCTTAGAGATTTAATTTCTCCTTTCAAATTATTCATTTGTTCATGCATGTTGTCTAACTTTTCCACTCAATCTTTAACATTTTAATTACCGTTATTTTAATGTCCCTAGTTAACAGTTCCAACATCTGGGCTGTTGCTCAGTTTATTATGATGATTACTTTATTTTTTGACAATGGATTGTTTTCTTTTGCTTTTTTGTGCTTGTAATTTTTTATCAAATGCTTGGAATTGTGGGTAGAAGAGTAGAAAATGAGATAAATAGTATTGATGCCTGGAAATGGACATGCCTCTTTTTGTGTCAGGCTGTTAGTATGAGGGGTTGAGTCAATCTAGTCCAGAACTGTGATAGGCTACTTTTTATTGTTGCTACCATTACTCTCCATGTGCCACAGACTTCAAATTCCTCTAGTTGATGGGTGCTGTTGTGCTTGGACGGTATCTGAGTTGCCGCAGGGTTTTTGTGTCCCCGCCCCACTCAGCTTTTACACATCGCTGCATTCCTGTACAATGGAAGTGGTCTCTCTACAAACTTATGCTCCTGTGAGGGAGGAAAAATAATTTTCTTTCTACTCTTCTAGGTTCTTAGCTGAGACCCGCCTGTAATAAAAGACAGATTAAAGGAGAAAAACAAACAGAAGTTTAATAACATATGCACTTTCTGTATATATGGGAGAGACCCAGGAAACTGAGTAACTGTCCCAAATGGCCCAAACCACCGTGTTAAATACCACCTCCAGCTAAAGACAAAAGATGTTGGGGAGTGGGGGAGCTAGTTATGGGATGTTACCAGGAAAAGCACAGTAAACAAGGGTAAGGTTGTTGCACAGATTTAAGTCATTGCCTTCTCCATTGATAAGAGTTTCTAGAGATTTCATTGTTGTCTTCTTCCTGGTACACAGAGAGAGAACCCTTACAAGTGGAAATTTCCTTTAAAAATGTAAATGTCTCTTACAAAAGGGTAACTTCTACTCAGTTCTCAGAGCTTCTCCTGTGTCTGCTGTTTCTTAAAAATAACCAACTGAGATTTTTTTGAAGAAGAACATTAGACCTGAGCCAACATCTGCCACCAGTCCTCCTCTTTTTGCTGGTGAAGACTGGTCCTGAGCTAACATCTGTGCCCATCTTCCTCTACGTTATATGTGGGATGTCTGCCACAGCATGGCTTGACAAGTGGTGCTAGGTCCACACCCATGATCTGAACTGGCAAACCCTGGGCCACCTTCCCAGGTTATAATTCTCACTCTGGCCCAAGTACAACTCACCTTATTTCTGTTATCTATAGAATAGCTATTGGTTATTTTGCATCGACACATCCTAAAATAATCCCTATGCCAGAGAGGTATATTTTGAGATGGTATATTATGCTCCCCTTCACTCCTCTCTTAGCACGTTAATGCTGCTGCTTGTTATTTGGTGTTAAGCTTGTGGTTGCAACAGAGGGATTCTCTGTTATCCTGGTTCAACTGCAGTCTTACACCATGTCTGTAAACCTGGACCTCAGGGCCATTGTTTTTTCAGTATTCTTGCCTCTCATTTCTGTGGCTTTTTGCCTTGTTCTGTGTTTAGTCTTGGGTGATAGTTTTTGCCCCTTTCAAAGAAGTGAAAGTTTTTTGTTTTTCCTATCCTTATCCCAGCCGCACTGGACTTTGTCTGTGACCTGTGGTCAATAGGATTTTCTGCCCCTCCCCAGCAGTTTAAGACATTTAATTCAGAGGAAAAAGGGTCAAGGATAGTAATTGAGGCTCTATGCCTTTCTCCTGGCAGCTGATGATCAGGTCTTGCAAATCTGGAAGCTGTGGGGTGGATGTGGGAGATGCGGTAGAGGGTGGGGCTCCATCTGATCTCTTATCTCCGCCCCAGTTCTTTCTTATTAGCACTAAGTGATCACCTCTGGAATAGAGGTTGCAATTAAGTGCAAAATGCTTTTAGGTCTGAAGCCCTCATTTATTTCAAACTGACACTCCAGTTCTCACTTGGTTTTTAATACTTGTTAAAGCTTAGCTAATGAGCTCTTATGCTTTTATGCTTTAATCTGCTTTTATGGAAGCCACCTCTTTCCTTTGTGCTCTGCCATAGATGAACCTGTGTGTGTGTCTACTCATAGCTACCACTACCACCCATTTAATCAATCTGTCCTTAAATTGGAATTTGTCAAAATTGACTATAGCAGAGCCATTTTAAATGGAGTCAGAGCTGCCTTTCCAGAGAAAGTGCTTTGTTGTCTTGAAACTTGGACTGTGTCAAACCTTTGGACTGGGCCAAAACAGCAATTACTTTACAAGCAATTGTTTGAGAAGTCAGTGAGAGAATGGGTATCCTGATCACAAAGACTGAGGATTGTGGACATTCTAAAGATGGAATAAAAAATAAGTCAATGTTTAGCCAAGACTAGCTCTCTGCCTCCAACTCCAATTAAAATTCTTTGTAATACGACCTCCCTCCTTTGCCTTTAAAAGCCTCTGACTTTTACTCCCTAGCAGGACACTATTTGGGTTCCTACCTGAATCTGTACTCCCCAAATTGAAATTCCTGAGACCTCAAATAAACTTCTTGCTTTTCTTGTAGTTTATGTCTCATATTTGTTGACAAATTGGTCCTTTAAAAAATGTTTCAGCTTCTTTAGGGGCCTTATTCTAAGCCCTTTCATGGCCTCCATAAGCCCACTGACTAAGAAGAATTATTTTACTCAAATGGTTCTTCTAGACTGCTGATTATCTGATTTCTGAAGAGCTCAGGTAGGAATAGGGAGTATGTTCTGCTGCTTAACTCAGCCCTAAGGTATTCATTTCCTTGGAGTTTCTCCCTGATTCTCTCTACAAAGAATCTAGCCTAGAGGACCCTCCAATTTACCCATTAATAGTGCTTACCCCCCTGGATTATGACAGACTGAGGGCTGAACCTCTGGACATCAATGCTTCCTGTGGAGTGATTCTTTTGAAAAAGAAAACAAAGATTAACTGCTGTAATAACACCAACTACAAAAGGTAAAATGTGAAAAATCTTGACTGTAAGGATTCAGAGAAGGAAGACCAGCACAGATGCTGCCTGGGTGAGTCAGGCCTGGGAAGGGAAGGTAAAAATGACACTTCCCCAGACAGCTTATTATCTTGGTAGTATTTGGGAGAAGGGCGTTGATGTGGGGTCAGTGAACCAAGGAGTCGAAAGAAAGATTTCTTGGACTCTCAAGATCTGGCAGTAGTGCTCTTTTATTTAGAGAATAGTGTGGAATAGCATGGGGACAGGACCCATGGGCAGTCAGAGCTGCTGCGTGGGGACAGGGCCCACGGGCAGGAGGAGGTGCTGCTGCCGCCACTTCTGCTGCAAACATGGGTGGAGAGTAAGGCTAAATTTAAGGCATAGGTATGTGAGCCATCTCTTTACAAGACAAAGGAAAGAATATGAAAAAAAAGTTAAAATGGTATCAGTGCAGGTGGGGTCTGGCTATTGGGTGATCCCATGACCTTTAGATAAGAATCAAATCAGATTAAGTAAAGGTCAGAAGCCACCACCCTAAATCAGTTACATGAGATTGCCAGACAGTAACCAACTTAAGTTCTTGCCTTCCCCATTAAGAGTTTCTAGAGACAAAGTCATCTCCCTTCTTTCACAAATGCAAATGTCTCTCAAAGGGCAAGCAAATTCCAGTCCTCGGAGCCTGCTTCTCATCTGCAGTTTTAAAATTAACCAGCCTAAAATCCTCATCAGGTGTCAGCTATGAGAAATATTTATGATTAGCAGTATAGGTGGGAAGTTCTCAAAAGATTGGGAATATGTGCTACAGGGCCTATCAGAACTGCAGATGCCTGGGGCACAGGTTCCGCCCGACCCGTTGATCAGCAGCACCTGTGGCACTGCGCTGGGCAGACGATTAGCTCACATCACTTTTCAGAGGGTTTTCCTCCTTGCTGTGGGGGCTGTTTGGGCATTTTGACCTGGAAGTCCAGCTCTCAGGTTGCTGGGAGCCTTCCTCTCGGCCCCCTTCACCTCTCTGCTTCAGAGACCTGCCAGTTCTGCATCCTCTTTGTAGAGAAGTGCCGCTCGACTCTAAATCTTCCTCTGCAGTCCTTGTGCACTTCCTAAGGAAACTACCATTCTGTGACGTCTGTCCTTCAGCAGGAGCTGCCTGGATGGGCATTCGTTGTCCATGGGACTCAGTCTCTGCAAGTGGAGCCAGTTGGGAACCACCGACTAGTCCAGGTGCCTCTGCCCTGGTCCTGCTCTCCCCTCCCCAGGATGCCTCCTGTTTATTTGGAAATTCTGCATCTGTGCATGTGGGTGTAGGCAGCACTCACTTTCTCTCTCATGCTCACTCTTGGCTTCAAGTTCTACCTTCCCCTGGACTCGTGACCTCACAGCGTCTCACCTTCCACAGCCTCCCTCACACCTGTGCTCACACCCACCCCACAGGAATTTATCCCCTTTTCTGAATTCGTCTTATACCTCCAAAATAACAGAAGGCATTTGTGTGCACAAGGGTTTTGAGTGTCGGGGGTTTAACGGGGATTTTATACTACCAGGTTTTTTGACCACTGTCTTCGTCAGCTCAGGCTACCATGACAAAATGCCTTAGACTGGGAGGCTTAACCAACAGAAATTTATTGCTCTCATTTCTGGAGGCTGGAAGTCCAAGATCAGGATGCCAGCACAGTTAGGTTCTGGTGAGAGTCCTTTTCCAGATTGTATCCCAGCATGGAAGAGAGAGGGGAAGCTCTGGTGTCTCTTCCTCTTCTTATAAGAGCACTAATCCCATCATACACACACACCCAGATCCCTTTCTTTGTCATTTAAACTTTACTATTCTTCGGCCGGCCCAGTGGCACAGTGGTTAAGTGCATGCATTCCACTTCGGCAGCCCGGGGTTGGCAGGTTCGGATCCCGGGTGCAGACATGGCACCACTTGGCACGCCATGCTGTGGTAGGTGTCCCACATATAAAGTAGAGGAAGACAGGCACGGATGTTAGCTCAGGGCCAGTCTTCCTCAGTGAAAAGAGGAGGATTGGCAGCAGTTAGCTCAGGGCTAATCTTCCTCAAAAAAAAAAAAAAGCTAATATTTTGTTGAGGATTTTTGTCTCTATGTTCATCAGTGATATTGGCCTATAATTTTCCTTTTTGTTTTGTCCTTGTTTGGCTTTGGTATCAGGGTAATATTGGCCTGGTAAAATGACTTAGGAAGTGTCCTGTCCTATTCAGTTTTTTGGAAGAGTTTGAGAAGATGGGTATTAAATCTTTGAATGTTTGGTTGAATTCTCCAGAGAAGCCATCTGGTCCTGGACTTTTGTTTCTTGGGAAGTTTTTGATTACTGTTTCAATTTCTTTACTTGTGATTGGTCTATTCAGATTCTCTATTTCTTCTTGATTCAGTTTTGAGAGGTTGTATGATGCTAAGAAGTTGTCCATTTCTTGTAGGTTATTCAATTTGTTCCTGTATAGCTTTTCATAGTATTCTTTTGTAATCCCTTGTATTTCTGTAACATCTCTTGTAATTACTTCTCTTTCATTTCTGATTTTATTTATTTGAGCCTTCTATCTTATTTTCTTAATAAGTCTGGATAAGGGTTTGTTTATTTTTTTCAAAGATCAACTTTTAGTTTCAGTGATCCTTTCTATTATCTTTTTAGTTTCTATTTCATTTATTTCTGCTCTGATTTTCATTATTTCCTTCCTTCTACTGACCTTGCTTTGTTTATTCTTTTTTTCTAGTTCTTCTAGGTATAATGTTAGATTGTTTATTTGAAAATTTTCTCATTATTTGAGGTAGGCCTGTATTGCTATATACTTCCCTGTTAGTACTATTTTTGCTGCATCCCATAAGTTTTGGTATGCCATGTTTTCATTTTCATTTGTGTCCCAGTATCTTTTTGATTTCTCCTTTGGTTTCTTCATTGACCTGATAGTTGTCCAGTAGCATGCTGTTTAGTGTCCACATATTTGTGACTATCCCAGCTCTATTCTTGTAATTGATTTCTAGTTTTATACCATTATGGCGGGAAAAGATGCTTGATATGATTTCAATCTTCTTAAATTTATTCAGGTTTTCCTTGTTTCCCAATATATAATCTATCTTTGAGAATGTTTCACGTACACTTAAGACTATATTCTTCTGTTTTTGGAGGGAATGTTCTATAAATGTCTATTAAGTCAAGCTGGTCTAGTGTTTCATTTAAGGCCAATGTTTCCTTGTGGACTTTCTGTCTTGATGATCTATTCATTGATGTAAGTGCCCCTACTATTATAGTGTTGCTGTCAATTTCTCCCTTTAGCTCTGTTAATAGTTGTTTTATACTTTGGTGCTCCTATGTTAGGTGCATATATATTAGTAAGAGTTATGTCTTCCTAGTGGAATGTCTCTTTTATCCTTATATAATGTCCATCTTTGTCTCTTGTTAACTTTTTTAGCTTCAAGTCTATTTTTTGTGAAATAATTATGGCTACATCTGCTTTCTTTTGGTTGTCATTTGCTTGGAGTATCATCTTCAGTCCCTTCATTCTGAGTCTATGTTTCCCTTTGGAGAAGAGATAGTCTCCTGGAGGAAGCATATTGTTGGGTACTGTTTTTTAATCCATCCAGCCACTCTGTGTCTTTTGATTGGTGAATTCAATCCATTTACATTTAAAGTGGTTATTGATATATTAATAATATTGCCATTTTATCTTCTGTTTTCTGGTTGTTCTATATTTCCATTGTGTCATTTCTCCATGTATTTCTGTCTGCTATTTCAGGTTGGCAGTTTTCTTTGATGTCTTTCTCAGTTTCCTCTTTATTTATGATTTATGACTCTGCTCAGATTTTTTGTTTTGTGGCTACAATTAAGTTTGTATAGAAGATCTCATAAATGAGATACTCCTTTTTCTTCTCATAACATCTTATCTCCATTAGCCTATGCAGGTTCTATCCTTTTCCTCTTCCCTTTCTATAGTTTTGGTGTCACAGATTATCCTTTTTCATGTTGTGAGTTTGTTACCAAATTGAAGTGATTATAGTTACTTTTGATGCTTTCTTTCCCTTTAGACTTTGTGTTATAATTAAATGTTTACTAACCTGTTCTGATATAGAGTTGCAATTTTTTGATTCTGTCTGTCTAATTATCACCTTGCTCAAAGCTTTGTAAACATTTGCCTTTCTGTTTCGGGTAAGAGGGCTCCTTTCACCATTTCTTGTAAGGCATGTCTAGTGGCAATGAAATACCTCAGCTTCAGCTTTTGTTGGTCTGGGAAAGCCTTTATTTCTCCTTCATATCTGAAGGATAACTGCTGGATAGAGTATTCTTGGCTGTTAGTTTTTGTCTTGAATATTTTGAATATATCATTCCACTCTCTCCTAGCCTATAGAATTTCTGCTGAAAAATCTGCCAATAGCCTGATGGGGGTTCCATTGTAAGTTATTTTTTTCTCTTTGGCCACCCTTAATATTCTTTCTTTATCATTGAATCTTGACATTTTTAATATTATATGCCTTGGAGAAGGTCTTTTTGTGATAATTAGGTAATTAGATAATTAGGACTTCTAATAGCTTCATGTAGATTTATATTCAGTTCTTTCCCTAGGTTTGAGAAGTTCCCAGCTATTATTTGTTTGAATAAGTGCTCTGCTCCTTTCTCCCTCTCTTCTCTTTCTGGGATACCCAATACCCTTACATTGCTTTTCCTAATTGAGTTGAGTGTTTCTCATAGAATTTCTTCATTTAAAAAAAAATCTTAGTTCTCTTCTTCCACCTGATTCATTTCTAGATTACTATCTTTGAGCTCACTGCATAGCTCTATTTTTAATGCTTTCTACTTTATTTTTCATCTCATTAATTATGTTCTTCATCTCAAGTATTTCTGTTTTGTTTTTTTTTTTTAGAGTTTCAATTTCTTTGGTGAAGTGCACCTTCTGTTCACTAGTTTTATTCCTGAGCTCATTGAACCATCTTTCTTGTTTTCTTGTAACTTGTTGAGCTTATTTATGACAGCTATTTTGAATTCTCTGTCTCTTAGATCGCAATCTTCCGTGATTTCAAGTTTTGTTTCAGGAGCGTTGTCATTTTCTTTCTATCCTACTGAGTTACTGTAGTTCCTCATGCTTCTTGATGAATTGATCCTGTTCCAGTGCATTTGTGGTAGTAAATACATTTCTTATTTGGCTAAGGCTTTGGTTCTGAGCTGCTTCTGATTGTACTTGAGAGCCTGCATTCACCTTCCACTGCCTATACCAGTGGTGGTACCAGTGCCCTCCTGCTGCTCTTATGCCTCCAAGGTTGCTGGTGCCTTGCTGCTATGATATCACTACAGTCTCAGGTGTCACCACCAGGATAACCGGGCTGTGAGCACTTCTGCTGCTTTTGGGATCACTTGGGTCTCATGTCCCCCTACTGGCTCTCTGTGGGCTCCCACAAGTTCAAGTACTGCTGCCTCATGCACCACCAGCACTGCTGCTCTTGGGTTATCTAGGGCTGATGGCAGCACTGCACTTGGGGTGCTGGGTTCATGGGAGTTGCTTTCACTACCAGGGGTCCAGGGTCTTGTATGCAGCACCTGCTGCTAGTAGAGCCAGTGTCAGGGATGCTGTCATTGGGGGCTGGGTCATGATATCCCTTGTGACTCTTTTTTTTTTTTTTAAGATTTTATTTTTCTTTTTCCTCTCAAAGCCCCCCAGTACAAAGTTGTGTATTTTTAGTCGTGAGTTCTAGTTTTGGCATGTGGGATGCTGCCTCAGCATGGCTTGGTGAGTGGCACCATGTCTGCGCCCAGGATTTGAACTGGCGAAACCCTGGGCTGCCGAAGCAGAGTGCGTGAATTTAACCACTTAGCCACAGGGCCGGTCCCTGCTGTGACTCTTAAAGCCTCAGGTCACAGCTGCCACCCACCACTGCTAGGGGAGGAGCAAGGGCTTAGCTGTGAGTGTTGTTGCTGCTTCTGTAGCCTTGGGTCCTTGGGGCACTCCAGTGTACTTTTTGAAACCTCAGGGCAGGGCGCCACTGCCTCTGCTGGGAATATCTGCATTTTGGATGCTGTCCTCACAACTAGAAAGACCAGCACCAAAGCTGAGGGTGTGGGTGGGGGCTGGGTAGTTGGCATTTCTGTGTTTCCTGAAGCCTTAGGTCATGGACGCCACCTGCCACCATTGGGGGTGGGCAGGGGCTAAGCCATGAGTGCAACTATTGCCTCTGGCTGTCAGTGCATGTTGGTGTGCTCCTTGAAACCTCAGTTCAAGGCACCACAGCCACTGCTGGGAGCACCCATGTTTTGGATCACCACTGCTGGAGAAGGTAGAGGGGGCTGATCCTCTAGTTCCACTGGTTCCTAGAGGTCCAGTCCACCTACCTTCAGATGTATAGATACATGGATCTCTCAGGCATTCTGGTGTGCTGTGCAGGGAGTCCTTTGTTGGTCAATGGGTGTCCACTGGTTGTAAATTTGAGAAAGAGACAAAAGAACAATTCACTCTGCCATGATGCTCATGTCACTTTGGAATTTTTTAAGGTTGGACAAATTCTATAGAAGAATAATGTTTGATGACACATCCAAGCTATATGAAATTCAAATTTTAGTGTTGGTAAATGAAGTGTTGTTAGGATTCAGCCATACTCATTTATTTACATAAATTCTGAGGATGTATTTGTGCTATAAATGGCAGAGATGAATAGTGAGAACAAAGACCATATAGCCCACAAAGCCTAAAACATATAGTCTCCGGTTCTTAACACAGAAAGTTTTCCTATCCATGCTCCGATCAATAACTTTTGCATAGGATGGCAGTATTGTGAATTTTGGAGACAGAGTGTCTGGGTGGGAGGCTACTTCCGTTCTTTTGGGAACCGATGACCCTTCTCTAGGCTTTAGTTTCCTCATCTATGAAGTGGGAATAATAATAGTAACTCCTTCACAGAGCTGTGAGAGTCAAAAGATTTAATGCATGCAAAAGTACTGCTTTTGATAAATACAACTTATGATTGTTATTGTTGAGATTATTATTGGCTGCTTCACCTGAAGATGTAAATGCTAAGAGCAGACATAATCACCAGAACTGGATACATTTTAATGAGATTAAACAGCTTTGCTAACGAAATTCAGCTTGGGAAGAAATATTTAAATATCAGTCAAACATATGTGGATGAAAGTGGGTATTCATTGTGCCAGAATTAGATCTCATATGCACTCTACTTCCTTTTAAAGATAATTCCACCTGCCTCCTGCTCATTTCACTCCAAGATTTTCCTGTCAAGTCTCAAGCCAATTCTTTTCTGGGCCACTGCAGGAAAAAAGGTAAGATGGAATGAGAGCAGCCTATTTGGCCCTTGGGAAGAGACAGAACTGAGAAGACTGGAGTCAGCAGCCTTGGGAGAGAGGTAGCTGCATGAGTGGGATCATGGGTGTAGTAGACACTGTTGGTGCCCTGTCCGCATCCTCTTCTCAGCACCACCTCTCCATCCCAGAGGCTGCTCACAGCCTACACCTCCTGCTCTGTGCCTAAGACCTCATTTCTGGCCATTGGACCACATGCAGCCCATGCACAGGGCAAGTCAGAAGTGCCAGTGGGAAAGATGGAAAAGGCCTTGAGTATTCAGCGATCTGTTCCTCTGTGAACAGTGGGGAACCCAGTGAGGTTTTGAAAGCCTGCCTCCCCCACTGCTCTACTCTCTCATACCACTGAGACTCATCTCCCCAAATGTAGAGCAGAGCAGCTGTGCACGACACACTGAATTTTCTTATTGGGTAAGTGCCGGAAAGACGCTGGCTCCAGAGAAGAGCTGAGCATCAGCAAAAGATGAGTAGGCTGGAGCAGGGTGCTGTTATACACTTGGGCTTCGGAAAGGAGTCTTCAATGGGAATGGCGCTTTGGAGGGTGGTGAGTGGAAGAGGAAATTGACCTTCATGGACTCACGGGGAGCCCTGCCTCTTCTTCTCCTGTGTGTACATTGAAGATGACTCCTTCTCTGCAGCATTGCTCAGGGCACCTGAGTAACAAACACCTTCTTCTGTTGTTGGATTTGTAGATTGGACTCTGCATATTGAAGGGGTTTGGGGTGGGGGGTGGGGAGAAGTAGTCCTTATGAAGCCCCTCCTGATTCCTCTCCATCCATCATTTTTGGGAATTCCTCCATTTGCTAGTTAGCTCCTTACCTCTCAAAAATTACAAGTTCTGGGGGCCGGCCTGGTGGCGCAGCAGTTAAGTGCGCATGTTCCACTTCTTGGAGGCCCGGGGTTCCCCAGTTTGGATCCCGGGTGTGGACATGGTACCGCTTGGTAAAAGCCATCCTATGGTAGGCATCCCATGTATAAAGTAGAGGTAGATGCACACACATGTTAGCTCAGGGCCAGCCTTCCTCAGCAAAAACAGGGGGATTAGCAGCAGTTAGCACAGGGCTAATCTTCCTCAAAAGAAAAGAATTACAAGTTCCTGGTTTTCTAGTAGATACTCTTAAAAATCCAAACATTGGCTTCTCTCTGCAGCCAATTCCTATGGTCTCTTGTGCCCAGAAGCTGGCTGGCTGGATAGATTTTTTGTTCCCTGATTGTTGCCTTCTTCCTCCTCTTCCTCTTTTCTTCTGCTTTGAAGGGTCTTAGCATGTCTAGAGCCCAATTCAGGCCAGAATACTCCCTTTTTAGGTGGCTGTAATGCCCACAATCCTTCCTAGGAATAGGCAAGTTTTCAAAAATTCTGCAGGAAAGTTTTAGGGAAGAACTAAAAACACCTCACCCCACCATGACCTGAGCGAGTTCAGAACATACCCTCTGATTCTTCTCAGGTGAGCGGGCAGCATTAACATGAATCGTGCCTGCCTCAGACTGGGGAGGATATGCAGCTAGCCTACAGATGCAAAAACGAGGAGGACGGAGGAAATATCTGAATGGTTTGGAAAAAAAGATAATTTGAGTAAGAAGAGAGGTTTTCATGAAGCAGAATCTGATCTTGCACCTCAAGGTGGTGTAACAGGAACTAGATTTACCCTCGTGCCCAAAACAATTACAAAGCCAAACATGGCTGCCTGGCATACTCCTTGTTCCCCTAAGGCTTAGCTAAGTTTCTGCACTTGTTACCAGGAAATTCTCCTGTACCGTGACAGGAAACCCCCTTTACCTAAGTTAACCTGAGTGGGTTTTCATTCTTTTCAATCAAACATGCTGAGAGACAGCCCACATAGAGAGCACCTCTAGTCCCCTGGGTGCTGTTCCCACAATGACTGCTGCTCCCTGGGGAGTGGAGAGGGGGCGTGGCTCTAACACCAAGCAGTTCATCCAACAGATTTAAGCCCTGGATCCATGGCCTCTCCTCCTCACTCCTCCACGTCTGTCTCCTACAGGATGAAAATGTTCTAGCCTTTCGACAGTGCTTTCTTTTGGCGAAAATTAATCTTAAATGGGGCAAATGCTCTGAGCAAGCTTGGGGGCAGCCTACAAATCTAGGCCCAAGGTTACAGACATCCACTCACTCTTCGTCTCAGCATTTCCCAAAGAGATTGAATGGATTCAGTTTTCCTATGTATTCACTTACACCACCAGGCAACAGAGATTGTTTCTCCAGGACCTGCTGGGTTTTGCTATTTCTTGAGGGATTTTTTCAGCCACTGTTAGTAGCTGCATTCCCGCAAATCCAAACACAGGCCCCAGTCAAACTAGATTAAGCAAAAGAAGAAAGCAGGGTGATGAATATAATGATTTGGATCCATCATGGGCCCCTTGTCAAGAATTTATCCTGGCGTTAGCTGGGGGTAGGAGATGTGATGCAGAAATCAAGAACGACAAAGAGGTCAGAACTTGAGTCTCTCTCACTCATAGACACCTATGCTCTCTCATGTTTGCTTCAGTCTTCTGTCTTTGCGGATGGACTCTTTCTGGTTCTCCATCTCATGGCTGAAGGTGGCATCTCACAGCACCTGATTTTCGTACTATGGCTCTAATCACACACAAAGAATTAATCTCTCAAATCCAATAAAAAATTCCCAGGAAAGAGAATTTTATTGACCTGGCTTGGGTCAAGTGTCCACCACTGATCTAGTCAACTGAGACCAGAGGAGAGTCTTGGAATGTTCACATGGTTTGGCCCTTGAGGAGATGTGTCAAAACACACTCTCCCACCCAGTTCATGGTGTGTTGTGAGCCTGGGCCTGACCTCCATACAGAGGCGAGCTATGGCCATCCTGACATCACTACCAGGTGATAACCACAATTATAACGAGACTTTTCTGAGGAGGGAAACCTTCATGAGCTAAAGAACTACCAGTGGATGAAAAAACTGCTTTCATAGAAGTTCCAGGCCACATCAGATTCAGTGTGTTTAAAATCAGAGTGTGTGTGCATCTTCCATACAAGGATGCACAGGTAATTTAATCAACAAAAGTATCAGGTGTCCCTTGCAAAGCCTAATCAAGACTCAGATGTGCAGCTAATAGCTTCAGCTCCAACCCCAGCATCAAAACGCAGGAATAATTTGGATGCGCAGAAAGGAGCCCTGGGAAAAGGAAGTTTGGGGTAGGTATCTGGGATTGTAACGATCAAGTGAGCCAGAGAGGGAACAGTGAGTTTTCTGACTCTGTTCAGCCCCATGGTTCGCTTTGAGTTGAAGGGGTTCAGAGTATGTCACCCCAAAATATGTCACTTTGACAGAAGGTTATTTTGAACTGAAGGCAATCTAGAATAAGCAGATAAAGAAAAAATCTCTGGCCTCCCCCTCTCTACTATGGGGTGGGGGGGTGGGGCGCAGGAGGATGGTTAATCACCAGAGGCAACTCTAGATTCTTATCTGCCAAAAAGAACCTACTTGAAACATCTTACTGAGTAATCCCTATCTTCCATTTGTTGCCTCTTATATTTACCTTCTCATAATTTGTTGCCCCTAAAAGCCTAAACCCCTTTCCTTTGTCTTGTCACTTCTCTATAAAATTATTATCCTTGGTTAAGATGCTATAAAAGCCCAGGTTCCAATCACTACTTTGAGTTGCCCATCACTGAGTACTCCCACAAATATGTGCGATGCTACCATTAATACACTTCTTCGTTTTTCTCTTGTAAATCTGTCCTTTGTCAGTCTAATTTGCAGGGCCCAGCCAGAGAACCTAGGAGGGTGGAGGGAAAAGGTTTTTACTTTCCTACAGAGGAATGAAGGAGCTCCTGAAGAAAGGAGCTACAGGTATAATCTGAAGATTTTTCACAAAGTGATGAGGGGAAGGACAGGAATTGCAGATGGGGATGAACCACCAACAATCTTCTTGGTCCCTTAAGCACAGCATGTGATGGAGAATTATGGAGGCCAGTACCTCTCTTGAGGGCTGGCTGCTCTGGGAGGAGGACATGACATCACTGACAGGCATGCTGGGGTTCTCAGGGAAGTCCCCACAGGAAAGAGACCACTGAGACCCCTGGAGCAGCACTGAGGGAAGCAACAAGGAAACTGGAGAAGAAGAGCACCAGATGGCCACAGACAGGCTGGTGAGCATGTGTGGGACATGCTAGGCTCTGGTCTCCATGTGGAGAGACTCTGAAAGGATCTGAGTGGGAAATCTGATCAAGTCATAAACCTTTGAATTTTAGTCAATACCTTGTGCTTTGTATTCGTTATTGGCTGAGTTATTCTTTCCTTTGTAAAAGAAGTTAAATATCATAGATGCAAGTTGAGAAGTCTCAGCAGTTGAGGGGAAAGTGGGAAAAAGACACCATGTGTTGTGTTCATCAAACCATCCTTTGTTCTCTTGGGCACACCAGATTATGTTGCAGATTGCAAGATTACATATTGCAAGATTATATTCTTGCAGTTTGGTTGGAGTCAAGTGATTGTAGAATGTGGGCAGAAATGATGTACAAGACTTCCAGTTCTGGCAGTAAATACCCCTGTGAGAGTCTCCAAGCTTTCCTCCCCTTCTGTGGAGGCCTTGGAGACTGTGAGAGATGGTGACATAACACTTGGAAGGAACTTGGGTACCTGAATAATCACAACCACATCGCAGAACTGTGAAATGAATCCGCAATTATTTTTTATTGTTTTAATTCACTGATATTTCAGAGATTTTTGTTACAGCAGCTAGCCTATCAGGTAACAGATCATTTAGGGCCACCCTACTCTTCCTACTCTTTTCAGCTTTTGAAGTTTCTCCCTCTTTCTTCAGCTACTGCCTCGAGAGCACCCAGCATTAAAAGCATCACAGTCTCCACCTGACCCTGCCTTTTTAGGTAGCAACCAAGGTGACTCTTGATTAGAGATTGAAAAGGGAGATGATATGCTTGGACCTAGCTATGTTCACCATTCTTCTCCCCAGTTTGGTTTTAAAGACTATCCCGGTGGCATCTCTCAATGAGGGAAGAAAAGGAAATGGGGCCTGAAAACAGAACTAGTCTGAGACTTCTTGGAGGGAACCCGTATTTGGGTAACAGTAGTCTTGAAGATTACGGTAGTTGAAAGTTACACTGAATCAGCTGTATCCATCAGATCAGGGCAAAAGCTGGGCTTGGTCTTAGAACTTGTTGCAGAGAGAAGCATGATGACAGCATTTCCAATCCAAATTAACATTGAAATTAAGGAACATCATATCAACACAGAGGCTGCTGCAACCCTGGTATCCATATGAAATGATGCCATCTGGAGAGAAGCAGAGAAAAAGGCAAGTGAGACCCCAGAAGCTCATGTTGCAGACCCATGGGTGTGGGGCCTAGCATATCCTTACTTGCAGTGCTCAGTAAATCTTGCTGAATGAAGCAGTGGATCAAAGCATCAACAAATTAATCAAAGAATGAGGAAAAAATGGCACATTCTGTCAAGAACTCCTGCTCTTGAGTAGGGATGACTCTCTGCCTCCTGGGATTGAGATGCTTGAGGTAGGGCCCCCAGATGGGCTTTCCTAGGAGAGCTCTGGGGGCTCTGAATATGGTGGTTCAATGCACCTCCCCACACAAGAAAGGGCAGAGGGGAGGAATAGAAATTACCATACTCATCCTCCCTCACCCCTCTCCTCCAACTTCTGTCCCCAGTTCCCAAAAACTCTACCATTGTTGAGTCCACTCAGGGGAATTTGAGCAGCCCAATTCCAGTCACCCTCAGGAGCTAAACAGAAGATACTTGCTTCCCCCTTTACAGGTCACCAGCCCAGTTAAGGGCCAGTGGCAGCCCAGTACCAGAACCAGCTGATACGGCTTCACTAGTTTAGGTGAAAAAAGAAAACCAACTCCCTGCCTGAGCAGCTCCTACTCCCGGGGATCCTGAGGGGCCACCGTCCAGCTCCAATAGCCACATGACTTGTCATTGGGGCCTAGGCTCCCAGGAGGTCCCATAGATGGTTCATGCCACCCTCCACCGTGAATACCGACTGCCAGTCCCTACCCTCAGGCAAAGGTCACCCCAGGAGAATTCTCAGGACCCACCTACCTCTATAGACCTTCTTCACAAAGCACTGCTGGCTGCCTGTAGTCTCGCAGAATCTTTCTCCACTTACGCAAACCCCACTGGCATTGACTCGATCACAATGAAAGCATTGCAGAGCTGGAAAGTAAAACCAGCAGAATGAGGTTCTTCTGGACCAGTCTCCCCGCTGGTCAGGGGAGGGAGCACACACTCTGGCCCAGACTCAGGCTGGACAATGATCAGTTCCCACCACCTGCTGTATGTGCTGAAAGCCTGGTGTGATGTCTCTGTGCTTGGCTTATACCTGGGAGGAGGCCCGCATGCCTCTGGGTGCAGGGTCTGTGCCCAGTACAGACAGAATCCCCCTCGACTCCCAGGGATGGACTGTGCTGCCGGAGGAAGAAGGTCAAGGGCTGCACTGCAGCTCACCCGACCCCACTCGCCAACTGATCATCACCCCACCCCAGGGCTGCCCTGTGGCACAACACCAGGGACACCATCCAAAATATATCCCATGTGAACGGCATCTGCAGGGGAACAGCAAGTGAAGTGTTGGAGTCGGTGTAGAATCAGGACAGCCCACCCCCACTCCATCCTCCCTGCAGCACCACGAGGCCCCTCCTCACCCTCCCCCAATCAGGGCTGGCATCCTCCACTCTCCCTTTTCATCCCCAACATAGGGCTGCTTAGGAGAACCATGGGACTCAGTCTAAAAAGGGCTCTGATTGGGGTCAGGAGGGGAGTGAAAGGAAGAGGGGGAAGGAAGATGGGAAATAAGAGAGAAGATCGGAAGGAACAGAATGAAGCAGACAGTGGAAGTTGGAGGAAAGGAGAAGATGGAGGGAGGGAGCTGCAGGCATCACCTACAAATGTTTGCCCTGGGGCTGCAGCTCCTCACTCTTCCACAGCCTTGGGGGGAGCAGCCAGCTCGCCCATGCAGGGATTCAGCAAGCACTGGGCCCCTGCTATGTGCTGGGCACTATTCCAGGGCTTCAGAAAGATGATGAAAGGGAGGATGAAACATACGTTTCACTTATTTACGTAAACACTAAGCAAGAAATTGGGAGAATGACTGACAATAAACACATGAGAAAGATTATTTCAGGTCCCAGTGACTCATGAAGAATGGAAGACTGAGTACACACGACAGAGACAGTGGGTGAGGTGGGGGGCTGTTACTTTAGACAGGGTGCGCCGAAATGTTTGCTGAAGGCTTAATAGACTCGAAGTTTGATGATTTAAAGAAAGAAGTTGATTGTTGAAACAACCCTGAGCAGTTGGGAAACTGGCTGCGGGAAGATACAGGGGCAAGTGCAAAGGGTCTGAGATGGAGTCAGCTTGTTCCGTTCGAGGAACAACAAGGGCACGTGCAGCTGCAGCAGCTGAATCCTGCATCACTGACTGAAGCAGATGCCTGAGCATCCCCTCTCCCAACCCCTCACCTCCACCTCCAGGTGCTGAAGGCTGCTCCTGCAACACCTGCACGTCCACAGGGGGCGGAGGGAGCACACTCCCTTGCACCCAGGGCAAGCTGGAATATTAGAGAGCAGGAGCCCTGGACACATCTCTCTCCAAGCACAGTGGGGGATACTGGTGGCTGATGCTCCAACTTTCTCACCCCTGAGTTGGGGTAGCTTGAGGCCAGCTCTGCCCTGTCCTCAGAATGACCCCGCAGGGTGAATCTCCACTCGCCCACCCTGCTATCTAGCTCGATGACGCATCCTTTATCAGCTTCCTTCTCTTCCTCGTCATTGTCCTTCCTCACTCCCCACGCAGGTTTCTCCTGGGACTACCTTCCAGACTAATGATTTTTACCCATATCTCTCTCTCAAAGTCAGCTTCTGGGGAAGAACAGCCAGGATGATGAATTTCCTTTACATCAAATGAATGTTCTTCTAAATTATTTGGCAAATTTTTTATTCCAAGTCTTCCTGTGCTTATACACAAAAAAGAAAGGCTGACTATTAATAGGCTGATTCCATTTGCTGAAGAACATTGCAAACAAGTGATGCCAATTAATGCAAATGATCATTCCATTTTTCCACGAATCCATGGAATCAAATAAAAGCTGTGTAAATGTATTCTGTAGAAGGCGAAACATCTGACTTTTTGTGAATGATAGAAAATTCAGTTTAAAAAGTCCACATTGAACATAAAATGATTGATTTTTGTGGTGACAGTATAACTGCAAATGCTGGTGGAGCGTAACATTGCAGCAGAAACAAAGTTCTTACTCAACTGAGAATCTATGGAACTAAAATACACTTATAATTAGTTGTAGTGAATAGATAATTCTTAATTGTGTCCCAATTCTGTCCAAACAATTGTGACAGTGTGTGTGTGTGTACATGTATACATATCAGGTATAAATGAATTTATACATAATTATATATATATCTATGTGTGTACATACACACAGGGAGACTGACCATAAAAGTTTTGTGATGAAAGTGGAGTAGAATAAAATATACTATTCAGCAATCTTTCTCCTGCTGATTATTTTAATCAGACTTTGCAGATGGTTAAGCCTTTGAATAGCTATTTTATGGTTCAAAGTCTCCTTCGATGGTATTGAGCATTGGGTGAAAGAGTCCCCTATGTTTTATTCATGTAATAAAGTGTCCGACTCCATTATTTTAATGTTTGGTAGCTGACAGCTCTGAGACTCACCTCCTCTGCCCACATCTGGGCCCCAGGAGCTCCCTCCTTTGCCAGTGGTGGGAGTTTCAAACCACACAAGCCCCTGTCTGCGTGCAGCAACTCTCACCCTGCCTCTCTGCCTAATGAGCACGTGAATCCCAAGCCAGCCTCCTTTCCCTGCTCTCTCACGCCATCTTAAGACTGGACTGGAAGCAAGCCCTCCTCTCTCCAGGTAGCTTCAGTAGGTAAGTAGTAAACTTTTTCATACCCTCTGTGCATGTCAAGTCTTGGCATCGTCAGTCTTGACATCTGAACCAAATTTTGGTGTGGGCCCATTCTGTTTCTACAGGATAACTCCAAATCTCAAAATATTCAACAAATAGAGAACCCAAACACCTCAGCTTTCAAAAGTGTTTAGTTGGAATTATGAAAAACAAATTTACAAGCAGAAAGACATTAAAATGTATCCCTACAAAAGGAAAACTTCCCAGATCAACCATAACCTATTTGGCAATCTCACGTGTTGTGCATTCTGACAAGGCAGGCTGATAGTCAAAGAGAGAGGTGATTCCTGGAAATGTGAACCACCACTCACCCAGGGTCTCCTCAGTCCCACTGCCCTCCCATATGCTCCCCCAGCTCACCTTGCAGGAAGCCCAGCAGCGAGGACAGGATGACCAGTGGCAGCAGGAGGTGCTTATCCATCTCTGGGTTTGTCTTTGGTGCTAAGGATTGGCAGGAGACACGACAGAACTGGAGGTATCAAGAGCCTTTGAGAATCCCAGCCTTATAACCCCAGGCTGGGAGGACCAGCCAATGGCAGCCCAGGCCAAGGGCTGCACTTCCCCAGGGCACAGAGCACACAGAGTGCCTGAAGGAGCCAGGGTCCTGCATTCCTCCCCACACTACTGACCCTGCTCACCTCCACTGGCCCTATCAAGGGAGCTGAGTCATGTGAGAAGAGCTGACTCTTTTCTGTCTCAATTTCAAGATTGTGAAATGGGCGATTAACGCCTGAGTTTGTAGCCTAAGGATTTGAGAAATTCAAGTGAGTTAGTTAATGTGCCACCATTGGAAGAAGGTTGGCTTTTAAGGAAATTCTGAAGTATGGTGTGAATAAAGATACTCCTAGTAAAGATACTCTCCTAGTAAAAGAAGCACAGGGAAATAAACACATGCTGAGACTTTGTAAAGTGCAGGCCAGAACACAAATAGATTTTGATGGTAGTTTTGTCTCATTTCTTGGAAATGAAACATGTTTGCACTTGTTTTGTCATGTTTTGGTAAACAGGAGCAGAGGTAAAGTATTTCTCCCTAAATTTTCAAGATCAGTATGAAATATAGAATCATATCATCTGCAAATAGTAACAGTTTTACTACTTCCTTTCCAATTTTGATACCTTTTATTTCTATTTCTTGACAAATTGTTCTGGGTAGGACTTCCAATACTATGTTGAAGAGTGGGCATTCTTGTCTTGTTCCTGTTCTTAGAGGAGCAGCTTTTGATTTTTCACCATTAGGTATGCTGTAGGCTGTGGCTTTCCCGTATGTAGCTTTATCATGTTGAGGTACTTGTCTTCTATACTCATTTTATTGAGAGTTATTATCATAAATAGATATTGAATCCTGTCAAATGCTTTCTCTGCATATATCGAGATCATCAAAACCTAAAGAATTGACTAAAATCTAGTAGAAATAATTAATGAATACAGTAAAGTTGCAGAGTACAAATAATATAATCAGTTGCATTCCTAAATACTAACAATGAACTCCAGAAAGAGAAATTAAGAATACAATCTCATTTACAGTCAGAACAAAAAGAATAAAATACCAAGGAATAAATTTAACCAAGGAAATGAGAGACTGGTATACTGAAAACTATAAGACATTGTTGAAAGAAGGTCTCTGCGTGGTGTGGCAAACATTTGTTTACCAAACATTTGCTATTCCATCTCCAAGTGAATTAACTTCCCTGCCTTTGAAGTCCCAAGCAACTAACCCCAACGTTCTTTTCCATCTCTACCAACAGATGGCAATTAAGGTGGCAGGTTCTGCCACATAGGCACGTTATGTAGTTTTTCTGGGACTCTCAAGAATGTAAGTTATTAAAAATTGTTTGATTTTCTAGGGTTCATCTGTCTTCTGTTAATTCTAGGTCCAGCAAGAAGAACCTAAAAGAGCAGAGGATAATTTCTTCCTCACCTGCCAACTTATATATAGGATAGTAAATAGTATACATACAATATGTACAGCATACATATTATATACAGTGTACATTTATTCCCTATAATATATATAGAATACATTTTACAAATATATAAATATATGTATACAGTTTTTGTAACTATATAAACAGGATTCTGTTTCCCTGGAGAACCCTGCCTGATACATCATCCAAGAAGTTCAACATAATCTAGGTAGGATAAACACAAAGAGATCAACAACTAGATATATCATTGTAAAAACATTGAAAGACAAAGTCTTGAAAGCAGCAAGAAAAACATGACTTATCCCATGCAAGGCAGCCCAAATAAAATTACAGCTGACTTGTCTTCATCAATAATGGAGGCTGGAGGCAGTGGGATGACAGAGAGTCCTACCTCGGGGTCCGTGGACACTGATTCCGGGACCCCCTCGGAGACCAACATCTGAGGATGCTCCCATCCCTCGGTCTGCCCACTATATCCCTGGGTTCTGCCTCCCGAGATGTGAAGGGCCAACTGCATTCAGACTGCTGAAAGAAAAACTCTGCCAACCAAGAATCTTATGTTCAGAAAATTCACCTTTCAATCATGAAGGCGAAGGAAGGACATTCCCAGAGAGACGGTCAGCGGAGGGGAGGCTTTGGGAATCACGTGACATCTCATCTCTGGGTTGTTCTCCAGCCTAAGTAGAGAGAGTTCCACCAAATAACATACGCTTATGTAAAACATATCCCAATGCTACAAGGAAAGATTTAGAAGGAGAAAAAGTTAGGATTTTTTTTTCTCATGCATACATTGAAAGTGATTTTTTTAATGTGTTGTTGGGAAGTAAACTTTCCCCGGATTTCTTTGTGCTCCTAGAAAAAGGTCCAGCCTCTTGAGACATGGAGATGTATGCAGTTTTAAGAGAAAGCTGTTTGCTCTCACTGCTGCTAGAAACACTTCACTTTTTGTAGGTCATGAGGATGACATGTCTAACAATTTCTATCCTAATTGAACTGATCCAGAAGAATAATCAACTTCTCTTATCTTGCTGAAATGTCCAAGTAGTAACCGCCTGAAGGAGGACCCAAGGGGGAAGCTCCCAAGATCCCAGGAAGATTGCAACACCCTTTCCTGAGGCATTAACATCTCAGGCAGGTGAGAGGTCCGACCTTGCAGAGACCTCTAAGTTGAGAAAGCCCCAGACACTTGTGGTTGTCTGGCTTCTGGAGAGAGTCTACTTACACAGCAGAGAGTTACGGTGGGCATCCAGCAGGAACTCGTGCATCCCATCTCTACGGAGCAGAGATTTTTTTCCCTCCTTTCAGGAAGGGTTGAGGACAGCTGTCTCTCTCATACATATAAAAAGGGCCAAACCTCCACTTTCTGCAAATTTACCTTTGGAACGCCCAGCCTCTTGTGTTCGCAATTTTCCCATGTACCTGTTATTGCATCGCCCAAGAAGAAAGACTAGCTCAAGGGGGAGCACACACTTATCACTTTCTCTGAGACAATTAATAAAAAAATCTCCCATGTAGAACACTTGCAAGCCATTTAGGGATAAAATGCATAAAGATAAGTGTCTAAAACCCAACAAGTGTTTTATTAGAAGTGAAACATTGTTTTGTTGTGAAAATACAGCATCCTATACACTGGGACCTGCTAGAAAGTCATATAATCTGGATGCAGATCACAGAGTTTTACTAACTCTGAAAACATTGAAACTTCATATTTTGAAAAACAGCAACAAAAAATCCTGGCCTTCACTGCAGTGGGACTGAACCGCCATAAAATGTGAGTAGAAAGTATTTCCTTGGAGTTGCTAAGGGCACACGTTCGGAAACCTCCTCTTGATTCCACTCACCAGCGCTGTTCTAGTCCTGGGATCACGGAGCAGGGAGCAGACTGTGCCCATTCCCTCACTCTCAGACCAGGGCTGACTCAGCACCAGGCACCATGGCTCTAGCACTTAGGATTCAGGACACTGTGAAAGAGCCACAAGAAAGTTTGATGTCCTTTTTAAATCACAAGAAAAGAAATGAACTTTTATGGTAAAGATAACATATAGTTTTTTACGTTGCTTTGTTTTATTTATTTTATTTATTGGTTTTTTACTTTTTGTTACTGAGGTCATAATAGTTTATAATATTGTGACATTTCAGTTGTGCATTATTGCTTATCAGACACCATATAAATGTGCCCCTTCACCCCTTGTGGCCCCCTTCCAGCCCCTTTGGCCTTGGTAACCACTAAACTGTTCTCTTTGTCCGTAACTTCGTTTATCTTCCACGTATGAGTGCAGTCCTACAGTGTTTGTCTCTCTCTGTCTGGCGTACTTTGCCATAATACCCTTGAGGTCCATCCACGGGGGTGTGAGTGGGACAATTTTGTCTTTTTTGTAGCTGAGTAGTATTCCATTTTATATAGACCACCTCTTCTTTATCCACTCATCAGTTGATGGGTACCTGGGTTGCTTCCACGTTGGAGATAATATTTTAATGTGTAATGTTAAAAATTTTATTTTTCTGTGGTGGTTCTGCGGGACCACCAAGGCCAAAGCCAAGGAGACAGTCAAGGAGAGCAGGGGCTTGGTACATAAAGGGGAAATGAGCAAGTAAGAAACTAAATTAAGGATATTGAGAGCCAAATTTTCATGGTTTGAGGAGGGAATTACAAATATGGAAAGGATGAAAGCTAGAACGGATCATGTGATGTTGTATTGGAATTACAGGTATCAGCATGAAGTCAGGTTTTGACTGATAGATGGATAGAGAATATAGACATGTGTGTGTGTGTGTGTGTGTGTGTGTATAAAGCTCTGAGCATTAAGAAGACCTAAAGGCAATGAGCGCAACTAATTTCCAGATCTTGGTTTCTAAACAGCATTTTCCGCTAAAGCAATCAGAGCTCCCTGGAGAACTGGCTCATTCCAGGGCCCCCCATGAAAAAATATTTTCATCTTTATACCAGTGCAGTCAAAAAACAGATATTTAATATATTTTGAAGAGGCGAAGGCCCACAATGGCAAAGTCTCCTGGGGCCTGAGAAGGTCATAAGGCAGCCCTGCTTCAACAGCATCTATTCAATTTACGCGGGCATATTCTAGAAGGAAAGTCTGCATCAAGGTAGGATTTTTTCCTCCTAGGGCTGGAAAACGGGGGTCTAGCAAGCCCCGTCTGCTAGGATCCCTTGAGAAGTCCACGAGATGAGACAAGGGGAGGACTGGGCAGCACCTGTGAGCAGAGCAGATGCAAGTTGGCAAAAGCAGCAACACACAGGCACGCGGCACCCAGCCTTCCAGCCCCAATTCTGGTCCAGTACACTCTAGGTTCCATGTGGATTCCCTCGGGGGTGGGGAGAGGGAGATATGCCACTGTTGCCCATATAAATATTTTGGATGCAGTTATCAATACATTTCTGCTTAGAGAAAGCCATGGAGCTTGGATTTGTGGTCAACTGAATGGTGGTCCGTGTCCCAGACCCTGGAAGCTGTGAATGATCTTAAACAGCAGAGGGGCTTTGCAGATGCCATGCAGGACCTTGGAGTGCGGAAAGCAGACTGGGCGATCTGGGCAGGACCAGGGTGTTCCCAAGGGGCCTTCTAAGAGGAAGGAAGGCAGAAGATCAGGGTCTGGAGCAGGAGATGTGATGATGGAAGGAAGAGGTTGGAGGGATGTGAAGAGGCGCCACAGGCGGAGGAATGCCAGCGGCCTCCCGAAGTCGAAAGCAGCAGGGAAAGGACCCTCCCTTGGAAACTCCAGAAGGATCCAGCCCTGCCAACACCTTGATTTGATCCCCATAAGACTTCTTACAGGCTTCTGAACACCAGAATAGTACGGGAGTACATCTGTGTTGTTTTCAGCCTGTAAGTTTGTGGGGGCTGTTTACAGCAGCAACAGGAAAATCGCATAGTACTTTCCGCTTTACGCCGAAGCTGGGTCCACGCTTTACTATTTCCCTGAACTGTTGTAAATGTTTGCAAGCCCTCCATTCCTTGTGTCCTTCCTCCCCCAGCTTATGATCACAAAATCCTCTAAAGGAGAGAATTTATTCTGTAAAGCTGTTCTTATTTTCCACGTGTCCCAATGTCTCAGGAAGGTTAAATGACCTCCCAACATTGATGATGACTTTCAACAGAGCGTTGACCCTGGGACAGCCACCGTGCCAGAGCTTTCTTAGCATCTTCCATTTGACCCTCTGTAATTCCCATGTGGTAGGTGTTATTACCCCTATTTTCTGAACGTCGACACTAAGCGGAACCAATCTTCCCAGGCTCAATCTGCTAATTACTCTCACTCCACACCTGGGCTCCCAGTCTCTGCAGAACACCACCTGCGGACGTCGCCTTTACAAAGTCTGAGAAGACTCTGTCCTCCTCCAGGAATGGACAGCTCCTGGGCATGTCAACATCTGAGGTGAAGTTGCTTTTCTATGGCCCCCATGCCTATACCTCCCACGAGCACATCTATCCTCCATCGAACCTTAATTAGAGTTGACCATTTGTGAATGTCTTGGCCTTCTGAGAGGCCTTCTTTGGGGCCCCATTTTGGCCTCCATCGGCATAGTGACTAAGAAGAACTATCTCATCAAGTTGTTCTTCTGATGCTCCTGATTCTACAAATTCTGAGGAGCTCAGATAGGAAGAGGGAGTGGGCCGAGCTGCTTAGCTCAGCCCTGAGGGATCCATTCCCTTGGAGCTTCGCTGTGATTCTGTCTACAAAGGATCCAGTCCAGAGGACCCTTCTGAATTCCAGTTCATAGGGCTCCCTTCCTGGGTTATGAAAGAGCTGTAATCATCTCCTTAATTATCCCAGTGGTGAGGGAGAGATTCCCACCCTAGGGTTATGACTATGGCTGGCTACGCCACCTGGGACCAGGGACAGATGACGTTGAGAGCAGTTTATCAGTCATGTATTCTCATAGCCAGGGGGAAGAGTTCATCGTATGCTATACAGGGTCATAGGGGGTTGCGTGTGAGGAGAGAGGGAACAAGCAGGGGCTGTGGGACGCAGGCTCTGCAGTATGAGGAGGGTAGGTGAGCCCTGATTGTCAAGGGAGGATGAGAGGGCCCATTTGAATCATTCGATGGCCTGCCAGGGACCTGAGATGTGCTCCTCAAGGAGGAGCAGGAAGTGCACCCGGAGCCCGTGATGAGGAGGCTCGTAGGGCTGGGGAAGCTTCTCCCCAGGAGCAGAGGAAGAAGGGGACTTGTGGTTAGGACATTTGAGACCCTCCCGGGTTCACCAGCTGTCATCACAGCACAGAATATCACACCTTAATTTTGAGACCTGCTCCAAAGAGTTGTTTACTGGCACAGAGATGCCCGAGGTGTTAATGGATGGGAGATGAGGGGATGGGTGCATAATATTTTATCATCTGAAATAAAATCAAGGCAAATGGCTTTCATAATAGAACCTCCAGAAGGTAAAACATGACAAAACTCGACTGTGATGATTCTGAGAAAGAAGACGACCACAGGTTCTCATGGATGAGTTGAGCCTGAAGAGGGAAGGTGGACACAGCACTCCCCTAGGCAGCTGGCTATCTTGGCGGTATTTGGGAGAAGGGCGTCTGCTAGGTGAAATATTTATGATGAGCAATGGGCAGGATGGTTTTAAAGGATTGAGAAGATGTGCTACATGGCCTGTGGCTGCCACTGGTAGGAAGTGCAGGTCCTGGGGGTGGGGATGGGGTGCACAGGGACTGTGCTGCTCTTTCCAGGCTCATGGGGGTGAGCGTAACCTAGAGATGGCAACTGAACCTGGTAGACACCAACCTGTTCATCCGGTTCCCATGCAAACTTACGGAATCTCCCCAAGACCACCCAGCAATGGTCACAGCAGGTCCCAGCAGGCCAGGTGTCTCTGGCGTGCCCTGGGGGCCCTGCCCAGCACCTCTCCTCTTCTTGAATGTGGAGGACAAACCAGGGATTCTGTCAGCCAGCTGCTGTTCCTATATGAAGCTGCCCTAGAACCCCCTTTGCTGTCAGTTGACATTTAACTAAAGGAAAAAGAAAAAAAATGTGTAGCAGGAGAACTTACTGACACACTGTTCTTTCTTTGTCTTCTCTCCTCCCCTTCATCTTCCTCCTCCTTCTCAGAATCGTCCTAACTCTCTTCCAGGAAGTTTTAGGTCCTTGATTCCCTGCCTCAGGGGAGGTTTTATGGGAAGTAGCAGCAGTTGTCTGACCACTATCTCTTTCTGTCTGACTTTTATCTGGAAACTTGAAATCTTGAGAGGACTTCATGGAGAGGAGGAAAGAGGGAGAATGCCTCTGAGAGCTGTGTGAGGATCCAGCCACTCCTCCCCACTCCGCTTCTCCTTTGCTGGTTGCAGCTGCCAGGATCTCCAGCTGCATTTCTCTCCAATGCTCCTGCTTCTGTACGTGCTGCCTGCCTCGCCAGCCTCCTCCAGAGTCACCAGAGTGACCCTCCCAAGTCCATCTCATGGCAGTAGTCCTTCAGTCAGACTTCCCTGATGGCTCTCCCTCCTGTATCTCAGACTATTCTCTCTCCTTGAATGTCCCCTTCCAATTGCCCGCACAGCTAACTCTCCGTCTCAGGTTGGCCCAAATGTTCCCTCCTCAGAGGCCTAAGCTGCCACCTATTTAAAGACCACCCCCCTCCTAGCATTCACAAGTCCCCTACCAGGACTATTTTTACCCCATACTTCTTATCACCTTGTAAGAATACTACCTATTTCTTGATATTTGGGTGTTTCTGTCAACCCCATACAAAACAAGGGTTTTCATTTTTTTTCTTTCGTCTTCAAAGCACTGAGTATCCCAGGTTACCCAGAACAATGCCTGGCACATGCCCAGTGCTTCACATATTTTTGAAACAAGAAATATTTTATCAGAGAATAGGAAGTGAAGGGGGAGTCCTCGGGCCCCATTCTCGGTTCCGGCAGTGCGTGAAGGAGAGACGGACCTCAGAGGGGTGTGGTTGGCCGTGCACTGAGAAAGGTGGGCCCTCATCTCTATGGATTTCAGACTTGGCAGGAATCAGTACAGTCTCCACAGCTGGAAAAGAAACAAGGACAAAGAGCTACCACGTGGGCACGTCCATCATAACTTTGGGCAAATATTGACTGGTGTCCACTGATGTGTTTCTCTTCTCAAGACACTCCTCTCAGAGGAGATGAGAGTGGGAAAACCCCAATAATGACAGAGATTGAATTCTGTGCCAACCAGGTATATGGTGGCTGGGAGTCAGATTAAAGCAGAGTAACGAAAGTGGAAATGTGGCCTTCCTGACCACCAGCGCATAGTCCTGGCAGATCCAGACCCCCCACACTTATAGTGACGGCCCCAGGTGAGCTTTCAGCGAGCCCTCAAAGACCGTGCATCGCTGATTCCCATCAATTCAAGCGAGTGTGAGTCCCCTCCTGGCTCCTTAGGTCTTTGTCTTTGTCAGGCCTCATTTGACTGTGTGGGAAACTAAGGCCCTCCCACTGCCCCTTGCTCTTCCCCATCTATCTCAATGAGACAGTCAAGTCTTTTCTGTTAAATAGGACAAGAAGGTGGGTGTGTGGGGAAGGATGAGGATAGGGGAGGAACCTTCTCAAGTTCCAATTGAATTCCATACCTAGGAACGAAAGGAGGTGTGCGACCTGCCCCTTTTCTACCTGGATCACCTCTGAGGCTCAGAATCCTGTGGGGAAGCAGGCGGCACATTTCTCCTCATTAGTAGCTGTCTTCTGGTCCTGCCCCCCACACTCAGGGACATGCCGGTCCTGGACTCACATGCAGTGCAGACTGCTGGGTGAGGCTATTTCCCAGAGAACCCACCAAAAGAAATCCCATCCAAGCCAGCTGCCTCCTGAAGTTTCAGCTGCTCCCTGAGATGTGGAGTCAAGTGGAGCCCAGACGAGGAGGAGCCAACAAGAAAGTGCCTGTGGCTCTGAGTGTCTCCCTGAGAAGGAAGCACACATAGACAGTGATGTTGGTCATCATGTGCACCTGTGTGTGGAGGCAGTGTGGCACTCAGCTTGTGGGAGGCTCCTCTCTGGCAGGCACCCACTTCCTCCCGGGTAAGGACAGGTCAAAGGGCACGAGTTGGGGTGATAGTCCCTTGTGGTGTGGTCTGTGCATTCCTAGTCCCTGTCATCCGGAGCTCATGCTGATCTTTGAGCTGCCCAAACATAAATGTTCTGTTCATGATCCTGAAGGAGACAGAGAAGCTTGAGAGCGAGGTGGATGTGGAGACTTGTGGGGCACAAGATGCCCTCAAGGACCAGGGACTCTCTGAATCACAAGAGAGGCTGATGCAGGCCTCCCAGCTATGAATGTGCACAATCCATGATGGGAGGGTGGTCAGGGGGAAATGGGCACAGGGGCCACTTTCTCAGTGGCACAGTTTGGAACATCCAAGACTGAGGACGGGGTGAAGCCCGTGCTGGCTAAGGCTGCAGAGACACCTCAGAAAAGTTAGGTCTCACTGTACAAAGTTGGTAAAGTGACCAAGAAAGGAAGAGGACAGCCCCTCTCTTGTCCTTAAGCAGTCAGTAGTCTGGAGAAAGTGGAACTTGTTCAAAGGAGAAAACACCATGAAATGCTCCAGAGAACTGACAGAAGGGGCTCGTGTTCTGGGGGACAAGCTTTGAGACCTGGAGCCAGGACTTGTGTGATGGAGTCACTTCCCCACCCAGAAGCCCCAGACAGGGATCCTGCTCTCCACAGGCTACTACAGCCAGAAGTGGGCGGAACATCCCTGGACAAAGAGCAGGTAGAGGGAGGGACTTTCCCTCTGCTGAGCCCTCAATTGCTGTGTCACTGGGTATTCAGGAGAGCCCTGGGGAAGCCTCTGGCTAGTTGGCTTAGGCTGGGGGCTGGGGCGCGTGGGAGGGCTGAATCCCAAGTGGATCTGAGGGGTTTGCCATTTAGGGCACTTGCATTCTTAGGTTAGGTGTGATCAACCCCAGCTTCAAAGCATTTTTTACTGGGCCTGGAATGTCAGCCACTCAGACCCCATCTGGGTTGGATGGGCTCATCGAGGCCACCTGGTAGATGAAAGGTAGATTTTCCCAAAAAGGTAAAAGAAATAACCTGAGCAAATTTTCCTCACAAAGCAACTCATAAATCTTCAAATGGAAAGGGTCTAGCAAGTGTCAAGGAGGAAAAACACAATAAGACCCCATCCAGACACTTTATTGTGGTTGACACTGATAATCCGTAATGAATCTATAAGTCAAAGTTGAGGTGAGTTTATCATGAGCCAGCTTTGAGGACTATAGCTTGGGGTCCTCTTTCCCCAAGGGAAGAAGGGCACCAAAGAAGTGGGGTGTACAGATTGGTTATATGCAGTCTTGGAACAAATAGCATTCATCACATATGACAGGATTCTCTCTTCTTCTGCTGTCAAGAGATGCTTAACTGGCACAGCAGGTCAGTGGTCACCAGGTGAGTCCAACAGGTCGGTAACTAATCCTTAGTCTCCAGATAGAGATGCTTATCCTTAAAGAAATTCCAATATGGGGGAAGCTACATCCCTATCTTTAAGGGCATCATTCTTGTCTTTGAGACGGCGTAAATGTTTAAAGCAGATGTATGAAGCATGCTCAACCGGCCACATCAGGCCCTTTTGGAAAACAAGTTCAGGCTGGATTAGTTTTAAACCAAATGGCTTCCTCATATACTCCAATATGTCCTGTTACTTGTCATTTATTCATCATTGTGAAATTTCACTATGTCAGCTAGAAAGAAGACACACTCCCCTTTCCTACAGAGAAGAGCTGGTCAACTACTCACAGATCAACGGGCACCGTTCTTCAAAAGCTCTGGATGCTGCAGTCAGTGGAGAACACCTTACAGTTCTCCGGGGGGCTTCCAGGTCTACAATGACAGAGGAATGATATTTCTGCCTCTGTCCTCTCAGAACCCACTCTAGCAGCAAGGAGGATGGGAGACAGAGTGCTCACTTCTGCTTGGAGGATACATGAAAGCACTTGGAACACCAAACTACAGCACGTGGAGACAGACACCCATGGAGGAACTGAGGACCTGGCAAGCAGGGATGGGTTCGTCAGGGCCCGCAGAGGGCGAACCAGAAGCAGCTCATGGACCCCACGGATTCCAGAGAGGCTCAGGAATTGGAGCCATCAGGAACTGCAAAGTGGGATGAGGTTTGGGCCTAGAAACAGCAAGGAGGTTGCAGAAGCAGTTAGGTTCTCACTGCCCACAGCCCCCAATCCTGAAGAATGACTCTGCACCCCTTCCCCTCAAAGCTGGGACATTAATATGACTGTTCTAGTCTCAGGGCTCCAAGGACAGCAGGAAGATGGAGTGAAAGGCCAGCCTGGAAACGGGGGCATTCAGTGACTGTCTGGTAGTGATGAGCCTCCCTTCCCATACCTGCTCCCTGCATGTGTTGACCAGGCTTATTCCCCCCATCTCCACACAGGTAGGAGATTTCAGGATAATTCTCTGTAGAAAATGACCAGGGTTAAATAAGAGAACCACAAATATTGACATTTTGAATCCCTCCTCGGGAAAGTCAGCTCCCCTTACCTCCCCGTAGTAAAGAGCATCAGACGAGGAGCTCCGGCCAGCACACACAGTCTCATCCCAGTTTAATCTCTCGATCTCAGCCCTCAACAGGTAGAATCATGAGACATTCTGGAAAGCTTCCACCATGAAAGACAAAACCAAAGCAAACATTTTGTTTTTTCAAAAGAAAAACAGAAGAAACTTTAAAAAAATGTTACTATACTTAGTGATTATTGCAATCTTTTTTTATTTAATAGGAAATTTGGGAAATAATGGTTTTAGAAATCTGCCATAATTACAAAAGAAAAAAAGACAAAAAGATGTAAGTATCTCCTGACCCACTGGTTCACATGGTTAGGCCCTCTAATTTTTGTGTGAACCACATTTATCTTCTATAGTGGTCCTCATGGAGGACTACACAGTGTCCCTCACTAATTTATGTGTGTATTATTTCCTTGATCTTTCAGATAACAGCTCAGGGGCAAATCGTGAGACCAGTGCCCACAAGAGCCAACATCTCTTATGGGAACTCATGAGGCAAGCTTAGCTTCTGAGGTCCTCATAAGAAGCATGCTAGGTCTGGATGCAAATTACCAATCAGGTTTATTTTGAACCACAGGCAGTGGGAACTAGCGATGCAGCTGCTGTGCCTCCTGTCGGGTGCTAGAGCCATTACGATGTTGCTTAAGAACACAGCTGACATGTCTTTTTATAAGGTCACGGGGGAACCAAATTAGTAAGTTAATCCAAGGTCATATTCATTCATAAGGGAGAAAAAAAACACTCCCTTGACCTTTGGTTAACTTCTTTAACCTAGGGTGAAAAAGGACATCATCACGGAAGTCAAACTGCCCCATGAGACATTAATGTCCCTTTCACCTCTTAACCAAATAGCTAATAATTTTGGCTAAAAATAATTTTGCAGAACCCATAATCTTTTCTAATGCGCAAGTTTCTACTAAATAACAGTGCATGGCAGTATGTAACACAACAAATATCATTATGTGACAAGTTTAAGATATCAAATCATGCTATAAAATCACTTAAAAATACTCCTTAGGAATAGTGTACCATCTCAGGCATCTTGTGCTTGGTGGCACCCAGCCTCCACATGGCCTCAACAGTCCTCACCTTATATGAAGAAACTGGTGAGGCTGTGGTATTAGTTCCAGGTGGAAGGATGCCTTAATTGACACCCCAGCAACACTGTAGAAACTGAGGGGATGTCCAGTGTCCTGTGTTGGGGAGGACATGGAGTCTCGGAGATGCCTGAAGCAGGCCACCAGGAGAGGACGGCTGAGAGGGGTCAGAGAAGTCATGGAGTGGTTAGCAAGGGAACTCCCAGCAGGTCAGGAAGACCCAGACCCAGCATGTGTCAAGTGTTTCAAAATTGTGACAACAGCCTCCCCTTACTGCGATGGTATGAATGACTGAAGTCGATAAAAACATACAGAAAGAGGAAAGAATGAGAGGATTGCTCATGAGGGAGACTGCCTCCTTAGAAAGAATCTATGTCTTTAAAAACCTTCCTTTAGATATGCAGGAAAAGCCTTTCCATACTGTAATTCTCTTGTGAAGTTGTTCTGAGTTTTCAGTAAGGAAATTCGCACACAGGACTGGCATGAGGCCTTGCGGGGCCATCATGGGCTCCACGGGAGAAAGTGTCCGCTTTCTGAGTGGAGCCTGACCTTGAGTTTAAGTGCGGAACAGAGGTCTGGAGGGCAGCCCACTGGAGATGGGAGAGGCAGAGAAAGGACCCTCCAAGAGGAGGGATATGAGAGAGGCAGACAACAGCTGGATGCTTCAAGGATGCGGCCCTCTAAAAACTAGGGCGGAGAGAATGAAGGAGAGAAAGTAAACAATTGGGTTGCATCTGTAAAATGGGCATGATAACTTTATATGGCCTATTTTATTGGGTTGTTTTGTGAGGATTCTATCCCATGATATATGTGGAAAGTGCAAATATTATTATATAAGTACTCACCTACTTTTGAACATACTCTGATCCTGAAAACGCATGTGAAACTAGTTTCTGTTATAACCAAGTTTCCATTCCTATATAACTAAAAATATCAAATTCCTAATTACGTGCCATGACTTAGAAACAATCTGTAATATATTTCAGCCTTTCAAATGCATTCCTTGTGCCCAATTATCTCTACAACCGTTCGTGCAGTGACTGGATGAATTCCATGGAGCATCCAATTGAAGCTCTCAACCCTGCTTTCGCCGCAGTAAGTTGCTTTCCAGTTTTAGATCAAGTACTGTTGATGAAACCTACAGTTCTTATTTCTGGTACCATCGTTTTTATTTTTCAGTTTTCCACTTAACTTTGCAATCAAGAGAAGCAAAATGGAACAATTGTCAAATGTCTCAAGCGCTGCTGAGACGAGCTGCCCCAGTGAGGCTAGGTGGAGCTGGCTGGTGGTGCCCCCTTGTGACAGCTGGGAGCATTCTTTGTTGGTAGATGCACCGAAGTCTGCACCCAGGCTAGGAAGGTGGGTCAGGGAGAATGCAATAATGTTCAAGGGTATGGATTGATTTAAATGAAACATAGGGATGCACAGGACTGCCTGTGTATCAGTTTAGAGCGGGAGTGGCACCAGCCAGCAGCCCAACAAGATTAATACAAGAAATGACAGTAAAAACTAGGCCCCGAGCTTTTCTTGTGGTGTGAACAGTTGAACCTGCCCAGTACTTCCTGGTACACATACCTCAGATTTGCAGAAGCCCTTCTGCATAGTAGGAATTCAAAAATTGTTTTCTAAATGCCTGGCAAAAAGACTTTGGAGAAACCTATTAGATTTTGGCAGAAACGCATGTTTATAGAGGAATTAGATGACATTATTCATGTAACAGACACCAACATGATCGTTGGAAACTCTGACTTCGAAGTGAACTCACATTGTCCTAGACTGACTAATGTCTCACTGACGAGGGAGAAGGGAAAAAACCATTCAATCCTTTCCATTTCCAAAAACCAAGACTTTTGTTTCTGTAGAGAGAATAGATCTGTGAAGGTAGGACCACAGCCAAGATAGGAGATACAGAAGGACATTGTTCTTCCAAATGGTGTGAGGAAGATTTGGGGAGACGTGTGGTTACTACAGCCCTGGAGAAAAGAGAGAGGAGGGGGAAGGCAGAGTCTGAAAGGACAGAAGCTGAGGTAATACTGTGGAATAAACCCCGTGAAACTCCCAGACACTCAAAACCCCTGTTTACACAAATGTCTTCTGTTATTTTGGAGGAAAAGATGAATTCAGAAAAGGGGATAAATTCCTGTGGGGTGGGTGTGAGCACAGGTACGAGGGAGGCTGTGGAGGGTGAGAAGCTGTGAGGTCACGAGTCCAGGGGAAGGTAGAACTTGAAGCCAAGAGTGACCATGAGAGAGAAAGTAAGTGCTGCCTACACCCACATGCACGGATGCAGAATTTCCAAATAGACGCGGGGCTTCCTGGGGAGGCGAGAGCAGGACCAGGGCAGAGGCGCCTAGACTAGTCTGTGGTTCCCAACTGGCTCCACCTGTGGAGACTGAGTCTCATGAACACCAGATGCCCATCCAGGCAGCTCCTGCTGGAGGACTGATGTCACAAAAATGGCTGTTTCCTGAGGAAGTACACACCAGGACTGCAGAGGAAGATTTAGAGTCGAGCGGCACTTCTCTACAAAGAGGATGCAGAACTGGCAGGTGTCTGAAGCAGAGAGGTGAAGGGGGCCGAAAGCAAGTCTCCCAGCAACCTGAGAGCTGGGCCTTCCAGGTCAAAATGCCCAAGCAGCCCCCACAGGAAGGAGGAAAATCCTCTGAAAAGTGATGTGAGCACATCGTCTGCCCAGCAGAGTGCTACAGGTGCTGCTGATCAACGGGCCCGGCGGATCCTGTGCCTTCAGCTGCAGAGGCTGCATGCAGGGCGCAGACTTGCTTCAGTTTGTTGTGACTGCGTGAGAGCTAAGCCTCCTCCACTTGCCCCCAGCTGTGTCTTCTCAGGTTACTGAGGTGAATGTGGGAGGCGGAGGAGGAGGTTGATAGGAAGGTCGCCTGCTGCCATCTGGATGGAGCAGAGAATAGACTCCCTCACAGCTCAGACCTGGGGAGGCTGAGCTGCAGACCCACACGGCTCCTGGGAGTGAGGATGCATGGCTGTTCCAGATCTCCTGAGGGCTTCCTAGATGAGACCCCCAAGACAAGCTCTCTCGTTGTCAGAGATGTGAGTTAGGCAGCCGCACATGTGGTGGTGACCTAAGAGCTATCGTCTGTATTGTCCTTCCTCCCGCGCTTTGTTTCTTCAGGAGACAGAAACCTGAAGATGAAGGCGTAGCTAACATTTGAAACTGCTCTCCATTTCTATTTATTTACTTATTTTTGCGTGTGTGTGTTTAGCACTGCTGAAGGCTAATACTTGGAATGGATGGCCTTTTCCCTTGGTAAAGACATTCCACGTAACATCAGCACACAGTTGCTGACATTTGACCAGCACGCGTGTGTGGCAGGCACAATCTCATATAATGTCCACCGGGTAGGGTTTGTCAAGCCCCTGCTGCAGTTGAGGCAGAGGGGGTGAGGCATTTGTCCAAAGTCACACCACGAGTGGTGGCAGCAACAGGATTGGACCTGGGCACGTCTCCTCTAGAACCTGAGTCCCGAATGCAAATCCATGCTGCTTCTTTCACGAATCTCAAAACAGGAAATGACACAGAACTGAGCAGGGGCTGATGAGCTAGATGTGCTGTGTAATAAGACAACGGGGAAAACCTTTGAGAATCCCCAGAGGCAGCGAGAACTGGGCCCTTCCCAATGAAATGAGAAGAGGGGAGCTGCCATATGTCTCCCACAGAGGGCAGTTAAAGAACATGGAGATTATTCCTATTGGGTTCTTATAACTGGATCGTTCATGTTTCGTTGACACACAGAAGTTCCATAAGTGCTGGTTTCTGAAATCTCTGTGACTGTTTCTTGAAGGAACTTGAAGTCACCAGGTGGTTCAATCCTCTCTACAACGTCACCTTGGTAGGGAGGCAGAGGTGAGTGAGACTCATGTGAAACAAAGGGACAGTGGGAAACCCTATGCTGGTCACCTTTTAAGGATTGGAGTAGAGGTGACAGAGCTCTTTTTTCCATCCTGCTGGCAAAAAGAAATGTGGGAAAGATGAGGGAAAAGATGTTTCTCTTCCCAGCCTCATCCTGTATCTCCTGAACTTTCCATCGTATGACATTCTTGTAGTTTTAAGTAAACTGTGAGGAAATTTATCTTGCATTTATTTCAACAATAGGGTAAAAACAACAAGTTTATCAAGATGGAAAGAAACACATAGAAGAAAGCTATGACCACCCTTTTACAGGAGCAATGAAACAGGGGCATAAGTACTAAAGGTTTTAGGAGAAGTAGCATGCCCAGATGTTCCCCTGGCACAGTTAGCGGTGAGGGACAGTGTGCTGAGAGCTGTCCATGCAGAGTGGAGAAGGCAGCCTCCAGCTAAGCCCCACCAGCGAGGGCTGAGGTCTTGCAGAGGCGAGAACAGAGGGGCTGAGTGGCGCTGGAGGTGGGGAGACTGGAGGTGAGCAAGCGTGTCAGCATAGACAGCATCTGGATAGACACAGGGGACGCTGCCCCTCCCTGGGAGGGGTCAATCCACAAGGCCCATCTCCTGTGCAAGCCGGGGACATTGGCCAAGGGCAACATGATCTGAATTACCACAATAACCGCTAAGGCCCAGGACATTTGGGTTGTTCACATCGTTTTACGTCCAGAAAGACTCCTCTTTAGTCCGTTGATGTCTTTTCTTTCTCCCAAGCTTTGGCCCAGAACTTGCCCGCCCTGGGCAGTAGTCAACACTCACCAAGGCCTGTTCTGAGGCGGACACCAGCTGGTGCTGGGCTGCAGAGAGATCAGTGCATGGCAGTGTCTGTGAGGGCTCTAAGGGCTGAGTGAGGGCCGTGAACAGGTCAAGTGGACTGCAGTGTGGGTCAGTGCTGTGACAGATCAGCACAAAGCATAATGGGGAAGTGGGGTAGAGAAAATGACACTTCCTGGGAAAACTGGGAGGTGACAGCAGGGCTGGGTCCTTAGGAAGAACTGGGGTTTTCCTGGCCGAGAATGGAGACAAGGATCTTCCATGTGGGGAGGCTTAGAGACAATGCCTCATGGTAGTCAGGACAGAGCTGGTGATGAGAGAGACTTGTGGGATGTTTGCTTGACACTTTATTGAATGTCAGTGTGGACGCTGCATGAGTTTGCTAGGGCTGCCATAACCAGATGCCACAGATGAGGTCTACACCACAGGAAGGAATTTCCTCACAGCTCTGGAGGCTAAAACCCCAGATCAAGGTGTTGGCAGGACTGGTTTCTCCTGAGGCTTCTCTCCTTGGCTTGCAGATGGCTGCCTTCTTGCTTGTCCTCACATGGCTCTTTCTCAAGGGGCAGTCTATCCTGTTGCTGTGGGTATAAATTTCCTCTTCTTATAGGACACCAGTTGGAGTGACTTAGAGACCACTTTAATGGCCTCATCTTAACTTAATCACCTACATAAAGGCTCTATATTTAAATAGATTCATATTTTGTGTTACTTGGGGTTAGGGCTTCAAAATATGAATTTTGGGGAGCCCCAATTCAGCTCATAATAGGTGTATTGCTTTGTTATGAGTCTATTTCCTTCATGTCATGTACACATCATGAAGTGTTTATGTATGTAAACGTGCGTGTCAATACACCTGAATTCGTGGTTGGATGTGGGGAAGGAGCAGGCTGAGGGTAAGGTGAGGGAAGAAGTTATTTGGGTTTGCTGGGATGTATGGGGTTGGGGGGGCGAGGGTGTTATGCAGTAGAGGGGATTGACCCTCCTCCAGGCTCCCACAGTGTTGACCTGCCTCTCTTCCTTCACTCCCTTTACTTGAGGACTTACAATGAGTCAGTCTGTGTTTGAGTCTTTATTTTGTCTCTGGTGAGCACTGTGACTCAGGATAATCACTTAACCTTTTGAAGCCACAAAGTCCTCATTGGTAAAGTCCATACAAAACTCCTGTCCTATTCCATGCCATGCTGTGAAGAGTCCATCTGGGACCAGTACATGCAGTTTCTTTGAAATCATAACTGGCTATTCAGGTCTGATGACAGTTTCTCCCTGGCTCCAGCAGAGAAGAGAACCTTTAAGCCTCACTCTGCTTTGTGACCAGTGCTCCTGAGTGTCCGTGAGATAATTCTTGTCTGGGTGGGAAGACGGCTAAGGGCGGGGGCTCTGTTTAGGAAGGTGGTCAGGAGCACAGCCATAGGCACCCGCCCAGTTCAGACACCACACTCTGTCCCCTGGCTCCCTGGGAAGCAGAGAAACAGGCCTGTGCTGAGCGAGGACTTCTCCTGAATTAAAGGCATCCTTGCCTTTCCCTCAGCATGTCCGCCTCCTCACCTTCCTTTGTTGTGACCGAAACCCAGGGCTTACTTTTCTCCCCTTCTCCCCCAGCTCTCGCGTCTCCTTCTGTTTCTTTCTACCTCCCTTTCTTCCTTCCTTTTTCATTGAGATGTAACTGACATACTGTAAGGGTTGCCCTTTAGAGTGTACAATCCAGTGGGTTTTTTGTATATTCACGACGTTGGGCAACCGTTACCACTATCTAGTTGCGTGTTATTTCCTTACCTCCAGAAGAAAGCCTGTACCCATTCCTTCATCCCCCAACCCTGGCAACCACTAATCTACTTTATCTTTTGATTTTTAAATTGAGATATAATTCACATGCCATAAAACCCAGCTTTTAAAAGTGTATATTACGGTGTGTTTTAGTATACTTGCAAAGTGTACAAACATCACCACTATCTAATTCCAGAACATTTTCATCACCACAAGAAGAAATCCTGCATCCATTAACAGTCACTCCCTGTATCAGTCTAACCCCAGTCCTTGGTAACCACTTATCTACTCTCTGTTTCCATGGATTTTCCTATTCAGGATATTTCATATCAGTGACATCATACAAGGTGTGTCCTCTTGAAGCTGGCTTCCTTCATTTAAAATACTGTCTTCAATGCTCATTCATGCCGTAGCGTGTGTCAGTACATCATTTCTTTTTATTGCTGAATAGCATTCCATTGTATGGATACACAACATTGTATTTATGTATTCATCAATTGGCACACATTGGTTTTTTTCCACTTTTTGGCTATTAAGAATTATGGTACTATGAACATTGTGTGAGCCAGTTTTCCATTCTCTTAGGTGTATACCTAGGAGTGGAATTGCTATGTCATGTGGTAATTCATTGTTTAACTTCCTGAAGAATTGCCAGAGTTATCCAAAGTGGATGCACTGCTTTCTATTCCAGCCAAAGATACATGAGAGTTACCATTTCTCTACACCCTCACCACACTTTTCTTTGCCCATCTTTTTGATTATAGTCATCCGAGTGGATGTGAGTGGGTATCTAATTGTGGTTATGATTTGTATCCGTAATGACTAATGATGTTCAGCATCTTTTCATGTGCTTATTGGCCATTTATAAATCTTCCTTAGAGAAATACCTATTCAAATCCTTTGGGTTTTTTTATTGGGTTATTGTCTTCTATAGTTTAGTTGTAATAACTGTTCTTTACATATTTGTTGTAGTAATTAATATATTTATATATTTATTTATTATATATATATATGTTCTGGTTACTTCTGAGATATATGATTTGTAAATGTTTTCCCTTATTTTGTGGTTTTTCTTTTCAGTTTCAGCTTTTCAGTGACTTTTAAAGAACAAACATTTTAAATTTTGACCAAGTCCAATTTCCCTTTTTTCCTTTGGTTGCTGTGCTCTCAGTGTCCAGCTGTAGGTGGGGTTTCTACAGGTGGGGGAGGGGTTCGTCAAGAGCCCAGGGAAAGGCTTTCTCCATCGCTGCCACTCTAAGCAAGTGCCACTGAGCCTTCAGCCTTTTGAGTGTGTGACCATCTTCAGGGAAATGATCCCCACCCTCCAGGAACATGCTGCACAGCTGGGAACAGTGCGAGCACCGTAGAGAACAGGAGCTTTGGAGAGCAGGACAGCACTGCATCGGTGCTGATCGTGCTCACAGCCAGGAAGAGGCTGGCAGGGTTCAGGGGGTCAGAGGAAGTGCTTGCTGAACCCTGAAGTATCAAAGCACAGGTGAGGGAGGTCCTAACAGTATTAAGCACATACTAACTGCTGGGCTCTGGGTCGGGCCCTTTACCTTCTTGATCAAGGCCAATCCCACCTGCCTCTGAGGCAGAAGAGGAAAGGATGGCTGGAGAAGGTCAAATATTCTTTGTGGAATCACAGAGGTGGTCAGTGTTGGAGCCGGGCCTGACTCCAAGAACTTCCTACTGTGGCACAGGGCCCTCAGCACCTCTAGAGCCCAGAAGATGTAGAAGGTGGCATTGCAGTGGTGGGGGGGCCACAAATACCTTCGCTCTTCGGTTACCCTGAGGTTGAGTTGTCCTTCTACACCACAGATTGACTATTCCTCCCACGTTGGAAGGTAGAAGGCCTGAGTGCTGCATGCAGCTGTGAGGCAAACCCTCATCAATTCTTCCCTTCCTCCTTGAACAGGGCTTACCTGTTTCCAAGGCCCCTCATGCTTCTCAACTCCTCTTTGTCAACAGACTCCTGAGTGAGTGATTGCCCAGCAAGACATGGGGAGCAGGTTAATCAAGGTGAGGATTGACTTAGCTCAACGTTTTGAAGAAGAAAAGAGGGGACACCAGGATGAGACGGAGTGAAGGAGAAAGAGCAGGTAGAGGAAGGAGGGAAGGGCTCAGCGATCACTACCGAGTCAGTCACTGAATGCCCCCGATTCCAGGCTGGCCTTTCACTCCATCTTCCTGCTGTCCTCGGAGCCCTGAGGCCAGAACCCTCGTATGAATGTCCCAGCTTTGAGGGGAGGGGGTGCAGAGTTGTTCTTCGGGGTCGGGGGTTGTGGGCAGTGAGAACCTAACTGCTTCTACAACCTCCTTACTGTTTCTAGGCCCAAACCTCATCCCACTTTGCAGTTCTTGATGGCTCCAATTCCTGAGCCTCTCTGGGATCTGTGGGGTCCATGAGCTGCTTCTGGTTCACCCTCTGCGGGCCCTGAGGAACCCATCCCTGCTCTGTGAGGTCCTCAGTTCCCCCATGGGTGTCCATCTCCACGTGCTGTAGTTTGGTGTTCCAAGTGCTTTCATGTATCCTCCAAGCAGAAGTGTGGACTCTGTCTCCCATCCTCCGTGTTGTGTTGTATGGATTCTGAGAGGAGAGAGGCAGAAATATCATTCCTCTGTCATTGTAGACCTGGAAGCCCCCCGGAGAACTGTAAGGCGTTACTCCACTGGCTGCAGCATCCAAAGCTTTTGAAGAACGGTGCCCATTGATTTGTGTGTAGTTGACCAGCTCTTCTCTGTAGGAAAGGGGAGTGTGTCTTCTTTCTAGCTGACATAGTGAAATTTCACAATGAAGAATAAATGACAAGTAACAGGACATATTAGAGTATATGAGGAAGCCATTTGGTTTAAAACTAATCCAGCCTGAACTTGTTTTCCAAAAATGCCTGATGTGGCTGGTTGAGAATGCTTCGTATGTCTGCTTTAAACATTTACACTGTCTCAAAGACAAGAATGATGCCCTTAAAGATAGGTATGTAGATTCCTCCATATTAGAATTTCTTTAAGGATAAGCATCTCTATCTGAGACTAAGGATTAGTTACCGATCTGTTGGACTCACCTTGTGACCACTGACCTGCTGTGCCAGTTACGCATCTCGTGACAGCAGAAAAAGAGAGATTCCTGTCATACGTGATGTATGCTCTTTGTTCCAAGACTGTCTATAACCACTGTGTACACCCCACTTCTTTGGTGCCCTTCCTCCCTTGGGGAAAGAAGACCCCAAGCTATAGTCCTCAGACCTGGCTGATAATAAACTCACCTCAATTTTGACTTGTAGGTTGATTACGGATTATCAGTGTCAACCACAATAAAGTGTCTGGATGGGGTCTTATTGTGTTTTTCCTCCTTGACACTTGCTAGACCCTTTCTATTTGAAGATTTATTTGTGAGGAAAATTTGCTCAGGTTATTTCTTTTACCTTTTTGGTAAAATCTAGCTTTCATCTTCTTTGTTTGTTTGTTTGTTTTCTGGGAGGCCTGTTGGTTGGGTGGCACTCTGGATGGACCCTCCACATCTTGAATAATTTCTCAAACATTTTCATCTTTGTCTTTTTTCTCTGCTCTGAGAGATCTAAAGCAGAGTTAGCAGGAGGAGAGGGCGCGGGGTACAACTCCTGCAACAGGTTTTTAAGAGGAGGGAGCAACAGATCACAGTTCCTTCCAGGGAGTTAGGGAGACAGGGGCTGACAATGTTGAGTTCCAGTGTCCAGAGCTTCCTGCCCTCTGTGGCCACATGAAGCTCAGGGCCAGGTGGCTTCTGAGAGGCAGCAGCCAACCCTGATGGGACCTGAATGGCTGACGTCCCATTGCCTGTAAGAAAAATGCTTTGAAGCTGGTATTGATCACACCTAACCTAAGAAGGCAAGTGCCCTAAATGGCAAACCCCTCAGATCCACTTGGGATTCAGCCCTCCTACGCGACCCAGCCCCCAGCCTAAGCCAACCAGCCAGAGGTTTCCCCAGGGCTCTCCTGAAGGCCCCAGTGATACAGCAATTGAGGGCTCAGCAGAGGGAAAGTCCCTCCCTCTATGTGCTCTTTGTCCAGGGATGTTCTGCCCACTCTGGCTGTAGTAGCCTGTGGAGAGCAGGATCCCTGTCTGGGGCCTCTGGGTGGGGAAGTGACTCCATCACACAAGTCCTGGCTCCAGGTCTCAAGGCTTGACCCCAGAGCACGTGAGGCCCTTCTGTCAGTTCTCTGGAGCATTTCATGGTGTTTTCTCCTTTGAACAAGTTCCACTTTCTCCAGACTCCTGACTGCTTTAGGATAAGGGAGGGGCGGTCCTCATCCTAACTTGGTCACTTTACCAACTTTGTACAGTGAGACCTAACTTTTCTGAGGTGTCTCTGCAGCCTTAGCCAGCACGGGCCTCACCTCATCCTTAGTCTTGGATGTCCCATACTGTGCCACTGAGAAAGTGGCCACTGTGTCCATTTCCCCCTGACCACCCTCCCATCTTGGATTGTGCACATTCATAGCTGGGAGGCCTGCATCAGCCTCTCCTGTGATTCAGAGAGTCCCTGGTCCTTGAAGGTATCTTGTGCCTCACAAGACTCCACATCCACCTCGCTCTCAAGCTTCTCTGTCTCCTTCAGGATCATGAACAGAACATTTATGTTTGGGCAGCTCTGAGATCAGCATGAGCTCCAGGTGACAGGAACCAGGAACATGGAGAACAACACCACAAGCAACTATCACCTCAACCCATGCCCTCTGATCTGTCCTTACCCAGGAGGAAGTGGGTGCCTTCCAGAGAGGAGCCTCCCATGAGTCAGGTGTCCCCAATGCCTCCACACACAGGTGCACACGATGACCAACATCACTGTCTACGTGTGCTTCCTCCTCAGGGAGACGCTCAGAGACGGAGGCACTTTCTTGTTGGCTCCTCCTCGTCTGGGCTCCACTTGACTCAACGTCTCAGGGAACAACTGAAGCTTCTGGAGGCAGCTGGTTTGGATGGGATTTTCTTTGGTTGATTTTATGAGAAGAAAGCTCACCCAGCAGTCTGTGCTGCGTGTGGCTCCTGGCCCAGTATGTCCCTGAGTGTGGGGGGCAGGACCAGAAGACAGCTGCTAATGAGGAGAAATGTGCTGCCTGCTTCCCCACAGGATTCAGGGACTCAGAGGTGATCCAGGTAGAAAAGGAGCACTCCTCACACCTCCTCACTTACCTATGTATGGAATTCGAGTTGGAACTTGAGAAGGTTCCTCCAATATCCTCATCCTTCATCGCACACCCACGTTTTTGTCCTATTTAACAGAAAAGACTTGACTGTCTCGTTGAGGTAGATGGGGAAGAGCAAGGGGCAGTGGGAGGGCCTTAGTTTCCCACACAGTCAAATGAGGCCTGACAAAGACAAAGACCTAAGGAGCCAGGAGGGGACTCACACTCGCTTGAATTGATGGGAATCAGCGATGCATGGTCTTTGAGGGCTCGCTGAAAGCTCACCTGGGGCCGTCACTATAAGTGTGGGGGGTCTGGATCTGCCAGGACTATGCGCTGGTGGTCAGGAAGGCCACATTTCCACTTTCGTTACTCTGCTTTAATCTGACTCCCAGCCACCATATACCTGGTTGGCACAGAATTCAATCTCTGTCATTATTGGGGTTTTCCCACTCTCATCTCCTCTGAGAGGAGTGTCTTGAGAAGAGAAACACATCAGTGGACACCAGTCAATATTTGCCCAAAGTTATGATGGACGTGCCCACGTGGTAGCTCTTTGTCCTTGTTTCTTTTCCAGCTGTGGAGACTGTACTGATTCCTGCCAAGTCTGAAATCCATGGAGATGAGGGCCCACCTTTCTCAGTGCATGGCCAACCACACCCCTCTGAGGTCCATCTCTCCTTCAGGCACTGCCGGAACCGAGAATGGGGCCCGAGACTCCCCTTTCACTTCCCCTTCTCGGATAAATTATTTCTTGTTTTAAAAATACGTGAAGCACTGGCCATGTGCCAGGCATTGTTCTGGGTAACCTGAGATACTCAGTGCTTTGAAAAGGAAAGAAAAAAAATGAAAACGCTTGTTTTGTAATGGGTTGACAGAAACACCCCCAAATCAAGAAATAGATAGCATTCTCACAAGGTGATAAGAAGTATGGGGAAAAAATAGCCCTGATAGGGGACTTGTGAATGCTAGGAGGGGGGTGGTCTTTAAATAGGTGGCAGCTTAGGCCTCTGAGGAGGGAACATTTGGGCCAACCTGAGACAGAGAGTTAGCTGTGCGGGCAATTGGAAGGGGACATTCAAGGAGAGAGAATAGTCTGAGAGATAGGAGGGAGAGCCGTCAGGGAAGTCTGACTGAAGGACTACTGCCATGTAATGGACTTGGGAGGGTCACTCTGGTGACTCTGGAGGAGGCTGGCGAGGCAGGCAGCACGTGCAGAAGCAGGAGCATTGGAGAGAAATGCAGCTGGAGATCCTGGCAGCTGCAACCAGCGCAGGAGAAGTGGAGTGGAGAGGACTGTCTGGATCCTCACACAGCTCTCAGAGGCGTTCTCTCTCTCTCCTCCCCTCCATGAAGTCCTCTCAAGATTTCAGGTTTTCAGATAAAAGTCAGAGAGAAAGAGATAGTGGTCAGACAACTCCTCCTGCTTCCCATAAAACCTCTCCTGAGGTGGGGAATCAAGGACCTAGAACTTCCTAACATTAAGGTTTGATATTCCGTGCTGCCGTGGCAGCTTGTGATTCACGCAGTTTCTTGAATGCTCCTGAGGAGAAGGTTCCCTAGCCCTATGAGCCTCCTCATCACGGGCTCCAGGTGCACTTCCTTCTCCTCCTTGAGCACATCTCAGTTCCCTGTCAGCTCATGGAATGATTCAAATGAGCCATCTCATCTTCCCTTGAGAACCAGGGCTCACCTCCCCTCCACACCACAGAGCCTGAGTCCCACAGTCCCTGCTGGTTCACTCTTCTCACGTGCAACCCCCTATGACACTGTATGGCATGTGATGTCCTCTTCCCCCTGGCTGTGAGAATACGTGACTGATAAACTGCTCCCAAGCTCACTTGTCCAGTGTGACACGTTGTGTTTTCAACATCTTCATAACCCTAGGGCGGGAATGTCTCCCTCACCTACAGGGTAATTAGGAGGTGACTACAGCACGTTCACCACCCAGGGAAGGGAGCTCTATGAACAGGAAGCCAGAAGGGTCCTCTGGAATGAATCCCTTTGTAGAGAGAGTCAGGGAGAAGCTCCAAAGGAATGAATCCCTTAGGGCTGAGCTAGGCAGCTGGGCCCACTCCCTCTTCCTATCTGAGCTCTTCAGAATTTATAGAGTCAGGTGCTTCAGAAGAACCATCGATAAAACAGTTCTTCTTAGTCAGTATTCTTATGGAGGTTAGAATGGGGCCCCAAAGAAGGCCCCTTGGAAAGCCAAGATATTCCCAAATGACCAATTCTAACCAAGGTCAGATTGAGGAAATTTGTGGTAGTGGTACGTGTGGTCATGGGGATCATAGATAAACAGTTTCTGCCAAGATAGTTGCATGCCCTGGGGACTGTCCATTTCTGGAGGAGGACAGAGTCTTCCAGCACTGTGTTAAGGCAGGGGGCCCCCAGTGATATGTCACTGAGATTTGGAGTCCAGGTGTGGGGTGAGGGTTACCAGCTGTGTGAAGCTGTCTGGAGCGCTTACCCTCAGCGTTGGTATTCACAAAATGAGAGGAACAGCATCTACCACATGGGAAGTTGGGAGGCTGCAATGGAAAATGCTTATAAAGCACCTGGCACTGGCTGGCCTTGATCAATGCACACTTGAAAGTGTTTATTGTTATTGGGAGGTAATTTAACCTTCTTGAGGCCTTGGGCCACATGGAAAATAAAAATAGATTTACAGAATAACTTTTCTTTTTTAGGGGATTACATGATCATAGACAAGGGGAGGAAGAACTGAAGGAATGGCATGTTTTCAGACTTTCACTTAATTTTGGGAAGAAGAAAGTATGGTCAAAATACTTTTCAGTATTCAGCCTAAAGCTGAAATGTGCTATGTTAATTTCCTGTTGCTGCTGTAAAAAGTCACCACAAAGTTACTGCTTGAAAACAGTACAAATTTATTCTCTTACTATTCTGGGGTTCGGAAGCCTGTAATAAGTCTTTTGAGGATAAAATCAAGATTTTGGCAGGGCTGAATTTTTCTGGAGTTTCCAAGGGAGAGTCCTGTCCCTGCTCTTTCAACTTCTGGAGGCTGCTGGCATTCCTTGGCTTGTGGCCCCTTCTTCACATCCCTCCAACTTCTTACTTCCATCATCACATCTCCTGCTACAGACTAGGATCTTCTGCCTTTCTTCCTTTTATCAGGACCCTTGTGAACACATTGGACCTATCCAGATTGTCCAATCTACTCTCCCCAACTCAAGATCCTTCATCACATCTGCAAAGCGCCACTTTGCCATTTAAGATCATTCACAGGTTCCAGGGATTATCACTTGGACGTCTTTGAGGACCAGCATTCAGTTGACCACAAGTACCAAAAGTCCAAGCTCCATGGCTTTCTTTAAGGGGAAATGTATTTTATAAGTGTATTCTAAATGTTGATATTGGCCAACATAAGCATATCTTCCTCACTTCATCCCCAAGAGAAACTGCATATTACCTTGAGTCTACTGTGCCCAAATTTGGGCTGGAAGGCTGGGTGCCACCTGCCTGTGTGTTGCTGCTTTTCCCAAGTTGCATCTGCTTTGCTCACAAGTGCTGCTGAGTCCTTCCCTTGCCTCATCTGGTGGCCTTCTCAAGGGACCCTAGTGGATTGGCTTGCTTGACCCCCATTTTCCAGCCCTTGGTGGGAAAAAACCTTACCTTGATGTAGACTTTCCTTCTAGAACATGCCTGAGTAAATTGAGTAGATGTGGTTGAAGCAGTGCTACTACGTGACTTTTGCGGCCCTAGGAGACTGTCTTCATAGGCCTCTTCCTCTGCAAAATGTATTAAATTCTATTTTGCAACAGTATTGATTAAAGTGAATATGTTAATTTTCTATGTTAAAATATTTTCTTTGACTTGGCAGTTCGTTTATTTTCTTTTGATTTTGAAAGTATTTAAAATCATTTTTGTGAGTCTATCACACTGCCATGAATCCTAAGCACTGTGGCCATTGTGCCTGGTGGGTGAGTCAGCCCCGGTCTGAGGAAAAGGGAATGGGCACAGTCTACTCTCTGCTCTGTGATTCTGGGACTCTAACAATGCTGGTGAATGGACTTCAACATGAATTTTCCCAATGTGTGCCCTTAATAATTCCAAAGTGTTATTTTTTACTTAAATTTTATGATGATTCAGTTCTATTGCAGTGAATGCCAATATTTTTTTATTGTCCTTTAGAATATGTGGTTTTAATTCTTCATAGTTAGTAAAATATCACTACATCCAGAATATATGGCTTTCTACTGGGTTCCAGTTGTATAGTATCCTGCATTTACACAGCAAGAAATGATTTACCTCTAATACAATGGTGTTGGGCTCGTGACATTTCTCTCTGTTAATTTCATCTCTAATGTGTACACAAGATGTTTTACATCATAGATATTTTTATTAATTGACTCTCAGTAATTTATAAGTGTGTGCTCCTTCTTGTCCTAGTCTTTCCTCTTGTGTGATGCAATAAAAGATAAACGAAAAAACTTTTACACAAATGGCTGGGCATTCCAAATGCAAATTTGGAGAAAATGGATTTTTGGCCCTTTATTATGAGAGAGACAGTGTCCTCATCCCTTCCAGAGAGGAGGGAGAAAAATCCCTGCTCTGTAGAGATGGGATGCACAAGTTCCTGCTGGATGCCCACCGCAACACTCTGCTGTGTAAGTAGACTCTCTCCAGAAGCTAGAGAACCACATGAGTCTGGGGCTTTCTCAGTTTAGAGGTCTCTCCAAGGTCAGGCCTTATTCTTGCCTGAGACGTCAATGACGTGGGGAATGGTGCTCCAACCTTCCTGGGACCTTGGGAGCTTCCCCTTGGGTCCTCCTTCAGGCTATAACTATTTGGCCCTTTCAGTGAGATGAGAAGTTTATTATTCTTCTGGATCAGAGCAATTAGGGGACTAATTGTTAGACATATAATCCTCATGGTCTAGGAAAGGTGAAGTGTTTCTAGCAGCAGTGAGAGCAAACATCTTTCTCTTTAAACTGTGTACATCTCCATGTGCCAAGAGGCTGGACCTTTTTAGAGGAACACTAAGAAATCCAGGGAAGATTTATTTCCCAACAACACTTTAAAAATCAGTTTCAACATCTTTATGAGACAAAATAAGTTTTTTTCCTTCAAAATCTTTCCTTGTAGCACTGGGATACATTTTACATAAGCGTATGTTATTTGGTAGAAATCTCTCTACTCAGGCTGGTTGTTACCCAGACATAAGACACCACATGATTCCCAAAGCCTCCCCTCCACTGGCTGTCCCTCTGGAAATGTCCTTTCTTCGCCTTTATGATTGAAAGATGAATTTTCTGAACGTAAGATTCTTGGTTGGCAGAGTTTTTCTATCAGCAGTTTGAATACAGCTGGCTCTTCACATCTCAGGATGTAGAACTCATGAGTATGGAAGGCTGACCAAGGGACTTGAGCATCCTCAGATGTTGGTATCTGAGGGGAGTTCTGGAGCCAACCCCCACAGATATTGACAGACAATATATGTTATCCTACTGCCTCTGGCCTCCATTATTTCTGAAGAGAAGTCAGCTGGAATCCCACTGGTGCTCCCTTGTATGTGATGAGTCATTTTTTTCTTGTTGCTTTCAAGATTTTTTCTTTATCTTTTAACATTTTCAGTATCCTATGTCAAGGTATTGATCTTTTTGCATTTATCCTACTTAGATTTTTTTTGAACTTCTTGGATGATGTATCAGTCACAGTTGTTGAGGGAATCAGAACCAATTATATATATATATATATTTGTATTAGTATATATATAATATGTATTATACATATATTATATGTGTACTCAATACTATACTCTATATGTATACTATATGAGCATGTATACTATATATATAATAAGTTTACTGTATGTATTTTATATGTATACTGTATAATCTGCTATAATTAATATTGTAGGGGAGGAGGAAATTTTCCTTTACCTTTCTAGGTTCTCTGACTCGTCCAACAGTTAAATACCAGAGACAGATGAATAGGAGAAAAATTGGATGAAGTTTATTAACATGGATACATGGGAAAGACCCAGGAAAACTAAATTGCTGAATTTACCGCCTCAAGTACCATCTTCTGCTAAAGACAAAAGAAGATGTTGGGGGTAGTGGCTTGGGACTTCAAAGGAGAGAAAATCAATTGACATGGAGATAGAAAAGCAAGTGTTTGGTAAACAAATGTTTGCCATGCCATGCAGAGACAATGGGGCGTGGAGAGGACTCTGATCTCTAGGCTCTCCTGAGTCTCCCCCACCATCCTTAGCCCAAATTCTTTGTAGATGTCTCTGGCGATAGCTCTGTTCCTGTTACAGGCCATTTATCTAAATTCTACTAGGAAGTTATGGGGGAGGTAACAAGAAAAACTTTCTCAGTCTTTTGTTTCTTAAAAATAATCAGCCTAAAATAATTTTCATGTTAAAGAGATATTTTGGGGTGGCAAATTTTGTTTCCCTGCAGTCTTGCCTGTGAAATTTCAATCAAGAAGTTTAACAATCCAGGAGCTAAGTTGATAGATTGTTCCATCTTGCTGAACCAGTTTCTTGGTCTTGACAATGGGTTAGTCCAGTTAAATTCATTTCAGGAGGTGGTAACACAGGTGGGCTCCAAAAGTTAGGTCTATATTATGTAAGCAAGCAATAAGGTATCTCATAAGAGACGTTTCTATGGAAACAAAAGAAAAGCAAAGACTAATGGTTGAAGCAAATTATAAACCGCTTTCTGAGCCCAGGGGGGCAACCAGTCAAGATTTCCACATATCAGGGTTGAAGCTTCTTTTGCACTTTGGAATATCTCTGATGATGTCATGGTTGCTCAGGGAGCTTTCTGAGTGACTTAGAGAGCAACGGGCAGAAAGAGTGTCTAAACATGGGCTATTGTGGTGATCATTCTTACATTTGCATCAATGTGTTCAGCTTCAGTTTTCAGGGCTTCAGGAAAAGAACAGCTTTAGTTCTCAATGATTCTAAGTCAAAAGTGGAAGAAAAGTTGAAAGTATTAGTTTGGAGAGTTGTAACCAGATATCTGAGGACACTAGAAGAATTTAGGGTACAGTCCAGTTTATGGGTGGGAAACAGAAACCTATTTCCCCTGCAGGGTAGAACGTCTGCTGTTGCTGTTCAGAGGGCATAGCCCTGTGCGTGCTCACAGTCCTCCTGGGATGAGGGTGCATTACAGAGCTCCACAGACTTTCTCTTCCCCTGATCTCTGTGTTAGTTGTCTGCACCTGTTGGTATCACACCAAGCTATTAGGCTCCTCCAATTACTGGTTGATGGCTCTATTGTTTTCAACCATTTCCTGGGGCATACATAGCTTTATTATCTGATCCAATTCATTTCAGTTCCCTTTGCAAAGGTCCATTTTTCAGGCCAGTCTGTCATGTTTGTTCTTTCCCCAGTAGGGTTTTTCTTAGTCTATTTTTCTTTCTTTCTCTGGCTCTCTCTGGTAGGCTGGGTGACCTACAGTTTAACTTGTTGCTCACATGGAGATAAGAGCCTCCTCTTTATTGCTTACCACCAGAAGCTCCATTGTTTTTGAGAGTACCCTTAGGCTTGGACATCCCTATCCTCTGTTTTTTTTTGTTTGATTGTTAGCTCTGAGCTAACATCCATACATCCATTGCCAATCCTCCTAGTTTTTTTTGCTTAAGGAAGATTAGCCCTGAGCTAACATCTGTGCCAATCTTCTTCTATTTTGTATGTGGGATGCCTCCACAGCATGGCTGATAAGTGGAGTAGGTCTGCACCTCATATCTGAACCTGTGAACCCTGGGCCGCCAAAGTGCACAGTGCACAACTTTAAACACTTTGCCATGGGGCCGGGCCTCCTAGACTCTATTTTGAATAAAGTCAATTCCTTTGAGAGATTTTCAGATCCTCTTGTTCTCATGGACATCCTCTCTCCCTGGGGAAGCTCTCTAAGCCATTGCCCCAGAGCTTATGGCAGAGGTGGAAGCCTATTCACCTCAGAGTTACATCTCTGCGCTATGAGCCATCTACTAGGCTGGGGCAGTAGCATCTGGTCTTCTTGGCTTGCCTCTCCTGGATACCTACAAATGAGCTGGAGTGAGGGTAATCGTGACTCAATATTTTCAGCCTCTCACATCTGGGTTACAGGCTTTGCTGTCTAAGTGGGGCTGGATAGAGGAAGGGATCCCACCAGTATTGGCCACAAGTGCCAGGAATTTAGCCTCTGCAACTTGGAGCTGGGGTAGTTGTGAAATGCTGGTGGTCTGACTTCCCAGTAGATACACATATCCCTTGACTGGGAGCTGTAGGGGAAAGAATGACCCATTTTCTTGTCCAAACCTACCCAGAGTGGAATTACTTTCATGCTGAGCTGGGAGGAGAAGGAAGGGAGTGGTTGAGTCATGGCTCAGGTGACTCATTGTTCTTACTGAGATTTAGTAGATTTTCTAGAATAGATATTTCTTCATTTGCTGTATGCCCTTAGGCCAATTTCCAGAGACTCTAAATGATTGTGTAAAAGACATTTTTCACTAGTTAAGGTTGTTTTACTGAGTAGGGTGGGGCGGGTCTCAGATCTCCTCATTTCAGCATTCTGGATAGGGAACCCTTCACTGGACATAATCTAGCATGCAGAATAGAAAAGAAAATTTTATTGAAAAAGAAATAACGAGATTTAAAAAAAACAACTGTGGGTTACTTATAGCATAGATATTAAAGATTTGGAGAAATACTTTACTCTCCTCCTGTTTGCCAAAACATGACCCAAAAAATGTAGATATGTCTCATTGCCAGGAAATGAAACAAAACTACCACCAAAATCTGTTTGTGTTCTGGCCTGAAATTTACGAAAGTCTAAGCATGTATTTATTTCCCTGTGTTTATTTTCATAGGAGAGAGTCTTTAATAAAAGTATCTTTATTGACACCATACTTCAGCATTTTCCTTAAAAATGGCAAACCTCTTTAGATGGTGGAACGTTCACTAATTCATTGAATTCACGAATCCTTAGGCTACATTTGTAAGACTGTATTCTGCCATTTTAAAATTGTGAAATTGAGACAGAAAGGAGCCAGCTCTTCCTACATGGCTCAGCTCCCTCAGAAGGGCCCACGGAGGTGAGCGGGGTCAGCAATGCTGGGAGGAATGCGGGACTCTGGCTCCTCAGGCACTCGGTGCAATCTGTGTCCTGGGGAAGCGCAGCCCTTTGTCTAGAGTTATAAAGCTGAGATTCTCAGAGAATCTTGACACGTGCAGTTCTCTCCTGCCTTCTGCCAATCCTGAGACTGGGGTCAAACCCAGCGATGGGTAAGCACCTCCTGCTGCCACTGATCATCCTGTCCTCGCTGCTGGGCTTCCTGCAAGGTGAGCTGGGGGAGCATATAGGAGGGCAGTGGGGACTCAGGAGACCCTGGGTGAGTGGTAGTTCATATTTCTAGGAATCACCTCTCTCTTTGACTCTCTATCTGCCTGCCTTGTCAGTAGAATGCATAACACGTGAGATTGCCACCTAAATTATGATTTGATAGGGGATATTTTCCTTTTGTAGGGATACATTTCAGGGTGTTTCTGCTTGTAAATTTGTTTTTTGCAATTGCAACTAGTTCAATGCTTTTGAAATTTGTGGTGTTTTGGTACGTTATTTGTTGAATACTTTAAGATTTGGAGTTATCCTGTAGAAACAGAATGGGGCCACACCAAAATTTGATTCAGATGTCGAGACTGATGATGCCAAGATTTGACACCCACCAGGAGAGTATTAAAAGTTTACTACTTACCTACTGAAGCTACCTGGGGAGAACAGCACTTGCTTCCAGTCCAGTCTTAAGATGGCGTGAGGGAGCAGGGAAAGCAGGCTGGCTTGGGATTCAAGTGCTCATTAGGCAGAGAGGCAGGGTGAGGGCTGCTGCGCGCAGACAGGGGCTTGTGTGGTTTGAAACTCCCACCACTGGCAAAGGAGGGAGCTCCTGGGGCCCAGATGTGGGCAGAAGAGGTGAGTCTCAGAGCTGTCAGCTATCAAACATTAAAATAATGGAGTCAGACACTTTATTACATGAATAAAACATAGGGGACTCTTTCACTCAATACTCAATACCATTGTAGGCCACTTAGATTGAATCACAAAATGGTTCCTCAAAGGCTCAACCATTTTCAAAACCTGATGGATGACAGGGAACAGGGAGAAAGATTGCTGAACAGTAATGTTTTATTCCACATCACCTTCCTCACAAAACCTTTATAGTTATTCTACCTGTGTGTGTGTATACATACATACATAGATATATTGAGAGATATATACATTCATTTATATCTGATATGTATATTTGTGCAGACACACAAACACACACATAGTCACTCTCGTTTGGACACAATTAGGACACAATTAAGAATTATCTATTCACCACGACCAATTATAAGTGTATTTTGGTTCCATAGATTCTCAGTTGAGTAGTAAGTTTGTTTCTGCTGCAATGTTATGCTCCACCAGCATTTGTGTTTATACTATTACCACCAAAATCAATGATCTTATATTCAATGTGGATTTCTTAAACTGGATTTTCTAGCAGTCACAAAAAGTCCGAAGTTTCTCCTTCTACAGAATACATTTCCACAGCTTTTATTTCATTCCACGGACTGACTGAGAAATGGAATGATCATTGGCATTAACTGGTATCATTTGTTGGCAGCGTTCTTCTGCAAATGGGATCAGCCTATTAATAGTCAGCATTTCTTTTTTTTGTGTATATACAGGAAGACTTGGAATAAAAAATCTGCCAAATAATTTAGAAGAACACTCATTTGGTGTAAATGAAAATTCTTCATCCTTGCTGGTGCTCTCTCAGAAGCTGACTCTGAGAGAAAGATATGAGTAAAAGTCATTTCTGTGAAAGGCGATCCCAGGAAATACCTGCGTGGGGAGTGAGGAAGGACGACGGGAAGGGAAGGAGGCTGGTAAAGGATGCGTCATCGAGCTAGACAGCAGGGTAGGCAGATGGATTTTCACCCTGCAGGGAAATTCTGAGGACAGGGCAGAGCTGGCCTCAAGATCAGGGGTGAGAAAGTTGCAGTGTCATCCACCAGTATCCCCCACTGTTCTTGGAGAGGGGTGTGTCCAGGGCACTTGCTCGCTAATATTCCACCTTGCCCTGGGTGCAAGGAAGTGTGCTCCCACCGCCCCCTGTGGACGTGCAGGTGTTGCAGGAGCAGCCTTCAGTGCCTGGAGGGGGAGGTGAGGGGTCCAGGGGGTAGGGATGCTCAGGGCACCCGCTTCGGTCAGTGATACAGGAAGCCTCTGCTGCAGCTGCACACGTTACGTCAGCTTTGGGTCCACTTTTCTTAAAATGACTACTCACTGTTAAAACAGCCGCTGAAATTCTTAAGCAGACTTGTATCTTCAGCAGGGTAACCTGTGATCGGAGATGGCACAGGCCCTGTGGGGACGGTAAATGCAGACACAGTTTGTACAAGTTATACAGCCCTCGTTAACTTGGAGGAAGAGGAATCGAGTGTTCAGTGTTTGATTGAGCACACACTTTTTGAAGTTCATTCCTATCGTAACGCTTTACCTCTACATAAAAAGGCATTAGTAAATCATAAAGTAAATGTATAATTTTAGATTTAATGCCATAAAAAATGATGAAACTGTGGTGAGAGCATTTAGACTCCCTGCTCTTTGCTCTGTTGTGGGTTCTCAGCCTCTGTCTCCCACACAGATATTTAATTTATTCCTGACCTACAATCTCTCACGTTTTCCTCTCACTCTGGTGACTGGCGGCTTTATTCCCATCTTCCTGTTTCCGCCATCGCTTACCAGGGCCTCTTTTACTCTTTCTTTCTCTAAAATCCATTGTCTGCACAGGAGCCAGAGTGTACTTGAAAATCATAAACCAGTTAATGTCACTCCCTATTTCACAGCCTCCCCTGGTCTCCTCCAAAGGAGAATAAAATCCGGATTCTTATGATGATCTAGAACTGTCCTGTCAAATAACAACATGAGGCAAGCTGTATATGTAATTTTAAGTTTCTGATAGTCATTTAAAAAAATAAGAAAAGTGTAAAATTAGTTGTAATAATATATTTTATTTAACCCAACGTACCTAAAATATTATCATTTCAGCATGTAATCAACATAAAACTTACTGATTAGCAATTAAAAGTATGTGTTTGTGTTGTTTAAAATTCATTTACAGCTCATCTCCTGTGACCAGTCACATTTCACATGCTCAATAGCCACACGTGGCCGGTGGCTGCCATATTGGACAATGCAGGTCTAAGAGATGCTTTAGGGTCTGGCCCCTACCAGCCTCTTCCATTTTGCGTCTAATACTCTCATCCTTATTCACTTTCCTCCACCTGAGCTTTCATTTTGTTCCTTGAATGGAACAAGCCTATTCCATCTCAGAACCTTTGCACTTCTATATCTTCCTGGAACCAGTTTCCCAACTTCTCTCAGTTATTTAAATAGTCTGCGTTTTTCCCCCCAAACAATTTTATTGGGATTATAATGGTTTATAACATTGTGTAATTTCGGTTGTATATTATTGTTTATCAGTTTCTGAATACACTTTACGTGCTCATCCCCAGTAGTCTAATTTTTATCCATTGCCATACATGTGTGCCCTTTTCTGCCTTTTGCCCACCCTCCCCAGCCCTCTTTCCCTCTGGTAATCACTAATCTGTTCTCTTTGTCCATGTATTTGTTATCTTCCACATATGAGTGAAATCATGCAGTATTTGTCTTGGGCTTATTTCACTTAACATCATACCCTTGAGGTCCATGCATGTTGTTGCAAATTGGAGGATTTTGTCTTTTTTATGGCTGAGTAGTATTCCATTGTATATATATTCCATATCTTCTTTATCCATTCATCTGTAGAAGGGCACGTGGGTTGCTTCCACATCTTGGCTATTGTGAATAATGCTGCAATGAACATAGTGGTGCATAAATCTCTTTGGATCATTGATTTCAAATTCTTGGGATAAATACCAAGTATTGGGAGAGCTAGATTGTATGGTATTTCTATTTTCAATTTTTTGAGAAATCTCCATACTGTTTTCCACAGTGGCTCCATCAGTTTGCGTTCTCACCAGTAGTGTGTGAGCGTTCCCTTTTCTCCACATCTCTCCAACATTTATTTTTTTTGTCTCAGTAATTATAGCCATTCTGACAGGTGTAAGGTGATATCTCATTGTAGTTTTGATTTGCATTTCCCTCATAATTAGTGATGTTGAGCATTGTTTCATGTGTCTGTTGGCCATCTATGTCTTCCTTGGAAAAATGTCTGTTCATACCCTTTGCCGATTTTTTGATCGGTTTGTATTTTTTTATTGTTGTTGAGTTGTATGAGTTCTTTATATATTTTGGAGATCAACCCCTTGTCTGATAAAGGATTTGCAAATATTTTCTCCCAGCTCGTGGGTTGTCTTTCTGTTTTGTTCATGGTTTTCTTTGCTTTGCAGAAGGTTTTTAGTCTGATATAGTCCCATTTGTTAACTTTTTCTTTTGTTTCTCTTGCCCGAGTAGACAGGGTATTTGAAAAGATGTTGTTAAGACCAATGTCAAAGAGTATACTGTCTACATTTTCTTCTAGGAATTTTATGGTTTCAGGTCTTACATTCAAATCTTTAAACGATTTAGAGTGAATTTTTGTGTATGGTGCAAGATAATGGTCTACTTTCATTCTTTTGCATGTGGCTGTCCAGTTTTCCCAACACCATTTATTGAAAAGACTTTTCTTTCTCCATTGTATGTTCTTGGCTCCTTTGTTGAAGATGAGCTATCCATAGATGTGTGGTTTTACTTCTGGCCTTTCAATTCTGATCCATTGATCTGTTTGTCTCTTTTTGTGCCAGTACCTTCTGTTTTGACTACTGTAGCTTTGTAGTACCTTTTGAAGTCAGGGATTGTGATGCCTCCAGTTTTGTTCTTTTTTCTCAGGATTGCTTTGGCTATTTGGGGTCTTTTGTTGTTCCATATAAATTTTTGGATTCTTTGTGCTATTTCTGTGGAGAACGTCATTGGGATTCTGATTGGGATTACATTGAATCTGTAGATTGTTTTAGGTAGTATGGACATTTTAACTATGTTTATTCTTCTGACCCATGAACATGGGATATCTTTCCATTTCTTTATGTCTTATTCAATTTCTTTCAATAATGTCTTATAGTTTTCAGTGTACAGGTCTTTCACCTCTTTGGTTAAGTTTATTCTTAGGTATTTTATTCTTTTTGTTGAGATTGTAAATGGGACTGTATTCTTGATTTCTTTTTCTGCTAGTTCATTGTTAGTGTATAGGAAAGCAACTGATTTTTTAAAATTGATTTTGTACCCTGAAACTTTTTGTAATGGTTGATTATTTCTAATAGTTTTCTGGCGGATTCTTTAGGGTTTTCCATATATAGAATCATGTCATCTGCAAATAGCAAAAGTTTCATTTCTTCTTTTCTAGTTTGGGTTCCTTTTATTTCTTTTTCTTGCCTAATTGTTCTGGCCAATACCTCCTGTATTATGTTGAATAGGAGTGGCAAGAGTGGGTATCCTTGTCTTGTTCCTGTTCTCGGAGGGATGGCATTGAGATTTTCCCCATTGAATATGATGTTGGCTGTGAGTTTGTCGTATATGGCCTTTATTATGTTGAGGTACTTTCCTTATATACCCATTTTATTGAGAGTTTTTATCATAAACGGATGCTGCATCTTGTCAAATGCTTTCTCTGCATCTATTGAGATGATCATATGATTCTTATTCCTCATTTTGTTAACGGGGTGCATCTCATTGATTGATTTGTGGATGTTGAACCATCCCTCTGTCCCTGGAATAAATCCCACTTGATTGTGGTGTATAATCCTTTAATGTATTGCTGTATTCGGCTTGCCAATATTTTGTTGAGGATTTTTGCATCAAAGTTCATCAGCGATATTGGCCTATAGTTTTCCTTCTTTGTGTTGTCCTTGTCTGGTTTTGTTATCAGGGTATGTTGGCCTCATAGAATGTGTTAGAAAGCATTCCATCTTCTTCAATTTTTCAGAATAGTTTGAGAAAAGATAAGTATTAAATCTTTGAATGTTGGTTGAATTCTCCAGAGGAGCCATCTGGTCCTGGACTGTTGTTTTTTGTGAGGTTTTTGATTACTATTTCAATTTCTGTACTTGTGATTGATCTATTCAGATTCTCTATTTCTTCCTGATTCCATTTTGGGGGATTGTATGAGTCTAGGAATTCATCCATTTCTTCTAGGTTGTTGAATTTGTGGGTATATAGCTTTTCATAGTATTCTCTTATAATCCTTTGTATTTCTGCAGTATCTCTTGTAATTTCTCCTCTTTCATTTCTAATTTTATTTATTTGAGGCTTCTATCTTTTTTTCTTAGTGAGTCTGGCTAAAGGTTTGGCAATTTTGTTTATCTTCTCAAAGAACCAGATCTTAGTTTCATTAGTCCTTTCTACTGTTTTTTTTTTAGTCTCTATTTCATTTATTTCTACTCTGATTTTTAATATTTCCCTCATCCTGCTGACTTTGAGCTTTGTTCTTATTTTTCTAGCTCTATTAGGTGCATTTTAAGATTACTTATTTGAGATTTTTCTTGCTTGTTGAGGTGAGCCTGTATTGCTATGAATTTCCCTCTGATAACTGCTTCTGCTGCATCCCATAAGAGTTGGTATGTTGTACTTTCATTTTTGTTTGTCTCCAGGTATTTTTAAATTTCCTCTTTGATTTCTTCAATGATCCAATTGTTGTTCAATAGCATGTTGTTTAGTCTCCACATATTTCTGACTTTCCCGGGTTTTTTTCTTGTGGTTGAGTTCTAGCTTCATAGCATTGTGGTCAGAAAATATGGTTGGGATGATTTCAAACTTCTTAAATTTATTGAGGTTTGCCTTGTTTCCCAACATATGGTCTATCATTGAGAATGTTCCATGGGCACTTGAGCAGAATGTATATTCTGCTTTTTTCAGATCGAATGTGCTATATATGTCAGGTAAGTCCATCTGATCAAGGGTTTCATTTAAATCTACTATTTCCTTGTTGACTTTTTGTCTGCACAATTTGTCCATTGATGTAAGTGGGGTGTTCAGGTCCCCTACTATTATTGTGTTGCTGTTAATTTCTCCCTTTAAGTCTGTTAATAATTGCTTATGTACTTTGGTGCTCCTGTGTTAGATGCATATATATTAACGTGTTATGTCCTCTTGGTGGAATGTCCCTTTTTTCATTATATACTGTCCCTCTTTGTCTCTCATTGTCTTTTTTAACTTGAATTCTGCTTTATCCAATAAATGTATGGCAACACTTGCTTTCTTTTGTTTGCCATTAGCTTAGAGCATTGTCTTCCATCCCTTCACTCTAAGCCTATGTTTGTCTTTAGAACTGAGATGCATTTCCTGGTGGCAGCATATTATTGAGTCTTGTTTTTTAATCTATCCTGCTACTCTCTGTCTTTTGATTGGAGAATTCAATCCATTTACATTTAGAGTGATTATTGATATACGAGGGCTTAATACTGCCATTTTATCTCTTGTTTTCTGGTTGTTCTATGTTTCCATTGTTTCCATTTCTTTGTATTTCTGACTGCTATTTCACGTGGGTGGTTTTCTGAGGAGGATTTCTCAGTTTTTTTCTCTTTTTGTGAATTGTGTCTTTGCTCTGATTTTTGTTTAGTGGGTACCACGAGGATTGTATGAAAGATGTTGGAGATGAGATAGTCCATTTTCTCATAGTCTCTTATTTCCATTAACCTAAGCAGATTCCTTCCCTTTCCTCACCCCTTCTGAGTAATTGCTGTTGTAAATTGTTCTGGTTTTAATGTCATGAGTTTGTGACTAAGTTGAAGTGTTTATCATTACTTTTGATGCTTTATTTCCTTTTCTCTTTTAAGTTGTAATTGAGTCTTTGCCTCCCTATTTTGGTAGAGAGCTACAAGTTTCTGATCATGTCTGTCTATTTATCTCCTTGCTCAGAGCTTTGTAGACCTTTGCCTTTTTGTTGTTGATGTGAGGGCATCTTTAACTACTTTTTGTAGGGGACGTCTAGTGGTGATGAACTCCCTTAGCTTTTATTTATCTGAGAAATCTTTTATTTCTCCATAATACCTGAAGGAAAGTTTCACTGGATAGAGTATTCTTGGCTGAAAGTTTTTGTCTTTCAGTATTTTGAATATATCATTCAATTCTCCCCTAGCCTGTAGTGTTTCTGCTGAGAAATCCACTGACTGATAGGGTTTCCCTTGTAGGTTATTTTCTTTTGACTTACTGCTCTTCATATTTTTTCTTTATCATTTTGCCATTTTTACTATTACATGCCTTGGAGAAGGTGTTTTAGCATTGATGAAACTAGGCATTCTATTAGCAACATTTATTTGTAAATTTGGAACCATCCCCAGGTCTGGGAAGTTCTTAGCAATTATTTCTTTGAACAAGCTCTCGCCTCCATTCTTCTCTTCTCCCTCTTGAATACTTATAATCCTTATGTTGCTTTTCCTAATTGAGTCAGATATTTCTTGAAGAATTCCTTCATTTTTTAAAAATCTTAGTTCTGCCTCGTCCTCCACCTGTAGAATTTCTATGTTTTTATCCTCTAGACTACGAATTCTTTCCTCCATATCATCAGTTCTATTTCTTAAGGATTCTAGATTTTTAAAATTTCATTGTGTTTTCCATATCCAGAATTTCTGCTCAATTTTTTTTAATAGTTTCAATCTCTTTGGTGAAGAGATTCATTTTATTGCTGAGCTCCTTGAATTGTCTTTCCTCATTTTCTCATAAGTTGTTGAGTTTCCTTATGACAGCTCTTTTGAATTTTCTGTCATTTAGGTTGTAAATTTCTGTGTCTTCAGGGTTGGTTTCTGGAGAATTGTCACCTTCCTTCTGGTCTGAATTGTTGCTCGTGGTGTTTGACAAACTAATCTTCTGTCAGGGCATTTACAGTATTCTTAGATCTCAGAGTCCACCTGATACCACTAGGGGGAAGCAGGAGCAGAGTTTCTGGTCCTACCCAGTCTTCTGGAGTCTGTGGGGGTATTACAGATGCTTGTCCCAGAATGGCGTACATTCAGGTGCTTGTGTGGACTGTGCTTGGTGGGCAGGGCTTCTTTGCAGGACACAGCTAGAGCCACTCCTTGGCACCTCAGGGGCACTCTGAGCTCCCCCTCTGTGCACCAGCAGGCCAAAAGCTGCCTGGGACACGTTCCCTCTTTGGGGGCTCAGCAGCACTATTAGTGCTTGTGCAGTACTGGGGTGTGCTTGTCCTAGCACGAAGATCTGCTGTGGTCTCTGTTTATGGTCTACAGGCCACTGTGCTTGGTGGGTGGGGCTTCCCCGCTTGACCAAGCTGGGGTCACTCCTTGGTGGGAGAGTGATCACAAGTGCTGATTAAGGGTTACCCCCACCTCCTCCCATGGTCTCCCCAGTGCATTTTCCCACTTTCAGGGCATTTGCACCAGGCTGGAAAGCATTCGTATGCATGCACAGGGCTACAGGGGGAGAGCAGGCGTGCTCACCTATCTCTGCCACTTCCTGTGGGGGTGGGCAATCCACCCTCAGATGTATAGCTGCTTATGTTTCTCAGGCATCCTCTTGTGCTGTGTGTGCTTCCTCCACTCGTCAGTGAATGTCCATTTAGTTGTAGTTCAAGAGGGGCAGAAACAAAAGGAACACCCCACTGCTATGTTGATGATGTCTCACCATCACATTTTTTTTTAATCATTGAAATTTGAGTTTAAGTAAGGTCTTGGAAAATGTTTCTGAACACCATATCTAAAGTAAAAGCCCTGTGACCTAACCCACTGTCTCTGTCATGTGTACTTCATGAGTCACTGGGACCTGAAATAATCTTTCTCATGTGTTTATTGTCAGTCATTCTCTCAATTTCTTGCTTAGTGTTTACGTAAATAAGTGAAATGTATGTTTCATCCTCCCTTTCATCATCTTTCTGAAGCCCTGGAATAGTGCCCAGCACATAGCAGGGGCCCAGTGCTTGCTGAATCTCTGCATGGGCGAGCTGGCTGCTCCCCCCAAGGCTGTGAAAGAGTGAGGAGCTGCAGCCCCAGGGCAAACATTTGTAGGTGATGCCTGCAGCTCCCTCCCTCCATCTTCTCCTTTCTTCTCCTTTCCTCAGTCTTCCACTGTCTGCCTCATTCTATTCCTTCTGATCTGCTCTTTTACTTCCAATCCTCCCTCCCCCACTCTTCCTTTTACTCCCTTCTGTACCTCTATTGGTGCCCATTTTAGACTGAGTCCCATGGTTCTCCTAAGGAGCCCTATTTTGGGGATGGAAAGGTAGAGTGGAGGGTGCCAGCCCTGGTTGGAGGAGTGTGAGGAGGAGCCTTCGTGGTGCTGCAGGGAAGACGGAGTGGGGTGGGCTGTCCTGATTCTTGAACAACTCCAACACTTCACTTGTTGTTCCCCTGCAGATGCCATTCACATGGAATATATTTTGAATAGTGTCCCCCGGTATTGTGCCACAGGACAGCCCTGGGGTCGGGTGATGATCAGTTGGTGAGTGCAGTCAGGTGAGCTGCAGTGTAGCCCTTGACTTATTTTCTCCTGCAGCATAGTGCATCCCTGGGAGTTGAGGGAGATCCTGTCTGTTCTTGGGCAAGACTCTGCACTAAGAGGCACACAGGCCTCCTCCCATGTATGAGCTAAACACTGAGAAATCACACCAGGCTTTCAGCACATTCATCAGGCAGTGGGATCTGATCATTGTCCAGCCTGAGTCTGGTTCAGAGTGTGTGCTGCGCGAGAAGAGCCTTATTATGCTGGTTTCAAGTTTCCAGCTCTAATATGTTTCGAATGTGATGGAGTCAACATGAGTGGGGTTTGCCAGAGTGGGGAAAGCTTCTGCCAGACTCAAGGGAACCAGAAGTTCCCTTGAGGGAACATACATGAGGAGGGTCTATGAAGGTAGGTGGGTTCTGAGAAGTCTCCTGGGGTGACTCCTGCCTGAGGGTAGTGGCTGGCAGTGGATACACAGAGTAGGGGCTAGTATGAACCATGCATGGGACCATGTGGGAGCCTGGGCCCCAATGGTGGCAGTGTGGCTATGGGGCCAGGAAAGTGGCCACTCAGGAACGCCGGAAATAGGAGCAGCTTAGTCATGGAGTTGGTTTTCTTTTATGACCTAAACTAGTGAAGCAGTATCAGCCACTTCTGTCATCCATACCCAAGAGCATGAGTTCTTAAGGAGTGTGCCATTTCTCCTCATTCTTTGATTAATTTGTTGATGCAATGATTCACTGCTTCATTCAGCAATTATTATTGAGTGCTGAGGGCCCGCCCATGCTCGGCCCCACACCCATGGGTCTGCAACATCAGCTTCTGAGGTCTCACTTGCTTTCTTCTTCTCTTCTCTCCAGATGACACCATTTCCTATGGATACCAGGGTTATAGCAGCATATGTATTGATATGACACTTTTTAATTGCAATAACCGTAAAGATTTGAAATACTGTGATAACTCATCTCTCTGCAACAAGTTCTAAAGGCAGGGCCCAGCTTTTGCCCTGATCTGGTGGATAAGGCTGATTCAGCATACCTTTCAATTACCGTAATCTTCAAGACTACTGTGACCTGAATATGGGCTCCCTTCAAGAAATCTCAGACTAGTTCTATTTTCAGGCCCCATTTTCTTTTCTTTTCTTTCCCTCATTGTGAGATGCCACCAGGATAGTCTTTAAAACCAAGTGAGGGTGAAGACTGGTGGGCATAGTTAGGTCCAAGCATACCTTCTCCACCTTCAGTCCCTAATCAAGAGTCTCATTGGTTGCTGCTTTAAAAGTCAGCGTCTGTGGGAGACTGTGATGCTTTTGATGCTGGGTGCTCTGGAGGCAGTAGCTGAAGGAAGAGGGAGAAACTTCAAAAGCCGAAAAGGGTAGGAAGAGTGGGGTGGCCCTAAATGATGTATTAGCTGAGTGGGCTAGCTACTGTACCAAAAATCTCTAAAATCTCAGGGCCTTAAAACAATAAAAAATGATTGCTAACATTTCACAGTTCAGCGATATGGTGGTGATTATTTAGGTACTAAAGCTCCTTCCAAGTGTTATGTCACCATCTTTCACACAGTCTCCAAGGTCTTCACAGAAGGGGAAGAAAGCATGGAGACTCTCACAGGGGCTTTTATGGTCAGAACTGGAAGTCTTGTACATCATTTCTGCCCACATTCTACAATCACTTGACTCCAACCAAGGGCAAGGATATAATCTTGCAATATGTAATTTTGCAAACTGCAATGTAATCTGGTGTGCCCAAGAGAAAAGAGGATGGTTTGATGAACACAACATATGGTGTCTTGTTCCTACTTTCCCCTCAACTGCTCAGATTTCTCAACTTGCATCTATGATATTTGACTTCTCTTACAAGGGAAAGAATAACTCAGCAAACAAGGAATACAAAGCACAATGTACTGATTAAAAGTCAAAGGTTTATCACTCGACCAGATTTCTCACTTGGATCCTTCCAGCCTCTCCACATGGAGACCAGAGCCCAGCGTGTCCCACACATGCTCACCAGCATGTCTGTGGCCATCTGGTGCTCTTCTTCTCCAGTTTCCTTCTTGCTCCCCTCAGTGCTGTTCCAGGGTTCTCAGTGCTCTCTTTCCTGTGGGGACTTCCCTGAGAACCCCAGGATGCCTGTCAGTGATGTCATGTCCTCCTCCCAGAGCAGCCAGCCCTCAAGAGAGGTACTGGCCTCCATGATTCTCCACCACATGCTGTACTTAAGGGACCAAGAAGATTGTTGGTGGTTCATCCCCATCTGCAATTCCTGTCCTTCCCCTCATCACTTTGTGAAAAAACTTCTTCAGATTATACCTGTAGCTCTTTTATTCACTGGAGTCTGTAGGAGATTAAAAAAACCTTTTTCCTCTACCCTCCTAGGTTTTCTGGCTGGGGCCATGCAAATTAGACTGAGAAAAGATATATTCACAAGAGAAAAAGCAAACAGAAGTGTGTTACTGATTGCATGACACACACATGTAGGTGTACTCAGTGATGGGTAACTCAAAGGACCTGTTACAACTCTGGCTTATAATAACATCTTAACCAAGAGCAATAATTTGGTAGAGAAATTACAAGACAAAGGAAAAGAGGTTTAAGCTTGTAGGGGCAGCAAATTTTGGGATGGTAAAAATATGTAGAAACTAATGGAAGATAAGTGGTACTCAGTTAGTTGTGTTATGTAGATTCCTCTGGACACAAAAGAATCTAGAGTTGCCTCTGGTGATTAAGCATCCTCCTGCCCTCCCTGGTAGAGAGGGGGAGGCCAGAAAATTTTTCTTGTCTCTGCTTCTTCTAAATTGCCTTCAACTTAAAATAATTCTTATTTCAAAATGACGTATTTTGGGGTAGCGTACTCTGACCCAATCCCTTCAAATCAAAACTATCCATGGGGCTGAACAGAGTCAGATAACTGTTCCCTCTCTGGCTTACTTCATCATTACAATCCCAGGCACCTACACCAAACTTCCTTTTCCCAGGGTTCCTCTCTGCCCATGCAAACTATTCCTGAGTTTTGATGCTGGGGGTGGAGCTGGAATCATTACCTGTGCACTCCAGTGTTGATTAAGCTCAGCAGGGGACATCTGATACATTTGTTGACGCAAATGCCTGTGAATCCTTGTATAGCTGCTGCACACACTCTAATTTTACTCACTCATTCTGATGTGAATTGGCACTTTTATGAAACCAGTTTTTTCATCCACCTGGAATTTCATTTGCTCCTGAGGCTATTCCCCCTCAGAAAAAGTTTGGTTAGAACTGTGGTTGTCACCTGGTATTGGCGTCAGGATGGCATAGTTCCCCTTTGTATTGGGGTCATGCCCAGGCTCACAACGTGCTATGGGTTTGGTATGAGAGTGGGTTTAGAGACATCTTCCTGAAGGCCAAATGATGTGAACATTGTAAGACTCTCTCCTCTGGTCTCAGTTGACTGGATCAGTGATGGACACTTGATCAAAGCGGGGTCAATAAAATCCTCTTTCCTGGGAATTTCTTATTGAATTTAAGAGATGAAGGTGGTGCATGTGATTAGAGTTATAATATGAAAGTCAGGTGCTGAAGAACCATCTTCATCCATGTGATGGAGAATTGGAGAGAGTCCATCTGCAAAGACAGAAGATTGAAGCAAACATGAGAGAGCAGAGGCATCCTCTGTGAGAAAGCCTGAAGTTATGACATCTGTTGTTCTTGATTTCTGCATCCCATCTCCCACCCCCACCTCAGGCCAAGAGAAATTCCAGACAAAATTGTCCTTGATGGATCCAAGTAGTTATCCTCATCCACTCACTTTTTTTTTTTTTTTTGCTTAAGCTACTTCAACTGGGGCTCATGTTTGGATTTGTGAGAAAGTGAGCTAGTAGAGTGGCTGAAAAATCCCTACAATGAATAGCAAAATGCTGCAGTTCCTAGAGAAACAATCTCTAATTGCCTAGTAGTATAAGTAAGTACGTAGGAAAATGAATCCGTTCAATATCTTTGGGAAATGCTGGGAAGGAGAATGAGTGGGTGTCTGTAACCTTGGGCCTAGCTTTGTAGGCTGCCCCCCAAGCTTCCTCAGAGCGTTTGCCCAATTCAGGATTTATTTACCAAAAGGAAAGCAGTGTGGAAAGGCTGGGAAATTTTCATCCTGTAGGAGACACGGGCCTGGAGGAGTGAGGAGGAGAGGTAGTGGATCCAGGGTTTAAACCTGTTGGATGAATTGCTTGGTGTTAGAGCCATGCCCCCTCTCCACTCCCCAGGGAGCAGCAGTCATTGTGGGAACAGCACCCAGGGGACTAGAGGTGCCTTCTATGTGGGCTGTCTCTCAGCACGTTTGATCGAAAAGAATGAAAACCCTCTCAAGTTAACTTAGGTAAAGTGGGTTTCCTGTCACGGTACAGAAAAATTTCCTGGTAACAAGTGCAGAAACTTAGCTAAGCCTTATGGGAACAGGGAGTGTGCCAGGCACCATTTTTGGCTTTATAATTGTTTTGGGCAGGAAGGTAAATCTACTTCTTGTCACACCACCTTGAGGTAGAAGATCAGATTCTGCTTCATGAAAAATCTCTTCTCGTACTCAAATTATCCTTTTTTTTGCCAAACCATTCAGACATTTCCTCCATCCTCCTCTTTCTTGTGTCTGTAGGGTAGCTACACATCCCACCCATTCTTAGCCAGGCACGATTCATGTTAATGCTGCCCACTCACCTGAGAAGAATCAGAGGGTACGTCCTGAACTCCCTCAGGACACGGTGGGGTGAGGTGTTTTCAGTTGTTCCCTAAACTTCCTGCAGAATTTTGGAAAACTTGCATATTTCTGGGAAGGATTTTCAGCTTTACGGACACCAAAAAAAGAGAGTGTTGTGGTCTGAATTGGCCTCTAGACACGACTGAGACCCTTCAAATGAGAGTCAAGTAGGAAGAGGAGGAGAAAGGAGAGGATTAATGAGGAAAATCTGTCTATCTGTGTGGCCCAGCTTCTGGAGCACAACTGACCCTACTAATTGGCTGCAGAGAGAAGTCAATGTCTAGATTTTTCAGAGTTTCTACTGGAAAACTTGGAACTTATAATTTTTCAGAAGGAAGTAGCTAACTCTCAGATGGAGGAATTCCTGAAGATGATGGATGAAGAGGAATCAGGAGGGGCTTCATCAGAATTGCTTCCTCCTCTCATATCTGCAGAGGGTCCAATCTACAAATCCAACAACAGGAGCAGGTGTTTGTTAGTCAGGTGCCCTGAACAATGCTGCAGAGAGGAAGGAGTCATCCCCCATGTACATGCAGGAGGGAAACAGGCAGGGCTTACCTTGAGTCCATGAAGGTCAATTTGCTCTTCCACTCACCGCCTTCCACAGCACTATGGTCACTGAAGACTTCTTTCCCAAGCCTAAGTGTATAAGGGGACCCTCTTCTAGCCTTCTCATCTCTCCCTGATGCTCAGCTCTTCTCTGGAGCCAGGGTCTTTCCAGCACTTACCCAATGAGAAAATTCAGCCTGTTGTGCACAGCTGCCCTGCTCTATGTTTTGGAGATGAGTCCCAGTGGTTGGGTGGTGGGTGGTGTGAGCTGGAGTAGAGCACTGGGGGAGGCAGGCTTTCAAAACCTGACTGGGTGCCCCACTGTTCACAGAGGAATGGGTTGGTGCACACTCAAGGCCTCTCCCATCTTTCCCACTGGCACTTCTGACTGTCCTGTGTGTGGGATGCATGTGGCCCAATGCCCAGAAAAGAGGTCTCAGGCACCGAGTGGAAGGTGTTGGCTGTGAGCATCCTTTGGGATGGAGAGGGAGTGCTGAGAGCAGGATGTGGACAGGGCACCAACTGTGTCTACTACACCCATCATCTCACTCATGCAGCTGTTTCTTCTCCCCAGGCTGCTGACTGCAGTCTTCACAGTTCTGCCTCTTCCTAAGGGCCAAATAAGCTGTTCTTATTCGACCTTATCTTCTTTCCCGCAGTGGTCCAGAAAAGCAGTGGCTTGAGACTTGACAGGAAAATCTTGGAGTGAGTTGAGCAGGAAGGTGGTGGAATTCTCTTTAGAAGGAAGTAGAGTGCATATGAGATCTAAATCTGGCACACTGAATATCCACTTTTCATCCACTTATGCTTGGCTCATATTTAACTATTTCACCCCGAGCTGGATTTCATTAGCAAAATTGTTCAATCTCATTAAAATGTATCCAGTTGTGACTTTGACTGCTCACAGCAGTTGTGTCTTCAGGTAGAGACCCAAGAGCAATATCAACAGCAACAATCATAAGTTGCATATATCAAAAGCAGTACTTTTTTTAAAAGTAATTTTATTGGGGTTATAATGGCTTATAATATTGTGTAATTTTGGGTGTACTTTATTGTTTATAAATTCCCGAATACCCTTCATCGTGCTCACCCCTAGTAGTCTAATTTTTATCCATCACTATACATATGTGCCCCTTTGTCCCTTTCACACCCCCGCAACTCCTTTCCCCTCTGGTAACCACTAATCTGTTCTCCAAAAGCAGTACTTTTGCATGCATTGTATCATTTGACTCTCACAGCTCTGTGAGAGAGGTATTATTATTATTCCCACCTTATTGATGAGGGAACAAAAGCCTAGACAAGTGTAATAGGTTCCCAAAGGAATGGAAGCAGATTCCCACCAGACGCTCTGTCTCCAAAGTTCACAAAACTGCCTTCCCTTCCAAAAGTTAGAGATTGGAGCAGGGGTAGAAAAGTTTGCTGTAAAGTAACAGAGAGTAAATATTTTAGGCTTTGCTGGCTATGTGTTCTCTGCTGTAACTATTTAATAATGCTATTTTTAGCCCAAATGATGACATAGAATACATGTAAATGCATGAGCTTGGCTGGGTCCTAACGACACTGTGTTCATGGACACTAAAATTTGAATGTCATATAGTTTTCACACGTTACCAAATATTATTCTCCTATTGAATTTTTCCAACATTTAACAAATGTAAAACCATCCTTAGGTCATGGAGCATCCAAAAGCAGGCAGTGGCCTGGAGTTGGCCCTGAGTCCATAGGTGAGGATCCCTGTCTTAGAGTGCTCTTGGTGCTGTGTGGGACAAAGAGATGAAGGACGGGCAGCACCTCAAGAGTTCAAAATCTGTGTCAGCATCTGAAATGACTTTAGGCAAAGGGGCCTTAGATATCATCCGGTGAACCTGCTCTGTACTGATGAGGAAACTAAAGCTTACAGAGGTAAACACCAAGTGCACAGAGCTGGAGGTTTTCTGGATAAAGCTTTTCTCATTACCAAACATGACACTGACTTTTGGAAAATTAACAGTTAGCAAAGCAGGATACAGGTAATGAAGTTGTGATCTTCTCAGCGTTGATTATGTGTATATGTTGTGGGAGTTGAGAGAAAAACTAAGGGTATGGCCCCAAGAAACCATGGATCAGCTCCATGGGAGGTCTGTGGGTTTGGAGGGTGAGTCATGTCTCCAGCACTCTCCAGGCAGCTTGCATTGACAGGGGGAGAGGAGAAGGAGTCAAATTAGCGTGTTCCTGAGAACCATGAGCAGAGAGAAGTTGATGTCATCCTGGGGGGCAGGGAACAGAGAAGATAGATTTTCTCTCTTCCAGTGGCCCCAGGGGAAAGCCAATATGAGCATTAGAGGAAAAAGTGCTGTCTTATTAAAAGCCAGTCCAGGGGCTGGCCCCGTGGCTGAGTGGTTAAGTTCGCGCGCTCCGCTGCAGGCGGCCCAGTGCTTCGTTGGTTCGAATCCTGGGCGTGGACATGGCACTGCTCATCAGACCACGCTGAGGCAGCGTCCCACATGCCACGACTAGAAGAACCCACAACGAAGAATACACAACTATGTACCGGGGGGCTTTGGGGAGAAAAAGGAAAAAATAAAATCTTTTAAAAAAAAAGCCAGTCCAGAGCCCTAAAACATTTTAGCAGATAAGAATCCTTGGAAGAGAAGCTCCAGCTGAGGGATGGGAAGGGACTGACTGAGGGAAAGTAGTGTGTATGAAGGAGTAGTGAATATATCAATCTATACAGAGACATAGATTGTTTTCCTAATACCCTTCCCAGAATGTATAATTTGTGGATACAATGGATGGGAACATTGCCTAAAAAGGGAAAGGGTGAAGTGATGGAGAATAAGACTGTGATGTTTGGGAAATATGAGCCTTTTGCCCAGCCACTACTCGGTAGCATCTCCTGTTTACCGTATTCCCTGGTGAACATGAAAGGAAGAAGGTGGGGAGAAGGGCATGCACAAGGGGCAGTGGAACCAGAGAGCTACTCTTGTCCTGTTTTCTTTCCTTGCTTGGTCATGGTGGACTGAGAAGCTGGGATAGCAGGTGGGTGGGTAGTTCATAAATTTAGCTTGCTTTGGCCATCCACCCTGCCTACTTTGAAGCCCTGAGGTCTTATTCTTTGGCCTTCTTCCAGGTGGTGGTATTGCTATATAACCTCATTATGACCAGATGCTTCTGCAGACGTTGCATTGCAATTTCTCACAAAGGACACCCAAAGAGTCTCCCTAGAAGCCTTCCTATGGACTTGAGTTTCTAGTGGTTTGGTGGATATGGATATGGATATGACCATATGACTGGATATATGACTATATGACTGGACCATATGACCTGTACTGGATATGACCAAGTACAGGAAAAGGTTGGGAAAGAAACTACAAAGATGTGAGACCTTAACTACATGTTTGTGGGGTTTGTGAAAGATGAGGGTAGGGTCAACATTACCTCTCTCCCTTTTACCCTGATGAGGCTGTCAGGAGGCCTGAGCACCAGAAGTTATCTGCAGAGTGGTTTAAGGATACAGAGGTTATCAGCAGAACATACTGGAAAAATTTGGTGGATTTTCTGAGAAGGGTAAGACACAACCCACAATTAAGAGAGTTGTGGCTTCTTTATTGGTTTTTGTTGTCTTTGAGCGCTTGGTTAATTGTGAACAAAAGACAATTTATCATCTAGAAGACCATTTCTGGTCCTCTATTTTTAATTTCATGTGAGAAAGGTAAACAAGAATTGAGTTTTTTTTGGGTCTGTAACTTCAAGTACGAACCAGGAACAAGTCCTATTTGTTCACAAGGGTGAGTTGGGGATAAGATTTGGCAGCATTATAGCGCAGTGTCTAAGCTCAAGGCTCTAGAGACAGACTGACTTTGGGCTGAGTATGAGCTCTAGCATTTAAAAATTGCATGACCAGAAAAGCTACTTAGCTTCTCTAAGCCTCAGTTTCCCTTCCTGTAAAAGATTCTTGGAGTACTTACTCCATAGGCTTGTTATGAGAGTTCATTGACACAATGCACACGAAGTTCTCAGCACAGTGCCTGGCACACAGTAAAGCTTCAATGCCAAGTTCAGGTATCCGAGTGTGTGCAGGATGGGATTAGTGCCCCAATAGGAGGAGGGAGAGACACCAGAGCCCCCCCCCCCTGCCTGGGTGAGACACAAGGAGAATCTACAACCTGGAGAAGGACACTCTGTAGTACCTGACTGTGCTGGCACCCTGATCTTAGACTGCCAGCCTCCAGAAACGAGAGCAATAAATTTGTGTTGGTTAAGCCTCCCAGTGTAAGGCATTTTGTCACAACAGCCTGAGCTGACTAAGACAGCAGTCAAAAACCTGGTGGCATAAAAGCCTCGTTAAACCCCCAGACACTCAAAACCCCTGTGCACATAAATGTCTTCTGTCATTTTGGAGGAAAAGATGAATTCAGAAAAGGGGATAAATTCCTATGGGGTGGGTGTGAGGGAAGCTATGGAAGGTGAGATGCTGTGAGGTCACGAGTCCAGGGGAAAGTAGAACTTGAAGCCAAGAGTGACCACGAGAGAGAAAGTAAGTGCTGCTTACACCCACATGCACGGATGCAGAATTTCCAAATAGACAGGGGGCTTCCTGGGAAGGGGAGAGCAGGACCAGGGCAGAGGCGCCTGGACTAGTCTGTGGTTCCCAACTGGCTCCACCTGTGGAGACTGAGTCTCATGAACACCAGATGCCCATCCAGGCAGCTCCTGCTGGAGGACAGATGTCACAGAAATGGCTGTTTCCTGAGGAAGTACACACCAGGACTGCAGAGGAAGATTTAGAGTCGAGCGGCACTTCTCTACAAAGAGGATGCAGAACTGGCAGGTGTCTGAAGCAGAGAGGTGAAGGGGGCCGAGAGGAAGTCTCCCAGCAACCTGAGAGCTAGACTTCCAGGTCAAAATGCCCAAGCAGCCCCACAGGAAGGAGGAAAATCCTCTGAAAAGTGATGTGAGCAGATGGTCTACCCAGCACAGTGCCACAGGTGCTGCTGATCAATGGGCCAGGAGGAACCTGTGCCTTCAGCTGCAGAGGCTGCATGCAGGGCGCAGTCTTGCTTCAGTTTGTTCTGACTGCGTGAGAGCTAAGCCTCTTCCACCTGCCCCCAGCCATGAATTCTCATTGCCAGCCATGGAATGATTCAAATGAGGCAGCCATATCCTCCCTTGAGAACCAGAGCTCACCTACCCTCATAATAGTACAGAGCCTGCCTTCCAGAGCCCCTGCTTGTTCACTCTGTTCCCACTTGCAACCCCCTATGACCCTGTATGACATGTGATGTCCTCTTCCCCCTGGCTGTGAGAATAAGTGGCTGATAAACTGCTCTCAATCTCACCTGTCCAGTGTCACAGGTTGTGTACTTGGCCATCTTCATAATCCTAGGGTGGAAATCTCTCCTTTACCAACCTGATAATTAGGAGTCTATTACAACACTCTCATGACCCAGGGAAAGGAGTACTATGAACCAGAAACCAGAAGGGTCCTCTGGACTGGATCCTTTATAGAGAGAGTTGGGGAGAAGCTCAAAGGGAATGAATCTCTTAGGGCTGAGTTAAGCAGCTGGGCCCATTCCCCCTCCTATCTGAGCTCTTCAGAATTTATAGAGTCAGGAGCTTCAGAAGAGCCACTTGATAAAATAATTCTTCTTAGTCAATATGCTTAGAGAGGTCAGAATGAAGCCCCCAAAATGGCCTCTCAGAAAGCCATGACATCACCAAAGAGCCAGTTCTAACTAAGGTCAGATTGAGGAAATCAGTAGTAGTGGTAGGTGTGGGTGTGGGGATCATAGAAAAACAACTTCTGCTAAGATGCTTACATGCCCCAGGGACTGTCCATTCCTGGAGGAGGTCAGAGTCTTCTGGGACTGTGTCAAGCTAGGTGCCCCCAGGTGATGTGATACAGAGATTCGGAGCCCAGGTGTGGGGTGAAACTTGACAGCTGTGTGAACCTGGGCAGATTGCTTACTCTTCCCATTCAGAAAATGGAAGTAGTAACACTTACCACGTGGGAAGTTGGGAGAATCAAATGGAAATGTTTATAAAGCTCTCGGTACAGTGGCTGGCCCTGGGTCAATGCTCAGTTGAAAATATGCATTGTTATTGGGGGTTAATTTGGGGCCTTGGACTTGATGGAAAATAAAAATAGCTTTACAGAATAAATTCTCTCCTTTAGGGGATTTTGTGATCATGGGGTGGGGAAGGAAGGATAGAAGGAAAAGAATGTTTGCAAACTTTCCCTCAAGTTTGGGAAGAATAAAGCCTGGTCCCAGAGTAAGTGTAAAGCTGAAAAGTAGTGATTTACTTTCCTGTCACTGCTGTAAAAAGTCACGACAAACTTGGTGGTTTAAAACAACACAAATTCATTTCCTTCTTATTCATGTGCTCAGAAGTCTGCAATAGATTTCATGGGGGATAAAATTAAGGTGTTGGCAGGGCCGAATCCTTCAAGAGTTTCCGAGAGAGAGTCCTCGTCTTACTTTTGTGAACTTCTAGAGGCTGCTGGCATTCCTTAGCTTGCGGCCCCTTCTTCACATCCCTCAGATCTATTACTTCCATCATCACATCTCCTGCTACACACTCTGATCTTCCGCCTTCCTTTTGTAAGGACCCTTGTGAACACGTCAGACCCACCCAGATCATCTAATCTACTTTCCCCATCTGCAGATCCTTAATCACACCTGCAAAGCCCCTCTTCACCATTTAAGATCACATTCTAGGTTCTAGAGATTAAGATATGGATATCTTTGAGGACTGGAATTCAGTTGACCACAACTGCAAAAAAGCCAAGCCACGTGGCTTTCCTTAAGGGGAAATGTATTTATAAAGGTATTCAAAATATTTATATTGGGCAACATAAGCATTTCTCCCTCGTCTTACCCCCGAAGGAATCCACATGTAACCTTGAGTTTGTCATGCCCAAATTGGAGCTGGGAGGCTGGATGCCACGTGCCTGTGTGTTCTTTCCTACTTTTGCCAACTTGTATCTGCTCTGCTCACAGGTGCTGCTGAGTCCTCCCCTTGCCTCATCTGGTGGCCTTCTCAAGGGACCCTAGTGGATGGGGCTTGCTTGACCCTTATTTTCCAGCCCCAGGAGGAAAAAAATCTTACCTTGAAGCTGACTTTCATTCTAGAACATGCCTGAGTAAATTAAGTAAATGCTGTTGAAGCAGAGCTGCATTAAGACTTTTGTGGGCCCCAGGAGACTTTTTTTTTTTAAGGTTGGCACCTGTGCCAACAGCTGTTGCCAATCTTCTTTTGTTTTTTCTGCTTTTTCTCCCCAAATCCCCCCAGTATATAGTTGTATACTTTAGTTATGGGTCCTTCTAGTTGTGGCATGTGGGATGCAACCTCAACATGGCCTGATGAGCGATGCCATGTCTGCTCCCAGGATCCGAACCAGCGAAACCCTGGGCCGCGGAAGAGGAGCGGGGGAACTTAACCACTCGGCCATGGGGCTGGCCCTAGACTTTGTTTTTGTGGGTTTTCTCCTCCACAAAATGTATTAAACCTCCATTTTATTACTGCATTGGTATAAAGATGAATATTAACATTATATATTAAAATATTTTCTTTGACTTAACCGTTCATTTATTTTCTTTAAGATTTGAAAAAGATTTAAAACATTTTGTGGCTCTCTCACACTGTTGTGGGTCATAAGTGATGCGGGGTCGGTGAGCCAAGGAGTCGAAAGAAAGATTTCTTGGACTCTCAAGATCTAGCAGTAGTGCTCTTTTATTTAGAGAATAGTGTGGAATAGCATGGGGACAGGACCCATGGGCAGGCAGAGCTGCTGCTGCTGCTGCTGCTGCTGCCCTCACTACTGCTGCCGCTTCTGCTGCAAACATGGGTGGAGAGTAAGGCTAAATTTAAGGCATAGGTATGTGAGCTATCTCTTTACAAGACAAAGGAAAGAACATGTAAAAAGTTAAAATGGTATCGATGCAGGTGGGGTCTGGCTATTGGGTGATCCCATGACTTTTAGATAAGAATCAAATCGGACTAAGTAAAGGTCAGAAGCCACCACCCTAAATCAGTTACGTGAGATTGCCAGACAGTAACCAACTTAAGTTCTTGCCTTCCCCTTTAAGAGTTTCTAGAGACAAGGTCATCTCCCTTCTTTCACAAATGCAAATGTCTCTCAAAGGGCAAGCAAATTCCAGTCCTCGGAGCCTGCTTCTCATCTGCAGTTTTTAAAATTAACCCACCTAAAATCCTCATCATAAACCCCCTCTGAACCCATTAGGCCCTGAAATCTTTTGGCGATATGGACGGTGGTCAGTCTTCTGTAACTACTTCTGGCTGTACAAGGTCATAGAGCTGCCCCTAAATGGGGCCATAGTTACAGGTAGGAGGTTCAGTGGACCGGAAGTTTGCATCCGTGGAGTCCAGTGTATACCATGCTGTATTTACACAGCAGGACAATGCTTTACTTCTAATAAAACACTTGTGGGGCTCTTGATATTTCTCTTTATTAATTTTATCCATATGTGCCTTTCATATGTTTTACATCAAAGATATTGTTTATTATTGTCTCACAGTAAGTGATAAGTGTGTGCTCCCCCTTGTGTTAGTCTTTCCTTTTGGGTGATGCAATAAAAGAGAAATGGAAAAAAGCCCTACACAAGGGGCTGAGCACTCCATAGGTAAATTTGGAGAAAATGGAGTTTTGGCCATTTTTATAAAGAAGACAGCTGTCCTCATCCCTTCCTGGAAGGAGGGAGAAACACCTCTGCTCCGTAGAGATGGGATGCACACGTTCCTGCTGGATGCCCACCGTAACTCTCTGCTGTGTAAGTAGACTCTCTCCAGAAGCCAGAGAACTGCATGGGTCTGGGGCTTTCTCAACTTAGAGGTCTCTCCAAGGTCAGGCCTCATTCCTGCCTGAGATGTTAATGCCTCAGGTAAGGGTGCTCCAACCTTCCTGGAACCTTGGGAGCTTCCCCTAGTGTCCTCCTTCAAGCCATAACTATTTGGACCTTTCAGCAAGGTAAGAGAAGTTGCTTATTCTTCTGGATCAGAGCAATTAGGGGATAAATTGTTGGACATGGCATCCTCATGGCCTAGGAAAAGTGAAGTGTTTCTAGCAGCAGTGAGAGCAAACATCTTTCTCTTTAAACTGTATACATCTCAGCGTCCTAAGAGGCTGGACCTTTTTATAGCAGCACAAAGAAATCCGGGGAAGATTTACTTTCAAACAGCACATTAAAAAATCAATTTCTATACATGTATGAGAAAAAAAATCTATTTTTTTCTTTCAAAATCTTTCCTTGTAGCACTGGGATATGTTTTGCATAAGCATATGTGATTTGGTGGAAATCTCTCTACTTAGGCTGGAGAACAACCCAGAGGATAAGGCATCATGTGATTCCCAAAGCCTCCCCTCCACTGACCGTCTCTCTGGGAGTGTTCTTACTTTGCCTTCATGATTGAAAGGTGAATTTCTGAACATAAGATTCTTGGATGGCAGAGTTTTTCTTTCAGCAGTCTGAACGCAGTCGGCCCTTCACATCTCAGGAGGCAGAACCCAGGGATAGAGAGGGCTGACTGAGGGACAGGAGCATCCTCAGAAGCTGGTCTCTGAGGGGGCCCTGCAATCAGTCTCCACGCTTCCCAAGGGAGGACTCTATGTCATCCCACTGCCTCCAGCCTCCATTATTGATGAAGACAAGTCAGCTGTAATCTTATTGGGGCTCCCTTGCATGGGATGAATCACTTTTTTTCTTGCTGCTGTCAAGACTTTGTCTTTGAACACTTTTACAATGATACATCTAGTTGTTGATCTCTTTGTATTTATCCTACTTAGATTATGTTGAAGTTCTTGGATGATGTATCACCCAGGGTTCTCCATGGAAAAGAACCCATTATATATATATATATATATATATATATATATGTATAAAATACATACTGTATATATTATATGCATACTGCATACTATACTATATATAGTATTGTAGGGGAGGAAGACATTTTTCTGTATTCTTCTAGGCTCTTCTGGCTGATCTAAGAATTATTGACAGGAGACAGGTGAAGAAGAGAAAAATCAAAGAAAGTTTAATAACATGTATACATGAAAGAGATCCAGGAAAACTAAATAACTCAACCAAATGGGAGAAGCCACCACCTCTAATACCATCTTCTGCAAAGGCAAAAGAAGATGTTGGAGGTAGTGCTTTTAACTTCAAAGGGACAAGGCAATTCACATGGAGATGGAAAAGCAAATGTTGGGAAACAAATGTATACCATGCCCTGCAGAGACAATGGGACATGGAGAGGACGCTTATCTCTAGGCCCATATTCTTTGTAGATATCTCTGGTTATACCTTTGTTCCTGTTACAGGTCATTTATCTAAATCTATTAGGCAGTTAAAGGGGAGCTGAGTCTTTTGTTTCTAAAAAAATTATCAGCCTAAAGTAATCCTCATGTTAAAGAGTCGCATTTTGGGGGAGGCAAATTTTGTTCCCTTTGGTATACATTATATATGCTACACACACACACAGGCACACACACACGTATATTTATATTAGTAAAAATATATATTTTAGGATATTTATTTTAAGGAATTAGCTCACGTGATTGTGGTGGTTGAGTAGTGAAATATATGGGGCAGGCCACCAACAGGCTGGAAACTCAATAAGGATTTGATGCTGCAGTCTTAAGGCAGTTCTCCTCCAGGAAATCTCCATTTTTTCTCTGAAGGCCTTCAACTATTTGGATGTGATGCACTCATATTATTGAGGGAGTTCTGCTTTACTTAAAGTCAATGATTGTCCACATTATAAAATATCTTCACATCAACACCTAGATTAGTACTTGATTAAATAATTGAGTACTATACCCTATCCAAGTTGACACATAAAGCTCACCATCACGGAAGTGTAGATTAATGGTTTTCATCAAATTTTGGACATTTTCAGCTATTGTTTCTTTGGATGTTTTTCTATTCCTTTCTCTCTATATTCTCCTTCTGATGCTTTCATTGTGCATATGTTGTTGGTGTGCTTAATGTTGCACTATTAATTCAGCTTCATGTTTTTTTCTCTCTTTGCTCAGATGGTGTAATCTCTATGAATCTATTTAAAATTTCCTGATTCCTTCATCTGCCACTTCAAATCTATTGTTGAGCTCCTCTAATAATTTTTACTCTTAAGATAAACTTTTCAACTCTCAAATTTCCATTTGGTTCTTTTAAATAATTGCTATCTCTTTACTGATATTTGCTATTTGATGAGATGTTATCATACATTCCTTTACTTTCTAAGCATGATTTCTTTTAATTCTTTGAGCATGTTTATAATGGCTTCTTTGCAGTCTTTGTTATAATGTGACATCTAGGCTGTCTCATAGGAAATTTCTTTTCTTCCCCTGGCTTTGTTGAGATACAATTGACAAGAAAAATTATATATATATATTTAAGGGATATCATGTGATCATTTGATATGTATACATTGTGAAGTGATTACCATAAACAAGCTAATTAACACATCTATCACCTTAGTAGTTATTTTTTGTTAGTGATAAAAACACTTAAGATTTACACTCTCAGTACATTTCAAGTCTACAATACAGTATTATTAACTCTAGTCACCATGATAAGCATTAGATCTCCAGAACTTAGTCATCATATGACTGAAAGTTTGTACCTTTTGGCAAATATCCCCCCATCCCCTCTCACCCTCCAATCACAGACAGTTTCTATTACATGTTTTTTTTTTTTTTAAAGATTTTATTTATTTATTTATTTTTTCCTTTTTCTCCCCAAAGCCCCCCGGTACATAGTTGTATATTCTTCGTTGTGGGTCCTTCTAGTTGTGGCATGCGGGACGCTGCCTCAGCGTGGTTTGATGAGCAGTGCCATGTCCGCGCCCAGGATTCGAACTAACGAAACACTGGGTTGCCTGCAGCAGAGCGCGCGAACTTAACCACTCGGCCACGGGGCCAGCCCCTCTATTACATGTTTTTTAATTCTATGTATGGGTTATACTTTTCTGTTTCTTTCATGTCTTGTAATTTTTGGTTGAAAGTTGGACATTTTAGATAAATTATTGTAGCAACTGTGTATATTGATTTCTGCTTTTTGACTCCACCTCCCAGGGCTTGCTGTTGTTGCTGTTTTCTTGTTTATTTGTCTGGTGACTTGGCTGGACTGTTGTAGTGAAATCTACTTCCCCTGCAGGGTAAAAACTTCTGCGGTTGCTGCTCAGAGGGCATAGCCTTGTGTGTGCTCACAGTCCTCCTGGGATGAGGGTGCTTTACAGAGCTCCACAGACTGTCTCTTCCCCTGATCTCTGTGTTAGCTTCTGAGCCTGTTGGTATCACACCATGCTATTAGGCTCCTCTAATTACTGGCTTATGGTTCTATTATTTTTGACAATCTCCTTGGCACATATAGCTTTATTGTCTGATCCAATTAATTTCAGGTCCCTTTGCAAAGGTCCATTTTTCAGGCCAGTGTGTCATGTTTGTTCTGCCCCCAGAAGAGTTTTCCTTAGCTGTTTCTTTCTATGGCTCTCTCTGGTAAAACAGTTGACCTATAGTTTAACTTGCTCATATTGAGATAAGATCCTCCTCTTTATTGTTTACCACCAAAATCTCCATGGTTTTTAAGAGTGCTCTTAGGCTTGAATGTCACTACACTCTGTTTTGAATAAAGTTAGTTCCTTTGGGAAATCTTCAGATTCTTATGTTCTCAGGGATGGCTTCTCTTTCTGGGAAAATTTTCTAAGCCATCGCCCCAGAGCTTATGGCAGAGGCCTACTTATCTCAGAGTTACATCCCTGCACTATGAGCAGGGTACTGGACTGGGTTTAGCAACCTCTGGTCTTCTCGGCTTGCTTCTCCTGGTATAGAAGCTCTGTCCTACAAATGAGCCAGATTGAGGGTAATTGAGACTCAATGTTTTCAGCCTGTCACATCTGGCTTAGAGGATTTGCTGTCTAAGTGGGGCTGGATAGAGGAAGGGATCCCACCAGTATTGGCCACAGATGCCAGGAATTTAGCCTCTGCAACTTGGAGCTGGGGTAGTTGTGAAATGCTGGTGGTCTGACTTCCCAGTAGATACACATATCCCTTGACTGGGAGCTGTAGGGGAAAGGATGCCCCATTTTCTTATCCAAACCTACCCAGAGTGGAATTACTTTCATGCTGAGCTGGGAGGAGAAGGAAGGCAGTGATTGAGTCATGCCTTAGGTGCCTCATCGTTCTTATGCTAGTCGATTTTCTGGAATAGATATTGCTTCATTTTCTATATGCCCTTGGGACAATTTCCAGATACTTGAAATGATTGTTTAACACATATTTTCCATTTTGAGTTATTTTTGTGTGTGGTGTAAGATAATGGTCTACTTTCATTCTTTTGCATGTGGCTGACCAGTTTCCCCAACACCATTTGTTGAAGAGAATTTCCTTTCTCTATTGTATGTTCTTGGCTCCTTTCTCAAATATCAGCTGTCCACAGATGTGTAGGTTTATTTCTCGGCTCTCAATTCTGTTCCATTGATCTGTGTGTCTGTTTTTGTGCCAGTACCATGCTCTTTGTTTATCAGAGCTTTGTAGTAGATTTTGAAATCAGAGAGTGTGATACTTCCAGGTTTATTCTTTTTTCTCCGGCTTCCTTTGGCTATTCAGGGTTTTTTGTTGTTCCATATAAATTTTAGGATTCCTTATTCTATTTCTGAGAAAAACGTTGTTGGGACTTTGATAGGGATTGCATTGAATCTGTAGATTCCTTAAGAAGTGTGGACATTTCAACTATGTTAATTCTTCCAATCCAAGAGCATGGAATATCTTTCTATTTCTTTGTGTTTTCCTCAATTTCTTTCAACAGTGTTTTATAATTTTCAGTGTACAGATCTTTCACCTCTTTGGTTAAGTTTATTCATATGTATTTTATTCTTTTTGTTGTAGTTGCAGATGGGATTGCATTCTTTTTTTTAATTTGAGCTCATGATAGTTTACATCATTGTGAAATTTCAGTTGTATATTATCTTGTTTGTCACCACATAAGTGCTCCCCTTCACCTGCTGTGGCCACCCCCCACCCTACTTCCCCTGGTAACCACTGAACTGTTTTCTTTGTCCATGTGCTTGTTTATATTCCACATATGAGTGAAATCATCTGGTGTTTGTCTTTCTCAGTCTGGCTTATTTCACTTAGCGTAATTCCCTCCAGGTCCATCCATGTTTTTACAAATGGGATGATTTTGTCTTTTTTTCTGGCTGAGTAGTATTCCATTGTATATATATACCACATCTTCTTTATCCAATCATCAGTTGATGGGCACCTGGATTGTTTCCATGTCTTGGCTATTGTGAATAGTGTTGCAATGAACATAGGGGTGCATATGTTACTTCAGATTGTTGATTTCAAGTTGTTTGGATAGATACCCAGTAGTGGGATAGCTGGTCATATGGTAGTTCTATTTTTAGTTTTTTGAGGAATCTCCATACTGTTTTCCAATGTGGCTGCAGTAGTTTGCATTCCCACCTGCAGTGTATGAGAGTTCCCTTTTCTCCACATCCTGTCCACCATTTGTTACTTTTAGTCTTAGTGATTATAGCCATTTTAACAGGTGTAAGGTGGTATCTTAGTGAAGTTTTGATTTGCATTTCCATGATGATTAGTGATGTTGAACATCTTTTCATGTGTTTATTGGCCATCTGTATATCTTCTTTGTAATAATGTCTGTTCATATCCTATGCTCAGTTTTTGATCAGGCTGTTTGTTTTTGTCATACAGTTGTGTGAGTTCCTTATATATTATGGAGATTAATCCCTTATCAAATATATGATTTGCAAATATTTTACCCAATTGGTGGGTTGTCTTTTTGTTTTGATCCTGTTTTTTTTTTCTTTGCCTTGCAGAAGCTCTTCAGTCTGAGGAAGTCCAACTTGTTTATTTTTTCTTTTGTTTCCCTTGTCTGAGAAGACATGGTATTCGAAAAAAATCTCTTAAGTTTGATTTCAAAGAGCGTACTACCTATATTATCTTCCAGGAGTTTTATGGTTTCAGACTTATCTTCAAGTTTTCGATCCATTTTCAGTTTATTTTTGTGTATGGCTTGAGATAATGATCTACTTTCATTCTTTTGCATGTGGCTGTCCAATTTTCCCAGCACCATTTATTGAAGAGACTGTCTTTTCTCCATTGTGTGTTCTTGGCACCTTTGTTGAAGATTAGCTGTCTGTAGATGTATGGTTTTATTTCTGGGCTTTCAGTTCTATTCCATTGACCTGTGTGCCTGTTTTTGTACCAGTACTAATGCTGTTTTGATCACTACGGCTTTGTAGTACATTTTGAAGTCAGAGATTGTGATGTCTCCAGCTTTTTTTTTTTCCTTAGGATTGCTTTAGCAATTTGGGGTCTTTGGTTGCCCCATATGAATTTTAGAATTCTTTGCTCTATTTCCGTGAAGAATGTCATTGAGATTCTGATTGGAATTGCATTGAATCTGTAGATTGCTTTGGGTAGTATGGACATTTTAACTATGTTTATTCTTCCAATCCATGTGCATGGAATCTCTTTCCATCTCTTGATGTCATCATCTATTTCTTTCAATAATGTCTTATAGTTTTCATTGTATAAGTACTTCACCTCCTTAGTTAAATTTATTCCTAGGTACTTTATTCTTTTTGTTGTGATTGTAAATGGAATTGTATTCTTGAGATCTCTTTCTGTAAGTTCATTATTAGAGTACAGAAACGTGACTGATTTTTGTAAGTTGATTTTGTACCATGCAACTTTAATGTAGTTTTTTTTTCCAATGGATTCTTTAGGGTTTTCTATATATAAGATCATGTTGTCTGCAAACAGTGAGAGTTTCACTTCTTCACTCCCTATTTGGATTCCTTTTATTCCTTTCTCTTGACTAATTGCTCTCACCAAAACCTCCAGTAATATGTTGAATAAGAGTGGTGATAGTGGGCATCCTTGTCTTGTTCCTGTTCTCAGAGGGATGATGTTCAGTTTTTTTCCCATTGAGTATGATATTGGCTGTGGGTTTGTCATATACAGCTTTTATTATGTTGAGTAATTTCCTTCTATCCCCATTATGTTGAGTTTTTATCATAAATGACTGTTGGATCTTGTCAAATGCTTTCTCTGCATCTATTGAGATGATCATGTGGTTTTTATTCCTCATTTTGTTAATGTGGTGTATCACATTGGTTGATTTGCAGATGTTGAACCAGCTCTGTGTCCCTGGTATAAATCACACTTGATCATGATGTATGATCTTTTTGATGTATTGCTGTATTCAGGTTGCTAATATTTTGTTGAGGATTTTTGTATCTATGTTCATCAGTGATATTGGTCTGTAGTTCTCCTCTTTTGTATTGTGCCTGTCAGGCTTTGGTATCAGAGTGATGTTGGCCTCATAGAATGTGTTAGAAAGCGTTCCATCTTCCCTAATTTTGTGGAATAGCTTGAGAAGGATAGGTATCAAATCCTCTCTGAAAGTTTGGTAAAATTCCCTAGGGAAGCCATCTGGTCCCGGGCTTTTATTCTTTGGGATGTTTTTGATTACTGTTTCAATCTCTTTCGTTGTGATTGGTCTATTCAGATTCTCTATTTCTTCTTGATTTAGCTTTGGGAGGTTGTAAGAGTCTAAGAGTTTATCCATTTCCTCTAGATTGTCCATTTTGTTGGCATATAGTTTTTCATAGTATTCTCTTATAATCCATTGTATTTCTGTGGTATCTGTTGTTATTTCTCCTGTTTCATTTCTAATTTTATTTATCTGAGCTTTCTCTGTTTTTGTCTTTGTAGATTTGGCTAGGGGCTTGTCAATTTTTTTTAATTTTCTCAATGAACCAGCTCTTTGTTTCACTGATCCTTTCTACTGTATTTTTTGTTTCCATAGCATTTATTTCTGCTCTGATGTTTATTATTTCTGTCCTGCTGCTGACTTTGGGTTTTGTTTGTTCTTCTTTTTCTAATTCAGTTAGGTATAGTTTGAGATTGCTTATTTGAGATTTTGCTTGTTTGTTAAAGTGAGCCTTATTGTGATGAATTTCCCTCTTAATACAGCTTTTGCTGCACCCCATATGAGTTGGTAGGGAATGTTTTCATTTTCATTTGTCTCCAGATATTTTTTGATTCCTCCTTTAATTCCTTCATTGATCCATTGCTTGTTCAATAGCATGTTGTTTACTCTCCACATCTTTGTCCCTTTCTTAGCTGTTTTCCTTGTAATTAATTTCTAGCTTTATAGCATTATGATTGGAAAAGATGCTTGTTATTATTTCAATCTTCTTAAATTTACTGAGGCTTGCCTTGTTTCCCAACATATGGTCTATCCTTGAGAAAGTTCCATGTGCAGTTGAGAAGAGCATGTATTCTGCTGTTTTTGGATGGAGTGTTTATTATATGTCTATTAAGTCCAACTGGTCTAGCTTTTCATTTAATTCCACTGTTTCCTTGTTGATTTTCTGTCTAGATGATCTATCCATTGATGTGAGTGTAGTGTTGAGGTACCCTACTATTATTGTGTTATTATTAATGTCTTCTTTTAGGTTTGTTAATAGTTGCTTTATGTACTTGGGTGCTCCTGTGTTGGGAGCATAGATATTTATAAGTGTTATTTCTTCTTGATGGAATGTCCTTTTAATCATTATATACTGCCCCCTCTTTGTCTCTCTTTACCTGTCTTATCTTGAAGTCTACTTTATGTGATATAAGTATTGCAACTCTTGCTTTCTTTTGTTTGCCATTAGCTTGGGGTATCATCTTCCATCCCTTCTCTCTGAGCCTGTGTTTGCCATTGGAACGGAGATGTGTTTCCTGGAAGCAGCATATTGTTGGGTCTTGTTCTTGAATCCATCTCACCACTCTGTCTCTTTTTATTGGAGAATTCCACCCATTTACATTTAGGGTGATTATCAATATTTGAGGGCTTAATGTTGCCATTTTATCATTTTGTCCAGTTCTCCAGCATTTCCTTTGTTTCTCATCCTGTGTATTCTGGTCTACTAATTTAGATATGTAGTTTTTTATGTTGTATTTCTTTGTTTTCTCCTTATTTATTATTTTTGTCTCTGTTCTGCTTTTTTGTTCAGTGGTTACCCTGAGGTTTGTATTCAAAATCTCATGGATAAGATAGTCCCTTTTCTGATGGCCTCTGATTTCCTTAGACTAAACTGATTCAGCCCCTTTCTTCCTCCCCTCCTAGGTTGTTTTTCTCACATCTTATGCCATCTTGTGGTATGAGTTTGTGGTTAAAATGACAAGATTATCTTTGTTTTTGGTGTTTTCCTTCCATTTTTCTTTAATGCTATACTTAAGAATTTGCTATCCTGCTCTGTTTATGTCTATCTATTTATCTCCATGTCCATGCTTTGTAACCCCTTTCTCCCTTTTCTTTTTTCAGGTATGAGGGCTTTCTTCAGGATTTCTTGTAGGAGGGGTCTTGTGGCTATGAACTCCCTTAGCTTATGTTTCTCTGGGAAAGTTTTTATTTCTCCATCATATCTGAAGGATATTTTCGCTGGATGGGGTATTCTTGGCTGAAAGTTTTTGTCCTTCAAAGATATGAATATGTCATTCTAGTCTCTCCTAGCCTGTAAGGTTCCTGCAGAGAAGTCCACTAAAGCCTGATGGGGTTCGTTTGTTGGTTATTTTCTTCTACCTTGCTGCCCTTAGTATTCTTTCTTTGTCATTCACTTTTGCCAGTTTCACTACTATAAGCCTTTCAGTAGGCCTTTTTACATTGACATATTTAATAGATCTGGTAGCCTCTTCCACATGGATTTCTGTCTCCTTCCCTACGATTGGGAAGTTCTCTGCTATTATTTCTTTGAACAAGCTTTCTGCTCCATTCTCCTTCTGAAATACGTATAATTCTTATGTTGCATTTCCTCATTGAGTAGGATATTTCTCAGAGACCTTCTTCATTTCGTTTTAGTCTTAGTTCTCTCTCCTCCTCTATCTGGAGCATTTCAATATGTCTATCTTCGATTATGCTGATACGCTCCTCTATGATGTCCACTTGAGCATTCAGGGAATCTATATTTTGTTTTATTTCTTTCATTGTGTCTTTCATCTCTAATATTTCAGATTGATTTTTCTTTATAGTTTCAATTTCATTTTTGAAGTAGCTTCTGAACTCGGTGAATTGTTACTCTATATTCTCTTTTAACTCACTGAGTTTTTTGATGATAGCTATTTTGAGTTCTTTGCCATTGAGATTACATATTCATGTGTCCTCAGGACTGATTTCTGGGTGCTTGTCATTTTCTCTCTGGTCTGGAGATCTAATGTAATGTTTGATATTGCTAGAGAGAGAGTGGCTCTCTTTTTTCACATCTCGTTGTCATTTGGTCTCAGTTACCACATATCCCCTCCGAGTAGGGGTCAAGAGCTGCGTATTCTGAGCCCTCTGCCTTTATCCAAGATCCCAGGGACTGGAGCTGGCATCAAGTGCCTGGAGGGAGGGATGCTTTCCCCTGCATACTCTCTGGGATTTCTCACTCTGCTAGCGCTATCTGCTCTCCTGGGTGTTGGCTTGGTTAGGTCACTCCCTGTGAAAGCTTTCACCCTGGTAAAGGACTTCCCTCTAGGCTGCAAGGGCCCTCGGAGATCCTTGATTTTCCTAAGAATGAATGTCTCTTCCCTCGTTCCTTCCCTCTTGGAGGCCTCCCATGGCCTCAGATTGCAGTCTTTAGGGGAAGGAGTGAAGTTTTCTCTTATCTTGTTCCACCTCCTCTGAGGGGGACTCCAGCCTCTCCACCCTCCATTGTATGGCTGCGTGGGTCTTTCTGGCTTTTTTGTGTTGTGTTTGGATGTCCTCTGTTAGAGTGTGAATGTCCTACTCATTGTATGTTGGAGGGGAGGGATTACTAGGAAAACGCACTCTGCCATGATGCTGACGTCACTCTGGGATTGTATTCTTAAATTCTCTTTCTGCTAATTCGTCATTAGTGTATAGAAATGCAACTGATTTTTGTTTGTTGATTTTGTATCCTGTAACTTTACTGTATGCATTTATTATTTCTAAAAGTTTTTGATGGATTCTTTAGGGTTTTCTACATATAAAATCATCTCACCTGCAAACAGTGACAGTTCCATTTCTTCCTAACCAATTTGGATCTGTTTTATTTCTTTTTCTTGTCTGATTTTTCCGGCTAGGACTTCCAATGCAATGTTAAATAAGAGTGGGGAAAGTCAGCATCTTTGTCTTATTCCAGTGCTTAGAGGGATAGCTTTCAGTTTTTCTCCATTGAGAATGATATTAGCTGTGGGTTTGTCATATATGGCATTTATTATGTTGAGGTACTTTCCTTCTATACCCATTTTATTCAGAGTTTTTATCATAAAGGGATGTTGTATCTTGTCAAATACTTTCTCTGCATCTGTTGAGATGATCATGTGATTTTCATTCTTCATTTTGTTAATGTGGTGTATCACGTTGATAGATTTGCAGATGTTGAACTATCCCTGGAATAAATCCCACTTGATCTTAGTGTTTGATCTTTTAAATATATTGTTGTATTTGATTTGCTAGTATTTTGTTGGGGATTTTTGCCTCAGTGGTATTGGCCAGTAATTTTCTTTTTTTGTGTTGTCCCTGTCTGGTTTTGCTATCAGGGTAATGCTGTCTTTGTAGAATGAGTTCTGAATCTTCCTCTCCTCTAGAGTTTTTTGGAAGAGTTTGAGAAGGATAGGTATGAAGTTTTCTTTGAATGTTTGGTAGAATTCACCAGGGAAGCCATCTGGTCCTGGACTTTTATTTTTGGGGAGGTTTTTGAGGACTGTTTTGATCTCCTTACTGGTGATGAGTGTATTCAAATTCTCTGTTTCTTCTTGATTCAATTTTGGAAAGTTGTATGATTCTAAGAATTTATCCATTTCTTCTAGATTTTCCATTTTTTGACATCTAGCTTTTCATAGTGTTTTCTTATAATCTTTTGAATTCCTCAGGTGTCCATTGTAATTTCTCCTCTTTTGTTTCTGAATTTTTTTTCTTGTTGAGCCTAGCTAACTGTTTGTCAATTTTGCTTATTTTCTTAAAGAACCATCTTCTAGTTTCATTGATTTTTCCATTTTTTTTAAGTCTCTATTTCGTTCATTTCTGCTCTGCTTTTTATTTCCTTTGGTCTACTGATTTGAGGCTTTGTTTGTTCTTCTTTTTCCAGTTACTTTAGGTGCCATGTTAACTCGTTTATTTGAGATTTTCCTTGTTTGTTGAGGTAGGCCTGTATTGCTATAAACTCCCCTCTTAGAATCACTTTTGCTGTATCCCATAATTTTGGCATGTCATATTTTCATTTTCATTTGTCTCTAGGTAGTTTTTGATTTTTCCTTTGATTTCTTCATTGACGCAATTGTTGTTAAGTAGCATTTTGTTTAATCTCCACATATTTGTGGCTTTTCTGATTTTCTTTCTGTAGTTGATTTCTAGTTTCATATCATTGTGGTCAGAAAAGATACTTGGTATTATTTCAATCTTCTTAAATTTATTGAGACTTGTTTTGTGGCCTAATATATGATCTATTCTGGAGACTGTTCCATGTGCATTTGGAAAGAATATGTATTCTGTGCGTTTTGGATGGAATGTTCTGTATATATCTACTAAGTCCATCTTGTCTAATGTGTCATTTTAAGGTCAATGTTTCCATATTGATCTTCTGTTTGGATGATCTATAAGAGGAGTGTTAAATCCCCCTACTATTATTCTCTTACTATCTATTTCTCATTTTATGTTTGTTAATAATTGCTTTATATATTTAAGTGCTCCTAAGTTGGGTGCATAGATATTTATAAGTGTTGTATCTTCTTGCTGTGTTGTTCCTTTTCTCATTATGTAATACCTTTCTTTGTCTCTTGTTACAGTTTTTATTTTAAAGCCTATTTTGCCTGATATAGTATTGTTACCCCAGCTTTCTTTTCATTGCCATTTGCATGGAGTATCTTTTTCCATCCCTTCACTTTCAGTTTGTGAGTGTCTTTAGGTCTGAAATGTGTCTCTTGTAGGCAGCATATATATGGGTCTTGTTTTATTATCCAATCAGCTACCTTATGCCTTTTGATTGAAGCATGTAGTCCATTGACATTTAATGTAGCCATTGATAAGTATGTACTTAATGCTTTTTTGTTACTCTTTTTTCTGGGTGTTTTAGTGGTTCTTCTCTGTTCCTTTCTTCTGTTGCTCTGTTTCCTTGTGGTTTGATTGCTTTCTTTAGTATTATGTTTTGGTTCCTTTCTCTTATCTTTTTGTGCATTTATTATAGGTTTCTGTTTTGTGATTACCATGAGGTTCATATAAAATAACCTACATATATAGCAATCTATATTAAGTTGATGGTCTCTTTAGTTTGCCCTCTTGCTAAAGGCTCTACTCTTTTATTCCCCTTCTCCCAGATTTTATGTTTTTGATATCATATCTAACCTCTTTTAGTACTTTTGTCTTTTGATCTTCATATTATCTTCTTAGGTGATTGATCTGTTACTTTACGTATATTTATCTTTCCCAGCGATTTCATTGCTTTTTTCCCTTTTGATAATTTCTGTTTTCCTATTTGTGGTCTTCTCTTTCACATTTAAATAAGTCCCTTTAGCGTTTCTTGTAGGGCTGGTTTCTTGGTGATAAACTCCTTTAGTTTTTGCCTCTCTGGAAAACTCTTTATCTCTCCTTCCATTCTGAATGATAAACTTCCTGAGTAGAATGTTCTTGGTTGTAGGTTTTTTCCTTTCAGCACTTTAAATATAGTGTGCCACACCCTTCTATACTGTAAGGTTTCTACGGAGACGTCAGCTGATGACCTTATGTGATTTCCTTTGTATGTCACTTATTGCCTTTCTCTTGTGGCTTTTAGGATTCTCTCTTTATCTTTAATTCTTGACATTTTAATTATAATGTGTCTTACTGTGGGCCTCTTTGGCTTTATCTTGTTTGGTGCTCTCTGGGCTTCCTGTACCTGGATATATGTTTTCCTCCTTAGATTAGGAAAGTTTCCATCTATTATTTCTTCAAATAGATTCTCTGCCCCTTTGTCTCTCGCTTCTTCTGAGATACCTATAATATGAATGTTAGTGTGCTTAATTTTGTCCACAGGTCCCTTAGACTGTCCTTGGTCTTTTAAATTCTTTTTTACTTTATCTGTTCAGCTTGGATGATTTCCTCTATTCTTTCATTCGGCTTGGTGATCCATTCTGTATCATCTACTCTGCTATTGAGTCCTTCTGGTGAACTTTTCATTTCTAGTATTGTATTCTTCATTTCTGATTGGTTCTTTTTTATAGTTTCTAATTCTTTGTTGAAGTTCTCACTGAATTCATCCATTCTTCTCCCAAGATCAGTGAGTATCCTTTTGACTTTTTCTTTGAACTCTTTGTCAGGTAGATTGTTTATTTCTGTTGCATTTAGTTCTTTTTCTGGGGTTTTGTCCTATTCCCTTACTTGGAATGTATTCCTTGTCACCTCATTTTGCCTCTTTCTCTGTGCTTATATCTATGTATTAGGTAGGTCAGCTATGTCTCCTGATGTTGGAGAGGTGGCCTTATGTAAGAGATGCCTTATTAGGCCCAGTAGTGTGCTTCCCTCCTGCCATCAGCTCCAAATGTTCCAGGAGTGTGCCCTGTGTGGGCTACATGTGTCCTTTTGTTGTTTCAGGGTTGCTCTTGCTGCAGGTGCCTAGGGAGGCTCGGCTGTCCTCTTGGCTGGTTGGTTGTAATGCTCAGCTGCACGTGGTTTCTATGGACTCTTCAGTCACTTTCTCAGGTGTGGGGAGCCCCAGCACAATTGGCTGAAGGTCTAATAGCACATTCCTTTTGAAGTTTTTATATTAAGTGAGTAGGGCCCCAGCATGGCTGGTTGCTAGGCTCAGGGGCTTACAATTGCTGTAGGTCTCCAGCCTGAAATATCATTGTCAACTCTCTCAAGATTGAAGCTGTGTGGAGCTGGCCCCAGGCATGGGAGCACCCAATTGTTTCAGGCTTTGGCAGTTGGGGCTGATCCCTTATGTGGCTGTTTGAGAAGCACAAGACTTTTGAAACTGGTAAACCCCACTACCCACAGGGCCACACACCCTATCAACATAGTCTTGCCCTGTGCACATGCCCTGACCTGCTGAGGTGGACTCAGTTGCCCCATTGCAGAGGACCCATACACTCCACCAATGCCCCCCACACTCCACCCATCACATGCGTGTGCCCTGGTCTGCAGAGGTGGACCCACTCACCTGGCTGCAGAACTTCCAGGCACCCCACCTACGCAGGCCCAGAACTTGCCTGAGGGCTTGCTGTTGGGTGGAGCCAGTCCATACGAGGGGCTGCCTGCCCTGGCTGAGCTGGATTAAAGCAGTGCTCTAGTAGGTGGGACAGACCCCTGGGCTAGGCCAAGGGAAGAACCCTAATAGCATCTGCCAGTGTCTGTGCCAGCATGCCTGTATTAGGTCACAATAGTGGCTGCTATCAATGTCTCAGCCCCTGGGGAGGTCTCACCTCTCACTGAGATGCACCCAGAGGCTGTCAAGTGAGACTCTTTTCCCCAAAGGACTGTGCACATTTCTTCCTAGTGATTTTAGGTTGCTTTCTAAAATTTGTGAGGGCTCTTTAACAGCAGGCTTTTTCCCTGTATGTCTGACAGATTTTCTAGGAGTATTCCCTGTTGTTGTTAGTAACCAGCAATAGCAGTTATTATGACACTTATCTCAGTTGTGCTGAGTCCAAAAGCTGCTTATAGTGGTAACGCCCCCATTCAGATCTCCCTCCCCTCCAGGGAAGGCTGCATACTGTAGGATTGCTCCTGGCAGGCTGTGAAGTGCCACATCTCAGGGAGTGGCTTTTTTTGTCTCAGAAAGGAATTTCTGCTTCTTCCACCTTGGTTAGCACTGTCCCTTGTTGTAGGGGTTCTTTTTATCCAGTTTTCAGTTCTGTCTCAGGGTTAATTTTTCTAAGAGTGGTTGTAAATTTGTTGCATCCAAGAGAGGAAGTGAGTTCAGAGTCTGCCTATACTGCCATCTTGACACCGTCTCTCTCATTTTCAAAATCTGATTGAAAACAGACAACAGGGAGAAAGATTGCTGAAGAGTAATTATTATTCCGCATCACCTTCATCATAAAACTTTTATAGTCATTCTATTTGTGTGTGTATACAAACATACACATATAAAAATATATAAATTCATTTATACCTTATATGTATGCGTGTATGTATGCAGACACATACACTGTCACATTTGTTTGGACACAATTAGGACACAGTTAAGAATTATCTATCCATCACAACCAATTGTAAGTGTATTTTGGTTCCATAGATTCTCAAGTAAGAATTTTGTTTTTGCTACAATGCTATGCTCCACCAGCATTTGTATCCATAGTATCACCACAAAAATCAATGACTTTATGTTCAATGTGGACTTTTTAAACTGAATTTTCTATCACTCACAAAAATTCAGATGCTTCACCTTCTACAGAATATATTTCCACAGCTTTTATTTGATTCCATGGATGGATTGAAAAATGGAATGATCATTGGCATTAACTGGCATCATTTGTTTGTAATGTTCTTCTTCTGCAAATGGAATCAGCCTACTAATACTCAGCATTTCCTTTTTTGTGTATATGCATAGGAAGAGTTGGAATAAAATATCTAGGTATAAAAAATGTTGGTATAAAAATCAATTTAGAACATTTATTTGATCTAAGTGAAAATTCATCATCCTGGCTGGTGGTCCCTCAGAAGATGACTCTGAGAAAAAGATATGAATAAAAGTCATTAGTCTGGAAGGTAGTCCCAGGAAATACCTGCGTGAGGAGTGAGGAAGGAAGACAGGGAAGGGAAGGAAGCTGATAAAGGATGCCTCATCAAGCTAGACAGCCAGGTGGGCAAATGGAGCTTCAGCCTGCAGGGAAATTCTGAGGACAGGGCAGAGCCAGCCTCGAGCCACCCCAACTCAGGGGTGAGAAAGTTGGAGTATCATCCACCAGTATCCCCCACTGTGCTTGGAGAGGGATGTGTCCAGGGCACCTGCTCCCTAATATTCCAATTTGCCCTGGGTGCACGGGAGTGTTCTCCCACTGCTCCCTGTGGACGTGCAGGTGTTGCAGGAGCAGCCTTCAGCACCTGGAGGGGGAGGTGAAAGGTCCGGGGGAGGGGATGCTCAGGGCACCTGCTTCAGTCAGTGATACATGGAACCTCTGCTGCAGCTGCACACATTATGTCAACTTTGGGCCCAGTTTTCTTAAAATGACTACTCACTTTTAAAATAGCTGCTGAAATTCTTAAGCAGACTTGCGTCTTCTGCAGGTTTTCCTGTGATCCAAGATGGCACAGGCACCATGGGGATGGTAAATGTTGATGCACAGTTTGTACAAATGCTATAGTCACAGGTAACTTGGAGGAAGGGGAATTGAGTGTTTAGTGTTGGATTAAGCAGGCACTTTTCCAAGTTCATTCCTGTTGTAATGCTTTACCTCTACATAAGAAAGCATTAGTAAATAACAAAATAAATATATAATTTCAGATTTAAACTCCATAAAAAATGATGAAGCTGAAGCGAGAGCATTTAGAGTCCCTGCTCTTTGCTCTGTTGTGGGTTCTCAGCCTCTGTTTCGTACACACATATTTCATTTCTTCCTGACCTACAATCTCTCATGTTTTCCTTTGACTCTGGTGATTGGCGGCTTTATTCCCATCTTCCTGTTTCCGCCATCTCTTACCTGGTCCTCTTTTACCCTTTCTTTCTCTAAAATCCATTGTCTGCACAGGAGCCAGAGTATACTTGAAAATCATAGACCAGTTAACGTCACTCCCTATTTCACAGCCTCCCACGGTCTCCTCCAATGGAGAGTAAAATTCTAGTCCTCCGATGGCCTGGAACTGTCCTGCCCAGCTACAGCATAAGGCAAGCTGCATGCGAGATTGTAAGTTTTCTAAGTAGACACATTAAAAAATTAAGAAGTGTGTAAAGCAGTTGTAATAATATATTTTATTTAACCCACTATTTCTAAAATATTATCATTTCAACGTGTACTCAGCATAAAAATTATTGATGAGCAATTAAAAGAATGTTTTGGTACTAAGTGTTTGAAATACACTTACAGCTCATCTTCTGTGACCAGTCACATTTCATATTCTCAATAGCCACACGTGGCTGGTGGTTGCCATATTCCACAACGAAGGTCTAAGAGATGCTTTATGGTCTGGCCCCTACCAGCCTCTTCCATTTTGTGTCTAATACTCTCGTCCTTCTTCACTTTTCTCCACCTGTGCTGTCCTTTTGTTCCTTGACCTGAACAAGCTGATTCTATCACAGAACCTTTGCACTTGCCCTTATATCTTCCTGGAACCAGTTTCCCAAATTCTCCCAGTTATTTAAATGGTCAGCGTTTTGTTTTGTTTTTCAGTCATTGAAATCTCAGTTTAAGTAAGCCTTCTGAAAACTTTTCTGAACACCCTGTCTAAAGTAACAGCCACTACCTCCCCCACTGTCTCTGTCACGTGTACTCAGTCTTCCATTCTTCATGAGTCACCAGGACCTGAAATAATCTTTCTCATGTGTTTATTGTCAGTCATTCTCCCAATTTCTTGCTTAGTGTTTATGTAAATAAGTGAAATATGTTTCATCCTCCCTTTCATCATCTTTCTGAAGCCCTGGAAAAGTGCCCAGCACATAGCAGGGGCCCAGTGCTTGCTGAATCCCTGCATGGGTGAGCTGGCTGCTCCCCCCAAGGCTGTGGAAGAGTGAGGAGCTGCAGCCCCAGGGCAAACATTTGTAGGTGATGCCCGCAGCTCCCTCACTCCCTCTTCTTCTTTCTTCTCCTTTCCTCAATCTTGCACTGTCTGCCTCCGTCTGATCTTCTCTTTTACTTCCCATTTTCCTTCCCCATCTTTCTTTCTCTGCCTTACCCACACCTATCAGCACCCCTTTTAAACTGAGTCTCCTGGTTCTCGTAAGGAGCCCTACTCTTGGGGTGAAAGAGAGAGTGGAGGGTGCCAGCTCTGATTGGAGGAGGGTGAGGACAGACTTCGTGGTGCTACAAGGAGGACGGAGAGTGGGTGGGCAGTCCTGATTCTTTGCACAACTCCAACACTTCACTTGTTGTTCCCCTGCATATGCCATTCACATGGAATATGTTTTGAACGGTGTCCTCTGGTGTCGTGCCACAGCATAGCGCTGTGGTGGGAGTGATGGTTAATGGGGTCAGGTGAGCTGTATTGTAGCGCTTGATCTTCTTCCTCTGGCAGTACAGTCCATCTCTGGGAGTTGAGGGAGATCCTGTCTGTTCTTGGGCACAGATCCTGCACCAAGAGGCACGCAGGCCTCCTCTCAGGTGTGAGCTAAGCACTGAGAAATCACAACAGGCTTTCAGCACATTCATCAGGCAGTGGGAACTTGTCATTGTGCAGTCTGAGTCTGGGCCAGAGGGTGTGTTTCCTCTCCTGACCAGCAGGGACGCTGGGCCAGAAGAGCATCATTATGTTGGTTTTTACTTTCCAGCTCTAACATGTCTCAAGTGTGATCGAGTCAACACCAGTGGAGTTTGCCAGAGTGGGGCGAGCTTCTGCCAGACTAAAGGGAGCCAGCAGTGCTATGTGAGGAAGGTCTATGAAGGTAGGTGGGTCCTGAGAAGTCTCCTGGGGTGACCTTTGCCTGAGGGTAGGGGCTGGCAACAGGCATTCAAGGTGGAGGGTGGTATGAACCACCCATGGGACCTCCTGGGAGCCTAGGCCCCAGTGACAAGTCATGTGGCTATTGGACCTGGAAGGTGGCCCATCAGGATCCCTGGGAGTAGGAGCTGCTCAGGCAGGGAGTTGGTTTTCTTTTTTCACCTAAACTAGTGAAGCCGTTTCAGCTGGTTCTGGTACTGAACTGCCACTGGCCCTTAACTGGGTTGGTGACATGTAAAAGGGGAAGCAACTATCTTCTGTTTAGCTCCTGGGGGTGACTGGAATTGGGCCGCTCAAATTCCCATTAGTGGACCCGAATGTGGTGGAGTTTTTGGAACTGAGAACAGAAGTTGGAGGAGAGGAGTAGGGATCAGTAGATAGGGGAATTTCTATTCCTCTTTATCTGCCCCCTCTTATGTGCCCCGGTTTATTGAATCCTAGATATAGAGAGCCCCAGAGCAATCCTAGGAAAGCTCACTAGGGGTCCTACCTGAAGTATCTCAGTCCTCGGAGGCAGATAGTATGAATCTTGATGGCATGAGTCATTTTCTCCTCATTCTTTGATTAATTTGTTGATGCTTACATCCACTGCTTCATTTATCAATATTTATGGAGAACTGCAAGTGAGGATATGCTAGGCGCCACACCAATGGGTCTGCAACATGAGCTTCTGGGGTCTCATTTTCCCTCTTCTCTGTCTTTCTTCAGATGACACCATTTCGTATGGATCTCAGGGTTGCAGCAGCATATGTACTGATATGTTGCTTTTTAGTCCCAATGTTGCTGTGGATTTGAAATGCTGTGATGACTCACCTCTCTGCAACAAGTTCTAAAGACCACGCCCAGCTTTTGCCCTGATCTGGTGGATAAAGTTGATTCAGCATAACTTTCAACTACCGTAATCTTCAAGACTGCTGCAACCTGAATATGGGTTCCCTCCAATAAGTCTCAGATTTGTTCTGTTTTCGGGCCCTATTTCCTTTTCTTTCCCTCACTGCGGGATGCCGCCAGGATAGTCTTTAAAACCAAACGTGGGTGAAGAATGGTGGGCATAGTTAGGTCCAAGCATACCTTCTTCCTTTTCAGTCCCTAATTAAGAGTCACATTGGTTGCCATTTAAAAAGGCAGGGTCTGGTGAAGACTGTGATGCTTTTAATACTGGGTGCTCTAGAGGCAGTAGCTGTAGGAAGAGGGAGATTCTTCCAAACCTAAAAGAGTAGGAAGTGTGAGGTGGCTCTAAATGATGTATTAGTTAAGTAAGTTAGTTGCTATAACACAAATCTCTGAAACATCAATGGCTTAAAACAATAAAAAATGATTGCTAACTCATTTCACAGTTCAGCGATGTGGTGGTGATTATTCAGGTACCCAAGCTCCTGCCAAGTCTTTATGTCACCATCTCTCACAGTCTCCAAGGTCTCCACAGAAGGGGAAGGAGGCATGGAGACCCACAGGGGCTTTTGTGGCCAGAACTGGAAGTCTTGTACATCATTTCTGCCCACATCCCATTATCTTTTGCCTCCAACGAAATAAGAAATTTAATCTTGCAATCTGCAATGTAATCTGGTGTGACCCAGAGGAAAATGGATGGTTTGATGAACACAACACTTCCTGCCTGGTTCCCACTTTCTCCTCAACTGCTCAGGCTTCTCAACTTGCATCTATGATATTTGAGCTCTCTTTCAATGGAAAGAAGAACACAAGCAGTGAGGATTACAAAGCACAATGTATTGCTTGAAGGTCAAATGTCTGTGACTTGACCAGATTTCCCACTCGGATCCTTTCAGAGTCTCTGCACATGAAGACCAGAGCCTAGCGTGTCCCACACATGCTTACCGGCCAGTTTGTGGCATCCAGTGCTCTTCTTCTCCTCCAGTTTCCATGTTGTTTCCCTCAGTGCTGTTCCAGGGGTCTCAGTGCTCTCTTTCCTGTGGGGACTTCCCTGAGAACCCCAGCATGCCTGTCAGTGATGTCATGTCCTCCTCCCAGAGCAGCCAGCCCTCAAGAGAGGTACTGGCCTCCATGATTCTCCATCACATGCTGTCCTTAAGGGACCAAGTAGACTGTTGGTGGTTCATCTCCATCTGCCATTCCTGTCCTTCCCACTCATCACTTTGTCAAAAAAGCCTCTGTCAGCTTTCGCCTATAGTTGCTTTCATTACAGGACTCTGTAGGCGAGGAAACATCTCCCCCCCCCCCCCCCCCCCCGCCCACCTGTTTCTCTGGCTGAGACCTTGTAAATTAGAGTGACAGAGGACTGATCCACAAGAGAAAAATAGAAGTGTAATGATGACAGCATCGCACATACATATGGGAGTACTCAGTCATGGGTAACTCAAAGCACTGATTAGAACCTCGGCTTATGTAACATCTTAATCAAGAACGATAATTTTGTAGAGAGTGACAAGAGAAGAGGAGTGTAGGCTTTTAGGGATGACAAATTACGGGTAAGTAATAATATGTGGAAACTAATGTAAGATAAGTCCTGCTCAGTAAGATTGTTTTATGTAGATTTCTCTGGGCAGAAAAGAATCTAGAGTTGCCTCTGATGATTAAGCATCCTCCTGCCCTCCCTGGGAGAGAGGGTGAGGCCAGAGACTTTTTCTTGTATCTGCTTCTTCCAAACTGCCTTCATCTCAAAATAATCCTTCCGTCAAAGTGGCATATTTTGGGGTGACATACTCTGATCCAACCTCTTCAACTCAAAATCATCCATGGGTTGGACAGAGTCAGAAAACTCACTGTTCCCTCTCTGCCTTTCTTCCTCATTACAATCCCAGGCACCTACCCCAAACTTCCTTTTCCCAGGGCTCCTCTCTGCCTATGCAAATTATTCCTGAAGTTTTGATGCTGAGGGTGGAGCTGGAGTCATTAGCTGTGCACCTGAGTCTTGATTAAGCTCAGCAGGGGGTATCTGATACCTTTGTGGATTCAATTACCTGTGAATCATTGCACAGATGCTGCACACACTGATTTTAAACCCACTCAGTCTGATGTCAACTGGCATTTCTAACAAAACTCTTTATTCATCTACTGGGTGTTTCATTTCCTCAAGAAGTTTTCCCTCCTCAGAAAAAGTCTGGTTCTAATAGTGGTTATCACCTGGTAGTGGTGGCAGGATGGCCATGTTTGCCTCTGTATGGAGGTCAGGCCCAGGCTCACAACGTACCATGAACTGGGTGGGAGAGTGTGTTCTGACACATCTCCTTAAGGGCCAAACCATGTGACCATTCCAAGACTCTCTCCTCTGGTCTCAGTTGACTGGATCAGTGGCAGACACTTGACCAAAGCAGGATCAGTAAAATCTTGTCTCCTGGAAAATTTTATTGAATTTGAGATACCTATTCTTTCATATGATTAGACCTATAATACGAAACTCTGGTGGGGTGGGGTGCCATCTTCATCCATGTGATAGAGAATCGGAAAGAGTCCATCTGCAAAGACAGAAGACTGAAGCAAACATGAGAGAGCAGAGGCATCCATGTGTGAGAGAGCCTGAAGTTCTGACCTCTCTGTCGGTCTGGATTTCTGCATCCCATCTCCCACCCCCAGCTCAGGCCAGGAGAAATTCCTGACAAAGCTGTCCTTGATTGATCCAAGTTGTCATATTCATCCATTTGCTTGTTTCTTTCACTTGAGCTCCTTTGACTTGGGCTCGTGTTCGGAATTGTGAGAAAGTAGCTGCTAACAGTGGCTGAAAAAATCCCTACAATAAATAGCAAAACCCAGCAGCTCCTGCAGAAACAGTCTTCCGCTGCCTGGTGGTGTAAGTGAACACGTAGGAAAATTGAATCCATTCATCTCTTCGGGAAATGCTGGGAGGAAAAGTCAGTGGGTGTCTGTACCTAGGACCTAGTTTTACAGGATGTCCCTCCTTCCTCAGAGCACTTTCCCCACTTAGGATTTATTTACCAAAAAGAAAGTGCTGTGGAAAGCCTAAAACATTTTCATTCTATAGGAAATACAGACTTGGAGGGGTGAGGAGGAGAGGCAGTGGATCCAGGGCTGAAATCTGTTGGTTGAATTGCTTGGTATTAGAGCCATGCCCCCTCTCCACTCCCCAGGGAGCAGCAGTCATTGTGGGAACAGCACCCAGGGGACTAGAGGTGCCTTCTATGTCGGCTGTCTCTCAGCACGTTTGATTGAAAAGAATGAAAACCCTCTCAAGTTAACTTAGGTAAAGCAGATTTCCTGTCAGGGTACAGGAGAATTTCAGACACCAAGTGCAGAAACGTAGGTAAGCCTCATGGGAAGAGGGAATGTGCCAGGCAGCCATGTTTGGCATTGTATATGTTTGGGGCATGAGGGTCAATCTAGGTGCTGTCACATGAGTTTCAGGTAGAAGACCAGATTCTGCTTCATAAAAAACCTCTCTCTTACTCAAGTTATCTTTTTGCCAAACCTTTCAGTCATTTCCTCTGTCCTCCTCTTTCTTGTGTCTGTAGGGTAGCTACTCATCCTACCTATTCTTAGCCAAGCAGATTCATGTTAATGCTGCCCACTCACCTGAGAAGAACCAGAGGGTATGTTCTGAACTCCCTTCGGTCATGGTGGGGTGAGGTGTTTTTAGTTGTTCCCTGAAACTTTCCTGCCGAATTTTGGAAAACTTGCCTATTCCTATGAAGGATTGTGGGCATTATGGCCATGAAGAAAGAGAGTATTAAGGTCTGAAATGCAGTTTAGATATGACTGAGATCCTTTAAAGGAGAAGAACGGAAGAAGAGGAGGAGGAAGGAGCAGATTACTGAGCAAAACTGTCTATCAGCCCAGCCCAGCTTCTGAAACACAGCTGACTCTTGGAATTAACTGCAGAGAGAGGTCCATTTCTAGATTTTTAAGAATTTCTACTGGAAAACTGGGAACTTAGAATTTTTCAGAGGGAAGTAACTAAATGGCAGATGAAGGAATTCCTGAAGGTGATGGATAAAGAGGAATCAGGAGGGGCTCCATCATAACTGCTTCCTTCTCTCATATCTGCAAAGTCCAATCTCCAAAACAACAGGAGAAGGTGTTTGTAAGTCAGGCGCCCTGAGCAATGTTGTAAAGAGGAAGGAGTCGTCCCCCATGTACATGCAGGAGGGGTAGGGGGCAGGGCCCACCTTCAGTCCATGAAGGTCAATTTCCTCTTCCACTCACCACCCTCCACAGCGCTATGGGCATTGAAGACTTCTTTCCTAAGCCCAAGTGTATAAGGGCGCTCTGCTCCAGCCTCCTCATCTCTCCCTGATGCTCAGCTCTTCTCTGGAGCCTGGACCTTTCCAGCACTTACCCAATGAGAAAATTCAGCCTGTTGTGCACAGCTGCCCTGATCTATGTTTTGGGAGATGAGTCCCAGTTGTTGGGTAGTATATGCTGTCAATGAAAATAATCCGTAACCAATCTATAAATGAAAATTTGGGTGAGTTTATTCTGAGCTAAAGTGTGAGGACCATGGCCTGGGGGCTTTCTTCCCGAAGGAAGAAAGGGCACCAAAGAAGTGGGGTGTACAGAGTGGTTATACACCCCCAAAGAGAATGTTTCGCATGACTGAAATATCCCTTTTACAATAGTCTTAAGACTGCTCTGTCGGCACAGTGATTGATGGACATAGCAGGTAGGTCTGCTATCTCGGTGGACACAGCAGGAAGCAAGTCTGTTGTCTTGAGCTGGGTGGTCAAAGCTGAGTGCAGCAATTGGTTCCTGGCCTAAGGAAAGATGCTTATCCTTAAGGAAGGCCAATGTGGGGGGAAGTTGCACCTTTATCTTAAGGCCATTTGTTCTTGCCATAGTAAATGTTTAAAGCAGATATACAATGCATGCTCAATGGCCACGGTCAGGCCCTTTTGGAAAAAACAAAGTCAGGCCGAACTAGGTTTACACCAAATGGCTTCCTCATTCCTCCAATATATCCTGTTGCTTGTCATTTCTATTTGTCAATGCTTTGAGCTGGAGTAGAGTGCTGGGGGAGGCAGGCTTTCAAAACCTGACTGGGTGCCCCACTGTTCACAGAGGAATGGGTTGCAGCACACTCAAGGTGCCTCTTGTCTTTCCCAACGGCATTTCTGACTTGTCCTGTGCATGGGTTGCGTGTGTTCCAATGGTCAAAAATGAGGTTTCAGGCACAGAGTGGTAGGTGTTGGCTGTGAGCAGCCTTTGGGATGGAGAGGGAGTGCTGAGAGCAGGATGTGGACACGGCACCAACAGTGCCTGCTATACCCATTAGCTCATTCATGCCGCTACCTTTTTCCCCAAGGCTGCTTACTTCAGTCTTCTCAGTTCTGCCTCTTAAGGGCAAAACAGGCCGCTCTTATTCCATCTTACCTTCTTTTCTGCGGTGGTCCAGAAAAGCACTGGCTTGAGTTTTGACAGGACAATCTTGGAGTGAAGGGAGCAGGAGGGTGGTGGAATTCTCTTTAGAAAGAAGTAGAGTGCATACAGGACCTAATTCTGGCACAATGAATACCCAATTTTCATGCACGTTATCTTTGACTGATATTTACATATTCCATCCCAAGCTGCATTTTGTTAGCAAAGTGGTTCAATCTCAGTAAAACGTATCCAGTTCTTGCGATTGTGTCTGCTCTTGGCATTTGTATCTTCAGGTGAAGTAGCCAATAGTAACACCAACAATATCATAAATTGCATAGATCAAAAGCAGTACTTTTGCATGCATTGTATCGTTTGACTCTCACAGCTCTGTGAGGGAGCTACTATTATTATTCCCATTTTATAGTTGAGGGAACCAAAGCCTAGAGAAGTGTAATAGGTTCCCAAAGGAATGGAAGCAGATTCCCACCCAGACACTCTGTCTCCAAAGTTCACACAACTGCCTTCCCTTCCAAAAGGTAGAGATTGGAGCTGGGATAGGAAAACTTTCTCTCTAATGAACCAGAGCGTAAATATTTTAGGCTCTGCTGGCTATATGGTCTCTACTATATGTATTCAACTCTGCCATTTGCAGCCCAAATGCCGCCATAGAATACATGTAGATGCATGAGCTTGGCTGGGTCCTAACAACACTTTATTCATGGACAATAAAATTTGAATGTCATAAAGTTTTCACATGTCACCAAATATTATTCTTCTACTGAATTTTTTCAACCTTTAAAAAATGTAAATCCACCCTTAGGTCATGGAGCATCCAAAAGCAGGCAGGGGGCTGGACTTGTCCTTGAGGCCACAGGTGCCAATCCCTGCCTTAGAGTGCTCTTGGTGCTGTGTGGGACAAAGAGATGAAGGATGGGCAGCACCTCAACAGTTCAAAGTCTGTGTCAGCATCTGAAATGACTTTAGGTGAAGGGGCCTTAGATGTCATCCAGTGAACCTGCTCTGTACTGATGAGGAAACTGAAGCTTACGGAGGTAAACACCAAGCTCACAGAGTTGGAGGTTTTCTGGATAAAGCTTTTCGCATTACCACACATGACAATGACTTTTGGAAAATTAACAGTTAGCAAAGCAGGATATAAATAATGAAGTTGTGATGTTCTCAGTGTTGACTGTGTGTATATGTTCTGAGAGTTGAGAGAAAACCAAAGGGTGTGGCCCCAGGAAACAGAGGATCAGCTCCATGGGAGGTCTGTGAGTTTGGAGGGTGTGTCATGTCTCCAGCACTCTCCAGGCAGCTTGCATTGACGGGGGAGAGGAGAAGGAGTCAAATTAGCGTGTTCCTGAGAACCATGAGCAGAGAGAAGTTGATGTCATCCTGGGGGGCAGGGAACAGAGAAGATAGATTTTATCTCTTCCAGTGGCCCCAGGGGAAAGCCAATATGAGCATTAGAGGAAAAAGTGCTGTCTTATTAAAAGCCAGTCCAGAGCCCTAAACTATTTTAGCAGATAAGAATCCTTGGAAGAGAAGCTCCAGCTGAGGGATGGGAAGGGACTGACTGAGGGAAAGTAGTGTGTATGAAGGATCAGTGAATATATCAATCTATACAGAGACATAGATTGTCTTCCCATTGCCCTTCCCAGAATGCATAATTTGTGGATACAATGGATGGGAACATTGCCTAAAAAGGGAAAGGGTGAAGTGATGGAGAATAAGACTGTGAAGTTTGGGAAATACGAGCCTTTTGCCCAGCCACTACTCGGTAGCATCTCCTGGTTACGGTATTCCCTGGTGAACATGAAAGGAAGAAGGTGGGGAGAAGGGCATGCACAAGGGGCAGTGGAACCAGAGAGCTACTCTTGTCCTGTTTTCTTTCCTTGCTGGGTCATGGTGGACTGAGCAGCTGGGATAGGAGGTGGGTGGGTAGTTCATCAGTTCAGCTCGCTTTGCCCATCCGCACTGACTGCCCATAAGCCCTGAGGTCCTCTCCTTAGGCTCTTCTTCCAGGTCCTGGTATTTCTAAACAACCTCATTATGACCAGATTCTTCTGCAGATGTTACACTGCAGTTTCTGCTAAAGGACACCCAAAGAGTCTCCCTAGAAGTCTTCCTATGCACTGGAATTTCTAGTGGTTTGGTGCCCCAAGGCTGATGTGACCAAGTGTGACCAGAAGAGTTCCGGGAAAGAAATTTGAAAGATGTGAGACTGAAAGTATAGGTTCATTTGGCTTGTACAAGATGAGGGTAGGGTCAACATCGCCTCTCTCCCTTAACTCTGATGAGACTGTCAGGAGGCCTGAGCACCAGAGACAGCTGAAGAATGGTTTAAGGGCACAGGGGTTGTGAGTGGAATATATTGGACAAGTTGGGGGATTTTCTGGAGGAGAATAAGACACGACCCACAATTAAGAGAGTTGCCACTTCTTTATTAGTTTTTATTGTCTTTGAGTGCTTGGTTAGTTGTGAGAAGATAATTTACCATTGAGAAGACCACGTCTAATCCTCTATTTTTAAATTTCGTGTAAGAAATATAAGCAAACCTTGAGATTTTTTGGTTCTGTAACTTCCGGTACGAACCAGGAACAAGTCCTATTTGTTCACAAGGGTGAGTTGGGGATAAGATTTGGCAGCATTATAGTGCAGTGTCTAAGCTCAAGGCTCTGGAGACAGACTGACTTTGGGCTGAGTATGAGCTCTACCGTTTAAAAATTGCATGACTAGAAAAGCTACTCTGCTTCTCTAAGCCTCAGTTTCCCTTCCTGTAAAAGATTCTTGGAGTACTTACTCCATAGGCTTGTTATGAGAGTTCATTGACACAATGCACACGAAGTTCTCAGCACAGTGCCTGGCACACAGTAAAGCTTCAATGCCAAGTTCAGGAATCTGAGAGTGTGCAGGATGGGATTAGTGCCCCAATAGGAGGAGGGAGAGACACCAGAGCCCCCCCCCCCCCGCCTGGGTGGGACACAAGGAGAATCTACAACCTGGGGAAGGACACTCTGCAGCACCTGACTGTGCTGGCACCCTGATCTTAGACTGCCAGCCTCCAGAAACGAGAGCAATAAATTTGTGTTGGTTAAGCCTCCCAGTGTAAGGCATTTTGTCACAACAGCCTGAGCTGACTAAGACAGCAGTCAAAAACCTGGTGGCATAAAAGCCCCAGTAAACCCCCAGACTCTCAAAACCCCTGTGCACACAAATGCCTCTTGTTATTTTGGAGGAAAAGATGAATTTAGAAAAGGGAGTAAGTTCCTGTGGGGTGGGTGTGAGCACAGGTGTGAGGGAAGCTGTGGAAGGTGAGAAGCTGTGAGGTCACGAGTCCAGGGGAAGGTAGAACTTTGAAACCAAGAGAGACCACGAGAGAGAAAGTAAGTGCTGCCTACACCCACATGCACGGATGCAGAATTTCCAAATAGACAGGGGGCTTCCTGGGAAGGGGAGAGCAGGACCAGGGCAGAGGCACCTGGACTAGTCTGTGGTTCCCAACTGGCTCCACCTGCAGAAACAGAGTCCCGTGGACAACGGACGCCCATCCAGGCAGCTCCTGCTGAAGGACAGATGTCACAGAAATGGCTGTTTCCTGAGGAGGTACATGCCAGGACTGCAGAGGAAGATTTAGAGTTGAGCGGTACTTCTCTACAAAGAGGATGCAGAACTGGCAGGTGTCTGAAGCAGAGAGGTGAAGGGGGCCAAGAGGAAGTCTCCCAACAACCTGAGAGCAGGGCCTTCCAGGTCAAAATGCCCAAGCAGCCCCCACAGGAAGGAGGAAAATCCTCTGAAAAGTGATGTGAGCAGATGGTCTGCCCAGCGCAGTGCCACAGGCGCTGCTGATCAACGGGCCTGGCGGATCCTGTGCCTTCAGCTGCAGAGGCTGCATGCAGGGCGCAGACTTGCTTCAGTTTGTTGTGACTGCGTGAGAACTAAGCCTACTCCACCTGCCCCGAGCCGTGACTTCTCAGGTCACTGAGGGTAATGTGGGAGGAGGACAAGGAGATTGATAGGAAGGTTGACTGCTCCCATCTGGATGGAGCAGAGAATAGAAATCCTCACAGCTCCGACCTCGGGAGGCTGAGCTGCAGACCCACATGGCCCCTGGAAGTGAAGATGCGCAGCTATTTCATATCTCCTGAGGGATCCCTAGATGAGACCCCAGGTCACTCCCCTGGACAAGCTCTCTCGTTATCACAGATGTGAGTTAGGCACCACACACACAGTAGTTGTCACCAAACAGCAGTTGTCTGTTGTCCCACATGCCTCACTTTGTTTTTTCAGGAAACAGAAACCTGAAGATGAAGGCACAGCTAACATGTGAAACTTTTCTCCATTTCTATTTATTTATTTACTTGTGTGTGTGATTGTTTAGTGCTGCTGAAGGCTAAGAATTGGAATAGATGGCCCTTTGCCTTGGTAAAGATCTTTTGCATAACGTCAGCACCTAGTGGCTGACTTTTGACCAGCACTTACGTGTGGCAGGCACCATCTCATATTATCTTCATAATGTTGCCACTGGGTAGGTTTTGTTATGCTCCTGTTACTCTTGAAGCAGAGAGATTGAAGAGCTTGTTCAAAGTTGTGACTAGAGAATCAGGTAAAGAAAGGGTTACTGAGGATCTGATCAACAACTAACATGGTCTGTCAAAGGGTTTTCAGACAGGAAGAAGCTATGTGTTCTGTTTTGCAGAAATTGAAGTCTCTGCTTTGCAGATGTTGCTATCTTGCAGAGAAACTCACGTTTGTAGCAAGACCCCTGCAAAGTGTTCCCTCTCCAAGTGTCCTTACTTTACCTTAAACTCATTAACATCTTAAATTCTCCCCCTCTGGGAGGGTCCGAGCAGCTGCTTTCAGATCCTGTGATGTATGTATCAGCATGTGTACCTGCCTCGCAGGCACCTTGAATAAGCACAGTTACACACTTGTTACAAATAAACCTGTTATACTCTGCTCTCTTGGGTATAAAGTCTCCACCAGCACTTAGTTTGGAGAGACACTGCTGTGAGATATCCCTGTGTTCTCTGTTGCTTGTGCAAGCAATAAATCTTTTCCTCACCTACTTCTGCCTTGGCTGTGCCTTTCGGCTCCATACTCACTGAGGGATGAACCCACTGAGTTCGGTAACAAAGTCACAAGTGAATGTCGGCAGCAACATGATTGGACCTGGGCACGTCTCCTCTAGAACCTGAGTCCTGAATGCAACACCACACTGCTTCTTTCATGAATCTTCTAATAGGAAATGAAACAGAACTGGGAAGGGGCTGGTGAACTAAACGTGCTGTGTAATAAGACCACAGGGGGAAAGCCTTTGAGAATCCCCAGAGGCAGCGAGAACTGAGCCCTTCCCAACAAAATGAGAAGACGAGAGCTGCCATATGTCTCCCACAGAGGGCAGTTTGAAGAACAGGGAGATTATTCCTATTGGGTTCTTATAACTGGATCATTCATGTTTCATTTACACACAAAAGTTCCATAAGTGCTGGCTTCTGAAATCTCTGTGATTGTCTCTTGAAGGAACTTGAAGTCACCAGGTGGTTCAATCCTCTCTATGACAGTACCTTGTAGGGAGGGAGAGGTGAGACAGACTCACATGAAACAAAGGGACAGTGGGGAACCCTATGCTGATCACCTTTTAAGGATTGGAATAGAGGTGACAGAGCTTTTTTTTGCCTCCTACGGATAGAAACAAAGGTGGGAAAGCTGAGAGAAAATATTTCTCTCTTCCCAGCCTCATCCCCTACCTCCTGAACTTACCATCAAATGACTTTAGTTTTAAGTAAATGTGAGACAATTTATGTTCCATTTATTTCAAAAACAGTGTAAAACCTGCACGTTTCATCAATATAGAAAAGAAACACATAGAAGAAAGCTATGACCACCCTTTTACAGGTGCAATGAGACAGGGGCATTAGTACTAAAGGCTTTAGGGGAAATAGCATGCCCAGACATTCCCTTGGCACAGTTGGTGGTGAGGGACAGTGTGCTGAGAGCTGTGCATGCGGAGTGGAGCAGGCGGCCTCCAGCTGAGCCCCACCAGCGAGGGCTGAGGTCCTGCAGAGGCGAGAATGGAGGGTCTGAGTGGTGCTGGAGGCGGGGAGCCTGGAGGTGAACAAGGGTGTCAGTATAGACAGCATCTGGCTGGATACAAGGGACGCTGCCCCTCTCTGGGAGGGGGTCAGTCCACAAGGCCCATCTCCTGTGCAAGCTGGGGACATTGGCTGAGAGCAACATGCCCTGAATTACCACAATACATGCTAAGGCCCAGGACATTTGGGTTGTTCACATCTTTTTACATCCAGAAAGACTCCTCCTTACTCTGTTGATGTCTTTTTCTTCTCACAAGCTTTGACCCAGAACTTGCCCACCCTGGGCAGTAGTCAACACTCACCGAGGCCTGTTCTGAGGTGGACACTGGCTGGTGCTGGGCTGCGGAGAGATCAGCACACGGCACTGTCCGTGAGGGCTCTAAGGGCTGAGTGAGGGCGCGTGAACAGGTCAAGTCTTCTGCAGTGTGGGTCAGTGCTGTGACAGATCAGCACAGAGCATAATGGGGATGAGGGGTAGAGAAAATGACTCCTCCTGGGAAAACCAGGAGGGGACATTGGGACTGGGTCCTCAGGAAGAACTGGGGTTTTCCTGGACGAGAATGGAGACAAGGATCTTCCATGTGGGGAGGCTTAGAGGCAAAGCTTCATGGTGGTCCGGACAGAGCTGGAGATGAGAGAGACTTGTGGGATGTTTGCTTGATGCCTTATTGGATGTCAGTGTGGACGCTGCATGAGTTTGCTAGGGCTGCCATAACTAGATGCCACAGACGGGGTCTACACCACAGGAAGGAATTTCCTCACAGCTCTGATGGCTAAAACCCAAGATCAAGGTGTTGGTAGGACTGGTTTCTCCAGAGGCCTCTCTCTTTGGCTTGCAGATGGCTGCCTTCTTGCTGTGTCCTCACATGGCCCTTTCTGAAGGGGCAGTCTATCTGGTGTCTGTGTGTCCAAGTTTCCTCTTCTTACAGGGACACCAGTTGGAGTGAAGTAGGGCCCACCTTCATGGCCTCTTTTGAACTTAATCACCTCCTAAAGGCTCTATATTTAAATAGATTCATCATCTGAGTTGCTTGGGGTTATAAGAATTTTGAGGGACCCAGTTCAGCCCGTAATTGTATGTTTCTGTGGAAACTGGATGAACAGGTTGCTGTCTACCAGGTTCTATTGCCATCTCTTGGTTACCCTCACCCTATGAGCCTGGGAAGAGCAGCACTGTCCCTGTGCACCCCATCCCCACCCCCAGGACCTGCAGTTCCTACCGGTGGCAGCCACAGGCCATGTAGCACATCTTCTCAATCTTTAAGAACTTCCTGTACATTTGGCTAATCACAAATATTTCACACAGCTGACCCCCTTCTCCCAAATACCACCAAGACAGGAAGCTGCCTAGAGGAGTGCAGTGTCCACCTTCCCTCTTCAGGCTCAACTCACCCATGAGAACCTGTGGTCATCTTCTTTCTCGGAATCCTCACAGTCAAGTTCTGTCATGTTTTATATTCTGTAGGTTGTATTATGAAAGCAATTAGTCTTGATTGTTTTTTCAGAATGTAAAATATTATCCACCCACTGCCCATTTCCCATTCTTTCACACTTCAGGCATCACTGTACCAGTAGCCAACTCTGTGAGGTCTAGAGGTTCAGGGGTCAATCCCCCCGTGACCTAAGTACTAACATGAAGGTTTACTATTCTGTGCTGACATGACAGCTGGTGATCCCTGGAGGGTCTCGAATATCCTAACCATAAGCCACCTTCTCCGTCTGCTCCTGGGGAGATATTTCCCTAGCCCTCCAAGCCTCCTCATTATGTGCTCCAGGTGTACTTCCTGTGCCGCTGGAGGAGCACAGTTTCCTGTCAGCTCGTGGAATGATTCAAATGAGCCATGTCATCCTCCCTTGAGAACCAGGGCTCACCTACCCTCCTCATACTGCAGAGCCTGCGTCCCACAGCCCCTGCTTGTTCACCCTCTTCCTATGTGCAACCCCCTATGACCCTATATGGCCTGCGATGTCCTCTTGCCCCTGGCTATGAGAATACGTGACTGTTAAACTGCTCTCAATGTCCTCTGTCCACTGTCCCAGGTTGTGCAGTTGGCAACATTCATAACCTCAGGGTGGGAATGTCTCCCTCACCCATGGGGTAATTAGGAGGTGACTATACCACTTTCTTGACCCAGGAAGGGAGCCCTCTGAACTGGAATTCAGAAGGGTCCTCTGGACTGAGTCCTTTGTCCCTTTGTAGAGAGAGTCAGGGAGAAACTTTAAGGGAATGAATCCTTTAGGGCTGAGCTAACTACCTGCATCCATTCCCTCTCCCTATCTGAGCTCTTCAGAATTCATAGAATCAGCAACATCAGAAGAAACATTTGATAAAATAGTTCTTCTTAGTCAGTATGCTTAAGGAGGTCAGAACGGGGCCCCAAAAAAGACCTCTCAGAAAGCCAAGACATTACCAAGGGTCCAATTCTAACTGAGGATAGACTGAGAAAATTTGTGGTAGTGGTAGGTGTGGGCATGGGGCATATAGACTAACAGTTTCTACTAAGATGCTTATATACCCCAGGGACTGTCCATTCCTGGAGGAAGACAGAATCTTCTGGACTGTGTCAAGGCAGGGGCCCCAGGTGATGTGATACAGAGATTTGGAGCCCAGTTGTGGAGTAACTCTTACTAGCTGTGTGAACCTGGGCAGACTGCCTACCCTCATTGTCGTTAGTCGCAAAATGGGAGTAATAATACCTACCACATTGGAAGTATTGAGGACCAAGTGGAAAATTCTTGTGATGCTCTTGGCAGAGTGGCTGGCCCTGAATCAACATTCATTTGAGAGTATTCATTGTTATTGGGAGATGATGTAACCTTCCTGATGCCTTGGACTTGAGGGAAAGAAAAACAGCTTTAGAGAAAAAATGCTGTCCTAGAGGACTTTGTGATCACATAGGCTGGGCAAGGAAGGACAGAAGGAATGGAATGTTTGCAAACTTTCATTTACATTCAGGAAGAATGAAGTACGGTCCCAGATTTAGCCTGAAGCTGAAAAGTACTGTCTTATTTTCCTGTTGCTGCTATAAAAAGTCATGACAAGCTTGGTGTTTTAAAGCAACACAGATTTATTCCCTTAACATTCTGGGTTTCAAAAGTCCGAAATAAGTCTTACGGGGATAAAATCGTTGGCAGGGCTGGATCCTTCTGGAGTGACCAAGGGAGAGTCCTTTCGTTACTTCTTTCAACTTCGGGAGGCCATTGGCATTCCCTGGCTTGTGGCCCCCTCTTCACATCCCTCCAACCTCCTACTTCCAGCATCACATCTCCTGCTACAGACCCTGATCTTCTTTATTCCTCTTATAAGGACCCTTGTGAACACATTGGATCCACCAGATCGTCCAATCTGCTCTCCCCAACTCAGGATCCTGCATCACATCTGCAAAGAGCCTGTTTGCCATTTAAGACCATTCACAGGTTCCAGGGATTAGCACTTGGATGTCTTTGAGCACCAGCATTCAGTTGACCACAAGTACCAAAAGTCCAAGCTCCATGGCTTTCTTTAAGGGCAAGTGTATTTTATAAAGGTATTAAAAATATGTGTATTTGCCAATGTAAGCATATCTCCCTTGCCTCACCCCCGAAGGAATCCACATGGAACCTAGAGTGTACTGTGTCAGAATTGGGGCTGGAAGGCTGGGTGCCACGTGCCTGTGTGTTCCTTCCTGCTTTTGCCAACTTGCATCTGCTCTGCTCACAGGTGCTGCCGAGTCCTCCCCTTGCCTCGGCTACTGGCCTTCTCAAGGGATCCTAGTGGATGGGGCTTGCTAGATCCCCGTTTTCCAGCCCTAGGAGGAGAATGTTACCTAGGTGCAGACTTTCATTGTAGAACATACCTGAAAAAATTGAATAGATGCTGTTGAAGCAGGGCTGCATTACAACTTTTCCAGGTCCCAGGAGATTTTGCCATTCTGGGCCTTCTCCTCTGCAAAATGGATTAAATTTCTATTTTATGACTACATTGGAGTAAGATGAATACATTAATATTATATATGAAAATATTATCTTTGACCTAAAAGGTACTTTATTTTCTTCTTATTTGAAAAGGATTTAAAACATTTTTGTGGGCCTCTCACTGTGGTGAATCCCAAGTGCTATGGCTGTTGTGCCTGGTGGGTAAGTTAGCTGAGGCCTGAGGATGAGGGAATGGGCAAAGTCTGCTCCCTGCTCTGTGATTCCGGGACTCTCAAAATGCTGGTGAGTGCACATCAACAGGAATTTTCCCAACGCACACTCTTAATAACGCTAAGGGAGTACTTTTTACTTAAATTTTGTGATGATTCAGTTCCACTGCAGTGAAGCCCAAGATGTTTTGTTGTTGTTCTTTAAAATATGGGGTTTTAACTGTTTTCAGAGTTAGTAAAGTATCACTGCATCCAGAATATGTGCCTTTCCGCCAGCTTCCAGCGTTTGGTATACTGCATTTACACAGCAAAGCAATGCTTCACTTCTAATGAAACAATTATTGGGCTTTTGACATTTCTCTTTGTTAATTTTATCCCTAATGTGCACACAATACACATCAGAGATCTTTTTATTAATTGTCTCACAGTAAGTAATAAGTGTGTTGTCCCCATTTGCCCCAATCTTTCCTCTTGGGCGATGCAATAGGAGAGAAATGGAAAACTTGCCTACCAAAGTGGCTGTGCGTTCCTTAGGTAAATTTAGAGAAAATAGATTTTTGGCTGTTTATATTTATCAGGGAGACAGCTGTTCTCATCCCTTCCTGAAAGGAGGGAGAAACATCTCTGCTCCGTAGAGATGGGAGACACAAGTTCCTGCTGGATGCCCACCGTAACTCTCTGCTGTGTAAGTAGACTCTCTCCAGAAGCCAGACAACCACATGAGTCCGGGCCTTTCTTAGCTTAGAGATCTCTGCAAGGTCGGACCTCTCACCCACCTGAGATGTCAATGCCTCAGGTAACAGTGCTCCAGTCTTCCTGGGACCTCCGGAATTTCCCCTGGGGACTAAGTTCAGGTATATCTATTTGGCCCTTTCAGAGTGGTAAGAGCAGTTGATTATTCTTCTGGATCACAGCAATTAGGAGACAAATTGTTGGACATGTCACCCTCATGGCCTAGGAAAAGTGAAGTGTTTCTAGCAGCGGTGAGAGCAAACATCTTTCTCCTTAAGCTGTGCACATCTCAGCGTCCCAAGAGGCTGGACCTTAATATAGGAGCACTAAGAAATGCAGGGAAGATGTACTTCCAAACAACATATTAAAAAATCATTTTCAATATACGTATCAGACAAAAATCCTAATTTTTTTTCCTTCTAAATCTTTCCTTGTAGCACTGGGATACATTTTGCATAAGCGTATGTTATTTGATAGAAATCTCTCTACTTAGGTTGGAGAACAACCCAGAGATGAGATGTCACGTGATTCCCAAAGCCTCCCCTCCACTGGCTGTCTCTCTGGGAATGTCCTTACTTTGTCTTCATGATTGAAAGGTGAATTTTCTGAACGTAAGATTCTTATTGGCAGAGTTTTTCTTTCAGCAGTTGGAATGCAGCTGGCCTTTCGTATCTGGGGATGCAGAACCCAGGGATAAGGAGGCTGACCGGGGGACGGGAGCATCCTCAGATTTTGGTACCAGAGAGGGGACTGGAAACCAATCCCCCACGGTAACTGAGGGACGTCGGATGTCATCTTGCTGCCTCTGGCCACCATTATTTCTGAAGAAAAATCAGCTATAATCTTATTGGGGCTCCCTTGTACATGATGAGTCACTTTTTTCTTGTTACGTCCATAATTTTTTCCTTGTCTTTTTTTTTAAAGATTGGCACCTGAGCTAACAACTGTTGCCAATCTTCTTTTTTTTCCCCCTGCTTTTTATCCCCAAATCTCCCAAGTATTTAGTTGTATATTCCTTTTTTTAGTTGTGGGTCCTTCCAGTTGTGGCATGTTGGATGCCACCTCAGCACAGCAGATGAGTGGTACCATGTCTGCACCCAGGATCTGAAGTGGTGACACCCCAGGCCATGGAAGTGGAGCACACAAACTTAACCACTGTGGTCACGGGGCTGGCCCCTCCTTGTCTTTTAATATTTGGCTACGATATGTCTAGGTGTTGATCTCTTTGTGTTTATCCTACTTAGATTTTGAACTTCTTGGATGAGCAATCAAACTGAGATGTCTAGGGAAATAGAACACATTATATGCAATTATATATATATATATATATATATAAAATGTATACTCTATATCTTAAATTTATGCTATATACTATCCTATATATGTATACTATATATGGCCTGTATGCTATATATATAATGTGTGTACTATACATATTTTATATATGTACTATATAAGATACTATATAGTGTTGTAGGGGAGGAAGAAATTTTTCACCACTCTTCTAAATTCTTCTGGCTAGTCTAAGAATTAAGTTGACAGTTGACAGATGAACAGGAGAAACATCAACCAAATGACGTATCCAAGGAAGAGACTCAGGAAAACTAAGTGACCCTCCAAAATGGCAGAAGCCACCACCTGAAATACCATTTTCAGCTAAAGACAAAAGAGGGTGTTGGGGTAGTCTTTGGGAGTTCAAAGGGAAGAGGCAATTCACATGGAGATGGAAAAGCAAAGGTTTGGGAAACAAATGTATACTGCGTCTTGCAGAGACGATGGGACATGGAGATGACTCTGCTCTCTAGCCCCTGCCCAGTCTTCCCTACCACACTTAGCCCATTTTCTTTGTAGAATCTCTGGTCATAGCTCTGTTCCTGTTACAGGTCATCTATCTAAATTCTATTAGGCAGTTATAGAGGATGTAACAAGAAAAACTTTCTGAGTCTTTTGTTTCTTAAAAATAATCAGCCTAACATAATAATTGTCATGATGTTAAAGGGACACATTTTGAGGTGGCAAATTTTGTTTCCATTCAATATATATTCTATATACTACCCCCCACATATATATGTATATTAGTATAAAATATCTATATATATTAAGAGATTCATTTAGAGGAATTGACTCATGTGATTGTGAGGGCTGGTGAGTGAAATATACGGGGCAGGCCACCAGCAGGCTGGAAACTCAAGCAGGAGACGATGCTGTAGTCTGAAGGCAGAATTCTTCTTCTCCAGGAAACGTCCATTTTCCCTCTGAAGGCCTTCAACTGATTGAATGCGAAGCACTCGTATTGTTGAGGGCAATCTCCTTTACTTAAAGTCAACCTATTGTCCACATCCATAAACTATCTTCAGAGCAACACCTAGATTAGTGTTTGATTAAACAACTGAGTAGTACACCCCACCCAAGATGACACATAAAACCCACCATCACACATGTAGATTAATGGTTTTCATCAAATTTGGGAAATATTCAGCCATTGCTTCTTTGAATAATTTTTCTATTCCTTTCTCTCGCTATTCTCCTTCTGAAACTTTCGTTGTACATATGTTGTTGGTGTGCTTAATGTTGCCCCACATTTCTCTGAGGCACTGTTCATTTTTCTTCATTCTTTTTTCTCTCTTCTTCATAAGGCATAATCTCTATCAATCTATTTAAATTTCTAATTCCTTCTTCTGCCACTTCAACTACTATTGAGACTGTCTAGTAATTATTTCATTTAGGTTATATTTTTGAGCTCCAGAATTTCCATTTGGTTCTTTTTAATAATTTCTATCTCTCTATTGATGTTTGCTATTTCATAAGTTGTTGCTGTCATACATTCCTTTACTTTCTAAGCATGGTTTCTTTTAGCCCTTTGAACATTTTTATAGTGGCTGCTTTGAAGTCTTTGTCAAATGTGACATCTGGGCTGTCTCATAGGAAGTTTCTTTTCTCCCCTGGTTTTGTTGAGGTGCAATTGATAACAAAAATTATGTCTCTATTTAAGGGAACTGTGTGATCATCTGCTATATGTATACACTGTGAAATGATGACTACAATCAACTTAATTAACATAGCCATCACCTTACATAGTTATGTTTTTTTAGTGGTAAAAACTACTGAAGATTTACTCTCTTGACACGTTTCAAGTTTACAATACAATGTTAGTAACTATAGTCGCCATTCTGTACATTAGATCTCCAAGACTTAGACATCTTACAACCGAAAGTTTGTACTACCCCTTGACCAACATCTCCCCATCGTCTCTCATCCCCAACCACAGGAAGTTTCTATTGCATGGTTGTTGATTTTTTGGATGAGTCATGCCTTTCTGTTTCTTTGCATGCCTCATAATTTTCCATTGAAAACTGGAGATGTTAGGTAAGCAGCAAATGTGAATATTTATTTCTGCTCTTTCACTCCACCTCCCAGGGCTTGCTGTTGTTGCTGTTTTCTTGTTTATTTGTCTGGTGACTTGGCTGGACTGTTGTAGTGAAATCTACTTCCCCTGCAGGGTAAAACGTCTGCTGTTGCTGCTCAGAGGGCATAGCCTTGTGCGTGCTCACAGTCCTCCTGGGATGAGGGCGCTTTACAGAGCTCCACAGACTTGCTCTTCCCCTGATCTCTGTGTTAGTTGTCTGCACCTGTTGGTATCACACCAAGCTATTAGGTTCCTCTAATTACTGGCTGATGGCTCTATTGTTTTCAACAATGTCTTGGGGCATACGTAGTTTATTGTCTGAGCCAATTAATTTCAGGCCTCTTTGCAAAGGTCCATTTTTCAAGCCAATCTTTCATGTTTGTTCTGCTCTGAGTATGGGTTTTTCTTAGCCGTTTCTTTCTCTGGCTCTCTCTGGTAGACTGGGTGACCTACAGTTTAACCTGTTGCTCACATGGAGATAAGAGCCTCCTCTTATTGCTTACCACCAGAAGCTCCACTGTTTTTGAGAGTACCCTTAGGCTTGAACATCCCTACAGTCTGTTTTGAATAAAGTTGGTTCCTTTGGGAGATCTTCAGATGCTCGTGTTCTCATGGATGCCTCTCTCCCTGGGGAAGTTCTCTAAGCCATGGCCCCAGTGCTTACGGCAGCAGCAGAGGCCTGTCTACCTCAGAGTTACATCCCTGCACTATGAGCAAGGAACTGGACTGGGGCAGTGGCCTCTGGTCTTCTCGGCTTGCCTCTCCTGGTATGGAAGCTCTGCCCTACAAGTGAGCTGGAGTGAGAGTAATTGGGACTCAGTATTTTCAGCCTGCCACATGTGGGTTAGAGGCCCTACTCTCTGAGTGGGGGCTGAATGGTGGAAGGAACACCCCCACAATATTAACCAGGCTTGCCAGGAATTTAGCCTCTGCAACTTGGAGCTGTGGTGGTTGAGGAATTCTAGTGGTCTGACCCTCCCAGTAGATACCCATATCCCTTGACTGGGACCTGGGGGAAAGGATACCACATTTTCTTGGCCATGCCTACCCAGAGTGGAATTTCTTTCATGCTGAGCTGGGAGGAGAAGGGAGGGAGTGATCAAGTCCTGGATCCGGTGTGGCAGACTCTCCTTGTTCTTACTGAAATTTAGTAGACTTTCTTGAATAAATGTGTCTGCATTTACTGTATGTCCTTGGGACCATTTCCAGAGATGTTAAATGACTGTTTAAAAGGTATTTTTCACCAGTTATGATTGTTTCACTGGACAGGGTAGGGGCGGGTCTACAGATCTCCTCATGACACCATTCCGGAAGGGGAACCCTCCACTGGATGTAATCAAGCATCCAGAACAGAAAAGAAAACTTTATTGAGAAAGAAATAGTGAGATTCAAACAAAGCCAAAGGTGGGTTACTTATAGCATAGATTGTAAAGATCTGGGGAGAAATACTTTGCTTTCCTCCTGTTTGCCAAAACATGACAAAAGAAATGCAGATGTGTTTCTGTACAGAGTTCGTTGACCTCCCCGCCTTCCAAGGACACTGCGCCTGGGCCCTACACAAAGGAATGTGTCTGGGCTGGGGGCCAGAGATGACCACTTCGGCCCTGACTCTAAGGCACAAGTTACAAAGAATACGTCCTGCGTCATATTCCTTTCTGGGCTGGCCACCCCGACAGGCACCTGACAGGACTTTAGAAACATCCTATCCGTGGGAACAAAAAATATAGAAGCACCCCATGTGTGGGAACAAGAAGAAATAACTCAAAGTATCCAAATTTCTGAAACCCTGAGTCAGAACCTAGAGAAACCTTAGGATAAAAGAGAGTCACAAGCATAGAGCAATTGGGAGTCTCACTTAGGAAAGGACGCTTTGCTTCAGACCTGGACAATCGGCACTCCCACGCGCTGTACAAACTACTGGGACTTCCCTGGCTGATTGTGGTGTGGATGTTGTAAGTACCGATTTGTTGTTCCCCTTTATCCTGGCTCCTCGTTCTGTTTCCCTTTATCAATAAACTTTGATTGCTTAAACAACCAAGTAGGCTTGGCAGTACCTGTCATTCCTAGCCCTTTGAGGCTGTGGACAACAGTTTCCTTTCCAGGAAATGAAACAAAACTACCACCAAAATCTATTACGTTTGGGCCTGCACTTTACAAAAGTCTCCGCATATGTTTTTTTCTCTGTGTTTATTTTAATAGGAGAATATCTCTTCTAGGAGTATCTTTATTCACACCATACTTCAGCATTTCCATTGTATATAGCAAACCTCTTTAGATGGTTTCACATTCACTAACTCACTTGAATTTCCTAAACCCTTAGGCTATGTAAGTCAGACTTATTCTTCCATTTTACAATCGTGAAATTGAGACAGAAAAGAGTGAGCTCTTCTCACATGACTCAGCTCCCTCGATAGGGCCAGTGGAGGTGAGCAGGGTCAGCAATGTGGGGAGGACCCTGGCTCCTTCAGGCACTCTGTGCCCTGGGGAAGTGCAGCCCTTGGCCTGGGCTGCCACTGGCTGGTCCTCCCAGCCTGGGGTTCTAAAGCTGGGATTCTCAGAGGCTCTTGATGCCTCCAGTTCTGTCATGTCTCCTGCCAATCCTTAGGACTGAAGCCAAACCCAGAGATGGGTAAGCACCTCCTGCTGCCACTGGTCATCCTGTCCTTGCTGCTGGGCTTCCTGCAAGGTGAGCTGGGGGAGCATATGGGAGGGCAGTGGGACTGAGGAGAGCCTGGGTGAGTGGCGGTTCACATTTCCAGGAATCACTTCTCTCTTTGACTCTCTATCAGCCTACTTTGTCAGTAGAATGCACAGCACGTGAGATTGCCAGATAGGTTATGGTTGATCTGGGAAGTTTTCCCTTTGTAGGGATACATTTTAATGTCTTTCTGCTTGTAAATTTGTTTTTCAGAATTTTGCTAGTTAAATACTTTTGAAAGCTGAATTGTTTGGGTACTCTATTTATTGCATATTATAAGATTTGGAGTTTTCTTGTAGAAACAGGATGTGCCCTCACCAAAATTTGATTCAGATGTCAAGACTGAAGATGCCAAGTCTTGACATGCACCAAGAGGGTATTAAAACTTTAATGCTTAACTAGTGAAGCTACCTGGGGAGAGGAGGGCTTGCCTCCAGGCTGGTCTTAAGATGGCATGAGGGAGCAGGGAAAGCAGGCTGGCTTGGGAGTCACGTGCTCGTTAGGCAGAGAGGCAGGGTGAGGGTTGCTGCGCTCAGACAGGGGCTTGTGTGGTTTGAAACTCCCACCACTGGCAAAGGAGGGAGCTCCTGGGGCCCAGATGTGGGCAGAGGAGGTGAGCCTCAGAGCTGTCAGCTATCAAACATCAAAATAATGGAGTCGGACACTTTATTACATGAATAAAACATAGGGGACTCTTTCATCAAGTGGTCAATACCGTTGTAGGCCACTTCCCCTGAATCACAAAATAGTTCCTCAAAGGCTGAACCATTTTCAAAATCTGATGGATGACAGGGAACAGGGAGAAAGATTGCTGAACAGTATATTTTATTCCACATCACCTTCCTCACAAAACCTTTATAGTTATTCTACCTGTGTGTGTGTATACATACATATATAGATATATAGAGAGATACATACATTCATTTATATCTGATACACACACACACACACACACACACACATATATATATATACACATGCAGACACACAGACACACAACACTATCATACTTGTTTGGACAGAATTGGGACACAAAAATTATGTATTCACCACAATCAGTTATAAGTGTATTTGGGTTCCATAGATCCTCAGTCGAGTAAGAAGTCATTTCTGCTGCAATGTTATGCTCCACCAGCATTTGTGTTTATACCATCACCACGAAGATCAATGATTTTATGTTCAATGTGGACTTAAACTGAATTTTCTAGCACTCACAAAAGGTCAGAAGTTTCCCCTTCTACAGAATACATTTCCACTGGTTTTATTTGGTTCCATGGATTCGTTGAAATTGGAATGATCTTTGGCAGTAACTAGAATCATTTGTTTGCAATGTTCTTCTCCTGCAAATGGAATCAGCCTGCTAATAGTCAGCGTTTCTTTTCTTGTATATTTACAGGAAGACTTGGAATAAAAACTATGCTAAATCAATTTAGAAGAACACTTATTTGATGTAAATAAAAATTTATCATTTTAGTTGGTGTTCACCAGAATCTGACTCTGAGAGAAAGATAACAGTAAAATGCATTTGTCTAGAAGGTAGTCCCAGGAAATACCTGCGTGGGGCGTGAGGAAGAAGAACAGGGAAGGGAAGGAAGCTGACAAAGGATGTGTCATCGAGCTAGACAGCAGGGTGGGCAAGTGGAGCTTCACCCTGCGGGGACATTCTGAGGACAGGGCAGAGCTGGCCTCAAGTTACCCCAACTCAGGGGTGAGAAAGTTGCAGTATCATCCACTAGTATCCCCCACTGTGCTTGGAGAGGGATGCGTCCAGGGCTCCTGCTCTCTAATATTCCAGCTTGCCCTGGGTGCAAGGGAGTGTGCTCCCACCACCCCCTGTGGACGTGCAGGTGTTGCAGGAGCAGCCTTCAGCACCTGGAGGGGGACGTGAGGGGTCGGGGGAGGGGATGCTCAGGCATCTGCTTCAGTCAGTGATGCAGGATTCAGCTGCTGCAGCTGCACGTGTCCTTGTTGTTCCTTGAACGAAACAAGCTGACTCCATCTCAGAACCTTGGCACTTGCCCCTGTATCTTCCCGCAGCCAGTTTCCCAACTGCTCAGGGTTGTTTCAACAATCAACTTCTTTCTTTAAATCATCAAACTTCGAGTCTATTAAGCCTTCAGCAAACATTTCGGGGCACCCTGTCTAAAGTAACAGCCCCCCACCTCACCCACTGTTTCTGTCGTGTGTACTCTGTCTTCCATTCTTCATGAGTCACTGGGACCTGAAATAATCTTTCTCATGTGTTCATTGTCAGTCATTCTCCCAATTTCTTGCTTAGTGTTTACGTAAATAAGTGAAATGTATGTTTCATCCTCCCTTTCATCATCTTTCTGAAGCCCTGGAATAGTGCCCAGCACATAGCAGGGGCCCAGTGCTTGCTGAATCCCTGCATGGGCAAGCTGGCTGCTCCCCCAAAGGCTGTGGAAGAGTGAGGAGCTGCAGCCCCAGGGCAAACATTTGTAGGTGATGCCTGCAGCTCCCTCCCTCCGTCTTCTCCTTTCCTCAGTCTTCCACTGTCTGCCTCATCCTGCTCCTTCTGACCTTCTCTTTTACTTCCCATCCTCCATCCCCCTCTTCCTTTCTCTCCCTTCCCCACCCCAATCAGAACCCCTTTTAGACTGAGTCCCATGGTTCTCCTAAGCAGCCCTATGTTGGGGATGAAAAGGGAGAGTGGAGGATGTCAGCCCTGATTGGAGGAGGGTGAGGAGGGGCCTCGTGGTGCTGCAGGGAGGACGGAGTGGGGGTGGGCTGTCCTGATTCTACACCGACTCCAACACTTCACTTGCTGTTCCCCTGCAGATGCCGTTCACATGGGATATATTTTGAATGGTGTCCCCTGGTGTTGCGCCACAGGGCAGCCCTGGGGTGGGGTGATGATCAGTTGGCGAGTGGGGTCAGGTGAGCTGCAGTGTAGCCCTTGACCTTCTTCCTCCGGCAGCACAGTCCATCCCTGGGAGTCGAGGGAAATCCTGTCTGTTCTTGGGCACAGACCCTGCACTAGGAGGCACGCAGACCTCCTCCCAGGTATAAGCCAAGCACAGAGACATCACACCAGGCTTTCAGCACATTCAGCAGGTGGCGGGAACTGATCATTGTCCAGCCTGAGTCTGGGCCAGAGTGTGCACTTCCTCCCCTGACCAGCGGGGAGACTGGTCCAGAAGAGCCTCATTCTGCTGGTTTTACTTTCCAGCTCTTTACTGCTTTCATTGTGATCGAGTCAACGCCAGTGGGGTTTGCGTGAGTGGGGAAAGATTCTGCGAGACCACGGCAACCGAACAGTGCTATGTGAAGAAGGTCTATGAAGGTATGTGGGTCCTAAGAATTCTCCTTGGGTGACCTTTGCCTGAGGGTTGGGTTGGTAGCTTGTATTCAAGGTAGAGTGTGGTATGAACCACCTATGGGACCACCTGGGAGCCTGGGCCCCAATGACAAGTCATATGGCTATTAGACCTGGAAGGTGGGCCCTCGGGATCCCTGGGAGCAGGAGCAGCTTAGGCTGGGCGTTGGTTTCCTTTTTTATCTAAACTAGTGAAGCAGTATCAGCTGGTTCTGGTGCTAGGCTGCTACTGCCTGTCAATTGGGCTGATGGCGTGTAAAAGGAAGAACAGCAATTTTCTGTTTAGCTCCTGAGGGTGACTGGAATTGGGCTGATCAAATTCCCCAGAGTAGTTGTGAATGTGGTGGAATTTTTGGGAGCTGGGGACCGAAGTCAGAAGAGAGGGGTTGGGGAGGGTGAGTAGGGCAATTTCTATTCCTCCCCTCTGCCCTCTCTTGTGTGGGGAGGTGCATTGAACCCTAATATACTGAGCCCTCAGAGCTCTCCTAGGGACGCCCACTAGGAGGCCCAACCTCAGGAATCTTAATCTCAGGAGGAAGATAGTCATCCCTACTCAAGAGCATGAGTTCTTGATGGAATGTGCCATTTTCTCCTCATTCTTGATCAATTAGTTGATGCTTTGATTCAGTGCTTCATTTAGCAATATTTACTGAGTACAGGGTGCCCAGACATATGAGACCCCACACCCATGGATCTACAACGTGTGCTTCTGGGATCTCACTCACCTTCTTCTCTGCCTCTCTCTAGGTACCACTGTTTTGTTTGGATACCAGGGTTGTAGAAACCTATGTTTTCCTTTCATGGGCTGTAGTCATAAATATACTGTGGAATTGACATGCTGCAATAGCTCATCTTTTTGCAACAAGTTCTAAAGGCAGGACCCAGCTTTTGCCTTGATCTCGTGGATAAGGCAGATACAGCATATCTTTCAACTACCATAGTCTTCAAGACTCTTGTGACCTGAATATGGGCTCCCTCCAAGAAGTCTCAGACTAGTTCTGTTTTCAGGTCCCATTTCCTTTTCTTTCCCTCACTGCCAGATGCCACCGGGATATTCTTTAAAATCAAACTGGACATAGCTAGGTCCAAGAGTACCTTCTCCCTTTTCAGTCCCTAATTAAGAATCACATTGGTTGCTGCCTTAAAAGACAGTCTTTGTGGGAGACTGTGATGCTTTTAATGCTGGGTGCTCTGGAGGCAGCAGCTGAAGGAAGAAGGAGAAACTTCCGAAGATGAAAAGGGTAGGAAGAGTGGGGTGGCCCTAAATGATGTATTAGCTGAGTGGGCTAGCTGCTGTAACAAAAATCTCTGAAATATCAATGGCTTAAAACAATAAAAAATGATTGCTGACTCATTTCACAGTTCAGTGATGTGGTGGTGGTTATTCAGGTACCCAAGCTCCTTCCAAGTGTTATGTCACCATCTTTCACACAGTCTTCAAGGTCTCCACAGAAGGGGAAGAAAGCATGGAGATTCTCACAGGGGCTTTTATGGCCAGAACTGAAGTCCTGTATATCATTTCTGCCCACATTCTACTGTCACTTCACTCCATCAAAATTTCAATAAAGGTAATCTTGCAAGGTATAACCTTGCAATCTGCAATGTAATCTGGTGTTCCCAAGAAGAAAATGGATGGTTTGATGAACCAGTATATGGTGTCTCCCCTCATATGTTTCCCCTCAACTGCTCAGCCTTCTCAACTTGCATCTATAATATTTGAGCTCTCTTACAAAGGAAAGAATAACTCAGCCAATGAGCATTACAAAGCAAAATCTATTGATTAAATGTGAAAGGTTTATGACTTGACCAGGTTTCCCACTCGGATCCTCTCAGAGTCTCTCCCCATGGAGGCTGGAGGCCAGCCTGTCCCACTCATGCTCATTGGCCTGTCTGTGGCATCCAGTGCTCTTCTTTTCCTCTGGTTTCCATGTTGTTTCCCTCAGTGCTGCTCCAGGGGTCTCAGTGCTCTCTTTCCTGTGGGGACCTCCCTGAGAACCCCAGCAGCCTGTCAGTGATGTCATGTCCTCCTCCCAGAGCAGCCAGCCCTCAAGAGAGGTACTAGCCTCTATGATTCTCCATCACATGCTGTCCTTAAGGGACCAAGCAGACTGTTGGTGGTTCATCCTCATCTACAATTTCTGTCCTTCCCACTCATCACTTTGTGAAGAAAGCTTCTTTCAGCTTTCACCTGTAGATGCTTTTGTCACAGGACTCTGTAGGTGAGGGAAAACCTTTCCCTCCACTCACTTGTTTCTCTGGCTGGGGCCCTGCAAATTAGAGTGACAGAAGACTGATTAAGAAGAGAACGACAGAAGTGTAATGATGATAGCATCGCACATACATATGGGAGTACTCAGTCATGGGTAACACAAAGCACTGATTAGAACCTGGGCTTATATAGCATCATAATCAAGAATGATAATTTTGTAGAGAGTGACAAGACAAGAGAAAAGGAGTGTAGGCTTTTAGGGATGACAAATTATGGGTAGGTAATAATATGTGGAAACTAATGTAAGATAAGGCCTGCTCAGTAAGGTTGTTTTATGTAGATTTCTCTGGGCAGAAAAGAATCTAGAGTTGCCTCTGGTGATTAAGCATCCTCCTGCCCTCCCTGGGAGAGAGGGTGAGGCCAGAGACTTTTTCTTGTATCTGCTTCTTCCAAACTGCCTTCATCTCAAAATAATCCTTCCGTCAAAGTGGCATATTTTGGGGTGACATACTCTGATCCAACCTCTTCAACTCAAAATCATCCATGGGTTGGACAGAGTCAGAAAACTCACTGTTCCCTCTCTGCCTTTCTTCCTCATTACAATCCCAGGCACCTACCCCAAACTTCCTTTTCCCAGGGCTCCTCTCTGCCTATGCAAATTATTCCTGAGTTTTGATGCTGAGGGTGGAGCTGGAGTCATTAGCTGTGCACCTGAGTGTTGATTAAGCTCAGCAGGGGGCATCTGATATCTTTGTGGATTCAATTACCCATGAATCATTGTACAGATGCTGCACACTCTGATTTTAAACCCACTCAGTCTGATGTCAACTGGCATTTCTAACAAAACTCTTTATTCATCCACTGGGTGTTTCATTTCCTCAAGAAGTTTTCCCTCCTCAGAAAAAGTCTGGTTCTAATAGTGGTTATCACCTGGTAGTGGTGGCAGGATGGCCATGCTTGCCTTTGTATTGCTGTCAGCCCCAGGCTCACAATGTGCCATGAACTGGGTGGCAGAGTGTGTTCTGACACATCCACTCAAGGGCCAAACCATGTGACCATTCCAAGACTGTCTCCTCTGGTCTCAGTTGACTGGATCAGTGGTGGACACTTGACCAAAGCAGGGTCAACAAAATCCTCTTTCCTGGAAAATTTTATTGAATTTGAGATACCTATTCTTTCATATGATTAGACCTATAGTGTGAAACTCTGGTGGGGTGGGGTGCCAACTTCATCCATGTGATAGAGAATCGGAAAGAGTCCATCTGCAAAGACAGAAGACTGAAGCAAACATGAGAGAGCAGAGGCATCCATGTGTGAGAGAGCCTGAAGTTCTGACCTCTCTGTCGGTCTGGATTTCTGCATCCCATCTCCCACCCCCAGCTCAGGCCAGGAGAAATTCCTGACAAAGCTGTCCTTGATTGATCCAAGTTGTCATATTCATCCATTTGCTTGTTTCTTTCACTTGAGCTCCTTTGACTTGGGCTCGTGTTCGGAATTGTGAGAAAGTAGCTGCTAACAGTGGCTGAAAAAATCCCTACAATAAATAGCAAAACCCAGCAGCTCCTGCAGAAACAGTCTTCCGCTGCCTGGTGGTGTAAGTGAACACGTAGGAAAATTGAATCCACTCATCTCTTCGGGAAATGCTGGGAGGAAAAGTCAGTGGGTGTCTGTACCTAGGACCTAGTTTTACAGGATGTCCCTCCTTCCTCAGAGCACTTTCCCCACTTAGGATTTATTTACCAAAAAGAAAGCACTGTGGAAAGGGTAAAATATTTTTATTCTATAGGAAAAACAGACTTGGAGGGGTGAGGAGGAGAGGCAGTGGATCCAGGGCTGAAATCTGTTGGATGAATTGCTTGGTATTAGAGCCATGAACTCCTCTCCATTCCCCAGGGAGCAGGAGTCAGTGTGGGAACAGCACCCAGGGGACTACAGGTGCCCTCTATGTTGGCTGTCTCTCAGCACCTTTGATTGAAAACCCACGCGAGTTAATTTAGGTAAAGATGGTTCCCTGTCAGGGTACCGGAGAATTTCAGACACTAAGTGCAGAAACGTAAGTAAGCCTCATGGGAAGAGGGAATGTGTCAGGCAGCCATGTTTGGCATTGTATATGTTTGGGGCATGAGGGTCAATCTAGGTGCTGTCACATGACTTTCAGGTAGAAGATCAGATTCTGCTTCATAAAAAACCTCTCTCTTACTCAAATTATCTTTTTGCCAAACCTTTCAGTCATTTCCTCTGTCCTCCTCTTTCTTGTGTCTGTAGGGTAGCTGCTTGTCCTACCTATTCTGAGGCAGGCACGATTCATGTTAATGCTGCCCACTCACCTGAGAAGAACCAGAGGGTATGTTCTGAACTCCCTTCGGTCATGGTGGGGTGAGGTGTTTTTAGTTGTTCCCTGAAACTTTCCTGCCGAATTTTGGAAAACTTGCCTATTCCTATGAAGGATTGTGGGCATTATGGCCACGAAGAAAGAGAGTATTATGGTCTGAAATGCAATTTAGACATGGCTGACACCCTTTAAAGGAAAAGAATGGAAGAAGAGGAGGAGGAAGGAGCAGATTACTGAGCAAAACTGTCTATCAGCCCAGCCCAGCTTCTGGAACATAACTGACCGTTGGAATTGACTGCAGAGAGAGGTCAATTTCTGGATTTCTCAGAATTTCTACTGGAAAACTGGGAACTTAGAATTTTTCAGAGGGAAGTAACTAACTGGCAGATGAAGGAATTCCTGAAGGTGATGGATGAAGAGGAATCAGGAGGGGCTCCATCATAACTGCTTCCTTCTCTCATATCTGCAAAGTCCAGTCTACAAATCCAACAACAGGAGAAGGTGTTTGTTAGTCAGGCACCCTGAGCAATGTTGTAAAGAGGATGGAGTCATCCCCCATGTACATGCAGAGGGTGGGGGGGGGCAGGGCCCACCTTCAGTCCATGAAGGTCAATTTCCTCTTCCACTCACCACCTTCCACAGTACCACTGGCATTGAAGACTTCTTTCCCAAGCCCAAGTGTATAGGGGGCTCTTCTCCAGCTTCTTCATCTCTCCGTGATGCTCAGCTTTTCTGTGGAGCCGGGGCTTTTCTGACAATTACTCAATGAGAAAATTCAGCCTGTTGTGCACAGTTGCCTGCTCTATGTTTTGGGAGATGAGTCCCAGTGGTTGAGTGGTATACACTTCCAGCTGGAGTAGAGTGTTGGGGAAGGCAGGCTCTCAAAACCTGACTGGGTGCCTCACTGTTCACAAGGAACAAGCTGCTGCACACTCAAGGCCCCTCTTGTCTTTCCCATGGGCATTTCTGACTTGTCCTGTGTGTGGGTTGCGTGTGCTCCAAAGGCCAGAAAAGAGGTCTCAGGCACAGAGTGGGTAGGTGTTGGCTGTGAGCAGCCTTTGGGATGGAGAGGGAGTGCTGAGAGCAGGATGTGGACACGGCACCAACAGTGCCTGCTATACCCATTAGCTCATTCATGCGGCTACCTTTTACCCCAAGGCTGCTTACTTCAGTCTTCTCAGTTCTGCCTCTTCCTAAGGGGCAAATAGGCTGCTCATATTCCATCTTAGTTTCTTCCCTGCGGTGGTCCAGTAAAGCACTGGCTTGAGTTTTGAAAGGAAAATCTTGGAGTAAAGTGAGCTGGAGGGTGGTGGAATTCTCTTTAGAAAGAAGTAGAGTGCATACGGGATCTAATTCTGGCACAATGAATACCCACTTTTCATCCATGAATGTATGAATGATTTTTAAATAGTTCACCCCAAGCTGCATTTTGTTACCAAAGTTGTTCAATCTCAGTAAAATATATCCAGTTCTTGTGATTGTGTCTGCTCTCGGCATTTGTATCTTCAGGTGAAGTAGCCAATAGTAATACCAACAATATCAATCATCAGTTGCATAGATACAAAGCAGTACTTTTGCATGCATTGTATCATTTGACTCACAGCTCTGTGAGGGAGCTACTAATATTATTGCCATTTTATAGTGGAGGGAACCAAAGCCTAGAGAAGTGTAATAGGTTCCCAAAGGAATGGAAGCAGATTCCCACCCAGACACTCTGTCTCCAAAGTTCACAAAACTGCCTTCCCTTCCAAAAGTTAGAGATTGGAGCTGGGATAGGAAAACTTTCTCTCAAATGAAGCAGAGAGTAAATATTTTAGGCTCTGCTGGCTATATGGTCTCTGTTGTATGTATTCAACTCTGCCATTTGCAGCCCAAATGCCACCACAGAATACATGTAGATGCATGAGGTTGGCTGAGTCCTAACAGCACTTTATACATGGACACTAAAATTTGAATGTCCTAAAGTTTTCACATGTCACCAAATATTATTCTCCTGCTGAATTTTTCCAACCTTTAAAAAATGTAAAAGCAGTGACATCAGCAACATGGTGGAGTGAGCAGTTTTCTTTGTCTCTCCTTCTTCTAACTACAACTAATTGGACATTCATCGGTCAAAAAAGGATATCCACACAGCATCTCAGGATGCCTGAAAAACCCATGCTGCTATACATCGGAAGTTGGATGGACTTCCCCCCAGGAGGAGGTGGAGATAGGTGAAAAGTCTCTGATGCCCAGACAGCCTAGTACCTGCTAGCAACTTTCTACCAGCGTACACACACACATAGCATCACCATGGCCCCAAGGGCAGGTGTGTGTGTGCATCGGTGGAGTGATGGTGGAAACGGATGACTACAGCCCTACCTAAGCCCCCCATGATTGCCCCTTAGCCCAGTGGGAAAATCCATGACCCCACAGCAGCTGCAGGGAAATTCTCTACTCAGCATTAGTGGAGAGGCCCTGTCCGGCATTCAGAATATTGGGAGGCCCCGGGGCAGGAGGATCCCTGATGGCGCAGCAACCCACCAGCTGCCTCTGACTCACAAACTTCTGCTGTGGCCCAGAGGGGACAAGGGAGACCAAGTGAGTCTGTGTGAGTGGGCGGTGGCAGGTTGGAGTCCCAGCAAGCCTGCTCCGTGGTCCAGGGGGAAAATCCATAGTCCCACAGCAGCCACAGGGAACGCCTCTGCACAGTGTTAGTGGAGAGGCCCTTCCCGGCAATCACAAGGCTGGAAGGCACTGAGGCAGAAGTAGAAAAGCTGGGTGAGCTAACCACATACTGCAGTAGATAACCATATCTCTGCTGTGGCCCATAGTGGACAAGTGAGATCTTGTGGTCCCTGATGGTGACAGAGCTGCAAATCTAGGTGAACCTGCTCCCAGCCACTGTGAAAGCCCATAACACCACTGCAGACCCTAAGGAGGCAGTGTTTCTAGGTGGTCTGTGACAGTAGGCACCAACAACCTGAGGTTCCCTTGTGATTGCCCCCACAGCTGACAAGAGATTCCACAGGGCCACTGTGACCATGAGGAGGGGCCCAGGTCAGGTCAGCAACAGCTGACAGGGATCCTGGTCAGTGCAGATTACACAGCTGCTCGACCCCACCCCCCCCACCCCCACTCCAGTAGAAGCAAGTGGAAGCAGTAACTAAACTCTATCTCCATGTAGAGGCACAAACCCAAGCCATCAAGCAGTATGAAAAAAATACATTAAATCTCCAGAACAGAAGGAAAATGACAAAGTACCCAGAAAACAATCCCAAAGACACTGAAATCTATAACTTAAATGACAATGGATTCAAAATAGCCATCATTAAAAAACTCAAAGAGATAAAAGAGAATACAGATAGACAACCCAATGAGTTCTGGAGCTATGTCACCAAAGAGCTTGATACTATAAAGAAGAACCAATGAGAAATATTGGAGATGAAGAACACAATGGAGGAGATTAAGAAAAATCTGGACTTTCTGAACAGTAGGGTCGATAATATGGAAGACAGAATTAGCAATCTGGAGGATAGGAATATCGAAATGCTGCATATAGAGGAGGAGAGAGAACTAAGACTAAAAAGAAACGAAGAAACTCTCCGAGAAATATCTGACTCAATTAGGAAATAAAACATAAGGATTATAGGTATTCCAGAGGGAGAAGAGAAGGAGAAGGGGGCAGAAAGCTTGTTCAAAGAAATAATGGCTGAGAAATTCCCAAACCTGGGGAGAGAGATGGGACTCCATGTGACAGAAGCTAATAGATCTCCAAACTTTATCAATGTTAAAAGACCAACCCCAAGGCATATAGTAGTGAAGCTCGCAAAAGTCAATGACAAAGAGAAAATACTAAGGGCAGCAAGGCAGAAGAAAATAACCTACAAAGGAACCCCCATAAGGCTGTCAGCAGATTTCTCAGCAGATACCTTACAGGCTAGAGAGAGTGGAACAATATATTCATAACTCTGAAGGACAAAAACTTACAGCCAAGAATACACTATCCAGAGAAAATATCCTTCAAATATGATGGAGAAATAAAAACTTTCCCAGATAAACAAAATTTAAGTGAGTTCATTGCCACAAGACCTACCCTACAAGAAGTGTTCAGGAAGACCATTACACCTGAAAAATCAAAAAAAGGAAAGGGGTTACAAAACCCAGAGCTAAGGAGATAAGTAGAAAGACAAAATCAGAAACTTGTAGCTCTCCATCAGAGCAGGCTAGCAAAGGCTAAGCATAACATTAAAGATAAAAGGAAGGAAACACGAAGAATAAATATAATCTTGTCATTTTAACCACAAACTCACAACACAAGAAGGAAGAAAAAAAATCTGACAATAACAACCTAGAAAGGGAATAGGAAAGGGATGGAATGGCTTAATCTAAGGAAATAAGAGGCTATCAGAAAATGGACTATCTCATCTATGAGATGTTTTGTACAAACTACATGGTAAGCACTAAACAAATAACAAGAATAAAGACACAAATTACAAATAAAAAGAAAGCCAATATAGAAATCTACCTACCTGAATTGGTAGTCCAAAAATCATGGGACAGGAAACAAAGGAAATGCAGGAGAACTGGAAAACAAGCAATAACATGGCAGCGTTACGCCCCCACATTTCAATAATCACTCTAAATGTAAATGGATTGAACTCTCCAGTCAAAAGACACAGAGTGGCAGGATGGATTAAAGAACAAGACCCAAAAATATGCTGCCTCCAGGAAACACACCTCAGCCCCAAGACAAACACAGACTCAGAGTGAAGGGATGGAAGACTATACTCCAAGCTAATAATGAACATAAGAAAGCAGGTGTCGCCATACTTATATCAGACAAAGTAGACTTCAAAGCAAAACAGATAAAGAGAGACAAAGAGGGGCAGTTTACAATGATAAAAGGGATACTCCACCAAGATAACATAACACTTATAAATATATATGCACCCAACACAGGAGCACCAAAATATGTAAAGCAACTATGAACAAAACTGAAAGGAGACATCAACAACAATACAATAACAGTAGGGGGCCTCAATACCCCATTAACACCAATTGATAGATCATCCAGACAGAAAATCAACAAGGAAATTATAGAATTAAATGAAAAATTAGACCAGATGGACTTAATATATATAGAACACTCCATCCAAAAACAGCAGGTTACACATTCTTCTCAAGTGCGCATGGAACGTTCTCAAGGATAGCCCATATCTTGGGAAACAAAGCAAGCCTCAACAAATTCAAGAGGGTTGAAATAATAGGAAGCATGCTTTACGATCATAATGCTATGAAACTAGAAATGAACTACAAGAATAAAGCTGGGAAAGGGGCAAAAATGTGGAGACTAAACAACGTGCTACTGAACAAACAATGGATTATTGAAGAAATCAAATACTATCTGGAGACAAGTGAAAATTAAAACATGCCATACCAACTCATTTGGGACACAGCAAAAGCAGTCCTAAGAGGGAAATTCATTGCAATACAGGCTCACCTCAATAAACAAGAAAAATCTCAGATAAGCAATCTCAAATGACACCTAACAGAATTAGAAAAAGAAGAACAAACAAAGTCCAACGTCAGTAGAAGGAGGGAAATAATAAAAATTACAGTGGAAATATGGGGCTGGCCCCGTGGCCGAGTGGTTAAGTTCACGCACTCCGCTGCAGGCGGCCCAGTGTTTCGTTGGTTCGAATCCTGGGCGCGGACATGGCACTGCTCATCAGACCACGCTGAGGCAGCGTCCCACATGCCACAACTAGAAGGACCCACAATGAAATATACAACTATGTACCAGGGGGCTTTGGGGAGAAAAAGGAAAATAATAAAATCTTTAAAAAAAAAATTACAGTGGAAATAAATGAAATTGAAACAAAAAAATAACAGTAGAAAGGATCAATGAAACAAAGAGTTGGTTCTTTGAAAAAATAAAGAAAATTGGCAAACCCTTAGCCAGACTCATTAAGAAAAAAAAAGACTCAAATAAATAAAATTAGAAATGAGAGAGGAGAGATCACAATGGACACCACAGAAATACAAAAGATCATAAGAGAATACTATGAAAAACTCTATGCCAACAAACTGAACAACCTAGAAGAAATGGATAAATTCTTAGACTCTTACAACCTCCCAAAACTGAAGCAGGAAGAAAGAGAGAATCTGAACAGATCAATCACAAGTAAAGAAATTGAAATAGTAATCAAAAACCTCCCCAAAAATAAAAGTCCAGGACCAGACGGCTTCTCTGGAGAATTCTACCAAACATTCAAAGAAGATTTAATACCTATCCTTCTCAAACTATTCCAGAAAATTGAGGATGATAGAGCACTCCATAACACATTCTATGAAGCCAACATCACCCTGATCCCAAAACTGGACAAGGACAACACAAAGATGGAAAACTACAGGCCAATATCACTGATGAACATAGACGCAAAAGTCCTCAACAAAATTTTGGCAAACCGAATACAGCAGTACATTAAAAAGATTATACACCATGATCAAGTGGGATTTATACCAGGGACACAGGGATGGTTCAACATCCGCAAGTCAATCAATGTGATACACTACATTAACAAAATGAGAAACAAAAACCACATGATCATCTCAATAGATGCAGAGAAAACATTTGATAAGATCTAACATCCATTTATGATTAAAAAAAACTCTCAATAAAATGGGTATAGAAGGAAAGTACCTCAACATAACAAAGGCCATATATGACAAACCCACAGCCAACATCATACTCAATGGGCAAAAACTGAAAGCCATCCCTCTGAGAACAGGAACAAGACAAGGGTGTCCACTCTCACCACTCTTATTCAAAATAGTACTGGAGGTTTTGGCCAGAGCAATTCGGCAGGAAAAAAGAAATAAAAGGAATCCAAGTAGGCAATGAAGAAGTGCAACTCTCAATGTTTGCAGACGACATGATCTTATATATAGAAACCCCCCAAAAATCCATTGGAAAACTACTAGAAATAATCAATAACTACAGCAAAGTTGCAGGGTATAAAATCAACATACATAAATTAGTAGCATTTCTATACTCTAACAACGAACTAACAGAAAAAGAACTCAAGAACACAATCCCATTCACAGTCTCAACAAAAAGAATAAAATACCTTGGGGTAAATTTAACCAAGGAAGTGAAAGACCTATACAACAAAAACTACAGGACTTTCCTGGAAGAAATTGATGATGACATAAAGAGATGGAAAGACATTCCATGCACATGGATTGGAAGAATAAACATAGTTAAAATGTCCATACTACCTAAAGCAATCTACAGATTCAACGCTATCCCAATCAGAAGCTCAGTGACATTCTTTACAGAAATTGAACAAACAATCCTAAAATTCATATGGGGCAGCAAAAGACCCCGAATTGCTAAAGCAATCCTGAGAAAGAAGAACAAAGCTGCAGGCATCACAATCCCTGACTTCAAAGCATACTACAAAGCTACAGTAATCAAAACAGCATGGTACTGGTACAAAAACCAGTGTACAGATCAATGGAACAGAATTGAAAGCCCAGAAATAAAACCACACATCTATGGACAGCTAACCTTCGACAAAGGAGCTGAGGGCATACAATGGAGAAAAAAAAAGTCTGTTCAACAAATGGTGCTGGGAAAACTGGACAGCCACATGTAAAAGAATGAAAATTGACCATTCTTTTTCACCATTCACAAAAATAAACTCAAAATGGATCAAAGACCTAAAGATTAGACCTGAAACAATAAGTCTTCTAGAAAACAATATAGGCAGTACACTCTTTGACATCAGTATCAAAAGGATCTTTTCAGACACCATAACTCCTCAGACAAGAAAAACAATAGAAAGAATAAACAAATGGGACTTCATTAGACTAAAGACCTTCTTCAAGGCAACAAAAAAGCAACCCACTGGTTGGAAAAATATTTACAAGTTGTATATCTGACAAAGTGTTAATCTCCATAATATATAAAGAACTCATCCAGCTCAACAACAAAAAAATCAAACAACCCAATCAAAAGATGGGTAGGGGACATGAACAGACATTTCTCCAAAGAAGATATATGGATGGCCAATAGACACATGAAAAGATGCTCATCATCACTAATCATCAGGGAAATGCAAATCAAAACTACACTAAGATATCACCTTATACCTGTTAGAATGGCAAAAATAACCAAAACAAAAAGTGACAAATGTTAGAGAGGTTGTGGAGAAAAAGGAATGCTCATACACTGTTGGTGGGAATGCAAACTGATGCAGCCACTATGGAAAATAGTATGGAGATTTCTCAAAAAATTAAAAATAGAAATACCATATGACCCAGCCATCCCACTACTGGGTATCTATCCTAAGAACCTGAAATCAGCAATTCCAGCAGTCTCATGCACCCCTATGTTCATCGCAGCATTATTTACAATAGCCAAGACGTGGAAGCAACCTAAGTGCCCATCAACTGATGATTGGATAAAGAAGATGTGGTATATATATACAATGGAATACCACTCAGCCACAAAAAAGGATAAAATCGTCCCATTCACAACAACATGGATGGACCTTGAGGGTATTATGTTAAGTGAAATAAGCCAGATAGAGAAAGATGAACTCTGTATGACTCCACTCATAGTGGAAGTTAAACATATAGACAAAGAGAACTGATTGGTGGTTACCAGGGGAAATGGGGGATGGGGGGAGGGCACAAAGGGTGAGGTGGTGTACCTACAACATGACTGACAATAATGTACAACTGAAATTTCACAAGGTTGTAAACTATCATAATCTTAATAAAAAGTTAAAAAAAAAACAACAAAACATAAAGCCATCCTTAGGTCATGGAGCATCCAAAAGCAGGCAGGGAGCTGGACTTGTCCTTGAGGCCACAGGTGCAGATCCCTGTCTTAGAGTGCTCCTGGTGCTGTGTGGGACAAAGAGATGAAGGACAGGTAGAACCTCAAGAGTTCAAAATCTGTGTCAGCATCTGAAATGACTGGAGGAGAAGGGGCCTTAGATGTCATCCGGTGAACCTGCTCTGTACTGATGAGGAAACTAAAGCTTACAGAGGTAAACACCAAGTGCACAGAGCTGGAGGTTTTCTGGATAAAGCTTTTCTCATTACCAAAGATGACATTGACTTTTGGAAAATTAACAGTTAGCAAAGCAGGATACAGGTAATGAAGTTGTGATCTTCTCAGCGTTGACTATGTGTATATGTTGTGGGAGTTAAGAGAAAAACTAAGGGTGTGGCCCCAAGAAACCATGGATCAGCTCCATGGGAGGTCTGTGGGTTTGGAGGGTGTGTCATGTCTCCGGCACTCTCCCGGGAGCTTGCATTGACAGAGGGAGAGGAGGAGGGGTCAAATTAGCGTCTTCCTGAGAACCATGTACAGAGTGAATTTGATGCCATCCTGTGGAGCAGGGAACAGAGAAGGTAGACTTTATCTCTTCCACTGGCCCAGGGGAAAGCTGATATGAGAGTTAAAGGAAAAGGTACTGTCTCATTAAAACCCAAACCAGAACCCTAAACCATTTCAGCAGCTAAGAATCATGGGAAAAGAAGCTCCAGCTGAGGGTCGGAAAGGCACTGAGTGAGGGAAAGCAGTATGTATGAAGGATCAGTGAATATATCAGTCTATACAGAGACATAGATTGTCTTCCCAATGCCCTTCCCAGAAGGTTTAATTTGTAGGTACAATAGAAGAGAGCATTTCCTAAAAAGGCAAAGGATGAAGTGATGCAGAATGAGACTCTGATGTTTACAAAGCAGAAGATAGGGGACTTTTAGAGCAGCCACTAGTCTAGAGAGTCTCCCAGTTACCATTTTCCCTGGTGAACGTGAAGGGAAGAAGGTGGGGAGAAGGGCATGCACAAGGGACGGTGGAGGCAGAGAGCTGCTCTTGTCGTCTTCTCTTTCCTTGCTGTGTCATGGTAGACTGAGAAGCTGGGATAGGAGGTGGGTGGGTAGTTCATCAGTTCAGCTCGCTTTGGCCATCCGCACTGACTGCCCCTAAGCCCTGAGGTCCTCTCCTTAGGCTCTTCTTCCAGGTCCTGGTATTTCGAAACAACCTCATTATGAGCAGATGCTCCTGCAGATGTTACACCGCAATTTCTCACAAAGGACGCCCAAAGAGTCTCCCTAGAAGTCTTCCTATGCACTGGAATTTCTAGTGGTTTGGTGCCCCAAGGCTGATGTGACCAAGTGCGACCAGAAAAGTTTTGGGACAAAAATTTGGAAGATGTGAGACCAAAGGTATAGGTTCATTTGGCTTGTACAAGATGAGGGGAGGGTCAACATCGCCACTCTCCCTTAACCTTGATGGGACTGTCAGGAGGCCTGAGCACCAGACAGCTGAAGAATGGTTTAAGGGCACAGGGGTTGTGAGTGGAATATATTGGACAACTTGGAGATTTTCTGGAGGAGAACAAGACGTGACCCACCATTAAGAGAGTTGCGGTTTCTTTATTGGTTTTTGTTGTCTTTGAGTACTTGGTTAGTTGTGAGCAGAAGACAATTTATCATCTAAAAGACCATTTCTAGTCCTCTATTTTTAAATTTCATGTGAGAAAGATAAGGAAGCCGTGAGTTTTTTGGGTCTGTAACTTCAAGTACGAACCAGGAACAAGTCCTATTTGTTCATAGGGGTGAGTTGGGGATAAGATTTGGCAGCATTATAGTGCAGTGTCTAAGCTGATGGCTCTGGAGACTGACTTTGGGCTGAGTATGAGCTCTACCGTTTAAAAATTGCATGACTAGAAAAGCTACTCTGCTTCTCTAAGCCTCAGTTTCCCTTCCTGTAAAAGATTCTTGGAGTACTTACTCCATAGGCTTGTTATGAGAGTTCATTGACACAATGCACACGAAGTTCTCAGCACAGTGCCTGGCACACAGTAAAGCTTCAATGCCAAGTTCAGGTATCCGAGTGTATGCAGGATGGGATTAGTGCCCCAATAGGAGGAGGGAGAGACACCAGAGCCCCCCCTCTCTCTGCCTGGGTGGGACACAAGGAGAATCTACAACCTGGAGAAGGACACTCTGTAGTACCTGACTGAGCTGGCACCCTGATCTTAGACTGCCAGCCTCCAGAAATGAGAGCAATAAATTTGTGTTGGTTAAGCCTCCCAGTGTAAGGCATTTTGTCACAACAGCCTGAGCTGACTAAGACAGTGGTCAAAAACCTGGTGGCATAAAAGCCCCGTTAAACTCCCAGACACTCAAAACACCGGTACACACAAATGCCTCTTGTTATTTTGGAGGAAAAGATGAATTCAGAAAAGGGGGTAAGTTCCTGTGGGGTGGGTGTGAGCACAGGTGTGAGGGAAGCTGTGGAAGGTGAGAAGCTGTGAGGTCACGAGTCCAGGGGAAGGTAGAACTTGAAGCCAAGAGAGACCACGAGAGAGAAAGTAAGTGCTGCTTACACCCACATGCACAGATGCAGAATTTCCAAATAGACAGGGGGCTTCCTGGGGAGGGGAGAGCAGGACCAGGGCAGAGGCACCTGGACTAGTCTGTGGTTCCCAACTGGCTCCACCTGCAGAAACAGAGTCCCATGGACAACGGACGCCCATCCAGGCAGCTCCTGCTGTAGGGCAGATGTCACAGAAATGGCTGTTTCCTTAGGAAGTACATAGGAGGACTGCAGAGGAAGATTTAGAGTCGAGCGGCACTTCTCTACAAAGAGGATGCAGAATTGGCAGGTCTCTGAAGCTGAGAGGTGAAGGGGACCAAGAGGAAGGCTCCCAGCAAGCTGAGAGCTGGGCCTTCCAGCTCAAAATGCCCAAACAGCCCCCACAAGAAGGAGGAAAATCCTCTGAAAAGTGATGTGAGCAGATGGTCTGCCCAGCGCAGTGCCACAGGTGCTGCTGATCATTGAGTCAGGCGGAACCTGTGCCTTTGGCTGCAGAGGCTGCATGCAGGGCGCAGTCTTGCTTCAGTTTGTTTTGACTCTGTGAGAGCTAAGCTTCCTCCACCTGTCCCCAACTATGACTTCTCAGATCACTGAGATGAACATGGGAGGAGGACAAGGAAGTTGATAGGAAGGTCGCCTGCTCCCATCTGGATGGAGCAGAGAATAGAACTCACAGCTCTGACCTTGGGAGGCTGAGCTGCAGACCCACAAGGCCCCTGGAAGTGAGGATGTGCAGCTATTTCATATCTCCTGAGGGCTCCCTAGATGAGACCCCAGGTCACTCCCCTGGACAAGCTCTCTCGTTATCACAGATGTGAGTTAGGCACCACACACACAGTAGTTGTCAGCAAACAGCAGTTGTCTGTTGTCCCACATGTCTCACTTTGTTTTTTCAGGAAACAGAAACCTGAAGATGAAGGCACAGCTAACATGTGAAACTTTTCTCCATTTCTATTTATTTATTTACTTGTGTGTGTGATTGTTTAGTGCTGCTGAAGGCTAAGAATTGGAATAGATGGCCCTTTGCCTTGGTAAAGATCTTTTGCATAACGTCAGCACCTAGTGGCTGACTTTTGACCAGCACTTACGTGTGGCAGGCACCATCTCATATTATCTTAATGTTGCCACTGAGTAGGTTTTGTTATACCCCTGTTACTCTTGAAGCAGAGAGATTGAAGAGCTTGTTCAAAGTTGTGACCAGAAAATCAGGTAAAGAAAGGGTTACTGAGGATCTGATCAACAACTAACATGATCTGTCAAAGGGTTTTCAGACAGGAAGAAGCTATGTGTTCTGTTTTGCAGAAATTGAAGTCTCTGTTTCGCAGATGTTGGTATCTTACAGAGAAACTCAGGTATTTGTAGCAAGACTCCTGCAAAGTGTTCTCTCTCCAAGTGTCCTTATGTTACCTTAAACTCATTAACATCTTAAATTCTCCTCCTCTGGGAGGGTCCGAGTAGCTGCTTTCAGATCCTGTGATGTATGTATTAGCATGTGTACCTGCCACCCATGTGCCTTGAATAAGCACAGTTGTTACACACTTGTTACAAATAAACCTGTTATCCTCTGCTCTCTTGTGTTGGAAGTCTGCTCAGTTTGGAGAGACACTGTTGTGGGAGATATCCTGGTGTTCTCCACTGAATGTGCAAGCAATGAATTTCTTCTTCACCTCCTTCTGCCTTGGTTGTGCTTTCGGTTCCCCCATCAACAAAAGATGAACCCCTTGAGTTCCACTACAAATTTGGTGATCCAGATGGGACTACTCCCCTGATCACTGAGACCCTTGTCACTCAGCTTCTAACAGGGGAAGCAGAGCACAGTGGAAGCTGGTCCAGGCTAACTCCTCCACGCTGCTGATGACTTGGCAAAGGTGAAGGGGGAGGCTCCTCTTGGCACCTGACCTGGCCTGCACTGATGCCGCCTCAGACGAACCTAGTGACTGCACCAGACTGTCTTATCTGGAAGTTCTCCTGGAGGGGTGAGTAGTGCCAGACCCAGAAGTTGGCTGTAAGAGTTTCTCAAATTGGAAGAAGAACGGTTTTGGGTATAAACAGTGCAGATTTTGGTTCCAGGGTTTGGAAGAGAGAAAGCTGGGAGATTGTGAGACATCTCCATCCTGGCTGCAGGAAAGGCTGGTTGGGGACACTGACTGAGAAGAAAACCTCCATAACTTGGGGTAGAGTTCTCCACAGGCAGCCCTGAGATCTGGAAAGGGAGACTTAGCTCTATGACACCTCTGAGCCCCCTGGGTGTGTGATTGTAAGACATCATCAGAGAGAGCTCTGGTAGTAGTGCGGAGGCATTTCAATTACATCTGGGTCAGAACTGTGGAATTTGTGTGTCTACTAACCATTACTAACAACCCCCTTGGGAGCTAAAAACAAATCTGTAACAAAAATCCTGCGGTATGCTCCAATACAGCATCCATACCAAAGGAGTGCCCATTAGGGTGCCTTGTCTGTCATTGGCAATTATTTCACTATACTCTCATGGCTAAAAAGAGAATGATATTCTTTTGTAGTACAGGTTGGCCCCAATATAGCTTGAGAAATCAAGAAAGGTGGGCAGAAAATGGATCACTGAAATACAATACCATCCTACAATTAGAACTATTTTGTAAAAGGGAAGAGAAATGGGAAGAAATTCCCTATGTACAATGCTTTATGGCTTTATATCAGAATGAGAAACTCCAGCAAAAATATGCATTGACCGAATTAAATACCAAATCATCTGTACGAAAAGGGAATACCTTCTCGGTGCTTGAAAGCCCTCCAGATGATGAGGACCTGCTCTATCCCACATGGAGACGGGATGGGGAATCTATGCTATCTGCTCCCCTCAACCCACTCCAACGGGACCCATAGGGCAGGCTCTTCATTGTCCTCCTAATCAGTCACCTGTCCCCAAGGAGCCACACCCATCCACTGCAGCTCCTAAACCTATCTATCCCCTCCTTGCCTGACAGCAGTACTAGACATGGGACTTGCTACAATCTAGGAAAAGGCAGAGTTTCCCTTCCACCAAGTCCCTGATTGGGATGGGAACCTTATAGATTACATGTGCCTTTCACCACCTCTGACCTTTACAACTGGAAGGCACATTCTCAGGGTCTGCGGGTGGACCCTGGAGAGTTCCTTAATTTAATGAGGGGTATATGCTCTACCCATAACCCCACTTGGGCTGATATACAGACTCTCCTGTCAATCCTCCTGACTGGAGAAGAAAAGGCAGCAGTTTTAGCTGAAGCCTGGAAGGAGGCAGACAAACAGCATAGCAGTCAGCCCGACCACCACATTTGGGGAACAGCCACCAGTCAGTGCCACTACAGCTCTGGGCTGGGATCCTAATAGAACCAGGGAAAAGGCAGTCCTAGAACACTACAGAAACATGCTCTTGAAAGGGATGCAGGCAGCAGGAAAACCACCTGTCTTCTGAAATAAATTAAGGGAGATTCAACAAAGGCCAGCTGAGAATCTGTCAGCATTTATGCACATACTGAGGGAATGCCTTCCAAAATATACCCTCTGGAACGCTGATGGCGAGGGCAGCCAAATATGTTAGGAACCTATTTCATGTCTCAGAGTGCCCCTGATATCAGGAGGAAACTCCAAAAATTGGCCATTGCTTCTAACACCAACCCCTCCCAGCCAGTGGAGATTGCATTTAAACTTTTCAACCACCAAGATGTGGCAGAAAAGGAAAAGGAAGAAAAGAGGATGGAGAAGCAGGTGGCCTTGTGAGCAATGGTGCTGCAGTCTATCCCAGGTAACTTGGGAGGAAGGAAGAAGTTGTAGCAAGTGTGTGTTCCTGGCCCCCAGTGTGGGACCAAAAGGGTGCCTGTAAAATGCTTACTGTAGGCAGGAAGGACTCTGGAAGAAGGAATGCCCACACCATCCCCAGAGAGGGAAGGGGCTGCACAAGCCCAATTCCTTCCAGCTACCCCTGACCGGAGAGGAAGATTGATGAGGCCAAGGGGCTCCCTGTTTGGCTCTCAAAATCTCCTCTGAGGAGCCTCGGGTTACTTTAAACATTGCTGGAAAGGAAATTGAGTTCCTACTCAATATGGGAACCACATATTCTGTTTTGACGACTAAGAATGGAATTCTATCCAGAAGGGAGTGCAATATAAAAGGGGTAGCAGGAAAAAGAGAAACGAAGTGTTTCCTAGAGGCTCTGACCTGTGAAACAGGTTCTAAAGTTTAAAACACTCCTTTTTGTATGTTCCAGAGTGTCCAATTCCTTTGTTGGGAAGGGGTCTCCCATAAGTCTTCAGCAGGATAAAATAGAAGTTCAGGTTCCTTGCAACTGTGGAGTAGAATGTGTGGCACTCCTTCACGAGCCAACCAAACTGGCTGACGTCATTCCAGAAAATGTTTTAACCCAAGTTGATCCCAAAGCTTGGGCACAAGGGCAGGTGGGATGGGCTATTAATGCCCAGCCTGTTACGGTAACCTTGAAACAGAATGACCATTGGCCCCGATATAAGCATACTCTCTAAAACCTGAGGCTTTGGCTGGGATCCTGCCTGTATTGAACAGGCTTTTGAGGAAAAGAGTAATAAGGCCTTGCAGATCTCCCAGCCACACTCCCATCCTGCCTGTTAAGAAACCAGGGATGGGAGAAAACCAGTTTGTACAAGACCTCAGAGCTGAAAATGAGGCCATCAGGGGCGTTCACCCGGTGGTCCCAAACCCATACACTCTCCTAGCAACCTTGCCTGGAGATAGCAAATAGTATACTTTTCTGGACTTAAAGGGTGCTTTCTTCTGCTTCCCTTTGGACCTCGAGTCTCAGGAATTATTCGCTTTTGAACGGGAGGATGCTCATCAAAAACCATAGCATCACTGAACTGTATTGGCCACAAGGACTTAAAAGCTCCCCAACCATTTTTGCAGAACTTCTGAGTAGAGACTTAAGAGACTTAAAATCAAACTGTGGGGCTTTACTGCAATATGTGGACGACATCCTTACTGCAATACGTGGACGACATCCTTACTGCAATACGTGGACGACATCCTTACTGCAATACGTGGACGACATCCTTACTGCAATACGTGGACGACATCCTTACTGCAATACGTGGACGACATCCTTACTGCAATACGTGGACGACATCCTTACTGCAATACGTGGACGACATCCTTACTGCAATACGTGGACGACATCCTTACTGCAATACGTGGACGACATCCTTACTGCAATACGTGGACGACATCCTTACTGCAATACGTGGACGACATCCTTACTGCAATACGTGGACGACATCCTTACTGCAATACGTGGACGACATCCTTACTGCCATATGTGGACGACATCCTTACTGCAATATGTGGACGACATCCTTATTGCAAGCCCCACCACAGAGGATTCTGAGAGGAACGCGGTTATGCTTCTAAACTTCTTGGCTGAAAGAGGTGATAACGTCTATAGGGAGAAGGCATAAATATCTGAGGAATTGTTAAATATTTGGGGTTCATAATTTTGCAAGGCCAACACCGTCTTCCCCAAGAAAGGAAATTAGCCATTTACCATTTGGCCCCTCCGATCACCTGAAAACAATTACGAGGCTTTTGGGGAATGGCAGATTTCTGCCACATTTGGATTCCTAATTTTGGATTAATAGCAAAATCCCCCAGTGATAAACTGCAGGGGTAAGACACTGATCCCTTTGAGTGGGATGAGCAATGTGAGCAGGCCTTCAAAAGACTGAAAGAACTTCTGATGAGTGCTTCTGCTTTGGGTTTATCTGATTTAACTAAAACTCTTGATCTCTACATGCTTGAAAAGCAAGGAGTAGCTTTAGGAGTATTAACTCAAATGCTTTGACTCTTAAGAGAGTAGTGGCCTATTTTTCAAAACAATCGGACACTGTGTCCGAGGCTGGCCACCCTGCCTGCAGGCCATGGCAGCTACCTGCCTGTTAATTAAAGAAGCAGAAAAACTCACTATGGCTCAGCCCCTAACTTTGTGGACCCCATGCCAGGTTTCAAGCGTTTTGGAAATGAAAGGACACCACTGGCTCACACATGGCAGAATGTTGCAGTATCAAGCAACACTGCTGGACAGAGCTCAGCTACTCTTAAAGCCTCGCCAGGTCCTAAGTCCAGCCACCTGCTTCCTGTGTCACAGGAGCCTCTGGTACATGAGTGTTCTGAGCTAGTGGATCAGGTCTATTCAAGCAGGAAAGATCTCTGGAGTGACCCTTTGCAGAATGCAGAGGAAGTGTGGTTTGTAGATGGAAACACTTCTGTTGTTAATGATCAGCGCTGAGCAGGCTATGCCATGGTTTCCCTCCGCCACCAGAGAAGCAAGGGCGCTCTAACCAGGAACATCAGCACAAAAGGCAGAACTTATTGCCCTGACGAGAGCATTAGAATTAGGAAAAAGAAAAAGTTTGACCCTCTAATACTGATTTCACTCATGCCTCCTCTGTTATTCACGCTCGTGGGGCTATGTGGAGAGAAAGAGTTCTTTGGTCTGCCGACAGTAAAGAAATGAAATGTGGAAGGGATATTCTCAGGCTGCTTTCAGCAGTGGAGGAACCAAAGGAGGTTGCAGTAGGACACTGCCAAGGGCACCAGATGGGGGAATCAGAAGTGATTAAGGGAAATCATTTGGCTGATGCAGCGGCCAAACGAACAGCGTTCACAGAGGAGCTTCCTCAATTGGCCCTCATTCCCTCTCTGCCCCTCTACAAATTCACCCTGGCTTACAGCCCAGGAGAAAGAGAGATAGCTAAAAGAGCTGGCTTCCAAATATCTCCTATATCAAGGAGGTGGATGATGGACAACAAAGGAAAGTTCTGGTTGCCGAAAAACACAGCCATATCAATTTAAAAGTTTGCTCACAATTCCACTCATTATGGGAAAGAAATCTTGTACACCTGGATTCTGGGCATAGTGAGAACCCCAGCTTTAAAGGAAATAACAGAGAATCTAACAGAGCAATGTGCACATTGCCAACAAAATAATGTCGAAACCAGGCCACCAATGTGCCTCTGGCGAGAACCCTACATCCGGAGGAACCCAGCTGGGGGAACATTGGCAGGTGGACTTTATGGTTATGCCAGCTGCACCAGGAGGATTTAGGTATATCTTGGCTTTTGTGAACATCCTTACTGGATGGGTGGAAGCCTTTCCTTGAGGACAGAACAGGCAGGGGAGGTGATGGAAGGACCGATAGAAGAAATCATCCCAAGGTTTGCACTGCCTAGGTCTGTCCAAAGTGACAATGGCCCTGCCTTCATATCAAGAGTAGTTGTCAGAATTTCTCAAACCCTGGGAATACAATGGAAACTGCATGTGGCCTGGGGACCTCAATCTTCGGGGAAAACTGAAAGAACCAACTGAACCCTGATGGTCACTTTGGCCAAACTCTGCCAAGAAGCAGTGGAAAACTGGCTGAAGTTCTTTTCCATTGCCCGGACCCACATAAGGGCTGCTCTTAAAGGAAAAGTTAAGCTGAGACCTTTTGAAATGTTGCATGAAGCACCTTTCCCAATGATACTGGTTCCATAATGCACCCTGATAAAGAGATTGAATCAGCTGTAAAGCACACGATTAATCTAGGGCAAGTGATGTCTAACCCTCATAACACGTCCATGTAAATCTTCTTCCTATGGGAATAAAGCTTCATCCCTATGAGCCAGTGACTGGGTGTGCTTGAAAACATGGAAGTCTGGGTCCCCCCAGGACCAGCTTAAACCCATTTGGACAGGGCCTCATTTGGTCTTACTAACCGCACCCTCTTCTCTTAAATTGCAAGGTGTCACCCCCTGGATCCACCATACTCGGTTAAGCAAGCTCAAGAGCCAGAGACTGTTCACCGTTCCCACAGACTCCTATTCTTGAGAACCAATATCACATTTGAAGTTCCTGTTCAAGAAGGGTGCCAAAGAGTCAAAGATAAGTAATGCCTAAATCTGCTGGGTGTTTTATAGCTTTTATCCTTATGTACCTTTATTCACAAAAGGCATTAGCACAGACCCCCTAATTACCTTGGGAAACAAATGCAGTAGTAAACTTTTCCAGTATCATAGCAAGAGGAAATGGATTATCCCAATGCTGGATGTGCTCTAAGCACCCCAAACCAAAAGTGGATGGCCTGTCACTTATCCTATGCAATTTGAACCCAACATTAACCTCTTTTAAGGGCCCCCAAAGGCCTTTAGTGGACCCCCACCTATGGTAGTGGACTTGGGTTCCTCAGTTATAAGTCTAAAATGTATAAATCCTACTCCAGTAACAAACCACACTCGCCTTGACAGGGTAACATATTTACATGGCACTTCAGTCAGTGAAACCTGTCACCGATGTTCATCGGCAGAGGGCAACAAAAACCAATCCTCTATATACTCCATCACTTTTAATATTACTGAATCCTGCAGCCCAAATGAAACTCACTGGTGCCCTAAAACTGCAAGGTATGGAAACAGCCCGAGGAAAAACTTTCTAAACGAGAGCCAGTGTTGGACAGGGATACAAAAGCAAGAGCCCCTTGGATACTGGGGGCTTACTTATCTGTCTCCTTGGATAGCAGGAAGGGTACCCACAGGCCCCATAAAATATAACAACTCATGGGGGACCACTGTCTCCCAGGAACACAGACAATGCCCCCGGTTGCGGCATTCAGTTACTCAATTGCTTTAATAGTGCTATGCCCTGACGGGCGTGCACACCCTCAGGATATGTCTTCCTCTGTGGCTCCCCACACCATAAATTCCCTGATTATCATTCCTACTCTACTGTTTTCTTTCCCCATTGATTGCCATAGCCCATCCATACTTAGATGATGTACAATATGTGGGACAATGTACAATGGGAATGCTAGGTCCCACAGGTATCACAATATACAACCACACCCAACACCATCCAAGAGAAAAAGAACTATTGGATTGATCCTGATGGGAATTGGATTAACATGGGACTGGCTGCACCCTGGGGAGGATTCACATACCATGAAGTGACCCCGAGGAACCTAACTACATCGCTTAGAATCATTAGCCAGTAATACAGGGAAAGCACTCCACGATATAGGAGTCTCCTTAGGTTTGCCAGCCACCATGGTGCTGGATGAGAGAGCAGCCTTGGATTACCTACTAGCAGAACAAGCAGGCACAGGCGTGGTGACTAACACCTCCTGCTGCACATGGCTAAATACTTCAGGGGAAGTAGGGTAAATACTAAAGAAGTATTTGACCAAGCTACATGGCTACACACCTATAACCAAAAGGGCCGTATGGCCACTGAGGTATGGGACACGGCAAAAAGGCCATGTTCTCTGTACCTGGTCCTTGCCTTTGATAGCACCCTCCTACTTCTTCTGTTATTGTTAGTTTTTGGCCCATTCCTCTTCAATACGTCAGTTAAGTTTATTAGCTTTCATTTGGAACAATTCAAGTTACAAATGATGGTTCCGTGCCAGTACCAACCATTGCAAAACTCCTCTGATAGCTCCAAACATAGCCTGGCAGCATGAGAATTTACTCCTTTAACTCCCCTGACGATGACTCCGGCCAGCAGGAAGCAGTTACAGAAGGCTGAACATTGTCACTTATCCATCAAGAATGAGGCATAAACTATCTCACGGAGATTTTGTGACCAGGGAACCAGGCAAAGAAAGGCTTACTGAGGATCTGATCAACAACTAACACGGTCTGTCAAAGGGTTTTCAGACAGGAAAAGACTCTGTGTTCTGTTTTGCAGAAATTGATGTTCCCATTTTGCATGTTGTTATCTTGCAGAGAAGCTCACACTTTTGCAGCAAGTACCCTGCAAAACATTCCAGCGCCAGGCATCTTTAATTTACCTCAAACTCAGTAGCATATTAAATTCCCCTCTGGGAGGGTCCAAGCAGCTGTTTTCAGATCCTGAGATGAATGTAGCAGCATGTGTACTGGCTACACATGTGCCCTGAATAAGCACAGTTATTACGCACTTGTTACAAATAAACCTGTTATGCTCTGCTCTCTTGGGTATAAAGTCTCCACCGGCGCTCAGTTTGGAGAGACACTGCTGTGGGAGATATCCCAGTGTTCTCCATTGAATGTGCAAGCAATAAATCTTTTCTTCACCTACTTCTGCCTTGGCTGTGCCTTTTGGCTCCATACTCACCGAGGGATGAACCCACTGAGTTCGGTAACAAAGTCACACAGCGAGTGGTGGTGGCAACAGGATTGGACCTGGGCACTTCTCCTCTAGAACCTGAGTCCCTAATGCAACACCATACTGCTTCTTTCATGAATCTTCAAATAGGAAATGAGACAGAACTGGGAAGGCACTGGTGAGCTAAACGTGCTATGTAATAAGACCACAGGGGTAAAACCTTTGAGAATCCCCAGAGGCAGCGAGAACTGAGCCCTTCCCAACGAAATGAGAAGAGGGGAGCTGCCATATGTCTCCCACAGCAGTGTCGAGACAGCAAGGATATTATTCTAATTGGGTTCTTATAACTGTATCGTTCACATTTTGTTTAAACACAGAAGTTCTGGTTTCTGAAATCTCTGTGACTGTTTCTTGAAGGAACTTGAAGTCACCAGGTGGTTCAATCCTCTCTATGACGTCACCTTGGTAGGGAGGCAGAGGTGAGTGAGACTCAAGTGAAACAAAGGGACAGTGGAGAATGCTATGCTGGTCCCCTTTTAAGGATTGGAATAGAAGTGACAGAGCTTTTTTTCCATCATGCTGGGGGGAAAATCATGAGAAAAATCAGGGAAAATATTTCTCTCTTCCCAACATCATCTCCTACTGCCTGAACTTACCATCAAATGATTTTCTTGTAGTTTTAAGTAAACTGTGAAACGATTTTTGTTTCTTTTATTTCAAAAACAGTGTAAAACATGCAAGTTTCATCAATATGGAAAAGAAACACATAGAAGAAAGCTATGGCCACCCTTTTACAGAAGCAATGAGACAGGGTCATTACTACTAAGGGTTTTAGGAGAAATAGCATGCCGAGACGTTCCCCTGGCACAGTTGGTGGTGAGGGACAGTGTGCTGAGAGCTGTGCATGGGGAGTGGAGCAGGCAGCCTCCAGCTGAGCCCCACCAGCGAGGTCTGAGGTCCTGCAGAGACGAGAACAGAGGGGCTGAGTGGTGCTGGAGGCAGGGAGCCTGGAGGTGAGTAAGGGTGTCAGCATAGACAGCATCTGGCTGGATACAGGGGATGCCGCCCCTCCCTGGGAGGGGTCAGTCCACAAGGCCCATCTCCTGTGCAAGCTGAGAATGGAGACAAGGATCTTCCATGTGGGGAGGCTTAGAGACAAAGCTTCATGGTGGTCAGGACAGAACTGGGGACAAGTGAGACTTGTGGGATGTTTGCTTGACACCTTATTGGATGTCAGTGTGGATGCTGCATGAGCTTGCTATGGCTGCCATTACCAGATGCCACAGACGGGGTCTACACCACAGGAAGGAATTTCCTCACAGCTCTGGTGGCTAAAACCCAAGATCAAGGTGTTGGCAGGACTGGTTTCTCGTGAGGCCTCTCTCTTTGGCTTGCAGATGGCTGCCTTCTTGCTGTGTCCTCACATGGCCCTTTCTCAAGGGGCAGTCTATCTGGTGTCTGCGTGTCTAAGTTTCCTCTTCTTACAGGGACACCAGTTGGAGTGAAGTAGGGCCCACCTTCATGGCCTCTTTTGAACTTAATCACCTCCTAAAGGCTCTATATTTAAATAGATCTATCATCTGAGTTACTTTGGATTCTAAGAATTTTGAGAAACCCAGTTCAGTCCATAACTGTGTGTTTCTGCGGAAATTAGATGAACAGGTTGCTGTCTACCAGGTTCTATTGCCATCTCTAGGTTACCCCCACCCCGTGAGCCTGGGAAGAACAGCACTGTCCCTGTGCACCCCATCCCCACCCCCAGGACCTGCACTTCCTACCAGTGGCAGCCACAGGCCATGTAGCACATCTTCTCAATCTTTTAAGAATGTCAGACCTGTTTGGCTAATCACAAATACTTCACATAGCCAATCCCCTACTCCCAAATACCACGAAGATAGCAAGCTGACTAGGGGAGTGCAGTGTCCACCTTCCCTCTTCAGCCTCAACTCACCCACTGAGAACCTGTAGTCGTCTTCTTTCTCTGAATCCTCACAGTCAAGTTTTGTCAGGTTTTGCCTTCTGTAGGTTGTATTATGAGAGCAATTAGCCTTGATACATTTTTCAGAATATAAAATATTATGCACGCACCACCCAAGGACACTTTGGGCATCACTGTGCCAGTAGCCAACTCTGTGAGGTCCAGAGGTTCAGGCGTCAATCCCCCCGTGGGCTAAGTCCTAACATGAAGGTTTGCTATTCTGTGCTCCATGACAGCTGGTGAACCCTGGAGGGTCTTGAATGTCCTAAACATAAGTCCCCTTCTCCCTCTGCTCCTGAGGAGAAAGTTCCCTAGCCCTACAAGCTTCTTCATGGGCTCTGGGTGCACTTCCTTCTCCTCCTTGAGGAGCACATCTCAGTTTCCTGTTAGCTCGTGGAATGATTCAAATGAGCCATGTCATCCTCCCTTGAGAACCAGGGCTCACCTGCCCTCCTCATACTACAGAGCCTGTGTCCCACAGCCCCTGCTTGTTCACTCTCTTCTCATGCGCAACCCCCCATGACCCTGTATGGCATGCAATGTCCTCTTCCCCCTGGCTTTGAGAATACATGACTGATAAACTGCTCTCAATGTCATCTGGCCACTGTCCCAGGTTGCATAGTTGGCCATATTCATAAGCCTAGGGTGGGAATGTCTCCCTCACCCCCGGGGTAATTAGGAGGTGACTATACCACTTTCATGACCCAGGGAAGGGAGCCCTCTGAACTGGAATTCAGAAGGGTCCTCTGGACTGAGTCCTTTGTCCCTTTGTAGAGAGAGTCAGGGAGAAACTTTAAGGGAATGAATCCCTTAGGGCTGAGCTAACTACCTGTATCCATTCCCTCTCTCTATCTGAGCTCTTCAGAATTCATAGAATCAGCAACATCAGAAGAAACGTTTGATAAAATAGTTCTTCTTAGTCAGTATGCTTAAGGAGGTCAGAACGGGGCCCCAAAAAAGACCTCTCAGAAAGCCAAGACATTACCAAGGGTCCAATTCTAACTGAGGATAGACTGAGAAAATTTGTGGTAGTGGTAGGTGTGGGCATGGGGCATATAGACTAACAGTTTCTACTAAGATGCTTATATACCCCAGGGACTGTCCATTCCTGGAGGAAGACAGAATCTTCTGGACTGTGTCAAGGCAGGGGCCCCAGATGATGTGATACAGAGATTTGGAGCCCAGTTGTGGAGTAACTATTACTGGCTGTGTGAACCTTGGGAGACTGCCTACCCTCATTGTCGTTAGTCGCAAAATGGGAGTAATAATACCTACCACATTGGACGTATTGAGGACCAAGTGGAAAATGCTTGTGATGCTCTTGGCACAGCGGCTGGCCTTGAGTCAACATTCATTTGAGAGTATTCATTGTTATTGGGAGATGATGTAACCTTCCTGATGCCTTGGACTTGAGGGAAAGAAAAATAGCTATAGAGAAAAAATGCTGTCCTAGAGGACTTTGTGATCATAGGCTGGGGAGAAGGACAGGAGGAATAGAATGTTTGCAAACTTTCACTTACATTCGGGGAGAATGAAGTATGGTCCCAGATTTAGCCTAAAGCTGAAAAGTACTGTCTTATTTTCCTGTCGCTGCTGTAAAAAGTCACGACAAGCTTGGTGCTTTAAAGCAACACAGATTTATTCCCTTAACATTCTGGGGTTCAAAAGTCTGTCATAGTCTTATGGGGATAAAATCGTTGGCAGGGCTGGATCCTTCTGGAGTGACCAAGGGAGAGTCCTTTCATTACTTCTTTCAACTTCAGGAGGCCTCTGGCATTCCTTGTCTTGTGGCCCCTTCTTCACACCCCTCCAACCTCTTACTTCCAGCATCACATCTCCTGCTACAGACCCTGATCTTCTTTCTCCCTCTTACAAGGATCCTTGTGAACACACTGGACCCACCAGATCGTCCAATCTACTCTCCCTAACTCAGGATCCTTCATCACATCTGCAAAGTGCCTCTTTGCCATTTAAGGTCCATTCACAGGTTCCAGGGAGGAGCACTTGGACGTCTTTGAGGACCAGCATTCTGTCAACCACAAGCACCAAAAGTCCAAGCTCCATGGCTTTCCTTAAGGGGAAATGTATTTCATAAATGTCTCCCAAATGTTTTATGTGGCCCAGATAAGCTTACCTCCCTCACTCATGCCTAAAGGAATCCATATGTTACCTTGAGTCTGTGATGCCCACATTTGGGCTGGGAGGCTGCCTGACAGGTGCCTGTGTGTGCCTGCTTTTGCTGATTTGCATCCGCTCTGATCAGTGGAGCTGCTGAGTCCTCCCCTTGCCTCATCTGGTGGCCTTCTCAAGGGACCCAAGTGGATGGGGCTTGTTTGACTCCCATTTTCCAGCCCTTGAGGAAAAAAATGTTACCTTAAAGCAGACTTTCATTCTAGAACATACCCGAGTAAATTGAATAGATGCTGTTGAGGCAGGACTGCCTTATGACTATTGTGGGTCCTAGGAGTCTTTTTCCTTTCGTGGGCCTCTTCTTCCATGATTTTTATTAAAATTCCATTTCATGAATGCATTGGTATAAAGATAAATATATTAGTATCATATATCGAAGTATTTTCTTTGGCTTAAAAGTTCATTTATTTTCTTCTCATTTTAAAATGATTTACACATTTTTGTGGGTCTCTCACGCTTGTGAAGCCCAAGCACTACAGCCATTGTGCCTGGTGGGTGAGTCAGCCCTGGTCTGAGGAAGAGGCAATGGGCAATTTGCTTTGCCTTGTGATTCTGGGATTCTAACAACTCTGGCTGAATGAACATTAACAAGAGTTTTTCCGGATGGATGTCCTTCATAATTCTAAGGAAGTACTTCGTACTTAAGTTTTATGATGATTTTGTTCCACTGCAGTGAGCGCCAATATTTTTTGTTGTTGTTTTTTAAGATACAAGGTTTTAATTCTTTTCAGATTTAATAAAAATATCACTGCATCCAGAATATATGACTTTCTACCAGGTTCCAGGGTACAGTCTACTGCATTTACGCAACAAAACAATGTCTTACTTCTAATAAAACACTCGTTGGGCTATCGACGTATCTCTGTATTAATTTTACCCATAACGTACACATAAGATGTTCCACCTCAGAGATATTTTTTATCAATTGTTTCACAGTAATTGTGAACTATGTGGTCACCCTTGCCCCAATCTTTCCTCTTTGGGTGATGCAATAAAGGATGAGGGGAAAAATCTCTTACGGAATTTACTGGACATTCTAGAGGTAAATTTGGAGAAAATGTATTTTTGGTCATTTATTTTTATCAGAGAACAGCTGTCCTCATCCCTTCCTGAATGGAGGGAGAAAAATCTGTGCTCCATAGAGATGGGATGCACAAGTTCCTGCTGGATGCCCGCCGTGGTGACTCTCTGCTATGTAAATGGATCCTCTCCAGGGAGTAGATAATCGCATGTGTTTGGTGCTGTCTCAACTTAGAGGTCTCTCCAAGGTCAGGCCTCATTCCTGCCTGAGATGACGATGCCTTGGGAAAGGGTGCTTCAACATTCCTGGGACCTTGGGAACTTCCCCTAGGGTCCTCCTTCAGGGCGCAACTATTTGGTCCTTTCAGAGTTGTAAGAAAAGTTGATTATTCTTCTGGATCAGAGCAATTAGGGGACAAGCCATTGTCTGCACAGGAGCCAGAGTGTACTTGCAAATCATAAACCAGTTAATGTCACTCCCTATTTCACAACCTCCCACGGTCTCCTCCAACGGAGACTAAATCCCAGTTCTTTGATGGCCTGGAACTGTCTTGCCCAGCTACAGCATAAGGCAAGCTGCATGCGAGATTGTAAGTTTTCTAGTAGGCACATTACCAAAGTAAGAAATGTGTAAAGTTAGTTGTAATAACATATTTTATTTAACCCAATATATCTGAAATATTATCATTTCAATGTATAATCAACACAAAAATTATTGATGAGCAATTAAAAGAATGTTTTTGTACTAAGTGTTTAAAATCCACTTACAGCCCATCTTCTGTGATCAGTCACATTTCACAAGCTGAATAGTCACATTGACTGGTGGCTGCCATATTGGACAATGCAGGTCTAAAGAGATGCTTTAGGGTCTGGCCCCTACCGGCTTCCTCCATCTCACTGTCTAACACTCTCATCCTTCTTCACTTTTCTCCACCTGTGCTGTCCTTTTGTTCCTTGAACTGAACAAGCTGCTTCCATCTCAGAACCTTTGCACTTGCCCCTGTATCTTCCTGGAAACACTTTTCCAACTTCTCCCAGTTATTTGAATAGTCAACTATTTTTTTTTTCATCATTGAAATCTCAGTTTAAGTAAGCCGTCTGAAAATTTTTCTGAGCACCTTATCTAAAGTAACAGCCCCATTACCTCTCCCACTGTCTCTGTCGTGTGTCCTCAGTCTTTCATTCTTCATGAGTCACTGGGACCTGAAATAATCTTTCTCATGTGTTCATTGTCAGTCATTCTCCCAATTTCTTGCTTAGTGTTTACGTAAATAAGTGAAATGTATGCTTCATCCTCTCTTTCACCATCTTTCCCAAGCCCTGGAACAGTGCCCAGCACATAGCAGGGGCCCAGTGCTTGCTGAATCCCTGCATGGGCAAGCTGGCTGCTCCCCCAAAGGCTGTGGAAGAGTGAGGAGCTGCAGCCCCAGGGCAAACATTTGTAGGTGATGCCTGCAGCTCCTTCCCTCCGTCTTGTCCTTTCCTCCAACTTCCATTGTCTGCCTCATCCTGCTCCTTCTGACCTCTTTTACTTCCCATCCTCCATCCCTCTCTTCCTTTCTCTCCCTTCCCCACCCCAATCAGAGCCCTTTTTAGACTGAGTCCCATGGTTCTCCTAAGCAGCCCTATGTTGGGGATGAAAAGGGAGAGTGGAGGATGTCAGCCCTGATTGGAGGAGGGTGAGGAGGGGCCTCGTGGTGCTGCAGGGAGGACGGAGTGGGGGTGGGCTGTCCTGATTCTACACCGACTCCAACACTTCACTTGCTGTTCCCCTGCAGATGCCGTTCACATGGGATATATTTTGAACGGTGTCCCCTGGTGTTGTGCCACAGGGCAGCCCTGGGGTGGGGTGATGATCAGTTGGCGAGTGGGGTCAGGTGAGCTGCAGTGCAGCCCTTGACCTTCTTCCTCCGGCAGCACAGTCCATCCCTGGGAGTCGAGGGGGATTCTGTCTGTACTTGGGTACAGACCCTGCACCCAGAGGCATGCGGGCCTCCTCCCAGGTATAAGCCAAGCACAGAGACATCACACTGTTACAGGCTCTTAACATCAGCCCTGATATCAGTTCCCCCACATTGAACCAAGCATATATGGGGTTAAAACTAAAACCCACCACCCCCTTTCCTGCTTCTTTAGCTCCACTCATATGTAAATACCTGTTTCTTTAAACTTGGACTCTTTGAGCTTTACAACTAAATGGGAGTTACAAATTGTTAAAAGCCCACGTGGCCTGGAGTTGGAGGCACACTAAAGTTTAGCTAATCATGTGTCCTTGAGTTTGCCAGGAAAGCCGCTGTCTCAAGAGTATCAAGGAGCGGAGGCTTCCTAGACCCCAACTCCTTGACTCCCTGGCTAGAACCTGCCTCAAACAAGAAGATGAGACAATGGCGAAGGACGCCCACCTGCCATCCTCCTATCTCCCCCCCCCCCCCCCCCCCCCCCCCCCCCCCCGGCTACAAACAGCCTCTCAAGGCCAAAGGCAGGCTGGTGGGAAAGCACTCAGCTGCACAAGCTACATGTTCCCCCCTCCCCTACCCAAAACCCCAAATAAAAGTCCCTATCCGTTCCTCATCGGGAAGCTAGCAATTTTTGAGGCATGAGCCCTTGCTTTGCTCCCTGTGCCTGGCATAGTAAAAATCTTTCCTCTTCCACTCAAGCCTCTGTTCTCGTTATTTGGATTGGCATCAGGTTCAGAGACCGAACTTTCGGTTACAACACCAGGCTTTCAGCACATTCAGCAGGTGGTGGCAACTGATCATTGTCCAGCCTGAATCTGGGCCAGAGTGTGTACTCCCTCTGACCAGTGGGAAGACTGGTCCAGAAGAGCCTCATCCTGCTGATTTTACTTGCGAGCTCTACAATGCTTTCATTGTGATCAAGTCAATGCCAGTGGGGTTTGAGTGAGTGGAGAAGGCTTCTGCCAGAGAGGGATTCCAGCCGTGCTGTGTGAGGAAGGTCTATGAAGGTAGGTGGGTCCTGAGTATTCTCCTTGGGTGACCTGTGCCTCAGGGTAGGATTGGCAGCTTGTATTCAATTTTGAGCATGGTATGAAACACCTATGTGACCACCTGGCAGCCTGGGCCCCAGTGACAAGGCAGTGTGGCTGTAGAACCCAGGAAAGTGGCCCCTCAGGATCCCTGGGAGTAAAAGCACATAGGCTTGGAGTTGGTTTCTTTTTTTTCCCTAAACTAGTAAAGCAGTATCAGCTGGTTCTGGTGCTGTGCTAACACTGGCCCTTAACTGTGCCGGTGACCTGTAAAAAAGAAAAAACGATCTTCTGTTCAGCTCCTGAGGGGGACTGGAATTGGGCTGCTCAAATTTCCTTGAGTGTGCCTGGAGTATGGTAGAGTTTTGGGGAACTGGGGACAGAAGTCGGAGCAGAGGGGTGGGGCAGGATGGATAGGATAATTTGTAATACTCCCTCTCTGTCCTCTCTTGTGTGGGAGGTGAATTGAACCCTAACATACAGAACACCCAGGGCTCTGCTAGGGAAGCCCACTAGGAGGCCCTACCTCCAGAAGCTCAATCCCAGGAAGCAGATAGACATCCCTACTCAGGAGCATGAGTTCTTGATGGAATGTGCCGTTTTCTCCTCATTCTTGATTAATTTGTTGATGCAATGATCCTCTGCTTCATTCAAAAATTATTAGTGAGTGCTTGGGGCCCTCCTGTGCTAGGCCCCACACCCATGGGTCTGCAGCATGAGCTTCTGGGGTCTCACTTGCCCTCTTCTCTGCCTTTCTCCAGATGGCACCATTTCCTATGGATACCAAGGTTGTAGCAGCATATGTATTGATGTGACTCTCCTTGATTGCAATTTTCCTGAGGATTGAAATGCTGTGATGACTCATCTCTCTGCAACAAGTTCTAAAGACCAGACCCAGCTTTTGCCCTGATCTGGTGGATAAGGTTGATTCGGCATACCTTTCAACTACCACAATCTTCAAGACTGCTGTGACTGGAATACAGCTTCCCTCCAAGAAGTCTCGGACTAGTTCTGTTTTCAGGCCCCAGTTCCTTTTCTTCCCCTCACTGCGAGATGCCCCCAGGATAGTCTTTCAAACCAAAAGGGGTGAAGAATGGTGGGCATAGCTAGGTCCAAGCATACCTTCTCCATCTTCAGTCCCTAATTAAGAGTCACATGGTTGTCGCACAGAAAGGCAGGGTCTGTGGAGACTGTGATGCTTTTAATGCTGGGTGCTCTGGAGGCAGTAGCTGAAGGAAGAGGAAGAGTCTTCAAAAGCCAAAAAGAGTTGGGAGAGTTGGGGGCCCTAAATGATGTATTAGTTGTGTTGGCTATCTGCTATAACAAAAGTCTCTAAAATGTCAGTGGCTTGAAACAATAAAAAATGATTGCTAACTCATTTCACAATTCAACAAAGTGGTGGTGTTTATTTAGGTACTCAAGCTCCTTTTTTATGACGTCTTTATGTCACCATCTTTCGCACAGTCTCCTAGGTCTCTACAGAAGGGAAAGAAAGCATGGAGACCCACAGGGCCTATTGTGGGGAGAGCTGGAAGTCTTGTACATATTTTCTACCCACATTCCGCTATCACTTGACACCAACCAAATTGCGGAATGTAATCTTGCAGTCTGGAATGTAATCTGGTGTGCCCAAGAGAAAAATGGATGGTTTGGTTACCATAGCACAGGGTACCTTGTTCCCTTTCCCCCTCAACTGTTTAGACTTTTCAACTTGCATCTATGATATTTGAGCTCTCTTATGAAGGAAAGAAGAACTCAGCCAAGGAGGATTACAAACCACAATGTATTGCTTGAAAGTCAAATGTCTGTGACTTGACCAGATTTCCCAGTTGGATCCTTTCAGAGTCTCTCCGCATGGAGGCTGGAGGCCAGCGTGTCCCACACATGCTCACCAGCCTGTCTCTGGGCATCCGGTGCTGTTCTTCTCCTCCGGTTTCCTTGTTGCTTCCCTCAGTGCTGCTCCAGGGGTCTCAGTGCTCTCTTTCTTGTGGGGACTTCCCTGAGAACCCCAGCATGCCTGTGTAGGGGAGGAGGACATTTCCTCTCCCCAAATGGGGGTTCGTCTAGCTGGAGAACGAATTAAATTCACATGAGACAGAATAGCAAGAGAAAATTAAACAAAGCTTTATGAGGAACCATGGCCCGGGGCCTTTCTTCCCAAAGGAAGAAAGGGCACCGAAGAAGTAGGGTGCAGACAGTGGTTATATACCCCCAAATGGGGTGTTTCACATGTGATTGAAATGTCCCTCCCACAATAGTCACAAGATTGCCCGGTCAGCACAGTGCTTGATGGACACAGCAGGTAATGGTCTGCTATCTCGGTGGGCGTAGCAGGAGGCAAGTGGATTGTCTGGAGCTGGGCGGTCACAGGTGAGCTTGGCAATCAGTTCCTAGCCTAAGGAAAGATGCTTAATCCTTAAGAAATGCCAGCGTTGGGAGGGGGAGGGAAGTTAGTTACAGGAGGTTACCAGACTAGCACAATAAAATGCAGATTTAAGTCCTTGCCTTTGGTATTGATTAAGAGTTTTTAGAGAGTAGGTCATCGTCTTTCTTCTTCCTGGTACAGAGAGGGAGGCGCCTTTTACAGATAGAGATTTACCTTACAAATGTAAACGTGTCCTAAAAAAGGGCAAGTTCCATTCCTCAGAGCCTCCTTGCCTGTCCCAGTTTATCAAAAGCAATGAGCCTCAAATAATCCTGATGCCAAAGAGACATATCTTGGGGTGGCCAATTCTAGGTCCCCACACCTGTCAGTGATGTCATGTCCTCCTCCCAGAGCAGCCAGTCCTCAAGAGGGGTACTGGCCTCCGTGATTCTCCATCACATGCTATCCTTAAGGCACCAAGCAGACTGTTTTGGTTCATCTCCATCTGCATTTCTTGTCTCTCCCACTCATCACTTTGTAAAAAAGGCTTATTCAGCTCTGCCTTTAGCCTTTTAAATCACAGGACTCTGTGGGGAGTAAAAAGGTTGTAGGCTTTTAGGGGTGGCCAATTATGGGAAGGTAGATATATATGGGAACTAATAGAACATAAAGGCTACTCAGCAGGTTTTGTTATGTAGATTCCTCCAGGCAGAATAGAATCTGGAGTTGCCATTGGTGATTAAGCATCCTCCTGACCCCCCGCCCCACCCCCCATAGAGAGGGCGAGGCCAGAGAATTTTTCTTGTATTTGCTTCTTCTGAATTGACTTCAGTTCAAAATAATCCTTATGGCAAAGTGACATATTTTGGATTGGCATACTCTGAACTCCTTCAACTCAAAACCATCCAAGTACTGGATAGAATCAGAAAATTCACTGTTCTCTCTCTGCCTTCCTTCATCATTACACTTCCAGGCACCTATCCCAAACTTCCTTTTCCCAGGGCTCCTCTCTGAGTATGCAAAATGAGGTCAACAAAATTCCCTTTCCTGGGGATTTCTTATTGAATTTGAGATACTAATTCTTTACATATGATTAGAGCTATAATGTGAAACTCAGATGCTGTGGGCACCATCGTCAGCCATGTGATGGAGAACCAGAGAGAATCCATCTGCAAAGACAGAAGACTGAGGCAAACATGAGAGAGCAGAGGTGTTCATGTATGAAAGCCTGAAGTTCTGACCTCTTTGTCATTCTTGATTTCTTTTTTTTTTTTTCTGCTTTATCTCCCCAACCCCACCCTGTACATAGTCATATATCTTAGTTGCGGGTCCTTCTAGTTGTGGGATGTGGGACGCCGCCTCAACGTGGCCTGACGAGCGGTGCCATGTCCACGCCCAGGATCCGAACCCTGGGCTGCCGCAGCGGAGCGTGCGAACTTAACCACTCGGCCATGGAGCCAGCCCCGTCGTTCTTGATTTCTGCATCCCATCTCCCACCCCCAGCTCAGGCCAGGAGAGATTCCTGACAAAGGTGTCTGTCATTGTTCTGAATCTTTATATTCATCCATTTGCTTTCTTATTTCATTTAAGTTAGTTTGACTGGGGCTCATGTTTGGATTTGTGAGAAAGTGAGCTGTAACAGTGGCTGAAAATTCTCTACAATAAATAGCAAAACCCAGCAGTTTCTGGAAAAACAGTCTCAGCTGCCTGGTGGTGTAAGTGAATACACAAAAAAACTGAATCCATTAAAACTGTTTGGGAAATGCTGGGAGGAAGAGTGAATGCGTGCCTGTAACCTTAGGCCTGGCTTTGTAGGCTGTCCCCGCTTCCACAGAGCGTTTGCCCCACTTAGGATTTATTTCCCCAAAAGAAAGCACTGTGGAAAGGCTGGAACATTTTCATCCTGTAGGAGAGACAGACTTAGAGGAGTGAGGAGGAGAGGCCATGGATCCAGGGCTTAAATCTGTTGGATGAATTGCTTGGTATTAGAGCCATGCCCCCTCTCCACTCCCCAGGGAAGAGCAGTCAGTGTGTGAACAGAACCCAGATGGCTGGAGGTGCCCTCTATGTGGGCAGTCTCTCGGCACATCTGATTGAAAAGAATGAAAACCCTCTCATGTTAATGTAGGTACAGGGGGTTTCCTGTCAGGAGACAGGAGAATTTCCTAGTAACGAGTGTAGAAATGGAGGGAAGCCTCATGGAAGCAGGGAGCATGCCAGGCACCATTTTTGCCTTTCTAATTGTTTTGGGCACAACGGTCAGTCTAGGTCTTGTCACCTCACCTTGAGGAAGAAGATCAGACTCTGCTCCATGAGAAACCTCTCCTTTCACTCAAATTATCTTTTTGGCCAAACCTTTCAGACATTTCCTCCATCCTCCTCTGTAAGCTAGCTGCCATCCTTTCCATTCTCAGGCAGGCATGATTCATGTTAATACTGCCCACACACCTGAGAGGAATCAGAGGGTATGTTCTGAACTCCCTCAGGTCATGGTGGGGTAAGGTGTTTTTTTAGTTGTTCCCTGAAACTTTCCTGCAGAATGTGGGAAACTTGCCTATTCCTAGGAAGGACTGTGAGCACCATGGCCACCAGAAAAGGGAGTTTTGTGGTCTGAATTGGGCCCTAGACATGACTGAGGACCCTCAAAGGAGAAAGAAGGAGGAAGAGGAGGAGACAAAGGAGCATTAAGGGCCCATATTCTATCTGCCCAGTCCAGCTTCTGGAAGATGAGGAACCTGAGGATTTGACTGCAGAGAGAGGTCAATGTCTGGATTTTTCAATGTTTCTACTGGAAACGTGGAAACAGAATTTTTCAGAGGAAAGTAACTGACTAGCAGAAGGAGGAATTCCTGAAGTTGGTGGATAAAGAGGAATCAGGAGGGGCTCCACAAGGACTGCTTCCCTGTGCCCCCTCACATTTGCAGTGAGTCCATTCTACAAATCCAACAACAGGAGAAATGTCCATTAGTCATGCACCTTGAGCAATGTTGCAGAGGGCAAGGGGTCGGCCCCCATGTACATTCAGCAGGGGGAGGGGCAGGGCTCACCTTGAGTCCATGAAGGTGAATTTGCTTTTCCACTCTCCACCCTCTACAGCACCATGGACATTGAAGACTCCTTTTCCAAGCCCAAGTGCGTAATGGGGTCCTGCTCCAGCCTCCTCGGCTCTCCCTAATGCTCAGCTCTTCTCTGGAGCCCGGGCCTTTCCAACACCTTCCCAATGAGAAAATTCAGCCTGTTGTGCACAGCTGCCCTGCTCTACATTTTGGGAAATGAGTCCCAGTGGTTTGGTGGTGGGTGTTGTGAGCTGGAGTAGAGCACTGGAGAAGACAGGCTCTCAAAACCTGACTGGGTGCCCCACTGTTCACAGAAGAATGGGTTGGTGCACACTCAAGGCCTCTCCCATCTTTCCCACTGGCACTTCTGACTTGTCCTGTGTGTGGGATGCATGTGGCCCAATGGCCAGAAAAGAGGTCTCAGGCACCGAGCGGAAGGTGTTGGCTGTGAGCATCCTTTGGGATGGAGAGGGAGTGCTGAGAGCAGGATGTGGACAGGGCACCAACTGTGTCTACTACACCCATCATCTCACTCATGCAGCTGTTTCTTCTCCCCAGGCTGCTGACTGCAGTCTTCTCAGTTCTGTCTCTTCCTAAGGGCCAAATAGGCTGCTCCTATTCCATCTTACACTCTTCCCTGCAGTGGTCCAGAAAACCACTGGCTTGAGACTTGACAGGCAAATCTTGGAATGAAATCAGCTGGACGGTGGTGGAATTCTCTTTAGAAAGAAGTACAGCGCATATGGGATCTAATTCTGGCACACTGAATATCCACTTTTTATCCACATATCTTTGACTGATATTTAAATATTCTACCCCAAGCTCCGTTTCTTCAGCAAAGATGTTGAATATCTTTAGATTGAGTAGATGAGGGAACTAAAGCCTGGAGAAGTGTAAAAGGAATGGAAGCAGATTCCCACCCCGTGCTCTGTCTCCAAGTTCACAAAACTGCCTTCCCATCCTAAAGTTATAGATTTGAGAAGGGATAGGAAAACACTTTCTGTAAAGAGACAAAGATTAAATATTTTAGGCTTTGTGGGCTATATGGTCTCTGCTGTATGTATTCAACCCTGCCATTTGCAGCCCAAATGCCACCAGAGAATACATGTAAATGAATGAGCATGACCGGCTCCTAAAAATACTTTATTCAGGGACACTAAAATTGGAATATCACAGAGTTTTCACATATCACCAAATATTATTCTCCTACTGAATTTTTCCAGCCTTACATTTTACAATAAATGTAAAACTATCATTAGGTCATAGAGCATCAAAAAGCAGGCAGTAGGCTGAACTTGGCCCTGAGGCCACAGGTGTGGATCCCTGTCTTAGAGTGCTCCTGGTGTTGTGTGGGACAAGGAGAGGAATGACGAGAATCACCTCAGGAGTTCGAAGTCTGTGTCAGCATCTGAAATGACTGGAGGAGAAGGGGCCTTAGATGTCATCCGGTGAACATGCTCTGTACTGATGAGGAAACTGAAGCTTATGGAGGTAAACACCAAGTGCACAGAGTTGGAGGTTTTCTCGATAACGCTTTTCTCATTACAACACATGATGCTGACTTTTGGAAAATTAACAGCAAAGTAGGATACAAGCAATGAAGTTGTGATGTTTTCAGTGTTGACTGTGTGTGTGTGTTCTAGAAGTTGAGAGAAAACCAAAGGGTGTGGCCCCAAGAAACCACGGATCAGCTTCTTGGGTGGTCTGTGGGTTTTGAAGGGTATGTCATGCTCTCCAGCACTCTCCCGGGAACTTGCATTGATAGAGGAAGTGGAGAATGGGTCAAATCACTGTACTGTTGAGAACCGTAAACAGAGTGAAGTTGATGCCATCCCGGGAGGCTAGGAATACGGAGGGTAGACTTTATCTCTTCCGCTGGCCCAGGGGAAAGCTGATATGAGAGTTAAAGGAAAAGGTACTGTCTCATTAAAACCCAAACCAGAACCCTAAACCATTTCAGCAGCTAAGAATCCTTGGAAGAGAAGTTCCAGCTGAGGGATGGGAAAGCACTGAGTGAGGGAAAGCAGTATGTATGAAGGATCAGTGAATATATCAGTCTGTACAGAGACATAGATTGTCTTCCCAATGCCCTTCCCAGAAGGTTTAATTTGTAGGTACAATAGAGGAGAGCATTTCCTAAAAAGGCAAAGGATGAAGTGATGCAGAATGAGACTCTGATGTTTACAAAGCAGAAGATAGGGGACTTTTAGAGCAGCCACTAGTCTAGAGAGTCTCCCAGTTACCATTTTCCCTGGTGAACGTGAAGGGAAGAAGGTGGGGAGAAGGGCATGCACAAGGGGCAGTGGAGCCAGAGAGCTGCTCTTGTCCTGTTTTCTTTCCTTGCTGCGTCATGGTGGACTGAGCAGCTGGGATAGGAGGTGGATGGGTAGTTCATCAGTTCAGCTCGCTTTGGCCATCTGCACTGATTGCCTTGAAGCCCTGAGGTCCTCTCCTTAGGCTCTTCTTCCAGGTCCTGGTATTTCTAAACAACCTCATTATGACCAGATGCTTCTGTGGATGTTGCACTGCAGTTTCTCACAAGGGACACACAAAGAATTTCCCTAGAAGTCTTCCTATGCACTGGAATTTCTAGTGGTTTGGTGCCCCAAGGCTGACATGGCAAAGTGTGACCAGAAAAAGTATGGGAAAGAAACTAGGAAGATGTGAGACCTTAGCTATATGTTCGTGGGGTTTGTACAAGATGAGGGTAGGGTCAATAGCACCTCTCTCTCTTTTACCCTGATGAGGCTGTCAGGAGGCCTGAGCACCAGAAGTTATCTCCAGAGTGGTTTAAGGATACAGGGGTTATCAGTGGAATATACTTAAAAGACTTGGTGGATTTTCCAGAGGAGAATAAGACACAACCCACAATTAAGGGCATTGCAGCTTCTTTACTGGTTTTTATTGTTTTTCAGGGCTTGGTTAAGGGTGAGTAGAAGACCATTTATCATCTAGAAGATCTTTCTTAATCCTCTATCTATTTTAACTTTCCACAGAGAAAGATTAATAAGCCTTGAGACTTTTTGAGTCCATAACTTCCAGTACCAACCAGGAGCAAGTCCTCTTTGTTCACAAGTGTGGGTTGGGAGATAAAATTGGCAGCACAATAGTGCAATGATTAAGCTCAAGGCTCTGGAGATAGCCTGACTTTGGGGTGAATATGAGCTCTAGCATTTACAGACTGTATGACCAGAGAAACCACTTAGCTTTTCTAGGCCTCAGTTTCTGTTCTTATAATAGAGTCTTAGAGCACTCACTCCATAGGCTTATTATAAGAGTTCACTGAAACAATGCTTATAAAATTCTCAGCACAGTGCCTGGCACATAGTAAAGCTTCAGTGACAAAGAAAGGGATCTGGGTGTGTGTGCAGGATGGGATTAGTGCCCTCTAAGAAGAGGAAGAGACACCAGAGCTCCCCCTCTGTCTGCCATGTTGGGACACAAGGAGAATCTACAACCTGGAAAAGGTCCCTCACAGGAACCAAGAGTGCTGGCATCGTGATCTTGGCCTTCCAGCCTCCAGAAATGAGAGCAATAAATTTCTGTTGGTTAAGCCTCCCAGTCTAAGGGATTTTGTCACAACAGCCTGAGCTAACTAAGACAGTGGTCAAAAACCTGGTGGCATAAAACCCCCATTAAACCCCCAGATACTCAAAACCCCTGTGCACACAAACGCCGTCTGTTGTTTTGGAGGAAAAGATGAATTCAGAAAAGGGGGTAAGTTCCTGTGGGGTGGGTATGAGCACAGGTGTGAGGGAAGCTGTGGAAGGTAAGAAGCTGTGAGGTCACGAGTCCAGGGGAAGGTAGAACCTGAAGCCAAGAGTGACCATGAGAGAGAAAGTAAGTGCTGCCTACACCCACATGCACGGATGCAGAATAGACAGGGGGCTTCCTGGGGAGGGGAGAGCAGGACCAGGGCAGAGGCGCCTGGACTAGTCTGTGCTTCCCAACTGGCTCCACTTGAAGAAACAGAGTCCCATGAACACCAGATGCTCATCCAGGCAGCTCCTGCTAGAGGACTGATGTCACAGAATGGCTGTTTCCTTAGGAAGTACACACCAGGACTGCAGAGGGAGATTTTGAACCAAGCAGCGCTTCTCTACAAAGAAGATGCAGAACTGACAGTTCTCTGAAGCAGAGAGGTGAAGGGGGCCGAGAGGAAGTCTCCCAGCAACCTGAGAGCTGGGCCTTCCAGGTCAAAATGCCCAAACAGCCCCCACAGGAAGGAGGAAGATCCTCTGAAAAGTGATGTGAGCAGATGATCTGCCCAGCGGAGTGCCACAGGTGCTGCTGATCAACGGGCCTGGCGGAACCTGTGCCTTCAGCTGCAGAGGCTGCGTGCAGGGCGCAGACTTGCTTCAGTTTGTTGTGACTGCGTGAGAGCTAAGCCTCCTCCACCTGTCCCCAACCATGACTTCTCAGGTCACTGCGGTGAACACGGGAGGAGGAGGAGGAGGTTGAGAGGAAGGTCGCCTGCTGCCTTCAGGATGGAGCAGAGAATAGACTCCCTCACAGCTCAAACCTGAGGAGGCTGAGCTGCAGACCCACACAGCTCCTGGGAGTGAGGATGCACAGCTGTTCCAGATCTCCTGAGGGCTTCCTAGATGAGACCCCAAGACAAGCTCTCTCATTGTCACAGATGAGAGTTGGGCAGCCGCACACGTGGTGGTGGCGGAAGAGCTATCGTCTGTATGGTCCTTCCTCCAATGCTTTGTTTTTTCAGCTAACATTTGAAACTGCTCTCCATTTCTATTTATTTACTTATTTTTGCGTGTGTGTGTTTAGTGCTGCTGAAGACTAATACTTGGAATGGATGGCCCTTTCCCTTGGTAAAGACATTCCACGTAACGTCAGCACACAGTTGCTGACATTTGACCAGCACGTGTGTGTGGCAGGCACCATCTCATATAATGTCCACCGGGTAGGGTTTGTCAAGCCCCTGCTACACTTGAGGCAGAGGGGGTGAGGCATTTGTCCAAAGTCACACCACGAGTGGGGGCAGCAACAGGATTGGACCTGGGCACGTCTCCTCTAGAACCTGAGTCCTGAATGCAAATCCACGCTGCTTCTTTCACGAATCTCAACACAGGAAATGACACAGAACTGAGCAGGGGCTGATGAGCTAGATGTGCTGTGTAATAAGACAACAGGGGGAAAACCTTTGAGAATCCCCAGAGGCAGCGAGAACTGGGCCCTTCCCAATGAAATGAGAAGAGGGGAGCTGCCATATGTCTCCCACAGAGGGCAGTTTGAAGAACAAGGAGATTATTCCTATTGAGTTCTTATAACTGGATCGTTCATGTTTCACTTACACACAGAAGTTCCGTAAGTGCTGGTTTCTGAAATCTCTGTGACTGTTTCTCGAAGGAACTTGAAGTCACCAGGTGGTTCAATCCCCTATGACATCACCTTGGTAGGGAGACAGAGGTGAGTGAGACTCACATGAAACAAAGGGACAGTGGGAAACACTATGCTGGTCACCTTTTAAGGATTAGAGTAGAGGTCACAGAGGTCTTTTTTTCCCTCCTATGGGGAGAAAAAAATGTGGGAAAGCTGAGAGAAAATATTTCTCTCTTCCCAGCCTCATCCCCTACCTCCTGAACTTACCATCAAATGACTTTCTTGTAGTTTTAAGTAAACTGTGAGACAACTTATCTTCCTTTTATTTCAAAAACAGTGTAAAACCTGCAAGTTTCATCAATATAGAAAAGAAACACATAGAAGAAAGCTATGACCACCCTTTTACAGGAGCAATGAGACAGGGGCATTAGTACTAAAGGTTTTAGGGGAAATAGCATGCCCAGACATTCCCTTGGCACAGTTGGTGGTGAGGGACAGTGTGCTGAGAGCTGTGCATGTGGAGTGAAGCAGGCGGCCTCCAGCTGAGCCCCACCAGCGAGGGCTGAGGTCCTGCAGAGGCGAGAATGGAGGGGCTGAGTGATGCTGGAGGTGGGGAGCCTGGAGGTGAGCGAGGGTGTCAGCACAGACAGCATCTGGCTGGATACATGGGACGCCACCCCTCCCTGTGAAGGGTCAGTCCACAAGGCCCATCTCCTGTGCAAGCTGGGGACATTGGCCAAGGGCAACATGATCTGAATTACCACAATAACTGCTAAGGCCCAGACATTTGGGTTGTTCACATCGTTTTACATCCAGAAAGACTCTTCTTTAGTCCCTTGATGTCTTTTCTTCTCCCAAGCTTTGACTCAGAACTTGCCCACCCTGGGCAGTAGTCAACACTCACCGAGGCCTGTTCTGAGGTGGACACCGGCTGCTGCTGGACTGTGGAGAGATCAGCACATGGCACTGTCTGTAAGGGCTCTAAGGGCTGAGTGAGGGCCGTGAACAGGTCAAGTCGACTGCAGTGTGGGTCAGTGCTGTGACAGATTAGCACAGCATAATGGGGACGAGGGGTAGAGAAAATGACACCTTCTGGGAAAACCGGGAGGGGACATTGGCGCTGGGTCCTCAGGAAGAACTGCAGTTTTCCTGGCCAAGTATGGAGACAAGGATCTTCCATGTGGGGAAGCTTAGAGGCGAAGCTTCATGGTGGTCAGGACAGAGCTGGAGTTGAGAGAGACTCGTGGGATGTTTGCTTGACGCCTTATTGAATGTCAATGTGGATACTGCATGAGTTTGCTAGGGCTGCCATTACCAGATGCCACAGACGGGGGCCTTTGCCATAGGAAGGAATTTCCTCACAGCTCTGGAGGCTAAAACCCAAGATCAAGTTGTTGGTAGGACTGGTTTCTCCTGAGGTGTCTCTCCTAGGCTTGCAGATGGCTGACTTCTTGCTGTGTCCTCACATGGCCCTTTCTGAAAGGGCAGGCTATCTGGTGTCTGTGTGTCCAAGTTTCCTTTTCTTACAAGGGCACCATTTGGAGCGAAGTAGGGCCCACCCCAATGGCCTCTTTTTAACTTAATCACCTCCTAAAAGCCCCATATTTTAATAGATTCATGTCTGTGTTACTTGGGGTTATAAGAATTTTGACGGACCCAGTTCAGCTCATAACTGTGTGTTTCTGCAGAAATTGGATGAACAGGTTGCTGTCTACCAGGTTCCATTGCCATCTCTAGGTTACCCCCACCCCGTGAGCCTGGGAAGAGCAGCACTGTCCCTGCGCACCCCATCCCCACCCCCAGGACCTGCACTTCCTACCAGTGGCAGCCACAGGCCTTGTATCACATCTTCTCAATCTTTTAAGAATGTCAGACCCATTTGGCTAATCACAAATATTTCACATAGCTGACCCCCTACTCCCAAATACCACGAAGATAGCAAGCTGCCTAGGGGAGTGCAGTGTCCACCTTCCCTCTTCAGGCTCAACTTACCCATGAAAATCTCTAGTCGTCTTCTTTCTCTGAATCCTCACAGTCAAGTTCTGTCATGTTTTACGTACTGTAGCTTGTATTAGGAAAGCAAGTAGCCTTGATTGTTTTTTCAGAATATAAAATATTATCCACCCGTATCCCCATCTCCTGTCCATGGACACTTTGGACATCACTGTGTCAGTAGCCGGCTCTGTGAGGTCCAGAGGTTCAGGTGTCAATCCCCCCATGGGCTAAGTCCTAACATGAAGGTTTGCTATTCTATGCTCCATGACAGCTGGTGATCCCTGGAGGGTCTCAAATATCCTAACCATAAGCTGCCTTCTCCCTCTGTTCCTGGGGAGATATTTCCCTAGCCCTCCAAGCCTCCTCATTATGTGCTCTAGGTGCACTTCCTGTGCCTCTTGAGGAGCACATCTCAGGTCCCTGGCAGGCCATGGAGTGATTCAAAGGAGCCATCTCATCCTCCCTTGAGAAGCAGGGCTCACCTACCTTTCTCATAGTGCAGGGCCTGCGTCCCACAGCCCCTGCTTGTTCATTCTCTTCTCATGTGCGACCCTCTATGACCCTGTATGGCATGTGCTATATTCTTGCCCCTAGCTGTGAGAATACATTGCAGATAATCTGCTCTTAATCTCACCCACTGTCCCAGGTTGCATAGTTGGCCATATTCATAACCCTAGGGTGGGAATGTCTCCCTCACCTCTGGGGTGATTAGCAGGTGATTACAGCTCTTTCATGACCCAGGGAAGGAAGCCCTATGAACTGGAGGCCAGAAGGGTCCTCTGGACAAGATCCTCTGTAGAGAGACTCAGGGAGAAGCTCCTAGGGAATGAATCTCTTAGGGCTGAGCTAAGCAGCTGGACTCACTCTGTCTTCCTGTCTGAGCTCTTCAGAATTTATAGTCAGGAGCTTCAGAAGAACCATTTGATAAAATAGTTCTTCTTAGCCACTATGCTTATGGAGATCAGAATAGAACCCCAAGAAAGACCTCTCAGAAAACCAAGACATACCAAAGTTCCAATTCTAACAGAGGACAGATCGGGGAAATTTGTTGTAGTGCTGGGTGTGGGTGTGGGTGTGGGTGTAGGGGTCACAGAAAAACAGTTTCTGCTAAGATAGTACATGTCTCAGGGACTGTGCATTCCTGAAGGAGGACAGAGTCTTCTTGGACTGTGTCAAGGCAGGGGGCCACCAGCTGATGTGATACAGAGATCTGGAGCCCTGGTGTGGAATGAGAGCTGCTAGCTCTGTGACCCTGGGCGGATTGCTTACCCACGGTGTTGGTAGTCACAAGAGGGGAGTACCTACCACATGGAAAGTTAGGAGGGTCACATGAAAATGCTTTAAAGCTCTTGGGGCAGTGGCTGGCCTGGGGACGATGTTCTGTTGAAAATAGTCAGCATTACTGAGAGGTAATCTAGGCTTTCTGAGGCCCTCGGCCACATGGAAAGTAAGAACAGCTTTGTAGAATAACTTCTCTCCTTTAGGGTATTTTGTGATCATTGGCTGGGAAAAGAAGGGCAGAAGGAATGGAACGTTTGCAAGCTTTCCCTGAAGTCTGGGGAAAGAATAAAGTATGATCCCAGATTTAGTGTAAGGCTGAAAAGTACTGTTATTTTCCTGTTGCTACTATAAAAAGTCACCACAAACTTGGTGGTTTAACAACACAGATTCATTGTCTTACTATTCTTGTGTTCAGAAGTCTGAAATAAGTCCTATGGGGATATAATCAAGATGTTAGTAGGGCTGAATTTTTCTGGAGTTTCCAAGGGAGGGTCATTTCCCCGCTTCTTTCAACTTCAGGAGGCCGCTGGCATTCCTTGGCTTGTGGCCCCTTCTTCACATCCCTCCAACCTCCTACTTCCCTCATCATATCTCCTGCTACAGACCCTGATCTTCTTTCTCCCTCTTATAAGGACCCTTGTGAACACATTGGACCCACCAGATGGTCCAATCTACTCTCCCCAACTCAGGATCCTGCATCACATCTGCAAATTGCCTCTTTGCCATTTAAGGTCATTCACAGGTTCCAGGGATGAGCACTTGGATGTCTTTGAGGACCAGCCTTCTGTCAACCACAAGCACCAAAAGTCCAAGCTCCATGGCTTTCCTGAAGAGGAAATATATTTTACAAATGTATTCAAAATATGTGTATTTACCAATATAGGCATATCTCCCTTGCCTCACCCCCGAAGGAATCCACATGGAACCTAGAGTGTACTGTGCCAGAATTGGGGCTGGAAGGCTGGGTGCCATGTGTCTGTGTGTTCCTTCCTGCTTTTGCCAACTTGCATCTGCTCTGCTCACAGGTGGTGTCGAGTCCTCCCTTTGCCTCAGCTGGGGTCCTTCTCAAGGGATCCTAGTGGATGGGGCTTGCTAGACCCCCGTTTTCCAGCCCTAGGAGGAGAATGTTACCTAGGTGCAGACTTTCATTCTAGAACATACCCGAAAAATTGAATAGATGCTGTTGAAGCAGGGCTGCATTACAACTTTTCCAGGTCCCAGGAGATTTTGCCATTCTGGGCCTTCTCCTCCTCAAAATGGATTACATTTCTATTTTATGACTACATTGGAGTAAGATGAATACATTAATATTATATATGAAAATATTATCTTTGACCTAAAAGGTACTTTATTTTCTTCTGATTTGAAAAGGATTTAAAACGTTTTTGTGGGTTGTGAATCCCAAGTGCTGTGGCTGTTGTGCCTGGTGGGTAAGTTAGCCGAGGCCTGAGGATGAGGGAAAGGGCAAAGTCTGCTCCCTGCTCTGTGATTCCGGGACTCTCAAAATGCTAGTGAGTGCACATCAACAGGAATTTTCCCAACGCACACTCTTAATAACGCTAAGGGAGTACTTTTTACTTAAATTTTGTGATGATTCAGTTCCACTGCAGTGAAGCCCAAGATTTTTTGTTGTTGTTCTTTAAAATATGGGGTTTTAACTGTTTTCAGAGTTAGTAAAGTATCACTGCATCCAGAATATATGCCTTTCCGCCAGCTTCCAGCATTTGGTATACTGCATTTACACAGCAAAGCAATGCTTCACTTCTAATGAAACAGTTATATATTGGGATTTTGACATTTCTCTTTGTTAATTTTATCCCTAATGTGCACACAATGTCTTCTACACCAGAAATATTTTTTATTAATTGTCTCACAGTAAGTAATAAGTGTGTTGTCCCCACTTGCCCCAATCTTTCCTCTTGGGCGATGCAATAAGAGAGAAATGGAAACTTGCCTACCAAAGTGGCTGGACATTTTATAGGTAAATTTGGAGAAAATGGATTTTTGGCCATTTATATTTATCAGGGAGACAGCTGTCCTCATCCCTTCCTGAAAGGAGGGAGAAACATCTCTGCTCCGTAGAGATGGGAGACACAAGTTCCTACTGGATGCCCACCGTGACACTCTGCTACATAAATGGAATCTCTCTAGAAGCCAGAGAACCACAAGTGTCTGGCGCTTTCTCAACTTAGAGATCTCTCCAAGGTTGGACTTCATGCCTGAGATGTCAATGCCTCAGGTAACAGTGCTCCAGTCTTCCTGGGACCTCCGGAATTTCCCCTGGGGACTAAGTTCAGGAGTATCTATTTGGCCCTTTCAGAGTGGTAAGAGCAGTTGATTATTCTTCTGGATCACAGCAATTAGGAGACAAATTGTTGGACATGTCACCCTCATGGCCTAGGAAAACTGAAGTGTTTCTAACGGAGTGAGAGCAAACATCTTTCTCCTTAAGCTATGCACATCTCAGCGTCCCAAGAGGCTGGACCTTAATATAGGAGCACTAAGAAATGCAGGGAAGATTTGCTTCCCAACAACACATTGAAAAATCATTTTCAATATATGTATCAGACAAAAATCCTAATTTTTTTCTTTCTAAATCTTCCCTCGTAGCACTGGGATACGTTTTACATAAGTGTATGTTATTTGATAGAAATCTCTCTACTTAGGCTGGAGAACAATCCAGAGATGAGATGTCACGTGATTCCCAAAGCCTCCCCTCCACTGGCTGTCTCTCTGGGAATGTCCTTACTTCGTCTTCATGATTGAAAGGTGAATTTTCTGAATGTAAGATTCTTGTTGGCAGAGTTTTTCTTTCAGCAGTTGGAATGCAGCTGGCCCTTAGTATCTAGGGATGCAGAACCCGGGGATAAGGAGGCTGACCGGGGGACGGGAGCATCCTCAGATTTTGGTACCAGAGAGGAGACTGGAAACCAATCCCCTACAGAAACTGAAGGATGATGGATGTCATCTTGCTGCCTCTGGCCGCCATTATTTCTGAAGAAAAATCAGCTGTAATCTTACTGGGGCTCCCTTGTACGTGATGAGTAATTTGTTTCTTGTTACTTCCATGATTTTTTCCTTATCTTTTAATATTTTGCTTCAATATGTCTAGGTGTTGGCCTCTGTGTTTATCCTATTTAGATTTTGTTGAACTTCTTGGATGAGCAATCAGTCTGGGTTGTCTAGGGACATAGAACACATAGTATATAATTCATATATATATATATAACGCGTACTCTATATATTATATGGATGCTATATATGGCCTGTATGCTATATATATAATGTGTGTACTATACATATTTTATATATGTACTATATACGATGCTACGTAGTGTTGTAGGGGAGGAAGAAATTTTTCTCCATCCTTTTAAATTCTTCTGGCTGGTCTAAGAATTAAATTGACAGTTGACAGATGAACAGGAGAAACATCAACCAAATGACGTGTATCCATGGAAGAGACTCAGGAAAACTAAGTGACCCTCCAAAATGGCAGAAGCCACCACCTGAAATACCATCTTCAGCTAAAGACAAAAGAGGGTGTTGGGGTAGTCTTTGGGACTTCAAAGGGAAAAGGCAATTCACATGGAGATGGAAAAGCAAAGGTTTGGGAAACAAATGAATACCGCGCCGTGCAGAGACAATGGGACGTGGAGATGACTCTGCTCTCTGGCCCCTGCCCCGTCTTCCCTACCACACTTAGCCCATTTTCTTTGTAGATATCTCTGGTCACAGCTCTGTTCCTGTTACAGGTCATCTATCTAAATTCTCTTAGGCAGTAAAGGTGAAGTAACAAGAAAAACTTTCTGAATCTTTTGTTTCTTAAAAATAATCAGCCTAATGTAATAATTGTCATGATGTTAAAGGGACACATTTTGAGGTGGCAAATTTTGTTTTCATTCAATATATATTCTATATACTACCCCCCACATATATATGTATATTAGTATAAAATATCTATATATATTAAGAGATTTATTTTGAGGAATTGACGCATGTGATTGTGAGAGTTGGTGAGTGAAATATACGGGGCAGGCCACCAGCAGGCTGGAACTCAAGCAGGAGACGATGCTGTAGTCTGAAGGCAGAATTCTTCTTCTCCAGGAAACATCCATTTTCCCTCTGAAGGCCTTCAACTGATTGAATGCGATGCACTCATATTGTTGAGGGCAATCTCCTTTACTTAAAGTCAACCTATTGTCCACATCCATAAACTATCTTCAGAGCAACACCTAGATTAGTGTTTGATTAAACAACTGTGTAGTACACCCCACCCAAGATGACACATAAAACCCACCATCACACATGTAGATTAATGGTTTTCATCAAATTTGGGAAATATTCAGCCATTGCTTCTTTGAATAATTTTTCTATTCCTTTCTCTCGCTATTCTCCTTCTGAAAGTTTCGTTGTACATATGTTGCTGGTGTGCTTAATGTTGTCCCACATTTCTCCGAGGCACTGTTCATTTTTCTTCACTCTCTTTTCTCTCTTCTTCATAAGGCATAATCTCTATCAACCTGTTTAAATTTCTAATTCCTTCTTCTGCCACTTCAACTCTACTATTGAGACTGTCTAGTAATTTTCTCATTTAGGTTATACTTTTGAACTCCAGAATTTCCATTTGGTTCTTTTAATAATTTCTATCTCTCTATTGATATTTGCTACTTGATAAGTTGTTGCTGTCATACATTCCTTTACTGTCTAAGCATGGTTTCTTTTAGTCCTTTGAACATTTTTATAATGGCTGCTTTGAAGTCTTTGTCAAATGTGACATCTAGGCTGTCTCATAGGAAGTTTCTTTTCTCCCCTGGCTTTGTCGAGGTACAATTGATAATAAAAATTATGTCTCTATTTAAGGGAACCATGTGATCATCTGCTATATGTATACACTGTGAAATGATGACTACAATCAATTTAATTAACATAGCCATCACCTTACATAGTTCCATTTTTTTAGTGGTAAAAACTACTGGAGATTTACTCTCTTGGCACATTTCAAGTTTACAATACAATGTTAGTAACTATAGTTGCCATTCTGTACATTAGATCTCCAGAACTTAGACATCTTATAACTGAAAGTTTGCACCCCTTGACCAACATCTCCCCATCCACTCTCACCCCCAATCACAGACAGTTTTTATTGCGTGGTTTTGAGGGTTTTTTTGTATGGGTCATGCCTTTCTGTTTCTTTGCATGCCTCATAATTTTCCATTGAAAGCTGGAGATGTTGGGTAAATTATTGTAGCAACTGTGAATATTGGTTTCTGCTCTTTCACTCTACCTCCTTGGGCTTGCGGTTGTTGTTTTCTTGTTTATTTGTCTGGTGACTTGACTGGACTGTTGTAGTGAAATCTACTTCCCCTGCAGGGTAAAACGTCTGCTGTTGCTGCTCAGAGGGCATAGCCTTGTGCATGCTCACAGTCCTCCTGGGATGAGGGCGCTTTACAGAGCTCCACAGACTTGCTCTTCCCCTGATCTCTGTGTTAATTGTCTACACCTGTTGGTGTCACACCAACCTATTAGGCTCCCCTAATTACTGGCTGATGGCTCTATTGTTTTCAACAATGTCTTGGGGCATACATAGTTTATTGTCTGAGCCAATTAATTTCAGTCCTCTTTGCAAAGGTCCATTTTTCAGGCCAATCTTTCATGTTTGTTCTGCCCTGAGTATGGGTTTTTCTTAGCGATTTCTTTCTCTGGCTCTCTCTGGTAGACTGGGTGACCTACAGTTTAACCTGTTGCTCACATGGAGATAAGAGCCTCCTCTTATTGCTTACCACCAGAAGCTCCACTGTTTTTGAGAGTACCCTTAGGCTTGAACATCCCTACAGTCTGTTTTGAATGAAGTTGGTTCCTTTGGGAGATCTTCAGATGCTCGTGTTCTCATGGATGCCTCTCTCCCTGGGGAAGTTCTCTAAGCCATGGCCCCAGTGCTTACGGCAGCAGCAGAGGCCTGTCTACCTCAGAGTTACATCCCTGCACTATGAGCAAGGAACTGGACTGGGGCAGTGGCCTCTGGTCTTCTCAGCTTGCCTCTCCTGGTATGGAAGCTCTGCCCTACAAGTGAGCTGGAGTGAGAGTAATTGGGACTCAGTATTTTCAGCCTGCCACATGTGGGTTAGAGGCCCTACTCTCTGAGTGGGGGCTGAATGGTGGAAGGAACACCCCCACAATATTAACCAGGCTTGCCAGGAATTTAGCCTCTGCAACTTGGAGCTGTGGTGGTTGAGGAATGCTAGTGGTCTGACCCTCCCAGTAGATACCCATATCCCTTGACTGGGACCTGGGGGAAAGGATACCACATTTTCTTGGCCATGCCTACCCAGAGTGGAATTTCTTTCATGCTGAGCTGGGAGGAGAAGGGAGGGAGTGATCAAGTCCTGGATCCGGTGTGGCAGACTCTCCTTGTTCTTACTGAAATTTAGTAACTTTCTTGAATAAATGTGTCTGCATTTACTTGGGACCATTTCCAGAGATGTTAAATGACTGTTTAAAAGGTATTTTTCACTAGTTATGATTGTTTCACTGGACAGGGTGGAAGCAAGTCTACAGATCTCCTTATGACACCATTCTGGCAAGGGAACCCTCCACTGGATGTAACCTAGCATCCAGAACAGAAAAGAAAACTTTATTGAGAAAGAAATAGTGAGATTCAAACAAAGCCAAGGGTGGGTTACTTATAGCATAGATTGTAATGATCTGGGGAGAAATACTTTACTCTCCTCCTGTTTGCCAAAACATGACAAAAGAAATGCGGACGTGTTTCATTTCTAGGAAATGAGACAAAACTACCACCAAAATCTGTTTCTATTCAGGCCTGTACTTTACAAAAGTCTCAGCACGTGTTTAATTCTCTGTATTTATTTTAATAGGATAATATCTCTTCTAAGTGTATCTTTATTCACACCATACGTCAGCATTTCCATTATATATTGCAAACCTCTTTAAATGGTAGCACATTCACTAACTCACTTGAATTTCCCAAATACTTAGGCTGTGTAAGTCAGACTTTATTCTTTGATTTTACAATCGTGAAATTGAGACAGAAAAAAGTGAGCTCTTCTTACATGACTCAGCTCCCTCGGTAGGGCCAGTGGAGGTGAGTGTGGTCAGCAAGAGGGGAGGAATGCAGGACCCTGGCTCCTTCAGGCACTCTGTGCCCTGGGGAAATGCAGCCCTTGGCCTGGGCTGCCATTGGCTGGTCCTCCCAGCCTGGGGTTCTAAAGCTGGGGTTCTCAGAGGCTCTTGATGCCTCCAGTTCTGTCGTGTCTCCTGCCAATCCCTAGCACCAAAGCCAAACCCAGAGATGGGTAAGCACCTCCTGCTGCCACTGGTCATCCTGTCCTTGCTGCTGGGCTTCCTGCAAGGTGAGCTGGGGGAGCATATGGGAGGGCAGTGGGACTGAGGAGAGCCTGGGTGAGTGGCGGTTCACATTTCCAGGAATCACTTCTCTCTTTGACTCTCTATCAGCCTACCTTGTCAGTAGAATGCACAACACCTTAGATTGCCAGATAGGTTATGGTTGATCTGGGAAGTTTTCCTTTTGTAGGGATACATTTTAATGTCTTTCTGCCTATAAATTTTTTTTCCATAATATCTCTAGTTAAATACTCTTGAAAGCTGAAGTGTTTGGGTACACTATTTGTTGAATATTATAAGATTTGGAGTTTTCTTGTAGAAACAGGATGTGCCCTCACCAAAATTTGGTTCAGATGTCAAGATTGATGATGCCAAGACTTGACATGCACCAAGAGGGTATTAAAACTTTAATGCTTAACTAGTGAAGCTACCTGGGGAGAGGAGGGCTTGCCTCCAGGCTGGTCTTAAGATGGCGTGAGGGAACAGGGAAAGGAGGCTGTCTTGGGAGTCACGTGCTCATTAGGCAGAGAGGCAGGGTGAGAGTTGCTGCGCGCAGACAAGGGCTTGTGTGGTTTGAAACTCCCACCACTGGCAAAGGAGGGAGCTCCTGGGGCCCAGATGTGGGCAGAGGAGGTGAGTCTCAGAGCTGTCAACTATCAAACATCAAAATAATGGAGTCGGACACTTTAGTACATGAATAAAACATAGGGGACTCTTTCATCAAGTGGTCAATACCATTGTAGGCCACTTGCCCTGAATCACAAAATAGTTCCTCAAAGGCTGAACCATTTTCAAAATCTGATGGATGACAGGGAACAGGGAGAAAGATTGCTGAACAGTATGTTTCATTTCACATCACCTTCCTCACAAAACCTTTATAGTTATTCTACCTGTGTGTGTGTATACATACATATATAGATATATAGAGAGATACATACATTCATTTATATCTGATATATACATATATATATATATACATGCAGACACACAGACACACAACACTATCATACTTGTTTGGACAGAATTAGGACACAATTAAGAATTATGTATTCATCACAATCAATTATAAGTGTATTTGGGTTCCATAGATCCTCAGTCGAGTAAGAAGTTGTTTCTGCTGCAATGTTATGCTCCACCAGCATTTGTGTTTATACTATTACCACGAAAATCAATGATTTTATGTTCAATGTGGACTTCTTAAACTGAATTTTCTAGCACTCACAAAAGGTTAGAAGTTTCCCCTACTACAGAATACATTTCCATAGCTTTTATTTGATTCCATGGATTCATGGAAAAATGGAATTATCATTGGCATTAACTGGCATCATTTGTTTGCAACGTTCTTCTTCTGCAAATGGAATCAGCCTTCTAATAGTCAGCGTTTCTTTTCTTGTATATTTACAGGAAGACTTGGAATGAAAAACATGCTAAATCAATTTAGAAGAACACTTATTTGATGTAAATGAAAATTTATCATTTTACTTGGTGTTCCCCAGAAGCTGACCCTGAGAGAAAGATAAGAGTAAAAAGCATTTGTCTGGAAGGTAGTCCCAGGAAATAGCTGGGTGGGGCATGAGGAAGAAGAACAGGGAAGGGAAGGGAGCTGATAAAGGATGCTGTCATCAAGCTAGACAGCAGGGTGGGTAAATGGAGCTTCACCCTGCGGGGACATTCTGAGGACAGGGCAGAGCCAGCCTCAAGCTACCCCAACTCAGGGGTGAGAAAGTTGGAGCATCATCCACCAGTATCCCCCACTGTGCTTGGAGAGGGATGCGTCCAGGGCACTTGCTCCCCTATATTCCAGCTTGCCTTGGGTACAGGGGAGTGTACTCCCACCGCCCACTGTGGACGTGCAGGTGTTGCAGGAGCAGCCTTCAGCACCTGGAGGGGGACGTGAGGGGTCAGGGATAGGGATGCTCAGGCATCTGCTTCAGTCAGTGATGCAGGATTCCGCTGCTGCAGCTGCACGTGTCCTTGTTGTTCCTTGAACGGAACAAGCTGACTCCATCTCAGAACCTTTGTACTTGCCCCTGTATCTTCCCGCAGCCAGTTTCCCAACTGCTCAGGGTTGTTTCAACAATCAACTTCTTTCTTTAAATCATCAAACTTCGAGTCTATTAAGCCTTCAGCAAACATTTTGGCGCACCCTGTCTAAAGTAACAGCCCCCCTACCTCACCCACTGTCTCTGTCATGTGTACTCAGTCTTCCATTCTTCATGAGTCACTGGGACCCGAAATAATCTTTCTCATGTGTTGATTGTCAGTCATTCCAATTTCTTGCTTAGTGTTTACGTAAATAAGTGAAATATGTTTCATCCTCCCTTTCCTAAGCCCTGGAATAGTGCCCAGCACATAGCAGGGGCCCAGTGCTTGCTGAATCCCTGCATGGGCAAGCTGGCTGCTCCCCCAAAGGCTGTGGAAGAGTGAGGAGCTGCAGCCCCAGGGCAAACATTTGTGGGTGATGCTCACAGCTCCCTCCCTCCATCTTCTCCTTTCTTCTCCTTTCCTCAGTCTTCCACTGTCTGCCTCATCCTGTTCCTTCTAATCTTCTCTTTTACTTCCCATCCTCTATCCCCCTCTTCCTTTCTCTCCCTTCCCCACCCCAATCAGAACCCCTTTTAGACTGAGTCCCATGGTTCTCCTAAGCAGCCCTATGTTGGGGATGAAAAGGGAGAGTGGAGGGTGCCAGCCCTGATTGGAGGAGGGTGAGGAGGGCCCTCATGGTGCTGCAGGGAGGACGGAGTGGGGGTGGGCTGTTCTGATTCTACACCGACTCCAACACTTCACTTGCTGTTCCCCTGCAGATGCCGTTCACATGGGATATATTTTGAATGGTGTCCCCTGGTGTTGCGCCACAGGGCAGCCCTGGGGTGGGGGTGATGATCAGTTGGCGAGTGGGGTCAGGTGAGCTGCAGTGCAGCCCTTGACCTTCTTCCTCCGGCAGCACAGTCCATCCCTGGGAGTCGAGGGAAATCCTGTCTGTTCTTGGGCACAGACCCTGCACTAGGAGGCACACAGACCTCCTCCCAGGTATAAGCCAAGCACAGAGACATCACACCAGGATTTGAGCACATACAGCAGGTGGTGGCAACTGATCATTGTCCAGCCTGAGTCTGGCCATAGTGTGCACTTCCTCCCCTGACCAGTGGGGAAGCTGTGCCAGAAGAGCCTCATTCTGGTGGTTTTACTTTCCAGCTCTTTACTGCTTTCATTGTAATCGAGTCAATGCCAGTGGGTACTGTGAATGCGGAGGAACAATCTGCAAGACTAAAAAATACCAGCAGTGCTATCTTGGGAAAGTCTATGAAGGTAGGTGGGTCCTGAGAATTCTCCTTGGGTGACCTTTGCCTAAGGGTTGGGTTGGTAGCTTGTATTCAAGGTGGAGGGTGGTATGAACCACCTATGGGACCACCTGGGAGCCTGGGCCCCAATGACAAGTCATGTGGCTATTGGATCTGGAAGGTGGCCCCTCAGAATCCCCAGGAGTAGAAGCACATAGGCTGGGAGTTCTTTTTCCTTTTTTACCAAACTAGTAAAGCAATATCAGCTGGTTCAGGTCCTGGGCTGCCACTGCCCATCAATTGGGCCGATGACCTATAAAAGGAGAAAAAGCAATTTTCTGTTTAGCTCCTGAGGGTGACTGGAATTGGGCTGCTCAAATTCCCCAGAGTAGATGTGAGTGTGGTGGAGATTTTGGGAACTTGGGTCATAAATCAGAACAGAGGGGTTGGGGAGGGTGAGTAGGGCAATTTCTATTCCTCCCCTCTGCCCTCTCTTGTGTGGGGAGGTGCACTGAACCCTAATATATGGAGCTCCCAGAGCTCTCCTAGGGAAGCCCACAAGGAGGCCCTACCTCAAGTATCTCAATCCTAGGAGGAAGATAGTCATCCCTACTCAAGAGCATGAGTTCTTGAAGGAGTGTGCCATTTTCTCCTCATTCTTGATTAACTAGTTGGTGCTTTGATTCATTGCTTCATTCAGCAATATTTATTGAGTGTGGGGTCCCTGGATATACGAGACCCCACACCCATGGATCTACAGTGTGTCCTTCTGGGATCTCACTTGTCTTCTTCTCTGCCTCTCTCCAGGTTCCACCTTTTCATTTGGATACCAGGGTTGTAGAAACCTATGTTTTCCTTTTATGCGCCGTAGTCACAAATCTACTCTGCAAGTGACATGCTGCAACAAGACATCTTTTTGCAACAAGTTCTAAAGGAAGGGCCCAGCTTCTTCCCTGCTGTGGCAGATAAGGCTGATTTGGCATATATTTCAATGAACATAATCTTGAAGTTTACTGTGACCTGAATATGGGTTCCCTCCAAGAAGTCTCAGATTAGTTCTGTTTTCAGGCCCCATTTCCTTTTCTTTCACTCATTGCAAGATGCCACCGGGATATTCTTTAAAATCAAACTGGGGAGAAGAATGGTGGGCATAGGTAGGTCCAAGCATACCTTCTCCCTTTTCAGTCTCTAGTTAAGAGTTATGTTGGTTGCCACCTAAAAAGGCAGCGTCTGTGGGAGACTGTGATGCTGTTAATGCTGGGTGCTCTGGAGGCAGTAGCTGAAGGGAGAGGGACAAACTTCCAAAGCTGAAAAGGGTAGGAAGAGTGGGGTGGCCCTAAATGATGTATTAGCTGAGTGGGCTAACTGCTGTAACAAAAATCTCTGAAATATCAGTGAATTAAAACAATAAAAAATGATTGCTAACTCGTTTCACAGTTCAGCGAGGTTGTTGTGATTATTCAGGTACCCAAGCTCCTTCCAAGTCTTTATGTCACCATCTCACAAAATCTCCAAGGTCTCCACAGAAGGGGAGGAAAGCATGGAGACTCTCACAGGGGCTTTTATGGCCAGAACTTGAAGTCTTATGCATCATTTCGGCCCACATTCTACTGTCACTTGACTCCATCAAATTTCAATAAAGGTAATCTTGCAGGGTATAACCTTGCAATCTGCAATGTAATGCAATGTGTCCAAAAGACCAAAGGATGGTTTGATGAACACAACACACGGGATCTTTGTCCCACTTTCCCCTCAACTGTTCAGACTCTTAACTTGCATCTACGCTATTTGAGCTCTCTTATGAAGGAAAGAATAACTCAGCCAATGAGGATTACAAACCACAATGTGTTGATTACAAGTAAAGGTTTATGACTTGACTAGATTTCCCACTCGGATCCTTTCAGAGTCTCTCCATTCAGAGGCTGGAGCCCAGGTGTCCCACACATGCTCACCAGCCTGTCTCTGGGCATCCGGTGCTGTTCTTCTCCTCCCGTTTCCTTGTTGCTTCCCTCAGTGCTGCTCCAGGGGTCTCAGTGCTGTCTTTCCTGCAGGGACCTCCCTGAGAACCCCAGGAAGCCTGTCAGTGATGTCATGTCCTCCTTCTCCCAGAGCAGCCAGCCCTCAAGAGAGGTACTGGCCTCCATGATTCTCCATCACATGCTGTGCTTAAGGGACCAATCAGATTGTTGGTGGTTCATCCTCATCTGCAATTCCTGTCCTTCCCACTCATTACTTTGTGAAAAAACTTCTTCAGGTTCTACCTGTAGCTCTGTTCTTCACAGAACTCTGTGGGAGAGGAAAAACCAATTTCCCTCCACTGTCCTAGGTTCTCTGGCTGGGGCCCTGCAAATCAGATTGACAAAAAAGAATTTGCAAGAGAAAAACAAACAGAAGTGTATTAATGATAGCATCACACATAAGTGTGGGAGTACTCAGTGAGGGGCAACTCAGCACTGTTTAGAATTTGGGCTTACGTAGCATTTTAACCAAGAACAATGATTTTGTGGAGAAGTGACAAGACAAAGGAAAAAGGGTTTTGGCTTTTAAGGGCAGCAAATTATGGGAAGGAAAATACATGTGGAAACTAATGGAAGATAAGTACTACTCAGTAGGGTTTCTTATGCAGATTCCTCTGGGCAGAATAGAATCTAGAGTTGCCTCTGGTGATTAAGCATGCTTCTGCCCTCCCTGGAAGAGAGGCAGAGGCCAGAGACTTTATCTTGTATCTGCTTCATCTAGATTGGCTTCTGCTCAAAACAATCACTGTTTCAAAGTGACATACTTTGGGTGGCATACTCTGAACCAATGCCTTTGATTGAAAACCATCCACGGGGCTGGACAGAGTCAGAAAGTTCACTGTTCCCTGTCTGGTTTACTTTATCATTACAATCCCAGGCACCTACCCTACACTTCCTTTTCCCAGGCCTCTTCTCTGCATGTGTAGATTACTCCTGAGTTCTGATGCTGGGGGTAGAGCTGGAGTCATTAGCTGTGCACCTCAGTCTTGATTAGGCTCAGCAGGAGACACCTGAAACATTTGTTGATTCAAACGTCTGTGAATCATTGTATAGCTGCACACACTCTGATTTTAAACCCGCTCAATCTGATCTTACCTGGCACTTCTGTAAAGGCAGTTTTTTTCATTCACTGGGAGTTTCTTTCACTTCTGAAGTTTTCCCTCCTCAGAAAAAGCCTGGTTCTAATTGCGGTTATAACCTAGTAGTGGTGTCAGGATGGCCATAGCTTGCCTTTGTACTGAGGTCATGCCCAGGCTCACAATACGCCATGAACTGGGTGGGAGAGTGTGTTTTGACACATCTCCTCAAGGGCCAAACCATGTGACCATTCCAAGACTCTCTCCTGTGGTCTCAGTTGACTGGATCAGCAGTGGACGCTTGACCAAAGTGGGGCCAATAAAATTCTCTCTCCTAAGCATTTCTTATTGATTTTGAGAGACCAATTCTTTACACGTTATTAGAGTTATAATACAAAACTCAGGTGTCATGGGCGTCATCTTCAGCTATGTAGTAGAGAACCAGAGAGAGTCTATCTGCAAAGACAGAAGACTGAAGGAAACATGAGAGAGCAGAGGCATCCATGTGAGAGAGCCTGAAGTTCTGGTCTCTTTATCGTTCTTGAGTTCTGCATCCCCTCTCCCACCCCCAGCTCAGGCCCGGAGAGATTCCTGACAAGGGGCCCATGATGGATCCGAATCTGTATATTCATCTACCGGCTTTTTTTTTCACTTAAACTACTTTGACTGGGGCTTGTCTTTGGCTTTGTGAAAAAGTGAGCTAGTAACAGTAGCTGAAAATTCCCTACAATGAATAGTAAAACCCAGGAGTACCTGGAGAAACAATCTCTACTTGCCCTGTGGTGTAAGTGAATAGATAGGAAAATTGACTCCGTTCAAACTATTTGGGAAATGCTGGGAACAAGAATGAGTGGGTGTCTACAACCTAGGGACTAGTTTTGAAGGATGTCCCTGCTTCCTCAGAGCATTCACCCCACTTAGGATTTATTTCCCAAAGAGAAAGCACTGTGGAAAGGCTGGAACATTTTCATCCTGTAGGAGACACACACCCAGAGGAGTGAGGAGGAGCAGCCATGGATCCAGGGCTTAAATCTGTTGGATGAACTGCTTGGTATTAGAGCCATGCCCCCTCTCCACTCCACAGGGAGCAGCAGTCAGTGTGGGAACAGCACGCAGGGGACTAGAGGTGCCCTCTATGTGGGCTGTCTCTCAGCACTTTTGATTGAAAAGAATGAAAACCCACTCAAGTTAACTTAAGTAAAGCAGATTTCCTGTCGTGGTACAGGAGAATTTCCTGGTAACAAGTGCAAAAACCTAGCTAAGCCTCATGGGAACAGGGAGTGTGCCAGGCAGCTTCTGGAGCAGGACAGACCATACGAATTGATGACAGAAGAAAGTCAATTTCTGGATTTTTGAGAGTTTCTAGTGGAAACCTGGGAACTTAGAATTTTTGAGAGAGCAGTAACCAACTAGCAGATGGAAAAATTCCTGAAGATGATGGATAGAGAGGAATCAGGAGGGGCTCCACAAGGACCGCTCCCTAACCCCTCATATCTGCAAAGAGTCCAATCTACAAATCCAACAACAGGAGGTGTGTGTTAGTCAGGTGCCCTGAGCAATGTAGCAGAGAGGAAGGAGTCATCCCCCATGTACACACAGGAAAGGAAGGGGAAGGGCCCACCCTGAGTCCACGAACGTCAATTTACTCTTCCACTCACCACCTTCCACAGCACCATGGACATTGAAGACTCCTTTCCCAAGTCCAAGTGTATAAGGGCACTCTGCTCCAGCCTCCTCATCTCTCCCTGATGCTCAGCTCTTCTCTGGAGCCCGGGCCTTTCCAGCACTTACCCAATGAGAAAATTCAGCCTGTTGTGCACAGCTGCCCTGCTCTACATTTTGGGAAATGAGTCCCAGTGGTTTGGTGGTGGGTGTTGTGAGCTGGAGTAGAGCACTGGCGGAGGCAGGCTCTCAAAACCTGACTAGGTGCCTCACTGTTCACAGAAGAACGGGTTGCTGCACACTCAAGGCCTCTCCCATTTTTCCCACTGGCACTTCTGACTTGTCCTGTGCATGGGTTGCGTGTGCTCCAATGGCCAGAAAAGAAGTCTCAGGCAGAGTGGTAGATGTTGGCTGTGAGCAGCCTTAGGGATGGAGAGGGAGTGCTGAGAGCAGGCTGTGGACAGGGCACCAACTGTGTCTACTATACTCATCATCTCGCTCATGCAGCCGCTTCTTCTCCCCAGGCACCTGACTGCAGTCTTCTCAGTTCTGCCTCTTCCTAAGGGCCAAATAGGCTGCTCTTATTCCATCTTACACTCTTCCCTGCAGTGGTCCAGATAAGCACTGGCTTGAGACTTGACAGGAAAATCTTGGAGTGAAGTGAGCAGGAGAGTGGTCTAATTCTCTTTAGAAAGAAGTTTAGTGCACTTGAGATCTAATTCTGGCACACTGGATACCCACTTTCCATCCACCTATGCTTGATTGATACTGAAATGTTTCTCCCCAAGATGCATTTTATTAGCAAAGCTGTTCAAGCTAGTTAAATTTATCCCATTCTTGTGACTGTGTCTGCCTTCAGCATTTATATCTTCATGTGAAGCAGCCAATAATAATACCAACGATAATAATCATAAGTTGCATGTATTAAAAGCAGTAGTTTTGCATGTTATATCTTTTGACTCTCACAGCTCTGTGAGGAAGGTAGTATTTTTGTTCCCATTTTATTGATGAGGACACTAAAAGCTAGACAAGTGTGAAAGCCTCCCAAAACAAGGAAGCAAATTCCCATCCGGGCACCCTGTCTTTAAATTTCACAATACTGCCTTTCCATCCAAAAGTTATTGATTGGAGCAGGGTAGGAAAACGTTTTGTATAAAGAACCAGAGAGTAAATATTTTAGGTTTTTTAGGATACAAAACAAATTGAAATATTGGTAGCTTCTCAATCGGGGACTGGGGGCTTGGGATGAGAGGGAGATTTGTTTTACTCTATATTATTTTGTATAACTTGATTTTTAAAATTAAAAAAAATTTAATGGACACATAATTGTGGTATAACATTGCATGAGTTTAAGGTATACATGTTGATTTTGATACATTTATATGTAGCAATATGGTTACCACCACGGAATTAGCTGCCATCTCTATCATGTTGCATAATTACATTGTGTTGGGAAAAATTAAGATCTAGTATCTTAGCAACTTTCAAGTTTATACTACAGTACTGTTGACTATAATCACTGTGCCGTGCATTAGCTCTCGAAGACTTATTTATCTACCAGTTCCCAGTTTGCACCCCTAAACTACATACCCCAATTCTCCCCACACTGTAGCCTCTGGTAACCACCATTCTATTCTCTGTTTTTCTAGATTCAGCTTCAGCTTTTTTAGATTCCACATGTAAGTGCTATCATACAGTATTTGTCTGTCTTTGTCTGACTTATCTCACTTACCATCATACCCTCAAAGTCCATCCTTGTTGTCACAAATGGCAGGATTACCCTCTTTTTAATGGCTAAATAATATCCCATTGTATATATATACACCGCAACTTCTTTATCCATTCATCCATTGACGGACACTTCTGCTGTTTCCATCTTGGCTATCGTGAATAATACCGCAATAAACATAGGAGTACAGATATCTCTCTGAACTCCTGTTTTCATTTCCTTTAGACATATACCCAGAAGTGGTATTGCTGGATCATATGGTAGTTCTATTTTTAATATTCTGAAGAACCTCCATACTGCTTTCCATAGTGACTGTTTTCTTCTAGGAGTTTTATTGTATCACTTCTGAGGTTTAAGTCTTCAATCAATTTCAAGTTAATTTTTACGAGTGGTGTAAGATAGGAGTCCAATTTCAGTTTTATGCATGTGTTTATCCACTTTTCCCAACACTGTTTTTTGAAGAGACTGTCCTTTCCCCATTGAGTGTTCTTGGATCCCTTGTCAAATGTTAGTTGACCGTATATGTGGATGTTTATTTCTGGGCTCTCTGTTCCATTCCATTGGTCTATGTATCTATTTTTATGCCAGTTCCATTCTGTTTTGATTACTATAGCTTTGTGGTATAGTTTGAAATCAGTAAGTGTGATGCTTCTGGCTTTATTTCTTTCTCATGATTGCTTTGGCTATTTGGGGCCTTTTGTGGTTCAGTACAGATTTTAGGATTGTATTTTCTATTTCTGTGATAAATGCCATTAGAATTATGGTAAAGATTTCATTGAATCTATAAATGTATTTGGGTAGTATGGACATTTTAATCATATTAATTCTTCTGATCCATGAACATGAGATATCTTACCATTTATCTCTGTATTCTTCAACTTCTTTCATCAAGGTCTTGTGGTTTTCATTGTTCAGATCTTTTACTTCCTTGGTTAAATTTATTCCTAAGTATTTTATTATTTTTGGTGTTATTGTTAAGGGATTTTTTTAATCACTTGTTCATATGTTTTGTTTTTATTGTACAGAAATACAACTGATTTCTGCATGCTGATTTTATATCCTGAAACTTTACTGAATTTGTTGATTAGTTCCAACTGTTTTTTTTGGTTGAGTCTTTAGGATTTTCTACATATGAGATCATATCATCTGCAAATATTGACAATTTTACTTCTTCCTTTCCAATTTGGATTTACTTCTTCCAATTGTGATTTCCTTCCCTTTCAGTTTATTTCTCTGTCTTGCCTAGTTGCTTTAGCTAGGACTTCCAGTACTATGTTGAATGAGAGTGGTGAGAGTGGCTATCCTCATCTCCTTCCTGATTTTAGAAGAAAGGCTTTTGATTTTTCATCTTTGAGTATAATGTTAGCTCTGGGTTTGTTGTATATGGCCTTTATCATGTTGAAGTATATTCCTTCTATATCCAATTTGTTGAAGGTTTTAATTATGAAGAGATGTTCTATTTTGTCAAATGCTTTTTCTGCATCTATTGAGATAATCATATGATTTTTATCTTTCATTCTATTAATATGATGTATCATGTTTATTGATTTGTGTATGTTGAACCATCTTTACATCCCAGGGATAAATCCCACTTGATCATGATGTACAATCCTTTTAATGCATGGTTGAATTCGGTTTGCTAATATTTTGTTGAGAAGTTTTGCATCACTATTCATCAGGGATATTGGTCATAGTTTTCTTTTCTTGTAGAGTCCTTATCTATCTTGATAACATGGCAAAGTTGATCTTGTAAAATGAGTTTGGAAGTATTCCCTTCTGTTCAATTTTTTGGAAAAGTTTGAGAAGCTTTTTCATTAATTCTTCTTTGAATGTTTGGTAGAATTCACCAGTGAAGCCATTTGGTCCTTGACTTTTCTATGTTTGGAGAATTTTGATTACTGATTCAATCTCTTTACTTGTTATTAGTCTGTTCAGATTTTCTGTTTCTTCCTGATTCAGTCTTGCTAGGTTGTATGTTTCTAGCAATTTATCCATTTCTTCTAGATTACCCAGTTTTTTGACATATAATTGTTTGTAGTAGACTTTTATGATCCTTTCTGTAGTATATGTTGTAATATCTCTTCTTTCTTTTATGATTTTATTTTTTGACTCTTTTTTTTCTTAGTTTGTTTAGCTAAAGTTTTGTCAATTTTGCTTACCTTTTTGAAAAATTGCCTCTCAGTTTCATTAATTTTTTTCTATTGTTTCTTGTCTCTTTATCATTTATTTTCACTCTGATTTTTGTTATTTCCTACTTTCTGCTAAGTTTGGGCTTAATCTGTCCTTCTTTTTCTAGTTTCTTGAAGTGTAAAGTTATATTGTTTATTTGAGATATATTTATTTCCTTAATCTATGCATTTACTGCTTTATAAATGTCTCCCTCAAAACTTCCTTTGCAACATTCATAGGCTTGGATATGTTGTGTTTCCATTTTCATTTATTTGAGACTTTTAAAATTTTACTTTTGATTTCTTCTTTGACCCATTAGTTGTTCAGGAGTGTGTTGTTTAATTTTCACATATTTGTAGATTTAACAACTTTGCTCTTTTTATTTCTACTTTCAAACCATTGTGGTTGAAAAAGATACTTTGTATGATTTTAATCCCTTAAAATTTGCTAATGCTTGTCATGTGTCCCATCATATGTTCTATCCTGGAGAATGTTCTGTGTGCACTTGAGAAAAGTGTGTATTCTGCTTCTGTTGGATGGAATGTTCTATAAATATCTGTTAGGTTCATTGGGTCTAATGTATGGTTCAAGTTCATTGTTCCTTGTTGATTTTCTGTCTCAATGGTCTATCTGTTGCTGCAAGTGGCATATTAAAGTCCCTCACTATTATTGTATTGTCTATTTCTCCCTTCAGATCTGTTACTACTTGCTTAATAGGTGCTCCAATGTTGAGTGCACATATATTTACAATTCTTATATCTTTTTGATGAATTGACCCCTTCATCGTTATATAAGACGTTATTTGTCTTTTATTGCTGTTTTTGGCTTAGTGTCTATTTTGTCTGATAAAGGTGTAGCTACCCTGCTGTCTTTTGAGTTCCACTTGTATGGAATATCTTTTTTTCATCCCTTCGTTTTGAACCTATGCGTGTCCTTAAAGGTGAAGTGTGTCTCTTGTAGGCAGCTTATAGTTAGGCGTTGGTTTTTTTTGTTTGTTTGTTGGTTGGTTTTTTTTTTTTTTTTTTTTTTTTTTTACCATCTGGCCACTCTGTGCCTTTTGATTGGTGAATTCAATCCATGTGTATTTAGAGTTATTATTGATATACATGGACTTATTAACGTCATCTTGTTAATTGTTTTCTGGTTATTTTTTATTTCCATTGTTTCTTTTTCCCTCTGTTTCTGCCTACCTTTGTAAATTGGTGATTTTCTGTGGTGATATGCTCTGTTTTCCTTATCTTTACCTCTAGTGTATCTGCTGTAAGTTTTTGCTTGGTGGTTACCACGAGGTTTACATAAAACAATTCATCGATAAAACAGTCCATTTTAAGCTGATGGCAACTTAGCTTGCATACAAAAGTTTTACCTTTTCACTCTCCCTTTATATTTTGATGTCATAATTTACCTAGTTTTATATTTTGTGTTTAACACTTTATAGTAGCTATAATTATTTTAATACTCTTTTCCTTTGACCTTTATACTCTAGTTAACCAGTTAACACACTGTCCTCTTACAGATTCAGAGTTTTGCAAGTCTGACTGTAAATTTACCTTTATCAGTGTGTTGCATGCTTTTGTACGTTTTCATATCACTGATTAGTGTCTTTTCATTTTAGCCTGAAGAGCTCCTTTCAGGACTTCCTGCAAGGCAGGTCTAGTAGTGATGAACTCCCTCAGCTTTTGTTTGTCTAGGAAAGTCTTTATTTCTTCTTCATATCTAAAGGATAACTTTGCCAGATAGAGTATTCTTGCCTGGCAAGTTTTTTCTTTGAATACTTTGAATAGTCATTCTACTGTCTCTTGGCCTGTAGAGTTTCTGCTGAGAAATCCACCTATAGCCTAATGAGGATTCCTTTGTAGGTTACAATCTTTTTTTCCCTAGCTACTTTTAGGATTCTTTCTTTATCTTTGATTTTTGACAGTTTCATTATAATGTGCGTTGGAGAAAGTCTTTTTGCATTGAGTTAATAAGGTAATCTATTAGTTTCATGTATTTGAATATCCAATTCTCTCCCCAAGTTTGAGAAGTCCCCAGCTATTATTTCTTTAAATAATTTTTCTGCTCCGTTCCCCCTCTCTTTCTTCTGAAAAACCAATTATTCTAATATTTGTCTTTTTATGGAGTCTCATAGATCAAATTGGCTTTCTTTGCTCTTTTTCATTCTTTTTTCTCTACCTCTAATTGGGTTATTTCAAAATTCCTGTCATCGAAACCACTTATTCTGTCTTCCATTTGCTCTACTTTACTGCAGATACTGTCTATTGCATTTTTCATTTCATTCATTGAGTCCTTCAGCTTCAGAATTTCTGTCTGATCCTTTTTTATGATTTCTATCTCTTTGGTAAAAATCTCATTTTGATCATGTATTTTTGACATTTTATTGAATTGTCTTTCTGAGTTTTCTTGTAAGTTGTTGAGTTTCTTCAAGACAGCAATTTTGAATTCTTTATCAGCAAGATCACAAAATTCTGTGCCTTTGAGCTTGGTTATTGGGGAATTATTGTTTTCTTTTTGGGATGGCATATTTTCTCGATTTTTCACGTTCCTTGTAGTTTTGCTTTGCTGCTCTCACATTTGAAGTAGCAGATGCCTCCTTAAATCTTTGCTAATTACCTTCAGATGGTGTAATCTGTCCAATGTTGTTATCATTTGGAATTGTCTCTATCTTTGTATCAATACACCTGGTTCACCTTTGTTGCTCTTTCTTGTGGCAGAATCTTAAGCTTTTATGTCTTCTCTGATTCTTACAACTCACCAGGTAGGCTACTGAAAGCCTTTTGTTTTCCAGAAGGTGGCACTATAGCTCAAGTGTGTGGTTTTTTCCTTGCCCATAGACTGTGGCCTGTTTTCTGAGCATGCTCTCTGTCTGCTGGAGCTCTTGTGCCACACACAGAAGTGGGTACAAGGAACAAGCAACAGAGTGAGGGGAGTTTTAGGTTTAGCACCTGGGGCATTAGAGGTTCCTGCTACTCACAGAGGCTCCTTCAGTGGACTTCCTACTGAATGCAATCCCTTTATTGTCTTTTGAAATCCCTATCTGCCTCTTTCCCAATATCCTCGCTCCCTCCTAGTCATAGAGGTCCTGTCTCAGTATTCTGGGTGCTGCTGAAGAGAAATGGGTTCTCCAGCTGTGTCCTGCACAACTGAGATGACCAAGCACTTATTCACTGTTCTCCTTGTCGCCCATGGGAGAGGTCACCACTGTTGGATAGATCAGCCCCATGCTGTTTCCTTGGAGGGAAGGAGGTGATGCTGGAAAAGTTTCTTACTGCCTCTGCTGTGACCATACTCATATTTTAATTTTAATTTTTTTATTTAATACTCCAGTACCTATTTGGCAAGTTATTTATTACATGTGACCTTCAGTTAGCTCATGTGTGAACTTCATGTGATTGTGGTGAATTTTCATTTGTTCCAAAAATATTGAGTATTTACTACATCCCAGTTATCATTTTAGGTGCCAGTGATTTACCAGTGGAAAAAAAAATGACCTCTCAAGAAACTTAAACAAAACAAACAAACAAAAATAAAGCACCAAACCAAACAAAAATCTTTCCTTCATGGAGGTTATTTCATAACAGGAAGAGGCAGACAATAAACAAATTAATAATGAAATTCACTTTGGAGAAAAATGAGCCAGGGGAGAAGGATAAGGAATGCTGGGCAAGGGCATGGGAGTTGCAATTTTTAAATTAAACATGCCTAAGTAGGTGGCATTTGAGTAAAGACTTGAAGGAGGAGGAGGCTCATGTTACAAAGAGCCCTGGCAGGAGGGGCAATTACTTAACAATGCACATAAAGTGCTTAGCACATTGCCTGACACATAAAAGTGCTCAATAAACAGGAGCATAAAAAAGTGGTGAATGGATTGAAGTAAGAGAAGATTGCTCAAGAGTACATCTCAACTATCTCAACTAGAGACACTTGGCCTTGGAGTTGTGGACAATTTGGGATTAGGGGTAGGGGTGGACAGAGACATCACATTGTTTTGACAAGTGAGGTAGTTGTCTAAGTGTCTGAGAGCACAAATTAGAGCTATTCACCAAAATGAATTAATTTTAGTACTATTCCAGCACATTTTTATCTGAGGGAATTGTGAACAAGGTATATTGTGACTAAGAGATATGAGCTGTTTGTGCAGCTGGGTTGGTAGGAAGAGCCAAAAGAGAAACACAAAATAAAGGATGCTGACTCATTCTTACTGTGGAAAAGCAGGCCTCACTCTTTGGTGATGTAATGACATTTTGTGCCCTGGTGCCATTCAAAGGGTTTGTGAAGGGCCCAGAGTCATCTGATCTGGGTTCTCTTTGGGGATACCAAAGGACCAAGGGGGAAGTAACCAAATAATCAGTTCAATTTCTGGCTCTTGACAGTCCATCCTTCCTCCAAAAATGAGAGATAAGAAAAGACATAGAAGTATCTATTATAGCTATTGGTATGCATGTTTACTCTCTCCTTTACCTTTAAGAGAAGAATGGAGATCTCCAAATCTGGTTCCAAATTCATCTCTTGGCTTTGCCCGCATGTTATTTTCTTGGTCACTGATGTCATCTCCTAGAGGTCCGAGTCTTATTTAGTTTTTCACTTCAGATTAGTCCTTCCAAAGGAGGAGAATAGTTTTGAGGAGCAGTGAGGAGTAGCTTTTTATTTAATAGACATTTCCAAAGAGTAAGATCCTTTCCAAAAGGATAATCTGTAAGAGATATCCACCTGTGTCTGGGGCTGAATGAAGTCCTCACAATTTCTCTCTATACTTTTCTGAGTATTTACCTCCAGATGTCATGTGAGTGCTGGACATCCTCAGAGCAGTAAGATACATTCCTTACCTTCAGTTAGGAAGTCTGCCACAACAATTTCATCATCGTGTGGTATGTGTAGGGGAAAGGTAAGCATGGAGTGCTATGGGAGCACAGATCGGGGGACCTAAGCTGGTCTAGGGGTTCTAGGTTTATAACAGATGACAGTTGAGTGAAATGATGAAGATTATTTAAAGACAGCTGAAGGGAAGACTGGAGGGCGAGACATTCTAGAAAGAAGATACTTTAAAACCGAAGAACTAGAGCTGGACAAGGTGTGTGTGGGCAATCACAAGCTGTTCAGAATTACTAGAGCATAAAGTAAAAAACAAGCAAGAGTGGAGAGGAGGCTGCAGAGGAAGTAGGGGCAAGGCCATGCGGTATTTTATGTGCCAAGTTATTAGGACTGTTGTAGTAGATATGGAAAGGAGATAGCAATTTACAAAATGTTTAGCAGGTAAAGTCTTGGCGATAGTTTGGATAGAGGGTGACAAACCAAGGTACTAGATTCCTGGCTTGATGGTAATTGAGGCATTTGGTCTGGAAATTTAGGAGAGAGAAGCAGTTTGCATGGAAGGGCGATGAGTTCTCTTTTGGACATGATGACTGTGATGGGCCAGAGGAGAATCCAGGTGACTAGAGCAAGAAGAAGTTGGATAGAGGGGTCTAAGGATCCAGAAAGATGTCAGTACCATGGATAAAAGACTTGAGACCATTAGCCTGTACAGTAGATGGTTAAATGCATCCCAAGATGGCTATTATTATGAGAGTCAACGAGATTTCTTTTCAGGGAACTGTGTAAGAAAAGCTGTGTTAGAAAAGCATTGAGGAAGAAACATCAGTGTAAATAGGATGGTTGAAAGAGACTAAGACAAAGAGTGAGAGATAATGGCTAGAAAGGTAGGTGGAGCACCAGGAAGGAGTAGTGTTATTGATTCCAAAAGAGGTAAAAATTCCAAGAAGCAGAGAAGGGTCAACAGAAGCCTTGGAATGGATGTGAACAATCCTATGAGAAGAAGAGACAAGAATCAATTGAATCCAGTGAATGGAGGTCATGAGTGATCATCGTAGCACTGAATTCTTGTGGATTAAGGAACAGAGAAGTTGGAGTAAGACCAGCTCTTTCACAAGTTTGCCAAAGGAATGAGAGAGTGGAGTGGTAGTTAGAGGTGGGTGTAGCTTTGGGGAGCACCTTGTCATAGGTGGAGAGAGATTTCAGCTTATTTATAAACAGACTTTTCAGAGCAAAATGTGACTAGAGGACTCTCAATGTTGTATGTCTTTCATTGCATCATTTTATTTTTGTTTTCTTTTCTATGGCTTTTAAATTAACTAATTTGTTTCCTGTTCATTTTTTCACTGTTTCTCTCTTCTTTCTTTTCTTTTGCTCTGTATCCTCCTATCTTTCTTTTTCCCTTAGTTGGTCATGATGTACAAATGAACAATATTAGTAATATTTGTTTTTCTTATTGAATACATTTTACCCTCCCTGTATACAGTATAAAAACCATGAAACATTTCCTATTTCTTTGATTCTAAAAACCCTAACAAGCTATCAATTAAGATTTTTGTATGTGATTTTTAGAAAAGATTTTATTTTTTTAGAGCAGTTTTAGGTTCACAACAAAATTGAGAGGAAGGTATAGAGATTTCTTATACACCTCCTGCCCCTACACATGCACAGCCTCCTCCATTATCAACATCCTCCATCAAATCACCCAAAGTCCATAGTTTACATCAGGGTTCACTCTTGGTGTTATACATTCTATTGGTTTGGACACGTGTAATGACATATATCCATCGTTATAATATCACACAGATATTATGGCAGTATTTTCATTGCCCTAAAACAACCTCTGTGCTCCTTTTATTCATCCCTCTGACCCCTCCCTTGCCCCTTGCAACTACTGATCTTTTTACTGTCTCCATAGTTTTGCTTTTTCTAGAATGTCATATAGTTGGAATCATACAGTATGTAGACTGTTCAGATTGGCTTCTCGCACCTAGTAGTATGCATTTAAGCTTCCTCCATGTCTTTTTACAGCATGATAGCTCATTTCTTTGTTGTACTGAATGTGTATGTGATTAAATTGTTTAAAATAATGGTATTTGTTAAAAAAATGGATAACTATTTCTGTTTTTGTTCCTCAGAACGTTAAGCCCCAGTACATAGTTGTATTCTCTAGTTGTAAGTCATTCTAGTTCTTCTATATGGAATGCTGCCACAGCATGGCTTGATGAGCTGTACTAGGTCCTCGCCTGGCATCTGAGCTGGTGAACCCTGGGCTGCCAAATGGGAGCGTGCGAACTTAACCACTCGGCGATGGGGCTGGCTTCAGGGAGTGGTGTTTTAAGACCACTGCTATACGGGCGGTCTCCTGCAACACACATCCTGGAAAGTTAATGAAGGTAAACATTTAGGCTGCCTGATTGCAAATTCAGTTTAGAGGTACTGGGTTAGTATTCTTTTTCTGCCCTTACCTTGGGGAAATGCAAAGGCCTGAGGCTTTATCCAGCAACATTTCTCCCAATATATTCTTCTGATAAACCTGCAATATCCTCTCATCCTAAGAATTTCCTTTTACCTTAGGGTAGCTTTTCTCTCCTTGGCCTCTGGCTTCTTCCTCAGTGCCTATAACACACTCAACTCTCCCCTGTTCTATCTCTCCACTTCTTTTCAACTATCCAAAGAGTCATCCATACTCCCTGATCTGCATTTCTCATCTCTCCCTCTTGTTTTAGCTCCTTGCAGAACTGGCTGCCTGTTTTCTAATCACATAAATACGAAGAGGAGACAATTTCTCAGCAAAGATAGTGAACTCATTATTGGCCATGTGGAAAATGATGGACTAGGGAGATAGATACAGAGGTGTGAAGATTTGGGACATTTCACAGCTGAGGATGGGAGATTTGGGGTGATAAATAGCAACATGCAGATCAAAGAGATAAATGCTGCTAAAATCATGAGAGTTAGGTGATTGCCCACTGAAGCAAGTGATGAGTGGTAGGAAAAGCATGGAATTTGAAGGAACACTACAGTTAAAGAGTTGAATGAAGGAAACACCCTTAGAATGAAAGGGGATGATCAGAGAGTAGAAGGATAACAAGAAGGAGTAGTGTCCAGAATTCAAGGAATCAGAAGCTCTAAGAGGCAGTGACGAGTCAACATTTTCCAGGGGCTTAGAGAGATCCAATCATACAAGCATGACCTTGGTGATTATTGATGACCTTGGTCATCAATGAAGTGGTAGCCAGAGGGAGAGCAGAATCAAAGAACAGCTTTTTTTTTTTTTGACTGAGGAAGATTCACCCTGAGCTCACAGTCATTTCCATGGCTCTGTACTTCTATGCAAAGCAAAGCGTCCTGTACAGGATTTTGTGACAGATGAGATATAGGGGAAGAAAGGGAGGATGAAATCATAGATGTTCCAGTTTTTGGAATAAAATGGAATGGAAAAAAAGATGAAGTAATAAAAAGCTTAGCTTCCTTTTTCTGAGAGTTACATCAGGCAGTGTTCTAAGCACTTTACCTTAACATTTCCCTAACTATTTTCATTAAATTGTCCTCTAATTCTCCAGTAATGGCTTTTAGTACATTCAAAGTTCTGCAACCATCACCATGATCAATTTTACAACATTTTCATCACTTCAGCAGGAAACCCTGTACCCATTAGCTGTCACCCCTTATCATAGCCACCTTCCCATCCCCACCACTGCCACTCCCACGCCTAGGCTGTTACTAATCTACTTTCTGTACAGATTTGCCTATTCTGGATATTTCATATAAGTGGAATCATATAATGTATGGTCTTTTGTGACTGGATTTTTTCACTTAGCATTATGTTTTCAAGGCTTATCCTGTTGTAGCATGTAACAATATTCCATTTCTTTTTATTACTGAATAATATTCCATTCTATGGATATATCGCCTTTTATAATCTCTTCATCAGTTGCTAGATATTTGGGTTATTTCTGCTTTTTGGCTGTTATGAATAATGCTGCTATGAACATTTTTATACAAGTTTTTGAGTGGAGATAAATTTTCCTGTCTCTTCAAAATATACCTAGGAATGGAATTGCTGGGTCATGTGGTAACTCTACCCTTAAGCTTTTGAGGAACTGCCAGACTGTTTTTTTTTTTTTTTAAGATTTTTTATTTTTTTCCTTTTTCTTCCCAAAGCCCCCCAGTACATAGTTGTATATTCTTCATTGTGGGTCCTTCTAGTTGTGGCATGTGAGATGCTGCCTCAGTGTGGTTTGATGAGCAGTGCCATGTCCGTGCCCAGGATTTGAACCAACGAAACACTGGGCCGCCTGCAGCGGAGCGCGCTATCTTAACCACTCGGCTACGGGGCCAGCCCCCAGACTGTTTTCTAAAGTGACTGCCCCATTTGCATTCCTACAAGCAGCATACGAGGGCTCCAGTTTCTCCACATCCTCACCCACTCTTGTTATTATCTGTCTTTTTAGTTATAGGCCATCCTAGTGGGTGTGAAGTGGTATCTCCTTGTCGTTTTGATTTACATTTCCTTGATGACTAATGAAGTTGAACGTCTTTTCATGAGCTTATTGGCCACTTACATGTCTTTGGGGAAATATCTATATGGAACTTTTGTCCATTTTTAAATTGGATTATTTGTCCTTTTATCGTTGTGTTATGTGTTCTTTAAATTCTCTAGATAGAAGTCTTGTAATAGATATATGATTTGCAAACATTTTCTTCCATTTTATGGGTTGTGGATTGTCTTTTTACTTTCTTAAATTCGCCTTTGAAGTACAAAAGTTTTTAATTTTGATTATGTTCTTTTGTTGCTTGTGCTTTTGGTGTCATATCTAGTAAACCATTGCCTAATCCCCCTCATCTCTCTCTCTTTTAGTCTCTCTGTGTCTCTGTCTCACCTCTTTCTCTCTGTATATGTATTATACACACATAGACGAAATTTTCAGTATATATTTTGTGCAAAGATGATAAAAATGTAGCAGTTTTCTTTTGAAAATTCTTTCTTGGGCATCTAGGAGTCAGGGCATACATAGAACTGCAGATCCGAAATTATCCTATATTTCTGAGGAATCAAGACAGTAAAACCAGCCCATCTCCTTGACTTCCATCAAATCCTTGAAGATCACAACAGTTCATTACCACTGGGGGTTGGGTTGGTTGACAGTGAGAGATGTCCTAGCCCATCCTAGCACTCATCACCCAGAACAGAACCACACTCAGCACCAGCAACCTGTACATCACCCTCAGGAAGTGAGGTCTTCCCAGCAGGAGGCTGGCTCTTTGGCCCAACTTCCCTATGGCTCTAGCTTTATCCCACCCAAGTGGAGAAAGGGACTGAGCACTGGCAGAGCAGTTCAACTATTAGTGTCCTGTGATAAGATGAGGATGCTCGGAAACGGACTCCCTGCTGTGAAGAGTGCGTGGCACTGTGGGGAACAGGGCTGTGTGGTGAGTCTCTTTATCAAACTGGCCCTTAGGAGTGTTTCCAGTCATGCCCTTCCTTTCGGTTTGTGGGATGGTTAAGAAGTCTGATGAATGATGCCAGAAGAGATGGTGAAGTGAAGGAATGTTCTGCAGTACACTTGCTGCTTGACCCTGATACGTCAGGGAGAAATTTATGCTGATATCATCTGAGAAACTGACACAAAGCCTCAAGGTCTTGATTTCCCCAATGCTTTCTGCCCTAGATCTGTATCCCTCCCCACTACACACGTCATCCTTCCATGTCACAAAACCATATACAATTGGAAATATCCTGGCTGCTGAGCAGTGACAGGTGAAAGGACACAGGTTCAAAATGCCTGGAGTGTGTTAGTGGTGGTCAGTGTTGGTGATGGAGATGAAAGTGGTGGTAGTCATGGTGGATTGTGTTGGTGGGGTAGGTAGAGCAAGCCAGACAGTAGAGATTTAGGGGCTGGTCCAGATGATTTATACCTATGGGTTTTATAATCAATGTTCCAGAATAAGCAGCTCTTCCCTCAGAATGTACTTTGTGTATAATTAATGAAGCTATACAAAATCTACATGAGAATACATTGTAAGATGATGCGTGTCCACTGTGGTAATTTGGGAAATGATGAAGGGCCAGTGGTGAGGGCAGCCTGTTTATCCCCTCATAAAGTAGTGTTCCTTTTCTTGCAACTAATACAATTTGTCGTTGGTCTGAATGGTGACAGCAGGTTTCCAGGGTAGAACATGAATGGCAGAAGAGATACGTGGTGGGAGATGGTGGTTCAGGAACTTGGCCAGCCTTTGGACTGAGGCAAAGACAGCCATGTTCCTTGCATGACGTTGGGGAAGGGAAACCAATGTCTGTATGGAAGGATGTGTTTGTCAGTGTGTGTGTGTTTGGGGTGAAATTAGGACTGCTGATTGAGCCAAACTGCATAGGCAGAGAACAGGTGTCGCTAAATATAAGCTTGTGTTTTCCTATCCCAATTTTTTAATTCAATTTTTCTTAACTGGGTTCTCTAGTTAATACCTAAACAGAAAACTAATATAAAGAATTTAACCAGTAACCCAATGATCTAAGTGCCATTGTATTGCCTATTTGCTTGATGTGAAAATTGAGGGAGATAGATTAATAATTTGCCAGGGTCTCATAGCCAGTAGGTGGTGGAATGAAGCTTCAAACCCAGATCTGTCTGATTTCTGAGTCTGTGCTCTGGCCAGAGCGCTCCCTCACTGGGTCTCAGCCTAGACACATTACTGGATGATCTGATGGGTATTGGCGTGGGCCTGGAAGTTTGTGGTGGTTCTAGACACCCACTGTCCGGATGCTACAGAGAAGGAGGTTCTGCACTGGGAGAGAGATTGTGCCTAATGACCTCTAAGTAGGCTGGCCATATGATTTATCTTCCAGATTGAGGCATTTTGGGAGTAAGGGGATAATTTAGTAATTAAACTTGGACTAAAGTCATGAATTGGGACTAACTGTTAGTTCTTTCCCAACTCTAGGAGTCTGGAGGACAGCCCTCAAGGCCTTAGGATACATTTAATATGTGACATCTATCAAGCACTCTATTTCTGATGGGCCTCCCAAGCCTCCTTTCCTAAAAATCTAGAACACTTCCACAATATATCATTCAGGGACATGCACGAATCATCCAGCATAACTCCATCATTTAAAATGACCATTATCTTTCTGATGTAGAGACATTATGGAATGGTGTTAGGAAGCTTTATGAGGAAGAGTGGGAAAAGTAAGGCCAGCCAGGAATCTGAGGCAGAATGTTCTGTGAGGTGATCATGGCCTTTGCTGGTATAGATTGAAGTGGTGATGTTTCTAAATGCTTCATGTGTGGTATCAGATACACAAGGGGAGCTATTTCAGTCATGTTCCATCTCCATTTTGTTTCACTATAAATCAGCTAACTAATTTCCATCCATCGCCTTACATAGTTCCAAAAATTTTTGTCTTGTGATGAAGACTTTTAAGATCTACTCTCTTAGCAACTTTCCAATATGCAATACACTATTATTAATTGTAGCCACCATGCTGTACATTATATCTCCATGACATTTATTTTATAACGGAAGTCTGTACCTGTTTCCCCCATTTTCGACTCCTTACCCCATTTTCCTGCACAAGTATGATGGGGGTGATGTAGGACTTGGGGAACTGTGAGCACCCCTGGAATTCCACTGCCGCTGTTAGAGAGCCACGCTGAATATGCACGTGACCCTGGGTTACTCAGCAAAGTTTTGGGACTGGGTAAAAAATAGTATCATTCATTCATGCGCCCACACTTCTCCAGAGTCTACAGTGCATGATCCTTGACTTCTGAAGGCGGTGAAGGGAGTGCTCATGCATTATAGCTCTGCTCTCAAGATGTGGGATGCAGCCGGACTCTCAGTCTCTGGGTGCGTGAGTTTTAGTCCTTTCCCTTCCTTAGTTGCTTTCCAGCCTGGCAGACCCTCATGCATTCATTCATTTGTTCTATCATTCTTGTTTAGTTGGAAATATTTACTGAGTGTCTGACCTGTCCCATGCACTGTACCAAGGGCTTCTGGTTTACTGGTGAACATGACTGTCAAGGTCTCTGCCATGAGAGGGTTGTCTAGATGGAGAAGGAGAGAGGGAAAAGAGAGAGTGCCACCGCAACCCAGAATGTTTTCTCTTGTGCCCAAACAGTATGTTAGGATCTTGCTCCATGATCTTTCTCCTTCCCCTGCCTGGATCTCCAAGCATGATTACTCTGGTGGGAGCTTGACTATTTTTATTAAGCATGATGAGTTAATTCAGGATGCCACAGTCTTGTAATATTAGAGATATTGGGGAAAAGGTATTCTTTTGAACAGAAAAGAAAAAAAAAATTAAATCCAAAGAAAATAATCTACTTCTTTTGGGGTCTAGAGAAATGACAGTAACTTAACAGGAATTGTTTCATATTTTGTAAAATAAACTAGTCCTCTGCAGTGCTTTTGTTACTTTTTTTGTTTGGATAATATTTGCTGTATATTTGATGTGTTTATGATAGGTTGAAGATATATCCTAATTAAGACACGCATGATGGCAATAGATGTGGATACTAGTCTACAGAAAATACTAAGTGTTTGCTATTATAACTACCCCCACCATTGTCAATACTGATTCAGTATTGAGAGAGCCATGATCCTAACCATGAGCACAAACAGAGGGAGGGAGAAAGAGGAAGCAAAGGCATGGACCGCACCAGTGATGGACGCATCCTGAGCCCTGAGGCAGGGTGTCAGCCCAGGTTGTTGACTGGCTCGGGCCATACGACTGGGGGGGAGGTGACATAGAGGACATTGAACTCAGAGGAAATGGGTATTTTAGCCAAGCCTGACCACATTAGAAGTCCCTGTTCTTGGGACTGGACAGTGGGATGTCCAGAGAAGAAAGGGTCAGGGACAGTTGAGGGGACCAGGAGATCTGGTCAAGCAGCATGTCTCCCACACATCAGGAGGCAGCTTCAAAGGAACAAGAGGGGTCACCTGGGACATCCTTTGTTCTTGGAAATGTCCAAGGGGGCTGGATCTGTGAGAACATTTCCTGGGCCTGGATGGTGGTGAAATACCCACTGACAGGTGTGTAAAAGGAAGCTTCTGCCCACAGCCCAGGAGCAGCTCAGTCCAGATTCTCCAGCCTCCTTTCATCTGCACGCTGGAAGTCTGTCTTAGCCCTGCCTGGAGACTCTGCTCCCCTGCTCCAGCCACGCTCTGCATCTTCCTGCCATCCCAGACTGAGATGGATAAGTTCCTGCTCCTGCTCCTGCTACTGGGGATCTTCCCTCTTGTGTTCTTCCAAGGAGTGGGTGAGGCCCTGGCCTAGCTTGGGAAGGGGGCTGAGGACATGCAGGTAGGCTGGCGGCAGTTCTGAGGTGATGATCTGACCAGCTTGGCAGGGGACAAGGTCAAGGATGAGGTTCTAGGATGATCTGACCAGCAAGGATTTGAAGTCTCTCTGCTGTCCTCACCCCGATAACTACCAGGAAAAGAGTTCAGTTCCCTGCCCAAGGTCTCAAAGTGGGGACAGTCACTCCCTTGGTGTCAATTGGGGGTAGGGGCTCTTCTAAAATTTAGGGCATTGGGGCTGTCTGAGATGGCCCGAAGAGGCAGAGCCAATGGTTGCTCAAGACCTTCTGTAAAGAAGTAGCCTAGGGGCAGTGATGTAGCAGGAAGAAGTAATTGGCTGACATATTTTGAACCAATATTTTCACAGTATTTTTTTCACTTAGATAAGTGTATACTTTGGATGTCTTTTGGTGCTATACTAGGAAATCTTTGAAGACTAAAATATGCCGCCTCACTTTCAAGCTGGTGTAGTCCTTATGCTCTACCCATTTCCCCAGAGACCCTGCTCCAGGTGGCTGTGTGTAGATGTTCTGATTGTGTTTTACACAATGGCTTCACAGTTAGGGGGAGACCGTTTGCTTAGTGAACCTCTGCTAGATTTTATGAACATATGAGCACAGAGCTGAAAATAGGGGGAGGTTAGCCAGGCTCCTAGAGAACAAAAATTGGGGAGACATAATCTCTTTATGCTGTTTAGATGCAAGTGTGAAAATTTCACTTGCCTGGTTATAACCCATACTTTTTTTCTTATATCTCACCTCCCAGTATCTCCCATACCACCTGGCAGGTAACATCTCATATTCTTGTTCAAGGTTTTTTTTTTTTAAAAAAAAAAACAGCTTTAGTGTGATATAATTTATATACCATATGATTCACTCATAAAGTGTACATAAAGTTATTTACCTTGATGGATTTTGAGATTCCCAAGTCAAAGACCCCATTTCCTTAAATACCCAATGGAAGAATCTAGTGGGGATATTTCCTTCCTCAAATTATGTGTGGGAGAAGTATTTAGAGTCATGCTTTTTCCCTAAACTCCTGGGCCCTAATGTGCACGCTTGTTCTCAGCCCATTCAATCCTGTGCTCAGCCTTCATGTCTGTTTCTCCACAGCTCCAGTCACATTGTGTAAGGTCTGTAAAATTTTTAAGAAAGGCAAATGTTTGGAAGGCGATGGCAACTGTACCGTGGAGCAAGGCCCAGGATGCAGAACCAGCGATATCTCCTTTTTCAATGAGAGAGGTAATGATGTTGAGCCAGGCTCTACTGGCTTGAGCTGGCACCTGACTCTTAGAGGGGCTTTTCAGTCTGAGGGAGCTCTTTCTGGGAGGTGGATGTGTCCCTAGTCTGGAGACTAGGCTTGGTGTGTTTGGGGAAGGTCCTCTTACTTTGAGTTCCCAGTATTGTTCTCTGGCACTGAGTATGAATGTCTTTCTCTTCTAGATGGATGGCGCTACAACCACACTCAATTGGACTGCTCTGATCAGTGTAAGGCTTGGAAGTTGTTTCATGGAGACTGGAAAGTCTCCAGCTTTTGCTGTAAAGGTCAAGATTTTTGCAATATATATCGAGGAAAGTCACTGCATTTTAAGGTTCACTAATTGCTAATTCCTCTGCCAGTGGTGGTGTCCACTGCCCCTTCTCCTGTCCCTGGCATCTCTGGTCTTATCTCCAGCCACATGTGCTCCTGAAGACCATGCAGTATCCTCCTATGTCCTCCTAGTTTCCCACTTCAACTCCTTCCCCCGACACCAAGTACTCTTGGTACAACCTTGTTTCATCTCTCTGCTGCATTCACGTTTGCAAATCACCATCAGCCCTCCTCACCTTGCATTTCCTCATCCCTCACAATCACTGTATTTCGCTGGCTGACTGGTTGCCTAGTTTCTAATCTCATCAACTCAGAAGTGACTGCATTGAGCCCAGAGAGGGGATGGGTCCCATTTTATACATCAGGAATTTGAAGGGGTCAGTGGAAAACTCAGGAAAGTATGTCCAACTGGCAGATGGATAGAGAGGCCTCAAAGTTCAAGAAAGTACCAAGTCCTGAGGCAGAAAAGATGGAGTCACCAGCTTTAGATGCTATGTATATACTCAGAATCTACTGATAGCTTGGGTTATGAGACTTAAAGAGGTTGTCCAATGAGAGGAGTGAGAACAGGAGTGGATGAACCACAGACCCTAGAGACCACCAAAATAAAAAGTGGGTGAAGGTCATTCTCCAAAAAGATTCAGAGTGATGGTCACAGAAGCACTTGGGGAACCAGGACAAAAGAACATCACTATCCGTTTTCTGTGACAACTTACAGTTTAGTAGCAGAGCAGCTTCAATGGAGAAGTGGCACAGAAGCCACGCAGTGAGTTGAGGAATGAATGGACTATGACAGGAGGAAATAGCGAGCATGGGCAACTCTTCAAAGAAGTTTGGGAAGATTTGAGAAAGTAGAATAGTATCTTTTATAGGGACAATGAGTTTAATATGTTTTTAGGCAAAGAAAGATTTGTGTTTTCTCTTTTGTGTAAAATGTCTCTCTTATTATGACTATAGGAATGTCTGTCATCAACTTATCCTTCTCAATGTATATTTTAAAACTTTTATCACTCCTTCTATATGTATTTTTCCTGCTTTTTACCTCTCTTTCCTTTCCCTCTTTATTACGCTTCTTCTGTCCTTATTCCTTTCCTTCATTCTCTTTTCCTTGGTAGTCATGATGTAAAAATGGAGAATATTATTATCATGTTAAATTACTCATTTAATATAATCTTATATTTCTCACTCAGAAATTAAAATAAAAAAGAATATTTTGTTTCTCTTGTAGAGACTAATGAAAACAAATTCATTTTGTGTGATTTTTCTTTAGTTAAAAATCTTTGAACTCATAAGAAAATTTTTTAAATATCTATTTTTATTTTCAGAATGTCAAATGTAAATATTTTTCATGGATTCTTTTCCCTCTAAAATTGAGGTGAAGTAGGAGAGGTAAGGAAGGACCAGTGGATTAGACATTATGGGTCTCAGTGTAAACCAGAACCTTGTTGTTAAATCCTTAACCATTAGGAAGAGCCCCATCAGCATCCATAGCAATAAAACCAAGTCAAGTATTCCAGCCTACATCAAGCTGGTCTAGTTGGTCTTGCTGTACTAAAGAGAGCCATGGATGGGCCAGGGTGATGGAGGCAGGACCAGTAAGAGGCCTTTTTTATTTTTAAAACTGCCTTATTAACTATACTTTCATGAGCAATTAAATCCTAACTATTGTAAAATATTTGAAAAATACAAATAACAGAAAAATTAAAAACAGACTTAATGGGCTGCACTTAGTGACTTGCTTTCAAAGAATACAATAGGGAAAGGGAAAAATGTAACTTTACAATGGAGTAGCCTGGCAAATAGGACCTCAGCCCGGTGATCAAGGTGAACACCAATAGTGACACGGCAGGTTGATAGCATGCACTTTGCTATGATGTGATGAGAATGGTACTTCGTCTCTGTGGTCCTCCTCCCCCTGCATCCACAACCCTAGTTTAACCATGAGAAAAACATCAGAGAAACCCAAACTGAGGGACATTTTGCAAAATATCTGTGCAGTAGTCTTCAAAATTATCAACACCATAAAAAATGAGGAAATTCTGAGAAACTATCAGAGCAGAGAGGAGGCAAAGATACTTAATGAGTAAAAGAAATACGATATCCTGGAGGAGAAAAAATACATGAGACAAGAAGCTAAGGAAATCTGAATACAATATGAAGTTTAGTTAATAACAATAAATCAATAATTTTCATTAGTTGTGCAAAAGTACTGAGGTCATATAAACTGTTAACGATAAGGGAAATTGGGTGAGAAACTGTGTAATATCTTTGCAACTTTTCTATAACTCTAAAACTATTTTTAAATTTAAAAAGTTATTGGAAAAAACCGACCCAAACCAATTCTTAAAGATTAACATTTTAATTTCATCTATATAGTACAGGACTTCTCATATAAGTATGCCTGAATACATGGAGATAAACAAATATATATGCATAAATTTTTTGTACACATTATCTTTTACAGAGTAAGCTCATACACATGACGTGGATGTTGAATGTCCACTGTTCTTGGGTGGCCTGGCACAAGGCCACAGACAAGGCCTCAGACTCCTGATTTGTCTAGACCAGCTTAGCTCTTGCTCCAGCCTTCCCTCTCAGATCATCTCCTTCAGGGGAGGAGTGGGGAGGGGTCGGGAATCTGACTCCTAGTCCCTCTCCCCTTCACCAAGAATCACCAGAGCAGAGGCCAGTCAGCCCACAGCTTGTCCAACGCCCTCAGGAACTGAGGTCCTGGTGCAGGGACAGGCTCTAGAGCAAGGTGCCTTAGCCTTACACAGGCTGGGGTCCGGCAGCGAACAGGCGGCTGCGGGGCAGTTTCTACTCTTTGTATCCTTGAGGGTGAGTGGTGAATGCTCTGGTTTCCCTCCCCGGGGTGACTGCCAGTGATTCTGGGGTGTGATAGGGCTGCTTTGTGAATTTCCTCCCTGGGAACCTTCAGGAGTGACACCCCTCCAAACTCGTGTTGTCCCTTCCTGTCTCTGGGGGTGTCGGGGAAACTTGAGGAAATGTGGGAAAAGCCAATGGGGAAGGGGATACTCTCAGACTCCTCCTCCTATCTGGCCAGAGTAAGCTGGAAGGGGTTTGTGACTCAGGACAGCTGGGAGATGAATCAGCAGTCAGGGCTGGGGTCTCCTGGGCCTTAGTTTGCCTCTCCTTGGGACTTGGGCTGCTTGGAGAAGACACACTGGAGGCCCCTTCCTGAGGATGCGAGTCATAGATAAGGATCTCCTTGAGTGGGTTTTTATGGGAGTTTGTGGGAAGTTGTTTGATAAAAAAGAGCAGAATGGCACCGGATGGTAGGTGTGGGGGCACTAAACACCTTCTCCCTTTTACGTGTAACTTGCCTGTGCTCTGTGTGGCAAAGGCTTAGTCTCTCTCACTGCCTACACCTCCCCTCTTACCATCTAGAAAGTTTTTAGGTGGACTCACAGCTTCTCAGCTAAAGATTACAGTTCATTGTTTTAGTTCATTTACTTAAAGCCATTTGAGCAAAATTTTAAGAAGTTCCAAAATTGGCTAAAGAATATGGTTCTTAAGTAGAACAGTCACATTAAAAGTTTTGAAATAGCAGTGAAAAACCCTCCCTAAAATATACAAACGAAACAAAATCTAAAATAGATTCTTTTGGCTTTACATTTGAGTTCCACCAATCTTCCAAGAATTGGTCATCTCTACCTTTTGAAAAAATTTCTAGGAAATAGAAGTAAAGCTAAAGCTAACCAGGTAATTTGACTCTAAATTTAGATGATTATAGTAAAAGAGAAAAAAATTGTAGGTCAGTTATTTATGACTATAAATGCATGATACAAAATAAAACATTGGCTTCAGAACTGAAAAACAAATCTCAAAATAATGCATGTAGATGAATTTCAAGATTATACCTGGAGATCCCTGCATGGTAAACGTTAGAAGAGCTATCAGTCAATTCACATCACATCAATATCCTAAAGAAAATAAACCATATGATGATCTCAGTTGATGAAAATATCATTTTATGAGCTTCAAAACCTGTTTATGAGCAACAAAAAAAGCTTCAAGGGAAACTAGAAATAAAAAGGAATTCCTTTGCTTTGTGAAGATCCACCAGCCCTCTTTAGCCATCAACACATTTCTATAGCAAATTGTGGGTTTAATAGAGGAAAGTTTTCTTAGTTTAGTTTAGGAAAAAAAGAGAAGGATCCTAATGAAAAACCACTAGAGTGCATTTCAGGTTCAGATTGTCTTCAACTCAGAAAACACAACTGATTTATCCAGCAACAATTTATTGGAAATTATGCAAAACTGAGAGAACAGCAGTATGCACATTAGGAGCTTCACAGAAACCTGGAAACCCAAGAGCAGCATCCAATGTAACCAGTAATGGCACACAAGTCACATTCCAGTCATGAAGTTGATGTGACACTGACGTGAGTATGCGTTATAATATTGCAGGGAAACCACCAGGTTTGGGATCCCCCAACTTAAATATGTGCTACCAGGTATTGCAGTCTTTGTGAGAATAAGTGACTGTCAGGTTCTTGAGTGTAGTTGTTGTCTATAAATTACAAGTTTTGCAAGAGTCTTCATGATAGTCAAGTACAGCAGACATTAGAATATTCATGTATCAGTATTCAGTACATGGCAGGACATTCTTTCATTTTCAGGATTGATGCTGCAAGAACTTTAAGTAAAGGTTAGTTCCTTAGGCTAGAGAAGGGATTCACATTCCATCTACCAAATGTTTCTTTCATGTTCACCCATTGATACTTACGAATATTTCTCTGCCACATAATCTGTATACCTGTGCCAGATATTTTCTTAATAAATACAGTAAGACTCTCAGGGTGAGGATTCTAGGAAGATGGGAGAGTAGGAAGCTCTAGGAATCTCTCTCTCCACTTAGACAACAATCACATGAGAAGAATCTGTCTGATGGAACTATTTTGGAGCTCTGGAGTCTGTTGAAGGCTTGCAACTTCCAGGGGAAGGCTTGGACAGTAAAGTGAATTTAATTTCAGTCAATTTCAGCTCTTAGCATAGTAACAGCAACCCATCCTTTGCCCCCAGTCCTGTGGCAAGCTGCTCTGCACATGTTCCTGGAGTAGACTGCACACAGCTTGCAGGAGATAGGATGGGAAAAAAATCTCTGTCCTCCAAATATCAGGAATCTGTACTCTGATTGCTGATTGATCCTGCTGATCAGAGAGGTGCAGACAAAGAGGTGGGTAGCCATTGTTGTTGCACCTACCCACATTGGTGCAATGCCCTCACCCTTTGGCTGAAATGACTTTCAAGGGAGTTGTAGGACCACATTTTTTGGTGGGGGAGCCAGACATTAAAGACTAGGATATTCAAGAGTAACTGCATATACAGGGAAAATGAGAAAGGGATCATGCATGCCAAGGGAAAGTCACTAGCTTGGAAAAGATCTGAGAAGACTTTAAGTTTACACCTCAGGCAGATCCTTGGCAGAGAGAAGCCCACAACAATCAAAAACCCAAATCAATAAACCAAAAAACCTATGAAAGTCAGATTCTCCTCCTTTTCCCTGGGATAATGGGGGAATATGATTTCCAGAATTATCAAATTTTTAGATACAAATGTCCAGTTTTCAACAAAAAACTCACAAGGCATAAAAGAAATAAGAAATTATGGCTTGGTAAAAGGAAAAGAGTAAATCAACAGAAACTGTCCTTGAAAAGATATGATTTCAGATCTACTACACAAAAACTTTAAAATGACTGACTAAAAGTTGCTCAAAGAACCAAAGGAAGACGTGGAGAAAGTCAAGAAAATGGTGTATGAACAAAATGGACATATTAATAAAGAGATAGAAAACCTGAAAAGAAACCAAAAGAGAATTTCTAAAGCTGAAAAGTTCAAAACTGAAATCAAAAATCACTGAAAGAATGCAAAGACAGATTTGAGCAGGCAGAAGAAACAATCAGCGAACTTGAAGATAGGATAATGGAGTGTATCTAGCCTTAGGGGCGGGAACAAAACAGGTTGAAGGAAAGAAAACAGGGCCTAAGGCACCTATGGAAACACCTTTAATCAGACCAACACGTGCATTATGGGAGTCCCAGGAGGAGAAGAGAGAAAGAAAGGGGCAGAGAGAATATTTGAAGAAATAATGACTGGAAACTTGGCAAATGTTATAAAATATATGAATATAAACATTCAAGAAGCTCAACAAACTCCAAGTAAGATGAACTGAAAGAGACTCACTACCAAGACATATTATAATCAAACTTTCAAAAGACAATGACAAAGACTGAATCTTGAAAGTAGCAAGAGAGAAGAAACTCATCACATTCAAGTCCTTTGATTAAATTATCAACAGCTTTCTCATCAGAAATTTTGCAAGCCTGAAGAGAGCAGGCTGATATACTCAAAGTGCCAACAGAAAAAAAAATCTATTAGCCCAAAATTCTATAGCTGGCAAAACTGTCCTTCAAAAGTGAGGGAGAAGTTAGGGTACTCCCAGATAAACAAAGTTGAGTTAGTTCCTGCCCTGTAATAAGTGCTCCGGGGAACACTGCAAGATGAAATGAAATAACACTGCATGGGAACTTGAAGGTGTATGAAGAAATAAGGATCTCATAAAGAAAAATACAGGGCAATTATAAAAGCTAGTACTATTGTAACAATGGTTTGTAACTCCACTTTTAGTTTTCTACAGAATTTAAGAGACTAACGCACTTAAAGTATTATTATTTTGTTTCGTACATACAATGTATAAAGATGTAATTTTGTGGGGCCAGCCCCATGGCCAAGTGGTTAAGTTTGCTTGCTCCGCTTTGGTGGCCCGGGTTTCGCCCATTCAGATCCTGGGCACTGACCAAGCACCACTCATCAAGCCATGCTGAGGCGATGTCCCTCATAGCACAACTAGAAGAATCTACATCTAGAATATACCACTATGGATTGGGGAGCTTTAGGGAGAAAAAGAAGAAGAAGAAGAAGAAGAAGAAAGAGAAGGAGAAAGAGGAGGCAGAGGGAGGAGGGGAGGGGAAGGAGGATGGGAGGAGGAGGGGAGGGGGAAGGGAGGGGGAGGGTAGGAGAGGAGGAGGAGGACGAGGAGAATAAGAAGGTGAAGAAGAAGAAGAAAAGATTGGCAATAGATGTTTGCTCAGGGCCAATCTTCAAAAAAAAAAAAAGGTATAATTTTGTGATATCAACAACCAAAAGTGGTGGAGAAGGAACTGTAAAGAAGTAGAGTTTTTACATGTTATTGAAATTAATCTAGTATAAATTCAAATTAAAGTGTTATAATTTTAGGATGCTGAATATAATTCCCAGGGTAACCACATGGAAAATAGCTACAGAATATACACAAAGCAAACAAAAAAGGAATTTAAACATTTCACTACAAAAAATCAACTAAACACAAAAGAAGACAGTAATGGAGGAATTAAGGAATTTCTGTCACGGCATACAGAAAAGTACATTTACAATAGCATCAAAAAGAAGAAAATACTTAAGGATTAACTTGACTAAGGAAATGAAAGACTTGTACAATGAAAATTACAAAACTTCGCTGAAAAAAATTAAAGATGTAACTAAATGGAAACACATCTCATGTTCATGAATTGAAAGACTTATTATTGTTAAGATGTAATTATTACCAAAAGTGATCTACAGATTCAATGCCTTCCCCTAAATCCCAATGATATGTTTGGCAGAAATAGAAAAACTCATCCTCAAATTCATTGGGAATCTTAAGGACCCAAAATAGTCAAAACAATCTTGAAAAAACACAACAAAACTGAGAGATTCACACTTTCTGATTTCAAGTTTACTACAAACCCATAGTAATCAAAACAGTGTCGTACTGGCATAAAGACATAAAGGCCAAAAGAATAGAATAGAGGATCCAGAAGTAAACCCTCGAATATATAGTCAAATGATTTTTTTTTGAAGATGGGCCCCAAACTCACATCTGTTGCCAATCTTCCTCTTTTTTTTCTCTCTCTAACGCCCCAGTACATAGCTGTGTATCCTAGTTGTAGGTCATTCTAGTTCTTCTATGTGGGATGCTGACAGTATGGCTTGATGAGTGGTGCATAGGTCTGCACCCAGCATCCCAACCGGCAAAGCCAAACGCTTGGCCATGGGGCCGGCCCCTCTAATGATTCTTGACAAGGGTTCTACGACTATTCAATGGGGAAAGACAGTCTTTTTTAACAAATGGTGTTGGGAAAACTGGATACCCACATATAAAAGAATAATGTTGAACCCTTACATAACACCATATATGAAAATTAACTCAAAATAAATGAAAGATCTAAATCTAAGACCTAAAACCATAAAACTCTTAGAAGAAAATAGGGCAGAAGCTTTACAACACTGTATTCGGCAATAATTTCTTGAATATGACATCAAAGGCACAGGCAACGAAAGAAAAAATAAAGTAGACTTCATGCAATTTAAAAAAAATTGTGCATCAAAAGACATTACTCGGCCACTGCAGCCGGTCGCCACCGCCACCGCCACCGTCACCGGTAGCTGAGAGCGAGCGCCCAGGCCGCCGCCACTCCCCGCGCGCCGCTGTCCACCCCCGCGGGTGCAGCGTCCCCACAGGGTCGCAGGAGAGTCCACCACAGCCAGCTCACTGTGTCCCGTCCTTTCCTATCGGACACCCTCCTTTGTCATGCCTGCCTTTTTTGAACAGTTGTACCAGATTGCTCGTTTAGAAAGTGGATGTGCGAGGGAACATGTCCAGCGTGTCCGAGGAGAGGAGAAAAAGGCAGCAGAACGTTAAGGAAGGACTGCAGTTGATACAATCACCGCTGTCATATCCAGGAACACAGGAAAAATATGCGGTATGTCTACGGGCGCTGGTGAGAAATCTTTTTAATGAAGGACATGATGCATATGGAGAATGTGATTGGAACAGCTCACTGAGCCAATCCACTGGAAGCTTTGAATATAGGTAGCTATGCAAAGTCTGAAGAAATTTTAATCCCTAAAGAAATAATTGAAAAACTACATATAAATCATATTGCTTGCTATTCTAATATGGGTTTCCATGATAAATGTTTAGAAGATTGCGATACAGTCCTCAGTTTAAATGCAAGTAACTGCAAAGCTCTGTATCAGAAGTCGAAGGCTCTGAGTGACTTAGGAAGATACAAAGAGGCTTATGACGCTGTAGCCAAGTGCTGCCCAGCGTGCCTCAGGGTGAACATGTAAGAAAACTAACTCAAGAACTGGCTCAGAAATTGGGATTTAAAATAAGAAAAGCATACGTTAGAGCCGAGCTCTCCTTAAAAGCAGCTCCTGGAAATGGGGCTACCAAGAACGAAGTCACATTTCTGTGAGGACCCACATTGCTCTCTTAGAGTGAGTTTTACAGATGGTTTCATAGTTTAGAATCCTGAACATACTATGATCCATTATTTGGTTTAATTTCTAGGCTTTGAACTGTTCTGTGGAAGATATTGAGCCAGATTTATTAACTCCAAGGCAAGAAGCAGTTCCCATTGTTTCTATACCCGCATCCAGTTTTTCTCACCAAGTTGAAAGAGAGCTGGCCTCAGTTCCTATTAAGCTCTTCAGTTCTATTTTGCCACTGCAAGTGGAAGAGAGCTCTCTGCCATCTACAGTGTTGGCAAATGGAAGAAAAATTCCCTTCACTATGCCGGAAGCTTTTTTAAATGATGGAGATGTGGTCCTTGGAGATGAAATAGATGACCTCCTTGATTCTTCACCTGAAACTAATGAAGCTGTTATGCCATCAGCTTTAGTCAGAGGACCCCTTCCGACAGCCACTGTCAGCCCTAGCATACCCTTTTCGGTGTCTCTGTTGGGCACCTTGCCCATTGGTGCGAGGTATGCTCCACCACCCTCCGTCTCAGCGCTGTATCCACCTCTGAGTTCATCCTTAGAAGATTTCTGTTCTTCTTTAAATTCATTTTCAATGAGTGAATCCAAACGAGATCTGTCCACCTCAACTTCTAGAAAGGGAACATCGCTTAACAGCAGTAATTCTTCCCTTTGACTTATGAATGGACCAAGCAGTCTGTTTGCTCCTGAGAGTTTCTTGGGGATTTCAAGTCACCCTAGAAATGACTTTGGAAACTTTTTTGGAAGTGCAGTTACTAAACCACCTTCATCAGTGACCCCCAGACACCCCCTTGAAGGAACCCACGAGCTGAGACAAGCTTGCCAGATCTGTTCTGTAAAATCAGGCCCTAAGCTAATGGATTTCACTTACCATGCTAATATAGATTATAAATGTAAGAAGGATATTTTAATTGGTAGAATAAAGAATGTTGAAGATAAATCATGGAAAAAAAATATGTCCATGACCAACAAAAACAAATTATGAAGGACCTTATTATATATGCACAGATGTGGCTGCTGAGGAGGAATGTAGGTATTCAGGCCACTGCACATTTGCTTACTGCCAAGAAGAGATAGATGTCTGGACACTGGAGCAGAAAGGGGCCTTCAGTCGAGAGGCCTTCTTTGGTGGCAATAGAAAGGTCAACCTTACCATGTTCAAACTTCTCCAAGAGCATCTGGGAGAATTTATATTCCTTTGTGAGAAATGTTTTGATCATAAGCCTAGAATGATAAGTAAAAGAAATAAAGGTAATTCTACTTCTTGTTCTCACCCAGTTACAAAGCATGAGTTTGAAGACAATAAGTGCCTTGTCCACATTTTGCGAGAGACAACAGTAAAATACTCCAAAATATGGTCTTTTCATGGTCAATGTCAGCTTGATTTATGTCGCCATGAGGTTTGATATGGCTGTTTAAGGGAAGATGAGTGCTTTTATGTGCATAGTCTTATAGAGTTGAAAGTCTGGATATTGCAGAATGAAACAGGTATCTCACATGATGCTATTGCTCGAGAATCTAAACAGTATTGTCAGAATTGGAAGCAAATGTTCCTGGAGCTCGGGTACTTGACAATCAAATAATGCCTGGATGTCTTAATATGAAGACAAAATTTTTGTGTTCTCAGTGTCTGAGAAATGGTCAAGTCATCAAGCTAGACAAAAACAGAAAACATTGCAGTGCAAAAGCAAGACATTTGTGGACCAAAGATCGTCATGCGATGAGAGTGATGTCTATTGAATGTAAGAAGTAGATGAACATCCATCCTCTCCCCACAAAGAAACAAATGCCTTTACAGTTTGATCTGTGCAATCATATTGCTTCTGGGAAAAAATGTCAATATGTTGAAAACTGTTCCTTTGCTCATAGTCCTGAGGAGTGAGAAGGGTAGACTTACATGAAAGGCAATGGGACACAAGATATGGAGCAGTTTTAGGAACTCTGGCTAAAGAGTCAAAAAAATGAAAAAAGTGATGATGTAGCCAGTCAGTCAAATAAGGAAAACGGAAAACAGATTCACATGTCGACAGATTATGCCGAGGTCACCGTGGACTTTCACTGCTGGATGTGCGGGAAGAACTGTAATAGTGAGAAGCAGTGGCAAGGCCACATCTCCTCGGAGAAGCACGAAGAGAAGGTGTTCCACACGGAAGACGACCAGTACTGCTGGCAGCACTGCTTTCCAACAGGGTATTTTAGTATTTGTGATAGGTATATGCACGGAAGGAAGCAGCTGTAAATTTGCACGTGGAAATGCTGAACATCATGAATGGGAAGAAAGAAGAGATACCCTAAAGATGAAGCTCAACAAAGCAAGAAAAGATCACTTAGTTGCCCCAAATGATAATGACTTTGGAAAGTATAGTTTTTTTGTTTAAAGATTTAAACTAATATGCTGGCTTTTATTTATGTTACCTAATCAGAGCATTGACCAGAAAAATCAATAGTGTTCTAAGGCACGTAGCAGAGAAGCTGTAGAATTTCTGCTTGTATTGGTGTCTGTCATGCCTCCTGAGCAGCAACCCACAGTAGGTAGGAAAACAGGCCGATTGATGGGTCTGGCCATGCTCTTACGGCACCATTGGCATCAAGTGGCGAAGTGACTGCCACCCAGCTGCCATCTGTTGAACAGACTGTTGGGTGAAGTGTGTTGGGGAAGAGGATAAGGTTATGTCTAGGATGACTCCTTGAGTTGGTCCTTCAGATAAGAGCCATGATGATGAGAGAATAAACACTGTATTAGGATCAGAACACATGAGGGATGAAATTCTTTACACATTTTAAGTGGAATGAATTTGTTTAGTATAATAAAGTTTGCTACTTATCTGTACGTAGGTTGCTAAAAAGGATTTTCTTAACTCAGATTTTAAGCCAAATAACCATTTAACACTAGTATACATTAAACGGGGTATTTTTCTGTATTTGTATGTTTCATTATAATAAGGGAACTGAGGATAATGTGCATTGAGAATACTTTGAAAAATAATCAGTTGACTCAAATTTTACTTCTTGGTCTTTTGCTGTGGAAATGATGATTTTGAACAATTAAACTTGTACTGTTGGTATTGTGTAGTGTATGGACCAATATTGCCTGTAATAAAGATTTTATATATAGATGTCTTTAAAAAAAAGACACTATTCACAGAATAAAAAGACAACCCACAGAATGGGAGAAAATATCTGCAAATCATATATTTGATAAGGCATTAA